>NC_140709.1:22085000-24912500 GCF_050655825.1 Lonchura striata | reverse complement strand
TGTAATTAAGCGAATCTCCCCTCCTATAGCACTACCTGCAGTAGCAAGCAACTAGCGTTTATTCCATTCTGTAAATAACTTTCAAAATAGTGATCTCGGCCCTGAAGCTGTGGTAGGATGAGAGACGGGGGCAAACCCTTCGCCGGGCCAGAGGCGACGCGGTCCGCGGCTGGCCCAGGGTCAGCGAGACACACGACCGAGGACTTCGGTAGGATTTCGTAATTTGTCGACAACAGAAACCTTCGGCGATCGGAACAGGGAACGTCCCGCAGCGCCTTTACCTGCGGACGGAACCGCAACCCCAAGCTGCCTGGAGCGCGGGCAGCGCCCGCCGAGAGCGCGCCGGCACCGCCCGGACCCGCTCAGCGGGCAACGGCACCGCAGGGATCGATCGGCAGCGAGGGATCGGCAACGCAGGGATCGATGGGCTCCGCGGGGATCGGCAACGGCGGAGCGGCTCCGCGGGGATCGATGGGTTCCGCGGGGATCAGCACCGGCGGAGCGGCTCCGCGGGGATCGATGGGCTCCGCGGGGATCGGCAGCGGCGGAGCGGCTCCGCGGGGATCGATGGGCTCCGCGGGGATCGATGGGCTCCGCGCGCCCAGCGGCCGCTCCGGCGCTGCGGGTCCGTCGCCGCCCCCCGTGGCTGGCGCCGGTCCCGGCAGGGCGGGGCGAGGCGCGGCCCGCGCGCCGGAAGTGAGCGGCGGGGGGAGCCGGAGCGGCGGCGGTGCCCGGGCGGCAGCGGCGTGTGGGGAGCGGCGTCTCCGCCGCTGGGCAGGGACGCGCCTCGGCCGCCGGGTGGAGGCGGTTCCGCGCTCGGCGAAAACAAGGAACGGGAAAGGAAGGGAGCGGCGAAAGGAGCCGGTATCGGCGGCCACCATTAGTGGAGGCAGGAGGAGCAGCAGCAGCAGCCGCCGAGAGGGTCTGCGGGCGGAACGGACCCGGGTGCGCCGCCGGCAGCGAGCGGGAGCGAACGCGGCGCCTCGCCCCTCTGTTCTGTGGGGCGTCGCCGCTTCCCGCCGGGGCTCCCCCGGAGTCGGGGCGAGGTGAGTGGCGGAGCCGCCTTCGTGTCGCTCCTTTCTGGGGGGCGGCGGTGGCAGACGGGCGGGCGGCGTTTCCTGCCGCGTCCCCTCGGCCCCCGAGCCACCGCCGAGGCTGGGCGGGAGCACGGAGCGAAGCGTGCGGGAGGGGTGCGCGTTCACCGGCCCGCGCCTGTGCCCCGCGCCCCTCCGCGCCCCAGACACCGTCGGGTGTTTTTTTCTCGAGAGGCTCTGGTAGCTGGTGGAGGATTCTGGTATGTGTGTGCCCCCGGGTTTTCCCCGATTGAGGCATGTCTCGGAAGAGGCTGGGAAGTCAGCCGGGGATGCGCGAGGGATGTAGTGTGTGGCATCCAGACAATGTCAGCCTGGGTGAGTCCCCACCCTGTGCAGCCGCAGGCAGTCGGGTCCCCGGCGCAGACATCGCGGAGGAGCGCGCTGCCACCCGCGGAACAAAACGCGCAAATCCTCGTTCCTTTTGCAAGAAGGAATGATGGGTTAAAAACGCAACACCAAACCTGAAACCTGTTAAGCATACGACCTACTGAAGGCAGGCTGGTTTGCAAAGAGCCTCCCAAGCAAGCTTGATCCCTGCGTTGGTTTTCATCAAACTGAGAGTATGGTATATTATTATATCTGTATGGGGAAAACCATTGATGGTGGGAGGGAAAGGAGGAGTGTCTGTATACACGAGTGTCACATGACCTTGTAAAATTCATATGCCTATACTTATTTTTCTCTTGTTTTAAGAAGCCGCTGACTTACCTGTTCATTTTGGAAGGTTGCATTTCTTTTGGATTTGTTATCTTGTGAGGCAGAAAACAATCCGTGTGTTTGAACGCAGTCTTTGCGTTTTATCATTTTTACTAGGATTTTATATTTTTACTGGGCTGTAGGTGTTTAGAAGGAGATGAACAGCAGTCTGTGTAGTGCAATTTATTTTTTACTGGTGGATTATAGGTATACTCCATTTGGCAAATGTAAACTATTTCATATGGCTATTATCTTTACATTACCATTCATGTGGTGGGTGGATGTTTTGTGAGACTGTAAAATCACACCCACTCCATTTTGAACAAATTGTCTCTTTTTGTCTGTTCCACCTAGTGCCCTTCAGACATGGATAGGTTAGCCTGTTAAATACCTTAGAGAAGAGGAATTAATTGATTAATTCTAGATATTTATTGAAACAATATGTCTATAATAACAGATCTTCCAATTGTATTGTCTTTAATCAGCTTTTCTGTGCTGAGCAGTTTCCTGTTAAAATAGAGGAATGGTAAAATTACTTGATAAATCATTTTGAAGAACAAAAGTATTGGTCATCATCTAGGAAATACTTTCCACGTTAGATCTATAAAGATCTAGACATCCATATTTAATACGCTGATATCATTCTTGGGTGGGTGTGGTGGATAGTGGAACACAGAACTGGTTTTCTGCACCCAAGTTGGTATGTGATTTTTTGTATCACTGGGTGATACTCAAACTACCATACAGAAATCCATATTACAGAAGCTTTTTGCTTTCATACAACAGAAAGGTAAGTGGCACCAAGGAATTTATTTATTGCCCTCGTACAGTTTTCATTTTCAGGTATTTCCTTAAAATGGCTTCATTTTTTATGCTCAAATGATATGCAATGAAGCGTCCTTCTACCACTGATTCTCTGATTCAGCATGTGGTGACAGTGAGAAAAGTATTAGTAAGAGATAAATCACAGTTAAGGAAAGCAATACAGTGTACTGGCTGTTAATTTATTGAAAGAGTATAAAAAATAATGTGAACGAGAGTGCTGATAAATTTTATATAATCTTCAATCTGCCTTCTTTGTATAGTATCTTGAGACTACTGCCTTCAGGTTTGGATTTAAAGTAGTTTTTGTACAGTGGAGTAGTGTATTGACATAAACTGCTTTCAGCTTCCTGTGTGTTGGAGCCTGTTCCTTTCTTAGTGAAGTAAGCCTGGGTACAGAGAACACCTGTTGGTTTAAAGTATTGTGTGAAACTGCTGCAATGCCTTTCGTAGGTTACACATAATACTTTAAACCAACGCTGGGCTTGCTGGGGTTGGTTTTAAGAGGCATTGTTTTTCAAAAGGATGTCTCAGAGTTCTGGCTATCAGAATATTTGGGTATAGCTTTGTTTCCCCCAAACCACGAATCTTGTTTCGGCGTTGCTTCTTTATTTGAATTTGGTCCTTTGTCTGTTCCTTTAGCATTAAGTTTTTCAATAGAATCAACTGGCTTTTCTACTTAAAAAAAGTTAATTCTTTGTGATTTAAACTGTAGATCTTCATCCTGTGTTAGTCTTATCTTTACTGGTCATACTTGCCTTCCTTCTTCAAATGTTTTTCAGCCGCTGGAGAGGGAAGTAAAAACCTATCAAAGTGGGACAGAGTTAAATCTGAGTGATTAAGTCAGGTAAATACTAGGAAGAATAGTACTGGAGGTCTTAGCCATTAAGTAATTTACATCACCTTCTTAATAGAAAAATAATCCAAATTGCTTGTGCTACAAATGAAGCCAAAGGTTACAAAATAATCACATTCTGCCTTTTTTGTTGTGTTTTATTACGGAATTTTCAAATAGAACTGAAATAATGTACTTCACAGCTTCCCATTAACATCTGTTCATACTGAGAATCCTGCTGATTAAATCTAGAACCTCTTACATACACTTACCAAACCAGAAATGTCCAATTTCTGTTTCTGGCCCCAACAATTAGCCATTTTGCCATGTTTCACACTCTTTCTCTGCAGTTGCTAGAAGAAAATGTGTTGGTTTACAGTGGAATCAGACAATGTCAGATAAGCAAGCCTTATAAAAAGGTGATCCAGATGTTTTATTGCTAGGAGTTAATAATACCTTGAAATTACACCAGATTGCTAAGTAGTCAGGTTTAACCTGTTTCTGTGTGGATTGTTAATTTTGTTTCAGAAAATGTAAATTATGAAACAAAAGTTGACATATTGAGTAAGTCCTCTTAAGAATTCAAAAAATACCTTTGATAATTGGAGGTCACAGATTTTGAGTGAGTACACACACAGAATGTTTTCTACCTTTAGGAATGTCTACTAGGTTAGGTAATGCCAGGAAATGAACTTGTACTATAATTGCCCTTTACAGTTGTTCTTCAGATTAGCAAGGGATTTGAACTTCTCTTGTTAATCTCCAGATATTAGTTTTTATGTGTTAATACTAGAAATTAGTAATAATTACCCAGTTAAACAAATGGGTCCCTGTGAGAAAGAACTGAAATTCAGTAATGATAGAGGTTGCTTCTAATCCTTCATATAGGAAAATTGTATAAAGACTAAGAAAAGTATCTGCAGAATATTTTTATGCAGCTGGATCCAGATATATTGACTGATATTTTCTGACATTTTAGTGAATTAAAGTCAGTTCTCTGTTTTGTTCCAAGTAGGAATTTTAGTAATTTTCTATGTCCAGCTTTAGCAGAAGTGTTTTGTGTAAGATGTTAAACAGATTGTTTGTTGAACTTGTTTTTTAAAATCCATCTGTTAGTGAAGAGCTCTTGAAGTGTCTTGGTCTGGAAGGTGCCGCTGTACTTGTATTGTACAGAGGAAGATGACGTATATAAGGATTTGAAATTGTCCTGATATTAAATAATAGGAAAATCATTTGTTGCCATCTTCTATCATAATGAGTTAGTTGGATTTTAGGGGGCGTCAGGGGAGGGAGGCCTGGGGGGTGGGGAAGGAATTCCGGGAATGATACAAAAATAGTCACAGGACATAATTTTCACCCATTACAGAATTTCTAGTCTCAAAAATAAATAATTTTAACAAATTATTATAAAATTTATTAAATCTTCATTGTCTTTGGTCTTTTCAAGACACCAGTGTGTAAGGTGAAAGTTCTTATATAAAAATATTGAGAGTCTGGTAAGGGAATTATTATTCACAGTAGTAAAACTTATAGTTACTTAAGTAAATATTATAGTATTCAATAACTCAGGTTGCTGGTAAAAATGCACTGATCTTGCATGGCATAAATGGTAAACTGCATGTAGATTATCTTCTGTTAAAATTATCCAAATTATCATCCCTTATTGCAATGTTAACATTGTGTTATTCTAATTGTTGTATTTGACATCTGCTGAAATGGTCATGTATGGTGTGAGGGTACTCTGTCAAGTGTTTAGAATGCCAAATTGTGTTCATATGCAAACACCTTACTGTTTTCTACTGTTTATACAACAGACTAACTGATTTCTAGCAGATCAGCATTAGAAGGAAACAGGTGCAAGAAGTAACATTACTCTCCAGTTTTGTGACTGCTAAGTTTTTTGTGTCAGTATTGGACTTTCATGTAAAAATGTCTTGGAGAAGTATATAACCTGATCATTTTTCCCAAGTGTAGATCTGATTTGAAAAATATGCTGTCTAAAACACATGTACAGAAAAGGGCTGGAGGGAAGCTTATTGGCATCCTTCATCCTGTCTGGTAACTTCACCCTTCAGAAAGTTTCAGGAGGAGTTGTAGGGAGCCTGGCAGGAACTTTTGTTCATGTGAGAGCTGAAGTCCACTGCCTACTGCTGGCGTAGGATTCTTGGCTGCTGCAGTGCTGTGATTGACTCATTGTCCTTCCCTTTTCCCAGAGACTTAGCAGTTTGCTGAGGTGGAAGGAGTTGTGGTGTTCCTGGTGTCTTTTTGTCCTGGTTAAAGTACATGAAAAAAAAACGTGGAACTGTGCTGTGCTCACAGTCAAGATATGCAGCAAGTTACTTCTTGTAGTTACTTTAATCATTGCCTTCTTGGCTTTTCCAGTAGGAATAAACAGTTTGCTCCCCAAAAAAAGGCTCCAAGTAGAGCTTGTTCCTTGATACATGGGTAGATTTCATCTTGATGCAAATTCTGTAGTCATGTTCCCACTTTTCTACTTTAAAAATAGCCATCTGTAGCACAGAGAAGGTAGTTTATTCTGTGTCATCATGGTCTTAGAGTTTGAACTTGGTTATAGAAGCCTGGTAAAATTGCTCCCCCAAACCAAAACTGTTGTTGAGCTAGTAGTGTCTACTTTTGCTGTTGAACAGTTGTGTGTATCAGTGACTTGTGAAAAATTCTGCTGGTTATTTGAGGAAGTACTGTAAACTTGTCAAGGATTACTCTGTGCAAACTTATGTTTCATTTTCTGAAATCCAGTTAGTCATAATAAAAGGAAAAATGATTTTGGAAGTGTCCAAAAGACTTAATTGTGAACCTTACTTAAACTGTAATTGGCATATGTGCATTACCTACTTGTAAAATTGTATTTTAAAGGCTGTATCATTGAATACTGTTAGAAGTACAAATAATGAGTATGTATCAAGTATTGATGATAAAATAGTCCCATCTCAAATGGTTGAATTCTAACTCTGATATCACCTTTACAATTAAATCCTTTCAAGACATGTAATTAAATTGCCTGCTAAGTGCAACAGTAAATGTTTAGTAAGTCACTGCATAATGTGAAAAATGCTAACTTTACAACATAGAATTCATAATATGGCTTTTTTTTGTATATGTAGAATTTTATTCTTGCAATTTAGACATTATACAAAGACAGTTTTGCTCAACTGTTGTTTCAGTCAGAGATGAAAAAAGTCTAGTGCTTTTTTGATGTCCGTGGATTTCTTTTACATAGTTCCATTGATAGTTATGGTAAAATACTTTGTATAAAATACTGATTTGATTGGTTTAATCACTGGGAAAGTGTATTGAAACTATGACAGATTTTTCTCTCTGTCAAAGGTCCTATAGATTTGGAAACTTACGTACTCTTATGTTTAACTCTGAAGTTGCTGAATTGATCCTTGTGGTACACCAGTATTGAAAAGATGTGATGTCGCTACAGGCTTGGAGTTGCTGTAGAAGATAGAATTAGCAAAACAAATGTGCAGGTTCACTGAAAGAAGTAAAGTTTCCCATGTGCTGTTTATATACTTGTTCAGTCATTAATCTCTGTGCAGATGCATTTGCTAAGCCTGGAGTAGTCCCTGTTTGCAGGAAATACTTTGCCCCATGATTTTGTAAATAATTTCATTTTCATATCTAGATGACTACTGTTATCTATACTTATTTAGATTAGCTGCTTTTCAGAACTGGAATGGGTTCTAGCTCAGTATTGAAAATAGTAAGTTTTTAGCATGCTTTCAAGCATCTTAGGAATAAGACTGATTTTTGCACCCTAATGATGGTCTTCCAGAGGTGAATTTGGTATCTGAAGTTTATTAGCTTTGTAGAAATACTCCACTTCCATACTCATTATCTTTAATCCCACGGGATTTTTTTCTACTTTTGTCTGAGTTCATTTCTTGCTACTCTTTTATAATTTAGAACAAGAAGTATTGAATTCGGTAAGAAGAGAAGTACACTAACAAATGTGAAAGCATTTCATTATGACTATGACAGCGTTCCCTTGGATTTTCTCATATTGTTGCCCAAGAGTACATGAAGATAAAATCTGAAGTTCTTAAATTGTGTTAACTTTGAGACTAGGTGTCTACAAGAACAAGACACCCTATATAAAATAAATGCAATATCTACTCTAGATTCCTGCAGAAGCAAGGACGGGTTTGCTGCCCAGGGAGATTGTCCCAGTTGTTCTGTGGGAGGTACAGTACTTGTGGATTGTGTCTGGACTTAAAGCCTCAGTCTTTGGTATTGCACTCTTGGCTGTTGCTCAGCAGTTTCTCGCTCTTGTATGGCTGTTCTTGATTTCATTCTGACTTGCCTGGTTCATGCCTGTGTAGTGATGAGGCATCTTGCATAGGATTTTTGATTCTATGCCAGAAGCCAAGCATTCCAGACTGTCTTTATTTATAGAATCATAGAATAGTTTAGGTTGGAAAAGACCTTTAAGATAAAGTCCAACCATTAACTTAGTACTGCCAAGTCCACCACTAAACCATGCTTGAGTTGATTTTGTATATATAAAGATCACTGGAGACTAGATATAAGAAAAACACACACAAAATCCCCAAACATGCTAAACACCTACTTGTCCTAATTTTGCTTCTTGCTCTGTTCGTTGCTAAAAGGATCACTGTGAACTTGTTTCACCAACTAAATTGAGTTAATCATTGTTAGAATTTATTTTAATACACCAGTGCAAGTTTGGACTTCAAGGTGTCAGTAATCATTCTCCTTCAGAGGTGACTAAAGATTTAGTACAAATGTGGTTTTATAGTGCATTTTAAAAAAATCTCCCCATTGTGAAAAATCTCGTGAGGTTGTTCTAAGCCTTTAAACAAAAATGCCATACAAATCTCTGTTCTCGAAGGAAGTTGTCACTTAGATCTTTAATGCATGACTCAAGAGCATGACCTTCCACTTGAATGTGTGGGTCTGAGTGGCTTTGACAGAAACATGGGTGGTGGTTGTATGCTGTGTTCCTGCTGAAACATTCTGCAAGTTGTCCACATCAGTGCACATTTCTGGTACTCTGGAGTTTAGTCAGTAGGATTTGTGTCTTCTAATAGATAGATAGTTCTATCCATTAAGGGTGGAGGAGGGAAGTCGGTAGTTTTCAGTCACTAGTAACCTTGCAAAGCAATAATACTGGCTGAAACGTTATCCATCTCTGAGCATGTCACAGATCAGGAGAACAGTTCTGCTGAAGCTGGTAAGAGAAGATCAGTTTTTCTTTCACCTCTACTCTGTTGTGTCTATTAATAAGTAACTTAGTGGTATGATCAGTTCTGTGGAACTGAAAGGCTGTTTGTCAGGTTGATGTGACTGTCACAAATAAATTATTGCCTATTGTAGAAGGAAAGAATTATTTTCATGAAGAAATGTTCAGTTCTGGATTAGAGGCCTCTGAGATACTTTCTAAGAAGCACAGCAAAATTGAGACGTCTCATTTTTAGCAATTACATGGAAGGAGGAGAGTCCCATAGAAAAGTGGGAGGGTTTTTTCCTTTCTGTCAGCTTGCAGAGCAGAAAATGGAGACAGGGAAATGAGTGAAATTTTCAAGAGGCACCACATACCGACGTCACAGTTGTTAAACATATATTCTTTTTATGAAGAATGCTCTGTGAACAGCTATTCAGATGATAGTGCAGCATTCAGCTTAACCTTTTGAGCTTCCTATCCCAGTTAGTGGAAATCAGAGATGTTCTAGTTAAAAATAAAGCAAACTTCCAAAAGCACTGTCCTTGTAATTAGCTTGAATGAAACTTTGTTTTGATGCTGTTTATATCTGTTCAGCTTGAATGTGCACAAAAACTTCAAAAAGTTGTCAAAACCAACAAGTTAAGAAAAAGAAAAACCCTTGGGATTAGTTATTCTACTGTAAATTGAATCTTGAATTAACTTTTATCAGCTGGAATGGAATTTTTCTGGAATGACTGGCCTGTATTCTGAAGTTGAAAGTCCAGCACAGAGTAAATAAAGTGTTTTCAGACTATGCACTTTCAACGTCAGTGGTGTTTTATTTTTAAACCTTAATGATTTGCGTGCCTCTTTTTTTGCAAAGAAGTGCCAATCTTCATTCTCCTGAAGGATTAGGTAGTTAATAGATTTACAGGTATCATATAGGAAGTTAGCTTGGATAGACTGTGAGGCCTGAAAGCTTAGGAAGTGATTTTATGTGTTTATTATTTTTATAGATCATTTAAAAGTATGTTAGCTTTGTGTGGCCTTTAGATTTAAAATACACATAGTGTACAGAGAAAAAAAAACCATTCAATTGATGCAAATTACTTTGATTTAATGTAGATGCTGTTTTGCTTAAGTTTAAATTGAACCTGTTGCTTGCATTATGGCCTAAAGACTGATCTGAGTGTACTAGATAAGGCAAGTTATGGCATTATCTTTCACTTTTTAAATTATTCCTCATTATTTAGTACTTCTGATAATTAATGTTTTCCAGTAATTATTGTGAAGTGTATACTTTCTAATTTTGAAGATGACAACACAAATTTTGTCCTGTATAATGTGACCATGAGCCAGCCTTCTGTCTTTTTACACTTTAATGTAAAAGAACCAGTAGTAAAATAGGACAGTATTTACAAAACAGGAGAATGTGCTTTAAAGCAATGTCTTCCAAACACTCTGTTTAGTGTCTTTATTTTGTATGAGTTATTGTAACCCCATCTGAGGTTGTATTTCTAATCCTGAAGCTACACGGTCTTCCTTTTGTTTAGAATATACATCACCTGAAACTAGGTTTTTTGTTTTTGTTTTTGTGTGGTAATGCTCATTATTAACTTTCTGAGATAAGGTTCTTTGAGAATCTGGCATGCTCCATAATACAACTCTTGACAGCCTGTGTGCATTTGAGAACAACATTTCTATACACATGATCTGATGAAACATGATAAAATGCTACAAGATGTTGATGTGTCTTGTGTAATACATTGTTCTAGTTAAAGCTGCCTAAATACTTTTTTTTCTATTTTAGAGTGAGTTGAAAAGCAAGACAAAAGATCAGTTGTTCTCTTACGAAAGTGTAAAAATTGCAGCTGGCCTTATGTTGTCTGCATTCTTTTTGCCTTGCAGTGCAGATTTAAATATTTGAGTTTACAACTGCGCATGCCTTCACTATATTATGAAGTGCCTGTAAGACTTGAGAAGGCAGAGCCTACTGATAGATTCAGCAGCTGCTTCTTCATTCCTAAAATGACTTCTGGACTGTGATGAACTCTTGGTATTTTAGCATGATTCAGGCAGTATTATTGACAGGAATATTTAACTTACATATATTCAAAAGTAGGGCTTTTCTTCTTTTTCAGTATGACTAAATATTTAGTATCTGGATACTGTGCATCATAAATCATTGCCTTTTATTATGTCTGTTTATTTCAAGACATAGTGAGGTATCGAAGTTTTTGGAGTGTAGTAATAGCCATTGTTTGAAATGGTGGTAAGTAGAATATGCAGTTGTTTTGGTTTTTTAGTAGAATTTGGAATATGTGTATGGTTAACTATTTAAATTATTATATAATTAGTTCACTTCCTGAAAAGAAAACTTAAAATTTTGCCTGACATGACACATTGTAGAGAGATGTAATATTGTGATGGAGTCGTCTATTACACTTAAGAGCACAGCTCTGTGAGGTAATTGAAGGTCCAGTAAAAGACACTCTTAGTTTACTTAATATTTCTGCCATAATTTCTGAAGTTCTGCTTGCATCCATTATGTAATGGGTAACATTTCCCTAGGGAGGGTAGGAGCAGTCTGGTTTTGTGTGCATCAAGAATCATCTGTGTAGCTATGTGGAGCTAGTTTGAATGTATGGTTTGAGGCTTGTATTTCAACAGTAGCAAATAGTGATGATCTTTCTGTCGTTAGATGTGCATACAGAAGCCTGATATTTAATGGCATACAGATAGATAACTATGCAGTTTTCATATTTTTATTGCCACTGTACTGCCGATATATTTTATAGATTGTATTTAGAAAGTATGTTTGTAGCCAACTCTATTACTTTTAGGGGATCAGAATAAACACTGAAATAATATCCATAACTTCGCATTCTGTAGCAAATCGATTTGTGCCCTCTGTATTACCGAGCTCTTATAGGGTCTTGAGGAACAGGACATTATTTTAAAAGAGGAAGTTAGGTCTGCCACAGAGGAAGCCTTATATTATTGATTAAATGCTGTCCTTGTCATCTTTGAAACATTTTTCTGCTCTCTTGTTACATTAATCTTTTTTTCCTTCTTATGGGCTTCTAGTTCTTTGTTGGAGTTGCAAGTAGTAGTAGTTTTGGAAATTGTCTGTGTAGCTCTCTTGTCCTCTTTTTGGGAATTGATCTTGGAATGTTTGCTTCTGAAATCCTTCTTGATTTGGAACTGGGTAGGTAGAAAAATACTTTTTCTGCACCGAGTTCCTTCCTGCACTCGGGCTTATGTTTGTATGCATGCTCTTAGATGTTGTTGGCTAGAACTGTCCCACAGGAGATACTCTGTCCACTGAGAACTGGGCAGGATATTTGTCTTGGTATTCCCCAACTCAAAATGCACACAGTTGGAGGTTGGATAGTATTTATAAGCTGTGTTAGTCCTGTGCTTTGTGCATATTCTCCTCAGCTGGGGTGGGTTCTCAGATGATGCAGAGGAATTGAAAAAGAGGCTGAGAACTTGGTTTCTGTGACTTGACTGAATTTTTTAAAATAGGGTTTTTTAATTGTTAGGAATAATAGAGCTGGAAAAAGGTGCTGCTAGAATTGACCTTACTACTTATCACAAAGGCTGTGAATGATTCCACAGATGTATTGCTTTTTTAGTGGTTTTCTTCACAGAGAAGGTTGTGACATCTGATGACTAGTTGAGACCAGGAACAAACAAGGTCTTAGAATGCATCCCATTTGGTTTTTACAGGTATTGCTTCTTGAATGATGTGGGGCACGCTCTGGCTTGTGGTTGAGCTGTTTCGTTTCCAGAGCTCATAAGTGGTTGCATTGAATAGAAAGAGACAGTGCCATTGAAACAGTGCTGGCAGACAGGCATGGACTCCTGGTAGGCATTCTCAGTGGTATTGCCATGGGACTACAGCCAGGCAGCTCCCTAAATAAGCCTGAAAGTCCACTGGCAGCTCTGGCAGAGCAAGTGCTACTTATAGCATAGTAGCACCTCATTGGTGAGTCATTTGCTGCTGATTGTTCTAGCTACTGTCCATTAAATAACGAGTTTTGGCTAGTTGCTTGACTAAAATTGCCATGTACATGTTTGTTCATGGCCAGCCTTTCAATGACTGGTTATTGTGCCAACTTTTCACTGGTCACAGTTATATTGCTATACTGCTGTCATCAGACAGTAAGTATCAGAATGTGAGGTTAAGATTCTAGAATTCTGTTGAACAATAAAAGGACAGCAAAACAACATGATCCATACCTTTGGCTTTCTCTAAGTTTAGTAAAATAGAATTGTTTTTAAGACTTTCTTCAATATTATAGGGAAATTTCCCAGGTAATTGCTTACTTATATATTCTATCTCTATGTATCATCCTTCAAAGGGTGTTGCAAGATTTCTGTTAAATGCAAAAGAGCGTTTTCAGTTAAGTGTGAAATCCAGCTGTATGAAAACAGAAGTTGTTTCAGCTTCACCAGCACAATAAAATCTACCTTGTGTATAAATAGTTCAGTAAAAAAAAAAAGCCCAAACCAACCCTAAAATCTAACTATGTCTTAAAGACTTTAGTGGGGCTTAAGTATCTGAGAAGTCTAGTAGTGGAATATGCTGGTAATACTATGTGCCTCTTTATTAGTGCTGTTTATGAGCAAGTGTGCAAAAAGTATATTGGTGTAAATAAAAGGGTTTTTTCTGACTTTATGAACTTTTTAATACATTTGCAGCTAGAAAATGATAGCAGTGAGTACTAGGAATGCATTCTTGGTCAATGCTACCAGCAGCGTTTAGCATTGCAACAACAGTAGTATGTGGAAATCATTCCCAACTTTATTCCACTGATTTTTGGGCATGTTTTTCTTAAGAAACTGGACTTAACTTATTTGCTTTCCTTTACTTGTAAAGCAGCGGAGAGTCATGTGGTTGGAGTTTTTTTGGTGTTTGTTTGTGGTTTCTTGGCTTCTTTAAGATGAAGTGCGGAGGTCTTCTTTACAGTCTTTGACTTGTAAAATTGTTATTTAAATATTATCTGCTGTCTTTTGTATGTGTGTAACGCTGTCCTGTCCCAAGTTCACTAACCTTTCTTGACTTCTTAACACTTTCTTCTTTCTGCTGTCACTTCCTCTTGCCAAAAAACAGACCGTCCTTGCTTAAGATTAATCAGAAGATTTATGTCGAGAAACTTGGACTTTCTGACTTTGCATATACAAGTTGCTTGGATTGTCTACTGTGCCCTACAGATAGTTTAACCTTTTTCTTCTACAATAAAGGAGAGTCTTCCTGCTTCACTCTGTACTTGATTATGAGAGGGGAGTGATGATGTATTTATATGTATATGGGAGCTTTGCATAAAGGAATCTCCAGTACCATAATGAAGAGATTGGAATTAGTCACTTTTTAAACTGTTTTATTAGTATCTTTCATCTTATTTTTATACAGCATGACCTGTGAACTGAACTTCTAGATGATTTCTGTGTTATTCATAACATTGTTAACTATTTTTGTTTGGTTGTTTTCATTATTTGTACCCTGAGGTTATTTTGGATACAGCATCTGAAATATTTTACATAGTAGTGTCAAAAAGCATAGGATTATTTATAAGTAAAACCTACCTTTTCCTTTGTACTTTATTAAACATTTGGGTTGTCCTTGATCTGCTTTTAAGTCAGATTTTTGTCCCACCCCAGCCTGCAAATCTATTTGTCCATTAACTTCTTGAACTTCCATTTTGCACAAATATATATAGAGGCTACATGCACTCTGCTTTTTGAGCCTAGATACCTAACTGAGATGGTGTAGATGTATTTATGTTTTTATAAAATGGCTTGTGAGCATGTCACCTGTTTAAAAAATTGTTACTTTGACTTACATAAAATCTTTTCAGCCACTGAGTCACAAGTAATGTAATTCAGTCTCTTGTTTCCTAATACCTATGTATTAGGAAACCTATGTGCTATGAAAATTAAAATGTCTTATCTGTTTCTGGGTGTCTCTTATGGTCATCTATTAGTTTATTTTAAAGGCCCAAACATAACTTCCCTCCTTTATGCTAGAAACAGCCAACTTTCTTTTATCAGGCTGTGGTCTGAAAAAAATATTTTCTCATTAAAGATTTACATCTGAAGTCTAATGTGGCACTATTCCTGTCACATTACTAGAAGTCTCCCTGAAAAGCATTGATGAAAGTGTTCTTGTATGCCAGACATAGACTCAGAATCATTCAGATCATATTTTACTGAAGTTAGACTACTCATTTTAAAATTAGATTTCATTGTTCGTTTGCTTTACTGATGTGTCTTACTAGTTGAAGAGCTGTTTTACCTTGCCCTAATTTTCCAGCTTTTTAAGAAGATCCTTGTTTATTCTTACAGTCAGGAATGAAAAGGTTTTGTTAGTTTTAATTATGTTTCTACTACTGAATAGAAGGAGAGGGGAGATTAATATCTTGGCAAATATGACAAAAAGAGCTTCATTTCTGGCAACTGGACCATGTTTTCTACCCATCCCTCTTCCATGTTCTAGAGTTAGTAAGGGAACTGCTTGCTGCAGTGTAAATGAACATGGCAAGCTACCCTGACCTGTATGAATATACTTCAGCATGCTTCTTGTGGAGGAAAAGGAGGAAGAAGAAGGTGATGATTTAATAGGAAGAGCAGTAACGCCTCATTTTTGTGATGGAGTACCATCTCCAATTCTGAAGAATGAAGATGGATGAAGGCCACCACCAGTATTTTCTGATGCTTCCCTCCTGCTGGTGAAAACAGATGTGTGGCACTGTCAAATGCAACATTCTTTTACAGTCTGGACCTTGGCATAAATTACTCATAAATAAATATACACAAGGAATTCAGCTATATGTTTTAGTAGTTATAAGCTACTTTTACTGGATAGATGTGTTGGGTTGAAGGGAGAATGTGCAGAAAACTCCCTGTAGAATGAAATTTATAACTCTACAAAAATGACTTTTTATTTTCTTTTTTGGCTTTTAAACCTGTTCTGATTTGTAACAAGCTGGCCCTTCAGAGCATGCTAGGCTGTAACTGCTATCAGCAAAACTTTATAAATCCTTTGAAAGGTAATAAGAAGAAGGTGCCAGCAAGACTTAGACCTGAATGGGCATTTAAAGGTCTGAAGGAAGATAGAAAAATTATAAAAGCCACAAAATAATTCTTCTTTTTTAAGCTTCATTGTAAATCCTTTCATGGTGCTGCTGCTTAGATTTAATTCAGCGTGAGATAGAGAGCTAAGATTCAAGTGTAAAATTTTTTCTACAAAAAATGAAACTATAAAAATCTTCCAGCCACTTCACACTGTACTGTTAGCAATCAAGGAAATGAGACTGTGAGCTAATGGGATGTGCGACAAACTCCTGCATCTGCATAAAGTTTTTCATAGAGCAGTAGACAAACACAGTTAGGAAATTATTTTAATTTTAAATATTGAGGTGGTACTGAATTAAGAGATGAATTGTTACATGGCTTTTTAACTAATCACTGTCACCTACATTTTAAGTAGCTACTCGTGCAGCTTTGTGCCTCATTTGGGTTACAGCAAATTAATGCCACATCAGTTCTTTCTTGCCAGCCCTTGTCCTTATGAAGATGTGAACGTGGTCCAAATAATTAGCATTTCTGGTGTCACAAATTACATTCCTTATGCAGTGTGGTCAACTCAGCTGCTTTAGCAGTAAAAATAGTCATTGTGGTACACATTCCACTTTCAGTGTTGTATTCTGTAGTTTATTCATCTGGCTGAATTTTTAGAGAGGTCTTTATACCAAAGATGATATGTTCCAGGAAACAAAAATAATTGTTCTTTTGGGATGTTCAGAAAAAAACTACTCAGAGGCTTGCCAAATTCTTACACAGCTGCTAAGATGATATAATGTTTTCCTTGTTTGACTAAGATTGTAAATACGAACTTCCTTCCTCCTGCATGTACAATTATTCTAGCTCTATGCAGAATTTGTGATAAATCTCTTCCAAATTTCTGTTGAGTGAGAGTATCTATGAAATGCTTACAGACTTCAACATGCAGTTTATATTTGCTTATAAAATGGGTGACCTATTTTTCTGTGAGCTAGATAGAACCTCCTCCCATAGTCCTGCCAAAAGAATGTATGTCTAGAATAAGAGTTTGTCCTGGTTTTATGTAGTAAAAAACTCTTCAGCTGTGAGAATTCATGACCGGAGGTGTTCACTAAGGTTAAGTTGCAGATTTGGTCAGACTTCAGAAAGAGGCTCAGAGTGGACGGTAGGTTCTGGTTTGTTTGTGTAAGTCCGGTATTCCTGCATTTGTTGTGAGCCACATTTCCTGCTGCTTTCTGAATTACACTGAAGGAAATGACAGCACTGGTGATCGGCCTTGTGGACACAGGCTTAAGTATTTTGGAAAGGAACTGAGCCTGGCTGCACCAATGATGTAAACTGAGGTTGTATGTGCCTTAGGAAGGGGCATGGCTCTTGGTGCATGATGCAAACTCAGTATGCAATATGGTATTAAACTCATTTTTAACCCTGGTTTTCTAACTAAATTTTAATGCTTGAAATTATATCTAATTGTTTTCATATGAAGACATGAGTTTTTATGTTCTATAGGAAAAACTGAAATAGTGTGTGTTAGTAGTAATATATCTACAAAAATTTTGAGGTTTTTTTAACAGTCTTTTAGTATCAGTGTCTGTAAAAGGTATTATGTTTTGTTAATTTTTGTTGTGTAAGCAATATCTTGGTAATATCATTACATTTCTATCAGGGAAAGATTAATAAAATGTCTGGCTAGTTAAAAAATCATCTCTTTAGACTTCCTTGCATTTTCCCGTTGAGTTCAAGAAAGATTCAGCCTCAATGACACCTGATAATAAGATGTAACAGCAAAAAAAAGCAGAAGCATTTCTTTCTTGACAAACTGTGTCTTACTTGAAATTTTCTGGAATGTGTTGGACTCTGACTTGTGTAACACTAATAATAAATACAGTATATATATTTTGTGATGCTCTTTAGAATCAGATGATTTCAACGACAGCAAGCTGTTTGTGCAGAGTATCTTGAGGAACTCTAGCCATAGCCAAGAGTACAGTTGGTTGGTAGCTTTGATTGCTGAGCTCGGTATACTGCTTGAAACCAAAAATTTCTAAGATACCTTTTGCATTAGGAAAACTTTAAGAGTATCCTAGAGAGATACGTCTCTGCCAGAGAAGGACAGTGGAAAGTAGTCATTCTCCCTTTTCTAGAAAGCAGAATATAGGGCTCTTTCTTCATTTTTCTGTAAGAGAAAAATAATTCCAAACATTGAAAAACAAATATTTGGTGTAGTTACAATTAGAGTTATATTAAAAGACTTAGAAGTAAGGTATTAGGCATGCACAGCAGAGAAGCAGGGTTCTTGTGGTACTTTTTACACCAAGTAAAGGTATAGCAGAAGATACTTTAAAAGTGTGATTCCAAAGGAATTTTGCAGTCTTGCCTCTGGCAATGTGGTGAAAAGATTAAAAAAAATTTACTTTGCCCAAGTTACTCCAGGCTTTGTTTGGCACTTTCACTTTCTGGTCATTTCACAGAATTTTATGAGCCCTTACTATTCCTTGCCTGGAATTATGAGTTATCCCAGTATTCTTATGAAAGAATTTGTATTTAGCTCTTTTTAAAAATTACAGTATAGTATTAACCTTTCATGCTCTCCCTCCTGCTTCCCCACTCCCCCCAACCCAGGCGGAGTTTTACTGGCATGTAAGGGGTTCAAAAGCACATGGTGTAGTCTGGAGGGCTATGAAAAAGTGTAGGAGGAAGGGTGCTCTGTTGCTTCTGCCTGAAGCTGATCACCCCATTTCTCATTGCTTACTGCACTCAGAGGTGCTCAGCTGATCGTGGATACTCATCTGAATGAAGCCACATACAAAATTAATACAAAAATAAACTCGAGTATGATGATGTAATCATTTTTGTATGAAGGCTGTAGAATATTTATTATGCTGCCAGGAGAAGCAGCCTCTATCAGCTAGTTAATATGTATTGTTCAGGCTACAAGGAATTGAAGTGGCTTTAACTTCATGTACTTAGTAGTAAACTGCACGGTTGTAGCTGCATCCAAAGGAGATATTCATAGAATCGCAGTTTATCTCAAGTTGGAAGGGACCCAGTAAGGATCCTGAGTCCAACTCTCTGTTCCTTATAGGAATACCTAAACCAAAACCATATGACATGGCTTAAGAGCATCATCCAGGTGCTCCTTGAACTCTGGCAGGCTTGGTGCTGTGACCATGCCCCTGGGGAGCCTGTTCCAGTGCCCAACCATCAGCAAAGAACCTTTTTCTGATGTTCAATCTGAACTTGCCCTGGTGCAGCTTCATGCCACTTCATACCTTTTCATGTAGCAAAGGAATGTTTGCATCCAAGGGAAGGATGTCTTGTTTGTTCCTGCTGACTTGGGAAAACAGTACTACAAAGACAGGCCTGGTAAACTGTAAGCCCCTTCCAAATGTACTATTTAGTGGAATTAGTGTTGCAACAGCTATTCAACTGTACCTTTATATCATCAGTTCTGTGATGCTTTTTAACAGAGCTGTGCCTTCATGCATAAACATGAAAATGTTATAAATACCTAGAGACTAATGATTAGCTTACATTGACAAGACTTTTATTATATAAATAATATATATTTTTAAATTACATGTATCTATACAGACATATTTTCAAGCAGACATGTTGCCTTTGTGTTGCTTCTGAGACAATTCCACAGATACAAGCTAGGTTCTGTGCTTGTGGAATAAATTTTTAGTTTGCAGAAATGTCTGACCTGTGCTTGTAAGCATTAAATAAAAAAGTGCAAAAGGTAAGATGCTATTTTTGTGTTTAGACACTAATTTGAAAGTTAATGTCATGGGCATGCTATGTTTTGGTATCCTATGCCTCAGTGATACAGATTTTAAACTGGAAGTTTTCTGAATTCAGAATTATAAATGTATTTATGGATGGTAGTGCTTTGTGGTTTTTTTCCTTGTTCCTACTTCTGTTTAAATGTAGTCCTCTTTAGGGATTAACTTGATATCTGAAAAGTACTGAAATATTAAATGCTTGTAATAAAACGTACAAGCTTTAAACATGTCTGTGGAGAAAGTAAAGACTTGTCATTTTACTCATTTGGTAAAATGGATCCAATTTTAACATAAATACAAATTCAACAAAATTATACTGGTTTTTCAGTGTCATACATACATGATTGCATGTGCTCTACAGCAGGTAGCATTTGAAAATTTCTCTATATTAATGGCAAAGATAGGCTTTTCTGTTTATTATGAGCTTAAGAACATAAAACAAATGTTGAATCTTACAGTACACTCTGAGCTAGAAGTGGAGTTGCAGGTTACAGGTGAGCCTGTTACAGGTGAACTTGATGCTTCCACAAAGGAGAAGTCCCACTTGTTTGTTTCCCTGTCCCTTCTCCCAGCTGTCTGGTATGAACCCAAAAAGAAAGTTGCTGCTTGCGACCTCAGCAAGGTCATAAACACCTTTGGTGTTTGGACTGTTGAGTGGGTTTTCTGATAGTTTAGAAGGTTGAGCAGGTTCAGTGATATTCTGGAGCAGCATGCAAACGGATGGAAAGAGATTTCTTCCTCTTCATAACAGTAAGGAGGTGTTAGCCTGGCTCAAGCTTTAATGTATAAGTTGTTGTTTTCAACTAGAGGAGTGAGAGGTTAAAACAAAATATCAGAAAAGTTTCTAGAGACTTTTCTCCAAAAACTCCTTTGAAAACTACTGTAGAAAGTTTACCCTGGAATAGTGAGAAAGATATCTTCACAATTTTATTGCTTCTGAGCCAGTTGTGTCAGTGTTTTCCAAATGCAAAGAAAAACTCCATCCAAAATATGTTGGGGGGGGGGTTGTTTGTTTGTTTTTAATATTCTGCAGCACTTAAATGCTGATGACAATAAGAAATTTACTGAATTTCACAAAAGCATTGCTAAAAATCGTGTGTAGAGTTACTCAGCTGATAATAGTTGGGGGTATATTTGCATTGATCCCATAGAGCAATGCAGGAGGTAGGAGGTCCTTTGCCATTGGCATGTTTCTAAAAATAGGGCAAATGCAAGGGTTTGCTATTGGAAGTGCTGTAACATTTTGATGCCCAGCTTCTTCATCTGAACAGATGGTATATTTATCCAAGGAGAGGACAGGAAGGAAAAAGGAGGAAGAATGTGCTGCAGCCCCTCCTTTCCTATGTGACTGAAACTCTTGGGTAAGCACAGTCCAGTGTGTGTTTCCAGGTGAATTTGTTTCTGGAGGGGAAGACACAAATGATCTGCTACTTTTGTTATGTCACAGAGACTGCTCCCAGCTTTGCTTTTCATGGGAAACTTGAATGTGGAAATGATTTTGAAAGTTACTCCCTTGTCTGTCTTGAGAAATAGGTAAGTTATCTTCACCTGTAGCTTCTCAATTTGTAGCATGTTCCAAATCCAGTGTGGTGGAGGAGAGCCTCTCTGGCTGACATGAAGTGTATCATTCCTGTCTCTCTGAATTTGTGTCTCTCAGCATGGAAATGAGAGTAGTATATAGTATTTTTCAGTCAGTGTGACCCCTGCTTAGAAGTCCTGATATTGAAAAAAGCTCATTCATTTTTGTTATATTTAAAAAAAAAAAGTTAGACATAAACCAAGTTCCTGTGTTACTTTAAGATGCCTTTGTATCAATCTGATCTAACAAGTGTTACTTTTAAAAACATTTTTTGTAAACGTTAAGATTATTTTAGTCAACCTATGCAGTTGTTTTTTCTTTTCATCCAAATATGCCCTACCTTTACCACAGCATCAGACTTAGGTAGGAAATATGAATAATCGAATACTAAGTGACAGAATTTCCAAGCATGTTTCTAAGCAAAACATAAAGTGAAACATAATGCACTGCATATATGTATCTGTGTGCATAATAGCTGCTCTGAGCCACCTGTTCAGGATTATCCTTCACTGAATTAAAAATAGGAATTAAAATTTCACTGAATTAAAAAAAATAATTACTGAATTAAAAATTATTTTAAGTGTTTGAGGAAAGATAATTCTTAGGAAGAAAATTTGAAACTTATGAGTATGGAGTCTGCTGATTTACTTGATTATTTCCTCCTTCTCCCCCCTGCTCCCCATTCCAGTAGCAAAACACTGTCTTTAGTTTTCATATGCAAGAAAAGCTTCATTCACAAAGCTACCAAGTGTGGTGGCAGCAGAGTTTACAGTAGTTGTTTATGTGACTCATTTGCTGAGCTGCTTAGACAAGGTCTCTGCAGCTTAAGATCTGAACAGCATGTCTTAGGAATGCTGGCCTAATCCCATGAGTTTAAATACTTCTGTTTAAAGTCCTCGTTTAACAAATCACAGCTGTCAGCCCCATCTTCCATGATTCTTTTACTGTACAGAAATCTCATGTTTGCTTCCTCAGTGGCATAACTTATACTTGTGGCATAAATACACTTGTATTTTTTTCCCTTTTGCTATGTAAGGTAATTCCCTTACTTTTTCAGGAATGTGTACTTTAAAACATTGATTCTGTGTTAAATATTTACATTTGGTCTTTATCTAGAATTTAATTGCCTCAGGATTAAGTCTTTTGGTATGCATCAGTTGGTATTAACTGTCTTTTTAGACTTCTCTAACCTTTGACATAGCAAAACTTCTTTATGTTGAGGCTGTTTTCTTGCTTTAAATACTTTTTTTCCAGGGAGTGGTACCCAGTTCTAATGTTTCTCCCTGCTTCCCTCCCTTGCTTTCTGGTGCCAAGATTTATTTAGAAACTGAAGTAATGCAGCTTTTCAGTATGAACATATATCTTTAGAGAATATCTTAAGTAGACAAAATTAATTTTAAAAAAATTTAATTAGTTTCAGAAGGCTTATAAGCTAGAGATTAAGGTTAGTGCTCAGTAGGCAACATTTAGGTTTCTGTTGGCAGTGTGTGACAAATTTCATAGCTCTGTACCTCCAGTTGCTGTTACTGGTTTGAGCTGTTGTATGGACTTCTTGCTTTAAGATCATTAAACCACTCTTGAGAGAAAGGATGTTGAATTAACTGTAGAAGAAAAATCCCAAGAGAAGAAAGTACTAACAAGAAAAAAAATGTTGTGAGAGCTATTGTCAGTTTACTCTGAGTTTTTTGTTTGATTTAATTTTTGGGGGTGGGGTGTTATTTTGTTTTCTTTTACAGAGGTTTTTGGGAGGACAGGTCAGAAGCTCTGAAGAGAGTTCTTCAGTGACATTCTGCTAAAATGGCAACTAATAATTAAATTAAATTTTCAGCTTTTATCAGTGATAAGCATGTCTTTCTAAATGTGCTCAAGGCTTTCTCTTCTTCAGGAATTTGTGCAGGTTTTTCTAGAGAAAAGTGGTCCAGCTTTGGCATCTTGCTCGACAAGATGTCACTCAAAAACTGCTTTGTGATTAACTTCACTTCTGGAATGACTTCTCTTTTACTTTAGAGGAGAAAAACAAGAAGAATTGAGCAAGTGTAGGACTTCTTCAGGTGTTTTTTGGGTTTTTTTTTTTCTCATCTGGTGGAATTCTCGAAATACAACTTGGATTCTTAAAATATCGCCACGGAAAATGGTGAATTGAAGTTCATGCAGCAGGATGTTGGCTTTCTATTTCTTTACTATTGCATATGAGTCTTAGGGGTACCTGAAATTTTACTTAATCACCTGCAAGACCCAAGGGAAGATGCTGATAAAATACTCTCTCAAAGCAGTTTGATGTTCACAAACATATTTTTTCACCTATAGCCATATCATGAAGAACTTGTCTGTAGTTTTTCCTTTTCATGCCACATAGTTGCTGCCAAGTCCCATTGTGTGGCAGGGACCCTTTCAGCCTATATGTCTCATATCACTACCTAGTGAGCAGTGCTAATTTACTGCTACATGATCCCCTCCTCTTTCCTTTCATAGAAAGTTGTCCTGTTACTGCTGACTTCCAGCCTTTCCTTCCAGTTTTGACTGCTGGGACTCTCATCTCTGTACAGAGCCCCATATCACTCTTTCTTCTAGATGTACAAGGCTCTCTCGAGCTCTTCTCTCTCAGCTCTGCTCCCTCAATGCAGTCCTTTCAAGCTTTCCACAAGAGACAGCTCTTGCATGGAAAAACCTCTCCTTACATAGTAATTCTATTTCTCATGGTAACCTCGTGGTGGAGCATATACTTCCTCTTCCCCCTCCTCCCCCCCACCATCTACCTCTCATACTTTAATAAACACACGTCCTTCTGTGCAGAAGTTGGTGATGCAAAAGAGTGACTTTTGAGAGGGATAGAGGGGACTTTATGTCTCTCCTTACAGTTGGCCATGAAGTTAGAGAATGAAAGTTGACTGCCTATTGCAGTACTTAAATCTGGTGTTATTAGTGGCTTATATAAAACTAGATGAGCCAGGGTAGCCTGTTTAGATGTGTTTATTTTTGGTTTATGGCAGTGTTCTTCTGCTCAGTTTGTTAGAGGTGGGTTTAAAGTAAATCAGATGACTTCTAAATTGAATATACTTTCTCATTCTTAAAGAAATGTCTCAGCCAAAAGATTATTCCCCTGTTCATCCTCTAAAGATTTTTCTATGTGATATCTCTTAATGTCATGTTGCTTTGTCATGGCTAGCTGAAACAACAAAATGTGGTGATTCATAAATGCTAAGAATGAAATAACTATGTTCTTTAGAGGTATCAAATATTCATTTTTGGTCTTCTGAAAAATACACAATTGTGGTTTTGAGTTTTTTTCACCTTTTTTCCTGGAGATGGTCGTTCTGGCTATAGTGAAATGCACCTCTTCACAATGTAGTCTTTATTCTTACCAGGAAACTAAGTTGCCTTCCAGCCTGTTTGAGCTGAGGTTAGTGTAAAAAATATATACCCTGACATAAAAGCAATCTGTGAAGAATGCTGTTTATCATAGCTAAAGCATTACTCATCTGTTTTTTGAGCCATGTTTCATAGACTGTCACTAGGCTCCTGTGGAAAGGAATTTGGCAAGTACTTCTGAGTCTAGATAGTGCCCACATCATACAGGTTTCCAGTGTCTGCTGTGGTATCTTAAGTGAGCAGTCGCATAATGCTTATTTTTAACATTTGAGAGGGTCCCTTGAACAAAAATTATTAGTTTTTAACTGTACTAAAGCATAGAGTAGCTCAGCCTTATGAGGAAGTACTGTCACCTGCATTGTAATTTGACCTGTGACCTAAGTGATTTTCTTACATTTCCCTTCTGGTTGGTTTGATTGGTCATTTATACCATTTTTAACAGTAAACACTGTTTAGATGTTCAACTTTTATGGGTAGTAGACGGTTGCTTGCTTTATTTTGCTTTCTTACAGTTGAAGGACAACTTAGTGTATGTTTAAAAATTAGTTTCTTTCAATATTTATTCCTGGTGGAAAAAGACCCTTTACATGCACAATGGACCAGCCTGTAAAAAGATGTGAATTTTTGAGTGATTGGTTGGCTAATGCTTCTTCTCAAGCACAGGGTGATGCAGAAAGTGCTGCTGTTAGCCTAGTGATTGTTATTATTGGGCCACAGCTACAGAAATATTTGGGTATTCCCTGAGATCTGTGCATAAGGCCAAATATTACAACAAAATTCATACCTATTCTTAGTCTGTTCATATTTATTATTCTCTTTTAGGCATCATTCCAAAGGTAAAACTGAATGCAAAGAGATGCTGCAGGAGTATTTGCGTTACAATAATGACACGATGAAGATTCTGGAAAATTGGCACTAATGTAGTTCCTAAGTATACGTCTGCCTATTGAAGATGGGCTATACACTGAAAATTCTCTAGTCTCAGCTGGTAAATCTAAGATGTTGGCTTCTGCAACTAAATAGTGTTATTTTACAGAACGTTATTTTCCTCTCTACTTGAAAAATATTTTAGCTAAGGCAAGTTTTGTTTTTATGATCTAAATATTTTTTTTATAGTTGTCTTCAGGTTGTCTTCATAAGGACTGTTCAGTGAGACAAGATGTAATCTAGGATGCTCTTTTTATGGGAATTAATTTAATGGCCACTTGGGTACTCTGGCTGGAATCTTGGTTCAGGAAATGGGATATAATGATTGATAAAGCCCCTTCTTTTTAAGGCAGCATCTGTTTGGCTAGATGTGAGTCAGGCACTGAGGTATATTGGAGGGAATAAAGGTTTTACTGTGTGCCTTCCCAACAGCACAAATTTCAAATGCAGTTAGATTCTTGTAGTGACATTTATGTAATTTTGGTGCTTCCCTTATCATACAGGAAAGAAGACCTTATAAATGTATTCCAGTATACAAGGAGGCACACTTTGGGGGATAATTCAAAATTTCAGGTTGCAATTATGGAAAGGTAGAGTCAATATAAAGACAGCTTAAAAACAAAAACCAACCCTATGAGTATTCTGCTTGATGCACTTTTCATTTTACCTCTCAAAGCTTTCAGGCAAAGAAGGGGTGGATGGGTGGGTATTCTGTGGGTGGTTTTGCTGTGGCACATCAGAATGATCTCCCACTGCTAGAAATCAAGATGATGAAGTAAACATTCTGGTATCTTCAGTGTGTTTATTTCAGGAAACTGTGTGTGCTAGTGTCAACTAAACTTAGAGCAGGAGTGTAGAAATTCTACTTAAATGCAAAGGGAGCTGCAAAGGATGTGAATATGGAAAATTATTTTTCTATTTCTTCATGCTGCTAGCCAAAAAGAGCTTGATTCTTTCAAGTGAAGAATTCTGAGTTATTATATCTATGTCTGTTTTGTTCTAAAGATTAGGTATTCAATCTGTGGAAGACCAAGGGGCAACTGTGATATGTTTGACTTTCCTGGTTAGAATTTCTGGGAGTGGGTGTTGAACAGTCTTATTAGAATGTGAGAAGGATAAGAGTGCTGTCATGAACAGCACCTAGTTTCAGAAAACCTGTGTTTGCTGTATACAGCATTGATGTGTTTTGGGGGATTCCAGAAGCAGTGAGACAGTTTGCTTTGATGTTATGATCTGGTATCTGATGAAGATTTTTTTATTCTTCCAGTTGCTTTTTCAAACAATTGTTTCATTAGCAGTTGTTACAATGTAAGTTATGTGTTCACTTGTGTGCTATAAATATTTATATAGCAAACTTATAAATAATGTAAAGAAAAATATTTTTATGATCTTAGTGAAAAAGGTTGTTGTTTGACTGGACTTGAAATACAAACAGCTAGAGGCAAAGGCAAGTTCTTGTACAGGCATGTGCCCGATTTTAAGAGGAGCATTAGAAATCATGCTGTGGATGTTTGAATAACTGTTACTTTCAGCAGCCTTAGATGATCTTTTATTAAAACTGTAGCCTGTGCAGTTCAAAACATGCATTTTCAGACAGCAGATTTCTTTTCTGTGGTTTCAGAGGTACATTCTTGCATGTTGCATGGATGAGTGGGCAAAAGAGGGAATATTGCGGGCTGTTCTCTTTTGCATCTCCTGGTTAAACCTCAAAATAAGACCATAAGGTGAGGATGCCTGGTTTTCAGACTTGGAGTTCTGCAGTCTAGACCAACTGCCTGAGAAAAAGACTTGAAAAGAAATATGCTCAGACTGTGCATAGCTTTTAAACTCTTTCAGTGTACTCTGGAATTGTCTTCGTTCTCCCAGTTGCTCTGAATAAATCTTGTACATTGTATATTCTGCTCTTGACTTCCTCTGAAGAATAATAGTTATTGCTGAAGTACAGTGACCTATTTTAATTTTGAAAAACAGCTTAAAGAACTCATGTGTGTTAACATTTGTTTCTTTTTTTTTGCCAATACTATTTCCAAACTGCTACTAATTACTTAGGTTTTTTAAAAAATAGGTGTGGAATTAAATAAAAACAATTTTCCAGAGCGATGCTGACTCCCTTCCTTCATTAATAATTGGAATGTAGTTGAGTTGGACAGGACAGATAAGTTGAATTGGTGCAGATAATGTGTTGATGTGAAGAAAAACACCTTCATCAGCTGGGGAGTAAGGGAAGAAAAGCAGGAAATAGTAGACTTAAATCCAAGGTTGTCAAAGGAAAAATGAATGCTTTTTACACCTTAATTATATCTGCAGTATCTTGGCATATGACTGGTTTTTATGAAACATATATTGATGTCCAGGATTTCAAGAGCTTGCCCATGGTATTTCACAGTTTTGGTTGTGAAAGGTCTCTTTGCTTTTGATGAAGTGTCTGAAGATTTATCTTTTATCAGACATTCAGTGTGTTTTCACCTTGTTGTGTTAGTGCCAAGTCTGGAAAACTGTTGCCTGAAGCATGGTTTAAAAAAAGAAAAATGAAACTCAAAGTTGGCTAAAAACAGCATATTGAAAGAGACTTTCACTTAACATAAGATTTTTTCATGTGGAACATTCAGAATTTGAATTTTTTGGCTGATAGATTTGTATCTTAGTTTTTGAATTCGAGAGGCATTGGAATGTCTGTGCTGCAGAAACCTTGGGATGTATTCATCTATTACTATACTATTTGAAGCTTAAAGAAAACAAATGTTCTTTTGTTCAGGTTTTCATCTAGATTACTTTCAACATAAACTGGGTTATAGAACATTGGATAATGCACAAAGGGCTTCCTATAGCTTTCTAATCCCTCTCCAAACATCTTTTTCAGGATTAATTATTTTCAGAATAGTTTATGCTTATTAAGAAGAAACACAGAAATATTAAAGCAAGTGATCTGCACTGTCACTGGCTTAGTGTGCTGCAATATTAAATTTAAAGGAGGAGTGTTAGTGCCAGTTATACCATAAGATTCTCTGACTGAAAAGTGTGCCAGATCTGATTGGTCCCTGTTACATGGACAGAGTATTAATGTGGTAGAAATGAATCTATGTGCTCAAAGTACCAATCATTATTTACCATTGCTTTAACTATGGAAATGTCTAGAAACATGGAACAGGGATGTGAGCTTTGTCAGGCAGTTTTTTTAAAGCATTTTAGGTTTTTTTTCTGTTCAAATAGCCTCATTTCTTTAAGCAGGCAGGTGAATGAATATTAGAGATGAAAGCCTACTAGAATCTTACATTTATGTGTGCACTCTGCGCTTATGTGCTCATACAGCATATTAGTATAGTGTTCTATCATATACAACTTTTTAACAGAAATGGATATTGGCATTATAACACAGGAATGATCACAAATGAAGATACTTGGATGTCCAGATGAGGTCTAGAGAGAGTATATTTCCCAAACCAATGCTATATAGTTCTTGAGGTTAGGTTTTAAAATGCAGAAAAAGTTATTTCTTGAGATAGTGTTTCAAACATTTGTGTCTTGACTACTGCATCGCTAAAATAGCTTTGTAATAAATTCAGTAGTTGTTTTTAGGAGGCAAATTGTTTTTTTCAGGATCAAGCAGAATCTTGTGCAAGCTTGTATTTAAATAATAAGAAAGGTTGGAGGTAGAAACATCAGTTGGCCAAAAGATGGTATGTTTTCATTTTGGGGTTTTATGCTGTCAGTTGATTTTGAACATACTTAAGCATCTGTAGTTCAAAATTGTTACTATACTGAATTTAGAGTGAATGAACACATTCTTGTTGCTGACCCTTTATGCACATTAGTGTTTCCAGTTGAACTCAGAATTCTATTTTTCTTTCTCTTAGTCTTTGCATCATCAATGAATTGTGGTATAGAGAAAACCTGCAACTTAATTTTTTTACAACCGCTTTTTGTTAGCGCAGTGTTTTCTTTGTAAGGAGGGACTCTTTATTATATTAACCTCATAGTAAAAAATCCATTTGTCTCAATCAACTTGGTTGATTTAAGGTAGGAACTACTGTCTCAACATGCAAGTGTGCTGGATAGGGTCTCAGTGCAAGACACTTCCCTCATGTTGGGGTCTCAGTAAAAGATACTTAAGATACACTGCTGATAACTCTGTCCCAAAACTGTTGATATAATGAAAACTGTTTCTTTGTTTCAGAATTCTGTGATCATATCTTTTCTTGAAAATGTTGAAATGGTACATCTGAAACTCAGAAAGCTCTTGGACTTTCCGTCTTTCCTCGTGTGTTTTAATATCTCATGCTTGTCCTAGCATATTAAGGATATAAAAATTATCTTGAAAGGGTAAATGTTTCTGTTTTATTCCCCTAAAGTATTGGTGAGTTTTCTTTCTTTACACTGTAATTTAAAACACTAGATTATGATTAAATGTTACAACTGGTATCTTCGAATGAAAGCTTTTATAATTTTTCATAATCTAGTACTATCTAACTAACTATTTTGGAAACTAGATCATTGACTTAGAGTGATTATGAGTCTGCCTGTTTAAATAGCATTTCAGACAGACAGAATAGACTCTCACAGTCCATAGTGGATAATGAAATTATACATAGACCACACTTTAGTGCAGGAAGCCTCACTTCCATTTGAAAGACCTACACTGTGTTGGTACTGTACTTTATCCAGGTATCCCAGAATTATGCTGCTCATTTTCTTTATGTTCTACTTCAACATACACTTTGAGATAATAGGAGATGAGGTGTTGAAAAATAACTTGAGTCCTGAAGTTACTTTGGCATGTCATGTGGTTCGATCTGGACAGAAATAAAAACTATTTAAAATCTCCTTCCCTGTGAATGTTTTAGGAATGTAAGTGGCTGATTTCAAGGCATCACACCAGAACCATTATCCTTTCTCCATTTTTTTACATCTAATTCAATTCTAAATGACTCCTTTAAGGAAAAAAACTCCAACCCAACTACACAAAACACATACAATCCCTCACCTCTTATGCTGGTTTTATTTCTTGTTATAAATAAAGATGTATCCTTAGAAGGTGTGATAATTCCCACTTAGATCATAATGTGTTAAAGTGCAGTGCATATTTGCTGTGATCAACAACAGTGAGAAAGAAAAGGGCTATAAAAAGGAAAATTTGAAGTTTTTAATTGGAATGTGCTCTCTTTTTTGAAGTGGTTAATGTTTTGAGTTCTTATGCCAAGAAGTTCATATAGTGTTTTCTGAGCATTTGGTCTCTGCCCTCATTTATTGAATTAATTCTTTAATTAGTGTCCTTTGGGATGTCTTCCAGTTGTGGAACTTGTACTAAGATTTCCTTTTACAGAACTTGCGACTTAATATTAGCTGTTTCTGAAGCAAGACACTAACTTCTGTGTGCCTTTTGCAAGTAAATGTTGACAGGCTCATAGGAAATGCAGCTGACGTTAGGAAGCTTGGGTGGGGACTACAAGGAGCTGGCAAATACTACAGGGTTCAGTGCCAGACACACTGACATAACAGTACTTCACTTGTAAAAGTTTTCTTTAGGCTGCTAATTCTGTCTTCACAGTAACTGGAACCAAAACAGTGTCTCTGATGCCAAGTCAAAATAGCTAAAGTAACACTTTATGGGAAATTGAGAATGCTTTCCATGGCTTAGATCCTCAGAAATATTAGTAAAAAGAGCAAGCTTCTTCCTTAATGAAAGGGTGAATTATGAACAGTGCCATGTAATGAATGCAGTGCAAGACAAGTCCATCTATCTAGAGTGAATGTCAGAAATAGCTCAAAGAGGGAAAGGCTAGCATTGTCAAATCTCTGTAAATACTGTGCTCTGAGTGATTTGTATCGTGGTTTCAATTTATTTGATTTGCTAGTTCATAGTTATATTTCATAAGGCACCCTTTTAATAGCTTCCTTTAGCTTTCAAATAAAAATTGTTTTCTTCAGATGTATCTAGACATTGAGAAATGTTATGTGAGCACTTTTACAGGAGTTTGACCATGTCACCTTAAGTATAATATGTTTTGTCGAGTTTATAGTATTTCTGGTCCATGTTAGAACCTAAGAAATAGTAAGGCAAAGCTTTGAAGGGGGATAATAGTGGAATACAGCTTAGGTTTGCTTTGCAGAAGTTCAGGCAGAGCTTGAGTTGCTGCTACTATGCTGTCTTCAGTTTTGTATGTGGGAGGACTTGGAGGAGGCATCATGGAGAGGAGTCTTGGTGGGGAAGGCATGCCTGGCTTACAGAATATAAAATCTGCTGCAGTCTTGGTGAAGGATGCAGCAATATTACATAAGCATATTGGTTTTGGTATAATTTCATTGTCACTCTTGGATTCTAGAAAGTGCTTCCTTTCATTCCTTAAGAGTGTAGTACTCAAAGCAAGTGGTGGAAGAAAGGAGATTCAGATGATTAATTTAATCTGTTCAGTGTTTTTGCAGTGCAGTGTGCCATGGCAAGTTAGCTTTAATGCTATGTAATGCCTCTTTTAAGGTAGGCACGTGCATTGTGCTCTCCCACAAAAGCAGAAGTTCAGGTAGTAGACTGAAGCAGCTTTGCCTAGAGCAACTGGATGGCAGTATGTTGCATCCATGGGAGATATGGGCTTCTGCTGACCTCAGAATTACAGATCACCTCTGAAGTTTCCTCTGACCTATTTTATCAAGTTAAAATGAAATAAAAGCAATATATAATAATAATAATAATAATAAAATACTATTTTTAAATCTTGGTTTTGTTGGGGTTTTTTTGCATTAAAACCATCATATAAAAGAAAAAGTGGATTGAGCAGTTTTTTCTCTGATATGACCATTAATCATTTTTTGTAACATCCATTTTCAGTTTGACTGTGCAATATTGGACATCGATGTCTTACGGACCAAGATTTGTCTTTTCCTGAAGAGTAGCACTTAGTTCATTTTTAAATCTACAAAATGTAAACTAGTGCTTTCTGATAGCTATGTAGCAAGTAACTATGTAGCCCATGACTTGACTAAATCAAGCTGTTCATCTCACCATTGATTTTTTGTGTAGCTCTTGCTGGGGATCTGTTCTTATGTATTTCTGGACATTCTGTAGCACATATCTGAAATTTACCTTCTGTACTGCCTGATTGCTTCCAAATTATTACCTAGATTTTTGCTTCTCCAAGTATGTAAATTCTCTTCCTGAACCAGATCCTATCTTTGCCAGTATGAGTGTACATAGAAAGGCATGTTGTCTTAGCTCCATAAAAGGGGTGGGAGAACATGTTTGGAAAAGAGATTGAAACAAAATATTATTTTTCACTGAGATAATAACAGATAAACTTTGGAGAATATTATCTTTATCTTGGTCACAAATTTGTTGAATGAAGAAGGATCTGATCTGATGTTATGGTGACTCTTTACTTCCAGAGAGAAGTTCCTTTGTTGAATAAAAATTGTGCAGTATCACTGAAGTGATCTGGTCAGCATCCAAGATTTGAACTGTCTCAGGGGATGTATTGCTGACATTCTCTATGGCCTGTTAAAACATTTCTGTTTACAGATTGTAGTGATCTATTTGTAGTGCAGTGAGACTGCACTTCCTGTGGTTGAATGGTGTTGCTTAACTGTGGTCAGCTAAATTCCTTGGACAGGAGTTGGATTTTTCTAATGTAATGTCAATAGATTCTGCCAACAATAGCTGGCAATGAAGGCACATGCAAGGTTAGCATGAATTTCTGATGGTATATTGCATATTGTGAACTCTGTTCTTAATAATTTTCTGCATCATTCTGACAAAAGTGAGCTGCAAAAATGGCTTTGTAATTATCTATTACAACTTCCATACTAAGTCCTTACTAGTAAGCAGGAGTTTTTATGATCCTTATGGATGAACATTTGCTTTGATTTATGAACACTTTCAGAAACATAGTAGCTGACGCCAGTTTTCTTAGACACTGACAAGAAAGTTTGGGCATCAAACTTTTTTTTCTTTTTTTTTTTTTTCCAGATGGAGCAATTGTCAGATGAAGAACTTGACCATGGTGCAGAAGAAGATAGTGATAAGGAAGATCAGGATCTCGACAAGATGTTTGGGGCCTGGCTGGGTGAATTGGACAAACTCACACAGGTGAGGGAGGTTTCAGTCATCTTACAGAATAATTTTTTGTTCGTATTATGTTTCTTTTTAGTTGGATGCCAACTGCTTGACACTGCCACTTGCAACAAGGCAGACCTGTGACCAGTCCAGTAATCTTTAAAGGTTTATATATTGGCTTGTTTACCCCATCCTGAGGTTGTTATATTCATTTTGTTCAACCTGCTAGTTTGACCTATCACAAAGGGTATAACAGTTCCTTCCGAGAATTATAGAATTGATATTTTGTCCTTATGTCTGTAGAGCAACAAGGACTTCAGCTGACAAGAGACAGGCTGTGTCTTGAAATATGTGCTTTGACACTGTCCAACTGTAACAGCATTTATTTGTTGCACCTGAACAGCAATAACAAAAAATTGTTAATGCTGCCACTGATGACCTAATGAGATACCCTGATACACCCTCAAGGACTCACCATTGTTCCAGAGTATCTTCCTGCATCAGTAAAGCAGCTGATAGGACATCTTTCATTCTTTCCTTCTTTTTAGAGCTTTTCCTTTGCTTCACAAGCAGATACTGCATTTTGTATGGCGTGCTGCACTCCTGGGGTGATCAGCCATTTCTCTGTGACTGCCTGCAGAGGGTGTTTCAGCTGTGTGAACTACCTGAATAAAATAGTTAATGTTCTCCCTGTTTGTCATATAGAATTAAGCAGAGGTATGATAAGTGAAGGTTCATTAAGCTAGAGAAGAGGCAGTTTTTCTCACCTTCATCTTGCCTGAAGGAAAATTGAGCTAATCATGTAACAGGAGTTCAAATTCAGGCTCGTCTCTGTTACTGTCTCTGCCATCAAGTTCTAAATGTATATAGCACTATAGGGGAAAACAGTTTATTTTCCTGAGCTCACACATGCAGGGCAATAAAGAATTCTGCCTTCTGAGATGAGTGGAAGACTGTGACATTAATCTGTATACACTAATTCCTGCTGGTTTTTCACTTATTTGAAGGGTTTTTAATGGTGTGAATCATTTTGGGCTTTGTAAATCACTTTGAGTGATGATATTCACAGAGGAGCACAATGGGTCTTGGACCCATTAAGCTTTGCTTAATTTCAGCTGTTCTGCAGAACTGTTGAGCTTCAGTGACAGCAAGATTCCCTATGTAACACATTCTACTCCAGGGGCAGAAGCTTCTGACCCTGTCATGTACTTACTTGGGTCAGCAGCTGGATAAGAGCTGCCCTTCTTACAAAAATCCTGGTATTTATTATAACAATCATATGGGCCATCATAACATAACAATTCAATGGGTTTTAGACCCTTTGTTCTCTGCCCCATTTTTTAAAGGTATGAGTGGCCTAGAAATATAAGTATACTTTACTTGGAGTTTATAGCTATACTATTGACATGCAGACTTCAGGGTGATGTCTCACTTTGTTGTTGGTCCATTGGCAAATTACTTAAAACCTACTAAAAGGTACTTAATGGTAGGACCCATATTATTTGGTTCTTACCTTCATATTGCTGTTCAAGACTGTCTGCAACATAGCCTGACAGTTGCCCTTCTATCTCTCGCAACTACTGAGAAATGACATTTCCCCCAAAACTTTGAACGACCTCATATTGTTCTGTATAAACAAGTTAATGGAGTTGATTGTGTCTCAGATCATTTATTTGGACTGTCATCAAATCTTGATGGGGCTGTTCCAATGAAGTCCCTATAAAGGGAGGTGATTAGAGTTGATGAGATCCAAAGTGCATTCTCCTGTAGTTTCAGTATTTTTTGCTATCTATCAGCTGGACATCAAGACCACCAGGAGGAAAGGCTTTTGTCCCTGATATCCTTGATCTTTAACTTCTTTATAGATTTCCTAATTGTTTATTTTTAGGAGATTTAAAGTAAGACCCAGATGTAGCTGCTTTTTAAAAGATCTGAAATTGTTTGAATGCCCATGGGAATCATTTCAATTCACTTTCACTCTTTAATTTTTGGTCTAACAGAAGTCTCAAAATCTGCTGCCTGTGTGAGCAATATTTGGCGTTGATGAAGGGTGTCTTAACATTTATTCTGCTTAAGTTATTCTGCTGCACGGTGCACGTTAAATGAAAAAAAAAAATACCCTGCTTCTCATGATTAGTGAGAATTAAGCTTTTGGGTGCTGTTGCAGTTTTTAGCAGTTCTCCAAACTGCTGGTTTAGCAGTTCTGGAGAATGTGCTCAGATAATGGTGAGGGCATATCATATGTGTGTCCAATGATCTGCAATAACTTTAATAATGCCTGTAAAACATGGTAGGGGTACTTTAACTAGAATATATTTGCTTCACAGGAAATCTTTTGTAGAAGTCTGTGGGTTTGGGCTGAAGGAACAGGGCCTAACTTGCCTTTTCTGTCTCTAGTTTCACTGATGTCTCTAGGGTTACAGATTTTTTTTTTTTTTTAAGTCCAGGCCAAGCTGAGGAGAAGAGGGAACTCAGGAAGAATAAACATTAGGGGAAAAATTAGTGCATTTGATCTTTTTAACAAAGACTTGACTAAAGATGTAGAAAATGAACATAAAAAGTTTACATGAGAAATGTTATTCTGTTGAAACTAGAAGATACTTTTCCTTCAGGCAAGCATATCTTCAGGAACTCTTTATCAGTACAAGCCTTGCCTAATTTCAGATGTTCTGCAGGCCTGTTGAGCTTCAGTGACAGCAAGAGCTGGATTCCCTATGTAACACATTCCACTCCAGGGCCAGCAGCTCCTGACCCTGTACTTCTTGGGTCAGCAGCTGGATCACAGTGCCCAACTGCTTGCTACTTACGAAATCCTAGTATTTATTATAGTACTATATCCATATTAACCATCATAACATAACAACTCAGTGTGTTCATTAAAAAGTTTCTTGTCTTAACCTCTGCTAGTTTTCCTAAAAAAATATGTGCCCTACATAAACTGGCTAGGGTTGGTTTTCATAACTTAATGTTATTCACAGGAAAGACTATTGAAAAAAAAATCTGAATTTAGTGAATTTAAATCCCTGTTAATAAAATAGAATTCTTCACTCAATGTTTTTAAGCTCTTTCACCATAATTATGTTCATAAGCTAATGGTGGATATCTTAGACCATATTTTAGACTCTTATCCCAGTTTGAATGTTATGCAGTTTCATGCAGAGAGATAGTTAAAGGTAAGTCAGCTGTCTGTTTCAAAATGAGCTAGTGTCTAACACCATTGAAAAAAGCATTTGGAAAATCCTTCTATCTGTTTCAAAATGAGCTAGTGTCTAACACCATTCAAAAAAGCATTTGGAAAATGCTTCTATCCTTTTGATTCTGGAAAAAAGCAGAATGTGTTTAACAACTTTTCTTCACTTCATATCTGGAGTCAAATCTTTGTAGTATGACGATGTTTGTTTTCAGTCGAAAGCCTGAAAACCAGGGGTGCTTTTATATATGCAAGTAACTTTTGAAAAATTTCTCTTAGAGAAAATTAATTCTCATTCATCTTAAGGAATTGGACAAGCAAACCTTTGCCAAATTTTATTTTGCCCTTTTTTTGATCTTTTTCAGAGTTTGGATGCAGACAAGCCTGTTGCACCAGTGAAGAGGTCACCTCTCCGCCAGGAAACCAATCTTGCTAACTTCTCATATCGCTTCTCCATGTACAATTTGAATGGTTTGTTGAATTATTTACCATATATAGTTTAAGAAAAATACTAGTTTAAGAAAAAAACCTATTCCAACTATAAATTAAAATATTGTAGAATGTAAGAACACTTAAATACACTTACAGCTGAGGTGAAAACATATTTGCTGAAGGTGTTGCATTCTGGTGTCCTTTTCTTTCAAGTATTTGAGTCTCCTAAAGCATTATATTTTACAACACTTAGTATTTGAGAACTGTAGTGTAGTATTTGTATAGAAAAGCTTGTTGTGGGATCTGGTCTCATGAAAGAATGACTTAACTGGGAAGAAAGAGAATCTTGTTTTATGGAACAGAATGCAGGAATATAGCTACAGAATGCTTTCAGAATAAACAGAAGGAAATCTTAATTTAAAGGTTTGAGTATGTATATAGTATTTTTGTTTTGGTTTTGTTTTTTTTAAAGCTGTTGCATTACTTTAGCAGAAAATGCTTAGCAAAACATCTGTACTTTTTCAAAAAGTGAGGCACAATAATACACAAATGTGTTTTTACATTCCGTTCACAAGAAAGCAGTTTCAGATGTATTCTGACCATTCATGGACTTCTTTTGCTGACAAATGGGTTTAATCTAAATAGTGTGAAAGTTGCACTGGTCAAGGATAGTAGTGCAAATGAATTTTGGTTCAGCAGTGCACAGATATTTTGCACTACATACAGATGGGAAAAGAAAATGCTGCTTCCTTTGCTCTCTTAACTATTACATTTGATAACACAAAGTGAGGCGTTGTAAATAACTCTGCACATACTGACTACTCTTGTTTGTTGCAGAAGCCCTGAATCAGGGGGAGACTGTGGATCTGGATGCCCTCATGGCTGATCTCTGTTCCATAGAGCAGGAGCTCAGCAGCATTGGCTCTCATTCAGCAAACAATGCTGCAGTGAAACGCCTTGCCACGGAACCCAAAACCCAGAAACCGCCTGCTAGTCGACCTCCCACTAAGCACAGCAGCGTGAAAGGATTGTCCTCCTCTGCTAAGGTGACTAAAGCATCGCATGCCAACGTGTCTCTGGATGACATCACTGCACAGTTGGAGAAGGCCTCTTTGAGCATGGATGAAGCAGCCCAGCAGTCTGTTGCAGAAGACACTAAGCCAGTGGTTACTGCCCAGCACAGGAGGACAGCATCTGCTGGCACAGTGAGTGATGCTGAGGTGCGTTCCATCAGTAACTCCTCCCGTTCCAGCGTGACCTCGGCAGCTTCCAGCATGGACTCCTTGGATATTGATAAGGTGACAAGACCACAGGAGCTGGACTTGGCATCGTTAGGGCAACCAATCACTGAGGTAGGATGTCACTAATTCAACATTTTTTTGGTTCGGGTCTTTCTCTTCAGACTTACTCATTTTCTGTGCTGGCACTCATAGTTAAACATTTGCAGTGCAGTGGGGTTGATTGAAGACTTGCTTTTACAGGAACTACCCATATTGTAGCTGCTTCTTTCTCTGGTTTTGGTTGTGTCTACAAGGAAACTTTTTATAAAGAATGTATTTAGGGGGTTTTTTAGGAGCTTTCCCCATCTCTTCCTCCTCTCCAATCAATCATGCATTTTAGTGTTTTTATTAGTTTATTATTATGTAATATTTTTATTCCAAGTAAATATTGCCTTTAATTTAAATCTGAGGAGTGCACAGCTGTGGAAAAAAGAAAGCACAATTGACAAAATTCTATTCCTCTTACAGTACAGTTAATACCTGAAACACATGGAGCAAATTTGCTGCTATTTAATACTCTTGTTTAATGTATGACAGGAGGAGCTCTTTGAAGCAATACACAATACAGAAAAATAACTGGGCTGCAACACAACATTAGCAGATATTAATTTCAGATTTGGATGCTTTGACATTGATTAATTAGAAAGGAAACTTAAGTAAGAACATCCAGTTTGGTGAACATTGCAACTGCTAGTGACTTGAGAGAAAATGTGGAAAATGTATTTTGAGAACTTAAACGTAGAGGTTCTCTTGAAGGAATACTCTCTGAAACAGAAATCTGACCTGTTAAAATGTCAGTTGTACTAATATGCATGTTCTCTTTCATGAGAGAAAACTGGAACAAGCTGAGTTTATTGTAAACAATAATTAAAACAAATCTGAATGGGCTGTACTGAAAGCATGGTTCTAACACATCTGCAACAGAAGTTCATTTAATATACAGTGAACAATGCAGGCTTGTCAGTCTTATGATCAACTCATTGAGGTCACACTAAATCTCCATTTGAAATGGTGAGAAATGAACAGTTTAGGTCAACTTCCTTTTTGTATAAAAAGTTTGTGTTCAGTATGCTTTTATTGGAGATTTCCTATTGAATGAAGTAAAACAGATAGGAATGTGCCCTTTGCTCTTTGGAAATTAAAACGCAAACCTTTGCGTTATTGCTCTAGGCCTAAGCGTTTAAGTCCAGCCTGTGACAGTATGACAGCCATTGATTGTTGTTTGTTTGAGAATAATTTTCTTTTTATGGTATGATAAGGTTTGTCTTTGGTTTGTTGGTTTTGGGTGGGTTGTTTATTTTTTTGTTTTGTTGTTTTGTTTTGGGTTTTTTTTTGCGTCTCCAGTTGTTATTCATTATTATATATCTGTCTTTATGATGTAGAAATTTAGGCAGTCTTGTATTTTTGTCTCTTCTCAGGCTAAAAAGAAGACTTCTGTCAATTTGTTGCTCTAGCTTGCATAGCATAAGAAAAGCATGGATGTTGCATTTTTTGATTTTTAATGCAAGGTGTTTTCTGCAGTTGATCTTGCAGCTCTCCCTCTAGATTCTCTCTTTTAATTTGGGAGTTATATGCTTGAGATATGAGTAAAATTGTCTTTCTTGTCTCCCAGGTTTTTTCAATCTTTTATGTCATGAGTAATCAACAAACCACCTGCTGCCTTTAATTACCTTGATATTGGTGAATCAAGGGACAGAGGTCAAGTTGCTTTGTCTCCATGGGAAGCTAATCTGTATTGCTGCAAGTGCTGCAGTTGCCATTTCAGTTGCTTTCTGAGCTCTTGGCCTCTAATTGCAAGGCTCAAAATCATCCCCAGAAGCTTTTCTCAAAGACCTGTGAGGGCTGCCTTTGTACAAACGCAGTAATTACTATTCATATAAGAATGTGGCTATTGTTTCTCTGCCCAGCTAAATTGATAAGAATGATTGACCTTTGAAGGAGGTAACCAAAAGTGTCAGTAATTTGAGATCCAGATTCTGCTCTCATCTTGAGAGCAGACACCTTTGCACTCATTAACCATGCTGTTTGCTTCGGCTGTATCTATTTTTTTAATTTCAGTAGCCTGAGAAAGGTGTTCAATTCTGAGAAATTGTCCCTTTCAATTTACAGAATTGGTATTCAACTATTCAGTTATAAAATTGTTATGTGATGGGATGGGACTTCTTACAGAGAAGCAAGTTTCTTTTCTCATTACTGGTGAACAGGGAAAGGGAAATCACTTTTTTATTTTTAGTTTGTGACAGATTTTCTGGTGGTGTTTTTTAAATGAATTTAGTTTTTAAATGGATTCTTTGGAAGAATCATTGGGTATCAACAAAGCTGTTTACTTCCTATGTCATTCATTTAGTGCCCAAAAACTAGTTTAAGGGTTTATTAAACCTCTTGGCTAGGTTGTGAACCAAAATACCTTTTGCAAGTAGGGCTGAATTGTACCCTTCCACCCACACAGTTGACTCAATGGTGCTGTTTCTAATAGAAAACATCTCTCTCAGGAAATAGTCTTTGAAGAAGTCATAATGTCCATATAGGGGAAAAACCCAACAGTTTTTATGCAGAAAGTGGGAGAGGCTATTTATTCATGGTCACAGCAGATCTGTTTTGAGATTTGTTGTTCTGAAGTAGTGCTTAAAGTAACCTCTTTTCTTTTACCTGTCTTCCTTGAGACTGCCTGTAGGTGAGCTGACCTTTAAAATTTTTCTTTACTGCTGTGTCTCTTCTGAAAGAGGTCAGTGTCTTGGCAGCTCTGCCCTTTTGACCGATACTTTGTCTTCTCCAGGCAATATAGGTACTTTAAAAAATCATCCTTTCTGCTGTAACTTCATGCTATGCTCTTCCTGAGTAAAATGGAAGACAGTTTTGATGGGAGGAAATACTTGTCTGAAAAAGGAAATTAGGCTTTACAGTTATAAACTTCAGTATTCTACCTTAAAAAATACTGCTCTGTATTTAAGAGCTCTCTGTCTTGGCAGCGCAGGAAAATCCTGTGCAAGTCATGTACTGGCCCACTAAAGGTGTGTGCAGTCCAGTATACTGTCTGACTGGTAATAGGGACCAATTCCACAGCCACCAGAAATGGTGGCTTCCCCTTCCTCTCATCCATCCTTCCTCACAGTTCTTTCCTTCCTCTCTCATCTTCTCCCTTGTCCCAGCTTTGGCACTTAACCGGTGCTTAGTACCCCAAAACTTTCTGCTTCTATTCTGGGTCTCATTCTGTGTTATTTGGGTGAACTGCAGAGGCTCAGATGACTGATGCACATTAGGGAGGTAATAGCCAGGGACTGGAGGCTGGAAGGGAGAGCAGGAGTTCACTTGTTGGTGGTAATTGATTATTCAGAACTTCTTGCTTGAGTATTTGGACAGGCATCTTAGTGTCTCGTCTTCCTCTTCCTCCTAGCAGCCTGTGCTGTAGGCAATTCCTGGGGTTGCACATATATCAGCATGATGACAGATGATAACTCTCAGTGGTCATATTAGCCAGGACCATCCTTGTACTCATTCTGAATTTGTCTTTAGATCACTTTCAGGAGAGCTGACTGGAGTTCCCTTGGTTATCTAAAATTGTGAGTTTATTAGTTGTTATCATGGTTTATTTTCTTCCTTTCCTCCTTTCCTATCTCTTTAGACATTGTGAATGTCTATATTTTCAAAGACTATCACTTTGTAGTCTTAAGACCTTGCTTGGTGGTACTAAATGTTTCTGACTGCACTTCTGTTCTTGCCTTCAGTCCCCCCTTAAGAATTGTCGAATAAAAAAGAAAAATTGTCTCCACCCCACCCTAACCCTGTAATTTTTTGCTAAATTGAAATTTGTCTTTGACAAAATGACTTCACAGATCCTTGCTTGAACAGTATTCTTTCTTAAATTGGTAGGTTGTATTTTGTTTTCTATGCTTTTAGTTGTGTAATGAGTAGCATGCACCTTGAAATGTTTCTGTGGGGGGTTATTTTACTTACTAATTTGGTCTGTAGACCAAACTAGTGAAGTAATACATGAGTTGAAGGTAGGGGAAATGATGTCTCTGTGAATAACTTACTGCCTCCACCCACATTATCTTTTTCTTCTTCCTTTGGTCCCTCTGCCAGCAAGAAGTTGTCTCTGTTTTCCATGAGCTGTGCTAGGGTAGAAGGAGGAGAAAGCAGAGGGGAGAGAATAGAGAACTGTGTTGATGATGCTTGTGTAGCTGTGTGTCTGGCGAGTGAAAGGCTCCATTCATGGGCAGTCATTGTTACTGTCCTGCACACGCTCAGTGAAGAGGTTGCAGATAAGTTTGAAGTTTGCCATCTGGTCTGGCACAGTTCAGCATCACCCTCCACTCCTCTTTATGTCTGTAACCCAGTTTGCACAGCTGAGAGACTTTGCACATACAAAGATAATGCAAAATGTAGCTGGTAACGCTACATGATTTAATTGCATTTTATTTTTTAGCTTTTACTTACATTTATTGTAGATTTATACTTTGATGCATAAGGGGTAAAAATCATGAGAAGAAGAGAGTGGCCAGTGCAATAAAGCTATATGGTTTTTGTTTCACTTGACAGAGAAAGCAGTGTAGAGTCAACATTAATGTTTCTTTCAGGGTAAAAAAAGGGGGCTTTGGAGGCATGACAGCAATTGTCATGTAAGCTCAGCACACATAAATCTGTAATGGCTAAAAGATTGTGTGGGATAAAATGAAAATCTTGATATGGACGTAAAGGGACAATAAAGTTTGTGTTTCATAGCAATTGTGCTCTAGTTCTTAGTAGTCATGCTGGCATTTCATTTGCCTGTGCAGTGGTGTAACACAGAAGCTTTGGTACCCATTTAAAACTATTTAGGGTCATGTTTTATGTGGGATTGCTAAATGTTGCCATGTATGAAAAGGCAGTTAACTGTTAATGTATGCAGAAAAATGAACTGATGATATATATGGTCTTTGTTAGGCAACAGTGTCTTAAAATAGAGCTGGACTGCTGAATCTCATCTGTTATTTGTAGGTGGTTTAAAGAAGAGTGGTGGTCTGTTTTAGCTCTTGTAGGAATAGAGCATTATTGGCTTTTGTATTTTGGGAGCTTGAAGTTTGATTACTTTTCCTTATGGTCCATGTGTTGTGTGGTTAGCAGATGTGAAGGATGTTAGACTCCAATTTGTGAGAGTAGTCACAGATAACATGGCAGAGGTTTGGTTTATATTTCTTCTAAAGACTTTTAAAAAAATAATTTCTTTTTCTGCCAGTTGTGTTATGTCCTTAGTTTAGAACACAAAGTCTATTCTGGAGCATTTCCAGTTCTGCTTTTCCTAAGCTGAAAATAGTCAATGGAAAGACTTTATTTGAAACACAATTAGACCATTTCTTCCTCTTTCTTTTCCAATTATTAGTCACAAAGTGTTCTTTTATAAGTCAAAAGTAAGGGAAAATTGTGCTTATCTGTGTTCCTGAAACATTACTTTGGCTTCCAGTTTTGTTGGCATAAGAAGTGAGCCATCCATTTTTCAAATGTTTTTGAAATACATGTAAAATGACTCCTCGTTTTTCAGATTTTTGGAAGCTTTCAAAGCATTCTCTGAGATAAACATATGATTTTATAAAATATAAACAATATTTATGTATTTCAGATAAATAATCAAATGTGCTTGATTATGCATAATTGTCATATGATGCACTAGAACTCAAGGATTGCTAATACACTTTTCACAATGCCTGTAAACCAGCACATAAACTTTTTTTCATGTTATACTTATGGAATCTGCAAAGCAAATTATGGGAAGGGATAATTTTAATTTTTTAAAGCATTTTCAGTTGAGAACAAAGGATAAGCAACTGAAAGTTTTGTTTACTGCACATCATGGAATGGTAGGTTTCAAAGATTGGGGTAAATTAATTTAAAATATATGAAAGGGAAACATGAATTTAAACATTATCATTGCATTGGTAAGTCTTGATTCTCCACTCAATATATCTGAGTTATTTTATATCTGTGGAACTAAAATTTATCCTGTAACTTTTCCACATAGGAGATAACTAATAGAAGTGTAGCAAGAACCATAAAACATGTAAGAGTAGTTTCTCTTGAGTTAGCTTTGCCTCACACTGATGAAAAAGCTTTACAGTTCCCTCCTGGAAGGAACAGGAAAAATGGACAGTGTAATGTATGTCTTGTTTGACACGGGTGGCTGGCAAGGCTGGTATCCACTCAGAAATTACAGTGAGGGTGTACTTTGTTAGTGTAAGTGTGAACACCAAAGGCATTGGCTCTAAATGCACCTAAATACAATGTTCTTTGAGATTTTCTGTGAGGTCAGAGTCTTCTGTGGACAAGCAACTGAATGACTCATGCTGCTATCCTAAATGCTGGGTAAATAATCACGCTTAAAAATTAATCTCTTTATTTTTATGTCTGTTCCATAGCACTTCAGAAAAATACTTGTGTTTATGAAGAGTTTCTTGAGAAAAATTGTGTATCGTTAATACAGACAAGCTAAGAAAATGGTTGTTTAGAGGTTCTTTCTCTTACCAGATTTGTCTGCAGGAGAAAAAATACCTTAGATGAATGACCAAATAAATCTAGGCAGCACACTCTTGGAACTACCCATTAGACTTGAGTTGAGAAATCAGAAGTCTTGCTTTATGATGTTACCAAACTTTGCTGAAAGTGTGCTGCAGAGGAGTTGTATGCAGCAGTTTTATGTTGGTTGCAGTTTCCAGTAAAGATAGCACTCTACTAGTGATGGTTAATTATGGAGCTTTTAAAACAGCTAATTTCTTTGTGGATGCACCATTCTGCTTAAAACAAATTTCTTTACATTTTCTGCAATATTTGATTAGATTAGAATGTGAAATACTAAATCTGTAGGAAGTTAAAAACAAATTACTTGTTTGTCCTTGTTTCATGTTGCCAAAAAAGAAATTTAGGACATATGACAAAAATTAAGAACACAGACCCCAGTTGTGAAACATTAAACTCTTAGCAGGAGGAAAGAATTTGTTGTTTTCCTCAGTTATGTATATTCCTAAACTATAGTGTGAAAACTAGGGTTTGTGGGGCTTTTAAAGAAGTTTGAACCCCCCCAGAAATAAGACTTCCAAGTTCTGGAGAAACAATTGAGAATTGGCCTTTTAGCTGTGTCAGTTTTGAGCATGCTGCTTCAGTTTGTTATACTATAATATAGTATTTAGTGTTTAGTTAATTGTACTGTAATAAAGGTCTGCAAATACAAAGAAAAGCCTTCATTTTTAGTTAAGTAAATGTGCAGTTTTGTTTAGTTTCATGTGTTGGACACTTATTAGTCTTATTTTTGCAAGTTTTTCAATATGTTAGGTCAGCCACATCAATGCCTTGCCTTTTGAATGCAAGGTTTATTTCATTCATGTGGTTTACCTGCTTTTAACAAATAGGGTAGATTTGTGACTTTTAACTTCCCAGTTGTGTATACCCATTCTTTTATGGTGGTTGATCTTTGGATAGTTTCATGTCTACAGTCATTTTGGTGAGAATTTATAGTTTTAAAGTCAACAGCCCTAAAATCAAGTTTTTCTTAGTACAGTTGCTTCATAGAGTATACGGCATTAGATGCAAGCTAAATTATAGCTTCAGTTAAAGCTATATGTACTCTTATTCCTTAGGTTTCTTGGCTGCTTTGTTTTCTGTGCTAGAGGTAGACAGAGCCCAAAGATAAAGTCTCTGATATTCTGTATGTAATGCAATTAGGAATCAGTTAGTCATAGTTAGGGGCTTTTTGCCTTTCTTGTTTAGATCTTCCACTTAGTGCACGTTTTTTTAGACTGATCTGACAACGATTTTCTCTGAAATTATACTCCATATTTTTTCTTGGCGTTTTCTTGAAACTTCCTCCCTGCAGACAAACTCTATTTGGGATTTCATGTTTGGTTTATGCAGTTTAGATCCATGCTACTGATGAATTGGGCAGCCTTGCCCTACCTCGTGTTGGAGCTGTTGTTTATACAGCTGCCTAGTGATTTGGAGCAGCTTTCCCTGGAAAATAATCCTTGTGAATTAGTTGTCCATTGGTCCATTGAACCACATGGTCAAAATTATAGCTGTCCACACAAGAAATGTGAGAGCACATTATTGGGGGAATGCTATCTTTCTTGCAGCAATTTAAATTTCTAAAAAGCAGTAGTGAAGTGAACTTGAACTGAATGTTCATCAGATTTTGCAATCCTTTCTGTACTGCTCTAAGTAACTTGTGTTCAGCAGGAGAGCATCCCAGCCTGACCTTGGAGGTGATGGACTAGCACTGAGTGCACCTCATGCACACAGAGCAGCAGTTTGTTAATTTGAGATGTCCGCAGACCACATGTTATTTAAATTACAGTGAATTTCAATAAAGTCTATTGGGACTGGCATGAAGTTATAAACATTCCTAGTATTTAATAAATACTTGCTGTAAGTTAAGATTTAATTTTTAATTTTTATTCCAGTTACCTGCAGTGAAGTGGAGTTACAGGAGTCCTAGTAGGCAGGGCTGTCTACTCTTGAGCACAGAGTAATTGCTCCAGGTTCTCCCCTCCCTTGTCTGGCTCCAACATGTTATGCAGCAGCCAGGCACTGCAGCTTAAAGAAGATTGCTGTATTCTCCCACCATGGACCCAGGCATCTTGATCTTGGCCTGCCTTTGATTCAAGAGTACAAGTGTGCAGTCCAGCTGAAGGGCTGGCCAGTGCTCTGTGAGAGGTTGCGGCCTCAAGATTTTTTAAATTGTGATGTTCCAGGCTTCACTGAGATTTACAGACTACAATTTTAATTCTGAAGGCTTAGTCTCAGAAAAATTTATTTATATTCTCATGGGAAAGCACAAAGCAAGACTGAGATTATTGGCAGGAGATCTGCTTCATGGTCAAATGTGCAAAGGTCTTAAAACATCTGTATTTTAAATGATGTACACCTTCCCTTCCTTTCTTGGGAATATTTTGTTTAATATAGATGACTAGTAATCACCTGTAACAGTGTCCAATCATGGAAAATTTCTCTTAGTAGTATCATTTGACAAAATTTTTATAAGCAGATCTAGGATGGCCCTGCTTAAGTAAAGGAGGTTGAACCAGATGACCAGCTGTGGTCCCTTCCAGCCTTACCCGCTCTGTGCTTCTGTGGAAAAACATGCTGTGTGTGAAGGGTCAGGCAGCTCCGTTACCCAATACTGCTGCCTCAGTTTCTCAGTGCCTGTTTTCCTTTTCTGAGGTTTTAAAAAGAATATACTGTAACCCCTTTTGCAACAATTTTTTTCTAATATCTAATCTAAACTGCCTCTGGTGCAACTTGAGGCCTTTTATCTTGTCCTATCTCTTGTTACTTGCAAGAAGAGACTGTCACCCACCTGTCTACACCTCCTTTTAGCTGGTTGTAGAGAGTGATAAGGCATGCCCTGAGCCTCTTTTTTTTGTGCTAGGTTAAAGAACCTCCTTTGCAAAGGAAAACAGAAAATTGATATTTTTAGTTAGATGCTTATCATATTGTGTCCATATGAGTAAGTTCCATATGAATACATAATCATAAAGAGAATAAAAAAAAATTTCAGCCCTCCTTCTCCATCTTTGGGTCAAAATTACAAAAAAATAATTTAAAATCTTTTAATTCTTGAGTACTCTTTAGGAAACAGGGGATTCTAATTCTTGAAGCTGGAATCTAAAAAATTCAATGTAGGGATGTAGTTGAAATGGAAGCCATAGTAATCTTTTCAGCAAAGTTTTGCGAGCATATAACTATTGAACACTGGATACTTCCGTTTCCATGAATTTTAGTTTGTTTTTTAGGGACAGAGGATGCATTTAAAAAAGGATTTTGAAGCATTTCTCAACTGTGATATTAAATCCAAAATAGTGGCACAAGAGTGCCACCAGGTGGTTTAATTAAACATGTGTATTTATTGAACTGTTGAAGAATTTTGCAAGAAACATGGCAAGATAATTACGTGCACAAGTCCTCAATGTGCTCTTACTGCCTTTTTTGTGCTAAGGTAAGTTATTCTGCTGAACAAACCTTGAGTGAATGATGTTTTTGAATGTACAGATGGTATTTAACAAGAAAGGAAGTTTTCTATTTAACATGATTAAGGCATTAGAACAGGAAGATAAAATACTTCAGAAGATCACTAGGCCGTCTTTCTTACAATTCCACCTCAGTTGTTGATCATTATTTGTAAACTGCCAGTATAAAGAACATATGTGACACCTTTGAGACTGTATTGTACTGTTTTTAAACTATGTATGCCTGTTTTCTCAGCCCGTACCTTAAAATGAGAGGAATTAGATACAACTCAGTCTTAGTGATGTGACTGAAACTTTCTAAATTGATCCCACTTTCCTGTTCTAAGTGATCATCAACCATAACAAGAAAATAGATCAGTGTTCAGATTTTGCAAAAATATAGTGGAATTGAAGAAATATAAGTGGAATTGAAGAAAGGAGGACATGTATAATAATACAGCATCTTGCTTGTGAATCAGTGGGCTGCTGCCATGGCAAGATGGGCTGCATGGCCTTCATGCTTCAGGTACTAGCTAGGCAGCTCAGTTTATCACCTCTTATTAAGCACTTTTCTTAAAATCCTGCCATCAGTTCTTGTCTGTAAAAAATAAATCTAATATGCTTGGTAATTCAGTGATAGTTTAGAAATAATTTCAGTTTGGGGGTTTCTTTGAAACTGACTTTCAGCTCAAGACCTCTTTAATCTCAATAATTGAAACAATGCAATGACTACTACATAATGGAACTGGCAAGGATAGTAGGTAAGAAAATCTTGAGGTTTTGGCCATGTAGAGCATTACTGGTTGTTTAGTTTAGTGCAACAAATTATATTCTGAAAATCCAAACTGTATTTTCATTTTCCTGGTAGCCCATCTGTTCTATCATGTTTAGCAAACATGATCTGTAGGTATGGGATTGGTGATGGGTATAAAAATATTGAAAAAACTATCTCATATAAGCAGCTGCTGTGTATTTAAGTACTGTGTTGAGTTTCCTGAAAACACTGTAAGGCAATTTTCAGCAGCTGGTCCATGAACATCTGGTATTTAGATCTGAAGGTAGTGGATGTTACATTTCTGTCTTCAAAGAAAGGATATAGGAAATCTTTGATGTCTGTAACATAATTTGGAACAAGATTTTAGTCCATGTTCTTATAAACATCAAGGCTAGCTGTCTTTGCTGAATGAACTGCACATGAACAGTATTAATTTTTTTGACATAACAGTATCTAGAACTCTTAAGTGTTAATGCTAATTTTAGTCAAATCTAGCTTTCTATGTTGTTGATTATCCTCAGCAGCTAAAGTTTGTTCAGAGACATCAAAAGCCTTATTTATTAGGTTTCGTTAGTTCAGATATTTTAATCATATCTGAATTTTTGTAAGTAAAATTGTTTTTGCAGAAAATATTCTTGTGCATGGATGCTTTGTCATCCCTTGAGAAAGGTATACATTTAATTTTATAGAAAGTTAGTTTCCAATCAGCACCTTTTTTTTATTATTTTGAGGATTTTTATTATTAAACATCTGTGGTTTTCAGTGTGGCTCGGAATAGCTGGTGCTAGGAATTAAAATAAGACACAGTTCAAAACAGTCATCATTGGCTGCTTCTAGATGGTATAAAGTTGTTTTCCTGGCTTTGGTAAGTTTTCATTATTTTTCACTGTTGAAGTTTTTAAGCTAGATTGAGTTCCTGCAACTTACTTTGAAATCTGGTCCATATTATGAGGAAAGACTAAACCAGAAGTGAGTAGCTTCCTATGCATTGTGTTAAAGTTGTCTCCAAAATAAGTGATTTTGGCACAGAAAAGTTGTAAACATTGTTGGTACCTGATGATGGGCTTTGTCTTTGCTTGTTTTACGGGAAGAAGAATACTTTTTGAAGATCTTATAAAGAAACAAGCTGAGTGACTTTTGGGGCCTGTCCCAGCTCTGTGGTGTGAAGTCTTGTAGCACCATTTGTATTGAGAGATTCCATGTGAGAAAAGGAAACATCGTGTTGCCTCTTAAGAGTCCTCTTAAAACCCTGTCACTTTTTCCTTCCTGGATGCTCACTGGGCCTGTGGTATTTAGAGTTCTGCCTAAGTAGTAGTGATGCTGGATTAACTGGAAATCCTGAGTGGAGTCTGGCTCCCTAATAATCATTTAAAGTATCAAAGTGTTGGATTTTAAATTCTTCTAGTAATAGATCCCTTTTAATAGAAGTTTTTAATATCTGCTAGTGTCTGTTAAGTGGATTTTTTTATATGTATAATGGAAGTAACTTTAACAAGCTTTTTCATTTTTACTGCATTTGCAGTAATAATTTTATACAAAACCTTGTAACAAGATATGGCTGATACTAATGGCTGGATTTCAAGAAAGGTATACTACACATAAAAAATACAACTTAAAAAAAAAAACAGCATCTAGTAGAAGTAAAGAATTGTAGATAGCTTTAGACTGTTCACATATTGTATACTTTTTGTGTTTGTCCCCCTGAGTGCTAATCTATAAATACGTGATCTTTAAGAGAATTTGGTAAATTAGGCATCAATTCTTTTGAATAGGTGTTACTCATGTTGAATTAGCTGCACTGAGTATTTTAGTGACTGCAGGGATTAAATACTCTTCCAGCACTGTTACAATCTACTTCTTCTACAATTTCATGCTTAGCATAAAGGAATGCATGGTAGTCTTGTCTTCTCTGAAGCTGTTGTCAATTTTGGTGCTTCCATTGTGTTTCAAACTACTTTTACATTCCAACTGCATGTAATTCTGGTTATGTGAAAATTTGGAAAAAAACCTTTAAACTGAAAATAGAAATGATGGCTTGTACTTGGGAAGCAGTCAGCTTACCACAGCAGGATAGAAAAATGCATGGCATTGCAGGAGAGGGAGGACTCACACTAGCTTATGGAATTTGGATTGGTTTTATATCCTAGGTGAATCCAAGGTGATGCACTAGGGGAGAGACAACTTAGAGAGTTGCTGGAGCTTGAGTTCTCTTTGTTGGGACAGGAACAAGTGGAAGAACAGATGCTTTTCATGGTGGAAGACTAGAAATGTTTCCCTAGGAGTAATTAATGTTTTAATTTTGCTGGATTTCATTGCTGTTCTTTTTAGTCTAGTGAAGTACCTGGAGCAGAAAAGTAGGTTAATTTGTTTGGCAAGAGCAGGCATTTATATTGTCAGAGCTTTGATATGTATCTCAAGTCCTTAAGTAGAGAGGAAGAGTGGGCTGTTTAGATCCTCTGTGGGAACCATTGTGATTGTACTATCAAAAAAAAAAAAAATTCTCTTCTCCCAACAATGGAATATTCTAGGAGCAATATCTGTTTACTTCAGAGCTTGATGTTTGAGCTGCAGTCTTTCTCTGAAATAGACTAAATGCTTTAAAACTGGATTGTGAAAGTAACACATTGTTCAAAAATGAAATTTAATTTGTTATCTACTAGTTTGTGCATGCCAAATATTAAAAAAAATTATGTGAGTGTAGTTATTGTTTAGCTGAGCTATGAATTCTAGAACTTGGCCTTTCCTGTTGCTTTGCTACTTCTGCTCATTCTAACTTTTGGGTATGTACAGTACTGCAGAATTTATTATAGGGTAGGAAGAAGCCATGCACAAAAAATGTCTGGAAAAGAGTGTTGCCTTTCTTCTTTCTAGGCATGTTAGCTCTGCAGCTACAATTCACATAGGGTAGTTGTCATCACACTGGTGTTTCACATTTTACTGGCCAACCTCTATTCCCATAAAATAGCATTATCAAAGTTTCAAGTGGCTATTATGTTGTAAGAAGGATATGGCATTCCCATTTTTGGGTAGAAGTTCCTTAAAGGAGATAATGCAGTTAAATACAAGATAGCAGCAGCCGAGATGACTAAGACAGTAAGAAGGTTAATTGGCCTACCTTGATCTTTCTTGTAGGAGAAAGATTCTCTAACAAATAGTATTTCCTTTAAGGAGAGATTCAATGTCCTGTATTTATCTTGACACTATTGTTGACTTACAGACTAAAACAGAAGTGTTAGTTTAGTCTTCCTTAAGACTAAACTCTTAAGGAAGAAGCTGCAAGTGTGCATTGTAGTGTTCCTTCTACTGCAGTGCTTCATTCACCAAGAAAGTGATCCATATTAATCAGTCCATGATGACTGACAAGAACTCTATGAAGAAACTCAGAAAATATCCTTGAACTTGTCACTGGATTTTTATGTATACTTCTGGGGTTTGGACTGAGCCAACCATTTTATTCTGCAAGTTGTATAGCAGTATGTTGTAAAGAGACCATCTTAAACTGACTCTGTGGGAAGTTAGAGCCTCTGCGTAAGAAAGGATGCAATTCAGTATGACTGAATAATTATACCAGGTATTACAAAAACCCTCATCAATGTGGTTCTAGCTAGGCAGTACTGCTGTGTATCTAAATAGGATGTAAATACAGACAGTAATTAATATGCAAGAAAAATCATTTACTCTGTAACATAACCTGTGTCTATATTAGTGGCTAAATACCTAGGTGGAGTTTTGGCTGGAGCCTGGGTTTAACTTCAAATGCTGTGTAGAGTCTTCCCTGAGGTGTAACTTCTAAAGACTCCTTGAGATCCGTAATTGCTCATCCCAGCATGTGGCAGTCACATCAAGTAAACTCTCCCTGCAGGAACTGTATTCACCAAACTATTTGATACTGCCTTGCAGGAAGTTGTAGACATGGGCTCTTCGTTTTTTTCAGACTATAGCTTATTGTGGCATTGAAGAAGAGGTAAGATTCTGCCTTGCTAATTACTAAACAAAAGTATAGTAGGCATGTATATTTGTCATGCCTTGTTCTGTATAGCATTGAAACAAATAAGATTGAGACAATTGTAACCACATGGGACAAAATCTGCAGTTTGGTGGTGGTACCCAGATTAACTTCATGCCCTTTTAAGTTGTTTAAATGCTCTTGTTAAGTGCCACAGTATTGGTCTAATTTCCTTAGCAGAGTAGACAGTGTGGTTCTGCAAATTGCTGCATGATGATGGTTTTGTTGCCTATAGCAGGTGCTGGAGAAGATAATCACTCTGGGATCTGTCATTAACTGATTTCTGTCTTAATCTACTGGTTGATTTTCCTTTACTGATTTTGCTTCCCATTTTGAAGGCAGATGAAAATATATTTTCTACTAACTTGTCTTCCCAAGAGAAGCAAGGGGATTTGTAATTTTATAATTTGGATTATACAAGAGAAGAGAGACTTAAGTCCTTTAAAAAAAGAACACGAATTTTAAGTTAGGTTGGTTTATTGTTGTGGTAATATCTTTCTTCTTTAAGAATGAAACAGCACTCATGTAGAAAGCATAAAACTGGGATGTCTCCCAGATGACCAGTTTATACCGGCTCTATGTTTGTGTAGTGGAAGTAGAATGTTTCACTTCAGAAGACTAGATTTTGAAAAGCTTTGTAAGAGTGCATTTTCTTACTTTCATAGTTCTAAATGTCTTTACAAATAAGTTTTCTCTTGCAGAAAGGAAACCAGTGGCAGGTAAGCAAAAGTTTTCTTAATTCTATTGTGTGACATTTTGTACAAGAGAAGATTAAAATAGTGTATTTTATTAGTGTCTTGTGTAAAAGCACAATTGCTTTTACATCAGTGTATCAGGCTCATAGTATTTGGGAATGTTCTTTTTTTTATGGGAGGGGGAAAATGTGATGATGTAGGGTTTTTTCTTTTAAACTCTGCTTTATCTTCTGTAATCAAGACACCATAAAATTACTATACTGACTTCCTTTGACTTATGTTCTTTCTCTTTCTTTCTGCACAAGCACTCCTATTTGGACAGGGAAACCTCCCTTCTTCTGAGAAACATTGCAGGAAAGCCTTCTCATTTGCTGACCAAGGTGATGATGCTTCTTTCTACTGTATGTGACTGTTTCTATGTAGAAAGAATGCTTTTGGTGTGTGCTATGCTTCTCCATTCCTGCCCTTTCCAGGAATTTCTGCATTTACTTACATGACTTTCCTGATTATCCAAGGTGCTTTTAAAGGCTGAATTGTATTGTTTGTTTCTGCAGATTTATCAAAGTGTTCAAGTTCTTGACAAATACTAAATAGCCATATGAGCAGGTAAAATGCCTTAGTTGAAAAGAAAAATGTACTGAGCTAGGAGGTCTTTTGTTCCTATTGCCATTCACCAGTTTAAAAAATAAAATATCCTAGTGAAAAATATGTGGGAATGTTTAGTAGCTTTAAAAGTAGTTTTAAAAGCCATTAGTAGCCTTAAAATAAGTCTCTTACTGTATTGAAGACAAACTAGTAAGTAATGGGATATTTTTTATAAGATTTTGGATGTTGACTGAATATAATGTGGGGAGAATATCCTAGTAAGACAGTGGTCTGATGAACCAGGTATGTACAGATCTTGATTATAAATTAATTTTCCTCACAGGAAGGAGGTCAGTAATGTATTAAGAGAACAAAGTTGTCATTTAATTTGCTAAGAATTATATCTTTTATATGTATTTCCTTTTGGAACTAGAGGACAAGGGATGGAGCAAGCTATAAATCTCTGATGGAAATACAGGCTGGGATGAAGGACAAACATCTTCATGTAGTTCAGAACTTTGAATATTTGGTGTAGCTGAGGTGTCAGATATTGCTGATGCTAATGCGTACTGCAGAACCATTTCTGTGTGTTGTTTTGGTTTTTTTTTAATTCACAGACATTCTAGTGGAGACCTCAGGCAAGCCTGAAGTAACAAAATGCTATTTGGTGACCTCAAAACAATAAGGATAATGTTCACTGGGCTTAAGTAGTCTGTATTTAGCAATAAAAATTTAGAACCGGTTTACTGCTTTTTCTTAAATGCCTTAATATTCTTCTCGAGATGCTCAGCATGTATCTTGACAACAGATTTTCAGGCTGTCTTCCAGAGGAGTACAAATAGCCAAATGCAAGTAATCTGCTCTTTGTGATTGTTTTGCTTAAATTTTGTAGTCCATACCTTCGCCTTGACCCCAATAGCTCTTGGCCCCCTGCACTGCCCAACAAAGCAAGCAGCCACCAAAATAACAATTGGCTTGATTTCAAAGAGATTAACAACAGCTGTGGCACAAAGAAACCACAATTTTTTTTAATCTCCACGTGTCTTCAGATCCTCCCTTCTGGTTGTTTATATGTGGGATGAGTGTTAGTTACCATACAGGAAGTTTATTTTAAAAAGTGCATTAAGTGATCCCTTTGTATCATATGACCATGGAGTAGCTCCTGTCAGGTATTCTAATACACTCTGAAGTTAAATGTTTGTATTTATAAATCTTTGTGTTGGCTAATTAGGCGTCACAGCTCTTTGATTCAGGTGCTTTTGGCAAGCCTTCTGATATCCTGAGGGTAATGTTGGTCAGCTTGTGGCTGTTTCAGTACAGCTGTGCCTTCCACTTCTGACTCCTGAGCACACAGGCCTGGCATGGAACTTACTGGTCCTCTTCTGACCTCCTGCAAGCAGAAATACCTTTAGCAAAATGATAAAATGGAATTTCACTTTGCTGCTTAGATCTCTTCAGCTTGTAACATTGGATAAGCCTCTCTATGAATGAAGCAGTCCCAAGAAATGGGGCATTTCCTTGTACCAAGGTGTTAGATCATTTGCTGTAGGATCATATTGCAGGTTTATGCTGGTGTCCCTGGTGTCTCAGCTGTTTCTTACTGTCGTTACCTGTTTCTGTTTCTTCCTCTTCTCTGGTATGTCTGCATCTTATATTGAAACTAAAACCATTTTTCTCCTAATTGTAAAAATTCTAGTGGTGGACTAGCTCCCTTCTGCATCACAGCCATGCACACACACAGTTCCTGTTGCAGCATAGAACAGCACAGAAAATTATGTTTTTGATTTGGTGAGCTCTTCATTTTTAGCTATAATTCCAGATGTTACTGTTTACACAGCATTCAAACCTTTGTTTGAAAACAGAAAGAAGTGAAAGCAGATGTGTTACGTAAGTTACTGAATATTGAAAATAAAGCAATGTAGCTTTTTTGTCAAATATGCAAGTTTGTTTCCCTATAATGAATATTGAAAACTAAGCTTAGTACTGTGAAATTAGAGTACATGAAAATAATTTTGAGAGAATATTCAGAGCTCAAATAGATCTCAGTTTTGCTTATGGAAATAGAAATGTAACAAGCTGGATTTTGAAGTAAGCATTTCTTTACTGTTCTGATGCATGTGAAGCAGAAACTATGTTCAAGAAGACAGATAATAGTGATTTAATGAAGGAATGATTCAGATAGTATGTCAGCATTTGGAGGGAAAGGAACCATGTTGTACCTTTTCTTCCCAAATAGCAGGTATGTAATTTTACTTTTCTTGTTGGCCTGAAAGACAAAAATTATTCTTATGGATGTTCATTCCCTTGCTTTGTAAATTTTGGTTCCTGCACACTGTAATTCTATCCGATTTTTGATTAGATCAGCTGTGATGTTGGCTTCATGTATCTCAGACCATCTGATTCAGATGTGCTCATTCTTGAATTAAACATATGTTTGAGATTTTTTTAATGCAGTTTAAAAATACAGCAATTGATTTCGAATGTGTGAAGAATGTAAGGACAATCTAAAAGCTTTCTGAGTAAGCTGTGATGTCCTATGTAATTTTAATGTCAGCTTTTATATTTTTTATTACACTAACAATACTGTATCCTTTGTCATTATAATAAAATATAATTTATATATTATTTATATTAATCTATTGTAGTTGCATTTTTAGATAATCAGCCAATGTTCTGGAATCTTACTGCCCTGTTCCACATATCCCTTGAGTTTTTTGTCTAACAAAAACTCCTTGCCAGTTAGTTGTAATGTCCCGTGTTGCATTGTAGTAATCTTTCCTCTGTCAGACTTCCTTACTGTGGTGTCTAGGGCCTGTTCTTCTACTTGGTTTGTTTGGGTTTCTTCCCCTCCCCTTCACTTTTTTTCTCCTGGTCCAGGTCCCAGTACTGGTTCTTGTATAACTGTTTGCCTTGGTGAGAAGCCTGGCCTAGAGCCCTGACTAGGCAGGTCCTGTTCAGAGGCAGGTGGGTGATAATGTAGTGCAGATGGTTGCTTCAAGGCATAAAGAGCCAGTGAAATTCCTTTGGATTTTTTATTTTCTTCACCACCAGCTTTGTCAAATCTAGTCGAGTAGTCTTTCAGGCAGACAGCAGAATGCACATCTCTGCTGATTAAAGTTCTGTTCTGCCATACCTTGAAGCCTAACCTCAAAAAGGCACAAGTCTGTTTGGAGGCATTTTATGTCCCAGATGCAGGACTTTTCAGCATCTTCCTTAGTGATATGGGGTCTTCGCTGCCCTTACAGAAGCATTCCTTACAGGTTGTGTGGAAGAATATGCCTTCTGTGGGAAATTGTGACAAGAGCCAGTGTGAATTTGAGATACATTTAAAATGTAACATCTGCTTTCCAATTTCCATTCAGAAGCCGTCGTCTGTGTTTGAGTTAGGCTTCTGATAGCAAGAAGTTTGTTAATGGTGAACAAAGAAGTGGAACAAAGATAAAATATGGCACTACCTAAGTGTACTAACACTGTAATATCTCAGACCTTTTCAGGTGAATGATCCTCAGACACAACCCCTAAAACAATAGTTCTACTTCACAGCCATTTCCATATTTAGTAGCATAGTGCAATATGGTGACAATGTCAGGAATATTCCAGAGGTATAAAAAGGTCTATTCTAAACAGGGAAGGAAGAAGGAGGAAATGTGTGGTGAGTCTACCACACAGGGACAAACCCTTCACCAGGGTGAATGCACATGCACATTTAGTGAGCTTTCAGATACTCATGTCTTGCTTCCCTTTCTGCTTTACCCAGAGGTTATTTAGAGTTACTAGGAAAAGAAATGCAATAAACATATGTTTTTAAAATGACCATGAAATACTGCTGTAAAGACAAGTTCACTGTTTATAAATGGACCATGCCATGATTGCAGCACATTTTTAGGGTAGGAGTATTCCGCTTGTCCTAATGAGTTTATCAAGAAATTCAGAAGAGCTGCTCTTAACATTCACACCTTTGATTTTAGTGCTGATCACATACACTCTTGTTCTAGTGTCCTTTTTAATAATAAATTAAAGCAATCAACAGAAAAACTTCATTACTGGGATTAATATTCAGACTGATATACATTAAACATGAAGCTAATAAAAGTGTAGTGAAGTTTTGGGTAATTAGGTACAAATGGAGATGTTAATATGGTGTCCTCTGGTAGCAGGAACCTCTATTTCAGTACAAGAGGTACTCCTCTGCGAGAAGGAGATTCCTTGCAAAACAGGTGATTGCCTCTCTACCCAAAGCTAGACTGTAGTTGAGAAAATAAAGTAGATACCTGATCTTAGTCCTTCAGAAGTCAATACTACTTGTGTATTTAGTTATCTTCTTATCTGCATTCAAAGTAAAAGTTCAGAGAAAAAAGCAAATATTAAACAGAAGAAATTTCTTAATTTTATAAATTTTGTAGTTTGTGTGTCTACCTTGCTAACTTAAATAAAATGTGGACATAGTTACCTCTTACCATTTAATTACTGGCTTTTCTAAGTATCTTTGTTAAGTGATACCCCCCCCCCCTCTTTTGTTTCAATTCCATTTGTTATCTCTGTAAAAGAGATTAGTTAATAACACTTTAAAAAAAGTAAAATGAAAGAAAAAATAAAACCCCAGCCTAGAAATGTGAGGCACAAAATTGTTTGAGCAAGGTCAGCTCTGCATGCGTCTTGTATCTTTATTGCTAAAACACAGCTGGAATGTCTTATAAATATATATTTAATTGGAAACTGGGGGAGGAAACAGCATTTATCATTATGTTATAAAAATATTTGGTTTTTTGTGTTATTCTTTCTGATATTTTCACTGTAGGCTAAAATTATTCAAAACTTAGTTCTTGTATATAAATGCAAAGAAGATGATCATTAATTTAAGACCATTGCACTGCAGACATATGCATTTTCCATTTTGGTTCACAATATGTATGAATATTTTGGATTAACATGTTCTATATACAAGTATGTTGCCAAGTATTCTTTAACTTAGGTGCAATGTTTTCCATAACCAAAAGTAATCTTAGCTCAAAGCTTTAAAATGCAAGTGTAACAATAGTCCCAGAATAATCCTGTTAAGTAAGGAATTTGTTACAATTTGACAGTGATGCATATTGCTACTGTAAGAGAATATCCTTTTCCTGCCAGAGGTGGAAATGACTCTCCATTATGTTTTGTGTTTTTATAAAGTGTGTGTGTGCATCTCCTTGGTGTGTTTCCAAGGCTTGCCAGTGCCTGTAAAGGCAGTCTAAGCAGGGAGCAGGTTCTGCTGAATCTTGCCTGCTGTGTCAGTGCTCCAGAGCTGCGTGCCAGCAGGCTGTGAGTGCTCTGTGAGCAGTGACACTGCGCAGGGGACGCAGGTGTGTGGCCATAGCAGGGACCAGCACTGTCTGCACTGCCTGCGAGGCTGTGACAGCGCAGCGGTGCTGCAATGGACCTGCAGCTTTGTAATCCTCCAGCAACTCCAGCACTGCTGCCAGCATTTGCTAGCCAAGGAGAAATAAATACCTAAGGTAGATGTGGTTGGACTGGACTTGCTGGCCTTGTTAATTGGTGGCATTGAAGAGTTTAAATAGTTTGCAGTTGGGTATTTTTGCCACCTGTCACCTGTCTCCCTGTGCAGTGAAAAGGGTTATTAGCTTATTAATAATACAAGCCAGTGGATGGCACATGCTTCCTCCTGGATAGAAGCAGTGTTGTTTTCATGTACAGGGGGAGGAGAGACCTGCGTATCTGTCTAAATGCTGTTCTTGGGCGGGGCAGGGGACTGTTTTCTTGGACCACTAGGAGAGAAACAGAATACGTGGTTGTGAATTTTGGGGAGTAACTCAATTATTTTATTAAGGAATCAAAATACATAATTCTTTGTCCTTCTCCCATGAAATGTTGTTTGCCACATCAGTAGTGATGCAGCAGTGGCCTGAGCTTAGTTTATTACCGCTCAGAATAGCTGAAAATCTTTGACTGCTATATGTGTTCAGAAATTTTGAATTCTTGCTTTCTTTTCCTCTCTGTGTTCTCCAGTTAGTAAATTCAGACTTCTTTTTATAATTTTTTGCTCGTTGAAACCGGTTATTCTGATAATTGTAATTATACTTTGTTTTGAGATTTTTAAATTTAAACTGATTATGTTAAACTCTAATAAAGTATAAGGAATCCTAATGGCTGGACCCACATTAAATTGAGTAGGAAATGAAAAGTAATTGGTACATATTAAAATAGTAAGTCCTTAAAATCTTCTTTGGTCTACATACTTATCTATTTTCCAAAGCATTTTAAGGAATGATGAATTATAAACTTTGAGGTCACCAAAGATATTTTAGCTGTATTGGCACAGGTATATGAGAGGCCACAGCTGCTTGTTGCTTGCCCTGGTGTTGCTGCCTGTGCGCTGTGGTGGGCAGGTGCTCCTGGGGCTTTGCATTGGTGTACAGTGAAATGGGCTGGAAAATCGTGCTGATTGGATTAATGAGCAGCTTTTCAAAACCATGAGTTACAGTTTCCCCAAACAAAATGAGTCTTTTGCTTTTGCTGATTTCATGATGAACAGGTACATAGCTTACATAGATCACTTTTAGAAACGGACAAGTGTTTCACAGAATCACTGAGTAAGCTCAGTTGGAAGGGACCCACAAGGGTCATGGAGTCTAATTGCTGGCCCTGCACAAGACATCCCGAGGAGTCACCCCATGTGCCTGAGAGCATTATCCAGGCGCTTCTATAGCTCTGTCAGGCTCGGTGCTGTGAAGCCTCATTTTTTAGTAACAATTTATTTCTACATGTTGAAATAGTTAATGGTAAGAAATAGGAAGAATAAAAGATTCTTGTTATCATGCCATGGTTTGTTTTTCACAGAATGCTAATCTGATTTAACCTTTCTAAGCTCTAGGACAGCACTGCTATTGTGAATAAAAAGCCATAATTCCCTGTAGACTCATAAATGCAATGTTCCTGGGTAATTCAGTGCCCAGATAAGGTTTCAGGCTCACATTATTTCTGCTTGTGTCAACTTACTGGTTCATTTTATTGGAAAGAATTATGTTTCAAAGCAGCATACTGGTCTGTTCAGCTGATGTTTTCTCTGGTGCACGGGATGGTCACAGATGTGAAGGATGAAAAGCTACTAAGAGTGCAGTAAATAACAAGGGAATGTTCTTTAGCAGTTGATATGAATATTCGTAATTTATTGAGAAGCCAAAACTTAAATTCTCTGGATTTCAGAATAGCTGAATCTTGACTTTTACAAAAAAAGCAACCATCTAAACACATGGTAAAGAAACTATGTATTACATTCAGAGAAGAAAGCAATAGAGAACCAAATGTTTATAACATGCTCAGTGTTGTGATGAGATGCGGTACTTTGTCTCTGGAAAAAATATTAATTATTCTTTTTTAAGGATACTGAATATTTTGGAAGGGATTTGTGTGGGTTTTAATAGACTTGTTTGTGCTAGAGATTCTAAAGTAATTATGGTTTTAAATATTAATTGCAATGAAGATCCACAGTTGAAGATTTTGAAAGTCTGAAAACTGCGTATGTCATTTTTGAAACAGTGGTTGGTTTTTAGCTGCATATTTCAAATGCAATTTCAACAAAAATATCTGCTCTCTAGAATTTAAAAATCCTTATTGCTAGTCTTAAAAAGACAGTTTTCTTTAGCATCAGCAAATAGATTTAAGGTACCTGCATTTTTAATGCATTTCCAATTGTAAAAAAATCTATTAAATAGAAGAGCAAAAGAATGCTTATTTGCCTTGTGTCTTAAAATACTTAAGGAAAAATACAACTTGGATTTAGTAAAGACAAAGTGAGTTTTCACACTTCTTACTGAAAAAGGATTTAACCGTTTAAAACTAATGCATGTAGTATGGAATCCTATTTATAGGATTTGTTTACCTTCTTTCTGTGTGCTGTTAAATTCGGATACTTCTTGGCATGCTGTTTGCGTTTTGTGTTGATCAACAAAAAATCTATTGGCTGTACTCCACTGATTACACCTGCTGAATATGTATTGTCCCAGGCTATGACTGTAAATATATAATATACTAAAGTATTTGGTAGCATAAGGGTATTTAAAGTCCAGGAGAACAGAGAAATGACTATACAAAATATATACCTCCAGTATGTTCCTTTGGAGTTAATGGCAGTTGAACACTTTTTATCTTAAAAAGTAATAGTTTTCATCATCACTAGGAAATAGTTGAAGATTTATAGATGAGCAAATAAGCATTTCAGTTCATTTTTTAAAGCATGGTAGCCTCAAAGCCACTGAAACCTGACTGAAGTTTGTGTTAACTGTAATTGTGTGTTGTGTCCCTCTAGGAGGAACAGGCTGCTAAATTGAAAGCTGAGAAGATTAGGGTTGCATTAGAGAAGATTAAAGAAGCACAAGTGAAAAAGGTGAGTTAGTTATACCAATTTATAAGACCCTTATTTTGTTTTTTTCCCCCCCTTGGAATATGCAGGCAAATTTCATTTGTATCTATTACTCTTAAGTTGCCCTTTATAAAACAAGAACATTGTAGTGTTCTAATCTTTAGTGGTAATGTTCTTTCCCATCTAGACTGGACCTAACCAGGAGAAGCCTAGGATATGGAAGAACATGATGTTTTTCTTAAGGAATAGCTTGTTTTTCAGCTAGTGCTCAACGTTTATGAAGGTCCAGCCTCCTGAGATTGTTCTTGTATGTTCTGCAGTCACATGTTTAAAATTTGTGCCTGTTTTCCTCACAGCCTTTTCTTCACAAGTCTTTTTCCATTATGCATAGCAGGATACAGTGCTAAATGGAAGAGAAGTATTCCAGACTAAAGACAGAGATTACCAAATTGAGAAATTCTACTGCCATTACTTGATGTACTCTCAAAGAATACAGAGTACCCTTAAAATTTAGCATTTTTATTTTATGACAGGAGTTTTCCAGTAGCTTAAAATGCCTTTTGAATTAATTGTTTGTAGATCAAAAGCTGATAAACTGTCTTGGCTGGAAGATGGAAATTAACAAGTCAATTGTACCGGTATATTACAGCTAGTAGGTTTTATCTTTTCAAGCTGAACAAGATGTAAAAATGGAAAAAAATAATGATTGGCAAAAAGAATCTGTTGTCTTAAGTCTTTTGATTGGTTTAAAAAATGACTAAATTTTTGTTTCTGGACAGTGAACTCTTTAAAATGCCTATGAAAAGCCATTGTATTGTAAAATCAGATTTTTTTTTTCCACACTCTTGCTTCATATTCCCCAGAAAAGTAAGGTTTAGTATTGCTATATTTTTTACATAATAACCATTTTTAGAAAATACTATAGGAAGCAGGCAGAAAGCTTAAACTGCACATCTAAAAAATTCTCATTCGTTGTAAGCTTATGCAGAGCTCAAGCTTACATATATCTGTGTTTGTTTCATCTAGATATTGTCTGAAAGACACTTTTATTATCAGGACACTTCGTCAGGAAGGATTTTTTTTCCTTCTTAACAAAACTGAAGGACTTTCTCATTATGTTGGAAAGACCTTTATATTTACTTTCTTGTGCTGAAGGAGAGCAGTATCTTGTTAAGTGTCTGGGATACAAGTATCTAGCCATCATTTATGACATCTTACATTTTCAGGGAGTGTTTTGATTGAATTTCTTGCTACTTAGAACAAGAAACAAGATCTTAGAAATCTTATTTTTATTTGAAATGTGGTAGATTAATCCTTTTTGTTTTCTTAATTTTCTGCTTAACAGTTGGTGATCAGAGTCCATATGTCTGATGACAGCTCAAAAACAATGATGGTGGATGAGAGGCAAACAGTGAGACAAGTATTAGACAATCTGATGGACAAATCACATTGTGGCTACAGTTTAGACTGGTCATTAGTGGAAACCATCTCTGAATTGCAAATGGGTAAGTATTAATTATAAGCATTTCTAATTCTTATTCATTGATGCAGCAGTAGTCTACATTCTCAGAATTATTTGAATACTTGTCTTCATAATGTTCATCATCCTGTTCATTAATGTAGTAAATGCTTGCTTCAGAATGATCTGAAAATTCTACTTCAATGTGTTTAAAAGGATGAGAAAGTTGGTCTAGTACTTTCCCAAAGATTTCTTCTTCTTTATTTTGCAATGAGGATTTTCAGCTATTTTCTACCATTTCAATAAATTTTCCTCTTTTTCTTTACTCTGTTCTCTTTTGTCTATTTTTAGTATTCTGAAGTTCTAGCACTAGCGGTAACTTTTTAATGGAGAGTCAAAGTTCAGAGCTTTGACTGAGAACCAAAGATCTCAGAAGCTGTTGTTGGTACATCATTTATTGAGCAACAGAGATCATAGGAAGTAGACAGTGTCAATTTTCAGACTTCTTTACAATACGTGTACTAGCTATGGGTATTCTGCATTTCAGAAGCATTTTGTTTTCATTCTGATCATTGCCCACTACTTTTTGATACTTTATGAGTGAGATAATCATCGGGGATTTAGAGAGAAGTTTTGTGCCAAAAAAGCTGCCCAATTCATTCTTCTGGGAATTGTGTAGACCAGAAAACACATAAATGTGGTAACCTTCTTATTTGTGCTCATAAACGTTGAAGTGTTACCATTTGAGTCTTCAGTGTTCCTGTAGGATGGTAGGCCTTCTCAGATGAAAAAAATTAAAATATTTCATATGGTGACGGAACTATAAGTTTGAAGATAGGGGAAGTCCATGTTGAATGACTGGATGTAAAAAAATTAAGCCAGGAGTGTCTGGAAGTGGACTAAGTTCTTTTAGTCTCTTAGCATAAACTTCTTCCCCACTGTAGTAGATCTTGAACTCTATTTTCTCTTGGAAATTACTACAGATTAGATTCTATCACAAAATGTGACAGATTCCAATGTATTTGCTCACTTGTTATTGTTGCAGAAAGGATCTTTGAAGATCATGAAAATTTAGTTGAAAATCTCTTGAACTGGACAAGAGACAGTCAAAACAAACTAATGTTCGTGGAACGTATAGAGAAATATGCACTTTTCAAGAATCCGCAGGTAAGCCTGAGATTTGTGCTGCATGTGTGTGTGGCTGATGGCAATTTCTTAGTTTTTTGGTAGCATTCATTTCCAAACCTTCATTTTGGTGGTTGTGTATGTGTTAAAATGCCAGGCAACTTTACACTTCAGCACTATGCACATCCACAATGTTGTTGACACAAAGTCAATCCTTAGGAGACAGCCTTGAGCTGAAGCAATCTGTTTGCTAATGTGTCTATGAGTAGTTTTAATGCACATGAAGGCAGGCAGTTTCCAGGAATTTACAGCCATACTTAGTGCTGCTCAATTATGTAAATATGTAAGAAAGGTGTTGACAGATATTGCTAATAGTAATGTCTCTCCACTGTGCATTCTTGGATTCCTGTCAAGAAGGGGAAGACAAAATCTAAGGGAATAGCTACTCTATGGTTAAATGACAAATGAAGAGAAGATTGTGTGCCCCTTCCTGTGGAAGTTGGGACCTGCCTATATTCACCTGTGTTTCCTGCTCCCTGGCTCAGAAATAAAAGGCCATATTCCTCTCAAATGGCCTCTAAGATCTCTCTTCTCTCAAATGTTTGCTGCAGACCTGGTATAGCGGGGGAAAAGAAACAGAAAAGCAGAAGTTGGCTCTTGGAAGAATTTGCATTGAAAATTCACTTGATCTCTGTCCTAACTCTTACCTCTTCCCTTTTGAGTTTTAGAGATTGTTTTTATATCTGTATGGCATCTATATACTAATTTATTTGATTTAAACTGGGTGTCAGTTTTGCATGTTCATCCTATGGGTCGCCAGTTTACTTGATTTTATTTATTTTAAGCAAGATCTGAAAACCAGGTCTTATGCAAGGGCTTTGCACTGAAGCAGCGAAACTCTACATTCTTTCTAAAAGTTTGTAGATTATAGGTTTACTCTCAGTACATATAGTAGGCACTGTCACAGGAGTGAGGTACCAGCATAAATCAAATATTTATTCTTGCTTTAAAATATTGAACTTGTGAAACTTTGTGAATATTTGGTTTTTTTCCAGTATCAGAGCTAGGGGTTAGGAAGATGCTTTTCTTTGTCCCAGTCTTTCCCAAACTGAGTAAGAATAAAAATCATACTAAATAAAATATTGTGCCTGTATATTATTAAATTCCTTTTAAGAAGTTGGCAAGTATTTTATTTAGTAATTCTTTGTGAAAATAAATATTTCTATGCAGTAAAACTCAGACCAAGGTGGAAAGTTGCTTCTATGTGTGCTTCTTTGAATGCAGAAATGATGACGGTATGTAACAGATCTCCAGGGCTTTCTTATATTTTTATTGTGGTATTTACAAGTTCATAGTATTTTCATTTCTGGATGCATTGTAACAGAGAGCTGTTTGATCCTTGGAAAGGCAGGATGATGTTGTTATGAGGCTATTAGGTAAGAGTACAGACTGGTATTTCTGGTAAAGGTGATTTTCAGTTACTTCAATGTATTATTTAGCAGTCTGTGAATTTCAATTTGTCTACAAAGTTTTGTTCTTACTGCTACAGAAAAGTAAACAAGAAATGCCATTTGGCTTGATTTCAGAATGCCTAAAGAAATATTAAACTTCATTTTGTTACAGAACTATCTTTTGGGGAAGAAAGAAACCTCTGAAATGGCAGACAGAAATAAAGAGGTGCTGCTAGAGGTAAGAATTTCAAATCAGAAAGTCACTTTGGAGCTTGAAGACAAACTGCTAAAGGTTGTGGTGATTGAAATTGATGGACAGAGCAGAATGTAATTCTGGAAGACTGAATGGAATGTGTTATATTTGAGATAGATGTCTGTTTTAATATAACTCTGTTTCAGATGTGATCAGTTTAAAAAAGTTTCTGTACTTAGTTTAGTAGCTGAAATACCATACACAGTGAAAATCAAATTGAGGTTGCCCCTTGCTATGGCTAAAACCATTAATTTCAAGTTGAAATTTGGAGGACTGTGACCTGTTTTTTTGGCCTGTGGTGGTAGAGAATTTTTACTAGCTCTTCCCAAATTTTCATTTCTACAAAATTCCTAGAGCATGGGTCTGGAGACTGGTTTAAGTTAATATTTCAAATTTTGATAATAAGCAAAGTAGTAAATTTTTTTTTCAATTACATTTTAAAATAAAAAACCGAAAATACTGAATTTTAAGAAATGCATGACAGAAAACTAGTTATTATCAAACACATTAACCAGTCTACAGAAATAAGGGCATGAAAGTGTGGAGCAAATAAAGCACACAGTAAATATAGCCTTCATAAGCTGAAAACTAAATATTTTTGTGACATGGCTGAAGTGCCATGGGTTCCACTTGATTTCCAGAATAATGATTATAATTTACATAGTTATCCAAAGGTAAATATTTGGAGTATTTAATTTTGGATTAAACTTAAAACAGTTGAACTTAAAAGTAGCCTATGCGTGTTATTAATATATTGTTAATATGGGTTTTAGTAAGTGTTTGTATGTATACTCTGGATGAAAAAATTGTTTGAAGCAACAGCATGCAGAGAATTGTAATTCTGCTTAATTCTTTATGTCTTCTAAGTTTATTCATAAGTCTCTGTGCTGCATATTAATCTGTAGTGTATTTAAAGCATTTGCTTTTCTCTGCTAGTTCTTTATAAATAGAACATTAGCAGAAGTTGCAGTGTTGTGGGCAGTTAGTAGCAGCAAAGCAGCAAAGTACTCCTGGAATGAATTGCAGCTGTGTCTGATGGATGCACAGTTAGGTTTGTGTGTGCTTATACATATGAGGCTATATGAGGTGATCTTGTGACCTTAAAGCCATTGGGGGATCTGTTACTGAGAAGCAATGGTCAGAAAATCTTTACAGTAGCTGCTAATGATTTTTTGTCATTGTTGCACTGAGCACATACTCAGACACCTATCATGCTTGTCTGAATTACCTTATTGCTTCTGTAATTTGTCTGCAGTTCATATCTCATGTGAAAAAAGAGCTGTCCCTGCTACAAGTGCATTCCTTGGATAAAGAATTTCAGTTATTCAAAACAAACCACTGCATGCTCTCTGTTCTGTCTGTTTCCCAAACTGCTGTGTTTATTGGCAGGAATGCTTCTGTGGAAGTTCTGTAACTGTGCCAGAGATTGAGGGAGTTTTGTGGCTGAAAGAGGATGGTAAGAAATCTTGGAAGAAACGTTACTTCCTTCTTCGGGCTTCTGGAATCTACTACGTCCCTAAAGGGAAGGCGAAGGTATGCTACTTAAAGCAATTGCTCTCAATTGTTTATTGCTGGTAAACAGTGCACACAAGAGTTGGCTTTAAATTTTGGCTTAGCTGTGCCTTTCTAAATCCCTTAATTACAAGGCTGGCTTTATCATGGAAATACTGTGTGAACTTTTGTGGCAGCACTTGATGAGAAGGGTGTAATCCCAGTTTAAAAATACAATAATAAAGGGGTCTGCTTTTTGAGTTAGCTTAGGGTTAGGTGTTGAGAAATACTTGAGGAAAAGCTTTTGGTGGAGCTAAGAAGATGGTCTTTGCTCAAGCAGAATTTGGATGGAGGACCAAATTGCTCTGCAAATGTTGATCATGAAGTATCAGACCAACTCCACAATGTCTACATAATTTCATTTTGTTTAGTTAGTTCATGTAAATGTGATTCCTTTTGGACCAATTGCTGCTATTATTTTTTGAAACTAGTAAATGTAATTCCATTTCTTCAGGATCACTTACTGCCATTCTCTGTATCAGTAATGCAAAATAAGTAGAAAGACACTACAAATACATTACAGCTTCAAGGCTGGACTACTGTGTGTTCAAGTCATCCATGAATCCATCAGTCTTGACAGCATCAGATGATTCCCAGTACAGGAAGTCCACCTCCCACACATCTGGGAATGAAGAGGAAATCTCTATCAGCACAACAGCTCCCTTTAGAGCTGAATGCATGTCAGATGTTCTTTCCATAATCTTTTGCTTCATTAAAACAATCTGTTTGCGAGTAGCCTGTTGAAATTCTTTGCCCTACACTCAATGCCAGACATCTTTAGAATTCTACTTACAGTCTCACTGGAATTTGGACACCTTGATTATTACCAAGGTGAAATATACAACTGATAACTTCCTGATCAACCAATCACATTTACTTTCTTCTGATACCTGCTCTGAGTGAACAGTGTAAAGTGTTATCAAAAGGCAAAATGCAGACAAAACACAAAAACCAGACTGAATTTGGTTAAAAATCAAGATGTGATGAAAGAGTTTATGCATAGCTGTATCCTCTTCTTGTGTTGGTAGCTTTTGTATCAGATTGAAACTAATATTTGACCTTAACTAGACCTTATATTAGTATTGGATCTTAGCATTAGACTGATTGTGTCAGTGTCCGTGGATTTTTATAAAGATATTTTGTAAACGACCATTTTTGTATTTACTAGGTCTCACGGGATCTTGTGTGCTTTCTACAGCTAGACCATGTCAGTGTTTACTATGGACAGGACTACCGGAACAAATACAAGGCACCCACTGACTATTGTTTAGTGCTAAAGGTAACGCTGCAGCAGTTGGGTATACCTTTAATACTTTTACTTGTTCTGAAACATCAGCTGCTTTTAATCTGATTTTCCTCTAGTTCTTGTATACAATGTGAACAGTTAGTGAACAGTTGTTGCCTGCTCTCTGCGCTGGTTGTGGCTTCATAAATGTTTTCATATTGCCCTGAATTGTTTTATTTTCCAGACTGATGAGTGCCAGTCTATGTAATTGTTCATTACACTCGAAAAAAAGAACACTGAAGTCCTCTTCCATTTGGCAACTCTATACCTTACAACTGTTTAGGTTCAGAGATAATACCCCTTGAAATGCTAATTCCAGGGAGTTATCTTCTCCGTGTAGGTGCAGAGTAATGGAGAAATTAATATTAAAGATTCAAAGATACCTGTTATGGACCAATCTGAGGGAGAAGGGATGTTTTAAAGGAGGCATCTTCTGAGTATAAATGACAGGTAGAAAGAACAAGTAGCAAAATCTGTTACAAAACCAGTGAGCTGATCTTAAACAGATCTAATAACTTGAGTGCATAAAGTTGTTTTAATTGAATCAACACATCTCCTAGTTTCTGTTGACTCCCACATAGTGTTCAGAATGGTGTCAGCTCCTGCAAGATAGCTGGGTACCAAGCTATTTTAAAACAGGCTTTCACACTGTGTTCACAGCAAATAACATGTCTTGATGGATTTGAAATGGTGCCAGTGATAAGAGATGGTTATGGTTGCATTTTTCCCCTCCCTGCTCTGGAGCTCATGTGGAGTTGTACATGTCAGTACGTTGGACTGTTTACTGTGCCTGGAGTGTGTGGCTGCCTGTCCACTGCCTGAAAAAGGATTTCATTTTCCAGTGGACAGGGCAACATGTCTTGCAGCCCACCGAGGAGACACAGAATATTAAATATGGGACATGATATTACTCAAGAAAGTACACAGCTGAAACTGGAAGTATTTTTCTTATAGGTCACTGAATGCAAACAAAAATGTCAGTATTTGTAGGTGTATATAAATTCCTTGAAGTAAATTGATTTTTCTACTTACATGTCACTTTTCTCTATATCATTTGGACAGGTTAATAGTAAATTATATTTTCAGACTTTTTGACTACACAAAGTAGATTTAAAAAAAAATTATTGCCATTCTGAGCATAAAACTTACTGGCAACGTTACTGAAGACACGAAAATGTGTAGAAATTGTCCCTAAGTAAATTAATGGGGGGTAGATCTAGTTGGGTAGCTTACACCAAGTGAGGCTATATTTTCTATGTGGAACTGATGAATCTCTAAATTATTGTATTAAGCAGGATTCAGTTCTGCCTTCAGCAGTTTTTTATAATGTTAGATCAATGTTTTCAGTTAGTACTATTATATAGAAACCACACAGTTTTTGTGCCACAAAGGCTCACTAGGCTAGGAGGTATCTCCTTTGGGACAGGTGAATGGCAAATAGAAACTGAAGGCCCAGTTCTCTACTGATATCCAGACTGGATTTGTCTTTATCTTCACTGCTTTATTTATATCAAAACTTAGTGTGCTCACGTTAGGTGCTGTACTATTGTTCAATGTAACATTTGAGTGCTACTGTACAAAGTTAACTCCTTGGTCCTAAATGTCAGGTTTCTGAGAAGTTCTTTTATTTCTATATAACCAAAGTTTTGAGCAAGTCCAGAAAGAAGCTGGCTTGTTAGCAAAGTAATTGCATTTTCTTCTAAAGACTCCTCTTTGTTATACAACATGAATGTGTTGGTAGTGAACAATGAAAACATCTATTATTGTAAGTAAATTTACTATATATATTCTCTTTATGGACAGAAACATCTTATGTTCATTTTAAAATAATTGTGTTGGAAATTAGAATTTTAGAATAGCATAGGATAGAATATTCTGAAAAAAATTTGAAGTTCTTTGACATATGTTTCAGACAGTCTTCAGTAAAACTTCAATACCTACAATCCTCTAGCAAAACTTTGTTGTGTCACTGAGCTGTAAGCTAACAGAGGAAATTATTAGAACTGGGCTATTCAGTTACCCCAACAGCTGGGAGACCTGTAACTCCTATAGCATGGACAGGAAACAGCTGAATAGTCCATCCAGAATGATTTCCAATGTCTGATTTTTAAAAAACATGTGTTTGTTTCTTGACTGCTGAGTTGATAAATACAGTGCCCTTACATTTTTTATACATCTGTGTGGGAGCAGCAAGTATTTTTAGATGATAGCCCTGTACCAGTAAGGTGAGAACCTTGAAGGCTCTACAAGCTGAAAATGGAATTATGCTTAACAGCATGTCATTTGGGGAGTGTCTCACTTAAGCCTGCAAAGACTGAGAAGACCAGTTTTCCTCTAGTTTGGGGGATTTCTGTGTGAGAGAAAGGTGAAATACCAGTTGTCTTTGTCAAGTGGTGAGTCAGTCTGTAGGTACAGAAGACTCTTGGTGGGTAGAAAGTACTACAGCCCTAGAATAGTGAAAGACTAGCCCTTTCTTAGTGTTTGAAATCAGTGTGTGCTGGACACACTTCCAAATGTGTAGGTCAAGCAATCCCCATTGATATTCACCTCCTGAAATATTCTGGAACATTTTTAAGTGGGCTTAAATACTGATTACTGTTTAAGAGCTTCCAGCATTAGGGTTTTCTGTATTGACATCAGCAAATAAATGCTTTCCTTGCATTCCTAGCTATGAAAACATTGATGAGAATGTACAATTTTTTGCAGCATCCTCAGATCCAGAAGAAATCCCAGTATATCAAATATCTTTGCTGTGATGATGTAAGAACTCTACACCAATGGATCAATGGCATTCGCATTGCTAAGGTAACCTCCAGGTAGTCTTACACTGTTGTCTTGAGTAGTTGTCATCACTTGCTTAAAACCATTTACAGTTACTTAGCAAAATCTAACTTCCCTCTGTTTAACTATTCTGAACATGAACTGTAAAATCTTCTTACATTTTTCATTCCTTAGCAAAATTATTAGGCTTTGTTATAATAATTCAGTAATTGGGCCTTTTCTTCTTGTTTCTGCTGCACTCCTGTCACATGACACAGTTCTGACATCATAGATTTTAGCCAGCTCCTTTCAGATTTTTAGAAAAACAAGGCTTATGGGAAAAGAGAATTTAGAAAATAGAGCTGATTTTCAAGATCCTCAGCTTGTCTTAGTTTATTCATTGGGCCATTTCTTGCTTGACACTGTCTTTCTAGCATAAATAAATTGTTTTTCTTTCTTTCAGCAATTCACTAATACTATTAATATTCTCTGAACTACTTACCATAGAGCCTGTGTTGCTTTGGGGGAACTGGCAGGAGGAAAGATGTAATAGAGAAGCCAGAGGTGGAGCTCAACAGTCTGAAAAGAGTGTACAGCCTCTAACAATATAGAGTTGTTAAACTTGTTTGTGATTTTGCTTAGTACGGGAAGCAACTATACATGAACTATCAGGAAGCATTGAAGAGAACAGAATCAGCATATGACTGGACCTCCTTGTCTAGCTCCAGTATCAAGTCAGGCTCCAGCTCATCTAGTTTGCCAGGTAACAATGTGGTCTATCTCACAATACAAAAAAGTCAATTGCCTTTGTTATCATCTGCTGTCTGGATGCCTTAAGAGAGGCTACTGCAGAAACGGACTGTTTCTCCAAAGTCTTCTATGCTATGTTCATAGACTTTATAACATTCTGTACGTGTATATCTATATATATATATGCATACAGATAAAAACCTATTTTGCTGTATTACTTGCAGTGATGTCTGTATTTGAAATATGCAGCAGTTTCTTGTTCACCTCCAAAAAACAATGTTTTTCTTATACTGAGAGGAGGAAACATCATTTCAAATTCCTGATGCCTCTATGTTCACCTATTTGAAAAATCAAATCTATATTGTAATGATGCATAGAACATATATATGTAGTTCTCAAACTGCTTTGTTGACTGAAATGTTTGAAATTGGAAAATGAGAACTAGACCCTGCCCAAAGGCAAAGATCTAAACTATCTCTTTAGAGAAAACTTTGAAAATACTGTTTATGTTTCCTTGTCAAATTGTGCATGCCTGCATTAATGTGCTCCTGTTTATCTGTCAGCAGAACTGGGGCTGGTTTCTTGTTGCATGTAACAGTTTAACAATTGATAAATAATTTATACAGTGTAATTTCATTGTTCAGAGCTGACTGATGCTTTGGTGGGTCATTCAGAACCTTCAGGATATTGAAAATTAACTATTGTGTGAAGGTGTTTTGTCTGCCACAGATACAGGTTGGGAAGTAATGCTACTGAATTGGACAGGTTCAGAAAGTAGCCTGTAAGAATGAGCTAAGCAAATGCAGCCTAACTGGGAAGGTACCTTGTTGTTTCAACTGTGTGGCATAGCAGTAAATTCTTGGTTACTGACAATTTGTCCATCCAAGCTGGGTGTTTTTCGGGGTAAATGTGAATTCTTGTAGGGAGCTGAGCCACAGCTCACCAGCCCAGCATGTTCTGCCAAAGTTGCATTCCAGCCTGTGCCAGAATACTGTGGGATTACACAGAAGGCAGGAGCCAGGCTGAATAAATTGGTCTGACTGTGCCTGCTGCTGTCTTGTCAAGACACCCTGTGGACCCAGAGCATCATTTATGTTGGCTACTTGCAGGATGCACACCAGTCCTTCCCTTGTGTTGAGGAATGGGTTGTTTGAAGCAGTGTCCTGCCTTGGCTGGTGCAGTTTGCCTGTCCACGGCCTGTGCCCAGGGTCCATTTTTAAGGTTGTGCTGGGGGGGAGTGCTGGAGAGAGCAGCCTGCATGCACTACATGAAATGGGGCTTTTCCCAAAGTGCAGGGATGTGGCATGGTTCAGAACCCATACAGCTGCAGTGTGATTTTACTTTGTAACCGATTTCACATGCTGTCATCCTTGTGTAGCTTCAGGTTTGGTTAATACTGGGCATTTGCTGCACTGCTTTATTTTCCAGATGGTAATGGCTTGGATGTGAGCTACAGCTTATGCAGTCATTACTGGGAGCTGTGGCCTCTGGGGACATGTTTAACAAGTCAGAGTTGCATTATAAGCGTATTGACATTACTCTTATATTCAGAAACATACGCTAACTGTTCCTTAACTTTTCTTCTGACCAGAATCTCAATCAAATCATTCTAATCAGTCTGACAGTGGAGTTTCTGACACCCAGACAGCTGGACATGTCCGTTCCCAAAGCATTGTCAGCTCCATGTTCTCTGAAGCCTGGAAACGAGGCACTCAACTGGAGGAATCCAGCAAGGTAACAAGAAGACTTTAATTTGAGAGCCAACACCCAACAAAATGTATTGAGACAGTGTTGTACCTATTCCACCTCTGTCTTGAGTGGCATTTCTTCTCTGTTTTATGTGGTTAATTTACACTGCTATATAATTGGTTTTTAGGATTCACTTTTTCAGGTAATTCAGCCCTGCAACTTTCTGTTCTTTATTTTATTTGTGTGCATAGAAGTTTTTTGTTCTTTGAAGGCATTATATAGCCCCTCTCACGGAGTCCTATTTACTAATGTTGAATGAAACAAAATAAAAAGATAAGCTCTTAACACACTGAATGAAATTCTTTCACTAAGATCTTTCTCCAGTTAAGTAGCACATCTTTCCTTTGTAAAGATGTGAATAACTGGGGCCTGAAAGCAGGTGTATATATATTTTGAAGTACTTCAGTAGTTTTTACTCAAAAGTGTTCTATTAGGTGGAAATAGAACCAGTAACCTCAGATACAGTCAAAACTAAAGTACTGACATTATCAGCAGTTGTAGTTTAAGGCAGATGTGGTATCTCCTGTTGCTGGTAGAGAGTTACAGAAGACTTTGACCCATTGAGGCTGGGGTTCAGGTCTGTTGTGATTTGATTAGTTTTCTGTTCTTTCTGTGGTTGACTGTTGTAATTCCTGGGGAAGATTTCCACGCAGGGGAGAAATTCTGCTGAAGCTGTTTGTTGTCAGGTTTGAAGGAATCTCCAGGTTCCTGAACAGCCTTGATGTCATTAACTGCAGCAGCTACGTGTGGAAGTGCACTATGAGAAGTTGTCATTACTTCTGTTAGTTCTGAATCTTCCCCAGACCCCAGGTTCAAGCTAGAGAAAGAAGCTTTTTAAAACCAAAACCACAGGCCAATACACCTGGCACTGGTGCTTCAAATAAATAACTAAAAATAAGATAACACATCTCCATTTCAAATGAGAAAGCATATGGCAGTGTGAAAGCTGACATGGCTGCATCCTTTGGGATTCATAAATTTTCTGCAATGTCTGCTGGCTTGGAAGTTGTCTGATTCTAATGGTAATATAGTACTCAGTCCAGGAATGTAGTTTGCTAAGTTTTGGTCCAAGTTTTCCTACTGCATGAGTGCAACACATGGTGCATGTCCATTAGCAGATGGCTTCTGTGTGGGGATAGGATGCATCATTTCTGCAGGAGTGAGCTGCATGAGATGGGGTATTTGCTAGCAGGTATCCAACAGAGGTGAAAGACTACTGCTGTGAGAATGATAATGTTACTGTTCCCTCAAGTTTTGGGTTCAGTGTAAATCCTGCTGCTACTTAGTGAGATTTTAAGCAAAAGTTTGAAGTTCACTACCTTGGAGTTACTGTTCTTCTTTATCAAGTCTGTAGTGCTGCTGGCAATTGCTCAGCTCATTTAAACCCCAAGAATTTCTATGCTACCTGATTCAAGCCATGGTAAAAATAAAATATTCAGAATGCTTCCTGCATTGAGAAAGCTATCCATGTACATGTATCAAAATTTCATCAATTTGAATTCCTTTCTACAAATCCAAGAAAAGGTATATTTCTTCACCTTATGCATAACACAGGTAAATGGATTGCCCTAAAACTTCCAAAGAATACAAATTAAATGAACTGAACAGAAGCTGTGTTAAACAATTGAGTACATTGGTGACAAATTTACTTTCAGAGAAACTACAGTGTAAATCTGGCCCAGGGAACTTGAATAACTAGGAAATCAGACCGGCAATGGATCATGTTAAACAGTGTGGCAAGAAAGGTGACAGTAGTGTTCAAGAATTGTAATTTACATGGGAAGGTGTTACCGGTGATACTGAGACGTGCTTTAGACAGATTCGTCTCCAGTTACCTCAGAGGCAGCTTTGCTACAGTGCTTTGGTGTCAAAGCTGGCTTAAGAAGTTCATGTGGGCAGGTTGCAGCCAAGTGGCAGAACTTTCCTGCGTGTCCCTTCCCCTTGTGCAACAGCTCTCTGCCACCTTGTCAGCCTTGGCTCCTTCCCCTGGGCAGGCAGGGCAGAACAGAGCATGCTGTGTTTCAGCAGGGACATGGCACTGGTGCTCTTTCCAGCCAGGGTGTTGTGTTAGTACCTCACCAAATTAATAATGGGTGAGTTCTGCCCACTTTGCCCTCATTTACCAGTTGCCAGTAACTTCCCAATAATTTCTTGAAGTCAAAAACATACTGAGATTTCTAGAGATCTGTCATATTTGACGTGAATTTGCTAACCAGTCCAAAAGCATGGGAAAAGAGATGGGAAACAGTTCAATTGCAAGAGTTTGTTTTCTCGGGAAAAAATAGCTTAAAAAAACCCAAAAAACCCCACAGTTTATATAAAAAGAGATCCTATTGTTTTTATAGCATTTTTTTAGAGTTCCAGATAGTCATGAAGATGCATGTTACAAATAGGAGTTGCCAGTATGCAACAAGTAATTTCTCAAGGTACACAGAAGGACATCACATAATTAGAAGGACAAAAAAGGACAAATTAATCTCTCTCAATGTTCTTTTGTAAACAAAGTATCACAGAATACGTTTCTGTGATACTTTGAATATGTTGACATTTAATTTGATTATGTGGAAATGGGAGGGGCTCCCCCTCCTGAGATGCCCAATAGTCTTTTATCTGTCCTGAGTGTTTAATTTGTTCACTGTGAAGATGACTGTCTTCAATATATATAAGGAAAACACCACCCTCTTTAAAATACACGTAAGATTAAGAAAAACTTTTCCCAAAATGCAGATAATCCATCTGCTTCATATTTTGAAAGATTGCTCTTTGCCTAAAGAAAACTTTATTCATTTGTTCGTATTTGGGCAGTGAAGAGCTCATTAAGTCTCATTTTGCTTGTCAGATTTTGAACACCTTATTTCAAATGGTATGCTACAACAAATACCCAAATACATGCTCACTGTGTCTGCTTTAAGGGACAAATTTAAGATTCCCCCAAGGTCTTGCCATTCAGGGATAGCTATTCTGTTATACCTTCATCTCCCTCTCTGTCTGTTTTATGCTGCCTTTATTTTTCCTGTTGCCTTTTGCTGTCTCAGGTGTCAAAAGTGAAGCTCAGCACAACTAAGGGCAGCACACCCATGGTGCCTTATACAGGGCATAATTAAGGTCAGGTGGTGCTAATTGAAAATTTATTAACCTGGGTGACTGGGAGAATGGTAATTTACAGACTAACACTTGCAAGAGATCAAGATTTCTGTTTTGTAATGTGAATACCTTGATTTAGTTCCAGACCTGTTAATATTCTTGCCTTCCAGACCTAATGGGACAGGTAGAGGCACACCCCATGTTTGTCATAAAATCACTGTTTATTGCTTCTCACTCTAATTCTTTTGATGGCATTCTGCACATACAGACAACTGTGCACCTGTGTTTAGAACAAAGCAATATGTAAATGTGCTCTTCCTGTGCAGATAAGCATAATTGGGCTTACTTATTGCAAAGTATCTACTAATAAGGTATAGATATCCAGTGTGGTCAGTCACCATGGTGGTGGTGTATTTCTAATGCATGTTTCTATGCTGTGCACTGTGAAATTCACAACTTTGCTTGTAGCCAAAACACTTTGTATTAGGAGGGTGTCTATAAATTTGAGTAATGCAATTGTCATTTTAATTTTTAAGAGGAATGTAAGGCTTACAGTTTTTGAGAAATAACTTGATCACAACATGAGTAGACTAAAATACTGCCTGCTGCTTTCCCATTGATCCTTCCATTAGTCAGCTTTTCCCTGTTTGTTTTGTTTTTTGGTTTTTTTCTGTATAACATATGAGTTGCATGTGTAACTTTCCTTTCTCAAGTTTACTTTCTTTTGCAGATGTCTAAATATTTCCTTCTGGGTAAATTTTCTAGGAAAATTTGGTTCTTCTTTTTCCCTATTTTTTCCTTGCCAGTCTTGGATAGTAGAGCATGTGAAGGAAAAATATCTCAGAACTGTTCATGTGCAGAGCTTGCTCTTAGTGTGTTTTGGAGCAGTTCAGGATTTCTGCATTTTGTAACACTGAAGAATGTAAGGCCTGAATGGACAGGTATAAGGATTTGACTTGCTCTGGGAGGCTGTGTGTGGTTTGATTCCAGTCGTGATGAGCTGCGATGTGTAGAGAGTCTCTGGCTCTGCCTCTGTCCTGGCCTGGGGTGCTCTGGGGTGGCTCTGTGTAGGTCATTACGCTTGCCCAAAGCAGGCCAGCAATTCTCACTGGGTCCCACTGCCTGCCCCAGAGAAGTAACAAGGCTGGTGAATTTTCCCTCTGACAGGCAGCTTCCCTTGGAGCAGAGTGGGCTCCACTGATTTTTACCGGCTCCTCTCCCAGCCTGCCCATCCATCCCCTTGCATGGTCCAGGCTTGTCAGTGTATGGAATTGTCTCTTGCTCCTGTGTTTTGCTAATAATTCTTGCATGCTGTAATCTGCCACCTAATTTTTAATGTTGGGCACATTTAGACCTTGACTTTATAATCTCTTTGTCTCTCTCTCTCTCCCTCCTTCCCTCTCTCTTCTTTTTCTCCCTTTCCACTTTCACTAAAAACCCCTTCCCCGTAGGCCCGGGTGGAGCCTGCAGGCCGGCCCTTGGTGTCCGTGGCAGCCGCGGTGTCCCCGCAGCCGAAGGCGGTGACGCCCTTCGCGGCATCGCAGCCGTCCCCGCTGCCGCCGCCGCCGCCCCCTCCGCCCCCGCCGCCGCCGCCGCCGCCGCCGCCCCTGCCCAGCCAGGCCGCGCCGTCCGCGGGCTCGGCCGCCACCCTGTTCGTCAAGTACAGCACCATCACCCGGCTGCAGAACGCGGCCCAGCACGGCGGCCCTTTCGCCAAAGCCCCGGCTGCGCAGCAGGCCCCGCCGCCGCCGCCGGCCTCGGCAAAGCCGCAGATCCCGGTGCCCCCCAGCGGGGTCATGCCGCCGCCCCCGCCGCCCCCGCCGCCCCCCACCCCGGGCTCGGCCATGGCACAGCTGAAGCCGGCACCTTGTGCCCCCTCCGTGCCGCAGTTCACGCCACCACCACCGCCCCCCAAGATACACCAGGTTCAACCAAATATAAGCCAGGCAGCTGCTGCCTCCTCGTTGCCACCGCCGCCTCCTCCCGTGCCTGCCCCACCGCCGCCCCAGGCACCCCCAAAGCCTGTCATGGCAGCTCTGCCCCCTCAGCCTAGTGGGAAGGCAGCGTCACCAGGGGTCACACATATCACTCCCCCTGTGACTGGACCCTTGCCCCTTGCAATAAAGAAGCAACCAAGTGTCACTTCTCCCCAGGTGCCTCCTCTGCCCCCAGCCCCTCCTGGCCCCATTCCCCCTGCAACATTCCCAAAGCAGCAGAGTTTCTCAGTAAAGCCTCCTCCATCCCCTCAGTCCCCGGTGCCGTCGGTGGTGAAGCAGATAGTCAGCCACTTTCCCCCTCCTCCCACGCCACCTGCCACTGAGCCCCAGCCTCTGAAACCCCTTCCGCTGAGTGTGGCTCCTCCACAGTCACCTCCAGCAGTGAAGGCAAAGCCCAAATGGCAGCCTGCTGCTGCTCCTTCACCAGATTTCCCCCCTCCTCCACCAGAGAGCAGTTTAGTGTTTCCTCCTCCACCTCCTTCCCCAGCTTCCTCTGCAGGTTCTCCCCCACCTGACAAATCAGGGTCTCCAGTCAAAAAGGCTGCCAAGACATCGAGCCCTGGAGGGAAGAAACCACCTCCAACACCTCAACGCAACTCCAGCATCAAGTCCACAAGCTCTGCTGAGTACTATGAGTCCAAGAGGCCTTCAGTGGACCGCCTTGTCAGCAAATTTGCACACACCCCAGAGTCGTCAGGATCTCCTTCCAAGGAGTCATCACCTCCTCCAGCCCCTCCAAAGCCAGGAAAGCTCAACCTTTCTGGTGTGAGTCTGCCCATTGTCCTTCCACAAGGTGGGATCCCAGCCAAGGCTTCTGCTCAGAGTGTGTCTGGAAAGGAACCTGTGGTTGAATTCCCTTCACCACCATCCGATTCAGACTTCCCACCACCACCACCTGAAATAGATCTTCCTCCCCCTCCAGTAGAAATTCCATCTGTGTTTTCAGGGAGCACCTCCCCAAAAGTTGCTGTTGTAAATCCCCAGCCGCAGGCGTGGTCAAAACCACCTGTGAAAAAAGCCCCACCGCCCACACGCCCCAAGCGGAACGACAGCACCCGACTGACACAGGCGGAGGTTGCGGAGCCCCCAGGGTCAGCTGGCCCACAAGTGCCCACCTCACCCAAGTCCAGCCTTAGCGTTCAGCCGGGATTCCTGGCAGACCTCAACCGGACGCTGCAGCGGAAATCCATCACCCGGCACGGCTCCCTCTCCTCGGCGCGGATGTCCAGAACGGAGCCCACGGCCACCATGGACGACATGGCCCTGCCTCCACCCCCGCCGGAGCTGCTGGCTGACCAGCAGAAGACCAGCAGCTTTGGGGGCAGTCATATATCTGGCTATGCAACGTTACGGAGGGGGCCGCCCCCCGCACCGCCCAAAAGGGATCAGAACACCAAGCTGTCACGGGACTGGTAGTCAGTCCCCAGAGCCAGTGCTCTCCATGACTGGTGGGCTGCTCTGTGATCGGCCAGCCCACGATCCCATGGAGAGGATGTGGGGATGTGGATGATAGCCCCATTAAAAGAGGTGATCTCAAACAGCAGCTATGGCTAAATGTAAAGACATTCCCCTTTCGTGACTAGGTTAAGAAAGATGGGGGCTTAGGGGTATTGATACTTTATTGGGAAAAGTGGGTGGAGAGGTATTAGTTTCATTCTTACAGTTTCTTTTACCCTTCTTATGGATTGGACCAAACCCCCATTTTGTTACTTTTTCTGCATTTAGGGGAGGGGGAGGGAGATAATTTTTTTGTAGTGTCTGTCCACGTGAGACATGTTTGTGCATGTATTATAAGTGTAGGTATATAATATATTGTGATATATTTCGTCGCAATTATAGAAGATAACCAGAATGTTTTTGTAGAACCGTATTTATTGTTTCAGTCAGTATATTATCTGGAATCGGACTCTAACTGGTCAAATCTTACCATAACGATGGAGATGTAGGGGGCACTTTAAAGAAAGGAAATAAAAAACCCAAACCCACAAACTTCTCAGCAGTGGGTAAATTCTACAAAGCTGAGTTGTTTGGCTGGTAACTGTACGTTGTCCATTGGTTGAAAAGTACAGATGCAACATACCAAAACATTCTGGTCATAATACTACTGAAAATGAGTATGTTCAGAGGAAAGAAATAGATTTTATATATAGTGGGCTGGAGTGAAATATATTTATACTATAAAGAGCCTCCCCCTCCTTTCAAATAGTTTAAAAATATACACTGATAGAAATTATTTCAAACTTATTTGTCCATGCAGTTAAGTAGGATAAATATATGTTATTCCAAACCATTATGCATTCTAACTGATAATAGGCTCAATCATTTGTTTCTATGGCTCAAGATGAATATATTTGTGTTAACCCCTTTTGAAAGCTGCCAGGACTCCTGCAATCGAAAATCCTGCCAACCCCCAAGGCTGACCCACGCCAATCCGTGAGCTGTCTGTGTAACTCTTACTCTGAATGAACAGGTAGGTTTCTGTAGAAAGTGCTGTGTGCTCACACAGGCATGCACAGTGTCCAGTCTCGCCTGGTAAAATGTAGTGTCTTCACAAAAACAAGCTCTGGAAATGTGTGAAGAAAGCATTGTTTGTAATTGATTAGAAATTGTCAGGAAACTTTTCCTTCTGGAAAGAGAGAAGGGAGCAGCAATTTCAGGACAAGCAGAGTATGAATTCTCTCTTTTCTTTGGCCTGCCAGAGACTGTGACCAGTGCATTAACCTGTTCATTACAAAGTTGCACTTCTAGCAGTCAAGGAAGAAGACTGGAAAGAAAACAACCTTAAAGAGGCAATAACATTTGCTAGGAATTTCATCTAAGGGCCCATATGAGTAGAAAATAGAGTATTGGTTTGCTTGGTTTTTTGTTAGTCACCGATTTACAGTCAGTCATCACATCAAGCACGACAGTCCTTTTCCTTCAGTAGCTACAGTAGCTTGATTGTACAGTCTTACCCACATATTCAGACCTTGTGATAAGGTAGTGTAAGTGGTCTTATGTATCATTGCACATTCTTTGCAGGGTGGTGGGAGAACAGCCTTTGTAAAACAACTAAAATACTTGGACTGTAACTACCCCATCTTCAGCTGTTACAGCTTCTCTTGTCAGCACGGGGATACTGTCAATACGTACTGTCAATAGGCTCATAGGGCAAATAATTTCACCGTTTGCCTACTTTTTCTCCAAAACCAAACTTTAAATGCTTTCTTTTTCCCAAAGAATGAAACAAAGACAGCAGCTTGATGTGGCAGTATCCTCACATTGGTGTAAAACCAATATAAACTAATCTCTCATGAAAGTAATTCAGGAGAATAGATTTTAAAAATATAGTGACAGTGTCCCCCATTCCTTTTTTTAATGAAGCTTTTTTTTTTTTAAGTCCAAATAATGAAATAAATGTATTTGTGAATATTTTATGAATAGGAAAAAAAAGTTTTACTAATTTGAGGTGGAAAATTACACATCTATAACTATATAGTTTTAAACAGGTGCATCATGAAAAGATAAAAATTAGTGGTGCTGTCTCTGCTGAACTGTTTCATATGATTTTTTAAAAATCTATTTCAGCACCTCTGGAAATTGTTTTAATATTTCAGACTAGATTTTTTGAGCAATAAGAATATATACCATTATGTGCATTTTTAAAGCACTGCTATGGAAAGGCACTTTTTTGTATCTTTCAAATTGTTCACCAAGTTTTGTTTCTACTATTTTTGTGCTTACAAAGTGTCCTTAAAAGCATTTGCATTGTTGATTTTAAGTATGCTCAGTGTAGCTGGTGACTGAGGGTTGTTGAGCTATACTGCAGTTCATGGGTGCTGTAATTTTCACATTGCTCCTCCTGCTGCTTTGTCCTGTGTGCAGCTCCTGGGGCTCAGACACACCAGAGGGCAAAAGGTGCTCGCTACAGCTGTAACTGCTCGGCCCTTAGCCAGGATGGGGAAGTGGGCACATTCTTTTACCCCTGGCAAGATGCACCTGGGCTGATGCAACGTGTGCTCCCAGGTGAGAGCAGTCAGGGAATTCTGCTTGCCCCACCTGCTTTTCTTTGCTCCAAGACAGCCTCACTGGTGTGTGTCAGTTCCAGCCCTTTTACTTTAGTTCATTCAGTGCGGGTACCTCTGGGCTTTGGACTTGGCACGTCAGTGTTTTGAGTGCAATTTCTTCAGAGGCCTTTCACCTTTGTTCTCCTTTTCCTGTGACCACATTTATTTCCCCAGTATCTCTCCCTAGGCAATTAATCCATGCTTACTACTGCAGGCTGCTCACAGCTGTGTAGCTCCTAAGTCTGCAGCAAAAAGAATGAATGTCAGCAAAGGTGGCACCCTGTATTCCTTCTACTTACAGTTTCCTTTCTAAGGCAAGTAGTGCTTGCTTTCTCTCAGCTGAGCATAGAAATTTGGCTAGTGTGGTTCAGACAACCTGGTTGCCTTTTCAGGCTATGAGTTACCCCCCACTGTAAGTTGCTTTTCCAGTATATTTACTGGAAAACTGTCACTGTTTTGCGACAGTGAATATTTTCACCTTACTTTGCAAGTAAGTTGTTTCCCCCCGCATGTGTAATTGCAGCATAATATTTATTAAATCAAAAAATTAAGGGGCTGGATTTCAGACACCCAGGAAGAGGCTTCCTGCTACAACCATGGGCGGTAATACTTTTTGCAGTTTTAAAATAGGCATGTGAAAGCTGAGTGTTCAGACTCCAGACACAAAAGTGCTTTGATCCCAAAATACGCAGGGTGTATGGGTGGAGTTGTGTTACACGAGGCAGAGCACAGGCTGGCCACTTGTTAAGGGTGTCAGGGGACCCTGCTGCAAGGGCAGCTGAGAGGGCTCATCTGTGTTTGTTAATCTTCCACACTGGATCTTCATTTCCCCTCTGCTATGCAGCGTAGCATCCACCTCTGAGTACCAGAGCCCTGTTCAGCCAGATGTCTGTGCCTGCAGCCCAGGTGTGGAAAGCAGGGAGCTATTCTCAGACACTTACATCACCATTCACATGTTGAGGAGTTGCTCTGAAAGGGAAAACTAGGCTCTTCTAGCAGCACTAAACTTAGATGAGAAGTTACTTTTAAAACCAAAAGAAACCACAGACCAAACAAACCATAGGTATATCATGTTTCACGTGGCTATGCTAGGGGTCCTGTTTAGTCTTTTAACACGTGTAGCCGGGAGAGGAAGTTGGGCACAAGTGTCTGAATAATTCTGTTATTTTCCATGGAAGAGGAAGTTTCGTGCTTCAACCTGCACAGTGGTTTCCTCCAGTAGCAAACCACCCTGACTGCTCTGACTTGGTGGTGACCTCAAAGCCAAAGAGCTCCTCTCCTGAGCTTACTCTGCAGTTATCTGCAGGGCAACAGTGAGTGACACATCAGGGAAACAAAGTGCTGGTATCTGCATTATTTGGTTTCAGGTCTGCAGGGAGAGGAAGCAGTTTTTCCAACAAGTGCATTTTAACATTTACTGTTCTTGGCTTGCATATTTAAAGGTTTTCTGATTCCTTCTTTCTGTGCCCTTAGGCAACCAGATAAATCATATCAGCTCAAAGATAAAGTGTGGCTAGTTTTCCTCTCAGCTAAATTTCCCCCACAGTTTAAGGAACCAAAAGTGCCATTTCAACATCAGAAGGGCAAAAAGAAATTTTCTGCTTTTTACAGAAAACAGCATAGAACCAAATTGTTTTGCTACAGTGGTACTATCACAGGTAAATTTGTTTCTTATTCAAAATAAGATTATAAGTGGCTCCTAATACAAGTATTATTTCACCTAGTGTCATGTTAAAATCAATTGCACTTCAGAACAGCAGTTTGAATTCCTGGCAGAAGATAGTGAGGATGAAGCCAGAACGTGGGAGTTTGGTTGGTTGCTGGGTTTATTTTCCTTTAGCATTACTAAGGTGTAGATTACATACTCAGTCACAAGTACTCCTCAGCTGCAGGTGAGTCGTACTACTTTGGGGCCCATTTGTGGCACCTGGTGTTGAGCTCTGCATTCATTCCCTTGCACTACTGGGACAGACCAGAGAGAATTTAACACTACAAGGGACAGTTTCTCTTGGATATTTTTCCCACATGCTGGTGGGGTTTTAAACTTTATTTTGGAATTCTGAGTTTGTCTTAAGCTGAGTAATTTTCCTTTCTGAGTTTTCTGTCCTTCAATGAAAAAATGCCCATGAAGACTGACCAAACCAGGGTTTTGTTGCAGGGGCAGCACTCACTAATACTGTGACACAGGCTTGGTCTAATTTTGAGACGTTCAAAACACTAAACAGCAAACGAATGTGTTGAATAACACATGCTAATCCAGCACCGTGTAAATTAATCTAATTGCTGCTAACCAACCACGGGGAAAAGAGTGACTTGGGTCATGATCATTTGGTGCTCTGAGGCACTTGGAAGGGCAAGGACCTGATGAGCTCTCTGCTCAGCAGATGGATCTTGGGTAAAGGGGAGTTAGAGAAGGTAGAAGACTTGGAAGAACAGGAACTAGTGCTGGAGAAATGAATGAGAGGGACCTTCAGTAACAGATTGTGGACACTACCCCTCCTTACTTAAATGCTTGAAGGCAACTTGCCTTTTAGATTTTTGAATTTAACCGTTGGCTACAGTGGAAAATAATTTTCTTCCAGCTTTCCCAAGATGCCAAAGATGCATTCTGAGCTAAATTCCAGGTATGCAGATATATGTACACCAATCTCTTTTTGCCAGGGGTCTCATACTGCCGATCTCTAGCACATGTCTGGTGAGAGAAAAAGGTGCCACTTGTAGATGTTGTGTGTCCCTTGCCTTTAACCAACACTGGGAACTGGGTACACACTTGCAAAAGACAGTTTAGCAAACAAAGCTGTGCCCATGGCACCCTGCTGGCTGATTTGATGCAGCACAATAGCACTCGTACTTCTAAGAGAAAAACTGTATGTTTTGTTGTAAGTTGTAATTGGAAATCTTAGGCCTCCTATTGGACTGCAGTGGACCAGAAATGAACTGGACCAGCAGTTTGGTTTATGGCTTACACTAATTGTTACCAGTCACTGGGAATATTTTGTATAATACTGGAGATGCAAGTGTAAGAAGTGTCATTGCAATGATGATTTGTCTGTGCAGCAAACTTGTGCTGAGTGCTGTAAATACATTCATGTTTACTGCTTTACAAAGAAAATTGCACATTTTATCTTTCAATGGGATTGCCTCCCCTCTTCTTCCCTTTCCAAACAGGAAAAAAAAAAAATCAAAGCTCTTTTAGATTGATAGCACCAGGTTGGGGGGGAGCTTTGCCATATTATAAATATATATAAATATATGTATAAATATACTTTTTTAAGCATGAGAGAGGACAAAAGAAATACTACATTATAGAGTACCCAATATAGATCATTATATAATGGAATATGCACAATTCAATAAAGATGTAGTTAAATTTAATACTCCGTTTTAATCCTCTGTCTTGCAATTTTCCTTTTTCATGAGCTCAGACCTACACTTTTTTCAGGCCTTCAGTGGTTCCTCTCAGTAGGGGCCAGGCAGCTGATGGCCTGCAGCTGATGGCCTGCAGCTGTCAGCTGTTCCTGTGCTCACTCCCAATGAAAGTGCTGTTACTCCTCTGCACTGTTCTTTCTGCTGGGTCAGAACTGGCTGTACCAGCCAGGCGCTGCACACCAGTTACAGGTCCAAAGAGGATCCCGTGTGAAGGCTCACCTTTTCCATCTGCTTCTTGCTCGGGCCTGCAGAGTCCTGTCCAGCTCTGCTCTCACGGAACAGCTGCTGGCTGGTAAGTGCTGCTGTGGCCCCATTCTGGGGGCTGTAGGGAACCTGGCTGGGAAATGCTCTCAGCCTCACCCTGCCGCCTGCAGCAGCAGGGATTTGAGCATTCCATTAGTGAGTGCAGGCAAGGGGGAGTGCCACAGAGGGCAAGAGGCTGCTGAAGGCAGCAGGCCAGAGGCCAAGGTTTGTGCCTTTGCTGTGTGAAGTGCTGTGCTCAGAGAGCCTCAGGGCCACGGCTCCTGCACGCACCAGCCACGATCCCTCACCCTAAGTGCATTGAAGTCTGTAGCCAAAGACAAGAAATGGGACACAGCTGTAACATGCTCACAGAACACATGAGGTGTGCTTTGTTCTTTTTATTTAGGGCTCATAACAAGAGGGTTTAGTACACAGCAACAATTAATTCCAAGTACAATTAAAAAAATTTAAAAATTGGGTTTTGCACTCACTGGAAGGTGGTTCAAATGGCACACACACTAAAACGTTACTGGCAGCATACAGGTCCCCAGAGTCCTGTGGGCTTGGTCATTTACAGTGGGCTCTGCATCCATCCACCACATTCAGCAGTGCCAAAAGCAAAAGCAGAGTGTGCTGCTCCAACTACAAACCAGAGAGGGGGTATCTGCTTTCAGAAAAAAGTGTATGGATAAAATCCATGTTAGACACTGACACCTCCAAAGAATTCATAGAAACTACTTGTCCATGCAAGTTGCAAAAGACACTTTTTCAAATGTGAAAAGAAGCACTTGTTCTTTACAAAAAAATCTTGGACATGTCAGCACTTACTGAGGCGCTGTAATGGAAGCAAATTTGTACATAGCTCTTCCTATTAGTCAGTAGTGGTTGGATTCTTCGGAGGGGAAAAGAGAAACTGAAATAAATATACTGCACCCATTTCAGCAGGGTCCCCATGTCAGTGGTCAGCAGGGTCCTGGGTGTAGGCTTACCTCTGGACAACTGCCATCACTGTCTTGTACTAAGCACAGGTGCTAATAAAGTTAGTACATTTAGAGTTACCAAATAAAGCCCCAAACCTCTTCCTCTATTGGCTGGAGATTACACAAAACACATGGGTGGGGTTTTTTTCGAATGAAAGCAGCAGAACACCATGATCTGTGAATTATTCTTTTTAACAGCAGTTGTCAAACTGTGGCTGTATCAAGCTTTCAGCATGTCCCTGCATACGTGAGGTGGGGGTCCCACTATGCTTTCAGTTTTAACATCAGAAGTAGGTAAATAGGGCTGTCACTACACATTGACTTCAGCTACTGTGGGGGGAAATCCCCAAAACAAACCACACATTGTTCCCTTCTTGTACTGTTCTGACCTCTGTGTAATAACCATTTTATCCACAAAATGCAGCCGTGCCAAATACTGGGAGATGCCAGAAGCTGGGGAAGGTGAATACACCTGTAAGCACAGTAAATTCTTGTAACTGGCACCCCAGAAGCTGTAGCCCAGGATCCTGCTGGTACTCAGTTTCCACCACCACCTTCCCTAGAGGTTAGTGTTGTAAATAACTTGCCTTAGAGAATGCAACAGTGCTGTACCTTTTCTACTGCCACGGTTGCCAGCATAGGTACTGAAGTGTCTGCATGGGGTTTGTAATGCTGCCTGAAATGCTGCAGTGCCTTCACCAGTGACTCTTGATACTCAGAATGCAACTACTGCTCCTAGTAAAGCCACAGCACCACAGTCTGTTCAACAGCATCCTCTAAGCAGCTTCCAAAAAGGGCCTGCAGAGAATACAGGTGTCACCTGTTTTACAAAATGTCCTATTACACCTCTGGGAGGAGAGCTCTGTACATGCTCCCAGTTTACTAAACCACATAAAATTCCATCCTTTCCGGAAAAGAAAACGTGGAAATTTTGCTCTATATGCCTGGAGCCCACAGACATAACTAATAAAAAAGCAGGCTCGTTTCCAGCAGAGAGGTGCATCCACAGCATCTGCTAGGATGTGGTGGAAGTTGCTGGGAAGAGGACAGTATTAAGTCACCATCAAGCACAGGTGTGAGACACCACAGAAGCGCAACAGTATCAGTGCACAGTCCTCGTCCACCTCTAGTCAACAATGTGCACATCCACAGCAGGCAGGCAGCTCACACACCCTCTGCTGGAAAAGGCTCCTCACTCCTGCTACTTCCTTGCTTTCTTTTCATGATCACCTGAAATGCCCCAGGTAAAAGTGGCACTTTTCAGAAGCTGCGTTACTGCCACTGTCAACTTTGGCTGTCACCAAGAACCCTTATCAGCAGCAAGAAAAAAAAATGCCCAGCAGCTGTGAAAGGAGAACAAACTGCTCTAGCAAGAACTAGCCGGGTCTAAGCCTTTCTGGCACCCATGGGTAAGCCACCCAGCCACACACCACAGGACCTGTGGTTTCACACCAGCAGACATCTCCAGACACACTTATGACATCCACCTCAACTATCTGCAAGGAATTCCATGGTCAGTCTCCTGGTAACACGCACCAAGCTGTCATCCCACCTCAGAGCCAAGCCACACTTCTTGTCCTGCAGTGAGAGCCAGGCTCTTCAGTGCCTCAGTGTGTGTCTGCAGCTAACCAGCCAGACCATCAAGTGATCCAGCATTGCTTCAGCTCTCTGGTGCCTATTCCAGCCACTGCACATGGACACACCCTCAGGACCCTCGGGCATGGAATTTGCTGGATGCCTCTCCTGCCCCTCTCAGCCCTCTGCTGCAATAGCTGGGGGGAAGGAGAAAAGGAGGGGAAAGAGTGGGTCAGACACATGCAACGCAACCTCAGCTCTCTCTCTTCAGCTGGAATGAAGGCACCAAAATGAACCTGCTTCAGCACTAGATGTGGACAGGCAGTCAGACCTCCTCTCATGCAGGCACATGACAGAGAGGCAGCTGTAGTTAATAGCTTTGTCCCTGGCGCCAAGAGGAAGGAAGAAACCTTTGATATACAGCATACAAAGGCAAAATACACCACTAGAGGATGCTGAACAATTTCTGTGCACAATGAAAACAGCTGGCTGGGCTAAGGCAGTTCTCACAAAGGGAGAAACATATACATTTTGGCCATTCAGCACTCTTTGGGCTATGCTGGAGTGTCTCCTTCCCCACCTCTCATGTGTACACACTCCTGCTTCAACAGCCTGTGATGCAGAACACCATGAGCTGTGGCAGCAAAACTCAGCAGTGAAGAGATGTTGTGCACCTTACTTAAAATACTGAGGTGTTTCTCCCCCCCCCCCCCCGCCATTTGCCACCCCCTTTTAAAGTAAATCTGTAAATTAAAAAGGGGTGGGGAAGAGAAGTTTTGGACAAGGAGAAGTACAAGGGACAAAACTGGAAACACAACCCTCACTGACTTTACTAGCATGCAATCTATGTAACATTAATATACAAAGCCTGTTCACCTTGGCCTGGTCTATGACCATTACATCACATCATCCCCAAACAAGCAACAGAATTAAAATCTGTACAAAATAAAAATATGCAAAAAACTCAACAAATTTCTTTACATTAGTACTGCATAATAAAGCGTAAAACCAGCAGGAGGTGACCCAGAAATTCCATCCACAGCAGTTCTTGCAGGATAAACAATCAGCAGGGACCAAACTAACCCCTGGCCCATCACACCAAAGCCAGTTCTTCAGGAGCTGTCACACAGGTGTCCTGAAAGTGGAATCACTAAGGCGCTTGCAGCCTCATCTTCTGTGCTAGGCCCTGCACATGTTCATCTCACACTGCTCTGCTCTCACATGACAGAAGAAAGCTTGCCAGATGAAAAACCAGCTGACTGAAGATTAAGTATCACATAAAATAGGAGTACACACTACCCCACCCACCTACCAGAAGGGTTCAAGCACAAGCTCTTGCTCAGACTGGGTTAAGACATTTTTCAGTGAAGTGTGACCTGCCAGCTGCAGATTGGGTGCACAGGCAGAGGTTCAGCTCTCACTTAAGAACTCATTAAGCTGCTCTAACGATGCATTTAAGTATTGTGGGCTCAGATTTTGCCACAAACAAATCCAAGTCAAGAGAAGCCAGGAAAGCTCTGATACTCCTGGAAAACACAGCTGCCCTGTAAACTGCACCAAAGGCTTGTGAGTGCTGCCATTCAATCACCTTTGCTTTAGAAGCACCACCTCCCTATGCCAAAAGCTTAGACCTGCCCAATGACACTAGAAACAGTTATTTCAGTGACTGCACAACCAGTGCTTCTGGACTTACTTCCACGAAATGATGGGCTGAGGGAACTAACATAGCTGTTTCTCTTAGTCTTGCTGCAAGAAAACTTTTCAGAGAGTAAAAGGCTTAAAGGGTATCTGTTCTGGCACTCATCCCAAACAATGCTGTCAGCTTCCAGAAAGAAGACAACATGCAGATTAGCAAGGGAGAAAGCAACTTCTATCTGCACACGAGTTTCTTCAAAGTTGTCCTTCCTGCAGACTTTAACCAAGCCGGTTTCTTGTGCACTGTCACAGGAGTTCCACAAGCTCACAGCAGGTGATCACAGTCTTCCATGGCCTACAAACACACCTATTTATTCCTCTTGCCCTCTGAGCACCTATGTACCACCCTGCCCAGGCTGGCACCAAACTTGCACCTCCTTGCTGATAGTGCACTAACTACCAAGCAAGGGGCTGGGTCAGTTACTGGTACTGGTGCCAGTGTCATCACACATCCAGCCCTGCTCTCCTGTGCACCGCTCTGTTTTAACACCAGCCTCTGCAGCATTGGCTCACCTTGGACAAGCTACTCTTTGTACTAGCTAGAACCTGGCCAGGTGACAGTCTAAAGATGCCCTTGCCCAGGAGGCTCTCAATTTGCAGGGTAATGAGACTTAACAGGAAATTTAATTAGTTAATGCATGACATTTACCCAAATGTAACATTTAGATATTCCTAAGGGCAGATGAGTACAACCATGACTTAAGAGTGATCTGCTGTGTACAATCACTGAGCAGAACTGTTGACTGAGACTAGATTAGAAAGTCAAGTATCTTTCACAAGGGGCTACAGAGCCTTCACTTGGTATTATTCCACCCCAAGCCACCAGTACAGTTCAAAATACCTATTATAATAAACAATGGAGAGAGCTAGGGGAAGAGCTAAGACTACTACTAGTTACTGCTTGGATTTCCATGGGAAACCAGTACACACTACAGCCCTTTTTGCTTCCACTGAAGAGATTTTGGCAACAGACATGAAGACGACAATTGCCGTTTGTCCTGCCTCTGCACAGGGCTCTCACAGTACATATGCAAATCTAGTCTTCAAGTACAAAATAGCCAATTTACAATACCTGATTGGATTTTTAAGATTATATTGTGCATAAAACTAAAGTTGGGGGCAAGTTTCTCAAGTGCAAGCTGCAAGTGCAAGCAGGCATGAAAAGATTTGAACCTTAGGTCACACCCCCTAGAGCTAATCCTCAGACCCCAAAGAGGACCTGTAAACTTTGTTTCGCTTTCACCATCAATTGCATCTGTGAGTTCTGTTTGAACCAGCAGCAACCGTGGCAAGGAGCTCGCTGTGGAGAGGAGCACAGTTACATCAGTGCAGAACACAAAACAAATATGTGGCATTCAGAAGATGAGAAATGGGGGTGGGGATCCTCTGGGCTGCAGCCATCTGAATTGTCTAAACTGAAAGGTGAGTGAATGAAAGCCGGCTCTGTGTGCCCTGTGTCAGACTATGTGTGCAGAGCAGCTGCAGAAGTGTTTATGCTAAAGAAGCATCCAGCTATCTGGAAGTCAGTTACAGGAACGTTTCTGTGTAGAGATCCCAGTGTTTACTAGCACATGACTGTTCTTCCAGCTGCACAGGAGTGTAGTGTAGAAACAGGAGGGATGTCCACTGGCCAGTAACCTTCACCACAAGCATCCAGGGCATCCCCAGTGCCAGGCACTGCTTCCAATGGTAGTACCATGAGGGCACACATGACTCCTGAGACAGATTCCAAGGCCTGTCAGAAGTCAGAATTTGAGTGAAGTATGAGCTAATCAACAAGTTTGTTACATCTGAATGGGTCAGCTTAATTCGAAGTCAGATAGCTCAGGATAGCCTCTGCTGGCAGCTGAAGAGCCATTTGTTCAAACAATTCAAATCACTATTGTCTTATCATGAGGGGGAAAAGAAAAAAAACCAAACCAAATCCTAAAGAGTGGTTGTTACAATTATCCTTCATTCAGTTATACTGGATGGGGCCCCAGAGGCTGGTGGAGATCTGGGAAGCCCTGACAGTTCCTGCAGCAGGAGATGCAGTGTTCTGTCCTCTGGTCTTCACTCTGAGTAATGCATGATCGACTCCACATAGTTCCCCGGGAACAGCCCTGTCACTCCATTCATGACCCCTTCATACCAGCCATCATCATTTTTCTTGATGACGTAAATGATGGCACCTTCCTGAAATGAGAGCTCATCTTCCTTGTCCTTGGTGTAGTCATAGATTGCCACCACTAGGAAAGAACAGAATGTGAATGTTAGGAGAGGTAGAGGAGGAGGAGGAAGATGCAATCCTCCCTCATGGCAGGCACTGCCTCACCTGTGTGTGTGCAGAATGACCTACTGAGAGAAACAGTTTCTTCCACCCACTTTTGTACAATCTTACGCTTTGAAACACATGAGCCAGGACTCCTTTAACTCTTCTATTCTTACTATTTCCAGACCCACCAAGGAAGTGTCCAACTGATAAACTTTTGGTGTAGAATGATACAACGAGGTGATTGTGAATCCCCATGGCTATGACCACTCAGAACTATTCCTACGTGTGCTAAACCAGATCTCAGCACAGGAAAGAGTGAGCCAAGGCTGATATCCCAGACTTCCATCTACCTTAGCTAATTCCACATTTAAATCTCTAAAGGTCATGTGCATCTCGGTATCCAGCAGCCACTCCAGGGCACACAGCACCAAGGTGGGCAAATCCCTCTTAGGAGCCATGAAGAAGAAGGAAGGTGGAAATGTACACAAACTGTATCAGGACATTTTTCTTACAGCTGCTGAATATTTTAGTGATGGCACAAAGTTGTTAGGAAAGGCAATGAAATTGGACAAAGCACTTGGAAATATTAGAACAGTCCTGAAATGTCAGAAAATAGACATAAGATGGATATATTTTTCCAATCTCAGTGCTATCATGTGTTTATTAGAGAAAGTTATGCCAGACTCTGAATACTTCAACAAATAGCATCAATCACTGCTTTGAGAACTTGGCAATGAAACATGCAGTGCTGACACTAAGGGGAAAAAAAAAAGTATGTTGGACAGGGATCCTAAAATCTTGTGCTGTGGATAGATGGAAAGATACTCTAAAAGAAAGCAAGGATTAAAAACTAACAGCATATGTTCATAAAATCACTGTCCAAGAGTCCTACTAAACTCATCATTCTTTTCAAAAGAGAAGAGGTCATTTCCTTTTTGAGGGAGCAAAGGCATCAACACAAACCAACACTAGGGAAACCTGGATCCAGAAGAGATTATAAAATACAGAGAACAATCCCAGTGGAAAATCAGACTATGCAAAGAATTTTTTTTAGCATATGACTAGAACATACTTTAAAAGCACATTGTTAGCTGTACAATTGTGCCAGCAGTTGTTAAGTACAGTTTTAGACATAATTTAAGCAAACAAAACACCAATGGAGAAACAAGTATGATTTTAGCTTGAAAAGCAAGTGTATGAACATGTGATGCATTAAATTTAAATCCTTCAAAATTCCTAAGGGTTTTGAAATTTCTTCCTAGAGTCACTATGCTATTTTTCTTCATTCTCTTGACAACAGTAATAATAAGCATAATAATCCATGGATCATGGTAACTTCTAATTTCTTTCTTTCTAACTTTTGAGTGTACTCTAGTTCCTTTGGATATTGAATGGATTCATTATTTCATGACCACAAGGAGGAAACTCTTCCTTAAAATTGTGAAGAAAACTTGCTTCTTTTTAAGCCTCATAAAATTTACCTGAAGCCTGGTTTTGTTTTCAACATCACCACTGCTTCCTGCTTTGTGTACTGGCAACAGTCCTCTCTCTAAAAGGCCGTTTAATCCTTCAGTCTGTAGTCCCACTGGTTCAAGCTGTGAGTTTGTCACATGCCCCGAGTTATGAGGAGTCCAGGCCAGCATTGCAAGAAAGGCTCCAGATGAGACAGGAAGCAGCAATACTGACTCAGGAGGTGGCATCCTGCCCTGTCAGCCTAAGCCAGGGCCTCTTTTAGTTTCTGTCTGAAAGTGTTTCAATGCAGTTATGAAAAGCAGAATTACTCATTTAGGTTGGTATTCTTCCAATCAGTCATCTTTGATTCTTCAACAATTACAGAGCTTGGCTGAACTCTCTTATATCCAATGACCACAAATGCAGGCTAGGCTGATTATCCAACTGGAATATGTCAACACACAGTTTCTGTAAGTGGTGTAAGTGCAATTTTTCCTTCTGGATACCCATTTCCATTCATCTGATTTGCAGAGCCAGGTCATTTTCTTACCTTTTTCTGCCACACGTCCAGACATGGAGCTCAATGGAAAACTGCAGTGCACATCCCTGGACACTACAGGTTGGCTACTGCTATTACAGTCACATGGCAGTGTCCTCATGTTCAGCACCCCCAGTAACTATATCCTACTTAACAATTTCTCCATCTGTTCCAAATGGATCTGCTATTCACTTCCATTCTCAGCTGCAGGCTCCATCTCAGCTCTTAATGTTAAAGGTTAAATGTTAAACCTCCCACACTGCTTGAGAGTCATATCGAATCCCGTTCCCATATTCAGCAACTCTCGTATTTGACCCCTCTTTAGTGTCCCAGCTTCTATTGCAAAGGTCATCTACCCTAATCTTGTAAAAGTGCTCTCAAATGAACTTAAATAGGAGAACAGTCATATCAAAAGTACAAGTACAAATCCTAAGGATTGGGAATTCTGCTTATTGGGGGAAAATGTGTTGGAAGAGCTACTTTCTTTCATCTGTTTTGTTCACTTTGAATCATGTGGCATGGAATACTATTTATAGGAACATAAGGAGTTGCCACAGTATAAATTATTTTGCTGAATAAAATATTTGAATTCCCAGCAGTGTAAGTATACACGTTCATTGAGAATTAAAGTCCTCTTTTAGTATAAGGTTTCTCATTAATTTTAGAGCTTCAAAGCTTGCTACAAAAAATTCAGCGCCAAGCACTTCTCTCCCAATTTCAGCAAATCAGTCAAATCTCAAGACATGGGCTAAGTAGAGACATTCATGTAACTACAACAGAATCCACACCTATGTCAATATCTTATTTTTTCTGGTATCCTAAAACTACCATTTAATAGTTCTCCATATGCTGAAAGCTGTTGTATTTTCTACTACTTTTAAAAGTGTTTCTAAAAACAGACCAACCTTTTTGATGTTTTGGTCATCTAGTTTTAAAAATATGTTTTTGCACGGGTTTCTACATCAATATAGACAATGTTTGGCTTTTTATACTTTTGTTGTCTGCAGGAAACATTTTCTGACTAAAAGCCTGACTTTCTCCAGCTTATCTTTAAAGATTCTCCTTTACAATTTTGCTATCCCATGGAACAGATCTATGTGTATATGCACATATATAAACTATTTTAGTTCCCAAGCTCATAAAGTCCCACAGGAAAACAGAACAGAACTATCATTCATACATGATTATTTCATCAAATAGAAAGGCCTTGTTTCTCAAGGCACATGCACACATCTCCCCTTGCCTTGCATTAGTATGAGACACACTATAAACACACATCAGGGCCTCTTCTTTCTCTTTTGCTACTGACTAAAATGCTGTAATACCAAACACTGGTATGAAGGAGTCTAGGCAGACTCCATGTCCAAAAGCAGGTTGGCAGGAGCACATACAAAGTTGTTAAAAATACAACCCTACTGTCTCTTCCAGCTCCAAACCTACCCTTTTCTAGGTATGTCCTCGGTGCCCAAGGAGGGTCCTCCTCAGCATAGGGATCGCTGTACTCCACCACAGCTGCTTCTTCCTCCTCGTAATCCTCTGGGGGTGGGGGTGGAGGTGGAGACTCATCAAACACTGGCTCATCCACAGGCGGTGGGGGGGGAGGAGTATCTGAAACTGAAAAGAAGTAACAATACAACCATGAAAATGTCTCTACAACCATGGGAGCTGCTTCAATACCCTCTATCCTCAATGGAAGTGGGACCAATAATTATAACTGCTAAAAATACACTAGAGACAGGAAAATTCAGAGAAGGAACAACCAAGTACCTCCAATAAGATTATTTCTTTTTCCCACCCTTCACAATTTCAGACAAACTTGCAGAGGCAGTAAAGAATGCAGAATTCTTTATATACAGACAGGCTATATACAGACAAGTCTTTCATCAACTCAATCCAAAAGCCACATCCAGTAATAAAACATTGCACAAGGAAGCAGCAAACTTACTGTTTTCTTGAACTCTGGCCACAAATCCCATTAGTGGTAACTGTGGAGTTACCTGTAGGATGGAGGGGGGAGGAGGAGCAAGGGATGCTGCCACAGAAATTAAAAAGAGAGAGGCATCCAGTTAGAAACACAACAAAGCAGCAAACAGGAAAGTAGACATCATCACCACTCAGACAATGCAGCAGGCTGCCAAGAAGCTGCGATAACAAGACTGACATTTAACATTTAAAGAAAAATAGTTTAAGAGGTTTAAACCTATTCCTAATCCTTTCTTCAAGGATATTTCTCCATTTTCAAAATTTCCAACCCAGCTCTTTTTCATAACATTAAGAATCCATGCTGAAGCATTTTTCTAACTTGACTATGAGATTCCCTTAAGATGAAGTTTCTTACTACAGAATATAGCACTTCATGAACAGACCTAACTATCAAATACATCAAGAGGACTCTCTGCCTATAATCCTAGCTCTTTCAAATCTAGTTGATATTTATAGAGGTGACTAACAGCATCCATGAATCCCTAGTAATGAAAATGGATATACCTCTTTTTTTTCCAAGATGTAGGCCAAACCCCCCATTGAACGAGGCAGCTATTACAGACAAAACAGAAAAATATGCCTTTTGAGAACTGTGCAGAACTGAAAGATGCAACACTTCTGATCTTACTGACAGAACAGAGCACACTGTGCTGCTGCCAAACCACAGAACCTATTCCAGATGTGCTGCTTGGTTTCCTCCCCACCTGACTTCTCTGCACTAAACTCTCAACAGCCCTTTCACTGATACCAGAAGAACTCTCTTTGTACAATAAGAGCTGCCTTTGTACAATATATGTGAATTCCCTGTTTAAGAAGATACTTTCAGCCAGTTGCAAATGCTCTAACGCTGAACTGTGGTTTAGGCCTGGAATGTGAGTTTCAGTTACCTAGTTAAAATATCAGCTAAATCATTTTATGAGAGTTTAGTATCACTTTCAATAACGCAGCAAAATTCTTTAGGTAAGTTGCAAGATGATTTTTCAGACAGCACACTTTAGGAGAAGCACAAATAATAAATTTCTTGTTAGTGGCATACAAAAAACATTTAATCATGTCCAAAGGGATTAAGGGGGAAAAAAGTCTATACTTCATGTACCAGCACATTTATTTAGCTACCAGACAGAACTAAATAAACCTCAGGCTAATTCCAGAGGTCGTAAGAAAACTGACATGTATGATGTCAGATAATTCACATTATCATAGCAAAAGAAGAGTTCTACAGTATTTACAACTTATGTCTCAAAATTTCTTCTGTTTGCTCATTCCAGTAACAACTATCTTAAGTGCTTTGAATTTTTTCTGTCACTCACATTCACATTTCTTTCAGAACTATACACCATGAATGAAAAGACTAACATCCTTTTTGTTGCAAAAGTACCTCCAAATAAAGTAAGTTCCATTATCTCACCATTTAATTGATATCTCTTGAGAAAAAACAGAAACATATTTCTGATTACAGTTTCTTTGAGTCAAATGATGTGACCTCAGAGTACTTATTCCTTCAAGTGTAACCATGATTGCTGTGAAAAGATTTGGTTTTGTACTTTTTCAAAGCAGAAAAAGGGAACTCAAATTCGAAGTCTTACTGAAAAGCAGTAATATTCATCAATTCAGCATCCTTGCCCCTGCTTTTTCAATTATATACCCTAGAAGTGTTTAATTTCAAAATGATTCCTCTATTCAACATCAAATGGATTCATATAATCCATACATATCATAGGAGAGTAGGTCTCTTCAGTGTACTTTGTTCATGACCTATATATATTTCTTGGAAAGAAATAACAAGGCTTTCCATGGAGAAAAATAAATCACTCTAGACAAGCATGCCAAGCAAATACAAAAAAATTACCAGGTTCAGTTTGGGCTGTGTAGTTTAATCACAATGGTGATGCTAACACTAGCTGACATCATTCCTTGAGTATCTTAACCCCTCAGTTTGTGCTTCAGTCTTTGCACTGTGCAGGGGCTATCATAGTATTGTCTCTCTATGCTATATAATAATTTTGGCCTCTAAGAGGCAATACAACAAATATTTTATTACTATTTTTTTTATTAAATGCACCAGAAGAACTTTACCTCTGCTGTATAAACATCATCTTAAATGTTCTCCCCAATCTTCCTTCCATACTGACCACTGATAGACTTAATACACAATTGCTGTAAATTAATTCAGAAATGGTCAAGAGCATCTTCCACTAGGCTGCTTCAGACTGGTAAGAATTCAACTGTACAAATGGGGTGGGGTGCAACCACCATCTCAATACTCACCCAGTCTCCCACACAGTTTTTAGCCTGTGCTGAGCTCTATATTGCTTAGATAATGATATCCAAAGCTGCAACGTTAAAACACTTGTTAGGTGGCTTGGCTGGCAAGAGTGGCGTTGAGACAGACATGCTGAGATCATTCAGAGTCTGCATTTCTTAATACTTTCTTTTCACTTGTTAAAAAGGTCTCATCACAAACCAGAAAAATTGTATTATCTTGAATTAGCTTTTAACAGAACAAGGAAATGCAAATACCTTTCATCCTCCTGTCAAGTGAATAAACAAACATGACTAGGCAATAGGAATAACAGCACTGGGTTATTGCCAAAAGCCTACAAACAACAAAAAAGCCATAGCTGGCACCCTCCTCTGCCTCCTGTAAGGTCTCTCTTTCCTCCTCTTGTTTTCTACCTCTCTTCAGGAATGCTGAGAAAAAATTGTGGCCTCTGTCCTGTCACTACTGAACCTGCTCCTTCCAGACACATCAGTGCCTCTGTTGTTAGGGCTTTCATCAATTATGCATGCTTGAGCATCCTCTCCTTTCAAGGTGAACTCCAAAAAAACCTTGGTTTAGTATAACTGCAAAGCTAATAAATTCTGTATTCTGCTGATATAATAAAAAAAAGTCTGCTACTACAACTGCTTATTTATATTGTCTCTGATATGCCAGTATAACTGAAGCATTTTGTTTGTGATTTACAGTTCAAATGACTAATCACCATAATCATTACCTTCTTTCTGGATACACAGACAACTGTGGTTATGCAATTTATTTTAAGTCTATTTGGCATCTTATATTACCTATTGCAATGCAATGATAATCTAAACAATGCAATGGCAACTTGCAGGGAACTATCCCTTTGCTAAAGCAAAAAATGTACAGCAGTCATCAAAAACTCTCTGGATATACTGAAAATTGTTTTTATTGCAAAAATTGCTTAATTGTAATCCTGAAAGGTTTCTTTTGCTGCTATTACCCTTTCTTTCTTGCCTATTGCCCCCTTCAGTCTTCAATAGGCACATAATGTGCTTAGAAAATACGACCTATTTCAGGCAACTGGGCTACAATTTAGCCTTACAACCTCCTCCACTTCCCTGTGCCCAGCAGGACCATTCATTTCCATCTCAAGCTCAGCTCACCCTGAAGGATAGCTCACAAACAGTAACAGCCAAACCTCATCAAACCCCTTAAATGCAGATTGCAGCATTTGACCTAATTCCAAGTTCAGTGGTCAATTTTAAAAAAACAAACAAACCAAAAACCAACTAAAAAACAACAACAATAACCTCAAAAGGAACTAAGCAACACACACACCCCCTTCAAATTCCACCACCACAAAACACCAACATCCTGTAGTATTTGCAAGTCAACATTCATTTTTGCTGGTATTAGGGCATTTCCTGACAAGAAACTTTCAGTGTCCCCTGCATCTTTCTGTAGCTTTGTCAAAAGAGAAACTCTCCCCTAGTCTAGTATAAAACCCTCCTGGTCACATCAGAAGCACAGGAAGGACTCCTTAGGTAAAAGGCTACTGTGTTATGCTGACACACAGGACACTCACTCCCTGGTAAGATCTCCTCTTTGTAAGGCAGATCACCCATAAAGTAACATCACTTGTGGGCTTAGCAGATGACACAGCTCCCTTGCACCCAAACACCTCTGGTGTCTCCACGGTGTCTAATGCTTATCCCAGTGTAACAAGTACAACTGCCTGCACTGTACATTACCCAGAAGGAAAAAGCACACAAGTCTGATTAATGAAGAATCAGCATTCTGGTGCAAAATCAAATACCCATCCCATACCAAAGCAGGTCCATGGCACATGGTGTAGTCAAGGACTAAAGCTTGTCTGATAGGGACTGTGACATCAAACATAAATTATTTGGCAACAAAGCCAGCATTTTTTTAAGATGCTTGCCATAATAGAAGTTGAGCACTGTGCACTTGTACTGCAGCTTTGGCATAGCTACCAGCAACATACTGAAAGTGCAAAATCTGCAATGGAGACAGCACATAAAATTTCGGAGAGCTGAAGGTCACCGTGTTCACCACAGCCAAGTTCAGTGGAGCAGCCAAACGTTCTGACCTGGGTTCTGGTTGTAGAAGGGGCCCCCGTTCATCTGGTTCTGCAGGCTCGTCTGCGATGTGATGGAAGGTGGCCGCCGGTACGGCAAAGAGCCCCCGATGGTGGGGGGCGTGTGCCGAGCTGCAGGCCTGTTCATGCTGTAGAACTGAACTGGGTGACCTAGGGTAGAGAGGGAAATGCATTAACCAAGAGAAGAATGATGCCCGTCTTCTCTCTACCTGCATTCAGTTTCAAAGGTTTGGAAGGTTTTTGGCTCTTATTTTAAGACAGTCTGCATCCTAGGAGTCAGCCATTCTTGCTGCCAGACTAGCAGGACACCAAATGTCTCAAGAGCAATGCAAAACATAACTCTCCCAAGTGCCTGCACTCAGCACTGCCTACAAAAGACACTAGGATATATTATATATATTAAATACAAAGGTGTTTAAGCTACAAATCCTCAAAATGAAAGAAAATAATATCTGCTTGTTAATTTTAAATAACGTATTACAATAACTTGTGAATTTAGTTATTTCTGAACCTGCAAAAAACTCCCCAAAACCTTACAGTTCTGCAATTAAGGAATGTACATGTAAAAAATAACTGAAGACCATTTCCAGGATTCAAAGCTGTTAACCCTCTGTAACTGAAAAACACAGTACTACCTTAGTGCCATTTGGATGATATTCAGAGAATCATCTAGGGAGAAATGAATGTTAGAAACTGCTTGAAGGATGGAATAAATGAAGTCAAAGACCCTCTTCAAGAGAGCTCTCAAATAAAACAACTCCTCAAAAACTTGCTCTGCATTTTCATTACTTTCTGCATTCAAGACATTAATTGTGAATCCCAGAAAACAATAAATGAAGCAAGGTATCTTCTGTGCTCACATAAAATTCTCTGGATTTTATACTGTATATAAGAGCAAGCTGGATTTGTTATTCCCATATGCGTTATTACACCCCACAAACTATTCTGCCTCCAACATTTGTCCCAGAAGCAAATTTGAGAGTTTGCAAGAAAACAAGGGAAGAAGGGATGGTCACTGTGGTTGAGGACAGAAGTAAGTAGAGAAACAGAACAAAAGAATGTACAAATTTTTAAAAACCTGCATTGTTCTTCATTGTGTTTTGCTTGCTTTGCACAACTTCTTACTAGGTCAGTAAACAAAAATACAAGTTGCTTGCTTGTAAGAGCAAATGCATAAACTACAACACCACATTCCCTCTGGTTTGTACCAATGATGGTGTACCATATAAAAAATGCACTTTTGCCAGATAAGAAACACCTAAGAAAGAATCCATTCTATAAAGGCTTTTTCCCCACTTTTCCTGATGTGTCTTTTCAATGTGTGTCTCTCACTCTGTTACTTTATGTACTTGCAGAAATTGGTGGTGATTGGAGAGAAGGAAGGGGAGAGGGCCAAGAGGTTTTTAAGGACCAAAAGCTATAACTTCATAAGTGGTGACCTATCCAGTCTCTTGAAATACTTTATTTCAAAGAAGCCATATAAGCAATCTCACTAATAAAACAGGGAAACAAAAGATCTTAGAAATAGTAACTAAGGTGAAATTTCTCTTATGAAATTGTGAATGCAAATTTACAGTCATTAAAATATTAATCTTTGCTTGATTTTGACTTGTTAAAAATATAGGAACTGGGATACTGACAGTGCATCAAAATGGAAAAGTGATTGCGGCCCCATATGCCACAGCTTATCTTCATGAAAGTAGTTTAGACATCAAGATCATCTTCTCAGACTAAAATTCATCACACTTTAGAAACTTCTGGTCACAGTTGTGGGTTCTAGTGTAAATATCTTCTTATTTTATATGAGCCACAGTCCTTTAAACTACATGCAATTTCAATAATGCTTCTGGAACCTGGTGCAATTTTTACTAAGACATGACCACTAATAAACACACAAACCAAGTCCCTCCCCCGTAATCAGCCTCCACCATAATGTAAAGCAGCAAAGCATGCAGGTAGCTACATGTGAATTTGGCTGTCTGAAGGAGATCTTTACACTGCAATCTCCTCATCAAAAAGTGATACAGGACAGTGCTATGGTTGGTTAAGTGCTACACTCTGCAACTTCTGCACATGAGAAAATGAAAAGCGTAGCACTGAAAAAAAGGAAGTCGCAATATACACCCTAAGTACCACATATGAAAACAAATTGCTTTAATAATAAGTCTGCATAATAAAAATTTTTATTTTACCTAATAATGGACACAAAAATCCTGCCCTAATCATCATCTCATTAAAGGGAGCTTGTCATTTGACAACATTGAAAAACCCAGTTTTGTAAATTATTCTTTGCTAGATGCACTTTTTTAAAATTGCATTTATGAAAGAGACTAATAAGACCCAGAACTATCAGTGCTGGTTCCTGCCAAACAATTATTCTATGTGGTTCTCAGAATCCAAACAGAAATAAAAGTATGATTTAGTGGATTATATAAATGTAAAAATAATAAAATTATAACATTAAATTACTGCTGATAATAAAATCAGCACACCTTGAGTTGTCTACTGTAACCATGACCTTATAGTTGGGTATTAGCAGATATCTTCTAGTTATAATTAAACTTTTTAAAAAACTATGAATCACTGCTGCTGAAGTGACTTTGCAAAGCCTTGGATCATGATCACATCTGGGTTCATCTGGCCAGCAGCTGGAGCAGACACTCACCTGCAGAGGGTGTGGAAGAAACAGCAGGGGGAGTTGGAGAGGTGAAGCCATCAGCAAGGGGCTGAGCTCCTGCAGCAGCAGCAGCAGCATCTGGGGCAGCGGAGGAAGGGGCAGGAGGAGCAGGAGGAGTGGGGGCAGGAGCAGAGGTAGCAGGAAGGGGAGAAGTGCCAGCTGAGCCAGCAGGGGCTAAGTGAAGAGAGGAGGAAGAGGTGGAGTTAATAAGGAGATATGTTAGCAAGGATTAGAGAAAGCCTCTGACTATTCAGTGTTAGCTATTTATTAGCTGCACAGTATTTTAGAAGGCACAAGATGAGAAAACAATGGAGCTGTTAAAGAAAGGCTCATTCCTGTGTAGATGGTAAATGAGGGTCAAGCAAATCCACTTCTTTCCAGGTCTGAAGGGAACACAACCCAAAACTTTTCAGTGAAAAATATTATTTTTGAAAGATGTCTTTACCTTGTGTTATTTATGCTCCGATTTCTAGCATGGCTGTCTTTAGCTTTTTGTATAAATTAGAAAATATAAAGAGGAAACCAACAAATTTCCAGCTCTTTGTTTCAGAAGCTGTGGCTTTTGCAGGTATTTCACTGCAAGTGAAGTACAGACTCTTCTTCACTGAAAAGGCTGAGCAAAGGAAAAAGAAGTACTGATAACACTTCCTACTTCTGGAAAGTCTGGGGCTATTACATTGAGCAAGTATCTCTTTTGATAATTTAGGCTTGCATTGATATACTCAAGATTTACTCTGTGCCTGCCTCTCATTCAATCTAATTTTCTAAAAACATGCTTCTATGTATCTGCATAAACAGCCAATGCAAAAAAAAATCGTTTGCTTAAAAGAACAAGGGAAAAGTGTCCTTCAGCCCACTAAAACAGGTGCTGTATCCTACCTTGTCACATGCAGGCAGCCAGTCAAAAAATTCTGATAAACAAATTAATACATACGTGGAACATTACAGCACATCAGACACTCTCAAAGATGATACTACTTGATTCAAACTCATATTATCAATAACAATGAACTCTGGACTTCCCTTCGAGTTGAGGAAATTGCAAATGCTCAAGGTTAACAACGAGGCAGAAAGAGGAACAAGAAGTTTCTATTTACCTGGATAGACACTAGGAGGGGATGGTGTGGGAACAGCAATGGGAACACCTACACTTCCACTTCCACTGTTCTCTCGACTGCTGCTCCGACTACTTGGGTGGCTTCCTCCACTACTGCCACTGCTGCTGCAAGAAACCAAAGCAACCAGGGTATGAATATGCTGCTGTCCATGCTGAAACATAAGATCCCTCACAGAGCATCTTAGGAAATCAGAGAAGTAACAGGGAACAAAAGAAAAGAAACAAGGATGATATAAATCTATACATCTGAATCTATGTATCTTTTTAAGTCCACTTGTCTAGCCATCCTTAAGTATTTACTATGTTTAAAAAGTCGATTTCAAGGAAAGTATTTAAATCTATCACATAATGAAACTAATTATCCTAGCAAAAAAAAAAAAAATAGTCTTCTGCAGAGCCTCTGGTACTGCAATTTAGCTTTATTCTATGTTTGAAGTTATCAATATCCCCAAAACACTATGCTACAATTTCAGCTATTCAATCTATAAACATCAAAGAATGTTCAAAAATGTCAAGCATAACCATCTAAGCAGCCCTTCAACATGAAGAAGCCAAGTTGTGTACAAAGTCTTCTCCCAGTTTGGTAATAGTTTAGTAAAACAGCATAATGATCTACCTCCTTGAAAGACTTCACAATCTTAGTAAGGTGAACAGGGGATTAAGTTAATAATCTTAACATGATTCCCTATTCTGCTTTTATTAGTGCTCATTCTCATCACGCCGATGAGATTCCCAGCGCATAGGATGCACGAGGGAGCTTCCCAGCAGAGGGAGGAGCCGGGGGACGTGCTGCTGAGCAGAGCAGCTCCTGCCCCCGAGCAGGCCAGGCTGGTACCTGTAGGTGCGGTTGCGCTGGTTGACCGAGGCCGTTCTGACGGGGCTCTGCTGGGCCGGGGCCATGGTGCGCGTCGGGCTGGGCACGTAATCGTTGGGCACCACGGGCGGCCGCACCGGCTCCAGCGTGCGGTACGGGGAGTGCCGCCTGCACGGCACAAGCACACGCCAGAAGCCAGTTAGGGTAACGCACGCACAACCAGAGATTCCTCCCTCTCTGAAGGACAGCTACATACCAACCGGGAATGTGAGCTTTAAAAATGGGCTTTTTCTATAACATTGCAGTACCTATTTTTGTAGGATGAGGGGGGAAAAAAAAATTAAGGATATTCTTCAGGTACTTCAGTCTTCCTATCAGTAAACTCTGTGTTGCACATCCCATTCTTGTTTTAAAGGTAAGCCATTATCTTGCATTAAAATAAAGCACCATGTTCTGTATGTACACACATAATCACACACCACCAAACAGCATTCATCCCACTTATAACACATTTTCCTAAGGTCAAAATGAGGTTCATAAACGTTGCAGGGAAGTAATTTCATCAAGCACAGCACAGATAAGGAACAGTGCTATGTACTCATTTTTCAGTTGTTTAGCACACCTGCAAAAGCCACAGCTAATGACATTTTACTCTACAGTATGTAATTCTAAGTGTTCTGCACTGAGAAAAGGGTTCCTGTTGGGAAAGGCTGATGATGCCCTCTGTCTTCTGGCACACTAACATACAAAGACATGATCAGTATCAGAGGATGCACAGCTCTTGGCCTTTGTGAATGGTTAAAATAAAACCATGAAACCTCTCCCATTACAGAAAAAGAATTTTCCCTCTTTTCCCTTCTGTTCACCTGCTCAGTATCTGCACTTACCCAATAGTTCCTTTTCCTGACATTGGTGGACTCGGTGGCTTCTGGGTGGGTGGTGTTGTGCGAGGCAGCCCACCCATCTTCATATTCTGGGTGCTGACCTGCATGAAAGAACGGGGAGAAAAACGGCCTTCACTGAGCTCAGGGTCGAGGGGAGAGACACTGAGATGCCTTTAGTAATTAACTCTAAGTAGGGGAAGGTTTAAACAAACAAAAAAAAAATTGAGAGGCCATGCGTTTTATATGCAATTTCCACTCTGCTAGAAGTCAAGAGTTGTGCTCAAAGGACTCTTTATTACATAGGTTTTAGAAATTGTACAAAAAAGTGAATTTGCCTTCAGGCTATCACACAAATTTTAAATCTCTGAGAATACAGACGCTGAATCTAACTTGGCTGAACCTCCCAGTCATCTTTTGAGAAAAAGGCAGTTATTTCACATGGCACTACTGAATGGTAAATTTGCACAAATATTTTTGAATATTATTTAAAAATACTAAGGCTTATGTAATAGACTACCATTTAATGTGATTTATACAGATATGGAGAAGTCAAAGTAATCTATAAATATCATCCATTAATGTTTTCATGTTTACACAGATTATAAAAACTTTTAAAGATATTTACTTTAAATATAAGTTACATACATATAAATATAAAGGTGTAATTTTTTTCCCCCATTAAATCTGTAGCAATTTAATCCCTAGAGTTTATAAATAAATGAACAGGGAGAAAAATATATAGCAGTGATGTGATATAACTGCGGTTGTCCACTTCCCCTCTGTCACATTACACCTAAAATACTAAGAAGTAAATTTTGCATAAAATAATTTACTCTAACTTCTTTCAAAAACTCATTTGCATTCCTGACTGATTGATTAATCTAGGAATTATAAACAATTGTTACCAATGTGCATTTTGCTTCCCTGTAGTCTGCCAGCCAAGCAAAATTCCCTCAATGCCTGCATTCTTACAGGAATCAGTACACGGTCTGCTTACAAAACAGCTCGGATTTATGACTGCCTGAGCCACTGCTCAGGCACTGAGATACTCAGCAAACCTAAACAAGTGTGCTTACATCACTTTCTCTGTTCTTCCTGTCATGCTCTATCTCACAGAGTTTCCTCTTTCTAAAATATAAATCCTGGCTACTGCCCCCACCTCCCATAGAAAAATCAGTGATCAAGGCACTCAAGAATATTTGCAAACATCACTGAAGGCAGATTACTCCTTCAAAATTTGACTCTAACTCACTTAAAACCTTGACAATGTTTAGATTTGTAAATTGATAAATATTGACAACAGAGTAAAGAGTAATATGCTCAGGATTCTAATCCACTGAAACTTGATTCTCTGGCTATAAATAATCCCAGTGCTATCACATTTTCAATCTGCAAGGAGGAAAAGAAAACCCAAGCATTGGAAGAGGTATTTTGTCAGATTCAAAAACACATATTTCGATTTAGTTGTGCAAGAGTATTCTGTAATGTCAATTTAAGACAAAATCATGTTGCACGGCATTATCAAGTCCTTTAAGCCAACTCTAAGCAACAAATCTAAAGTTAATTCAAGTGAGGGATGACATAAGCACTAAACTACAACTACTTCAAGGGAAAAGGGAAAGTGTAAAATGAAATACATTTTATTCTATACACGGAAACATTTAAGAAATAGCAAAATCTGAATTTTTTTTTAAAGTTGCAGCACCCCTGTATTTCCTCTTTCATTAAACATGCCTGTTTCACTCACCTATTTCAGTTAAAAAAAAAAAAAACAACACAAAATCCACCTTAATTAAATGCTCACTAAATTGTCACTTGCTGTATTGCAAACAGCCCACTCAGCCTCTGTTTTTGGATGTCTTTCGATGACAGACCAATCTGTGTGCCCCTGAACAGTCCATTTAGTGGTTTTAACTGGCTACACTACTGTTTCTGATGAGATGATGTAACTACCAGCTATCACTTTACAGTTAATATAAAATTCCATATACTTAATGCAAATAATGTTATTATTTTATATACAAGGACTGCAAGAACAAAAATTAACTTCTAAGCATGCCCAGGGCTATGGCTACATGAAAATAAAGGATGGCTGCAGTGGAGGATGCTGGAACATCACACTGGGTACAGCCAGAAGTGGAGCTAACACTTGCCTTACCACCACAGAGCTCCAGTGACTGCCTGATATTTTCATTAACACTGCAAATACACAGATCCTTAACAAAGGATAGGAAGAAAGCTTTAGAAAATGTGGCCAAATAAAAAATGACCCCTTTTTAGCTAAGGAACTTAACAAAAAGAAACCATCCTTGTAAAAACCTAACCTCAAAGATGAAGACATTTACTGACAGTAGGTTTAGTTTCAGGGTCTTGGAAATCACTTTTAAACATTGAAATTGAACTGCTCAAAGAGCAAGAAATTAAAATCTACAAGGTTGTCTTAAAATCTGACAGGACTGATGGCTTTAAGATCAGCTACTCTGAGTTAAACAACCCTGTGCAAGTAACTTCCCCTTTGACTTATAGCCAAATAATCACAGAAGAGAAATTAAAAAGATACAATTATTTCAACAGTTCTGATCAAAATGGACAGATCCTTGGAAATAAAAACATGCAAGATGCTAAAAAAATCTAAAATTGCACCAACTACAACTGAGATTAAGGCACTGTAATATATACAGCTGTCTCCTTCTATAGTAATTTCTACTGGAGGGGAAGGAAGGCCATTAATGCCCCCTCTCTTCCAAACTTGACTGTATTGCCTTTCCTATTTTGCACATATGGTTGTAAATACAGTTTCCATATACAAATCCTCACCCACACACATCCCTCTTACAAATATGTAAAATCTGAAGCAACTACCAGAACTCAAGGTCACATTTGCATTCACTGTCAAGTTTAAAAACCCTTTTTCTGGAGTAAGCTGGCATTTGGCAGAAGTTACACTGTTTCAGACATCATTTCCCCTGGTTCTGGACCTACCCAGATGTAGCTGATTTAATGAGAGGGTGAAAGCAGAACACATCTGTCTGATGCTGGTTTGTTTGACTGCAGGACCCCACAGGCTGGGGCTGACTTCTAGTTTAAACCTTGGAAATTATTTTAAGAAAATGCATAACAAAAGAGAGCCTGCAACCAGAAAGATAAAGGAGTATCTAGCCTGTGCCTTTGCTCACAACTGCACAGTTAACCAGCCAACCACTGTGTTTAGAACAGAAAAAAAAAAAATAAAAAGAGGCAGTAATGACTTGTGCACAAAGCTCAGGAAAAAACTACAGCTGACAACAGACAACAGGGCACAGGGTCTGTGCCTAATCCATGCAGGGCTTTTTCAAATGATTTCTTTTCGTCTTTCACAGAAGAAAAAAAATATTACCACAGAAGTTGTGGAACACCAAGATATCTTGGTTAAGGGTTGTTTTTTGTTTTTTTTTGAACTGGATACCTTGCAGAAGCTTTTTGCAGATGAATTAACAAGCACATGCACCACAGAAAAATATCTTCTACCAAACTTTGTCAGCACTGGAGCTGGAATTAGAAGTTTTGTTGAGGAAGAAACTATCTAAAAAGCAGATCCTTGGTAAGTAAGATATCCTAGAAAATGCTCTGGGATCCAGCCCCACAGTAACAACTATAAAGGAAATGTAAAGAAATGGATGCCTATGGACCATTCTGTTTCAAAAGGGTGCAACAGTACTTTATCCAATATTTTCTATTATTGAGCTAAAGTTTTAGAAAGGTACCATCTGATGACTTCAAGGCACAATATGGCTCTAACTAGAGCACTCAGAAAAACTCCCCTCTTAAGTTTAATATTTTTAATAATTAAGACTTAACTGGCAAATTTCTGGTTTTGGCAACTCATTTTTCATAGATTCCAATGATTAAAACACCATCTTTTTGTCCTACATATGACTGAGTTTCCTTCATACTTACATTTTTATCAGTATTTAACGTACTGAATTTCTTTAACAGTCCACTGCATAATTTGTGCGTAATTAGCCAAAACTGATAAATTATGCCACTCATTCAGTTTTATTCTTGGGAATATTTTCACAAGCAAAAAAACAAAACAAAACAGGAAGTGCAGAAATACATAGTTGGTGAGGTATAAGAGCTGCTCAAGAGACTGCAAAACTATTTGCATCAATGTCCTGTATTTATACAGATGTGAGGCACTGACCTGCAAGAAAGCAAGCAAGGTGGGCTTTTTGGCAGGTTGGCTTATTTTTGGTTGGTTGGTTTTTTTCCCCCCAAAACCCTGAATACCAGATATTCAATGCAATCAAACCTCAGGAGGAACTACTTCTAAAGCTTGACACAGCCAGAAATTTTTAAGTGGTGCTTTACATTCACACTGTATTTTCTAGAACTTTCAGGAGGTCAAAAGGCAAAATGTTTTGCCCAAACGCTAGCAAGAAAAAATGTCTGGTCAGAGATGTTTCACAGATTATATTTAGAACCTTCAGGCAGTTCCTCGACTTTCTTGATCAATTTTATATCCAGTTACAGGAAAAAACACCCCAAGGCTGAATGAAAACTCCATTCCATGCCTTGTTTCATTCTTGTTAACGCTACAGAGATGATGAATAGATTTTTGGCCCATCATCTGCTACCTCAAAGTAAATTTATTTTCAGGCTGTGCTCACCCACTCATACACTCACTGTGCATGTCTAATTAAACCCCTTGCTTGTCAGCTCATTAACCAGTTTATATGGAAGTGAAAGGTATAAATTTTAGCCCTGTTTTGGCAAATGACCATAAGTAGAAGCTTCAGGCAAGTGAGCTTGCTTGTTCTTACCACATCCACCCATGAAAAGTAATTGAAGAACCAAGTCTGGTGACTACAAAAAGGCTTAAACAATGCCATTTTCAACTGATTTTCCTCTGCCTTGTAACTGAAATTTTCTTCAAAATCTGTTTAAAATTTAAGTTAGTCAGACAAATCCAATGCTACAGTCAGTCAGTTTAATACTATAGGTGTTAGAGAAAGGCTAAAGGTTTTTTTGCAGTCACAAAAAAGAAATACAGGCTAAACAGTTCCTATCCAATCACTTTAAAGTGAAGTAAAAAAACCATTCACGAAGACCTGGGGTTACTAACTGCTTTTCAGTCTTCTTTCAGCTTGATGCACAAGGACTACAGTGATACAAAGAATAACTCAGGTCTACTGGGAGATGCTGCACAGCTTTTTGCCTTTTTTGTTTTCTCTTTGAAACCCTCATGTGTTGCCAATGAGAAGCTGACTGACATGTTTGATTCCTCAAAATTTCTGACTGGATTCACTCTGGTAAATAAAGAAATGGTATTATAACAAAAAAATGTTTTCATTGCAAACCTATAAACAGAAAAAATATTTACTCTGAAAAGCTGTAGAAATTCTTACTGCCACTGCAGATAATGCACAGATATGTCATGTCACATACAATGTACAATTACACAATTTAAAAACTTTCCTTAGGATAGTCATTATTTGTTTACAAACTGCAGCTGCAGAGAGTAATAAAGAAAACTGACTTTGCAAATTTTTTTTAAGAACACTGAGAAAACAATCATCCAACATTAAGTGTGTCCAGAATAAGACATATTCAGCATCAAATGTACCCATGTTATGTAAACAGACAATAAAAAAACGGGAAGGAGACATATTTTGCCATTCTCAAATTAAAAGCATGTAAACATTAAGTGAGTTGAAATACTGTACACCTCACACACCTTTGTAAAAATAAATTTCAAATTACATATGAGAATTCTCTCATAAATTAAAAGTTTTCCATTGTTATCAGAGATGCTACATACACTTAAATACCTGATTAAAAGTACCATCTGTCCAATTTCACAGGGACATCATGGTGATATCTACAGAAATACTTGAGTTTTACAGGCAATCTCAAGAATTTGCAGGATTTTCTTTTAGCTTTTTCCAAGCATAGAAAATACTTTAAAATATTTCACATTAACTTGGAACTTCCTTTAATTACTATACTCATTCTACATATTGGCATTCTATGTTCTAAAATACAGTTCCCTCATTACAATGGTGGACCTGCGACTAAAAATCTTCCAGTCCCTCTTTCCCCAACCAGCTGCACTTCAAGAGGAGGAGGACATCATCATATTCAATAAAGGCTATAACCTATCTATTAATTAAGGTACTATGAACTCCACCATAATACCATGTAACTTAATTTAACTGCTTGTCTAATTGATTTGATGCTTTTTATTGCTGCTTCTGCAGCCACCAAGATTACTGACATTTAAAGAATTTGACATGTTTCAGCCTCAGTTCTTTGATGCACTATTCATTTAATATTCAACTAAATAAATCACTAATCTCGCTGTTTAGCAGTTATTAAATATTACACAATTATGAAATTTCTGGAAGTTCCCATAGATGAGTACCTCTGAGTATTTAAGCACTGCTATCAGTTTCTCAAAACATTAAGAATACTGCAACTTTAAAAAATAATATACAGATTTGAATTTGTTACACACCTTTGGAGCCCATTATCTGAGCAATCTCACACTGAACCACTAATCCAAACCAAACTGTAACTGACACCGTATATAGGATAAAAAGAATATTACACAGGGGGAGGCTCATATTCAGCTGCTATCTAGTCCATGTATACTTTTGTCTACACAAGGCTAGCACAACATCCCTCCCTCATAAATTATCTGCTAGATATGCTGAGGGCAGCTAATATTTTACCACAAAGCTTTAAAAATTAACTGTGTTAACTTCCTTTCATATACACATCAATTTATATCACAAAATGCTTTTCCACAATGAGTTACTCAACAGAAGTTCTGTGACACAGAAGGGAGAGCGGGTGTTGGTTTAAACAGTCTGTAGCATTGATGTCAATCATCTCCCCGTGTGTAATAATCTCAGAAGAAGAATGGAAATCCAGCCCTGGGGTTTCTTACCTTAAATCTAAGCAACCACTTAATGCATAAATGGAGCAAATAAAAGAGGTAAGGAAAAAAAGCATTGAAAGGTTAGTTGGAACTTCAGGATATGAAGAGAAAGGAAAAAGAAAGAAAAAAGTTAAGCATTCAGCATTAACAAAATAATGTATCAGTAGATTATAGAAAGAGTGGTTAAAGCAGAATGTCATGAACAAAAGATCTTCAAGCTGAAACTTTTAATATACATTGACCACAAAGCCTTTAAATTATTACTTTAAAATTAACATTCAAATGTTTGCACACTGTTTACTCAAGTTCCTACAGTGCTAACAAAAAGGCAGCGTCTTTCAAAATGTTTCATGAGATCTAGATGGATTAACTTCAGAGATTAATTTATTTGAGCTGTCAAAGCCTTATTTGAGCCTTATCAATGAGTCTGAGCTCATTTAAATTGTTTACATGCATTAGCACATTTACAAGTAGCTGAAATGGAAGCTTCTAGCATATTAAGCTAATGCATGTTCTTTTATAGAGGATGCTGTTAGTTAAATTGATGCCATGAGATCCTTCTTGAACAAAAATCAAGAGCAAATCATTCCATCTTGTAAGAAGTACAGCACTCCTTATGGATACTGCACCACATATCCACATTTCCTAAAGCATAAATTAAGACATTAACAGCAAAATCTTATTTTAAAGCCTTAGTGTTACCTTTTTGACACTAAGTTCTGCATCTTACTGACACAATAACATACATCTTTCTCCACAGTAATTTCTTTTAAAATTACTTGTCTTTCCCTTTGAATGATCTGCTTTTAGTTCAATTTATCTAACTATAATTAATTTTGTTACACTTTCTGCAGCACTGAACAGTAAATATTCAGGTAAATATTTAAATAGTCAAATAAATAATTATTTAAATATTTGGATAAATAGAAGAGCATCCAGAGTGACTGATATGTTCCATCAAACTAGGAGAGACCCAGCTCTACTAAAAAGAAACATAATCTGATTTACTAGAAAATCTCCTGTCTTAAGGTTCTGTGGATTAATTAACAAATATGGCCACTGCTGGAAAATCAGGTCTCCCTGTACTGGCCACAGTGGTCAGTTGCACTGGAAGGTCCATCTGCAGAGACCTCAGCAGCACTGCCTGATAACTACAATGCCTAAATACACACTGCTCTGAAGGGAGCACTTATTTTTTCCCCATTCTCTTGACTAAAGAACTCTTTGGTGGGAACAATAGGTTGAAGACTTCAACTTGGGAAACATTTTTTAAAAAAATGAAATCAAGTCTCTTTGACACAAAAGATTCTTTAGATTTTGCAGCATTGTAGCCTCAGGGGGGGAAATGAGGAGGGACTGCTGGGATGATACAGAGGCACTTGACTTCTCACACATCTATTTAGAAACCATACTATAGATCAATCCTTCCTGAACATTGCTATGCTTCAAATTTCTGAATGGAAGGAAGAAGATGCTTAAGGGCCTATACCACTTCTCTCAGCATGGCATACTGAATTTCTCAGCCAAGAATCCTCCCTTTTATTCCTGTATTATTCTGTCCAGCTTGCCATCTTTCTCAGGGGTTGCAATCAATATCTGCTGCATCAGCATTTTGCCTGGCCTGAAAAGACATAATTCCAAGCACAACTACTGGAGCAGAAGCCCTTCAGCAGAAAAAGGACAAAGAATGTCAACTGAGGAATCCTGATGCTAACTGGAACTTCAATGCTGTTTATGCAACAACTCCTTCTGAATGCTCACTTGAAGGGAAAAATATTACAGCTCAAACAATAAAGAGCTATATATATACAAATTTAAAGCTTCTACATATTTCATTTCATTTTTTTCTCTGTGTTAGAGCCAGAGATCTAATAAACTAATCTGGAGTTAGTCAAGCAGAAGAAAAACAGGTTCATAAGTAGAACTGGCCACCTCTTCCCCCATCAGTAAGAGAGCTGTTCTTTCTTCTATCCTAAACACAGGATTAATCTAATTGGAACACATTTGCAATCTTAAGGATAGCACAACTTTGAGTTCTCTGATGATTGTTTCAGAAGTACACAATATTTCTTTATTTTCTAAATAAACATAGTACATGGTAAATATAATTTAAGTCTATCACAAGCGTAATAAATGCTTGTAAAACACACTCCAGTCATCATCCATTTGATGAACTATGTTTTTTTAGATGAACATAATTCATTGCATTTTAGTATGACTGCTACACTGAGGTGAGCTATCAATTATAATGATTTAGAGCCAGTGCTAAATAAGATTGTGCTGCAGAGCAATTAAAAACTATTCTTTAATGAGTTCTAAAGTGATCTCCCTAAAACAAAAAGTGATGATTAAAACATTAGCAACAGAAATCCTACAGGTTAATATGCTCCATCCATATCCACAAGGAAATCTGCTGACCTGCATAAATTCAAAATCAGTAGCAGATTTTTAACACATGACTGGTAATAATTTCACAGTCAAAACTGTAGTGTTTAAAGTTTGGTATGCTTTTTTATTTGTCTTTTTAAAAATCTGTTCAGATACTGATTTTTTGGGTAAGAAATGGGAGGAAGGAGACTTTCCAGTTAACAAACAGGATATTGAAAAGACTTTAAATAAAATTGCTTGGGAAAGATACTTAAAACTGCTCAGAATTTGAATTTTAAAAGTTAGGTTAAATAACCTATTGCCATTCAAATGGCCATCCAAGCACACAAATCAAATAGGATAACAGAGATATCCAGTTACAAGTCAAGCAAAAGAAATTCTGGTGTGCGTTGACTGGAAGAAGTACCTTACTGCTACTTAGCAGGTTTACAGACTTGTTAGTTTGCCTTGTAAAAATGACATCACTTTGTACTATTTACCTTTCATTTCCTGGAACTTTAATACTGTCAGTGTTCTCCTTTCCGTACTTGTTTTCCTGGCAGCACAAGTTAACAGTGAGCTCACACTTGCTGGGACTGTGCTTATATTCAGGATGTGCTTTTTAAAACACATATCTAACCTCACACATATTACTGCTGCTGTGTATGTTGATCTAACAGCCACCAGTTGTGTCTTAGTCTGATCTCTGCCCTGAAATTCCTTCTTTTTTCCTTATTTTGAAAGGGAAAACCAGCTGGCTTTAAACTTGGCAGTAACATTCCCATTCCAAAACCCCATATGGCACAAAAGTCATAGAGATCTCCCTTTAACAAAGCACATCACTGGGTTTGTGTATAACTGACCCTGGCAGAAAGAAGAAAAGGGAGCCCATAATATTTCTCATGCAAACCCTTCCTTTATGTGAGCATCGAAGTAAACCGGTAGCAATTACAGTTGGATCACACTCTGTGGTGCTAATTCAGGCAGAAAAGTGATGGTCATTAGCCCTTCAGACCCCATGTATATCCCTGGCAACTGACCCAAACAATAATAGCAGCATCACATAAGTTGATATTCAGAAGCATTTTAGAAGGTGAGACTCACAGTCCCAATCAGAAATCAGATTTGGTGAGTTTACAACATTTAGAAACACTGGGACAAGAGAAGGGGAAGGGACAACTGGAAATTGGACAGGACTCCTCTCATGTTTATAGACACATTGTCCAGGCAAGGAGAAACTGGTATATTACCATGAAAAGCATCAGGTTATTTTGAAAATATACAAAGACAATGAATTTGCAGTTTGGCTGTTTTAACAATATCACCTACCTTCACTCCATGTCCAATATCATCTAGAATTGTATAATCAATAGGTTTCCTGATGTAGCGAACTGGTCGCTCCAAGTTAGCTGGTGCAATGATTTTGTGAGTTCTTGAGGTGTTTTTGTTTGTAGTCAAGATACCAATTTCTCTTCTAGCAACTTTCTCTTTGTGAATGTCCACCGTCTACAAAAGACGCAGTGTATTTACTAACAGTGGTATGCATTGGAACACAGAGTCAGTATCAAAAAAAAATTATATCAGTTCTAATGTTTTGAAGATCTCTATCCTGTACTATACATATCACTACATAGACTTGATCACAACATCTTTCTTCAACTTACTGCTGAATTTGCCACCTCTAAAGACACACTAATAGCTGGGGGTTCTTTGGGTTTTCTGTTACCCTCACTGTTTCAGCTTCAAAAAATTCCTTCTCCTTTCTATTCTTAGTAGTTTGCATCAATTTACTGACATTGTTTTATAAGATTCCTTCACTTATCCTTTTTTTATTTTACAACTGCTCTCTAAGCTTGTCTTTGACATAGGCTTCAACTAGATGAAGTGTAAGGACCTTCCCAAACCTTAATTTTAAGACCTGAAAAAACAAACCATATGCTGGTTTTCTTGCACTGCAAAAATTTGCTAAATTAGGACTGATAATCCTATGACAGAATAAAATTTCACTTTTATAAATCAAGAAAGTATTTTGGTTGTTACAACTCACTCATCACAAAGCAGCAGTTAAATTTTAGAATATGTTCCATACTAATGTATCCACAATAAAGCCAGAGGTTAAGCCCATTGCCCTCCCTTTGGACGCCCAGGGCCAACTTCATATACTAAAATCAGTACCACAGGAGAATCTTTGGTGTAAGACAAAGTCCTGCTGAAAATTCATTGCCTAAAAACATGTATATAAATCTTGTTAGGTAAGAAGAGTAAGAAAATGCTACCAAAAAGTCTACTTATCTCTTCCAGGAAAATATAATCTCTTAAATCATGGGCCATGGAATTTCTTGCCTTATTTAAACCAAAAATAATTGCTTGCTCACAAAGCAACTTTCACTATAGGTAATTTGCTAAACTGTGAACAAAGGTTTTAGCTACAGGAGAAAACACAGAAGTAAAAACAGACAAAACCACCATCATAAGGATTTCTAAACACTCAGAGATTTCTTGTTACAACTTCAGTGATCATGAATGGCACCAGAAACACTTTTCACAGTTTTGAACCAGGCTTTGTAGTAACTGGCGAACAGATACAAATGAGAACTCATTTTCATAACAAACTTTTTTTGTCTATTTTATTTTTCTTTGGGTAGGCACTGGGGAAGAGGGGTTGGCTACACTCTTTTACCCTGCTGTTTGTGCTACTGATACCAAAACAAGCTAATGGAACCTGTGCTACCTTGAACAATCAGCACAACATTTAAATTAATAATAAAAAATAATTTAGAAATCTCAACCAATCCCCAAACTATTTCCAAGTTGTTTCTTTGCATTATTTCCAGGGAAGGATTTCCAAAAATACCTGGGGAATTATATGTGAGCTTACATTCCTATCATCAAGATTGCCTAGTATTTCCCAGCAACATATTTTCAAGATTTTGCAACTTTGCTAAAATTAGGCACTGACTACAGCTTTGTCATGTACCTTCTGCCACTCTAGTTCCACCTGCCTAGAACTGTAAGGTCTCCACTAAAGGTGAATAGTAATTTCTTAAAATAAAGCTACAGAGAAATAGATTTTAAGGTCAAAATGTATTGGCAAATATCTCTTGGAAGGCTCGAGTTTGTTGAGCAATTAGATTAATAGGGGTAGTTAAACTATCTGGGAAGCCAAACAAAAACCCACCCAGATTTGGCCAATATATCAATTCTGCAGAAATTCACAGCTCACACAAGTGTTACAGAAAGACATATTTCTGCAGCTACTTAACAACTAAATCACTCTCCAATGAATTTGCCACGGTCCTTTCTGAAGCTCCCCAAGATGACCAGGACTATACACCAATCTCCAACACAGAAGTACCTGTCAGCTCTTGCAGTGCTATATTTATGGTACAAGCATGAGTGCAAATAGAGCACAACAACATTTTCCAGGCCAGAGTACCTAAAGTACACCATTCTGCATCAGGGTAAAATGTAAGATTTCATCTTCTATCTCAGGTTTTTATCCCTTCTCTGTGTTGGACCTCTGCTTTTGCAGCATAGGGAACAGGAGCACACATTCTGGAAAAGATGGTCTACAGACTCCTCATCCCACCAGTCAGAGGACACGTTCTGTCTTAAGAAGCTGCAGATAGGCAACAACTTGGGAGGACAGTCTCATGATTGAATTAATCAGTGGTGTATTAATCCCTACTGCAGACTTTATCTGTGGTCTAGATATGTCACTGGAGAACTGCAGAGACATGACTTTTGTTCTTTGTCTCACAGGCCCCCAATATCATTTGCTAGAATGTTAGAAAACTTCAACTGCAATAGCAGCTGCACTTCAGGATGTACTGGAACATCAAAATCTTACGTGTCTGAATCTGGTCATCCAAAACCATTTTCATGCCTTGGATACTGCACTCAGAGCCCTAATTTCAATCCAGAAATCAAAAAGAAAGTTATTAGTGCAGGATTGGCAAGATGATTTCTCACTTTCTATTTCAAGTGCTAGAACTTTGCAACTTTGAATATGTTCTTTCAGTACTTTCTGATGTAATTATCTACTAATACAATGTGATACAGATATTTAATGCTCATGTTACTGTAGCAATGGTATCCTGTCACTGTGCAAAGCTGTTTCTGTGAATGAAGAGTGGGTTTTCAATAGGAGCCACGGGTACAACCAGCTTCCTCAAGGACTATGGTGATCATGAGGCATGACTGCAGTGACAAACAATGGATGCATAAAACCTAATTAAAACCTGAACCTCATCTGGTGGGATTTCCCTTGTATTATGATTCAGAACATCACTTCTAACTTGAATAGCTACAGAATGACTAAATGTATACAAACTGCACCTAATTCTGGTCCACACACCTAAAATGGTATTGAAGAGCATTATGCTGGCAGTTTTCCAAACATTTCATTTTCTTGTTTAGTAGACTGTGGAAGTCATGAGATCCTAATACACCCATAAAATAGCACAAAGGAACACTGCAGTATTCCATTAGTAGAAGAGGTAACAAAGATTAACCTGCTACTAAAGAAAAACATTTATCCTCAACACACAGGTAATTATTACCTCCAGTACTAACATAAATCTCTTATCAAAACAGGAGAATGCACCAAAATGTTTATTCATCAATTTTGAAAGTCCTAATGATAAGATTTTGGGGTTAGAGCTGGACTAACAAAACACCTGGCTTGAAAACTCTGCTAGGAAAAGCAGATGGGATACATTGTGCCCTTCTACAACTTAAAACTGTTTTCTAACAAGAAATTTTGGATGCCTGACAGCATTATTATGCTTTTAAAAGTTTGTTTCACATATCTCCATTAACTTTGGCAAGAGCTTTTATGCGACAGTTTGTTAGAGGTTAGGCTTATTACTATCAGATTTTCATATGCTTTCCAAGATCCCTGCGAGCCAAGGGAGAGCCATAAGGGGAAAAATAAGTATGAACCACCACATCTTTTTCTGTTAGGAATTTTCTGACCATTTTGAAACATCAGGTTTTCATACTGAATTCAAACAAGCCAGTCTCAAGCACTGCAAATATTAAAACAAACAAATAAATAATTTCTGGAAAAGTTAACACTACTTACAAGTTCACTTAAAAGTCACTGAACTCATGAATTTTGAGAAATATTCTCTTCTACTGGTAAACAAAATTTCTCCAAGTATTAAGTTAGCATTTAACTAACTCAAGTTAGTTTTGGCTGGGATAGAGTTGTTTTTCTTCACAGTAGGGAGCAACATTTTGGATTTGAGCTGTAAACAGAGCTGATAACTGCAGGATGTGTTAGTTACTGCTGATCAGCAACTGCACAGAGTCAAGGCCTTTTCTGCTCCCCATCCCACCCACCAGCGGGCAGCCTGGGGTGCACAAGAAGGTGGGAAGGGACACAGCTGGGACAGCTGGCCCTGCTGACCCCGGGGATGCTGCTCCACACGGCCTCATGGGCAGCAGCCCCAGGCTGGGGGAGCCTGGCTGGGCACTGCTGCCTGGGGACTGCCTGGGCAGCCCTCAGCTGCTGCTGCTGCCCAGCAACTGCTTCATTGGCAGCCTTTCTTCTCGGGGTTGATTTCCCTCTTAAATATTAATTTTCTATATTACTATTACCACCATCATCATTAAAGAGGTATGTACATATCTCAACCCACAAGTCTTCTCACTTTTACTCTTCTGATTTTCTACCCATAGCCTGGCTGGGGGAGTGAGGGAGCAGCCAGGTGGTGCTTAGTTGCCAGGTGAGGTTAAACAACAACCACAAGCATGCCGAAAGTCCTAATTACAGTGAAATTTCAGAGAGAAGAGTCTCCAGAAGCCTTAATTTCTTCCTCATCTCAAACAATTCTAATTTAAATTTATAAATTGTCAGTCTAGTAGTCTAGGCTTCTAAAAGTCAGTTTCAAAAATCTTAGAAGAAAATATTGCTTAATTACAGTATTGCTGGACTTTTATTTTTTATTAATATTATTAATTTGACATAATTCAAACTAATTGCAAATTAGCTTGAAAACTGGATTATTACTTTAAAATTAGCAACTACCTAATTGCTAGAAATGTTAAGAAATATGACATTAATTGTCTCAAGTTGCATGCAATTAATACACCAAAAAAGAGATCATAATACTTCAAAAATGCTGAAAAGCTACTTGTTCCATATACAGGTAACTTGCCCTGTGCAAAATTGGCCTTGCATCACCATTTTTAAAGTGTTTTGCCATTCTTGTGCTGTGCAAGAATAAGACAACCGAGAAAGGTCACAAACCTTTAGTGACTTTTGAGTGGGAAGTCCAAGTGAACTTCTCTACAGCTCAGAGATGTTGCACAGCCCAGCTAAGCAGCAGCTGCTGCCTGCAGAGAATGCAAGGCTGCAGTCTGTTCATGCCTGCTCTCACCAACAGGAGCGTGGCACTCAGTTCTGTAAGCGGAGATGCAGCAGACCTCCCCACAACACAGTGCCACTGCAGAAAACTCATCACTACCACTCATCTTTGTGATAATGTGCTTGTTCATACAATTAGCAGCAGTTTTCAAAATGACCTTGCTAAACCTGAAAAAACATTTCTCATCATACGAATATTAAAACCTAAAAATCTGCCAGATTAATTTAAAGAATTTGGATGTTAATAACATTTCACAGTGACTGCTAACTTGAAAGCTGCAAGATAATTTTTTAACAAGTATAAATATTTGTACATATGATCTGTATTTAAGATTTAAATTCATAGTCAAATATGAAACTGCATCATCTAGTTCTGGACAAGGTTCAAGAAGGCAAGTAAGAATAGATTCATCAGCTTTCAGACTACACCAAAGTGATTCTAATTTTTAAACCAATAGGATTTAATCGCTTGCATATAAATAGTTTCAATAGTAACAATTTCCTTATTCACAACATATACACAACTTGAAAAAGCATAAATGATTATCAGCTTCCTTTTCAGCTCTTTGATTAGGTTGGCATTTAGAAGGAAACACAGAATGGGATTTAAATTGGCATTCTACCAATGAACAGAGAACCAGAGTATTTTATCTTACGAAGTTAATCACACCTCTCCCAGTCTGAGCTACTTGTACAAAACAAGCACTTTGGGAAAAATTTTCATACCAAATGCCAAATGGTTCTGCTCCTTTTTTTGGAGCATGTGTGGAATCCCAAATGAGAATTAAAAGCAGGATTCCATTGAGATATCACAATTTGCACATATTGTTTTCTAAACTTAAATACCAAGACCTACTGACCAAAGCATTACTGTAAAAATTAATTTACCATCTGTAATTACCAACCTGTTTTCCATTCTATGTTACTAACTTCATTTCAAGTCAGTCTGACTGAAATCCTAATTTGGCAGTTAGGTATTACACCACAATGCATTTTCAGTACTGTTAGAAAAAGCCCACTAAACTTTACACCCAACATAAAGACCAAGGAAACCTGCATATTAGGCTAATTTCAGAAGAGGTATAACCAAATTTCTTGAAAATAAATTATTTATAGAGAAACTGTGTAAATTAATTTCTTAAAGAAAAATAACCCTAGAAATTAAGATAGATGACACACTAATTTACAACATTGTTGTTATGGGAGTAAGCCATTTCCAAACTCATTAACTCAACTTAGTAAAGTTCCTTAGATCAATACACTTCATGTATGAAACATCCAAAATTTAAATACTGTCTGCTCCCTTTGACATTAATTCTTCCATAAAGATTTGAGAAGTATCCTACATATAGATGCAGGCTCAAAAAACCTGAAAGAAACCACACAAAAAATCTCCCCAAACAAACTAGATTTTCAATTTTACAGCAGTATTAGAAAAAAAAAAATCACAGATTTGTTTTTTTTTGTTGTTCAAGCTCAACCTATGAAATTTTGCAGATACATTTTCATTAGGTGTTGAGGTACTGCTAATTTAGTGCTCTACATTAAATACCTAGCTGTATTGTATAAAAGTCAAAGACAATCTGACCTGGCTTTCAATCTGTAGAAATGTCACCTTCTCAGGAGGAAAAAGTTTAAAATGCTATGACTCTTTCCACAAAAGCTACTTTACAGAAACTGTGTGACAAAATTAATTTTCCATATTCATGAAATGCAAAATATGCTGTCTTTTGTATTAGGCTCTCAAACAGGTGGAATATGGGTGAGCTGGCACTAGCCTGTGAGGAAGCACATACACACACAGAGTATATAGATATAGCGCACAGGCATACACAGGATAATCCATAACATTTTCTGGGAAAAAAAACCAAATTTACTTGTCCACATAATGATTAACATGGAGTATTTAGCAGAAGAATTCAAACTTCCAGCTTATTTTTGATGCCAATCCATGAGAAAACTGAAGCAATCTAATAGCACAGCACTATCAAAAGAGAAAATCCTCCCCACCTCTTTCTTTGTACTTGCCCTAGGATTCCTCTGACCCAATCAGAGGCAATTCATCCCACTAAGCCAGCATAAAATTATTCACTTATTTTGCTGGTTAGATTCCAATCCATCCACTTATTTCCTACCTTACACAGCCCCTACTTTCAAATGATTTTCTAAATAACACAGTATTCTTTCTTTTAATTTATATTATCACATGGTGATCAAGAAACCCTGGTAGCCAAAATGTGTTGGTCAACTAAGACACAAAATATTCAGTAAACAGACACAAAACCCAGAACCGGCTGTATCATTGCTCTTAATTGCTCTTTCAATCCATCAGTGGCTAGAAAATCTGCATTTTTATACATCATTCATTCTCAGCCCATTCTGGCAGTCAAATTCTTTCATCAATGTGGTGACTGAACCTGGGTTCCTGATTATAGTAACTTAGTTACTGCTGCTCAGAAAAACTGCAAGCAATGGCAGGAGTTCTGCAACCATTCACAAATTGAAACATTAATTTTGGCTGTTGCTCATGTCACTGCAACATACATTTTATTAAGAAAAGCTGAGAGCAAGCTATTTTTGTCATCTATGCTGTTGTCATTAGATGCCACTATTACAGCAACAGAAAAAGTATAAAGATGATGAGTACTGTTTTCCACCATCCATTTTGGATTTCTTAACATAATATTCTCATTTTACTATGTGCTTTTCACTTATGCAGAATGACCCCCTCTCCAAACAATAATCTGGCTGAGAATGCATTTAACCTGCTTTGGTATGTAAAATGCTCATACTAACACTGGCACAGAATCAATCCCTGAACGAATATGAGAAGAAATGCATCCTTCTGTTTTAAATTCTTCTTGCTCACAAAATGTCAGTTCAGAGTTTTACTTGCTATGTAACACCAAAGGCAAAAGCAAAAAGTCTCACTTGTGAAATGTGGTTGATTGAAGATTCCATGCGCCGAAGCTGGGACGCCTGGATGTCCAGCATTTGGAGAACATTGTTGGCCAAAGTGTTGATCAGATAGGCTACGCTTGCTAACGACTGCGTTGTGTAGGCTTTGGTTTCTTCCAGGGCTCGCTGCTTATCTGCTGACTGAAAAACAGAAAGAAAAGGTTTATTTACTAGAAAGTCTTTCACAAAAACATTCTTGGAATGAACTCTTTTTGCCTGTCTTTACAGACAATGAATTATACAAGTCAAACTCATTCTAAATAAAAGTTAATATTTTTCCACAGAAGATACTACCTTTGTATTTTATGAGTTTCTACACTTTCTAAGAAGAATTAGGCTCCTTTTCTTCTTGAAATATACCTGGATTTTTCTTGAAAAAAAATCCAACTTCTTATTCAGTATTTTAGCAATTTACTTGAAAAGCACTCTGAGACACCTATCCAAGATTTTATGCAGTTTAGAACTGTTTCATTTTTCTAAACTTGGTACTTCATTTATAACTCCTAACAGCCTACAAGGAGCTGCCAAATACCATATTCCTCATCTCTCCTAATCATTTAGACCTGATTGTTGTTACAAATAGTCATTCACAGTGAATGAACTATAATTATTCCCATAAGATGGTGGCTGAATACAATGTGAGAGGAATCATTTTGAAAGAGTAAGTCCATGTTTTCTTCTTAAACATGTTTTGTACTTTTTCACATTGTGAATACTTTCTTCTATGAAAAATTAATATGATCCATTTTTCTAGTAGTAGAACACCTAAAAGTATTTGGGCTCTCAATAGACAAGGTATCCATTTGAAATTTAAAAACATACATACATTTCAAACAGCATTAAAAACAATAAGCTAAGAATCTAATTGCTAAGATTCTGTGTTTCTCCTTGAAAAATAGTTAATATCACTAAGACGTAATCCAGTACAAAGAATACTGATTAAAGCACTGGTAAAACATACAACTAAGATGCTAAGAAACTTTCCAGTTTCCAAGGCTTCAGTATACAGTGAACTTCACTTTTAGGTGATCTTTAGCCATCTCACAGGCTGATGGTGCTGTTTCTAAAGCTTGATAAATGTTTCTAAAGGTTGATAAATGTTCTCTACTCCCACATGTCATTATTATACAGTATTCCATTACTTCCTTGGCTTTTTATATTATACATATAGGTTGGGTATTAAGATTCAAGAAATGTGCTGTTATTAAAGAAGGAACAGAAAGTCATTTCACATCTTTCAGCACAAGCTGAATCTAGCATCCATTGTATTTATGTATGCACTTTGAGAAGCACAGAAAGTAAGCATACCTGTATTTCAGAAAAACAATTCCTACGGCTCACTATATTTCCCAAGACCTTGTAGTAAGAGAAGATTTCTAGCTTTCATGGGGAAAAAACATTCCACATATGTAAACATAGGCAAAAGACTTCAAATAAATGCTCAGATGAAAGATACTCAATACTTTTTCTTTCCTGGCAACTTCCTGTGTCCATAAACAACATGGCTAACTTAGCAGGCTGCACTGGTACCAGTTCATCATCTGCTAGGAAGGAGAAGAGCAGCAGCTGTTTTTCATCCAAGAGCTGCCTCGATGGGCAGGAAGGAGGAATGCTGCAGGAGTGAGCATTCTCACTGCGTTTCTTTCCCATGCATAAGACAAAACAAGACCAACAGAAGAAGGATCTGAAAATTTTAGAAGCTTCTCAGGGCACAGTATGAGGATATTGTCCAACAGAACACAATTATAAATGCTGCCTTATATTCAACAATAAAGAAGTTAGGAAAATGCTATCCCCAGATCTCATGGCTTTTAACCTGCTGAGTAGTATGTCTTGTACATAAAAGTGTTTCAGACTCATCTTAAGGACTCCCAAATGAAGATACATCAGCTCTTCACCTCTGCTCTCCCATTGCTGACTTGTAAATACACTCTTTTTTCCCCTCTCCCTGCCCATATCCCCAGCTCAGCCTGCACACTCCCCTGCAGCAGCCACACCCCACAGCCAATCAAACAATTTCTCAGTGGCAATAATAAAAATGACCAGAAGCTCGCCTGTTTGGCTCTGCAGCTGCTGCCAATCTATTTATAAAGCAGAAAATGCTGATTTCCATTAGTACACTGTATATCTAGAGGAGCTGAGTGTAATCCAGCAAATATAGTATTTTTACATTAATAGGCTAAGTGTTTGAGAACAAAAGGAAACCTACCTGTAATTTAAAATATTATGAGCCTCTGCTATGGTTTTTCTGCTTAAAGAAGCACAAATATGAATCCATGTTCAGCACTAGTCCTTCCAGAGATGTAACCTATCCAAGTCACCCCTAGTTCCAACCAACAAGGACCTGACTTCTCAAATGCAAAATGCATTGAAGAGCTCATAAAACAATACTATAAACTACTTTGGAGCTGTTATTAACACAAAACCCCATTTGATTGATATGTCTAATTATGTATTTAGCTGATCACAACTGTGATTTGCTCTACAGGACTTTTTGCAGAACCTGAAATTCTCTGAGGCAAACTCCACTCATGTTTGGCACAGCAAAACTGAAGTTTGAACTTTCTTCCTGTGAAGAATCTGTTCAAATTAAAACAACTATTTGAACCTACTACCGTCAATCCATTTCAAAAGAACAAAAAATAATTAGTGACAGCATTTTAAAACAATCATGTTTACCCCGAAAACTTTAAAGAGATAAAAGCTTCAATGACTCACAGCAATCTAAATCAATAAAAACTCCAGAACACTTACAGAAAAATCTTAAATTCCCCTGTGGAAATATAACAATAAATGTCAGTAGAAATTTAACTTGAAATGAAAAGTCGTGTTTAGCATGAAACCCATATTTTAATTTGATAAGTAGATTTCTAGAGATGGTGTCTTATCATATGCTCCTATGTAACAAGATCCCTATTTACACTCCATGTGGATGCCAAATTACATTGCTTGCAAATGCTGCCGTGTTCACTGACTATGTGACTATGTAAATAAAGGGATTTCTGCTAATAAGATAATGGTTTCAAGTTATCAGTAAACAAAATTCAAACATAATCCTCAGCAGTCTTAGTTCTGATACTCCTGATCTTCCTAACACCAAAATACCAGTCAGTATGCTTCCCATCAGACAGTAAAACAGAAAAAAAGTTATCTCAACATCCATAGCTACCAAAATTCTCTAGTGAAAGAAAATTTTGCAATAATAATTTTGATAAGTAATTTCAGTACTTTCAGTACTTTGCTCCACAGTAATTTCAGTAACCTATGGAATACTGTTTCTGTGAGGAGTATCCAAAACAAGAGAAACAAGTTCTATGTTCATTATAACAAAAAGACTTGTTACTGTGGATACTTAATTATATTACCCAGAGCCCTCAAAACCCTTCAGTTCTCAGAAACATTGTGTTCAGCAGTATCAAACACTGGTAGTGCCTTAAATTAGTACCTTAAATTAAATGCCACGAAGCAGACCTTTGAATATCTTTCCATTTCAGTTTTAAAGTATCTTTAGCATTCATACACAAAATCATGCATGCCTACGAAAAAATACAGGCTCATAACATCTATCCACACACAATTCTTAGGAAAGCAATGCTTTCAACCATTAGATCAGTTTGATCCATATTTTTTTAATGGATAATAAATTCAAGAAATCAAAGCTATTGTTTGACAAACAGGTCTTCTGAAACACTGCAAGCATAGGGATCCTCTCATTCCTAGACCTAACATACCAATTCCATTGTCTATGCATGGCCACATGGCAGACTAATTACCTGACCTAGTTAAAACTAACTTTAGAAACAAATGGTTGTTTTAAACTCCAGTCACTTCCATTATCTTCCCTGACATGCAAAATTGTAAACACTACCCCTAGTAAAAGTATGTAGATGCCACAAAGAAAAGCAAAGCAACTCAGTGAATTGTGGTCTGAACAACTGTCATGGTATTATGGAACTCAGGATCTACTTCCATCAGCAGTACCTGTCACAGGAGATGTCCCCAACACCAAGTGCATTCTCGATCTGCTGTAGTGAAAAAGACCAGGAGGCACACCCCAAATGAAAATCATCTGATCCATAAACCAAATTATAAGTTTTGCCTCATCCAAACCACTGCATCGCCAGAGAAACACAAGGAATGATACAATCTAGAATAAAGAGGGAAGAACTATCCAGAGCTGTTGAGCTTGCTAGAAAAAGAACAAGTGCTGGAACATCACTGCAGTTTTTCCAGTTCTGCACTACCTGTAGTTTTTCTTCACCCGAACTGTGCAGTGTCTCATGTTTCCCTTAATAATTTTCCATTAACTGTGTTAAGAATGCTGCTGTGTCTCCACCTCAAACTTGTAGCTTTGACTTCTCACACAATGTTAAAATATTTGAGTATCACAGCTGGATCATCTTCACAGCCTGAAATAGAAAAGTTTAGATCATGTCTTTTGTGCCTATGTTATGGAATTTCCAGGCAACAGCTTATCATTTATTCTATCATCTTTCTCCACACAATGCACACATCAGGTGCTCACGTGAGCCACAAGGCAGCATCCTTTTCTCCTTCTCTCAGCAGTAAGAGCACCATTTTGACTCACCACAGAGATCTGCCAGCCACACACAGACTGGGGACAGTGTCCGCTAGAACTGGGAAATGGTCCCCCCACAGCAGCAGGAATTGGTTCCCCATGCACTTGGACACAGCAGCAGCCATGGCTCTGCCCAGCTCCCCTGGAGAGTGTTTTCCATTTGTCGGAAGCACCCAGTACTGAAACAGTTCTTTTGTCTCCACCAGAAAACAAAACAAGCTATCAGCTACATGGAAATGTTTCACAGGATGAATCCAGCCTGAGAGCTACAGCACAGAACACAGTGACTATACAAACTGGGGCTTTTAGATAGCAGGAGATCAAAGTCACTCAAGTCAGCTACAAATGCACAGACTTCTCAGGCAGTCAGAAAAGCCATGTCTTACATACACAAGGCAATAGTGTGCTTGCTTTCAGACACTGGAGAATTATTAACAGTTTCCACTTCCACATGCCAGTCCAAAAATGGACACTAAATCTGACAGCTCAAATGATTGCAAATGGTCACCTGAAAATAATGCTTATTTTTTATTAGAGTGTATAAATTGCTAGCATTAGAAATTATGTGGAATTCAACCTGCAGTAAATACAAATATGACTGCTTTTCATGTCAGGATACAGATCCCCGGCATCACTTTTTCTTCCCACTCTGCAAGTTCCATTTACACTACACAATTGCACTACCAGATTTGAATATGAAATAGTCTGGACTGCAACTCTATAAAATATCCTTTTACTTTAGGAATTAAATGTCTCAATCTTTATTCTCCTGCCTTAGAAAACACAAACTTTTATACAATTAAAAAACAGATTACAAAGAAGAAACAAATATTGAATGGGGCAGATGAGAAAATAAAACATGCAGTAAGGTATCTAAGATGACAAAACTATTTGGCTACATGATTGGCAAAAGGAATTTTTACATGCATATAGTGCATAAAAAGCAGGGCTAGAAAGAAAGCAAGACATTAAGGCATTCTCCCACCCAGTGATCAGCAAAATCCTAGTGATAAGGTCTGTTATGGCCCTGTTAAGAAGAACCTGAATAATTTTGTACAGAAAAGCAGCTACTAATGGATAAAAATATTCTATAAAGAAAAAAATGCTGAGAGGCTACATGAACCCTACAGAAAGATTTACAAAACATCGATCCAACTACATAAAAGAAAAAATGCTACCAAATGCTCAAAATGCTACTAAATTAGAAGGAAAGATTTCAAAGATAGCAACACATTAAAAAAGAAAAAAATATTTCTTATGATTTGGAAAGAGCTCAAAAAGACAGGTCTGAAAGCGGTTCATGAAAGGAAACATTAAAAGCTACTGGTATTTTAGTTGGTTATTGTAGCTAGGTTTCTTTTATGCTACAGTTAAAAAAATAGTTATTTATCCAGTAGTCATCATCAGCTCGGAAATTCAGTTCTGCAGTCGGGCTATCAAGACTTGCACAAATTCTACTGGATGAGCCAAAAAGTCTGAACCTATGAGTTGAGAAAGAAACTGTGTTTCTTATTACAGAACAGTGACACAAGCTGCTGCTTTTAGTATCAATATAACTGCAACCAAAATTCATCCAAGATTAATACTTATTGTTGAATTGAAAGGGGGCAAAAATATAGAGCTTTTCATTCCTGAGGCTACTGTCATCCACATTTGTTTAGCAAACAGAGTTCTGAATGGAAAATAATCTCAATTCATACTCAAATCAACTCTTCAAGGGATTTGTGCAAGAAATTTATGCAGTAATATTTAGGCATATAAAAGTGGAAGTTAAAGTTGAAGAGTGTGTCACCAGACTAACTACACAAAAAAGTATATCCAGAATATACTAATCAATTCCCCAACATATAGAGCATCTCTTGCTATTGTTCAGAACAGGACTGTTTAGTGAAACAAACTCATATATGTGATGAAAAAGTAATAGTAAAATTTAAAAAATAAGACAGAAGATTACTTTCATTTAGTCGATGTAACAGTTGTTTCTTCTGATTACTGTTAACACAAACCCAAGTTGGCATTTGTCTTACAACCAGCTAGAAAAACCCCTCAGGTTTCTGCTGAGGTTGCACCAGCTTCGAGAAGTCTCAAGAACAAAAGCTGCATGCTAGATTTCAACAAGCTTCCATTATTCAGTACAGAATGTGCCCAACTGTGATACTGACAAAGCACATTTCAGTTTTCCTGTGAAAAATAGATTGAGCTCTTATATCATCCTTTTCATTTTAATTGTTGCTGAATTCCTTGAAGTTACTGAAAGCCTCATACATAATTAAGTATTATACACACTTTTATTCAACTGCACAGATGGCATTTGCTCAGTCCATCCAAGTGCTTTCTGAGGTCCTTCCGTGAACTACAAAAAATGATTGAGAAGAAAACTGAGCATCATTAATCCAATAATTAAGTCAAAATCATGCCAAAAACTTACATAACTGTCAGTGAAAAATACAGTAGTTTTCTGTTTCAACAAATGGGCTCATTAAATACTTGCTAAAGAATATCCCTCACTCCTCTTTCACTACCGGAACTGCTCACTCCCAGGACAGAAAACAAGTACCCACCAATTCCTATGGCACTGTCTCTAACACACAGGAGAAACAGGCACAAAGAGGCAGAAGCAATCACTGACATGTTAGGACAGAAGGAAACGAGCGCTCCCAGAATTTCAGAAAAAACCTAAAGGCCATAGAGCTCTAAGACACTTATTTCTGTGGCACCAGAAAACCCCCAAATTTCCCTTTTGGATGCAAAACAATCCATGTGTTATATTAACACAAAGGACAGGGAAACTCAGTCTACCTGTTCTTTAATATAACCAAAATTACACAGTACCTGGGGTTGGGAGTAGAATTTTTTTGTTCTTGCCAATTGTTATAGCATCATCTCTATACTATTCATCTTCATGTGCAAAGATCTGTCTCTATGTAATTGTTTATTCATGATTATATAATGAATATATATATAATTATTTGTTATTATTTTAGAAAGACAAAAGGCTGTTTTCATTGCTTGATTTCTCTTTTAAAACTAAGAAGAGCTCACAGGTATTGCCAATTTACATGTACTCTGCACTCTAAACATTATGAATTAATCAAATGTTAGACAACATAAGCAAACAACATTTTGGACACAAATGAGAAACACTTCTCAGCACACACCCTGCCTCAAACCCACTCGTAAGTTCTCTGACAGCTTTCTATTACTTTGCATTCAAAAGAAAACATGGGCAGCAAAACACACTGAGACTGTGAACAGGGGAAGCAACAAGATTACTGAGACTGGTAATTTGGCCTACAAATTAGTAGCAATGGTAGCTCTAGAGTCTGGAGATAGAATATTTTTTCTTCACAATAATTTTAGCATGACCTTATCTGAACATCAACTATAATTAAAGTAATCTGCTTGAAAACTCTTTGTCACATCTGCGAAGAAAGGAGCAGAGCATGTCAAGTCTCCTAGTGATGCAACTTTTTTATTAATGAACTGCTCTTGGAAATGACAAGACACAGGCTAAGGATCATCACTAAATGGAACTTCAGTTGTGGGTGGACCATCTAGGCAAAGACAGAGGATAGTCAGGCACCTAAACCATCCCACAGTATCAGTATTTGTCAGGCTGAAAAGTAAATACCTTTCTCCTCAACTCTATCCAAAGTCTCTACTCAACATCTACGTGAAAGCAATTAACTTGCTGTTCACATGAAGTGTATTTAAAATTTAAATAACTTTAAATGTGAACATACTGAAGTAAACTCTTCTCTTTACAATTGATAATGGAATTAGCACTATTCTCACAGCACTGTGAATTCTGTATGTCCTACATTTAGTAAAACAGATCGTCTTTTGATCAGAGATCACACAGTAATCAACAAAGCTGCGTAAGGAACATTGGCATTTTGGCCAAACACAATCATTACACAATATACTGGGTTTAGAATTAAGAATGCATCAAAACTGTCACTAGATTTTATAATTCAAACTACATTCAAAGAGTAAGTAATAAATGTGGTATTTTAAAAAGTAATTTCCAAACACAACGTTAACTACATTAATCTTATCACACTAATATTAATATAATATAAATAGTTATTCCCATTTTAACCATTTATAATTACAATTTGTCTTTATTTATCTGCATACTAATAAAAAGCATGCTAGCTAAAGAATATACTCTTAGCATTCATACTCCAGTAAAGTCTTGTACATCAAGTTATTCTGTTTTCCAAACTATTAAAAAAACTATAATGATTCACTAAATGTCACTAGAACTTCTTGATTACAAGTGTGACTGCCTGATTTTTAAGCTATCTTAAACTCAGTATCAATAATCTGCTGCAGTCTCTATGAGGTTATTTGCATTAAATTGCAGTCTTTTGTTTTCAGTGCCATAAATTTACTTGATATTTTCAGTCCTGTGCTGAGCCTCAAAATATAGGTGTGATTAACAGCTAGAAAAGCTACCTTTCCACAGAACCTAACCTCCTAAAACGAAAAGCTGCTTTTTAAAATACATACTGCTTTTTAAAATGCATTCAAGGTCGCCTGTGGGGGTAAAACTAGCTCACTGGCTTGAGATCTGTGACAGCACTATCAGTCTACTCTACCCAAGAGAAAAACACAGCAAATGGGAGCTGTGGACAAGCACAGCTTCCCTCATATCTAACCACCTGCACCACTGTTTCCATGCTGCCTGCATCACTACAACAAATCTGTCATCTGTTTCCCTTAACCATCACCAGAATCAAACTTTGTATTTATTGTCATACATTTACAAGCACAGCAGACCAGTTTTCACATACAAATGTCCTGCTCTCATGAGACCTTGCAAGTTCTTGTTCCTTGTGAATAGAGCCAAAGTGTCCTGTTCATGCAAAAATAAAAGGGCATGATGTATTCACACAAACCTACTAGACAAGGTTATAAAAAACTATTTCACTGCAGCAGTAACACAGTTTAAAATTATGCATCACAAATTGTATCACAAGAACAGCATGCTAGCATCCAAATGCATTTACATCTAGAATATAGTTAAGACGTAGTTATGTTACTAGGTACTCATCACTGCTGCACAGCATTACCCTTTGCTCTTGCTCGAGAGGAAGCAGCAGTGCAGGAACCTCCTCCCCTGCCCATTCTGTGAAACCAGAGCAGGTTTCACCCTTCTCTGGTACCTCTTCTGCAATAACACAGCTGAGAGAAGTGGGTCATTTTCTGGTTCCTAAACAACATAATTATTGTTGGAGTTCCAGAGACAAGGCCAATTTTGGCTTTAATAACATCACAGTATCACCACATTTGTGGCCATAAGAGGCTAGGCCAATACAAATGCACTGAATTAAGAACCTCAGAAACAGCAAAGATCCACAGGCTTAACTCTATTATCTCATATATTTGCTGTTCTACAACTCTTCATTCACCAAGGACATTTTAATATGCAGAGGTTTGAACAGAGTTTACAAGTCAAAATCACTGATAAACTCAAATTTAATTTTACAGTTAGTTAATAAAAATAAAGCAAGTGGTAGCATTTGCAAAAATTACTTTATATGCAAAGTGGTTTTCACAAGTAAAAACTACAATCATATAATAAGTGCATTCTGCTGTACAAAAAATGCTTTTGCATAAATTGTGTTCTCCACTATCAATATCAGATGAACAGACTTTTATCTCTGTCTCTTGAAATCTGACAAAATCTACCATTTCTAAGCAAGGATATTTACTTCAGCTTTACAAAATATTATCTAGTCACCAGGGTTTATGTAACAACTGAGTTATTTCCCAATTTTTCCAGTTTCTTCCTTCCACTATAAATTCTCAATTCAATTCATTACATAGCAGTGATTGAGGTCAACTAATGTCTCTGATTTAGAATCACAAGCAGAGTGATCTGTGGCAGCAGCAGTAGATTCTGCTTCCAAGTGTCCACTGCCAGACATCACAAGCTCATAGCAAGGAAAGCTAAGTAGGACACACAGCCACATCCTCCACCATCACAGCTTACAACCCAGCATACCCCTGTAAACAATCAGATGCAGGACACCTGTAATTGCAGCATACCCAGGGCAGATGCACACCCTATTCGGCCAATAGCTCCCGAGAGAGGCTGGCAGGTGTGGAGAGAACACCCCCATCACTTACCACAGCAACACGGGGCTCCGTGTCCCACTTCCTTAGGTACTCCAAAAGACTGAGCAGCTCAAGGAACACAAGCTGCAGGAAAGCCCTGCCTGCCTATCCATGGCAAATGCAGTCCTGTCATCCTCAGAATTCTTCCCACATCACCACCCTAACTAATACAAGTATTTCAATTGCTATTCACTTTCTCTACTTCCTCACATGAGCAAGCCCCAAAATTTTATCACGCTAGAAGTTACACTTTAATTTACATACTTTTGGTAACTATGGCTAAAAAAAGCTTGAAGAGAAGTAAAGAGGCATAGCAATCAGGTAACATGAGTGCCTTCCAAAGATAGCAGAGGGTGTAAACCAACGGGGGGGGGGGCAGGAATTTGCATAGTCACTCTTCTAGGAAACAAAGACACTTGGATTACACAGATTCCTTCACAATCATCAGTTAACCTTAAATGTGAAATTATTCTTACTTGGCACTTTTTAAAGCTGCTACCAATTCAGACATAATGAAAGAAATGAACTGTCTTCAGATCCATGTCCACAATCTGACAGAACAGAAAAAAAAAAAATATTTTATAAGAAAAAGTACAGATCAAAATAAGAAACTTTCACAGAACAGCTACAATATACAATATTCTTCTAGGAGGCAAAAGAACCACTGGCAGCATAGCATACCCCAAAACCTAGAGATTTATGCTAAATTAGCAGAACCTGGGTGAGCTGCAGTGGCAGCTGATCACTCTATAGCACAGAACAAAAGAATCAGAAGAGGTTTCCCTCATTCTTCCATGAAAGGTTGCCCAATCTGTCCCTCTTTCTTTTTTGCATTAAAACAAACAGGACAGCTGTCTTTGCCTACTGCAGAACCACTTAAAGGCCCAAGTCTCTGACCCCTGCAATGCCACACACGTGGCAGAGTCCCACCACCTCAAATGTGCATTTGCACCCCTTTACATGACCAGACATCGACATACTCTTGTCTGACTGACAAATCACAACAGCCCACACAGCTCACACTTCTTCCATGCTGTCACCGTAAATGCTTGCCAGAAAGAGAGCAGAAGCAAGCAACAACAGGCTGATTTGTTCCTGATATCCATGTTCATCTTGCTGCAAGCTGACCTCTGTAGTACAACCCACCTGCTGAAGGTGTTGGTAACACTCAACGACACCCAGTCATAACTGAACCCACGATGGAGATTAACTAAACAAACCACCATGATAAAGTGAAAGAAAGTTAGTGCAAGTTCATTCTGAAATCTGAAAATCACAACCAGTGCTTTCTTATTAAGTAGATTTGTTCCCTATGTGTCCTGAGAGATGCATCTGCTCATTTTTCTGGCAAAGAATGTTTTTACAACCTTTTGTTCCTGTTACCATAGCATTGGACAAAATACAATATTGGCAGAGTGAGAATGGGATTCTGGCCTCTTATGGGGACACAGCCAAGCCCAGAATTCCGTTATGCACTTACTAGAGAACATATTAGAAATATAAAAGTCACCTCCTCAACTGAGGAGTCCCAGTCTAATTCCCAAGGGTAAATTGCTAGAAATAAAGATTTTACAGAACCCTTTTTCTTCATGCTTGTAAAAGAGTTGTCAACAAATAAAAAATTATAATGTTAAAGGAGGTTTTTCATTTCAACTAGACTCAAACTTTGCTATGATGTTGCAATTTAAGAATCTCAGAAAGTAAGCAGAAAAAACCCTTTTCTGCAAGCACTTATTAAGTAAGTAGCAATTATTCTTTTTCCCAGTTTAACAAGCAGTTTTGGTCCATTTACTTCAAAATTATAAGTAAACCTTCTGTCAATTGCGATGTAGCTCAAAAACAGCAAGCCAAGTTGCTATATTCAACCTGCAGTACGTAACTTAACAGCACAGCATCAAATGTTCTGTAATTATTTCCAGCAAGATCTCTACTTTGCACACACATTTTCTAAGTATGACCTACATGCACATTAAGAGCAATACTCACCCAGACTGTTTCATGCAAGTGGTAACTTTGTTTCTAGAAACAATATGCAGCCATTTTAATTGCATAAAAGGATGTGCATTTGATTTTTCATATTAACAACACTGCAACTGTAACACAGTAACATCCATCCAGTTTAAATATTACTTCTTTCTGCAAATTATACAGTTACTTTTTTAAGAATTAACAAGTATCACACTGAGTTATCAAAAGCAATATGCCTGATAACCGAATCCAACCTTGGCAAAGTTTTTCTCCACACACAGTATTTCTAGGATTCCCCAGACTTGAAACAAAGCAATGCAGGTCACTGAGCCATTTCAGAATTTCTCTCTGAAATATGGAGAGTTTTCTGTCTGGTAAAGAAAAACCAGGACTTGAAATACAAACTACCAGGAATAAGGTTCTTCTTGCTAGCTATAAAGGCCCATTATTCAGAACGTCAATCAGGATGAGCTTGAAGAGACCATACTTTTTTGAAAATCCCTTCAGAACAAGATTGGAATTTCATACAGTAAATGTTTAAATCTACTGTCTTAAAACAAAGCACTAGCATTAGCTAATAGCCCATGGACGCCTTGGCAATTCTGTAAATTCTATGAGGTTGTTTTTATGTCTTCACACAAAGAAAGTAGATTGTGCACCAAATACATTCTTTGAATCAAAAGCATTGAATAAACTTAAAGGAATACAACAAACTCCATGAGAATGACTGCAATACCAAACAAGAGCTTCTATTTCTAAAATGTTCGAGTTCCTTTGTTCTAATATTTCGATGTCAGCTGAAGAGAACACCTACCTCTAACTCATGTGAAAAACACAAAATTACACGAGGATATTTTGAAAAACATTACTTCAGCAATATCCCAGTCAACATCCAGGAGAATATCTCCATGCAGGATGTTGCAGAGGCAGCAGGTAAGGACACAGTTCTATAAGAACACCTTCAAAAAATCAGTCAAGTTATTTGGGATCCAACAGAATGTCTTCTGTAAACCTGGAAGCAATTCTAAAATGAAAAATAAGCAGCACATACAATGGTACAAGTAGTTCTACAAAATCTGTCCTGGAAAAGGTGGTTACCACAAAAGCTTCAGTAAAGGACAGACGAATGAATCAGACAAACACTCTCAAAGTAGAATAGAGCATCTGCAATGCTCCGAAATTCACAGCTGCCCACCTCTGCACACATAATAATGATGTTCCAGAACTCAGCTTCCACTAAAGCACTTTTTTAACAACAAAAACATCTGCAGGCACTATCTTACTTATCAAAACGGGTGAAATAATAATTTTTCTTTTCTCTGTTTATCTAATGTGAGCCAGATTTTCACCAGGCCCTTTTAGATTTGTTTATATACTGATTTCAGCATTTACTGGTGCTGTTCTGCCCAAGACCTTTACAAACATCCCTTAGACAATCCTATATCAGGCAGGATTAATTTCTTTAAGAGCAATTAAACACCTTTCTTTCCCCATATTTATAGAATTTTTACTACTTTCAATATTTATAGATTGGTAAGCATTCACGTAGGACAGAGAAGTCAGCAACAGTCACAGACATCTCAGCAGAAGATAAAATGCACTCTTATTTTCCCCTACAAAAGCCACATCCAGAGTAGGCCAGTAAAACTTAAGATCAGGTTTCATTAAGTAAATTAATACATTATTTTCCTCACCTAACAAAATTACTAATAATGATTTTTTTCAAATGCAACTGTTTAAAAAGTCGATTTTTTCAAACAATTTTCAAGAACAGTAATATACAGACTACACAAATAGGAGAAACACTTCCTTCCTGCTATACAATCTAAATTCAGTGACAAATATTTCAGGAAAGAATCATTTTAATCCCACAGTTAAGAATTATCATGCTGTTCCCCATATAGGCCAAATTTCATCATCTCTAACTAGAGCAGTGGCAGACAGCTTTCCACGTGCTGGGAAGTCTCCCAGTGGCCAGAGCTCTCAGCCCCAGAACACATGCCGAGGGCTGCACGTGCTGCGTGCAGCGCTGCAGGCAGCCCACCCCAACCCGCAGCACTGCACTGCAACGGAGCAGCTGTACAGCACAACACTGCATTACCTGGGCACTGCACCAAACTGCAAAAATGAAAACTTACACCAAACTGCAAAAATGAAAACTTACACCATGCAAGTTGTAAGAGACATTGCAGACTTGTGAAAGAACGTACGATTCTTCTCACAGCAGTTTAATGCTCCAATAGAGGATATGAAGAATCCCCATGACTGTGTTTACTTTCACCATAATTATGACAGAGACTGAGTATCAATCTTCACTTATTCACCAAATTTTAATGTTATTCTTCTGACAATTCTGAGCAATTTGTTGTCACAAAAATAGAAACATCAAAGAACTTAAATGACAAAAATAAGAACATTTCAACTGCTGAATGCTTTTTCTATGTCATAAAAGATTTTCTAGCCTTGCATTTTTTTTAATGTGAATTCATTTTCAAGTTGTCTGAACAGATTGTTACAACTATATACTCAGCAAGTTCTACTACCATCTGAAAGAAGCGTTTTCTCTACACCTCCATGAAAAGTGCTGCATGAATGACCTGTTCATTTGATAAGGCATGCCCAAATAATATCACCTCTCCATCCATCCAGCTATGGCAATAAATAAAACTATCCTGAAGAGTTTCACAACATGGATCCTAGGTTTTAAGACAAAGAGACACAGAGAAAGCACAAATTTTCAGACAAGCAATTCTCTCCTCCTTTAAGAAGAAGGATTTACCAACTGCATAACCTCTAATCATCCACCTTCCTAGACGCAAGCAATTGGATTTTTTTGTATCACACATCATCTTCCAGTCATTTCATTGAACACTTTGTCCCTAAAACTCAGGAAAAACCACTCATATTCCCCCTATAATTAGTCAAAGAAAACCATGCAAACAACTCTTGAAGGACTGTGTTCAGAGCCTTAAGGGCATATGGAATCCAGATCAAAATTAACTCCTTCCACTGTTTGTACACAAAAGCTGTCCTTACCCTGATTTGTGAAGTACGAGATCTAGAGACAACATCATATAAGAGCTGTGTAACTTAAAACCAACAGAATTAGGTAAAAGAAGCTGCCTGCTCAAGTTGGGATTTGGTCTGTGCAGATGCACTTACCTGCTTAGTACACAAAAAAAAATACAGTTTGAGAAATTAATTCAATATTTTAAAAAAAACAAACAAACAAAAGCTCATTAATCCTTGCATTTCAATCTCCAGAGAGATTGAAATCCTTAACATTTCCATCTCCAATATAAAATGAATTTTAAAAACCATTTTCAAAATTTTGGCCTTTCAAAGGGACCCTGGGAGTTTCACGGGGTACAGCAATTACCACGAGTAATCCCAAAACTCCTGAAAATTAAAGTCAGATCAGTTCACCACAGGAAGACTACCATTTAACTCCTTTAAAAAACCAAGAAAAGCATTTTGGCCTCCTTTATGAGAAGGGGAATTGAAGTATATTCATATAGTAACTGCAGTAGACCCCCAAAACAAACTTCAAATCTAAAACTTGTACTTTATCTCTAAAATGGTTTTCTCCTCAAATGATAAAACACATCACACTGCTTATGGAAAAAGCCAGCTCCACAGAAACTCCTGTTGTTGCCCATATCATTGCACAGCCTCAAGAGTAGCACAGAAAATGGAAGAAATTGTTGCTTGGTTAAGGGTTTTTTTGTATAATTAATTTAAATCAAAAAAGTAATTTCCTTGAGTATGTTTTTAATTTTAAAGATACTGTGTCACACAAAGTTTAATTTGAGATTATGGATTCAATATTACAAAGCTGAGCATACTGCTTAGAAAAGAAGCTAAATGTAATAGAATTCAATACTCTGAGCCTTTACTAGCCGCAAATAAATTTCATTCTTCTCTGTGTCCTTAACAAAAGCAACAACTAAAAAGAAAATTTCAGGGAAAGTAAAACACATGGAAAATATTAACCTCTGTTCATGATTATAAAACAAGGGAAAATTCCCTTCTCTTTGGAGAACTTTTAAGCACAGCCTTTATAGAGACAAGTGGATTATTTGCACAGTATTCCCCACTTGTTCTTTACTGAAAAAAAATTTTTATATGTGTATACATGGTTCAGTAAGTTATAACTCTGCATTAATTATCCAACTGGTGATCAAATGATACAATTCATAAAAGCCTGCCTTGCATAATGAGTACAACTTACAAGCCATACTTTAATAAAGGGTCTTTAAATGGTACAAACACCTATAAGAAGCTCATCACAGTAAGAAGTTCTGTTTCCAAGGACCTGCATTTGGTAGACAGATGAGTATACAAATGAAAACAACAAAACTAGGGGCTTAACCCTCCCTCTTGCTCCAGTCCTCAAAACTGCATGTATTTGTAGCACTGAATTACTGAATCCAATAAATGTAAAGACTGCATACATATTTAGAAAATACAAGATTTACATTTTAAGCACATAATAAAATGGAAATTATTTACAATAATTCTATTAATTCATTGCATCAAGTGGTTATAGAAGTATCCTCAGTTTGGAGATGATTGAAATTAATTATCACCACCAGAAAAATATAATATCAACTCAGAGTCTACTGATAACTTTCTACCTTCTATTATCCAACCTGATTCATTTATACAAATGTATATATAGCCGAAGAATTACCTTTCTTTCAGGAATAAAAGTGCACTCTTATAACAGTGCACTCAGAATGTGATAGAAATGCTGTAAAACCAACAGCCTCACTAATTTAGGCTGATTACACACTACTCTTTGACCCAGAGATTCTGCATGCTCAGTCATTCTGCCCCTTCTGAGACAGTCACTTCATGGACATCACAACTCTAAGGACACCAACACCAATACGCCTGAATCTTTGAGGCTCATTTCTGAGATCACTAACAGAGGAATAAAGTGAGAAAACTGAGTATATCAGAAAACACTGCAGACTGATTTATCATAAATAACAAACAAATGTACTGTCGCAGTTTCATTCTTCTCTACCACTCCAGTTCACTAGTTATTAGTCATGGTGGAAAAAGCCCATTAATTTTACTACCACCATTTCAGCACACACATATATACTCCATCACACAAAAACCTTTAGCTCCCTTTCCCACAAATGAAATTTATCTAGATCTTATTAAATTGACATGAGTAACTCAACACATTAATTTGCTCTCCTTGGAAGGCAAATCCAACACCAATTTGTGCAAAAAAGCATTTCAAAGGATCTAGGATATATCATCATCAGGATACAGAAATTACAGTATTAAATAGAAGCAATATCCCCAATAATCCAGTGAAATGAATTACAGTGGACAGTGCAAAATACTTCATATAAAAAACATAAAACTCCATCATAGAATAAATGCAAGGCAAAAGCATATGAAAGAAAAAATAGAACTGCTTATATTCTCATTATTTACTTAAAAATGTCTAGCCTTTCTAGAATACCATTAAATCCTAAGCCTCAGCTCATAGCAATAATTCCATAGATTAAGCAGCATTACCTCTCAAACTTAATTTAGTATTCCTGTACTTTACCCAAGAAAAATGGGAAAACAGTGTACATAGCTCATATTTTTCAAAATATTATTTGAATAATCCTATAATTCATTACTTTTCTGTCAAAAATAACCATCCCTTTTTTGTGCATCTGCCCATATTGGCATTTTTCAATGTCGTTGAAGCCTGTCATCCACCTCAGCCTCATCTTTTGCTGTTAGCAGTGTGGGGGAAACCTCTTGGTTGGCTTTTGTTTTTACTATTTCTCATCTCCTTTTGCCTAAATATTTTTGGCTTGTCCCTCCACAGACCCTCTATTCAGATAAATGTATGTTAGCTGATTCAAAATAGCCATTTAATTTGAGATACTTAACATTTTTACATTTCCCACAAGTTGCAGCAGACTCAGAAATATTATTTCAGCTAAGTTTGTATATTCCTGTCTGGCAAAAGCAGCAGTGTCAAGAAGAGACTTGTTGTATGAGACAGATTCTGCAGAAAGACAAGCACTGATTCTGCTTTCCAAAGTCCCACCTTACCTACAGGCGATCTGTACCAACCCTCTCATGTTTAACAAGTGTCAGTCCCACTGCTCACAGTTTTCACGTGGGGCACAGGAACAACACCTCACGTTTGCACTACAGACCTTCAGGCTCAAAAAGCAGCACTGCTGCTGTACAAAAGCTCAAAATAACCACACTTGATAGCTGGTATCTTGATGAACTTCTCACTTACCTTAAATTGTCCATCTAAGAGCTCACTGCCTCAGTCATTCCCTCTGTCCTTCACTGCACACTCCCCCCCATCCCTGGGCAAGGCAATGGCAACCAAGTTACAGAATACCCTAATAAACATTTGCATTTACTTAGAAGAGTTTGTAAGAAAAAAAATAGTAGATTTATGAGTTGGCACAAAGCTAACTTTGGCTGTGTTATAACCAATATAGACAGGCTACTAAAACCCCAAACCAAGTAGTATTTGTTCCTCACCCTGCATTTCACTGAGCATAAAACAACTTCATCATGGTAACACTACACCAATAATAAGCCAAGCGCTTATTATTATTCAAACTGAAATACTATTAAGAATAGATATTACAATGACATCTACTGGGAAATAGCTACAGGAAAATGGAATAGCACATATAGAGACTATACTTCAGAGCACATAAATTTATATTTGACAGATCAACTTAGTCATTGCACCTGAGAAACAGAAAATTAAGATTTCTCACTGAAATAGACACAACTCACTTGCAAAAACATATTAACTCATTCACTTCAAGAAAGAATTGTCAACCTAACTAGTAAGAGCACTGAGAAGAGGACATGCTCCTAAATTCAGTGTGCAGTGATGATGTTTCATCTGCTGACATGGAGTTTTGCTTCATAAAGCAGCCCAATGACTGAAGTTCCTGGTAGGGATATCCAACAAAATTTACAAAACTTAGATTACTAAGCAAGAGGTCAATTTCAGGTGTGCAATTAAGTGTGAAAACAGCATTTGAAACAAAATTTTAAAAAAGAAAAAGGGTCATCAGCCTCTAGACATAGATTCTACTGAATAAATCTGCTGCAAACGTGATATTTAAATCAATGTTTTTCATCAAGAAAATATTTTGCTGAACACCACAGAGTAAGATTTTACTTGCTTAAAGCACTAACAGGAGATGCTTTTGCCTTACATAGGCACCACTTTCTGCCTCAGCACTAAGCCACAAAGATTAATAACTGTAAACTCAAGTAAAACACAAGCAATGGACAATAAATTTCAGAGTCCTGATTAACTGTAGGATGCAGAAGCTTTCTACTCTGAATTAAAATTCTTGATCAATAGAATTCAATAACCACAGTCTGAAAATAAACTATAGAAGGGAAAAACTAGAATGCTACTTGTAACCAACATTTAGTGTTTCAACATTTAGATTAACAATTTGCATATTTACAAATTTTATTTTCATACCTACACATATAGTATTACTACCAGCAGCTCCAATTACCACTAATAAAATTGCTCATACTGTTTTCATATCCACTCAATGGAGGATCAATCCAGCACTTCCTGACCTCCAGGTTGAACTTGTGGCACTAATAAATGCATTAAATTAGCTTTCCTGGCAAAACACAGCACAGGGGATAAAAAAGGAAAGTAGATTGGTTGAGTGATAAATTCTTCTACAACTTTGCCAGCTTCGCTGACTCACTTAAAGGAAACATGTTCTAGATTATCCTCACTAAAGTTCCCAAACCTAACGAGCCACTTTAGTGGTAGCCAAGTGGCTGCAGAAGCAGCCTCTGAGAGAGATCAGGAGCTGCCCCCACATCAGACAGAGCCAGTGCTAAGCCAGCTCTAAAAGAGCCCCACCACTGGCAAAAGCCAGTCAGCCGTGCTGGTGGCACCTCTCAGCCAATGTATCCACCAAAGGGTAAAGAACACTGTGAAGCAGCTGCGAGAGGAATGAGAAAAATGTCAAAGACAACCCGGCAGACAGCAAGGTCAGAGAAGGAGGAAGGGCAGGAGGTGTTTCCAGGCACTGAAGTGGAGATTGCCCTGTAGCCCATGGAGAATCCCATGGCAGGGCAGGTGGATATGCTCCGAAAGAAGCTGCAGCCTGAGCAGAGCCCACAGAACAAGCTTCTGGCAGGAGCTGCAGCCTATGGAGAGAAGTCCATGCAGGAGCAGCCTTTGGGCAGAACGGTGGGCACCCACAGGAACAGTCAGTCTGCTCCTTCAGGGCTGGATGCTTTTGGGAAGAACCCATCCTGGAGCATTTTTTGAAGAACTGCAGTCCAAGTGTTTTGGAGCACTTTGTGAAGGACTGTACCCTTTGGAAGGAGGCTACACTGGAGCAGGGGAAAGACTGTGAGAAGGAAAGAGCAGCAGAGACAAAGTGATATAAATACACTAGAGCACTCCCTATTCCCTGTTCCCCTGCACCACTGGAGAAGGAGGAAGTACAAGAGTTAGAAATGAAGGAGTGAAATTGAACCTGGGAAGAGAAGGCTGGGAGAAGGTGGGTTTAGTTTTGATTCTGTTTCTCACTGTCCTACTCTATTTTTAATAGGCTGTAAATTAAATTAATACTCCCCAAGCTGAGAGTGGTTTGCCCAGGACAGTAATTTGTCAGTGACCTCCTTGTCCTTAACTCAACCCATGAGCTGATTTTTTTTTCCCTTACTTTCTCCTGTTGCTCAGCTGAGGACTGAGAGTAAGAAAACAGCTTGGTGGGCACTTGGCTGGCTTTCAAGCTTAATCCACCACTGCATACTGCAGGTTTAAAATCACACGGTTTTCATGAAGTCCTACCATAGGCTGATGGACAAGGTATATCCATGTAATCACTGAATTTAAGAGTGAGACAGTTGCACATTGCCCATGTTTTCATTACTACTGTTTCATAGGTTTTTTTAAGAGTTTCAACTTGTTATCATCTTCCTGAAGTTCTGGACTAATATTCACTGGAGCTAATCAATATCCACTTTCATGCTTGCAAAACAAGTGTTCCACCAGTGCTAAGATTAATCATGCCTTCACTGAAGTTGGATTATACAATAAACAAGCTTAAGGAACAGAAAAAGCAAAAACAACTTTCCTCTGATATTCACACTTCTGATAAGTAAATAGATGTTATGAATCTAATTCAGTCACCTCTGTTAAGGTGATACACATCTTCAGTAAATTGAAGAGAGATCATTCTTGAACTTGTTTCTAAACCATAATTCCTGCAATTCCCTGTATAATTACACAGTTATATACTGGCACCAGCCATTACAAGCAACTCAATGGAAATTTCCCATTACTAAAGTTGTAACCATTAAGTTGATGTTTGTAAAGATGACCATTCCTGTAGTTTAAAACTAATATGCTAATAGATGCCTTATTCTTTTGTTCAGCCTACTGAAGATGCTTCCAAATCTACAGCCACTTGGGTTTGCTTATGAGATCTAAATAAAAATAATAGATATGTGGAAAGCAACTATAAAACTCATTGATCAATGGACTGCAGTAAAATTACCAAGAAATAAGTAGTTTTCACCTTTATGTCTAGTTAAATAAAGCTATCTGCAGGAATGAAAACAGGTTATTTCTAATAATCAGCAGGATGGATTGATTACTAAGAACAAGAATAAAAATCTTCTTTCTACCCTACCCCTCACAAACACCAGAAGACTGTTTCTGTATATAAAATGCAAACAGCGATGGCAACATGAAGGCTATGAAGGGAGGAAAACCAGAAACTCTTCCTTTTCAGTCTCTAGAGCTGACAAGTAAAGCATAATAATATTGAATAAGTAAAAAATACAGAGCCTTTTAGAAGAATCCAGCCAGAGGTTCCTTCTGAAGGCTGGGCAGAGGACAGAGGCTTGGCTTTTCACTCGGTTCTGCATGCTGTTGGGGAGGGACCTCCCTCCACTGCAAATCTCTGCACACCAGACCCTTACAGGTTGAAATGTCTCCACCTGGTAATTTTTTCTGGCTCTTTCAACAAAGAGTTACAGACACAAACAAAGAGTTACTCTAGAAAGCTCCATGCACTGCATAAAACAAAAAGCTGTTTTTTAAAAAGAGCAGTGATAATGAGAAACAAACAAAAGATTAAGTCAGAATATACAGGATTCTTATACAGGACAAGCTCAAAGAAACTGGACAGGGCAAGCCAGTGTTGGAATTTATGTCAGTATTGCAGTAACAAGATGTGCAAGTCTATGGTCTTCAGTTACTTACACTATCCTAAGTAGAAATCTTCTTTTTGATACCCCTGAACAAAATTAAGCAGGAATATGAAAACTTTGTAAACACAGCACACTGCCCAATATAACTATTACCTGTTTTTTATGAAAGACCAGATAAATCAATGTAGACTGCAAATACCAAGTACATTAAAAAATCAAATTTTTTAATCAGATTTTATAGAATTACTCTGTTGCACGTTTAGACTGAGACTGAACTTGTAACAGAGGACACAGCACTAGTACATAAAGCACTGAACAGACCTGTGATTGACATTGTGTCAAATACCACACAAATACCCTCCTAAACAAAATCTTTTCTTCCCCTTCTCTTTAAGAAGCAGCATGACATTAAAAAACTGTATGATTTCTCCAAGTTATTAGAATAAGATGTTTTTGACATGAAGAAACTTTTTTTCCTCCAAACAGCAGTCTTTATTTTCACTGCTGCAGGTCCATTTATTATATATTTGCTGTATTTCCTATAATTTTCCACAAAATTTAAAGCTGATGTTTTCTGATACACTACCATATAACAGACTCAAGGGAAGGATAACATTTTATGTAACATTCCCTGTTGCTAAAGTCATCGAGCTACACATCAATCATAATTTGGTTAAACACTGACACAATTTTTAAGAACAGGTTTTTCATTTCATAAGCAGAAGTCAAATGAGTAGCAATTGCCACAGCTCTACTACTATGAACTAGCAATTTCCTCATGTATGAGATTACATTTTAATTATTTTGAAGCTGCAATTATGTTGCTAGGTGTGGGGGAAGAGAAAAAACCCATTCACTTCAAACCTGAACTTCAAATTCTGTTACACTGGCCTCACTGGCTTTTGCAGGCACAATAAAACTTCAAAGCAGCAATTGGCACAGAAAGGGAGTGGTTTGGCTACTGAAATAGAAAATACAGACCAGTGCAGGGCCTTCAGTGTTCCCATCAGCACAGCACCTACCAGCCTGCAAATAAACTTCAGGTCTCAGTCACGTTCTGAGCCTCTCCTAGATCTCAAGATTACCCACAACAAATCCTCTGTCAGCAGTGAAATACTACAGGATTACAGTAGAATTAGTTCATCTTCATTACGTGACTTTCTGAATGATTATTCTTCCACGCATTTCAGAGCATTTACAAACCCATCTTCCCCCAAAAATTCAAGGCCACTATTTTGAACATAATTTGGATTTCTTTCAGACATAACAACTTTAGAATAATAAATATTATTAGAAGCAAAACCACAAATATCCAATTAACCAATAGTTATTCACATTAATCTATTCCACTCCCACAGAGAAGAAAAAAAATCAGCTTTTTATAGTGATCTGATGCAGCAGTTTACATAGCTCTGGCACTGTGAAGGTGGGGCAAGCTCACTGACAGATTTGTTACTAGGACACTCATCACTAAATCCAAAATCCCCTCACACTGAACCTCTTCTCCACAACAAACCCACCCTGTTCATGTCTCGGAGCATTCCAAAAACCAGAGCCTTCTGCCTGGCCGATGGCTCCATTCCCCACTTCCTTAAAAATTTAAGCATGTTAATGCTGTGACCCATACTGCACCTCACAGCCAACGCTCACAACACAATTTCATTCTTTAATTCTCACTTCCCCCTTAAAGCTCTCTGTTGTCATGATGCTTGGATAAATTGCCAACAGTCAGGATATTGCTGTGTGGTGGTCAGAATCCATCAGGCTGACCAAGAGTGCCTCATTCTTTTCCTTCATTCACCATCTGTCTGTATCCATCTCCTGTGATCCTAGACTGTCCTTATGGACTGCGCTGTTTGGGGCAATAGCCTTCTTTTTTTCCTTCTCTATTTGCACAAAACAGCATGGAGTCCTCTTCTGCAGTATTCATTAAGACATTAAAAGTGGATCTGTTCCATAGAGATTCACAAACTTTGATTTATACAAAGAATAAAGAAAAAAAAAGTCAAAGGAAAAAACCCAACTACACGCAGTTCTTCCTATCTGGTTCTGCCTTCCAGTGCTCCTCTCCCATATTCCAGAAAAATCACTTCTCAAAAAAGCAGAAATTTAAATACAGGTATGTCAGGTTGTAACTGTAAGTAAATATTTCAACATGTCTCTTAAAAACCCTAAGTCACACTAATTCAAGATCAGAAGTGTTATTACATAATAAAATACATCTATAGCATTCTACTGTAATTGACCTGTTTTGTAAATGACCCAAAATATGCAAAGTCTTCTCTCTAAAGAACAGCTGGTCATTCAGCAGTTCAACAAAATCAGTGAGAGCTTTTTTAGAGGGACATTCTAGGTATTCTCTGCCTCTGGTTAGTCTCTCCCATTTTCACTGACAGAACAGTCTCAGCACAGATCTCATCGCTAGCTGCCCTCTGGAAGCACACGAGCACTCTGCCCTTCGGGGACTGAATTCAAAAACAATTCTGGGACACTTTGGAATTCTCTCAACACTGACACCAGAAATCCACATCATTCCCCCCCACCTTTCTCTACTGCACACTCAGATATGTCTTAGGGTATCTTCTTGTGTTTGAAGGCAAAGTTTTCATTTGGCCCTATTATCACTATCAAAGAATCCCAGAGAATTTTGCCCTTCTTTCCACTAGAAAGAGAAATGAAAAAAGCAGAGTCCTAACACCAGCCTGGCTTTAGAGCAGTCACCGCAAAAACCACACTATGCGGTAGCAATTTGCGCTTCATCTCTTTCTCCCTAATTCTGTACCAGCTCTACTACATCAGGCTTCCTTCCATCCTGCACCTACCACTTGGTAGCTGCCCTTCCAATGGAATTCCACAGTCCTGCTTGAGAAGGGAAATACAAACGGACAGACTTAACTCTACTGAAGCCTGTCATTCTGCTCTAAATTACAAGGCATCGACACTGTATTTGCAGGAGTCAGCCGTGTTTATCACATCACCTCGGCGCCGGCAGCAAAGCAGATCAGAATTTGCGGAGGGAACCAAAGGGGGGACAGAGACAAGATCTGCAATAAACATTCACTCGCAAAGTGGAAGCAATTCAGTTCAGGAATCAATTACACATTTAAGCGCCTCGTCACGCCGGGGTAGCTCACGCTGGAGGCGAGGCAGCTTCCCCCCCTGCCCGGCTGCAGCAGCCGCCGCGGGCCCGGCAAGCGGGGCAGCCCCGCGGGCGCGGCCGTGAGGGCGCGCCCGGCCCGGCCCGGCCCGCGCGCACCTGGATGTAGTTGGTCTCGCAGTACTCGGCCACCCGCTCCAGGTTCGTGTAGCTGTCGAACAGGGCCCGGCGCCCCCCCGGGATCTCCTCCTCCAGCAGCATCTGCAGCTCCGCCATCTTCACATCCTCTCTCTCCCCGCCCGCCCGCCGCGCGTCCCTCGCCCCCTCCGCTCCGCTCCGCTCCGCGCGCCCCCCGCCCCGCGCCCGCCGCCCGGGCCCGGCCTCGCGCCGCGCGCACGGAGCGCGCGCCAGACCCCCACCGCGGCGGGGGCGGGGCGCGGCCGCGCACCGCCTCCTGCGCATGCGCCGCCCCGCGCGGCCCCCCGCGCGCCCACTTCCGTGCCGGCAGCGCGCGGGGGGCGTTTCCGGCGGGAGAGGCGGAGGGGAGGGGCGCGCGGCGGCCCCGTGCCGCGGTCAGGGGGCGCGGGGTGCGCCCTGCGGCGGGCCCGGCTCCCTTCGAAACCCTCTCGCCTTCCTGCACTCCCCTGCTGGCAGCGCGCCCTGCAGCGCACGGGGCTGCGGCCACCTCTGCCCATACCCCGGGGGGCTCCGAGTGCCGTGTGAGCGCCAGGCCCTCCTGCTCCCGGGCGGCTCTAGTGATCCCCGCAACAAAATGTGTCCTCCGCGCGGATCCGCTCCGAAAAGCTGTTCTACAGGGGCGTGAGGAAGGGTGACCTCCCAGCTTTCCAGCCCTGCCAAAAACGCACATAACGAAGGGTCAGCAGAAACAGAGGAAGGGCAGCCTCGTGGCAGAAGCCCTGCACTGAGGCCATTAGGTCTGTTCGGTCAGTTCCTGCCTTTAACGCTGACGTCCTTCATGTCCCAGCGAAGTCGCTCTAGAATTGTGATGAAAATGCCCACCCTTCGAGGAGTGTGCAAGACTTTCCCACTCAATTCCTCCACCTGAACCTTTCTCCCACAAAAAAAAAAAAAAAACAATCAACCAGCCCTCTCGGCAGAAGCGCCCCAGCTTGCTGCAGGTAGCTCATTTGTCCCTTTGAAATGAGTTGCAGCTGTGATTGCTCACCTCGTGTTCCCGTGAGGCTCCACAAAGCTCCTGCTGCCTGTGTACTGCAGCCCAGGGCGCTGGTACAAGAGCCTGACGCCTTCCCAGCGCTCACCTTACAGATGCTTTGGGAGCTGGCCAGGGAACAGCCAGCGCTGCAGGACCTGGGCATCAGGCTGCTCCTACAGAACAGTTGTTCTCTGGCTTTGATTGCTGCTGCAGAGGCATCCAGCTAGATATGCCGGACTTCTAGAATTGCAGATTGCAAACACCTGGGGAGGGGGAGAGTCAGGCAACAAACTTGTAGTCTTTGGGGCCAGTCCTTGGAAATTTCTTCCCTTAAAAGAAAAATGATATAGAAATCCCTGCTCTGAGGGTCATTTCTTCTAAGCTTGCTTAGTTCTCCCATGTGAAGGATGAGTCAGGCACAGTGTTCACCATATTGGTGAAAAAACCCTCATATGCAAAGCATTTTTCTCCCATTTTAAAATGTAGTCTGAAATTCACAACTTCAACTACTTTTCTACAAGCAGTTAGAAAGCCAAGGGCAATTTGTAGCTGTAATAGTCTTACTCTCACAAAAAGGCTTGTGAACCAAAGAATACCCTGCCAGAGCCACCTCACCGTGATGCTTGTGGGAGGAGAGAGGTGACTACTCATGAGCACCTGTGCTGTCACCAAACACCCATGGGGTCCCTGAACACCCGTGGAGTCAGGCTGCCTGCAGCTCTCCACAGCAGTCTGGCATTCTGCCCTAAACCCACAAGGAGCAAAGAGGTGTCATGCATCCTCATTCTTGGTGCCCTCTACCCACAGAGTTTATAAACCATGAGTTACACATCCAAAAATACTGGGTTTGGGATAGTTAAAAATGAATCATGGCTGTCAGCTGCCCTGCTGATTGTTAATGCATGTCTTGAGAGAGTGTCTTTTCTGCAATGGCTCAAGGAAGGAAAGCCAGCCAAATCAACTCAAGAAGGCTGCTGTACAGTGTAGAGCTCCAAGCCTTATCCCACACCTCCGAATCATCCATGGCCAGGCCTCCACCACCCCTAGGGTGTGCAGCTGATGAATAATGCTTTTGCAGTTTGGTAACAGGTCCCATGCTCCCTCCTCCACTGCAGCTGCAGCTTGGATTCTGCTCGTGTCACATCTGCTGCTGCTGTTGCAGCTCCAGGGGTTGCTCAGGCCCATGCTTCCAAGATTCTTTGTGTTTGTGCCAGGCTGGAGGCAGGGGCTGAGGCTTTCCTTCTCTCCTCATTCATTTGCTTCTCAGGTGTGAAGTCAAGCTGTCATTTGGCAGCTCCCCAGTAAACCTACATGATCCTTCTCTTGGCAAAAGGAGAGAGCTGTCAAAATCTATAGGAGAAGGTTCACCAAAGATGCTGTTAGGAGTTTAAACTTGGATTAGTAGCACCAGAGTGTAGGGAGGGGAAATTGTTCATTGTGTCATCTTCTCCCTGTGCCCTTGGGTGCCACCAGGGCCTGCTTTCAGTGGAAACCTGTGAGAGCCCATCTGCTCTCAGATCTGTACTCAACATCAGCAAGCCTCCTTACAGACACCTCTTGACCTCTCAAGGGCTCTGCCTGTGGTCCTTAGGGTGTAAGAAAAAGCATTATCTGAAATACATGCACACAGCTGTTCACCAGAGTAGCTGGACTAACCTGTCTGCATAATCAGGTGCTTGTTATCACAGCATGTTTACATTTTAATAGGGTACTCATTTATGGATTTAAATTTAAACATGAAGAGTCCTTCTGTCAGAATAATGGCCATCCTATAATCCCCTGTATACATACAAAAAATACTTAGAAATAGTGTTTAAATTAGATCAACTGAATCCAACTACCACTTCCCTAAATTTACATAAATTACTTCCCATCTGTCAAGTGATGTGCTAAACTAATTTTAAGTTTTTATATTCCCTCAGCCCTAATTTATTACACACTTTAATTTCTCCAATTTTTTTCAATCCTATTGTGCAAGATTTTCCCTTATATCAATATCTTCAAGACTGAGAAACAAACACATTTTTAACCTAAAGGTGCCATTCAAACAGCCACCAAGAAATAGAAAGGCAAGCAGTCCAGAGACTTTAAATTGGAGATCAAGATCCAAAAGCACAGGGAAACCACTATTCTTCCAACTTCTTTCACATGTCAGGGTTTTAGCCCTGCCAATCACCCAAGGGAGTCCCCTCGTCACAAAAATTTGCACGGATGAACCAACCCATTGGTCACATGCAATCCTGCAGCTGAGCACTCTGCATGGGTGTCCCACACATACAGTTTGAATCATCGATTCTTTATTACAGAAAAGTAATAATGGGGTACCTCAAAGGCCACCTATGTTTTGCACACAGTAAGAAATCACAATCAAAGTCTCTTCCATTTTTGTTACTTTACAGAGAACTGAACAGCACATCACATAAGGGGTGCAAGTAAACATCTTCTTTGGACAGATGACCAGATCAGATCTTGGATAGATCCTGCTGCAGGTTTTCAGTTCACTTCTTTATATAACTGTACTCTAGTTTTATGAACATTTTTCCTTTTATCTTTTCACTCTTTGTAAACAGCAGAACAAAAGCTGAAAATCCCTGTGCTGCTGCATCACATGGATCTGAGCAGATTTGCAGCTGGATAAAGGACAAAGGACTCTGGTACCAAAGTTTCAGTCATGTGTACGGATGATATATACAGGCCCATGTCCTTTAGGAGGAAGGTAGCATTTACTGCAGGGGTGAGGGAGGGAAGGAGAATTGGGCAATTGAAGAAAATAGTCTGTAACTGAAGCATGTACCTTCACTCTCCCAACAGGGATGTAATCTTCACGCTTGCCTCACACAGTGTTTGGGTCTGCCTCTGCCTGGATAGACACTCTTTGCCAGTCTCATAGTCCAAAGTTTCTGAAGCAGTTTACTGAACTCCCATGGCTATTCCAGAATGCTGGGGTGGCTTCCCAGCACAGAATGCAGCTGTCTAATACTGCAACAAATGATGTCAGGATCCCAAGGCATCTTAAACACTCAACCTCCAGTGCTCACTGTAAACCAGACTGAAAAACCCACACACCCTGAAGCTGCACATTCTCCTCCTGCTTCCTCAGGCATTTAGCAATTTGCTGGGCAATCAAGATTCTAACCACAGATAACCTCTCTGCTTATGAGAAACTGCTGCTGGGTAAAAGGCTGGCTGCACAAAGGTAGGAGAGGTGACCAGTGGAGTAGCTTCCATCTCATGGAAGTGTTTGCCCTAATTGCCCTAACACTGCTATTTCAGAACCATCTAGTGTACAACTGACATCTGATACCTCACAGCACCTCCAGAGAGGAGCAGGACATGTTGCAGAGATTCAGACCATCTGTTTGAGGGCACGTCTGATTCCAAATCCCAAGCTTTCTTCTAGTTTTCTGCTAGACTTTCTTTTAACAGAGCACTGTGTGAAGACAGAGCCAGTACAAGGGGAGGTACACTCCCAGGAAGGAAGAGGTCAAGCCAAATAGGAAAAATTATCTAACATTTCAGACATTAAAAGAAAACAGGTAACAAATGGTCTCAAAGAGAGGCCAGCACAAAGCATAGTTGCTCATCAGTTCCCTTCCAAGGGATCAAACAACAAGAATTCAGGGAACAGGGGAGGAAAGAACAGCTCTCATTTATTTTTCCTGCTGGTATTCCTTCTCTAAGATGCTAACCCAGACCAACTGCCAGTCCTTTTCCACTCTATCCTGACCCTGTGGCATCTCCCAGGTAAGGTCTGATATGGTCACTAAGCCACTGAAGGGTAGTTAATGCTCCAGCACAGCACATACAACAAAAATTCATCCTCTCTGAACTAGTGATTCTGGTTCACTATTACTGACCTACTGATGCTTTTTTCCGCATTTTCAAGTTTGGTCTGCAGCAGCTGCAACAGTCAGAACCATTTTTTGAGGTCTTTGTTTCTTCCTGAATTTAAAGTTCAGATTTTTAGGTACTTGTGTAACTCCAGGAACTTGCCCCTTGGAGCTTTTCTAATCCTGTTCTGTTTGTAATCCTGCTTTTACCACATAAACAATTTAAAAAATATTTTATGACTTTGCATATTTTTTGGAGCCACCAAACCCAATGTGTGATGTTTCTGTAACTAGCATAACTCCCTTGCATAGGAAGCATATCTAGTGACACCTTTGAAGTCAACTTTCCTCCTATCACCCATCTGGACAAGTAATCCCTTTTCTCAAGGCTGTGAAGGCAGCTTCTCCTTGCACAGCTTCCCTTCACTATCTGCATCTCCTTCCCCCAGCTGCTCTGTCCTCCTGTTTGGTGAACATACAGGAGCATTTCAGCCCTTTCTCTCACCCACAGCTAATTCTGACAGTGTGGCAACAACACAAATCTCAGTGATGCAGTACTGCCTAACAGGCAGTGGAGGCTGATGGCTCCCCATGGGCACAGTTGTTTCACCCACCTGAGTCTGAATCCAGTTTGACAGAAATATTTACACACAGAAGGCAGCCAGGCCTCCCTGCACATCTCCTCCGAGTGGCAGCTTAAAGGCCTTATTTATTTCAAAGAATCTCTGCACCCTGTGTATATGACAGGACGCAAATGATTGCCTGCCACACGTCAGCATGCAAGGTTTGATCTGTCTCATACAGGTATATTTTTTCCATCTTCATCTGTTTAGGACTGGGCTTTCCAGAAAACACAATGGAGGATTCACACTCCCAAATTCAAATGGAGCAGGGTAACCTAACCTATTTTGCAGATGCCAGCCTTAGCTAACAAGATTCTAGTGGGTTAGGACTGAGCTGGGTGTGCAACTGGGCTGTACAGCAGCTAAGAACATTGGTTTCAAGAGCCCCTCTCAGACTACTGCTTCCTCAGCTAGGAATGGAATAGCTGCAGGACACATCCCTAGGGTGAGAGCAGAGGAGAATGGCTGGAAGGCCACAGGTTGGTCACTCTTCACCTAATGGGAGCCTGGGGTATTATTGATGGATAAATAAAGCTGAGCTCTGGTAATCAAAGTAATCATGCAAGCTTGTGCTCACATAGAGATTTATTTGAATCAGCAACACCAAGGCAATTCATCCCCTCTTAGCAGCCTCATTCCCTGCTCTGTGTGCTCACTACCCATGGGGCTCAGCTATGCAATCATTGCCCTCCTTCCCTCTCTGTGCTTTCCTGCAGCATGTAGTCACTAAATATAATCTGACAGCTTACTTTCTCTGGTCCAGAGCCTCAACATCCATGCACTGATTCTCTGAGCCAGAAGCTCTATTTTACAAGTCAAACCATAGTCTCCCTCGCAGCTCATCTTGTATCTTCACATCCTCTCTTTCTATTTCTGTTGCTGGAATGGGCTCACACAGCAACTGCAGTAGCACATTCCCCAAAAATCTAACAGCCTCAGAGCCACACAACCAAGAGTTAATTTCTGCAAATGCCAGCTAGCCCTTAGCTCTAATCAGTTCATTCATTTACACTAGTTCCAGTTTTGACTTAATTCTAAGTCTCTTTGAAGCCAGCACACATGTATAACTTCATTAGATAGTGGAGTTCTCACATCTAAGTGGTACCTTACTACTTTTCCGTCTCACAAACTTCAAAAGGTGCCATATTCCTCTAATGTGCACTCGCTGAAATGTCACTGAAACCTGTTTTCTAGATGTATTTCCTGACCTATGGCAAACCAAATCTCAGGGCCAAATCTCTTAATTTTATTAGTTCCAGAAAAATCTGATCTTTGTTCAGTATATGTGACATCTCCAGCGGAAGAACTTGCTTAGCCACTTGTTAGTAGTGCTCCTTGATTCAGAAAGCCATAGCTCATTAGAATACTGTTGTTTAGGTATGTACATCAGTAGGATAAAGGGCTTATTCCAGGGCACAGACTGGCTATCATCTCTAATATGGAGGAAGAGGAGCAGAAGAGCAAACAGATACAGCTGGTGTGCTTTTGCTTCTCTATTGCCAATCTGATATTTCAAGCTGTTTTTATACAAAGGAAAAAGCAGAACGGAGAAACCCTTATCTTAAAAAAATGGCTGGGAGCTCAGTGAATTCAGCAGCTCTTAGGATAAAATACCCACAGTACATTCCCCCTGGCTGCCTCCTCAAGAACCAGCAGTTTTTCTCACAGCTTTCCATTAACCACTTTTATTATCTGAACGTCTGCCCACATGAGCAATTGAGTGAGTCACATCAGCAAAAGACTTGTGGAGTTTTATGAGGAGACTGTACTGTAGAATTTTTTGAAATCACAGTTTCATTTACAGAATGAGGATTTTTAGCTCTGGTGACAATTTCAAGACCAGTGCAGCAGTAATGGGAGAAAGAAACACAGAGGTTATAAGGATTTCCAATTCTTGAAGGTAATTGAGAAAATGTGATTGCTCAGCTCAGTTTGCCCCACTGGAACAGTACAGCTATAAAATGTATAAAGGCTAATGCATGATGTATGTTTGCAGTATTTTCATCTTTACTATGTAAAAATCACCATCAAGCTTCCTCAAGCGAAAAAGACATTAGCTGTGAACTATGGTATATATACAGCAACAGGCTCTACCTACTTATCACTGATGGAATATGAAACCAGAGGCCAGGCAACTTCTATAAAATTTCTTTTTCCTCTGCATTATGGCAATACTAGACTTACAAAGACATGTAGGTGTTTAAATAGTCAAATAGGTGCTTGGCTGTTTGGGAGCATTCAAAATACAAATATCCAAGCAGATACAAAAATCTGGGTTCCAACAACTGAAAGCCACAACTAGAATTTCAGTGCATCCAATACACTGGATACTCAATGGCATTCAATGCAATTTTATGGCACAAATAATAGTCATGCAAAGGACTGCAGAACCAGGCCCATGGCTGAGGTTAATTTAGAGCATTCTGTTAACAAGCAATCAATCTGCCCCCTACTTTTAGAGCAGTACATCAAATCCAGGTGCAGGGTCTGTCAAATTCAGTACTAATTCTGCACAGCACAAGAACAAAGTGCTCTGCTCCCAAATATCTTGCTTATCAATGAATGTGGGGTGGCTGCAACCATTGGTTTCCCATAATATGCAATGATATATTCTTGCAGGCATCCCTGTCAGCTCCTGTTGACTCACTCCACTCCTCCCATAGCACCTGCTGCTGGTAGGTTTTATCTGTTAAGATCTAAGGAAGTTGACAAGTCCTCTTAGTCTTTTAGATCTGAACCTTGCTTATTCTGTATTAGGTCTTGGCCAATATGAAACAATGGCTGCCAAGTACCAATTTCCACACTTTTGACAGTATGAATTTTGCTTTTTTAGACCCCCCTCTCCCTCCCCCCAAAAAGAGAAATGGCCAAATATTACTTACTTTTTTCTCTTATTATTGCAAGAGATTTTTGTTCCTTTCCTGGATTCATAGCCAAGGGAAGTTTGGTGAGGAAAAAAGCTTTAATGAGTGAATTGTCCTTTCTGTTTTCTGCATGACTATTCATTCCCTCCCTGCCCTCCCCAGGGTTTCTGGATACAAAGTACTTCAGGAATCATTTAGTCTATTGCTGAAACACAAGCCCTGAGCTAGCAGGTACACAGCACTGCTGGAGTATCTTTTTCCATCAGTTAAATTAAAGAACTGAATCCAGTTGATGGCTGGGCTCACCAAGCTCTCTTTTAGAAAGGATACTCAGGGCCTTCTGCTGTAAGGCTCTGAAGGGGAAGATGATCACTTTATCCTTGCTGCAGTGTCTGAGTCACCACTGAATTGGAAGCAAATGTTTAAAAAAAAAAAAAAGCCTTTTTTGGTGAGACTTCAAAGTTGGCAGCCAAGCAGGCACAGCACTGGATGTGCCAGGCTCGTGACAGAGCTGACCTGCCTGGATGCCAGCAGGGAGGTGGGAGCAGGGCGTGCCAGTGCCCGTGAGCTGCTCTGCACTGCAGAGACTGGAGCAGAGAAACTTCAGAGAGGTTCAGAGGTGGTCTCAGCACTGATACACACCCCATATCAAGAGCAAACATTTCCTGCATGTCACTGGAGCATCACTTGTCCACCTACAGGGATGTTTCACTGTCATCAAAGCAACTCAAGAGACTCATCAGGGACATCTTTTACCTGGTTTCTCTGCCCTTTCAGTTCTGCATCCTCTACTCTTTGGCCAAGGCAAAAGGCCTCAGCTACCTCATCACTACTACCATCACTTAACTGTACGTCAATTAAAATTAAGATTTGGTGCCAAGTTACACTAGTTTTAATATAAAATCCTGCAAGATTTGTCCTTGTGACAATGTCTAGCATTGATTTATTTGAACTACTTTTCCATTAAAGAGATGATCAAGCTTGCGCCAAAGATGCTGGAGCAGATCTAGAGCTATGACTGATGCTTCCTGCCTCTTGGAAGCAAGGCTTTCTTTACAGGAGCATTAAGATCATAGAACTCACACATACTTCATTTATCTTGGGAGCAGGCTCCTCTGTAAAAGAAACTGGCATGACCTGAAAAGTAGGGGGAAAAATTCTTTCCACTCCAGCCCTCCCCCAAATCTTTTTGTGGGAAACACAACTGTGTTTCTGATGCTAAAATTCACAGATTTAAAAATACTTCTCTTCAAGGAATGTTGCCATGGAAACCTTTACCGTGTCTCCTTCCCCACCCTCCATATGTGAAGAACATTTTCTTAGTCTTTTTTTTCTGCATGTGGTAGTTCCTCTCCTCTGTCTGCTGCCACCAAAACCCTGGCATTGAATTCTAAGAGATGTCAAACAGGCCTTTTTTAAAATTCAAAAATCACTGCTAAAACCCACTCTTGAGCTGAACTACAAAGAGGTGTCAAGATGGGTTCATATTGTCAGGCTCCAGAGAAATGCCTGGAATATTTTCTAGCAGCTCTTGCTTTGGACAAGTGGAAAGAAGCAACAGGAGCTGCCATGGTCATTAAAACAGTGTCACTTCCTGGCAGCATAACCCAAATGTGATGAAGATTTTCCTTTATGCCTTCCTGAAGGTATTGCTTCTGTCCTAAAGCCAGAAGAGGATCTGAGCACAAAAAGGAAGTCAATAATTGACTATGCAGGTGAGAGAGTGTTTTCCTGAACTGGACTGCCAACAGCCCCAAGTTCATATAACTGCACAGCTAGTGGGGGAGCTGGCAGAACAGCTGCCCAAGGGACTTGGAAGTCAGCAAACATCCACCCTACCCAATAACCAACATTTACTTTTGCAGCAAGTAGGACAGAAATTCCCAAGACCATCCTTTCCATGTTACAACAGAAAAAAACCCATGCAGCTCTAAACTCTGTGGTGTGTGCCACAGCCACTACCAGCAAGTCCTTAAAGTGCTGGGAACAGAAGGATATTACTATTATTAATAGGATATTAATTTGCAATGGTGCTTCTATATGTAGCTCATGTTAATTAAAATGTAGAGATAACAGCATAATGGGATGCTAGATCAATAAATTGCCTCCTCTGCACAAAGTTGTTAAAAACTGCCACACCAGCTGCCACCAGGACAAGGGGCAAAAGTAAAAGGCCTTGCCAGCCATAAAGAGCATTAGCAATGGCCTGGCTGCTCCCACCACCTGTGCTGGCTGCCTGCTCCCCATGGTAGCAGGTTGCACAGGCACAGAGATACACTTGGCCTCTTACCTTTTGTGAGTTTGCAGCTTCAGTAGAAACCTGTCCTTCAGTAAGAGTCTAAGAAATTAAATGACACCTTTTCTCAGTGCTTTTCAAAACCATCCTGTCAACTTTGTAAAGCAGCTTGCTAGTGTAGAGCAGGAATATGAACCATAAAAAGCAACAATTCCCTATATTATAGTAACCTCCCCCTCTTGGCTTTCTTCCCAGACTAAGACTCTTTTTCCACAGGTTGAAGTGCTTGCCCATATCCCCCACATAACAGGCAGAAGGCATCTCTGGACTTCATACATGTCCTCAGCGTGTGGGTGGAGCAGCACTGGCAAAGCCCAGTGCTCTGCTGCCTGGACTCCTGGGATCGGTCACTGCACCAGGCCAGGCGCTGACTGCGGCTCTTCCCCGCGCTGGCACTGGCAGTGCTGCGGCTGTGACTGCCATCCTGGGCCACGGCGAGCACACACTCCCTGTCTCAGTCGTCTTCTCTTCTCTTCTCCATACAAAATTTGCAGAAACACAAGAGTGTACAGAATTCAAATCCCTGCCAAATGCAGCTGATTTGGCCCAAGGGCTCAGATGTTAGTTCTTGTAAGAGAAAGGGGAAAATGGCCAGAAGTAAGTGGGAAGAGTGCACACCCTGTGAACACAAGTCCTTCTCAGGAAACCAGGCCAAACAAGAACCAGTGACAGTGCATGCCAGACAAGGGGTGAGGGCAGAAATGGGAGAAAATTGATTTTCAATCTTCAAATCAAAATAGATGAAAACTTCCTAAGAAAGCTCCATTCCATGAACATTTCCATACCAAAAAATGAGTTTGCTGCACAAGGATCCACAGCTGGGCTGATGAGTGTTACACTAAATAGCCATAGTTGGGCTGTCTGAAGTGACAGACACACATAGAGCAAGGAATGGAAACCTAAAGACTTGAGCAAATAATGTGGCTGTGACCTTAGTGTCACTCCCAGCAGTGCATTACAAATGCCTGAGAGTGCCTTACCCTCCTTTCTCTCCATGCTCAACACATTTCCATAACTGATGAGTCAGGCTGGGTTTTTTGAAAGCAGTTTTGAGCAAACACAAACTGATCATTGGCTTTCTCCAGCACACTGAGCCACATTCTTCTCCTGTATCAGTCATGGACTCCTGCAGCAGGCTTGACCACCAGCTCAGACTGAGCACAGCCTACAGGTGCAGGCTAATGGAAAATTCGTAACAAATTATATGGAATCACTCCCATTTTTGATTCCTGTAACTGGGGAAAGGGCTTGATAGCTCCAGCAAGACACAGAACTTAGTCTTGGGAAGCTTTTCTAGTGTTTGAAAGATTCACTCCTAAAGCAGATCTTCACCACCCAGTTATATTCCTTGTTCAGTTCCTAGCAGGGACAGTGCTATCCTACTGTATTTTCCAAAGAAGGCAGTAGCTTAATCTTCTTTTTGCTTCCTCTGCACATCCAAGGATGTTTTAAAATGAAAATTCTTTACCACACTGATTTCTCCAGGTTTAGGAACTGCAACCTTCAAGAAAAACAGGCCTTTTTGCATAAGCAGTGAAGCAAAGCCTACCATGAATTGCCATCTGGGGACATGACCAACCTTTAGTGGAGGTCAGATTAGCAAGAGTTTTCTTGCAGATCATTATAAAAATCAATTCAAGAAAGACAGGAAGCTGAACTGCACAACTCTCCCTTTTCTGCCCAACATCTCTGTATCATTTTACCCCAACAGAAGCTACACTGGGGGGCATCTGAATCTCTACAGCTCCATCAAAAGCAGAGATGGCATGTTAAACCCAAGAGCAGAATTTTCTTTGTCTGGTGCCCACAGAGGATGGCATCAGCTGTTAAACCCCATAAGTGCTGACAGGATTGCATTCAGGCTGGCACACCTCACACACACCTCTTTTTAAAAGTGCAGCAGATTTCCTAACCTGGAAGGTATATCTGTAGAAAAAAGAACTGCAGTTACCAGTTACATGTACTCTGCACAAGCAGTAAAAAGTAGCTCTAATGGGAGGCACACACTCTTGGCCTGCTCTGTGGTGCACAGGAGCTGTGTACAACTTAAGCAGACACAGCTGAGAAACCCCTCACCTACGACCACACAGCTGCTGGGTGGGAAGGGGGCTAGGAACTGGAGCTAACAGAGAAGACAGGTGTATGGAGGAAAGACTTATGAAGATCAGATAAAGAGAAAAATGTAAAAGACAGGGAAGAAGCACAACATGAACAGTAAGGCAGATGGCAATTACTCCAATGCCATGATGGGGTAGGAGGTTCCTGCCTTGCAATCCGTTCAGCGGGGCTCTGAATGGAGATATCCTTTGATTGCCAAAAAAAGAAAGGAAGAAGCAGGAAAAAGCAAGTGAATATGCAACATTTGGTGCTTCTTTGGGGAGCATACATTTTGAAAGAGGAAAAGGATTCTTTCAAAGGCTTTTAAGTTATTAAGTACAACATTAATCTAGAGCCCTATGAAATCAGCACTCTCCAGTACTTGCATGATGAGTCTCATGCTGAATAAATTGCAAGCATCTGTCAATTTCTGTTGATTGGATTAGACACTGCCCTCAAAATTGTCAGGTTAGAGACTCCCTTTATTGGGGCTTTGTTCTGTGGTTTTATTATTTCATTTCATCATATTATTACTGATGCTTCTGTTTTTTAAGAGGACAAATCAATTTTATTCCTCTTGGTTTACTAGCATTTCTCAATCATCCTTTTTCTTGCAACCCCACAGCATGGCAAGATTACACAGCATGAGAACTAGTGGTGCTATTCTCACCCCAGTTTATTTCTCTCTTTCTCACACTCACACATACTGCTCACAGGATATATCTGTTCTTCCTGACAGATATAGCTCAAGGGAGGGAAAGACACTTTGAATAAAAATACCTATATATAGCGAAAGCCTTTGTCCTTGTGTCTCCAAGGTCTTATATAGCTGGGATTCAGAAGAAGCATTCCACTGGATAAAAGGGGCACTCTTACCCAGCTCTGGCTGCTATTGGAAAGAGGCTGGGTTAACCAGAGCTCTGGTCTTCGACTAGCTGACATTCAGTAGTTCATCCATACACCACTGCAAGGTTTTGTTGCTTCCTTTGCAAAGATTTAGCCAGAGATCCAAAAGCAAATATAAAAGAAACATAAAGATTAAATCTACTTTAATATGATTACTGGTTGAATTAGAGAAAATACCCAAGATAGGCATGAGGTTAAGAATATGCAAGGTAAAAAAATCTGGATATAAAATTCCTTGGCTGGGTAAGCATGGTGCCAATATGATTCTCCTTAAGACCCTCAGTCAGAACTTCACAGCTGGCACTTTTAAACCCTTGTTTTGCTTGCTCTTAGCTTCTCTTAGACACCGTTATCCAGGCTTCCTCCTTTGGTGAGGTTACCAGTTCATATTTTGCCTCCATGACTTGTCCTTTCACTGGGTGGAGATACAGCTTCCTTACCAGGACACTCAGCAGAACTGTGGCCACCATGTAGGCAAACCTGAGGGAAGAATAAGGAGAAAAAAATATAAACCTTGCTATGATGTAAATTTGCCAAAGGACAACAGCCAGCTTGGACAGGTCGTCCCAGCAGTAACACCAAGATGCTGGAAGGACCTTCTCTCCTGTCTGCCACAGAGTCATTAAGATCTCCTTCCCTATGCTCACCTCAACTCTGGGCACTCCTGGCTTCCTGAGAAACCCAACAAGGAGAGGTTTTTCATGGCTAATTCCTCATTGAATCTGTCTGGATCAAACCTACAAAAGATGAAACACATTAGGGTTTTCTGAGCAGGCACAGCATCCTTTCCCCAGAAACATGCACACACACACACCCCCAAGTAAAAGACCAGAAATGAAATAGAGAATCTCACTAATTTGTACTCTCTGTGTCATTCCACACAAATGTATGAAGGCAACTGTGCATCCATTCCATCAATGTTCCCAGCTGGTCAGCTGTGTCCCATCTTGGCCAAAATGCTGACAAACTGAGGTAGTGTGAAACAGAGCTGGAACTAATGTGCAGTACACAGCTGAGCTGATGCTGTTAGCTGCCCTCTATTCCTCTCCAGGGCACACCCAATCTTATTTCTCTCTCTCCCTCTCCCTCTCTCTGCCTCTCTGAGTACCTTCCTTTTTCACTTCCAAAAATATTTCCCTTTTCTCCTTGCCCCTCACCATTCTCTTCAAGCAGCTGGTGTGTGTATGTGTATGTGCTGGGGGAGGGAAGCCAGTGACTCACTGAAGTGAGAAATGTGGTTTCCAGCTTTAGGATGGAAGAGACTGTGAGAAAGCTATTATCCAGGGCTGGCATGAGTTAAAACAAGGGAAACTAATAAAATAACATTCAATTTAAATATTCAAACACAAAATTTGATGGACAGAAGATGGTTCTTTCAAACCTTCGTGCTCAAACATCCAAGGTCTGCTTCTAACAAGGTAAAAGGGCATGTAGGTTCTGATGCTTGGGAAAAGCAGCATCAAGCTTATATTTCCCCTGAACTAAAGTGAAAATTATAGATTTTGTAATAGGAGAGAAACTGCACCTACCTAGCAAAAAAGCAGGGAGAGCAAACAGTGTTTTTGTGTAGTAGGTGGGTGAAAGGATCACACAGAGATGGTCTCCAACTTTTGTCATGGAAATCTTCATCTACCTCAAGCTAAACCTCAAGCCCAGCCTCCCTGAAACAAACATACAATGTCCATAGCAGTCCTCATTCTTGGTCCCACGGGGTCTCAGCAAACCTGAACACAGTTATGACCTATCTTGGGAGGCAATCCCTGCCAAGGTGCTCATAGACTGGTGTATCAATGCCTGACCCCCTTCTAAAAAGTGTAATTGCAGGAGAGGACAAGTGCAATTCTAAAGGCTCTGTTCTTTCTCCTAAATCTCAGCTGTCTGTTCTCTCTGTCTAGAATAACTGACCCACATTTTTTGTAGCCCAAGTGAAGTAAATCAGATACAGGTTAATATTTGCCACCTGGAGGCCACAGGAAGCTACAGTCATTTCTTTCTTTAACCTCCAAAACACTGGCCTAGATCCAGTTTTCACAGACAGACTGAAATATTGAGGCAGCATCTCTCTTCATCCTAAAAACCCACAACTTCAGACTGCCATTTCCTCCCTTGCATCATTTCATGATGATGGAGCAGTGATTCCAAAGCCATTCAAGTCACTGTTTCACAGAAAACCTTTAACAGAAGTTACCAGCATTAGCCAGGGAAGCTCTGTGTATATGCACAAAAAAGTTTGTACTAAACCCTAACATATCCATGCACACACACAGACTGGAGCATTGGAGGAACCTGACTTTAACTGCCCCATAGCCATGCCCATGGAGACAAACTCAGACTTTCATAAACTGATTTTCTTACAGACTCTCTTTCATCTCCAGAATGTGCTTAAGGCAGGCCCTGCAGCACAAAAGGCTGTGCTGCAAGATCTAATTTAACAAAGCAAAGGAATTGGTTGCAATTTAGGTCAATTCTACATACTTGTATGGTGATGGCCAAGATGAGCTGTCCTGCAGCATCACACCAAGAGCATAAAGCACAAGTGTCTGCAAAAAGAATAACAACATGTCAATGCGGGAGGAAATGCATAAATAAAGACACCTCTCAATAGCTCTGCTGGATGATAATTATTCTGTAGACTACTCATATTTAGTTGGATTAAAAATAGAATTATGCCATATTCATCTACAGATTTTCATAATCCATGCCCAGATGTTAGGATTTTAACTTCTCACTGCAATTGTTCATGGTTACAGAGGGTGTGACCCCATTTTTCTACGCTTGCAGAGATGTATGTATGCACTACTTCACTCTCAAGAAAGGAAGGTGATATTATGAAGCCTGAAACAATGCTCTTTTATGCATAACTAAGTTCATAGGCCCATTCAAAAGCTTACTTATCCAAGAAGCAGAAGCAAATCTGCTCAGCAAGAGAACGTGAAATTGCAGAGTCCCTCCCACAGAGGAACTGCAGGCAAACTTTGAGCTAAATTGTACTTTCAGATGGCAGAGCACCTGCTCAGGTTCAACACTGAAGAAACGGTACTCCTGCCTCACTCCTGGTCTGGAAGAAGAGGAAACAGCAAATTTCCCAACAGGAAAGGAGAGTGGCCTAGAGCTCCCAGCACTGCCTTACCTCTTTGGGGATAGTGTGTTGGTCGACTCTGCCCTCGAGCTCCTGCAGCTGTGCAGCAATGGGAGTGAGCTTTGCTGTCCGCACCGTCTCACACAGGACTTGCCGACAGTACCTGCAACCAGTAACCCTTGGTTAGTCTCAGAGAGAAGCTTGTCCACATCCTTGTGGCAACAAGCAGAGCAGAGTCAACTGCTTTATTTAGAGGCACTTCTTTTTTTTTTCTGGCAATTATTTAGAGGCACTTTTTTTTTTTTTCCTGGCAAGGATTCCCAACATCTTTGTAAGAAGCATTAAATCTCATTAACAGCTTTTATAGGTTATTGGAATCCCTCTTCTTTCAGACTTTAAACCCAACTAAATCTACTAAAATGCATAAACGCACCAGCCCTTTTCCTGTACCTCTCACTCATACAAGAAGCAGCAAGAAAACCACACACTTGATATTCCCTCACTGAAACCCTAACACTAGTCCAAATACAAAATGCACTTGGTTGCACCAACATTAACAAATGCAGAAAATATAAAGGCACACTGTTGACCAGTCATCATTACTTGCTGCCCTTTGAAAAGATTGGTCCATACTTTATCTCTAAATAGCTCTATATCCAACCACAAAAATGACTGATTACTTCTACTGCTCTGGAAAACCAGGAGAGAAACCAAACAAGACAGTGAGCAAAAATTTTGGCCTGGCAGCCCAGGGCACTGATTCTGTGCTTCTTCTCTGCTAGTGAACCTAAAGGGTTGCCTAGAGACACCCTAAAGTGAGCACCTTGGTCCCTACGTCTGCAGTGCCAGCAGATTCACTCTACTCTGCAAGTCATCCTGTGGTATGATTACTTACAGAAAGAAAAAAGGGAGCAAGCAGCTTTTGGATGCCTTCTCCTGGCCTAGTGCAGGCTAGGCATCAGATTCCACATGAAACACCTGTCCCCACCACATGACACAGCCTTCCTCTGCACTCCTTCTATAGGACCCACCTGAGCTGCTCCACTTTTTCATGTGTGATTGGTCCCTTCCCCAGAACACGGTCCATCTCCTTGTAGAGATTCTGCTGAACATCTTCTGAAGTTGTGAGGAAATAGACTGCCCAGGTGCACACTGGGGAAGGAATCAAGACAGGACTAGACCCAGAAAATTTAAACCTTTAAAAATGGCATTCAGTTTTCTCACTTCCTATATTTTCAACATTATTTTTTGGCCTAAAAACAAGGTGGCCACTGTTCACAGCAGGCTGTGATTATTCTGTATTCAGTGGTAGGAACAGAGGCTGAACTCCTGTGTAACAAGAGGCTCTGCAAGCTACAATTCTCTTTCTGATACTATAAGGAGCTTTGCAGGACACTAAAGCACTCAGCCCCATAGCTCTGGCAAAGAGACCACACAGCCCAACTAACCCAGGGGAATCAGGGCTATTACACCAAGCATGCAAATGAAAGGCTGGTTTATTCAAAGCTTTAGAAAATTCCCTTATTTGGGGGTCTTCCCTAGCACATCTCAAGCAAATGCTCCAGATAGCCAATGCCTGGGGCTCCTGAAGGGAGCTCTCTGCAGATGCTGGCCAGCACTTGTCCCCCTACATCTACTTTTTGAGGTATTTGAGATTATCTTCAATAGCAGTGAGAAAAAAAAAACTTGCATAAGAAATAAGTGTGTAGGATGCAGTTTCCCTAAAGCTATAAGGAAATGTTTCTAGCTCTCAAAAATATCTATTCATGAGAACTATCTGGAATCTTGGACTTGATGATCCTTCCAGATCAGAATATTCTGTGATTCTGTGAATCCATGTGGATTCAAGCCCCCTTAAAATTACAGTCTTCCTAGAGTACCTGGAGAGAATATTCTCTGGAGAGAGTATTACCATAGTTATCTGATTAACTTCCCATTCTTTAACACCTATATGCATCTTAGAGGTTTTCTTTGGAGTCCCAGCCCCATTGGCTGAGGTACAAAGACAGATAATCATCCCTTTATCATAAGGTATTTTACACAGCTTCAGTTTGTATTTTTATTTGTTTGGGTTTTTTTCATAATCTTTGCATAAATCCCAGAGTAGCTTCTTTGAAAGTCCTCCATACATGGAACACACCAATCCTTCAGAAATTCAAAGCACCCAGACAGAAACTAGCACTCTTTCTTCCTATGTGCCTGAACCTATTTTACAACATGATCTTTGCAGGTTATTTATTTTGGTGTTTTTCTTCATCAAATTTAGCATTAGTTGTCTGGGGTTAAGAATGTAAGCAAAAAGCAATGGGGACAGATTCTCAGGTTCACCATAAGACTGGAAAGGTTGTCAAACACAGCTTAGGTTCAGCTCACTAACTGTGAGGCTGTGTCAACAGTCTGATGTAAAAATTAGCTGCTTCTTCTATATCTGTAGCTCAGGAGAAAGAATGATTAATGCAATTTTTTATTAGCCTAGGTTAAGTCTCATGTCATCACACACAGTTTTTGGCAGCTGAGTGTAAGGATGGGAAGCTACCTACAGTTACTGTACTTACAGTTAGCGGTGATTACACATCCTGCCAAAGAGAAAATCATTGTATCTTCCAGAATCTAGGAAAGAAAATCTACTTCACGGAATGAAGTTCATAAGACTGTAAAGAGAATAAAGAAGTGCCACACTCTCCACTCAAGCACATTAAATCCCTTTAGTGCAGAGAGCAGGAAATGCATCTAGAAGACATATACTGAACTCTCTTTAGAAGTTCCAATAGAATTGCACGTGCCAAGCTTAATATTAACATATTTTTGGTTTATAAAAATAGCTATGAAGCAGTGGCAAGGAAATCTACCGAAGTCTAATGAAATCAAACATTGCAGGAATAGAAAAAACGAAGCAGAAGCCCTGCTTTGGTAAAGAAGCTAAGCTAAGATGCAAGAACTTATATTAATCAAAGGCTACAATGTAATGAATTGCCCATCTGGCAAAACTGCATTACTGTGTAAGGAGGTAACAGCTGCACAGACCTGCTGGTCACTCAGGCTCCCCTGCAGCAAGGTGTCTATAAAGACATGCCTGTTGAATGATCTGCCTCGGCGCTCCTTCGTAACCTTCCTTAAGATGGATTCCATCTCCACCAGAGCTTTAGAAGAAAAAAGAAATGCTTATTTTAAAACCTGGTCATCCTGGTGCTGCAGAGAAGCAAATTCATCTTCCCAAGCAGATTTTCAGACCAGCTGTCCCTGCTGGGCTCACTTACAGAAGCAGCCTCTGTTACATGTTACTGTCAATTTGGAAGTCAGTATCCCCAGTTTAGCTGAAAATGCAGGAACCAAATAACAGAGGTTGCCTATAAAAAGCCATCCTTACAGGTATAACCAAGGTGTATACTCTGTGAGCTGAAATCACAGAAGGGGAAGACAAGTAACACTGTCAAACCACCAGAGAATGTATTTTCATCAGCCCCCATGAAAACAGGTATGAGGCACATAACTCTGGTTATATGGCCTGCAGAGTCACAATTACTACAGCACCAGGACTGATGGAGCCCCTTTGGCCAGGGGCTCTACAGGCAGGGAGCAGGAAGATGGCTCTGTGCTAAAGAGTCTGCAGACAGAGAGGAATGGAGAGACACATGTTTTGGCACAGAGTCCACATATCTGAAGATACGTGAGTGCCTACCTCCTGATGACTGCCGTGGGAGTTAGGGACCTAGACACCATTGCCTGTCTGGCTTAAATGACCTATTGAGGACTATCCAAGAAACATGGAGTAGAATTTGGGTACAAAACTCCATTTATCAAGGCCCACTTCAGTTCCTTTGTCTTAGAATACCTTCCTTCCTCCTCTCTGCACAGGGAGGCCAGCATCACTCAGACACCATGGCTTACTATCCGGAGTTTGTGAAATTGTGTCCTCATACATCATCATACTACAACTCAGGAAGAGAGTGACCATGGGAGGAACCCATTTCAATGGGGCAGAAGTTGTCCTCATGCTCTGAAATCCACAGAACCAGAAGCATAAAGAAGGAAACACTGGGCTTGGAAGATTTACAAGCAAAACTTTAGTTCCAGATACAATCTACTTTAGTTCAATGTCTTATCGATCAATACCGAAATGGTTTAATTATTAAGAACAAAAAAGATAAGACAATCTAAAATTGCAATAACTTACTATAAAATATATTAGGAACAAAAGTACTGCTGTAACATACCTGAAAATCATGTTATCTTGTAAGAGCACATCAGAGGCTATCTGATGGGTGTATCCAACAGAGCAGCACCTCTGTACTTGTGTTTTCCAGCCTGTGAGTGGCTGTCTGGCAGTACAGGCCCCAGATGGTGCAACATCTGAATGCCCATATGGGCCAAATCCAGAGGCTCCATCTGTCTCCACCTAGCACAGCTGCTTGCCTCCAAGAGAGGTCAAAAGTGGACACTAGGGAACAGAACAGTAAGGGAGGAAGCACACCCTGATTCTTCCACTCTATCACTCTGCAGACTAGACAGACCCTAGAACTGAACCTGGAACTGGAATTCTAGTCCTAGAACTTCTCACATAAAGGCAGCTTGCTACTCAACTCCAAAACAATGATCTAATCTGAGAGTAAGCACAGTGTATCTCGTAGCTTGTGGCATGATGAGCAACTCTGAAGAGAAGCCAAAACAACTGGAAAAATGCGCTAGCTAACTCCTAAGTATTAATCAGAATAGGAGGAAATCCCTAATTTTGGAAGAAACCTACCATCTTCATAGTGCTTCTTCCTAGTCATGTTTTTGTCAAGAGACCCATCCAAGAAACCTTTTCCAATCTCTGACCATATCTGGAAGGACAGAAAGAACAGCACCATCACTTACCATAGACTGAGACTAATGGGACTATTCTATTCTTCCCTACTCAGGAAAATGAAAACACCAAATAAAATCAGGACTTCCTGTCAATATGGAACTGGTCTCTTTATGACATCACATCCTATTTCAGACATTATGTCTATGCTAGCTGGAATTAAACTGAAATTAAAAAACTGTAATTACAACTGTAGGAAAAAAAGCTATGGGAATCTTAAATGGGAGATGGAACTGTTTCTTTCCCACCCTATCACCAGCATGTTTAACATTCCCACATGTAGGGGGGATGTACAGGTGAGATCTCCACAGATTTTCCTTTCTCCACAATGTCACAGAGCCTTCAGAAGATCTTTGAAAGGGAGAAAGTCCACTGGCAGTCCCAACAGAGTTTAACTGACTTAGGTGCCAAAGACCTCCTAACTGCCATTGGATTTGGGCTCCTGATCCCCATGGATCCTTTAGAAACACCTCAGACTAATGACAGCAGGATCAGCAGTAGGATCTTTCTAACAGCTTCAGCTTGGGACAAGTGAGACAGACCCCTCAAGCTCATACTTTAAAGTCTCAGCAGTAGCTTGTACTAAACTGTACACAGATTCAAACTCTGTTTTCAGTTTGGAAAAATTTAATAGTAGATTTCCTGGCTCTTCAGGACACTTACTGCATCATGGTGCCTGCGGAATCGGATGACTTCCCGGTCATCTTCAAAGCTGCTGCCCATAGCTGTCTGTGTGACAGACTTCATGGCAAAGCCCAGCATGTGCTGGCAGAGTGGCACATGTTGTGCCTCAGGGAGAGACAGCCATTTGGCCAGCAGCTCTTCTGACAGCTTGAGAGGGAATGAACCATTAGTTAGCAGTAACACCAGCAGTCTATTTACCAAACACACCCTGGACACATTCCCACCCACTTCCTAAGGCAGACCACACTTTCATGGTTATGGAATAATGCTAAACTCTTTCCAGGTTTCTTCCAATTGTTAAACAGTAACATTTTAGCCTCCAGTCTTCTGCTTCTTTCACTGTTCTCCCCTGACGTGGCAACCCTACCCTCTTCTCTTGTTCCCTCTATCATAAAAGAAACCTTAAACCCTTTAATACAGAACAGGAAAACATCATATTGCGGCTGCTGGATTAAATCAACATCACCTCTTTGTGACTCCAAAAGCTGGTTCCTTGCTCCATCCTCCTATCCTGGGAAATATATCTAGAATCCAGGTGCTGCAACATCTTTAATTGCATCTGGTATCTTGGCATAAAAATTAAGCACGCTCAGCCCTCCCCCCAGCCCACTGGAGCTAAGAGAACACAAACATTCACACCATGAAAGGCATAGGTTGTTTGCTATCTCAGAATGCTTATAGCCCCAGCATGAACTTGAATGCAGGTTCTTTATCCTAGTGATCATTCTCACTAAACCTTCCTCTGTGAGCCACACAGGGCTTCTCTGCTGTACAAAGGCAGTTACCTTCTGGATGAGAGCAACATTACTTTGCAAGGACTTGGTCACACCATTCTCATACAGTTTTCTCCTCATGTGGCTCTCTCCTGTATCCCCATTCAGGCTGGACTGGTACCTCAAGAGGGATTTCAGCATTGTCTCAAAGGGATCCACTGAAAGCAAACAGAGGAAACACTGTTCAAAAGTCACACTACACAGGGCTGATTAAAGCAGCAGCCTGTTTAATTAGATCCTGCTACTTCTGGGCAGCGAGCAAAGTTCTGTGGCTCCTTCCCCTACAACAGTGTCTTTGAGGTGTCAAGTTTCTCTTGCTCAGTGTGGGCTGCTACCTCACAAGTCTTTAGGGCTAACTGCTGCCCATGCAAAGTTTGCCTGCTGGCTCTACCAAGTAACTCTTTAGTAAAAATGCCTTCAGAGCTTGTTCCCTCTTTGCCAGTTCCCAGATAGTTATGCCATCGACTTGGTGACAAGAGTGAATGTGGCATGGTCTTTCCCCTTCTCCTCCAGCCTGACCTGCAGTGTCTTTAGCACATTCCCCTACACACCTGATGTGCCCTCCTGCCCTGAACGTGGCTATGCACTCAGGACATACCAGCTCATGACAGACTTAGCCAGAGGTTGCTCTGGGCACTCCTTCCTTTGCGTCACAGACCCAGCAAACCTTGTTTGATACCCTGCTGCTCCTGCATGACTTCTCTTTTGGGCACTGAGTTCCCTGTTGAGGAGCTCTTCCCAAACTAGCACCTACCTGTCTACCAGGGCTGCCTCCAGAAGCTCTGAAGCTCCTACAGAAAACCATAACCTGCTAAGCTACAGAATGCTTCTACTGCTAATCATCTTAACTCTGAATTTCACCACCAAGGACCTCTAGTTAATAAATTTGTTGAAGGATATTAGGTGCCAATGCAAAACTGCGCAATACAGCATGGCATATGTTTTTCCCTTTCTGTAAACCTTTTAGTGTGTCTTGTGGAACTGACAGAGTCTTTAAGGAGCTATTTGGAAACAGCAATCAGGGTTTTCAAGAAGGATATTGTCGCTGTTTATCATAGTCTGTTATTTCTCCCAGATGGAGAGTGAAACCTCTGAGGCATCAGAAAACATCAAGGCTGGGCTAGACACATGACTTTACCAGCTGTGGATGTATCTAGGATTCCCCAAAGAGAATGAGGCCTTATTATACTACCAGGCAAACCTACAAGAGGAGAAAATTCCCACTTGCAGAGGACTTACAACCTAAAGACATAAAAGCAGCTAACGAGGCCAGAGGCATGAATATGGTAATCTTTCCCAAATGTTTTTCTCTCACATCTTTTCCCTTCCAATGTTTTTAAGCTCTGCATCTCACCCTCTTTCCCACTTTGAATGACAAGGAGCATGAGCATGTGTCTTTTGGCAGAGCAGATAGTACCTGTGGCTCTCCACGTGGCACGGGCTGTTATGTGCCTCGAGCTGCTGCTGACAATTCCTCCTCCAAGGTACTTTGTCATGGAGCTGCTATTCATGCCACAGATCCCTGCTGACTGGCACTGGCACAGCCAGGCACAATACTGGGCAGCCAGGAAGACACATGGCAGGTGGCAAAGCCCACACAGAAAATCGAGCAAGCAGAAGCATCTAGAGAGGCTGGAGGATGCTTTGCCTGCTGAAACTGCAAAGTTTTCCTGCTGCATATGAAAGTAAACTGCTGGATTAGCCATGGGCTCTGGGTTTTTTTCTCCCAATGTCCCTAGACTAAACTGGCAATCCCACATCACCAATACAGACTCACTGCTGTTCATTCAGGGCTGCAGAGCCCAGGCCCTTTTGCTGAGGGCTGGCTCTGCCTCCTGCTGTTTGGGAAAAGGCTATTTCTGCACAGCTGTGGGAGGCTAGTGACTCCACAAGGCACAAACTGCTTCTGGAGAGAGCTCTGTTCTGCCAGCACTTGCACAGACTTCATCCTTCGGCCTTGTCTTGAAAACATCTCCAGGGTTACATTTTCACCCCTCCTAGTGACACATACCAAAATTTCAACTGTTCTTTTCACTTACATGGAAATCTCCCCATCCCAAAAACCTCACAGTGCTGCCCTGGACACCACTGCAAATAAATACAGTGAAAAGATCTATCTGAGATTGAGCACAACTGAACACCAGAGACAGAAAGGACCTCTGAACCTGCACAGTAAAATGCTCACACAACAGCAATGAGGTCTGCTCAGACCGGCCAGGACCCATAGCTCCATCTCCAGCATTCAGTGTGATTCAGGTTCATTGCCCCAACTCAAAAAGCAACATCAACTCAGGAGAATTTTCCATGTTGGTCTCTGAACCCCCAACTCCTGGCAATTCTCAATTAGTCCACCCTCTTCACATCCACATTGTTTGTAGGCCTGAACTGCTTCCCCAGAGCCACTTGGGGGAATCACCAGTACCAGCTGCAAAGTTTTACTTCCTTTGAATTTCCCTTGCAAATGAATCTCAACCAAGCTTTAAGAGGTCATGAAAACATACCAATTTCAAACAGTGCTTGAAGCCTAAGGAAAAAGAGTCTCCTGGCATTGGAAATATTTATAACTACAAATCCAATTAGTCCAGCTTCAAGGCTTTGATGAGAAATGTATTATCTGTACCTCTCTCTCTCCAAGAAGTTTGGCAATACCTGTGACACACATATGAGATGAAAGGAACCTTTGACGCTTGGAGCCAAATCCTCTATCTCAGCCCAAAAAGTCAGGTATCCATGAAGATGGATGGTGGCCTCAGGCACTCCAGCTGACTGAGGAACAGTCACATAGCATGGGTTTTCAAGTGGGGATGAAGAGTCAGGAGTTGGATATAATGCAGTCCACTGTGGGCTGTCTCCTATCCCACAGCACTGTGTGCACAGAAGAGATATGGGCAAGAGCATATCTCCAATAAAACTTCAAGCTGCCCAGAGCCACTTTGTGGCTGAGACCTACTACAACCTCTGCTCCCACTCACCAAGAAAGGGTACAGGAATGGCTACAGCTACTCAATTACAGCTAATCAACTCAGTCTATACATCAGTGCTTCAGGAAATACAGCCTGTAAGACTCCTCACCTCTAATAAAGTTTGAGAACTTCTGGCAAGCATCAGTTCTAAAAGGAAAGCAGTGATACAACTAATACTGCTGCTCTTCCAGCTCTGAGATCATAAGAACCCTCCTTGCTTCAAGCTTGTTGCCTTTATGAGTATCCCTTCAGAAGCTCTTTCTTTGTCTGGGCTGAATACACTTTCCCTGGCTTCTCCTGTACAACAGGCTTCCCACTCCTCTGAGAGCACTGGCAGCCTGTATTTGCACTTGCTTTATTCAAAATCATACCTGAGTATAGAGGTCAGAGCCACACACAGAACTCCAGGTCTGACTCATGCTCATTTTGTGCAAAAGTCCTCTCTTTACAGAAAATCCATGACTCAATATATCCTTTTTTTCAGAGGGCTATGTCATCCCACAGGCAATTCATGCAGCCCACTTTTTCTCCTCCTGTTCCTGTTCCTGCTATCCCAGCCCTGAGGGGTGGGATATCAGCTATCCCTGAGGGATATTCATCTCACTCTGCTGCCCTGTACCGACAAAGGCTTCCAGAATAATGCCATCAGGATAGGACAGTAACATAAGACGGAGTATTTCATGTCCCCAACACTGCATTGCACTTTTCCAAGACAATATAGCATTGATCCCCCTTTCAAGTAGCAGTCCAGTATTTACTAGTATCCAAGGAAATTCTGAACTGAATCCCTGACACAGAGTTTTATCACTTGACTTTTCTAAAAATTTAATTACCAAAGTACAACGTGCATTTCCCATTTTTCCCACATCCTTAAAAAAATATGTTTAGCCCTTGGCATAGCAGGATACTAGGCTAATCTGTAGCTGCCTGGGTCACCTAATTTCCTGCACTTAAGTCCAGGCATCGTATTTCTCTCTCTCCAATACTCAGATCCTCCCAAATTCAGAACATTTATGAGAACTTGCCTGTGCAGGGGCCTGTCACCATTTCTCTGAGCTTTGGGAAAGTGACTGTCTGCTTAATTTTCCCCAAACATACTTGAGAGCATTCAGATCTTTCAGGGTGGTTTTCCACCTTCTGGAGTGTCATCGTTATCCACCGTGTCTTGCTGATACTTGTTAACTCCCACTCCTTTCCCAGATTGTCACCATTTCTTTTTTTGATTCTGTTAGGCAACTGTACATGAAGCTTACCCCTCACGACCCCAGCATGAAGTGAGCTGAGCTATCTGCCTGTGCCTAAAGACAGCCTATAGGATCAGGTCAGAGGTGTGCACCTCTGCACATCTCGTAAGATAAAAGCTGGCAAAGCAAGAGATTAAACTCAAACACCAACTTATCAAGTGTGATAACCTTTAGGAAGCAAAATGCCCCCCTAAGAGGTTTAAGCCATAAATTAAAATACTCTCCTATGACTAAGATGGTCAACTCAGCTACCAGCACCACCATCCACTTCCAAGAGTGGAAGATCATTCAAGGTTTTCACCACAAAACTCTATGCACCCAAAGAAACATGAAAGGTAAGGAACTTTTCCTAATAATAGTTTGAAAAACCTCCATGCTGAACCATACAAGGCAGTTATCACAAACAAGCAGAGCTGCTTTCAGACTTGATTTAGCAAAGTTTACCATCCTAAACTGTATTTCAAACTGCTTTAAAAACGTATGCCAAGTGGCTACAGGATGTTCACCTTGCTCTATCAAGTGACTAATGAGCATGATGCTTTTCCTGAATGTCTGCATGTAGAGAGATGGTAAAAGACACAAGCATACTGATTTCTTGATGGCCACTGGACAGGAGTAACCCTTGGTCACTGATACTCAAGTCCAGTAAGCAGGACCAAAGTCATATCTGAACCACCATGTCAGCTAGAAAGTCTCATTTTTTTTTCAATGTAGAATGAAACCCCAACTTCCTTTGACACTTTGATGCCCAGTGAGGCCAGAACAAATGGACTCAAAAGACAAATAAAAGACACTTACACAACCGGTTGGGGTTAACATGTTGTTTCAGGAGATCGATGGAGCCGAGGCTGACAACAAGACGCCTTCCAAACCAGAAGGAGACCAGTGGCCCATATTTCTCATGAAGGTTCACAAGAAACTCATGTAAACTGCTGCTGACAATGATATCTGGCAGATTGCCATCCCTGAGAAACACAGAGGGTATCTGGTCATGAATAGCATCCTCTGCCAATGCTGAACTTCATCAATGTGGGACAAAAACCACTTACTTTTCGTCAGTTGGAGCCAGCCCAGGGATACCAGATGCTTGCCTAGATGCCTAGAGTAAAAAGAAATGCATAAATCTACAGGAACTTCAGATTTTATACAGGTCCCACAGCTTTCTGGAAGGTGAATTTTCCACACCAATACTACTACACTACTTCCAAACAGGGAACAGGAGCTGGGTATGCTACATCTGCAAGCTTTAAACCTGCTAAGCCGATAAACCTCAACTGTGTGCCTGGTGCTACTGGCTAAACCAGGATTATTCATCTGGTTTGATGAAATTTGTCTGCGTAAAGATTTTCAGGGTCAAGTTTACAATGTAGGGTACCACACACTGATTTGCCCTGGAGGCCTGCACGAAGGCAAGGCGAGCAGATGATCGCGGCTTTGGCAAGCGGGGTTCACTCTGGAGCACGTAAGGCGGGAGCAGTGCCGGGGCTGCGCGGTGCCGGGAACGCCCTGCCCGGCAGCTTCTCCCGCTGGCGTCTGCCACGTCCCGAACGGGCCCGGGCCGGGGGCACCGCCAGAACGGGGGCACCGCCGGGCCCAGGGCCGTGAGGCGGGCCGGGGGCACCGCCGGGCCGGGGGCACCGCCGGGCCCGGGGCCGTGAGGCGGGCCGGGGGCACCGCCGGGCCGGGGGCACCGCCGGGCCCGGGGCCGTGAGGCGGGCCCGGGGCTGCCTCGGCCCCGCGGCCGCTCGCTCTCCGCCCGCCTGCACCGGGGGCCTGGCCGGGCCGGGCCCCCCGTCCCACCGGCGGCAGCATTACCGGGTACAGGTAGAGCACGGCGCCCACGAGGATGAGCAGGAAAGTGACGGCGAAGATGGCGAAGTCCAGCATGGCCAGGCCGGGGCGGCGGAGCGGCGGCGGCTCGGCCCCACCCCGGGGCCGCCGGCGGGGCAGGAAGGGGCGGACCAGGCTGGGCTGGGAGCGGGGCTCGGCTCGGCGGGGCTCGGCATGGGGGGCCCGCGGCGCCTGCTGCTGATCTCCAACTCCACCCTGCACGGAGGGGGGTACCTGGGCCACTGCCAGCAGCACATCCAGAGCTTCCTCGGGCAGTAAGCGCCGCCAGCGCCGCGGGAGCGCGCCCGGCCCCCGCCGCCGCCGCGCCGACCGCGCTCTCCCCTCTTCTCTCCCAGGAAGGTGAAGCGGGTGCTGTTCATCCCCTACGCCCTGCACGACCGCGACGCCTACGCCCGCACGGCCAGGGAGAAGTTTGAAAGCCTGGGTAAGGCTGGCCCGGGGCTGCGGGGCCGGCTGCGGGCACGGAGCGCACCGGGACGGCCACGCTGCGGCCCGCGGGCAGCGGGCTGGGCTGGGCTGGACTGGGATGGGATGGGATGGACTGGGCTGGGATGGGCTGGGATGGACTGGGATGGGATGGGATGGGATGGACTGGGATGGACTGGGCTGGGATGGGCTGGGATGGACTGCTGCCGTACGGGCAGCAAGGGCAGGGAGCAGCAGCAGCCGGCTGCGGACTTCTGCCTGGAAGGAGATGTTTTAGAGGCCTCCAGAAGAAATCCTGCAGCAAACACTTCTCACTCCAGGGAGGAAGATTTTTTTCCCTAACTATTAAGTGGCATCTTTTTATCCTTCTTAATCACATGAGGGAACATTTCTTCCCATATATCTTAAACCTCTGTTCAAGCCACTGGTTTTAAGGGAAGACTATTACTTAAAGCATCTCAAGGAGCCAGATAGTTCCATGATGGACAGCAGGTGAACTTTGCTTGGAGCAAAGATCTCTGCAGAGCAGTCTACAGCAGGAACTCAACCTAGTATCTCTCACTATTAAGGGTAACTTTGGACCCGTTAGTGTAGTAATAATCAGTACTCACTTCCCTGGGCAGCACATTTTACTCCATGACTTGAGGAAGATTGCTGTTATCAAATGCTTTTGTTCTTTTGTCTCTCTCAATACTTCAGTGAACCCCAGCAAGGCAAATCTATCAAAGTCAGACATTTCTAAAAAAAACAATACTCAGATCAGGTATTTGCACAAGCAATGCTAGAACCAGCACATCCTGTCAGACTTCAGCACAGCCAAGCTGAGGACTAACAGCTTTTCCCTCATTTTCTAGTTACCTGGTAATGCTCAACAGGATATTGTGATTCGGCCTGCACCTGAGTGAAATGCTCTGCTTCTAGATACTGAATACATATTTCTACAAAACAAATATTTCCTTTTGTACAGCTGGATGTTGAAGCCCTGCACTAATGTAGGATGTACACTCTTACATTGTAGCGTTCTCTGAAATTTCCCTGATTGAGACATTTGGCTCAGGGTTGGAGGAGGTGGGCAGGGAGGGATTGAACATATCCCATTCTTCCACCAAACTGACATGGCAAAGGTAAATACTTTTTCATTTAAGGTTATGGGCTGGACAGCATTCATGAATCTGGTGATCCAGTGGAAGCTGTAAGGAAATCTGAAGCAATATTTATTGGTAAGTTTTACTTCTTATTCCCCAGTGAAAGTTTATATAGGGCACTGGATTAGTCCTGCACAGAGGTGGCACTGGAGACCAACAATTAAGCACTTAGACCTAGTAATTAGAAACTACAGAAGACAGTAACTGGGACCCCTAAGACCCTATATTTAGTGGTAGGCTGGGAAGTAGATTTATTAATGAAACTTCATCTCCAGTAAATTCCAAATTATTATTTTGAACAGTACCTCAGTGTAAAAACATGATCATAACATCTGTATCATCACTTTAGCAAGCCCAAGAGTTCTAGTCCTAATACCATGGTCCTGGGTATTGGAAGAGATGTCACTGTCAGACAGCAGCAGCCTTACAAGGATGACTCAGGGCATGCCCATGGCCTGTCCAGTGACCATTCCCCTGAAGCTTCTGGTTTTACTGCTTCTCAAAGCAGGATACTGCCCTGAAAAGAGCATAGAACTCATTGCACCTGCCGGGTTTGTAAAGGTTTAAATTAAAACTGATGGTGAAAGCATGTTAAATGAGCTGAACTTTCTTTCTGCAGGAGGTGGGAACACATTCCGTCTCCTGAAAGCTCTTTATGACAACAGTCTGATACATGAGATCAGGAAGAGAGTGCTTGAGGTAAAATTACAGATTGTGGCCAAGCGTGGAATGGCTGTGTGGAATGGCAAGTGTGGATTTGTTCAGACAAATCCAAGCTGATTCTGCATTTTTATCTCTAATATACTTCAGATGTCGAGCCATCTCAAACAGCCTGGTGAACTGAAAACCATGGCCAAATAAGGCTGTCATTGAGTCATTGAAAAGACTTAAGGTCAGCAGTCTGTCTTCCTAGAGCTGTTTTCTAGATGCTGGGTTGCAAGACCTTGGGATGTACAATTCTACACAGAACCCTAGAAGTAAATCCCTCAAAATACTAGTCAAAAGACCAGTGCAGGATTTAATCTATGTCCAGAAACCCTGTTTTTCAGCTTGAGATGTCCACTTCATATCTCGTTGATATGTGTTCATGTTGCAGGTTGTTTGCTAATAAAGTGGTGATAAACTTGGATCCATACATGCCTTTCAGACAGTGTCCTGTTGATGTTAGAAATTATGTAATTTTTTTTTTTTTAATCTCATTGGAACTGAGAGGTGTCAGTGCCATTAAGCCCCTCTGGTCAGCAGCACCAATCTAGTTGGTGAATCTCAAAAGGCACAGCAAAGATACACCATCTCTGGAGGAGAAGAGAAGCAACGTGTTCCCTAGCAATGTAGAATTGCAAATGACTTTATGCAGATTTATACATAAGCCACAGTATGGCCAGCTGCCAAGAATAAAGGTTAGCTAGGCTTATCTTAATATATAGAAATTCAACATCTATTGTGGGAATGAAAGCCAGAAAATGTCCAAATTTCAGTTGTCTGGATAACTACTTGGTTAAATTACCACCAGTTGTCTCAAGCCAGCTCTATTTTTACAAATTGTTCAGCATTACCTGTATAGTTGCATATTTATGTGGCATTCTTCTCTGTACAGCACAGTACTCAGTACTAATAGCTGAACAGTGCTGAACTGGTCTTGTACTGGTAAGCTGATGCTGTGACTACGTTGCACTGAGCTTTCAATGGCCTATTCCCCCCAGAAGCTAGATAAAAGCCAGTTCAGTTATTTCCTGTAACTGCAATAGAGGCAAAGTCTCTCCTCTTAATAGCAAAGTCCAACATGCACTGACAGCCTCGTAGATTCTCTCTTGGGGGGTCACAGAGTTTTAAGTACAAGGCAGGCAGCAGTTCTCTGACACAGAGGTTTCTGCCTGCTTAGAACCTTCTTGTTCTGCTTTTCACCTGTAAAGTTAGAGGTGAGTTTCCAGTGAGAGAAGCTGGAAGGACTAAGTCTGATCTGACTGATGGGTTTCTGGGATTTATAGGAGATGCTATAAAACCGAGTTCCTAGTTGTGATAATGCAGATTGATTGTTGCTTTTGTCTTTCAGGATGGGATTCCTTACATGGGATCCAGCGCAGGAACCAATGTTGCTACTGTCAGCATCAATACCACCAATGACATGCCAATTGTTTATCCACCCTCCCTGCAGGCTCTAGGATTAGTTCCTTTTAATATTAACCCCCACTACCTGGACCCAGACATTAAAACAACTCACATGGGTGTAAGTAAAGCACACCAGAACTAACACAGTAATCAGTGTGTGGAGGAGTAAAAACAGTGTGCATTTTTGAGGCCTTACAAAGCTACAGAATGTCAAACAGCTGCTCCCTAGAGAAACTGGAAATGCCAATGAGGTAGTAACACTTCACTTCTCCTAAAACTTAACTTGGGAAGAGGGGTTGGCAACAGTATTACTGAACAAAATCTTTTTCACAAACAGAAGCTCTGCAATGTCTGAAATACTGCTTGATATCTGGCATGAAATGAGGGGATTAAAAAAGATAAACATGAAATGTTAAAATGCAAAGTACTGTGCTTCTGGAAAGTTCTATCTTACCTGCTACTTGGGAAGACCTAACTTAAACATAGATTAAGAGGCTTAAATACCTAAAGGTCTGAAGAAATTATCAGAACAGGGAGATCTTGAGATTGATACAGTTGTGTAAGAAAATACCTGGGCACTGGTGTCCTTGCAGGGACAGCTTGTAATGTCCAGTACAAAGCAAGCATATGCACTAGTATAGCTGAAAGAAAAACACTTCAGTCATCAAGCACAGAGACACATTTCCATACAGTGGGGAGGAGCTCCTTCTTGAAATAGCATGTCAGCTAATTCCTCAGGGAGCAATCTGTGTGGTGCATCTTTTAGCAATCTAAATACTTTCCTCCTTGTAATCAATATTGCATGGTTAGAGGAAATATTAAGAGTTAGGGAACAATGAAGAGATGGTGGATGCTTCTAGATGGGTGAAGAGATGGGTGTGCTTCTAGAATTTAGATGAAGTTGTAGGTATTCATTTAATCAGCTTGTCACTAGATAAGCAGGCAGTCTTCTTATAAATAACTTCCCTTTCTCTCCAAAGAGGCTGGAAGCCCTGTGTAACAAGTCCCTGCTGTGTTCCTGTGTTTTTCTTCACCGTTGCTCAGTTCAGCAGCAAACCGCAGGAAACATGACAGAGCTACTGACAGAACGAAATTGTTCAATGTAATACCTACTTGAAGATAAACAAGCAAATACTTAAATCACTAAAAATCCATGATTCACTACTCTCTTTCACAAAGGTGCCACCTCAGGCATTTGCTTCTACCACCTTCCTGGTAGTATTAGTACTATCTCTGCACACAGATAGTACTAATTTTATAAAATTGATTGAGTGGAAGCAAGTTTTAAGGCTTTTCAGGGTTGGGATTATGCGAGTTCTGTTTGATCAACCTGCAGTAAATTGCTGCTAGTGACCAAGGGTAAAACACATATCTATTAAATAGAGTCAATCCTGCCATACCAGTCTGCTTGAGGGGAAGTGCCTGCTTTGTTAGGAAATTGTTTGGTGTCATGTTGCCTGGATAGCTCCAAGTCCTACCTTATGGTCTGGGAAGCTAAATCTGTGCTCATTATTGCAGGAGACAAGAGAAGAAAGAATCCGCCAGTATCATGAAGAACCAAACACCCCTCCAGTTCTGGTGAGCTCTCCATCAGGAAGCTGTAGCACAATAAACATTTTAAATGCATTCATGCTAGCTCTCAGTGTGGGTTCCTCGCCTGTCAAGACATACAAAACCATGGACTGGAATGCTAATTGTATTCTTGCTAAGAGCTTGAGCCTTGGATATTGCTCATTGTAGAAAATGTGGATTAGGGCCAATTAAATGCATGCTCCTGTTAGCGTTGCTCAACTACGCAGCTCTGATCTTCCCAGTCACTGGCCACCATATACTGGGTGTTGGGGGTAGTGTGCATGCAGATGGTACAAAACTCCCCTTAATCTTTTTGCAGATACTCTTAACTTCTGTAATGCAGTTTCTGAATTTGCACATTCAGTAGTGTATACGTAATTTCATTATGTCTGTCTGGGGAAGTGGGACCTCTGTTTCCTGTCCCTGTGTTTGATCTTGTGATATAAAGTTTGTGCACTAACAAACCCAGCTGGCTGTTGCTCAGCCCAAACTGGATCTAAGAATAACTGTGGGAAAAACCAGTTTCCTCTCTTCCTTAGTGATTTCTCCTTTAAGAGTGAAAACTGAAATAAACAAGAAAATCAACTTCTAAAACAATATAACTCACCTATTTTTGTCTTTACCTTTTTGTTAGGTAGGCAAGAAGGTTTAGTCTGTAGTCATGGAGCCACTGAGACTGGCCTGCTTGTGACGGCATTCTACCCTTTCACATAGCTTGAAAATAATTTTAAATGTTTCCACATCCACCAGGGCTTGCGGGAAGGGACGATGCTGTTAGTGGAAGGAGATAAAGCCACGCTGCAAGGAGTGACAGGAGCGCGTCTGTTTTTGAGGTAAATGCATCACTTGAATTGATATCCTCCTTCAGACAAAGGAAGAGAGGCTTCTCTTAGACTCCTGGCACATGCTGCCTGTCTCCCTCATCAGAAGTTACTTAATCCCTTGGTTCCATTTCTCTTTGGGGAAAATGTGAGTATTGTTTAATGCTCCAAAGGAGCCAGCAGTATGACGGCACTCCAGAGGATGTCTGATTAACCCAGTGCATGCTTTGGCACTGCATCCATTGCTGCTTATGTTTCCAAATTCTAGTTACCTTTCACAGAAAGAGCCCCAATAGTCAGCTCCTTTATTGAAAGCCAGGGAAATAATAGACTAGAAATCATAGCCAGTTTGGCCCTAATGCACTGAACTCCAGAACAAGGGAATCCATACCTAGAATTACATGGACTTTATTAACAAATCTAAAATGCATGTCACATGATGGAGTCAAAACTTAGCTTGTTCAGAATAAAGGTGCCTTGATCTATCCTTAGTAACAGATAGAAGCAGAGTAGTCCCACCTCCCCATTAAAGCTCACAGCATGGTTTCTCTTGTTTGCAGGGGTAAGAAACCAACTGAACATGAGCCTGGAACAGATTTCAGTTTCCTCCTGACTGACAGCAATCCCCTGAATCCATAGCCTTCCATATTCTGCAGCAAAAGTTATATGTGGGGAAGACAATGAGGAAAAAGGAAAGAGATGGCTGTCATCTCAGGGTGGGTGGGGAACTTCAGCTTCATAAATAAAGAAATATGCATTAGTGGGCTCTTGTCCTCACCCCGATGCATGTCTCGAACACTTCCTTCCCAGAAAAGACACTTTTTATTGCAGTACTTGGATAATAATAAGTGTTCAAAGCTTGAAGAGGCCTGTACATTCACATGTCCACTGATTGCTTCCCCACAAAAAAAAAAGATACCTTAACACAATTAAGATGGGACACTGAGTCGGCTGTTCCCACTGCCTACTTTTACTTGCTACATAAAAGAATTGTTCATTCAGTGTACTCCCACACTTAGTTTAATTTTTGTGCTATTAATAAAGGGAGAAGTTATGCATTCAATTACTTTTATTTGCTTCAGACTCATGTTAAATATATACAATGCTAATTATGTACAAAAGTGTGCATGTTAAAAATTTTCAGGTTACAAACTTGCAAATCCTAGAAAAGTGCAAAATTTTAAAACATCTTCCACCATGCTGTACAAGAAAAAACCCATCATTAGCCAATATACACACTCTTAAAACATTGATCAAAACAAAGTAAGACATACAGTTTACTCTTAAAGCACCCAGAGGGGAAAAAGATATTGCACAGAAGACAGCAAGTTCATTACAGTGCCTGAAGGCTCATTTCTGAAAGTAGCTATTTCCAACACTCCTCAGACTTAACATTTAACTCATTAAAAAGGCATTTTTTGGCGTTTAAAGATCCATTTGTAATCATGTAATTGCACAATCTGTAAGAATTATCAGAAGATATGGTTAACTTTGCTGTAAGGCCTTTGCTTCCACCCCCTGATTAGCTTCAGTAAAAATTCATCAGGCAAACTGAGTAGCATCACAGGTTCCATTAGAACACTGACCAAAGGGAGGCAAGTCTCACATGCAGCATTTCTCTATTCTCCTACTAAGTTATCCTGCAGAATCGGAGTATGTACTGCAAGCTTTTCTTGAATTCTTTTTTCTCCCCATGGCTTTTTTTAAGAAACAGCTCACTGCTGCATATGACTAAAGTAGTACTGTCAGGTGCAAGACTTGCGTTCATTTTAAAGCTATTTCAAGGCAAAAAATATGGCTCCCTTGAGAGGAAAATACTGACTAGGTAGGAAGCTAAATAAACAAGTGGCCTCCAAGTTCAGTTAGATACATGATATATATGGCTGGATTTTTTATATTCCAATCTCAGAACACCTTAGCAGCTTTAAACCATAATATGTACTGACAATCATGCTTCTGGGACAGAAGATGTGTGATGAAATTATGCCTGTGCTGAATATAAGCATAGACCTGAACTCTGGAAATACCTGCCAAATCTCTCAAGTCCACTGGACAAAACTAGGAAGAACACACACTGAATGAACTCTATTGAAAACAAGTGAAACACCTATTTTATTTGGACCACTTAGGTAAACGATAACTAAAATAAAGACACACCAGTCTTCTTCCACAGATGCATGGCAAAAAGGTGAGTTAAAACTGAACAAAGGCTACCTTGGACTATGCACTGCAAGCAGTTTCTCGTGTATGGGGTGTTCCAAGACTGCAGTAAGGTGAATGGCACTCAACTGAAATGCAGAGCATGCTGTGGTGCCACTCAAGCACTTTTACATTCAGGCATCTGAGATCCATAACACTGAAGAAGGGAGCAATAGCATTTTACCAAATTTAAATGGTAAATTTAAATTTACTTTTAATAGTAGCTTTTTAGAAAACTTGCTTCCTTCAAAAGTATGTGCTTACAAGGGCAATTTAATAATGGTAAGATTGGCTCCTTGGAATGGAAGATATCTTCCAACCACTTCAGTTGACTTTTACACTGGCATACAATGAACCCACATGCATAGGATACCATGGAAACCTACTCTCCCCAAAAAGAGACTACCAAGAAGTGTCATGTTTGCAGCCAAAACCAACACAGCTTTTAAGCCAGAAAGCATAAAAAGACCTAGAAAGCATTGAAGCACATGCTTGAATTTCCCTTCAAATAAATACAACCCTATGTAGTACTTTCACATAACAGTATTTATTAGATCAGGCCCTAGGCTCACATTAGGATGTGCATTTATATGTGCACACTTTTTTTAAAATTCATTGAAAGGGAAAAAAACATTCACAGCACCTCAGCTCAGCATTTAACATAGTCAGCAAGGTGCCTTTAGCAGTGGAAGACAGGAATGTTTCAGGTGACAGTACAGAGCATGTGTCTACAGAGACTCAATATAGGAGCGGAAGAAGGTCAACATCTCTACACCCCTTCTAGCTCTAAAGCTCTCTACCATTCTATAATCTGTATATAGATACACATTTTCAACTAATTACACATACACAGTATTTGGTTCCTTTACTTATCTCTTCTAATGATTTTGTTAATAAAGATTGGGAAAGGTTTGCAAAGGACACAAGGAGGAGAAAGACATGGTTTAGGGAAGTGAGGTATACAGCTCCCATTGACTAAGGCAGGAGTTACCAAATCTGTGCATTACAAAAATAAATTTATCATTCCTGCAGGACTCTTTTAAAGAATTTTTACAGTGCAGAAATGTAGTTCTTTGCACTTATTTAAAGGACAAAGAAATACAACTTCCAAGGGGATCCTTATAAGACAGCAAATTTACCTGGCTATTTAAAGCCTGTGAAGACTGATAAACCTATTTTGTGATAATATTCATGATCTAAGGTATGCCAGAGAGGAAAAAGCTTGTGCAAATCAATATTGCAGATCAGCAAAACAACTGTAATATGGATGTGGGTGAGTTTGGGTTTTTTTTGGAGGGGAAGTTGTGGGGGTTGTGGGTGGTTTGGTTGGTTTAGTTGGTTTTTTTTTTTTTTTTTGTACTCTTTTTAATATCAAAGAATTATTTTCATAAGAAAATCTAATTTCCAAAATGTATAGTAACCATCAGGACAAATGAAGTTACTTTAGGACTGGGATTATTATGTTGTGCTGCTAAGGTCCATGGATGATAGAAGATGTGGTTTCTAAATAGCCTGTGAATGAGTAATGGATAAGTATTTTGGTTACATAAAAATTTGCCTAAGTCAGATTTCACTTTCTGTATGCTTGTATAGTTCAAACCCAGCAAAGACTAGATGGGATTCTTCACTATAGCTAAACAGACAACTAAAAATACTATCAAGAATTATAAGTAAATTGATTTAGAGAAATTTAGCAAACATTTTACTTGAAATAAAGGAGACATGTCTTCTAAATATCCTTTGGTACACTAGTTCAAAACTGTGCTACAAAGAAGTTAATACTGCTAACTACTTAATCTCATTTATATACAGGTATGAAAAGTAGGTCAGTTTTCAGTTTCTTTTAGATATATATTTACACTCCTACTTACTCATCTTCAAAGGTAAGCATATGTTAAACTTTGATAAATATTATTAAAGTTGTTGCAAAAGTTAAATATATGAAGATATCACAAAGAAGATCTTGACAAATGTAGTGCTATGAAATAAATGTCATTTAAGACTTGTTTGTTCTAAATTCCTCACTGGAAGTCTATAATCTCAAAACTTTACTTTTTACACTTAAACAAAACTTTGAACAAAACCAAAGGAGAATCTTATTTCACTAATACTACCTGGAAAATGGGATTTTAAGCTTTATTGACTTGAGGAAATCAAATAATTATGAAAGTCAGTTCACCAGTTCACAGTGCACTGCAAAAGAGGCTGCAATTCAACTGACTGAGAAGCTGATCAGAAGAATTATTTTCTGTTTTTAAACATTACTGTCTACTTTTAATGCAAATTAAACCTAAAAGAAACAACATACATACCACCTTATGCTTACACTTAGGACTAATTTTTTATTTAAAGCTGGTTTTAAACAAAAAAAAAGTGCAGAACTTCACAGCTATGGAGGTCCTTCCAGACAGCCTCTGGCAAGGAAACCAAGGTGTGATGGTGTACACCTCCCACCCCCAAGGACCAGATCTCAGATCCAAAGGCCATGGATGTTGCCATGCTACCTGGGGCATAAAGCAGCAGCTCAGAGCTCACCTGCCCCCTCCTCATTCTGCTGCTGCTGCTTTGTACTGAGCACAGACTAGCCTTGAGTTTGAGAGCCCAAGAACTTTCCACACTTAAACCTGTCTCAGGTATTTGTGATGATCACCCAGTGCTTATGATGCACTGAAATTATGGTATTCAAATGTCAAAGGTCTTAATCACAAGTTATTTCAATTATTGCAACATTATATTTTACTTAAACTGACACACTGCATTCATTATTCTTTAATATAGAAAAATGTTAATTCAGCTGTTGTATAAACACACCTAACCCACAACAGGATGTTTTCAAATGCGTATGCAAACCACTCTGTGCAAGTGACAACAAGAAAACTGTGCTCCCACCAAACACTACATACGACCTATCTCCCTTTTTCCACTTCATTCTCATAGCCTAGAACATGACAACTTCCTGCCCCCTTCCCCTCCAAATAAACACTTAGCCTTGTCTAGGCATTTAAGCACAACATTAATGAATATGCATTCATATGCATAAAACCCGTCAATTCAATGCCCCAACTGAGTTTTTTAAATCTCCCATAAAACAGAAATATCTCATATTCTGAGCTGAAATACTTCTAAACTAATCTACACAGATCTCCTCTGAAATCCCTTCTTCATGAAATCATAATGGACAAACATACTTCACATTCTCATAACAAACTTAATACTTCCACAGTATCCTTAGTATTCTTACTGGATAGGTAATTGATTAAAAATAGTATTTTTCACTTCTCTATAGCTTATTTGAAAATATGGGATCTGGGTTAATTTCCCTTTTTTTCTAAACATACATGGAGTATGAAAAAAACCACACTACTTTTGGAAGTTTAATCTTCTCTTGGCAAGTGACTCAAGAGAATAATTCTTATTCTCTCCTAACTTTCCAGACAATCCAGTCTGTCACAGTGATTAGGCAGAATATTGCAACTATGCATAGACCCACTTGTTCACTAATCTGATTTATTTCACTTACAAAAGTTAAGAAAATGCAACACAGCTTTCTTTACAAAGTACACCAATCAAGCATCAAGAAAGGGATTTTTTTCCAGTAAAGAAAGTGAGGAGAAATCAGTTTGAATGAGACTAACACAACTTGTAAAGATTATCCTTTAGCAGGGTAAGGAGATATTATTATTTTTAGAAAGTCAATAAATATTATGCTTAAAGTTAATGAAATGAGATTATACATTATGTTCCTCAGGTAGTTCAACTCCCCAGTCACAGGGAATATCTGATAACATTTATGAAAGATATAACACACATTCATTTCAATAAATAAATAAAAAATAACAAGAAAAGCAATGGTAGAGGGAAGAAAGGGGGACCCAAAAGGGAACATACTAGCTAACAACCCTTACACCTGCCTTGTATCTGTGCTCTCCTCACCCCATGGGATTTTCTTCTTTTAATACATACATGAATATACATATATACATACACAGACATATATACACATACACACACACACCTTTGCACACTGATATGGAAATTTATATTTTTCCCTCAGCACCCAGCTTTTCTAACAGTATAGGGTTTATCATTTCAATCAGTAACATTAGAAAAATATCAGATTGATAGGAAAATGCATACCCTTCTATCATCATGTACTGCTAAACACACAAAAAAAAAATCAGTAATGGCTTCTCCAAAACACAGTAAGAAATTTGATACATAAGGATCTGATATTTTCTTTTACCAGGTCTTAAATGCATTTTGGAAATGGATATATCATCTGTTTTCCCCTGTTTATTTTTACAGAAAAAAATATGGCTAACAACTGGTTTGGTGAACACCAAGCCAAGAAACAAACAGGTGTTATTTTTAATTGAATTGTGCTGCAATGTTGCATAATGATTCTGCAGTGGAAATTTATCTTTTGTTTGTAGAAGTTGCCTTACTAATGAAGCACATTGATATATGACCAATATAGATAATGAGTCTTCCTGGGTATTTCTGCAAGATGTTAAATATATAATGGGATTTCTTGGAGCATGTCTTAAGTTTACTTAACAATATAAATAATTTTCAGCAGCAATATTTCCTACCTCCTTTAGCTCCTTCACCACCTCCAACTCCTTTGAAGTTATTCATGTCTGTACTTAAAACAATTTCTGATAAAGTAGTGCAAAACACAGATGTTCCATGCAGAACAGCCTAAAATTGGAACTACACAAAAGAAGAGAGCAATAGCCATTTACACAAACAAACTGTAATAAAGTTCAATAGGCTAACAAAAGTATTGTGAAGGTCGTAACCATCATCTATTCAATTCTGAACCCAACCATTGCAACTACCAGAGTTTTAATTTACTGGGAAATACTCGTGCTGTCAAGGCAAAGCCAAATATCTTGTTTGTTATCATGGAGCATCTGGCCCTACTCAGCTTTAAATCAAATGCTACTTATCTTACATTCAATTAGTAATCTGGGGGTTTGAAGACTTGTGAGGGGATTGTTTGGGGTTTTTATAGCCCTCCCAAAACATAGTTTTAGCAGCTGTTGAGAGAGGGATTTTGCTGTGAACAAGTCAACACAGTTAAGGACAAATATGCAAGCAGGCTAACTTGCATGAGTATATATGCTTACTACTATACCTCCACCATAGGTTCTTCATCAACAAGAATCAAAGGGCTTCAGAATCAAAGCCCTAATTCCATATTTATACATCTAAAGTGACCAAAAGATTAAACATTTTTCTGGAATCCATGAAAGAATGTAGAAGCAGCAATCACTTGGAATCTTGAGTGTTATATTCAGTCTCTCCTGATGAAATCTGGCTGAGCCGTTTGCTTGATCCCCACAGCTTTCGGGAAAGCTGACCTGAGCGCATCTGTTTAAAAGTAATTCAGAGAAACAAAAGGAGGGGGAAGGGATAAGGTGGATAAATTAAAAAAGAATTCAGACACTGAATCTGGTGAAATGCAGACACTACAATGTACTGCATAAACAAAATATACCAACAAAAATGATTTAAAAATAAACTAAAAGTCACACTTAGGGATTATTCTTGAGAGTGACAAAAAAACAAGACACAAACCACTAACCACAGTCTTCTCTGAATTTGAGCAGCTAAAGGGATATTACCCACTAATGTGTTCCCATATGCTTAACCAAATGGCCTAGAAAGAGTGTTTAGATTGCTATTTTGATAGGAAGAGAAAAGAAGAGGTGAATGCCAAGCAAAAATGAACTAAATGAGAAGAAAGGACATTTTATTTTAGAGATTTCAAACAGAAACTGCTAGAAGCGGGGGAAAAATAGACAAGATGCAGGACAGTGACAGCAGAATAAAGGAAACAGAGAAAGGTTATCTCTTGGTGTCAAATTTATACAGTCTTCCAAAGATCCTGGGTGAAGTGCTCAGAGGAATGTTTAAAGCAGAAGTAATTCATAGTGAGTATTCCACAGAATAAGATGGATAACAAGCAACCAGAGGCCATATTAAATCCAGCACCTGGTAGGTCTACAATCCTACAATCTGACAACAGTTTGTAAGAAACTCTTCATTACCTAAGCACAAGGTTGATGATTGGCCAGTAGTGATCAGCCTGGCAGCTGATTAGATTCTGAACTTCCTTGCAGTTCAATAAATAAAATTCATGCCTTTACAAGTCTGAGAACAGCTCTTTGCAGTTACTACTACAAATGTTACCCGCTTCAGAGCTGTATCAGCACAGCAGCAGTGTTCTAGAAAAGACACAGCACTGACCAGGATTAACACTAACAAGTGGTAATTGCCAAGACTTCTGCAACACCCAAAACAGCTAAGTAAATGTTAAAAATACAACAGTGTTTATTATACTCCGTATTAGAAACTGTCAGTGCAGAAACACTAAAGGCCAATCCTAATAGCAAGCAGCATTTCACTTTCTGCACATTAAAGCAAGTCTGTGCTAAAGATCCAGTCCTTTGTCCTAAGGATCAATATCACCACTGAAAGCTGGAGCTGCAACACTGTCTTCTGTATACAGATAAAGTTCCAGGAATTAACACATTCCTTCCAAACTAAGTCATTCAACAAATGAACACCACACATACACACACTTTTCAAATATATTGATTGATGCCATTATAGAAAACTAGAAAATCTGTGACATAACGTTGTTCCTTATATGTTTGTGTTTAAAAAAAAAATCTATTTACACAGATATTAAGCTTGCATATCATCTGAACTGTAAACAGAAAGTTCTGGGAAAAAAGTCATTGGAAAGCCTCTGTAACCATAAAAGGAATCCAGTCTTTGAAACAACACTTTCTGCATAGTTAGAAAAATAGATGTGATTAAAAAATTAAAATAAGAAAACAAATGCCTTCAGTCTAATGATACACACAAATTTCAGCCAATAAAAGATCTTTTCTATGGAATAGGAAGCTTAGAAATGACAGTGGCTTTAAAACTGCTGTTACAACCATATGTTTAACCACATAATAATCAGCTCTTTTTCAATTCTACAATAGAAAAATCTCCCCTCTACATCCAGTGCAAGCAAAATCAGACTACCATGGTGTGAATGTTTTTTCAATATTAAACTATGTATCTCCTAGCAAGAACATTTAAAAATACTGACAAATAAAGTTGCTCTGTTTTCACATTTAAAATATAAAATTGAATTAATATACACTTTTCTGGCATGTACTAAAGATCATGCAAAAGTGATAATCACATTTTTGAATAAATACATAGCAGTACAATAGACATTGAGTTATAAAGATAATAAGCAGTTTTAAATAACTCAAGTACTTTGAAAGTCATGACAAGAAGTAATGAAAGCAAAAACTATGGTTTTGCACAAGAAAAATTTGGCATATCTATTTGAGAGATGGATGTGCTGTAACTGATATTGCATATGCAGGACCAACAAGTTTATATTCACGATATGGAGCACAAGCATATTGGGAACCTACAGAAGTGATTCCCTATGCCATTAGAGACTCTCAACAGAAAGAAGTAATACCTTCTTCCCCAATGTCAGTCAATGCATATTAAAATATATCTGATAGAAACCATAAAAAAAATAAATAAAGTAGCTTGCTCTCTTTCATTTTCAATTTTCTTCTGGAAAATTTTTTCATCAAGAAGAGGCTGACAACACTATCCCATTCAGAAAAGGTTAGCTATTATGACTTTGCTTATTCAGATGTGAGTGATAAAGTCTGGAAGTTAGTCCAGCTGAGCTTCCCATCTGCAATCCCTATACACCTCTCATTCTTAATCAGAACTTTCAGTAGAGCAGTTTCAAAAGTTATTTGTTTCCCACTGAAAACTGAAACTTGCTCTTAAATTTACCCTGCCATAGAGGAGACCTCTTGCTCAACTGGAAAGCAGAAATAAGTGAACTTCCCACTGTTCGGTAGAAAAAGTTCTTGATGGTGGGTTTTACCTCTGCCGGCTTGCCAACACCAACGATAATCAACTTGCCATCCTCCAAGCCAACAAGGATGTGGCTGTACTCTTTGGTGACAGAAATGCAATGGATTGGCAGTCTCATGGCTAATGGAGAGATGCTCAGACTCAGGCTGAAAAGAACAAAAATCACAGAGGAAAAGTACATAATGTATTTGCTTGCAATTTCTCAAGGATAAAACTGGCAGTTTCAATTATCTAATTGTATCCTAAAAATCTAACTGCATCCCAAAACAGAGCTTCAATAACAAGAACAGATGTGGATAGGTTAAGTCAGTAAGCTAAGACATTTTCACTGAAGAACAGTGACATTAGTCACACAGCTGCCTGAGTCACAAACATCCCTCCCATTCTGAGGAGCAATGGAGCTCTATAGAGCTAAGCAGTAAGTGAAGCTGAAAACCTGATGCAGAACTACATGAGGCTTTATCCTGCAGTTGCTGATGTCCCTGTGACTAATCACAGCAGCCTGCACACTGAGAGCTCCTCCTGTCAGTTCTAGGTGTTTAATTGGCATAAATGTCTGGCAAGAACGAGATCTGTTACAACCTCTCATTTTATCTTTCTCCACATCTTAGTTCCACCAAAACCATTTTTTTGGGTGGAACACAGAAAAAGCAACAGCTATCACCTATAGCACCAAGTAAAGTTTATTATACAGCCATTTCTCTATGAGCCTCCATATTTGTATCTCAGTAAAAATGGTGGTACGTTACCTGTAGAGATCCCGTATGGAAAGAAACCCCTGCAAGCTGCCCATGACAATGTATTCGCCAGTTACACACAGATCAGACACTTCCTCCTTCAGAGTCTCAGAACCCAGATATTTCCCATTGACAGAATAGAGATGTAATGCATTCTTATCCTGAAGAGATCAAAAATAAATGTGTCACAGAGGACTGACAGGATGAAGAGTGTTGTACTTCTATCTTTTGCTCATTAAAAGGCACTAAGCTGGCAACAACCCACAGACAATAACGCTAACAATAGTCTCCCTGTTGAATGACAAGAGTAGTGAGCCTGTACTCAATGTGTGTGGAGGTAAGGTCCTGAATGGAAGTTTTTGAAGCTACCCCTTGATGCAACATTGTAGTCCATTTAATAAATTCTAAATTCCCTGGGAACATTCATGGATTTAATAGACAGGTCCCAATTTTATAACTCTTGTTAAGAAAGAAGAAAGCAAGATTGCACTCATCTTCAGCTTTGCTACCACCCTCCTTCCCTCTCTTGCCCTCCTAAATCCAAAAGCAGAAGGAAACGAGCATATTTCCACAGAGCTAGATCCAGAAGCATTTTCTAGACAAGCCAATGACTTCTTGCTGGATGATAGATACAACAAAACCATCTTAAGTTCCTCCAGCCTGGCATAACCTTGAATCTCTTACCTCCCCATCTAACGTAGTTAGTATGCCTACATCATAGGTTTATTTTCCAAGAAATCACAACAGCTCTACCATTATTAAAGCAACTACACAGATCAACAGACACAACCTTATAGCTGTATCTCCAATCCCAAACTAAGAAACTCTGTGGACACCAAGCATCTTGCACCCAGAACATGCTGCTCTCCTTATAAGCCTCTGTTCCTGTGCACAGTGGAACTTGCTTCACCCCCTAGTTTTCCAGTCCAAAGTGGCTCTCCCAGGAGATTCATTAGTGTATGCCTGAGCATCTTCCTTGCAGGTGTTTGGAGATTTTAATGAAACTCACAGGAGCACAATATGCCTGTCACTTACCTTTAACCAAATTTCACTTGAATTGGCCAGCAAAATTAAAAAAAAAATGGAAACTGACACTGCACGCTTAGAAAGCCTCCTTACTACAGGAAATGAGATAAAGTTAGATACACTTATGATTAAAATCTTCAGAGACAAAACAGAGGTTTTCCACAAACTTAAGTACCTTGAGAGTGGTCTTTCCTTCCACACTGGTGTGGACAACTATATGGCCTTCCAAGGAGACAGCCAGATTGGGAACAGTCAGCAGGAGAGAACTCTCACAAGGTGGTCGCAGAGTCCTCACGTACTGACCTTTCCGAATAGTGCGGACAATGACAGTGCCGTCCTGCAGCAACCACACGTAGGGGAGTTGATATTCAGCAGGAGAATTATCACAACACTCAGCATTTACATACACAGGATGCAAGGAATACTTTGAATGCATTTCAATCCTTAATGGGAGATAAGGACTCCTGAGCATTAGGAACTCTGCACAGAGAAGCCTTCCCCTCAAGACCATGTACTATAGGCATACAAAAAAAACACCAAACAAGTAGGGCAGGAGGGAGGACAGGCAGCAAATCAGCCACTTCACAGGTCACATTTATGAACAGGCATTACATGGAGTACAAAGCCAGAATCCAACAGCCTGCCTGTGCAGTACAGTAAAACAGACCATGAACAAGTGGCACAGAACCTTCAGGGTTAACACAGCAGGGAAGAAACAATCAGAACACTGCTGCTATGAGAAGCTTAAAATCTCCAAGAAAGTCCACACACATGTGCAGAGTAACACCACATAGAAGGTGAGGCCGATGCTCTGCACAGTGGTTTGAGACAGTCTGATTTAAGCCTACAGCAAAGGGGATGGCACATATCTTCTTGATAAACAAGGCTTAAGAGAAAGATTGTGAAATAGTGACTTTTTTCTATTAGTCTTAATCAACTTCAAACACCTTGTATGGTTTGAGTTCAGTTGAGAAAAGGCAAAAAAAGGACAAGTAGGAAGGTGCTTACCCTGGATCCTGACACTGCCATATCCAGTTCAGTGCTGATGCCAACACTCGAAACTTCATCAGTGTGGCCATAAAGGATCTGTAATGGCTTAGGTGCCAGGCCTACAGGCACTCCTCCCTGAGAGTAATAAAAAGTGCAATAATACATTCTCTTGCAGCTGAAGGACAAGCAAAAAATGAACTTCTGGTATCTTCAGTACCAGTTGTGTAAGGTGTATATCTGACAGAGGTCAAAGCCAAAGGCAAGCTACACCACTCCAATATCAGTGTATTACCCTCTGTGTCAGCTCCTCACTTACTGCAATCCCACGAATGAATGAACATGTAGTTACTGTGTGAGTGTGAAAGACAATGGTACTTTGCTGACTCCTTCCTATCCCTGCAGGTGTCCAGGAGTGCAAGGACAACAGTGAGCAGGCCTAACAGGAGCTGTTCACCTACCCCATCAACACACTTGTTCTTCACCTGTGCATCTGGGCTTGTCCAGTTCTTAGAGTTTACCCTGGAATCAAGCACTATCTTCACAATCAAGATTAAAAAAAGTTAAAATTTACTTTTATTTTACTACAAATAACAAGAACTCTTTCCATTTTCCAAGGAAAAGGAAGCAAACAGCATTTCTCAGTGACTATCAGTAGTACAATACACAAAAGAAATATTGGAATAATGTTCATTAAAAATAGCAACGTTCCCACATAACAGCAGGGTATCACAGTTTTTGTCCCAGTGAGTGTACTGTCAGCATAAACAGACTTCTTCTCAAACCAGTTCTAAGGGAAGAACTGTCCTTAGAGAGAAGGTACTGTAAATAGTTCTACAGAGAACTATTTATTTTCATTTCTGTGATAAAGATTTGTTTGCAAATCAGGCCCTGAAAGTCTGAAGCATGCAGAAATACAGAACAAGTGTCAAAATACAGAAGGTGTCACTGAGAAGACAAGTAGAATGGAAATGCCAGTACACAGTCCATTTCTGCCACTTTGTAAAGACCAAGATAAAAGTCTCACAAGAAACATTTACTATGCATAAAACAGCATTTCTATATCTATTAATAAAAAATACATTTAAAATCTTAAGGAAAAGCACTTCTAAATAAAGACCATTTCCAGAGTGTGAGTTAACTTGCCATGAAAAGATAAACTAAAAAAATGTCCAACATTCATCACCACTTGAGACAAAAAGCTACTTGTATGAGCCCTAAGGTCTTACTTTTTTTGACCATGCACTGTTACTACAAAGTACTTCTTTACAGAATTATAAATACTCCCACCATAAAGACAGCTTCCACAAAAGCACATGCAGTAATGCACCACTCTACTGCTTTAATGTGCTGACTTTAGTTCCACAATAAGCACAAGATGACTTGATGAAATCTACTGTCCAAAACATTACAGCTTTCCTCAGCAATTAATCCTACTTGCATATCTTATATGCAGCAATCATAAATTAGCATTTAATTGCATAATGATGGAAACAGCTTCAGATTTTGAGTGTAAGTACACACATGGATTACACAAGTACTTTCAGTGTGTGAAAGCATGAGACCAATATTAAAGAACTTTCAAATGCCAGTGCAAATGCAGATAATAGACAGTGCTGCCTTTGCTGTAGTCATCAATACCCACCACAGAGAAAAGGCAGTACTAAAATGCAGCTAGTAGGAGTGAACAACTGCCCAGAAATGTAAAATTCTTATTTTCCTGCCCTGAAAATTATCTGTGAAATCTTTAAGGAAGCCTCTAAAATAATGTACTTCAGCTATATAGTAACTAATATGTATAGTACTACCGAGAAGACAATGAGAGTAAAATTACTAAGCAATCTTATGCACTATCTTCCCTACAAACCTGAAAATAAATCAATAGCAAAACAGAGGAAAAAAATACATCCAGAAACTGCTTCTGAGTATGCCTAAATAACCCACCTGCTGAACTATTTGCCATATCATGCAGGTAGTATCTCTGGAGCCTGAAATTAAATTAATTCCACAGTGGTCTATTGCCAAGCAGGTCACAATATCTAGACAAAGAAAAGAAGACAAAGTTGTCACATGGGCAATTAAGACTAATTTCCCACAGGCTGACAATGTGGATACAACTTGTCACAATGTATCCTGATTTGCAGTCAGCATGAAATACTCTACTGTGGTAAGGGCTGGTGATACTATTAAACAATTACATCATCATACAGCCAAATGTACCCACTTGACACATTCAGCGTTGCTACCTAAAAATAGCAGGCAAGCCTTATTTTGAAACTACATCAAAGCACCAGTCCAATGACTAAAACTGCTCAAGTATTTATGTATAATCACAATTCAAGCATTCTTCTGTTCTTACACTGCCATTCCTTTACAACTGCTACACTTGTGTGCCCAGGGGACGTGGCTCTATTCTGGGAACACCAAATAACACACACAACCGTTTTCATTTCCCAACACAGAGTGACTGACCCATGTGCCTGATGTGCTGTCCCATCAGTTTGCCTTTCGTAAGGGATGTCACTCGGATGCTGTTGTCCCAGTGTCCGCCACTGAAGAGCAGCTTTGCGTCATGGGACACTGCAAACAGCTTGGAGGTGATCTCCAGCCCTGGGGCAAAAGGACCACTCATGCTGCGCTGTGTTCTGCAGGCAAACGAGCAGCAGTTAACAGTAATCTGGGATCACATCCATGTTTTTTGCACTTCCTCTGCCTTTAAACATCAGTAATTAAATCTATCTATAGAAGAGGCTACACCCATGGAAAAACTCTCACTGCCACCAGTGACTGGAAGCAAGATTTCATTTAAGATTTTTTCAGCCTTTTACACAATTGGGTAACTCACGTCCCTACTAAGCACTGTAACATTAAAGACAAAAAGAAATATTCTAAAAACAAAAAACCCAAACTTGCCAGATATACCTATGTATTACTATAGCTTAAGAATGTATGAAGACAATCACAGATTACACAATGAACTTTTATGATTGAAAATTAGAAGTAGCTCTAAGAATGAAGCCTGAAATGCCACTTACATAACTCTACTAGAAATGCTATTACAGATTAGAGGCAATGTTACTGAACATCAGAAGATGCATTCTTAGGTGAAAACTCAGACAGTGAAAACAGTATTTTCACTCACTTTCAACAACTACTGTATTTCATTATTTTAGATGCATTCATCCATACCTGCCTCAAAATTTGCTTACTTGGGATTTGTCACTGTTGTATCTTTGATGAATGTGAAATAGTTGGAAATATTTTTGTCATAAGGCAGCCAACCATGAGTTCCAATAATGCAATTCAGACTTGCTGTTACCTAAAAAAGTTTAATGAAAATGTTGATGAAACCCAGAGGTTTATTTTCTGTTTGCCTTGATGCTAATGGAGCTTGCATAAAGTCCAGCAGAGGCTTCTTGAAAACCTACCACATGGGAAAAAGGACATGCACCTCTCCCTGAACAAACAAGTCAATAAAAAATCCCACTCAGATGAGTTAATCCACACATGGTACATAGAACCACATTAGAATAGTCTATGTTCTACATAGGTTAGAGAAGTTGGGGTAGGAAGGATGGGAGGAGACAAACACTAAAAATCCCCGTCAACCAAACCCTCTCCAACATTTAATTACAAGTCAGTCATTTAGTTTAAGCTACTGCTTCTTTTCTTCTCTGAGTACTAACTGTTAATAGTAAACATATTAACATAGGAAGTTTCATTTCTGATGAAGTAACAAAGCAATCTAAATATTCAAGGTCACTTTCATTAGATATTTATGAAAAACACAAGGAGAATTTTAGATGTGTTCAAATAACCTATGAAAGTACCACATGAAGCCAAGACAATTTTGATACACAAAATAGAAATATTGGAATATTCTTTCCTGCAAAACAGAGGTATTATTGCACTGGGGCCAGTGTCTAGGCCATATATACAGATACAAATACAAAACCACTGTTCTCCTTTCATTATTTGGTATCTGCCATAGTACAAGATCATGTGCTAGTGCAAGAGTTAGTTTTAGGAACAGTGCAGGCCTTTGCAATGTGCATGGTACTGTTTAATATACAGGTATGGTACAGTTTAATATTGGAAAGCAATGACAATGACACCATTAATAACTCAATGCTGTAATTTTAAATCTGGGCTGCATTGCATTAGCAAATTGGTTGTTGCATGGAAGTTGATCAAGTGGCAACTTACAATATGCCTCACTATAATTTACAGTCATATCTCATCAGCTCTTAAATGCCATTCAACAAATCAGCCTGGCTTCTCCTTGGAAGATAAATATTTAACTTAACCGACATTTGCTATAGGTTAAAGGAACACATTTGAAGAGGAACAGTTAAATATTTCCCTACAAGCTGCATTAAAAAAATAAACTCACTTGACTATCTGCAGTTTAAGAACTGTATTGACACACGCAACTCACCAAGATCTCTGGGCTTCCCTGAGAAATAAAGGAACGTGACTGATTCCTGGGGACAACAGCTTTGACAATGGGCACACCATCACTAATTCCCTAGGAGAAAGGACATAGGTTTGATCTGATTATATCCAAAAGCTAAAGGTAAAACCTAGAACCTGTAAAGAGTAAGATGCAAAGCCTCTGGAATCAGTGTCAGACCTGTCGAGCACCCTAAAGCATTGGCACACAACCCATTCAGTTTGTGCAGGTAAGCTTCATCACAAACACTGCAAATGAAACCCTGACCCCAATCGGAGTTTAACTACCAAGTTCAGTGAGTCCTCACACACCACCAGTGAGGTTTGCAGCTTTCTTGGTGTAGTGACTAATTTAATACTCAAACAACACCCACACAAGCAGCCAGCAGATTTATGGGATTCAACCTCTATGAAGCCAACTAAAAAGACAAAGCTCATTTAATACACATTGCATTGTAAAATATTCTCTCTAAATCGGAAGCAAGTTTATTTCCATCTAGGTTGTGACCTTTTGTTTCAAGTACATCAAATTTCAGATTAGACTTCAAACAATTTCAAGTAACACATCTACCTCTATGAAGAAAGACTTCAGCTCAGTGAGGTGTTGAAAGAGATTCAGAGTAGAGGTATCACTTTTAGTTAGTCTTTGTACTACCTCTTCTGCTGATAGCCTTTGTGGATGGGGCTCCTAGGAGGCAATATTTGGAGTGACAAATTAGACTAGTTTAACAATTTGTTCAATGCACATGAGATACTCAGAATCTTAATGGGAAAACAGTCTTAAATACCTAATATCTCTTCTCAAAGAAAATTAATTTATTTTGAAAATGGATTCTTTGGTAACGTGGCAAAGATTTAATGTTGCTAAAATTACAAACCATTACCTTAAAAATCATTGTTTTTTTCAGAAGTCCCTGTAACTCAGTTGCATTTAACTACAAAGGTCTGGGAGGGAGCAAAAAAGCAGTACCTTTAACAGCTGACAGGGAGTTTGCCCAAAATTGTTTATCATCCCTTCTAAAGCCTTCCTTTCTTTCTCATCTGTTAAAGCATCCAAATCCACAGCCCCTGGATCACAATCAGAACGATGAAGAGTAGGAAAAAAAAAAAAAAAGACAATCCAAACAACTTATTAAGAAACAATATGGTCAACTTACTTTACCTGGAGCTTTACGATCCTTTACCCCTAGAAAAGCCCCAGACAATGCCTCCATTTAAACTACAATCTGAAAACTCCACTCTGCACGTGGAATTTTAACTATATCTGTCAGGGCAAGAATTGCAGGCCTTCGCCTTATCAAATAAATTTAATTTACCTCATTGCAAGCAACAAGTAGCACACAAAAACCACCCAAAAGTTAGCTTTGAAATTAACAGCTTTAATTTTTCTCTAATATTAGTTGCTTTTAAGCAATGTGCCTGAACTCTAAACCACAAGAAACCTCTTCCTACAAATGCTTTTAAGTAAATAAGTGGCAAGAAAATCCAGTAATTTTTAGGAAAAAAAGACAAGAAACTGTAACAGCCCTCCTTTAAAAAAAACTCTCCTTTTTTTTGATGACACATTACAAGGTTTGCTGCCATATTTCATCGACAAATCTGCTGCCTTACCATATGCTGCTGAATGGTACACTCACAAATCAAGTGTCTACTGTCTAATAATGAAAACTCACAAGCCTGATGACAATGACAAGAGAACAAGCTGCTTTGTACCTTCATAAGTACAATAATAGAACACATTGAGCGCCTCCACTGCAGCTGGTCCCCTCTGCTTGTAGCCAAAAATCAAATCTATCCATTCATGAAGATGAGCAGAAACATACTCAGATTCCTAGAAAGAAAAATTGCTCTTGTAAGAATGAGAGAAACACTGCTCCCATCTTGAAGTTTTTACTATTCTGTGTGGAAAAGATTCAATTTCTAAATTAATAGCATCCATAAATTAGGTACTTAGCAATACATAGGGCAGAAGCATAAGAAACTTGTGGGTTATGGACTACTGGCAGGTAAGAGGGAAAATCAATACAGTGACACGAGATATGCACTATTGAAATGCACCTGTGCAAGGGAAGGTAATCTGCCAGCTCCCTAACACCAGACAGAGTCATCTTTAAATAGCAAAGGAACCCTACTCACCTACCTCTGCATTTTATCTCCTAGGACAGCAAATGCCCAAATCATTAGTGCCCAAAATGCCCAAGAGATTAAATGCTCTTTTCAGCATTTTCTCAATATGCACAGGAAGTTCTAATGTCAAATGCAACCACAACTCTAGTTTGAATGCCATCCCACTTGTTTTACATTTAAGCCACAGTAGCAATGTGCAGGTGTACTTCTTTTACGTCACACATACAAACAACATCTTACCAGAGCCTTCCTGTGTTTATAAATAAAGTCTTCTGGGGAGTGGGCCCACTTAGGCAGAACAACATCATTTACCACCTCTTTGGACATTTGAAGCTGGCCTAAGTTAAAACCTGGTGAATAATTCAGAAAAGTTTTAGAGTTGCTACAAAATATTTCAAGTGCCTTGACTTCTCAATAAAGATTAAAAATCATTATTTTCTCAGTGCAAGAGAAGGATATTGAGAAGTTGTTAATATAAATCCCTAATAATTCTACCAGTGATGTAGGAGGCTAAGTTCAGTTCTGCATGTTTACAATTTTAAATGATAGTGGATAACAATGATCCAAAACATCAAAATTATTTTGAAGCTTTAGTCCTAACCATAGAAGTAGTATTAATCTTTTACACATCCATCTGTAAACATATCTGCATTTGCTCATTGTAAACATAATTGCATATTGCAATTTTCCAGGATTAAGAGTCCAAAACACTTCAATAAGGTTATTCATAAGAAGGGAGTTACTTAGAAGTTTAAATCGTTATAAAGTCAAGGTTTTTTAAAAGTCTGAAATCTCACCAGCTACCATTGAAACAACTCTAAATACTTAAATTACTTTAAAGTGGGACTTGGGAGTTCTCAATTTTTCTAATTTAGAGCTCTAGTAGATTGTAGCAGCACAAACATATAAAGCCATTTCCAAGTTGTGCAAAGATAGAGAAACAAATCACTAAACAATAAATGTGAATTTAAAAAGGAGTCTCATCAGAATGCAGGATACTGTCTTTTCATTCAGCATTATAATAATTATAATTAATCTCTTAACTTTTGTTAAGTATTTAATCTGTATTAACTATTACTAACTTTTTCAAACATCCCAGTGAGCACCTCTGATCTCTCCACTGGGTAAACAACACTATTTTTAGCTATTCTTAAGCCCATAGCCTGAATTTTAAACTATGTTTAGGCTGCTGTTTAACACAGCCGGTATCTTCACTAAACAGTTTAAAGCCAGTATCACGATTAATGTCTACAGTCAATCACACCACAAAGTTTAAACAGTAAGTGTTCCTCAGCATTCACAAATGGTGGTAACAATTCTTTTCTGAAGAATACAGAAACAGTCTTCTGTGAGAATATTCCTAGGAGTCAGTTTACCATTTTGATTCTCCAGGAATTCTGGAAAGTAGAAGAACTCTGGGATAAGTTCCTTGACATCATTGGGGTTGTCCATGAGTGCCTGCCAGGTAGCAGGAATAGAGTGGAACTGTCTGTCAGCACAGTCAAATCTGAGGATCAGAAAACTCAGGTTAGACTTGGGTGATTCCATTAGTAAAATGACACGTAAGAAGCAGGAAGGGGATGCTTATTTGCTCAGCATACCTGCCACTCTGCAGCTGGATGTGAAGTGTTGTGAAAGGCTCTACCCGAATGAGGTAATGCATGACCCCAGCAGCATTTGAGTAATGTGTCCCATAGTGAAATTTGTCAATCATCCCAAGAGGATCCTCAAAATTCTCATATCTGAAAAAAGAAGTCTTTATAAATGCAACTGGGCATTATGGTTGATTTACATGTGGATTATGCTTATTCCAGGCAAAGATGCAAAAGAAATGACCACAACAATCTATGAGATAAAAATACACTGAGTTCCATCAAACACGAAGATTCCAAATCTTACTTAGAAAGTCCCTAAGAAAAAGACTGCTGAAAGATAAAAATGTACACCAGATGAAGCCTTTGCATGCCTGTTATACTCTTCCCTAGGCATTTGCTATCAGCTGTCAGAAACCTGACAAAGGGCAGACAGGACTGATGACTTTATACAACAAACCAATACACCCCATGCCACTAAAATGAATATTTACTAGTGAATAGACTTGTGATGGTTTCCTGCAGGATTCAGGAAACGTGTTTGACTGTGTAGAATGCAGAAGAGAGATTTTTTTACACTTGTGCCCATTTCCTTTTCTACTGGCAAACTCACTCTACCATGCCACCATCTGGCTGATACATTCCTCAGCCTCACAAGGCTGGTAAGAGAAATTTTAATTAAACATACTTCTACAGAACCCACTTCTTTACAGTCAGGATAGAGCCTAGTCATTCAAAGGAAATTCTCCCTGTTCCAAGTTTTCAGAAGATTTTGGAAGACACCGCTGCAGTCTGGTATGATAGCACACTCACTGCCCAGACTAGCAACATCACTACACTGCTGTGGGTTTAAGTGCCTGTCATTGGTACCTACAAAGGACTTGCTGAAAGTCACTTGAGACATATTTTATTTTGAAGATCATAATCTATGCTTGAAAAAAAGAGGAAGCACAGATTTAGGATCAATGCTACCTCTTAGCACAAGCAGCTCAATTCAGCAGTATGATTTCACATTCCTTATCTTGAAGCAGACATGGGACATGTTTTTTTCAGGCTGCTGAGCCATTAAATTGTTTTTGCAGTTTTTCAGTTTTTCATCTCCACAGCTGAGAAACAACTGAATATTTATAACAGTAAGTTTTGTCCTTTCACTGCCATATAACTGAGTGCTATATAATATAGTCTGAATGTAGCAGGAACAACAAACCAACCACATCTGCGAGTGCATCGGTTATGTCATAAAACCAGCTTCAAAAATGTCACTGCCACAACTTAATTTTTTAAATGTGTTATTAGCCGGAGGCTCAGAAAAGACAAAGAAATATAACCAAGTGTTCAAATACATACTTCTCTTTCACAGTCTTAGCATTCTTCTCATTTACCACACCTATAGGTTTGGACAGGTCCCTAAATACTGCAGGATTATTCAGGTCCAGTTCTTCTGAGGTGTAATCTCGTAAAATCCAGGGAAACTAAACCAAAAAAGTAAGCCAAACATCAGAGAGAGATTAAAGATACATACCTTTGGCAAAAATTTGAAAATTAACTTTTTAGTTACCACAGGATATTGAGCAAGGTCATTGTAAGTTCGTCCTGCCATAGTGTTCAGCTGAATAAGGTAGTCAAAGTTGGTTATTTCCCTATTCACCCATTTCTGAAAGACAAAGAAAGATAAAATCTAATTCAATATATCAAAGATATAATTATTACAAGTTACACATTTTGTCAGTATCTATCTGCCAGAGGACAGCACTGGCAAGTGAAAAGCACAAGACCACAAAAATTGTAGTCAAGTCCAGATTCAATTTCTCATAATGAAGTTTATTATCCCTTTGATTCAGTGATTGTGCTATCCATATTTCACTGAATCAGGTCCTGTTTGGTGACAGTACTGTTTCAAATACAGGGTAAAAATAAAAACAGGAAATAAGAGAAACAGAAAGAAGGCAAGTATGCAGGTACTGATAAAAAGGAGAACAGAACTTTGAAATCTATTAGAGTGCTAAGATCAAGACTTATTTATAAATTATTCTCCCATTGGTTAACAGTACAGGTGAAGAATCTGTAAACCAAATAGACTGTGCACCTTTGTTTGCTCCATTATTATATTCTAAACCAAGGAACAGACACAGCTGTGTTCAGAAGGGCTCAATATTTGTCTGGAGAGTGATGGAGATGTGTCATGACAGATGGTATTTTCTCTGTGTAAATATACAACTCAATAGTTTTCATTGTCAGGAAAACAAAGAACAAAGTATTTCCAATATTTTAAACTTATTTGTAAAGCTTCCTCCCTCAGAGAAAACAATTTTGGCATAAGGAGATGGAAGACAAAAATACATTTACTATATTTAAAAATTTATATGTGTTTATGGTAATATGGACATTTTGACATTTTCCTTTTTTACCAATATTACTAATTCCCACTTAATATTCATGTGAGTTTTGTTGAAAGCTCCATCATGAAAAGATAGCAGGGAAAATTATTTGCAAATCCAGTAAAACAAGTTTAAGAGCAGCACTCAAGATCATAGAATAAAACCAGAAGCCAATGTGCCATGTTTTATATTCTTGTTAAAATGCCTATCAATCTCATCACCATAGCCTGGCTAAACCCATTTTCCTGACTGTAAACACAAACCAAACTACCCTAAAAACATGCACAGGAAAGTTCAGGGGCCAGGCTGAGGGTACAGAAGTTGACAGCTGCCACCGAAACACTGGGGGAGTCCTTCAAAAGGAGAGGAATTCTTTAGACCACTGAGCTGAGGTCTCATACCTGCATCAAGCCTGACGCTTTGAAAAGCTCCTGTGGCGATCTGGTCCCAGAAATGTTTGGAGAACGCAGTGACAATATCCGACTGTAGACTTTGTTTCGTACCTGTCAGAAAACAGTACTGATAAAACAATATTCTGGAGCCTGAAGGGAACAATTAAGCAACTTATCTGCTGATTAAAATATGAAATTTTTACAGTTACACTCTGAAGTGTAACTATAAACACAGTTACACTTTCAAGTACTTCGATCTCTTGCTGTTTAAAACATTTGGACATGGATGGATGTGACATCCGTCACATCAAAACCAAACCACACAACACTTTCTAAGAGCTGACCTACTAATAAATTGACCAGCTAGTATGTAACTCACCCTAAATTCTGAAATTTATCATAGTCCCTCATAAAAAGGATCACTGATATTACCTGGGGGGGCAGAAATTCAGTACCCCTTAATCATCGAATATCAATGATTTCTAATGTTACTGCAAAAAAGAAATAATTTGTTCAATCTTCAAAAATATGAGCTTCAAAACACTTATATTACTACTGAGGTGACCTTAGTAAAATAATAATTCTGTATAACAGAGAGAGACAAAGGAAAAAGGAAGATCTTGTTTGATCTATCTTTTCACATTTATTCAGTTTCTAGGTGCCAGATTGCAGTGTAGATTTCCATGATGACTCTGTAAAGCAAACCTTTTGCTATTAGTGCTACAGTATTAAGAAAGGCACCAGACTCAAATATAATCACTGATCTTAAACTTAACCTTATGCTTATTACATAAATCCATGACATTTAAGAAACCCATACCTCCTTATTGAAGTTGAGGAAATAGTTGGTTTGATCCGTAAGGAAGATCTCCAAAGCTGATCTCCTCAGGTTGTACCGACGCAAATGGATCTCTCGAATTTGAGAAAGGTGCCATTTGAAATCAAAACCTACCCCTAGGAGGAACACTCTGTTTACTGAGTTGGAATATATATTTTCAAAAAACCTTTTTCTACAGATACAGTGCACTACCAGCTCCAAACATCTCAAAAGTTATTCCTAGAAAGTCTTACAGCTGATGTGATTAACCACTTTGATAGGAAAATATTAACTTCAGATATTGTGGTGCTGAAAGAAATGAAGCAAGAAACATCTGATGGCATGTAGAATTTGTTTTTGCTTTCTGATTAAAGATGTATCATAAATGTATTCTGTTGATAAGAAGTATGAACCAACTCCTTTTGCTTTCTTAAACAGGCTCAAACGAACTTTTACGTTTAGATTTCCCAAAGGCTGAACATTTTGGTATACTGATTTGGAAAATTTTACTATTATTTGTCCAACATTTAATTTCAGTATTTTCACAACCAGCTGTGCAAGTTCTATTAAATTTCCCTAAATTAATACAGATGATTAATGCTTACATACTACTACTTTTTAATCAATGCATAAGTACAACATTATTTGTTGTAGAAAGAGAACACTGAGGTGCCATTTACAAAGCAAATTAGAGGTAGTAACTTTTTTTTAAGCAGCAGGTTTTTTAGTAAGTTATTTTTGAGAAATACTAAGAATAGTTAATCAATTTACCAACTCAGAAAGTACAGTTCCAGATTCTTGATTCTGAAGGGATCAGTCAGCCACTAACCATCAAGTGCAATATCAATTTTGTCTCTTTACAATTACTTTGACACTCATTTTCAAGACATAAAATCAGCCTACTAAAAGCAGAATGCTGAACTATACTGAAAATAAGGAGATATTGATCACACTTACCTTCCTCCTTCTCAATGCTAACATCAAAGAAGTAGATGTGCTGGGTAGTGACCTCCAGCCTGCCTGGTATCACATCAATTACTGTAATGAGTTCACAGTCTTCAGACAATATTAGCTTTTCTTTCTGACTTTCCTCATCCTTCTCATCCCTGCAAAAACACCACTAAGTATTACAGGGCTGGGTGGATTTTACTGTTGCTTAGGTCCTTGGTCAGAGTACAATTCAGAAAATAATCAAATTTGAATGGCATTAAAACTGCAACATAAACAATTATATAAAGCTGCTTTAATCAGCAGCTTGGGTGGTTCAGACTAGACTACAAATATAATTTTATAGCATCACTCTTCTGTCTTGATATTTTCATCTCAGGCACAGTGGACTTGACTTCATCTGAAGTATGAAAATATCAGGCTGCATTACCCTTTCTTATTTAATTGTTAGGTGCTTAAGTTCTCTGGAGGGTAGAACTGAGTTCCAGCTCATGTGACTGAAGTTATCTTCAGAGTTATTTTGCTATAATCTACAGCAAGCATTTAATAACCTTTAAAGGACAAAATGTATCAATACCACTCAGAGTGCCAATTCTACTGCACTTAACAACCCAAACACACATAGATGCATGCACAACATATGTCCAATTACTGAAGCAAAGCATTTGCTATCCTCCCTCAACTCTCATTTCCCTGCTCTCTTTCTTTCCCCCCTGCCTTTTTTTTTGGTTGCAGTCACACAAGTGACACAAAGGAAGCACAGCAGGCTTTCCCTCTGGAATGCTCTTAAATACAAGGCACTCTCTAGCACTTAAATGCCAGCTACACAAATTCTCGTGCTATGCAGCTGAGAGTGGAGTGAATGACCATGGCAACTATGGAGAAGAGGCAGCTCCAGTCTGGTCCATGTCCTTACACAGCAGATTGCCTCCCGAGAATCCTAGTCAATATACATAGCAGAAAAGCCTTAACAATTCTGTAGCTTCAGCCCACCTGTAAACACTGAATCACTAATGGATTCTCATAAACATCTGCTCTGACTTCTTTTCCCTGGGGCTTTTCTTGTCTCAATGGTGACAATGATAATCCAACAGTGACTTTGCTGATCAAAACTGCCCTGGATTGAGCTGTTAAGGCCAGACAAAGAAAGAGGGAAACTCTGGATGCCATTCAACTCCCAAAGTTGTTTCTCACTCCTTATCCCTAGCACAGAAACAAGTGACAATTCCTTATCCTGTTCTACTTACAAACTGGAACTGGCTGCAGTGTCTTCTTCTGGTAGCTCCAGAACATCATCTTCCAAGTCACTCACTTTCACCTGCTTCACCACCTCCAGAAGCAGAGACTCACTGGAGGGCTGTGTCTGGTGCACACCTAGCATAAATGGACATAACGGCTCATAACTTTTCCTGCTACAATACTTTTGGAAATCTAACCTACTAAGCCTGTATTCTACAGCTGAATTTTGGTTTTAACCAAGTAAGAAGCAACTAGGTTTCTTCAGTATTTTTGTGGTTAAGCAGTACACTACAAACAGTCCTTGAGCTACACTGAAAACTATGAGAGTAGAAAGGGAACACAATATGTAAGAAAAATTTAACTTGAATTCTGATGTGGACACTGACAAGAAAATATTTTTCAATATTTTTCTCGACTTTGCTAAAGCATGCAGATTTAATAAAAATGCACGGCATTTGCTTTTTGGTTATGTGGGTTTACAAGAGAGTTTTGGGTTTATTTTTTTGCTTGAGCCCTGATATCCAATACACCAAACTTAACAATTCCACCCCTAATTCATCTGTTTGGCACACTTGTAAAACAAAGCATTTTGTTTCTTCAAGAAAGAAGCAAAGAGATCAGAGTAAGCAGTGTTTGTTCAAAGCCTTTTAGAATTTGTGACTAAAACGTGTAGAAACAATCTCATAAAACAAAGTTGTATAACTTCTTATTTTAAAACATAGGAGTTAATTTTTATTTATTGTGCAACAAAACCCCACATTTCAATGAACCAGAACAAAAAGAATTCTACTCAGTATTCTGTTTCAGGTCAAAGAAACGTAATACAGATTTTACTACAGATGAAATAAAGAAAAAAACCATCCAGATTTAAGTATCTAGCATATACTGCTAATTAAACACAAAGAGGAAAGTGGGTATCTTTCTTTGGTAAGAACTCAAGTGAGATAGCAAATACAACTTTACCTAAATTATCTCTCAGGTCACTAGCATCCTGATGAGAGTTGAAGTTGTAATTCTGCACTAGTTTTAGTCTCATACGTGAAAAATTTTCCACATTTGAAAGTTTCCAGTGCACAGGACGCTGTTTCCTAGGAAAAGAAGAATATTCATAAAAATAATCTGAATAAAGACCTACAGGAATGAACTGATTACAAAACAGTTCATATTTATAAAAATACTGGTCATCCACTTGTACATTGTAAAAAATTAAAATATTAAAATACAGTTTATTCATTTTGTTTCACAGTGCAGGTCTGATCATCACTATCTTGTAAATAGTATTTATTTTCACAGAATTAGCAAGGTTGGAAGAGCTGTTCAAGATCATAAAGTTCAACTGACAACCCACCACCACCACGATCACCCCAAAATTTCTAATAAGAACATTCCCTGACACAGCTTGAGGCTATTTTCTCTTGTCCTGTCACTCAAGACTGTAGATATCAAGAATGGTTATTGCAGTCAATCTGACCTGGTTTTAACCACACGAAACTGTGAGCCAGTAACTTTTAAGCATCATGTCCAGTTTAGGAACTCCAGCCTCACCTTTCAGCCCAAGGCCCACGCTCAGAGAACAAGTAAAGCTGGGCTGCTCTCCACTGCCTCAGGGTGGCTGTGTGTTGACTGCTAAGCTGTTTGAGCATGCTGTTGTACCTCAGATTTTCCTGCCGAGCCTTTCTGCTGAATGGCTCCACAAAGTGCTCCTGAAAGACCATTGCAAATAGATGTGGCACTGAATTAACTCTGACCTTGGAAAACAGCTTTCCAAGAATTCAGGGCAACAAGAAGAATTGGAAAAGGTTTAGCAAAAAAACATTCTGAAATTTTAAGGTAATTAGGAAATTTTAAAAAGCTTAGACCTAGAAGTAATAGTGCAAGACTAATTTAAAGATGTGAAGAAAGCGTTATCAATGCTGAATCCACACTAAAGCAAATTTGCATTCTCAGAAAAGCAGTCAGTTTTACATATCTTACTGTAATGGGTAGGATTTTTCTTAGATTCTGGTATTCTTGATGTGACACTCATTGTATTTTTCCTTTAGCTATTTCAATAAAATAGACCTATAAGTTTTGTTATTAAGAAAGCAGAGACATGTAACTTCACTATGGTATTGCCTGTAATTACCAGTTAGTTCTAATGCTGAAACTCAATCTGGACCTTAGAGAGGTCAATTTAGAAACAATTTTTCCAGACATTAAATAAGAACTGGTCACTGTTGGAAATATTTTAATTGTATTGAAATATGGTTAAACAAAAAACCCAAAGAAACAGCTCATAATGGAAAACAGGTTTTAATAATTCAAAACATGAATCAAATAGGATGCAGCTTATGGCTGAGCATATTTCTACCTTGCTGTATGAAAAGGAAGGCCTACTGTAGTGAAATAACTTAGATAGCACATAATAATAGAGCAGAATTAGAAAGCATATCCTAGAAATGCATATAGCCCCACTACCCATAAAATCTTAACACAATTAACTTGTTTACAGTTACTTGAACTGGATCATCCTGAAATTCATTTTCTCCATCTTTTAGAAGGCAACTCGAGAGAGAGTTCTTTTAAGAGAGCCCTGCAGTCACTGAAAACCTTACCTGAAATTTAAGCTTACTTTCTCCTCTTTCCCGGTCTCGCTTGTGCATGTTCACCATAAATGCTTCATAACAATCTTTCCAATAAAGTGCCATCTGCTCATTATCATGTCTGAATGAATTCTCTTCATATTGCTTCATATTTGGAATAATCTGGTTCACCAAAACGAAATAAAAAGTACCATATGATTTCTAAATGGGTTCCTCTGCTTTCATGGCTGAAAAGAGGGAGGAAATGATAGAAAAAGAATTTACTACTTACATATTTGTCAATATAAACTTGCCACTCCTCAGATCTGCAGTATTCTTGAAAGTCCTCAAAGAAAGATGGGCTGCCATTCGTAGGAGGCAATGAAGGAAGGTGCAGATTCATAAAGAGAAGTTCATAAATCTTGGATACCAATGTCCGAACAAGGGGAATCAAAAATGAGTAAGTTTCTGTCTTCTCTTCAATTGACCTACTCAAAATGCCTTCCAACTTCCCCAGGAGGTAGCATGCTTCAGGCTGGCTCTCAATTACTTTTGTCTGAAGTAGGGTGTTTAGTTTGGCTGCTGCCATAGCACAGACCTACAAAAACAAACAGCAAAAAAAACCACGATCCTCCTTGAACACCCATCTTTTTCCTACCACTCCTGCCTGCATATTCCCATCCTCAAACAGAAGCCCTCTACCTCTTTGCTGTGCTCTGGAGATGCACATTGACAGGACTGTAGAGTAAACCTGCAAAAGCTAAGAACCAATAAAACATCTTCCCAAAAGAAGGATGAGGGACTGCCATAGGTCTGCTCACTGATATGAGCAGCTCTCCAAAAACCACAACAGTTAAATGAAATGTGCCCTTAAAACTCAAGTACCACTTGTAAGAATTTGCAACAAACCTGTAAGTTGTCTTGTGCAATAAATCCAAGGAGCAGCTGGACTTGCACCTGTGAAAGCCTAATTGCCTCTAGGCCAGCAGAGTACCAGACTGACAGACTATCCATGAGAGTCACTAGTTCTTCCAAGAGCTATTACAGAAATAGAAAATTAGCATAACATTAAAATAAAATATACTGAAGTAAAAGTAAAAATAACTACTCTAGCTGGAGACACAATAATTTCGAAGAGCTGAAGAAGAGGTTGTGTTTACATTTATAATTTAACCAAACCCAGAAATTCATCCAGGAACACTGCAGTAATTTAAAGAAATTTGTAACATCAAAAATCTACCTAGCCCAGTACATTAAGCCAAGTACCTCCCCTAAATAAAGTACATATATATATATATATATATATATATATATATATATCTGAGCGTGTGTGTACAGGGAGAGAGAGAGTATATATGCTTATTGATTTTCCTATAAATTGACTCCAGTAAATGCCATATCCTTAGAAAATTTAAAGGACTCCACTTCCACTCTAGGAGGCACTTCTTCCTGTCAGTATTTAAATAGTAAAAGTGATACAAGTCTTGTGAAAGGTGGGTATTCCCAAGGCAAATGGCACATTTTGCTATCCAGATGTGCTTGTTTCACACTAATACACTTCTATATACTCTCTAACAAATTACTCAAATGTAAAATCATTCTGACTGAAACACCCCATTTAGGATATTACAGTGCTTTGAATTCTCCCTGGGCACAGTACAAGATAATTTATGAAAACACTGTTATTTTCAATTCAGAGTTGGCAAGAAGCACAATTGTCACCACTCCAAAGTTCTCATTTCTAATTAGGTCTCCCAACAGAAGGCAAAGCTTTTAATAAGAAACTTTTTTAAAACAAGCAATTAAAAGCTTTAAGCTATGTTTACTTAAGCAGGCATTTTGGAGAACAGCATAGGAATTACTATGTTAATGACTCTTGATATTATACTTTTTTCTTAAAGAAAGTAGCCTTAAAAAATATTTTTAAGGATTTTTAGAGAAATAATGACAGTTTACATATAATCTCTCTCTGCTTTTGCTTAGAAAAATTGAAAAGCAAAGACAACTCCGACTGTGAAGAAAGTATAACCAGAGCCAGAGATTACGTAAATGCTGAGATAAATTACATGTGTTGAAACTCCAGTATGGGCCAAAACCCAGAAGTGCCATTTCCCAACTTGCAACCAAGAGCAGAGTTTTGGCTGGTCTTTCATTCAGGATGCTCAGAGAGTCATAAATGCTGACAAACAGTAAAAAATCTGCTTAGGCTACAACTGCTGCTGTTTCATTAGCTTTTACATTTTCTAAATATTTCTCCAGTCTGAAGAAACCTGAATTCTCAGTCAAGAGTACCACTTACATGTCTACCTAATTTGCAAAACTAACTACATTCCCTATGGTATTCACATTTTTATTCATGAAGGGACACTCTAATCCATTCTGCTATAAATCCTTACTCTGTAATATCTGTGATTTAATATGACTAGAAGCATGGCAGACTCCAAGCCAACAAATTTCTTGTTACCATTTCAGCCTATATACAGTACTTCCATTATGCAGTTACTGTACCTTTTCTGTCCATAGATTTGAATTAATTAGTCCTTCTGCCTGCAGGAAACCTTGTACAATTAGCAAGAGCTTGAAGGCATTTTCAGCATGTGTAGGGAGAGCTTTTGAATCTCTGTTATCAGTGACTGACCATTCTAACATCTTCTCCAGCAAGCTGCATGTAAAACAAAATCCCAAAGTAAGTATTACATGTTCAGCATGTGTAAGTGGCTTTTAAAAAATCCAATTAAGCATTTAATTGAATCTCTTAGTCTGCAGTTACATAACTGCCATCTTCTTGATAAGCCAATGAGATAAAAGTGACTGAGAGACTCATGAAAACAGCGATAGTTTTAAAACCTTCTGGCTTCAAGACATTCCTGAACAGGTACAGGAATATATTTCTGACAGTATGTGAAGACACAGCAGAGAAAAGCACATCTTGCTGGGAAACACCCAGCTTCCCAGCTTCATTCATGTCCCTCACTTCTGTTTCTCCTCAAAAGGGATGAACTGTACACTCACTTGAGTTTTATTTCATCAGAAGGCCGCAGCAACTCGTTAGACATCCCCAGTTTGGTGAGAGCAGAGAACACCTGTCCTCTCTCAATCCAAGCATCATCATCAGATTTTTCAATACCTTTCCACATTATACACAGTAGGATGTCTGTAAGTAACTGTATGAGTTCATTATCACTCCCCTACAAAAGAAGTTAAATATTTAAGGCCCTTTAGTATAGAAAACTTCCAAAATATTTCTTATTCATCACAGACCCTATGCTTTCATGCTTCAACATTTGAAACTCTGCAGTCTAAAGTCCAATTTTTTCAATTGAAAAGCTCACAAAAACACAAATATAAGAGACTGTGGCTTGCTTGTATGATGTAAAACAAGCTGCCTTTAGCCACCCTTGATTTTTTCACAGCAGGTCTGCTCCATGCTTCCTCTGGATGATAAAGGATGTTTAAATATAGAGGGGGAAGAGTTTGCAGGGGGCTTTCTATGGTTTCTTGTGGTTGGGAGGAGAGGTTAGCCTTATTTTTTGTTTGTTTGTTTTTTTAAAGTTACCCCAAGTGGACAATGAAAAAAGAAGACACATTACAAAAGGAAGTACCCCTATTCACTATAAAAGAGCCATATTGGTCACTTTTCTGTTGAATGGTAGGAGGGCCAAAAAAAAAAATCATTAATTAGGGAGATTGAAAGAACAAAATGGAATTTCCAACAGCTGGAGAAACCAGTCCCATAGTTACTTACTCCTTGGTTTTCAAAGAGAGAAAGCTCAGCAGCGAGGCCCTCGTCATTCGTAACACCCAGCTCTTTGTCAGGCTGTCCAGAGAAGGGCTTTGTGCTCTCCGTGGGCGAGGGAGTGCTGGGCTGGCTGTCTGTCATCTGATTCCCAACATCAGCCAGTTCATAAGAGTCCACACTGGACAAATCTAAACTCAAATGTGAAGGATTACTGTGCCATAGTTCTACTCGGCCCTCCGATCTGAAAGACATCTCTGCTGTGGATGCATCTTCCAGTGGCATAACAGAGAAATGGGCAGGGACATCCAGGGATTTGTTGTCTTCTAAACTCCACTGATCAAACAGACCATTAACTGATGCAAAGCTGCCAGCTTTCTCTCTCTCTGTCTTATCAGCTTGATGTTTCTGAACCTCTTCAGTAGGCTTTTTATCCTCTTCCCTGGAGGAATCAGTCCTGTTCTCCTTAAAGCCAATCTGTACCTCTGAGTTTTCTTTAAGGAATAGTCTAACCAAAGTGTCCTGCCAGCCCAGCTGCTGAGAAATCTGTTGTGCTGCATCCAATTGGGAATGCAAAAGGTGCAAAATCTAAGGATAGAAGATATCCCATATCTACACATTAATTTTAGCATCCATCTGGCTTTTCAATTAAACATTTTACAATCTTACAACTTCTTTACTTTTCTTACAACCTTATATAAAGAACCATAATCAGCTAATAATAAGCAAATCAGCTACAAAGTATTTTTTCCACATAAAAAACATATATTTGAAAAAAAAAATTCTCAGGAGTAGGGGAGAAAAGAAGCTATCAAACCATATTAGTAAGTTGCCATATTTCAGTAGCTCTTCTGCAACAATCCAGTTATCTCAATAAATACTCCCATTTACCCATAGTCTAAAAGAAAATACTCAAATAGAAAATATGCTTGATTAGGAACTATTAAATAGAAAAAAATAAAATTACAGTATTAATAGCTTACTGATAGTGTAAATTATAGTTTCACTTCTTCATTTTGAGAAAGCTTAACGGACTATATAGTGTCTTACAGCTACCATTCCGTACTAATACCAGTGATACAAGCTTTGATAAAACTCAGTAATTCAAGGAGCCTACTATCTCAAACCTGTAGAAAATGCAAGCTATTTGAGAATCATGATAGACGCTTCTTCACTTTTTGTTTTGGCTCTTGAAAGTACTTGAGTACACAAAATTCAACAGTAAGTGACAGATAGGTCTCATTTTTTAAATAAATCATTGCTAAACATTAACACCAAATACTGCCAATGTGCTTCAAAGAAATAATGTAGTTATCCCACTGTACAGTTTTATAGGCTTGAAGGACAGTATTGCACTAAAGAAGACAACTAACCTTTCTACAGATAATCACTCTCATGTTTATATCTGATCTATGAGCCAGATACACTACAGCTAGAAGATCTTTATAATTCACAGCAGGATCTGTAGGGAAGAAAAAAAAAAACACCATAAACAATATCACACAAGAGAACATAACAGATAAGTATTTCGATATTGCCTTGGAAGTTACAACTGCATCCAGGGATAGTAAAAGGAACAAACTTCAGGGAACTAAGAAAATGTTAGCTGAGACAAATGGGAACTGCGACTAGAACAACTCTACAAGTAACACCTCTGGCTTTCCTCAACAAGAACCAGGTACGCTGGCCTCTGAGCAGCAGAAGTAGACTAATGTCAGATATAGCACTTGCCAATTACCTGCATACAGAACTTGGTTAAGCAGGTTTTTAATAAGAGAAACAGTAACTGAGGATTCATTCAGAAGGAGTCCCAGCCCGGAGTACCCCACTTCTCTGAGTCGCATACGGTGCTTGCTCCGCTCATAAACTTTGGTACATTTCAGCATCTCTTCCACAATCTGTAAGGAAAAGTAGACACAAATGCAAATTAAGCACAGAAAAGCATCCATATCTCTCAAGCTTGTATATGATATATCATGGTGGTCCACAGTTTTTAAAGTTTATTTGATAAACTAACTCAAAAAACATACTTTTTTTAAAGATCCCAATACTGTAAGAGAACACTAATTCCTTTGTGACAATGCCATCCAGCTAACACAAGAGAAAAGAAAAAAACAAACTTGGATTATTAGTATCTTTGTAATGAAGTACATTTCTGCCAGACCAATAGAAAATATAGATTTATGTTCAATTGATTAATTTTGGAACATATCATTCAATTCATTACCTTGAACACAAGTTCTCTAAGCCTGTCAGAGTATCTTTGATGCAGTAACAGAGCATAAAGAATATCAGCATTCCCTGGTTCAAAGAGCAATAAAAAAAGCTGGTCTGGCGTTGGACTGGAATGAAGCAGGCTGAAGAGAATGTCCAAAATTCCACAGAGCTACAAAATTAAGACAACCAAATTAATACCCAGTTGATTCAGATTTCATGCTTTGTTTTAGGGAAATTTTCTTGGTTTTTAAGTTTTAACTTTGCTGGTTAATAGACATTTGTTGCTCAATATTACTATATTTAAACAACTTTTAATACATTTTTACTCTCTATAGAACACCTATCAAATTAAGTAGGGACACAAAGCAAGTTCAAGTGCTGTTGATGCTACAAAATCGAAACTACATGATCACAACTCCTGGTCAGTTGAAGGTCAATTAATTTGGTTTTTTAAACTAAGAAAACTTTTCTACTGGCACATCCTTATCTTACCTATATCTCAACAGAACCACACAACAGTTAACTTTTTGCTTGTGGCCATTTTCTTCTTTGTACACCCTTCTTTTAAGTACAGAAGGCAAGACTTCTAAATGCCAAGATGCAAAACCAAACCATGTCCAGTTTAAACTATGAATTTATGCCATGTTGCATACCTGCTCCTCGTCACTGGTGGCAGCTATGTATCCTACAATGCTCTGAATTTCTTCATGTGTTCCACCTTTGCTCAAGAAATATTTAATCAGTCCATACAGGGATGTCCGTATTGTCCTCAGGTCATCAGGAGCCAAATCACTGTCTTTACAACCAGTCCTGTTTGCCAACAGACCAGAAAGGCAACCTAAGGAAGTTCTTCATGGCTCATTAATAGCAATTTGATGGTGCCAGTCTGGTAATTTTTCATCTACCCAGGCATTATGCACAAGTTTTCAATTTTTACTGAACACAAGCAACTGATAGAAATAATTAGATCAGACTTTGCAGGCCTATAAAAGCCATGAAGTGTAGACTTGTACTGATCTGGATACAGGTCAGGGTTGCAGGTTCCCACCTCCCACAGGAAAGAGCAAAGTCTCTAGCCAATCATCCTCAAACACATATTAATAAGCAGATATAAATCATCAGCACTGCAAGGTTAAAATTTCAAATTTCTAAAAAAAGTTCTACTTCAAATTCTACAAGCATTTAAAAGAATTTAAAATGCTAAACTTTTTATAATGTTAATGTTCTATGACTTAATTTGCATTGTTGAACACAAGTCCTACTATTTTGTAGTTTTAATTATTTCTTCAAGTGCTCCTAGTGTCACTAACAAACTTTACATAATCTTAGCATAATAATTCAAGGCAAGGCAAAGTAGTAAGTCAAATGGGAAAAAATAATTTTGTAAACTAAATCAACCACCAAAATCCAACCTGTTTTATTTATTTTCTCATTAGAATGATGGCAAAGAACTCCAAGAGCCACATACAGTAAATGAGGATTCAGAAGTAGTAAAATTCATACCCATAATAAATCCTGAGTGTGTCCAGAAGAAATTGCACACCATACTTCTTTCTGAAGAGCCTTCTACTGTCCTTGATGATTGTAGAAAGATATTGTATATGACCTACAAGAAAGTTTTCTTTTAGAACCAAGATAAAGATTTGTGTCATGTGAAGAGTCCTGCATGTTCACACAGTTGCCTGAGGCCAACAGCTCACCGATTCTGAAGGGAAAGTCACCACTGTTCCAGATGCTGAAGTCAAAAAGCAAGTGGTGATACATCTGTTGCAACAGCTGCATGTTCTTTTCTACTGAGACTTGTTCTATCAACAACTGTACAGCCATCAGGACATTCACATCCATTAAGATGCTTGGCACCTGGCAAAATAACAACAAAATACTGAATGCCCTAATAAAATTTGATTTTAAAAGAAACTTAAACTTCCATTTTTTAATCTTCTACAATGGAACAATGTCCGCTCCATTACAGCAATACATTACTCTATTAAAGCAATATAATGAACACAAAACTAGTCTTATTTGAATAATAAACAATGCAATATCTATATCAAAAAAAAAGCAGAACATGAAAAAAAATTTCACTTTGCAGATAAATACCAACTTCTCACACCTTTTTGCTTTCAGAAACACAAGAAAGAAAATTCTTACCAAGGAGGCCTTTCAAGACCGTGGCATTCTGGCTATGCTTCAAAATAATCAGGACTTCATCCACAAAATTCATTACTGAATGATGTTTCTCAAGTTTGCTCACCTTCTGTAACAAGGCTCCTAGGGTGGCAACTCCATGGGAGTGAATGAGATTTTCTTGATTAACATGATGCCCCTGAATAAAGTGTTTTATCATCAAGATGAAAGTTGCAACTATGTTCTTCTCCAGACGTGCTTCTGCAGAATAGAACAACAATAGCAAAAGTCTTAAGGTTTATCATTGGAACACTGCATAAAAATAGAAGGGAAAAAGTAAAATCAAGTGTTTATATTCCTCACTACTTCTTGAACTTCTCAACTCCTGTTCCTTAGCTGTAGCCTGTCTTTAGATTTTTCTCCTGTGCAGAATCACAGCCATTCCATGCCTCTCCAGAACAAAGTGATCCCAGTCCTGACTTCAGTTGCTTCATCCATAGCTGTAGGTTACAAACTTCTTTGTTAAAATCTCTTACAAATGCTGCAGTTATTTTCCCTCTGTAGTTGCAAACTGACACTTCTGAGCCATGGTATGCAAAAAAATTAGAGACACAGAGAAGATCTTTTTTTGACTCTTCTCCAGCATTTCATCTTTGAAAAAAAGTGGTGCTCTGCCTTGCAAGGTCTGATTTCTCAGTGTTTTTTGTTAAGGTCCGTTAATTCTCAATATTAGCAAAGATTTTAAAAATCTATCATTAAAAAATCAATCCTTTCAGTATCTTTTTATTTTAATCTAAAATGTGACTGTGGGGAAGAGGTAGGAGCCTGAATATTTTATTAAGAAAATACAAGTTTGGCTAAAGGCTAAACAGTGCGGTTCTGATGATGCTGTCCCCGCACTCGATCTGCAGGAAAGCTTCTCCTGTTGATATTAGTAAGTTTTACATCAAACATAATTTCCCAAAACAACCAGAATAGGAATTAAAACAATATCATACCTCGGTATCCATAACAGTAAATCATGAAATGAAAAATAATGCTATTAAATATATCTATACTTGAAATATGTTATATTATTTTTTATATAGTGCTGAACTCCTGGTATTCAGTATCTATGTCAGGTATCTAGGAACAGAAAGAGCCTTTCAGCTTTCCACAGATGTTCTGGAACATTCAGCACATAATAAACAGACTTCTGTAATTCAAAAAAGGATTTATAAAATCAAGCTTAAAAATTAGTTCACTTCAGTTTCACTTTCCTACCTGATGCTTTTGGGGATGAAAACACCACCCAGTCACCCTCTACAGGAGTTGCAAGTTCTGGAGGCAGCGTTTCTCCTTCAGACTTCTCAGGCATCTGTGCACCAAGAAAGCTGATCTGCTCCAGCAAAGGAAACAACACATTCATTCCACCAATACAGTTGATCATATCCTGAATCAAGAGAAAAGGCAGGAAAAACACCATAAATAAAATCCCTTCAACTATAGCAAAAATTTATTCCACATACAGGAGTACTCACAAACCAATAAGAATGTCTCACAGGCCACCTACACACGGGCCATCCTGTCAGCTCTTGTTCTGAAAGTACATTTTGTAAATTTTCTTCCTCCTCCCACCATATAAACACTGAAAACTGAAGGGCACAAAAGCTTAGGAAGAATCTTCTGCTAAATATATTTGAAAAGCAGGAAAAACATTTCTCTGATTTCTAAGTTACTTGCAGCAGGCAGTAAGAGAAGACTAAGATTATACACATCTCTGCTTTAATTATCTTCTTCCAACATTTCAACTTCAGGCAGTTAAATAATAGAATTTTATTTTTTTTTAAATAACTCTACATATACATCAATTCTAAGTCTCTTCTTAAAATTCAAGTCTCCTTAATCCCCTTTTTTCCCCACCTTCTCACACGCAGAGACAGCACAAGAGAGTCCCTGGAGGTGTTTAAGGACAGACTGGATGTGGCACTTAGTGCCACAGTCTAGTTAGCAAGATGGTGTTTGGTCACAGGTTGGACTTGATGACCTCAGAGGACATTTCCAATTTAATTGATTTTGGATTCTGTTATTCAAATAATGCTTGTGATAAGTCATAATATATATTACAACAAGATTTCTAGAAGTGATTCACAATCACTTCAAAATCAGGGTCTTAGCAAGCTAGTCAGAGACACCCACTCATTTCCCCAGCTTGCTTCAGAGATAAACAGTGTGAGGTCCATTACTTGGCAAAGAGGACAAACTGAAGTATTTTAGAACTATTCACATCCTAGCAAAATTAACTAACAAGTGTCTGAATTTTCTTGACATCAGTCTCAGCAAGTGATTGTAGAGATATGCACAGTGGATATGTACAGTGTAGCTCCAACATTATTTCTTTATTAATCAGTTTGCCAGTACTGTCAATTGTTCACTGCTCTCAGAAAAAAAGGCTGATCTTATTTATAGAGGATGCATTTTCCTCAAGATGAAAAAACGTGGTGTTCTACTGACAAGTCACAAATGTTAACTAAACCCTAATAATCTGCATCTAACTCAGAGTTTATGACAGCAAGAAAATCATGACAGAATTCCCTATAGATGACAAAATGCTATCAATACACAATATGCAGTCAACATTATGAAGAATAGTCAGCAACCACAAAATATCTTCATGCATTGTGACAATAAAAGCAATGACCCTCCTAAGCTCTCAATAAATGTAATGTAAATGTAACACTACTCCAGCTACAGTGTTACCCCATGAATTCTCAGTATAAAAACCTGGTGCATCTGTTAAATATAATTTGCATTATGATGATAACTTCCAGCATTCCAAAAGCTAGATGACCATTAAGTGGCATCCCCTCTCTGGCAACAGAGAGTGACAGGCACAACTTTCCCAGGCATTGTTCTGGGAAAGGCTGTGAGAAGATCAGAGTAAAGAATGAGAAACAATTCTTATCTTCACTTGCTGCACCTGTTGTTGTAAACATGTGGAATGTGTTATGGAGATCTGTTTACCAAAGGGTGATTTCTTAATTGGCCAATGGTGATGGTGTTTGGATTTCAAGGACCAACTGTGTCCACCTGTATCAGACTGTCAGTAAGGGCAATGGGTTTCTTAGTAAGTATAGTCTAATAAAGCAATTTATCAGCCTGCTGGAATCATGGAGTCAATGGAATTATTACCCAGCCGGGGACACCGTGCTATGACAGACATGCACAGCCACCGTCATTTTTACATCAGGTTCTGCCTCTTCACAACACATTTACCTTGATGTCCCAATTCACTACTTTGTTTCCTGTTAGTCTTCCATGTAAAAGATTTGCAGACAGGTCAAGGCAAATTGGGTTTCTGCAGGCCTGTTAAACAAATAAAGAAGCCATGATATCATCAAGCACCTACAGATGCTTGGAACACAAGATTTTGTGCCAGTGTGTTGATATTGAAGTATTTAAACAACATGAAACCCCTAGAATATAACATATGACATTTTAGGTTTGACATTCTCTATTGCACAAGATAATTCCATCCTTCTGCTAAACCTACTATGTCTGCACAAGACTACAGTTGAAGAAAGCTCTCACTGCTCCTTATCTTCCCATAAAAGCCACAGTGCAAACACTGAAAGCAATGCATACTATGTAGTCAAACAGAAATTATGTCTTGTTTCATACCTTTGGTGTATAATGAAGCAGCACCTTACTGGGGAGGTCTGCTACTTCAGCTTCTTGAGATTTCCATGGAGTTAAACAGTTTGGACCTATTAAAAAAAATAAAATCATATGACATATTTTTAAGAGTCCACTGGTTATTAATGTTGCCCTTTACAAATTTTATACTACCACACTTGTTATAGGACCAAATAGGACAGTCTGAACCATATCTGTTTGAGACATGCTTTGAAGTAGAGTTTCTATGACATAAATCATTCATTTCAGAGGGTCTCCTTAAAAAGGAACATTCTACATGAAAAGCTAAACTACACAAAGAAGAGGTGGTTTTTTTTACCTTCAAACAGCTCTCATGTTTGTCTGTACAAGCACCTATCTCATATTTGTCACTAATCTGTCTTCAAGCCTAAATGCCCAGAAAATGAGCAATCTTCAAGATAGTTATGTTTAGCAATACAAAATATTTCCTTTAAATGATGCGTTTTAATGCCAATCTGTAACAACATCGAGTCATTATGCAGCTTAATACCTTTCACACTTTCAACTGTACAACAGTAGCTTTCAGAGTATTTTCTTTAAAATGACCTCTTCATTATTGATTATTATGGAAAAATCCTCAAGCATAAATCACCTTTAAGTAGCCTAAGAAATAAGGGCAATACATTTAAAGAGTCTCAATGGTAAACACATGTGGGCAAAGGGTAGCAAAAATTCAGAATTTACAAGTGAAATTAATACCTAATGATTTAATTTTGCAGGTCTGCTCATATGATAAACAGATGAGCTTATACAAATATAACATTTTAAAATCAAACTTCATAACATACTTATTAAATGTTAAGCTTATTTGCTTTAAAGCCCTCTCACTTAGGTCAGGTCTGCAGCTCTTCTGGATTTTAAGTTCTTCATTATGTGTCTGCACAGAGCAAAGCTTAGTGGGGTCTTGTTCATAACTCATTCCTTTTACCTTGCTAAAATCAGTACAATCACCACTTACCTGCTAAATATAATGCTTTCACCTGAGAAGGTTGTAGTGCTTCATGAAAGATAATAACTGATCCAAGTTGGCCCTCCAAAGATGTTGGACAGCCCCATTCACTGTCCTGAGTCCCTGCTGAGATCATTTTGGTGATGAACTCTGGTTTTCCAAGCACCCCACCCCAACTTCCTGGAGCGAGAATGCCCCCAAGTGATGTCCGGTGGGGCATGATCGGGGAGGAAAAAGGCGGATCTGGTATCTGAGAGGGAGGAGGAGTTGTTGTTCTTTGACCAGCTGAACCAATGCAGCAAGAAGTAAAAGACTGGAGAGTCATACATGGAAGAAAGAAAACAAAACACATACTGTAAATGTATGCTTTAAATCTGAAGACTGCATCCAGCAAATCTGAACTAAATAAATGAAACCACAAGCAACAAGTTGTTAAGCCTTGAAGAACAAGCAATCCCTCACAGAAGGCAAAAAACCAGAGCATATACTTCTCATAATAGCAGAGAACACCCTCTTTCCAACTAAGAGCAATTTGGTTACCTGAAGTGCTGCATGACCTTGGGCAGGAGCACAGCAGGAAGGGCAGTACCTCTGTAGTACAGGGGTACCTCTGCAAATACTCCTCTTCTGGATCATATTCCAAAATACTAGCCCAGCATATCTACTACTGCACATTTCTTTTATCAGTTAGTCCACTCAAACAGATGCTCTCTTGCCCTGCTTCTAGTTACCTTGAGATTTATAATGTTTATTCTACAGATGGGCCAAAATCCACAGTTTTATCTTGAAATGAAAACTATGCTTACTCTAATTTTAAAGTTTTATACTGATTTTACCATAACAGCATCCAACTTAACTGTTTTCTCAACATACTCAACAAGTATCAAATTAGAACATGGAAAAGAGGGCAGAATGTTGGGTGTTATAGCCCAGTTTAATATAAATTTGTTTCCCAAAAGGAATGAACAAAGCTTACAGAGGAAACGAAACATACACTCATTTTGATGGCTAATGTATTGCTAAATGTGTATACATCCAAAATGGTTAGATTAACTGCATGTAAAGTGCTTACTAAAGGAATAAGAAATATTAAGGAAACATTCAAAAAACACCAGTAAAAATATATTAAAATAACAGAGAATTCCTCATGAGTACTGTTGCATCAATCCTACTGGTAGAGCTACCAGTTATTATGATGTCATTATAAATTATGTCATTATGCTCAGGCAATTATTTTGAGGAAAACCCCACTATTTAATCAATGCCACCTGGTAGACTTTTTAGTTTTAAAACAGAGATGTCTAAACAGGAATTATTTAATGGTTAGTTACACTCCAATATTATATTCTGGACAGTATCCACAGCTGAACATTACTAGCAACAGTCTGAACACTCATTGTTGTATGAGAGCTTATCCTAGCAGGCTACGGCTCAGAAGGGAACTTACTTCATTCATAGCAGGGAATCGAAGTGGGGCAGAGACCTTCTGCTGTCCATTGACATAGATATACACGAGGCTCTGACCAAAGGGCCTCTTTCCAGGCACGTGAACAATGGTTATGTTGTGCTGGTTAAGCAATAAAAAATAATTAAGTAATTATTAGGAGCAGTGAAATTACTATATTAAACTATTTAACATTATCTCTACTAAGCCAGTGAGGAAAGCACCTAAGAAAATAAATACAAAGCATCAATAAGAATATAGTAAGAACACCTGCTGATTCTATTTCAAAGTAGTGAATGTAATGTTTACATAGAAACAAGTTTTTGAAGAGAAAGATACAGCTCTTTCACAGTAATGCACATCAATTCTTAAGAATAGGACTAGAAAACGATAAGGTAGAAACAGAACCACAGTTAATGTATTCACATAGCTCCAGAGCAATCTATGCCTGTTTTAATTTAATATAAACACCTCTAATGCAGTAACAAGCTTAATCAACAAAAATGCCTAATACACATGTATAAGTTAGCTCAATCAACAACTTATCTATGTGAAAATTGTTTGCATTATTTGAGTAAAACTCCTCTTATGCAATAAATTCCTGCAATATTATAAAACATGCCATTTGTTAAAGGATCCAAAAACTGTAATTTTGACTTCTGAGCTAACAATACAATCCCAAAGTGTTTGCCAGCATCAAATCTTACCCAGAGGGAGTCAAAAAAGCAATGGTCAGGCAGCATCACTGTTGCATATTCCCTCTTCGTGCACACTGCAACCACCAATACCCCTGAGCATGTAATAAAGGCTTCAAACCCCATACCACTGCCTGTAAAAAAGCTACAAAAGACACACAATAAAGGAATTGCTTCATCAAAACTACCACCTAACAATACACTCATTAAGAAGAAAATCCACTCAAGTTGTTTGGTGGTAGCGCAATATTTACTATGTGATTGTTACTTCTCTTGTGGAAACCTAGGGCTGGGTTTCCCAAGAAACGGAATATTTCTCTGTCTGCTCTGGGGTGTCCTGATCCCCAGGGGGAGCACTGACTTTGACCCTCATTCATGGAGAAAACTTCCAAAGCCTCAAGGTAAACTAGAAACCACAAAAGTTTCTAGTTTCACACAAAAGTATGAAATAGATTGTAGATATTGTAGTTAGTAGTGTAGTACATCACATGGGTGAGAAATTTAGGTACTGTAGTATGTCAGTGAAAAATTTAGGAAATTTAGGTTTAGATTTTAGGATTTTTAGTAGTATGTCATAGATGGGTACAAGATGGAGGATATAGGGTGTTGTCTTGAGTTCCTTATTCCTCTTTCTTCTTGGTTTATGTGGTATCTTGCAATTGGGTAGAAAAATACACACTGTGGGTCTTTAGGGGTCAGTTATTGGGTGAGAAAGGAAAAAAAATTAGGTGTCACTTCTTAATTGGATAGTTTAGTCTTTGATTAGACTTAAAAGGCCTTGTAACATGAGATTGTTAGCCACTTTTTGTGCTGTTTTTACTGCATGCAGAATCTGATGCAGACAGTGTGCTGAAGTTTTGATAACATAACAATAAACAGAAGCTGAAGACTGAAAAAGTCCAATTCGTCTCTTGTTCCTGACACAGAACTGCTCCAGGAGGATTTCCCTAACAGGGGAACCCCCAGGGAGTTGCCCAACTTGGTGCCTGCAAACCCACATTCTTTTATTAAAAAAAAAAAAGATATTTTGTTTGCTTCTGTTAGTACCTAAAAAGTTAAATTATATCAAGAAGCATTCATGTCAATATGTACTATTTAAGCACCATGAAGTTGCCCTCCCACTTGAGCACTTATACAAATCCAGAGTTCATTACCTTTACCACAAACTGTGTGGAAGCTTGTTCTGGTTTTGGGTGGGAGATGCAAGGGACTGGGTTTTGTTTTTTAATGTTGTTTTGTTTAAGCAATGAACCTTACCACAATTTGGAGTTACGGATGTTGAAACTTTAGATGACAAGACATTGCAACAGAGAAACTACACACAAATTCTGGAACAGAACTTGGCTGTGGTGACAGATGAAAGCTCTTTCTTTCCCAGACTAAGCATTAACCATTGAAGATAAAGAAGATGAAAATAAGCAGAAGCACCACATATGCCCAGACAAATGGCCTACATCTGCAGGCTGTAGCAGTTACTGTGACTGTACCTGTAGAGCTGTTTCCTCTTGCCGCTTTTGCCCGTGGTGCCGGGCTCCACCCGGTCCTGGTCAAGGCAGAGCCAGGCGTTGAAGGAGAAGGCGGAGCCCGGCCACCTGTGGATGGCGGGCAGGGTGATGCCGGCCATGCTGTGGTGCAGGTTGAAGTACTGCAGGGCGCTGGCCAGGCCCTGCTTCCGCGCCATGGCCAGCAGCGCGCGCATCACCGGCACCACGTACGGGTGAGCGCCCCGCGGCTCCTCGGGCCGCAGCAGCCGCACCAGCTGGAGCAGCTCCTCCGAGCCCATGGACTGGCTCCCCAAGGAGCCCAGCAGGGCAATCAGGTTCTCTGCACAACTGCAGTGGAGCATGGAGTGGGAATTGAGGGTCTCGATGATACGGATGACCATGTTTGCATTGACACACGTGGCACGGCTCTGTCTGTCAATACAGCAGATTCGCCTCAACCAATTGGAGATGAAAATCTGCAGCTCATGCGATTCTAGCTCTGGAAGCCACTGAATGAGCAGCAATAAGGGCTGGACATTGCTAATGCCTAGTATCCCAACAGCCATGTGATCACCTTCAACAGCCTGAAAAACAGCAGGGAACTCAGACATGAAACACAAGAAGACAGGGCCAGAAGTACTGTTGAAAGATGGAAGCATTTCTGCTTCAAAGCAAGCACAGCTCACCATATTCATGAGTTCTTCCAGCAATTCCCGTGACGGCTGACCCAGTGATTTTAGTACCTCATATATGTGTGCATACCCAATTCTCTCCTTGAAGACCTCCTGAGGATAAAAATTCCCATCTCACTAACAAGTACAAAAATGCTTGTCTACTGCAGCAGGTAGACAAGCAACTTTTAATTTTAATTTAGACAATTTAATGCACTATTAGACACATAATAATTAAAGTTAGATAATAATTACCAGTTAGAAATCTATTTTTGATAACCTGTTTATTTCTACTGTCTCCAGAATGATGCAGATGAGAAGCATTTCACTGTAGCACACAGAAATTAAAGTTCAAAGTTGTATTTTATTATTACCTATAAAAGAATATAACTACTTTTGTATAATCCAAATGTTAATAATATCACAATGAATAAATAGCTTCATTTTCATTTTTTAGTGCAAACTATAGCTTGACATGTTTACATTGGAAAACAGAAATATTTAAATATTAATCTTTCAGTAAAAGACTTTGCTAGACCCGATTAAAAACCACCTGTCCTAAGAACTGAAAATTAGAGAAGTGTTCCTCAGAAGTTTTCCTGAAAACAAACTGGTTTTACAAGGAAAAAAAAATCAACCAGCGAAGTTCAAATGGTAGTATCTATTTATGGTTTAATTATTAAACAGCCAACACATCATATGGCATGGATATCCTTCTCCTGGCTATAGTCTGTGCTGAAATGATTTTTTTGTTAAAGAATAAATCTTTCAGCAGAAGTGAGGTGATTACTTAGGTAAATGTGAAAAGAAAAAAATACACGTTGCAGTAGCAGTACAATTGAAAACTCTGACTCTCTGAATCCCAGCTAGGCCCCACCTCCAACACACAACTCTTCCCAGACTTTCCAGAGACAGTGGAGAAATAAACACTTCCAGTAATGCTCTGGAGGAGCATAACAGATCCTGTTGTCTCTCCCTTAGGCTGTACTGCAAGTAGCAAAAAAAAAAAAAAAATTATTCTCACTCCTCCTTTATCCTCCACTGTACAGTCACATCCCTTTATCTGTGCCAAGTCAGGGAATCATTCAGCCAAGGGTTGAATTTAATTAACCCAGCAATCCAGGAATAAATATACTATTTTTCCATGGGCTTAGGTTCCAGTCAGAATCACAAACTAACTACAACCTATCCTTTTACCAAATCACAGGAACTACCAAGGAAGGACAAGGGGCAATAGCATGACCACCATCTGGACAGCAATACTGTCTTGGCTTAGTTTAAAGCTATACAAAACTACAACATAAACAGCTACCTGAAAATTCCTGTGAATACCCACTAAGTCTACCCATATATCCATGGGACAAGTAACATTGTACTTTTTTTACAAAGGTTCCAACTGCCATTATACTCAGATCTTCCAGTTTTGGTAGAAAGATGACAGTATTTAGCCATTAAGACATATATAAAGGGATAATAAATGCTAATCAGCTATTCCTATCTGGCATGAATGAGTGAGCACAATCTGCTCATCTCCATTAGCAAGATCCATCGAGGTATTGTGATAACACTAACTGGAAACAAGATCAAGAAGCTGCCAACAGCCCTCTGCATAGACACTGTTACCTTTGCAGCTGGAGACTTGTGCATTACTGCTGTGAGGGCTTGAATGGTTGATACTGCCAAGGAGTCCAGGTGTCCCTGAAACACCTGAAAGGAGCAGGTACAGAAGTCATATACAAACATTTCAGCTCCAAAATCTGTGCTGTGCCCTCCTGCCAGGAGGAAAACCAAGAGTTTGGTAACATGCTTCAAAAATCATCTCCCCATCAGTCAAAATTTAAAACCCCACAGCTTACAAGGAATTACATCACAGTAGACAATTGACCACAGACTTCAAAAGGAGAGAAGCATTCTCAACACAAACTGCACCTCAAATATTCTGATGGACAAACAAGTTTTCCTCATGCGTCTAATGGACAACCTCAAGAGGGAGGGAGGAAAACAATTAGGAAATCTCTTGCAGTGTGTGTGCTGCTGGAAAATCAGCATCTGCAGCTCATATAAAGTGACTTATTCTCTATCCAAAGCACTGCAAACTAACACAGCACAGACACATCCCCAAAATCTAAGAGATAAGTCACACCAGCACAGTTAGGTGGCTACCTCACCCAGAGCCTCATTGTATAGATTCAACACCTCTCTCTCTAATTTAAGTAATCTTTTGAGGTTTCTTGTTTATATTTCTATGATGGTTTTAGGAACAAATATGTTGGAGCACTCTTTTGTATCCATCAGTAAACCTAATTAGCAACACTATACAAATAAACATCTGTTTGTTTCAGAGATGATTTCATCATCTCTGAAATATGATGTACACCTCAGACATATTTTGAAAGTGATATATCAAGAATCAGAAGATTAGATGTGAAGAAACAGATGTGGTTAGAGCATTGTGCTGTGTCCAAGTAAGCCAAAGCTATTAGTTAAAAATCGGAACTTGTAAATAACCATCCCCTGTATTCAGCTTTTTTCTTTACATTTTAAATCAGAAAAAATAATTCTACCATAAAATTAATACAAAAATTGGCATTTAACTTTCCACAATATTTGGGAAAAGTGAAGCAACAGGCTATTCCTACCTCCCTGATTCAGCCTGTCCATTATTTTGTGAACATCTGTTCTTGATGACAAGCAAAGAACCAGGACACCAAACACAACCATTGAGATTCACAAACAAGGCCCCAGAATCCAAAACACCACAGTGCTGAGACAAAGAGCAAAAAAGAGGAAAAGGAGGGGAAAAATAATCATCATCAGATTGAGAAAATTAATTTGGATCCCATTCATGTGCTTCACCTTTTCCATAAAAGAAGCATAACTGATGCTCATTCTATTGCCAATATCTGCAGTTTGAAGCTGATGAATAAAACATAGTCTGAATTCAATCTGTTATTCAGAAAAATCATTTTCCAGAGACAGGAAATGCTGATCTGTGCAGCATCAAAAGTTCATCTTGCTGCAGAAGGCTTAAGGAGGATGGTTAAGGTGAAACACAGGAATCAATTTTCCTGTGATTTTGTCTTGACTTCAAATGAAGCAAAATACATTTTAGGTAGGTACCTGGTCCTCATTCATTTCTGTCAGTAATTTGTTGGTAAGGTCTTTCTCACTCTTGTCTGCCACTTTATTGTTAGCATTTAAAAACAGCTGTTAGAAACAGAGACAAGAATAATGGAAATAATTGCATTAAACAGTTACCTGCAGCCAAATCTGTGGAGGCTGCCTTAGATTTGTATTTCACATACAAGAACAAAACAGGAGGGGGAAAAAGGAAAAAAAAGCTCTCTCACACTGGTAAGATAATTGTCCATTAGTATTAGTCTTCTGTTAATTCTTAAAATACTGATGATTACATTGTATTTTTGCTAAAGAGTAATTACTTTTTTTCCCCCCCCAAAAAAAAAGTATTCACTGAGACAGAGAGATTTATCTGAATTTGTACTCATCTCTGGCTTAGCAACTGTGATTTCATTCACAATATGCAACACGACAGTTCTAAGAAATTTACTTGTAAGAAATAAAGACAAGAGTGGGGCATTAACAAAGAAATGGATACAGATGTTTCATTATTTCTCACTTATGTTTCAGCCTAGCTGAAAGCTGAAGATACCTAGATAGAATATTTTCATCTTCAAACAGCACAGAAACAGAATTTCTGGGGCACACAGGCTTTGGGACAGGAAGGGCAAAATATCTCTGCCATCATCCTAAGAATCCAACAAGTTGCAAATAGCTTTAAATCAAACATACAGCTATGCTGCATCTTCAGCTAAGAAACTGCTCTGTGCTCAGTAGCTAAATTCCTTATCAGTATCTGAATTTGATAGTTTCAAACTCACACAAATTCATAATCAATTGCAGTCAATTTGTGTGCCAAATTTAGCTGTAACATAATCAGAACTAAAATTTACATCCTTCTATTTTAAGATTCTATTGACGCATTAAAAAAACCCTGACTGAAATGTTTTTATAGTTCCTTAAAAAAAAAAAAAAGTTTCCTTTAGTGGGTAAACCCTAAACATTTCTTCCCCCCCTCCCCCCCCCCATTTTGTTCCATTATCTGCTGGCTTAGTCTCTCTGAAGAGGAACAACCTGTGAAATCAACTTCCATAAATTAGGCCAAAACAAAGGACAACACTCAAGATATTACTTTGACTTACACAGGTGTGAAAGCACATTGTTAGAAACACTTTGAAAGGTACATCACAGTCAAGAGCACTTAACAATGCAGAGTAACTATAATAAGTCTCAGAGGACTATAACATTAGCAGAATAAGAACAAGAAAAGCAAATGGAGACAATGATAAAATAAAGAGTTCATCAAACTTTTGGTATGAGTTACTTAATTTCTCATAAGGCATGTGAAAAGGAAAAATATTTCTTTTTACAATGTCTATATGGTTTTACTTTTTCCATTTAAAAGCTGTTCAAAACCCGTATTTTTTCTTTTTATCAGACATACTGTTTGAGGTCACTGAGCTTTGCTCAATCTGACCTGTGAGGTAGTTCAACAGATGAGAAAAGATTCAGCACTGACAAACCAGATTGTTAAATGACTCTCTGTACAGAATAAGCACCTCCTGATACCTGTAAATTACAGTCCCTCTTTTTTGGATATCACCAGAAAAAAGTAGCATTCAGATCGTCAAAACTTCACCAGCAGTTTTGAAAAGCTTTTGTGTAGATCTCTAACCCTAAAGCATACTTAAGGAAAGACAGTTTGCCCATGAGCCTTAAAACCAGCAAACATGGGAAAAAAAAAAAAGGATTTACATCTTAGAAGATTGTTATACTGCAAATGACTAGGAAGTATGAGTAGAAACATAGCCTTGAACACCCTAAGTTCTTTGGGATATCTATAGCAGAATAGTGGTATGGATTTGCTCTACCCCTTCTTTCCACTGAAATTACTTGCATCTCCATTTTGCAGAAGATGCAACAGCTTCCTGAGTTTCAGGTGTGTGTATGGACTGTCATGCTCTCTGCAGAGATGCAGAATGTGCTCTCCACACACAGCTTGCTTAGGTACCCAGTAGCAATTTTCACAGAATAAGGAATAAAATCCAGAACTAGGATCTCAACCCCCAGCTAATAAGGAGAAATCCTAATTCGACAGCTAACTCAACCTTTGCTATTTGCCTTTGAAAAAGAATGGAGACACAGTATATCTGGAAGTACAAATATACTGCAAAACCTACCCTGCCTCTAACTCTCCCATTTCTCATCTGTGGCGGTATTTTGCCTGTGAAAGACTAAAAAAAACACACTGTGTAGCAAACTGGCAGCACTGATCTCTAAACAACACAGTGGTATGTGAGACTGTATCCCTGGAAAAAAACTTAACATATATTGTAACATACAGAATGGCAGAATGAAAATAAAAACAGCAAGCTGCAAGAAAATGTAGATCAATGAGCTGTTCCTGCTTTCTTAAATTCCACCACTTGTCTATGAGTGCAGGAACACAGCTAAGAGTCACCATGAAGAGGTAAACATCATGCTGCTGATGATTTTAGAAAAAAATAAAAAAGGAGTTTCTTATACAGTACAAGGTTAGTACAAAAATAAGCAGAGACTCCCAAACACAGAAGAATGGAAAAGTCAAACAATGTATTTTCAGAAGGAGATAATAAAGCTACAGACTATTCAAAACACTTCAAGTCAGTGGGCATTCTGCCACTGATTATAATTACAATTAGGACATAATCCAAACACATTTAATTTTAATACATCATTGCACTGAAATACATTCTAATCCAAAATCTAAATGGATTAGAAACAAATTGCACAGGGTAGCAAGTATTATCTACCATCAGAAGAGCTAGCTAGTTAGCTTTGTCACTAATATATCACATATTACATTAACATATCAAAAAAAGAAATAGTTCAGAGAGTTACATCATATCTGTGTTCTTTCACACAGCGAAAAATAAAATCAGTGCAATCAGTGGAAGTTTGTAAATTATGATCATCTGCAGCTGAGACAAAGACACTAGATCCTATGTAGAAAAGGAAATATTGAACATTTTTAACAGCTTGAGCTCATGTTTTATGTCAGCCACACACAGGACTCAAATATTTTGAAAGAATTAAAATAGGACAGCAGAAATATTTTTTTTTAATGGAAAAACATTCCTCTGAAATTAGAATTCAGACCTCCATCTGGCAGCAGCTGACTTTCTAATAATCCAGTGATAGAATACAAGAGAAACAAAACAAAATAACCAAACCCCACAACAAAAAGCCAAATAAAAGGGCAGGTGGGATTGATTTCTGTAATCAACATACTGTTAGAGGTCATTGAGCTTAGCTCATAAGTCTGACATCCGAGAGATTTTAATAGGTAGGAAAAGATTCAGCAGTGATTCAAAGTTACATCAACATAACAGATTTTAGAGACTGAGCAGGGTCTACAAAGGTATTTTGCTCAGGACTGAAAGTATTCATTGCTTTAACCACCAGACAGACATGAGACACCTCTACTTCATTAGTAATAATACAAGCCAGGGTTTGTTAAATATATGCTGATAAGGGAAAACGTACCTTGCAGTTTTGCAACAGTCGAATGAGATGCTCAAAGCAGTTACTGTTAAGGAAAATTGCCTGCAGAACAGGCCTATCTGTGCAGTCTAACATGGCTGTGATGGTATCTATAAAATTAAAACAGAACTGCCATCAAAGACAAAACACAAATCCATCAAGCATTTTTACCTGCACATTCCATAGTACACATCAGGAAAAAATTATACAAATTATATTATCTGCACTCTTGATCAAGAATGATATGCATGTTAAGAACAAATCACTAAGCCTAAAGCTAAGCATTTTGACACTGTAAAGACTACCACAGACTAATATTATAGAGAAATTTCACCTAATGAGTATCTTTGATTGCTTTGGGGCTCTGAGTCAAGTAATTTCCAATTGTGAGGACATAAAGTAGCATCACCTTCTTTTTACAGCACATGAACATTTCCTTCCTCAACACACAATTACTCTGCATTCTACAGCAGCCTTGTACTGTAAGCATTCTCCATGGCCACAGTACTATTCCTGAGTTTTCTTGGAAGTATGGGAAAAGAAACACTTATTTCCCACACTGAACATCAAAATGGAAAAAACTCAAACCCCTGAATTCTAACCCAAAAACTTATACTCCAACCCTTTCAGACTATTACTTCTGGCCAATGTTTATAACAATGCCATTTGAAAACCAAACTATCACAAAACAGCACCATACAGTAATTTTATTAAAGACCAGTTTTATTCTGCAATTATGAAGGTTCTGATAAGTTTCACTTCTTGCCTAGCCAAGTTTTTCTATTTTAATGGAGGCTTTCAGTCTGTGAACCCTGACACTTTGGTTAAATGGTAGCAATCTGATATGGCTTCTTCTGTTTTTTTCATTAGTAAATGATTAAACAAGAAATAGCCAAGAAGAAATGTTAGAAATGTTTCAATTGCTTAGCCAAGTCACTATTTTTTGCTTCAGAGTTATTGTCAAGAAATATTGAAAGGACTTGTGTACTCACTCAGCATTTGGATCTGCAGCGCTATGAATCTGCTCTCCCACTGCCTGCATCGCCTTGGATTAGGTAAGGCTGAATGGTCTGAATTAAGCAACTTGAAGTAGTTCTCCAATATTGTACTTGTCTCGACCTGGCGCTGGTCAGAACTGCTGGTTAGGAGGATATGGACAACTTCTGTCAGGCACTTCAGAGTCAGCTCTGCCTTCCTGCTCACTTCCTCAGGGTTTCTGTCATCCCAGTTGTCACAGTCTGCTAAAACACGCATCAAGACTTCCATGGTGGCAGGAGATACTGCTTGAAGAGCATTCCTCTGAAACCCATTAAGGCAAAAATTTATTAAGAAAAAATAAATTTAGAAGAATTTAAACCTCTTCAGACCAGCTGCGTCTACTTGAGTTACCTGAACAATGCAATATGCATTACTCTACACTAATACTGCATAGTTGTTAAATAACTAAGAAACAATCTATTTGGATTATGCTGATGGCTACAGATGAAATGCATCTCATCTCTTTTTCAAAGGGAATACTTATAGAGAAAAGGAAATATAATTTAAATATGTATTATAAAATTCTTATAAGGTAGCCCTGATAAACTGCTAATTTGAGACAAACCTTCATGTGAGTTTTAATTTTAGATTATGAGATTCATGATACTTTAGAACATGTGGTAGAGCACATAATCATTAGCAAACATTTGCCTGGGCCCTGAATGAATTTTCCTCACCTTTCTTCCTGGGAGCCTCGCTGCCTAGGCTCAGGGACAGGAGCCCAGTGTTGTTGTGAGCTTAGAGAAGCCCTGTCAGGGATTCCATACCCTCTGTAGGGAGCTGTATCCATGTTTTCTCTCTCAACCCTTTACCTGTTTGATCTACACTGCAGCCATGGCCATGCCTGGCCATGTCATGTCTTGAACTACTGACTTGACTGCAGTTTGACCTTAGCCCTGCCTCATGGCTATGGATGGGGCTGGCAACCACTGGTCTCTTGACTGACTCTAGTTACCACCAGCACAGCAAACCCTTACGCTGATGTGCTCACCAGGCTTCCTGGCTTGACTTTAGGCATTATCACTACAGACTTGTCTAGTGGGCTGGGCTGGCCCATCCTGGCTCCAGCCAGCACAGCTGCTCCCATCACTGTCTGGGTGTAGTGAGATCACACCCTTTGCTGGTCAGGTCAGCTGCTGCTGCCCATCCTGCTCAGACTCCACTCGCCTTCCATGATGGAGCAGAGCTTGGCTTTGCAGCTTCCTGGCAACCTTTAAAAATCCTCTCTTCGAGATTATCAGAAGTAGCAGCTGCTTGTGACCAGACTAAGTAAGACTTTACAGAAGTGAGGTGAGAAAGTGGATGTTGACTTTGCTGCTGATGAATACCCTCATTTCCTCATGTTCTTTCAAACACTTTTAACAGCTTCCAAGCTGTAAAAACCTTAGGCCTCCTACTGAAAACAGCTTACTTTCAGCACTGGGAAGTAAGCTAGATCAGTTTCATACACATGAACATGAAACTTCCATCTTTGCAGGCAGAAATTCCTAATCTAGTTATGCACATTTTTTTCTTTAAAATATTATAGTAAGTTCATATGAACATGTAGTTGTTCTAAACAGCAAGCTTCTACAGTTAGTTGAAATTGGGATCCAGCTTTTAGTATTTAGGTATTATTGCCCAGAATGATCCCAAAGTTCCTAAGACAAAAATAATTAATCGTGGATAATAAATTCTTCTCATTTACAAGTTATGGAGTATTTAAAAGTCCTAACAAGGAACAAGCATCTGGAGGTTTCAGTAGCTGAAAAGTTCAGAGTATCCTCACCTGACTACCAGCCACAATTGCTCCAAAGAGATGCAACAGGCAACATTTTAGGCTTTCCTTGAGATGTTCACTTTCTTGAAAGCATTCTGATTAAATAAAAAGGAGATTTTTATAAAAAAAAAACCAAAAACAACAAATAATAAAAAACCCTCCTCTATTCCCTGTCATCATACAAATTAAAAACAAATCAACTGTATCATCTCCATTTGGTTTTATATAACTCAGACAAACACACCAATTCCAGCATTATCAAAGTAACACATCATTACCACATTTTTCAGGAATTCACAGGCCACACCTTCAGCTTGCATAAACTTCTCATGCCAGCTGACAGAATTACAGACATACAACTTTTGCTCTTGATTCACAATGTAAAAATGAGCCCATTTTGTCCAAACAAGTGAGAAAGAGAAGGACATTCTAACACACAACCAGTTATCTAGCACAACAAAGTTCTGAGAAATTTTGGCATGAAAAGTCTGATGCTATATGCAGTGCAGGTAGCTCAAAAAAAAAAGTCCCTGAACTTGCTGACTTTAAGGCAGATTGCCAGAGAATCCTGTGCAGATCTGTAATCTTTCTAGCAGTAATTTCTTTAATGACAACTATCCTGCATCTCTTCTCTAGCCACAGCTGATAGAAATTAGTCCCAGACAGCTTCAGCATCTCTTCTTAGCAATAGATATAACCTGGATATTGTTGTTACAGCAATAATGCTAGACCTAACATAGCAGCAAGAAACTACAAAGAATTATTTTTGGAAATGCCACTTATTGGCAAGTAAGATTTCTGACTATATTCTAATGTCCAAGTCTGTTTTAAAAGATTGCAGAGCTATTTTTCCAATCTGTTCTCCAAACAGAACAAAGCTTACTTAGATGATCATACAGTTAGGGAGTTAGTACCACCACTCCTTGACTTACACCCTCTGGATCTTTGTAGAACTTCAGACAAATTGAAAAGAGAAGTACCTAGCAGACTGTGAACTAATCATTAGGCTAGGTAGACTAAAACCACCCTGCCTCAAATTAGTCCTGGCATGGCAGGATGCTTAAGGCACACACTCAGCAATTTCTTAGTCTGTCCTTTCTGCCAGCTGGCCAATAAGCAGAAGAGTATCTGCTGGCTAATGAGCACACTTTTAGCTCAGTCACATTATATCGTGCACAGGGCACTGAATGGAGAGGAGAGAACCTACAGATGACATTCCTCAGTAGCAGCCTTTAGAGTGTGTTTCCAATGCTCTGGCACCTAGATAAGGGCATTTTACTGGTAGCAACGATTTGGTCTTTTTGGCAACTACCCTATTTTTTGTATGCAGCAATGGAATCTCAAGGAACAGGAGCTGTGACTCAAACCTAGAAAAATCAAATTCATAAATGTTCCTACTCCACGAAGAGAATATTTTTTTTTCAGTTAAAACTAAGTTAATGGATAGCTGCAAAATGGGCTGATTTCACTCCTTCACTGCCCATCCCTCCAGCTTGTTCCTGCTCCTTCAATCCTGTAGGCACTAACACTTTGGTATGCTAAACTGGCATAAACTACCTGGGCATCCTACATTCTTGAGATTTAAGTATAGAATATGGACATGTAAGTTCTTCCACATAATCTGTAATCGTAAGAACACATGAATTCCAAAGCAGCCAGCATGATATTTAATGACTTAACCAGAGAGAAAATTGTCTCCCAAACTCGAGGCTATGGATCATTTGTTAGTTGAATGGCACAGAGTTTCATTTTTTCTAGCTGTTAAATCATATTAAAGAGACAGACATGCATGAACACTCCCCTGAGATTATTTCTCCATGACAGTTATCAGCACAGTTACTAGAAGCATCTCATGTGCCACAATAAAAAGAAAAGCTGTCAATTCACAGAACCAACCCTACTAAACCACATTAGGCACTGAAATAAAGTCTAGAAATAGAGAAAAATGCTTTCAGAGATGAGCAGGAATAACAAAATAGTGATGCTCTAGAGCAAAGAACAAGTACAAGAAACAATCAACCAAAGTAAACCACTACATCCAGTCTCAGAAAGCATGTAAAGGACTTTTACATTACCAGGCATGCTTAAGAGAAAGTTACTTGGGCTCACTCAGTTCATTGCTCTACAGAAAACTATTTTTTTTAACAGGCTGTTAAGTAATACTTACGGTAAAAAAAAGGGACAAACTCAACAGTGAGGGAAGCTGGTTTATACTTCTGTCTGCTTCTTTCAACTGTACTAAGGAACCGTCTGCAATTACATTAAAAAACATACACCAAAGAAATCAGACATGATACCTTTGATTATTACTTATTAATTTATTACTTATAATATGAATTTATCATATGACATAGTAGAAAATGCTGCCATAAATCAGGAGTTATCTTTTGTCTACAGGATGAAAAATAATAGTGAAGTAGTATTTCATCCTGAAGACATCAATGACAGCTAATCCCGTATTCAATACACACTTAAAAATACTTAACATTTTACAAAATGGTTTAGTTAAAAAAATAAAATATAAAAAAACCCAGAATTCTCTTATTTAGTCCATGCTTATTGTAACTAAGCCACCAGCTAGAATGCCAAATTTCTTGACCAAGCAATTTTAAATGGGCAGGAAACATTATTATGAGTTCATTAGGCTGGTGAGAACACACAATAAAATTAAAGGGATGTAATTCTATTGATACACTTATAAAATTATTTTCAAATATGCAGGTTATCTACACTGTGAACTTCAATAACTTTTTACCCTAATTCAAGCAGGTCTGCCCACCACATTCCTTTTAGCTTCTTTATTTCACTAGTTTAGAAAGATGGTCAGTTTTGGAAGGAGAGCATAACGTAAGCACCTTTGTGGTGATCAGTTACAACCAATCACCTCTTCATATATCCTCAAATTTAATTTTGTTTTACCTTTTATATTAACAGTAAAACTATTATAATTTTTGGAAGTTATTTAAATCATATCCAGTTTGAGAAAGCATAACATGTTTCTGTGGTGTGAGTCTATTGATTAATGGTTAAAGCTCTCATAAACCACAGAATTTACAATCCTGTGCTGGTCCACACATACCCTGCAATTCGCTGCCTCCAGTTTCGATATGGATCATACAGACTTTCACAGAAAGCCAATGCATGTCTCACAAATTCTTCTATGGAGGTCTGATCCTCCACTTCTTTCTCTTTTGTTTTGCTTTTTAACTGAGGAGAAAAAGGAAACTATGGTCAGAAAATTTCCAGAAGTTGAAAATTAATCTTGACCTCCCCCAGAACAATTGTGAGCCTATGAATTGTTCCCCATATAACACTATTACTTGAAAGAGCAGATCACATAAAAAGAAGCAGGAGGTATCAGATGGCAGAAATACAGACAAGAATTATTAACCACGTACCTGTTGAATGTACAATGTAGTCATGGTGATAACTTGGTTAATGTATGAACACATCCCAATCTCTTCCACATTAGCCAAATTCCTGCAAAGACAACATAAAAACCACAGACTGAACACAGTGTACCATTTGAAGCTAGTTCAAACAATGTTTGTTTTAGCATTCTGTCTTTATTCATACAAAAGGATACCAGCATTTCAAAAATACTCTCCAAAAGACTACTCATACTTAAATGTTTATTTCCATCACCATTACAGAGCTCACAAGTTTTCATCTAACAGGAAGAAAGATTCAAGTCACTCTGCTACAGATCAATTCCATCTGGAATTTGGGGTTTCAGAGGTTAAGCAGATTCCCAGGACACCCTAAATAGAAAGCTCAGAAATGGCATCGAATAACAAAGACAATAATTTCCACTTACTAGTACACACACTTTCTAAAACTTTAGGAAACCTATAACCTAGAAACATTTACTCACTTTAAATTCTCTGGAGCAAAACAAACACTAATAAATTATTTTAGAAAATAAACAAAGAATTTATCAGAATTTTGAAGTTACAAAAATCAGCTAACAAAGTGTTGACATAGAACTTTTCAGCAAGTAAAGGTGACACCAGTTTGTAATTCAGAAACACATTACTAGCATCCAGTCTGCTTATATTCAATATTCCAGGGTATTTAAACACTGCCATACAGCTCTTCATATAGTTTCAGAGGTAAGGTGAGTCAAAGCATTCAAAAATACCGATTCAAATACTCCTCAGTAAAGGAGATTCTCTATTATATTTTATCCCCTTCCTCTCTCTAACAGCATTTTGCAACAGCAAACTGAAGAAATAGTGAGGAATAGATCCCTAAAAACAGTTTATTTGTGTAACAGAATTACACTATCAGGCAGAAGTTTCAGAAGGAAATCAGCCACATGAGTAGTGTAATAGTAAGTTTCACAAGCTGTTTATGGAATTATAAGCATGTTAAGAATGTGAAACAGTTCTTCCTGTACAATTCTCTCAAGTTATTTCATAGCTAACAGTTGTTAGAGTGCACCTTTTCTTTTAAAAGTATTTCTTATACGAGGTACATCATATCTTGAATTCCCATAGATTTATCTTCTACAAAGAATTTAGTATTTAAACCCCTTCTATTTCTATTGTAAACATTATTGCTAAGATGACTGCATTGTTCCCCTCTTTTATTCCCTCTGCTTTCATTCTGAAGATTGTGAGAAGTGTTATTTCTCTGTATCTACTGGAAGGTATCAAATCACTCATAGTATGTGTCATTAAAATCTATATTTATAGGCTACATCAAGATTTCTTAAACAAAACAACAGCCTTGCTGAGGTAACTATTAGAACAAATACCTGCAAAGGATGATAAAGAATTTCACCAGCAAAAGTGACAGAGTCTGCTGCTGCTCTTCCAGGCCATCTGACATTTTCTGGACACACTGTAGCAACTGGAGCCTGAGGACCTGAAGAATGTTATCAGGAAGCAGTGAAATTCCTGGCGGAATGTCGTCCACCCTAATGAAAAAATCCAGACACCAAATTGTTAATCATAGAAATGCCAAGCTGCCAATGGATCCCATGTACTCATGCAGTGTTCCAGTAAGTTCTGTGGCTAAGGTCACCCAACTGACAAACCACGCTTCCTAATGAGGCACAAGGAAATGTCTGGTGGCAATATACCAGCTTGAGCTTTATTTTCCCCAGCAATGACCTACATTAAAAAAAAAAAAAAGTGTTAAAATCCATTAAATGGCTTTCTAAATCCTCCTCTATACAATGATCTACCTTAATTGCCACAAAGAAATCACATAATCTGCATCAAGTAAAAAGGTGGCCTGGGAAATACCCAGGAACAGCCACAGTGGAATGAAACATAAGCACAAAACATATTTGGAAGAACATTTTCAACTTTCTACTGAAGATTAAGAGTGTCCAAATAAATGAGATTCCAATTATTGCATAGTTATTGAAGCTCACTTGGTATTCATCCACAGTGAACCTCATGTCGTTCTTACATAAATTTCAAAAAGCAATCCAAAATTATCTTTTGCCTATTGTTTTCTGCAAACTGAAATATTTTTAGAAACATACCAGCAAGAACCAAGACATGAAGAAAAGAAGAGGCTTATTTGTGATTTAATTTCTTTTCCCAGTGATCCAAAAGCAAATAAGAAAATGACCCAGGAACAATCATAAAGAAATCCATTTCATTAACAGTATAGACATCTACAGATCTGTAAGAACATTTTTTGAGATAAGAACTTTTTATCCACTGTTGTACATGCTAAACACAGTTAGTCTTCGGCAGCAGCTGTTTACCCTGACACATCCTCTATGAACTCTACATAGGAAAAGGAAGACACAAGCAAGAGCATTTACAGTTTACAAAAGCCCTCTCAACACAGCCAAAGCCAGAGGAAAGTTATAACAAAAAAAATTAGCAAGCTCAAACCCTCACCCAATATGACTGCTGCATACATTGCATTTATGCAACGAGAAAAACCGCAAAAAAGATGTGTAAAAATGCAGTGACTACCCCTATACAACATGATCTCTATTATTTGAGGAAAATGGGGAACAATCCATTGTTTAGCTCCTAATGTTGAAAAGGAAGCCTTTAGAGGAGGGAAAATCAGAGACTCAGCTTAGTAAAACACCTAGACATGTGTAAGTGACAGAAAGCTCCCATATCCAAGAATGTTACCTACACTTACACAAACAACCATCTACTTCATTCTCTTGCCTCTTCACACAGTTGTGCAATTTGCTTTTCAGATTGGGGAATTCAGAATCTCAAGGGATTCAGAGCATTGTAACACAAATTTTATAGCCTAGGCTCTAAAAACACTAACCACAAAACTGAGAGCAATTGCTTTTTTTTCAACACAAATGCCAAGAAAAAAAATTAATTTCTCTGATAGCAACTTCACCCCTCAAGATGCTGGCAGATCCACTCTCTCTGGAACTACAAGCATGGTTTCTCAGAATCTGGTAATTCAGATTCCGTATTTCAGATTTTGATAATTCCCTCTCAGTATTAGGAAAACTGTAATTTTTAACAGCTGAAATCCTATCTCTAGAAGTTAATTCCCTAAAATAGCCAACATGTCTTTTTCAGTAAGATCATGAAATGCCTTACAAGAGACCAAACAGCATACCCTTCATGCCTCACATCCCAAAGAATGTTTTCTTTGCAGTAGCTCCTGTGTTGCACAACCCATGAGAATTTGGGAGAGATGTGTGAGATGTGTGAGGCATGAGAAATCCTAACTGGTATTACACAAAACTAGCATACTATAGAGTATATAAATTAATGTAAATATATCCAAACAATCAAGCTTGTTTTCACCCCAGACCAAATTACTACTATACCACCAAGAAACCTTAAATTTAAAATGAGGATGTAAATTTGTTGACATGTAGTACTAATTTTTCCCAAACAGACTCCCTGTTTAAAGTAAGTACTCCAAAAGGAAGGAAAATTTAATATAAAAAACATCCCCTATCTGTTATTGTTACTTGACTGCTGGTGCCCTACCTCAAAAATATGAGACAGACCTTGACACATTTGTGATCTTTATCATTTCCTTCATGATGTTAACATGGTTATGCAGCCATAGAAACTATGTCAGGTGTCTGAAAGGGAACTGAACCACCTGTACACTGTAGGCACCTCAAACACACCCTGGGAACTCTCCTCCACCAGTGGTAAGTAAGCACTTGGAAACAAACTGCTGCAGCAAACCAGGTTTTATTTTTCAACAACCACCATGCAATCACACAAACCATGTTTGTGTGATTGCATGGTGGTTGTTGAAACACCTATCATGTTTTTGTTTTCTGCATCATTTTTATGTGTGTTTGAAGTCAGCAAGTTAATAAAATACAGTTTCTATGGTACCTTGCATGAACTTCCTTTAAGCTCCTTTGCTCAAGATGATGCAAACCAAAAGCAGAAAAAAAAGTATGACAACATTCCAGAGGCCTTTGTTATTTTTAAAAGTATTGAATCAAATGACAATTCCTCTCCAATGACCAGAAAAAATCCTCACACCAGCTAGTAAAGGTTTTATCCTTTTTATGGTAAATACATATGATATGGATACATGTTTTGAAGGAAATAACAGGCAAGTGTGATGGATTTTTGTGCTCAATGATGAAACCATTAGCATACCTATATTCACCTTTTCAGCAAAATCATTAATAACATCATCAATGAGCCATTTCATACAGAGTAGAGGCACAAAGATGGGGTGAACTGAAGCTGTATAAGCCTGTAAGCTGCATAACTGTATAAGCTCTACTTATATAGTCAAATCATACTGGGTACACTCACACACTATATTTAGAGATTTCCTAATTCTGTACTGCTTAGCATCTTTCACATTTGCAAAGCAGACTTGAGGAAATTAGATATTCTAATTTATAGGGGAAAAAACCCCACAAAACAATATGAGTTAAATCAGCAAGTGACAGTGCAAATTAAGTGTCCTTCTTTCAGGAAGGAAAAAAAAAGCCAAAACAAAACCAAACCTGTAGTAGAATCTTTACATTTCTTAACTGATATTTTCTTGGATGCTAAAAACCCTTCCATATGTTTTAGATTGACACAAAATTTCATGCCCATCTTCCAAAAAGTTAGTCATGTCCAGCAATCTGTACAAGCCTAAACAGTTTCTTATTATTTCCTGGCATTAGCCCTGAAAGACTCAGGTCTTTCAGGCATATAGCTTTAAAACACACCAAGATTTATAGAAGGAAAAAAAGAAAACAATATTGGTGCAGTCAGTTTCTCCTTTTAGTTAGCATCATATATTTTTAAGACCAATAGACAGAATTAGTTGTCTTATAAGGAATTCAGTTAAAAAAAAAATAAATCGAGTCCACAGGGTCCTGTAGACTCTAGAGTCACTGGAAATCAGCATTTGGCGGTTCCACACTGACCTACTTTTCTTTCTCATGGGCCCTGTAATACTGTTTTCAAAATATAAAGGCCTGCAAGGCAAATTGACAAAGCCCAAAAAGATGCCACATGCCTGATTACATCACAAATGCATGTATGGGCAGAAACTGCAATTCTTTGTTAATTCTAGTATCTGATCGCCATGGGTTTTCTTATTGTAGACATAAAAGCACATTAATGACCTGCCTTCATCCCTGTGTTGCTGTGTTGTTTTGATGCTTTTTCTTTACATCTGTTACACAAACGAGTCCAAATCCACATGGTTCTATTCCTCCAGACTAAATCACTAATCCTGTCATTAAGCTCAGAAAAACACACATTATTTTTACACTCACTAAAGTCACCATTTATCACAATGAAGATGCTACTGTTCTACATAACTAAGCTCTCCATTGCTGAAAAAAAAAACCATGAAAACCGTGAACACATACACTAAAAAACACTTAATCTCAGAATACAAATAAATTTTAAAAACTTAAAATCAAAGCACCAAGAGATTCCTCTCTTCCAGGGTTCATATTTCAATACTAAATAGTATGTTAAAGATAACCTGTGTCAAAGGACAAACTTTCCTCCTTAACTGAACATATTAAGATGCATTTTTGACACTACAAAGGAATAAATTTTCAGAAAGAGCACAAATAACTTGAAAGTCTTCTTACTGATAATAGCACTATATATTTTGCACTCATATAGGCATTATGAGGAAAATTTTAATACAAAGAGCTGGGAAGTCTAGGTTTTATCTACTGAGATCCAGTTGCAGCATTCTTCATTCCCTTGTAACAGTTGAGGCTATCACTTGCACTTCAAACAGGATCTGAGCCAAAGCCCATTAAAGAATTTCCATTGATTTCAACAGGGCTTGGAATGCAGCCATCATGCAAGGAGCACCATTCTGTACTTTCAAACACCATTGGTGGTATCAGCTCTAATACTGACACTAGTTCTCATGAAGTCTGAATCCTTTAACATTTAGTTTTTCTTAAAATCCCTAGTTTATCCAAGCAAAAGAAAATATCCACTGCCTAAGTTTTTACTCCTCATTTTCAAAGTTAGACATGAAAACACAATCATGATAACACAGCATACAAATTTAAAATACTAAATATGGAATTCTGAAATTAGGCTCCAACAGACCCTCATGATTGTAAGTGGGAGCTTTTGGTCAGCAACATGAGGGAAGTCAGCAATATTCTTACCCTGAAGTCTTCATGGATGCAAGGAAATCACTCTCAAGTCTATCACTTGAGACTTGGGGAATATATTAATTTTTAAATGTTTTCAGCTAAGATACCCAAATCTTTCACTGAGAATTTCATTCACCCTTAATCTTAAAGCAAACCTTGAAATAAAATTACAAATTCTTTACCTACATCTTGCTTCTCTTCTGTCACTCTTGATGCAGATAGTAAACACTACTATCTGTGTTTACTATCAAAAGAATCATGAGGAACACAAGGAATAACAATTATATTTCTAGGAGTAAGAACAAGTAGTACTCATGCCAATTTCCTAATACAATGCAAATACCAGTATTTGTCTAGTTTCATCATTCCCAGCCCAAACTGACCTTCAAATGAATGGGAGTGCCACTTGACAACTAAAAAACTTACTTTTGTTTGAAGGCAGCACTGCCATTGAACAGGACAGGGCTCTCAGCCAGGTTCTGTTTCAGATATTAGGAAAAATGAACAGGTCTGTAATTCTACATACCTCGTTGGCAGCTTCTCAAAGTCCACATCCAGAAACTGTTCATAGCTAGACACAAAACTATCCAACCAGAGCTTCAGGTAATCTGGATCTTTCTGTAAAAAGGAAGAGAACATTAGCCTCTATTGCACTCAAGGTCATCTATCAACAACTCTGTAGTACTGCCTCAAATAAAAAGTTTCCATTGAATGCATTTCAACTGGGAGAAAGGAGGGAATAAACATTTTTTAGAACCAAAAGAAAAAACAACCAGCTAGGTACTTTTAAAATTTTCAGCCACATTGTGCTGATGGGACGTTTTTGCTCTATTAATTAGTTTATGCATCTCCTCTTCTTAGCACCAGTGTCAACCAAAGCATTTTAGCTTTTTCCCCTCATAAACAATCTTAACTTATTCTCCAGAGTCATCCATACCAGCTTTACAAACATACTAGAATGTGTTCTAGTCTTGATACCATAGATACTAGTACATAACACTCCTTAGGGCTCATAAAATTAAATAAGAACAGCAATCTGAATCACAAAATTATTGCCTTTTTGCTTCACTCATAGGTCAATATGGCAGATAACAGCAGATTAGAGACAGATGGTGCTCAGAAAGACAATGTAGAAACTATGACTTGCCTATTAGATAGCTTTTAAATAGATTGAAGATTATATTTAAGCTTCCTAGTTGTTCCTAGTAGAGCACAAAGACTGTGACCAGCAGTCCCTCAGGGCTAGACACTGTCCCAGGAACTAGGGCAGATACTAGACCACTGCAAACTACACAGGGAAATTCTGTCAAAATATGCATTCAAGGTAGTCTTACTTTAGAAGTCAAGCTGTTTAATTGTTAAAAATGTTGCCAGCCCATAGCTAACTTATTCCCCTGCCAGGACTGTGCAATCTTGTCCATTAACACACGTGCACATAGACCCACATTCTACACCACAAATAATTTTCAAAACAGTTTTAAAATTTTTGCCAGAAGTATTTGGGATTACAAATGATTTTTGAATCCACTCCATTATTTATAACATTTTGCAGAAGTTGAAAAACTTTATCCTTTTCCCTTTTCTGTATCTCCTCCCTTTTGTTTGTTACTTTTATATTACCACAGATGTTCCCAAATAGGACAATGTTTACCTGCAGAGTTAAGATTGAAGAGCAAACAGTGAATATCTCTAACACACACACACACACACTCTTCTGCAGCAATGTCAGCCCAAAAGAGTCACCAAGAAAGATTGACAAAGTCCTGTCAGTGTAAATAGGTACTTAGGAGCCCTCCACAGGGGAAAAAAAAGAAATCAAACAAAAAGTTTAAAAAAACCCACACAAACAAACAACGACAGAATAAAATAAACCCATAAATCCAGAACCTCAAGTGGCGCAAAGCTCTTCTCAGAGCATCTTTCCACAGCAAGTACAGGAGTTATAAAGCATGGGAACCCCCTCCTCATTCTAGACTTTACCCTTCTCTGCGTCCCCAAAAACCACCCTCCACACAAGCAAGAAGTGTCAGAAACATCCAGACACAATTTACTTCACTATGACTATTAATTATATATAGAATGTGTTCAGGTACTGTGACAACAGGTGCCAAATAAAACCCTCAGCTAGATACATTTCTTATCTGATTATTTGCTTCCGCCGACTTTACGGCATTTACTTACTCACTTTTCCTAATTGTTTTATTTTCCCTTCTTTGGCTTACTTCCTAATCTCTCTCTCCTTCATAATCTTTCTTCTCCTTATCTCTGCTTTTATTTACTTTTCAGTTATTTAAGTAATCATTCCCTTTTTCTGTTAACATTTTGTCAAAACAGCAGTATGTTCTGAAAGTGTAATGTAGCCTTGTTCTCATCTTTAAAATGCACTGAACTACCAAATGGTTAACTTCTCTTAAACACACCAATTTTCCTCAACATGGAATTGCAAAACACAGAATGAAGGAAGCAGTTGAGATAAAGAATAATTTCAAGATTTCCAAGATGCTTGTTTAAACTACAGATGTTGCCAGATTATCACAAGTAGGTGAGTATAGAACACACATTTCTCGTGTTCAGACATCAAACATACTAAAAATCAACCCAAAAGTTAGACAAGAAGTAAGACTTGCCTAAAAGAATGATTCAGAAGTAGTAGAAGACGCCGTCTTCAGACAGCCCAGCTTTTCAAAAATGTTAACGTTTAAAGCTTTAACTTTCTTGTATTTCACAGCAAGTAATTTTAGTTGCAAGCAAACTATTTCACAGGATCATAAAGACAAGGGAAACCAGGATACCATTTTAGTAATTGTGGCTCAGGCCACAAAGGACAAAGCAACTACAGGGAGTAATGAACAGAAATGTTGCCACATCCATTATAATCCTCTGATTATAATGGCCATATACACATGTGCAAAAACTGAACTTAAGAGAGTTTTTCCCTGTTGAACAACTGCTTTTTCACTGGCATGAGAAACTTCTTGAAATCCAATAAGAAATACTAGATTGAGTCTATTCATATTCCCAAATTAAAATTGTTTGTTGACAGAGCTCAGGCTCATTCCTAATTGCTAACAGTAAACTTCTGCAAAAACCCTGTTTCTCTTGGTTACCATGAAAGAAGATGTGCAAATAACAACATTATCAGACTTAAAATTGCTTTAACAAAAGTCAAGGATGAGAAAAGGGGAAGGGTAGGGCAAAAGACAAAATTACATTTAATGCCTGCTTGCTCCTTTTTAATGATACAGCCTAAATGAGTTTCAAGCTTCTTTATCTTTGAACTCCAATGCCTTTGCTATCAGTACAGACTGGGAATAACACAACACTGGCAGACAAAATATGCAAGAAATAGCACTTATACAGATGGCAAGAATAAACCACATGTTATGAAACAGCCAGAAGTTTCTGCCAACCTGTAGAGCACATACTGCTCAATTTGCTTTGCCACTAGAACTCCTCCTACTCCTGATAAAAACTAAGAATTGCTGTACTGTTTGACCATTCCCTGCAGCACACTATTCAGCCCAACTCCCTTCCATCACAGTCCCCTGCCAATTAATAATGTAATATTCCAAGTTTATAAAATAATCAGATTTTATGTCAAAATAACAGGTAGCACTACCAGTATGTGCTAGTAGAAAACAGTTTATGTAATACCTGACTCAGAGTCAAATCTTGAGATTTCCATCCAAGCAACATCACCAACTCAAACCACTTGGACAAATTAAAAAAAAAAATCACAAAGGCAAAAAAGTAAACTAGATCACTTAGCAACATGAGAAACACCAAGTAATGGATCTCCATTATACACCAGCTAACAGAGGCATGCCTCCTTTCCAGAAACAAACAAAAATGAAGACTTGTGAAGAAGAAGTTCATTCCAGGAAAAAGTGACAAAATATTTAGCAAATGGGCTAAAATTAAGATATTTCATTACAATAATGTTAGCAACAGAAGCTATGAACAGCTTTCAAACTTCAAATCTGGCCCAAGTTTTCTTTTTTCTTTATTAGCAGCATTCATTCCAGATCCTAGGCACCAGTCTCCTGTTGAAAGCTCCAAGAAAATCTAGATTTTATTAAAGCAGTTTTAGGAAAGGAAACTGAAAATGGTAAATGTTACCCATGGCAAAGTATATATAAATGTCCTAAAACACAGCTAAATATATACAACCTTTCTGAAGGCCTGCCTATGTGAGTCAGATTCATCTTACATTCTTCCAAACCAAAAGCATCATAGTTTAGGAGAAACTGAGTCTTTTTACAGTGGTTTAATATTCCAAGTTCATAATAAAACCAGGCAGTAATAACAGGTATCAGCTATTTTGTTTACACTGATATTATGTATAATGCAATTATCCTACCCAACGTCTTTACTTTGAACTGAACTTTTTCTTGGGGCCAGCTACTCCCACTTAATCTGGAGTTTAAATTTGGTAGAATGAAAAATGAAAAATAATGTATTTCTGTTAAGTCCTCCCCCCCTCACCTTTTCAACAATCCGGTATTGTCTCACAACAGAAGTGGTAAACCATATTAACAGCAGAACACAAATTAACCTTAATTTAACATGAATACATTGTGTTCTCCAATGCCAGATCAGCTTTCCAAGCCAGTAGATGTTGCAATATGAGAAATATCTGTTACTAGATGCCAGAAGAGAGCATCCTATGGGATCCATGCTGCTACTGAGGGCAACAAAACACAAAACTGCAACCACAGTTCCACCTGATTCACCCTAAATTGTGAGCTACTACATTACATCTGTGGCCCTCCTAAGGAAGCAGTAGAAGACCAGAATAAAGCATCATAAATACTCAGCAGCTTTGCTACCAGCAGAAGCAGCAAAAACTATGGAATATATTTCCCCTCTTTGAAAATTACCCTTTTGTTCTCATTCTGCAGAGAGGCAGCTGGAGGCTGTATGTCAGAAAGCAGCTCCAAACTGTTTTCTGTGGTGCTGCTTGAAGATGCACTTTCAAAGCACAGTTTACAAAACAACATAGGCTTTGATAATACACCACGAGGCTAAACTGTGATAAACCAGCGTGAGTATTCGTATTCTTTTCCAGCCCCACCACATACACTCTGCAGACATTTCCTGTGAGATCGGCAAGAAATTAAGAAGGATATTTTTGATTGGTGCAGCAGCAGTAAAAGCAGGAAGAAGTTTCTGAGTGTTAATAAAATGCCTGTAGTCAGTTACAACTTTCCAATTACTACAAGAAATGTTTTCTGAAACCTTAAAGCCCTCTTAAGTTACAAGCCTAAGCTTTTCATTTATTTACCCGAAACCTGCCTAGCATTTGTGCAGGACAAATTTATGTAACTTATTTGAATAATAATTCACATACAGAAACTGCATGCCTTAAAACTTCCCAAAGGTAATCTCCCCATGGCTTGAACTCCAAGAAGGTAAAATACAATTTAAGTCAGCCATTTCTCTTCATAGTGATAAATGGAAACAACTAGAGTTTTAACAAGGCTATCTTAAGGTGTTATTGTAAGAAAAGTGAAAATCTATTGAAAAACCCTGAAAAACAAAATAAAGAGCACAGGAGTATAGAAGTATATTCTTCTACATATTCTTGAGAGTATATTCTTTTGCTGATAGCCCCAAGTTTGCAGAGGCTAACTTCAGCTTCTGAGCTCAGCCCATTGTAATGAAGGTCTTTCAAAGTGCTATAGCAGTCATTCACATGCACTAATGCAAAGTAAGTCCTTTGTGCCTATTAAATCAAATGTAGCTCAGAGCAGCTGAAAGTGAAAGTACTTCCTTGTTCCTTCCCTTCCCTAAATACCTTTGGTTTTCATTAAAAAGACAAATAACCCAAGCAGCACAATGACACACCACCCTTCAGGCCTCCATTTCCCTAAGATCCTCTCAGCACAATAAGAGCTGCTCCAGCTCTTTACACTTAAAAAACAAAAAACACTGCCAGACTGAGCAGTAGAGTGTTTCTAACAGGTACTGAAAATAACCTCAAAAATCACTCCAAACCATAATAAACTAAAACCATCTCCCATTAAACAGCCAGAGGTTAGGTTAGGTTTTTGTTTTTTTTTTTCTTTCCCAACATAGTTAGTACAATGCTAGAAAGAAAAAAACGTTTGCTAAATAAACCCATTGTAGTGGTCCCCGGTATGCACAGCAATACTGTGACTAAACTCTGCTAAACAATTGTGAAGATTGCCATGGAGTCTTACAGCTAGGAAATACATTCCCTTAGGTATTTATATAAAGGGTTTGGTTTAGATTTAGTAGTAACTTCCATTTCTACTACGGCTTCAGGAAAAGAACTAGAAGGGCAAAGCTCAGTAGGATTTTATAGATATGTTCAGGAAGTATTAGTTGCTAAAAACAAAAGCTGGATCCACCCGAGGCTATTTGCAGGGTCACATTCCATGCTCTAAAGGCAAAAATTCCCTGCAGGGCAGTTCAGAGTCCAACATCAGACAAGCCCAACTTGTTGGACAAGGCAGTTGTTTGAAGTTGTTAAATTTAACATGCAGCCATCCAACAGCCAGGGCCTGATTCCTGTGCTAGCTCTGTCAACCTTCAAAGTGGATTTCAGCTTAGAGGCACAACCATAAAATCTCACTGGCATTGGCATTAATCTCCCATCCCCAAGCACTTTATTTAAAATAAGAGCAATCTTTTGGTGTCAAGGTTGAATTAGACTTACAAAATGTCATATTAGGAAACTAAAGATGAAAAATTGCCTTTAGATCACTGGTGAGTTTACTCATCTTTAAATTAATTGAAGTAGTCTGCATAATGCAGAATTGCAGAACATTTCTCAACACTGCTTGAAAGAAACTATTCATTTGGGAATTACAAGATTTGTGTTAAGGGAGATCTTTCCTCTTCATGGTTTCAAACATAAAAGGCTTCATCTCCAGTATGAGAACTCCTAGAAGCCTTTACTCTGCAATATGACAGTGCTTATGCTTTTTGTGAACCTTTCATATAAAATGCTAAAACAAAATATGAAAAGCTTTGTTATAGCAGCAACACTGCAGTAAGAATTAGTAAAAGATTTCATGATAAACCATTGTAAACTGGCATAACTGCTTTGATAAATTCAATCAATCAATTCTAACTGATTGAGGAATCACCTTTGGGCTCAACTTTCCATTATAATCAAAATACTGATTTTTTCAATCAGTGGATCCAAAAGAAGAAAAGCTCTTGGCAAGTAACTAAAAATCCCCGTTTTCAGCATCCACACAAGAATTATGTTCCATTTCCAGAACTAAAAGCAAAAAGGGATGGAGTAGTCATGCTTTCTTTTATAAATGCAAGGTGCAGTGAATCATGATAGAAACGACTATTTTAGGACAAGTTAAAAATTCTCTTTAGCATCGGGATTTATACCTAAATAAGCCTATAGCTACCAACCATGATAAAATTTAGCTCACAAACTTTAAAGTAAAGTTTAATATTTTTCTTCCTGTTTCAAAACAAAAATTATTTTTAATCTTCAACTATTGCCTTAACTTAAAGATAATCCAAGTTCTTTTATTCATTTTCTTTTTTACTTCAGATCTCCACCAAAACTAGAAAACCAAAATGAAAGAATTTTCTTATTAAAATAGAAGTAAAGCTTCTCCTTTTCTTTCTCTTGCCTTTTTTATTGTTTCTGTTCTTTTTGAAGGATGATACAATTACAGCTTTGTAGCTTGAAATTGGCATGTGGCTGATGCCATCTACGGGATGAATGTACTTAATGTGAACTCAGATTTTAATGTCTTCACACTTGACAGAAAGTGCCACTAGGCAAGCCCCTTGTACAAGTTGGTATAGCCTATTTCAGCCTTCTGGAGTCCACCACACAGAGCACTTATCAGGAATTTACCATAATGTAACAAATTGCATTCTATTAACATTCTATTTTCCCACCAAATGTGGCATAGTGAACAACTGGAAGCTGTATTTTAAGAAGAACAAGAAGCATCCTAAGTAATTCCAAGGTAAGTAAAATAATATTTTGTCAAAAGTCTACAGTGTCAAGATTAGCCTAAATTTAATGAAAATTCAAACTATACAAGACTTTAACTCTTAATTGCTTATAAACTCCAAATTATGCCATTATTTTAGATAGGAAAAGGGCTGAATTTTAGCACCAACACACACAAAGTCAGCTTTTGCCCCACTGAGTTTCTAACTTTCAGTGTAGTGCATGAGACAATACAAATTTATCATGTACAGAAAGGAAGCAGGATGGTGCTACAACAGTAAAACATCAACCTATTTCACCATATCAACAGCTAAACATTGTCTGGCCATGTCTTCCAGCAGATAAAGCTTGAGAACTGGAGTACAACTTAGCAAAAAAAAAATCTGTGTTTGTTTCAAAGTGTCATGTAATTACACCGAATTAAACTGAAACCAATTTCTGTATCTTTAGCTATAGATTTAACTATTTGGTTTTGCCTCCTCAGTCTCACCTGGCCTTACTTAACATACTGAAGCTGAACTATACACTGAAGGTATAACTCATGTATAGACTGAAGTGGTATTGTTTAAAACCCTCAAATCCACTTTTCAAAAGCACACAAAATAAACCTCTCTCAAAACAGTCCAACACACTAACAAAAAACCTTCAAAAACTATGGCATAGCAGAATATGGATTACTTGCCCAAATGCTGTTTGGCATCCACTGCACTTCTGCCAGTTCAGTTTTTAAATGATTAGCACAATTAACTAAAGCCAGATTTCTGTAAATAACACACTTGTTTTCTATGCCCTACTTTACTCCCAAGAGCTTTACCCACCCACTATTTATCATTTATTCCCATTGCTTATTAAAGGCAAATGTAATCCTCAATCATAAATTATATTATGCTTTAAATATCAGAGAACGCATCAACACACACAAACATCTTACCAGCACAGAGAACTCACAGCTAATGTTTAGCTTTGCAGATACTTGAAGAAGCCTGAGATACCAAACTTAAGACAGGGTTTATTCAAATAAACAAATACAGTTTTCATTTCTTGGTGTTCCCCATTGTATCTCCCACTGTCCTCCACTGCAGCCTCCCATTTAGTAGAAGATAAATTGGAAAAGTTAGACTTGAGCAAATCGGTATTTTTTTAAAGAAAAAAGGTGCTTATCCATACTGTTGAGATGTGCATGTTTTCATGTTTGTTCCCCTACTTGCATATAATTATTTCAGCAAGAAAAGCTCAGTAATTAGAGAAGCTCTTCTCTCTTCTACAGCAGCTGTTTAACCTTTCTGAAGACTGTAAATATTTTAACAGTATCTGCTGACAACATTTGAATTCAGACCTTAAGCTCCAATGCTGTTCAATGGGCAGCTAGCAAGCCTTTCTCTCATTTCAGAAATCAGCATAAACATGCTGCATATTTGAGTTGATTCAGCAGTATTCTTTTATCAGGACAGACATCATCCCCATATCTGCCCAGCTGAGCAAGTTGAAAGAGGCATAACTCAGACACAAACAACGACCCTGGGTTTATTAATTTTGTTCTATATTACATAGAACCAGAAGCCTGTGTTTATAGCTTTGTGATGTATCATTCCATTTCAGAGACAATTCTTTAAGGTCAATAAAAGCTTGATTTGAATTATTATTTGTTGGCATGTTCAGAACTGGACGCTTCTTACTGATTCTGTAATGCACTGATCCACAAATCCACAGACATATGGAAATTCTAACCTTGGTGCTGGACACCACTAAAACCCTGAATCAAAAACATGAACAAACCTCAGACTCTACATTATTCAGCAGTAGCAGCTACATATATGTACTGCCACATAATATTACAGAATAAACAACAATAATTTCTTCATAGCTTGTAAAAACTTATGGTTTTCTTACATCTTTCCATATTTAGATTTGTCTGCTGCCTCACTGCAACCTAAAGTCTGCATTCACTGTGTCAGTCTCTGTTATGTGTGTGAACAACTACCAGCACAAGGTCACCCTGGTCCATAATTAAGGAAGGAAACAGCCACTCAAGAGACTGATGTCTCACATACTGATGTCAGCTATTTATATGAGAAGTTCTATATTTGTAAATATCAGAATTATGTTAGTTCTTGGACTAGGAGACATCTCTTTAAATAGCAGTTAATTCAGAATTGAAGACCAACTGTTGTTTGTCTCTATCCATTCTTAGTTCAGCCTCTTGAATAGAGACAGAACAAAGATATTTTTACCACCAGAATGCCACAAGTGACTTGTGACATTATCTTCTACAAGTTACACTCCCTAGGAATGCAGAAATTTACTTAAAACAATCTACAGAAAAGATATCTTACACAGCAATTCCTTACAAGACTTCACTCACTATTTTCAGCAGAAGCATGAATTTACATGACAGTGAATTATCAAAAACTACTTTTACTGAGCATTTAGTTTGCTCAAACATTCATCTAACTGTAAGGTGAATACTTCTTTATCAAATCTAACAAAGGTAAAGACAATGTGATCTGCATCACTGACAAGTCAGCAACTACACAAGAAGGAAGACAAGGGCAAGCCAAGTCAGGATGAGATCACATTCGGGATACAGTGGTCAGTGTTTCACATAGGCCTTACAATTCAATGTCAATGATTATCAAATTCTTGTTGAATTCCATGTTTCTCACCAAAACAAAACAATTTGGCTAAAGGCACATTTCTTTGAGAAACAATTTTACAATATTAAATGATATATAGATATCCCTCACTGTGCCAGAGAGAAAGCTACAACATTTATTTCAATACAATCAGATTTTTAAAAAAAAAATGAGAGGTGAAGTACAAGGTAAGAAAGCCCATTTGAGATAACAGCTTATGCACAGGTCTGCTGCTCTTAACACAGCAAGGGATGTGACTGTCTCAGCTCTCTGCATTAGTGAAGACCAGATCATTATGATCAGCTAACACACAGAGTCCTGACTGTATCAATGACACTAAGGCTGAATGTTCCCTCTTTAAAATGAGAAGCACAGGCTCCAAACTGAGTGAAGAATATTCACAGCTTTCCCTTCAAGTCATTGTGTTACCTCACAGGAAAAGGCAGTGTTTAAAAGAAATCAGGGCTATAATGAAGACAACAGTGTAAGAAAAACCACTGTAGTATCATGAAAACTGATGTGAATATGGCATTTAAGTGCTTGCATTAATACCTTTGAAACACCTTTTGAAGGCAACTAGGATCTCTTATTTTCACAGACTAGAAAAATCTCCATATATAAGGCTACCTGAACACTTTCTGAATAAAATCCAAAATATCAGAAATCCTGATATCCTTTATGTCTAAGAGTCTGAAATACCTACCAGAACAATTGAAGATGAACTACATATATTTACAATGTTACAGATAGGACACGGGTTGAATCTCTTTAATTTGAATCTGCAGCAAAAGTTACTTCAGAGGATTATGAAACAGAAATAAATTTTCTATACTGATATATAATTAATATCTAATAAATGGTTAATCAACCAATATTACAATAGTAATATTACCATAGCAATATTGCAGCCATGACAGTCTAATGTTACAAGACAAAGCTGGTAGATTACCTCTGTCACAAACCCTAAGAAGTCAGACACACATGAAAGCATGTCCTTTTCTTCTACCTCATGGAGCTCCACTCCTGCTGTACGCTTACATTAGTAAATTATTTTCAGCTATCTGCTCTATATGCACTTATATAAGAAGTGTTCCATGCTCCTCTATAGGTTATTGAAGGCTTTTAACTGGCAATCAACTGGAAAAAAATTGTGCTTGCTATTCTACACAATTCAATTATCTTAAAATGCTCATTCCAACATTTGGATGAGAAGACAGCAGTTTACATCCATATCAATATTTGAGTAAAGGCATTGTACGTTAACAGTTCACTGAACAGAAAAAAATCCCCCAACCACTAAAACCATTTGAAACTGAAAATCACCAGGAAGTTATATCCTTAACAAGACACTCTTTGCAGAAACTTTAACAATAACAATTTGAAAAACAAAACAAAACAAAACCCAAAAAAAACCAAAAAAACAAAACCAACAAAAGTCTCAAGACAAAAACAGACTTAAGACTGTGAATAATACAACACAGTGATAACAATCCCAGTGACTAAAATCTAAATTTTACTAAATCTAATGAAGTTTTAAACTGCTTCTGTGCAACATCAGAAGTACTGTAAGTCAAATGTGGCTACTACTTTCATCTGTAACAGCAGATTGCAATTTGTAGCTTTTAGGGAAACAGGAGAAAAAAAATCCAGAACCAAATCCCACCCTTAGATTAAAAACTGCCAGATGACAACAACTGAATACCAACTAAAACTAAACTATCGCAGACACTCAAACATTATCTTAAAAAATATTTAAAAAAAAAATTAAAACCACAAACAAAAAAATCTCACCACAACAACAAAAAACCCCAGAAAAATTAAACCACCTCATACATGGTGTCTTTCAAAGACTGCTCCTGCAAAGGCCCTGATTAATGCTGCTATCTGCCCAAATCTCCAATTCCTCAACAACACAAAAAGTAATGAAAATGTAGAAATGCCTTCCTAATGTTACTTTGCGGAAAACTAAGTGTTGCAACTGACACCTGATGCTGCCAGAGATGTCAAGGGATCACAAAGAACAAGAGTCATGACCCAGGATAGATGGTAAGATGGTAACACAGCATCATGTAGCACTTCAAAGCTGTGAACAGCCTTGCTGCTTGAGCATAGGGTGCTGTATTTAAAAGATTATCATAAAGGACCCGATTACCAAAAGACAAGACTATTAGCAGCAACTGGAAGCATCACAAAGGAGTAGCTTGGATTTCATTGTTTCTGTAGCTAACAAGGCCGCAAATGCTAAAGCTACATATTTGGGATTTGTGGAACAACAAATTCCTACCTTACTCAACTGTAACTCTCTAGCAGTTTTTCTAGTTTTAAGACTGTCTAGTTTATTTCCCAGGACACCATTCAGGGACAGCCACTGCAGCACAACAACTTCACTGGACAGTTCCAGGTATAAACAACTTTTCTCTATACCACTATATCCTGTCACTGGTAATTATTGCTACACCTTCCCATTCTGCTAGATGCTCTGAGAAGAACAAAGCACAATATACAGATGTTTCCAAGTGGACCGAATAAACTAATTTACATAAAGGGTTCCCACATTTTACATCCCAAGTTGGAGACATAACTTCATGATCTGCTCTAACTTTGTCAAGCTTAATACTCTAATTCTGGATGCCTGCCTCAAGCAGAATAAGATACCATTTTAACCTGGACCAGTTGAGAGATAAGGAAAAAAAGTGTTTTGTTTCTAACACTTCTTAAAAAAGTGAAGACTCCTTTTTTCTGAATCACTCCAGCTGCCCTCATATGTTGAAGACACTCTATTTTATTTTTTAAATATATGTTTTGTTGCTTAGGAACAAACCCTTATCTACAAACAAATCCATTTAATCATGCCTTTAATATATGGTCTGAATGATAGAAAAGCCAAGAAAGTCACTGACAGCTAATGAGGAGACTGAATATATGAAAAAATGATTTTTTTCAGAAAACCCATCCTCTACCACCTGAGGTATGAGTAGACTGTGGGCACATCATTCCCATAAAGAAACTGAACATCCCCTAAGTGATCTAAACTACTCATTTTAAATAGCACTCCTTCATGCAAACTTCCTGTCATGTGAACAACATGGAGATGGATAGCATACAATCTGAATGAAAGGTTCCAGCAAAGGGGGAGTAGGTCCAGGACAGACAAAAATATTTTAAACAGGGGAGGAAAGAGCCAAAGAACAGCCAAGCAAAGAAATTCAGAACTTGGCTCATCTCTACGGCCTTAGTGTTTCCCAAAGCTGAGTCCAGTCTGGAGTCTCAGTGTATTCCAAGTGCATTTGCTCCTCTCACAATGATGGACTCACTGGCAAAATGTCCATCTTCTCCAGTGCTACTCCACTTCCTACTGCCATTGTCATTACTATACTGGTTTAAAAGGCAAAGGTTCAACCCAGCAGATTACCCACATGGGGAGCAGTAAGAACTGATACCATGCTGTTATGCTTGCACTAGCTTTAACAACATGTAGAGGATTAATGCTGCACAGAAATTAGGAAACAATACAATTAAGACAAGTACTTTGTGCACCTGTGTTAAATGGCCTGTACTTAACATCTCACATTCTCTACTCTTGAGATGGGCACCCTCTAAAAAGAAGGTGGGAAGAACAAGGGAAGGACTGCTCTACCCTTAATGTCCTACTGGATTAGAGACCTAAAGAAACTGAAACACAAACGAAGCATGAGACTGCAAAAACGCAAAACAAAACCAGAGAATAAGGACATCAAAAGATACCCTTGCTACTGAGCTCCTGTATGACAGCAGATCAGCCCTTTCCTCCACCTTCACAGCTGTTTTTTGTATGCTATTTATTTTACAGCTACCTATTCTGATAATCTGCAATGCAATTTCTCTACATACTCAACACACCCGGCAGCAATTTGGACATGTGCTTTAAACGCATTAATTGCTTTACACTATAAAACGCAAATGGAGGCAGGACAGCATTTTTGTATTATTTCTGCCAGGTGAAGGAAATTCATTAATAATTGGATACTCTATTGCCATAGATACTATGGCAATAGCCAGCAAAGGCAGACTCCAGAGCAACTTATATCTGCTCTTTGGGAAAGGTTTTGGTAAAAAAAGTTTAAATGAAACTGAAGCTGTTCAGAAATCAGTAAGTAAAAAGCTAAATACTAGGCAGCACTTAATTAAATTAATACAGTACAGCTTAATTGCTACAAAATGAAGAATTATGTAAACTTACGCATTCACATAGTTAAAATATATAGCTACAATAACTGCTTAAACTGACCCACGAATACTGCAATTCTCATCTCAAGCATAAAAAAGACCAATCTGAACAGCAAACCATGGGATGAGGCTGTAAATAGTCCAAGAAATGCAATTACATCCTTTCAGAAGCTAATAATGTCTATGCAATTTCCAAGAAAAAGGCTGTTACAATCGGGTATTTGCCCGACTACCAAACAAGACAGGATAAAAGCAAACAAACACAAATATTTACCTTATTGCAGTAAAGCATCCAAAGCTCATACAGCCTCTCTCGGGATGCCATTCCTCCCCTTCCTCTTCCCGTCGATCACCGCTACTTTTCTCTTCAAGATCCTACCATACTCAGTTCCCAGGCGCTCTTTCCACAGTTCTGCTTTATTATTAGTTATATCATGACCCGAGAAGAAGCCAAGTAACAGGGTCTCAGTCTCTCCTTCTCGAGCAGACAACGAAGTGCAACACAAGCAACTGCAAACAAGTGTCAAGCATGTCCGTCCTTCGCCAGCGCCGCTTCGGTTTTAATCTCTGAAAGTGAAAACATACCCTTCAGGCCTTTGGTGGAGAGAGGAAACAAATCCGCACTTAAAGCCCACGGACAGCCTGGGGACTGGGGCGGCGGCAGGTCGCAGCGCTTTGCTCTCTGACACTGCTCCCGCTGACGGAGGTCAGCCGATGAGTGTTCGTGGCGCCTTCTCGCTTTGCAGCGGGGGAAGCCGCAGGGCCGCCGGAGCCCCGGGTACCGCCGCTCCCGGCGCGGCAGTGCCAGCCGCTGCCACCGCCCTTCGGCCCCGGGCTCCGCGGCCGCTCCGGACCCCGCCGGGCCCCGCAGGCCGGCGGCTGCCGGGAGAGCCGGGGGCGGGGGAGCGGCCCCGCGCCGCGCCGCCGCCCGCTCCCGGCCGGGACCGGCCGCCCCGCGCCGCCACCTACCGCGTCCCGGCCTCCCGCAGCTCCCGCCGCGCCCCCGCGGCCTCTCCCGCAGCCTGCCCGGGCCGCGGCGAGTGGCGGCCGGGCGGGCGGGGCCGAGCCTCGCCACATCGCCCGCCCCGCCCGCGCTCCGCACACGCCCCCGGCCGCCGCCGAGGGCGGGGAAGCCGCGGACGCCATCTTGGCAGCGGGCAGGGGCAGTGCCCGCCCGGGGCAGCCGGGCCGAGGCAGCGGCGGAGCCCCGGCGAGGAGCGGCGAGGAGCCGACCCGGAGCCTGCGGCGCCTCACCCGCAGGGCCGGCGGTCCTGCCCCGCCTGCGCCCCTCGGCCGCGCCGGGAGCGTGCCCGTAAAGAATCAGCATCCCCATCCTCAGGAGCTCAGGAGACCTCCGCACTGCTTTGCTCCATAAGTAACAGAGGTTACCTAGCACATACACACGTTGTACGTATGCTCCAGATAGCCCGCGGAGCATGGATATACCATACATCCAGCCTGCCGCCCGTGTAAGGCAGCCCCCTACCTTGTATGAGTTTGCGTAGGGCTACGTATTTCCATGATGACCCTTGTATGCGGAGTTTGCATAGGACTAACGAACCAAAGTTATAATTCATCAAAAAAAAATTAGATTTCCAAAGGAGAAATGCAAAAAGGGATCCCTCAGCTTGCGCGTGGCCCTGCCCGAGTACACCGTCCTGTGCTGATACAGCCGAGACACCACACTCCAGTGAAGGATTTTCCTCCTGCTCCTGCAATAACAGCATCTTCTCGGCATCACTCACGGGCACTCCCTGGGGAATGGGCTTCCCTCGTGTCCTGCTCCCCTGGAAAGTGAGGCTGGAAGTTGTGTCAGACTCCAAAGCAGGGAGGAGGCAGTTTAAGGAGACATGGGGCATCTCTCTAGTTTGCTGGCAGAATCACACTCCTGCAACTTTTGGCCACAGCCCTGGTCCGTCTGCCACTGGATCATCTCCTCACTTGTGTTCATACAGCTTCATGCAATAAAGCATTGCCATTCATTACACAGTTGATTACTTTCAGGGGATTTTCATACCTTTGCAATGATTTAATACAAGGTTTGGAAATCCTTTCTAAAGGAATTGACTGTGCAGTATCATTGTAGTGTCTGCTACATTAATTTTTCTAGGGATGGATAAGTATCACCAAGAGCCCAAAGACAGATTGAGATATGTTCCTGCAACAGGCCTTTGCATATTTGTCTTGTTTTTAGAATATCAGTGAAGTTTCCCTGGAGAATTTAAGAGCTAATTTGTGCTTAATGTTGTTTCATGTGTATCATCACTGTGGGAGTGGTAGAAGTATCTTTTACTGCAATATCTAAACATAGTACCTAGCATGGATGGAGGGACGCTGACAAAAATGAGACTGTAAAATTATTTTTAGTTGTGTGGTACATGTGCTCTGATACTTGATGCTAGCCGCAATATTCTGCTACCTTGAGGATGTAACATAATTTTTTCCATCAAGAAAAAAATAGGAGCTTAAAGTCTAGCTCTGTCCCCAGGGCAGGATCTGCTGAGCTTAAACAACCCCGGTCCCCCTTCGGTGAAACGTGCCAAGGAAAAAGAGAGAGCCTGCCTCCTCCCTGAGAGACTTACCTCAATGCTTGAGTTACTGCTGGGAGCTCCTCCCTAACAGCCAGCCTGCATCACCTTTCTAGCAAATGTAAGCCACTGCTATTAGGCCCTTCTGCAGTAATTCAATAAAAAGAAGCTCTTTCTGGCAGGTCTTTTGAGTTACAAACTCTGATCACATTTGTTTGCAGCCTTTTCTAGACTAAACAACAGTTTATTTCAAATTTCTCTTACAACTTGCTGCCTTTGAGGAAGTCAGGCCTTAGTGAAGCCATGTAAAAATCCCAATCCTCCCTCAGATATTGCTCTGCTTTTTTGAATTACTGATTCCTGTAAGAGCAGCTGCTCCTACACACACCAGTCCTGCAACAGCCTTCAATGAAGGAATAAAAAACCATCCTCTGACAGAAATGGGAGACTTCTCCCTGGCTAAGTGCTGCCACCCCCATAATTCGGATGCTCCCAGACTACAAAGCAGCCATTTTCCACTCTGCTGGAGTTGTAGCAATGTAGTTATTTTAGTGGGCCTAGGCAATCAGTGCTGCTTGTGTAGGCAGTTCTTGCCTTATATAGGTGCTCTAGCAGGAAAGTAAAGCATTTGTGATTTGCAACAGAACAGTCTGTTCCTGTGTCATTCAGGGTGAGTGGTCTCCTGGTCTGACCTTCTAGAGGTTTTCCTAAGCCCCGTAAGGTTGTTGAGGTGGCTTTGGGATGTCTGAATCACTGGGTGTATGTCAAGTATAGTATCTCCCTGTACAGACAGACATTTAGTATTTTCTATTTTTTTCTTACATAGATATATGGGCAATAGTGGGAGAGGTCAGTGCAAAAAGGTGGGTTACAGGTTTGTCTCTGCAGGTGGAGTATAATTCTAGGTGAATTTATATTTCAGTGTACTTACCTACACAAATATTCAGCAAAGGATATGGAAATCAAAGAATGGAGGAAGGTGTAAAGAGAAGCTTTCCCAGCTATGGATGGGTACTTTAAAATGTGCTTATGGATTGCTTCAGCTGTGAGATAATTGTTAAACTTTTAATTGCCTGCTCTTCCATAATTATATATCAATTATTTCATGGACCTTAAACAGTCAGGTAGGCAGTGCTCTTTTGTATTTCATTGTCCCTTAGCTGCTGTCTTGTGGTAACTATTTACAACAGTGGTTATTTCTCATACTTTGTTTATTACTTGTGGGTTTTAATGTCTCTCATCAGGAGCTGTAAATTAGTAACTCAGTCATTTTACTGTGGAGTGAACGGGTTTGTCAGCCAGTCCGGGTAACAGAATGGGTAGAAAGAAGGGTGTGGATAAGGAGATGGCATTAATTTTGTGTTGAGGAAAGACTTAACAAAGAAATAGACTACACTGGATTGTAGTTTTGAGTCCAGGAACCTCTGAAGTGGCAGGAAAAGCCTTATAATATTGCTTTTGTGAAATCATGCTTATATTCTGTGGATGCAAATGAAACAGGCAAAACTCTGTATTTGACTTTTAGATATTCTCAGGCCTGTTGTTTGACCCTAAGGCTTCTACTGAAACCAAGCCCCAGACCAACAGAAATCATGCTGAGATGAATGTGTGGCAAAGCTTTTAGCTGAGCTTGTTCTTGATGTCTTAAAGCTAATACTTTGTTTACCAACAATAAAGACTTGAAATAGAAATGAACATGGAAATTAGCTTAGAAAGGAACCTGCCCCTCAATAATTGCACCTTTTTTTTTTTTTTTTTTACAAACAGGCTCTTGCATAGAAGCACGGAGTAATCTTTACAGTGTAAATAAACAAATGGCCTTGTGATTGCATGTAGAATTTCCGTTATCAAAATACCTTTTGGTGAATGTAAAGAAATAAGACTTTTTGGATGCTAGTTTCTGGACATTGAAGCCAAAGTAACTTGCACAGGGATGTGGTGTGGCTATTGGAAGAGGCAAGCTAATCCTTGTAAGATTCCAAGGTCTCTGTGATGACATTTTGCTGAGGGTGATTTGAATTTCTCTGGCTATGATTGCCAGATGAGTTTGCAATTATTCTTTTAGTTAAGACAGCAAACCTAATGTTCCACTTTCCTTCTGTTATTATATTGACTTTGTACTGCAGGTAATTCAGAGCTTGTTAGTTATTCATAAAATTTGAAAATGTGAAGGGATTAAATGTCCCTTGACATTTAAATAGGTATCTAGGGATTTTAGTTACTTTCTTTCATAGTGTTGGAGACTGGCCACAGCTAAAGCTGGGAGGTGATGGTCTGGCTAATAGCATTAAGTCCCCCTGCCTGCCCTGCTTTCAGATATACGGGGTTAAGCCATTCACCACAGACTTAAATTCAGAAAGGAATTTACCCCAGGGTAGCCTGGGACCCTGGTGAGTATTTTTGTCCTTGCCTGTCCTTTCGGATTGTTTCCACGGGGGCCTTCAGTATAATGACTCTACTGTTGTCAAAGGCTCAGGCACTGACTTAATCGCTTCTGTTCCTTTTCAGTAGTATGGGCTCCCTTAAGTTTACAGCTGTGCTAGGAATGTTCTTGTAGGGGTACCTCTTAGAGACCCTTTCAGACTAAATAGATAGTAGGTGTTTATATGCTTTGATCTTCCTAGGTTCTTAAGCAAAGAGTGAAAATTCAAGATGAGAGTTGTCTTAGGACTGCCCCACTCCTCTGCTGTCATTTAGATTAGCTATGCAAGAGCTAACATGTAGATTTGTGCTACAGCTGTCTTTCTTTTGCAGATGCTTGAAGGCACCAGTTGTTACTGCACAAAGTTGCATCATAAAATTGTTCTCCTTCCTTCACCAAACTGCCTTCTTATTCAAAGTAAGCCATCAAGCCATCCTTTTCTGTACAGTCTCAGTGCCAGGGATCAGTGAAGTTACCATACTTGCACTTCATTCTGGTTTAATTAAGAGGGTATTCAATGAATTATTTCACTGTGTTGCAGCGCTCAGCAGTATGGATCTGCAGTATGAGTCCTGAAAGCAATCAGTGTGTCAGAAAAAAACAACATAGCAGCAACCAAGACTGAAGGATGCGTAGGGGTCATTAGTCTCTCTTGATCTGTTTGAATTTAATTCCCTCCTAGCTGAGCAGGGTAATGCTGTCTCAAAGATGTCTGCAATAGCAACTGGGAGCCTAATTTCTCTTGGTTTGGGGAAGAAGGCAAATGAAGGAAAGTAATTAAGGGAAAATTGGCTTAGGAAAGTTCTAACTTTAACTAGAGGTGGGGTTGCAAAATATTAATACCACAGCCTCCCAAAAGTTAGATGTTTGCTGCAAACACACTGAGTGCTTTTGAGTGGGATGTAAAACTAAATGTGTGCCCTTGTGAATATCCCAGGCTCCTGAGCACAGAAAGGGTATAGAGACCTGAATGATGGCTACTGTTGTAAAACATGAAAGGTAGTTTTAAAGATTCTGCAGTGGACTGTAAACAGTGTGGTGGTATTAGAGTATGTGAGAGACTTGTGGGGGTCTACTTGCACACTGAACTGGTTGTAGAATCTTTAATATAATGGGTCTCTCTTTTGGTTCCTAACCCCAGCCCCTAGGGAAACCAACTACTTCTGTGCTGTGGAGGGTCAACATGAGTTCATGCCTCCAAATAGTGTGAGGTCCTGGCCAAACAAAAGAGCACAGTGTAGGCCTTGAGCTGGAAGTAGGAGCAATTCAATCCTGTGCAGAAATCTGAATTCAATACCAAGTGGTAGCAGGAACTATTGGGCACCAGGACTGTTTGTTTGTTGGGTGTTTATTAATCATGAAGTGAATAAGCAACTGAAAGATTTATTTTGCTATCTGTAGCATTTAAAATAGTCATTGCTAGAAATAATTTTTATTAATAAACTTGGTAAATACTGTAGATGCTTTGCTCAGTCTTAAGCCATCCAGTGTCACAGCTGGAGGCTTGGTATGCAGTATTTCCATGATGACACTGTTTGCTGACAGCTTGTCAGTGTACTCACAGAAGAAATACTTCTGTGAAGGCCATTGCTTTTATGGGGCAACATGATCAACTCAATATGATCCTTTAATCAATTCAAGCATGGAGCTAGCCCATGGGCTCAATTACAGGTGGAGTTTGGGATTTTTATAATGATAAATGAAGAATTTTTTCTCTAAGGTCTGAAAATTTTTGTTGTTGTTTTTGTTTTTGGTTTTTTTTTTTTACATTGAAGCCCACGCAGTGCTGGCAGTCAGGAGAGATTCCACCTTCAGGAAATATTGATAGCTTGTGTAGATGGGACATTCTTAGATTATCCAGCAGCTGGTTTCCACTTTATCAGGAGTCGAGGAAAGCATGCAGGTCTGATGGGTCTGTGGTTGTGTCACAGGAGCAGCCCTCAAAGAAAGACATATGCTGTAAAACATAAGTACTCCCAATCATACTGGAAAGTATTTGAAAGATGACTGGGTTTTGCCTAGGTTGTACAAAGCAATCCAAAGACTGCAAGGGTCCATAGGGACACTTCTACTGAGCCCTAAGACTAGCAAAGCCTTTATATCCATTTTCTACAGGATGTGCAGATCATTACTGCTGTCTTCTTTTCTCTAGTACTAGAGAATGGTGGATGTCCCTTTGGGACTCTGAAAGTGGAGAGCAACTGTTAGCACTATTTCATGCTGAAAGTATCCTGTTAGCAGCCTTTTGACAAGTTTTTGGGAGCATTTGGAGAAAATGAAACCCCATTTGCTCTTTGATAGCTCTATGGATGACTTCTATTTATCACAAATTCATGCAACTTTGTGCCCATCTCCTGCTCCCAGTCCTGGGTTCCTAGAAATCTTTTGTAATGTAAAAGACAGACAAAGGAAGGAATAATTCCGCTATATCTGAATCATGCTGAAGCTTTCACATCTCTTAATCATACTGGAAAAAAACAAGACTCTTCTGTTCAACCCAAGAGCCTACTGAGCACTTTAGGTCTGCTGGACTGCCAATCTTAGCAGCAGTAAAATAAATTTAGAAATAATAAATTCAGTGGTATTGTTTGGTGATATTCCTCACATTTGTTTGTTATAGGTTATTTAAACTTATTTTCCGGACATCTTAAAAATCCAAGATGATATAAACTTTAGGTCTCTCTCAGAAGTTGAAAAACTAAAAGGGAAATTAGCCAGACAGAAAGCATAACCAAAGTATTTTTTATGTGTAACTGTTTTAGTATTTGAAATCTGTCAAGCACACTATAAGCTTTCTTCAGTAAAATTATTAGAGATAGATAATAAAACAACCACTTGAGGTTTCCTCTCTGCATCTTTTGTTGGTAGACCAACTAAAGATGTTTGCAAATGTACTTGCCTACAAGCAGCTACGCCCATGCTAGGCTGTTTGCTCCATTCACTCAGCTGTTTTTATGTTTGCTATTTTTGCTTGGGTCTGTGACACCTTTTCTGTCATACTTGCCTTCCTTTTATCTCCTTCCACACCTACCTTTGAACTAAACTTCACAAATTTTATTAATGTGCAGTGTATTTTCATGTTTCTTACTCATACTGCATGAAGGTATTTGGGGTCTTTTTGTTCGCTGTCTTCTTTTTCAACCAAAATGCTACTTGCTTTAGGCTTTCTTGCATGTGTGTTTCACTATGAGTCTTGTATGTTGATTTCATGAAACTGCAAAACTTCAGGGACAAATCTTTAGCTACCCTGTTATTACACAGCTCTAGTTCTGTGATTCTAGTGATTCTAATGGCTTCTGTAAATGATATCACTATTGTCAGCCTCTCTTGGGGGCGCTTCCTCAGCCAGGAAGTTGTACCCTTTAACATTGAATGCAGACTGAGGGAAGAGTGTGCTTTGAAGGGAAGAGGGAAGAGGGAAGAGTCTAGCATTTGTTTCTGAATACCTGTATGCTTTCTTTGTATCAAAAAAACCTTCTTCCTCATGGCTAATGCTAAGCAATATGCATTCACTTACAGGAACAACTTCTATGTGCAGGCCTGTGCTTGTATTTGTCAAAGATCTTTGTCAGGCTCAGAAGAGTTACACTATTTTTGGTTCTGTGATCATGCTTGCTTTGTGGAGCAGGTTTGTCTTTTGGATGCCACATGGTCCTTACAGATGAATACAGTGGGCACTGGACTTGGTAATGAAGTTTGGAACTTGAGAGATCTTGAACTTGAGTAGGGCAGGTGCATGTAAATTCCTTATTGGAACAAATGGAGAGCAGCCATCATGGGTTAGATACTACATCCAACCAAGTAACTTCTAGGAGTAGGCACTGAGGGAAGGGTAGATATGAAGCAAATATATATGAGATTTCATTAAAATTTCAGAACCTCAAGCTGTTTTAGCTCAAGAGATTTTCTGATCAGGAGGTTTGTTCTCTCTTTTTAAAAACTCACAGTGGATTTGTCTTCTAAGTATTCATCCAGCTTCTTGAATCCTGTTCCTAGGACCCTATGCCACAGATGAACTGAGCACTGCAGGAAGGGCTGTGGGTTGATCTTAAACTCTGGAGCCAGAATATCTTTTTCCATCTGTTGCAGGTGCCCTCAGTCAGTACACTGTTATGACAGCTGCTTTTACATGGAGATTGACTGCTTTTGCACCTCAGGAAAACTCTAGCATAGCAGTAATCTGAAAATAGCAGTGTTTTTGTAAAGAAATACAGCCTGCATGCCAGCATCTGTGGTGCCTGCTACCAACCTTAAAGCAAGCTGCAGGAGCCTATACGACTTGCTAGTGAAAACTTGTACATAATGTCTCCTTGAGATTCTCTGAACATTTGCAAACAAAAGCAAGTGCAGCCTCTCAGTGGTCCTTAAAACTAGGAATTGCCACCCTCCTTGTCTCAGGTGGAAAACTGTGGAGAAGTTTATCCACCCCTAAGCTCTAGGCTGTGGCAGAATCTAGAATCCAGACACCCTACCTATCACTCTGATCTCTGAATATTTATTTTGTTGGTTCTTGCCTTTTGCCAGAGGAATTCCAGCATGTAATCTACACATCACTACAAGCCGAGGTTCTCAACTGCACTAATTGAACCAGATACTTTGTTGCAGTAAGTAGGCATATGCTAATTGATGTCTGGGGAACCGGTCTCTTCTTCCTTTATTTTATTCCTGCTGAAGACAAATGAAATATTTTTATTTCCTGTTCTAAGCAGACAAGCAGATACTGTACCGTAACTGCTGTGTTGTTTTGCAAACTTGGCTTAGCTAAGCATACTAACACACATATTCCTTACACTGTGCAGTTCCTATAAATGCACAATATTAGGGGTTTGGGAACAAGAGGAAACATGCTTTTCACACTTTTGCCCTGAGAGCCAAGTTGTTCATGTTCCATTTCCCTCTGGCTGAAGCATGGTGTTTTTATGTACACCAAGTATTTGCAGTAGCTGAACAGCCTACTTTATGCAGTGAAGGACAGGCAGGAGGGCAGAGGTAGTGTCCCATGTACAAAAGAAAGGACAAGAAGGGCAAAGTATAGTTCTATTTTCCTCTCCAGTGTTGTCAGGGAAAGGCTGGTGAGGATCACTAACAGGCTGTTGCTGTTGGGTCATGTGAGTATGAAATAATGGCTAAATGAGGTCTCTGACATTAGTAAGGAGAGATGTGAGTTTTAAGCAGTCTACTCAACTGCTGTAAAAGTTGCTTGGTTTTATTCAAGGACTCCATTATCAGAATGTTTGCTAGGCAAAACAAAATCAAAGCCTACCATTTCAAGCCAAGATGAAGTGATTTAAAATGAAATCTATGCTAAATAAGGTTACAGAGTGTCCTAGTTGTTCTGTGCTCTCTGTACTGTGTTCTCTTTCCAAAGAGAGAGTTTTCTCTTTGCTGAAAAACAGTGGTATCCCTGGTAAGTATGGAGATGGGATCTATTCCTAGATTGAAAACTTGTGAAAATAGAGAACTTAGATGAAAGAATCAGATATTTCCCTTCACTTACCAGAGTATGGTAAGTGTACACTTATCAGCAATATGTAGTTGGGCCTTTAACACTTATGTAACTTATCATGCCTTAACTTATCATGAGCAACTGGCTGATTGTGAATATATTTTAAACCTATACCTCCTCTTCCCTGAAAATGTGAAAGAAATCAGATTTCCCTCTGGACTGCACAACTTTAATTTGTTTGTAGTACTGAAAAAAGATTTGTTTGAACCAGGATTTTGAAATGTATTCACTGTTTATTTAGTATGAGGGCAGTAACAGTGTGTGTCAGCCAGCTTCTGTAAAGAGACAATTTTTGGCATTTACTTTACCACAGTCAAGAATTCTTTTCTGTTCCCAAGTTTTCAATAAATACAGTCTGCCCTGAATTTAGGCATTTCATACAAGAATCAAGAGCTACCTCAGACATTGAAGTAGCAGATCTCAGGGAGATGAACATAACCTGAGACAAATATCAGTAATACCCAAGATTTGACCTTGGGTCTTTTCTTTTTTATAGAGCTAAAGATTGTGGGAAATAGAATTCTGCAGTGACAAATAGCAAAAATACAGAAAGACAGAAGTTTAACTGAATTTGACATTACTAAACAATACAGACATACAGGAAAGGGAACACTGCCAGCTTCTATGTATATTTCTGAGAAATCGTGTTCTGTTCTGGAAATGGGATTGCAAAAAGATTCACTCTGCTGAAACTAATGGAAAAGGTTTAATTCTTACCCATAGGGAAGAGCTCAGGTGTGCCAACAAATAGGTATGATCACACATGTGATAGCAAGTAAATGTAAGATGCTTCATGATGTGAAGAAATGCAATCTATAAGGACTCTGTATGAAGACAATAGCAGCGAATGTATTCATGTGATCTGGGGATGATGTGTGGCACTTACTCATGACCAGGCCTGAAAAATGTGGCCTTTTCAGAATTATCTACTAAAAGACATTCCTGCTGCTATGGCTCATACTGAAAGGATATCTAAATAATGAGAGAAGTACCTTGGCAAGTATTAATTCTTTGCCTGACTTTAACCAACACAGCTTTTATGTTAGGAAAACTGTACCTGTTGCAAATCTGATTTAACATGTTCGAGTATCATTGTATAATAACACAGTATGGTCATAAGCAAGTTGCATACATCAGCCCACAGCAGAAGTTTATATCAGCTAGCCCTGTCAGACTTTCCCTAGTGATGTAAAGATATTCTTTACCTAGGAACAGTCACTCCAGTTTCTTTTAGTACTCTCAAGTTATGAAAAGGCCCTGGAAATAGCTTTGATATTAAAAAGATTATTTCCTTCATCTTTAGTGAAACTTTGTATCACCTTACTGAACTTTGCCTGTCTCTAAAGTTGCTTGGAGAGACTGTGTAACTATAATCTTAAGGGATAAATTATACCCACTTTCTTAAACTGTGGTGTGCTGCTAAGCATCACTCACTTGTAGTATTACATGGCAAGACCTGATGGAATTGCAAAGACTGAACTACTTCTGGAAGTCAGGATGATTCTTCCTTTTTAAAAGGTAATGGTGTTCTGAGTAACTGGGCACTCATAAATACTCTAGCAGCCTTTTTTATTTGCCTTAAAGGAATTGCATTGTTTCACAGAGGGCTGTAGGTCAAGGTGGTCACAGCAGTGGCCCAGAAGCTCTTACCTTCATAAAAAAATGATCTGCAATATAAACATTTGCAAGACTCATAGTCCATCCTGGTGTCTGTGTCAGAGCAGGGCACTGGCATACTGAGTTTTCCACTTCTCTTTTCATCTTCTGAAAATTTCCTGAGATGGAAGTTGAGAACTTTCTCAACTTTGTTGAGAAGTGAGCAGACATTGTGTTTGCTTTTATATACCAGAGTTCTAATGTCCGATCTGAAAAAGGTAACACAAAAGAGACCATTCTAAATTGTGGGAATTTCTCATGTTCTGTCTTTATTGTATTTTGATGATGTTTATTGCATTTCCCATGGGGGACTCTTATTTTTTCTGTGTTTTACGCCGCAATCGCTGATGCTGTGTGCAAGTTGAGTTATCATGTAACTGTGGGGTAGACTACACTTTGAGCTGCTGTTAACTGTTTCATGCAGTCCATATGACCTAATGGGAGATAGGTACAAGCATGTGTATGAGTATATAAAAATGGTTCTTTATAGAACCTATTTTGCCTGGAAACTCTCAAACTCAGCAGACCTGAGAAGCTTTTGGTGTAGGTCTGTTCCTCTCCTTCTCCACCCTGTGCTGATTGCCACTTGTCCAAATTTTTCCCATGGCAAACTTTCCTTTTGTGACAGCAGATAAACTTTGCTTCAATTTCAATACTTTGTCACACACTTTATCCTGGAGATAGGAAAAGTCTCCATCTCACGTGGTGTTGTTAGCCTTTGCCCACTAATCCTTTCTATTGTGTGCAGATTTTAACACAGACATGTGAGGAGGAAGTAGTGATTAAAAGTCTCAGTCTCTTCCTGGTGTATGATTAATTATATCATCCCAGAAGACTATAAAAATTGAAATCAAGTGGTTCTCTAGATGTTTATCAGTGTATCTGAATTACTGACTAACATTGTAAATCCGTTTAGGTCACTTGGTTCAGTGTTTTCCCTTTGAAAGTCTGTTTGAAAAATTTAGAGGGAGAAAACAGCATTAAACTCCAGTTGCTGTCTATCTGGAACTCAGAAGAATTGCTGTATAATGCTAAAGCAGAGTGCTTTAACACTAAATCACAGCTAGTAGGCTAGAAAAAACTGTATTCCTCCATTTCTCCATTTTGAAACTTTTCCTCTGTTTTTTTCCTGTTTGGTGCAGGTTTGTAATAAATCTTGTTCTGTTCCGATTATCATTTTCTTGCATCTAAATCTTAGACTTTGAAAAACAAGTTGCTTCATGGAATATGCAAAGATGGTTATAAAAGTGACTTATATCACCAGTAGATAAGGCTTCAGATCAAAACAAACTACTGCACTCCAAAACTAGATTTATAGTCTTACATATTTGGGGGAACTCATTCAAGCATGTGAACACCTTGTCAACATGATCCATTAGTAACTTGCCACACCTTTGTAGATCCAATTTACTTAGAAGATCTCTATTTTCAACTACATAGCCTGCACCTCCAATGGAACAAAGGAGTGTTTGTGGCTGTAAAGAGGGAGGGCAGGGCACAGTTTGGGAGACTTAGTGGAGCACAGCTTTGCTTAGGTTTCAGGCCAAAGAAAAGTGCTTTCAGTGCTGTATGACAAGAGTGTCTTCTGGGGAATTTGATGGGAGAAATATGAAACCTCCACCTTCACAGCCTTCCATCACAAACCACTTCACTGGTGTTTTTTTGTAACTGTATTCATATTAAATGACAGGGGCTAATGTGCCCTCGCCATTTCCAAACAGGTTAGATACCCTTCTGTCCTCTTAATATATTCAGTCCTTTTGTTCCAGACTGTGTTACCTCAGATCACCTGCCTTCATCCTGTTGGATTTCCTTGTCATGATGTTTGCTTGCCTGATTTGCTGCTGTTACTGTAAGTATGCTGTTCAGGACTTGATATTTGTCTGTTAGCAAGTCCCCATGAAAGGCCATGAAATCTAGCCCTGGATGCCTTTGGCAACCACACCACACACTTGCTTCACTTAAATGGATGGTGGGTTTAGTACTGCTGGTGGAAATAACTGTGTGGAAGTACCTGGCAGATCACCTCTATAACAGCCTGTCTGGGCTAGTTTCTGTTTTGAGGATTGCTAAGCACCCTTTCAACCATGACTCCCTTTGTGAAGCCAGCATCTTTAACAGTGTTTTAGAGAGATGGAGCAAAACTGATTTTCTCATGGCTTTAGTAATTGTTGTTGCTGCCAGCTGCCTCTTGAAGATACATAGTCCTGTGGACTTAAATTACTTTCCAACCTGACAAAATTGATGCTTTTCAGAATAGATTGGTTATATTTTTGTCCAACAGATAAACCAGTCTGGGGGAGAAAAAATATTTTGCTTTTCCATGATGGATGCTAGATGTTTCCACATGACATTTGCTAGGAAAAAGCTCTTCACCATAATAAGTGAGAATTTTCAGACTAGCTAGAGAATCAGTAGTGACTTGTCTTAAGATTATTATAGCAGAAATTTGTGTTTGCTTGCATGGGCAGGGCTCTAGTAACTCTGGCTGTGGTGCAAAGACTCTGACTCACAAACTTGTGTGGAGCAATTTAAGAAGTAAGAATCTCTGGTCCAGCAGATGATATATCTGTACCTCAGCTGCTGTGTTGTCCAGTCAAATGTGTTAGATGAAACCATCTGATTTCAGTGTTATAAACTGGGCAATGAATTGTGAATTGTACAATTTTACTTTTAAATTACAGGAGGGAAAGTAGATAATGTCTGTTCAATTCCCCACTTGCCCATTTTCCATGATTTCAGGTGCTTAGGAAGAACAGAACCAGAATGGCCTCTTAGCTTTCCCACTATGGGTAGTTTTACAGTGCAATGGTAGGCACCAAATGTATGCATAGGGTGCACATATGATCAGAGATCTCTTCTGGATCCTGTAGAAAGAATTTCATGACTCTGCATTGCATGTGAGCTCTGTCCATTGCTTTCTGCATAGCTGAAGAAAGACTTTGAAGTTGTTCTGACTAATTGATTTGGTCACTGAAAGACCTTTCTTTCTTCATTCTGGAGACAATATAGCTCAGGAAAGGAGGAATTTCCAGTCAAGGTAGCAGAAGGCTATGATTTAGCAATCCTCTGATGCACACACAAACACCTTTCAGCTCTCTAATTCTGGCTGTCTGAACATGTGAGCAGCAAACCATATGATGTGCTGGGCTTGATTTTTGTGTGCAGACAATCAGATGCTAACCAGCCAACAGAAGAGGGAGTACCAAAAGGGTAGGTACTTGCATTCTGAAAATAAAACATTGGGTTTATGCTTATCAGCATAGGTAAGTAACAATATAGTAAGTATAATATACTATAATAATATTTCTGTTGTTTTCCTCTTAATTTCACTAGTCTTATCTATAAAAACACAAAGTATTAGCCAAAGAAAAGTGAAGACCATGACGGTAGTCTAACAGCATAAACAGCACTGGAATAACAAGGCTAATCACCTATTTGTTAGTCTTACTGATTATTTTGTTACAGGTCAGTGAACAAAAAACAGTCATGAGATGTTAATCTCTCTAGCTGTTTAATCTTAACCACCCCCTCACCATTGCTCTCTCACGGGTTCAGCAGCAATATCCCCTCCTCCCCTCTTGAAATGACCTCATTTCAAAATACAGTTTCTCTCTGATTTGGCTTATAAGGGGTCAGACTGATGCTGTTTGAGTTGGGGTGAAATTTGCTCAGGTCCTGTCACTGGCTGCTGCCTATAGTTCTACTGAATTTGTTTCAGTGGAGACTCACCAGTTAATTTGTAATTTGTGAATATATTGAGCTGTGATAAGTGACAGCCCATCTAGGGCATGGGGAGCGTTGTTATGCAGCACAGCATAGACATATGAGGTAAACCATTAGAGATGTAAATATAGGGATTGGAAGATAGACTTCAGAGCTACTTGGCACTGCAGGGAGATGATTTTTCTTTAGCTGAGCCCTTTACCAAAATAAGAAAGCAGGATGGTTAAAGGGGAGAGCTGAGAGGCACAGGCCACATCATCCTGCCCAACGCTGGATCCTGTATGGGAGTGGCAAAGCACTGTGGAAAAGGGAAAGTGTATTCCCTGCCTCTGAAGCACTGCATCCGCTCACTGTCTCTGTACAAGTAGCAGAGTGCCTTGAGGAGCAGTAGGGATGCACTGGGAGAATGTAAGCTTCTAACATACTGGCAGGAGGAAGCAGGATTGAAGTGGCTAATGGAAGAGGAATGGATGTCTGAGGTGCAAGATATGAAGGTGGAAAGGAAGGAATGGCTGTGAAGATTTAAAACAAAACAAAAAAAAACCCAAAAAACCCAACTAAAATACAAGTTGTAAATGTATTATAAAGCTATGGTAGAAGACATTGGTTAGCTCACCTACAACTAAGTGAAGTACATGAAGTCTAGGTCTTTGTTGTGTCTTTACTTCATTTGCTTCATTTGCTCAAACACTTTTGAGTTTGTTCCAGGCTTCCTTGGAGGGATTCCTTGTTTTGCTTCTGTAGCTCCCTGCAGGATGCAAATGTTAATAAGCACAAGCACAGCAGGCAGGACTGAATCCTTCAGGAGAGATGGGGACTGCAGGGCAGATCAGCTTCCTTCCTGCTGTGTGACATGTGATGCATGTTGAACTCGGGGCTGTGGGGGTGCTCCCTTACTCTAGTTCAGCAAATCCAGCACTGCTGCTAGAGTGTTTTCTTAGCTCTGTTGCTTAGTGGAGCAGTGGTAAACAAAAGGCCTTAGCAAATCATGGACAAATAGAAAGGCAGAACCTATTTCATGAACATTCTGGGCTAATCTGACATTACTGGGTTCTTCATGGAGTCAGGGTTTTTGTTAGCTTCTTTTAAAATAGGCTTTCTTTTCTTTTAACCTAAAAGTAATGGTAGTAAATGTTTTGGGTTTTTTTTCAGAGATATTAGGCAGAAGAATGCTTTCCATGTGTACATAACTGGAGTTGACATTCCAGCTCACGAGTGACACCTCCTGCCAATGTCATGCAATCCAATTTAGAATTGACATGAGTGTTATTAGGAAACATCTCATGCTAAAGGGAGTTGAGAAGGGCAGACAAGACTGGGACATTTGGTGTTGCATTGCAAAAACTCCTTTACTGGCTCGTGTGAATTCTCCAGACCTACTTTGTCACGGTGTTGCTTTCCTCTGGTCAGTGTGTCCAGTTGATTGCAATCCTTTTTATCTCTCCTTGCTGAATGAGTGCCTTGCTTTTGATGTGCTGTTGGTGTCTGGTACTTGATGCCTCAGGGGATAGAGAGCCTCATATCATCTTGGGCTTAGAGTGCCACAGGCACTGTAAGCCATCAGGCTGGTTTACAGACCTACTGCATGAGTCCACTTGCAATACATGCTTGGAGGTAAGAGGTTCTAGCTTCAAATTCTTTAATGCTCCTGAAGCTACTCTCATTTTTGCTGCACTTGGGAAAGAAACAGGTAAGCTGTAGGTGGCTCTCATTGGCCAGTGGCATAACTGACCTTTGCAAAACTTAAAATTACTCTTAGGCCAAGCTTAAAAGCAAGCAAATAATAGACAGACATAAAGGCTTATTCTACTGGAAACATGTAATCCTGTTTACCTCTACTTGAGGAAAACACACCTTTTGAAATTGTCATGAATTCCAGGAGCCTGAGCTAGATGCCATTTTTAAGCTACAATACAAAACATCTCTATATCCCCCCCCATCCCCCCAAGAGAATAGGCACAGCCCAAGGTTTACACCATCCTTTCCATGTGCAGCTGTTGGAGCTCAGCAGGCTGTAACTTGGTGACTCTGCTGGGCCAAGTCCTGCTGCCTGGTGCTCCCCTGCCCTGGCTTTGTAGGAGTTGGGGTGAAATATGTTCACTTTACTTCTGGGCATGCTCTGCAGCTTCAGGGCCACTCAGCATGGCAGATAGATGCAGGGACATCTTGAAAGGCTGAATCCAGTGGTCCTGAAAGGACAACTCATAGACTCATATGCCTGCAGAAACTATGTGCTAAGACTCTTCTGGTCAGCAGAAGCTAAGTGCTTCAGCAGTCCTGGTGGATAAATGAGCACTGTTTGTTATGTCCATCTGAACTGCCTCAAGGCTGTGACTTGTGCTCCCTAGGTATCTCTATATCTTAATAAAGCTAGCACATGATTTTCAAGGAGATTTAAACCAAGGCTTCAAAACTGATGAGGGATAGCAGGAAATCTTCACCAGTTTACTTCCGTGGGGGAAAAAAATCCACAGAGACTGAATTTTCAGATGGGCTGGATTCCAGCTCTTTGAGTCTAGGACTCTTAATGAAGCATAAGCTGAGTTCCAAGAGTTACTGTTAATTTAGAACAGTAGATTTAACCTCTTAAATGAATTAAGACCTAGCAAAATAAAGTATCCTTAATTTCCCAGCTTATCAAAACATTTCCTTTCCTTTCTCATAGAGTGGGAATAATCTTTAGCGCATGATTAAAATGAAGCAGTGTTGTTGGCTGAAACAGAAATTGAAGAGCCTGATAACATTGGCTTATCTTCTTCTTTAGAAAATTTTGTAACTTTGCTACCTTGTGATCGTTAAGGAAGTGTCTCTGAGTCCACAAAGGGCAAGATCTAGGCAAGTGGACAGTAACACGAGCTGAGCAGAAATACTATTTCTGTTCTTTATCTCTGCTTGCATAACATCAGAATATAAACCAAAGCTAAAAAAGGCCCACCTCTCCTCCTCCCATGGGGAAAAAAAAACCCACCAAAACCCAAATGCAGACTCAAACACCCCACCACGGAAAACAGCATTAATAGCTCGCTGGAAACCTTCCAAGAAAACATTGCTCCTCTGCAGTGTATGGTAAGCACTCAAAACAGAGATTTCTAAAAATATCCTGGGTTGGACTCTCAAGAAAAGTATTCCTGTCCATAAAAAGCAAGGCTGTAAAAATATAGTGTAACATTCAAACATTCACAGCAAAAGGAGGGACAGTTGATCCACCCACTTAATCCAGGAGCAGAGAGGAAGATCTCTCCTTCTAAGTGACATTGTGAAATGCGCCTACATCACAACTAGTGACATTTCTAGTTCTTGATGTGGAAGAATTCAACTAAGAGAGGTTACAGCCAAGGCTATTTTGGTGCATGTAACTGTGAGCTGGAATGAGCTCTAGCACTTTCAGGACACTGGGTGTCAGTCTGTCATTAATATTACAGCTAAGCATGTCTGAGATAAAAAAAAATGTTAAGTGCACCAGAAACACTGTGAATTACATGTGAATCATCTCTTATAGTCTGACTACAATTCCACATCAAATTGAAATAGTTGCTTAGGAAACATCTATAAATTATATGCTACTAAAAGCACAATCTACATATTCCAGTACAAATGCTTTTTTATTATGGAGCTGGGCCATAGACAATACTTTCTTGAGATTTGAGTAATGAATTAAAGATTGTAATAACTCTCCTACTTTTTTAAAAGAGCAATTATATGACTAAAGAGATATTGCTAGAGAAGCTTGCTTTGAACAGACGCAAGGCCCTTGTGAAGCAGGCAGTATCTCCCCAGGCCTGCATAGCCTTTTTCCCCACTCCACATTAGTGGTAATTAGAGCATAGTTGTGGGAATGCTCTTCTGTAAACCATTATGGCAAAGGTGCAGGAGCTGGATTACATCTTAGTGTGGATATCAGTAACTGGACTGCCCTTTTCTTGCCTCTCGCTGGCACACTGTACGGTAGAGGAGGTGGTGGTGAACAGTTTGGCTTTTTGTTCTGAAAAGGTTGGAACTCATTTGCTATTACTAATGGGGTAAAAGGGCTAATTAATTCAGTTTAAAATGTAGCATATTTTTAAAAGGCACAGATATTATTGGATAGCTTCACTTTTACAGATATGCTGAAAAAACAAATCACTCACTTTTGCAGAGCTCTGCCAGTGAGTTGCTGAGGGTCTCATGCTGTAAATCTCAAAGATCTCTTCTATAGGAATGCTGTTCTGTGAAGACAGGTTAGAAGAGAGGTTTGGCTCTCAGAAGTAGTATTCTTTCAAGTCAATGGATGAAATCAAGCTCATATCCCCTTTTCTGAAACAGCTCTCACATGAGCTCCTTATAATGTTTCATACTGCTAGTATGAATCAATTGATCTGGTCCTTAAACTTGCTTGCCATTTTGCATTTGGCTGAGACAAATTAAATAACATGTACACTAGCACAGGAACACCTACTGAAACTGCCTATGTTGTTTTCTTAGGCTGAGCAAAACTTTATGGCTTCTTGATAAAAATTAGATGTCTTTGTAATATTTGTAATGTCTGTATACTGTGTGAATGAATGTGTGAATGAACAAAGACATTCTAGGTACAGGGAGTGTTTCTATTTTGTCTGCCATAGGATAAATGCTCCTGCCATCTTTCTTGGTCTCTTACCATTAGTATTCCAGCATATGAAGATAATACCATACCTTTTCTCTCATTTCAGTTGGGATATGTGTATTGGTTGTGAGCTGCAAAATCCCTGTATGGTGTTCTGAACAAGAAGATTATTAGCCTGGTAGTTTTAATACACACAGTAGTCCTGGGCTCAATTCACTGCTGCTTTTACTCCATCTTCACATTGGTGTAAGTCACTGCAGCAGCAGGACTTGGCTCTTTGCAATACTCACATTTTCTCTCTTGTCAGTGTAGTCTGAGCATCTGAGTCACTTAACCACATCAAAGCAACACTGAGGGCTAAGTTGTAATGGGACCTGGAAAGACAGAAGAACCTTATGTGGTTTGTTAGACTAATTGCTTGAGTGAAGACAGAAAGACCAGAGTACTGTAGGGAAACATGAGCTGTAACTACACTGGGTAGCTCATGTTGTACGAAGAGGAGGAGGTCTGAAGTATTTTAAACATACACAGGAAGACTTTGTTCTCTTATGCACCAACAGCTTTAGTTTATGAAAAATAACCTCTGGTTAGGTCACTTAACTTTATCAAATACCTTCTGCAAATGAGCTTTTCCTTGCTAAAAAATCAGCAAAATCTGTAATTATCGTGGATACACTACATCAGAATTGGCAACTCGCAGCCAATTTCTTTAGGTACTCTTTTCAGTAATGGGCTTTTATTGGCCATTATAGGGACAGGCTATATATAGCTGTACCAAGCTAAATAATCTTTCAGAGTTCTCAGCAGACCTGCAGTTAAGAGGATAGAAAGTAGGAAGTCTGGTGATTACCATGCCATCTAGAAAGGTAGACTGCCTTGGTCCTCTTGGACCAAATCCCTTTTCTCATAGTCTGATGCCAACATAATCTCCCCTTAAAGCAAGGAAACAATTCTGAATTACACCTGTTTCTAAGCAAACCAGTGCATAGGAAATGTAATAGATGACTCTAAAGCTCGTTCAAGACCGACGCTAAGTTTACTATGATTCAGGGCTAGGAGTCTACTGATGGATCTCTCACAGACAGTTCCCAAGTAGGAAAGCTGTTAGTTGTTTGCATCTCTGCTAATTTTAGCTTCCCTCAAACCCAACTGTTCTCTTCTCCACAGGCTCCAAAATATGAGACTGAGTGCAAATATGAAACAATTACTTTAAGTCTGGGGCCTAAACAGAAGAATTTCACTGTACAGCCAAAAGACTGAAAGAGATGCTTCACTGGTGCTTGTCCTTGTCATTCAGGGGAGGCCTGATTCTGTGACCTTTCCTCAGACTAAGTGCTACTGATCCATGCAAGCATTCCTAGGGCAGGTGGGCACTGGACTTGTACGGAATAGATGGAATATTTCTTACATCCCCTAGGAGTTATCTGCTGGGCAATCCTGCACTGAAGAGCATGAAATGTTGCTGCATGAGCTAGGAGACCCCTTACAGACAGCAGCTGCCCTGGCTGCATTGCAAGGGAGGAGCTCTGCACCACCTTGGTTGCTCTTACTGAGGAAGTTTTGGGCAGTCAGGTCTCCCACTGCTGACTGAATGTAACAAAATGAAGAGCATGTCAAAGGAAGTTTGTTCATACTTTCCAGCAAGAGAAAACTAAGGTTTGAAAGCTGTCATCTACCTAGGTTTTACAATCCTTTGTAAGGAAAACAAGCCAATCTCAAGTGCAGTGAAAGCAATTGTGGGCAGGTACTACTTACAGGAGATTTTTGATCTGTTTCTTCAGGAGTTTTCTTTCCATATTCTAGTTGTCATTGTAATATAAATTCAATGGATCTAGGAGAGAGAAAAGTACATCCTATAAACTATCTCTGTCAGTGATTCTCTTCATAACAAGTAAAGAGAGTGGGACACTAGGAGACTGCCTACAAAAATATAGCCAAAACCATTTCCAAGGTAGGATTAAAATAAGAGCTTAGAAAAAAATTAATCAAGAAAGAAGACAATATACACAGTACTGAAAGTACTTTACTCTTTACAAGAGTTTAGTAAAGGGAAATGGACAAAATGAGCCCATTTAAGGCATCAACTTTGAGCATCAGCTTGCAGCTTGTTCGCATCCCCATCAGTGATGTATATTTTCTCATATATTGCAGTCTATTGACCCACTGCCACTTCCTAGTTTCTTAGCAGTGGCTTCCTCTCCCTACTGTGTGTCTGTTAATCAGATCTATGTGGTAGAAAGAGGGGATGGACTGGGAAGAAAACAGGGCATAAGAGATGAATTCCAGCAAAGAGAAAAGCCAGCACTTGGCCCACCAATATATTGTAACATCAAAGTGCATGTTCTACTCCTCTGTTCCATGATACACACAGCTGTTCATGAATATTGCCCCCAAATTCTCTCTCTCATAAATGTACAGAAGAAAGTATGCTCTACCTGTGTCAGTTCTTGCAACAGGCCTCAGGATCTGAGTTTGGAGCCTCTCTGACCTTGGGTATTTATGAAGAGGAATTCCCTCTTGATGTTGCTGTTCCTTTCTTGTCTCTGCCTCTCAGTTTATGTGCCAGGGAAATTAGGCTATGGCTTCTTGCAGGACGGCTGCTTTCTCATGTTGCTTAGAAACAATGCTGCTGAGCTGAGAGAAATTAAAAAGGAAAAAAAAGCAGCAAATCAAAACTGCCACAAAGAAGAGGTTAAACCTTCAGTTTATCAGTTTCAAGCTAGATGATACTAATACACTTCCAGGCATTGAGTTTCACTGCTGAGTGGTTGGTTGGAAACCAAGCAGACTCGCTAACAAGGGAGGTAGAGACTATTCACTGGGTTTTCTGATAGATGTAATTACTTGTAAATGAAGCTACCAACTTCTACTACTACGAACAATGAAAAACTAAAATTGATACCTCCCCAGAGCCCATCTAGGGTTCCATTTGCAGTGATTGTAGCATATAGCAAGGATCCTGGCTACTTGTTCTTTCATCAAGGTTATGTTTTTGCTTACAGTATTGGGAGAAATTTTAATAGTCAAGAAATTCCAACATGCTGTTCTAAACCCCACAATTGTCCTTCCAATGGATGCAGGACTCATCTTTCATGGGATTGCTGATGGTAGCTAATCTATCATGATGGCTAGCAAGTCACTGAGGAGAGGCTATGGGGTTTTGTAGATTAGGAAGTTTTGCAGGTTGTAATTCTGAATGAAAGAGCCATCCCCCTCCTTGGAAATGTACTTCTGTTATTAAATAATTTCCTAATAAAAAATATGAATGGGTTTATGAGACATGATAATAATGTTGCCTCTCTTTGTGATGGTCTAAGAAAATATACAAGGAAATGTATTATAATGAGACATAGATGATCTCCAGGAAGAAATATACTTAGCATTTATAGAATTTGTTCTGTAGTTTCTCCTTTCATTTGCCTTTCTCTTTTACTCTATGGCAAAAGGAGCACCAAGTTTAGCTCTTCCCCACCTTTCATTCCAGCTGAGGAGCTTGTAATTAAGCTGGATTTGATTTCTGAGAGCATCCTCCATGCAGGCATCACGGCAGACATGTCAAAAATAGAGCTGCTGCTTGTTTTCTCTGAGAAAAACAGATCTAATGCCTGCCAGGCATAACTCCACCAGTTACACCCACCCAGGGCTTATATGCTGCTATGGCCGGGTGACAGGGAAAAATGACCTTCACAAAGCAAACAGAGCCATGCCAGGACTAACCCGAAGTCCTGCTAACCCAACCCCTCTCCTGTTATGTGGCAAAAGTGACACCCTAATGAAGAAAGGGACTTTCCTGCAATGAGTCTGGTCCCTAGTCCTCGGGTGAGCTCATCCCTGCCATTTCCACCAAAGCAAGAAATGCTTCTGTATAATTTCAAGGCAGGGAATTTTGCTGTGTTTGTTCTTTTCCCTGGTAAAAATAAATAACATTCACTAGTGGATGCCCACAGAAGAGATGGAGGAACTGTGCAGGCAGGTATCAAGCTTTGCCAGTGTATTTCTCTGTTCTCCAATGCAGGACCTTCTTGAGCAAAAAGTGTTGCCTTGGCAGTTAATAGCTCTTGTTTGTTTTTAACTTCTACAATTTTGTCCAATCACTTTCAGAAAAAGTGAAATTGAAATTTTGAGTAATAGCATCAGCAATATCTCCTGGCAAAGATTTACACTGTTTCAATAGAGCTGTGTAGGAAAGGGTCTCTGGTTTTAAGATGTCAACTGTTAATTCAATTTACTGACTGGTATGCTTAATAAACTTAGTAGAGAATATTTAGGCCCCCTGACTGTGGGATTTGTCACACATGGATCACAGAGTGTACCTTAGAGGATACTTATATCTTTTTCTGACAGCCATAGAACTAGCATTTAATGGCTGACTGTTTCCCTTGAGCAAGAAATAAAATTTGCGGTAGTCTGTGTGCCTACAGAATTGTTACCCACTGCACATCTAATTTCCAGGATAAGTATGGAGGGTGTTTGGTCAATGTGCTACTTAATTAGGTTGGAATGAATAAACATATTTAATAATTATCATTATCTAATGCTCATCTGCTAATGTATTAACAAACACCTCATAAAATAGGAGTAGGGTTTAGGACTCTTGCAAAGGGCTACCTTTGTCTGTGGCAGAAAGTATGATGTTCAGGTGTTAGAAAGATAAATTACTTGTCAGTAGAACTGCCTCGCTGAGGTCTAGAGCTTGGAATGTTTCAATAATCTCAGCTCCAGAGGGATGTTAACAAAGTTGGGAGAAGGATGTATTAGTCATAGTGGAAACAAAGGATGCAGAATTTACAAGCCACAAGGACATTTGGCAGAACTCCCAAGATAAGGAAGTAACTAACAAAACCAATTCAGTAGCTGTGCTGAAATCAGCCCCAAGTACATAGAAGGTGATTCTGGCAAGGGGAGATTGCGACCATGAAATTCACCAACTCAAAAGAAGAGAGACTGAGCATGTAGACTGTAATAGTAGATAGGATACTAATTAATCAGAGAACTATGTAGCTTGTAGCCAATGAATACCAATGCATTTGTTTACTAAAATGTATGAATTGTGATAATTTTTGGCAGTCATTATACTGGCTTAGTGGCTTTGACACCCAGCACTCTTTATTTGTGCAGAGTTGTACAAAAATCAAATACACCTCACCTCTCTGTGGGGATCGGCCTCTTGCACACCAAGTAAAAGAACCCATTTTGGGAAAACAGCCAGCTGTTTTCAGCAGTTTTGTTTTTCAAAATATTTGGCTGCTTTTCCTGTATGTGTAATTTCACAAAAATATTTTAACATCATCACACCAGCACATGTTATGTAAACTTCTTGAAGGCAAATGCAAGGGTGTCTGGAAAACAATGCATTACCTCGGACTGAAGTGTGAAGTACGAATAGAAGTAATTCGGTTTAACGGTCACAGTTAACGGTCTTTGTCACAACTGGAAGGTACAGACGCTAACTTTGGGGTGGCGTATGTCCTCCAGACGAAGCCCGGCCCTCCCCGCGGCGCTGCAGGAGCGGCTCGGCGCGGTGCGGCCGGGGCCGGCGGCGGCAGCGCCTGCCCGCGGCTCGCGTCCAGCCCGAGGGCAGCGGGGCCGCGGCGCCCCCGCGCGGCCGGGCCGGGGCGCACGGAGGCGCCGCTCTCCGCCGCCGGCCCGCGGGGCGGGGCGAGGGGCGGGCCGCCCGCCGCCCGCCGCATTCGAAAGTCGCTCGGCGGGCAGGGCTTCCTCTTCCACCTCTTCCTCTTCCCCCTCTTCCTCGTCCTGGTCCTCCTCCGCCGGGGGGCCGTGCCGGGCCGCGACGCCGCTTCTCGGGGCAAGTGCGAGCCTCGGCCGGTGCGGGCTTGCGGAAGGGAAATAGGGGCGCGGACCCTGCTCGGGGTCGCTTCTTCAGCGATGGCAGCCTGGGAGGCCGCCGAAATGTCCTTCTTCAGTCTGAGCTACGCGAGAGAGCGGATGCGGGAGAAGAAAAAGGGTGCCTTGAGGACTGCGAAGCTGAATGCCTCGCTTGCATCGAAAATCAAAACGAAGATCATCAGTGAGTATATTTTGCGTTGCCGTGTGTACATGTGCTGGCTGCTATGTCAGCTCATAACTGGGCCTTTGGCCGTGGCATCGGGAGTGGGCAGCAGTCCCGCACCAGAGCCCATGTGCTGCTTCTCTGCCGGGGCTGCTGAGTGAACTCAGGGCCCTGCCGATGAGTGTCAACTGCCACTCGAGGTGCCCAGAGGTGTATGAAGTATTTGTAGTGTATATGCAATCCTCTGCGGAATCTACGCCAACTGACTTGTTTTTATGGGGGAAGTAATGCAAAGATAGAACAGGCCATAATTTAGACTACCTTTAAAAACTCGGGTATTTCCATTACTTTCATTTAATTGTTTTGAAATTGGGAAACAGGGTTCCAAATTTACTCAAGGGCAACTATAGAGGGAAACAGTTTTTTCTCCCATTTTTTGGATGGTGATGCAAACTTACCTGTTGGTGACTTGTTCAAAGCAAGGAGCATGTATTTTTAAATATTAGGAACATTTATTTTTATGTATTTATTTTTATTATATATATTTTATATATAATAAAATATATAATATATATTGTATATTTTATATTATTTTTATTATATATATTATATACTTGAATATTAGGATCATTTATTTTTATATATTTCAGCACTTCAACTATGCCATTATTCATTAGGAATTGAAGCAGTAGCTTGCTGCCTGAGTGTGACCCACTGAGGATGGAGAGGGTATCTGAAGTGTTGCATGTTATATGGAAGGACACAGGATACTGCTGATTTTGCAAGGGGGCTTTTGAGTTGTAGAGATTTGAATCTAAAGAAGGCTGGTCTAGGAAGAGAGAGAATTATGATGAGGGGAGAAGTATGGGCGAGACCTTGGATGCTGATGGTGTGTGATACTGCTCTGTCTCTCACAGACAACTCCTCCACTATGAAAATCTCTCTAAAGCAGAACAATAAAGCGTTGGCTCTGGCCCTCAATGCAGAGAAAGTCAATGCACAGCGGCTCACTCAGGAGAAGACTATTTTACAGAAGGAGGTGAAGCAGTGCCACTTCCAGAACGCTGTGCTGCGGCACAGGCTCTACTTCCTGGTATGGCACTAACTGTGTGGCTGGCATGGGGCGGGGCAAGGTGTGCTGCAATTGCAGCTCAGCTGTGGGAGGATTGAGCTGTTGCTGTTGAATTCTGGATTCTCAACATATCAAAAAGGTCACCATTCATTTGCTTGTTTTTGTTACCAAGCTGTGTTCTCCCCAGAACATACATCTGGCTAGTAGCATCCTTGTTGGAATAGATGTTTTGATGTAATGTCTTTATGGCTTCTCTCTCTTTATTACCTCAACACAGAATGATACGTTGAAAAAAATGGACAATCTTATGGCTGCAGTTAAGATGGCTGAGCTGTCTGAGGTAAACCATGGGAAACATGAGCACATCGCTCTGAGAAGGGGCCTGTCTTTTTCTGTCTTTTACTTTATGTTGCCTGCTCACTTCAGTGTTGGATGCTTCACCTGTTTTTCTTTGCTTGCTTGAGTTGTTCTGGCTACATCCTTGCCAGCTTGGTGTTAAGGATTTCCAGGGTAACTCTTTGTGTAGGAAAAACTAGTTTTAAACTGTTTTCCTCTGGATTATCTGCTATGTTGGGCAGTAGGCTTTTCTGTTCTGACAAGTTATGATTTCTTTTCAATTTCTTTTTTAAAGTATTGCCATGGCAACTTGGGATACGGAATAGGACACTTTCCCTGTGTCCTGTCTCATGGGTGGATGGGATGCTTCTGCTTCCTAGTCTCAGATTATCTGAACTAGTTTAACTTCATCCTTAGGCCGTAGAGACACAATCTAATTCTGCTGCAATTTATTCCATAATTTATTCTGTAACGTGAGAGGGTTGCTGGCAATACTTTACATACTTTCTAGAGAAACTGAGCTTCTACTATTTCTGTGCAGGAGGCTGCATGAGGGATTTCAAGAACTTTAAATCACTCTCCTGTTTTTCTTCTTTCCAGTTCCATACAAATTCTGCATCCTTGTCCAGTGGCCAGAAGAGCATCATGACTGAACATAGCTGGGTTGATGATATTGTAGATGGTCAGCTTCTGAGGTGGGCTTTGAAATGATACCACCAAGCTTGTCCTGAATGTCTGTATGCTAAACACACTATGTGTGTGCCTAGTTGCCAGTTTCATATGAGATAGCTTCTCTGAACCACCGCTGCTTGATGTTTTCCTTTATTGTCTTTTTATTGCCACTCCTTTTCTTGTTTGTCCTAATGCTGAGTCTGTGCAAAAGCCGGTCTTTTTACCTCCTTTCTTTGAGACTGTGTTCCTTTTAGGCAGTTTTCTCTTTGTAGCTGGTGAATACAGCAAGATTTGCTTGAGCGAGTGCCATAGCTGGCTACTTTTATGTGTGTTACATAAAAATGCTTAATAGTCACCTGCTTGTGTGATGTAAGCTTTCTGGAAAGATGGTCAGAGCATGATCTCTTAAAGTATATTTGAAGTCCTGTTTCTTCTCTGTGTAGTCTCCCCTTTGAAGACAGGGCAGTGTTTGGAGGTGCCCACATGTGGCCTGTAGTTAAGTCTGCTGGATTCTGGCCTGTTGTATATGAGAAACATGATCCATTGCTGCTCCTCCTTCTCACTAGGGTTACACAGATACCAATGAGAGTGCCCATTTCCAAGCTGCATGATGCAGAGCAGCAAGATGGCAGCTCCACAGCAGTACAGACATCCTCAGGAGAACTTCAGAAACCTGTTTCTAATGCAGGGGAACTTCAGAGACCTGCCTCTAATGAGGCCCTGAAAATTGTGCCTGTTGCCTCCAAAGATACTTTGCCACCACAGCACAATGAGAAGCCTCAGTTCCACCAGGAAGATAATGGCAAAAAGGTGACTGAAGCAATGGCAACAGAGGGGGCTTTTCATGACTCTCACATCTTTGGAGGTAAATTTGCATCTCTTTCTGTTCTTCTGGTATGACTTTGTGTCTGTGTCCAGAAAGGCATGACTGCCATAGCTCCAGTTAATTCTCAACCACAACTCCAGTAGCTCCTAATGACTGGTATTTACTACATGCTCCACTGGGGCTGTTATTGCTGGAGTTATGTCTATCCCAGAATCAAAGTCTTCAGAGGGATATGTGGTGTGTTTGCAGTAGATCAAACTCACAAATCAGGCTTTTTGAGTAATAGGGACTGAGTTTACATAAGACTTTTGGAGATGTCTGAAAGTGCAGAATCTGGCTAGGTGTGCCACTGTTTCTTGTGGATTTGCCATATAAATAATAACTCTTGTACAGAGCATGTGTTCCTAATATTACAGCTGGGTTGGGCATCTTGATTTGGGCTGCCCTTTTGTTCAAAGAGAAGCCAGCTAAGCAAATCTGGTACACAGTAAGCTGGGGGAGTCCCTGTCTCAAAATCAGGCTTTTCCTATGCTCTGAATTTGTGTCAGCGTATGGAGCAAAGTTTTTACTGGTATGGGGCAAGATAGCATTTGCCTGCTGCATTTCTCAGCCTTAAACGTGAATTTTTTCTTTCCAACAGAAGTCTTGTGCAGCACTGAACAAAATCCCAACAATTTGCCAATGCTTGGATTGGAAAGTCATACTCTTTCATATGAGGCTGATGAGATGGCAAAACATTTATTTGATTGTCTCTCACAAGGGCGTGTTACTCAGAGGAGAAAGCGCTCCACCCTGTTTGCTACAAGCACTCCATCTTCCACTCTGGATATCGTCACACCTGTCAGTTCCACTCAGGCAGCTCGGGGTAGTACTGCACAGGACAACAGCAGCTCCAGCAAGAACAACACACAGCAACAGCTGCCACCTCCCAGCCCCCTGGCTTCTCCTGCTCAAACTGCTGTTATTTCTCCTAGCAAGTCTGTGGGTAAAGAGATCTTTTGTGAGCAGCCACAGACAAAAGAAATGGGGTGTGGTGTTGAAACGGACCCTAACTATAGCCAAGTCCCTGAGTTTGTTCCTGTAAAGGTTAAAAGCAAAGGTAAGTGTAAAACTGGAAAGAAAAAGACTGTTAAAAAAGCAAGAACAGGAAAAAAGAAAACACCTGCAGAAAGTTTGCCAAAAACAAACAATGCAGAAAGTAGTCCTGATAGATCTCAAGGTGAAGAGTGTGCTCAAAATGCAGAGAAGCTTCTTCAGCCAAAAGTTGCAACATGTTCCAGTGAGACCAAAGTCTGTGAGATGGGGCAGAAGGCATTTGAGGGGGCTTTTGACAGGAGGAGTAGAGACTGTGGACAGCACCGTTCCCACTCTTCTGATGGAGTCCAAGACTTTGGAAGTACATATGAGGTGAATCCAGCACAGCTGCAGAGTCTTGAAAATGTTGACTTAATGCAACAGGTTAAGAAGGGACCTATCTTTGAGATGCAAAGGATGGAGAGCTTGCTAAAACCCCCAGTTCATACCTTCTCAAGTCATGAAGTTCCCTCAGGTGATTCTACAGGATTCTCAAGTGTGAGCAGAAAGAGCATCAGACAGAAAGCCAACAGAAAAACTAGAGTAATTAGGCAAAGTGATGATTCTGATGAAGAGTATTTGCCAAACACTGTGATAATAACAGAGTCCAAAGCTGAAGAACAGCCTAAAAGAAGCCAAAGAAGGAGGAAGAATACTGTCAGGAATAGCAATTGTGATCAGAGAAATGAAGATGATGTTTTTAGACCCTGCATAGATGTTCAAGGAGTAGCTAATGAGAGCACAAAGGATTTGCCAGGTAATCTAAAACAGCGCAGGGAAACATATATTGTCCATCCTTTGGATCTTGCAGAAAATGTGGGCTATTTCCAGATGGAATCTGAAGGAGGTAAAAATGTACCTCCCAAGTCTGTTCCTGGGAGCAAAGTGAGCAAAATCTCCAGAGCCAGTAAGAGCAATCAAAAGAGCAATAAAAAACAGACAGGGAGCCTTCAAGAAAAAGGGCAAGGTGAAGTTGACCACAATATGAATTCTTTGAAAAAAGAAGCGCCTTGCAAACCCAGGTCTCAGATGAAGAGGAGCAAGTCTCAACCTCCAGAGACTGATTCCCTGGCCAGAAAAAATGATGGTGCCAAGGTTCTCATTGGAAATCCCACAGAACATGCACCCAAGAAAACTGTCAAGTTTTCCTGCATTAGCCATCTGCTGTCTGAGCTGGATGATTTCCTGGAGGAGCAGCTACCTGAGATATCACTTGTAGATAGTCTAACAGACCTTTCACACAGTCCTGAATCCTCCCATGTGAGCAGTTCTGCAGTTTTGCCTGTCAGCTCCAGACTTACAGAAGTACCGGTTTCCAAGAACTTAAGTACTGAAGGCAACAGATTGCCAGAAAAACCTCCTGTTTCATTGAAAAAATCCCTGATATTTAAAGAAAACACTTCAGAGGAAATACCTGGGGAAAGGAACCAAGTCCAGTCAAGTTCTTGGAGCCTACTGGAACCTGGTAGGTGGTAAGCTGGGGAAAATACCTGTGTCTGGAGATGAGGGCAAAAACTCCATGCAGCAAGTGCTTATATTTTCCTTTCATCTTTCAGAGTCACAGATCAGTCTCCAGTACACCATTTATGCTTCCACTTGTGCTGGCCTGTCATTTCTGTGGCTGCATTTGCATCTAGCTGATTCGCATTTCCATAAGAATTTCTGTCCACATGTCCATGTGTAGATATTGGGCCTAACAGCATGTGCTGAGTCTTGCTTTACCACTCTTGTTATCTACAGGGCATGCCTATTAGTTTAGAAAATCAAGTATTCAAGCAGTTCAAAATCTAACTTGATGCTGACCCTGGCAGTCAGTATTATTGGGACACAAAATGACAAGAAAGTGGAAAATTTTTGGTCCAGAACGGTTAGTGCTGCAAGACTTCATACCTCTAAGGTGATATCTTCACTGGAAATTAACCAGGACCCAACCTAAATTATTTTGATTATGGGGGTTTTTTTTGTTTGTTTTTTAAAAGGATTTGGAGGGTGAATCCCTGTGTCACTATACTACCATAGTTAAGCTGATCCTTTTGAGGAGTTTGCTGTTAATGATGCTCAGTAAAGAGAGTAGTTCTGTGGGGTTTTTCTTTCTGTAGCTGTTGACAAATAGGCCTGTTACAACTGGAGTGAGCTGTACTTTGTAGAGAGGGAGGAGGTTTGTTCTCCTGCCTTCCTCCTTTTGGCTGACTCCACTTGGAAAGGTGCAGTGACCACTGGTCCTGCACCTTGCTGGAAGTCAGTAGGTTTCTGGTAGGTTGTTTGTGTGCTATAAGCTTGCTGTCTTCTCCAGGCTGTAAGCTCCTGAGTATTACAGCTATCAAATAGAGTTTTTATATAATTTTTCTACTATACCAGGGCCCATGACACTATCAGTATTTAGTGATTTTTTCATTGAGGGCCCTAATTTGATTTATGAGGTGACTTTTGAGGAGCAGGTCTGGTATTCTTGTATTAAAATGGTCTCCTGAGTTCAGAGGCAATATGATTCAATTCCGGATTGTGCATGTTCAGAGAAACCTGGTAATGCAAGTCGTTTTTATTTGTCAGCTGTTATTTCTTAGGATATCTGGAAATGATTTGGAATCACTTTGATCAAACCATGTGAATGTCTCCCTTTGCAGATATCAGGCCACTACAGGACTTGAACAGTCCCAGGGTTGCGTCTCACTCCGGTTCAGAGGAAGCATCAGGGTGCTCAACCAGGCGGAAACGGAAGCCAGCCTGCTACAAAGAGCCATCAATCAGAGGGTTAGGCTTTAAACTATTCCTTCCAAAGACTGATCCCATGCTGCAGCCCCTGCGCTGTTCTCAGATAATAACTCTCCAGGGCTGGACCTTCTGTTGCTTTTTTCAAAGTTCTTACCCTTTGTGTTCTATCACCCTCCTCTTACCACTTTGTGGTTATGCCAAAATTCTGCATCAGTACACATGGGATGTTTAGGCTTCTGGTAACAACCTACCAAAGATGTTATTTTACTTGTTGAAATGAGCACATCTCTTGGCAGACTGCATCTGTGGTACTCCAGTGCTAATGAGGCAGTAGTGCAAGATAAAATACAGGCTAAAGACAGCTCAGCAAAAGCCCTATTTCATTTACATTCTGTGATGACTACAATTTTAGATACCCAAGTAATACTTTCCTCCTGAGAGCAGCCTGTATCTATATTCACTAGCAGATATACCTAAACAAATAACTTCATCTTTTCCCTAAGAAGCTGTAGATTCAGTACATCCAATGGCTATTGCACAGAGTCATGTACTCCTAAAATTACAGCTTTGCAGTTATATAATGTTACTGGGTGTGTTTTTCCCTGTAAAGTGTCCCAGTTTAAACTTTCCATGAATAGCTGGTTATATTGCACCAGAAAGTACTCTGTATTGGACAAGAAACAAACTGTACCACTTAATCATCTTATGGGGAAGAACTGCACTAAAATTAGAAACTTTAGGGACTAAAATCATACATGAATTCAAGGAATACTTGATGGTTCAATGTAATCCTTTTGGTTCTGCAGGAAACTGAGGCAGGGTGACCCATTTACAGACACCAGGTTCCTCCACTCTGCTCTCTACAAAAGCAAAGAGCCTGTCAAAGCCAAGAGAATGACCAAGATGAAAGAGAATGAAGAATTGTTTCCTGAAGGATGTCTCAGTGCCAAGGCAGTTGTTGAAAGCAGCCCACAAGATCCTAGAAGCTCATGCATTTAGCCACAAGGCTACAGCTTTGAACGCAGAGGCCCAAGCAAAGATGAAGGTGGCTGACCAGGCAGCTGAACTATTCCAACTAAGGCAACCCAAGGACCAATTTGACAAACTGAGCCTTGTGCCAGGGTTTTTTCTGTTTTCAAATCTTTGGGACTTATGGGGTGGTTGACATAAATTGATGGATGTCTGTTTTGATGATGGGCTTATGTGCTGTATGATTAGCCCCTAGCTATCTTCTGCTTTCTTCCTGTTCTCTCCTTGTCTGCCATGTAAAGCTCCCTGCAGCAGAAGATGAGCCTTATGCCAACCAACATTAAGGAATATTTGAAACACAGGGTGCATAGGACCAGACCTAAACATGTCTTGTTTTCAAACATTCTGAGTATTGCTACAAAAAAGGTGATTGGAGGAGAGGGTCCCATGAGACAGAACTGTTCAAAAACCACTCCCCTTTTCCTATCACTCCTTGCCCTTGTTAAAAAGTACCTCCTTCAGCCTTCTTGTAGCCCCTTGAGGTACTGGAAGGTGTGATAAGGTCTCCCTAGCACCTTCTGTTTTCCAGGCTGAACAACCTCAACTCTCTCAGCCTGTCTTCATAGGAGACATATTTCAGCCCTCTGATCATCTTTGTGTTCCAACACATGCATATACCTCTTAAGCTGGTAATCACAGAGGCGGACAACAGAACTCCAGCTGGGGTCAGTTGCATTTAAGGAAATAATTTACACTTCCATTGCAGCACCCACTGGCTTCAAGCACTTGCTTTTTTTAGGGTCTACTGGTGTGACTTTGAAGGTTATTGATTCTAAATGTTTGAGAGAATGGTGGGGAAAAGAAGGGATCACACCAGTAGTAAAAAGGAAGGAAATGTGCCTGTTTGGAAACAGGCACATTGTTTCCTCTTTGTAGTAGAGCAGGGAGAGGGCTGCTCTTTTCTTCTGCCCATACTTACTCTTTCTCCTCAGCACCTCAGCAACATCTATCAGTTCATGAGGTTAGGCTGGGTCTTGCTGTACTCTCTGTATTCAGAGGACTCCAGAAGATGGAAACTTCATTAGTAGAGGGGAAAATAGTATCATTGGCAGTCAGGTTAATGCTACTGCATAGCTTACATTTAAGCTGTACTCTTAAGTTATTAAAACCAGGAAAGAAAAAGCCTGAGATTCAAAAAATGCCTTATTTATCTGTTCAATTTTCTGGAAGTTACCAAGCTTTCTCTGGTATTCTGTAACTCTGGAAGCCAGGTAGGAGCTAGTAAATTACACTTATAACACTTGTTATAAGTGCTGTTGTATTAGAACCTGTCTGTGTTGACCCAATGTCTGAAGCCAGGCAGGAACGTAGATCTCCAAGTGTTCCCAGTAATTGTTTTCATTACCTCTATGGGTCAGAAATGGGACTTTTTACTTCTGCACTTATGTGCTTATACTAATAATAGAATAATAGATTGTATTCATTGACATGTAAGGTACAGAGACAGCTGCTAGCAGTTACAGAGCTGTGCTTCAAACACAGGGTAAGAGTAACTCCTTTAGTCTATTGGTATCTTTATCTTAATCACCATCTTTAGCAGTCAGCTGGAGGGAGAGAGTTCGTTCATGTGTAATCAGTTTCTCTTTTGCTGAATAATGATCTATCAGTTTGTATTACTCCCCAAATAAAATTTCAATGAATTCTTGTACATTACGTGATGCTTACCATGACACTACACTTGACAGCTTTGCCTAGGCTAGAACAAATTGAAACTCTGTTGTAAGAAGGGAGACACTTTGTGTTTATATCATATTCCAAGAGTGTCCCAGCATGTACTGGACTGTGCTGAAAGCTACTGCAGTCTCTCTCTGAGGCAGTTTCCCCATATCTGCTAATCACATGAAGGAGACACAAAGAATGTTAGTCTTTTATTTTAGTCTGAATTAAAAATATTCCTTAAAAAAACCCAACACACAACCATGGATGGAATAAGTTTTCACAGTCACGATATGACTTGCTGTAAGACAACAAGGATAAGTAATAGCCCAGACAGTTGGATAAAAGTTTGCACCTTTATGAATTGTGGGGTGAGGGAAGAGGTTAACAGTTCCTATGCTTCACATCCAGTCAGAAGGAGCATAACTAAATGCATGGCCTGCATTTAGACACTGCAGCATGGCTTTGGTAGGCTCTTAGCCTATAAGGCTTGTTTCCAGCATTTACTAAGTGCTACTCAAATGCTACAGTCCTGACTGTAGCAATGGAACCAAATCCCTTGGTGTCAGGATACTGTGCTCTGGTTTGCACTACAAGATAAATTCAGGAGGGCTGTGGTAGAGCTTGCATAGCCCTCCAAGTTCACTTATACTCATTGGAAAGGACTCAAGAGAGGAGGATTGTATTCATTTCTAAGGTCTGCTGGACAGTGGGTGACTGCTGACTTGACCAGAGCTGTGACACAAACTGGCCTTCAGACTGAGAAAGAGATAAACATAGATCAATGTCACAGAGGAAAACCTCTGCTGTGAACAAAATTAGGAATCTAGACCCATATATCAAGCTTTTATCAAATTCATCTGCTAAGCAAAAGTAGGGCTTAGCCTAGCAGCTCAAAGGGTTTCAGAAAACATGATTTTCTGAAAGTTTTAGAAGTGTTCACTTTTATCTAGTGTTTGCAATATTATACAACAAAGCATAATCCAGACCCACTTTGCGAGCAATGACAGAAAAGCCAGGTACATGTTTTCTCCAATATCCTAAAGTTCCCGTTAACTCATATAATTTCTTCTTTGATGGGGGCACCTGTATTTGTTCCGATTCCTTGAAAGTGTCTGGAGGAGCTACTGCATTGGCTGCATCTACCAAGTACCCAAAATTTCTTGGTCCTTGACATTTTTCAGGCTGATTTCAATTTCTGCTTCATGTAATGCTTCCCATAATTGTTGCTGCTTCTCCCATCTTGTCGTGGGAATCTCCTTCAATTAGAGTATCATCTATATATTAGTATAGTTTCACATCTGGGGGGAGTGAGACTAAAAATTCAGCAAGATGGAGCAATCATGGGTGAATCTACCTTGGAGGGAGCCTATTAAAAAACTAAAACCGATGAGAGAACAACTGCTAAGAAAGCAAGAACAGGAAAAAATAAACAATTGCAATTACAAACAATGCACCAAGTAGTCTTGATAGATCTCAAGGTGAAGAGTATGCTCAAAATGCCAGAAGCCTCTTCAGCCAAAAGTTGCAACATGTTCTAATGAGACTGAAGTCTGTGAGATGGGGCAGAAGGCATTTGAGGGGGCTTTTGACAGGAGGAGTAGAGGCTGTGGTGTGGAGAGCACCATTCCCACTCTCCTGATAGAGTCCAAAATCCTGAAGTACATATGAGGTGAATCCAGCACAGCTGCAGTCTTGAAAGTGTTTACTTAATGCAACAGGTTAAGAAGGGACCTATCTTTGAGATGCAAAGGATGGAGAGCTTGCTAAAACCCCCAGTTCATACCTTCTCAAGTCATGAAGTTGCCTCAGGTGATTCCAGTCTACAGAATTCACTTTTCTTGAGGAAAGAGACCTCCAGTGCCTGTGCTTTGCAAGAGGACTCAAGTGTGATCAGACAGAAAATCAAGAGAAAAAATGAGTAACTGGGCAAAGAAATTATTCTGATAGGAAGTGCCAGTGTGGTAACACGTGATGATCAGTGTGATAATACCAGATGGCCAAAGTTGAACAACAGCCTAAAAGAAGCACAACAAAGCTTGAGACAATGCCACTTACACTTTGATGTAAGTGGGAGACATTTTGTTAGGGGAGCTTGAGTGTAACCCATGCCTTAAGCTTTGGGCATAGAGGCCAGCTTCTGCTTCAAGTTTTCAGCAAGCTTGTCCATGAACTCAAAGGTGTTCAGGTAATCAGAGCGTGTGACACTGGTGGGGCAAACAAAACAAGACATATTAGCTGTACAGACTCTCAAATAACCAAAGCAGAGGAAGACTTTTCAAGGAACTCTTATGTTTTGTCTCTAAAACCAAAATAGTTCTCTCCTGCTCATGATGCTGGGTTTTTCTGCCATAAGGCTCTGGGAAGAGGTAGCCAGGTGATATTTTACAGTTATGTACTTCTTCATTTATTACGATCTGCCCAACATAGCTATAGTGTCATACAAAAAATATAAACCTTTGCAGTTCCTTTTTTACTTTTTTCTCCCATTCATTTGGTGCAATAGCAAGGAGAGAGAAATCTGGCCTAAGCTGCTTGGATCAGGGAGTGTCTCATGTTCATTTTACAACACTGGGTGCAGCAAGTCCTGTGAGACAGACTCCTGTTCTTTACCATACTAAAAATAACATTCCAGCCAATGCTGTTCAGAACCATCATGTAAAATAGCCTTCTCTAGACATGGCTGGTTATTTAATGTACTTACTTAGGCAGACCTTTGATGCAGGCAGCAAGGTCCTTTGTCATGAAGCCAGATTCAATGGTCTCAATGCAAACTTCTTCCAGGGCAGCTGCAAAGTTCCCAAGGCTAGTGTTGTTGTCCAGCTTAGCTCTGTGAGCGAGGCCTCTTGTCCATGCGAAGATGGAGGCTGAGAGAGAACACTGGATTATTCTATCCATCTAGAACTGTTATGGGGAACAATAACTGGATTTTTAAATACCAATAAAATGGAAAGCAGACTGAAAAAAGATAGAAAATCTGGTATGGGAAAGAACAGTCATCTTCATCTCGGTATCCTTCGCCTTTTGTAGAATTAAAAAAAAAAACCAGAGCAGACTTTAGAAACTACACACTGCCTCCAGTAATCTCTCTATGCATGTCATTTTATCTTCTTTGTGCCCAAATCAGAAAGAATGACAGGTGGTAGGACTCTGTAGTTACAGAAAATGTGACAGAATGGTGAAGTCCTTTTCCTAACACTACATTATGCTCTGGCGTCTCTATGCAAATTTAGAGGATTCTCTCCCTCATATCCCATTCCAAGTACCCTTACACTTTGAGTGTGTACATGGCTTGGGGTGTGGTTGGTTCTTCTGGGCCATCAGAATGAGGAGTAAAATAAAAAACAACCAACCTAAACCTTAAGGCCTTGTGGCTATAAATAGTCTCCTGAAGAGTGAGTGCATAAAGGGTAGGTTAGGTCTAGCTTATTGCTTGCACTCAACTCCATGCCAGCCTGTTTTTTGCTTCAGGCTGTAGCTGTGTCTGTAGAGATAAGGAGAAGCTGACTTAAGTCAGAAGAGGATGGTGGGGGTGTATTCCCTTGCCTCCCTCAGGCCACGCTGTGATGTGAGAAATGCTCATTAGGCCTTGGCCTTGACAAACCACACCTGGACTAAGCCCTTCTCAAGCTTATCAGAAATCCAGGAACTAGAAGTGTCTAATGAGCACCTTTTTTTCATTAACAGCTTTGGAAAGGTATTTTTCTTGCCTGAGTAACAATCAAAGTTGAGTAATATTTTTGTTACTGAACTTTCAAAGAAAGTTACTGACTTGAATTACAGCCAGGATGGAAAATGACTATGACTAAAGCCCATTCTCTTGTGACCCCATGAACAGTAACCCAAAGTGACCCCTCAAGCTCTCAATTATAAGGATTTAATGCATACTATACCCTAGTCTCTAACAACCCTTCAAACAGCAGCCCAAAGCGACATCTTTTGGAGGTCACAGTTTCCAGAAGATACATGTGGAATCACAAAATAGTCTGAGTTGCAAGGGACACAGAAGGATCACTGAATCCAACTCCATTGAACCCTTGGTGTTATTAGCAACATGCTCTGAGACCATCTCAAGAGAAGGAGCTAATGTGTGTGTCTCAAACACTGAAGGCTGTAGAGCCAATCATGGGCTTTTGGTACTGACATGCCATGAAAAAGAACAAGACTGGGCTGGAAAAAAGGGGCCACGTGGAAACAGGAGAGCACTTTTCCATGAGAAAGAACCACAAGACAGTACAGTGCAAGCACAGGAATGAGTGGCAGGAAGTGGGCATGGAGTATAGGGTGGGATTGAGGCCAAACACCCCCAAAGTCCTCCCATTTCCAGACAGGCCTGAAAGAATGGACTGCACTTGATGACTAATGTACATAAAAAGCAGGAAATCTGTCCATAAAAAGGTCCTCTCCCCTCTCAAGCCCAGGTGGTGCAACCAGGGTCCTGGACATCTCAGCAGCTAGACCAATGCAGCTGGATCAGTACTGAAACCAGGATTGGTGATCTATTTTTCTCTCTTTTCTCCTCTTTTTCTTCCTTTAATTACCTCTTTTTTTTTCACTCTTTCTATTTGTCTTTTCCTTCCTTTAATTCATCTTTCCCTCTTTAATTCCTCTCTTCCCTTTCACCCTGCCCTTTATCCAAAACCCACTGCTGTGTGATTATACAGTAGGTCAGGACTAACAGAGCGATTTCTATGCCATGTGTGTAATTAACTGATGTGCTTTTGGATTGTTTGCAGACCCTCTCTGCCATTTATTTTGATCAATGAGCATTTAAGAATCTTAGGTACTTCCATCCCCTTAAGAGTCGTCACCATCTCTGGAAGAAAAATGCATTATGACCTGCAAGTTTCACCACTAAGTGGTACAGTTGTCTACAGAAAGGGTGTAGACGTTCTTACTCTAAACCTGCTCTTTCATGTGTAGAGATGATAAAGGGCAGTGAAAAGCAGCTCACCAATGGGGTTAGTGGAGGTTTCCTGGCCTTTCTGGTGCATGCGGTAGTGACGAGTAACTGTCCCGTGAGCAGCTTCTGCTTCAACAGTCTTGCCATCAGGGCAGATCAGCACACTGGTCATCATCCCCAGAGAGCCATAGCCTACAACATACAAGTTTCAAAAGTTCAGTGTCTCCTCTGGACAGCTCCCTCAAATTTCCCCTTCATCTCCCTATCCTACAATCCCCCTACATCTTCCCACTGATATGAAAATTCCCTCTCAGCAGAGCTGCAGTAGTGGTTCTGCAATTAACACATCAAAATCACAGTTCATCTGAACATAAAGTCCAGCTGAAATATGAGATACAGATATACAGACATTCTGCACCATTTCAAGAAAATTAGTTTTCTCATCTAATTTGCAGGACAAATTTCTACTGAAAATGTACAGTAAGAGAACAGTAAGTGTTGGGCTGCTTGTCTTTCACACAGGGTGACAGGAAACAAAATATCTTATCTGCTCTTGTGAGAGGAACCAGCAACTTCTGATATTGGACATTCACATCAGTTCTAACCCTGTAAGTTTCAGAGACTTCCATGTTTGAATGCTGCTTTGTTTAACACACATCCTTGTTTTGTGGGAGGCAGTTTAGTGGCATTACTTCAGAAAGAGTGTGTTACATAAAGCCACACATCTCATCCTGTGGAATTCTGCATCCATATTTGTTTTGGCACCAAAGGTGTTATATAAGATTTTGATCAAACATTGCAATTATGTAAAGTTAAACATATAAATCCTTACACCTGACAGGTAGCTTTAGGTTCTGAAAGTTTTATGACTTATCTGCAGAGCACCTGCCATCACACTCAGCAGCAGCCAGTTTAACTCAAGCTGTCAGTGACAGAGAACCAGCTGTCTAAATACCGTCCATTAGAATAGAAAGCTTACCAGTGGTCATGTGGTAGAAACTTCCCTCCTGTAAATAAATACAACTACAGAGTCTACGTCCAATAGATTTTCTTGTAAAAGCAAAATCAGAATTTTTTGACTGCCTGATACCTTCATGACTGGCAACAGGCTTGAAATACAAGTTTTGAAACCCAACACCACATCCTGGGCCATTCCATTAAGATGTGACAGAAGGACACAAGAGACTACCACTAAGCCTGCTTCAGTGTGGCACATGAAGCACCTCATACCTTGTGCAACAGAGTCAGACTGCACATCCCCATCATAGTTCTTGCAGGCCCAGACAAAACCTCCTTCAGATTTCAGGGCCTGAGCAACCATGTCATCAATGAGCCTGTGCTCATACCAGATCTTTTTGGCTTCAAACTCGGACTTGTATTCTCTAAAAAACAAAAGCCAAAACACCTTGTCATACAAACAGGGAATTGCACAGTTTGTACATAGAGAGGTGCACAGAGATAAAACAAAAAAAACCCTGCATTCTCTTTACTCTTTTTCCCTTGTCTGCTAGGCTATAGCAAGGCTGCTCAGAGTCATAGAGGCACCCACAGAGAATCTGTGGCTTTATTAGAAGATACAGACACCACAGGCACATTTAGCAGAGCTTTCTGCACCAAGTATTGTGCCTTGCAGGACAAGGGAGACTGTGACAGAGCTGGCATCCCCTGTGCCCTTAAAGTGTTGCTGAGTGTCTGAAAAAGCAACTCACAAGGCTGGAAAGGATGTTCCTGTTGCAGACTTACACACTGCAGTAGGAAGTACACAACTGATTACCTGTCATAGATGTCTTGGAAGATGTCTTTGAAGCGGCCATCGTATCTCTTCAGAATGGTGTTTTTGGTGCTCATGTAGAGGGGCCAGCCTTTAGACAGTGCCATTTGGAAGGAACTGTGGGCAAAATCCTTGATAGACTGGTCAAGATTGTACATTCCCATGGCTACACCACCACAACCTGTTAGTAGAGGAAGACCAAATAAGAATCAACTAGATTTAGTTTTGGTTTAAGACTTTTATTCTCCCATAGCGTATTCTGGCTGGCAGGCAGACTGGTGGCTCTCCTCAGGTGTCTTAATCTTGTTCTCAGTTTAAGGTTGGTTCTTTCAGAAGAAGATTTGCTTTGCATTATCGGCTCAAAGCTCCAGCAGTTCTGTGACGCATGGATAGGAAGTTGGTTTTGTTTTACAGGCAAGTACATCTTAATAATGTGATCTAATCCCTCTAAGAAGTTTTGTTCTAATCCAGCCCAAGTACTCAAGCACACTGTGACAGAAGTGAATGTACTTGAACTCCTACTAGCCATTTAAGCAAGTCTTTTTCTATCAAAGCAGCAGGCAGCAGTTTGGAGCAGGAGGTCTCAAAGCCAGAAATGGATGTGCTCACACCTTAAATGCTTTGCACCTTCTGAATTAACTCCAGCAATAAAGGACTGCTTTGCCTAGCTCAGGAAAACAAGACTCCACTTGAATTCCTGCATTTTTTTCAGCACATGTATGGCCTACCCTGCTGCTTTGATCCACCCGCTCAGGCTCACTTCTAGCAAATTGTGGGAAGAATGTGCCCATCGTGTGGGTGCTCAGGCAAGTCCTGATACATCATACAAGTGCTCAGGCAAGTCCTGATACATCATACTGAGGAACTATCAACATTCACATGACTTTGATTAAGGCAGATGTGTTAGAAGCACAAATGGAAGTGTGCTGAACTTGCAGCCCAGTTCACCTAGAAGAAAGCAGCACTCAGATCATGGAAGAGGATGATTGTGGGTGAAAGTAGGGTCTAGAGCTTCATGAGAAAGCTGTGTCATTTTCAGAGCACAACTCTGTGTTTCTAGTGAAAAGTAGATACCATGTACTTAATTTTAAGCACTTCGCTACCACCATCTATCTAGTTTTTGTACAGTACCAATATTAGGGATCTTTGTTCTAGAAACACACAGAATTTTAAAATACCTTTCCTAATATCCATTTGTTCTTACATCCAGATAGTTGTTACTCTATGGACATACATGCAGAATGAAGAGAGGAAGCCAGAGGAGGTTTATCTACTTGCCAAGATAGCAATGTCATTTAAAGTTGATATTGACAGAGAATGAAATTCCTGTTGTTACATATTGTCCCTGTACATTCCCTATGGAGTCAAGGACAGTTCAGGGTGTGATCAGCTACAGAGACTGTGTCCTCTGGAACCATGATTTCATGGTTGCTGGATGACAGCTATTAAGTTTTATTCAATCAGCTATTTTCATACATATAAAAGAAAATCCTTATTGCAAACGTGCAATCCTACTGCTTCCTAAAAATCTCTTGATTCAGTATCAAGGTTGAACATATTAGTACAGCAAAAAGACAAGCTTCCCTTAATAATTTGGGAGATATGCTGGCACAACAGTTATCTCTGGGGAGGGCAGCTCCCTAGAGCAACAGCAGTAATCTGCCATCTTTGCACGTCCCTGCTTTCTGCTTGCTGATGCAATGCAGAGCAGCAAATCAGACTGGCAGCTGGATGGCCACACATCTCCAACACAGGCTCACCAGTCATCTGTCAAATGAAAACAGATTAGGACTGGCCATGAAGCAGTGAACTCCAGATGAAAGGCTATGCAACAAGAGATGTAGGTTCTTATGAGCAAGCATGCCAGAGAAATCAAGTATTACAAAGGAGGGTCATATGTCAATCTTGGTAGCTGTTTGCCAAACCAACTGCATGCAAACAAGGATGTTGTGATTTACATGGTTTCATTTTTTGTAGCTAAGACCAAACCACTGCACACATAGATCACTGTAAGACTTTAAATCCTGAACCCTTTGATTAATGATAGACAAGAGACATAACCTGTATGATGTTTTCCCGAATCCTGCCCCTAGAGAAAACAGCCTGAGTTCTGGCAACACATGTGTAACTGCTTCCATTAACAAAGCCTAGCAATGTCAGGACTCCTCCTGAGCCTTGCAATGTCTGCAACCAGCACAACAATAGGGAGAAGAGTGACACCAAAACCTTTGGGACTGCATCTATAAAAAGTTACAGCCTACACAGTCAGGAGCATTCTTGTGAAATCCTCTTTCCACCTGAGAGAGTAAGTGTTCTAATTTCTATTGAGCAAATAAAAAGACTGCTACATCAAGAAGGGCAAAAATCGCAAAACAAAATAAACCCAGAAAGAACTGCACATGGATTGTTCTCAAATATATCTCCCCTTAGGACAAGCCTAGTTTACATAGTAAGTTTGCCTCTGATCAGAGAGAAAAACATATGCTGCTACCAGAGTCATCATATAAGGAGCATGACAGGTGGCCAATCCAATATGATTGTCTTCTTGATGTTCTTGTCTCTTTGATCCCAGGAAGATTTCAAGGTACTTTCAGTACTTGACAAATAAATGAAGAAGGCCCAAGCTTTCTCCCCCACTCTACCTCAAAACCGTATTTTATCATCAAACAGATCTGACTGATAATTCAAGGCTGAATTAAATCCAAAAATATCAATATATCAGTTTTAACCACTAATTAGAAAAAAATACCTACTTTCAAAATTATGGACCAGATATGTGACTGGTTTGCCTCCATCTGTGGGAGTGTAGGTCATCTCTACTTTTCCAGGCCCAGGTACCACAAAATCGGTTGCTCTGTACTGTTAAAAAAAAAAAAAAAGAATTAACATGGTAATTTATCTATCAGGAATAGAGAACCATAAAAGACAGTCCTCATTTGTGAGGGCTGTTTACAGAAAAACAGTGGTACTAAAAACCCCATAAAGTAGACTTTTTATTCAGCCATATTGCCATTGGATTATTTTACTAGAGATTAGAAAGACAGAAGTCATGGAACCACTCAGGCTGGAAAAGACTCTTAAGATCATCAAGTCCAACAGCTAACCCAGCACTGCCAAGAACACCACTAAACTGTATCCTTGAATAGTCAAAAGTCTGCCTCTTTTAGAAGCAATCTTCCTCTTTAGGGGAAAGCTCACAGATTCTTGGGCCCCATCAATTGGCAGAGAATCTACTTTTGCAGATGCGCTGAAGTTTTAAAGTACAGTGTGTTGTGTGGTTGGTAGGTAGAAAGGCGGGTAGAAGCCAGGCTCCTCTCCTGGCTTCAAAAAAGCCATTTATATTACAACTGCTGATCTTGTAAGTAACAGGGTTCATTCATCATACAAGATGACATTGGAAAGGCCAACCTGTAGTAAGAGTCTTTGAAGTTAAAACCATTAAGTATTTAAATGATGCCTCATCTTCCCAATTGTCCTGAACAGTACTATTTAAGGTTGCATCTCCTTGAAATTTGTTACTCTTTTTCATGTAGTTTCCCTTCTATCAAGGGAATCTGTTCCCTGAGCTGTTCTGAAGTTCGTATCTTGCTCCTAAGTCCTTTGTATGTTCTTATATTGTTCCTTTCACTTTAATCTCATACTTTTGCAGGGTTTCAATCCTTCCCCTTTAATCCACTGTCTCCTATTATTTTGACCTCAATTGTTCACAACCTTTAAGGATGTTGAATCCCATTATTTTCTAGTGTCAGGGTTCTGCAATTATTTTCCTCTTGAAAATTTATTATTTTACCTTCCTATAGTAGGTAATCTAATGATTTGCCCTCAGTTTGCAGGTCTAGCCACCTATTCAAGCACTTAGCTCTTGTAGAAGACTTTTCTTTTGCCATATTTGGTAGCTTTATAGCATATGATTGCCCATGGAGAACAGTATGACTGATTCTTATCTGCCAGGCTACCCAAAGGGCACAACCTGTGAACCGTTCCAGGCTTTCCACAGCCTTGTACTATTATCAGGAGAGTTTTGATAAACGAGGTTTCTCCCTACTTCTGTACCACAGCCTGATGTGCCCAGGTCAGACACCAACTCTGCAGGTGTGCTGTACAAGTTAAAGCAGCAGATCACAGTTAAAAAAAAAAAAAAAAAAATTTAAACAGAACAAAACCACACCCCCATATGGAAGGCAATTTTGCCCACTTCTAGAAATCACTCATTTTTATCCATTTTTGCTGTGAGCAACATTTGACACCAGAAACTCCTGCAAAGTAAGAAGGTGGGCAGTGTAAAGGGTATTTGCTAAAGTTGTTCTTATGTAGGATAAAGTGTTCTAGAGAAGTGAAGAAGAATAACCTAGCAGAGTTAAGTGTCTAAGTTCAGGCCTATATAATCCAAGTGCAGGTTTCTGAATGCTGTTTATTCAGTGACACTGCTCAAGGAAGAGAGGCACGAACCAGGCTCTCCCACACTTGCCAGGTGCAGTACAAAGAAAGTGCTAGCACGTATGTGCTCCCAGGTGGAATACAAGGGCACAGGGATGTCTAAGTCTTGGTAGCTCTATACCAGTCAGGAATAAGCCTGTTAAGACAAAAAGAGGGGTAAACACTGAGGTGACTCACTTGATCTCCATAAGCGTGACGGCCGATGACAATGGGTTTCACCCATCCAGACACCAGCCGGGGAATGTTCTTGCAGATAATAGCCTCTCTGAAGACAGTGCCACCTAGGATGTTTCTAATTGTGCCATTGGGAGACTTCCACATCTGCTTCAACTTGAACTCCTCCACTCTCTTCTCATCAGGAGTGATGGTTGCACACTTTATGCCAACGTTGTATTTCTTTATGGCTTCAGCAGCTTCCATAGTTACTTTATCACTTGTAGCATCACGATGCTCAATGCCCAAGTCATAGCTGTAGCAAACCCACACACATGGTCAGGACTTTCCAGGACATTTGTAAGTGTTCAACAGGTAAAAAACAAGACACCATATGTGCTTGTGAGTGTAGTTGCAGCATTCTGCCACAACTGAAGTTATCCCTCTTCCAGTGCAAATGCTGCTGGACTGGAAGAAAAGACTTATACAGTGACATTTTTCCTTTTAGTGGAGGCTGGTAGGAGATAAGAGAAAGGAGAGCTTCATTTTATGGCTAAGGTTTGCTTAGGGACAGTATCTCCTCTGCTTTGCCTTTTGAGCTTCCTACAACTGGCACCTGTCAGCTAAGGGTTTTAATTGTATGGAGCAGCAAAATCCTCAGATGAATATGAGCCTTTATTTCAAACCTCTTGTGCTGAAGGCTCTGGGTTCCTTCATGTACTGAGCACATGAAGCTATACTACACTTAAAAACTGCTTTGACAATGGACCCACAATCCTGCTCTGGCAGCAAAACTGCCAATATTCCTCTCAAACATGAGAGGAAGGTCATTTCCATACTCACTGTTTTAATAGCTTTTGGAGAACAATGGGTGCCCAGCATGGGACATGCCTGAAGCACCGCCAGCTGTACATGAATCCAGCCATTGTGCTGCCTCAGCCAGGGGTTTGCTTGCCCTCCTTCCGCCCTCTTTGAAAAGGGATGCTCTCCACACTGTGTGCATGTATTATGCTGCTGGGTTCCTGTCTGCCTGGTTCCCAACACCAGCAAGCAGAAAGCCTGATGTAGGTGCCACACAAATGTCAGAGGAAGAGATCAGACTTGTGAGTTTAATTATGGCAGATACCACTGAAGGCCTCTGTCCACATGGCTAGGAGCAATGTAGCTGAATACTTCTCTAATAACTATAGCTCAGTGGCCAGAAAAGGAAGAGATTATTTATTCTGCTTGTCCAGGTGCTATAGATAGCATGTCTCTTTTGCTGTTCCCAGCTGCTAGTATTTGTTTTTGTCCAGAAAGGAGTAGAGGAGCACAGCCTAGCTTCAGGGAGTAATTGCAACAGTTAGCTCACATTGTCAACAGCAGAGCTCAGGCTCACAGCCATCAGGGCAGAGTCTGTGCCCTACACACACCCTTTTGTCCTCTGGGGAGATCTTCAATCAGGCACAGCAAGAAGCCATAAGCCCACTCAGGGGTGCAGGATACTATGCTTCAAGTCATAGAGTGACTGAAACAGCCCATGTTTCTTCTCACTGTTTAGGCTGCAGGTAGTCATGCAGACTGCTCAGGTGCTGGAAACCCCAAGACGCTGGAGATCAAAATACAGGCCACATCTGAGAGCCTTTCTTAGAGGCACAGTACAGGCAAAACGCTAACTCACAATTCGGCATGCACTGCTTACTGCTGTGAGGAACCCGGGAGGGGATGCTTCCCGTGCTGAATGAAAATCCAGCAACACTTACTGACACATGCAAACCTCAGCACAAAGCAGCTGAATGTCACAGAGTCATTACCTGTGCAAATCCAGATCTACATAAGGAAAAATCAGCTTTTCTTTAATCAGTTCCCAGATGACCCGTGTCATTTCATCTCCTTGCATCTCCACAACGGAGCCTCCATGGATTTTTTTAGACATCTTGAACTGCAATAGGCATAAAAAATTACAATCTAAGTTAAAAGCTACCAATAGATGCATCCTGCATTTTTACAACATAACTAGGCAAGGCAGTAAAATAGCATACAGGATCTCTCCAAAAAGTCCTGAAAATAACTTCAGTTTATCCTTAGTTTTATGCTACATGGATTTTCCTTAAAGCCCCAGCTCCTAGAGAGATCTATGAGAGGATAAAAAGGAAGGTTAATTTCTTCACAATTAAGAGTATGGGCTTTAATTATGACTGTATAAAAAAATAAAAAATATGTCCAAATTCTTCTCCCAAGTTCCTCAGAAATAGATTAGCACTGTTTACTTTTGGATTTCATAAGTTCTAGTCCAGCTGCCTGCTTCTCCACCTTTTTCTGAAAATCAGGGGTTAATGGACATGATTACAATGACAGCTCATACTGCTGAAACTACTAAGATTAATATATTGTGAGCTTCTTTATTAACTTTGTCCCCCAGGAAGGAAGGAAACAGGTAGAAAAAGCCAAGGGCTACACATCAAGAGTATTATCTCATGGCAAGCTTTAGATTTGTTTGCTGCAGGGAACAGAGGTTTTCCAAGCCTAAAAAAAACCCAAAAAAACACTTGAACTCTGCCCTTCTATTTGCACTTTGTCAAGGCAACCTCAGAAGGCATTGAAATGCTCTAAAGTGCCCTTCTTTCCAACAGCCACAGTTTCTTGGGTCTGGGCTCCGATTATGCAAGAGCTATGACTAGGCAAGTTCCTCCTTCCAGACACTCCTGTGCAGCTGCTGGGATACTACAGTGACAGAGCAAGACCAAGGGCCAGGAATGACTTGATCCAGAATGAAGGGTCCTACTGTATGCGGGATCTGTTCATCTAGGCCAAGTCATTCTGAGGTGTGAGGCTTGCAGAGCAGGGGCCTCACATTACAAGCATATTGGAACACTATCCCAGGGTTAATTATTTTTTTAAAATTAAAATAACTTGTGCTGCATTTCCAAAATCCAATCTATTAGACAATTTTAGTCTGGGAAGAGAAGAAACTTTCTAAGCTATGCTCACAGAATCAAGCTTTTCCAAACATTTTAAAGTGAAAAAACAAACAAACAAAAAAAACCAAAACAAAAAAAATTCAAAACACCACAAAAGACACCTCCCCCCAAAAAAAAAGCAAAAACCAAAAAAAACTAACCAAATCCCCCAAACCAAAATCCCCCACAACAAAAACCCCACAATATCCCGCCCCAAATAATTGAAAAAGTAAAATCAGGTGGTGTTACTGAGACTCAGTTTAAAAGACAAACCACTTCAGGCATTTCTATCCCTAACACAAACAGTACCTTGGTTTATATTGAGCCTCTCTAGTCCTCAAGGAGAACCTGAACTTCACATGACCTCAGTCTATCTGAAATCAGTTTACTTATGAAAGTATTTTGAACCCAATATTCAATTGTGACTATCTAAAGAATAAGGTCTGTATCATAGTCCATGGCCTAGGCATAGAATTACTACTCTTGGAGAGTTCAGTTTTGCTTTTGGCACTATCTGAGAAAGAGTCTGATTCATTTAAGTAAAAACATAGACAGGTACAAACCCAGAAAGCAGTGCTTGTTTTGTGGTTTGGTTCCCCTTAACTAAGACAAATCAGACTAGGTCAGTCATAGCAATCAGTTTGGCTTCAGAACTATTCCACGCTGCTGTCACGCAGAGAACAAAAGGCAGATGAAACACACCTCTACTGATGAGTGGGAGCAACAGCTTCTTCAACGACTCTGGCAGCATCCAACATGTTTACGTGATCTTGGCCCAGGTACTGGCACTTTTCCCCTCCTCAACAACCAGTGTCCTCAGTTTCTCTATGAACTGGGGCAGTACTGCAGTAGCACCCTTCTGCACACCAGCCAACATGCCGAGAGGCTCTTCTAGAGAGCACATTCCCTAGAGTTCAACTCTGTCACTCCTGCCCTCTGATTTTATACTGAACTGCCAAAATCCAGCATGGTCTTTCTCCTGCAGCAGCTCTTCTTTAAATATGCTTAACCCAGGCACACAGCCAAGGCAACTCAGAAGAAGCAATCTATTTCCAAATACCTCTCTGTCCCGCGGAAGGGCTCGGGCCTACGGGCAATAATTAACTATTGCAGCAAGTCCGTAACTCCGGTGCACAGCTGCTCTCTCTGGAGGAGGCGGCTCGCAGGGGGCACGGAGCGGGTGGCTGGCACCAACCGAGCTCTCGGCTACACTCGCTCCTGACAAGGCGGTCTGGTGGCACACGGGGGATTTTCCCAGGGCCGCGGGCAGCAGCCACGGCCGAGGCTGAAATCCCGGCACGGGCACGGCCGCGGCCGCTCCCCGAACGGGAGGGACAGGCGAGCGCCCCGAGCCCGGCTCGCACCAGGGACACCAGCGGCTAGCGGGAGGCCCGAGGACTGCATGGGGACACTGCCTAGCCCACTGCAGGGCAGGCGACCCCGGGGCGCAGCACCCTCAGCGCCTCAGCGAGACTCGCGGCGGGCGGGGCTCGGCTGCAGGGTCCCGCCCGCACCGAGGGAAAAGAGCCCTTAAACACAACCCTGGCCTTGGGGGACCCGCTGCGGGGCGCCGCCCCCGGCAGAGAAAGCACAAAGGGTGCCGTGCGGCCGCCGAGCCCTTTACCTGCAGGCCAGGCCAGGCCGCTCCGTTCCGGTCCGTTCCGTGCGGCGGTGCGGGGCCGATGCGGGGCCGGGCCCTGAGCAGGGCCCTTTATGCGGCCGCGCCCCCGCCCCGCCCCGCCGCCGCGGCGCCCCCTGCTGGCCGCGCGCGGCCCCTCCCCCGGCCGCGGCGCGAGGCCGCCCCGTGCGAGGGGCCCGCGGCAGCTCGCGCCGCGCTGCCGCCGCTCCGGGCGGGGCCCGTTCCGCGCTCCGCCACCCCGCAGTGAGTGCCCGCCGGCACGGGGAGCCCGCTGGCTCCGGGGGATCGGGCGTGGCCCAGGGACAGCGCCGCAGCCCAGCCCGGGGATGCGGTACCCACAAGCAGGCGTGGGCTCGTCCGCTGGCGCTGGGGCGGCGGTGTCGACACCACGGCCCCTGGGGCAGCAGCGGGCAGCTCTCTGGGGCTGGGGCGAGGCGGGGAGCGTGGCCAGGGAGGAATCTCGGGGCGGAAATAGAAGAGAAGGAAATATTAATGAAACACGGTGTACGCCGACTTCCCGGGAGACACGCCAGCCGGCCGCACTGCCGACGCTCCCGAGGCGGCAGCCCGGGTGTGCCGCGCCCCGGCGGAGCCGCCGCGAGCGGCCGCGGGGCGGGGCCGGGCGCTGCCGGCGGGTGGAGTGCGCGGAGCCTCGATTGGCCATGCCTGGCGGGAGCGGCGCGGTTGGCAGGCGGTTGGTCGGGGCTGGCGGCGCTGCCGGCCGGGCGGTGAAGGAGGAGCGGCGGAGCCGTCCCAGCGCCGGCACCGCGCCCGGCCGGTGAGCGCAGCCGGGCAGCGGGTGAGCGCAGCCGGGCAGCGGGTGAGCCCGGCCCGCCAGCACCGCTCTGCGGGCCCCTTGTTCCGCGAACCTTCTTGGCGCTGCCCGGGCCGGCCCCCGGTGGCGCCGGCGGCGACTCTCCGGGCCTCGCTGCCCACCGCGTCCGCGCCGTCCCGTCGCGGGCGACCTGCGGGTCTGCCGCCCCAGGCGAGGAAGGCGGCGGTGTCCCTCCAGAGGGGGAGAGCGAAGCAGCTGTCTGCTGCGCAGAGGCTGGAGGGGAAGCGTGTGTGTCGCGCAGCTATGTGTGGATGCGGGTGGTTTTGCAGCCGGCTGTGTTATGCAGGTGCCCGGAGCCGTGTGTGTGTAAGGAGTGGCCGTATCCTCCTGGCCCTGGCATTGCGGTCAGTGGTGTGGGACGCAGGATGTCCCGGCGGTGCGTGTGAGGAGGGAGGCTCACAGCCACCTGCGTACTCCGTGTTTTGTCCGTGATGAGTTGGTGATTGCTGAGGCTGCAGCTTCGAGTGGGTTTAGATACATTCCCCGTGGCTCCTGGTGAGGATCCTGCGAGGAATGTACTCTGGTCGGTATGTGCACCTTGCTTCCTCATTTCCCATATTATACAAATAAGTGAGTTTTTTTTGGTTTCTTGTGGTGGGATGGGGGTAATATTTTCCCTTTAGTGGGACAGCTAAAGCATAGAAAGTCTGATAGATCCCACAGCTAGTGTGTTGTACGGTACAGAAAATCTAGGAGTTTCTGGAGTTAATGCCTGGTATATTGCTATGTTTTTCATTAGTTTTAATTAAACCAATGCTGCTGTGACAGAAACAGTTATTATGGCTCTTTTTCCCCTTGATATGCAAGGGGAAAATAAGATCACATATATATTTAATGCATATTCAATTACTTGCTTGTAACTCTTATCTTACTGGGCTATTGTCAGTTGCAGAAATATGAACATAGTTTCCTACAAAACTGTTTAACTTCATAAGGGGATGTTCAATGTGGCAGCGTGTGTGAAGGTACACCCTTCTTGCATGTTCAGCATTTAAAAAGCAAACTATTAGTTGCCTTAGGATTGAAGAAACAATTCCAAATTTACCTGAAGAGTGTGTTTCAAGGAAAATGTTCCATGAACTCTTGTGTTTAAGTGTATTCAAATCACCTGTTTGATTAATCCTGGCAAAATGAACAACAAAACAACATACCCTGATTTACAGGGCAGAGGGATGTGGAAGACATAAAGAATCTGAACAAAGTTTTGCTTGAAATTAGTAAATGATGCCTCTCTGCTTTCTTTCCAGTGAAGAAAAGGACATGTGAATAGCAAAAGAAACTCTGAGTTGGAGGTGCTTACTGTACAGAGCAATAAGTTGAAGTCCACTGAGAAGTCATGTGAATGACTTGCAGATACATCTTTTTGGCATTCTTTGTAGGAATAGTCAAACCTTGCCACAGGAGCTGCCTGCAGCTTGTTAGCACTTTCAGTGTCACTTGCTGATCACGTTCATTTTCTGTGGACTGCACAGATTTCTTTCAGTGTGGCTTCTTGAAACTTGAAAGAAAATATTTTAGTCAGCAATATATGCCTGTATGTTCTAGGGAACAATTGTGGGAACTGGAAATCCTTATTTCATGAAGAAGTGTGTATCAGCTGCTAAGCAGGAAGTAGGCTCATAAAGGGTTTTGATCATCAGCACAGGTAAAAATTAGCCATCACTCATAGGTTTCATTAGCTCCCTGTATTCCTACTCTGTCAAACATTTAACTGAATTTTGCTTAAACGAAGATTAAGGTAGTAAGCACCTTAGCCTAGCAGGCTAGAAATGCAGGCTGAGTGAGGTGTTGTGAAAGAAACTGGGTATCTGATCAGCTTAAAGAGTATAGGTTGGGAAAAAGTATGACTCTTGGCTGTATGGAAGCTTTGGTATGCAGAAAATAGGGTTTAGAAATATGGCTTCTCCTAGTACAGAAAGTGGTTTGGGATTTTTGCTTGTTTTTCCTAAATGGAGCTGCTCCAGAAAACAAGGATGTTTGAAGGTGTTAGATTTGACAGCAAATCAAAAAACCACAGTTTGAGTTGCTTCCCTGCTAACTTGCACAAGGGCCTGTATTGTAATGCAGAGAGGAGGGAAACAGTTTCCCACCAAAATTAATATTTCAGTCTTGTTTTTGTTTGTAGTTCATTCTACTTCTCATTCTGAAGTTAATCTGGCCAAACAACAACTCTGCCTTGTGCTTGCTCAGGCATGCCTGTTTTCAGTTTTGTTACAAGGGCTGCAGAAATCACAGCATTAGGAGAAGAGCTAAAACTTCTTTGTGATATGTTTGCAGAGTCTCCATTTGAAAACTTCAAGTTCTCATAAACCTCTACTGCAGAGTGTCATGGTTGTTTGCTTTGTTGCTCTGGATGTTTAACTAGGCACTCTGGATTATGTTCTGCAGAGGTGCTGTTCTCTTGTCAGTGGCTGGGCAGGGGGCATGGGCTCCTCTGGCATTCTTGATCTGTGCTAATAGCAGATGCCTGTGGTCAGGCATGTGAATGTCTGTCCTCTGGGATCTAATGAGACACCTCCTGTTCAGAAGACTGATGAGGTTCTGTTTCACCAGCCCTTGTGTAATGTGTGTTGCTGACCTCTTTCCAGGGCACCTGAAATGGCTGCAGATGACAAACGCTCTCCCACACTGGACTCTACCAGTGATCTACCTCGTTCTCCCAGCAGTCCATCTCATCTCACTCACTTCAAACCCCTGACTCCTGACCAGGACGAGCCTCCTTTTAAATCAGCTTACAGTTCTTTTGTAAATCTCTTCCGTTTCAGCAAAGGTGAGTGCTGGGGGGATGTGTGGGCATGGCTTGTGCATGCTGTTTGCTGCTTGTAAAAACAGCTCTGAAAATAGGAGCATAATGTCAAAGGGATGATATCAGCTCTTTGGTGAGGGATGTTGCATCTTGCTTTTGGGTGATGTAGGAGAGTTTTATAATGAGAGAAGATAGCCAGCGTCTTGCTGCTGGAAATCTGTAGCTGCCAATGAAAGTCAAAGACAAACCATTTAGCAGGTAGTATTGTAGAGATTCTTGCTTGACATCAGAATTTCCTTTGCCTGTATGATTTTTTTTTTTGAGGATGAAACTAGGAGTAACCCTCTGCCAGCCTGTGTGCTTGTCTTTCCAGTGCAAGTTCTTACTTCAGACTTCATCCACGTCTCTCCTTCCTGTGCATCTCATACCTGCAGCTGGGTGACAGCTGAGCTGCAGTAAAGCAGGAAGTCCACACTTAATTTGCATGGCTTAGGTGTTCCCCATCAAGAAGTTTAAGGTGTTGTGAAAGTTTTGTATATTAAAAAGTATTACATGGTTTTGGCCTTTGTGCTGCATGCATCATTAAATATGTTTTCAGTGGGCAAACTCTGAAAGAACTGTGTGAGTTCCTTTTTGTTTCAAAGAATGATCCTGCAAAGAATGGTGAATGAATGCACCTGGATTTTGTGCAAAGTCTGTGTATCTCTTTACTAGATATGGCACACTGGTCAGCTGGTTTTGTTTAGTCTGTTCATTATCCAGCTTTGTTAAGCATACTTCAGCAATGTTTGAGCTGGGGGAAAAGAGCCAACAGCTTTTTGTGTAACTGATCTGTTCAGACTCTTCTTATGCAGAATGAAAAATAATTACTTGGTATGACTGCTATTAGTTTGCATACTAGAGTAGCACCTGTCATTGCTAATTTACTGAAAGTAGCATAAAATGTGGTCAATATTGGCTTCACTTGTTTTTTTTTTTTCTGACAAATGTAGCTAGAGTCAGCAATATCTTTTGTTAAGTGAATGGGAAAACAACCTTGAAACAACACATGATATGTGCATCTTACTGGAATCAATGAGATCCTGTCTATACTTGATCTGCTGATGGAAATTAAAGGCTGTGGTAACTTTACTGTTACCTCAGTACTAGCTTGTAAAATAACTGAAAGTCTCTTTTTAAGGCAGATGCTGATAGTCAAGTGTAGCTATTCTGTTTTGTAAGAATAATTCACATTCATATTCAAGAATAATCTGCCACCATTTTTTTTGACTAGAGAATTTCTGAAATAGCCTGAGCCTTGAAGACAGCCTCCTGTCCTGTTTCAATTATGTGTATAGTACTTCTAAAACTAAAAATTAATTTGTTTTGTTTAATCATGATCCAAAAGAGCTATTTGTGAGAATTTTTTTCAACCTTAGCTTTGCATGTACTACTGGTTTTCTTTATCATGTCTGAACAGGTGGTTTCTTGCTTTTTGTCAACTCTAGATGATGGCAGACTTTCATCCCCAGCAGAGAGAGCAGAGGCAGGACAGAGTGATCCACAGGCATTGAGTGGTGGCTGGTCCAGTCCTCAGCATCCCACGAGGGCTCAGTCTCTAAGATCACCAATTGCTTACAAAAAACAACTGAGTGGTGAGCTGCAAAGAAGATCTTCTGCAACTCTGGGTAATTTCAGCTCTTTGTTCTGTAAGTCAATGTTACGCTAGCCAGGATGCTTCAGGGTGAGATGGAAGGATGTGAACAAAGGCTCACTGAGTGTCTGCATTCATAGCAGAATTTAGTATCAGGCTGCACTGCTTCTGTTAGTGAGGTTGCTCTTTAACCTCATAACCCTACACCCTTCTTGGTGTTCCAGCAAGACATCTTGTTGGGCCTCTGCTCTTTTAATTGGAAAACAGTCTGGAACAGGAGAAGCTGCCAAAACACATACAGTGTTTTAAAGTTGCCTGAACTTTGATCCTGAGCATTTCTGCTTTGTCTTGAGAAACTACAGTTTCTTAAAATCCACAAGCTAACTCTAACTTTAGTGCTTAGTCTGGATGGATTTGGTGTTTGGGTCTTCAAGGGAGTTGTAAATGAAGGTTTTTGCTTGTAGTTGTTTCGAGGAGAATTGAATAGGAAATTATGGCTACTATTTTTTTTTTTATTCCTGCCTAAACTATTTCCAGATTCTGTACTGAATCTTTTAGCTGGTATATGGACTGATTGTAATTTCAAGGGTCCAACTTGTAATGGCTTTATGAAGATGTGAAAGAGCTAGGAAGTAGATTACAGGGGTCCCTTTTGAGATCTGACTGGTTACTGTTGGCTGTTGATGATAGCATTGAGGAAACTGCTAAACAGGGTAACAATCCTGTGCAAGGCTGTATTTCCAAGAGTGTGGTACCTAGTGCAAACAAATCAGATCCTAAATGTTGTTAATGTGTGTGGGATTTTCAGAAAAATGTGTGATTTTGGTAGCTAGGAAAAGGTCTAGTACAGAGAATAGCATTTTTACCTAGGTCATTTGCATGCTTAGTTAAACATGTTCATCAGCTTCCTCCTTGCCCTCTAGTACTATTTGATCTTTTTAGTTGTACTTCTTCCAATGAACTAATTAAGGAGGTTAATTAATTAATTAATTAGGGATTTTTTTTTTGTTTGCTTGCGCTCTTTCTTAAAGAATTTTCTCAAATGTCTCAAGAACAGCCATATGCTCTTGGCTGATAAGCCAATTTACTTTTCCTTACTATCTCTTGTAAATCACATGGAAATTGCCTGAGGATTAGATGTTAGAAACCTTCAGGTGAAGTATGTTGCTTGATACTCAGAAGGCAGAAGTAATCTTGCTGTTTGACTTCCTCTGGGATTAGGCAGCCAGGGAATAAGATTTAGTTTAAGGTGTGTGGGAGGAAGTGTTTCTGTATTATTCCAGCTCTTTTTCAGGACCTCTGTTCATATTGCTGGGTTTGGATGCAAGTATGCTGAGAAAAGTGTCATAATGAATTAGCCTGTAAAGAAGTAAAGTTAGGACAAGCAGGAAGAGATTTCTGTGGTACTGTGTGCTGAGCAGCCTGACTTGCTGTTGAATATTTTCTCCCAAACAACCTTGGTGCTGTAACAAACATGAGCTCTGTGTAACACATGTAAAAATGTACTGAATTAGTGAGAAGGTTTGGGGGAGTGTTTTAGGCCATCTCACTTTATTTGAAGAGGGGAAAAATACTTCTATTTTCCTTCTCTAAAAGTCAGGCATTGGATTTTTTGAAGCAAACTTTGGAAAAGTCTGACTTCAGTGACAGAGAGGTGTCTAATTGAGTTTTCTTGTAGCCCTGTGTCCACAGGCCTGTAAATCTCTCTCTAGGCTTTGCCATTACTTAGATACTTAATAACATGGGCAAGTGTAGGCAGGAAAATATATAAGCACCTCACAAAGGTCTCTCCAGCCTACTTGATCTTAAATAATGTATCAAGTTAAGCAAACAGAAATAAATAAAAGGCTTCTTCTGGTGCCTCTAAATAGTGATGAAATGAACTTGCTCTTGAAGATGCTGACCTTCACCCCTCATCTGTCCATTAATGTCTGTGCAGCACATCTCATTGCTTGGGGACCATGCTGTATGACAGCTGCAAGTGCAGAACAGTGTGGAGGCATGGTGGCTTTTGTAGGACACTGTCTGGCAGCAGTTATGTAGGGTTTCAGTTCTGTGCTTCCCTTCAGGACTGCTTACACAAAAGCATTATAATAGCTCCTTACTGACTTTTGTGAAAATAGGAGGAGCTATTGGATACCTGGCTTATGTCAGAGATGCTCTGAGTGTTGTGTGGATGAAGAACCAGTGCTGAGACTCTACAGTGGCTCCTGTGGCCTCTCTCGTGGGTAGTCTGTTGTATCATGGTGTGCTGGTTGTATTGGACTCCTGTGCTGTGCTGTCAGATGAGGGCTTTCAAGGTGCTGGATTGAACCAAAGAAGTCCAACAAAGAGACTTTTGTCACTGAGATAATGTCACAGCTTGCAAATCCTGTTTAAGGAGAACTGGAAATGCTGACTGCTGCAGAGGGAGCATGGGTAGTAAAAGCACTTCTAGCTTGTTACCCTGTCATGCAAGACAGTGCTGTTAATGCTAGACAATTGTAGCAGACTGGCAGTAATAGGGAGTGGCAAAGGAGATTAGCAGGAACAAAGGAATGGCCAATGATCATATGGGGGGAAGAAGTCCTGAGGAAAGCATGTGGTAGTTACTGGAAACCATTGTGGAGCGTGAGGTAATACCACAGCATCTTTTCTAACCAAAACAATTTTGGAACATTGTTATGAAATGAAGTTAAGGGCAGTTTTCCTACTTTTTATGGCAGTGATTTGAGGAAAATGTGATGTTGGAACTATGGTAAGGAACTCGATTATGAAATTTTATGCTATGGCAGCAAGTAATTGGAAAGCAATTTGTGTTATTTTATATCAGCAAAACTAGTATCTCTGGCAGAGGTGTTTTTTTATTGTTGAAATTGTGTGAATCTACCTCTTGTGTTAGTATATGGTCAGTTCTATAAACTGAAACTACAAGTTGCAACAAAGTAGTTCTTGTGGTGTTTTTGCCTTGTCATTCACTGTAAAATGAATGCTAAAATACTATAGTGAGTCATGAAACTCAGTGAAAACACATTTCTGTAATTTAGAGGTTTTTTCCCTAGGTTTTACCAAGAATCAGCAACCATAAATGCATATAGGAAGGATGACATTTACTGTTGAAATAAGTTAACTTTTTTTTTAAGCTGTAGGAGTTAAAATTTAACTTATAATAATGCAGTTTGGATCGGGGTAAGAGTGATTGGTAAGATTGATACATGGGAATTCCTTTTGAAGGATGGTGTTTTAGATAGTGTTTCCTTTACTGCAGGAATAACTTCTTACTTTCTTGCAATGCAGTGTTTTTCCTCAGAAAGGGAGAAATCTCACAATTGAGAAGGAAAAGAACCAGCTGAATTTTAATCTGAGTATCAGTCAACTTCTCTAATATAAATGGTTTGGCCATGTGCTGCTACTGCTAATGGCACATTTTTTCTTATGTGGATGACATCCTTCTGACCTTGTTTTATGGAACAGAGAAAAAGGCATTTAACTAACAAGACCCAGTGTGGAATTACCTGTGGCATTTCCTCAGTGCTGTATATGTCTGTTTTTGGAAGTCACTTGCCTGACAAGATTTATTGATAGTTAGGCAGTAGATCTGTTAATTCTTTGAATTGGAAGCAACATTCCTGGAAAGGACATAATCTTGAATTCAGAGGAAGTACCAGGAAGTAAATGCAGCATAGATCTTGTGATAGAAGTAAGGAGGAGCCAGAGGTTTCTTTGGTATTATCAATGTGTTCCTGAAATATGAAGGTCCCCTAGTCACCCTAAAATACTGAATTTTGTACTGCCCAAAAGTGTGTTTGATTTTTAAAAAGAAATCAGTTCCCAGTGGCTAGTTACAGAAATGGGTTTCTTTACTTAAAAAGGAAAATGTTGTGCATTCTTTGTTGTACATAGCAGCAAAGTGTGGGCTGATGGACTAAAAATACCTCCTAAGAAGCTGACAAGGAGGCATGTAGTCCCACAGTTCAGTCACATTAAGGGAGGGTTTTGGTGTGCTGCACATGAAGCAGTAGTGTAGCTGCTCCTGCACAGCAACAGTTAACGGGCGCCAGGCAGGGCTGTCAGCATTCCTGCTGACATCAGGGAGAGCTCCGGCAGTAAACACAGCAGCCATGTCTGCCCTTCCTGTACTAGGGGCAAGCTAAGTAAAACACTAGTCAGATGGAGAGCAACGGAGCTGGTAAGAAACTTTAAACCATTCAGGAAGTTATTAATCTAGGAGAAAGACTCTGAAAATGTTCAAGTGTTTAGGTAAATAGAGAACTGTGATTTCAAATCTTCCTGGAGAGAGGGAGCCTATTTGTAACTTGTTCAGCAATGCTTCAAAAGAAAAGAAATTAGCTGCATTGCATTTTTATTCAGGAAGTGTCTTTGCTATAGTTAATCAAGAATGGCTGTACAGATTCTCAACAGCCTGTTGTTTTTCTTAGGAAAAAACCAAAGTAAAAATCCCAAAACCCCTCAAAAATGTGAACTTCTGAATGCATTTTATTCTGAACTACTGTTTTTAATAGGAACTGAGCAATGGAGTCCTGATTTTTTGCTGTAGTAATTTATAAATAAGTTCAGGTTAAAGCATTGGCTTACACTACTCCTAGATTAATGTGTATATTGTAGCAATTATTTTGCAAATATTAGTATTCTAGAGGGCATTTTAAAAATTGGACCTCAGTGCTTTGTAACAGACTACTACAAGCTTCATCTATTAGGTTGAAAATCACTTCTTTCAAAGATGTTTTCATTCTCGGAGAAATTAAATGGCTTCTTATAAACAGAGGGTGGTATTTAAAACGTCAGTCATAGCAAACTATCTGGCATCAAGGGCAAGAAGTGATGCACATTGTAACTTTGTAAAATGTATATATACCTGAATGTTTTTCCCTCCAATGGGAATTTGTTGTCATATGAATGTTAATGGATCATGGAAGAAATTAATATTGCTCTCTCTTCCCTTCCAGACAATCGAAGGAAAGTAGAACCCCCTCTTGGAGGTCATGATCCTCGAACTGCAGTTCAGTTAAGAAGCCTCAGCACTGTTTTAAAACGGCTCAAAGAAATCATGGAGGGGAAGAGCCAGGTACTTCTTTAGAAATATTTGTAGGCCAAACCATCTAGAAAATTAACTCTTTACTGGGATTTTCTGAGGTTTGTTTTTAGATACGTCATGGTTTTGTTTTTTTTTTTTTCCCTGGGTGTTTGAAAGATGAGTGAATAAACTCAAAAAGTGTCGTGTGAATACAGGGGAAACAATTTAAATTTATGCTGACTTTTGACTTGCCAAACATCTGTCATATTGGGGGAGTGAATCATTGCATTTAGTTGGCTTCTTGTGCTTGGACCAGATGCTCTCCTTTTAGAATCCTTCCCACTTATGTGTTACCCAGTCTAGTGAAAGAAAGACCCTAATAGTTTTCACCTTGAAGGATAACCATGGACAGGTGAAACACATTAACTGTCACAAATACTAATGAGAATTCTTGGAGTGGTTTAAATCTGCTGCTTACTGTGGTACTGATTGGTCAGCAATATTTGCTTGAAAGGTGTGCCCCATTAATCAGTTTTGATTATAGACTAAAGTCTGGTGGTTGCTACTGACTTGCTGATTTCATCTCCATCTGCTGAGTTGGACCATACCTTTAAGAAGAGGCTCTAGCTGAGGAAAGAATCCACACCTATTTATAAGTGGGGTATAAATAGCTATGTCTGTGGGCAAGCATGAATAGGCAAAAGTACATTTAATTAAACTGGTAGAGGAAGGAAATGACTTTTGACTTGATAGCTTTTATAGGTAGACTTTGAGTAAACTTACTTAGCTCCCAGTACTATTCCGCTTGTAGGAATAATCTTGCTTTGATAGAAGGGGCAAGCTTTTTGAGAGTGAAGCAGAAACCTTTCATTGCAGTAAGCAGGGCATTGAGTATGCCCCTTAGTAATACTTCAGTATGTGGCAACTTTTGAAGGCCCTAGAGATATTCAGATGTATTTGAAGCTACTGGAGGAGTGCTGAAACAGACAGGATACAGAAGCAAATGAATATGACCAGGACTTCTGGAGACAGTCCTTTAGTTGTCAGCATGCTGACTTCTGTAAAAAAGCTAATGCATCACTGCTCTTGATTGCAGCCATGTTTTGCTTGAATCACTTCAGGCAGCACTTTGTTCCTGCTGTGGGTTTGGCCTGTCTCTACAGAAGACCTCTTTAGTTTTGTAGAAAGATTGTGTCAGATTCTGAAAGGTGCTGTTCTGTTGAGCTTCTACTGCTAAGGGAGGCCAGACTTCTGTTCTGAACCCTCCCTTGTGACAAGAGCAGCCTGCAAGGAAGGCACAGAGTTGTGCAGTGTGACCAGCAGTGATTGGGTTTCTGGACACAGTCACGTACAATTAGGACACAGCATTGGTGTTTGGAACAGTCCCTTTCTATGTGGGAGATCCAGAGACCTGGCTTATCATGCAGAGCTGCAAAAAACTGTTATATGACATCCTCTGCAGCTTTGCAGCAGTTCCTTGGCAAAACTCTTCACTCCAGCTTTCTCTCCTTGAAGCTGAGTGTTTATCTTAAAAAGTTCTAGATTCTCTAAAACACTAGACTGTCTTGAGCAGTATTTAACCTCTTTCTTTGCAGGTTTTCTTGGTTGAGGACAGCATGAAAGTGTTGTGTCATTGATCATAACTGATTTGGTCTCAAAATTAGTCTAGCAGCTATGTCAAACTTTAGTTTGTGAATATCCATAAATAAATCTCAAAATAAAACCCTATGGATTTTTTTTGATTATGTGAAAATGAGAGCAGGGATCACCTTTCTTTTGTAGAATTACTCTTTTCTCTGATTGTTTTAAGATAACACTTGGAGCAGGTTCTCTTCCTAAGAAAAATCTGAAGTGTATAGTTCCTCTGAAAAGGCTTTATTCCAGAACTGAGCTCTGGCAAAGAGTGTTGCACAGGCAGGGCTGTCATGTGACCATTAGCAGTTGTCTCCATCCATGGGAGTTGCAGCTGGTGTGCTCAGAATCACAATTGAGACTTTGTCTTGCTCTATAGCTTCAACACCAATGGAAGTTTTAACTCTGTTTTTAAAATGATGTTTTTCCTGTGGCTATACCAGTGCTGTTAATTACTATATGTTGTTGTCTGCTGAATGTGAATTTCAGTTTTCTTCACATAGCAGTTAACCTGAAGTTTTGAAACAAGATCAATCTGGGATGGGCTTTTGCAACTATTTGCTGAAGTGTTGAAGAATTCAATCAAATAAAAAAACTTTTTACATGTATCTATAATCCTTTCAAAACATATCCTAATATTAGCTGTTGAAATTATGATCCTGCAGTGATAATTTCTGATAACTTGATTTACTCCTAGATAACAGCTTCAACTAATATGTGGTGGATTTTTTTTTTTCCTTCTCATTTTTAAACTGTGCTAGTTGAGGCCCCGTGAGGCAAATGGGGGGCAAATGAGAGGCGAGAGCAATCACTACTTCATATATGTGTTTATTTTTGACTTCCATCTACATCCTATGATAGTTTTATTCTGCTTTGCTTTGATCTTGGATCAAGGAGGCAAATTCCTACTGTATTTATTCTCTTAGTTCAGAACTCTCAACCTTCTGACTCCCACATGAAAAATCCTTTGTGTGCTTTTATGCAAGAGTGTGTGTACATGTGCACGGATATGTGGATATATTTTATTTTCCATAAGCATAGTCTACAAAGAGTCGGGAAACCAAACACGCTTTCTTGTTTACAAAAACAAAAGCTTTTATCTGCTGTCCTCTCTCGCAGGACAGTGACTTGAAGCAGTACTGGATGCCTGACAGCCAGTGCAAAGAATGTTATGACTGTAGCGAGAAATTCACCACTTTCCGAAGGAGGCACCACTGTCGACTTTGTGGGCAGATCTTTTGTAGTCGATGCTGCAATCAGGAAATCCCTGGAAAATTTATGGGCTACACAGGTAGGGTTTATTTACTGAGAAACAGAACAGTATCTATGTGCTCAGCTCTGGTTTACTGCATATGAGATCCTGTCATCTTCTAGTAAATGCTGTATGGGTCTGTAGTGGGCTTAAAAACAAGAAAAAAGAATCACATGACCTAATTCTTCCAGTTTCTCTATGAAAAATGGTGGATTATGCCATGCCTGCTAATTTTTACCACATTACAAAACAAATATGGCCACTATTGAACAAGAGTGTGCAGTACAATAAAGTATGCTCAAGGACAAGCTGCTCTGAGTAACAGCAGTTTTAAGGTATGAGCCACATGTTTTAATTGAGGATCAGGGGAAAGTCTTTCAAATACCAGTTACCAAATTCTAGACATCAGCTGATGTGTCATATCTGACTGGCTGTTGTTCTACCATAATTTCTGTGTGTTCTCACTCCCTCTCTCTTCCTCTCCTTGTCTCTCTTCTCTCTCCTCTTTCACTGATCTTGTGTTAGGTGTCATTTGCCTTGGAAAAATTCCCTGAGTATGTAATTATCCAGGGTTTTGCCCTTTAAGAGAGTATGAGAATTAGACTTGCAAAGAGGTTTTGAAACAGAAAATCCTTCTATTTCCGCCACTATACACCTCTGATCCTGTAGGAACAGAGTACTATTTGTTCCTGTTGGCTTACACTCTCTGGTTCCCTTTTCCATAGGGGATCTCCGAGCCTGCACTTACTGCCGTAAAATAGCCTTGAGCTACGCACACTCCACAGACAGCAACTCCATTGGAGAAGACTTAAATGCCCTGTCGGATTCGGCGTGCTCCGTGTCCGTGCTGGATCCTGGCGAGCCACGCACACCGGTTGGGAGCCGCAAAGCCAGCCGCAACATCTTCCTGGAGGAGGATCTGACCTGGCAAAGGTAAAGGCGATGGCTTCATGCTGAGCTCTGGAATCTCAGCTGTTCTCAGGCTGACAGCTGCCTAGACAAAAACTGGTGGTTTCCACTTAGATTCCAACTCCTGTAAAAACAGTCTAATTCTGTGCTTGCTTGTAATAGTCTTCTCTTTAAGTTGAAATGTGGAAATATTTCTAGTGAAGTTTTAATTTGCAGTTCTTCCTTTAATGTACTGATTCAGTGATTCTGTACCAGTGACAGAGCAGGCTTTTGTATTCAGAGTTTAAAGACAGACTCAAAATCATACCAATGTATTGGGAGGCAAGTTAATGTAAGATGGGTGTTTTCCCTGTCAGATTTTGAATTGTACAAGAGAATGTAAGAAGTGCTTTCTGTGTAGGTAAAAGAGAAGTGATGGAAGTAACCACCTGTTTCAGATAAGTGGGATTGAAAGGACAATAGAGAGGACCTATAAAGGTCCTTCAATCTCCTTTCAAAGTATATCTATTCGTATTGCTCTCAAATGAGGGGATTTTTATTTTTGGACCATGAGTAAAAGAACACTGTACTTCTCAAGTGCTATGCAAGTTATTTTCGGAATACCTTGATTAAAATTGATTTAATTTAGTGTTGTGGGGAAGAATAAATAATCAGGTGTGGTATTTGTGCTCATTTCCCCAAAACAGAACAGGCAGATGTGAAACTACTGAGGAGGTCTTGAGTCAGAACTTTGTTTATCTCAGTGTTAGTGCTAGTGACACGTGCCTCTTAGCAGCTCTTTAGATAGTATTCTAAAAAACCCATCAAACCATTTTCTGTCTTCAGAAAATGCCCTGACTCTTGCTTTGCATGCTGCTTTTTAGAATATTATGCTTCTATATGGAAGCATTTAAATGATCAGCTTTAGGCCTAAGTAAAGGAAAGTACTTTTGGTTTAATGTTATGGTAATTTAAAGTGGTAATATAAAAATGCATGGGATGAATACTACCAAATTTTGAATTGCGGAATAAGTATATATTCTCAGAATCTTCTCTTCAAATGTACAAAATACTGAAAGTATTGCTAGTTTTTTCTTCAGATGTGTTGTTAGTGCCTTCATAACAACAGTTCAGCAGCCAGTAGACATGAACATGTAAAGTAAGAATCATATCTTTATTTGGTGCAGCTTGTAGCACTCAAAGTGATTCCTGTTGTTGAAAGACTCATAATTCTATAATGGAACACAGTCTTCTTGGGAGCCACTGAGTAAATGTGCACTTCTTTTATGTGTGAGAGGAAGAAAGATTTGGGATTATGTGGTTTATTGCTGCTCTAGCAGGATTAACATTTTTGTCAGTGCTTGTTGCACTTTGCAGTAGGTTACACTGCTTTTCTTAAATACTGTTTGGTAAGTTCCTGATTGACCTTAAGATATTTAAACTCAAGATACTGAATTTAAATGGTGCCACAATGGGAACTGGCAACTCACAAGTTCATAATTCAGCAGAGGTTGTGTTCTAATAGTGGCTTCTGTGTGAAAAGTAGTTTGTTTCAAAAGAAATCTTGGGAATTGTCTCTTTCCAAAAGAATGTATCTGAGATAAGATGCTGCAAAGCAGTGAGAAAAGCATTAGGGAGACTGATGCTGCATGTACTTATCAGATGTCGCTCTGCTCTTCGAAAAGAGTTGTAGCACAGAGTTTCTGCTTTAACTAATTTGAAGGGCCATGTCCTTTAAAAGTGAAGGAGTAGTGTACTCTGGGTAAGTACAGCTACTCAGGCAAAGCTGCATTGCTTACAGTTTCTCATGAAGAGCATTTATCATGCTAGGAGCATTTATTGTGCTAGAGCACAGCAGGGTAGCTGTACCAGTTGACCTATAGTGGCTTAGATCTGACACAGTTTTGCCAACAGGAATTTCTTTAGATGGTGCTTGAACATCTGCTGTACTTTATCCTAGGGTGGAAACAGAAGGAAGGCTAAGGGGATTGGGATCAGCTACAGAAGGTTGTTAGGATATCTTGGCAAAAGCTGTCTAGCAGTAGCTATGGATAGCATTGCTTGGATTGCAGAGATGGTATGCTGGACAGATTGGGGCAATGTATCTACTGCCAAAGCATCTACTAGCAGCCTATAGGAGAGGAAGATATGTAAGAAAGGGAAATAGGGGAAGCAGGTGGGAAGGCACGATAATGCAGGAATTAGGAATAGTCTGTATTTTTCAAGAGTTGAGTTTGGAAGAAGACAGGAGCACTGTCTTCCAGATACCTTTGGCCTACAGATGGGGAAAACTCTCTCCGTTCCCTTGTTGATTTAACAATCCTGGGTGTGAGTGAGAGGTAACATGACAATTAACTGTACTTTAATTACAGTTGTTCTGATGTTCTGAATGTCACAAATATCTCAAACATCTCTATCATGCTCCTTTCCCTGCAGTTTGATTCACCCAGACTCTTCAGCTACCACATTGTCTGCACGCCTTGGGTCTGTCCAGGAGGATGCAGGGAAGTCACCAGCTAGAAACAGGTAAACTAATAATTTCTGAGTATTTTCTGTTCTGGATGCACTCCTAGCATACTTGTTTCTGTAAAACCTGGGTTTCCAGGCTTGTTTTTACTGAAAGTGCTGTTTCATGTCTAAAATGGGGCGTCTCACTGCCCATATGGAGTGGTAAGGAAGAGCCATTTGTGTACATCTTCATGTTAACAAATGTACTACTTCTGAGGGCCTGTAGTTTGATGCTGACTTGGTCAAGCAGAAGTGGTGGTGAAGAGGACAGGAGGGGAAAGAAGTGGCTACAAAATGTACAGTTCTGAGGAAGCTCAAGAAAAGAGAGTAACACATACCTGGTAACGGGAAACAAAAAGACTGAGGTCACAGAGGAGCAGAGGTGTAGTTTTTGTTTGTGTGTGTCTCCATCCTTTGCTCTTCCATTAAGGATAATCTTGTTTAAATTACCAGGCTTCATCAGGCTAACATCTTTTCATAGATCTTTATGCAAGAGTTCATCTTTATGGGATGAACTTGAAAATGTTCATGAGAGCTTTAGTGTAATTTGTGAGTACTTGAGCTTAATCCCACTAAATAAGCTGGTATTAGAAGTACAAGTAGCTCCCACTTCACAGTACTTCTGCTATGGTGCAGCTTGCATGCTTCCCTTATGGTTAAATTAAGGAAATGAAGGTGAGGAACAGTGCAAAGATAACCTAGATTTCAAAACTGGAATTGGGACATTCAGTGATTTCTTTGCATTTGTGTTATAGGAATACACAATGTTTAGCAGTTTGGAGGGATCTGGCAGAACCAGTGAAGACAGGGGAATTCAGTTGAGAAGAATGCTGGGTGTGCTGAGAAGGATTCTGGGAGTGCCTTTTGGAGAATGGACTGCTTGCAGCCTTTATCTTCTGGGTGATGGGGGTGGTTTGGAGGAGATGCACACTGACTGTACATCTGAGACCCAAAGGTCTCACCTGGGGGAGTAAAATACTGGTGAATAAATGAGTGCCAAAAATCAGTTCTGGGAAAACATGGTAAGGAGTCCAGAATTAAAAGTCTAATGCTAAATAACTGCTGTGACATCAAGAAGTGTGTGAAAGCTTGAGGATGGTCTCACGCCTCCTGTTTGAATATGACTCTATTTTAAAACTTTTGCTGTTTGCTCAAACATGTGGTAGTAGGATGGTTTTAATCTTGATCTGGCAGACCTAGGTTGCTTATTCAAGTTAAATTTTAACTCTCTGGCTGTTCATGGTGTGACCAAAAGTAGTTGTTTGTTTGGACACATGTAATGATGAGCTATAATACATCTCTGTTAAAAATTCTGAACCTTTGGAAAGCAAGCTACTGGCTTTGATTTAAGTGATGTTAGCCTTTAGATCTTCTCAAAGCAGCTGTAGCCATTTCTTTGAGAGAAGCTTGACTATTTATTCCCATTTCTAGAGGAGATGAAGCAGAAAATATACAGGTTGAGTGCATTTAGAGGCAGGTAACAGAAGTTACATATTGCTGTTTGTTTTCCGTGTGGGTGGAAATGTATTATTTGTTCTCAGTCTTAGTTTTTATGATGGGGGGAAAACCACAGCAGAACAGTCAAATGTTCCAATCAGGGTTCAAACTGCTCCTTTGCAGGTCCTTCTAAAGGATAAACATTTCCATTGCAAAATCTCCCTCTCTGGTTTTAAGAAATATATATATGATAAAGGCCCAGATATAATTGTTGATGATAAAGACACAGATGTGAAATGTCACTGTTCTAACTTGCTTACACCCAAATACAAAATCTCTGCTGCTTACAGGTATGTGGTACAGTTAAAGCAGCTGCTGTAAAACAACTGGAAGAGTGCTTAGTTATGGACTTCCACGTCAGTCTCATCTTATGCATTAGGATGCTTTCTGTTAAGGTGCATAACTGCAGTATAAAAACTGAAATAGGGTGGCATTACTTTTTTCATGCTTGGGTTGAGCCGCATCATCCATGGAGAATTTTTGGGAATAATTATGTATGTCTGTTAGCCAGTTAGCAAACTCTTTGAAGTTATCAAAGTTTCATTCCAAAGGCTAAAGGCTGGCAACTGTTTTCATGAGATTGGTGCAAGGCTCTTCAGTCAGTTTAGCACTGGTATTTTGAGTTTCCCTGTTGATATATGCAGAAATGTTTTCCATCCTCACTCCTGAGAGTGCTGTTAGCACTGAAGGTTACACTGCAATTGCTTCTATATTATGAGAAGTTGCACCCTGGTTATTCAGAGTCTCAGGTCTAGTTGTTGGTTAATGGAACAGAAGGTATCTGGAACTTGTTTGCATTTGTAACTTTGCAATGATAATTGCAAAATGGTGTGTTTGTGCTGGAGTGCACAGCAAAGGTTTCCTAACAGCTGGGCCAAGATAAGGGGGGTGCTCCATATTGCAGTACAAGGGGGATTGCCTGCTGCAGTGACCTCCAGCTTCAGAAGATGGTTTAGTCACTTTGGGGAACAAGTGCTCAAACTTCAGACTCTGCAAGCTTTCAGCTGTGTATATGAGAGCTGAGGACAAGGAATTTTAAATGGGACAAGGAGAGGAGGAAGTCTTAGTGCTCTGTTACAGGGATCTGGGTGTTGGCTACCCTTGCTGACATTTGTCTTGTCTCCAAACTGCTGGAGGATGCCATCCCTTCCCCAGTCATTTTAAATACAGACATGTATGAGTTGGTGAGCCTAAACTTAGTTCCAACTGCATCATACAAGATCTTTACAGAAGTTTATGCATACCTTAGCAGTTCCAAAGCAATTTGCTTGCTTCCTAGGGAGTCTTTCTTCTGCTTTGACAAGGGAGGAAGAATTAAGCAGTCTGTACTGACAAAAGTAAAGTGTCCTAGGCTTGAGCTGGTTTTTAGTATGCTATAAGATACTAAGAGGCCTGTTCTGGTGAAGCACCAGAATACTTAAAATTGAATTGTTCTCTGTTCCCCTGCAGGTCAGCCAGCATCACTAACCTGTCTCTGGATCGGTCAGGGTCGCCCATGGTGCCTGCCTACGAGACGTCAGTCAGCCCCCAGGCCACTCGCACTCATATGAAGGCAGAGACCAGCGAGGATGAGCGCAAAATCCTTCTGGTATCTTTCATGCTTCTCTTTGCCCTGCTCTGTGAAGACAGTGAGGTTTGCCTTGTGTCATGCAGCAGGGGTATTTTACTGCCTTTTAAAGCTCTTCTCTAAGCACTCTTACCTGGACCTCTCCTCCAGGGGGAGCAGAGATGGAGAATATGCTTTGGACATTACTGTCTTCCTGAAATAAATCATAGTTTCATAGGATTTTGCATACAAATGTTTACAACTTTAGTCTTGCTAAGTATGGAGCTGGTGTATGGTGGCTCTTTGAGTTAAACCTGTCATGGTTGCAGCTGTGATGCAGTGACCTGTTTTTGTATTTCTTCAAGTTGAGATTTTCATAGGCCTGGAGCTTTAAATCAGGAGCTTTTAATGGCTGCTTTGAAATAGTTGCACCATAATGAATAAATTAAAGCCCTTATAGCTTACTGGGCCAAAACATTTGTTTGCAGAATAAGTAAAAGATTTTGTAGAAGGTTGTAATTATGTATTTTTTAAAAAAAAAGTCAATGTGCACTGGTGTTCTGCGTAATCCTATTATCCTTTCTACCCAGAGGCAATGTTGTAGGTTTCAGTTACTGTATAAATTTCTAAACAGAAAAAAGCTGTTTTGTTTCTTTGAGGGAAGGAAAGGGAAGTGTTTCCAACAAATAAGGCAAAGAACTTGCAGAGAAGGGAAGGCAGTATTTTTCACACATTAGAAGACTCAAGATTGCGCTCCATTGCCACTTTAAAATCGGGCTCATTCTGTGTTACCAGGTTCTGCCTGCTGTCAGCAGTATGCTTTCAAGTGTGCCTGAGGGTGTAGAAACACTAACTCCTGTTTACTTGCAAAACTCCTTTCTGAGTTCCTGTGTAAATGGATAACCACCTGAGGGAGAAACCTGATTAAGGCATGTCTTTATACCACCCTGCTTCACAGATGTATGTTAATGCAGGAAAAAGGAAATTCAAACCTATATGAATGCAACTTGAAGCAAGATGTTCATGTCTCAGTACTCTTTGGCTTCACATGGCTTGATTTTTTTGGTCCATTTTCTTTCTTGAGGAAGAAGAAGACTGGTACTCTTTTGTTCATCTAAGAGCAGAAGATGGTGTCAATTAATGAAGGCTTTTCTATGCATTCCTACTGTTTTGTTTAAGACCCTTACTGTGTGGAGTTGACTCTATGTCAGGAGTTAATTTAAAGCCTAACCTAGTTCATTCGGAAGACTAATGAACTTTGTTCATGAAATAAAGGTAGGGAAGGTTGTATGTACACTGGGATAAGCACACACTTCAGTGAACTAGAGGTCAAAATCCTTGAGTTGGAAGGATTTGCTTTGTTCTGCCTATTTCTTCCATTTACTTTATTCACCAGTTCGGGACAGCTGAACTGTGGAGACTACAGTTGCTTCAAATTGTGTGATCCTGTTGTGTTCTGGTAATGATCCATTTGATTCTGTACCTGGGGAAGGAGAGCTGCTGCCACTGGTTTTAGGGTAATACCCAGAACAGCCACTGCTGGACTGAAAGCAGAAAGCCAGTTCAGTAATAAAAGCAGAGCATAACTCCTGGGCCTCAGGGCACCCTTTGGAAAATGCAATAATGTGACAGTTAATTTGAGAGCTGAAACCAGTTAAAATTTAATTAAAGTTCTGTTACACAAAAACAGAACAAATGTGGCATTTGAGAAAGTGAGCTGCAGCATCTTTTCTCTGCACCATGGGATGGTGTGCTGCTTGGTCAAAATAATTCTAGTTTCCATCTGTAATAATGACTTGTGCTAATCGAGGGCACATATGGGAAGACAGAAGTGGCTAAGTGCAGAGAAACAGCTCAGTTTGGATGGAGCACAGCCTACAGAAGAGTTGGCACACATGTTTAGCAGGCTCCAAAGTAGGTTTTAGATATAGATTGAAGTGTTCCAAGTGATGAGGGGAAGAGATTCACAGATTCAAAAAAGGTTAATTACGTTGGGAGGAATACACACATTTTTTTTCTTAGTGGCCAAAGCTATCAGTGCCCAAAAAAAGCTTATAAGCCTTTTTATTAAAAAAAAAAAAAGCTTCACAAGCTAACAATGCCTAGAAAAGCTTCATAAAAGCTGGACAATACAAAACTGGATCCTCAGTAAGAGATAGTATCCTAGCAGTGAACATTGCTGTGTTAAGTACTTGCTTTATATCTGGTCTTGATACTGGACTAATATATTCACAATATTGAACATGGGCTGAGCACAGATAGTATGCCAAGGATGATATCCTCTGTTTCTTACACCTCCTGAGTTTGAGAGTAGGGTGCAAGGGGGCAGTAGTGAGGAAATAAGTATTTTGCAGGCAGTACAAAATGTTGCCTCTTCAAAACTCCCTTATCTCTAAGGGTATCCACTTTGATTTTTTATTGTTCTCAACTGGATATGAATGGAAGGAAATAAGGAGCTGATTTTGTACCTGTTTGCTATTTCTGTTTGCATCTTTGCATAGGTTATGCTGAGTGGTTTAGATTCTGTGCCTATTTATGGAGGGTTTTTGATCTAGAAGCTGATCTGAAGGCCTGGGTTGATGCCCTTGGAACCAGTGCTGAGATATGCTAATTAATTACCAGTCTATCTCTCTTGTCCAGGACTCAGTCCAGCTGAAAGATCTGTGGAAGAAAATCTGCCATCATAACAGTGGTATGGAATTTCAAGACCATCGCTACTGGCTGCGGACACATCCCAACTGCATTGTGGGCAAAGAGCTGGTAAACTGGCTCATGAGAAACGGGCACATAACCACAAGGTAACCCTGATGCTTTGAGACAACAGGTGTCCTCTGTATAGAGGAGGTTGTGTGAGTTTGAGCTGATCTAGGGTACCTTAAACTGCAGAGATAGGCCCCCTTGCAGGGAGATGAGAGAGAAAATTCAAATCTCCCCTTTACTGCCTACCCTGGAGCAGGTTGCATTCTCACTCCATGTGCCCCAGAACAGCAGGGCGCGGAGGCTGTTTGGTTTGGAAACCAGTATGAGAGGTAGCTATGGGACTAGTGTCAGTCATATGGAGAACAGCATGTGTGTTACAAAAATTGTCCAAAGGTGTTCACTGGTACTCCAAAGAGCAAGTCTGCCTCTGGGATCAGAGATCACTAATAGTGTTTGATAGCTGAATTTTCAGTGGAGCTGGCAGACTCTTAACCATGTAGGTGAATATAAGCAATCTTGTGTATTTAATAATATGATAATGGGATAAAATTGAGATGGTTCTTAAGTGTAGAGAACAATCCTCCCTCAGAGATGATCAGTATATATAACAATATTGGAGGAGCACAAACATGTCTTAGTTATATGTTGGACACCTCAGCTGAATTTAGAGTACTGGCAGTCTCTTTATTTAGCTCCATGCTTGTGTTAGTACACTGTGCTGCCTCACCACAGTATTGTAAATAGTGTCTCTGTAAACATGGGAATGGAATACCAACAGGTCAAATAGTGCATAGTAAATTACTCTCCCCTTTCGTAGTGTGCTTGTATCATAAACCATATGTATTTAGAGCAAAACATAGAAAACCATCTCTATTATACTTCCAGGGTCCAGGCCATTGCAATAGGACAGGCACTGGTTGATGGACGTTGGCTGGAATGTGTCAGTCATCATGATCAGCTTTTCAGAGATGAATATGCTCTCTACAGACCATTGCAGGTAAAAGGAGTGGGAAAGCTGAAAGATACCATTTTTCTTGGATTTGGCTGTTAACCAGAATATTTTCTAATCCTGTTCTCAACAGCTACAGATATGTTTTCTAAATCAGGTCTCCTGTACAGAAAGTAGAGGGCCAGACCTTTCTCTTTAGTGGGTTGAAGCCTGAGGAAATTTCAGTTGCTCAGAAAGCTTTGTGGCTGTCCTCTGTGGAGAATGAGATGTTACATGTGGTGCTGCCTAAAGTGAAGGAAAGGGTCTTCAGAGCCAGGCCTCTCATGGTGGACATCTTCCACAGAGATCAAGGTGGCACAGTCTGTGCCTGTGGCATTTGTTGTCATGTGCAGAATTTAGAATCTGTATGCACTTACTGGTGATGGAGATGCAATGGTGATCTTCTGTTTCAAAATTCCTTTAAAAAAATTCCAAGTGGATACTTTAGATATATTGTATTGGTAACCTTCTGATCTCCAGTGATGGAGTAATAAGGAATTCAGTACCTTAGCCACATGATCCAAGTTTGGGACAAGGTCTTTCTCATGCCTCCCAAACAGGACTAGTTGCCTGAGGGGAGGCAGGAACTAGTGACCAGAGATTCTGTCCTACTGTATTTCATTGGAATCAAGCCTACTGAGGGGTAAGAGCTGTCACTGGCCTGAGAGTGATTGGGTTTTATAGCTTGAACAAGATAGCTCTGTAGCCTCTCTTAACTCATTCAGTTTCAGTTAAGAGCCTTTTGTGTTCTTAAGCTTCTTACAATGACGAATGGCTTAGCTGTCCCATGGGCTTCAGACAAAGCTTGCAGCCAATAACCTTTGTCTTCCTCATGCATTTCAGTCATATGGACACAGTCATATGACTTCCCTTGAGAGTGCTCTGGGGTTCATCTGATATCTCAGCTAGTCAGCTGTCTCAGTGTCCTGGTAAAAGCTTGCCTTTAACTAGCAAGTTCTTATGCATCCCTATTTGTAATGTGCTTATGTTATATGTTTAAAGTAAATTCTTGTTCTCATCAGCTAGAAGCACTATCTGATCTCACTTCTTCAGGACAAGAGTCTGGAGAAATGGTGTTGCTTGCTGCACTCACTGCAGCCAAAGGCATGATGATGATAACTTTGTTTTGAGGTGCCTAGAGGCATGAGGAAGGCTGATGGAAATTACTCAGGTAGTCTCCAGGTTCTCTGGCAATCTGGCTAATCTTTGCTTTGACACAGTAGGCCCATCTAGAGTCCATCTTGGGTTGAAACTCTCGGGGCTACATTGATCAGTTAAAGAATTGCTCCAGTAACTTAGAATTAGGCTCCACCAAAGCTGTGCATGTTGGTTTCTGGATGAAGGATAAGGCTGTCACCCACCTTGGCTGGAAGCTTTCAAAACTGCTTAACTGGATGTGATGACAGAAAATGTGCAGTATAATAAACTTATCCTTTAGTACCACTTAGTCACAATTTGTTTAGAAGCAGAGTGTAGGTAGAAGCTGGGAATTGTAAAGAAGTACTTGTTTCTTGTCCCAAAGAGTTCCTACTTCACACCAAAGCAGGTAACTCTATGACTAACTTGGCTTAGCCCACTGAGAGTATCCTTTTATTTTAAAATGCCTGACCTGCATTTGTGGTAGGCTGCTTAATATTTCAGCAAAGCTACACTTCAATAACTTTTTTCCCTTCCTTGTCTTCTAGAGCACAGAGTTCTCAGAAACCCCATCTCCAGACAGTGACTCTGTGAACTCTGTAGAGGGCCACTCTGAGCCGTCCTGGTTCAAAGACATCAAGTTCGATGACAGTGACACAGAGCAGATTGCTGATGAAGGGGAAGACAACTCAGCCAGTAAGTTTCACCTGAGTCTTCTTCTCACTCTGCGTTCTCTTCTGTTGTCCCCAGTCCTTCAGGACTTAGTAGGTTAATCATGTCTTGCTTTATTTGTGTGTGTTTCTGTGTCTGCGCTTGGGGCCGTAAGGATCTAGGAAAGCTATAGCCGGACTAGAGTTCCACTTTCTCACAATGGATACAGTATTTTGAATTTAGTGAAACTGGTAAAGCTTCAAACTTCCAGTGAAGGAGAAGCATGTAAATTGCTGCCATCTGTTTCTCAGGCAGAGTTCTGCTTGATTTGGGCCCTATAGTAGTGCACTAAAGAATGTTCAGTATGTCAGCATGCCCACATGAAGACAAGATTAGAGCTGTGAAAATACGTATTCCTGTATTATTGTACACTAGTCTTTATGTATTAAAGACAATTTTTCTCCTCTCTGGTACCCTCATAATACCCATTTGAACCCTTCTCCTCCCTGTATCTTCCCCTCACCCAACACTAAAAGACTCTGCCAGCCCTAGCAAGCGCACTTCAGTCAGCAGCTTCCAGTCCACAATGGACAGTGATTCGGCCGCCTCCATCAGCCTGAACGTGGAGCTGGACAACGTGAACTTCCATATCAAGAAGCACTCCAAGTACCCACATGTGCCCCCTCACCCTGCCGACCAAAAAGGTATGAGGTAGTCACCAGCTGGAGTTGCACATGATGGAGAGCTGGCCCTAATATTACTGACTTATTTGGACACTGCTTATGTAGCTGTCTTACAGAGGGGAAAATATTTAACTGGCACTTGCTTGCAGTTTTCATGTGCTCACCTCTGAGGAGGCTCAATAGACCTGTTGAAACACCTTCTCTGCAGAGTGTGTAACTTCCCCTGTGACTTTCTCTTTGCCATTGAAGCAAAGTCTCTTGCCCATGCATAATAGACAGATCCATATATTTGTACTGGCTAACTGGGGTGGAAAAATAATCCACACATAAACCAGTTTGATATATCACTCTACAGTTGGAGATGGAAGTTAAAACAGCAAGCAAGAAATAAAACCCCAGAAAACAAAAGAACAAGATTAACCTGGAAGAGTTCTCTGCTGACTTAAAATTGTACCTTAATAAGCTTACATTTTACAGAAGAATCTTACTGATAAACAAGAAGGCCTAACTTAATCCATATACATAGCCTTTCTTCAGAAGAGATCATCCATTTTAGTAGGAAGAAATCAAATACTTTTGAAAGGATTTTCCCCTAAAGAAGTACTAAATTGAAAGACTCTATAACCAACACCTTTATGGAAGAAATATGTGCCTGCCTGTTGACAACTGCATTCTCTTAAGTGTGAGACTGGGGCTTGGGTCTAGTATATTTTAATTACTTTTCATGTTGGGTAGTAGTGGATGTCTTTGCTCTGCTTCCTTACATAAGGTTACATCAGCTTTGTAGACTTGTTTCTTTGGTGGCTTCTAAGTAGTTTCTTAATTATTGTTTACCCCAGCCTTTCAGTGTTTCTGACTTTAAGAGATGATCCAATGCTAAATAATTTGCACTCCTAATTAATTCACTCTTCTATAAAGTCTAGCAGATCCTGTGTTGCTATGAATCAGAATGGAACAGCAGCCTTAAACTTTCATACAGATTGCATATTCTGAAATTGAATGGTGTATGAAGACAGTGAGGGAGGAGGCGTGATCATAGCTGACTTTCCAAGTGTGTTAGACATGTGGGGCAGAATGAGACAAATTAGAGGAGGCATTTATTGATCCCTACTGTAGTCACTTTTTGTTATTTGCTAAAAATATGCCTAGAAGGAAGGAATTCTAATTGCTTGTTTTCTGCCAAAGAGAGCAGCAGAACAGTTTCAAAAGTTTGAGTTGATGTCAGATGATCCAAAATTGTGAGTGGATTGTCAGCACTACTGACACCTGCTCATTACTGGTTCCTTTCAATTTGTTTCCAGCTGATCCCCTAATCAAATGAAAAGCTAATGCATCTACAGGGAAGGAAAGCTGAAGAGAGGGAGATATACCAAATAATTCCTTTTAGGAAGGAGGGGTGCTGGACTAAGTGAGGCTGAAACAGGCTCAGGTGTGCTGCAGTACCCAATGAATTTGTAGCTGTAGCAGGTTTCTTTACCAGTGTGTGATGACAATAAAGCAGGCAATAGTCAGTTTGGTTCTGCCAAATGTTAAAGGACTTGCAGGGTTCTTGTCTGGTTTCAAACGTATTTTAGTCTTTATGCCTTTATACAAGGAGCAGTACATTATGAAGGGGAAATATAAGGGAACCTCTCGCTCTTGGAAACAGTTGACCAAATCAAGGCTGCTCAGAGCCAGAACTCTGAACACAAGAACTTGTGAGTTCTTGTGAGAAAGTTTTTAATGGTGGAGACCTTGGAGAAGATCAGTGGAAAAGGCAAGTAATGAGGGACTGAAAGGAGGAAGACTACTGCCTTTGAATTGTTTATGCTGGCAGCACTCTGATATCTGTGGTGAATCTCTGCTGGTGTTTGGTATCTGTTCCTGAAACGTGGTCTCTTAATAACCAGCTTATTCTGTGGGAGTGCAATTGGCAGTAGAAAACTGGTAACATTTTCTTCCAAGAGAATGGATTTCCCTTGAGGGGACAGTACCAGTAATAGGCCCAGAACTGGGATAGAGTGGAATTGTCATGGAAGTGCTCTCTGGATAGGTAGGTATCCTGCAGCTTTTTGAAAAATCGATATCTGCAAATACAGAGAAGTTAGTGAAACTTTTTTATTTTGTTTGTATTTATAATTCCTGGCATGATAATCTCTAGAGAACTAAAGACCCAACCAGGGAGCAACAAGTTAAAATGAGTTACAATATCTTGAATAGCAAGAAATACTTCTTGGCAATAGAAAGACTGAAACTTTGTGGATAGTGAGGAGGGACAAAACCCTACAGTGAATGCTGCATTTCCCATGGTAGTGAAATACATGGCTTCTGAAATTTCGTTCTGTAACTATTAAAGTCAGAGGCTTTATATAATAAAGTTAATATGAAGATTTTTACCTTGTTTTTCTGATTATCCTGGCTAAATTCAAGAAAAGATGCTAGAATATCACAGTGATTAGACAGCCAAAACTGGATAGTTAAGCATTTGTGTAAAATGGGTGGTTATTTTAAGGACAGAGTTCTATAGTTAATCAGTGATATGAGGTGTTTGCAACTGTCAGCATCAGTAACTTCCCTATGATTGTTATGCACACACTTATTTATCTTGATTGTGTTGGACTTGTCTCTTCTCCTTAGACTGGGTGACAGTGACTTGACTTCCTTTGAAATAATGAAGTGAAACTGAAGATCCCACCTTCCTTTTGAAGTTGTAATTCAGTTTCCTTAGGACTGTGTAAATTCCAGTAATTGCATTCTGGGGAGGACTGACAATAGAAAACATCAAGTGCTGGAAGTTCAGGTCAGCTTTGATCTAAGCAGTTCAAGGATTTCTTGAATGATTAAGGGATATGCAATTTCCCAGAGTCACAGAAGTCAGCTGCTTTGAAGCAAGGGCCGGTGATGTATCCACCAGCTGTGATTTAGCACAGAGTGTATACTCTAATGGTAGAACTTCTTGTGGTGTTATAGGCTGACTAACTCTGGTATGGTTCCATGAAATTTGGGTGACTCCAAGTTAGCTGAGTATAGTGACTCATTTATAATATCATCTGCCTAAAGACATAGTATGTATCAGAAGGGGAAACAAAATAAGGTTATTTTCTGCATTTAAACTGGGAGAAGAGGTTACATGATAAATTTTATATATGGGGTTTAGTTGCTGTTTCTGAAGAGATACAGTTTACAATATGTGAAATTCTGTTTTATAAACATCTTTCCAGACAGATATCCTTGATCATGGTATGAGGTATTTTGGGTGGTTTTGATGCTTGAAAGTAGTTAGGAGGAAAGAGAAGATGATTCAAGTAAGAGTATGCAGTTCCTTTTTAGTTTTGTTTGCCAACGCTCAGTGTGCTGTTGGTTTTGGTTCTTCTTTTGAGAAGGTGCTTGGGTTTTCAGGTTATAAAAGAAGCTACAGGAATATTTCCCCATCCCCCTTCCTCATTTGGTGGTGCATGATGCATGTAGGGATGATGTGAGGTAAGAAATGTGCGTGTTAGCCACCCTAAACCATCTCAGACTCACACTTATGAGTGTGTTATCTGTCTGGGCTAAGAAGGGGTATGGTATCTTTCCTTGTCAGGAACTTTCCTGGGGAACTAATCAGAAGTGATGTCAGGAGCTGAAGTTGTATTGAAAAGAATAATAGAGTGGTTTGGGTTGTAAGGGATCTTAAAGATCACTTACATGAAAGAACCTAGATCATTACAAATCTGGAAGTGGCTTGGAAGTGCTACCTGTATCTTTGTCCAGAGCATAACTAAGGTTAGGTTTCAGCTGGGAATAAGTGTGCTTTGGCTGTGCCAGTCAGGGGTCTGTGCCAGACCTAATTTAAGTATGTTTACGGTAAGAAGTATGCCCTGAGGCTGTTGCAAGATGGAGAGGGATGGAAGTGCTAATATGCATGCTCTTGTGTAGGTAGAGCATGATGTGACTTTCTCTAGATAGTCGGTGAGTGAATGAGTGCTGAGGGTGGGCCAGCTTTTATCAAGCAGTAGTTTATTGTAATGCTGAACTCTTAAACTAAGCAAGAGATGAGTGAAATCTCAAATAACCAGGAATCTACAAGGAGGCTTGTAACTTCTCTTTGGTACATGTATTCTCTATCGAGTATCTACTTGCAAACAAGCTCAGATATTTAAAATGGTGGCATGAAAGGGGCCTCCTGAGTGCTGCTGCTCAGAGCCTTGTGATTGTTTATGTCCTGTCAGCTTTCTGTTGCTTTCTGTTGGTATCTGAAAGCAGCCTGGCCTTGTGTTCTATTTGTGATGGATCTGAAGCATTGTCAGGAGGGATGATAAAGGGTTGGCTCTGGGCTTCAGGTAATTGTGCTGTATAAGCAGTTGGCCTACTGCTCTTTCTTATTGTAAAATCCCTTTTTGTTTAAATGAGGAGCCAACTAAAGGCACAAAAGCAAATGGCTTCTGGAGAAAACAAGCTTTTTGTCAGCAAGAAGCATCAAGATCTAGCAAGCTAAAAGAGGGTAATAAGTGGAGCTTCATCCTGTTTCACAGATATCGCAGAATGTTCTGAGTTGGAAGGGACCCATCAAATCCAAATCTTTAAGTGAATGGTGCATACAGGGATTGAATCCACAACCATGGCATTATTAGCACCAGGCTCTAACTATATTTCCCACATGTAAAGTGATCTGTCTCTTGCACTGCTTTGTTTCTGGGAGTCCATCTCTGTCAGCATGGATTCCCCAGAACACTCAACTGTTCTGGACTTGAGACTTTCAGCTCTTGAAAGGCAGGCTGTCTTCTTGTTTTTGCACTGTATACAATAAACCTTATAGCTACTCTCTCCCTCAGTCTGAGATGGTTCAATGAAGTGGATGACTAAAATGATTTCTGAAGCTGCATTTTTAGACCTGGGTGAGGAGGCCATCCCATGGTGTCTGATCACATCTTAACACATTGGTATTTGGGTCTAGAAAAGGGTGGTCCGTGTCAGTTGGAAAATGCACTCTTAGTTCAGTCTTGGCTCATGTCTACATTGTTTGTTTTGTTTCTTTGCATTAATAAGCACTGTTTTCTTGTCATCATAGAATTTTTTGATAGAACAAGGATGAGAGGATATTCTTGTCTTAACCACTCACCAAGCTGTTGCTAAATTGGTGACTAAACACTTGGATGAGTAATGCTGCTTCTTCTGTTGTGGGCGTGTACATTGTAATTATATGGCCGCACCAGTGTAACCTGTTTTTTTTTTTTTTTTTGTCTCCACCTATATCCCTCTTCTCTCTTCTTTCAGAGTACTTGAATCCTGAAAACGGAGGGCAGCAGATGTTCTCTATAAGTGATGCTTTTATTAAAGGTAAGGAAAAACTTCAAATGCTGCTGTTGTGTGTTTTATAATATATTGATGCAAATTCCTTAATACTCCTTTAATAGAGCACTGACCCTTTCAAAATATTTACTTGACAGTAGATTTGAACTTATTGTGGCAAAACTGATGTATAAACTATTTTGACTTTTTTGAATGCACTTTCAAGCTTGAATTGCTTTCCCTTCTCAGATTCCTGCATTCAAAAAGACTCAAAGTAAAGCTTTTACTTTTTTAAAAAATGAGCATAAGTGGCAAGTTTGTTCACAGTTTCTCCACCAGCAAATTTATATAACTGATTTTTAACTTCCTGTGCAAGCAAATGAAGATGTGATACAATAAATTGCACAGCTTCTACAGAGTAGTTTAAGGCTTCTTCTCTTAAAACTTTCTTGGTGTCTTGTCATCACCACCATCATCACTACTGCTGAAATGAAAGGTCATTACATGCACTTATGAGTTTATAAACCCACGTGCTTTCCAGTATCATGGCCAGATGCACTTGTGGGTTTTTTTTTTTTATTCTCAGTTAATGCTATTGATTTTGGTACACTCATAAGATGAGGAAATAAGGGAGAAACCCCAATGTCTGTCTAGCCTGAAAAATAAAATCTTGGATTAAACTGGTGTCTAGTTTTTAACTTTTGCAGAAGGAAGGGGGAAAGCAATGTAGCTTCTTTAATCTTCTACACAGCTAATTTTGTGTGTGGAGCATCTGGAAGAAGTTAATTGTTGGTTTTTAGGAGACTTTTCTTCAGTAGTCTTCCTTGGATTGCTATTGTCTAAAGATTTTGCTACCAGTAAGGAGTTGTAAGCTTGATCTGTGAAGGCTTACATACTTGCTTGATGAACATTTATACACTACTAGTATAAATGACTTATAATATAGTCAGCCATTATGTCAATGTGGAAATTTATAATTTGCCTCTATAATATCATAATAACCATGCAGGAAATAACCTAGTAACTCTTTCAAAGCACAAAATGTGCTGAAGTAACCTCTAATTTTGGTACTGCAAAACAGAGAACAGTTCTAAGGAGTTACTACACAATATAGTAACTGAAAGTGTCAGTCCCCCTCAAACTGAGGACCATGACATCTACTTTAAACTCAGTAGTTACTCATTAGTTACTAAGACTTATGTCTTAGTGAATTCTTTCCTTTTTGAAACAGCCTTTCAGAAAGACTGCAAGCATTCAACTGTGACCTTACATTAACAGCGGTTGTTTGTCTCTTGCAGAGTCGTTATTCAACAGGAGGGTGGAGGAGAAGTCCAAAGAGCTCTTATTCACACCCCTAGGCTGGCACCACAGCAATCTGGATCTGCTGAGAGAAGAGAATGGGGAGAAACAAGCCATGGAAAGGCTGCTGTAAGAAACATGTGTAGAAAGGAATTTGCATATCTTGAGTAACAATTTCTGAAGCCCTTCTGTTCCACCAACTTTTAGTGGGACTTGAGCTGCAGTAGGTAATGCAAGGAAATAATTTGCATTAAGAATGCAGCATTTTTACAGTATATTTTGGTTGTTTTTTTAATCTTGTGATGTTTATATATAGAGTACAGGACCAAAACTGATTGTAGAACATTTTAGGCAACTGTTCCTTCTGAGGACTTCTGCATTGTAAAGGTTAAGAAGTTTACTTCAGCTAATCATTGCACTGTATTTTTATATTTTTTTAATGAGAAATCTATTTATTTTGCCTTTTTTATAGGTCTGCTAATCACAACCACATGATGGCACTCCTTCAGCAGCTCCTATACAATGAGTCTCTGTCACTGTCCTGGAGGGATATTATTGTACCCGTGGTCTGCCAGGTAGTTCAAACGGTACGGCCAGATGTCAAGAAGAGAGATGATGACATGGATATCCGCCAGTTTGTCCACATCAAAAAAGTAAGTTTCAAGCAGTGGATGCAGGGAAACAAAAGGGTGCAGCTGTTTGAAGAGAACAGTCCCCTTTTCACTGTCCTCAGCATATTCAGTACTGTAATGGGCTGACTTGGCCTTTGGATAAGGTGGGGTTCTGGAAAAAGTTGCACAGAGGGAACTTGGCGTGCTGTGAAAAGTGCTTTAATGTGCTGGGTCTGACCTCTTATTTCAGACTGTAGGTTGCAGAAGGTAGCAAAGAGTACAACTTTGTAATTATTTGGTTCATTTTTTTGGTTTCTGCTTGTTTTCCTCTTGAATTTGAGATATACCAAATGCAGGACTTGGTGCAGCAATCTGTTGCCCTGTACCTATCCATTATGGAGTATTCAACTCCTCCCATGGCAAGTACGATGGCTTTCTTCAAGAGCAAAACTTAATTGTTATGGAATGGTGTATCCAGTTGTGCCAGATGGCCCAGTGTTGACACTGTTGAACTGTATGTCTGGAGTTCAGGCATGCAAACTTCCTTCTGAGAGTCTGATGTGAAAATAACATCCAAGGAGTTAGTGTGACTGAGGACTGAAGATTTGGGCTTAGTTTTCTTTGGCTAAATTCATCTCAGCAGTACTCTTGTTTGAAAGCCATATGAAATCTGAGGGGAATCTTATGATTCTGGTGGTAGTTCTGTGGCGTCTCTTCAGGTAGCACCACTTGTTCCTGCTTCTCCTGAAACTCAGGTTCAAAGAGCAGTTGTTCAGAGGTGAAAGCTCTTCATAGCTGTCTGCTATTTTCACATGCTGGTAATATGAATGTCCTCTGAAACATGTTATTCAGAAACCTGTTTCATGCTGTTTATTATGCCTGGGATTGCCTGTGACTGCAGGCACACCAGTCAACTGTTTGATGTGTTCAATTGGTAGGTAGAGGATTTTTTAGTTTTCTTTCTTTATTTTATATTTTTTTCTCCCTTTCCTTACAATCTCTTTGTTTTTAATAGAAATGGCATGTGCAAAGCTATATGCTCCTCATGGCCTGTCAAAATTAGGTTCCCTTGTCATGTGCTGAAGAATACTGGTTTAACAAATAAGCCTCTCTTGAGAGGGGTGTAGAAATCCTAGAACTCAGTATTAGTTTTCATGTTGTCCTAAGTTTGTCAGGCTTTAAAGAGAGAGACTTATGTGTCCATCATGACTGTATCTGATCTTTCATCTGATAATTGAGGGTGTAACTGAAATTTGTACATCACCTACAATAGGTATTCTATGTATTAGCTTTATTGCACTACAAGATGTGGGAGTGTATGACAGTTCTAAAAATGTTCTTTGCTTTGTTAGATCCCTGGTGGAAAGAAATTTGACTCCATGGTGGTGAATGGATTTGTTTGCACTAAGAATGTTGCACACAAAAAGGTAATGTAGCTTGATTAATCTTACTGTAATGCATGCTGTAGAAACAAGGGAGCTCTGACTTGCTTTTCTGTCAGGAAGCTTCTCTCACCACATAGGATGTTTATGAGCTTTCTCTGCTTTGAGCTCCCAAAAAGAATGGCTTTTAAAGCATTTTTTTCAAAGCTGTTTTGTTTTCTAGCCCAGAGATTTTGGGGGAGAAACTCTCCTAATATATAGAAAAACATCCTTTCCATCCCTACCAGAGTATGAGGTATCTAATAATTACCCCAACTTTTAGTCAGAAAAAGGCATTTGTGGTTCTGACTTAGAATAGTATAGTAAAATGGGTCTTTAAGGTAGTAGGGCAAGATAGGAGTGAACTGCATGAATCAAGTGTATCAAGACTTTGGGGCTCTTAGCAGGAACTGGAAATCCTCTCTAGTAGTGCTTGCTTATGGACAGTACCTGTGAAATTCCAACAACTGGGTGTAGCAACTTCAGAAGAAGGAAGAATGTGTAGTTGGGTCTGCAGGGGGAGGGAGATAACTGAGACACTTTAAAGGCAGGTGGGGGTAGCAGGGACCAATCATGAGAAGTCTGTCTTTTTCTTGTGTACTTCTTCCTATCCTGGTATTTGTATTTTTGTTTTAACTATTTTTGTATCTTTTTAAGATGAACTCTTGCTTAAAAAATCCCAGAATTCTTCTGCTAAAATGCTCAATTGAGTACCTCTACCGAGAAGAAACAAAGTTTACTTGCATAGAGCCTATAGTACTTCAGGTGAGCATATGCTTTTGTTCTGGGTTAAAATAACCCCAGCAAAATCATGGCCATTGCAAATTCTTTTAGTGTATAAGGTGGAGTTTTATGAGTGAGGTTGCATAGAAAATAAAGAACTTTCCTTTTCTAGTAAGCTAGTTAAGAGAGCTGCTGCAGTAAATACAGTACAAATTTGTAGTCTTGCACTGAGGGCTTTTGTCCTCAAGTTACACGTCCTGAGAACATGTGAGCTTTTGATTCTCACAATGCAGCATTTTAGAAAACTTTTGTTTTTACTGAGACCTTTTGAACTGTACGTTCCTTATACAGTACTACAGCTAGATAAGGTTTGGTGTGTGAAGAAATATTTGAAAAGTTCATATAGGTGAGGGTTAGGTAACACCCATGTTGTTTTTTGTCAGGCTTGAAAAATTGGAACAACCATCAACCTAGTGGAGTGATGAACTAGAAAATGTCACTTTGGAACAGGTGCCCTGCCCCTGTGAGCAGGGGTGTGCCTTACATATGAAAACACTGAAGTACATAGACCTTTTCTTTATGAAATGCTTATAAAATATTATTGATAAACTAGTGTTTTGCTGTGGGAGTATGAAAATATTTACAATGGACTACTGATGGTGTTTTATGGATAGCTGTTTTCCCTATTTTATAGGAAAGGACAGTATGTAAATGAAGTGAAAAATTATATTAAGCATTAAAGTGGGTTTATTTTCCAGATAGGTTTGTAGTAGTTCACTGCTATACTTTGTTCCTGTCTGCAGGAAAGGGAGTTCTTGAAGAACTATGTACAGCGGATAGTTGATGTTCAACCCAATTTGGTCCTTGTTGAGAAGACTGTGTCCAGAATTGCTCAGGACATGCTCTTAGAGCATGGTATCACTCTGGTCATCAATGTCAAGCCGGTGAGCATTTCTGAGCAGAGTTAGACATGGCCTTCTGGTAGATTTCTAATGACTTTTTGTAGCAAGCTCCGCGGAGAAAACCAAGAGTTGTCTTATTTTCATCTCTAACCAAGTGTTCTCTTCCAAGAAAGTAAGACAGGCAGATATGGAGAGTTACTTTTTCCTCAGCTCTTCACAGCTATTGTGCTGCATCCTTGTTTGATGGGTCCTTGTTACCCTGGTTTAGTTCTAGTTGACTTAGATATCCATTTATAGCAAATCATATGTGGGTCTTCACCTATTGCCAGAGAGCCTCTGTCCCTGTGAGGCAGGGTGCAGACAGCCAGAGAGTAGCTGTGGGAGTTGGCTGAGCTCCTGGCAGAGCCAGCATTATGCTGACTGCACTGCACCTCCTGGAGGTATCTGGATCTAGTCAAGTGAGAAGTTCTAGGCAGGGTACAATCTCACCAGAATTACCCAACTCTGTTTCTAAGATCCTTGTGTATTGTGGATGTGGGTTTGTGGGACTGGGTTTAACTGAGAGTTTGCACTGACGTTTTCTTATTTGTTAAGAGCAAGATAAGGATGCCAGTGTCGTCTTTGCACTGTAAATTCTTACTGTTCTTTCCAATTTTACAGCAAGTGTTAGACCGGGTAAGTCGAATGACCCAGGGAGATTTAGTGATGTCAATGGATCAACTGTTGACCAAACCACAGTTGGGGACCTGTCATAAATTTTATATGCAAGTTTTTCAGTTGCCCAATGGTGAGTAAACCTTGATGTGCCTTAGCCTATGTGTGTGAATGGACGAATGCTTTGCTCCTTTTTAAGTAGATGTGAACTGTTGGCTTCCTTGTGTGATCGCGTATCATCCTACTCATTTTATTTCCATTACTTCTTGGAACCACAGTGACTGCCTGTGTAGAGAAAAGTATGATCTTGCTAAGAAAAGACACTCTATAGATTTTATTGGACTGATTTATTTCTTCTAAACTGTTTTTTCTCTTCCCACATGCTGTAGTTTATCTAGTCCAACTTCCTGTTCAAAACAGGAAGGATTAATTTCAACGCAGCATCAGATTTCTTAGAGTTTTGTCAGCCAACTCTTGAAAATATTGCAGAGTGGGGATTTCATAGTCTGTCTGGACACCATCTTCACTGTAAAGAATTTTTCTGCATTGAAGAGAATCATAGAACAGCCTGTGTTGGAAGGCACTTCAAAAGATCATCTGGTCCTACCTTAACAAATCCAATCAAAATTTGCCTTGTTGTGCACACTTCCCCATGTCCAGTCATTGTGGACCTTTAAGAAAGGTTCCTTTTTCTCTGTAACTCCCCTAGGCAATGGGAGTCTACAAAGAAAGGAAGAAATGCTGCTTGACAAGTTACCAGTGGTGCTGGCACACATAAATGCTGTGGATGCAGATCTTTATGGAGATGCAGTCTTTGCCTTTCTTCATAGAATCATAGAAAGGTTTCAGTTGGAAGGAGCCTTAAAAATAATTTAGTTCTAGCTTCTCTGCCATGGTAGGAACTAGACCTTCCACTAGACCAAGTTGCTCCAAGTTGAATCAAATCTGTCCTTGAGCAATTTCCTTTCTACTTCCTCATAGCCCCTTCCAACATTTCATTGTTCTCAGACTTGCCCTTTTGACTTGTAAGGATGAGCAAATGTGCCTGGAAGGGAAGGGATTCTTTTGCCCACTGGTGCAGTCTACAGTGATCTTAGAATACTCTGTTTAGGTCAGGGTGTTCCATATAGACTTCACTTTGACTTTATGATGGCTTGTTTTATAAAACAGGAGAGGATTTATAGCCAATGCTTTTTTTTTTTTCTTGGTAAAATAAGTTATTTCAGTACAGTAATACAAATTTCTGCAGCTACCAATGTTACATGCTGTTAGTCTCCTTTACAGTCTCTTGGGTGTGTGAGGTATCTAAAAGCAGATTAACTGTAGTTGTCATCCTAACTCCCGTGTTTTATTTCTAGATCAGACAAAACCCCTGATGTTCTTTGAAGGATGTCCCCAGCACCTGGGTTGCACTATCAAGTTGTGTGGTGCTGCAGAGTACGAGCTGGCTCGTGTGAAGGAGATTCTGATCTTCATGGTCTGTGTGGCTTATCATTCCCAGCTGGAAATCTCATTTCTTATGGATGAGTTTGCCATGCCCCCTACTCTCACCAAAAACACTTCCTTTCACTCCCTTATTGAGGAGACAGGAGATGAAAATGAACAACAGGACCTCTTCAATGGGGAGGACTTCAGCACAGCAGTCAAAGACATTGAACTATCCTCTGAAAAGCTGCCTGTAATCTCTGAATCAGTGTCCTCTGATGAGGTCAGTTTGCCTGAACCAAGAGGTGTATTTGACAGAGGTGACCAAGAGAACAGTCAGCTGGAAACGGTGTCCTCCAAGCAGCAAGAGCACCTCAAAGGAGAGTCACCATTTGCAATATTCAGCTCTGTACCTCATGCAATACCTGAAACATCCCCACTGCCCCTCCATGGCATGGACCAGCACTTGGCCACTCTGGATAACCAGGCACTAGAGCCTCTTGAACAGGCAGATGATTTACAGGAGTCCAAGTGTCAGATGAGAGTCTTCAGAGACCCTCTCCAGGATGATACTGGTTTATATATCACGGAAGAGGTAACTTCATCTGAGGATCGTCTCAAAACTTACTCTGCAGCATTTAAGCAGGAGTTGAAAGATGTCATTCTCTGCATTTCTCCAGTGCTGATGTTCCGTGAACCATTTCTTTTGACTGAAAAAGGCATGAGATGCCCTGCCCGGGAATACTTTCCTGAGCAAGTTTATTGGTCTCCTCTCCTCAATAAGGAGTACAAGGAGTTGGAGAGCAGAAGGAAGAAGCAATTGTTGCGGGATTTCTCTGGACTACAAGGGAGGAATGGGAGTATCCAAGCCAAGGCTATCCAAATCTTACCTTCTCATGAGTTGGTTAATACTAGAATAGCAGAACATCTACGTGATAGCCAGAGCTTAGCCAGAATGCTGGCTGACTATCGGGCCAGAGGAGGGAGGATACTACAGAAAAGCACAGATCCTTTTGCCCAAAATAAGGATGTGTGTAATGTCCCTACTGGAAAAACTGGGAGCAGAGTGGAAGAGGAGGAGAAGGGATTGGCTCAGAGTGACTCCTCATGGTCTCATAAGGTAAGATTGAGTTGTGCTGCTCAAAGCTCAAGTTACATCAGTTTCTCATGGTATACAGAAGTTGTAGGGTCTCATATTAAACCAGAGGGGATGGTTTTTTTGTCTGTTTCTTTTTGTTTGTTTAAGTTTTTTTTTTGTTTTGTTTTTTTGACTGGGTTGTAACTCCATTTTAGATTGTGGTGCTCTGCATTCACTCAGAAGCGACTGCAGAATTTTTCTGAAAATGAGTCCATGAAGAGGGAGCAAACCTTAAGAGGTTTCTTAAACTGAGCTTTCTTGCTCCTTCTATTTGGTTATTTGTAGAAATGTACTTTCATTTTCAGAGGGCTTTTTGTCATGGAAACAGCAGTAGGCTGTAATTACATTAAAGTACTTGATTGTGAAAGTTTGGATGGTCTGCAGAAAAGAGAATCACATTATGGAGGAAATCTTCTTTTAAATTTCGAAGCAAGGTAATATGTGTTTATAATAAAAATATTTAAAGTTTTGGTAAACTGCCATGAAAGTAACCAAGTTGTATCTGAGGAAAAAGATCTTGTAACTTTCTTGAATTGTTAGCTCTTTAGGAAAAATGTCTGTGAACAAGAGTAGCAGAACTGATCTGTTGAAACAGTCAAACATTTTAGTCCCTGTGCCAATCAACCCTTGTGTTCATGAGCAGAAGTCACTTTTTAATTGGCAGTTAAATGGAGATCTCTGTAGCTTCACAGTCCATAATCTTAGAAACTGTAAGAATAGCCCTCATTGTGGATCAGACTGGTTGATGCTGTTCTAAATTTACTCAGTGATCAAAGAGAAGTATTTGGTTAACATCATAGTTTTGGAGAGTGTGGAAGGGAAACTAGCTCCATTCCAAGAGCAGCATGGTGCATCTCTTCCCAGAGAGTAGGAAGTCTTTCTATGGCCTGAATGAGTAACTGAAATATAATATACTGGCAGAGTTTTGAATCCAAGATGTCCTAGATCATATAGTAATTTAGAGACTCTGGATGTTTTTCACGAGGCTTTTGTTGTTTTCTGTTCCTCTTGGCTTCATTTCAACAGAAACACATGCATGTTCGTTGCTTTCGTTATGAGTTATATTGTTCTAAAAATGGCACTTAGCAATTACACAGAGCACAAGTTTACCTGAGGCTGGGAGATAATGACAAGTTTATCTGTACAAAAGGAGAAAGCAGACATTTGTCTTTGAATAAAATTACTAGAATAGAATTTTGTCAACAGAAGTTGTGCATGAATGGAAGTGTCTGTAACCAATGAATGAGTTGTTTTCTCTCTACTAGGTGGATTGCCTGAGTCCAGTAAACCATCAGAGGCTCTGTGTTCTCTTCAGCAGCTCTTCTGCTCAGTCCAGCAATGCTCCAAGTGCCTGTGTTAGCCCCTGGTATAAAAACTACTCCTCTACAGCTTGGATAGTTGCTATTCTTTCCTTCCCAAAGTCAGAGTCAGTGCCTGCCTCATGGCAGTATTTCTTTGAAGACTCCTTGGTAGGTTGTGCTCATCCTGTAACAGGAAATTTTGCCAAAAGACTTTTGTCTTGCATGGTCAGGTGGATCTACAGCAGGATTGCACAACCTCTGTAATACCCAAGGCATGAATGAGAAAGCCCAGCCTGAGACCAAATGCTTTAGTTGGTGTTTCACTGCAGAGTAATGTCTCTGTGTGGGGAGCACTGCATGCAGTCTTGGGAAGAAGAGCTAGTGTAAATGAATACAGGACAATGTCCAAGCCCAAAAGTGAGCCTTGTGAGAATCTTTGAATACTTGTAGATTGTATTACCCAACAGTGGCATTGGAATATATTGCTATCTTTTTCATACTATAGTCATCAGTATTAAGAGCTTAATTTCCAGCTTAGGGGGCTGTAATTTGCTAATTGTGTGCGACTCATGACACACTTTTATCTAACTAAACAGGACAGGTCTTGGTGTTTAATCATTAGCCTAGGCGATTTTAATCATTTAACTTGGGTGAAAATAGAGACTCTCTTACAGGAAAAGGTCTAAAGTTCCTGTAAAAGCTTAGAAATGAAGATGATGATATGCTCACTAAGCAGCAACAATGAGAGTATGTAAATTAGTGAAGTTAGGGATATCTGAATTATGACACTTAAACTGATACACAATTTAAATGGCTTCGTCACCTCAGGTTCTGGGGAAACTAAAGTTGCTATTAAATATGCTAGAAGAATAAGGATTTCTTGAGGCTTTTTTCATGTTTTGGATGTACCCTTTTTTGTAGTTGTTTAAACATTAGTGCTTGAAGCTTAAAGATGGTTAGACTTCTGTGCCTAGATACTTTTGAAAATAACCTTCAGAAGTGTAGTTGAATTGTATTGGACTTTTAAATGTCGCATTTAAAGTTGTTCTAGTAGGACTTTGATCTCATTATTAGCTAACCTGACAGCAGGGATCTAGGAAGGGTAGTCAAGTGGAAAAAAAAAATCTTTGAAGTTATTATACAGGGCTGTAAACAAGGCAGCAGTGGGTGTCGATCTGTGCTCCTAAAGGCCATTGCACAGCTAATGGTGATGACATCCAGTCTCTAAAGCTTTTATTTCTCTGCTGTAGGATTGTGACCATGGAGTTCTATGGGAAAAATGACCTAACTCTAGGGATTTTTCTGGAGCGCTACTGTTTCAGGTAAAGAGGAATTTATTCTAATTCCCTCATGCTCACTTGTTACAAGCAAATACACCCATTGCTTTCCTATTTTGGCCTTGTCCTTCTTGCATCCCTTCATGATGAAGTGAAGCAAATTATGAAACAAAGTTTGTAAGTTCATAAAGGCAAATGTGCTCACATAGCCCTTTCTGTAGCAATTAGGGTTTAAGGGCCAAATTAAGAGCCTGAACATGTACTCTGTTTTTTCAAGCAACTGTTCTGGTCACAGTTTTCTGAGGTTTGTCTTTGAAGGTTCATACAAGTGTTGGCTAACACTACTCATTTAGTGTCTCAGAGTAAGGCTTTGTCATATGTGCAAGGTGGCCAATGTGAATAGTCCAGAACACTGAGCCCTGGCAGAGTACTGTGCCATTTATTTCTTCTCATAGAGGTGTAAGTTGTTATGTTTCTATAATAACTTGTGCTGTCACAACCCTTCTCAGCAGGCTGGGAAGCTGGATAGATAACCTGCTCAAAAGACAAGCTTACTCTGTTCTCTCCATTGGCCACTTGCAGTAGTAAAAGGCTCTCTACGTTCAGCCTTCTGGAGAAATAAGTATTTCTCCTTGTGGTGATCAGTGAGAAGGAGCTTAGCTGCCCACTTTAAATTCCTGCTTCTCCTTGCTCGTTAGTGAGAAGAGAATGCTTCTCAATCTCCATAGTTTCAGTAATTAAAATTCTTTATTTTTTCACATGAGCAAGGAGAATCTGGTATTTTTCAGGGTCTTTCTGATTTTGAAGAATATCTTTTCTGACTTTGGTACCTCAACAATTCAGCTTTTATTTTTCTGGTGTTAGTCTTTCTTCTGTGACTTAAAAAAATCCTATCCAAAGAAAGGACATGGGTTTTACTGTTCAAAGATGTTCTATGGCAGTGTGTTGCTTACTTGTTCCTTCAGGAGCTGAAACATTGCCATTTTAAGGCTCTTTGTCACATCTTTGTCCTTGGTAATATTTGCTTGGGTGCACTGCCAAAGCAGTCTTTTAATTTGGTGCCAAGGACTTCCACAGATGCTTTGATCCTTACACAGAATAAGTTGATAGAAAGTGATTCATTGTAAAAAGGTGATAGCAACCAGTATCCAGCCACTGCTTTTGGAACCTATATAGCCATTGCTGTCAGTGGAATTTCATTACGTGCTACTTCTAAATTGCTCTTCAGATACAGCCTTCACTACAGGCTTAGAAAACTCTTTTATAGTGAAGATAAATAGTACTGTGATATTAAAAGGCATATTAGATCTGTTGAATCAGTTCTTCAGCAGTGCCTGTCAGGTGATCATTCATAGCTGTTTCTATTTCTCTCTGTAAGGCCTTCTTACCAATGCCCCAGCATGTTCTGTGAAACACCGATGGTGCACCACATCCGTCGCTTTGTTCATGGGCAAGGCTGTGTGCAGATTGTGTTAAAGGAGCTGGACTCCCCCGTCCCTGGGTACCAGCACACCATCCTTACTTACTCCTGGTGCAGACTGTGCAAACAGGTAAGGATGTGGACTTCAGAATTATTGCTCTTCCAATTTAGTATTCTTGTTGTGACTGACTTTGTAGGGAAAGGCACTATTTTTGACAAAGCACTCACGCCTGGAGCTGTGGCTAAACTGGTAGAAAACCTGTTACTGATACATATGTTCTCATGTTACCTACAAAAAGGCTCTGTGTTGGCCTCCTCTTTTAGCACTGGGGTCATTGAGGGTCAAAAATCTTGTGTGAGGTGGTCTTGTTAGAAAGTGTCAAAACTGACTCTGAGAGGGTAGATTTAAACAGAAAAAATGGAGTTGCCCACTTAAAGGTGAAGAGTATGGTCCCTTTCTTGCAGTGAATCTTTATGAGCATATGGGAAAAGGTAGACACCAAGACCTACTAGGTATTGTAATTGGCTAAAGCCACTTATTGTTCTTTGATCTGCTGTGGATTGAACAGCCTACATTGTGTCAATGTGCTGTCTGGAATTCCTTCAGTACTCATTAGAAAGTAACATCTTCATTAGAGAAATATTAAATTGCTTTAAAAAGCCCACAAGATAGTAAGATTGTGTATTATCTGGAACTTGGCTGTAATTTAGCTAAGAAAACACTGCTAACTGGATACTTGTGTCTAGCTAAACATGAAGAGCCTTCAAAAAGATGAGAATAAAACATTATGAAAAAAGAGTCATGCAATACCTGAAATGCAAAACATCTGAATTAACCATATGGATGACTCAGGTCATCTACTTGGGCTGCCTTAGACATGGGTGTTGGATGTACAGATACCAGAAGGAGGTTGATGCAGTTGCTGACAGCAAGCCCCGTGTTGCTGTGTATGCAGCTGCTCTGTAACCTTTTATTTTTGTGTGCTTATGTAAACACTTATGTGGTTGAGGTTATTAAGTGTGTGTAAAGTGGTGTCTGCTCTAAGCTTGCAAGCACTTCTGAGGCTGAAATACACTGCAAAGCAGCACCAATGCATTTGTAGCTGCAGAATCACCAGGGAAAAGTATATGATATGGCCACTGCTGCTGGCTGGGTTGCTGGAAATTGACTCTGTACAGAGAAGTAGCATCCCAGAAATAAATTTCCATCAAGGGTATGTTTGGACTCCCCCTTAAAAAAAACAAGCTTAGCAACTTTCATCATCAGCTGGCAGTTATTTTAACAGATTTATTTTAATGATGTGTTTGCCTTAGCTATGCATAAATGTTATCTTTGTTGTTAAGTTTGTTTCAGGGTCATGGGTGCTTCTGGTACTAGAAATACTAGATTGTTGCCTGCATTACCCTCTCCTTAATCTTGTTTGAAGGATGAAATTTAGACACTTACCTTTCAATTTTTCAGGTGACACCAGTTGTTCCCCTTTCCAATGACTCTTGGTCTATGTCTTTTGCAAAATACCTTGAGCTGAGGTTCTATGGGTACCAGTACACTCGAAGGGCCAACGCAGAGCCTTGTGGGCATTCCATTCACCATGACTATCACCAGTATTTTTCCTATAATCAGATGGTGGCATCTTTCAGGTGAGTTTCACTGCTAGAAACTTCCTTCTCTCTCTGCTACTGTATGAAGCATATACCTCTAGTAAGGATTCATCAGTTCTGTCCTTCACTGTTGAGTATAGCATGGGATAGCATAACTGTACCATAATCACAAGCACAGGATTCTGTGCTGGCTTGCAGAGGGCTTTGTGGGTGGCATCACTGTCTTAGCTATGGTGGGCAGTATTCCAAGAGTGGATGGCTCCTCTTCATGATATAGAAGGGAAATGCTTTTCCCTACCCAATTCCAAATACTTTCAAAACTTTGGTTTTGCAATATGATTGGTGCTTTAACTTCTTGCCTTGGAGAATGAACAGTGTTATTTCTGATAAAAGTAACTAAAGCCCTGGACACATTGGCAGTGCCCTTTTTCATATAAGGGCCTCAAACCTTAGTATGCTGTAGAACTAGTACTGTGTGGTGTGGATCTTGTTACAAGCTGTTGTATTGCCTTCTCAGCTACTCTCCAATCCGGCTGCTGGAAGTGTGTGTCCCACTCCCCAAGATCTACATCAAACGACAGGCTCCATTAAAAGTTACTATTTTGCAGGATCTCAAGGATTTCTCACAAAAGTAAGCTTTGTTTTTAATGTCTTCCTAATCTTATTTGTACTTTGTGCTTTATTAGCAGGACACATAACTATTTTTGCTAGTATGATGAGATTTTGCTAAATATTCATTATTTGATAGAAGAGTAATAGTTTAAAACAGCTATGTGTATATACTTCCAAGGGACAGTGGTATTGAAATCTTTGTTACCTTTGTTTGCTCTGTCTGTACTAATGTCTCAATTCTTTGTCTGGTGGCAAGTCAGGTTAAACATTGCCAGTAGAAACAAAGATTCTTTTATTCTCTTTTCCTGAAAGTTGCACTGATGTCTGAGTCATATAGCATGTTTCTGAATCATGCTGTCAAGCTACTGAAAGGTTGGCCATCAGCAGGTGTCTGAAATGTTACCTTATGAAATGCCCAGTTAAAGTATTTTTAATTCTTCACTCTAATGCTAAAAATGAGAAGATGGTCCTGGAAGGCAGACCTGGAAAACTGCAGGTTATACTTCGTACTCTTACCCTTTATAGAAAATCTGACTGAGTTTCAATTCATCAGCCCCAAAAAAACTGCAAAACCTTGCTCAAATCTTTTGTCTGAACATAACTGTTGTCATTCTATTGGCCATGTGGTAATGGAACTCTCTGATGTATAAAAGTCTTTGTCTTTGTTAGCTATTGAATATGGTAACAGCAGGCAGACCCTACCTTATTGTAGTCTAAGGTGAACTGTCATGAGCCTAGACACTTTCTAAATGTAGGAACAAAAAGGTGGAAGCCAGGTGAGATGAGAACTCTGTAAAATCCAGCCAAACTGCTGTTCTCCCTGGTCACAGCATTCCTGTATTGCTGTATGTGTCTGTGACCATCTGCCTTCATAACCTGTGGAGCTTGGTTTAGAGCTGAAATAGAGGTACTCATTTTTTCTGAGCCCTGCTGGTAGAGGTGTAGCTTGCATACCTGGTTTCTTCCTAATCACAGACGAAACAATAGTTCCCCTATGTTAGTGATGTGTTTGAGACATTGTATTGCTCTCTGACAACTTCCACTGCTAAGAAGAAATTGTGGAGACAAAAAAATCAGCATATGTAACTTCTAGATTCCTCCTATTTCTTAAGAAGTTTTCCCAACTTCCTCTTACTGTGCAGGAAGGCGGTCATATATTGTATTGTCTTCTTTATTCTTAATTGCTAACCTTGAACACATTCAGACTATTTTAAAGAATGTTGAAGAAGCTCCAAGTAGTCACAGCTTAACTCTTTGCATTGCTGTTCGCAGGGTGTCACAAGTGTATCTTGCTGTGGATGATCGCCTTGCTTCTCTGAAAACAGATACCTTCAGCAAAACGAGGGAAGAGAAGATGGAAGATCTCTTTGCCCAAAAGGAGGTGATAGACTATTTTTACATCAGTGGTCCATAGGCTAAGTGTGTGGAGGAGCTACTCAGATCTTGTGTCATCTTGGTGAGATAACACATAGTTTTCCTTTTGGCAGATGGAAGAAGGAGAGTTTCAAAACTGGACGGAGAAAATCCAAGCTAGGCTGCTTTCATCATCACTGGACACACCTCAACAGCTGCAATCTGTTTTTGAGTCTCTAATAGCTAAAAAGCAAGGACTTTGTGAGATGCTACAAGCCTGGAATAATAGGTAAGAGGACACATGCTGGAATCATAGCAGCACTGATACAGTGTTGGTTCTGGAAGGGAAGAGGTTCAGCTGTAGTTTCTTTCACTATAGAGCAGTTGCTGTATAGAGCTTGTGCTGAATGTGTTCTACTGGTTAAGAACACAGAGCTGATCAGTTGGAACAGAAAATAATTTGAAGCCATATGATAAAAGCATTATGTTGTATAGAACAACTTGCATCTGGAGGAGACATTTTCATTTGAGTAATGGTGGAAGAGATGGGAAGAAGGGAGCATGGGACCTGTTGATTGGGTGAAATAGTCTCAGAGCTGAAGAAAACGTGCTGTCTTTGCTGCTAACGCATGACAAAGATGTATCAAATGGCCAATCTTTTTTTGTTATGGATAAACTTCATAACTTGTGTCATTCAGAGATAACACCAGTAACCTACCTTTTGATTATTTGGTTGCTGTGGTTTTGTGTGGGTTGGTTTTGTTTGTTTTATTATTATTATTTTTTGTTTAAGATTGCAGGATCTCTTCCAACAAGAGAAAGGTAGAAAACGTCCATCAGTACCACCCAGCCCTGGGAGACTGAGGCAGGGTGAAGAAAGCAAGGTATGGCTAACAGGCTATAAACCTCTTAAACGTTTGTTTGTTTTTTTTTCCCAGGGGCAGCACAATAGTCTTAAGACTGGCTTGAGTTCTCTTTAATTAATTAAACTAGTTTTACTGCATCCTGTAGTTTTCATTTGTAAAAGCTTAAATTGTGTGCTAGTATATGTAGCTTTTCCAAAAAGATGTGAACTAGGAGCCATATTGCAGAGAGGAAGAGTAAGTGTGAATAGGAATTGATGATTTTCTGTGATGTTTGTGTAGTGTTGATGTGAACACTGCTGCAGAGAGCTGCAGTCATTGTCAAGTGTGTGTGTAAATAGGAACTGGGCCATCTCCTTCAACCCTAGGTTGTTGTCCATTAGGTGCACCCGTTACAAAAAAAAAAAAAAAAAAAAAGACAAGTAATATCAAGAGGTAGAGCAAATGACACAGGAAGGACTGATAATGGCTTTTCAGAATGTGATGTTTTGTGATGTATCCTATGGGAACTGACCCTGAAGGGATGGATAAATGATTTTGGACTGATGCCTCAAGAACTCTGTCCAAGGATAAACATGCCAGTATGCTGACCTTCCACCCTTTGGGGAGCTGGAACTCTGGGGAAATGTCTGGGCTGCAAGACAGTACAATATAAGTAAGCGTCATATCAAGAGTCTGAACTCCCAATAGTTCCACATTAGCAAAGTGCACTAAAAACTCCTAGAGACCCTGGATTTGCTCTGCTGCATGCACACATGCCCTTTCCACTTAACACATATTTGTTAGGTGTTAAAGCAAACCTTATCTTGATCTAGCAGGAAGTAGGTTCTTAGGGAGTTTAAAGTAGCATACACAGATAGCAGCCATCATAAGCATCTTGTGAACTTAAGTTGCTGTTGCCTTGTCTTTTTCCTATGCTAACAGATACAGTGACATGCAGAGGCTGAGAAGTGGGTGGGAGTACTCTGTTGTAGTACATCTGCTTTTGTAAGCATTCCACACGGAAGGGAATAGAGCTGTAAAGAGCTTGGCATCAACATTGGTGTTTTGTTATTCTGCCTAGATCAGTAGCATGGATGCTTCCCCACGCAATGCTTCTCCAGCGCTGCAGAATGGAGAGAAAGGTCTGTTACTTATTTTTCATAATATGCCAATAGAAGCATGTTGTAGCCCTTTTCCTGACATGGAAGCTTTTGTCAAATTTGATAAATCAGAGAAATACCAAATCCCCAAATACCAAATTTGTTTTTTCTAGCTGTAAGATGGAAGTTGGCCATCTGCTTCTAATATGAAGCTGAATTAATAGTGATTAGTAAATTGGCTAACAAGAATTTTCCATTGAACTTTAGTTTAAAAACTTACAGAAGCTTTCTAATTAACAAAATAACTACATGGCATTTGGGAAATGCCTTTTGCCTCTTCTGTGATCTGGTTATGGGTGCTGAGATCTTTTACCTGTTAGGCATACTTGGGAGTTTGTGGGAGCTGAAGGTAGTAGCTGTAAGCATATACATTTTCTGGAGGTTATGTGCTACATTGATGAGCTTCCCCAGTCCTTTGGTCTGTGTGGTTTTACCTGCTTTCTATGTAAAAACCTTCTGAAAGTAGGTGCTGCTTATAGCTTGGGTTGGGAGCAAACAGTGTCACTTCTGACAGCCATGTAAAATTATCTCTTCTGTCCTTAACTGTCCTTGTACTCTCAGAGGATCGTTTCCTGACGGCTTTATCAAGTCAGAGCTCCACAGGCTCTACCCATCTACAGCTGCCCACCTCTCCAGAGGTTGCATCAGAGCATATGACTGGTGCCAACACACTCTTTGAACAGGACACAACAAGCAGCTCAGAAGGTATAGTTCAGTTGTCTTTCTCTTGCTTTTCTGTGCCAAGTCCACAAGACCCTTTTAGGAAATGACAAATAACTGGTAACTCTGTAGTCATCCTTCTGACTTTACAGCTTAAACTTTGATATTGTGATGCAGACCTGACATATGTCTGTTCCAGATGTGTTTGATGGGCACTCACTGGGATCTACAGACAGCCAAGTGAAGGAGAAGTCTACTATGAAAGCTATTTTGGCTAACTTTTTGCCTGGAAACAACTATAACCCCATTCCCTTTCCCTTGTAAGTACTGCATAATAGATATAAATGTATGAAATCAGCAACCTTGTCAGATTGCAGGCAGAGCTATGCATGCTTCCTTTGCTCAATGTATAATTTAAGCCATTACTTTAGTTTGCCTGAGTAAGATGGAGAACTTTGTCAAGGTAGGAAGTTTTCTGTGTCCATTCTAGGTGATTGTAGGTTCACCACCTTTCTTATGAATGATCTGCCCTTGTGTGAAGCCAGTATCAATTTCTCCTCCTAGCAGGCATGTCTCCTCAGAGCTCTTGTGGGAGATAAAGGGGTGTGGGAAGAGGGGAAGAAAGGTGCCTTCTAACTTCATTGCTGCAGGGAGGGAGTGGAAGTGCCCTTCCTTAGCAAAGACTTAACTAAAGCTACATGCTCACATCTTGTTTTTGCTTCCAGACCTCTTCCAAGGGTTGGACTCAAATTGGCATTGTCTGGGTGTAGGTCAGGTTCAATGGCCACTGTATATGCCCTCAAGTGTCCCTCTCGTGTCAAGATGGGCAGGCTGGAAAGTCTTTCAGCTACTTGGTCTGTGTGCTTTGTAGTGTTTCTTGTTTAACATGAGCCTAATGTTTGGCAGCCCGAGTTTAACTTGTGAATCCCATCCCCAGTGTTGGAGTGGAGGCCTTGGGCTGATGAGGTAAAAGCTAAATGATTGGACCCTACAGATGAGTGAAAAAAAATGATACAAGAATCCAGGAGGCTTTGGGAAATTTTCTGTGATAAACTGCCTGTTTAGAAAAGAGTCCAAGTTTGTCCCCTAAGTTCACTCTACAGGCTATGCTGCTAGATAGTCAAACCAGGCTCAGGCAGGTTTTGGTGCCATTAGAAACAGTGGCTGCTAAACAGAAATAGACTCTTACTCTAACCTAAAGCTGTTTTTCTGACCCAAGCATCATGCTTAAAATGCTGATTTCCCTAACACCCTACCATTTAGAATTAACCACATAGTTATGAATGTGTCTGTTGGGAGAAGCTGATCTGGGGAGCTTTGGTTCCATGCTGAGACTTGCAGCTTGTGCCTGGGAGTGCAGTGATGAGATCTAGGTTTTGCCCAAAACTTCTTTTCTTTACACAAATTTTTATGATCTACTAACAATCTGTTGTTTTCATTTAGTGACCCAGATAAGCACTACTTAATGTATGAACATGAACGTGTACCTATTGCAGTCTGTGAGAAAGAACCAAGCTCCATCATAGCCTTTGCTCTCAGGTACTGCTGTGATTTGGCTTTTCATCTGACATACTTTTCAGTTTTGCAGCTTTTGTGTTTGAGGAATATTTAAATTTTGATGATAGGGAACAAGCATGACAGAGTTTCTATATTAAGGTATGTTAGAGTTTCTGACAGAGATGGGACTCTTTCGTCTTACTACTGAGATAATGAAAGTGCAACTGAATTTTGGACTTTAGTGGAACTCTAGTATGCAAAAATGACTTAGTTGTGTGGTGTTTCTTTTAATGAGATATCACTAGAGAAAGAAGGGAAACTGAGGTTTGCTCAGCCTCTCCAGCTGGAGGAAGTGCAACTGAATTGGGAAACAGTTATTAGTATTGATATTGCAGTCTGTTTCTTGCCTACCTTTGATCATAGCGGCTCTTATTACTGCTAAGCTCTTCTCACCAGGTGCTTCAGTAAACCTTTGGGTTTGCATGTCACAAGACAGCAGATTTTTGAAGCTATACGTTCTTAAATTGTGGGAGGGGGAAAAATAAGGGGATATTTTTCCTGCAGTATTGTCTAGAGCAGCTTCTGTTCTACGTAAACAAAGTTCTAATAATAAGAAAAAATAAAGCAGAAGTTTTTCTGCTGTGGTGTTTTGTTTCCTGTGGTTGTCTCTGAACTGAATCTTTGGGCTGGTATTGCAGAGTTTCCAAGAGAACACTTAATTATTTTGGGTCTTTACCTTTCCATTTCTTTTCTTCTTTCCCTATCAGTTGCAAGGAATACAGAAATGCCCTGGATGAGTTGTCCAAAGCATCTCTGAAGAGCAATTCTGAAGAAGGACTACAACCAAACAGGTTACATGCAGGAACTACAGTACATAGAGTGAAGATATAGTGCTGGTAGTGAATAAGCCAAAACTAGGATGGGAAAGAACTCTCAAAACATGCCCCTGTTAGGAGCTCTACTTTCCAATGGAATCTGACTCACTCCATGTAACCAACACATACTTCAGTATGTGAGTTTCCATGTCGCATTACGGACCATGATGGCTCCATCACCTGATCTCTTGAGTGCATGCATGGTACTGAGCCTGCTTACCTTTGCTGTGGTCAGGGATGGATGCTATGGGCCCTGAGAAATACTTTTTAGGAAGATAGAGGAGGACAACTTTGGAGAGTCCCACACTGTTGCACCTTTAAGTGGTGTCTTTTTCCTTTAGTGTTTAGGCAGAGGAGAGAAATAAATATCCCGGCATAAAGCAGTAGTGTCTTGGGTGGCAGCATTTGTTGGTTCATCACTTGTTTGTTCTTTCTCCTTTCAGCATGTCAGACAGCAAGCCCAAGAGCAGCAGCCCTGTTCGCCTGCCAGAGGCTAACATGTGTCCCCTTCGCAATGCAGAGCCAGAGCAGCGTAAGGCCATTTTACCAAAACCATCCATGGTGCTAATCTCAGCTCAGAATTGAGTCCACTTAACCTGGATTCTAGATCATGTGGGGAAGAAAAAGCAGCATTCTGAGTTAAAATTGTGACTAGTCTTAATGTTGACTTAATGTAACACATGAGAGGGATGGGCGTGTATGGGTTTTTTTTTGTTTTATGAAGTTTGTGGCTTTCTCTGATTCTTATGAGATCTATGAGATCAAGGTGTCATCGCCTGACTTCATGTTATTTAGTGAACCTAGGGTTGTTCTTGAATCTGGCCTGTTCAGTGGGATATGATGCCCTTCTTTTGGCATTGCCTTCTTTAAAGAGATGCAGTTAAACTACTTTGCAATGGAGACATGAAGTTCTTACGGTATTAAAGACACTAATTCTTGGTCTGTGTTTTCAAATGTCTCTGCACTCTAGGATGCTACTCAGAACACTAGATCGTCCACCCTCATGGACCTTAGTTGCCTGAAGAATAGCACAAGAGTTATAGTTGAATGACATCATTGATCCATATAGAACAATGAATGGGGAATGTTCATAGGAGTCATGCTGCTATTAAACTGCCTGTGGAAATGCCAACACCCTCTTTTCTATTTCTTTTCACTGTAGCAAAGAAACCATCTGGTGTTTTGTCTTTCTTCCGTGGCACGGGAGGGAAGAGCCCAGACTTGTCTTCCCAGAAGAAAGAGACCTTACGTGGTGCTGACAGTGCTTACTACCAGGTTGGACAGATGGGCAAAGAGGGAGCAGAAAACCAAGGAGCAGAGGCCCAAGGTACAAAACTGCAGAATTCATCTGCTCTCTTGGTTTGTTACTTCTCCCAGACCTCATTCAACCATGTAAGGCCCCAAATGCACTTCTGCTTGTACTTTTTCAACAACATGTTGAAAGTTTACTCAGCACACATTGAAAATGAATAATTTGAACATCAAGTATGTTTTTTTCCCTAAACACATTGCTTGTCTTTATGATAAGGGAAATGGGATCTTTCAAACCCAAACTATAGGGATGTGGAGTGGTCTGGTCTTGAATGCCTTTGGATTGAGTTGACTCTAGTTAAGCAGCCTTGTCTCTCTTCCTCACTTGCTGTTTAGATCTCATTGTTTTGGCTCATAGAAAATGAATGAAGAGAGACTGGAAATTAGATATACATATGCCCTTCTAGCATATGTATTATATTATACAATTATAGCTGTATTTCTAATTCCCTGTGTATAGTTCCCTCTATATTCTTAGGAAAAAAAAAGAAATATTTTTCTTGTAATGTGAGTTTACAAGTAATACCTAATGTGACTGTCTTGGTAATAATAGTGAACAGCCCTGACCGAATGCCCTTTATGCCTTCAGATGATGGAGATGGAGGAGATGGACAGAAGAAACAGGTGGTGAATCCCCATGTAGAACTCCGTGAGTAGTTGTAAATAACTTAGTCTTAGCTGACCAGCTAATTACTTCATGCATGTGCAGTGGAGTCTTGAAGTTAATAGTTGCTTTTTCTTGGTGTTTTTCTTGGTATTCTTGGTATCATGAAGGAAAAGAAAATCAAGAAAAGAGCAATACAGTTTTTACTTACTGCAATCACTTTTGCAAAAATACTCCATAAATTTTTTTTAATTGATCTTTTGTCCAAACACTTCCCCATGCCATATACTATGATCTAATCGAGAGGGAGTTAACTTTCCTGTCAATTTTCCATTTAAATACCCTTGGTTGAAACTTCTGAATTATAATATGCAGGAGAGAGATGTTTAGCTCAATAATACTCCTCTAGACATGAGCAAAATCTCAGTGTTGTGTTGGGTAGTCAGTGTGCGTTGCACACTGTTATTGAGGAAAACCATTTTTTGCAGAATTCTCAGATGCGAATGCCAAGTTCTATTGCCGGATTTATTATGCTGGGGAGTTTCACAGGATGCGTGAAGTGATCCTGGGGAGCAGTGAAGAGGATTTCATCCGATCCCTCTCTCACTCCATGCCCTGGCAGGCACGAGGTGGCAAATCTGGAGCTGCGTTCTATGTGACTGAGGGTAAATGCAGCTTCTTCCCCCTTTGTAACAAGAGGCATTATTTCTGTGTGGTGGTGGTTAGTGTGGCATTTAATCCCTGATAACTTTTTTCCAGAGGGTTGCTGATCATGAAATGGGCACTCAAAAAGGAAAATTAAGTGGATTGTTCTGGGGTCTTCAATATCAAATTATTTGTCTCTTTGTACGTGCAGCAAAACAAAATATAGTTCTGTTTTTCAGCAGTAGCAGCTAGGAAGGCCAATTGAACAGAAGGGTTGTATCTCGGGCAGGCTTCAGAAAACAAAAACTTGAGTATAATTCAAGCAAAACTTGTTGAAAATGCAGTGTTTCTTATAATCTCAGGTGCTATTGTTAATATAATTTTTTTTTAGAACTGTGGCTGTTTCTAGGTTTCTATGTAAAACAAGTATTGAACAAAATGGTCTGTAGGCTGTTTCTATTGTCTGTATAGGAAGCCTGTATAGTTGAGGTAGATCTAGTGTAGGCAGTCTCATGTCAATGATTTACTGGAAGGTAGAAATTCAGGGAGGCTGAAATTCAGAATATGAAGTAAAAAGAATCTAGAAATGAGCTTCTGAAGGCAAGGATTTAAGAGAATCATAGTGTTTTAATTTTTCAAACCATTTCAGCTATGTGACAGTCCTAAAAACATTGCAAAAGGTACTTCACTTGTATGTAACCCTGTTGCCTCTGTCTGATGTTAAAACAGATGATAGATTCATCTTGAAGCAAATGCCTCGTCTGGAAGTCCAGTCATTCCTTGACTTTGCCCCACACTACTTCACTTACATCACTAATGCAGTTCAGCAGAAGGTATTAAAAAACCATGCCTTTTATTTTGGGCTGTGTTCTGTTTTTAAAGATTAGTAGAAGTTTCTATTAACCCTTTTCACTTAAAAGAAAATTTTGGAGAGTGTGAGTTATATTAATAATGGGTTTTTAAGATGTAAAGTGGAAATTATGCTTGGACTTCTGAGCTGTAATACACAGACAGAACAGTAGTCCTTCTGGTATGGGATTGCTGATTGTCTCTACACAGATCTTAACCCATGTCTTGTCTTCATTAGAAGCCCACAGCACTGGCTAAAATCCTTGGGGTGTATCGAATTGGTTACAAGAACTCACAAAACAACACTGAAAAGAAGCTGGATCTGCTTGTCATGGAAAACCTTTTCTATGGCAGGAAAATGGCTCAGGTAAAAGCAGTGTTCTTTTCAGTGCAGCTGTGACTGGGAGAAAGAGCAGGGTCATTTGTAGCTATCTAGGTGACTTTTAACTTTGTGTGTGCTGTTGAGCTCGCGCACTGCTCAAAGGTGACAGTTTGTGCTTCTTCCTTGTTATGAGATCCTCAGGAGCTTGATGCCTGTATTGGCTGGTTCAGATAGCTGTTGTGCAGGATTCAGTCTTTACAAGTCTTGTTTGTCCCTGTATCTCTGGTGTCTGAGAGAAAGCATTACTAACCTGGTTATGAAAATGTAAAATCTTTTGAGAAAACTTCCAGAGGAACTGACTGGAATTACAGACTAATTTGTTTAGAATGAGAGCCTCACTCAGAGAGAGTTACTCTGTAGTGGGGAGAGTTAATTATTTTTTCAACACACTGTTCTTTCTTGGAACTACTTCAGGTGTGGGACAAGATTTTGAGTTCAAGTCTTGCTATTAGTTAAGCATAAGTAATCTTTATCAGACAGTAGAATGAAAATCTTAAAATGATTAGGGGGAAATTCTCCTGTAAATAGAGATTTGAAGCTGAAAAGGAAGTTCAAACAAACATTACTTCTAAACCTAGAGAATATCAGTTCTTTCCACTTTACCTCTCAGTGCCTGACCTCAGACAGGGAATGTTTGTGGGAGGAAGTGGATGGAGGGAATTTTAGATGGATATAAAGGGTGTTGTGGGTTTTCTTTTGGATTGTCTGTTGTTTAAATCATGAGGAGGGCTCAGGCACTACAAAAGAGAAACCCAAACAGACTGTGGACTCTATTCAATGGAAATTAGTGAAATCTTGACTGGACATAACTTGAACAGCCTTCTCTTAACAGGCCTGCTTGAAGCAGGACATTGGACTGGAGAACTCCAGAGATATTTCCAGCCTCATGATGGGTCTGTCTTTTGCCTTGCCAGTGTTAGCTGGTGCTTCATGCACCACCCGTCTCCCTCTTCAGTGGCTTTGCTTTTGTCAGCAATTAACTCTGTAGAAACCGTCTGGAAAAAAGAGTTTACATGAACAATATAAAAAGTAGAGGCACCCTTTTCCTCCTCATTTAGACTATATGTTAGTGAAATAACTTGCCTAAAAATTGTGAATTGAGGTGGCAGAGCTTTCACCCAGGCTTACATGCTATTCTCTACAAAATATTTTTTGTTAATTGCCTTCCTCCTAAAGAGAAGGAAAGAGTTGCCCAGCTGTACTGCCTTATCAAGTGTTAGGTACTGAAGTCTTTAACCCAGAAAAACGAAGCAAAGTAGTGCTGTTCTCCATTTGCAGGTGTTTGACCTGAAGGGCTCCCTCCGGAATAGAAATGTTAAAACAGACACAGGCAAGGAAACTTGTGATGTGGTCCTGCTGGATGAAAACCTTCTGAAGATGGTTCGGGACAATCCTTTGTACATCCGTTCCCATTGCAAAGCTGTGCTGAAAGCCTCCATACACAGTGATTCCCAGTTCCTCTCCAGCCATCTCATCATTGACTATTCCCTGCTGGTGGGTCGTGATGATACCAACAATGAGCTGGTCGTTGGGATCATTGGTAGGTTGTCTTTTTTATTTTGTTGCTCTCAGATGATGAAATGCTTTTCTTCTGGTTTAGGTGTTCATAGTGCTCTTAGAACTGTGCCACCACCAGAGGGATGTGTGTCAGGAAATCTTGTCTTCTCCCTGGTAGAATACCACCCTCACCTCTTACAGGTATTCAAGTTGGAGGCAGGAAGTCATCTCTCCAGGTCCTATATTGGCTCAGATTAGCATTTGCATTGCTATCAGTAAATGCAGGAGGCCTCAAAGGTTGTTTAACCTACACTTTGACTCCAGTTGAAGCAGGGCAAGTTATTTGTATGCTTTTATGTGTTTAATCTGTAAACTTTAGTTTAGTCATGTTTACATAGGCTTTTAAATCTCGTGTGGAGGAGCTCTAAGGAAAAACAGTATTGGTAGGGTTGGAAGAAAGAAGTTAAACATCATGGGATCTCATATAATCATATAATCTGACCAATGCAGTAATTACCTTGTTGCATCCTTTGACTTGTGACTGGAAAGTAGAGACAGAAAAAGAGACGGTTTAGACAGACAAACTTCTGTAGTATAAAAGACTTAGAGAGGGAGCAATTTTACAGGATGTGGAATTGTCTTAGGGAAATTAAATGGTCTTGAAACTCAGCTCAGAAATGCTTCCAGATGAGATCTCAGGACAGGACATCTGGATTACACTTATTCTGATAAAGCTCGAAAGCCATTTCAATAACACTTCTAGTTGAGCAAGTCCCAGCTACAAAGAAAGCTCTTGTTTGTTGCAAGTTGTTATTACTTTCTAGATTTGTAGACTCTTGAATATTGGAATAAACAGGATGGGACTACACTGACCATGTGCTTCTCCTGTATGTGTGACTTTTTGTTGCCCTATGTCAAGTCTGATCAGATATATTTTATATGATATTTAAAGCTACCAATTCCTTCAGTGTTTAACACAAATATCTGAAGGAACTTGGTGAACACAAATATTATCAAGAAGAGAGAACATGTCTGCTGTATTAGGCTATCAGAATGTTCTTTAGATTATACCCTGAGAACTTATAAAGTACTCAAGCTAAATTTATGTTGGACTGGAACTAAAAAAATCCTAGTGTGGACTGTGTTTCAATCTGAGGTCAGTATCTCTACCTATTTTAGATCTTTATGTGATACAGGAAACAAGTAAGTTAGGTCTGTGAAAACTGATCTTACTGCAACTTTAGCTTTGCAGGCCCAAATGTTCATGTGCTTGTGTTGACTGAGCATGCCTTCTCTGGAAGGGGCTTGGAAACAATTCAGAAGTTGTCTCCGTGCTGCCCCCTCTGCCAGTCAGCGTCACTGGTGATGTTTCCAGTCCTCCCTGTCATAAAGTGGCAATCTCTTCCATTCTGTTATCAAACCTGCAGGTGGCTGCAGTGATGAGAAATACTGTTTTAAATTGAGAGGTGTCCAAGCCTCAGTGCTTCTAGTGGGGCTTCTGGGATGAGGGTGAGCAAAATGACCCTTGTGAATGAGCCCTTGACACTCTAACATGGATAAAGATAGACATGCTTGGGCAGCCTGTTCTTGTGGAGACTCGAAGAGTTGATTGTGATCTTGCTGGACTTTTGCAAGACTGTATTCACCTTACCCAAACATAATCAATACTACAGAAAAGGAGGCAACTGGTAGGGAAAACACTGAAGCTTTGACTGTAAAGCACTGCTGCTTTCCTGCTTTCTTTGGGGGGAAATAAATACATTTTAAAACAGGGTTACTTGGATTATAATAAATAAAAACATATTTGTGTGTGGATTTTTTTTTTTATTGTAACAGACTATATTCGTACTTTTACCTGGGACAAAAAGCTTGAAATGGTGGTAAAGTCAACTGGCATCTTGGGAGGACAAGGTAAGTCCAGACTGAAAGCAAAGATTTTGATCATGTTTCCTTGTTACGTGGAAGCTTTCTATAGCACTGCTGATGAAGTCACAACTTGCCCACCATGCAATTTTGTGACAGATTAAATTGTCAAGAACAGAAGAAGAAATAGTAGAATACCGGGTTGGAAGGGACCTCAAGGATTATCTGGCCCAACCTTTCTTGACAGAAGCACAGTCTAGACAAGATGGCTTAGCACCCTGTGCAGCTGAATCTTAAATCCCCTCTGTTGGGGAATCCATCCCTTCACTGGCAAGACTATTCCAATGGCTGCTTGTTCTTATTCTGAAAAATGTTCCTCTTGTGTCTATCTGGAATCTGCCCAGGAATAACATATCCATTACCCCTCATCTTTAACATCTGGCTCCTTGTAAAATGAGTCTCCATCTACTTTTTAGCCACCCTATAAATACTGGAACGTAGTGATATGATCTCCTCTAAGCAGCCTTTTTTCCCCAAGGCTGAACAAACCCAGTTCTCTCAGTACTCAGTATTTCCTCATATGCAGGCTTCCCAGTCCTTGGGTCATCTCTTGGACCCTTCTCTGGACCTTCTTCAGCCTGCCCACATTTTTTTTTTTCTTTTTTTTTTTTTTTCTTTTTTTTTAATCTAACAGGGACCAAAACTGAGTCCAGTATTCCAGATGTAGCCTGGAAATGGCACCTTCCAGGTGAAACATAATGCTGGGATATGGGTGGGATAATGACTTCTGTCCTTCTGGCTCTCTGCTGGTGATGTCCTTTTTGATGCAGCCCAGTGTCCTTCCTGCTGGCTTTCTTTGCTGCAGCAGCACTGTTCACTCCCACTGAGCTGCTTGTCCACCAGGATCCTCAGTCCCTTTCACAGAGCTGCCCCCCAGGGAGATCCCAGCCTGTGCTGTGCTCCTGCATTATGTTTACCAGGTGCAAACCCTTATACTTGTTTGTTGTTAAACTTTAAAAGGTTCTATCTTGTTGCCTTCAAGTTTATGCTGTCTGCTGGTATAATTTCATGTGACATCTGTCTGTACTGCAGTATCTTTAGCCCATTTCTAACAGCTCTTACTCTTACTCATTAGGTAAGATGCCCACTGTGGTCTCTCCAGAACTGTACCGGACCAGGTTTTGTGAAGCTATGGACAAGTATTTCCTGATGGTGCCAGACCATTGGACAGGACTGGGCCTGAATTGCTGAGCTAAAGCCCATATTGGGAAAGCACAAGAGGACAATGACATAGGCCACTCTCTTCCAGCAGTCTGTCCAGCAGCAAGTAAGAGGATTGCAGTTCCATGTCTACACTGACCACGTGCTTTCTGTTGCAGAGTGTGAAATCTGCTTGCACTTTAATCTCCTCTTGGAGGGTAATAAGCAAACCTGCCTCAGTAAGGATCTAAACTGTAAGGTTCCACTGAACAACACTGGTAAGTGACATCCCTGCTGTCAGTAGGGAAGGTGATGTTATCTCCTTGTAAGTACTGGACTGAGATTCTATCCAGATCCTCATGGTGAAGAAGTACACAATCTCTGGAAGTCTTGCACTGCCATAATGGTGTTGAATGTGAGCAGCTCATGTTTCTGTAGTGGATACTTGGTACTGAAAATGTGAAATAAACCGCACAAATGTGGATGGGGGAGAGAAGAATGAAGTTAATTCATGAGTTCTGCTATTGTTGCAGTGGTCTGTAAATGATCTATTTAGGATCCATTACTAATTTTTGCTCTTTATGCTCCTTAGTTTTAATTCTTACTGGGTTCTGTAAACAGTATTTTTTCTTAGGCAGCTCCACATCTATAATGCCCTATGACTCCATCTTTTAAGTTACTGCAGTACAGCTCTGGTTTAGCTGTCATAATTGCATTTTAGCTGAATCCCATAAAAATGGGCTGTTAGTCATCAGTATACTGCAAAACTCAAAATATATCCCTTCATTCCTAAACAGTACTGTGATCTGAATGTTGCTCAAATTCCTGGAAACAGGTAACTAACATACCCTTTAATATAACAAGACATGATTAATTATAGTTATGAAGCAGATTAACCCTTTTTTTAGTAAAGGTAGTAAGTTGCTAGACAAAGTGAAGCATACTGCAACTTTCTTCTTAATGCAACTATCATTCCTGGCAGATCACTTCAAATCCATTTCAGTTCCCCTTTACTTTCAAGCAATGCAATTACCTCATGGTGAAATTTTGCCAGAAGAATGTTTTTCTTGTGTTCATGACATGATTTTTTTTTGGTCACAGAGATGAATGTAGTTGTTTTCTGTAAAAAGGAAAACCTGAACTAACAGGTATCTTGTATGATGCATAAGATGTGCAGAGATCTGTGAATCTCTATAGTATTACAATAAGTGTTTCTTTCCATTTTTTAAAAAATTTACTCATTTTTGTAGGTGATGAGTTTACTTTTTAGTTTCATTATAATACAGGCCAGTAAATAAGAGGAGTTTTAATGAGTTTGAAAGGCAAGTAAACTGTTCTTTGACTTCAGTCTCTGATGGACAAACATCAAATGAACATGGAATCTGGGACAGGATAGCTCTTGGTGATCACTTGCACATTCTAACCAGTTGCTTCTTAACACACTCATCACTGTAACTATGGATTGAAATGTGCATTTTGTTCACTTCTCCAGTGTTCAGTATTTTTTCTGCAGCAGATGGTAGTGGCTGTTCAGGAGTGACCAACAGTGGGCATCACTGGGAAAGGAAAAGGTGAGCAGTGAGACTTGAGCTACTTGCTCTAAAACCAACCAGTGCAGCTCTTGTTTGAGCTGCCAGGAGGCAACATTTGTGTTGGAAGGAGCCTTCACCACCCTATTGTAACACTGTACTAGAGGATGAGCAAAGATGCTGGCCTTGAAGCAGCAGAAAAAAAAGTGTACTGATTTCCTCAGTACAATGTGAGAATAGTTTCTGGGGGTGCAGTGTTGAAGGCTGCAGTGATATGTGCTGTGGAAAGATGACACAGTATTCCTTCCTTCAGTCCAACAGTGCATCAGGTACAGCTGATCACCTCTGGGATGCATCTTGCCTCTTTTGTTGAAATATTCTCCCAAGATGCCTGCCTCTGTGTGTGGCCATGTCTAATGAGGGCAACCAGTCCATCAGCTCAGTGCTACTCCCACTTCTGTGGTCTCTACCTACTGTCTTGGTTCATCAGCGTGAAAGAACCTGCCATGCAGCCTATGTTCTAGTCTCAGCTGAAGTTTAATGTGTTCTCCTCCTTCTCAAAGTTTACAGGTTAAAACTTGACTGTCCTGGCCAGCTAAGGTGACCCAGCAGCAGCTAATTATGTTGTCTCCCACCTTTGTCAGTATGTGGATTGGTGGATGCAGCACGAGTGTGGGCATGTGTGTCATGCCACCTGCACTGGGCTAATGTGGCATGCTGGCCTGGTCTGTCACCAGTAACCCTTATCCTTGTCCTGGGATGTGTGGCTGCTCTGTGCTGCTTGTCAGCCAGAGTCCTGAGCTGTAAGCAGCTTCATCATCATCTAACAGTTGCTAATGCTCCTCTGAATGTGACAGTATGAGGCCCTATGAAGCACTGCAGGAGGGAGAGAATCTTCCACTGTTTTGCAGCCTATGAACAGGGCCAGAGACATGTGAATGGTGACCTTCTTGGGCTGAAGTTACAGCAGCTGGAGAGATTTGTAGGAATGATCTTGAGCTGGTATCAACAGATAATTTCTGGCCAGGATGCGGCTGATAGACTAGTCCTGATTAGACTGGAGTATAGAGTAAACTACTGGTCATGTGTATCACAGTAGCTGCAGTATCAGCTGGAGTTGGGTCATCTTGGATGTCCTGCGATAGAAAGCTGTAAGCATTTCTAGTCCAAATCCCAGCAGCTGAATGGGTCTCCTCAAATATTCCATTTTCAGTATATTTGTCCTGACATTTCAATTACTACCAAGCTTACTTTTCTCAGAAGGAGAGCAGTACTTCATGCAGAGCAAATCTTTGAGAGCTGCTTGGGAGGCCGTGTTCAGTCTGTGTCCTTGTAGAATTCCTAAGGATGAACCCTCTGGTCAGAGCTTATTTCTCTATGACATGGGTTTAGCATTTAAGTAAGTAAATTCCAGTTGCAAATGTGAAGACTGAATTTCTTCAGAGATACGCTGACTCTTCTGTTCTTTGATCTGAGGCCTTGAGACGAATGTCTAAATCTTGTCCAAGTCAGAAGCAATGACTTTGAGTCAACATGTGGACAGCAGAATGCCTTCTAGTGGCCCAGGGATGCATTCTGTCCCCAAAACACACGAGGGACTCTTGCTGGCAGAGCAGTTCTAGTGGGCTCTGGGGAGTTACTTGTGGAGTCTCCCCTGGCAGAATGACCAAAACCAAATGAATCGCTCACTAGCTGGTAGCCAGGCTAGTCATTCTTGAAAGCACTTAATGTACTATAATATATGCATTTATATTCTAACTTGGTTCAGCTGTATTTTATAAAATTGATGTACTAAACTATTTGAGAATAATTGCCTTGACTACTTGGAAAATCAAAATGTAATGTACATAGATACAAATAAAGTGACTAAAGTATACTTGAGCTCATTGCGCCCCATTTTCTTGATCAGAGGCAATGCCACTGCTCACTGTGCAGGGATTGCTGTGCTGGAGAGTGCCAGCTTTGTGTGCAGTGTAAGATGCCTGTCCTGTCTCTGTACCTCACAGCTCATCTCCTCTGATGGAGCAGCACCTGGGGCAGCTCCCCAGGGCAGTGGCAGTAGAATGTGCAGTTTCACAGTTCTATCACACAATTTCACACAGTTCTATCTTCTCTGCAGCTGCTTTTCACCACAGTGCTGTGTGATACAGGGATCCAGTTTTCTCCAGCAGGTGGTGGTGTGCCTTTGCCCAGTTCTGCCACAATGTAGAACACATCCCAAGTATTTCCATAATCTTAAATGAACTGGATCAAGAAAAAAATCCAAGAAGGTCTGAAAATAAATATATTCTCTTGATTATTTTACATTAACCTGGTATATATGAACCTCCTTGCTAAGGCTTAAAATAATTTGTGATTAGTTCTGGGAAGGGGACTTGTTCATTCCCAGAATATAAAACCCTATCTAAAACTTGAGGATTTTACCTCTATTATGTGCAATCACCATTTTTTGCCAGGTGAGTTTGAACTCTTTCATCTGCTGCAGTATGAAACTGTATTAGAATCTGTCCCCCCATTGGGGGTATGAGCAGGGAAGAGATGTGATAGTCAATTCTGGGGCAGTGCTGCTTTCTGTGGTTGTAAAGATGAGTGCTGGGATCGAGGAGCTTCTGGCATGAAGGTGAGAAGCACAAATGCAGCCTTAGTTCAAGAAATAACGATCCAGTGACCAAAGGCAAGATAATAAAGTATGTGAACACAATTACCAAAAAGAGTATTGAATTACAGCTGAAGAGACAGGATGGGAATATAAGAACTTTTCTCCATTGCTTACATAGGATATTTTTCTAATATAGCTTCAGCAAACATGAAGCACCCCAGGTATGAAAAAATGAAGTATCCAGGTATGGACTTCTGTTACTGGCCTAGCTGAGATCTTGTGTCATAAGTACAATAAACTACTTGCCTGGTGAAAGAGTTACCTATCTATGACAGCACAACTAGGGTTGCTTAATGTACACGTATGCACATTTGAACGAGAGAAAGAAAATGTTTTCTTTTACTAATAGGATTATAAATATTATTTTAGAATACATACTATAGGGAGAAAACTATTTTCTGGAAACAGATCAGGGCAGTTATACGAATATCTAGTTGATCTGTAATTAATTCTGACTGAAGTGTATTCTTGTTAATATCTGTTAAGGTAGAAAAAGAATAAGGTAACTACGTGACTCCATAGCAGCCTATAACATGCAAAAATTGTATCTTCTTCATATTAATTTGAACTGCTTTATGGATAAACAATATTCTGCTTTTTGTCTATTAAGCCCTAAAAGGCAGAACATCTTCAGGTTGTATTTTCCATGTCACCTCAGTTGTACAGTAAGAATTATCCAGAACTAATGTGTTTTTACAACAACCCAACCCCTACTTAATTCAGCTCTTGAATGTTTTCTTGAAACTCTTGACATTTAAGTAGTAATTTTCTTACATGAAGTGTTGGCTTCTGCAGCATACACACCAAATTTTAACTAATATGTCTCCTGTGGTCTTAGACAAGAAATAGTCTGCAGAATACAGGTGTCATAGATATTAATTTGGGAAACTTTCTTATTTTTTGCTCAACTAAATCTAATTAATTTCTGTTGGCAGCTAGAGAAGTCTGTTAGACAAGGAGGAGTCTCTTCAGTGTTACAGATAAGTACTTAGTGTCATGCTGATGATTTACCTTTAGCTGTTCATTATCAAAATTGTGGTGGCTTTACATGTATGGGGATATAAAATTAGTGTTGAATTCTAGCACAGAGAGAAGACTAAGGCTGAAAGTATTCCGGATTCGAATTATCACTGTTTTCAGATGCCAAGTTTCAGTGAGTGGAGTAAGTTTTTGTGAATTCCTGTTGAAAACTTTAAACAATAGAGCATTTTAAGTCTTTTTATAAACTGTTAAAGATATTGAATATCCACAATGAATGAAGTGTGACATATGCCCATGAATGGAAAAAGATCAAACCTGCCAGGTTTGGTCAAAACATCATTTTTCCAACTGCAGACCATATAAACCCAGGATGTTGCTTGAAACTTTTGCTATGTTCTCTCTATTCCATTTCTATGCCTTTTAGCAGCAGTAAAAGCTAAATTAATCAAATGTCTTTTAAGAAATTGGTTGTTTTAGGATAAGGCATTAAACAGCCACAGAAATCCTTGTTTTAATTAAAACAAGGTAGGATTCCAGAGATAAATTTAAAAGCCATTAGAATTCCAGTGACAAATAGCAGAGCATAAGGCTTCTGCTATTTATACTTTATATTTTATACCTTCTCCTTCTTGTGTAACTACACATGCATGTAAGAAGGGTAATACATAATAAAACATAAAAGACATGTATGCTGTACAATATGTGGAGTAGTAGATGTGGAATTCTAATGGCAATGCTGATACCTCCATGGTCCTACAGGAGAAAACTGAGGGACTTCATTATTTCAAGATGTTTTTATTCTAGGATAGTGCTGCTTCACTGGTCTTGAACAACCAGTTTAAACCCTTCATTAGTGAAAATTAGATAATGTAACTCTGAATTTGTCCTTAGGGAAGGCTGGAGAGAGAGCTATTTATAAAAAGTTATATTTGTTTATTTGCACAGCTAGAAATAAAGGCAAGATTTTATTACCCGATCTGTTTCCCCCCCAACTTGCTTATTGAAAACTGTCAGAGAGGGCAGCTTGCAAAAAATCCATGGGAACTTGGAAAATCTTAGAAACCTCCATCATCTAGTTTGGAAGATTATTTTCCCCCACCCATACACATCCCTTTGGTCTCTCAGAAATTTAAAAATCTGGATACAAAGAATGTCTTGATACAGAATTGTATCTTCAAAATGAACTTTATTGATATTTAAACTAAATCCTATTCTCCACAGCCTAAATATGTTTCAAAACTTTTCCTAGACCTCATTTTCCAAGAGGAGCATAGGTGGGAACTGCAGTTAAGACTGATATGCAAAACCTGACCAAAACAGTTTGTTTTAACATTTTAATTTTTGATTGTGATTGAGTTTGAAGTTAAATTTGGATGTAGGAAGGTCTACGTTATTAAAAAATAGATGCAATAGTATCTTCATTCTTAGAATAATATGCTGCAAAAATGAAAAATCAATAGAGGCAACCCTGAGAATAGGAGGAAAAAAACCAGTTGAATGTCTCAGCTACTTGTATCTCTTCACCTCTTGCTGCCTTCTTCATGAAATAAGTTACTTGTCAATGAGAATGTATTTACAAATTTGTAATACTCATAATATACTGACCAGTCATGCTAGGTCTAAATACATAGATAGCAAGGAGGAAATTTCATCTGTCAAATGCTAGGAAAAAAACAGTTGTTTGCAGACATTTCATCATCTGCTTTAATTTTTCTTGCCTATGGAGAAGCTCTGAAAAATATTACTGTTTAGAGTAGGAATTCTAGTAAGAAGTATGAGGAGACATTGCAATGTACAGTGTTCATTATTAAATTAAAGAAGGCACTTGCTCTTCTGCTTGCCTGAAGGCTTATATAAAAACAAACAAAAAATAAACCACCTAAAAATATGTCTGCAGGGTAAGGGAAAGTGGTAATGCCAAAAGAGGTTAAATATGTCCACAGAATACATTCATATTTAAAAAGAAAATTATAAAAATTATGATCTAATGACTTAACCAGATCCTTCTATTGCATAATTTCAACTTCGAAAGTTAATACCACATTTGAATTATTTTTTCTTTCTTTCTTAAAAAAAAGAATAAACACAATCCCAAAACCAAACCAAGCAACTAAAGAAGCTCTTCAAAGTTCTGTTCATCCAGGCAGCATCACCACTGCCACAATAGAGTAATCCACTTGAGAGCAAGAGCACTTTAATTCAATAAACATATCCTCCTACCAGCTCTTGATTTTATTTCTTAACCATTGACTAGACAGTAATGCAACCCCAAAGCAGAATAATCATCAGGTACAACTGTTTGTCTTTCAAATAGACAATCCGTCATTATGTTCTGCATTGCAGAGTGCTTTGAGTGCATATTCAGCCACAGGCTGAGTGCCACATTCAAAAAGCATTTGAGAAGAGACAGAAAAAAATATAAGGAACTAGTAAATGGGTAGGCAAAACTGATAAGAGTCCACATTTCTGGTCAACTCCAGTGTTTGGCCAGGAAGAAGGTAGCTGGTATATCAGAAGAGGGACATGCAGAAACATTGCCTCCACCAAAACCAAAATGTTTTCATCTCCCCACAGTTTAACAGAACTCATACAGTTGTGTATGCCTGTGAACTTAAACTTGTTTTCATGTGTCTCATCCTGTCACCAATGTCACTATCCTTATATTTTCCATGTGGTGTCTTCTATCTTCACAGCTTCAGAATATTTTGAATTGTATCTATCTTCAGTACCAGTTAGAGTTCATCCTAGTGACAAGAAAAACAACAATGGCATTTCTCTGAAGCTACAAACAAAAATATGTTTTCATATGATTTTAAAGTTTTCAGTAGCACTAATTTTTCAACTGGACAAACATTTTTTAAGTAGCTGTGTGTTAATATCTTAAGTTTACCCAATCTTGCCTCTGTAATTTGCATTTAATACTATGGATAAAGAACCAATACTAACTTAAGTTAAACAGTTATTATTTACAGCAAGTCTTTTGCAAAGGCTCCACAGTAAGTGTTCTTACCTTACTTCTAGATTTTTTCCTTTTTCCTTTGTTTTCCATTGCTTCTAATTTTTCATTCAAAAGGTCAGCTATACCTTTTGCATCTCTGCTGTCTATGTATTCCCCAAGAACACTTTTCTTAAAAGAAAATAAAAATAGAGCATGTTACACCTATTTTACTGTTCAGACAAAATTCAAAAGGAAAGCAGGGCAGAATACAATGGCCTTGGTAGTTTAATTTATGATTCATGGATATATTTTTGTCTCTGCTCAAACAATGCTAATTTGCATTGTACAAAGAACCACTCTCAGCTGCTGCTTTTCAGAACAACACTAATTTTGTCCTGATCATTAAAGAAAGCTGAAATAGTTACAATTTGCTCACATTTATTGAGGTGAGTGTTTAAGCTAGAAAGCTATTACGAAGTCTGCCACTTTGTAATCTATGTGAAAGTCTTTACCCTTCACCACAGAAAATCTCATGGAATTTGGTGGGATGGTTCAATGAAAGACTTCTAGAACTTCCCTTTAAGTGAACTTCACTTTAAATTAATTAAAAATTCACTTAAAAAAAGGAAAGTAAGTAAAGCCAATTCTCTATCAGATACCATTGAATACTTTTTATTCAGCATTAATACACTTAAAAAGGTCACTATAATATTTCTGAAATGTATTAGTGTTACAAGAATAAAGGCAATTCCCTATAACTAACTGAATACTCTTTTTGTATTTTTAATTTAGAACATTACTTTGTTAGTAAGAAATGTTGATCTGAAAGAGTCCCACTGATAATTGAAATAGTTTGATAAGGTTTTTGAGACAACATAACCATATCTTTTTCATTAATTATCTGTCTTAGAATACATTACATGTCAAAATTGGTCTTTCAATATAATAACATTTAATTATATTTCTCATGAGCCAAAATGAAGTTGTCCATATTTCATTTAGAGAGATACCATCTACTTTTGGGTAGTTGGTGATGGAATTGGTAAAGGTTGAAAAACATTTTGTCACCCAAGGCCTTTGAAATTAATCCCAAATTCTGCTTAAGCCTGCATTTTAATTACTATTAGAATTCTATTTCTATTTAGTTCTATTAATCTGCAGTTTGTTATTATTGCATCACTGTCCTACTATTTTAAGTATTACTGAAACTAATTATTTGGAGACACAGTAATATATAAACAATTCACTTTAATAAGTTATAGAAGTATTCTCTTTAGTTTTAAGGTGAAATGAAATACATTTACTAACAATATCTGGTCACCACTAACAATTTACCTTTGTTCCTTGGTAGGGGTAAAACTTAACAGTAGGATAGGCTCTGATATCAGCAATCTGACAGGTCTGACCATATGCCTGACAGTCTACTTTTCCAGCTTTTACTTTTCCTTTAACAGCCTGAAAAGAAATGTTTGTTAGAAACAAACTACAAGTTTCCATGGGTGAGTATAAGTAAGTAAGTGGAATAAGCCAGCAGTGTAGCTAAAAATAAAAAAAGTGTTGCTCAAATCTTCAAAATATTTCAGAGTAGTTGCTTGCTTGCTTCCCAGACTGTTAGCCATGCCTGTGTATTGTACTTGAATTCAGGGCAAAGCACACCACAGCTCCACAGGCTACTCCATCAAAAGCTGAAATCTGTTCCCAAAAGAAGGTCTCTGTGTCTGTCTGTGCAAGAGACAATGCCCACTGTCTAGTGGGACCCGAAGTATGCATCATTCCATGAGTAGGAGGCTCATGGAAGTATTGTGGTTTTTGGATGACTACTAAGAAATAAAGTGCTGATGAGTAAAACTTTAACCATTGCAATTATAACAAGCATTCAATACATTTAAAAACATACCCTTGCAAGCATCTCAAACTCAGGAGCAAAATTTTGGCAAGGTCCACACCAAGGAGCATAGAAATCAATGACCCAGTGATCTTTCCCATTCAGAACTTTTTCTGTGAAACTCTGAGGGGTGAGGTCTACAGACACCTGTGGTAAGTATCTGTGTAAAGGAAGAGTAACAGTTGTAATACATCCAAAACTTTAAACAATATCCAAATTCCATTTAAGAAAAGCTTCTGAAAGTAAGAACATGAGTAGTCTGGAAATCCCTATTTCACACTTTGTACTATAGGAGAATAACTTCTTAAATGTGGTAAACATAGTAATATGGTCTTCAGGAGATGGGTGGACAGCAAGGAGTATGGTATTTCTCCAAATTTTAAAAGTAGTAAGTGAAAAGATGTAGAAACTTGAACATCTTAAATTAATCAGTACATATACCCAAGTGTTTCTAGTTCTTAATTTACATAGTATTTAAATATGTATTTATCCCATCAAGCAGCTTGTCAACAAAGTTGACTGCAGTAACTTACCCCAATGCCCAGCCTCTGAGTGAATAGGCATCTCTGTGCCATCCATTGTAGCTACTATAAAAACAATAAAGAGAAAACAAAAAGCCAGTTGCACAGTAGTTTGAATTAATCTGGGAAAAAAGCCTTACAAACAACCCACTCCGAAGAGTGGCGATAATCAAAGAATGTAAATGCATATGTTTTAGCATATATTTTTACCCTGCTTTCAAATCTGAATAAATAAAAAGTCTCACAGATAGAATTAAAACCTACAAAATTAAGGACTAGAAGACCAAGACAAGAAAGAGAAGAAATAAAAACTAAGATTCCTTTGCCATTTTAAATTACAGAAATGAAATGGCAAAATAAAAGTAGTAGTTTGAAGTAACAAAGCCAAGGGTATCCAGTACAGTAATATCCTAACAGCCTATTACAATAGCTGTGATAAACCTCTTCTACACAACAGAAGAGGTGTATTTGTCTTGTTTCACATCATAGAATGTTTCCCAGACTGAAGCAATGTACTTACTAATACTGATAAGCTGTGTTTGATTTTTGAGGAAAGAGTCTGATTTCAGGATAGCCCCGAACACTTTCTTGGTGACAGAAAGAATAATATTTTTGGCAATCCACATTGCCTACACTGATTAATCCATTCAACATCTGAAAAAGAAAGAAAGAAGAAAACCTACCATCAAATATGTTAACCAATACTTTTACAGTTTCAGTAATACTTCAGAATTTAAGTCTCAATAACTTAGTTGAGGGAAAAATCTCAACAAAACAGACCAAGATTATCACAAGTCTTTCCTCTTCCCTGTAAACAGATCACTTATATCAGAGCCAGATACCCATGTGCATTCCCTTCATGCACACATTTAGTATAAGCTGCATGCACAGGGCTCACAAGGCACCTACCTTACCTCAAAGGCACCCAGGAGTGGGATTAATTAGTGCAAAGAATGCCCTGTTCCTGTGTGCCCCATCACAGCTCAGTAACTGTGCCAAGCCTGGTGCAGTGCAGATGTGCTGGCAGTGTCACAGTGTGCCTGTGTCCTGAACACACTCTGTTGCCAAGGCCCAAACTACCCAGCATGGGCAGGGAAGCTGGCAATTTCTGAACATGTCCTACAGAGCTACTAACAATTCACAGACTTCCAACAGAATAGTAAATCCTGGCTATAATTCCTAGCAAGTTCTGTCTCAAAGTCACTGGTTTGTTTCCAAAGCCCTTTTATTCCCCCCTCCCCCCCCAAATCTTCTAGTTCAAATTCCTGTAAACACCTCCAGGAATGGTTGTCAGTACAGTGATATTACTTTTGCAAGTGAGAGAACACTATAATGACCTTACACACTTGTAATCAACATGGAAAACTGCACTACAGTATCAGTGTATTGAAGCTTTTAAAAAGCAAAATAAAAACTTTGTATTAGAAACAGTACGAAACTGTCAGGTAGGAATTGCCTGCTTTAGTGGCAGTATTAAGACTCTTGAATTTTCTCAGCTGACAATTCTCTTAAGAATGTGGTTGTCCCATCTCAGCAATTTCCCAGAAGAGGAACAAAAGCAGAAAAGTGTTTGAATGTCATTTACCCTGGCCATTTTCTTCCATTCTGGCATTAAAGCCTGACAAGGTCCACACCACGGAGCGTAGAAGTCCACCATCCAGATCTCCTCTCGTTTTCTTCTCTGGACTAATTCAGCAAACGTCTCTGGTGTTAGGGAGACCACTGAGGGATTCCTAAGATCCTAAATAAAGACAGCCCATGGACATAACTCATTGCACAGCATATTCCCAATCAAGGGCCATCATGTACAAACAGACTGTGCCACATTTTGAGAATGTTCTGTGAAATTTTCTTGCTGTTCTGGCAGGGAAGACTCCACACCACTGAAAGGCATGGAAGCACCAAAAGACATTCCTTCAAGCCAAAAATCATATGCCTAATTTGTTGAGAAAAACTATCAAAAAAGTACACCCAGACTCCAAAAGGGAGGTTTTCTGCCTTTTCTCAATAAAAGGAAAAAAAAAAAAAAGAAATCCAGCTCACCTGGCAGAAACAGGTGTTATGAAACTCAGCCATGCTATTTAAGCTGGAATGCAGAAGAATACATATAGTGCACTGTGGGCCTCTGAATGACAACTGAAAGACTAATCTCCACCTGCATGTGTTCTTGTAGCTGCTTTTTCTGAGCTACCTGGAGAGAAATGTTGCTGCTAAAAGTGAAAAAGAGCCTGTGTATATAGCAGTGAACCTGAATGCTGAAGCCAAGCTGGGTGCCAGAACTCTAGCATCAACAGTGATCAATACTGGTAATTTACAGTTCTGTGAGTTAAGAAAGTTCAAGGACAGATGAAAAATGTGGACAGCAGCAGTCTCATTGACAAAAATGTGAATCCGCCTCCTATATCAAGGTGTGTATGTGAAGCATTTCCACCTTAAAATTTGGAAGTGATGTAATATTAATTCCTTTATCTTCTCCATAAACCAGAAATTATTACTATTATTTTGCAGATTGGAAGGGATCTTTATTTGCTAATGATGTCAAAGAAATTACATGACAGAGCAGGGAAATAAATTCATTAGTTGTCAAGTCTCTGACTGATAGTTGCTGGATCACTTTTCTTGCCGAAAGTTTTTTCACCTTTTATTTTCCTTGTTTAATTAAAAAAAAATTAAAACCTTATCTCCCAACTAAAGAACATATTTGTGTATGAACTGCATAGAACAAGACTGCAACCAACATTATCATTTACATACCTCTATAAACTCCAAGATCTGCTCAGCAGAGTGATGTCCTTCATACTCATGAACATCAGACTGATTGAACACAACTGTTGTTGGGTAAGCTCGAATGTTATGCTGATAAAAAAGACAATAACAAATTGCACAGAATGATTAAAGCTCTTGGACTTGCTTCTAACTGTTACTGGTATTGGTGGCTCAAGCTGCTCATGTGTTCAGTTTGTACAGTACAAGTACTCAGGCTTACATGCAGGTGAGAATCTGACAGCATAACAAATCAGTAGAGAGAAGATGCCAGTTGTATTCAGAGATGGCATCATGTATTCTCAATTTAAAAAACAGCCAGTAATTCTTTTGCCATGCTCCACAAATACAGGGACTAATCCATGGGCCTCCTAAACCTTAGCTTTTAAAGTATTCTCAGTCCTCAGATGGAATGTTTGTACTGTATGAATAACTATTGTTTATCTTTGAACAGTTGAACCCTGTCATTTGAATTCCTCAGTGGGTAAATACATCTAAATAAAACTTGACAAAGTTTGTCCTTTTTTGCTCATTTTCCATGCATTTTCAGACATTAACCCCAGCCCCTAGAATTATTAAATTCTGAGGCTTCTGAAGTCTTCCAGTAACACTATGAAATTAGAATAAAATCTGATCTGTATACTGCATAAATACCATCTGTAGTGGTTATATAGTTCACTTCTTTGAAAAAAATGATTATAGAAGTGCATGTTCAGTTTACTGCCCTTTAGGAAAGTAGTGTTAAAGAGCAAACAGACAGATATTGTTTGCCCATATCCTCCTACCCCCAGTTCAAAGAAAAAAATATTGTTTTAAAGGATTATATCTGTATGTCTTTATTTTTAGTTCCTGTAGCTTACCATGTTGCAAAGGCCTTCATGGACAGTACAGTCCAGTGTTCCAAATTTAAGCTGACCATAAAGATGTTTAGATGCTTTCCTTAGCTCTGGTAACAGAGCTCGACAAGGAGGACACCACTAGAAGACAAAATGCAAGTAAGTGCAATTGCTTTTCCTACAGGTAGCTCTCAGGAGAATATTCGAGATTAATAATCCACTGCTTTGACAAGAGTCTACTAAATACAAAACCAGTTAGGAACTAGAGCTGCCAGGGAATGAGGAATTAGAACACCCTCTCATGATACTGAAGGGCACTTTCAAGCTACTCCTTTGTACCTTGTTACGTAGTTACAGAACAGATTTTAGAAGAAGGACTATGTAGTTATTAAATATTTACCGGTGCAAAGAAATCCACAAGCCATGGTTCCTTATCTTTGTCAGGAAAATTCTGAGGTCCCAGCGTAATGACATGGGAGTTCACACTTTCTTTGGCAAATGCAACAATGTCATATAATATCTTCTTTCCTTCAAAGAACAATGTAGAAAGGAAATTCGATTTTTACCCATGAGAAGTGTAATTAAAAAACTCCTTGAAAGCAATAGAGTCTCTCAGATCCCTTGTATAATCTTTAAACACAGCCTGCTTAAATAAATTTAGCAGGGACTGACTTGCTTTTCCTTAGGAGGACAATGTTAAACTGTCCAAACCTACAGAGGCAGGACATACTGTAGCTGATAGTTGATATGTGGCTAAATATTAAACTGGACAGTTACCTAATATTAGCCAAATAAATGCTTTATCCAAGAGAAAATGTTTTCTGTCAAACAAAATGATGAAGTCTTCTGTGACAGGATTATTGGTCATTTTACCACCTTACTTGTGTTGGAATTAAAAAGTACAATTCTAGATACACTTGACTTGGCAAAGGGATTGACAAGGTAAAAACTTCAAGCAAAATAAATTATATTGATAAATCACAGATATTTAGGTGTAACAAATTCCTGCTCACACAGCTCCAGTGGGCAAAGATCCAGTCTCTTTATAACTTTGTATAAATATTTGTCAGCAGAAATGAACTTGTCTGAGAAACACATTTGATTAACCTGAAATTCTTAAGTTACTGCACAATGACTTACCAAGATTTATTACTGTTCTTAGATTTTAAACTGTTGAACCCCTTCAACATAGCATATAAAAAAGCCTGATTGTTTTGAGGATTATTTTCTCAAAGACTGGAGTGAGATGGCTATTTGTATATGTTCTACATGCCATCTATTTTCTAAATAGTAAACCAAACCATTCAGAAAAAAAACCAAAAACCTCTGTATGCACCGAAGTCCAATGTACTTCTCTTCCACTGTAATCCACACCATTATAAAAATGCTGCATGGATGTGATCCCTCCTTCCCATCTCTGCAGCAATGTAAATTACAGGAAGTATGTAAGGCCTTTCCTTATATACCAATCATTAGATGTGTGGGATCATCTCTCCCCCTTGATAAGTCTAATCTTTTCTAAACAGTGAAAAACTTTCCACTTTTATAACAGCACTGAGGTTCTGACTGAATCCTAGCAGGTTGTTTCTAATACCTCAGAGGCTGAAAAATGAGAACTTCATCTTGCAGAACTGCTTTGTGCCACATACTGGATACAAGCTACACCTGTTCCTGCAAGCTACAGTTTAGCTTCAGGGTCTCTTCTTCTTTAACCAGCATTTCTGATTCCTTTCAGCAATAAACAGTAACATAGTCCCAGCCTTTCCTGAAAGGAAACTGTGATGTTGAAAATGGAAGTAAGTGATAAAAGCCTCAATATCTTGGACAGAAGTTAACAAAGCATGGAATTGGTTTTAGTGCAGTGATACATGAAACCAAATCCAAGTTTGTCAAACTGGCTGCACTGTGTAAGCAGCATGTTAAGCCTCTCTGAAGGGTGTGTCCTACAACGTCCTTTGCTTATCCTACCCAAAGAGGAGCTGTCCTGATCAGCTTCAGAGATGTCATTTGTATGTCATTACGTAAATGATGTTGAAACAGACTGCAAAGATAAAGGACATCCCTCAGCATCTAATGACTGCTTACTCAGGAAAAATAGAAAAAAGAAAACCAAGGGAAATTATACATAGTTTGTGTAAGGCTACATTATGATCAGAGGAAAGGCAGCAAATATTAAAGCTACAAAACTGTTCTTTGGGGAAAAAAGAATGTGGTTTGCCAAAATTTTTGTAATCTCAAAGGGATTAGATCATGAATTAGATTTGCCAAAGTTTCCCTTACCATGATGAATTTCATAATCTCCAGTTCCTTTTCCTTTGAAGACTGCTAAACAAGGCTGATAAACATATAGTTTGTTGCAGATGGTTGGTGAGGAAAGACAGTCGAACTTCCCAACCTATATTTAACAGACAATGCCATTTTAATTAAGTCAGCCTAATTTATATCAATTAATATACTTTGAAAGGGAGTAAAAGTTAGAAAACAAAGGTATAAATATGAAAAACTGATAGCCTTTTTTATAAAAAACAGAGATACTAAGAAAAATTGATGTTCGAGGAACATAATTATGATTGCTTGCCAATTTTTAATTTAAAGGCCAATTCTTTAAGTTTTTATTGGGAATAAAAACTTAAAAGAATTCTCTTTTCCCCCCCTCCAAATATAACAGCAAGGAAGCAAGAAGATACCTAAAATAAATGCAACATTAAAATTCTTTTAGTCAAAGCAACAATTTAAAAAAAATACATACTTTATAGAATAATACAATCTGTAGGCCTTTAGTGCAAAGTTTTAACTTGGTTTCTTTTTATTAAGTAAATAATCAACACAATTGCAGGGTTTTCTGAATAACTAAAGTATAGTTCTACATTTACAAATTTGATGTTGGAATGTTAATTTATAATTATTAACTGAATGGGATCTGCAGCAATGTTTCCAATGACAGAGCAAATTTAAAAGATAACCTCTCTCTACTTCTAAATTATTCAAAACGTACAGGAAATTTAAGTGATCCCTTTAAATAAAAAGCTTTACTGCAGATCTAATATATGATAGTATATCTCTTCCAGTACCAGAGGTGGCATGTGGTGGTTAACAGCTAATAACAATACAAACCATGACTTGATCTTAGAATGTAACCAGCATTTAACATTAGATGAGTGAGCACTCTTACCTGAATATGCTCATCTTTCAGTAGAAATTTAAGTTTCTTAAATTCCTGCACATTTGATTTATCCCCCTCCCCAAACTGGAAGAAAAGCAGCCACCGGTGATGAGCCAGGCGGTCCTTTAAACCACAGGAAAAAACAAACCAACAAAACCAAACAATTAATCCCAACTACACCAAGGTGTAAAATTCTTCAGTGCTTTATAAAGGCAAGTGTCCAGTTATTCATCTCCAAAAGACCTCCACTAAACAAATGCTTTTATGTAGTCCTTCCACTAAACTTCCTTTTACTGCATCATAATCAAGTGGAAAAAATCTGACAGCAAGCTGGCTACAAGCTGCACTCTAATGTTGTTGTTTCTGTGTGGATTTCCTGTTGTAAATTACGATGCTGTGTGCAACTACAAGTGTGGAAAGAGGTTTATTTTTGGCTTTTTCTCCAAGCATGAGTCACTTTTGAGACTTCATTTCAGTTCATAAATAAATTATCATGGATTGACAAGTATTTTCTTTTTCTTTACTAAATTACCAAACAAAACACATTTAAACCAAAATTCCCTATAGTGTAGTTGATTGAAAAAATAACTAGAAAATTGCAGTTGCAGAGTGAGTTGCAATGGCAATTTCTTTGATTTCCTATACTCCTTTAAAATCTCCTCCCCTTTTTTATTTTGCTAAACAACAGAAGTAAATGTAGACAAACAGCATTACATTTTTTTAGGTACAGCTAAAAAGTAATATTCAGTTAAATACTAGGTTGTTATGTAAACAGGATTTGAGAAACATAGAAAATAACAATAAAAATATATTATTTGAAGAAATCTTTGCATATTTTAAAACATTTACCTCTAATGATGCAGCAGAGATGATTTCAAAGTCTGGGAGATGCTGCATTACTTCCTGATATATTTCTCTGGCATCCAAGGAGTTAAGAAACTAGGATGGAAAGTTAACTGTCTTTATTACAAGGAATTACAAACTTCAACCTGATTACTACTCAGTGTCAGGGAACTTATTCTGATTTGTTCCCTTCATTCCAATGGAGAATGCCATTAATATTTTATTTGATCAACTTCTTTTTTATACATGTAATTGTATTTTATACAATTTATAAATTTTACATGTATAATTTTATACATGTAAACATCACTCTCAGAATACTGCTTTTCAGCTCACTTGCCTACCATATTCAGCTCAAGAAATTGTATTTTGTCAAGACAGGGACTAAAGAGTATGAAATTCAAATTTCACACCAAACCCAACAATCAAGTTTACAAGATTTCCAATTTAGTTTTACAGCCTTCTTAACTGCACTGTAGATATTTAGGTTTCCTTAACTTGTAAAATTTTGGAAGTAATATGAATCAGTAACTGAGTTGGTAAGTTAAAAGGTTTAAAGTAGGTAGGTTGCAATTTATTTTCCTCCTTTTAAAAATATAGGTAACAGTAGTGACAATAAAGGAACAAGTCATGCTTCAAACAGAAATGTCTCCCATCAATTAGGGAAGTTAAAACTACCATACAAATGTAGGCTGCAATTTTAGAATAGAACTGAGCAGTAAAATTTGTACTGACAGACACCGTAGGAGTACTTTTATCACACATAGCATTTCTCAAACTTGTAATACCTGGGGCATATTATTTCTGGAATAAAAAAATTAGGGGCACATCAAAGATCATAGAATCATTTAGGGTGGAAAAGACCATTAAGATAATTGAGTCCAAGCTGTAACCAGCTGCCAAGTTCATTACTCTAAACCATGTCCCCAAGTGCAATGTCTACACAATGTCTTTTAATTACCCCAGGGGATACTGACTCAACCACATCCCTCTGGGCAGTTCCAGTGCCTCAAAACCCTTCTGCTGAAGAGAGATTTGCTAATATTCAATCTAAACCTCCCTAGCTCGAGACCATTTCCTCTTGTCCTATCAGTTTTTACTTGGGAGAAGAGACTCCCAGGCTTGCCCATGACAGCTGGGCAGCAGTGTTAGATGCAGCTCTTGGGCCAGCCACAGAGCACTTCCCAGCCCTGACCTCCCAGAGCTGCTCAGGGAGGCTCCTGGGGAGGTGGCCAGGCAGTCACAGGCTGTGTTCACTCTCCCTGCAAACTGGAATCACCTCCAGCGTCACTGCCTGAGCAGACACAGGGATATGAACTCATGCAGAGCATACCAGCTTAGAAGAGAAAAGGAGAAAGCATCTTCTCAGTTGTGTATCATCAGTCTGGAAATGATTTATACATTCCTTTAGCATGGTTATCACTTTGTTTATCTAAATAGATAATGAAAGCAAGTCATACCAAAACACCTCCTTTCTCTTTGTTATTAATGGTGGCTCCAGGTGGAAAGTATGCAGTAGTACTAGATGAGACATCTAAATTATCACAAAGCTCACCCTGGGTGCCACAGTCCATCCAGCCCACATTAACAAGACCTTCCTGTAATTAGGAAAAAACACAACACAAAACAAATCCAAAGAAAAGTATTTTTAAATTTCAGGTGCAGAAATGCTTTTGAAAATCCCAACACAGGCAATTATAAATAATACTTAGAAAATGAAAATAAACAATACTCTAATTTATTACATAATATTAATCCTTATTTTATAAAATTCTTTAAAAAGTTTGTTATTTCAAAAACTACTCAGGCAAAGTATCTAATTCTTCTAAAAGTTAACATGTGCTACCTTGGTTCTACTAAACTCAGTGAGAGTGTTAGTTACAATTTGATGCTTTCACTTTTGTTATTTTGTTTTAAATGTAACAGGTAATGCTTTCAAAATGAAACACTGCTTACCAACATGCCAGCTAGCTTAAGGCGGGTTTGGTAACTCAAGCAATCTGCAAAACAAAAATTTTTTATTTACAAATATAAAATCTCACCTTATTAATTCACTAAATCTACTCTTGCTTAGAATTGCCCCTTTTCTCCCTAAGAACATGGCATGCTTCTTGGCTGTTCATCTAGTATTCCTGAAGTTGTGATATCTAATAATTAGCACTTAATGACTGTACTCTAAGTTAAAAAGCCCCACAAATAATATTCTCTTGCTTCATCAACACAGAATTCTCATTTAAACAATTTTACCATTTTACTATAAATACTAACCTTTAAAATTTGTTAATCACTGAAAAAAATTAATCCAAGTATCTACATAGATTCTTGGAATGATATTTCAACGGAAATATCAATTTTCTGTGATATGAATAATAATTCACTACTATAAATATATGCTTTAATTGTCCATCCACACTTTGAATAGCAGCCTTTGGATACAGACTTTTTTTTAACATAAAAAGACGCATTAACTTCTCCTTAACTGAAACAAAGTTGAAAACATAATAACAAAAGGGCTGTAACTTGAAATCAAACTATTTACAAATGTAAATCCAAGCCTGAACCTCTGGTTATTCAGTTCTCAGAACAAAGGTCTCTTCATAAGGCTGAGAAATCTTTATTTATCAAAGGTGTAGTGCATTTACTTAGCTCCACTAGCTAACCAAGATAACTTTCTCATATATTTTATCCAGTACTGATCCCAAGAAAGCCAGGGACAAACAGCTACCAAAAACTACTCTGATGTGAAACCAGTGGTTAGAGGCAATTACTGTGTGCAAACCTAACTTAGGACTTATTCATCTGAACTTTAATATTGGTGGTTTAAGGGAGAGATACAGCCTTTCTGCTACTCAGCTATCAAGAGAAGCTGGCATGTGCCTCAGTAGTACCTGTCACCTGAGCTGGAAACTGAAGGGAGAAACCTTTTCTGCCACTTCCCCTCCTGATGGGTTACACTCCAGTGCTGCTTTAATGACTCACAGGACATTACAGAAGCACAATAACATAATATTTCCATTAATGTCCCTTTTGTTGAACTACTTTTAACAGAGAGCTTAAATGACCCACAGGCCAAATACTGTGGTGACCTCAGATGCTTTTTAGCAGCAAAAGGGAATATGCTGCTATCATCAGAAGTCCTTTTTTTGGTCACATTATTTAAAAGGTATTTAATATACCTACCCCCATGTTCTGCACAGAAGGTGATCAGCCAACCAACACCAGATGCAAACGAAGTTTCAATAGCATTTACAAAATTTCCTAAGAGGAAACAATTTGCATCAGTTTGCGACTAGTTAAATACGACCATGAAACAAGGTTTTATATTTGTATTAGCAATTTACATGAACTATTTTTATTCTCAAAAAGAAGACTCGACAATAGTTGACAGATTCAATCATACGCATAGTTTCTTCCGTATTTTATACAGTAAAAACAATTTCAAAAACAGCCCCCCAAGCCAACACGTGAACATTACCTGCCCATAACTCAGTGACTGTGCTTGTAACATACTGCATGGCAAAGTTCTTAAGGCTCTCTTTTGACCTGTCTCCATAATATTTCACTGGTTGCTATAGAAAACAAAGAGTAACGTTTATAAAATTAAAGAAGAAAACTAAGGCAGATAACCCCATCCCAAAACCTAGTGTGTTCTTCTAAGAGTACTAAAGCAACTGCAGGATCAGCCCCCACTACCACCCTAACTGTTCTGTCCCTCCCCTATCAGAATGTTTGAAATTTAACCTTAATTTAAATTTTGTAATGTGATTTCTTTCCAAATGTTCCAACATCAGGATAATTTAGTCTCAGAAACACCAGCTCCTAATGATTGTATTTCTATTTAAATAAAAATTGCTTACATCACTCCATTTAGCATTCAACCTCTTAAAACTTATAATTGTCAAAATGTACCCATCTATTTGAGTGCACTTTGTACACCGCCCCAGCAACACGACTTGGCAAGCAGCTATAAAGAGTGACACACATCATGCAGGTAGCATGAAGGGAATCTTGCAGAAGGAATTTCCAAGTTTCTTTAGGTATATGGTCATAGTCTTTAAGACTCAAAACCACAAACCATGTTTTGTACTTGAAAAGTCCTTTACAACACTGTAAGAGAAACTGTTCAAGGAGACTTGTTGCTTTGCTACAGCATCTCTGCTGACAGGAGCTGCCCAATCAGAAGTGATGTTGCACAGAAAAATTATTTAGAAAAACCACTGTAAAAATATATTAGCATTTATTTCAAATTATATATATATATATATATAAATTATATATATTAAAAAATACAGTTTTTGATGTTAACTTTGTAAAATAATTTGACCAAGGTAAAGAAAAAGTTATATTTGTTATTAAAAGAAATAACATACTAAAAAGGAAGATCTTTATTAAAAAATCTCTATGACTGAACAAATATTAAAGAAACACTTCAGATTTCATTCCAAAAACACTTGAAGTCTTAACACTCACCATTCCAGTCTTGAAAACATACAGACTGGGGTAACTGTTAATGCCTTTAATTCGACACAGCATTCTATTATCTCCACAGTTCACAGCTCCAATGCGTATTACTCCATCCAGCTCCTTAGCAAATTCTCTCCACTAAAAAAAAAGTCAAAAAAGAGGCTATTTTGCTAGAAAGAAGTAATGAAAAATGAGCTCATGTTTTATTTCTGGCATTTTGCATTGTTGTCTCTGGTTTCAGCTTCAGTGTAAAAATCTGCTTTATTAAGTCTTATGCTATTAAAACCAATGAATTTTCAGAGTTCATTCACTTGGTTTACATACCGTAGGTGCTAAATCATGGCAGTGGGAGCATCGAGGAGAGTAAAAATTCACAAACCACAGTTCTCCTGAGTTAACAGCAGCATCTAGATGGAGAGAAGAAAGTTTTAAGTAAATCAGCATATCCACAATGTAGTTACATCTAGGATGTACATTTTTGCTATACTGTAGTCCCCAAAAGATGTATTAAGTATTTAATGTCAGGCACAGTAACTCATGCTGCTGTAGGCAAGAGCAGAAAATCCTATTTCAGAAGGTATCAGCACCCTGACTTTCAGCACCTGTTCGATTAATTAAGAAAAAGAAGTACTGTCTGCAGATTATTCTAGCTGAAATGTGTGATAGCGTAAGTCTAGTTACAAAATACAAATTCTAAAAGATTTTTACCCACTAGAATTTTCCATTTCTTTATATTACTTAATGTATTTAGTGAGTCTCATTTTTATGAAGAAATCATGTCTAATGCAATTTAAAAATCCAAGTTAATGTAATTACTAGAAAAGTCAAGGGAAACATAAATCATCTTGCTTATGAATGAAAACAACAGCAACAAAATATACACAAAGAGCAGTTATTTAATTACTTGGCTTTCAGCCTGTCCAATTTTCTTCTAGTGGATTTTGTAACCTTTATTCGCCTATATTAAAATATCCTCACAAAAAAGACAACTAAGGAATATGTAAACCCTGCAAATAGATTAACCAAAGCAAGACTGTGTCCTCAGGGAGACCTCAGGATCATGAGGGTCTGCTATCGGAACAATTTACAAGACTAATTCAGCATGTAGATCCAATCTTGTGCACAGGAAATCATACTCAATATGCAGATGAAAAAAAATCACACAAAATCCCGTAGTTTTACTCTAGCCTCTCTTAGTTACAAACAACTTATTTGCAATTTTAAAAGGAAAAAAGCCTGGACAACATTCTCATTGAAACTGTTATTTTTCCACACCTTGTTCTCTTTAGCTGTGTTTTTAGTATCTGGTATCACCTTCTGGTTTTGAACTACACACAATTGGCTGGGTTTCACAGAAAAGTATTATATTAGAAAAGTTTTATCAAGTGCATATTTATACAAGAGAAACAGCGACCATAAATAAGGAGTAATAAAATTTTAATTAAAATAATTTCCTTTTAAAGACTTCACAAAATAGCTCTAAAACTTAATGTAAGCTGTTTATTGATATTGACCGATTTGCTAGCTAGTGTTTAACAGGAAGCGTTAAGGGGATTTTTTTTGTTGTTTGTTTTCTCATGTGAAGATGATTTTTCAACATGTGTTTGTGAAGATAGGTAAGAAAAGCCTACCAAGAAAAACTCAAGATGTAAAAATTGTACTTTGGGTTGTCATGTTTATTTATATAAAAAACTTACCAAATTCTCCTCTATCCAATGTTATAATTTCAGGATCATCGTCATAAATACCTATTAAAAAAACCCAACAATTGCTTTTATTTTCCCACCTTTAAAACAAACTATCATCTTATGCACAACAGAAGACAGTAGATTTAAGTTGAAAGACTAAGCTGACAAAGAGGTTTTACAAAAATGCTATCCTTGTTTAGTATAATGGACCCGGATTTTAACCTCTTGCTAGCTCACTCATTTTCATGCTACCACATCCACTATCAGAACATTCTTCTGATAATTTAGTAACAAACATGGGGTGAGCAGAGAATTAGTACTACTGCTGTTATAGCAAGACCATTAGGTATTCCTAAACCAGATGTCAGATTAAAATCCAAGAAGCCTCAGCTCTCACTGAGAGCTTTATGTAACATCCAGATGTTCCCACACTTTCTCAGCCTCTGGTTACCTACACATTTAGATGACACAGGTGTTTCCAGCCACAGACTTTTCCACTAACAAAGTGTGTGTGTGAATGCAGCGGAATAAAGTGGGTAAAACAAAGGTGAGGAACACAAAACTAACCAGTCCTACCTAGGGCATCACTACAAAACACTCCACACCACTTCAACTACACAAGAAAGGCAGTGCAGAGTACCAAAAATACTATTAAAGAGCATTATATTATGCTACTACAATTGCAGATCTTTTACAGTACCTAACACGGTGAGATGTCATTTCACCTGAAGTACACAAATATCAAATGTAAATAAATAATGAGAGAAATTAATTTCTACAGGTGACAAGGTACTTTTTATATTACTTTCCATTTATATCTCATGTAATATAGTACATATGCTCATCCATACATATAGATAAAGCTTTACTTTTATATACACATATGAAATATAAAAATAGATGTTCCCTAAATCATTGATGAATAGACATTTCAGGATACTGTTTCTCAATCAAGCACTGAAACTTCAGTTTATCTGTTTATCTGTTAAATCTCTTTATCTGAAGAAATTTTAGGCTAATTTTCATATTTTCCTGTGATACTTGTGCCACTGGTTTATTTAATTTCAATCTGCACAGACATTAATTTCCTAGAGATTAGGACACAATATATCAAACAACACTAGAAAAAAATTGTTGCCAAGGTAGAGGTTCCTTTCAGCTGTTTCCTTCATCCCAATCAAACTATGTTCCTCAGTTCCCTGTTGTAGTTTACTCGTGTTACAGCAGCTCTGAGAATCATTAATTGCAGCCTTTCCCTACATCTACCTAAAATTTGTTGAGACAAACATTAAGTAACTTGTCTCAAGATAATTTTAGGTATTATTCTGTTATTTTTTTTTTCAGTTTCTGCTACCTTTTTATTGATGTCTAATTGCATAAAGGCATATCAAATAGGTTTGACAGTGCAAAAATTTCCTCTCAAAATCCCCCTGAAGAATACTAAACAAAGAAGATCCTCCTGCATTAAAAAGTTAAAAAGAGTCCTGATAAAATATTAACACTGACATTTAAGTGAAAAAAATCTTTGCACTTTAAAAAATAAACAAGAAGTGAGATGACCTATAAAAAGGCAAGCAGCAGGAACAAGATGCTAGGTAAATAGATTGCATCTTTGGATAGCCATTAACAGGGTAAATAAAATATTGGGCCAGCAGAGAGAAAGCAACAGCTACAGAGCAGACAGAAATCTGGAGAGGACACATAAGAAGCATGTGAAAAGCTCTGATATAGATCTGAATATGGCATTTCCTTGTGACTGTTTTAAGCAAATCACAAACATACATCATAACTTACCAAAATCATAGCGATAAAAATGCCAGCTCTCGTAACGACCTCCCTGCTGCTGATCTTCCAGACCCTTCTCTCCATATTTATCATACTTCTTCCGTAGGTCTTCATCTTTAAGGACTTCATATGCTCTATTTATTTTCAAAAAATTTTCATGTGCATTTGGATCATTCTATTTAAGGAAAACTATAATTAGTAATTAATTAATAAAACATATAGTGCATATAATGCTGAGAAAATTATCTTTGGAAATATTTTTATATCCCTGCTAAGGATGTGAGTTGTGATGGAAGCAGACATTGTACTGTGATCTCAAACCAAACTACAGTAAAGTTTTCCTTCCCCAAAGCCAGATCTGTCCTCTTATTTCTTCCATCCTCACTCAAGTACCAACTGAAGTACAAAGTGAACCTTACTGGCTGCAACATTCTCCAGTGAACCCTCTTTTTTCAACTCTCTCTTCAGTGGAATTTAAAAAAAAATACTCAAGAATGAAGACATACCATTTCCTCCATAATCTTTTCCCCTCCTCTAGAATCCCTACTTGACCAGTTCAAAATCTCTGCTAGAGACAGATTCATCCCTTCTGGCCTCCTCCTTTTATTTAAAAAGGATTTTTGTTCTAGGCAGCTTGGGAATTAGAATGGTGAAAAATCTGCAGACATATTTGCAGTGTAAAAGTGGTGGGCAAAATGCGCCACACAGTCCTGCTCTTTCAAATTCTGCTTACACATTTCATTCAAAAGACACTTTTTCTTAAGATTTTTTCATTTTTTTGGGGCTAGATACACAGGAAATTAATTACTTTTTCTTAAGTAATTAGACATTACTTAATATAATTTCTAACCCATTAGACAAATTATGGAATTTGGCAAATTATGGAATTTGTCTAATGGGTTAATCTTCTATACATGATCTCTAAGGTTGAAAATAACCTGTTGACAAATCTTTCTTGGTATCTGCATGCTCAGAAACAACAGAACCTGACCGCAAGGCCATTATTTTGAAAGTATCAACAGAGAAAACAAAACTTTCATTTCATACACATTGGCATTCCTAACTTTGATGACATCTGTCTTTCTCTCTGAGCGCTGTCAGAGGCTCCACTGTAGTCAGTGAAGGCAGGCCCTGAGCTGATATGAAATACTGCTGTCTTTTGGGACTCCATGCAGTTGTACACACAAAGTTCTAAACCTTTCATTTTCTGTGAATTTCTGCTTATTTCAAGTCATTTCAAGGAAAAACTAATTTCTTTGTATTTCAGAAATACAGTAGCACAGACTGGGCCATTCCAATCCTTTCTCTCCATTTAGTCCAGAGCTCTCTGTAACCTCCACCCTTATCCCTCAGCAGTCCCAGGATGTCTGTTTTATTCTGCTTGATACTTGATACTTGGGGACTGATGTCTTAGAACAGGCTGCTCTTCTTTGATGTTTAGAGGAGACTTCAGGGTAGGGACACAGCAAGTCCCCCAAAACTAAATGGAAAGAGGAAAACTCAACAGCTTACCAAGAAGGTAATATAGTACACAAATAAGTTTTCCCCTAGTTACAAAAAAATAAGTGAGAATTAAAGAATCTTGACTCTTTTTACTACAGCAATTTAATGCGGCCCAAATTCAACAAAACCATGTATTACCACTCGTAACACTTTTTTGTACATTTTCTCTGCAGAAAATCTGAGTTGAACTATATAATCAGGTGGCTACTTCACAATAACAGAAATGCATTTTTGGTAAATTAAAACTGCTTTTTGTTTAAACACCAAGATCCAATAAGTCAACAACTTGAACTTGTGAAAAGGTAACTTACCTGATTTTTATCAGGGTGCAACTTTAATGCCAGCTTTTTGAATGCTTGTCGTATTTCTCTACTACTTGCTTCTTTGGATACTCCAAGTAAACTATAGTAGTCCTGATCAGTGCACACAAGAACTATTACACATACAAAAACTAGTAATAAAGACCTTTTGAAATATCTAGTACAATCTCCTTTGGATGCTAAAAACTCCATTATGAAGCTTTTGGAAATTTCAGAGGCTCTGATTCAAACAGACTTTGGGAAGAGTCTCCAGTAAATGTGCCAATATTCAGAGATACAGCTGTATTTATGGCAGAACTCTTCAAAATGCCTGTCCTACTTCATGTCACGATTCTTGCTGAAAAGACACCCTGTAAGATGACAGAAGAAAAAACAATTAAACACTACCTCTTCAGTAAAGACAGGATAGTAATGCACCCCACCATCAGCTTGTGCAGACTGCACCTGAGCATCTAAGTTGCCGGGTGGCTAATTATCATTTCTGAAAACCACACAAGTGGTAGTCCATCTCTTACTTGTCACCTTAATTGAGGTAACCATGCACAGCTTCACGGAATGGCACCAAAAGCCACGCACCTGTACCGCATTAGAAAAGGCGGCTGCGGGAGGGCTCCCACTCACCTCCGGCAGCAGCGGGGCTCATTCCGGGAAGGGCCGGGGCTCGGAGCCGCCCGCTGAGGGGGCTGCGGACGCCCCTGGCAGACAAAGCCGGAGCCGCAGGTCGGAGCCCCGCGGGGCCGGGGCCGGGCTGCGGCGGGAGGCTCCGGGGCGGGGCGGGGCGGCCGCCGCGCTCGGCCCTGCCCGGAGCGGGGCCGGCCCCGGGCTGGGCGCTGCGGGAGCCGGCGGAGCGAGCGGGCCGGGCGCGGGGCAGGCCGGGACGGCGGCGCCTTCCCGGCGCGGCGGAAGGGCGGCGGGATCCGGGATCCGGCTCGGCCGGCGGCGGGCGGGGCCGCTCCGGGGCTGACGTGGCCGCCCCGGGCGGGGGCTCGGCTGCTCCCGACCGCTCCCTGCCGGGCACCGGGCCCGCCCCGGCCCGCCCCTTCCCCGGCCGGGCCCGCCCCGGAGGGGAGCGGTGCGGTGCCGGCGGGGCGGCTCGGCCCGGCCGCGGAGCTCGGCCGCGCTCCTGCCCAGTCCGCGCCCTCAGCGCAGAGCCCGCCCGCAGAGCCTCTAGGGTCTGTCCCGGGCTTGCGGGGGACTTCTTTTAACAGCTCACATAGGGCTGAGAGCTATTAAGCACTTAATAATCAGTTTTTACGGTTTGTGGAGAAAAAAAACGTACGTTGTTTTATGAGCAGGGCCTAAAAAGCAGGTTATCAAATACCTGTACATTTCAAGAAGTCTTTACAAGCATTTTCTTTTTAAAAGATAAATCGGGATTTTATTGCAATGCCTGTAGTGCAGTGTTTCTTACAGTTTGCTCCTCTATGCACTTGCTTTGTTGGAAATTATGTCAGAAAGTCTTGGTTCACTCCCTTGCTCTCGTTTATGTAGATGGAACTAATTATAAGTTCTGACTACTGCTTCTGACAATGTCAAAGTAACACAGAAGTACCTAAGGCTCATTGTTGAAAGGGAATTCTTTTTGTGCTTGCTCCTTAGTTTCAGATACTTGAATAAGTTTCCATTGTGAAATATTTTTGGAAAAGTAGCCTACTGAATCAGCAAATACAAATATTTATTCCAGTGTAGCATACCTGATAAGTTGGTTTATAGTGTGCACATTATTACATGTTATTACACAAACCACAACATCTGTCAAACTAATGATGAAAAACATGCCTGCTGAAATGTGTATTTCCTTCCCAATGGTTATGTGCCAAAGTAGCTCCGTGGGTGGTGCCTTTGCTGTTAATTTTCAGTTTTTGGAATTTAGATGAGTCTAGAAGCACTGACTCTTTGTTGCAATGCTTGCTCCTTTATGTGTGAATTCAGTGACTTGGGCTCTTTCAGATGGGGTGGGGTTAATGTATTGCAGTCTTTAAAAGCTCATTTAGCATATGATAATACCTAAAATCAAGCATGTTACAATGCTTTGGTATATAATATAAATCTACATAAGACATACGAAATGTGTCTGTCTGAAGTAAGTTTTGTGTAACTGCTTACTTTCAGGCAAGCTAAATCAGTTCCCCCTCAGAACTCACATGCAGCAATGAACTATATGTGGAATGGGTAAAAGCTCTCCTGTTTATCTGGAGTAATACACAAATAGGCATTTCTGTATCTTCATTTGTGATTAAAACTTTAATAATAACAACCTTTAATTTAAATTAATATTATATATTTGCAAGTAGTGCATGTCTGAGTGTATTATTCACTCAAATACTTGCTTGAATTCCTAGTGGTAGTGAGTTTTATGAGTTTCTCTGCTGTTCATTTTGTCAGTGTCTTTGAATGGCTAATTTAAGCATTACAAGAGATGGTGAGCAAATGCTTTTATGTAGTCTTGAGGATTCTGATTATTTTAGCACCTAACTATCCTAGATTTATCGTATTGCTGTAGGTTTTTTTTTTTTCAAGTTGATGTCCTGATTTAATAAAATGCTTCAATTTTGTTTCTTTGTGTTGTTGCTGGGAATTTTTTGGGGTTTTTTGTTTTGGTTTTTTGTGGGTTTTTTGTTTGTTTGGGTTTTTTTTGCAACTGCTGTTTTTTTTATGAAATTGTGTCTACATGTCTAGATGAGTTGCTTCTCTTTGTACACTGTGCTGGTCATACATAACGAACTGTGCTGTGACATAGCTGAATTTCATTGATTAAGGAATATTTATGAATAGTTTGGTTTTCTCCCTTGCTCAGTGGTGTGGACTTGGCTCAAGAGGAGCAGGACAGACTTGGAACTCTGAGCTTCAGTGTGGTGCAGAGGTGGCCAGGAAGAACCAGGAAAAGCTGCTATAGCTTAAAATGCGCAGTGTGCCCTAATGCCAGAGCCTTTGATTTTCAAGAAGGGTGTAATGACTCGTGTCCCAGAAGATTTCACATGACTCACAAGTCACTTAATTCACGCTTTGCGATAGGCATTTGCCACCTGCTTATGTAAGGACCCTGCTGCAGTGTAACTAAGCAGGGCCATTTGTGCACACAGTGTTACCTTTTCCCACCTATTTGAGCTGTAAGCCTGGAGAACAGACTGAAGTTCATTCTCGTCTAGGGTTGTCTCTGGTAGTCACACAGGTAAAAAGCCCCCTGATTCAGTGACTATATTGTTTTGTTTATTTCTGCCTTTTACTGTTTGTTGTGAATCAGCTTTATAAAGTAATGCCAAGAACTATACATAATAATTGTGAAGCCCTTACTTTTGCTGAAATTGCCCCATCAAATTTGGACTTAATAAGGATTTTGAGAACTTTTTTCACTATGCTCAGTTTTTTCTTTTCATCCCTCTTTTTTTCTGCCAGCTGATTGTGGCGCTGTGCAACTGTGCAACCTGATTTTATTTTCCCCTGGGGAACCTGGGAACCATGCACCTTTTTGTTTTTTATGAAATGCTTTCTAAGTGAGTTCATTAAGCCTTCTTCATTATCTCAAACCTCTCACACTCCTCAGTAGTCATGTCTAGCTTTTACAGCAGCATCCAAACCTGTATCTTTAGTGCTGGTTTGATGTTTCATTTAATTAAATATTTAGTTTTATTTATTCTGGTTTTTTAAAGGGGATAAAAAGGCAAATTCTAAAATATTGACTTTTAAATTAGAACTATTTAAAATAAAGGAAACCAGTAGAATTATGGAAAAAGTTAGTATTACCATCAAGAAGAAATAGGAAAGAAGTGGACAACTAGATTTTTCACATGTATTAGGAGGTAGAAGCCAGATCAGTAAGTTAGTATTAGATATGATGATTTTAATTATCTGGTTGATATGGTGCATATGTAAAATTACTTTAAATTTAGAAAGCCAGTTGGAAAGGATGCCATCAAATACCATTTTACAGAATATATAAAATGTTTAATTAAGCAGTAAAGCAATATAAACCATCTGCTTCTGTTGAAATAGTCAAGATGTTAGAATGCCATTTCTTTTAATTTAAAACATCTATGCATTTTTGATTGCTTTAAAATTAGCATTCAGCTTTCATAAGGACTTGCCTATTTTTTCCCTTTAGTGAAATATGCAATAACTGCTAATGAAGAGGACTTTGAACAGAAATTCTGTTCATTGAGCAAATTTTGAACTTTATTTTAACATACCAATTTTTGTCAGTGAATTTTTTTGTTCTTGCTAGCAGTTTAAAGATTAAAAGCTACAGTTGGATGCTTTCTGCATGTTGCATGGTGGGTAATTTCCAAGGAACTGGGTTTTGTTGTATTTCATTCATCAGCTGGGCCTTTTCCTGCAAACTGCTTCGTTGATGCTCGGTAGCTGAAGGTGTCATGAGACAGCTCTTTCAGGCCAGAGTGCTGCAGACTAACTCGTCTTGCAGGCTGCTGAAGAGTCAATATGAGCTCACAGAATCCCCTAGCTTGTGTCTCCTGGCAGGAGAAGGGGTGTGAGCAGAAGGGATATGTCTCTTCAGTCATTCCCAGTGGCAAAATTCCTGGGAAATCCTTGCACAAATGAAAGCCACCTGCCAAATCCAAACTAAAACCTAAACATTCAAAAAGGAGTTTACAAGGAATTCCATATCCCTGTTAGCAGGTTTTCAAAATCTGTAAATGGAGCATGGTGAATTGAACAGGCAAAGCTGTATTTGTCTGGAACTTCCAGGTTTATTTGGGGGTTCTCTGATGCAGTTGGAAAGCTGTTTGCAGGGTGGTTTGTGCCAGTTTTGAAAAGATGAGGAGATAAAATGAGGTATAGCTGTGGGGGCAGAAGTTTCCTGTAACGTATTCTTCACAGTCTAGGGATTTCTTTACAGGTCTTGAACACAAAAATGTATGTTCTGTCTGACATGATCTGCCAGTTGTTGATTTTTGAATTCCTGGCTATGGTGTTATAAAGTGTTTTTTCCCTTGTACCTTCCAGGTCTTGCATCTCACTTTGTTTCCTAATAGCATAATAGAAATCTTTATAGCTCTCTTCATGCACAGTTTTATATATACAGACACTGTTATAAAAACATAACACCTGTGCTTTTGTAAATCCAAAATAGGACAGGTAAGCTGTGAGATCCAATATTTTGTGGGATTTTCAGGCATCTTAGGTGAAGAGACATTCAGAGATGACTTCACTATAGTCAGCTAAAAGGGTAAAAATGTTGACAGATTTGATTCCAAAACCCCTGTCTTCCCTTCTTCTGTAATGGCATAAGAGTTTTTCCTAATTCAGTAATAATTTAAGGATGGGGTGACTAATTTGTATGCAAGGCATCCATAAACATGACTGGGTCTTAAAATGCTCCACATCTGCAGTGAGACCTCACATAGAGGGGCATGCAAACCACAGCAGTGTAGCAGCTGGTGGAGCTATCTTGGTATCCTTGAAGTTTTTATTAAAGAAAACAGAAAAAAACCCCCAAGATTACAGCTCTTCAAAAAGTCTAAATCAAAGCAGAAACCTTGAAAAATGATGATAGATGTCTCACTTTGGAAAAGAGTAGCAGTCATCTGTCAATGTACAAAAAAAAAAAAAAAGGCAAAAAAGGGAAGATGTTCTTAATATTCACAGTATTTAGTCAATATTTCACAAGATGGGCTTCCTGCTTCTCATTTATCATTTCAACTTCCCTTTGGAGGTTTCAGAGTTTTAGCAGCATGCTCTAATTCTACTGACTTACTGCCACTTTGTGTGCTGCACTGGCCCCTTTTCAGCAATTCTGAACAGTCTGGCACTGTTTGAAAACAAAACAAAGCATTCCTATTGCACTACAGAGATTTCCCATCTTCACAAACTGCATACTACGGCTATGACCTATGGAGAACAAGTAAAATTATTGACTTTAAGATGATGATATGAGTTAGAATAAAATGAGACAAGTCTGTTTCTCCTGCTTCCTGCCTCAACTGTAAAGCTTTCTTGTTTACTTAATGTTAGGTCGGCTGGTGTGTGTGCATGTGTGGCTGGATGACTTGCTCCAGGCTGAAACCCAGATTTTCTGCTCCCAGTTGATGAGTTTATACCTGGCTGCTGTGCTCTTTATGGAGTGCAGTTATTCCTGTAGACTGTTAAGTCCAAATCTAGCAACTTGGACTAGAAAAAGACATGTTCACAGGAAGCAGAGGCAAAAGTTAAAAAGGTGAAAAAAGTCAGTGATCAGGCACATTTGGTTAGAGGAGGGATGTTTTTAGGCTGGGAAATAAAAAGTTGTGCTTGTTGAAGGCAGTGAAGGGGACTGCCTGGTAATACTAGTTTAGTTATTTAAAGATTAGTACTTTTCTGTATTAATACCTCAGGCTGTGATCTTTTAGTCTTGCTGATGATCACCTATTCACAAAAATAGCCTTGGACATCATGAGCATTATTATTGTAACATGGGTGACTTTGCAGAGCAAGCTGTATGGTGTAATTTGCACAGGGTGCCTCTCTTGGTTGGTGTACAAATCTATCAGAATTCCATTCTATTTGTCTTTGTGCTTCAGTATATCCTCATGGCTGTTGCATTTCTTCTAATCTGAAGCATAACACTTAGCTTGTAGTGGAAACTAGGCACCTCAATTTATCTCTGTGTTCCATACACATTATGGCAGCTTGTCTGCAGACTAGAAACACAGCTGTCTCACACATAGGTCATTCTTTTGGTTTTATTTAATATTTTACTATTGAAGAATGAATCAGGTGTTTGACTATTGTTTGGGGAGCTGATGCTGTCCCTTCCACACTGTGAGCAGGTAGAGGTTTATTCATAGCAGATGTGTTCTAGAATAAAACACCAAATTGCATACACTAGAGTACTGTATTAACATGATCTCTTCAGCCTATATTGTACCTGTCTTACCTGCAAAACCCCCATTGTGTTATCATGCTTAATTTGGTTCTGAAGGTGGCATTGTGAGGAAAAGCATTCACTTCCACTGGTATGTCATATACATTGCTTATACATCTGACTGCACAGGGTGCTGCAGTTTAAGCTTTTGAGATAGTATAGAGAATTTAAAACTGATTTATTTGCATTATTTACATTGTATTTATTTACATTGTAAATACATTATTTACATTGTATTTATCACTTTATTTACATTGTATTTATTACTTCTGATGAAAATAAAATGTTTAAACTCCCAGTAGATAAACTAAATACATTATTTTAAATTTCTTGTGATTCATATTCAGCTATCTTTAATGAGCCCAAGGAATGATTGCCAACTAGACTTGCCTCATTAATTTAAAACTAACGTTAATAGCATTATTTTTATTTGTATTCCTTTAAAATTGTTCCCTCTGCTCCTGTTACATTCACGATCCATAAATAGATTCTTAATTCATGCTTTGAATCATCATATAGTTATGACTTATTTGCTGAAATTGTTATAAAGCAAAGATTTCTAAGGAACAGTAGCTTTTAAAGCATCTATCAATTCAGTCAGCACTGGAGACATTTGCCATAAACGTATGTGCTAAAGTCAAAAAACCACTGTTTTAAATGCCCAGTCTGGATGCTGGGCTGGATCCTAAGCTGCTTTCCCTATGGTGTGAACTGGTGTAGTTTTATTGAACTCCCTGGGAACTATCACAGCGTCTTCTTCACAACCCTGGACATTTATGTTATTTCAACTTCTTTACTAAGTGGTGTTGGAATTTTAAAAAATGCTTATGTTTGATTTTGACTCTTTTAGCGATTTATGTTTGATGTGAAAAGTTGTTGTAAAATATGTTGTTTCTTATAAGCAAATTAAAAGGCTATTACTAGCACTATTATGAATTAAATACTATTGAAAGGAAACTGTTCAGGACACATGGTCTTAGTTCTATGAGCACTTTGTATTCATATGCATTTGGGGAAAAAAAACAACAACCCAAACCATGATTATACTGAAGCGCTTATACTTAAAATGCAATCAAGGTCATAGATTTAAATGCTACAAAAATGCCATAACGTATTCACTTGATGCAAGAATTTATCAGAATATGGTTGAAGCTAGTTACTGTGATTCATTTTTGTGATGTAAACTATAATTCATACATTGCAAATCAACATGTTTCAATCCTGATTGTCTTGGATATTTATTTTAGATATGTAAGCAGTTTTACACTGCTTGGCATTTGTTCAAAAATACTGGATTTACTAAGGGCTTTGTACTTGTCTTTTGAGTAAACAACATTCAAGCACTGCTGTTGCTTCAGCTGGCTGTGCTAGGGCATGGCAGGTGTGGGCTTGCACTCGAGCAGCTCTGTCCTGCCCTGGGGCCATGGCAGAGCTGAGGTGTGGGCAAATCCCAGGTTCATTGGAGGAGAGCAGTGCCACTTTGTGTGGTCTTGCAGGGGGCCCTGGGTCCCACATAGGCTCAGCTCCCATCTGGATTTGCTTCTGTGTTCAGTGGGGCTGCCACTGGTGAAGTCAGGGATGTGAGAGTGCAGCCATGTGTCTGAACTGGGCTGTAGCACAGAGGAGCTGGGCTCACCCAATTGCACTGACCTCAGCAGCACAGTAGGGTATGGAGAGCACTGGATCAGACTGTACCAGGCTCAGTTGAAAGAGAGATTTTTCTACTATTATCCCCTATGAAGGGAAAAAACATGGAACTCATCTCAGCTAGGATGCGGCAATTTAATGCTCAGATCCCTCTGCTTTCACTCCATGCCATGCACCTTACAAAGCAAAGCTCCCAGAAAAGCTTTCTTGGTTTGGTTTAAGAATGTTGACTTTGGCTCAGCCCCAGGCAGAACAGTCTGCTGGAATAGCTGCAGTAATAGCCTGGAGCTGGAAAGTGACCCTGCTGGAGGTAAGATAGTGGGTTGGCTGTTGTGGCTGCTGATTTCCTGATTTAGGTTTAGGCCATGGAACTGTTTAAGTTAGAAAAGACATCCAAAATCATGAGTCCAACAGCAAACTTTTCCCAATATCCAGTCTAAATCTTCCATGGCATAACTTGGGGCTATTTTCTTTGGTTTTCTCATTTGTTACTTGGGAGAAGAGACTGATCCCTACCTCTCTACAGCCTCCTTTCAGGTAGTTGGAGAGTGATAAGGCTACTGAGCCTTCTTTTTGCCAGGAGGAACAGCTCCAATTTCCTCAGTCACTCCTCAGAAGATTTCTGCTCCAGATCTTTCACCATCCTCATTGCCCTTCTCTAGATGAAGAGGTCAGAATTACTACTTAGTTTATTTGTTTGATCTTATTTTGTATAGGATGTTTCCCTAAAATTATTTGAATCACAGACTAAATATAAATGTGATTTTTGATGGTGTATTGAGGGATGAAGTATTTTCAGGGTTGGAGAGAACATTGACTGAAACCCTTTGACATAAAATACACAGCTACCAAAAGATGTTTGTTCAGCTCCCTGAACAAACTTAAATTGACAGGTATTTATTCCTTTGATTATTCTTCAAAAATTTAACTTCTAACCATACTGAAAAAACCCCAAACGCCATTATTTACGTGGCCTGTGGAGACCTGTAGTACCTATGAAAGATATAAGGAAGTTAATATGAATTGTAGGCTAATTGAGTTTGTAGAAGGTTGTAAATTAATTTTGTGTTTGAAAACCTGATGTTGTATGCAATATTTGACAATACTTTCCAACCCATAATAATGGGTGCTAGCTTGTTTTACTAATAGCTAAAACTAAAAAGAAGCCTTAACTGCATTAGTAATGAAAATCTGTGATATAATTAACCATGTAATTTTGCACTGAAGAATAAAGAAATGAAAATATGACAAAATGTATTTATTTCTATTTTTCTTCGTTCTTACTAATATAAGGTAATTTTTAAAAATGAGAAACTCTATTAGAATTGAGTTCCTCTCTAAGTCTGTAGTTCTGTTAGCTGATTGAACTCTGGTATATACGTACTAAAAGCCCAAGAGACTGCCTGATGCCATTCAACATGTTCTTTTAACCAGTGCCTCTGTTTGAGAGATTGTACAGTCAGGGTTCTGTGCTCAGCCAAAGAATTTAAGGAAGGCTGAGATAGTGAAGGTGTCAGGCTCTCCTCATTGTACCTTTTCCCTCTATGAGCAATTCAGAGTTGGATTCAATCATCCTTGTGGGTCCCAGCTCAAAGTACTCTGGGATTCTGTGACTTTGCAGAGGATGACTATGAAACCAGCCTTAGCGATGCCCCTAGGACATTGCAAGGAAAAAATGTTAGATGAAAAATATTAACTGTTCTGAAGAAGACTTAATAGGCCTCTTAATCTAGTGATGTGCTAAATATTTAGTTTTGATTTTTGAAGTATATTTAAATTGAGGACTGTGGAGCAAAACAAGAGTGTGAATCCTAGCATTAGGAAGTGAGGTAAGAACATGGGATTTTTTTTGTATTTCTGTCAATGACAAATTCTAATCTACGTGTTTATTTTGGTTGTAATGTATATATGCAGCTCTGTGTGTATGTATGTAATTTACAGGTGTACAGGTAATGCTTTATTTGTTCTAAAAGAGGCTGTCATATATAAAATAGATTTTTCTCATGGCAAAGCTCTGTGTTCCCCATTGAGTGGGGAAAAAAACACATGCCTGGGAAAGTGCTAGATTTGTGTAGGGATTTTATGCATTTAAAATTTGGGATTTTTTTCAGTTTCTTTTGTTTTAGCAGTTTATAGCAAATGAAATGAAACAATTTATTGTGAAAATATATGCCTTGTCAACCTTACTGCTTGTATTATATGGTAGAAGAGGTTTGTTTAAACACGGCATGGAGCTGTTCATGGCATTGTGTCAGGGGCAGTATCCTGAGATTCACAATATGGTTTTCCTTTTCTTAGGGAGGAAAAACAATGCTAGTCTTTCCTACTTGCCCATCCATGCTGCTTCAGCTTGGCTTCTCTGCTGTATTTGGTGGGGAGAAGAATGGCTTGGGCTTCTAAGTGGAAGACAAGGATGTGTCTCCCATTAGTATAGCTTTTAATACAATTTCCACTAATTGATGGCAGAAGTTGTCCATCCACCCACGCTTTTAATGTCCTGTTTTAGTTACTATGGATCATTTAATAATCTGCTTGCATCTTCTCATGCTTGTATCAGTGGGGAAAATAAGTACTGACCTGGATCAAGCAAGATCAAACTCCAGGCTGCTGTGAGTTCTACTTGAATTACTGAAACAACTTTGAAGTGTTCATGGGGAAAGAGATATTTTTACACATATATAAGGTATTTATTTAGGTATTAAAAATATTATTTTTTAAAATATATAGATAGAGGGTCCACTTCTAAGCTTAGTTTTGGATTTTTAAATTATCTAAAAATATATTTCAAGTAATATTTTTCTTCCTCTACATTTCGGTGCTAAGTTACGTGTGCAATTACATAGTATTTGGATCTTATGATAGTTATATGGAAGAGCAAAATTTATTACACTGATGTAAGAATTTGATATATACAAATACATAAACCTGTTTAACTGGAAATGTGATTTTTGTTTTTCACTCACAGTGAATTTTTTTGGGAAGGTAACTTAAGTAGGATGTTGGCGCTTCTAAATGACCTATGCAATCTTTTATGATTCTAAGTTTGTGTCAGAGATAAGACACTAGAGGGAGCCCATATCACAGTTGTCTGCACTGTGAGAAACTGCTTTACAAAGATAAAACTATTTGTAATAATGGGTAATTGAAAGTGAAATTTCTTATGGCTTTGCAATACAAAAAAAAAAAAAAAATCACAGTACTAAAGGACACTTAGTTGAAAGCATTTTTGGCAATCTTTAAATTCATAAAGTCAGTTCTCCCTTACCATTCTCTGAATTTTTTGAGTACTATGAAAAGAGTACAATAGAGAAATCTTTGTTCTGGTGCTTACGTAATAGAAAGCAATTTATGGCTGCTCTCTTTTAAAGAACTCTCAAGACCCTGTGAGTGCAGTAACACAGAGGAAAAAAAGGCTTGAGTACATGTGTGTTGAGGCTTGAGTACATGTGTGTGTTTGACTTGTTCAGGCTGTGTGGAGGCGTGAGGTTTTTGAGATCTGCTGGAGTACGAGATTTTACCTTGGTTTGTGAATGCCTGTTCGTTGCATGTAACTTCCTGCCACGTGTCAGTGAGCACATAAAGTACAGCTCCTGCAGCAATAACCAGCAACCTGTGCCAGCCGCTGGGCAAAGGACCTTGTGTTGTGTCACAGCAGCCGAGGGGTCGTGGCTGTAGTAATTGACTGCAGTCTTTAACCTTTTGATTGAAGTTTTCTCCTCAGTAAATAAAGAGGCTTTGGAATTTAGCAAGGTTTTTGTCCAAGACAGATTGCTTAAGGCTGCACCTGCAGTGCATGATGTTGTTTTCATCCTGTGCCTGTACTTCCTGCCCGTGATACTTTCAGGTGGTAGTGCCCACCTAGTCTTCTCCTGTTATATAGTTAAAATAACACTCAAATCCACAAGATCAGAAATATTCTCAGTTTCAGTCTGGATGGGCTCAATCAAACAGTGAGTGCAAGTCTGGATGAGATTTTAAAATAGTCTTTAATTTTAACTGCCCAGTCTTATATTCACTGTACTGAATACTTCAGTTCAAGGAACTGGAAGATATGTTTCCAAAATTTCTATTAATAAAGGATAGTTGAGAATATGTTGTTTTGATAAAATACTGAAATTCAGTATTTATTAATTCTGAGGGCCAACTTCTACATTTCATATAGCAATTCACAAGGGATTCAATACTGAAGACCTTCAATATCCTAATTGCACATTGTTTAGTCTCTTATTTTAAGAATGTTGGAGCTAAATCCTTCAAAATCTGTTTACAAAGATAGTATTCAGTATTAACTGCTTTTTACTTCCATTCAGATCTCTTTCTCATGCTTCTAAAAGCAAGCATTTTTTTCAACACTGCATTAGCAAATCATTATGTAAGCGTGTGCTGCAACTTATTCACAGGGTAGGTAGTATAAACATTGTATTTACAATGCAAATAGGAGCAGAGATGTATGTAATTTATCAAGACACCCTCTCTCCATCCATCTGTTAAGTGTGCTCTTAGAATCCTCTAACAGAAAACACTAACCCAAGCATCTTTCCTCAGCATAGATACCATTTGTCACTATGCATTACACTTGTGATCTGCTCCAGTATGGTTTTCCTGGACTATTGTAGTTTTGTCCTTCTAATCACAAGGAATGTTGTTTAAATCTTTGCTAAGATTAGTAGAAAATTACTCCTAATAGTTAGAAATCTCAGTTACTTGTGCAATTTTTTAAAATTAGCAGCTCTTATGGATGTTTGGATATATTTTAATATATCAAGATATATTAATGAAAAAGTTGTATACATGTAGTGCAAAGCTGCTATTAATATTTTTTTCATGGTTTGAAGAGTAGTCAGTGCTTTTTCTAAAGCTCTCTGTCCACAGAGTGAACACAGAACCGGTCATTTTATAGGTCTGTGTGGTGCTTAGTATGGATCTACAGAAAGGTTTTAAATACCTACCAGCTGATTTTCATAACACACCTTTCAAGCAAAAGGATATTCCCATTTTGAAACTGGCAAGTTTCCATATAACTATCATGATATTCAGATCAATACTGAAGTAACAAACAACTTTATGTACACCTTTAAGAAAAAGAAAAAGCAATAACTTCCTAGCCTTCTGAAACTGAATGTGAGGTCTAGGTGCATGTCTTACCAGCATTCCTGTTTTCCTGAAGGTCTGTGACCATCAGCACTTTCTTACCCATTACAATAAAAAAAAGCTGAGTTAGCTTAACAAACTGTCATGTTAGGAAATCTTTTATGATTAACCACTACTTTTCCATTATCAAAATGTGTGTTTACCCCACAAAGGCATGCAAATCCCAGTTTGATTTTGTCAGTTCCCTGCATTCTCAGTGTTCACTTACCCACTGTCTTGGGGAGTTTGGCTCTAAAAGGCACCTCCTGTTCAAGTAGCTATTTCTATTGGATGTGGAGCATGACAAGCTCAAACTGGAGCAAGCCTCTCGCTGAAGGACTGGCTGTGGAAGCAATGTCCTGTGTTTTTCAGACAACAGTTGACCTGGCTGGATTGATGTATTAAACAGTGTTCAGGTGTTGGTGAAAGGCTGTACTTGCCAGATCTCAGAAATTCAACTTGAGAATCTGGGAAAATGCCAACCTATGGATCTCAGAATTTTCCCAGGTGAAGGTTTCTGCAAAGGACAGAACAAGCCACAAATAGCGAGGTACTGAGGTTAAATAGCTGTGAAAATCTTTCAAAAGCATCATTTGGAGGAACAAAGCTATTTATTTGTTTGAATGATTGACAATTCAATCACTAGCAATTCACAAGTTTCCATTAGACTGAATGAAGAATATGCTAGTCCTGCATCATAGTGATGCATTTAGAAAATTCTAGCTTTCCATAATTGTTTACATGAATAACAAGGTTGAAGGAAAATAACTGAAAGTTAATTGAAGTCTCTGCTTCCAGTCATGTATGCAATTCTATTTTTAGATAAAAAGTTTGAAGTTCCCTTCAAACAGAAAATTCTTACATTTTTGTGTAAAAGTGATTGCTAACCTGCAGAAGTAAACCATGGCAGGGTTTTTCCACTTAGCACAAAGGGGTGATGGTGGTGTGTGTCAAGTCCCAAACACTTGCCTACTTGTTCCATGTTCTTTCCAGTCTATCATGAAAAGAAAACTCATTATTATGGCATTTTTTTTGAATTTGTGATTACTCTGAGAAATATTTTGCTTGCATTATCTCTTTTCTATGTGTAATATGTGAAAGGGTGGAGCTGCAACAGCAATAAGATATCTCTTGGTAGAACCTTATGTTATTGTAAGTAGTTGTCTTGACCTGAAAATATGTAAAGAGAAATAATACGCCACTGTAAATCTGTATTTAAGCAGCACTACAGAAACGTGTTTGATGGAAATAGGTGTCCTGTGCCCTTACTGCCTTGTGTAGTAATTGGAAAGTTTATGTAGGCTTGAGTTTGTTTGGCTGGACTTTGATGAAGGATTTTGTGTGGATTTTTTTTTAATTTTTAATTTTTTTTTTTTTTTAAATACTGCTATGAGTAAACACAACTTCTCAAGATGGGCTGTGTTTAGAGAAGAGCAGTGTGCTGGCTAGAATGCCTGAGATATTGGATAAATGGATGATGAGTTTTTGTCCAGTCTCTCTCTTATTCTGGATGATTCACAAGCTAGAGACAAGATTTAGTGGAGGATTTTGTTTAATCCAAGTGATGAGGACATATGTTTCTACAATAAAATGTTCAGGACTGCATTTCAGAGGCTGTGTGAATATAGTTTGATGTTTTCACTATACGTCTATAATAAAAAATTAACTTCATAATAATATACCTATTTTAACCATTTATCTACACTGATTGTTTATTTTCTCTTTTGGGGCAATATTGTTTTCTTGCTGATGCCAGTATAATTATGAAGAAATATGACAAAGTAAATATTGTACTTGAGAGGTATGTAAAATAAATTTAAATGAAATATGGTTCATTTAGAATTGTTTAATATTTTGAGAGGAATTACTAAGCTAATACTTATAATTTAGATCTGAGTAACACGTTTGGTCCATCCAAAGAAGTTTATAAAGTAATTGTGCTTTTCTCTTAATTCCTTAACAATATGTGGCCTTCATTATTTTTAGGCAGATGCTTTTTGGAGACCGTTATGTTTTACTGAACAGTAATTGATTTCTTACTGTATAAAACCAAAATTCTATGGTCTAAGCTGAATGAAAAGGAGTATCATCATCAAAACAAAAGTTACCTTAAGCCAGAGGGATGAGTTTGTAAAAGAGAGAGATGCCAAAGTACGGGTGAACATGAAGCCAGGAACTTGCAAGAATAAGTTTTGGAGAGTGCCCTCTGTGATTCAAGCAACTTGGAGTGCAAAGAAAACTGGCAGGAGCCTCGTCTTGATCACTGGTGGTCTTGCTACTTTGCACCAGATTAGCTGATGAATCAGAGTTTGCTTTCTCTTCTCTGCTCTCTCCAGCTGCAGACTATGGAAAATACGGAATTGACTTCTGTATCTCACCCCTTTGTCTGAAACAATGAGGGTTTAGTGTGAAAGAAGAGATTGTGTTTTATTAGAAAATATGAACTGATTGTTTTCTTCTTATAATACTACATGTCCTCAATTTCAGACTTGGGATGACTTGCAGCATTAAGAAACTGGACAGTAATTTCTTTGATTGCTAAACCACATTTTGATAAGTTTTTCTTGTCTAGTTTGTGTAACATGATACATTATTCAGTTCAGAAGTCATCTGGCAGTTTTGTGTTTTGAATTCACTGCTGTTCTACCTTGTATTACAGAATCACTAGGTTGGGAGAGACTTTCAAGAGTGAGTCCTATCTATGCCCCAACACCTCAAATAAACCATGGCACTGAGTGCCACATCCAGTCTCTTTCTGAACACCATCCAGGGATGGTGGCTCCACCACACTGTCAGATTATTCAACTTAATTTCTGTCACTGTTTTGAAAATGAAATAGTTTTGATTATTGATAATATTTATTTTCCTGTTTAAGAAACAAAGACCCACTCCTGCTAAATGATGAACAACTTTCATTGTCCCAATGACTTTTCATGTCTCAAGTTGTGAGGAATACTTGAATGAATGCTCTTTAAAGGTAATTTCAGATTTCTGTAAGCATGAGCTCCTGTCTATGCATAACAGTAAGTTTAGGTAATGTTGTTAGCAAATACTCTGAATCTCTGGCAACACCAGTATGACTAATGGGCTCAAAAAGTAAGTTGATTTTTATTCCCTCATGTGGAATCTTGACTCTGCTAGAACAAGTATCCTATTTACAGAGTTTGACCAAAACATTTTAATATATTCTAAACCTTAACATTAAGTAATGTGTTATATTTTATACCCTTCACCTTATGTCCCAGGTGCTAATGCTGGCAGGTGAATTCTCCACTGCCATGTGTAGCAAATATCCTATTGCTACTTATGCAATCAAAAGTTACATTTTTTTCCCAAATATTTGTTAGCCATGTGCATTTTATATAGTCACATATTTTTTTTATAAATACTCAAGGGACACTGCAAAAACTGACAGATTGTCTTAAAAAATATATCTCTTAGCCTAGTTTAAACATTAATTGTTCACTTTAGAAAAGTTCACGTTACATGCAAGTCTAATTTTCAAAGTACTTTCAGAATCTTGCGTATCCAAAGATGAGTAAGAGTTATGTCTAGCATTTCTCTTGTCAAATAATGTCATATTTTCTTCTTTATATAATTGTAATTCCATAAGCTAATTAATAATTTTTTAAAATTAAATTGGTAGAAGGTACTGATGAATTATGTTCCAGTGCTGATTAACAGCATGGTCTAAGGTTTCTTGATTAAATGTGTTCTATGCTTGTTTAGAAAGGACAGATAGACTGTGTTACTTGCAGCATGAGCAAATTGCTAGTCAGATCATTGTTCTGTTTTTCAAAAAGCAATCATGAGAGATAAAGCCTGGTCTTTTGAATATGTTGCAAATGAGATGAATGCACATGCAGAAATTGAGAAAGTGCTTTCTTTAGAGACTACAGCACTGTCTAGCAAGTATAAATAAATGGGATGCAAGTTCAGCCTCAAACTATGGATAATTTAGTCTTGACTTGATCTCTTTGTATTGCCATTCTAAAAATAGAATTGATCTATTGCAAATGGTGAATGCAAGCGATCTTTATCCCTTTGTTCATTGGTGTAATATGTTAGAGAATCAGACTGGCTATAAAAAGTAGACTTTTTAGCGATACATATATACACATATCTATGTGTACGTGTGTATTTACATGTCTATAACTGTACATATGATAGACAACTGCAAACTTGGTGTCCTCTGCTTTTTGTGGAATCATTGATACTTTAATCCAAAGAAGATCCTATTTTTTAGCTATAGTGTTATATGCTTGTCATATAATTTTGGGTAAGTAGTTGTTTCTAAGTATTACTCAATGCTAATAGGCCTTGCAACGCCCTGTACAGAGCTGTGATGTGATGGGTGCAAGTTTGTTTAACAAGAGTAACCACAGTAACAAGTGTGTGTTTCTGCAGATACAGGAATCACAGGCAGGTTAATGTTAACAGAGTGGTGCCACAGGGAACAGAAGAGGAGTGCTTAAATTAGGAGACAGGAGTGCTGCATTAGATGTTACAGGTGACAGAAATCAATATATGTGTTTAATTTGCTCTTTTTTTTTAAGTGCTGCAATGATAAAGGCTATTTTGTTATTTTAGAATTAAAAAAAAAAATTACCTGTGAAATGCAGTTGTATTTCTACCATGGAGTTATGGACATTGACATTTACTGTTTCATTCTTAATAGGATAGAATCAGTCTGTTCCACTACAGTAGTTCAAATCTGTACACCACATACAGTTCTGTAACTTAGAAGAAAAAAGTGGGTATCATGAAACCATTCCACAAAATTTTCCCTTTTTGATTAATACATAGATTATATATAGTTTTGAAAAGAGCTTTTAGGGGTGTGCCTTTTTGCCCCAGAGTCTGAGTTGAGTGACTTTAATGTTCTGTATTGCATGTTGTAGCGAGATTAGTACAAACCTGCTTTTTTTTATTATTTTTTTTTTAATTTTTTTTTTTTAATTGGGGCTGTCTACAGCTTAAAACACCTTTGTACTGGGCTGGTGAGATTAAAATTCTGGGAGAAACCAGGGCCACTTTTATTATTAATGCTTGAATGAGAATGAGTGGGGCAAAGATGGGGAGAAAACCTGTGTGTAGACTGGTGGAAGAAGACAGAAAGCCATGCCCTTTTTTCACTGAAGAACAAAATACCAAGAGTTCTATAACCTGGAAAAGATATGTAGATTTAGTGTTTTTAGCCACTAATTCTTTTGTCTACTGAGTGCCAGGTGGATGATATATTGATCACATTGGAGATGTCACTTTATAAAAGGAGAAACTTCCAGTTGGAAGTAAATGCCATTGTCAGTTAGAAAATGGGAGGATATAGGGATATAGCTATCCAAGGCATTTCCTTGAAGGTGTTGCCCTTCATTATCCAAGTAGGGGCACTACAGCAGTCCTGCTCGAGATAGCCTAATACTGTCTGTAAATGCCTTTTGCATCCTTTTCAAAGTCAGCTTGCTCTAAAGCCAGGCACTTATACTAGTAATTCTTCCTGTTTTCTTTCATGTCTAATACTGAATATGTAACTGAATTCCATTCAACACACAGAGCTGAAATATAAGAAATTCTGGGATCCAAATTCAGTGTTATGTATCTATAATGTCAAGTATTCGAAGGATTTAATTAAATCCTTATGCATAGTTGAATTCCTCCTGAATTTCATTTCAGTTGCAATCAAGCATCTGCAAATGGAGTTGGTGTAATCGCAGGTTTTGTAACATTTTATAAAGGATTTTTTTAGCAGTCTAAATCAGCTACAAGGTTTGAGAATACTTCTTCATTGCAGCTCTCCAAGTTCAGTAGAACAAGATGAGTTTTATTTAATGAGAAGTCAAGTTGATAGGATGTTTTAGGAGAGGAAATTGTATAGGAAAAAAAGTTGTTCAAGGAGTAAAAGTTCCTAAAGTTGTCATTCAGCAGTAATCAAACAAAAAGGTAAGATTTGATCTTTGAGGTTTTTGTGCTTTTCTGCAACTGCAAGGAATTGGACACATTTCCATTTCCTTGGGGAGCTGTGGGCTCCAAAGTGCTTGTATCTTTTAAACAAGCCACGCATCTCCAAAAAAGGCAAAAATGTCATAGGAATGACATTTTAACATAAGCTGTGTTTTTCTGCATTCAAGTTTCTTGTTGAATGGCACAAGTTCTTACCCGCACCCTCTTATGGTAGAAATAGAGAGTTTTGCATAACCACTTCTACATGCTAAGTTATCATATTGGTCTTGAATACAAAAAAAAATATGACTACATAAAAAATAGAATTCAAGAGATTGGATTGTGCACTTTGGTCAATAATGAAATTGAAAAGCTTTGCTTGCAGATATATCCAAATGATGTGGAACTGATGTGGTTCAAATGTGGTTAGCTTCCCTGAGGAGCCCTGAGCAATGATGATGCCTCACAGAGATGATGTGAAAGAGTGGCTGTACCATGGAAATACATTGAAAAAGCAATGAAATGAAAGGATCTGCAGTTTGAATTGTTACTTTCTCTACTTTATGCATCAAGGTTTTTACGTTGATTAATTCACTCCCCAGCTATGATTCATTTAATAGCATACCCAGCCGCTGCTTTCGTGTTTTGGAACACTGACTGCAGAGCTACTATTTTGGTCTCCAGAGCAGGCTTTCTGTTTTGTGAAGTGTGCACCATTTATATAAGTTTCACCTCTAGAAAGACAGGAACAGTGTTACTTTTCACTTCAGTAAACTGATGTGTTTAAAGAAGATCACAAGCATTCCTCTATAATCAAAGATGTTTTACTGAACCAAGTAGTTCTGGTTTTAATTACTAGGGAAATTGTGATCTATTTTACAGCACATCTTAGTTGAGGATAGAAGATGTGCAGTCCACAGCTATAGTTTCCCTTCAGAGTGTTCAACTTACACCATGTCTCTAAATTCAGCAGTTTTTAGCTGGGCTTTTATTAAAAAGAGAGATCCTGCCTTCCCTTTCATCCTCTGCCATGCATTTTGTCCTGTCCTTGGGAGCTGTTGCCAAGGGAGCACACAGTATGCTGGAGCAAGGAACTATGCTGATTTTATGGATTGCTTTTTACTTAGTTCCATTCAAATGAGTTTGCTGACAAACTCACCATGAAGCTTCACAAATGCTGGCACTAAGACAAGGGAAGCAGCAGTCTGACACTGCTTAGGGGATGGGGAAGGAGCTTGTTCCTTTAGGCAGCTGTGTGCTCCATTGAAGCACATGCTTTACTTTCTGGCATTAAAGAGTTGAAGTGGTTGCACTTGTGACTGTTATCACTTATGTCTGTCTGGGTTGGAAGTGTCTCTCACTTTATCTAGTGTCACTGCTCTGCTTTCCCTGGGAGGTCCATTATACCAGGGCTCTATGGCTGTGGAGAGTGAAGCAAGGCAGTTGAGAACTTCCTTTCCTGAAAGTAAAGATCTGTTGCTGTGTGAGGGGAAGAGGTATCTTGTGTGCACAGGCATTTTACCTCATCCCTGCAGCAACAGAAAGCCACTCACAGTCATGCTGAGGAGCTTTAAATGAGAGAAAAAAAGCAAGTGGGCCTCCAGGAGAGATAAGCTCTGCTATTAATGGTATTGCAGATACTATTTTTCATTTATTTCACTAGTTCAATCTTTGGTTGCTAATGCACATATTTATTGTATTAGACATTTTTCTTGCCTGTTGATTATTGCTCCTTGCCATCATCAGAAATCTTTTCTTCTAAAAGTATCCATCTCTTAAAGGAAACAATTTAATGCCTGTGTTCTAGGCATGCCAATTATCTTCCACAGCCCAAGATGCACATTTGAGTCTGGCCTCTCAGTTCATCTGCCAGTAAGGATTGTCATTGCTGCTGCTGCTCCTCCTTTGTTCAGAAGTAGTTTATCCCAACTCTGTGATTTTCTTAGTGAGATTTTAGTTTTGTGGTGACATAGCAGTAGCTTTTAGGAGTGACAACGACAGATCCAAACAAGATCCAGCAGAGCTGGAGCCTCTATATTTTTTAAAACCAATTTGTTTCTTAGCCAGTCCTAGCACTCAAACAGATTGCCTCCAACGTCCTGAGCATCTCTTTATGGGGAAGTGCAATCTGACTGACTTGTGGCCAGATGTGTCATGCTACGGAGCTGGTCTGGAGTGAAGAACTGCTGCTTTCTGTGGAAATGGGATGTTACAGTGTTCCTGCTGGTCTGTGATAGTACATACTTGCAAGTGAAATGCCAGGCAGAACTGCTTACTCCTTGCTTGCTGCTGATTTCCAGGGAGAAGCAAAAGAAACAGAAAGGCTTTTAAAGTCATTAAAGTCAATGCCTGCTTCTGTTCTCAGTGTATATCCAAATAAGAGGTCTCTGAGTTAGCATTTGGGAGGTTTTTAGAGCTAAATTACTTTTTTTTTTTTTTTTTAATGTGCAAAAGTTAATGTTTTATGCAAGTCTTTATCCCTGCATGACTAAATGTAGGGAAAACTGAATTCCAAGTTAAGAGAAGGTAGAAAAGAAGGAAACCCTTCTTCCCTACGTGAAGGGAAGAAGTTACGGTCTTTGTTCAGTCAAGGTATTTCTGTGGTATAAATATGTGACTGACTCTTTTTCAACCAGCAATTTAATGTTTGCAAATCCTCTAAAACTTTCAGAATATTTTCTGAATCTCTAATTAGTTTGATTTATATATTTATTCTTATGACATGAGCCTATCCAGGGATAAGATCATTCCTTTCTTTTTTTTGAGGGTGAGAAAGACTCATGATTGTGTTTTGGTAAATGGAATAATAGGACCTCAGTTTAACCATAAGAGCAATATAAAGCAGCCTAGATATGCTTGCACTAAGGTAGCATTTTTAATGCAGTATTCCTTGTAACTTTTGATAATTCTTTCAAGTAAGAAACGCTTAATCCCATATATGCAACAACATTTTTACAAAGTATGTAATTTATCACTGGTCTGTGTGAAATATATTGGACTCTTCAATGAAGCTATTGCTAGATGATGTTTCTATTATTGTAATTTTTCAAAGATATGAAGAGCTAGACACAACCAAAATTGAAAAGATGCATGATGAAATGTAAATATTCTGAACTTCCTTGGCAGCAAATCTTAGAATGTTTTCCCTCAGGATGCTTCTCTCCTATTTTTCCCTTTTATATTCTCTCCAACCTTAAGATATCATCAACTTTTCCAGTCTTGGGATTAGTGTGAGCATTGGATGTTTTTAAGGAGCTGGGGAAAGAAGACAGGTATTTAGAAGATTAAGTTCTGAATTTTGTCATTAGAATTGCAGAATTTCTGTAATAGGAACAAAAACCAATGAAATGAGAGTATAACAAAAGAGAATGTGAGAGACATCTTGATGATTAAGTCCAGGTACTTGAGAGACAATCACTGCCAATGATGAATCAGTTTATGGGTCCTTTATATCTTAATCAATTGGATCAAGCAAAGGGTCATTTACATGGCATCAGTTCAGAGTCACAAACCAGTCTCTGGAACATGGATTTCAAAATGCTGCTAAAAATGAGTCCTTCCTGCTTGTTCATACCTTCTGAAGAGATAAATTTAGACACACCTATGAAGAACTATTTAGTGATTTCTTTCTAATTTTAGTTTTAATTCTTTTATGTTTTAGAGACTGTGTGGGTGATGATATTAAAAAATTTAAATACATAGAATCTTTGGATGGATGGTAATTTAAGGTCAAATGAAGTGCACTAATGGATTATTTTACTTTCTTTGGCCATTTGTTTGATCATTATTTATATGACTAGTAAATGTTAGAACTATTAATAGAATTAGACTCTGAGATATTTGAGGAATTAATTGAATAGGCAGAGGATTAACAAAAGCATTTGGTGTAGGATGTATACAATTTTTCACACTGCAATGTTTCCATCAGCTGTATGCTCCCAGGAGTTATATTTGCATATTTCACTGCAAGCACATGAGCACAGGCTTTTCAGTGGAAATTTTGCATGATAACGCATAAGCTGTTGCTAATGGTTTCTATAAAGTACATGTACTGAAGACCAAATAAAATAAAAATAATTGAGTTATCCACTTGTTGCTATTTTCTAATTTTTAACATTAAAATAGTAAATTTTTCAGGTAAACCTGATTACAAGAACTAGGATCTGGAAACATGACAACGACCAGTGTGTTGTGACTTCTGGTTTTGTTTGTTTGTTTAAACTGTTTTGACTTTTCTTTCCCTGCCTAGAGATTTTGCAAACTCTCAAATGCTACCTGATATTTTTTTTTCATACTGGAGCTAATGTAAGCTTTGGAAAATTCAGGAAGTTTTTTCCCCAAATGCTTTTTGACATTTTAGTGTTTCTGCTTATGCAATATTGTCTAAATGTGAAACTGTTGTAATTGGTCTCTGGTAGAATATGGGTATATGTTAGGATTCCCAGATGTTATGCAACGATTTTATTTTGCATCTCCAGAATAGTCTGGCCAAAAGCAGAAGCACTGTGGCCTTAGGCAGAACATCTCTATCCCATTCTTGTTTTCTGCCTTGTGTTCCTCTGGCACTGAAGAGGATTTGGCCAAACACATGATTCAGAAAAGTTTATTTTACTAAAGACATTATTCTGATTAATACTATTGTGGTGGAAGAACATCAGGTTAAGAGTCCTGTGGGCCAGACTGCATAACTGTTTGGAAGTAGAAATCTTAAAGGATGAGCCTTAAAGTCTAAGCCATATAAATTGCTTTATTGCTGCAATAAAGTATGACAGAGGATAAAGTTCTCTAAAGCACAATATTTCAAATATGTCCCATGGAGTCCAGCATTGTGCACAAATTAATCGGAATTCATTTTCCCATGTTTATATGCTATTCAAATGATCTAGGAAGTTTCATAGTAGTTTAGAAGTGTCTGAATCCTGAGTTATCTGTTGACCTCTGTGCTATCATTTTCCATGTATTTTTTTTCTAGTTCAGCTGTAGACTGTAAATCAGCTATACTCTGATAGTTTGCCAGTTTCTCTGCAGATATATATACCTCAGAGGAGTCATTTACAAATTTAATTTGGAAAAAATTAACCTGGATGAAGCTCTGAGCAGCCTAACCTCATAGCTGACCTGGATTAGAGCAGGAACTGGGACTAGAGACTTCCTGAAGCCACCTTTCTTTTTAATTTTTTTTTCTCCTGCCTTACTCTTCCCTGGCTTTATTTTTGATCTAGTTTCCCCCAGGATGGGACTGCAGGAATTCAGGTTTAGGAAATTCTTTCTTTCCTTTTGGGTCATCCCACAGTCAAGAATATTGCAGAATACCAGAAATTGGAGTGGTCATGTACATGGAGTGGACCTGAGAACTGATTTCTTCTGTCAATGCCAATGGCAATATTTGTTTTACTGAGTAGTGCAGTTGTCTTTTTCTTTGGTCCTTCCTTGTGTCTTTTGACATGAATGATCTTAGTTTAGAATCAGAGTCGGAGTTCTATGCTGGCCTTTTCTACACTATCCTCTTTGCAGTTTGAATCTGTGTAACTTTTTTAGATAAAAGCAATGCATGTATTTTATGCTCATAAAGTAATCCTTAGGCTCCATAAGTAGATAGTGGCAACTCATCATTCATCTCCCATTCTCATCACTTCTAGGTGTAAATATTTTGGTCAGAGGCTGTACATACAGGTTGCAGATGCTTCCTTTGTGTCTCCAAAGGCCAGCATGTCAGAACTGATCTTCACTACTTCACAGTGAAAAAGAATTAAAATTTCCCCTTCAACACTGCATGGGCAAAGATCTGGCAGCACAGACGTATATAGTTTATCTTACTTGGATCAAGTCTTAATAAGGATGGGCAGTCTTGTAAGCACTTCTGTCAGCTTCTGTCAGGAAGTTTGTGGTCACACACTGGCACAGGTTACCCAGAGAAGTTATAGAAATAATACCCACAGATATTCAAATCCTGACTGGACGTGATCTTGCTCAAAGTACTGTAGGTGACCTTGCTTGAGCTGGATGATATTGATGAGTCCCATCCAGCCACCCTTGATCTTTCTGTGATTCTGTGAAAATTTCCTTCTAAGAAGAGTACCATAGTTCCTGTATTGGATTGTGTTTACACTGTCAGTAATCCTGTTATGAATGATCTCAATTTTTTTTTTCTTTCCTCTGTATACATCATCCCTAAGGCTTTTAATAATGGCATAATATCTGTTATTGACAAACATTCAGAATTCCTGCCAATTTCAAGGGGAGTGGTGGCAGAATATTGCCCTGGAGAGATCAATCAATATCATACTCAAGTCTCCTAACCCCTAATTTCCTTAAATGACTGATACTCTGCACTTGTAAACTGTAGTACCTGGTGATGTTTTTAAAGGGCCGATTTGATTTTATAAAACATCCGTGAGCAGTCAGGGACTACTTTGAAACTAATTGCATTGTGCAACTGGGAACTCTTGTTGTATGTATTATGAAATATGATTTGTTTAGATAAAATAGTCAAAAATTATAACTGAAAAAACAAGACATCTATTAAAATTTATTCCACTTGTATGGAGAAAGGGCAACACTTACCTGGAAATGTCTTTTAATTTTTGTAATACACTGTGGAGTCAGTTCATAAGCGAACTTTGACATCAATAACTGTGGGTATTATTTTTAACTTTCTATAGTGTAGTAATGCTGTAGTTGTTCTTCTCCCACTGGATAAAATGTTTATGGGAGTTAACTACCAGGTAGAAACTTGTTATGAAAAAACAAGGTGTAAAAGCATGTTACAAAATGTACAAAAACAGTGTGAAGTGATCCATAGGGTGAGGAGGAAGAAGTAATTAATGTAATTTATCACCTTATTTGGAAAATGAAAGACTCTCCCCTTCCTCTTCCCCATCAACATTCTCTCACCAGTGAAGATCTGGGACATTGAGGACTCACTATAATGTACCTGTAGACAGAAGTGACTGACCTTAGGACCCAAAGGGGCAGTGAAAAACTGAATGTAACATCGGAGAGAAATCGGTAGGTAGTAGGAAGCTTGTGCATCTCAGTTTTGACTCAGTAAAATTCTAACTACAACACTGATAATTCATTTTAACTGGACAAATAATTATTTGATTAGATAGTTAAGGCTCTAATGAAATGAATGTAAATTATAGTTTTGTACTTAAGTAGCATTCCCTCCCTGTTTTTCCTGGAAGATGTTGAGTACAATGTGAGTCAGCAGCAGGTACAGGCACACTCTGCTCTTTCCCAATCCAGTTCACAGCAGTGTCAGTGTTCTCACATGCTGCAGTTTGGGGCAGAATGGAGGGAAGAGTGGATCTGTCCATGAGATACACAGAACTGAGTGGACTGTAATAGTTCATACCATATTTTTTCTTCTTTATTTTTTCTTTGGTGATCTGTGTATGAACAAAATCTTCAGAGACAAAAGATGCTGGTTATGACTATGCATCTGCTATCTCAAAGAGATCAAGAGAGAATGTTTGGCTCTTTGTGATTGTAGTGTTTTTCTCTGGTAATTTCTCTAACATGCTAGCTGGCCTCCTACATCAACTCCTGAATGGTGACTGACAGCACTTTTTCTTCATGAAAAGACATTTTTAATGGGCTGCTCCATAAATAGCTGGAACTTGCAGTCCTATGTGAAAAATACAGGATATGAGTCATTAACAACAGCAGGAGACCTTAGATCCTGGGTAGCTTTACGTAGCTTCTGTGGCCATATCAAGGGCTGCATTTAATCTGAGCAGCACATGTTCATTCCAGATAGCTTTAGGAGGCAACCTGGCTCCCACTGGCTGCTTTTGTAGTATCTGCTCTCTAGTAAAACATACTCCAGGCTTAAAGAAACTCCAGTTTACTTTTGAGTCACTCAGTTTCTGGTACCTTAAGGGAAAATTGAGTAATTACTGGATTGTCCTTGGGACAAGAAAGGAAGAGGCTAATTCAGGAAGACAGACCTCTGTTCTTTCCAGAGTTTCTGATGTTCCCTGTTCTGCCAGAGAGGTCACTTTTCTGAGGATTTCAATGAGTCTTTAAAGATTTTAACTAGGTTAACACTTTGACTAGTCAAAGCGAAATTGTTATTCTGACAGATTCTGTAAATCTTTATTTCTAATATTTTTAAAGCATTCAGTTCAAAAAAAGTGTTAACTTTTTGTTCTTATATTCCATTTCCAGTAGTTACATATGGACTTGAAATTCTTGAATACAGTTTTGAATTGCTTTACACTTCCATCTTTCACAGATAAAAAAGCCAAAGTACAAACATTACATCTTATTTTAAGGTAGGGCTCAGTGGGAGAGGGAAAAAGCAATACCTTCCAGGTCTTTTGACTTCCAGGACTGTGCTTTAATAAAACACCATCTTCTGGAAAATTTAGCAGTAGTCTGCTAAGCAAACTCCAATTCAGGAGAACGTCTCACTTGAGGCCAAGGTTGAATAAATGGTTTTAATTCTTCACATCAGGCAGATGAATTCCCAAGTCTTTTAAGGCAAAAAGTTAAATGTTTGGATTGGTCAGAATATATGCGATGCTATTTAGTGTCACAGACCACCAAAAACTCTGAGTGCTTTTTTTTTTTTTTTTCTTTTTAATTACTGTGAAATCTCCTTCTGTAGCTGAATTTTCTTAATGGTGATGCTTTTATCAGGAATTACATATGGTATTCCAGCTAAAATTGTTAACTTTATGGTATATTAAGTCATACTGGAATAAATGTCAAACAGTTTTTTGTGCCTATGACAAGTAATAATGTGGGGATTTTGACTGGAATTATGGATATTTGTAACGTGCTTATAGTGGGGTGTCTGTACTGTGACTGGAAGGACATACCCATCTATGGAGTGACCACAGCTGAGGTTTAAATTCAGGTCTAGAGTGGCACCTAGCAAACCCTGATTTCCAAATACTTTTCATTGCCAAAGAAGCTACATTTTTTAACTGTCAGTGCAAGGCTGTGTCAAGTGGTTACTGTTTCATTAAAGCTACAGAATAACTCTCTGCCAAGGAGGCTGCTGCAGTCACTCAGGTAGAAATCTGGAATGTTTGGACCATGAGAATGAAGACAAAATCCTTACAGCTCTGACTTAAGCTATTAGTAAATAAGTAAAACAGGGCTGATGGGCCCTTGACTAACCTTGAACTGTCAGACTCTGACAAATGATGAGCTTTTTATTTTTAGATGTCAGCTTGAAGCTGATTTATTGTAGCTTTGCAGTCAAAGCAAACTGCTTAGGGCTTCAGGGACTGGATTGGGTGTTATGGACTTTCCAGAATGTACACAGGCAGTGAAGAGAAGCTTTCAGGAGGGAGGAGGTCAAATTAAGGTATTTGAAATTCCCTATAAATCCACATTCTCAAGTTGCTATTTCTGCTTTCTGAGATTTCTGGTTCTGAAACATGAAGTGCATAATCCCAAAATTTGGCAAGCAACAGAGAAGATGAGTAGCCGTTTCCTTCTCTCTGCCTTGATTTTCCAGTTTTATTGAAAGAGTTATAGATTTCTGTAAGGTTACAGATGTCTGTCTTTGCTTACCAGTCTTTAATGAGCTTTTTTGTTTTGGTAGCACATCATCTATTTATATTTAATAGCTAAGAAGTTATCTGCAACATGGCAGACATGACAAAATCTTTTTCATTTCCTGAATTTTTACTCTCTACCTCTTACAGGTATGTCAAAGTCAAGATGTGAGCCTTGTTTTGATAAAGCCAGTCAACATTCCTCCTTGCTTGGTAGCTAAATGGAGATGGAATTTGTATTCTAAACATCTTTCATTTGCAATACACCTTATAGCAGAAGGTGGAGGTATATTGCTTCTGCTTCCATCGCTCTATATGCTCCCTGTTTTGTGGCAGGAAGTGAAGCAGACTGGGAATTAGTGGCTCATGATGTTCACTAAGTGGCAGTCCCAAATTTCATATATGCTTGCCTCCCATCTGCTAAGTGGATGAGTCATTTATGACTCAACTTTCTCCACTCATCTTAAGAATAATTCCTAATGACTCACATAGAATGTTTGCAGAGGCTCTTGCTGTTGGAGAGCACTTTACCTCTTCTGCTCTTGTCTTGTCATTTCTCCTGTAGTGTGGACTGTGGTTTAACTTCCAGAGCCAAATCCTCTCACCTGGAACTCAGGATTGGTACAGTTGCTGCTTTAGTGAGTAATATCTGACTTAAGTATGACTTTTAGCTTTGTAGTATTGTTACTTAGTGAGGTGGCTAGTATGAATTAGTGTAGGTAAGGCCCAGTTCTGGAGCCCCTGGAGGTGTTTGTGGTGTACACAATGCTCCTGGAGGACAGGGTGGCACAGGGGCAGGACCTGCCCTCATGGTGGCTGTGCCCATCAATGCCCATGGATGAGCAGACTCTAATCTAGATCCTCAGCAGTGTGGGTGCAGGCTTGCCTTCAGCTGCAGGACATGCAGTAGGGAAAACCAGGGTCACAGGTTTGTTATTCTTTCTCTTGTGCACAATAGAGCCAACCCAGACTTTGTACTAGATCTGTTTTAATTCTAGGCTGATCTTTGTCTATTGCCTCTGTGTTTGAAGTGCAAGTGGAATATGAATCCTTGTCATCAATGACTACTCTAAGTCATGTCGCAGCAGCAATCTCCATGTATGCAGAGAGCTTCAGTAACTTGTAAGAGTTGCTAGTGATGTCTATAGGTGATCAGAAGAAGCTAAGAGGTGGGAGAGAATTTTTTCTTGGACTTACCTTATGTATATTTGCACATCATTGACATATCACAGCTAAAAATGTAAGCAAATGTATACTTCCCATCGAGAAAAATGCAAACATTACATCCATGAGATGCAAATAGTAACTGATGTCTTACAGTTTTCCCAACCATATGGCCAGTCCTATTGATGTGCCCCTTATGTAAGAGAGACCCTGTTCTGCACTCCAGTACTGTGTGACAGTTTGCTGGAAAGGGAGGTTGAGAATCATTAATTGAAAGAAATGTCTAGTGTTTGCCATATTTGAATTTTTAATTTTCAAATCATTCTGTTAATAAGTAATGTTTGTTCACTTAGAAATTAATCTTCATACTATAGCTCCTTTTACTTACCTTTCTATTTAATTAGAACTAAATAGCTGTGTCTCTTCAGCTCATTCTTTTGTCCCTAAAGCAATTTCTTACATGTCCTCACTAATTACTAAACTCACATCTCAATGGCATCCATTCCTGATGGCTCTGTGATTGTTACAGGGTTCATGAGAAGGAAGCACTTGCTTCACAATCTATATCTGAAATGAAATACCTCATAAAAATGTAATTTTACATTTGACTTTATTCTCTGTTAGCAGATATTTTCTAATTGGAGTTTAAAGATAATGTGAATATTGCCCCCAAATGTAAATGAATACTTGGCTTCAGTTTTTAGGAAGAATGTAGACACAAAAAAAGTGTGGTTAGCAGAAACAACTACATGAAATGAGGATTTCTACATCTGAAAGGAAAACTGAAACATTTTTTAATAGGTCACCCAAAAAGAATAAAATTATTTCCTCTCCAGATACCTGATAGCCATGGAAGGTGGATGGTTTTTTATGTAATTTGACGTTTAATATAACTGAACTTGAAGGAAGGGAGTGAAGCAGACTGCAGATGCCATTGTTATCAAAATAATAACAAAAAATCCTCTTAAACACATTTTTAAAGAACAGAATAATTAAGCAATATCACCTGGGGACAAACAGGTGGAAAAGTTTTGGAAAACAGAGACACAAATTGGCCAAGAGAAAGTAAAATTTGAAAGAGTGTAGTAAGATTATTAGATACTACTCCCAAACATCAACCTACAGCCTGGTCTCAGACTTTGCTCTTACTAACAGCCATAGCATAAAAGTAGGAATATACTGATTTCAGTTTATTCATGCTACAAAGTCAGGAGATGCAAAATAGTGAGGGTGATCATAAACATATTGCATAAAAGTAATTTTGTGACCTTGTGAAACTAATAGAAATAGGAAATTTAATACTGGGAAAGGTAAGGTTGTGCCTTTATGGGTCAGCATTCTATTAGAAACTGGAGGCCCATCAGCTGGGAGTGGTGAAGATCAAGACTTTTGGTTGGATACAAGGCACAAGAAGGTGTAAAATCCTGAAAAAAGCAAATGTGTTCCCAGGAGCCTATGGTCTGAAATCAATGCAGCAAAGGTGGGGACCCAAAAATGGGTTCTGTGCTTTCAAATAAGGAACTCATTGATCTTTAATCTCCAGCACACTGAAGCCTTGCCTGCCAGAGGAAAAAAAAGTATGCAGAGGATGAGTTTTCAGTTTCACATGCTAAACTTTGTATATGGATTGCAGGCTTCTATGACTGTCACTCAGTACCTTTGTATACTCGGTGAGTGCACAGGTGGTTTTTAGCATCCCTCATTGCAGATTTTATAGCTTGAATACTATAATATTCTCTAAAACTTGTTTTTCAAATAAGGACTTCGATTTTCCTACTACTAAGCAGATCTATGTTTCATTACAGACTTCAGTGGAATTGGGAAGGGACCCAAGAATATCCATATTGGTGTCTAGCATTTTGCAGATGCCTTTGGAAAATCTGGTCTACAGAACTGATCGAGAATAGCTGCTTCCCCTGTGACATGATCAGGAAAAAAGATCTCTGAACTATATCGTAGTGATTTTACTTAAATTGGAAGAAAAGGTAAGAGGAAACAGTTAATATCACACACTACCTATTATTCTATATTCTTAGCTTATATTTTCAATAGCACAAGCTGCCAAATAAAAATACCTATGCAAAATAAATGTTTGGAGAGTGTCCAGCAATAGACTATGCCAATAAATTCATTTTTGAACTCTAAATAAAATTCATAGATGTTTAGACTCAGTGTTGGTTTCATTTGAAAACATTTATTATGTGGATGTTTTTGTTTTGCTGAAATAAATGATGTAATAAAAAAAAGGGCCAAAAATAATAATTTTTACATTTCAGCAGATTGGTTATTTTGTTATCAATGAAACACGTATAGATTCATGACTCACATTGTAACTAGTGTAATTAATGCAATATGAAATAAAAAGTAATTACTGAAATATTAATATATTGAATACCTTTGCAATCTGTTAGGCCCCCTTGCTTTAAAACAAATCTCTCTTATCACTGATTTAATAACTATGTTACAATTATACTGACCTTCAGCTTTTTTGGTGGATTATGGAAAATTCCACAATGTTCCTCATGGTTTGTTGAAGTCTGAGTTCACAAATCAGTTGATATTTATGCTTTAGATAATTTTCTAGCTCGAAAGAATTTTTTGAGACTGCTTCAAAAGGTGAGGTTTTGTTTTGTGTTGATTGAAGGGAAAGGCAGCTGAAATTGCTCTCCTTCCACAAGAACTCAATGCCAGGAGATATTTTTCCAATGGATAGCCATTGTGAAATGAAGAGTAATGTCAGGCTGAGCTAGAGTTTGATGAATGCTATCCAGGATCTATAACCTGAAATATTTTTTACCTTAGATAACACTTACTGCATTCATGATTACTTTTTCTGTGTTGGCTGCTGTATTTCAAATGTTACAACAGAAAATCTCCAATAAATTGTCACCTTCCTAAAAGAAATCTCTTAATCAGGTGAGATGCTCCTGCTCTTCAGGTAGGGACGTTTGAGCTTTCCATGGATATTTTGATTAAAGTTAAAGCAAGTAATGTTGCAGGAGTACTATAAGTAATTAAGAGCATTGGAGAGCTCCTCAAGGTGCTGAGGACAGAAGGCCTCTAATGTGTGAGAGTTCCATGTAGTCTTGGAGATAATTCTGAAAACTCTTGTAACTGATCTTATTTTTACTTGAAGAGTTAAGCAAGTGCATCTGCCATTGTCTTCATTTTTTTGTGCTCACCCCTGTAGGGAGGGTAGTGCTGGATCTTTCAGGGAGTAAACCACTCAGTATTTTTAGGTGCATTAGATCCACAGAAACCTGTCCATATTTAATGAAGTATCAAAACTTTTTTCACTGTGGCACTTTTACATCATGTGTCTTACAGCATTCTAAAATCATTTGTGTGCCTGTGAACTATAAATGTAACCCCTCTCTTCATTTTGTCTCATTCAGTCTTTTGCACTTTGCATATTTAATTCTTTTTCCCAGTTGTCTTTGTGGCATTATGTGTTCTCCATTTTCTTTGACAATTAGCAGTAACCTGGATGTTTTTGTTAGGATTTCCTTTTGGATGTAGAGGAACACTTCTCCAAGGTATTAGCACTGCCTCTGGTCTCTTTCCAGACCTACAAGAATATACTCAGCTCACTATACAGAAGACAGCTGGAACAGAATATTTGGATAATAATTTGTAGTTCACTGATTAGTCCTTGCTTTAAAAGTTGTGTTTGAATGTATTGCTCCATTGCACTAAAAAGAAAGACTAAAGGTTTTTTCCCTCACTTAGCAAGCCCATGGCAGCAGCAGCAGCATGAGCTTGTCCACACTCCTCTGGAAGGGTATTGCACTCTTCTGCAGGAGCCATCCCCTGTGTGAGAGAAAGCACTTCTCTGTAGCCTTCTTAACTTTTGCAATAGCCAAAATGAAGGTCAGTTCTGATTATTTTCCTTTCTCAAACTATGTGAAGAATTTTAATAGGAAAGTTACTAAGATTTGTTTTATATATACCACTGCAAGTGAAATTAAAATTATTGCAGGGATAGGAACCGAGTGTTCTAAAGTAAAAATACTTCTCGAAATTTTCATTTTACAAAATTAAAAAAAAAATCTGTATTACATTTTTCCAACTAATTATATAAGTGTTAGTAAGAATTACATGCCCTGCATTTAAAAAACGACTGAACAAATTCGCTATTCTATTTTGGATTTTCCAAAAGAGAAAACTGAGCCACTTTTCTGTTTCATTCTTTTTTTTTTTCCCCCACTGCATTGTAATTTGTTAATTTTCTATCACAGCTTGGTTCCAGATCACTTTGCTGAAAGCTCTATTTTTGGTGTACCGGATTAGATGACTGTGGACAAGATGAACTGCACTAAACTCGAGCAACATCAGCAGCTGATGGCACTGTGTTGCCTAACACCTTCAGAAGTTTCTGCACTTGTGCTGAGTTGCCATAGCAATATCTGCCCACTGGTGGTGGACTTGCTTCAGAAGTTGCAATAAAAACTTCTGTCAGACTAACATAATGACAGATACATTTGCCACAGCTACACCAAGAAACTGGAAATTATTTTTGTCAGAAAAGTAAATGAAGCTTCATTGTGCTTCAGATCACAGGTATGTGTCTGTTTTGGGAAGGCCAACATTCTGCTGGTTTAGTCACTAAATATAACCACATAAGTACATGAGAGGGGCCAGAATATTTCAGTATTTGACACAACACGAGGATCAATTACTTGGCTAATGAGCACTCCCCAGGGAGAGAACCAGTTTTAATACTGTGTTTCTGCAACACCTCTCCTTTTGCCTCTTTTTGTTACAAAAGCATACTTTATTTCATTTCTTCCACTTGCTGCAAATATTTTTGATATCAACTCATTCTCATTCTTAAGCAGTTCAGATATTTGGAGATGATAAAGGAAAGAGAATGCTTGTGGATATGATTAAAAATTATCTTTTTCTTAGTTTTAAAATGTCTCTGAGTTCTGAATACTCATGAGTCCTTTACTTCTTCAGAGTCTTTCAGATACTTTACATGCTGAGTTGCAAGGCTGAGATTTTTCAGACCAGGTAGCAACTTTAACCCAGCAATAATTATTAGCCCATCTGTTTTGCTTCACTGGCCTATTGAGACAGGCAGAAAAAAAATCCAAATCACTGTTTAAACAAAAGATGCTGGAGCCTTTACTTTGGATGCATGTTTCCAGATTTGTTTGGTTTAACTCCATAGATAAAGAGCTCTGTTTCCCCTCTGGTATTTGGTTTATCTGTTTAGCTTTCCTGGATTAAAATTCAATTTTAGTCAAATACTTGGATGAAATGATGCTTTAATTTGGTCTCCCTGACAGAGATTTTTCTTCCCTGAAGCAGCAACTGATTGTTTTTCTCAGTATGCTCTGTAAGTATTAGCACTAAGTGCTAACTGACCCATGTTTCTGTCTTGAACCACAGTATTAAAATCTCCATTTAGAAAATATCATGTAGTCCACTTCCACTCTGCCTTAATTGCCCAAAATTAAATGTGATCAGAGTGGGACCCTGTTTAAACAGACACAGCTTGGAATATTAACTGCTTTCTGATGATGTTTGCTTAGCAGTTTGCAGGCTATCATTCTGATTAATAAAAAAATCTACTGTATCTATGGAAACTAAGTGTGGAAAATAGCTTTTACATCTGAGGAATGTTCAGGGAAAATTATTAGGTGGCCTTAAAAATGATAGCAGCTGTCTTCAGAGCAAAACTCAGGGCATTGCTGGTATAGAAAGGAATGTAGCAATGTGTGACATATAGGATCCTAAGATTTTAACTGCATTCCAGTCAAATATTATTTTAGCAAATTATATTTATGCAAATCATTGCATCTGTTTTGTTTTTTCTTGGTGCTTTTGTGACTTTCCATATCTTAATTGAGATGTCCCAAGAGATGATTTAAATAATATTCATTATTAATTCATTGCCTCTAGATTAACTCTGAAAGAAATTACAGTTTCAACATGAGGATAATAAACAGTATTTGCACCAAATTTTCCAATGCTTTTTTTCTTTTGGAGAGCCTTTACATGGAATTGTCTTCTAGCCTGGCTTCTTACTGTAGAATTAAGGAACCATGAATGTATTGTCTCTCTCTTTCCCATTTTATTTTTCCAGCAAAAGGTGTTGGCCAACAAATGACAATTGTAGGAGTTCTTATGGCATTAAAAAATCTATTTTTGAAGAGGTCTTTTTCTCTCAGCTTCTTGACTCCTAGAAGTTACTTGATGTGCTCAAAGTATTGGTAGGTCTTGTGCCTTTGTCACAGCAAACACAGGAAACCTCTGCACTCTTTTAATGGCAAATAAAAATGGGTGACTGAGTTTCTGAGTTTACTCACCTCTGATCCTGCAGAGGGACACAGAAGTCATAATCTTCCTTGGCTATCAGGCTTCCATTTGTGTTATGAATGTGTCTTGGAGAACATGAACTTGATCCCATTTGGGTGAAGGCAAAATAAGATTTGCCCCAGGAACACACACTGCTTTCCAGCCACTAAATGGTGGTTGATCCAAGGGATGAGGTCAGTGCTCCTCTGGAGTAAATCCCTCTGACACACATGGAGAGGAAACATACTGCCCTCAGCTCTGTAGACTTACTCCTATTGCAATCCATTGTGCAATTAACTGAGCTGGGAGTTGACTGGAATAAAAATCCATGTTTCCCAGGAGAATAACTCTGAACAGGGCACTTTTCCTGGAAAAAATGAAAGGTACTGAGGCAGCAAGTGGATAGTGAGAACATTTTTTAACAAGTTTCTGTGAATTATGAAAATGGCAGAATATTCAAATTTTCTAGTAATATATTAATATAACATTTGATATTTCATGTCCTTTATTTTATGCTGTTTCTAATGTGGAGTTAGGCCAAAGACCTTGCCTGGTGGTTTGATGAAACGAAATACTTAAATTGTAAGACAAAAACTCACCTAATTTTCTTACCTTCATCTGCATTAAGCAGGATACAGATATGAAATTCTGTGTCCACCACAGTTTCCAAAGGTTTTGGATAAAAGCAATACAATGGAGCTTTTTAGAATGTGCACTTCATGGCATAGCCGTCCCAGCCATATCTGGCAGTCTTGGGTGATATTAAATATCAAAAGGAGGAAAGGTTTATTTAGGCAGAGGTGAGAGGGAGCCCAAAGCACAGTAGATAAGTCTTGGTAATGAGAGCAGAAGGAAACAGTTTTTCAATGGTTTTGGAGTTTGTTTGTTTTTTTTTTTGCTTTTTTTTTTGGTTTTTTTTTTTTTTTTTTGGTTTTTTTTTTTTTCCAATAAAATACTGTTTTTCAGGGGCCAGTAAAAGCATTTGAGTATGATGCAAGCTGTAATGAGGTGCAAGAACAGTGCAATAGCAGAACCCCTTCTGGTGCTCCTGGTGAATTCTGCCTTTGCTGATGGCAGGAGAGGCTGCAGGAGCTCTGCTGCAACTGTTTCCCTTTTAGACTCAAACAACTTGATTTTCATGCTTGCTCTGCTTCAGGGGAAAAGAAACCTCTTGAAGTAAAATACCTCTTGTGAGAGTTAACCTTGGGAGCTTTTGCTTGGATCCATCTTGTAAACAGAATCTGAATGTTTACACAGAGTTTTGTGGTCCTTAATTTGACCTGGCCTAGACCCCCTTGTAATTGCAGTGGATCAGTTAGTGGGGAACAGAAAGTGGATGAAAAGCAGGAATAAAAAGAAAATGTGATGTAACACAGAAAACTAAAACAGGCATACAAAAATAAACATTTAAGGTATGTCTCAAGATATATTTGAGGTGCATAATATTTAAAGATATAATGTAATATAATTGCAACATTAGTTGTCAAAGTATAAATGCCTGAACTTTTGAATGTTTTGATATTTTTAGAGGCCCATGTAGGGCATAAAACTTGATATTTTAAAACTGTTGTAGTGATGGACTATGAATGTTTGTTTACTTGAAAAGAAACTGAGCTTAGTTAGGGATCAAAGTGTATTGCAATAGTTCTAGCTGTATGTTCACCTTTTCACTTAGGTCAAAAGGACTGTTTACACACATTAAAATATTTGGTCAGTTAAACATTATTTTAGAATTCATGGGCAGCTGAGTTTGGAAAACATTATTGCAGAGGCAGTATAAAGTGATAGAACATCATCTGCAAAAGCCTTTGTAAAGGACTACACAGTGTTTTAACTGACCATAAGGAGCAAAGTGCTCCTTAGCAGATGGTACAGCAGAGTTTTTCTTGAGAAAGATTTGTTTTGGTTTATTTCTATTCACATCCAGCTATGACAAGAGTTTGCAGGAGTGTTTCCAGATCCCCCATGTGAGTTATACCGTGCGTGCAGCTTGGAAAGTCCAATGTCTGCAAATGTGTCTGGATGTTCCAGACAATGTTGGATTGGGTTTGCTGTGGGATTCTCTTGGATGGACCCAGATTGAATTGCAATGAGTGAGACAGGAACTTGGAAAAACTTGGGACAATCCGAACACAGCATTTCTAGCACTGTAGATTTAAAAAAATCCAGAGAAACCAAGAAACAAACAATCCCCTCTGCATCCCCCCAAAAATTCCTCCCACCCAAGAAACTGAAAAACAGCAACAAAACCCACTCTAGATGTTATGCATACCAGATAGCTGCAAAAATGCCTTTTCTGGTTGTTTTGGCATCATGATTTCCCTCTCCCTCTTTAAGCAACTTGCCAAGGAAAGGATAAAAAAGTTAAATATTACACCAGCAAACCTATGATGGGACACATGCTTCATCTTCGCATACTGAAGGCATGGGGAGACTGAGTTAGGCAAGGCCTTACAGGCAGTGTATGACAAAAGAAAATCCTTCTCCAGATTCTCAGGTTGGTGTGCTAAGGGTGACACTTAATTCCACTGTGCCTATTACTAAATACATTTCTCTAACAAAATGGCATCACTGGTAACATATAAAAATTAAAAGATTAAGTATTTCAGAAGAATCTTAAAAAATCTCATGATAGGTTAATTGTATTTCTGTAACAATTTGCATTCAGAGACCAGAGTATTACTTAGGTTCTAGGAAAAGTTACGTTCTCAGTATATAAATAAAACCAACTGCAAATAAAATGGTACTTTTTTTCTTTTAAATCTAGCTATGACCAACTTACTTCGTATAATATAATATAACATTGTAATATCAATATAATCCTTTCAGAAAAAATGAATCACAGCAATTCCAAGTTTAGGTCTCTATATCAGGGAGTATAAAGGAAAATTTATAAAAAGGTAGTCAGAATATATTCTTAGGATATCACATATATTCAACAAATTATTTCAAAAACTCCTATTTGTATGAATTTGCATCTGAATTAGAACAGTTTATAAATTTACAGTTAGTGTGATACTGAATTTTCACCTACCAAAGCCATTCTTTAAGATACCTTTTCTAAAAAAATGAAAGGCAGTTTGCTCTTCTTAGCTCAACACAGTGTTTCTCCAAGTGTAAGGGCCCCTTGATTAGAACATTCAGTATATTTCTTTTTGTATCCATGTAATTCAGAACAAATTATATCATGTTACATGTAATGTCATTAATAAATCTGTGAAGCTAATAAATCCAGCTTGTGTTTTGGAAAGGAGAACACTGCACTTCTTTCATTAAGCATATTTTTGTCAATGGAAGATAGATACAGAAATATCAGGATGGTTAAAGGGATAAGAGTGGTTAAACTTGTAGTGTTATTTGCGTGGCTGATGTTCATGGAGACAAATGGTTACAAAATCAGTTTTCTTACAAAATCACTTGAACATTATAGAAAGTTATTAAGAATAAAGAGGGATATTCTTTCGTGTTTTGTCAAGTAGATACGTACAGGAATTATTTTAAATTTTTGTCACAGGCTTAACATTAACACTGTTGTCCTTACACCCAGTTTCTTTGTGCCAGTGAAGTATGCATGGCTTTAGTGGATATGTGAAAGAATAAAAAATCTAAAATTAATAAATTTTCTCATTGTAAACAGTACATTACAATAAAAAATGTACTTAAAAATAATGGGCTTGTGCAGAACATGCCTCTGTGTACAATTTAACAAAAACCAGAAAAATTATATTTTTGAGGATTACAAGTAGTTTTGGGATGATTGAGTGCAAGCAATTTGTAACAGGGGCTTGAGGTCTGTATTTACTGAAGTCAGGAGTTGGACTTGATCATCCTTTTGGGCCCCTTCCAGCTAAGGAACTCATAGGATTCCAAGGGGGCATGTTTCACCAATTTAAATGAGTAGGTGATCATGCAGAGAACAATGCACAATTAGACCTTGGAACATTAGTGCCCATTACATCCATGTCCTTTTAAATGCTACAGTTCTGTTTGTGTAATACAGGGAGTGCTCCACAGCTAGAATATACAAGTGACTTTAATATAGGACATATTTTATTATTTGTGCTACCTTGCTTAAGTCAAGTTTTGCTCTCTGCAGTTGTTTATGATTTCAGACTTGATTTCCTTTGTCAGATTGTCTTTCTTGGATAGTATTAAAATGCTGCCAAATTACTTTTGCTGCATTACTTTTGCATAGATACAAAAAAGTCTCTAATGGTTTGTTAGGATGAGAAGTTAATCTTAGCTTTGCTTTGCAGTTAGATTTTTATGGCAGGAGCAGGGTGTTAGTTCAAGTCACATTTCCATGTACTATGTACCAAGAAAATAGCACATGGGTAATTTCTTGCCCCTGACTGTCGTTTCTTACAGTATGCATCACTGAGTGGTCACTTGGCATCATTAGTTTGTTCCCTTTTAAATTGTCAAGTGAGTATTAAATACCTCCTTTCATTAAACCTTAATAGTGTTGTGTTAACTAGTCAGAAGTCACAACTTAAGGGTGCTGGTACTGTTGAATTCCTGTATATCCTTGGCTGGAACTGCTGGAAAGTCTTCTAGGATTTTGGTCTGCACGGTCACTGAACTTCCATGCTGTCTTTAAAATAAAAAAGAAGCCTTTTGGAATTTTATCCAGTGGAACTTAGTTCTTTTAAAGAAAACACTTTTATTTTAAGACAAAATGAAGAATGTGCCAGCACATTGATTATTAAATAGTCTGCTCTGCAATTAAGTGTGAGCAAATGTTATTCCCATCTGTGGTCTTCACTGAAGACCAAATAAGGGACAACTTATATCTAAGAACATTTTGAATATGATGCATTTGCTGTTGAAAAGGCTGAGTTTATGGAACTTCTGTATTGCACCATTAGTATTTGGAAAACATGGAAAGTGTATTGAATAATGTAAATGAGACTGCAGAGAAGGAAAGGCTGACAACTCTGGAGTAAAATAAGCTTGAATATCAGCGTCCCATTGCTATGCTAGAGTGCATTTCATTTAATAGTTTTAAATCCCAAAGATTGTCTTCAGGATAAAGGTACATTGAATATATTCTATGCTTTTCTGTAATTTTATTCCAAGGATTCTACTCCTCTATGTTCCTTCCAGCTTTTAAATTCTATGTGACAAAAATGTGCTCTATTTATTTATATATAGAAAAACAAAAAGGCAGAAGTATAGCGTCTAATTTTAATGGCTCTCAGAAACATAAAGCATCTTCAGTGATACCTAAAATCGGTGAGATTTTATTAGTAATTCCCACAATCAAAGGTTTAGCTAAGGAGCCAGATTGCTGTGACTTGCACTAACATAAAATATTTGGTTTTTATATAGGAATTTTAAGAAGCACAATGTATATGTTGCATTTTCCATATAACAGAATTTTAAGAAATATTTTTTGTTCTTTGTCAACTGAAGAAGTGCCCAAGTTAGCTTCAGCTTCACTCTGCCTTACCTTGAACTGGTCTACATCTATGCTTTTCATTATTTGGTAATTCATGCATATTTTCAACATGTTTTATCAGCTGATGAAAAATCAAAAATATATTTTCTCAAATTTATTCTCCTGTTTACACTTTCTGTTCAGAAAATGGATTCTTAGTTAGAGACCAAATAACTGGTTTTTATATAATTAAATCCTAAATGGACTTATGTAAGAAGGACAAAAATCAAACAAGTAGGAGGGTAAAATGCAAAGATCTAATTTCTTTGAGGTTTCAGTTTGTAAGTTCGTTATTATTCTTGATGTTGTTGCTTTTAGAAAATGCCCAGTTTGATTAGAAACTTATTATTTAGTGAGTACAAATTCTTAATTGGAAAGTTCTTTTTAGACTTAAACTCCAGGGGTGTTTTTGGATTTTGAAAACAGGTTTTTTTTTCTTTTCGAAGACAGTTTTTTGGGTAAAATAATATCTGTGTTAGTGTGATCAGAGTGATGAATGTTTTGGTTTTGTCTCCTGTTGTTTGTTTTCTTTGTCATTGTCAGTTTATTTTTGCTTTGTTTCTTTTCAATTGGAGCTTCCCAGCATGTCTGTAAATTTATTGCAACATCCTTTGGGATGCCGTTGGTTTATGGTGATTTTTGGATTATATCTACTTTTACTTATGCTGAATCTGCAGCATGAATTTTGAACATGAACCTTACATGGTTTTTTTTTTTTCCCTTTCAGTTTTAGTGCATTACAACAGATCTTTTTAAGCTGCTGTCTTCATCCAAGTGGCAGAAATCTTTACACAAAATGAAACAAAAAGCTGCTTTGGAAAGTACATAGAGATTGCAAGAAACTTGAGATACTACATACTTTAATATTTTTTAGCAAAAACATTCAATTTAATCCACCAGATACTTGCTATTAACAGCATGCGGAGAATAGGGAAAATCAGAAATTCTGGACTAAATAGATTCCACAGAACAAAATACTTGTTTTTCATAAAAGGCACATTTGTTTGAAACTTAGAGCAGCGCCAAGCGTAATTTTATTGGTATAGCTCCTGGTGCCTTCCCTGGTGCTAGGTTATTTTATAGGGCACAGAGTGAAAGTTGGTCTTAATTTCTTATCTTCTGCATAATTTTGTGCCAGAAACACAACCCTTTTATCCCATGTTGTTATCTATTACTTTTTCCTGGGCTTGATATAGACTATGTGATACCATGTATTTTGCATCCATAAAGATTCAGGGTGAATAAAAAACCTTCATCTACAATGGGTGATACAAAACTGTGTTAGAAAAGGTTTTAAAAGGGTTTACTTATGCTAACTCCCTGTCCTGATCTGTGTCTCACCAGATGCACAAATAAACAGTGAATTAAAAATAGGCTGAGGTTATCCCTAATAGCCTTTCTTGACTTCTGCCTTTATGGGCTAGCACTGGTCCCCTGTGTGTTGCCCCTTCCTTTCCTCCCATCAGCCTCCAGCTGCCAAGAAACCCCCATGGGGAAACCCTTAAAGGGTGGCTGCTGTCATCATTCCAAATCTACAATTTTAAAGGAGATCGATTGCTTCATGTCTGAAATGGCTGGGCTTTGATGTCTGAAAAAGTAATCTGGGAGATAACCTGCTGGTGTTCATTTGCATTCAGTGAAGACTATAACCCACTTTATAAAACAGATCTTACCAAGCAGATCAGGCTTGTTTTTGAAACTCAGTCTCAGTTATCATCTTCCTAAATTTCACAATTTCTTCAGGAAATCTAAAATTGTGTGTTTTGTCTTCTTTTTATTCTCCTACTTTTATGAAATGTCCTCCTCCCCTCCCCCCAAAAAAATCCAAACAATCAAAGACAACACCTCAAGCAAAATGCAACCAAAAAAACCCCACAGAAAACATGGAAAACAAACCACCACTCACATTACTTTGGCTTTTGGTAAGGTAACATGTAATAAAAAAAATGTATCAAGATTGAAGATCCAGATTTAGAAATTTGTTGTAATGTGGGAAGAATTGCTTTTATCTGGTAGTAATTGTACAGGACACTGTTGAGAGATGACATTGATCCTTGTTAGGACAAGAAAAAGGTGTTTGCCTTCTCTGTACTCACTTTAACTGTGTTCAATGATTTTGGTAACATAGGGCATATTCATAGTCCACAAAGGGATTGCATGTATCTATTTTTCTATCTTTCAGATGTTCCCTTCTAAAATACCATATTGTAATACACAGTCAGCTGTGGTGTTCTTACACACAGAAATTTAATTTAAAGGTATTTATTGATTAACGAGGTAAAACTAAGGAAACATGTGTAAGCAGGTTTTTCACTGATGAGCTCTTCCTTTTTTCACTGATCAGCTTGAAGGCTGTGGGTGTGTTGAAGAACCTGATGCTCTGAGCGAATTAGCAAAGTTTGGGGTTTTTTTTGCATGATTCCAAGCTTCTAGTCTCTAAGGAGTAGGAAAGAATTTCCAAAAGTTCCTGAAAATGGATTTTATCTTTAAAGTTTTATTTTGGGGTATACTTATTTGTTTAACAGTTATTCCTATGAAGGAAGAAGTTGAGGATCTGAGAAGAAAATGGAGAAGGAGAAGGATTTTATTATGTGCTTGGCAGTTTTTATGGCATGTTTTTACATGCTGTAATTAAAAAAAAAAAGAAAATAATAGAGCATGTGTATGTTTCATTACAAGTGGAAAGTAGTTACCCTTTCAGATACTTACAAGTAGATATCATTGGAACTGTACAATTGCATACTAATGAGGATTAATGAGCCGTTATCTAAGTTAGTATTTAATTGATTTGGCTAAATATCAGTTTGTAGGAATAAATGCAATTTTTTTTCATGCAAGTAATGATTTTTGCATATGCAAATATATATGATTGGAACTGTGACAATCTCCAGTAAATTCCACTGTGGTCTTTTGTGAGATTATAGAAGCCTCTGCCAAGTATACTTTCAGATAATTTTTCTGAGTGAATTTGGAACCTAAGATTTCCCAAGAAAACTTCAACTCGTGCAATTTCCTGCCAATTTTATGAAGTCAGTAACAGGGATAAATGAAGTCCACTTTGATATCTATCATAAAAAGTAGTAGAATACTTTTTAGTAGCAGTAGAATAGAGAATTTCCTCAGCTTGGATTTTTGTTCTCTATTTATCTGCCTTGCTTATCATGTCATACATCTCTCTCTAGTAGTAAGTACACTTTCACCTCAGCAATATATCAGAAGTCATCAAATTTTAACACAAAGCAGGTGTCTAAAAAAAAAAAACAAAACCAAAAAAAAGCCTTCAAAAGAACTTTGATCTCTCTGCTGATACTACTTGGAAGGGCACAAACCCTGCTCATGGTAAGCAACATTCAATAAACTCTTGTCCCAAGCCAATTTAAGATATATTTTATCTATCCTTAAAGCTGTTTACAGAAAAACAGAAACCATATTTGGTTAAGTTACTTTTTATTGTCGTCAGTAGGTAAGTTCAGTCAGATGGGTCAGAATCTGCAGAAGGCATTACTTTTACTAAAGCTTCATCAAAATTAAATTTGGAGTTTGAATCAATGCCCAGGAATGATGTCAGCTATAGCAGATTAAATTTGCTAACGTCTCTTCATTTTAATTGTGTTTTTAAAACAAAGCAGATAATTCTTCCAGGCTTTTGCCTTTTAATGTTTTCAGCGTTTGTTTGGGCTGAATATTTTGGGTTATTGAATATTAAATTTTAAATCTATTTTGCAGTGCCTCTGCATACAAAAACATCGATTTAGTAGACACGTTTCAAGAATAATTTGTAAGTAGTAAAATATTCAATATTTTATCTTTCTTTTGCATACTATCATAGTTGTTGTTTTTTGTTATGGAGGAATGAGTAAAGGGAAAGGCAGAGAAATAATTACTGATGTGCAGTATTGTCTGTTACTTATCCTGAAAAATAAGATACACAAAATAGTTCTTGAAATCCTTTAATATTAAAACCACTATATAACCTATAGGAAAATAGTTAAATAATTCAGTGTTCTGCCTCTGATAGTATTGTGTATTATTTTGCATTATTGTAACAAGATAGTTTTGCTTTTGTTCTATCTGGTGATATGCTTATGGTCTGACTACAGCCTGAGAATTGCTAACCTTTTTATTTGTATACTATGTCACATTAATAATGGTTGTAATTATTTTTATACTTAATCTGCTAAAAACCTTAATAACATAATAAAATCAATTGCATCCTGCAGCAATGAATTCTGCAGGTAAATTGTATTGTCTATATCCTGCTGCTGAAAACAATGTGAAGTGTTCAAATTTCAAGTAATTGGAAATGAAAAGTCTTAATTTCCTGGAGTAAGCTTTCTCCACAGTGGCAATACTTTGCTGTATGTTAGAATCCTAGAGCCCAGTTTTAAGTGCAAGGGAACTCTGGAGGTCTTGCAGTCAGACATGATAAAGGTACTTGGGGATGTGTCCAGCTGAGCCTTGAACACTCCTAGAATGGCAGTTCCACAGCCCCAGTACTAAATTGCTCATAATGAAAGTTCTTTTCAAAATATTGCATTTTCCAGTGGTGAATTCTTCCCCCAATGCTGGAATTTCTCATGTTTCTACTTGCCTATTACCTCTTGTCTTATACATGTGCCTTTGAGGATTATCTGCCTCCATCTCCTCTCTGTCCTCTGACTAGGTGCCCACAGGTGTATCTGGGGAGTAATAAGGACTCCCCTGAGCCTCTTCTACTATGGGTTCTCCTGTTCCCTCAGTATTTCATAGATGATAGAGAGCAGCCTCACAAGGACCTTGTCGGGCTCTTTCAGCACCCTTGGATGCCTCCAATCTCACAGATTCGCTTATGTCCAAATTAATTAAGGGATTCCTTCCTTTCATCTCTTAAAGCAAGTACTACTTCACTGCCACAGTTTGTGCTAGGAGGCTTAGGGGCTTGGAAACCCTCAGGACAAGCAATTACCTGGAAAAGTAAAGTGCTCTTTTCTATTATTTTTTAAATGCCTTCCACACAAGATACTTGGGAGTCTTTACCATCCCTTCTTTTCCACTTCTCCAGATCATATCTTCACCTGTGTGTGCACTTTTCTTTCACCATTGCTAGTAACCATCCCAATACTGTGAGAATTTCTTGGCTTAAACCAGACAGCAAGGCAAGGGGAATAGGTTGCCATTCTTGCAGAAACCCTGGTTGACTAGCTTGCACCTATGTACCTCTAGTCTATCTTTTTTTTCTGTGGGATATTGACAGGTGAGGATTTGCTGGTGTATAATGCTGAAATAAAGAAGTACAAAGGCAGCCTTTATCCTACTGTTGCATCCTTCTCTCTCCAGACTTTCCATTATGAAAAGGTCTTTATGTGATATGAACTCTTATTTTGTAAAAATATTAGACATAATGGTGTTTTCTGGTGTGAAAAATATCAAGCAGTATGTTGCTGATGCCAGAAAAATATTTGTTAGGTTTCCTAATGTAATTAATCTTTGATCTCAGAAGTGGTACGTGAATACTGTTTCACTCTCTTAGAAAAGCAAAAACAATGTTGGTCTGACATCTGAAGACAAGTATAAGATGAAATCTTTTCTTCTGTTCTTATACTTGTGCTGCTATTTTTTGTCTTGTATACTTGTCATAGCACTTGGATAATCTATATTTCTTCTTGTTTGACTATTTTTCTTCTGTTTGCCTCATGATTTAATATAACTGTCCACACCAACACAAGGTATTTATGACATTCCAAGCATCAGGTACAAAGTTCTCAGGTAACTTCTAGCTGCTTTTCTATACTCACCTTATACAAGGTGAGTATATATTAGAACTCTCTTAGAAATTATCCCCTGCTCAATTTCTCTGGTCTTCTTTATCAAGACTTCTAAGAGACAGGGGGAGTTGTATTAAAAAAAATGTTCCTGTGTACATAAAAATTGTGTAAACCTCTGCTAATTTTAGCAACTCTTGAGCAATCAGCCTCTCTAGCCCCAAAATCTCTTTTTTCTTCAGAACTCGATAGTCATACAACTTGCTCAAGTTTTAACTGGTTTGGAAAGATGCCATGGCACAGCAAAGTTCATGGTGAGGAAATTTTACTCTGACCACACCATTTGCAAAGCACTTGAGCAAGATTTTAGCACTGGATATCTCCAGAGGGGATGTTTCTTTCCCTGCCTTATTTTGTGCTCTGCTGCAGCTTACATTTTGACCCCAGAAGTGGTCTCACTTTCCCTGAGAGTGATTTGGCACTGTAACCTTTTTATTTCTGACTGAGTGCTCTTCTGTGAGTGGAAAGCAGGGTTTGTGGAGAACTGCTTTACTGGTCAGCTGAATGGGAGAAGGAATAACACTTTGCCCAGCTGGGAGGTGCTGGAAAGCATTGCTGCTCAGGGTCCTGTGTCACCCAGCAGAGCCATGGCAGATACCTGCCTTCTGAAATTTCATGAGACTCATAAACTGCTTGCAGCAGTTCCTGTGACAGTCTCACTCCAGAACTGTGTAATTTTAAAATACCCATACCCGTGACAGAAAAGGATCACTTTGTAATGTGAGAGGTCTAGGCTTCCTCCTAAAAATCCCCATAGCCAGTAATTTTTTTCATAAAACTGCATTGTTTATCTTCAGTTGCACTTGCTAGTAGACTTCTATCTTCACATAATGCAATTCAAACTTTTTGAATATATCTAATATTTTTGCAAAATTATTTTCTCTATGAAATGCAGTCTTTCACTGAAAGCTTTGTTGTATAATTATAGGAAAGCATAATTTTTACAATTCTGTGAATAATGCAGCAATGATTCAGACAGATTTTAAACTCTGTAACGCCTGATCAATGTTTAGGAATAGATCTATCTTCTAATATGGCAATGATAAGCAGATTTCAGTTTAAGAGGCCACAGGAACCAGTCAATGTTTTCCAAATTTGAGGACCAGTATGTAATATGTAATTTGGATACTTGAAGGTTTTGGTATGAAAAAAAAAATCCTTGTGCTGACAGTTTTCCTCATCAATTTAATACTTCACTCAACATTTAAGGTGTTTAAAAACCAAAACATGGAAAACATCTTGCTGAAATTGAGGCTGAAATTCAAACTATGTTAAGAAATGGCTTTTTCAGCTGCCCTTAGATTTCAGATTCTGTAGCAATTCCCTGAAGTGTGGAGGTTTGAACAGACTAATTCTGAATCTGGTATTATTGTGCATATTCTAAGATGTACAGAACTGTACCAAAAGTCCAGGCAATACTTGGTGTTATGATGTGGCATTGTCTCAAAGAGGGTGAGGCTCCTTGCCGTTCTTCCCTGAAAGCTGATCTGCAATTAAGGTTTTGAAGCAGTTCGGTGTGGGGTGGAATGATTTGATTCCACCTCCTTGGGGCAGCTACTAGTGGAAGGTTTCTGTCCAATGAAAATAGCTATAGTCAGGGTAGATTCCCAAGCTTGTCTCTTTAGTTTGAGATGAAAAGACATTTTTCTGTGCTGGCATCTACTGTTATAATATTTTATAAATATCAATAAACATTTTATTGTTGCTGTAGTCCTTGTGTCAGTAGTGTTTAGCAAAAGGAAATGATTTTCTTGTTTTCTTTGTGGAGTAGCTCAAAACGATTGCTAGAAAAACCTCTTTTAGACAATGATTAGCTGAAATGTTGTTCTATATCTACACATCTTTCCATCATGGATTATTTATTTCCTTTATAGCTGGTGTAGTTCAGTGGGTTAAAAAGGCAAATGCTTTGTCATATCTAAATTTACCATTTCCTATTGTGTGGTATTCCATATTCTTTCTTTCGCTAGTTACATGCAAATACCAATAACTTGGAAGTTAAGAGTTTTTCACAGTTAACTACAGCTTTTGTGTTCAAATGACTTTTTTACCTTTCCACTACATCTTCTGTACATGATTATCAAAAGTAGAGCACCTCCTAAGGGATTAATTGAATACATCTGAATTGTGATGAAATAGGCAATGGGCTCTTGTAGAAATATAAAAAAATAAAAGACTTTAAAAAGTGCAAAAAGGCCTCAGAAAGTAGACATAAAGATAAGAAAGGCTGGGAAATTTCTAAATCTTCTCATAGGAAGCTAGGAAGTCAAGAACTAAGTAAACACATTTATATTTATCATAAGGAACAAGAAAGAACAAGAACTTATTGATAGTTCAAGATGTGAAAAGTCCTAGATATATGCTTTACAAAGATAGAAAAAGTTTCAGTCTTAAATAATGAATTATTGTGTATTGTTTGAGGTTCATAGTACTTTTGTTAATGTTAAATCCACGTGGGACCTTTTCTTATTGGTTAGAATATAATGACTTTGCATCTTCTCTTTGATGCTGTTGGTTCAAAGAATATGTAGAAAAAGGCTTTACATAAGCTGCCATCTTGTCTGTGATCTGGATTTGCATGGATGTTATTTCCCTGTAATTCTTGCTTCTTGGTTGCATTATACAGACAGATAATAAATCCTAAGTCTGCAACTAGTCAGGGTCCCTTGCCATTTGTGAGACACGGACCGAACTGGCAGAGGTTCTGATAAAAGGAGCACAACTAGTCTGGAACGTCTGTATTTATATTAGAACTGTTTGCTCTTCACTGTGGGGGCAGTCTTGCCCTTTTGGCATTGTTAGATATCAATCTCATGTTATTATGAAGTCCATCATCATTCTTGTGATTGTGGCAATTTCAATCCCTCTTATTTCCATGCTGATGGCAGTTTTAGATCAGTCTCCTCTCTTTGCAAAAATTAGCATATTAGTTTTGTAGCTGTTTCTTAAGGTGTTCTTAAAAGCTACTGTTTGTTTCATGAATTTTACGCCTCAATTTCAATTGATGCTTTTCAATACCAGCCAATTCAGTCCAAGTAAAGAAGTTAAAAGTCACTAAGCATTAAAAAAATCTGTAATCTCTATTTTCTTTAGTTGTTCTGATTGCCCTCTGATATTGTATGAGCTATGTGCAATTGCTGTTTCCAGAAAATGTAATCCAATTGTCATGCATCTCTATAGTAATCTTTTATTTCCTGAAGTACTGCAATTAAATACTAAAAAGCTATAAGATAGTCACTTTTAAAGGGAAGTAAGACTGAAGAATATTTCAAAACTGTTTTGTACCTACCATTCTTTCTTGTTCTACATCTGTTATTTTCCCCTGTGTGTGCAAGAGTTATCTTTTAGCTCAAATTACCAGTGAATGTCTGCTGACCAGTTTAAATATACCTAGGGAAAGATGTAAAAGCCATCTGATCATCTGTCTTACAAAGCAGGTCAAGATGTCTAATCACCCTGCCTGGAACCACTTTTGTTTCATTTCATTCACTGACATGCAATACACTTTCTGTTGAACGTTTGGTTTTTTCTTGATTGACTGCTGTCTGCTTTCAAACTTTGGTTCTAAAGCCTCTTTCCAGGTCCAGCTGCTCAAGACACACTGTGTTTATCTCATTCTGTTTTTTCTACTTATGATGCAGTGGCAAGTTTTCATCTACAGTTCTTTTTTTTCAGATTATCCATAACACATCTCTCATGTATTACATATCTTGGCAATTATTCATTTTTTGCTATCTCTCAATCTTCTAGAATTTGTCAGATTGTTTGACTCACTGAATTAAGTGAATGATTCTCTGATTCTAAATTGAGTGTAACATCATATTCAAAGTAAAATATAGATGTGCTTAACAGAGTGCCTGGACATCCAGATTTTGTGGACTGCAGCGAGGTCAGGCATGGGTGCAGATTTCAGACATCTCCCTTAATAAACCTGGCTTTACCTGGCACTGAATTGGTCTGTGACCGCTCACACACAGTAATGACAGGCTCTGGTGCTGGTTGCTTCTAATATGGGCCAGTATTGAGCAATCAAATGTGATAAGCTCTTAATGTGTCATAGGTAGGCTTGCAGATATATATCTATTTGTGCCCTGAGCTTTTTAGCTAATTTGCTTCCAAGACTTTGTGGGTATTTGTTTTCATTTTTAATTGACTAAAAGCTTTGATAAATCTGACACCATCTTCATTACCAATATGACAGGATGTACACATAGCAAACAAAAGGTTCTTTTTCTCCTTGCTAAACTTAAAGTTGGTACTTGAAGGACGCATAAATGAATATACATATTTTAGTAATTATATAAACAAGCCTGAAATACAGTAAATCAGATGTAGCAAAAAATACTAAAGTAAAAAGAAAGGGGAAAATGTTCCCTGTTTGGTCTCCTTATATAGGTCATCCAAGTAAGCACTGTTAATAGATCAAACCCAGCTCTTTTGCCTACTTAATTGAGTAAATGCCAATACACTGTGTAGACCATATGCATAATATAGAGTTGCTGTTGCTCAATTATGTAACTGTACTGATTTTCTTAATATATTCTGTGGAGAATCTAAAAAACTAAGATTACTGTAACATCAGTATTTTGCCATTGACAGATTGCTGGAGACCTATCTATTTAAATAAAGTTCATGAACTTTAATAAGACCAAATATTTCTTCTTCCTCTGCTGCGCTTCCTGTTGATTAATAATTCAGATATTTGGACATTGCAAACAAGCTGGAAACTCTGTGCAAAAGAGGATTGCATATCACAAATGAAAATATAATAGAATATGAAGAGAGCAAAAGGAGGCACAAAGAACACTGACGAACAAACCATTCCTTTTCTGCAAGGGTGGAATTTGAGTGATGTGATCTCTCTGCTATCTTAGGTTCTGTTCACAAAGCACCATGTAGCACTTGAGTCCACTGGCAGGCAGTTCTTCAGTGGTTTAACTCTGTTATTTACAATGCTGTTGAACTCTGTCTTATCCAGCAAATAAATGCAATGCTTTACCTACTTAAAATTAAATGTGTATTAGTGCTTGGCAGAGCAGGGCCAGGACATGCAGCATGCAAATCTAGTACCACTAATTACAAGAAATCTGTCTTATCTTTTTGAGGATTTGTTTTGTTTTGTTTTCCCTTATGTTTTTTGTTTCTTAATTGCTCTATGGCTCTCCTGTGGTTCCACCTCAGGGAGGTTTATGTTGTCATGTTTGGAAGCAAGGGTATTAGTTTGACAAGTCACCCTGCAGGTCTCTTGATACTTTGTTATTTTCCATGTGTCACGAATTATTTGTTTTGAAGATTAATTTCAAACAAAACTGTGTATTTAATTTCCCTCCAGGAGCAGAGAATGTCTTTAAAATAAAGCTCTTATTCTCCTCATCAAAACCTGCATGATGCTTTTCCTCTTCTTATAGCTAATTAACTGGTGTAGCTGCAGGATTTTCCCAGTTTCAAGGTAAGTTGTTTTCATTGAAATTGTGTGATATTAGCATAACTGTAAAGGTCTGTCAGTAGTCAATATTGAAAAGGCAATCTGATTTCTTTATTGGTTCATATATTTTAAAATTATTTATTTGCATTGATATTACTACCGGAGTGAATTACGTCAAGATGAAAGAAGATCTTAGTTTAAATTTTCCTTAAGTGTAGCTTCTTATCTGAGGATTGTGTCACTGGGAGAGTTTTCTTATTACCATAATAAGGGTGAATAAGTTAATTAGTCCTGTTTTAATGTGTCTCCATATTGGCTAACGGAAGTGTGTATTGACTTTAGTACGGAAATTTTAAGCTGAAATCTAAAAACAACAGAAAAAACTGTGGAAAAAGTGCAAAAAAGATTTTTTTTTTTTTTAGGAGGAAGATGGACTGTAACAACTAGTTTCTGGGACTGTAGCACAAGTAATGAATTAGGTAGGACAAGAATAGAAAGCTGGTTCAAGAACAGGAAGTAGAAAGAAGAAAACTGTGAAGGATAATTTTTCATTTCAGATGCTAGCCCTCTTGATTGGCCTTGCTTTCTAAAGTAGCTGCTCGCAGTTTAGCATTCTGTATCCTCTTTTGGCCTGTTCTGCAGGGACAGAGGTGAGTGTGTCTGGGCAGGTCGGGCTGGCTGTAGCTCTGGCCCCGTTCAGCTGCGCGGTGTGCGGCCGTGCCAGCAGCACGCTCCTGTCCCTGGGGCCCGGCAGCACCTCGGGAGCCAGAGGAAGGATGGGGGCTCAGCTGCTTCATTCGCTGAACCTTATTCACAAAAGCTAAAGGGAGGAAAGGTCTCTCCTTTCCCAGTGCTTCCAAGAGGGCTTTTTGTTCATGTTTTCCAGATAACTTAAAAGTTCTGTTTCCCTAGGGAACTACAGGACATGTTCTGGAAAATTTATTGTTTTCAGATGCCTTATCTATCTGTTTTTTTTTGTTTCCTGCGCTGCCTTTACTTTTCAGAGATACAATTTCATCCTTTGGTGTCTTCTCTGTCAATGCACAGGATAAACTTTTGGAGTAAAGGCCGCTGTGTTTGTCTTTTGCTTAGGCCATGCTGGATGCTTCTGCTGTTGGAATTTCTATTGTTGTAGTGCCAGAGTCCTTCAGCGAGCCGAGGTTTTACAATTTTCCTTTGTGGAGTTCTGGTGACATTAACAGGTGTATCTCCATTTACAGGGATACAGTTGGGCAGTTTGCACCTTCCTTCCTGAAGGATATTGCCTTCTCATTAGTTTTCTCCAGTAAATCAAATCTTCAACTACTGAATTCCTTCTGAGAGAGAGAGAACAGCTTGAAAACACCACTTTTTTTTTCATTGTAGAATTGGGCAACAAGAGCTGGAAATACTTTTTGAGGCCCTTAAAATTCCACACCATCCCTGGAGGTTTATGTGGTTTCTATAAATACTTAATTTCTTTGCTTTGCTTCAGATATTTGGCAGTTAAAAGGCAGGGAAGAGCCCAGATTAGTGTGAGATGTTCTTATTAATTATTCCATGGAAGGATATTTATGCTCTTTCTTACAAACTTTGGTTGGACTCCATGCAAAACAGGAGTGGAAACTTTGGAAAGTTTTAAGTTGTTCAGAGGTACTACCGCTCAATTTGACTGAATAAATGCCTTATGGTTTTTGAAAATACATATTTGTATTTTTTCTTTTTTGTCTTAATATTTTAAAATTGTAAGTGATTTCACGCATTCAGTGACTGTTTTTCAGAAATTATTAGTGAATTTTATGGGACTGTTAATCGTCTGAGTCTGGAAGAATTCAGTGAAAGTCTGGAAATTAATAGCAGTTTAAAATTCTGTATATCTTAAATCCATGGAAGCAAATGAAATGGACTGTTTAATTATCCACCTGAAAGCAGCATGTAAAAGATGCAACTCAAACTGGTTTATAACTCTCATAGGGTGTAATTTAGCTCTATAATGTGCATAAAAGTTGCCATAGAGAAACAAAATTGATTAGGAAATTCCAAAATATTAAGATTATTTCAAAGCTGCAAGCCCCATTTTTATTTTCCTGTGAGAACCTGAGTACTTTCTGCCAATTGCATCACACAGGAACACTCATTATCTCACTCCACTGCAGAATTTAATGCAAATAAAGCTGTTTAGTTAAAGCCATACTGAAATATTCCTCCCTCACCCTTAGGCTTCTTCCAGTCACCATCTGAGGATGCTCATCCTCACTTTTCCAATGTGGACCCAAAGCTCCTTTTCCCAACTGGCAGTGACACCAGTTGCTGACAAAGCTGACACATTTATTCCCTCTTGGCACACTCCTCTTGCCTGGCTTCTTGCACCGCTCTTAGTCTGATTGAAACAAACATGATCACTGGGACAAGTCTGGGGTATATTTGATTATTTGGCTGCTGCTTCAGAAATGAAGATTTTTACTCACCAAACAGGACAGGTGCTGTTTTCAGAGTGGAGAAGCGCTCTGCAAACCCAAGTCTGTGACTGAGCAAGCACCAAGGAAATCCCCTCCTCTGCCCTCTCCAAGCCCTGACTTTGACTGTACAGAGAGGTTCTCAGGTTTGCACTCGGAAGGCAGAGCAGGCAATCTGCTGCATGGCTCATGTACTGATTAGTCCTCAACCCTTTTGCTGTTTGTATGCATTTGTTTTTTTGCTGGCAGACACACAGAGTTCAGCATCAGATTTTGACACACACATGCTGCTGTCCCGGAGGATTCGCAGAGCGGGCTGTCTTGCAGCTGCTGCGTTTTCCACCAGTAAAATTGACAGTTACCTACTGTGTGGAGTTGCTAGGAGAAGGTGAACAGTCATCATTACAGCATATTCCTCCAATAACAACCTGTAGCGCTCACTGATTTCTCTTCTGCAGGGAATTTAGATGTGTCTTTGCTACTGACTTAGCATTTGTGCAGTCATATTTTTATTGACAGGCTGGTAGATATTTATTCAATAAGAAACAACTCAGGATCAGCTAAAGAGAGGAAAGCTCTGGCATTTGAACATACTCTCTTTTTGTAGGGTGATGTGGCTGATACTGGCATCTACCATCTGCTTTCCTATTGCAGCCTGTTTCTCCAACCTGCAAAGCAGAAACCAGCCTTTCTTTCCTTCTGGATTGTTAAAGCCATTCACATTTATTCTGCATGGCAATGAATTATAGTCCATTTTAAGGACTCTTTTGTGCTTCTGTGTGTATTTCTACAGCAGAAAAAGTGCATGAGAAAGGAGCTTGAGCAGTCAGTAGTATAAGTAGCAGGCTCTCCCGTATGGATTAGACTTGTGAGGTCAGAGGAGCTGTGTGTACTTGCTCTGTGCTTGGGGGGGGAAGAGTGGATTTGTCTGTCAAAGTGAATAGCGATTCAGGCAGGATCGTCCCTCAGCTGTTGTAATTCTGATGTGTTTTGCTATGACAGCAGCTACTGCCTAACATGCGTGGATCTTCTGAAATTTGTAGTGGACTAAGGACTGCTTTTACTTGCTGCTGAGCCTGACTGTAACTGTATCGCTGTAGGACAATAACGATGGGGGCTCGAGCGACAGAAACAACTCGGGAACTGGAAAGCGCCTCTGTACAGTACCAAATAGGAGGACATGCAGAGAAAATGTGGCAACGACTCAAAGGAATGTGAGTAGCTTGTCTCCTTGGCTTTTGTTCTGTTCCTTGGGAAAGATAATTTTCTTCTGTTTGTTAAAATGTGTAATTAGCAAACGGGAGAGTTATCTTTAAGCTGTGATCAGTATTTGCTCCCACAATACAGTACATTGTTCTGGTTTACAATGGTACTTAAATTAATGTCAGACTCTCCATCAGGTTCAGTCATCTAATTTAAAAGATGTATAATAAGTGAGAGCTATTATCCAAATTGAAATGCAGGTAAGTCCTTCCAAGTTAGCACTTCCATATCTCTGATATGATTTTTAAAATGTTATCTTCAGAATCAGCATTTCTGGAGCTTTTCATCATTGTTGTCAGTATGTATGGGTAAGTATATTATTGCAGTTCTATAGGAAGAACTAATACTTTGCATTTTAGACTGAAGGTAAAGAAGTCTATATTAAAAGGTGCTTAGCTATTAGGAAGCTGCTGTGTCTGGTTTTTGTCAATTATTTTGGTGTTCAATAATGCTAGAAACTATTTGAAGGAATATTTGAGGGGACTTCTGTGTATCTGCTGTGTCTAATTCACTGCTCTCAAATGCAATTTTCATTTCAGTGCAAATGATCGGTAAATAACCATCTGCAACCTGTCAGAGAGAAAGTCTATCAAACTAGTGCATCCTAAATCCCTGAAATGTCAACATCTCCTTTTCAGTATTTGCCAGGTTTTTGATCTGAAAGCTGATGTCAGGATGTTACAAATAAATACATGTTACACTTCTTGAAGCAAAGAAATGGCACTATTGTTTTTGCTGGGAAGATTTGTAATCCTGTGTTTCTAAAGGTATTCCACAGATGCTATAAACAGTGCCTCAGCTATTGAAAGTAAACAGGTTATTTAAGTGTGGAGGATCAGATGTGTTGGATATGGCACCGCCTGTTACCCCTGTGCATTGGGTAGAGACTGAAACCGGCTGTGGGGAAGGGGATTTCCACCATCTGCTTTCTTTAAAGAGAAATTGGTTTGCTTGATTGGAAAGCCACTTCTCAGGTGTAGCCAGGGATTTATCATAACTTCTTTGTGATATGCGTATTTGCTCTGAATCCTATCATCATCCTGTTTAAGACACTTTGGGAAAAATGTCCCCATAAGATCTTCAAAGTGTACACAGCAGAGTAAATATTATGACTATTTGATGAAGTCCCACATTTTGCCTCTGAGTTTCTGCTACCAAAGTCCTCCATCAATTTGTGCAGATTTACATTTGTGTAGGATCTTAGCTGCCGTTTTTGTTCTGTAAGTTCTCTGTTACAACTAGACTTTTGGGTTGAAATGTTTCCTTTCAGCTACTTCTGGAATGGTATCATTAAACAAACTAATGCAAATAACTAAACATTGATGATACTCAGTACTAGAGCTCCAGGAAATAAGGTTTATGCTTCTTTAGGAGTAGTTAAAATGATATTTGGAATTTGTGATGTATTGATATTAAATGGAGCTTACCTGTTTGGAAATTACACACCTTTCACAGGTTGGTGCCAACCTCATTATTGTTGTGACAAGATGACGCTAAAATACTTGTATTTTTTAAAAAAAACAGGTTATATCATTAGATATGTGCTCAGCTGACTGTTTTTCAGACTTACCAATGGTTTTATTTTAATTATTCACAAGTCAATTAGAAATTGCCAACTAGTCGATATTATGAACATTGTATGGGAAAATTTCAAATAATTGAAATTTTCGGAGCAGATTTTTGGACTCACTTTATAGTATAAGCATCAATCATTAAGGAAAAGGATTCATTTTGTTGGTGGGCAGATATCAAAGTAGAAGCATGTTTATATATGGTAGGGAAGAGGGACAGATAAGTGGAACTGCCAGATAATCTGACTTGGGAAGAATTCTTTTATAAACAGTCAGGAGAATTGTTTCATCTTAGAGATGGGAACTGTTAATGTAGCTACATATGATGCCAAATTACTTAGCTTTTAAAGTATTGTGCAGTAGCATATTTACACTGAAGTCATGACTTCATGGTTTGAATTATGAAGCTGAATCTCTTCTTGCTGATAGAGTCCACAGACCTTCATAATTTTCATGTGATGTCAAGACAGTTTTACAGTATTTTGCCAGTCAAGAGTGCTGATTGTCTTCTTGCAAGCAGGTCACTATTTCTGAAAGAACACTGGATTTAACTTAGGTAATTATCTGAATAGTGTTCAAAAGCTGTATAATTATAATAGACCCTTACTTGAAATCAGCTTTAATTTTCTTAGTGTTGCATCTTTTTTCATAATAGACTTTTAATTAAAATTTTGGCAACAGAAGTCCATGTAACCTCATATGTGTTGGGGGTTTTTTTGTTCTTGGCTTGTTGGTTTTTTTCACTTATTTTTATGAAATAGAGACTATTCTAGAAGATAGATGAGCTGAATGCACTTAAAACTAAATGAAAATCCTTATTTGAATGCCCAGTAAGACAAGATGTCTATTGTGGAAGCTTGAATGAAAGGACCTTTTTATAGGTTTTCTATTCTATAGGCTTTCATAGATCTTGCCAACCTAAGTGCTGCAATAAAGGCTGGGATGTGTGGAAAATAATATATAACTTTTCTTTGGTTTATGGTGCTTTACAGCCAAGCTCTTACTTTTGTATAGCAAGCAAAAATCCCACTCTGTTTTCCTTACACTGGAATTTCAGCAGTGCTGCAACCAAGGACATTATCTGTCAGAGAAGATATTAATTTGAATTTCATAACTTGATCCTTAGCATTGGTACTGATTTTATTGATGCCTGAATGTATAAAACACATGCTCGGTAGAACAAGATGTGTGAAAGAATCATGTAAATTTCTGTCTTGACTGTAGGTTCTGGTTTTTGAATTAAGATATTTTCAGTATGCAGACAGCAAGGTTCTAATGTTTTGTAGTTCATGGAGAAAGCAAAAACAAATAACAAGGAAAGCAGCTAAATAAGTCATATAATAGTGTGGCTTTTATAATTCTCTGTTATGCAGAAGAATAAAACCAAAAACCATTCAAGCCACTGCAGGAACCCCAGCTGCGTGACTGAAGGGGAATGTTGTATACCTTCCACTTCAAAAAACACCTTGTCACAGCCCAGGAAAGGGGCTCCTTCTCAGCCTTTTTAAATGCCACCAATCTCCACCTTTTCTTCCACAAACTTTCATTCTCTGTTGGATAGAATCTTTAGACAGTAAATAAGTCTCCAGCTTAAATGTATTGTGGTGTCAACAGATCCAGTTTATTTGCTGCCTAGGAGAGTTTGTCTTCCTCTGCTGATAGACCATGCTAGGGAGCTCAGAAATAAAAGCTGCTTTTTAAAACCATTTTCATTTAAAATGCAGAGAGCCAGCTTTAAAAGCAGAGGTCTTTATGCTTACTGGCCTTGCAGTGTTTGGTATTCTCCATAATCTGCACATAGACTTGACTTTGTGTTGTTCCTCAGTGTGTGAAATCGTGTGCTGTCTGTTTAAGGTCTGTTTTGTCTTTTTGCCACTTCATTCAGTGACAGTGCAGAACAGCCAGGCATCTCCCCAACCACCTTCTTTTTATTTTGCAAGTAGACATCTTAGACACCTTTGCAAGTAGCTTCTACTGTCCTCATCATTGCTGGACATGGTAGACTCCCTTTCTGAGCTTTGAATTCATTATGTGAGTAAAAAACTTGATTTTTATATATATCTGTATTTGCTAGAACTGTCTCTAATTGGCCAGAAAAAATATCTGAATGGGAAAAGTTAAAGGCCAAGGTTCTAGGAATTTGGGGACTTGAAATTCACATGTGGTAGTATAGACTACTTTATGACATTTTTACTGTTTTAAAATAAGAACGTGTTATTGCCAACAATGGTTAAAACTAATTTGTGCTACCTTGTATGGCAAAAGGGATTTGGAAAACAGTCATAGGCTTCTTTCCTTACCTTTCCTTTCTTTTCCTCAACATTCAACATAAGAGACCCTCATTTTCACAGGAAGGAGAGTATAAACTCTTTTAAATACTAAAAGGGACTGACATACACACCCAATTTGCTGATCCTGCAATGCTGCAGTGACAAATTGCATGCACACACAGTTTGTAGAGACAAAAAGGGGCCTTAACCACTGATTTGGGGAAATTTGGCTTGATGGCAAAGTAGAAGAATGGCTTTCTGTGCCTGCTGAATTATCAGAAGATAAAATTCTTTTAAAGGCATTGAATAGAATCCAGATTAGCAGCCTAGCTAGGTCTAAAACAGACTAGAATGGGTAATTTTATTTAGAGAACAGTCATTCCTTCACTAGGTCCATGAATACTGGTGGAAGAGCAGTAGAACAGTTTCCAAATATGACAGAGGTCTTTCTTTTTCCAAGTTGCTTGTTTACATTTTATTTTATACTGTGTGTCATGTTTGCTTATTGCCCTTGTTTCTATGGTCTATTTGCCTCAACTATGGTAGTTCAGTAAAGCTTTACTGAAGAGATTATCAAAAGAGAATATATTATGATATAAAGATTTATAAATTTATGAGTACTGAACAAACAAAAATAGAAGAGATGGAATTACAGGTGCATACATAGCTGTGGTAAAAAGTATAGATTTTTACTTACTGCTAACTACATCAGGAACAAATGGGTATATAGTTCAAGTAGTTTTTTACTTGTAATGTTACCTATTTTTACTTGTAATGTTACCTATTTTTAATTGCTTGTAATGTGAAAACTTTCCTATAAAGTCATAAGCTCTTAAAAGTAATCCAAATGACAAGTATTTTTAAGGGGACTTTAAGTAAAATTGAAGTTGATTTCAGAAATGCTCTGAACAAAAAATGGTAGGTATATGATGATGTACCTGTTGGTTGATATGCATCCCATTAGTGCTATAATTACAGTAAGAATAGTTTCATTATAAATTGTGAACAGCTTCTTTTGCATATGAAAGCAAAGTCTGTTTCTGCACCTGAGTAGTCAGGTAAACAATTTATAATGATAACTTTGTAGCTTATAAATATGTATCTAATTAAACATCATATGACAAATTCCAAATTTTCACTAAGTCTAGATTTTTAGCTACTTAACATTAGCAATTTAAAGAGCTTTTATATCCAGTCATATTATTTTACTGTTAGAAAGATATTTCAGTTATTATCATATAGATAATAAGCATATAATTAATTTTAAGGTTCATACTATTTTTTTATTTCAATTGCTGGCTTGTACCAATTCTGTTGATGGTTTAGAATAAATGCTGATCTTCCAGTTTACTGTGGGTAGGTGAATTGCTATGCTTATAGGAAGCTGTACTAGAAATGATTGCAAATTGAAGGAATGGTGCACAAACCATAATTTGCCTATGATACCAGTAAGAACAGCAGCAGTGTTTTTACAGGTGTCTCAAAATAATACAATAAAATATTGAGATTCCCCATTAGAACATGTTCATACATCCCTCACATATGTGTCTAATTAAAATTAATTATTATATCTAAGGACAATGAAAAGGATATTAAGGATAACATTTGATGAAGCTGACTACTAAATTGCAATTAAATCTCTATATTCTGTATTATTTTTTAGCTTAGACATCTGACTCTACTTATGCTACATCTGAGACTTCTAAAATTTCCTAAAAGATACTTTCTGTGGCTATTCACCTTATAAGTGTTCTATTCAGATCTCTGCTTAAAAGAGATTGTATATAGCTGACTACACAAATAATTACTTTCCTCTTATTTTGAACTCCTGCCAACCCCTTTTCCAAGGGTCCTTAATTGCTGACCAATTTTTATAAACATTTCTTTAAAAACTTCATTCTCTAATTTAGCTGTTGCACACTGAAGCCTGCCACAGTTTCTCACAGCTATGGGTCAAAACCTCAGAGTTCCTATGGCCCTCCCACATGTAACTCCCAGGTTCTGCTCCACCTCCACAACAGAGTGAAGTCAAAATATCTGGATAGGAGGAAAAAAGGCCTTTTGTCTTGCTAATTATATAGAGTTAGAAAAATGCAAATGCCTAAATACTGTAATTACATAGTTACCAGTGGAAGTTATAATAAAAATAGGCATTCACTTCATACATCTGAAAGGGAAACATAACCTCAGGTTTATGAAAATTGTGCCTGGCAGAATTTTTCCCGTAAGATGTCAAAATAATCGTTTAGGGGTGAACCCATTTAGTACTGTTCCATTTTGTTTGTGTTTTCTTTCTGATCTGGCTTACTCCTGGTATAATCTCTGGAGGAGGGCTAGAACAAAACAGTTGCAATTATTTCTGCTGCCATTTGCTGGGGGCTATTTGACAAATAAGGTGGCAAAAACGGTGTAAGATCTGCTATGGTTGCAAGTCCTCCAGTGCTACTGCATTGTATCTAACATGAAAGATTTATTTTTGTTAAAACCCTCCTCCAGACATTGAAAGCCTTCCAAAAAGAAAGGAAAATAACCCACTAACCAACCAGCTAAGGACCAAATGGGCTAAGCTGGACCCACAGACTGCACAGTGACAGAGTTCTTTACACCTTCTCAGGCAACAGCAGGTATTTGAATTTTTGTTTTTCCTTTACTGCCTTCCCATACAATTTCATGACATGGGGTCACCAATGCAATTTGTGGAACTTTTAAAACAAGGCTTCATGAAGAAGATCTATAGAGGCAATCAGAACTTAATACAAAGTAAATACTTTCATTTTACTAGGGAGATGGGGAAAACTGTGTTGTGACTAAAAGAAGAGAAAATTGCAGTCCGCTGTGGTTAAGGGAAGATAAAGAGAAATTGAGTACATCACTTATAAAGTTACAGCTGACAATGAAATGACTCAGTTTTCACAGTCCATAAAGCTTTGCAATTAGTCAGGCAGTGCTGTAGACTGAAGAAGCCAGCCTTCTCCCTGACCTCTCTTTCCTTTTACAGAACTGTTTAGACTTGTAAAGAACTACTACATTCAGTTTCTGTTAAAGGCTGAAGCTGGTCACAGCATAGACACACATTTCCTGAATACATATATGCAAGGAATAGTGATTTTAAAGGAGTATATTACTTGCTCCTAAAAGCTTGTGTGATTCTGACTGTTGGCCAGGATATGTAATTTCATTTGTGAAGTCAAATGCTGTTAACATGATGTTGTATTTGTTTCTGTGGATTCTGCTAGAAACATGATTTCCAAAGTGGTTGGTTTTCTGTGAGTGGAATGAGTTTGTCAGATGTATCATCCCTAAAAATTGACCATTTTCTGCAGGTACTGTGGATTAAGTTACCTCCCACAATCCATTCTTGATTCCCAACTCTTGTTGCTTACTCCATGCTCTTTTTTAGCTGTTCTAAGTGTGACTGGTTTTGATACCACCCAGGGATTTCTTCTGTGATAAAAACAGTGATAACTTTTTCCCCCCTTGTTATAAACTTAAATTTTATCAGTTCCTAGGCTGAATTCCCTCTGTATTTTCATACCTAGTTTCATCCTTACAGTGGAAAGAGTTGTCTGAGGCTAGTACAACCTGAAGTTAAAGGAGATGGTCTCACTTGAGCAGTTCTCTAAGAAAACAATCATGGTCTTGCATCTAAGTCCTTGGTTCTACAGTATTGTAAATCCTGTACTAGGGTACCTAGTCTTGTATCAAAACATGACAGAAAATGTTGATCCAATATTAATTTCTTCTGAGGGTTCAATTTTGTTCTGGTATTTTTGAAAGGCTAAAATTAACTAGCAGGTTTTATGAACATCAAGTAGGGCCCAGGTCACTCCAGAGTTATGATGCACAGATAACATCTGTGCTTTTGTAGCCTACAAATTGCTGGCCTGAAAGAAGGCCAGTATAAACATCCATGTTGTGTGCTTGGGCTAATTCAGGACAGTTGTAATCATTTATTTGCACCTCAGCTGAATCAGTGAAATACTGCTAGGTAATCTATAACCAGCAGTTATAGATTATATACAGAACTGTATTCTAAACCCCCCGAGGCTATGGTTTGCCTTGGCTCTATAGAGCCCTTTGGCACTGCTGGCAATATCTTGTGGATCTGCAAATCAAAAGAAAAGCTGAAAAGTGGTTTATTAGAATTTTTATTCTTGAAGTGAATGATCTGAGAATGAGTGCTCATTAGCTGTAATTGGGCTATTTATTATCTGTACACGAAGCTGGACTGTAATGAGATTTAGTATGGTTTATTTTGAATGAGTAAGAGAAGTATATTCATCTGAGTCAGTGTCATGAAATGACAAAAAGCATTCCTAAGTTGCTTGTCTCTTTGACAATTTATGCAAATATGTCTGATTTTAGATGTTCCAGAAAAGTCAGTTTACCTTGAAGTATCATGTGCTTGAAAACATTTAAATAACATGGATGTTAAAGCTTTGCTTGTTTCAGGATTAGCAGTTCTATAAAATATTGCTTGAGTGTTAAATAATAAAATGGGCTTTTTCTTGTCTTCTTTACTGATCTCATGTTTGTAGTCATTATCATTTAGCATTTTTGCTTGATTTTGTTGCTATTTAATAAGCCTTTCAGAATAAGAGATGGTTGAAATCCAGCCGTTCAACCCTCCAAGCATAATGCAGATATTATTTGAAGCAGTGTTATTTAACTGGGAGCAACCTCAAGGAAGATGTTTGTCTATACAAGTGCTTATGCTCCTTTATCTATTGTTTGCCATTGGCTGCAGTTTGTTTGACCCAACCGTTCTCCAGACTTTTGGCGCCCCAGGAAAACAAGTAGCTTCCATAAATATTATGGAGACATTTAATTGCTGTGAATTTCTCTGATAAATAATGTTTGAAGGCAGCTCCATTTGAATGGTTCACTGTTAGTGTAATTTATGCTACAGTAAAGAACAAACTGCTGGGTAGAATTTACTTCGTTCTTCAGTTGTTCTACAATACAGAACTGTTCTGCCTGGGAAATTTGAAATTAAATAAGTTTTTTTTTGTTCTGTGTTGTCTGCAGAATTTATTGAAGAATTAACATCTAACATTATGCTTTCCTGCTGTTATATATTTTGTATTTTTATTTACTGTGTTTTGAATAGTTTATTTATTTTTGGTTTTGAATAGTTAATTGTTTTGATTTTGTTATTATTTTGTGATACCTTGAACAACTCTTAGTGTAATTCTGTAGCTTTCTTTTGCCATTTTACTAAAGGCTTGATGAAGGTTTGCGTATTTTTCTTCTAAACCAAAGATTTTTTTTTATATTACTTTCTTTCCTAATCTCAAATACATTCACGTCAGATAACTCAGATACCTGTTTGGCACAAATGCCAAATATACCAGGCTCAGCTGGAGCTGCAAATTGTTGTCCCTTTTGACAGCTCCTTTATATCTTCAGTGTGTGATTTTCTGATGCACAGGCAACTGCACTGCAAAAAGCATTACAGCACTGGTATTCATTTCCATTAGGGTGGGCTGGAATGCAGAATTCCTGCTCTGAAGAATACATAAAAAAACCTTGGAAAAGGCCACCAAGATTAAAAGCTCAGAAGAATGACTATTCTGAAATGTCTTTAAAAAACTTTGAATGAGTATCTCTTTCTGACTTTTCAACTTCCAAACCCTTAAACTGGAGTGGTAGCAACCTGATTACTTGAAAGCTGCTTGTCCTAGTCCCTGTGCTGCAAAGATGACCTGAGCTCTGAGAAATCCAGAGTAATAGTTACCTACAGTCAGGAAAACTCTGAGATAGATATAATTTTATAAACAAAGTAAGTTATGCATGAAATCTGAAATTTTCCATTGGAAAAGTTAAATTATAAAATTACTGACCAAATCTGATTTACTTATTTTCAGCCTAACTAGGAAGACCTTGGATTTCATAGGCAATTGAAAATTGAATGCTTCTCTTTCACAGAAAATTACTGAAGTCTCAGAGAAGGTTCTATGTTTTAATAGCTACCAAGACATGCTCACGAGCCATAATTCAGTTAAAATTTACAGACCAGGTTTAACTGTAAGACAGAGATAACCTTTTCCCTGGCATACTCTGCCGTGAAAAGAAATCCCTATTTTAGTATTGTATCTTCCTTGAACAGACATTATGGGTCTTCATTGTAAATAATTGGAACAAAGATGAGACCTCAAATTAATTTACTGTGACTATTCGAAATTTGTCTCCATCTCTTAATGCAATACATGTATTTCATGCCTTTAACACATATTATATATATTGCCCATTATTATATTATGCTGGAAAGTATTGAGTCCTTGTTTTTGTCCTGAAGACTCCTCAAAACTGCCAAACTATCTTGATTTATTGAGTGAAACAGTACACTTACCTCTGGAAGGAAATGATCAAAAGTATGGAATGATAGACAGTATTAGAGTGGTATGGGTAAAAAGAATTTAAAAAATTATAATCTTCAAAATAAGTCTATTTCTACTGCATCTCATTGGTGTAAATTTTGTTCTTAACTTAAAATGTGATAATAGAAAATTTGGCTTATTTTGACCTTTAGATTTTGAAGTTCCTTTCTAAGCAGATTGACAAATATTTTTAAGTATTTTAGAGAAACAAGCAGTATTAAATCAAAGACATATCAAAATGAAGAATGGTAATAATATACACATGTAAATAGTTTAGCAATAATTGTGAGAAAGCTTTGCCTTCAAGAGAGAAATATTTAATTATATTTTTAGTTATTTTCTTGGGTAGTTCAGTTAGCCATTTTCTACTTTGTGTGAGCTACACAACAAAATGGGATTCCCTCTCCACTTGTTTGATAGAAAATCCCTACTGTTCCAGAAACATTTAGATATGTAATGTTTAGAAGTAACTAGACATGAAAGTGTTAAAATGTTTTGTTTCCATATACTTATAAATCTATATAGGTAATTGTATTCCTGGCTTTGTATTTTAAAAAAAGCTTGATGCATACCTAGAGACTTCTTGGTGAGAAATAAAAAATTTGCAATACATTTCTGTGAAAGAGAAATTACATTACCAAGAAGGACAAATGGACAAGTCATGAACACTTGGGGCCTAGACCTTATGATTCTTAATTTTAGTTTTATATACCAAACCTTTCAATTTTCCTTCAGCACTGATGAAGGTGATGAATGTGGTTAATATGATGTATGAAAGTGGACATTGTCTAGAGAAAAAATGGTTTGCCTTTATAGCGGGCAGGGACAAAACGTTTTGAATATGATCGTACAAAAACTGCAAATCTGTTTCTAGGTAAACACAGTATGTGAGCATCCCCAATGATTATGGGATTTGTGAGAGTTTATAGCTCAATCCAAACTTTGAGTTGCTTGTATCACTGTGAGAGCCCAAACCAAAGGTTTTGTTAACACAGTGGAGCCTTTTAGAAGACTAAATTGTGATAGATGAAATTATGTCTACTGATACCAGAAGAAAAAATAAGAATGGTACTAGAATTCTTAAAGAAAAATCTTGCTTTGATTTAGTGCTTTAACAACAACAAATATACCCTAAGATTTTAATATTATCAACTCCTGAAAAAAATAGTTGGCTCCAGTGGACATAAGCCATATGGAACCAGCTCTGTAATCTATTTTCCTGTCTTGAATTACAATCAGGTTTGACCAGATAAATTCTGGATACAGGAGAGAGTCAACTTTCTCTTAGAATGAGGTCTTATTTAGCCTTCCAGTACTGTGCTCATTTTATCTGTAAGACAAAGAGCTGCATCCAAAATGCCATGTTTGTAATATAAAAGTAACTTTATACTCCTGCAGAAGTTCAAAGCAAAATGTAGAGTGGAGAATGATTTAATGAAAGTATATAATTTCCTATGAGTTTTTGCTAAGACTTTTTAGTTTAAAAGTTCAGAATATTCTCATCAGTTCAATACTAAAATCATCTTGGTTTAAGAGAGAAGGACTCAGAAGTTGCAGAATTCTTGAATTGTGTTACTATTTGGGGAAACACAGTTATTAGCAGAATTTGATTTTTAAATGCTTTTTAATATTTATGTATCAAATGCAATCTCAAATGTATTTTTAGGTTGAATGATCAAGGGAATAGCATGAAATTTTATGCATCAATTTCTACATCAGCTTTGATAGAGGAAGGGGAAGAATTTCAGGAAAAGGTAGAATTCATAGTGGTTTTAGAGATTAACTGTATTCTTTTCATTCCCGGTAATGAAAAATGGTATTGCAGCTTTACATATGGTGACTGAATTGAAATAGACTCAAAAAAACCTGTGTAAAGCTCTGTAATGGCAATGTAAAGTGACAACAGATGTGATTTCTCACACTAAAATGCATTCTTATCATTTGACAATGATTTTCATTATGATGATACTCCTGGCATGGAACTGAAGTTTTTCTACATTGTACAAGCTATATTATATCTGTTTTTAGCTGGCAACCATACCTTACTAAGTTGGCAGAGTACCACATATATGGGATAAATTCTAGCTTTCTATATGGGTGTGATTACAAAATCTACATATGATGCTTCACTTCTGAAAATTAGTCGATGATTTTCACAAAAGAGCTGCTGCATAATATAATTCTGAATCTCTGCAAGAAGTACTTCATGGCCCAGCTATGGCTCTATTTTCTCTGTCATCTGCTTTTATTTAGTCTATTATGATCTAATAATACTTAAATGCACTCCTGTTCCTGGTTGTATTGGGGTTTTGTGGTTCAGTCTAAAAATCCTTTATATTTACAAGACTGCAGTTCAGAGATATAAGAAAATTTCAAGATCCAACAATCAATTTTTCCTTCAGGTACAATGTATGTTTTACTACAGATTTTTCTGAAATGAACAGCATGAAATAGGTTTGGGGTTTTTGAATGAATAATAGAAAAGATATGTAGGAGTTTTTGAGGAATTAAGATAACAATGTTGAAGCTGTGTCTGTGGACTGTAGAAGTTCAGTCTGTGATTTCTCAATCCAGTCAATAATCAAATAAAATTAGCCTGGTTCTGGTCTCACTTAAACCAGCATAATTGGACACTATTGAATTACAACACAATAAATGAGACCTCAAAACAGATTTACTTTATTGTGAATAAAGAGCACAGTATTTCAGGGATGCAGTGGAATTTGTCTAAGGTTATTGGTAATTCCTTTTTATGAGCACTGGCCTATATCAAGCATGTTATAGTTTTCAGAGTTAATACTTATTGGATATGATTCTTATTTTCTTAATTGGTAAGTGAACAAATAACCTGATAGAAGGATTCCCTGAATTACCTTTTTTTTTCCTTTTTTTCCCCTTCTCCCGAGGGAAAGAAACATGTTTACCTCCCTTTGTCTATCACTTGACTGCAGCTATAGTAGTAACACAGAAACAGATTGCACTGAATTTGCTATTTATTGCTCTGATTTTGGATTTTTGCCACTCTCACTAATGAGCTATGTTTTTGCAGATTGACAAATTAAGGATGGGCTCCTCAGCTCACATGCATTCAATTGTATCCCAGCTTGTCATTAAATTTATTTTTAACAAAAAAATCAGCAGATTGTAATTTGTATTACTATTATCACAAATAGATCTCGCCACGTTTAATGCAACTATGAAGCTTTGACAGTGCAGATGAGGGGAGTTAGACCTTGAAAGAAAAAAACAGTTGCACAGCTTCATCTAAAATTTTATTTTGGCAGTTTTTCTGTAGTGATTTGGAGAATGGGAACAGCAGAAAAGGGAGGGGACAATTTTATCTAATAACATCCCCACTCAAACCAAATAATTACATTGCATTCCTTTCTATGAGCATGACAGGCACAAGACTGGACATTATTTGCTATAGTAGTAGAAGTATCTACCACGTTAAGTGATGAAGTCTTAAATGTTGTGCTTGCATTTTTATGGGTAGCTGAAGGATTCTCAGTATACACTCATCACTTCTAAAAGGGTTTAATGAAAGTTAGAAATCTTGTTTTTTCTTTGTTGAGTTGCGTCAGAGGAAAATGTCAGAAGCACAAAAGCTTTTGTTGCTTCACTTCATGATTAAATACAGCCTTCCCTATTGAAAGAACTCTTTTATTTTGCATTATTATCCTGTTACAAAATGTCTATTCCCATCACAAATATTTCAGTTCCCCCATTCTTCCCTTCATAATTAACACTGAAAGCCTTACATTGTGAGACTAGAAGCTGCCATTTCTTCATGTGCAAAGATTTAAGCTCAGTAGTTACATATGTAAGAGATGTTTTACTCAGTAAACTATCACATTACCAAAAATAGACTACTAATAAGCCAATATAGGCTTCTATTTTTAATTTAAATTTCATTATCCACAAGGCATCAAGACCTACATAAATGATTGCAAATACCCAGATTGCCTTATCCTTGTAAATGAGTTATGAAACTGAAAATGAGGAAAGGTGTTATCTGGGAAACAATATATTTTTAATTATAGTGAAGTGATTATACAATTGTAACACTTCTATTCAGGAATTGTTCTTCATTGGAAAGCAGCTTTTATTCTGTTCACATTAACACTTTCCTAAGAGATTACTTAATCTTAAAAAGGTCACATTTATACTGTGGGAAAAATTAACACCAGAAATTATCCTACTTATCTGTGGCAGCTTCAGTTCACAGCTTTGAATTCAGTGACATCTGCTTGCTTCAATAGTCAAGCTATTTTCTTCTCCCTTACTTCCACAATATTTTTTGGAAAGAAGAGTTACCTTTAATCCAGACTGTTTGTAGGAATCCACATAATTTCAAGGATCTGCCTTATTGGCACAGTTAGATGGATAATGGATGTGGCATGAATAGGAATGAGCTCTCAGAGCTGGGGTGTAAGTATTAATTCACAGTCATAACTGGTGTACTGAGAAATGAAATCCTGAAATTGTATCAAAAAGATTTTTCCTCAGTGAAGCTGAAAAACACAAGGAAATGTTATGCCAGTACTGTTCACGGCAAAGCTAGTGCTGAAGCACTGTTAACAGAACCATGAGATTGCTTCCCTCCCCCAGCACAAGTGGAACAATAGAAAACACAGAATCAAAGATGCAGTGCTTTATATTTGCTTGGCACCATGCTAACTTAATCAAGAATGAACTTGCTCAAGGATTTTTTCCATAGAAATAGGACAACAAGCCATTCTGGTACCACTCCCAGAATGTGACTCACAAAGAGAAAGCAGCAGAGAAATGCAGGTTTTTTTCCTTTTATGAAACCACTCAATTTCCTACAATGTTATGCACTTGTTTTTGTTTTTAAATGTGTTACTTTGATTCTTTTCTTATTGATGTTTGAAAAATTAGTCTTAAACATAGATGATGTCAGTGTTGATGGAGCAGGCTGTCATCCCCCTCCATTTTTGCTGAAAGATGGATCCTATGTGTTTGGTCACTTCAGTGCAAGGTGAAATCCTGACATGAATGCAAGTTCTTTTGGCTCATTACCAAATGAGTTTGTTCTAGCAAAACAGACCAAATGATACCAATACATTTCCTCTCATCATTCATTCATTAGTGGTAAGAAGGATTGTGATGTGCAAGGCTTCTCTTGATAGTTAAGGTGCTTCTCACTCAAGCTAGACCCAAAATCTAGATTTTTACTTCATTTTTTTAGTCAGCTTCTTAAAAATATACTTAGAAACTCTGAGAAGGATTTTTTGTCCTACTTGTCCACAGATGATTAGGTTGCAAATTCATGAAGTTACATTAAGTTGCAGTTACTTGGTAAAATTAGGTCATTACTTCACATTCTTGTTATTGACATGTTTCCTACCTGCTGAAATTCATTATCACAGAATCATGGAATAGGTGAGATTGGAAGGGTCCAACCTCTAGGGGCCCTTCTCAAGCAGGGCACATGGCACCAGATTGCATCCAGATGATTCTTGAATACCTCCAATGAGAGACTTCACAACCCGTGGATGATCTCTTCCAGTGCTTGGTCAACTACACAGTAAAGAAATTATTCCTCATTTTCAGGTAGAACTTCCTGTGCATTAGTTTCTGCCCATTGCTTCTTATCCTATTGCTCAGCACCACTGAGAAGAGCCAGGCTCCATCCTGTTGGCACTCTCCCTTTCAGATATGGGCAGACATTGATGAAGTCTCCTTTTAGTCACCTCTTCTCGAGGATGAGCAGGCCCAGCTCTCAGCCTTTCCTCATAACAGAGATGCTCCAGCTCCTTGATCATCCTTGTTGCCATCCTCTGGACTGGCTCCAGGAGCTCCGTGTCTCTCTTGTGCTGAGGAGCCCAGATGTGGACACAGCACTCCAGATGTGCCTCACCAGGGCTGAGCAGCGGGGCAGGATCCCCTCCCTCCACCTGCTGGCAATGCTCTTCCCAATGCACCCCAGGATCCCACTGGCCTTCTTGGCACAGGGGCTCGCTGAAGGCTCAGGAACAGCTCCTTGTCCACCAGCACCCCCAGGTCCTTTCCCACAGAGCTGCTCCAGCAGGTCAGTCCCAGCCTGTGCTGCTGTGTGGAGCTGTTCCTCCCCAGATGTGGCACCCTGCACTCACCTTTGGTGGATTTGAGAAGGCTCCTCCCTGCCCATCTCTCCCCCCTGCCAGGGTCCCTCTGAAGGGCTGCACGGAACTCGGGGGGATCAGCCGCTCCTCGCAGCGAACCTGCTGAGGAGGCCCCTGCCCCTTCATCCAAGGCACTGATGAATAGTGGGGCCAGTATTGAACCCTGGGGGACTCCAAGGCATCCAACGAGACCCTGTGCCACTCTTCAGCCAGTTCTCAGCACACCTCACTGTCCTCTCACCCAGTCCACCCTTCCTGAGTTGGCCTGTGAGGATGTGTGAGAGACAGTGCTGACAGCCTTGCTGAAGTTGATGTAGACAATGTCCACTTCTCTCCCCTTGTCCACCTGGGTGATTTTTTTTTGACAGTACTGCTTATACTGCCTATATATACTGCAATCAAACAACTTCTCAAACATTTCACAATGGTTTTTTGAGCTCTACTAGCACAAATACTTTAATGTATTTGGGACTATTAAGAAAACACTCATTATTCTGAAAGGAAGAGTGAACTAGTACCTGCCCTAGAATAAAGGCTTTGTTCTTAGTTTCAGTTAATTCCATTTTGGTTATGTCACTAACCACAACTTGTTTTGCTAACAAGGGGTTTTTTTAACACTTCATCTCAGAGAAAGAGGGTGAAGTAACATAAATGACTTTTGGCACTGATGGGCTTCTTGAACACCAGAATCTGATAAACTTCATACATTTCAGGTAAGCATATGGTAATGGGGCTTTGTGAAATGTGCACTTTTGGGCTGGATGGCTCATAGCTAGTTCTTTGCAAGAGTAAAAGTATTAAGAAAGTATTTCAAAGGAATATTTAAGAAAAAAATGGAGAAAGGGAAATGTGTTTTGGAAACATGAGTTTTCTTCATCTCTAGTTCTGCTTATCTCTGCACTTTTTGATTATTCAGTGTTACCCCTGATATATGCCTGCATGATAATTCATTTATATGGAGTAACTTCTGAGGCCTCTGAAATCCAGACTCACCTGTAGAACTGATTATATATTAAAGTCTCCATCCCATTAAAAATGTTAGATTTTGTATACCTCTTACCGGATTGTAAATAGTTTCAAGGTTGGAAAGTCCATTAATCTTTTACTTATGTGTTATGCAGTCAGTTCATCTGGGAAGTCAGTAAGGCAAATGCTTATCGATTGGTTCAGGTGATTTATTCTAATGGGACCTGCCCAAGTCCACCCTGTGTGGGAGTGCTGTCTTGTTAAAGATGATGTCATGCAGGGGAAGCAAGTTCTGAAACCTCCCCGCTGCTCTTCACTCCAGCCTCCAAACAAAAGATTCTGGATAGTGGCCAGACTTGTAAAGTAAGTCTATAGGGTTCACAAAAATAGTATTTTAGTCTGATATTTCCTGATCTGCTTACAAAGACAGCCTTTGCAGTAGGGAGTTTCTGTAGTTGTTATATGTGGGTGCACCACAACCTTCCACCCTCTGCATACTGCTGTAGACTTACATCTCATTAATGTCTAGCTATTAATTGTATGTGTCTGTGAACAATGATGGCTTCAAGCACTAAGCTGTCAATATGACTTTCCCAGATGAACATCTGAGTAGGTGTTAATGTCATGATAAGCATGCTGCCTTCATGGATCACAGAAAGTTATTACCTCCTTTTTGCTGATTCTTATGTAACTATACTTTTATTCTACTAAAGTAGAATAAATAGTTTTTGTTTTTCCTAGTCAGCTATGTTAAACATACGTAAATATATATACACACACACAAGATCTGTCAAAATTCCTCTTACTGATAGTGATATTTTTTCCTTTCAAATACTTGTCAAATCTGACTGATACTCTTTCCTATGTTCTTACTCTAGATGAACTTAAATGCTTTCAAGAATTTTGGTACACAAGGGTAATATACACCAATATCAATTCAAGTCACCAATACCAATTTGCCCTCAGAAACCATATAGAATGAAATTGATTGAATAATTCCATTTACTTTAATTAAAAAAAATGTAAGAATAATCTTTAGAGGTAATATCACTGCATGCCCCTGATAAAAATGTATCTGAGGGTCTGGACTCATCCACGCTTCTGGAAAGCTATAATAAATTTTAAATCTAGTATTTATATTTGTTTTGGTATTTTCTTTTTCTCTGAGTTTTCCAAATTGGAATAGTGTTGGAACTAAAATAAATATTAGGAAAATAATATAAAATTATGGTATGAAATTGATACTTTAGCCAAAACTGATGATGCCCATCAAAAGTAGAGTGATGCAATCTCCACATTTCAGACAGGTATTGTTAATACAGAATAGCACAGAAAGATATTTTGTAGCAAAAAAACCCAAACCAAAACTAACATGATCAGTAAGCTCCTGTTAAAGCACATGTTATTTTAAATTACAGTACAGTATGTAAAAAGATTTAGAGTTTCTTGGGCTCTGTCCACTGGGCTGTTTATGTTCCAGGCTGTTGGTGTAGCTGATAGGCTGCTCTGTTAGTGGTGCTTCTCCCTCTGAGTTCAAGTCTGACATATGTGATGAAATGCAGAATACTGATAATCAGAAAAAGAAAACCAAAACCCAGAGCTTAAATGCAGGATGTTTGAGGAATTTATATGTGAATATACAGGGTGGCAGGACTCATTTTATTTAGCATTTACTGCTACTCCAATCAGACACTTTTAAAGTAAGTTCTTTATTGTAATTTTGTCTGGGGTTTTTGTGTCAGGGTCAGGAGTTTAAAATTTCTAATCTCTTGTTAGACCAGTGCATGAAAAAATCAAGCAATGCTGCTTGCTACTTTTTAATCCTTTCAGAGAGCTTCTTTTCAGTGGCAGTTGCAGAACATGAATGTGAAAATGTTTAAACCAAATGTTCCCTAGGTATTTCTCAGTGTCTCAGTGCTTAAAGGCTTTTGGAAAAAACATGGAAACAAAAGTATTTCTTATATCCTAATCCTTTGTAAAAGGTGGCACTGATTTTGTCTATAAATGCAATTGAATTGAATAGAAAATGCTCCTTTGCTTCCATTTAACTGTTCTAAATCAAAGTTTCTAAACATTCTTTTGGTCTACCTCAGTGAACAGCATAGTTGTGTGCAGGGCATAAGAAACTATGCTTGGGAGTGACTGATGGTTGTTGATGAAATCTCAGACAAAATAGAGAAACAAAGGTTGAACTTCTAGGAAGTAATGAGGATGTTTACATGCCTAGACCTGAACTTTTGATGGGCTTTTACTAAGGCTTTTGGTACTCTTGCCTCAATATGTGGTGCTAATAAATTCCACCATTACATGATTCTATTTGGATAATGGACACAACACTAATTGTTTTACTGAAATATCCATTTGTCACAAGAAACAAATGCGATCTGCTGTTGTCTTCTTACCCATTCTCCTCTTTTTATGTCCATTTACATGTATCTGTGTTTCTGCAGATCTTTCATCATAGCTCATAGCTTAAAACTCCTCAGAGTTCTTGTTCAGCAATTTTTTCCAAGTGTTTTATTTCAAGTTTTCTCCCCATGCCAGTGTGGAAAGTTTAACAGTCTGGCAGTTTAAGCAGAGTCTCATTTTTCTGTGTGTCTGTTTTAACCCTTGGTCTGGAAAAAAATGCTGCAGCTTTTTGGGCATGTGCCAAAATAAAAAAGGAAAAGTGCCAAATTCTTAGTTTTAAAATAAGACCAGCAAAAGTGTATGAAATGATTCATCACTTCCTGGCAAGTGTAATTGTCACTGCAGTCACCAATCTCTATCTACTTGCATCCTTGAACGATGTGCTAAATGTACTGTAAGTTCCAAAAGTTATTGTTTCAACTGAATTAAAAAAAAAAAAATTTAAGAGCATCACAGGTGTATGCCTTAAACAAGAAACAATGCTGATCTCTGGGACTCTCAGAGTCACATGTATCTTCACTTCTATAGATGCTCCCTGGCCATTAACTATAACCAAAGAATCTTATTTGACAAGGTATAGTTGTAATTTCTCTGTGTTTTGAACCTCATAAAAATGACTCAAAGCATAATTGATTCTGCCTATAAGTAAATTTGGATGTGGGATGCATTCTCACCAGTCACTGCCTAAAATCTAAAACAAAAATCAGACTTGGTAACATATAAGTGTACTCATTTCTCACATAACATATGTTGTGAGATCTTTGGGGTAGCAATGAGCTTTTTTGTTCTGTTTGTATAGCAAGTACACAGATGGTCTTTATCTACCACTGGCAAATTTGGGTAGTATCACAGCAAACAAATGTTTAAAATATATTGTTTAAAAGTTTTACAGTACATGAAATCTTTTCCAAGTTGTTGTGAATGACTTCTGTGTCAGTGAAAAGGCTTTGCCTAACAATTTAATGCTGTTATTTAGCTTTTACTAAAGCTAAATACTTCAGCTTTTATTTTTTACATGTCACCTAACCTCTGCTCATAATCAGGGGATTGGTGCAAAGAGCTGCCTTTATGCTCCAGATCCTGGCATTCAACTCTAGCTGCGGGTCTCTCCTGTGACCTTGTGTTGTTGTATGTTAGCATCAAAGCCTTCCCATTCTGAAATGCTACTAAAAATGGAGGAATCCAATGGTGTGAAACAAAAGCAATATTAAGAGCAGCAGAAAGGGAGAAGGAAATTACTTCGGTGGAAGTAGTAGGAGAGGGAAAAGACCTAAAAATCTCTAGAAGTGATAGCTGTGGAATGGCCACAACTCATACTATCTAAATTCCTTCCATCACTTTGCCCAGCTGTTGGTTAGTTATGTTAGGACAAAACAGAATTTCAAAGTAGGTTTCAGCTTTAGAATGACTGAATGTATTGTCTGTCCAGTAGGACAGTGTCAAAGTGTATATACTTTTCAATACTTTTACATCAGGAGAATACTTTGTGTATTGTGATGTTCTATTTAGAATCTTGGATTTACCTTTTAAAATTTAATAGTATCAGAAAATACTGGAGATTGAAGTAGATTTCATTTCTAGATTTACATTAGAGTAATTAGGTAGCTAGGAAGGGTGCCAAACACCTCCTATGTATCAACATATTCTTTAGAGTCCAAATTTGTTATCTTTGACTGCTTCAGGAAACCTGTATGAAGCTGACTTGGGAAATTCCAGTACTCTTTCTTCTTACTCTTCCCTCAGTCAAAGATGCCAGTGAAGAGTCCTTTAAGAAGGTGAAACAGGGTACCCTGCTTTAGTTCTGTGTTTGCAACTTAAGGGAAGTTATTCACATAAGCATTCTTGCATTATAATGTTGCTTAACTTGAAAGATTGCATTGTGCTGATGAGAAAGGGTAAGTAGGTTTGCTGAACTCCAGATTGCACTGAAGATATTTTTTTTGTTAAAACTAAGATTATGTGTGTGCAACAAATTACATGTATCCTTGTGGTTTAGTCAGTCAGACTGGACAAGTATAGAGGCCTTTTCCAAGGTTCTTTAGTATTTCTCACTGTGCGTTGAAGGTTTATTTGCATTCCTGACTGATTGAGCAAGTGTCTGATATCGTCAATAAGGTTTGTCAGCAAGTTGGCAAAATGTAAGTTTTTCTTTCTTGGCACAGAAAACATTAAGAAGTTTATCAGGGAATATTATGCAGACTCAAAATCTGTCAAAAGTATGAATGACAGTGTGACAGAAACCACCTGCACAGCCCATGATATTCTTGGATCAAAGTACCAGCAGGAAATCACTGCAGTATTCCAAATAGTAAGTATGGTTTTGTAACAAGGCAGAAATCTTGAGAGCAAGTAGATATTTACTTTTTGTCACTTTAAAGTAGTTCCTTAAAACTTGTACGAAAGGACATGATTGACTGTGTGGCAAGTGCTAGTAAAAAATAGTGAGTTACATAGCCACAAATTAACAAGATCTGTCTGGAACTAGAGCACCTGCTACATAACAGGGACAAAAAAAGATACTACTAGGTTTGACTGCATAGGAAAGGGGTTTTAGAAGAAGCTGTTGCTACTGAGTCACTGAAATGAAAGTTTGTTTCATACAGGAAAAGAAACAAAGGTAGAAAGAATACCTAGTGTTTGCAAGTGCTTTAGGTCCATAAAGTAAAACGGCTTTTGAAGGGAAGAAATTTCACCAGCTCTCAACACTGAACTTAGGCTGAGTTGAAAGTGACCTGTCCAAAGTAATATCCATGGACTCATGAAAAGCTCAGGGCTCTTAGATCCCAGCTGAGTCTTATCTGTCAGTCCATGCTCTTTACATCTGTATAAAAAGGAAAAAAAACCCAAGTTATTCTTGCCATTAATCTGCTTTAAATACCACTCATATCACTTAACAAAGGACATTCTGTAAAGCTGATCACTTCACCATCGCTTCCACCTCAATACAGCATAAGTGTACAAGGCTTTATATAGTATTAGCAATAACAAGATAAATTTCTGTAAGTTAAAATTGAAACTGCCTAGTATGCATTCAGATGTCACTTCAATGTCACAACTTTAGATTAATGTGAGAAAAATTGTGAAGATTATTTACTTACCACTTACAATGCCCGTAAGTTACCCAAGTGGCTTTGTATTGGGAAATATCCAATTTATATTTAAATTTTAGTTGTCAACATCACTTTAGATAGAGTCTAAGGAAGGATCATTCCTTAAAATAGTTGCCAATAGAAGGATATTTTCCTGCATATTTGATTTTGATACTAGTTGGTTGAAATTAGAGTGCAAAAGTGATATGTTTGCTATGTGCTGCCTTTGCCTTTCAGATATAGTTTTTCCACAACTGTGGAATAATAATACAGTGACTTCATCACCTCTTTTGTTCTCTGATTCCTTGAGAAACATATCCATATAATTTGTTTTAGGGCTCAGAGAAACTTTCTAAGAATCATAAACCGGCTGTAAAGTACATTTGGCAAAGAATTACCAAAGGTTTTTTTGACAGAATAGAAAGGTGTATGCATGGCTCTGAAGACCTCTGACATGGGTGCATATTTGTTCTTTAATTTTGAATAATATCAGCTTATAGAAAGACCTGTAAATACAATGAGAGACAAATTAGAATTCAAATTATCCTGAAATGCGATGAAATTATCATCCCTTTGCCATGTTCATGTGGCAGTAATCAGCTGTACAAATATACGATGGGGTTAAACTAGCTGCACTGCAATACCATGGAAAAGGATCTGCGAGGCAATCACAAACTTGAACAATAGTAAAGTGTCCTGCTGTTATGAAAACAAGTAAAATATCATGCTGGGAGATATAATCTCTGCTAGCGCTTGTGAAAACTGAAACAGTCATCTGACTTGTGCAGCTCATACACCTCTTTCCAAACAGTGACCATTGTCTTAACTTGTATTATTTCTCTTGGTTGCAAAACACTATTTATGTATCCCATTTTGAGTTCCACATGTCCAACAAAGTGCTGTTCTTGAAAGGCGTTGTACCTTTTTTAGTATTTACAATATCAACCTGAAATGTAGTGTTCTTTAAGTGTTCAAATCAAATTTCTGAAGAGCAAATGCAGTATTTCAGTCATATAATTCTATTTGTCCCAGATCATCATAGTATTTTGTTGTGTTGTGTGTTTGTTTTTTGGTTTTGTTTTGTTTTTTGTTTGTTTGTTTTTCAGGGAACCAGAATGCATGTTTGTGTTAGTGAGTGATTGGGTCTTCCCCTTTTTTGTCTTGTCAATAATAGGTGTTTGTAGTTTTAAAATTTCTTGTTTTAGATGGAGTGCAATTTTTTTTCAGCAAATATAGTTTTTTTTATCTGCAAATACAGTTTCATAGTGTCATTATTTGATCTAACAGGAACCTGCTGAGATGTGAAGTGTATCAGAGCCAGTTATTCTAAGAACTAAACTTACTTTCTGTCTTATTTTCTCATGGCTGACAGCCATTGCTGGAAGAGTCTAATGAAGCATTACTTAAATCTGCAATTATTCCTGGTGTTTCTAAAAAGCTGCAGGTCTCTGTGAATTTTCAGTGGCTCCCTTCTTGCAGTCGTGTTTCTTGCTTTTGATACCCTGAGTCACCTGGAAGCCCAATTCATCATTACCCTGATCACTGTTCCTCCATGGCTATGTAACATGAGCTTCTCCACAGCACAGTCACTGAATGTCGTGTGAATCCCTCCCTGAAGATATGGTTCCCCAAACCAGAAAAATCCAAATCACAAAAACAATGATTTCCACATGGAATACTAAAGACAGATATTATCAGAAATAGAAAGCAATATGGTATTATATAGAGATGCTACTGGCATTTCCTTGGTCTTCCCTGTGTTTTATTTTCTCAAAATGGTCACACCAAACAGCCTTAGCAGAATTGAACTGAGTAGCCCATGACATTTTCCTTAGGCTACATGATTTTGTGAAATATTTTTCTTAACAGTGGTTTATGAGCTGGTCTGTATAATAACACTAAAAGAATAATTTCCTAAAGGTTGAAGAGTGTAATGGAAGAATTCATATAACTAATCTGGATAAAGGGATAATTAAATTGCATTGATCCAAGTGAAAAAAATTTGTAGTTGTAATTGAAATTTTACTGACAAATATCCTGTGCACACAGATGCTCAGCTGTATAGAGTCAGAATAAAAGCCAAACTCATAAATGCCTCATGCTTTAAGAAAGGCTGCTAAATGGACAATTATATTTTAGCCCCTGTCATACAGTCATTATTTATAACAAGCTAATTTCATTTTACGTGCTACTTAAGTGCTCACCATTGTTATATACTTTCTTGTTTATATGTATCTTTAGGGTAAAGTCGCTTCACTGAACCAAACCAGAATCATTCTATATAGTTTAAAGACATTAATGTACTATAGTGGCCTTGAAATAAATATTGTGGGTTACTTCAAATAAAACTGAGGAACGAGAGCATTTGTATCAATCTGAACACACAAATCAATGGAAGTTCAAGCTTGAACAAGAAGTTCAAGCAATGAGCATCAAGAAATTGAAGAGCAGTATCAGGGAAAAGGGGCAAGCTCAGTGTGCACTGTTTGCAGTGAAGCACGGGGCACTGGCAGGGGAGCATTGGCCTCTCAAGTGTTGCTTTGACTCGTGCCTGGTTATCTGAGTCTAAGGCTTGCAGAAGATACTGTGCTAAGGGCCCTGCTCAGGGCTCTTCTCTAACATTTGGGTTTCTGAGCAGTACTAGTGCTGCCATCAGGCTATATGGAGAGATGTTTAGTGTCATCATGGCTGATATTGCTGTTATTTAAAAGGGTGTAATTCCTCACTTGGAAAATTGAAGTATGCTTGATAATACATCTGGAAGAGTATCTGACAGGTAATATCCAAAATCAGGGCTCTTGGGCACAAATAGTTTTAAAGTTCAGTGGAAAGTATGTTTTCCCATAACTTCAAGAGCCTCAAAACCCGTTTCTTTAAATAAATAGGTTCTTCCTAAGCCTATCTCAAAGTGAACAATTTATTTTCTACTGTAGCTGTCCTGATTAGTTAAGACCTATCATAACTTTATAGGTCTGTTCATTGGGAGCATGATTTACCACATAAAACAAATTTAATAAATATTGTTCCATCTGCTCCTTGAGGATCACACTGACAGTGAGTTAGTCATAGTGAATGCTACTGACATCAGTGGGACCGATGTTATAACAGCTTCTCTCCATAGTGAATGAAAGATGATCTGTTTTTCAAAATGTTCAAGATGAGACTTTTGCAACTCATGGTGGGAAATAATGAAGTAATTAAATTTTGTTTAACTGTGTCAATTATTCTTAATGAATTACAACTCCAGGCACTGCTACAGGCTGGGAGTAGAGTGGCTGGAAATCTGCCCAGCAGCAAAGAACCTGGGGATGCTGCTGGCAGCAGATGAACATGAGCCAGTGTGTGCCCAGGTGGTTGAGAGGGCCAGTGCCATCCTGGCATGCATCAGGAATACTGTGACCAGTAGGACCAGGGCAGCGATTGTCCCCCACTGGTGGTACCACACCTTGAGTCCCGAGTTCACTTTGGGCCCCTCGCTACAAGGAAGACATTGAGGTGTGGGAGCCAGTCCAGAGAAGGGCAACAGAAATGTGAAGGGTCTGGAGATTGTCTGATGAAGAGCTGAGGGAGGTGGGGCTGTTTAGCCAGGGCAAAAGGAGGGTCAGGTGAGACTCTATCACTATCTACGATTGCTTGAAATGTGGTGGGGTGGGTTTTGGTCTCTCCTCCCAAGTAACAAGCCTAGTCCTCAATAAGATGAAATGGCCTCAAGTTGTGTCACGGGTGGTTTAGATTGAATATTAGGAAAAGTTTCTTCACTGAAAGGGTTATCAAAGTTTGGAATAGGCTGCCCAGGGAAGTGGTGGAATCACCATCCCTGGAGGAATTTAAAAGACATTAAGATGCAGTGTTTATTGACATTGTTTAATGCTGGACTTAGCAGTGTTAAGTTTACAGGTGGACTCAATGACCTTAAAGGTCTTTTTCCACCTAAACTGTTCTATGATGATTCCGTGAATTCATGGTGTTACTTGTGCTCAGCTGCAGCCATTGTGACCAGTATGTCTTATATTGTTTTTTCTATATGCATAAATTTGCTTCTTTTGCCAAGCGGTCTGCTCTGAATATTCAAAAGCATAGAGCAGTGGAAAAAATAAGATAATAACAGAGTTGCTAAATTCTTGACATTCCCTATGGCACCCCACTGGGCTTCAGAGAAAAGGTCAGTTTGGGATACACATGGTAGTATCTGTTACACACTGTTTGACTGGATAGGATGTTGTTATCTTGGACAAAATTATCCCAGTTCTACCTTGTCTTGTCAGGATAGAGGCAGAAAACTTTATTCACTGTATGGATCTTCCTGCTAATTTATGAATTCTGCAACAAGATAATTAAAAATCTGATGCTTGGCAATTTATATAATTAATTTTAAATTAGTTTCATTATACTTTACTGCTTGACAATAATCTGCATAACAAAGGAGACTTACTATGCTCATGGCAGTGGTATTCAAAAGCTGTTGAGAATATGTATTTTATATTAACAAGAAAATATTCAATATTAGGGGAGAGCTGATTTTATTACTCATAAAAGTTAATTACTGTGGTCAAAAATTTGTTAGGTAGAAGAAAGCAAACAAACACTGGTGCAAAATGCACTTGCCAAAGAAGAAATTAATGTCAAAATGACCACTGTATTAGACAGTGCAATGGCAACTTTTTATTTTGTCATGAGAATTTGTTAAAAGTAAATCATGGAAGTGCACAATATTTCAGTGTGTTTACAGGGGAACCTTGAATCTCCTGGGACACAACAATAGAATCTTGCAACTTAGCATTAATGATATTAATCTGAATTGTGGTTCAGTGGTTTAGTTCAAATTCCTGCTTGATGGTATATGATTGTAGTCAGAAGGTACCCACACAACATAGCCCAGAATCAGATCAAATAAAACAACTTAGCATGTTTTTTGATAGGTTTCAAGAAAAAACTGAGATGGAGTGTGAAGAAAATCAGTTTATCTTTCCATTAGGGAATGAGATGAATGATAAAATTCTAAAAAGAGTTACAGAACTGACACCTTTTGGAAGGACAAAAATACACTCTGTTATCTGTCTTCAGATAACATAAAACATTATATAGCAGTAATTTTTAATCTACATCTTATTAAAACTTATTTTTCAGCTGTTGCCAAGACATGATTAAACACTGGAAAACCTTTTTCTTACTGAATATTGTGGTTTAGCTTGCCATTCAGGAGTAACTCACAAGGTGTAATAATTCTATAAAAGACATAATTGCACAGATTATATTAGAAATGCTGTTCTTTGTTGCTTTTAGTTCAATTTTAAAATTTTGTATGAAAAATTGTAACTCATTATTTGGTCTAGGTAGACACTGATGATACACAAGGAGTTTAACAATGCCCTGGTGAGTACCTTGTCTTTTTAGTAGATAATCACAACAGCTCATTCTCTGGGGCTGGGAGCATAGCCCATTACATATACACCAAATTAATATGGAAAATAATTGCACTGGTAATGAAGTCAGCTACATTGTACCCACATTCAAACATCTTAGAGAATTTAAGTAGCAAAATTAGTCTGCCTCAGCCTTGAATTCAGACAGAGTAGGGTATAAAATGAATGTGTGTTCAAATTTTGGTTAGGCTTGTAGCTCTAGTAAAGTTTTGAGATTAATTTTTCTGAAATGGGATTTTAAATGCATTAATAAAAAGCATGTACTTCCATGAAGAGGGGAAAGTGAAAAAAATCTAGGCAGACAGTAGGAAATCATAAGTCATTTCTTGTTTATAAACTGTTATGTTTGGTGTGTTTCACATTCTCTCAGGTTCTTTTTGTTTTATATTTCTGACTAACTTTTGATCCTTGATGAAAACTGTGAGCATTGAATTACTTTCAAGCACCATTTTTATTTTTAAAATTTGTTGACTAAATAAGTGCTATACTGACAAACTCACTGTATATTATCTGACTGTCAAAATTTATCCTAAGGAGTCCTGAACATGAACACACTAGGGGACCCTTCTTGAGGATCATTACCAGTTCATTTGAAATAGTTTCAGAGTTTTCTCATGCCTAGACTGCAATTAGCAGCAGAGCCTTCTTTAACATAATTTGGTCATTCTAAGAATGAAATTTAGGAGGTAGGAGAGAGAAAACTATTTGATATATACAATTCTACATTTCTCCTTTGCTTGTTGCTTTTCTTCTCTGGAAGTGCTGTTGCCAAATAACAGTGAGTTTTCTTCTTAGTCTCTGAAAAGTTTTGCTAGAACAGATAAACTTCCTGCTAATCTTCTCTCATGAGTGCACATATACTTGGCATGTTTAGAAGAACATCATCATAGTGAATAGACTTGGGAAGAAGTGTGTGGGGTGCTGGGGGGGAAGGTGAGCTGGGATAAGGAGGAAAATAATATAGGTAATATAGTAAAAGGAGAATAAAAAATTGTGTGTGTCTTTCTATCTTAGGAAGAAAGTACTGTGTATTGCAAAGGCCATAATAGAATCTAGATAGGAAGAAAAAAACTTAGATCATTACTGTATGCATTAAATTTTGTGAATATCTTTGTAATAGAAAGTTAAGACTGATCAAGACGTTATTGTCTTAGAATAATAGATTTCTGAGTCATGTACGAGATGATTCTTGTCTATGGCCATATTAGATATCTGAGGATAGAGCTGAACTCAGAATTTCATTTATCACTATTTGTAAGACTTATAAATGATAAATATTAGATTTCAAGACATCTGTGGGGAAACTGTTATTTAAAAGCAATTTTTCACAATCTGAATGCAAAGAGAAATAGTTTTATAAGATTATTTGTAATCAACTGTAGTGTTTTGGTTGTGTCAACTTTTTTTGTACCTACCCAATGGCAATGGGAGCAAAGAACAATTAGCTGATAGAAGAGATATTGCAACAAGTCCCAGATACTTCTAATCCCCTAGGAAAGTGCAAGGGTTTATACTTGCAGATAGTTTCTGTGTCAGTCAAACTGGATGTCAGTAATATGATGATGAAAACCAAAAAGACCAGGGTGTTTTAACCAATTTTGATGAAGTAAGTTTCAGAAAGCTTTGAAATACATGATCTTGGAGACCATGATGAAAGATAGAGCAAAATATTTTCAAAACCTACAATTAAAAAAAAATTAGGTTTTCAAACTCTGCCACCTACACAGATTTGAATGTGACTTACAAAGAAAAAACTGTGTAGTGAAGAGGTAGCTAATGATAGATTCTTGCCTCTTTGTTCCAGACATTCAGATGAGAACTGTTGTATGTAGAGACAATTGATGCAGTCTATCATATATCTTCTAAATCCTTTTAGAATAGCCTCTTCCTATTAAGTGTCCATGTATTTTTCATGAGAAACCTCAATTCAGCAGGAATTCTTTTGGTCATGATTTTGACATTGTCCAATAGCCATGCTGAACATATGACACAGTTAGTCATGTCTTCCTTTCTGGACAATCTTGGACTTCTAAACTTTTTTTTTCAATCTTTAAATATTGTAACAAACAGTTATCCTGACATATATTTTAATCACTACCTTTAAAGTGTTTAGCAATTATCTTTTTGCTTGATTTTGTGCAGCCCATCTGTACTAAGTTCTGAGGATTTAATAACCCTTTTCCATCCTAAAGAGCAACAGTATGCTTAGTTAGTGGTTGCTCAATTGTCTATGTATAGTTGCCATTATATGTATACATTTAGAAAACACATGGCACATCAGTTACTGTGTTTTCTGATACAGACTGAAATTCCATCAACTGTGGCCAATAATAATATTGCACTGGCTCAAAACCAAAGAATGCCATGTTTTGACTTGTGTATCTCAGTGCTAGTTTAGCATCATATATCCCAAAGGAATTTCTTTCTTCTAATTTCCCTTCCCTTGCTGTCCTTCTCATCCCCCACTTTCCCTTAACTGGAGAGGCCGAGTATAAAGTCCTAATAGGTAGAATCCAATCAAATACAGCTGTGAAACTGGTCAGATTCTTCAGAAGAATTTTATTAATCAGAAAAAGTAATGTTCCAATAAGCTGGTTTGTTTTGGGTTTTTTTTGGGTTTTTTTTTTGTTTTTTTTTTTTTTTTTTGGTGGTTTTTTTTGTGGGTTTTTTTTTGTTTTGTTTGTTTTGTTTTGGTTTTTTTTTTGTTGTTATTTGCTTGAGTTTTACTGGGACTTTTATGATGCAGTAAAATATAAAAGCACAAGTAAAGCACTGGGAAGCTTCTTAAGCCAAGTTCCTGTGTTCCAGTCTGAGCAGGAAAGTCTTAGCAGAGAAATTAATCTCCTGCATGACGGCATTGACGTAAGTCTCTACTCAGTTTGTGTGTGCATATAAACAGGGAAAGTAAGAGAGAATACGAGTATTTTATTTTAGAATTTAATTTACAATTCATTTTACTTAGGAAAGGTAAAAAGGGAAAGCAGAACTTAAAGGCCTACATAACTCTTTTCACAGAGTTTTAGCATGCATACTACAATAGATCCAATGACATTTGCAAACTCTTCTATCTGCATTCCGAATGAGTCACAATTCTCTTTAGTTCTGTCTGGTTTCTCAAGCTTGGAGAAGTCATTAGGTGAAGTTTTAGAGTGGGTTTTGCTGACGTCGATGTGAGGAAACCAATTGAGAGTGTCCTACACTGCTCAGAGTGCAGCGAGATTAATGCAAACCTGGTGTAACAGTTGGGTGAAAAACCACTCAGCCTGATCCCTAAGAGGATGAATTGTGCCAAGGAATATGAAGAATGGGGGTAACAATAATTCAGCTCCTAAGCCATTACACAAACACAGTTCTAGTAGGTAGTGTTATTTATCAAGCATGACATGCTTGTGATAAAATTACTTTTTGCATGGCAAGCAGTCACAGCATCTCCTTTAGCAATTAAACTGTTTCTGGGGACATCAGACACCTGGGCAATTTTATTAGATTGCTATAGACAGATTTGGAGATTGTCCATGGAGACTGGAAGCTGGTAAAAGGCATGTTGAGAGGCTTATCCCTCTCTTTAGAAGGGAAGGGAAGGTTCTGGAAGCTATTCTGTCTTGTAAAGAGCCTTGGAAGACCTTCTTGTTGAACTGACACTGATGGTGTAGAGATATTTCACATAATCCCCTCTGGTTTCTTATGCACCGAGTTTGAACTGTTAGTCTGTACACAGTCTTTATTCCAGCAAGTTTAGAAATACTTGAATAAAAATCTTGTTAGGGATTGGTTGAACAAGGTATGTTGCCTTTTTGCTATAAAATGTTTTCTCTTCATGCTTTACTTAGTCTTTTATTTACAAGTTTCCTAACCAGTAAACTGGCACAAGGTATTGTACTGAAAAGTAAGATAGCATTCTTTTCATAAATTCTGCTCTAGATTTTTATGTTTCAAAGCTGTAAGGAGAGAAACATAGACATATGCTGGGGTTTTTTTGAACCACTTTATTAGTGCAGAAAATGGATGTACAAAACTTAACTCTCCACTTGTTCTCTTGTTGGTTGTGAGCGATATGGGGAAACATCTGACCCCATACTTACAGAAGCAAAACAGAAATTGTGTTTAATGGATTAAACCTTTAAGTGTCACTCTTTGTTGACAGAATTAAGGACCAAAGTTCAAAATTTGGATTAAGTGGCAAAAAGGTTTGCAAAGTGGTGAACAAGATTAAAAAGGGTAAGCGCTACAGCTAACTGATAAATGGTTTAATGCACATTAAAATCCCAAACTAATTAGAAGGTTCAGTTAGAAGCTGATAATAGCAGTTGGTTACCAAAGAATTTTGGAACTATGAGGTTGGATGATGTATTTAGAGATTATTTGATCTATATTCTCATCCAAATCAAGGCTGATAATTTCTGACACATGCTTATATAGCTTTTTAAAAAGCTATGCTTAGAAAGCTACTCATGTTTTCAAGAACAGATTCCTTTAGCAATTAATGTCCTTATTACTTTCCATTAAAAAGCAATCTTTATTACCACAACCTTATTACCACACTGAATCTTTATTACCACAACTTACACCCCCATGAGATATTTTATTTCTTGACCACAGGGGTAGGGAAAACAGTCTGTTTTCATAAATTACACAGCCATATTTATATTCTGAAATATTTTTAATTAGGTTTTCTTTTCCTTTTCCTTAGGCTATGTAGTGTGACCTTCTGTCTTTACTCATGAGATGCTTTCTAAATTGCTGTTTTGTCAAGGTTTAGTCCTGTATGTCTCTGCTGGACTGTGTTGCCTCAAAGCAAGAAACAATGCTCCAGGTGAGCCTTGGGAACACAGAGAGTGGTGGGTTGCTCTTCTGGACAGTACTCCTTTTTATATCTCCCAGAGTAATGCTTAGTTTTGCCTAAGAGTGTGATTGTTTAGTGTACTGTTCTCTGCTGCTTCCAAGGCATTTTCTGAAGAAATGCTGCTGAGCCAATGGCCCCTTGTCCTGCAGATTATTGTGTATGTACAGCTTGGTATTTTTTATAGCCTCTTTTTTTTTTTTTTTTTCCTCTGAACATTTCTGCAGCTTGCCAAGGACATTCAGAAAATATTACTGGCTTATAATTTTGGAATATCTCCTTTCTTCATCCAAACCATTGAAGAAAACATTGAATAGTGCTGGCCTTGAGACAGCAAGCTGCTTAGATAGATTATCTTTCTACTTTGACAGAATTACTACTCTTACAGACAGTTTCCCAGTTATTTTCTCCCTGATATTCCAGCATTTTTATAAAAGTAATTTATTTTTCATACATGTTGTTGATCATGCCTTCATAATTTCTTTTTCTCCCCTTTCTGTTGATTCTTCCACTTATGTGTCTTTCTACAGAAGTAGAAGAGGCCTTAACCCCAACCACCAATGTTTACATATATCTTCATAGCCAGAAGGCATTTTAGCTAGAAAGTAGAAAGCATCAAGTGCCTGACACATACAGATTACTGGTTCTTAATTTTGCCATCTTAATTGCCCACAGCTTTGAAATCAAAGTAGGAGAAATAATTGCATTTCTAGACTCTGGCAGAGATACAGATTAATAAGAAATATGTGTCATTAGAACAGGCTCTGAGACATAGTGTTAAATATCAAATTACTTAACTATCACTATATATATTGAAGTTTGGAAAGCTCAGGTTCTGTGTGTGTATTACAAGGTTTTGGTTCAAAAAGTCTTTGCTCACATTAACATATGCATGGGACATGAAATACAATAACTTGTATCATGTAGATCAGTGGCCATTAGTTGTGATGGACAAACAATAACAGCAATAATTGGAAAATAAATTAAGAAAAAATAATTTAGATGTTTTATACTTGATGTTTGATTTTGATGTTTTCCAGTGTTGGAAAATTAAACAAGATATATCTAGAGCACAATTTAAATAGATTTTTACCATTCTAGTTAATCCTAAAAAGATTAGCTTGAAGTAAGAAATATAATGAAGCTTGTGTAAAGAGGACATTTAAAAATTAGAATAATGCTTTCAAGGAAAAGCTCATTATAATTACACTTCCTCATTATGATTAAAGTGCGCCTCTTCAGCACATTCTGTGTATCAGGTCCAGCACAGCCTACAATTTGGAGTACATATAGCCTACAGATTGGAGTAATATTACTCCAATATGCTTCAAATCTGCTATCCGCACAGAATGGGGAAATTTATACATGTTATTTTCCCAGGGGGACTCAGGCTTCAGGTCTGAGTCCAGTTAATCTACCACATGTTTCTGAAATGCCCTTTGTCAAAGGGCTTGTGTATATACTTATTTAACATGTCGAAGTGATTTCTGAATACTTTAAACAAATCAGTGGGTAGTTGCTATGTTGAATGAAAAAAATGGTCAAAAATGGCTCTTTGCAAGATGAAAACCAGTGCAATGAAAGTCAAGTTACATTATCATTTCCTATTAATAGTACTTTTTTTAACTATTCTTGAATGAAAGTCCCATGAAGTATAATGTACGTAGAAGTTGGGCCAGAAAAATTTACTTTTAAGATGTTTGGTACTTTCAAGACCAATAAAACTGCTAGATAAAAGGTTTGGGAGTTCAGTGGAAACATATTTGGTACAACTTTCATTGAGAATTTGGAAAATTTTTTTTCTTCCTTGTAACTTTTTGGATTTTTACCCTGAGCTACAGAAAATCTCTCTAAATAGCAGAAGTATAGCAATATATGCACATAATGTGAAACAGAAAGAAAAGGGAAATTTCTTTGTGATCTTTAGCTTTGTGAATGAGCACACATCAAAAAGTAGCAAATTATTTTGAAATGCTGAAACCCAGAGTAAGAAAACTGTATGAAGGAAATAGTAAATCTTGGCAGAGAAGAACGAATAAGATGATGACTAGATGAAGGTCTTGAAAAATATGACAACACTCTGAACACTGCATTTTGTTGAATAAAGATCTTCAGATCCTTCAAGGTCTTGCAGTCTGACACAGGTAGTTGTTTTCCTGGTGAAGATGTATTTCTCACTACTTCTCAGAGGACTAGAAATAGTCGGGGAGGTGAAACTGAACTACATAAAATAACTGCTGATGACAGTCTGATAATTTTTTGTTTAGATAGTTGCTCCATGGCTGTGTTAAGAAGATATGGTTTTATATGGTGTGGCGATCACTTACTGTGTCCTTTCAGGCTAACAAAACTTGACACCATGACTCTATTGTAAAGCCCTGTATATTTTACCTCTAGGAAGAGACTTTACTTTTTTCAATAAAACCCACCTAACTCCTGGGTTTTCTTTTGTGAAAATACATGCTAATAGAGTATGTGTTATCTCTCTGCTATATAGAGTTATTTCATGAAGATACTGTTAATTGAATAATAATTTCAGCATAAAGTAACGGGACCTTTCATGGTCATATACAGCCTAAGACACATCCTAGTTCCTTATCTAGCCTCAAACTTTGATATTGTCAGCGTGATGCAATTAACTGGATAAATCTGCCCCTTTTCTCCACTCTCCCCAACTACTAATGCAATTGCAGAAGGATCCCAACCATCCTGATCCTACTTGGCCCGTGTCAGGCACTCCACCTCGTACACACCGAGTGCTTGGCAGGAATGGAGCCACAAGGGAGCTCCAGCGCTGGGTGTCGAGCAGAACCTGTGGCAGGACCTTCCCTCCCTCAGCAGGAAGGGGGCACACGGTTCCAGGGTGTGCAGCTGCACATGTGGTGCTGCCTTGCTGCTGGTTTGCTGCTCCTCTGGCTGGGTTCCATGTTTCCCAACAAGACCTGTGCCAGCACAGGATTGTTATGAGCCCTCTGACGTGCGTGGGCAATTGTGTCTCACCTGAAGCCCGCGTGACTTCACTGAGAACCATGGTCAGCCGCTTCTGCTTTATGGCTTTGTTTACAGCCTGTGCTCGCTGCGGTTGAATTCTTCCTGATTTATGTCAGCGTGATGTCAGAGCAAGATTTTCAGTTTGGATCTATGTTGAAATATTATCTTGCAAACAGTAACAGTTTGCTACTGACACTATCTGAACTTGGTCATTTTGTTTTCCTCACTGAGGTAGCTTTGGTTTGTTTCATGTAGTTGTGGTCCTACCAGCTGCAAACACCGCATTCTGCTTCAGCCAATTCTAGGTCATTAGGTTATGTATGCTAAAAATTATGAGCAGTGCTTTAATTTGCATAGTTATATCCACACATCATCCAGAGTGAATAAAAGCCAGATTGTAAAATAATTACAATCTCTTGAAGTAGAGCCAGCCTTACAGACTAGATCCATCCGTCTTCATTAATTTGTATACAGTTTTTTTTACCAGAGGAAATTTTCTGAAGGTACTCACATGGGAATGCTGAAACAGCTGCACAACTTTTATTTTGAAGAAAAAAAAGTTGAGCCTCGGAACAGTGTGTTTTAGAGAGAGAGAGAGAGAGAGAGAGAGAGAGTGACTCTGCATTTAAGACTTTGACCAGTATGTGTAAAAAGTGCTCTCATGGCTGGGAGAATCTAACAAATTTTTACCTGGGTAGCACTTGGCAGAGCTCCCCCCTTTTTTTGCACGGTTGAAAGGAATCCAGTGCAGTTCTTCGCTTCGACCAACTTGACTCCAGTTGTGCTTAGCCTGCCCGGTTTGGTAGCGCACGGCCGTGCCTGGCTAATGTGGCCTCTATGGCCCTTTTCTGCTCCACTGTCAGAAAGAGGGAGGGAGGCTTCCCCCAGCACCAAAATACCATTCTGTGTGCTCTCTGCAGCACAGTAGCTAAGAACAAATTTCCTGATTACTCCCTGGATTTTTTTGGAGTTATTTGCTGGAAGAAGTCTTTTTCCCCATTTTAAATGGATGATTGTGTTACAATCAAGAAAAAGCATCTCCATAGACCAATCTTTAGGTAAGTGATGCTATTATTACTTTGAACTGAAAATATTATTAACTTTACTCTCTAGTCCTATTTGTTAACTTAAAGTTTGTATGCAAGCGCACAAAAAGTTGTTGAAGATAAAGGATTTAATATTGCATAGCCTCGTAACATATAAGGTGATTTTGGTTCTCAGAATTTAATTTTTTACACTTATACTGAGACTTTATAAAAGTTATTTTTCTTCTTCTCTCTGTCCTCTGCATTCTCTAAAGTTTTGTGTGGGATTGTCTTTATTATGAAAGAGAGGCAGAGTAGCTTTTGAAAACTTTTTTGTGTGTTCTGTTTTCCTACAGCTCCAAAGCCCCTCAGTGTATTCTGGAATTATAAAACTTTAAAAGTGGAACATGGTTCTTGGCTGGTTTAGCTAGTTTTGTCTGGATGGCAGAGTTTTAATACTTGAAATGATACACCTTTCAGAGTAAAGTAGCCTGCTTGCTGGGATGTGCAGGCAAGTGCTTAAAGTCTAAATGATCTGTAAGACACTTCTAATAGTAAGGGTTCAAGTTTAAAGAGTTGGAGAAGTTGGAATTTTAGTGAGGTGATTCTTCAAAGCATCCTCTGTATATTAGTTTGATCTCTGAAAAATCTTTCTGATTATATTTTAAAGTAAATTGTAGTGTTCCTTTACAGATCCAGATTAGATCTAGTTTACTTGTGCAGGGGATTCCTTTCTTTCTTTTGTCAGCTCCTAGCTTCAGGCCAAATTACCTTGAGTGGGAAATAACATTTCTCAAGCTGCTAGGAATAAGGATGCAGTGGCTGGAAAATTAAATGCATCTTCAATAGTTCACACTTCTTTTTACGGCTGGTGACAGCTTCAACAAAACCCAACTCTTACTGGGTGACATCAGTAGGGTATTGTAACCACAATGTTGATATGACAAATAAATATAAGATTATACATGGTCCCAGAGTAAATACAGGAATTTTTATTTATTGGATCACCATTACTGATGTCATATATGATGGGAGTGCAGTAACAGTTGGCATTGCAGCTCCAGAGTAAATTCAGACAGGTAGTCATGCCAGGATTATGTTCAACTAACCTTAGATGTGGAGAAATGTTTCAGTACTATTACAGTTGCAGGGCAGAAGGAGATTCTGGACACTAGAAGGTTACTATGGAAGTGAAATGACATAACTGTTGACCTTAAATTTGAATCTCCTGTGTGTATCTGCTATGCAATTTATATAATAAATTAAATTAAGCATTCTACACTTCAATAAAGAGGAGCTAAAAAGTTATTTCACAGAAAACTTTTGATTGGCAATTAAGAGACGTTTGATATTTTCCTCAAGTGATATATTTTTATTTAAGTTAATAGTTTAATGGAATGTAATAGTTTAAATATCAGTAACTATTTTCAAGGATCTGTTATAATTAACCTATAAGCTGTAATTTAAAAAAAAAATTGAAATGCACATTCTTCACAGTCTTTTGGGGCCATTAGAATTGTGGGTGAATAAATGCATTGGTAATATGCTATAGAAATCAGCTGTAGCTGGTGTAGTACTGTACAGTTTGCAACAGCTTTCTTAACGGATGTTTCCCTAAATTATCTTGTGGGAGTGAACCTAAGTCAATGAAATACAAGAAGCTTCAACATTTCTTACCAAAATCCATTCTATCAAATCAGTTCTAAATACAGAACGGCAACTAAATACTGTTGGCATGCTTAATCCAGAGTGAGAAAACCCCTAATATGGAAAGCCCCCAAAGAGTCCGTGGCTCTGCAGTGACTCTTCTGGCAAAAGATCTCTGTAATACTACAGTAAATGCTTAAGAAATGTTTCCAAGGTCGAGACCAGCATAATATTTTAGGTGACTCAAACAGAAAAACAATCTCCGTATGTCATAAAGATTGTATCATGTACAGTAAATACAGATGCTATCCTATACTAAAGAGCTGTTTTTTTGATGCGTGTTCTTTTTCCTTATAACTTTGGAAAATATTTCCCTAGTGAAAAAAGTGTTCTCATGCAGAATTGTGAAGATTTAATCTCAGTCCTTTGAATCCTGTGATTTTTTTTTTGTCCACATAAGCAAAATGGCTTTACTGGGTACAAATCTTACATTAAGGTAACTGCATCAGTAGTCTATCCAATTTTTCTTTGAAAATAAGAGAAAAAAAATCCAAAGTTTGATATATATTTTTCTTTAGCAGTGTTTTCATAATGGTCAACACTAATTATAGTTACTCTTTAAAAATACATCTTTCTTGGGTATTAAGTTAGAATTCATTAACTACCTATAAGTACCTTCCTACTTAGCAAAGTTGCATTTACAGTTGATCTGACTTTCATTTGTTGCTTTTCCAGTAATGTAAAAATTAAAGTATTTATTCCAAATAATCCTTCCAATACTAGCAATACTCTACATAAGAGTGGGGTGGGTATTATGTGTCAAGATGGGAAACTCAATGCCAAAAAGATATTTCTGACTCTTATGAATTTTTTGCAAGTTCTGAATTCATGAAGAAATAAAAATATAAAAGTAGTAGGAACTAAATGTAATGTTAAATACTTGGTAGCCAGCAGTGCTTGGAAATAATGAAATTAATTCAGAAATAGAACTGTGTAAAAAAAACCCAGGCTCATGAATCCCATTGAAATGATTACTAAAGTACTAAAGGACATCAATTAGGATAAACATTTTTAATTGCATCAGAAAAGACTGCCAAATACTTACAGATTCCTGCATTCATTAATATCAAAGGAAGAATCTGCTATATGCAAAGATATATTTCAACAGAATATGTAGCTTGGATATTCACTGGCTATTTTAATGCTAACATAAATTACTGAGGACATTCCATATTTTTATTAAGAACAGCATCTTGAGCATATTTGATGTGACTGGATATGGTGAAATTAATTCAAACAGTAAACAAATCAGCTATCTCAAAGAAAGCAATGGGAGCCTCATGGCTCCTACATTTAAAATTGGACTGGATAAAGCCATATGAAATACACTTTAGGGAACAAATCCTTCTCTGTCCACTGCACAGATTAGATGACATAATAGATGTTCCAGTGCTCAAATTTCCATGAATACTGTTAAAATATGAATCTATATGGTCATTAATCAAAATTTATACTGAAGCTAACATTTTTCTGCATTCTGTTTCGGTCTTTAGGGAATGGGTTGGGTTGTATGACTTAGGCCTTCCTGGTCTTGTCTGTAAATAGAAGCAAAAGGATCAGAATGTCACAAGATAGTTGTTCTTTGGGTGTCTTTGCCTTGGTAGGGTCCACAAAAGCCAGGAAATAGTTCAAGAAACCCATGGGCTTTGAGATTTCCAAATCAGTGACAGCTGGATAATAACAGAGAATTTGTTCTTGCTGTGTAATGTCTTTCATTTAAGGCTCTTAGTGTGTTTAAGAAGTATTAATGCGTTGGCTTCGAAATTTTGTTCCACACATTTTCTCTTTTGTTCTGCACATTTTCTGTGGTTTCATGCAATATTGGATCAAGGGTTATCCCTTTGAGCAAGAGGAACAGGAAAATAGGAGCTGATTGTGCTGAAAGCCAGAGAGAGAATAAGGTGAAACCCATCAGTTTTCCTGCTCCTCAGGGAGCTCTGGTGTCACCTTCTCTCTGGTGTCTGCATGTGAGAAGAGCTCCTCGTAAGGCTGCTGCTGTTCCAGCACCTTCGCTCTTCTGCATTTACAAGTGTTGTATTAACTGCAATTAACTACACTGGGTCTCTCTGGAACTTTGAATTCTCCTTCACTAAGAAATAAATGCCCCAGTCCAGTCCTTTGGTCTCTAGTCACACAAAATATATGTAGCTGATTCATTATTTTATTTTACACTAAGATTGATTGTAAATGCTAAATGCTGTTGTCTACTGTAATCAACTGGCAGAAACTATTCCAGCACTATTTCTACACCACTATAGAGCACATAGGTGATTATGTATTGTACAGAATATTGTTTACAGACACCTGATTAACATAAAATGTTTATGCTGCTGTAATTTGTGGAGTAAGAAAAATCGAGTAAATAATAAGAAAATATTCTGCAACATCTGGGCATTTAAAGGTTTTGTCTGAGAGTCTCTTCTTCTTGAAAAAATATACTAACATGTCATTCCTAGCAAAAAATAACCATCAGAGTAATACCCTTACTTGGCTTCTCCTTCTTTCCTTTTTTAAAATTCCTTTCCTCTCCTGAGTGCTTGAAATATTCAAGAGTTTTACCAAGTACAAGACATGTATCTTTATACTGTGGTAACAGATTTTTTTTTTTTTCTTTTTTGTGAGTTATGCTCTCTCCATGCTCTGGTGTCAATATAGTATGTACTGAACAGGCATATTTGTATTTTGCATGGGTATAGCTGCTGTTGGCACCTTTTCAGTTTGTGTCTGTTGAAAGGTTCCAATTCAGAATAACAGATGAAGAAGAAGCAACTTAGTAAACAAATACCTGCGGGCAGCATAGAAAGTTGTACACTGTAGCTGCTTAGAAGTTTATTTAAAAAAGGTATATTTTCTCCCTTTATTTTTAGCAGCCTTCAAGTGTTCCAAATTGTTATCTTTATACTTTGTGTAGGGAACAAACATGTATAGGAAACTTTGAGAGGTTTATATCAAATTGTGCACTGCAGTTATGGTGCATATACCTTATACATAATTATTCCTGGTGATAGCTTAATTGTAAATTAATATAGCATATTAGTTTAATGAATGACAGTTTATTCCTGTGGTGTAGGAGGAAGGTGGGCAGGGAAGAAAAGATGCAGTTGTCGTTTATTTCATGCTCTAAGGAAAGGCTGGAATATAAAAACACAAGAAGACCCTGAAATCATAGTCTGTTTCTTGATTGTCCCTTGCCCTAATGACAAACTTTGCTGCAGCTTTTCAAACATTCACATAGTTCAAAGCCACGGCCATCCTGCTAGTGATGGTGTATTTTCTGCACATGTGCTCCTTTCTATTTCTTCCTGTGTAGCTTTAATGGCTATACTGATGGGTAAATACCCCAAAATATGATATAGTTGTGTTGATTGACACTGTCAATATTTTTTTTTAAATGGCAGTAACAGCTGAGTTATAAATTCCAATGAGAAAAAGGTTTGTGTAAAAAAGTAATTCTCTTGAGATCTGAGGCTGAATAAAATTTCTTCCTTGGCAAGGAAATTTTTTTATACTTTTCTTTTAGAAATCTGTTTAGTCAGACCTGAAAGCCATAAAATAACTCTGTTATGCTGTGTTTTTCACTTCCTTGGGACAAAGCCCATGTGTGAAGAAGATAAACTGTAAATAAATATGATGAAAAGTAGTGGCCCACTGCAGAGTCAAAGTGATTAGTATTTTCAAGCTGATAGGAAAAGGAGCTGTAGCAAAAGGTTAGAGACACTCCTATTTCACAGACCTTGTAGCCTTCAGTTTGGTGGGAGAGATTGATTTTCACTCCTTGCTTGCATTATTCTTTTCTGGAAAGTCATAGGTTTAAATCACCTGGTAAGAGTACCCAGTTCTGCTTTCCCAAAGCATCAGTTTCTGCAGTAGGTGGTAGCACGTAGCTGGTGCTGAAGGTGAAGATCATTTCACAGTTACAAATGAAAGAGCTGGCTTTGAAGAGACATGATCACTGCATACTGGAAGTGGGAAGGGGAGAGACGTGGGTCTTGAGAAAGGCTGAAGAAATAGCTGGTGATGGTAAGTGGGAAAGGACATGGGAATGGACACAGAAAAGGGGACAAGTCAGAAGATGGGGCATGGCATTAACAAGTCAAGTCTGAAAAATCTCATTTCCTTACCTCCACAAATCTTGCAATGGAGACATGGTTTTGTCAGTGCTGACATGCCCACTGCTGCCTTGGGAGCCACTGGGGTGCCCCAGAAACTTGCACCAATGCAGGGGTGCAGTGACTGCAGGGTAATTTCTGCGGGTGTCAGACCAGGTTCTGAGTACTGCTGTTTCCACTCCAAGGTCTCTTCCTGCTGCTTCACATTTCTGTACTTCATCTATATTGTTTTTTCCAAGTCAGAAATTTCTTTATAATTCATAATGTTTAGTGTGACTGACATTTTATTATTCTCTTCAAAGTAGGGTGTTTGTGAGAACTCTCTTTCACAGAGATTTGTGTATCCCATTTTCACATGTGTTTACACTCATGCTTCTGTTTTAACAACTGCTGTTATCTGGACCTTTCACTCTAGATGGACCTTGCAGACACTCCCAGACCTGCAGATGAAAGTCAGAATCTTAAATATAGGATGTCAGCATCATAATTAATCTTGATGACTGTGGTGAATATGTAAATATGAAAATCAGTGACTTTAGTGGGAGAGTAACACTGAGAAGTTGGGTAGGAATTTTTGGAATTAAGAAAGGGAGAATGATGAGAAACTTTATAGAAATAATGTGAGGCCAAAAAAAAGGAGGTGAGAAAAAATGAAAAGAGAAAAATGAAATTGAAGGAAAATTAAAATAAGAAGGGAATGAGTAATGTGGAAATGTAAAGAAAAGCAGGGGGTGAGCTGACAAAGAAATTAATGAGAATGTGGTCATTTTCAGTTTTACATTCTTACTCATCCCATAATACACTAAAGCATAAATTGTGATAATTACTCCATATTATCTATAGGTAGAGTACAGAGAGTAACACTGTTGAAATGTATTGACGATTTCATGTTGGCCTGATGGTCTGTTTGGGATACTGCTGGTGTGCTGTTTTGTAATATTTCTAAGCAAACTTTTCTTGATAATGATGAATTCAAGAGACATTACAAGATTGGTTGCTGAGCCATTTTTCAATTGGCATGAGTGAGCTTTGTAATATTTCTTGTTGTAAAAAATGTCTGATTTTCAAGGTACTTTAAGGGATCTGAAAAATCCATTCACTAAGTGGATTCTGGGGGATTGTGGGTTTTCTTCAGCTTGCAAAAATTAGGTGAAGCAATTTCCTGATCACCAGAAATGGTGATAGATGGCTTTCATCCAGATCTTCATCTAGTGTTTGACACATTGCCCAACACAGAAATTAAGCCTGAATCTGAAAATGTGGCGCTTGGGGCATGGTGTAGTGGGACTTGGCAGTGTTATGTTTACAATTAGACTCAGTGATCTCAAAGGTCTTTTCTAACCTAAATGATTATTTTATTCTATGATTCTGTTCTTGAGTCCTGCCATTCTGCTTGCTGGAGCTCAAAAGCTTTCAGCCAATGTTCACACCTTAAAGAATGTTCCTCTTGATATGTCATGGTGATTGTTATGGGATTTATGTGCAAATGTTTGTACTTTTGGAGAAAATTAATTTGATTTCCTGGTGGCATTAACTCAGAAACATTTTGTGCTGAGCTCATCTTTATTGAATTATGTATCCCCTAATTTTAGAAAATTTACTTTTCACCACTAGAACAGGTCCTGTTAACATCTCATTTGTAAACTAGAAGTGTTTTCTTGTGGCTTTGCATAGACACAGACTGGAATTTTGTTTTATGCAAAACAGGTAAAATGAATTGGTGTAAAACTAAGGTATTGCAGTAACCTTCTCTATTGATAATGGACAATTACAAGGAATTTTTAAAGTGTTGTGAAACAAAATAATGGAGAAAAGATTTCAGTGTTATAACATGCTTCATTAAAGTGAAAATTAAACTAATATTATACCTCAATAACTGAGTTATTGTTTCCAAATAATTAACAGTATTTTGGTGTTGTTTTGAGCAGAAACAAATTACCGTGTTCCCATAAAAATGTATATAGATTTTATATTTTCAACAACACTGATCCAGCCAGAATGATTGTCCCTTCAGGGCCTAAATTAAAATGTACTGTTTTGTTGCTGGGTTTCCCTTTTTACATTCCATCCTCCTGGAATGTGAAAAACGGCTTTAATGATTCTATTACCTGATGTAAAACCAGACTACATAAAAGTTTCCTTAGGAATCCTGAAGTCTGTCTTGGCCCAGGCTGAATTCTATTCTGCTTCTGATTGCTTCTACCTCCTGACTCAGCTTCTCTGCGTATTCTCTCGCTATCCGTGCACAGTGAGATAGGCTGAAAAACATGCCCAGTGTGAAATGTTTGTTTCTGCAGTGCATGAAGGAGTGGTTTCTCATCAACTTCATAATAAGAACTTTTTCCATGTGTACCTCTCTGCTTTCAGTCATCTCTTTGCTTGAGAAAATGAACCCAGTTCTTCAGTACTCTTCAGCAGGGCCAGGGCAGCCCTGGCTGTAGGACAGGCAGGGAAGTGAGAGACTGGGGAGCAGCACATGGAAAGGGACCTGGGGGTCCTGGTCAGTGGGGAGCACGAGCCAGCAGTGCCCTGGCAGCCAGAAGGGCCAGGCGTGTCCTGGGGGCATCAGGCACAGCATCTGCAGCCAGGCAAGGGAGGGGATTGCTCTGCTCCGCTCTGCTCTGTGCTGGGGCAGCCTCACCTCCGGTGCTGGGAGCAATTTTGGGACCCACAATATTAAATAGGTACAAAGTTGTCAGACAGTGTCCAAAGGAGGGCCATGAGGGTGGGAAGGGTCCAGGGGTATGAGCAGTGACTGAGGTCACTTGGTGTGTTTGGCCTCCAGAAGGGGAGTCTGAGGGTGACTTCTCTGCAGCTACAACTTCCTTGTGAGGGGAAGAGGAGGGGCAAACACTGGTATCTGCACTGTAGTGACAGTGACAGGACCTGAGAGAATGGCCTGAAGTTGTGTTGGACATTGGAAGGTTTAGGATGGATTTTAGATGAAGGTTCTTCACCCAGAGAGTGGTTGGACAAACAAACTAGAGCATAGGTAGTGGAGAAATAGTATGTGCTATTGTAACACAGCTCTTTGTTAAATCACCTTGCTAAGACTTTCATTTTTGTGTTATCATAATTTCTTACTCATGTAACCATTCTCAATATGCTTTCCACATTGTTTTCTGCATGGTTGCTGCCTCATCCATTGCTTCCATCGTCTTTATAAAATATTTTTTAATTGTCTATATTAAATGTTATGTTTTGTGATGAAAAATGTTACTCCAAATGAAATATTTACCTAACCTCCTGTATTCTTGAAACTTTATCCATTCTTGTAGCTTCCATAATCTCTTACCACTGAGCTTTATTTCTTTATTTAATAGAATATGCAATGGATCTGAGCTGGGTCTTATGATAGCTTCTTCTTAGGCAGTGAACCATTGCTAATTATTTATTCACCCAGAGACATATCCTTATCTTAGGTAACTTCATCAAGTACTATTTCCTTTCTTTCTTTATGAGAGTGTCTCATGAGGACAACAGGAAAGGCTTTATTGAAATCAGTATATTACATGAGCACTTCCTCCTTACACATTAGACCAGTTAGTCTAGCAAAGAAGAAAATAGAAGCATTTTGGCATGATTCACTTTGGGAAAATTACTTTTGGCTGTATTTTATTATGTTTTAAACATGTATGTCTTATAAATGGATTTATTAGCTATGAGATTTTTTTCTTTCAGTGAATCACAGGTAAAGAGAGAGACGTTTCCCATGTGCTTCTTTACCTCCCCAAATATATGTGCCTTTCCTCAGCCCTCTAATACAGTCTCCCTATTAGTTTGTGAAGCTCTAACTAATGACGGAGCAATTCAGCTAATTCCTCAATTATGTCATAGTGAATTTCATCAGGTTTTGTCTATGCGAGTCCATGTTAGTTTCATTCATTTTATGCCCCAGCTTTTCTGATTTAATTCCTATTCTCACTCTGTTGCTTCTACTCCTTCCTTTCTCCTTCCTCTTTCTATAACTTTAGGCTCCAAGATTTCATCATTTTAAGCAGAATTTGTTTGCACTTTCCTATGATATTTTTATTATTGTGCATAAAACTGAAATAATGGCCCATCATTTCTTTCCCTCTGTAAGTGTCTCTACTTCTTGAAACAACTAGTTGTGTCGAAAAATGTGCTCTGCCACGTTATTTTATTAAAAAAATCCTCAGAGCTCTGATCTCATTATCTTTCTGTGCTTTTGGCATTTTCTGCAGTTCCTCATCTTGGCAATGCTTTGTAAATTTGCTTCATTATTTGGTCTCTGTGGTAGTGGCTCTATATATTTCCATTCTCTTTGTCTGACACCATTTGTCTGCATATTTATCTATCCCTTGTGGGCCTTTATAGGAGATAGAATGCTTGCTGTGCTCTGTTTGCTTCATGGCTTTGAGGACTGTGTCTGGCAGTGCCAGCAGCAGGGACCAAGGGTGAGCAGCACCAAGTGAGAATGGACCACGTGCCTCAGGCAGAAGAACATTTTGACCACTGCCTTGCAAAAACTCCTCCTAGCAGAAGTGTGAGGTGTGAATTTTCTCACCAGCAGGAATCACTCCTCTTACTAGAAGATTTGGGATCTTGGGTGTTTTGACTTGCAGTGAAGGCAGAACACTGACATGAGTAGGCAGTCTTATGTGGATATTGATACAACTGCAGTCTTCACTAGTTAGCTAATTTCCTCAATCCATGCTTTGTATTCATCTTGATGAAGTCCATAGTTCTGGGAGATGTCACACTGAAACACGCCCTCCTGCTGCTCTCCTGAACTGTGGAGGGACTTCCTTGGTGGACATTTCCTAGACTGAGTGGTAGTTGTGGCCAGCTTTCTTTGGCAGGAACACAGGTTCTGGTTGTTAGCATCAGGGTGGATGTCCGCAGTGTCAAGGTGGTTTTATGGGCTAAGGCTTAGCAGATGCAAACTGAAGGGGTAGTGGTGGTGTTGGCATCATCTCGCTTTCCACCACTGTGATTTGTTTCATCTGTAGCATTTGAAATAGCAATGGAAAGACCTGCCTCTGTGACTATTATCAATAGGTGAATTCAGCAGGCCATTTCAGTTTGTCTCAGATTCATTAGGTTCCTACTGCATGCCAGATTATTGTGACCTGAAGACCACAGTAATGTCTAAGCATACCTTATATCATGCATTATGTATGTACTAAATCTCACCAACCAGATAGAGAAAATAAATCAGGGCTGCATACTGAGCATAAGCTAAAAGGTAGAACCAATTCTCCAGTCAAAAGACTGGGAAGACAATATGGTGCTTACTGTGTCTTCGCTGTTTGGAATTATCTCCCAGAGAGAACCCAGTAGCAGCAGTAAGTTCTTCATTATAGTGCAGTCAAATAAATTAGTTTAAATACTTGCCAAAGGAGGTTGAAATTAATGTTTGACTTGGCACTGTAAGAACTGCTCACATGGGCAATGAAGCCAGGAGTTATCACCTCTCATTTAAAGATGGAATGTGACTACAGCTAAACTTAGTGTGGGCTAAGACACTAATTGCAAATTTGCATGTATTCTGCTGGTAAATAAGCTGTGATTAAATGTAGAAGTGAAAACAAAATTAATTGACCATGCTGAACACAGTCTGGAGAAGTGTCTTATGAAATTAAGTGAAATACAAACTACATTGCAAATTCTTTTTGTTTAGATGTTTAAAAGCACACCTGCTGTTCTACATGGACTGGTTTAAAACAAGAGGAGGAGAGGTATTAATACGTGAAACTCTCCTTTTTTTGTGAAGTGAATATTCACAGATTATAGAGCAACTGGATTAACTGGATTGCTATCATCACTGTATCAAGATGTTGTGCAGGTCCTGAACAGATCCATTAATGTATTTTGTAGGCTGCAGCACAGATGTCTGAAACTTCTATGTGAAGTGGCCTTCAGAAGTTGCCAAATAAGCTCTTACAGAAACTTGCAAACTGGTTTGGTAAAGGGGCTTGATTTCTCTAGAATCCTATTTTTTCCTTCAAGATGTTTCTTTACTTAACTAAAAATGTAATTCTGCAAATACTGTGCCCATTAGAAATCATTATAAGTCTAATGACATTGAGGAAACTGTGCATAAGAAAACACAGTCTCTTAGGGTTGACAACTCTTGACACAGGGTTTCATGGTATCAGTTCATGCAAGGCAAATAAACATTTTGATCAACACTGATTTGTATTGAACACAGAGTTATTTCTACTTTGATTCTCCTACCAGTGGGAAAAAACCCCAACATTAAGATGTCTGCAGTACATGGAATGATAATCAAATTGCATTTAAATATAAAAAAGTGTAGTGGTTTTGCTTCTACAATTTGAGTTTTCTCAGCCAATGCACTAATTAATGCCATATTTGTATGGCATGAAGAAGTTAGAAGCAAGTTAGTTAGCAACCTGGACATATCCATAAACTATTCTCTTTAAGGGCATGTAATCAGAAGTTTGAGTAAGTATGGTATATGCAACAGCTGTTGAATCAGTTTGCAAAATAACATTTCTTTAATGTGAATAGTTTAATTTTAAAGCTTTACCATGTAGCTCTGCAGAAGCTTTCGCCCAGCTTCTGGGACAGATGCCACATAATTCTCGAGACTGGTACTGCTCTGTGTGAAGACCAATTCAGAAATAGTGCACAATTGTTAATATTACCTTTGTCATATATGTGGTGCAGTACTTCAATATCAGGTGATACACTGCAGAAGGAATCTGAATGTTACAATTTCACAGTGTGCAGTAATTTTAAAAAATGACAAATGACTTTAGAGATTTTCACTGTTCTAAGAGAAATAATAACTTCTTTTCTAAGAGAAATATCACTTAATCATTTTTTATGTAGAAATTTACAACTGAAAAAAGCAGGCAAATGACAATTAGGAATGGTTGAATGATTGTATAGTAATTTACTTATAAGCAAATACTTGTTTGATTTAATTTTTGCATTGATGCAAAATATTTTTAATAATGCATTTATAAACAAAAGGGATAACTCAGGTTATAACAGGTAAAATAGATAACAGGTAAAAGAGATTTACCTGTCTTGACTTCATGCTAATAGAGTACATATAGTCACTCAGAATAAATCTCTATTTCAGATCCAGTAACAATTACTAGGTAAATAATATCTTCTAAAAGGGGAGAAAAGGTAAAATGATTAGCCATAAAGATTCTACCATAATTATTTTAATGCTTAATTATTTTTGTTACAAAGACAACTCTAGTACTCTTTTCTCTGATTTAAGCTTGATTCATCAACTTTTATAACTTTGCTAGGTGGAAATACATCTCCTTCTGAGTTTTTGCCCCTTACCTAAATACTGCAGACTTCTCTATTTTATATGTGTATATATACATATATATATGTGTGTGTGTAGATATATATGTATATATATATGAAGAAATTTTACTCTAAGGCATTATATTAATGGATTTTCTCTCTAGTTGTGTGGCCAGTTTTCAAAATCTTTGTTGAATTATGAACACCTGGTTGGATATCTGTGTACCAGTTTTGACCCCCCCAGGATCAGATGCAGAGGTATATCACTTCTACATCTACTTAAAATTCCCTTGTTATATGTCCAAAATAGTACTTTAATCCCTTTATGTACAATATTCAGATAATTCATTTTTGCATGGCATCCCTCATGATACTTATGGAAGACTACATGTGAATATTTATCTGTTTAACTGAAAGCTTAAAAAAAATAGGTCTATTAAATTTATTCAATTAAACAAAATTACTTAGTTCAAATGATCTGACCTGATATAACATGGCTGCCATGCTGATGTCTCAATCACTGGGCTAAATAACTATTTTCAAGCTTAGCTTTGTGATTCTTTCAGGAGTCAGCAACAGATGACTTTGTGATTATCTTATGCTATGACAATTAAGGCGCTTCCATAATGTATAAGAAACCTCTTCCATAAATCAGATAGAGGGAAGATTTGAACAATTGCAAACTTTAATGATAAGGCGTGGTTTAAACTGTGCTGATTGTTCTAAGTAATTTATGAAATCTCCTGGCATTTTAATGATGTGATTTTTTGATCACATTTTAGTAATTAAAATAGTGATTAAAATTAATGTATTAGTTAAAAGCAAATATGTACTTATCAGTAAATAGTTTTAATGGAATTTATTATCCAGCCTTCTAACACTATGTGACAGTCAAGACAGATTTGTAAGACAAAGTGACATTGGACTTCCTTCTGCATTTTCTTGGTGTCTACCTTGGTGCCTTCCAAAAGAACTAGGTTTACTGCAATGCTCATCAGATTCACAAGGCAACAGAGAGATTCTACACTTCAAACCACATGGATCATGTCTCTCTGAAGTTCCCTGCCACAGACATTCTTAATTTCCTGCTTACAGGGAACCTTCTGTCTGGGCCTCAGCTCTTCAAGAGGGATATCTCAAAATTCCATAAGGTTTCACCACAAAGACCATGAAATACATATTTATTCCCCCTATTGCTCAGTCTGTTACTGATCTGGTTCCCTTGGAAAAGAATTTTCAGGAGGAGGTACAGCAGATGCCAGTATATTTGTCAGCACCAGCTGAGCCTGCCATCCTTTAATCATACTCTTTTATCCCAGATGATTAAAAATCCTTCCAATCTCATGAGAAAAGTTGCTTGACATCTATGTGGAAGCTGTCCAGGAAAATCCTTACAATGCTGGATGTATTGCACACAGCTGTGCCTCGATGGATAGCTTTACCCATCGGTGAAGAATTCTTGAACACAGAGAAACTCAGTTGGCAAGCAACATATTCCTTCCCAGCAATCTCCAAGAGAGCAGCTTGCCATTAGTGTGGGCCTTCATGTGAGCAGTTCTTATATTTGTCCTCTTCTGGAGTATCTGGTGGAAGAAGCAATGAGCAAGAAGTCTAAACAAAAGTAGTTTAAATCCCATCCATATGTAAAAGTCCAAATGTAATTTTTCTATAAACTCCAAAACTGAATTCACAGACTAATTTCATGAGAGCCTGAGGGAGTTTTAAGTCCTTTATAAATAATGCTCAGCTTGCAAGCAGAACATCACTGAAGACCCTTTGTGCTGATTCACTAGATTGTCACATCTATTGAAACACATACCTAACATTCTTCAGCATTTGAGACAGTTCCTTAAGGATTGCAGTTTACTGAAAATAATACAAGCATTTATGATGAACATTAAAGATTCCAAAGTGATGGCAAGGATATTGAAAGTTAGAACTTCATCATTAGAGGGAACATGATGTCAAAAATACCTAGGCAGGCTCTGCAGTTGTCCTTGTATGAGAGGTACTTTGATCCACAATCATCTCTGGCCCTTCACTGGAGCAGTCTTACTGCATTGGTGTGGAAGTACCAAGCATCTTCTGGTACCAATTCCTGTGCACTTTATTCCAATATGTCATTTGCAGATATTAACTGTATCTGATACAAATCCATATGAAATACTTCTGGCAAAGTAACAAAAGACCTCCTACAAGGACTACCACTCTATCAGTTTCATAACAGCTTTATGAAAATCCAGAATGTTCCCATATTGCCAAACCTGAAATTTGACCAGACAGATACTAATTGCATCAGGAAATACCATATGTGCCATATCAGGTCCAAATAGGAAACGTTTTGTTTTACTTAGTTCTTTTGCAAATACACAAACAATGGTTTATGGTAAGTAAAACTGTCTTTGGTCCCAAACTTCTGTCTGACAGCATGAAGCAGGTCATTGCAGCCTCACAAAAATATTTATTTTTTTTTTTAGCTCTAGCTAGATAAACATACTGTCAATTGTAGAAAGAGTGATTTGTGTTCTGTTTGTTTATTTGTCTTCAATTTGTTCAATGTTCAAGATGTGAATTAAGGCTGGGGAGTGTTGTGTCAGACTTTCTTTTCTGTAAAGTGATCATTTAAGATGACTAGTGGCTTGCAGTTTCAGAAGCAAGATGTTTGCCTCCTTGAAATTTTATAAAAGTGGTCCATTTTTTTGTAATTTAAAATTTGTCAGTGAAGTTTTGATATATAAGACTTGCAGTTAAAAGTGTTCCTTAATTTGAGCAGAAACCAACAAAATTATAGATATTGGAAAGTAAAGTTGCCTTTTTGGATAAAAGAAAGTTATAAATATGCAAGACTAAATGTTAAAAGCTAAGTTAGGAATTAATAAATCAGGCTTACATGTGTGTGCTTCACTTTGTGTAAAATGCATTTCCTAAGTCTTTGAAGTTCTTTCCATTTTCTGCTTTGAGACTATTTGGCTTATTTCAAACATCTAGTGCTAATATTTCTACTGAGCATACTGGAGTCATAAACTCTAGGAATACCAGAGGAAGCTGACAGGTGATTTCTGTGAGGATGTTCTGACTATTGAATATATTTCACGTTTCCTTCCAGAACAAGAGCCTCAGCAACTCCTACAAAAATTTGTGTTCTTGGCAGTAAATAAAAGCAGTAAAGTAGCCTTGCAAAGAAACTGTATAGACATTTAGAACATGCACAGAACTTGAAATTTTTATACCTATATGTATTATTTGGAATCATAGATTTTTTTCACTGTACTTTAATTTAAAATGTTCCAAGTCATAGTTAAAATATGTAATCTCTCTCTGGAGAACATACAGACTTAGTTAGGCATGTCTTTAGTCTATCTTATCAGAACTTTTTTTCTTTTTAATACCTCTCAATACAAATAAATAATATCCCATTTTTATTGCCCTTTTGAAGAAGGGCATCTTGAAATACTTTTGTTATTTAAGCTGGAGTGACAATATGGAAATTTTTGATCGTATTGACCTTGAGTAAAGTGGGGTTTCTTTTGATGTAGTAAGTGAATATATAAAAAATAGTTTCTTATATGTAAAGTATAGTAAGTTTCTCTTTTCCTGGGAAGTATTTTATCCATGAGTTCTATGTACATTATAGATATAAAAAAGGTTGAGGTTTCTTTCCCAATATTTATGGAACCTTATGTGCAGAGTAGAGTGGTTGCTGGCTGTTATAAACTGATTGAAGTAGAGAGGAAAAACTTTGTTCATTTCAAGTGTATGCAGTCTATTGTTTCTGTTCTGCTTTAGAGATTAGATGCTCAAAATACTTCACAATAAAAATTCAACAAACTGGAGAGCATTTGCAGAAACAAGTTGCTAATATGAATATGAATTGAAACAGCACAGGACAACTACCTGTAAGAAAATGGTATTTAAAAGGAAAATAAAAAATTCTTAATTAGAAACAAATTTATATCCTTTGAATGGCATTTCTCAAATGGGAGGTCACGATCTGCTAACACAATGATACCTGATCTGCAGCCCTAATAGGAGCCAGATACTCTGGCTGTGCTGTGTTCAGTGCTGCTGCAGTATTGTTAACATCTGCTGCTGTAGGTTGCTGCAGGAGATGGGGGGACTGAGCATTTCTGAAAAAAAAACAACTTTGCATGCAGACAGACCTCTGGACAGTAATGAAATTCAAGTGGGAAATGAAGCCAATAAAGATATAAATATAGTAGAAGCAATAGAAATTACAAAATGCAGTTGGGTGAAAGTTGCCCAACACTTTGCACTTTGGTTAGAAAGACCTGTTCCCTTCATTTATAACCTTGCCTAACCCACTTTGAAATCCTGGTGATTTTACTTTAAAGTGGTTTTTAGATTTCTTGGTACTTGAAACATGACAGAGAGGTAATTTTGTAATCTTTTTTTTTATCTTTTATTGGCTTCATGAAATTTTAGCTCTATTTGATAGTGAAAACCTTCTACAAAACTTTATGTTAATAGACTGGGTTTTTTGCTTGGTAGGGTTGTTGAGCAGAGTCCCCAGGGGATTCTGTCCAGCTCAGAGAGAGACTGTCTTCATGGCTCCTCTGTGCCAACTGGGTTGGATTTGAAATTCCAAAGCAGCTATGCTAAGGGATTTTCCAAGCCAGTCATATTGTACTCCAAACTGCTTTTGTTAGCAATTTTGCTATGAGATTCCCAAATCCTGCAGACCTGAAGCTCAGGGCAAAAATTCAAGGTTGTCAAAATAATTTAAACTACAACTGCTCTATAAAGCTGAGTAAGAATCTGCTCAGTAAAGCATATCAAAAGCCTGCACAGATTCTGGATTTTATTTACATAAGAAGTAAAAAGAAAAACAGCTTAATTTTGATGCCAGCACAATATCAGCGTATGTTCTGGTTGCTTTCTTCCTGACAGCTCCATGTACAATGTAATACAGTTAGACCAGAAAGCTGAAATGCTGGCTTATTTTTTGTGCCAGATTTTTCTTTGTTGATGCTCTAAAGCTGAAGTCCTGCCATGCACAGCTTTCATAAAAGAGTAGTTACCTAATTACTTTTGCTGCACAAGAAAACATCCCCTTTCCTCCCCCTCTCTCCCCAGAAACCTTTGTAGAAATAGAACAAAGTGAAACATAAACCATTGCTATTATATATTTCCACAATCTGTTCTGGCCATGACAAAAAAAGTACTTAAAAATTGGTTGTTAAAGAGGAACAAAAAGGACATAAAATTTAACTATGGATTTCACTAAACTGAAGATATCATACATTCTCAGGAAATACATGAATCAGAAATACACAAGAAATACTTGATTCTGCTTTCAGTATTTGTTTTAGTTATGTTTCTCTCAGTACTAGTTCATTAAGTTCTTTCTCCTCTGTCAATAGTTACTGCAAAGAAAACCTCTAAAATCTGCTTTACTATGAGAATGCAGTACTGTCATCAAGGCAACGAGAGAGCATAAACAGAGTCATTGCTTGGCAAAGTCCCTTACTGTCCTACCCCCAGCTCACTTGGTAATTTTTGGTATGATGTGACCATCTGAGTTTTCTCAAATGAGAAGGTTTATAGCATGCAGAGAGCAAAAAGCTCATGGGAAAATTCCTTTTGTAGCACTTTCTCTGTTATTCTTCTTGACTGCTAGTCCTCTATTCTCATCTGTGTAAAATGTATCTGCCATAGTACAACTCTTTTTTATTTAGTTACTGTGAAAGTAGAATTCTCCATGAAATTACTTCAATAAGGCTTCTGTTTGATGAAAAAGGGGAACTTGAATTTCTAAAAAATCTAATAGAAAAGGGATATTATCTTAAGATATTTTAGCCTTGTAATTTGGGAATTAATTTCTGTCAGACACAAAACAGGTGCTCACTCTACAGTTTATTTAGATGATCTTACTTTTCTGATATATAAAAATACTTAATTTTATTTTCTCCCAATAAAAGAATCTTAAACCACATTCTACAAAAAGGGTTTTACTGGCTGATGTATACAATTCTGTGAAACTGCATATTTTAAATAGCAATCAAAACACTTCTGAATTCTTGGCTTTTCCTTACCATCTTTATATTGTATTTATTTTTGAGTGTGTCCACAGTCTCTTATTATTCTAATGTATTTTGAAAAAGAAGAGAAAGGCTTTCATTTTGTGGGTTCAAAATAGCACTTCAGTAGGATTATAATTTTATTTAAAGCTGATGATTGCTCAGGTCCCATTCGAGGAAGACTCAAAACCCAGTGATGAACAGTTGTGGAGTCTTGTCTAAGGTTATGACCTAAAAGTTCGTTATACTGAAAATAAGCCTGAAACTTCTCCTTTGCTTCTTCTGTTTTAAACATGGATGTGCATGCTCAGTGAACACTGACATCTTCAAGTGTTGATTGTATCTTCAGATATGCTTTTTGAAATAAATAAGGGCTATCATTCACTGCATTATGAACAATTATGATAAACAATGTAAAAAATAGATATTCTTTGGCTTAAAATAATTTTTTGCAGAGTTTTCATATTTTCTGGAGAGTTTCTTTCTTCTTTTTATATTTAAACTAATACTTGGTCATGAAGAATGAAAGATTTCAAATAGTTTCTATAATGTTGCCTCTAGTGTTATCTTCAAACAGATATGGGCAGGATCTGTGTTTGATCATTAGTGCATGCACAGGTAAGAAAACAGTTACATGGGAAACTGTACTAAGCAATGGATTTCCATGCTGTCAGCAGTTTTGAAATTTTCCCAGGATAAAGGAGAAAGGTACAAAATGGATAAAGAAGCAGATTCACTTGTAGATTTACCAGTGCTTCAAAATACACTCACCTCATGCTATTTAGTATGGAGAGTTCATCTACTAAACATGACTAATGGAAAAATCTGTGCTACAGCCTACCTCTGCTGTTTTTCACATTATTTATACAAAATTTGCTGAAGGTGTCCTTTTGATCTCATTGATTTTAATCAGTTTTCTTGTTAAGCTCTTGTTGCTCTGCTTAATTAAAGTTATGTAGATTCTCTCAATATCGTGTTTTTTTCCCTTACAGCTTATTTATTTACCAGATTCTCTTTTGCCACAACTTTGTCAATCTATTATATTTCTTAGTCTTACCTTTTTTTTCCAGGCAGAATTGGTTTAGTAGCTAATCTAAACTATAGCATACACAGAGACAGTTCTGCATGTGAGCATATCTCTAGGCTCTAATGTTTAGTTAAACAATCTTTCTACAAATATAGGTACAGAAAAGAAATATTCCAAGACTAGCACTGAAAACATTCACTGCAAGGTTTTCCTCTACTGGGAACAGAAAAATTACTCTGCTAATGCAGTATTTTCTCATTTTGATATTAGGTGTGACCTTGTGCAAAGGCCTTTCCAAACTGTTGATTTCCTTTCAAAATGCAGTTTCTGGCTACATCTAAACTTACTGGTGTCTCTCGTCTGAGTCCTTGTGTAAAGACCACCTGAACAAAAAAAAAACATAGTAATTTGGACCTGTTGCTGGAAGTAAACAGAGTTCTGAGAGTTTATACAAAGTTGCTCTAATGTGTAAAAGTGAAGTTGATGAGGTATCAAACTGGGTGGCCTGTAAGACAGAAACACCTCTCAGTTTCTTAGTGTGTTGGTTTGTACTGTCATATGAATTCAGAAGGTACATAATTCCCCAAAAGGAAACAACTATTTGGTTGCAACTGCCACGGGACCTTCATTGTACAACACACACTAAGGATGCCAAGTGAGCTCCTTACCTGTGATGTAATTAAAGGTCACGCTGTGCTCCGAAAAACACAGCCCGTGTGCTCTTATGGGCATGGCTTTGGTAAGGAGCAGCCTATTTTATGTTCCACTGAGACTGGAATAACACCCTGCAGTGTCATTAAGAGTAAAGCCTTGGACTACACCTACTCTACACTGAGGTGCTCTTGGCTGCATGTTTCCTTCCCCTCCCTGCCACAGCAGGATGAAGCAGTAGCCAAGAGGTGAGTCAGTGCAGGCAGGTGAGCTGGGGAGAGCCCTGTCCTGTTTCTTGTTTACTCATATTTGGAAGAGTGGTTTCATTTCCCTGAGCCTGCTGAAGTGACTCGGCTTGTGGCCACCCCAGCGAGCCCCTTCTGGAGAAACTGAGAGCAGCACGTGGCTGATGGGAGAATGCGCTACGGTCACTGCACTGGGTGTCTGTCACTTTTGCCCTCATTCGGTGGAACATGAGGTTAGGTCTGTCTGAATGGATGGAGAGCAGTTCTGTGTAAAATAATTAGGCAAAAGTTTGCCCTGATATACCAGATTCATCACAGTAATCAATAATTCACATAGGTGCACTGTATTCTTAATAGTGAAGGCCAGGAAATTATCTCAAGGACGGGTGCCTGTAGATCTATTTAATCACTTCTGTGTCTCTAATTTAATTTCCCTTGTATATTTAATTATGCTGAGAACTCTGAAATACCAATTTGTAGTGAAATTAAGGTCAGTAATAGACCTATTATCATTTAAATTCTACTTTCACCCCTAAACAACAGGCTAAGTTTACTTTGCCTTGTGCAGAGAGGCGCATGTCTCTTTTACAGCAAAAGAAATCTGGACAATGGATTTCACATCTCTTGGCCATTCTGGGGACACGACCCTGTAATAGCTGTGTCACAGAATCATTGTTCACAGTATAGCCTGTTCCTCTCTGGTTCCACTACTGCATGTTTTTTTAGCTGAAGCAAGTTTGCATAGTGTATTGGAAATATAAACAGTGCTCTAAAAGCCACAAGGCATCCTTAACTACAGAGCCTCAAACCTTCTTCACAAATAAGTATCATGTTTTCTTTGGACTTATTAGCACTTTCTCACTATTACTTTTTCCACCAGTGATACTATTTTAATACATCAGAGTTAATTTCAACAGTTTTAAAAGGTACAAAATCAGTGTATTGCAGCAATACTCTTCCTCCTAATTGTCCTCAGAATGAAAAGCTCTTTCTTACTTAATAACTTTAAAAAAAGGGAATATTTCTTCCTGTTATGTGATTTTTCTCTGTAGTCCTGTTTCATGATAGTTGCTGAACACTGCTTTAAATATTTTGCCAGTTCAGATTTGTTTCTCAAACAAACAGGAGGTTTTTATAACTCACCCTGAATCAACCACCTAATTTTGGAAAGCAAAACGTTTCCATGTTACAAATATTAGCCAGTAAATGAATATTAAGTTTTGTTTCTCTGTGACATAAATAACAGGCAGAACAACTTTGTTCTGGGCTTTTTTTTTTTTTTTTCTTTTTTTTGTATAAAGGGTAAGCTTTTTTCTTAGTTTCTTAGTGGTTAAAAAATTAAATTAGGAAAGTATCTGCAAAGGCTTATTGATAAACTATGCAACTTTTTAAAATATTCTGAGTTGGAACAATCATGATATTTAATGGCATGTTATTTTTGCAAAGCATAGTTCTTAACTCACTGTGCCTGACTGGTTGCTGCTCTGTGGAAGTTTCACCTGTGCATTCGTGTTGACATCAGCCAGGTTTATATGGAATTTAAGCAAGATCAGTAATTGGCTCTAAACATAAAATGTTCTGTTTGAAAAGAAAATAATGGTGCAGGAAAGAATGAGTATCAAGAGGGTTTGAAAAGTTTTGGCATATTATTAAGAGGAAGTATTTAACAAGAGGATTAAACTTTAAACTAAAAATGTTTTCCCATTGGCTTCATTAAAAATATCTCTTTAGATTTTAAATGAGAAAAAGAAAGCTATAGAGCAATTGTAGTCCCCATGACAACAACTTAAACTCACAAAACACATAGCAGAATTACTTGGCAGCATAGTTACTTACAAGCTAATACAGCAAATCAGCAGAACATATGTTAACACTTCAACTAAAATAATTTATTTTTTTCTCTTCCTGTCTTAATACGAGAACAAACTGTAGAGCACAACAAACATGAACTCAGGCTATGCCTTATTTTTAGAATGATTTTTGTGAATTTCTTTTGAATAACTAAAATATTTTCTTAAAACACTGTGGATTTTTTTTGTTTTGTGTTGTTTTTTTTTTTTTGTTTTTTTTGATCTGTGATCATCTGCAGGGGGGGTTTATGTATTTCAACCAGAGAGAGCAGTATCAAGTAATATATCTTTTGCCAATACAAAAATATTCCTGTACACTGATTGTTATTGTCTAGTCTAGTTTTGAAAGTTTAAAGCTATTTGGATTCCATTGTTTCCCCTGGGAGCCCAGTTTGTTTCACTGCCAGGAAGCTTTCCTGATACTCAGCCTCAATTTTTCCATGTTTAATTTCAGGCTATTAATATGAGAGTCTTATACTGAATAGCTGTTCTACTTTTTGTTATGGTCTTAAAATATTTGTAGATGTTGTTAGTGTAGTCAAATGTAAACCAATCTATACTTAATTATTTTTAACTTTCCTCAACTGACTATTTAAAGCTCCCAGTTAATGCTCTCGATGAGAAATTTCTACTTTCCATGGATTCGCTTTGTTATAGGAAAATTTAATTCTATTTATTTTCTTATTCCAAAATATGAGAAATAATGCTCTTTTTCTTTTCCAAGATGTAGTTAAATATATCCAGATTACAGAATTATTTTTAATTACATGCTAGCGTGAATATTGGTCTCCTGAAGTCTATCTCTATTCATTTTCATCTGTCCCCTTAAAATGCATATTGAAACATATTCTTTCACCTTTTTGTTTGCCTCCAGTGCTATGAGATTATTTTCTTAACATTGTTATTGGTGCATTTGTAATATCTTTAAAATAATCTTTGTTACCACCTGACTTGAAAACCTGGAAATTCTATTAATATTTTTCCATTATTGAAAAATAAGTAAAAGAAAAAAGTTTTAGTCTTGGATATTACCAAAGACACAAAACCTCACCCTGATGTTACTGTGTTTATGATTTTCATGACAATTTGTAATTCTGAAAAATACCTCCCTTTGTGAGTCAATTTGAATTACATTTCCAGGTATTCAAGTGTCTAAATCTTTCTGGAAAACTGGTGATATAATTTCTGCTCTACTTAATCAATCTACTTGTTTTACTGTTCCATCAAGAAGGCACTTGAGATTATTTGGTTCAGTCCTTATAAAAAGCAGAAAGTTAAATTGCTCACAATTCCATGATTCCCCAGCTAATCAGCATGTCATTATCTTACTCTGTGTTCTGAATTACTAGGGACATGCAAATTCAAATTACTTATTGACAGCCACTATTGTTACCGTTTACTTCCTTCAGCTACCATTTTGTTGTTGTTGTTGCTAGGTTTTTTTCCTTTTTTTTTTTTTTTGTTGGAACTCATTGGTATGTATGAAACTTTCCTGTGTAAACCTGTTCATGATGATTATTGTGATTAACAAGAAAAATCTCAAGACCTTGCTTTTAGCAAGTGCTTATATGAGAGTGACTTCAATTATCAGCATAGTTTAAAAGTAGGGCTGGGTTTGCAGGAATATTTGGATATATCTGTTTGTATCCTGGCAGATTCACAGCAGTCAGTTGTATAAGACTGTGCCTTTGCCAGCCACATTTGGACCACCTCAATACCTAGAAAACCTTTGTAAATCTTCCCTTCAGAGCACACGGAGAAGTTAATTACCTCAATACTGGAGTAATTCAAGGAGTTGTGCTGTGGGATTTGTTGTCTAGTATAGTATAGTACAGGGAGCTTTATACTCTGAAAGCTAGATGTTAAACCAAAGAGCAATCTTCTCAAATGTATTGCACACAGTTTTGTATTCTGTAGACAAAACCTTCTGGTGATTTGCACAGGTGGCTGTGGATTGAAGTGGACTAGTATTTTGCTGCTGCATATAGTGCCAATGAGGTTTCAAAATGTGAATAATAAATATGTTCAGAACAATTAGGAGCAAGAAACAAAATTACCAAGAAACAAAAAAAGAGATCATCATGACATTTTATGAATAAATGCTAAATGGTTCTCTGCACAGTGTTACAATATACTTTGTCCTTGACAAAGGACATTGTAGATGCCAGGAATGTACAAGGGTGCAGAAAGAGACTGAGAAACTTCATAGAAGAGTTATTTATTTATAGACACACAGAAACCACCCTTGTATCAGGGAGTCCTTTACCCCTACATGGCCAGAGGCTGGCAGAGTTTCCAATATCACTGTATACTACTTATGCTTTTTTTCTCTTCCCTGGACATCTGCTTTTGACATTTTCAAAACTGTATATGAATGGGGTGGATTTTAATTCTGACCCAGCGTAGATGTGCTTATGTTACCCAGAAAAAAAATAAAAGTGTGTGGGATCAGTTTTTGCTGCTAAGCTCATAATTGAATAATATTTCATTAGAAAGGCTGAAGAAAGGAAAATGGAAAGGGAAAAGACCAATATTGCTTGAATTAGGAAAATACATTTGATCTAACATGTCTCATAAAGACTCAAGGTATTTACCCAGCAGCATAATCAGCTGAGCGAGATTTATACATCTTTTTTCAAGTATGCAGAAGCCACTAAGAACTACAGGGTGATTAAAGGAGCTCCACTGTGATTAATAACTAAAGTTAACCCATGTGATAAGTTATGAGTAGTTATCACGTGTTTAACTTCATTGAATTAAGTGGATAAATAGCTGTTCCATATTTTCTTTTTCAAGATATCAAGCTTGCTCTAGTTATTGTAGCTGATTGTAATGATTTTTCCTCAGTAAAGGTAGCTTTACAGTGTGAGAAAGGAAAATTTAGTCACTGATTTGATAATCAGGAAGAACGGGTTTTGCAATGGCCTTTATTAAATCATAGGAGTGTAGAATAATTCAGGTTGGAAGGAACCTTCCCACTCTGATTAGATTTTTGCAGGATATTTTTCAGCTGGGTCTATTCTTGGAGTCCAAGGATGAAGATAATGTAATCTAGGGTTATTCTTTTTAAAATATCTGTCAATAGCTAAAGAACTCTATCACCTGTTTCACAGTTAATGCATGTACTTCAGCTGAGATGTTGCCATGAAACATGCTTATCAAAGGGAAGACATCATGTACTGAATTCTGGGCCATGAACTTCTGGGACAAGTACTCTGTTTCTCTTTATGGAGAATAATTTAATATTGTGTTGAGAAAGCTTGGCTATTTCTTGTTGTGTAGTAATAAAAACCACAATTGGACAAAAGCTATTGCACCACAAAGCATAAATCAATGAAGTTTAAATAAAACTTTGACATTTTTGAAATAAATCCTCCAGAAGTTTATGTAGACCCAAAAACCCCTTGAAGAATTATAAATATTTCACAATCTCCATATAGCTCCTCTATTATATTCTGAAATGGGCTGGGCAGGACCTTACAGCCTCACATGTGCTTAAACAGCCTGTGGGTGGAAGGACTAATTCTGTCTTTTGCTTGCTGGTAGCTGCCTGGATCTACACGTCAGAAAAAGCTATGAATTTAAGTTGAAGATTTAGTAATCAAACAGTTGAACTCTGTCAAGCAATATGCATCTCTGAAATAGCAGGAAAAATGTGTTTAGCATCTGGCCAGACTGGATTAGAGAGAAGGCAAGAGGCATCTGCTTGAAAGTGCTGTGCCTGCTCCTCCCCAGGCATGTGGGAGACTTCTGATCGTTTCAGGAAACTACTTCTTCCACTAGCAGCTTCATATGCCTTCACCATTGCTTGTGGGTGGAGTTCCCCCATCTGTATAGCAGATGAGGATTTTGAACAAGCAGTCGTCACAGGAGGTCTTAACTGAACTGAAAAATATCTTATTTTGGAGTACAAAAACTTTTCAAGATCATAGTGAAATAAGGTATATATTTCAGTTTGGTTCTGAAGAGTTTCTTTGTAGATGGGAACAAAATTTGCAACAAATTGTAGAGTATTTTCAAAAGGAAAATGTAGCCAAATAATCTGAGTTTCTTCAGCAGTACCTTTCAGTGGGGTTCCTATCATATGTGTGTAAATGCTAAAAGGAAATTAAATGTTTTTAAAAGTATGTCTTGAGAATGCTCCTGGGGTTAGTAGTAAACAATTAAAAATATATTGCACATGAGAAACACCATCCATTCCTTGCTGTAGAATTGTTTGTCCAGTAAACTGGCTCTTTCTGCCTCAGAAATGTTGTCATGTTAAATGTGCTCTCTCTCCCAGTGGCTTACAAAGCAGTTTTGATTCTACATAGTACAATTGCTTTTTGCATTATGAAATCTTGGCATCAATACATCTCTGAATATCCACCCCAAAATATGGCAACTGGTTTAAGCACTTAATAAATAATAGGCAGTAATAGTGCCCTAGTGTTACTGCTTACTAAGAAGTAATAGAACTAGCAATAGGGAATTCAATCACAAATTTAGAAAAGATGAAACAAAATTAAGATATGTGTCATTTAATGATACTGGAGTATGTATCTCAGTCTGTGGAAGAACTTTGGAAGCATTACACAGCTATTCTCATGTGGTTTGAGCAAAATGAAATGTTATGTATTATTGTGTTTTTGAGCATAAGACTTATAAAATTATTTGTAGATGAAGAAAACCCAATTATTCTTGCTTATTTTAAAAGCAAAAAATAGTCACTTTGATAACAAATAGCAGCAGTGAGTTTCACAGCTAAAGGTCACATGGAAACAAGGATGTTTTCAAAATGGGCTTCAAATGAACCCAGCTTTAATGTAATTTGAATTTTACAATATTGGAGAGTTATCATTAGTTCCACAAATTTATCAAGAACTGAAGCATCACTTCATGATCATTTTGAACATGATGCAGCTGAAAATCAATACCTTTTTGATCTGACTGATTATGGGTTTTGGCACTCTAGAATTCTCTTTCATTTAAGATTTAGGAAAAATAATGAAGTTGTTTTCCTTACAGTGAGAGATTGACTCCATAGATTTATGACAGGTTTTTTTTTTTGTTTTGTTTTGTTTTTTTTTTTGTAACTGATATTAGTGCTGTGGTTTGTTCAACAAATCACTTAGTTACCTGCAAATACAGATCCATTGTATGGTAAGGGTTATTTTGTCATTTACCTGAGCTATGAGGCAAGGAAAGAAATGAGGTAAAATATGTGACTTTCCAAAGTAGTGGAATGCTTGCATTTTGCAGTGACTCAGGACATTTTAAGTAATCCTGTTATTCCCATTTAACCATCTCATAGATTTGGAACAATTAACTAATCTGAAACCGTTATCTATGGTCTTTAAGCTAGACAGCCTTATGACCATGTTAAATGAAACAGAGTTCAGCAGAATGATGAATGCAAACATCAGAACTGGAACCTGTAGGAAAAGCCTTGACCTTGGTTTAAAAGCTAGATTTGGCCAGGCAGGTAGTTTCCAGTCACTGTGGCGCCTCGTGGCTGGAGTTTTGGGCAATGGAACTGAGTGCTGGACTTTCAGCATGCAGGAGAAACACCGGGCACAGAGTGGCAGGAATAAGTCTGTGAGCCAAGAGAGTTGTGTCCCATTTCCCATGACCGCTGGTACCTATCTTCTCATGTTCCTCAGTATCCCTATTTGTAGCACAGAGATAAAAGTTGGTGTTTAAGTCTCATCTTGTTTATAAAATGTCACAATACCCTTGGATAGAAAGTGCTATGAAAATATAATCTATTTTACTAAATACAACCCCACATTACCAGGCTCTTTTGCTTTGCTATCTTTTAGCCCAACTATTTTTTTATGCAAATATAGCATGTTAGCAAAAATGAAGAAGTTAATTCACAAGACATTAAGTACATTCTCATAGTGATGGAAATTCATGTGTCAGACAAACAGGTTTGTTTGTAAGTTCACTCCTAGCTTTGAGTGCATGCTTTGGCATTAAAACACATTTAGTGGATTAATTTTTACTTTTAAATTTTCAGCAATTAAAGGAAAACACATTAGGAAAGCCTAGATAACCTACTGCTTGTATTTATTCAGCATAGAAAGTCTTAATCATGTATTCATTATAAAATATGAAGAACCACTTATTACTGCATTTATTTATATGCATTGCTGTCTTTTGCTCAAGACTGAATATAGCAGCAAGGTATGTATAGAAGCTTGAAATCGCAGGAAGACAACAGAACCTCCTTCTTTACCCAAGGAAAAGAAATTCTTAGGAATCCATTAAATTTATAATAGATTATTAATGGAGTCAGCTTTTCACATTGCACTGACAATATAGCAACCCTTTCCAAAGTGGCATATTTAGGGTGAGGACAGAGTAGATTACGCAGGTTATAAAATAAAATCAAATAGCTCGATTCTGTAGAGCTTTTAACTTGTAATTCTAAATGATGAAATATGACAAATTACAGATTACTTCTAAATGTATTTCTTTCAAGCCATTTGATGTTTGATAGATTTCTATTTTTATGACTGTTTTCAAGAAAATGGTTTCTTTTGCATAGCATATATTTCTTATGTGAGAATGTGCTTGCATTTTTTTTAGTTCCCTCTTTTAAGTCAAAATTTCCTTTTGATTTTGGAAAATTCAAAAATGTTATTTGGCATTTTCCATAAAATTATCAACTATTTCTAGAAGTGCTAAGTAACCTAAAATCACCACATTTTTATATCTGTTTTTCAAATTAACATAAATACTTTCTAAATTAAAACCAAACATTAAGCAGGTTTATGTATTTTTATTTGAAAGTCATCAGGTCAGTTTCATAGTTTTAATATCACAACCTCTCCTTGTTCAAATCAATGAAAATTGCAAGATGCAGAGACAAAACAGATAAAAATTTCACTTGCACTGAATGTCCTTGCTTCGTAACTACAAAATATGAATGTTAGGGTTTTTTCACTTGTTCCCAACATATTTTTTTTGTATTTTACCTTCCTGTTACAAAACTCTTCTTGCTGGGGAATGTGCAGGGTATGATTGTCCCTGACCTGGAAGGGAATTCCTGTCAGGACTCATGAGACTTCAGCACTTCAAGGCTTTGCAGCTGCCCTGTCCCAGCTGAATTGAAGAGTTTTCTGGGCAACCCAAGAGGCTCAGTCACAGTAAATAAGTAAGTGCATCTTTCAGCAGAAAGTGTGTCAGAAGTGGCAGGGAAGTTAACAATTAAATGGTGATGGTTATTCCTGTTTCAGGAAACAGCTAGATGAGACTTTGATATTTTCACATTTTTTTTTTAGAAAATAGGAAAAATCATGGGAATTTTCATACATTTTAACCACTCTTATGTTCCTCTGCTGATGCACCTGTTCTTTTTTTTCCTTTTTTTTTTTTTTTGGTACCTGTTACTATGACAAAATTTCAGTAGTGCCAGTAGTATCTGGTACTTAGGCACAACTGTAATAACATGACTATGCCATGGTAGCTGAACCCTGAATGAGCCCTTTGGTCTTATCTGACTAACAAGTGACTTTTTAACCTCTAGAAGGACACTCAGAGATATATTGCTGTGGAGAATCTTTTCAGAGGTCACCAAGTGGTAAAAAGGATTTTTACAGCTATTGAGAGTTTGGTGACAAAGCAGAATCACAGGTGAAAAAAGAATATCCTCTTAACCTTTAGGTCTCCCTTTCAGCTGTCACTCATGTGATGCACAGAGAAAGCATGTTGTTCTATGTTGTTTCTTATGTTTATCCCAAACATATAACCTTTTCCAAATTCAGTTTGACTATAGGGGCTAATAGCCAAATTTAGATAAAAACATTTGCTTGAAATAACTTTGGAATCTCTTAAAATTAGTATTATAGGGCACTTGGGTTTCTGGGAAGGTTTTATTTTGGGCTCTGGTAATGTGATATGGTGTGCTGTGCAATTCTACAGACAAAATAACTGGCATTATTTGAAAGGTTTAGTAGTATTTTCCATTGTTCACAAATGTGGCTTCGTCATTTGACAAATAGGGCTTCCTTCCTTTGCAAAGCTGCAAATATTACAATTACAGATTTGCACCAGAGCAAAGTGTTCTCAGAAGCACAGGCTGAACAATTTTGTCTCAGTGCTACAACAGCTGTGGTCAGGTGTGTGCTGTGCAGCTGCCCCACTGTGTGGGGCCAGGGGCTCTTCTGTTGTCTTTAGGTGGGTGAGAAATCCCAGAAAGTCATTGGGATTTTAAAAGAGATGACACAGATACCTCAGTTATTGATGGGCCAATTTTTTGCTCTGTTTTATAGGCTCTTTATATGTTTTGATTGTTTCCTGAAAAATAAAGTGAGTAGTCTAATTTTAGTAGAACAGATTGTATAAAGATAGAAGGATGTGTTTATTTATATTACTTTTTTGATGACCTTTTAGGAGAAAACTTCTACATGGCAACAGTCATGTCATAGGCCAGAACCAAGTCAAATAACTTCTAGTAGCTGGGTTCTTTCTAAAACAGGCTAAGATAGTTGTATCTCACTTTTTACAGTGTTGAGTGAATAGAGGTAAAGGAACAGAATTGCCACCTTCTTTGATGAGGATCTCAAAAACAGCTTTGTGTGAACATATAAAGCTGCTACATTAAATACTTTCATAGATATCACAGATGTTTTCCACAGCCTGAACACATTTGTTTTCTAGTTTGTAGGGGATGAATTGAAATTGTGTTGACAAATGCTGTTTTCTTTAAAAAAGGAAAAGATACTAAGACTTTATGTATTGGGATGTTGAATGCAATGGTATTGGGTCTGTTCATACCTGCATAATGGTATTCATACCTTTCTAATGATTTTTAGAACATTGGGAAATGGAAAAATGGAAAAAAGAAAAGCATTATTGATCATCCCTTAAATAATGGTACTTGTACCATGGTCATGGCAAATAGCAGGGAGAGTGATGAGATGGATGTAAATTTTACATATGGAAAGATCTTAGGAAAGTTTCTGTGATTGGTTTAGTAAATTCCTCTTACTGGCCTGTGGTATAAAGTGTCCTACATAAATTTTTGTCTGTAATTTTTTATAAAGGAAACTGGAGCTAAAGAAAGCTAAAACGTGTACCTCCTGTCAGATAGACTTTTGAAATCCCTGTGGTCCTAGTTAGAATAGGAATTCAGATGCAGTGTCATTAAGTGCAGGCAGAATTTTGATAACTAGCCATTTAAATGACTTAAGTTGTTTTTTTATCAGATGCTGATTCTTTTTCTCCAACTATAAGTGTTAGCTCAACATAAAAATATATGTCTCAAAGTCCAGTACACAAATTGGACTCTAAAAATATTATTGTTTTGCAAATTAAATGTTTTGGACTTCACATAAAATCATAGACCTAAAAATTGTGCTTGTTCATGATAAACCATTTCTCCATTATATTTTTGGATTATTTCAATATAGAGTATTTTGATAAACTATCTTTTAAGACACTCTCATTTTATGTAGCTTTTTATTATTAGCTCATTTCTGAAAATTGGCTTTGAGATAACCATCACATTTAAACAAGTTTGTCATTTAGTTCCTTTTCTGTCCTCACATGAAAATAGATTGGTATTATTTCAAGGCATTTTAATGTCAAATGAACTGCTACCAAGAGAAAGACAGGTGAAAGGCTGAATTCCTGCTTTGTTTGTGATAAGCAGTGATATCAGTCATATTGGAGGGGTCAGGTACCATCTCACACAGCTGATAGTGAAAAAAATCTCAGCTGGTCTCTCCCCAGGGAACCACAGTGTGTGTCCTGGTTTGGAAGGGAGAGGGAAGCAGCTGGGAAGATTTAGTACTGGGAGACAGGAAAGAGGAGGTGGGAGCTCTTACACTGGAGCACTGACATGTTCCCTGGGTAACCTGGTAGTCAGACCTGCTAATTTATAAACTGGATTACAAAATAGAGTCCAAGATAGGCGATCAGAGCTGATTTGAGAAGAAAAAACAAAAACATCACCATAGATTTTATCTGATTGGTTTGGTTCCCATTTATGTTATAGCCAGTATGTTATTTGCCCAGCAGGGAAGGTGGACTAAATCTCTGCTGCTTTAGTACCATTCTGGTGGTGTAAAAGGTATGTGGTGTTAAGAATGTATGTTACTTTCCTATTCATATTACTTAAGCATCACACTTGACTGAGAAGTGGGATAAAACCTGGGTGCAGTAGAGATGGTGAGAAGTCCTTTGCTAAATCAGGTTATAATCAGTCACAAAAGGTGAGGAATCATACAAAGAAGGGGTGACTGTGCTCCTGACATGTCAGATAACTGCAGTATATATGTGCTTACTCTGTCTCTGGCTTTCTCTCTTTTTTCTGTTCTCCTCACGACACATGTATGAGACCAGGCTTTTTATGTCATACTGCAGCAGTGGCACCATCCCACACACTCTCTGTCTCCAAGAAATGTAACCCTTCTCTCGCTTGTCTTCAAGTAGATTTCAGTGATTTCTGAACTGAGTATCTTCTGCCTGAAGGAGCGTGTGTCTGCTTACCTGTAAAGAACTGACAGCCTAGGTTTGCATCAGTGCTCAGATACAGTATCTAGTGCCATTTGAGACACCCAAGGGTGCCTGAGACATCCACCCAGGGCTGGCAGATATGACCCAGGACCAGCAGGACACCAGTGCTCTTCTGGAGCAGCAGCTGGCGACCAGGTGAGACACTCCAGGGCATCTCCACTGCAGCAAGATGCCTGTCTTCGAGAGCTGATTTAAGCCTCCTGTTTCTGGGCATGCTGTATGATTAATATATAAAATGACTAATTAAGCTCCTGGTTTTGTTTTTGTTTTGTTCTGAGGCCAAGTTGCACAAATCTGTAATTACATCATCTTCCTCTGGCTGCTAATGGAATTGCTTGCACACGTAATTGCTGTGGGTAAAATGTACAGAACTGAGCTCTCCCTCTCTGAGTGCTCTGGCTAGGCAGCTGCTCTTCTTGACAGGAACTTTAATAAATGACAGACCATTCCAAATTTGTCTTGTTCACAATATTACAGAAACAAAGCCATACAATTTTTTAAGCCGGTAACTAAAAATGAACATGTATATTTTTGCACAGGAGGCTTTGCACTTCAGGGATTGTAAAGTCTTCTGTCAATTCTGGCAGCATACAATTTGTGAAGGAAGCAAAAGACTAGATTATACTGCATCTCTTTCTGAGACCAGATTTACATTTTGTGTGCCAGAACTACATTAAGCAAATCCTCTTCTTCCTTCTAAAGGAGCTAGCCAGCTTGTAGCTCTCAAGAATTTTCTTTTTTCAGGGATAAACATTACTTTGAAAACTTTTCCATGAACCTGGGTAGTGACCAAAGACAACAAATAATGGAACAGGAAACCATAATTCAATTCTTTACTATATAGAAAGCCTTGCAGATGACCTAACCAGCTTTTTAGAGGTTGATTTGGTTTTTTGGCTGCTGGAAATGGAAAATCTGTCTCTTTTGTTGTATTCTGTGTGCATTTAATCAGATTGTAATCCTCTCCTTAAATTCTGTGCCTACACTGCTTTTCCTTTTAGTTCAGAGAACAAGACAGAAAACCAGACTGGAGCATTCCCAGTGAAAGGGCTTTTGAACTTACAAAAGTTGCAGACTGAACTAGTGGTATGGCTTTAGATGTTTAGTATTTAGAGCAAAATCAGTATAAGAGGGACATTTCTGTTATTCCTTAAGCATTTCCTGTCTTGAGATAGGTATTTGTAGCAGTTAGGTATATAATAGCTTTATTATGAATGCTGCTTCCCCCCATACCTACAGTTAAGTATCTGTTTTGTTAACACTTTTTCAAGTCTCATTTAAGGTTTTGTTTCAATGTAATACCAAGAGCTGAAATATGTGCCAAGCCTCAAACCTGAAGGCAGACTGGATTGCCCTGTAGGTTGGCTCCCTTCCTTTGACCTCACTTGAGAAAGCACACAGGCAGCAAAGTAAATTCTGGCACTGTTTGCTGGGTCATGGGAGGAAGCCAATTCCTCCAGTACACTAGGTATAGGCAATTCCTTGGAAGTGCATCCTGTGCAGTAATACGTAGAAACATGTCTCAAAGAAAAGATATGAAAAGAAAATTGGTGGTTTACTGTGACAATGGGTTTTATTCTTGGCCTTTTGGTTTGGTTTGGTTTTGGTTTTGTCCCAATTATTTCCATCTTTGTGATCTCTGCAGCTGCCAATGGCCATCTCTCTGTATCAATAGGTTAATGTTCAAGGGACCTTTTGGCACCATGCCAGTTATGATTCTTCAAGCAGTTTAACACAGTGTTTCTTTCTTTCTGATATTTATAGATATTTTCAATTGATGTGTGCCTCTTTAGAGAGAAAGAAATTAACTGAAATTTTCTGTCATTCTGTCAAAAATTACTGAGCAGACCAGGAACAAAAATCTGCATTCTGCCTTCAGGAATCTTTACAATTTCCACATAGTAAATACATCATGGGCCAGTTCTCCAGAACCTTTACCTTTTATAACACATCCAATAATCTAGAATATTTGTCTTTTAAATATACATTGGTAATACATAAAAAATATTTGCTGAATATAATAATTAATATTTATTGTATTTCTGTGAAAGAGGTATAAAAGGCAGAAATCTGAATCTGTTGGGTTGAGCAGATCTTTAGGTCAGGTACTTCCATGCACGATGAAAGTTTCCAGCATAAGACAGCTGTCCTGAGATGACAATTTTGTGTCCAGTATAGTTGGCTCCATAGAGTCAAATGCAGCACTAGATCAAACTTTGAAGGGGATAATTATTCTTTCTCTTAGAAATTGAACTAGCTGTGGTATTATAGTTATAATGAATATATATTCTTTTGCAAATAGCTCTTTTTCGAGGTGGCCTGAACTTAAAAAATGTGAAATTTGTCATCCTTTTTTGGAGCTGAAAACATGTTCACAGTGGTTTAAAATAATGTTGATAATAATTTATTGCTTAGATGTAAGAGGAAATTTAATTTTGTTAAAAGGAACATAAATGGGAACTTTATATGTTCGTTTATTTTCCTTGTGAATTTTTACAAATATGATTTCTGTTCCTCCTTCTCTGTCAGTGCTTTACTACCTGCTCCTCCATGAAAAGATGAGTCAATTGCCTTAATTATGTGCACGAAGAAACTACAGAATTGTGAATTAATATGCTTATTTTCATAGCTGGACATTCTGACTCTTATTCCATTCTGGTGTCCTGGTCTGAGAGTCCATGGGGCAGATTATCAAATCAGTAAGGCAGGGAATGAGGAGCAGACTGGGGCTGTTGTTGGGCTGCTGAGAGTTCTCCTGATAAAGCAGAATAGGTCAGCTAAGCAGGGGTCTCGTGTACTCAGTGATGTGGAGCAGCAGAACAGTCCTTATCAGATGGCCCTTATCAGATGATGCATGTGAGAATCAGCTGCTGAAGGCATAAAGTGCTTCTTCTGTCATGTACCACTCTGAACATTCAAAAAAAAAGTAAAGTGACTGCAAAAGGCTTCCACTTTCTGTGCTCTACTGATAAGAGGTTTTTGGCAATATACAGGCTTACTTTTCATAAGGAAATGCCAATTACTCAAACCCAAAAGCTTTTCTGATACTGTGCAATTTTCAGTGAAATTTTGCTTGAGAAGAACATTCATGCTCATAGCCTACTTGATGAAATCTATTTTATTTGGAAATAGCTTTTTTGTTTTCTTCCAGGGATATATTGAAAGGTCTGCAAAGCTTTTGTGCTTTTGTTTTCTGTATTAAGTTATATGAATGCCTATAGCCTTAATTGTAAACATAAATGTAAAATACTACAATTGTGTCAAATCTGAATGTGGCATGAAACAGGTAACTTTAGGAGAACCACTGTAACATTAGTACAAAATTAGACATTCTCATTTTAAATTTTAGGAGGATAACAAAATCCAGTAGCTAAATAAAAGTAGTCCTATTCTATTGGAGGCTGCTGTAGATGTTCTTACAGATCACATAATTACAGTGTGTAATCCAACAGTAGAGTAACTACTGAGACTTTTTGTTATTATTAGAGAAAGCACAACACCATTAATCCATCTTAAAGCAGTGTTTATATTTCTAATGATTATGAGCAGCTAGTCAAATGTAATGACAAGTCTAATAAATAGAAAATCCGTAACCATAATGAATAGGATTATCATGTTATATTTATCTTCTTTTTAAAATTCAAAACATATAAAAGGTCTGAAAATTCTCTTAACTGACTTTTATGGAGTTCCTATAATCCTATTTATAAAAGAAAAGATTCCAAGTTAATTCACTGATGTAGGTCTGCAAAATACTGTTTAAAGATTTTTCTATTTAAATAAGATTTAGGAGACAATATATTTTGGAAAAGTGCCACACTTGTGCAAATGTGGGATTGGGAAGTGCTGACAAGATTCAGAAAGGCAACTCAAAACTAACCTTATTTATCACAAGAAGACATTGGAGTAAATCTAAAGAAAAAGTAATTATAATTTCCAAAGCAGATCTAGGCCTAACATGTATTACATTTACACTGTTATAAGGGATGTTACTGAAAAACACAGTGAGGCTTAAGGTAGCATTTTTTCTACCACCAATGAAAGGAAAATTTGATTGCTTTATGGGACACCTGAAACTGTTAGTTTAAGACATATTTTTTAAACCTTCTGCTAGTAGATACCTGTAGGAGTTAAATGGTGCATGCATTAAAAGATTACAAAATCAAATAATTATTTTGTTAAAGATGATGTGTTTTCCTCTAAGGATATTTCATGTAATTTCAAAATCATTCTGGCATGTATCAAATTTCGAACTTGGAGGTTGTAAGAGGCTCTCCAGCATTTCAACAGAAACCAACTATCCTCATCAAATTGATTCTTGGTATATAACAAGACTGGGGCAAGGAAAGGGAAGGTTCTTCCCAGTGAAGTTTAGTGTTAAGTCACAAGTTCCTACAGTCTGGATATGTAGATGTGGGTATAGTAAGAGACAGCTTGGTACTCATGTTGTTTGAGAAATACTTGTATAATGAATCTCTCCTCTGTGTGTGGGAGAGCTGTTGTGTCTTGCAAGTCCCAGAGTCCTGCCTTACTGGCACCAGTCACTTGGCTCAGCTGCTTTAGGTGGTTTCAGGACTGAAATGTTTCTGAAGAGCACTGCAAATTAATTTAGTGCATTTAAAGCACGAACTGTGCGTCACTGGTGACAGCAGTAAAATATCCTTCATGAACTGTTAATCCATGCATCTTTATCATATGCACGGGGTATTAATGAATTCTCTCTCTGATGACTCTTGCCTGTCTTCATAACTGAAGTTGTTAATGGCTTTGTAATGAAACTTTTATATAAAATAAAAGTGCAGATAGTCTTCACTTAGAAAACATTCATTTTATTGTTTTCATGCCATTATACCAAAATGTGATAGAAAGCACGTGTGCTCATGTAAATTAATGGAACTCCTCTGTGTTCTGTGAGCTTCATGCCAGGTAAAATTCTGACCTGTGATGCCTGACAGAAAATCCTGTATCATTGCTAGAGCTGGACTCAGAAGACTGATATGTAGCAAGCTGCCCTGCCTTGTGACTTGACTGCTATATACTTTCAAGGGTGTTTCTTTCATATTGTAGATAAATATGGGGGGAAAATTATCAACCAGTACTTATAAACTTAAACTGAAGCTGTGTATTAATAAAATTCCTCACTATAGGAGCTATACAGCTATGTGTAGGATATTTTGTAGGCGAAAGGCAAGGTGAATGAAAATGCCCACTTAATGACATTACTCTTCAGTTCACCACTTTGTCATGACTTCAGGGAGTTGAATGGCAGGAAAAAAACCTCAGCCAGACACCAAGAAATGAAAATAGAGAAGGCCAGACTCAGTTTGGAGCAAAAGTGTCAAGGAACATAAGTGAGGAAGGCCTACAGGGTAAGGCCAGCATACAGACCCTGCACGGGAGGTGGCCAGGCCCTGCCCTGCGGGTCCAAGCCAAACAAGCCCGGCAGCCTCCACCCTTGGCTGACCTAGGAACGTGTGGTGGCTGACCAGAATGGTGAGATCCATCTCATTCACTGTCATTTTCACATTGTCTTTCCAGAGTGAAATTGCACAGACTGTGAACACTCTCGCTAACCCTGAGCTCTTACTTTTGAGGTGTGCTTGGCTAAGGCACACATGATCATCCCCACTGACCAGAGCCGAGCTGTTCATCAGCATTGCACTTGGGTCCCCTTTCTCCATCCTCCATCCAAGAACATCCTGCGTTGCATATTCATGGCATCATGTAGATATCGGCAGGTGAAACCAATGTGTTGGTGGGAGACTACTGGACAAGGCACTTTCTCATTTGCATTAATTTTAGGAAATTTAACTGCTGTTGAATTTGCTGTATTATCTCTCTATGATCTTTCTTCAAGCACTCCTTTGTGATCAATGCCTGGACTGTTTGCTACTGTATTAAAACTGGCCTATTCTCCTTGAAGCAGGCTTTCTGTACTGAGTAATGGTATTTTAGATTGAAGTGAGTAACTTGATTTTGAAACTGAGAATTCCAATTAAAAATATGCTGCAGTAAAGGATCAGAAAAGTAATGGAAAATGAAACAAGGCATTGTTTGAGAATATGACAGGAAAATCATAGTATGTAGTTGCACTTTCTAAGAAACTGTTTTATTACCTATTTTGCTTTTGTACACACAGACTTCTTCCTTAGTAAATGTGTAAACATTATAATATTAAGTCAAGAACTGACTGATTTTCCATTTTAAAATTAAAATATAACCAAGCTTTTAACTTGAAAGGAATGGCAATGCTTTGTAGAGAAACTGAAGGATAGTGATTCATTCAGTAGAGCTATGAAAAATGAAGTAAAATTTGGGAATGTTGTTAGTCATGACGGTAAGTGACTTGAACCTTTCAGGTTAGATTTCACACCCCTGGAGAAGAACATTTAGGGATGTTGTACTGTCATCACTTTGAAGAAGTCACATTTTAATTTCTGCATCCTCAAAAGAGACAGACATTAAGGATAGAAGGTGGGTTAATTAAAAGGTGGGTTTGAAATTTTCTTATAAACAACTTCTAGCTAGAAGCCCAGTAATTTTCCAGCTGAAAGCTCTTTCTGATAAACAGAATATTTTCAAGCCATTTCACAAGTAATTAAACATTGGTGGATGTATTAGTTCTGTGGTTAATTTTGAGACCAGTTTAAGCCTTCTTATAGAAAGTAATGGGGCAGTGTATAATTTAGCAACTAATATGATCCATGTTGTTTTGATCATGAATATTCTATAGATATTGTCATGATCAATTTGAAAACTAGTTTCTAAATTTTCAATTTAATCTGCTTATAATATATGTAAAGTGTATATAAACAGGCCATTCTTACAGAATGTAGGGAAAAGGTTCACCTGCTTGATCCTTTCCTCTTTAAAACATTTACATGGCTCTCAAGTGTTTAAGCTAATCTGATGTTCTACTTCTCATTACCAAGACCTGCTTTGAAGTACTTTATTAGGCAATTCTTCAGCAGAACATTTATTTTTAACAATTCCAAATGCCAGAAGTTAGTTTCACACATAGCATAGAGTGCTGAATTCTAGCATCTCCTATTTTTTCCCTACATTTAATTGCAGTATTGCAGTTTTAAATAAGAACCCTATTCATATTTTTACGTTGCCATATACATTACATGTACTTTCTTCTTTCTTCAGAACCACTGAGCTGGTAATGATTTTACAGCAAAATTGTACTGTAATTACTACAGCTGTTGTGCTAAAGCATTTAAGTCTTGCTCTGTCTTTTGAATGAATTTTTTTTTTTAGTGAAAATACATTTGTTGAAGCTGTTAATTATTCAGTAGAAAAGACATCTCAATTAAGGTGGTGGTATTTTTTCTACAATAGTTTAGGCAGACTAAGATAACTCTTAAATGAGTTTTCGCAATAGTCTGTAATAGTTCATAGTGAAAATATTTGGGATTTTTACATTTTACAATTTTATCCCAGAAATACAGATCTGTACTTGGTTCCTCAGAACCCATGATACACATTAAAAATAAAATTCAAGATAAATTGGTTCTGTCATCCCATCTGGAAGGTGTGATTATATATTAAAAGTAAAACTTTTATACTTTAGTACTTCAAGTCTTTAGTTATAAGTAGGAAAGGACGACTTCCAAATCCACTGAAAAGTGAGAGCTTGGATCAAAGTAGGATTATTTTGGTGATTGTGTTATCTGTTAGTCCAGCTGAACCAACTACCCTGATTCATCTGACAGCACAGCTGTACATGCACAGGATCATCTGATTGTGTGAAAAGACTTCAGTAGAACTGATGTAAAGTGCCTTGAAGGGAAACTGGATTGTTTTGACAGCAGCAGGTTGAAGAGATGTTGTTACCCATACTCTTGTGCTTTCAGACATGGGAGCAGGTGGGGCAACTTTTCCAAGAAAAAGGAGATGGGATGGATTGCACAGTAATAGCTGGGGCACCACATCTGACAATGTACTTAGAGCATGGGGACTGCCATTTCAAAAACCTCTTTTTCTCTACTGCTTTCTTATACAGGCCTTCAGGTAACTTCTGTTCAGTTAATATGTTATCAGCTCTCAGCTGTGTGTGTGTTGAGAGAAATGCAAGTTGGCAAGAAACAGCTGGACAAGGCACTTGGTGCTGTGGTTTAGCTGGCAGTGTGGTGTTTGGCCAAAGGTTGGACTTGATGATCTTGGAGGTCTTTTCCAGCCTTAATAATTCTGTGATTCTATTGCAAACTAAGCAACAAAATACTTCATGCTCTGTCCAAGGAAGTCAGCAGGTCAGAAACAAATATAAAGTAATTTATAAATAGGCACAGAGTCCCCAAATTACTTATCAGGATAAAGATTCTACATTTGCAGGTGTTTGATGTCTCAAAAAATCTGTAACTATTAAGCAAGAAATTTAAGAATCACCAGAATTGTTAGCTGTTAGGATTTAGCCACATTTATAAAAGTTGACCTCTTATTTGCAGCAAGGACATTCTGTCCTGGTTCTAATTTCTGCTTCAGAAAAATAAAAATGTTAATTATATACCAATTATATAGTATTTACTGTAGTTTGATTCCACATAGAAATCATAGAACAAGCTGTCTTTTTAATATTCCTGTATTATTTGCTCATATGTTATTTTATCAAGGAGCGGAAAGGATTCTTGTGCTGTCACAGTTGAAGATCCTTTGATCATAGTTGAAGATTTAATCATTGGGCAATGACATTATTTTAGTGCTGAACACTTACCAATCTTGTCTCCTTAATGGCTGCAAAATTGCACCAAAAAGGCTTTCAAAAGCAATGACAGCAATATATTTTCTAAGTATTAGCATACAAAATATTTTCAGTACAAAGTTACCAGTTCTGGTTAATGCAGTTTTAAATCAAAGAATTTCAGTTGGATTCTATATGGTAGCTTGTTATCAATATTTCTAGAAAGACTTTTTTACTTCTTTGCATGCCCTTTTAAAAGGATGAGTATCAACATGTACCAGCCTACATTTTCTGGTCCTGTGGACTGAAGGAGATAATATGCCTTTTAGCAGCTTTGATCACTGTGCTCAAAGCTTCTGTCTGTAGGAAAAATAAAGCTTTTTAAAGCATTATTGGAAATAAGAGCTTTGTGCCTTTTCTGTGTGCTTATCACAATAGTTCCAATAAGTTAAACATATCAAAGGTCAGCCATCATCTTCAAGCACGATTTTTGATAGATGAGGAGTTTACATTTGATTTCCCAGCTTGTTGATAGTGAATTCAGCAAGTTCATGATTAAGACATTGAAACATCTTGTAGTGTTTGGCAACTTCAAGATGAAATATTTTTGGCTAGGACCCTATATAATGTATAGAGAATTCAGGAAAACCTTGTGGGTTAAATTTCAATCTTCAGACAAAAATAGATACTTAGCAAAAATCATTAAAAGAATAATTTTCAATTTCCAAATCACTCCTATGTATATTTGTTTGTCTTTGATTTCATGGATTGATTGTGAAATGGGAATGTCAAATAATGGAAATAGACATTGAGACAGTAGAAAGAGTTATAGTGTTTAGGGTAAGGAGAATAGTTGGTTACTTATTGGATCTAACAATAGATAGAGAAAATGTTTATAAATACTAAGTAATTTGAAGTTTGAAGATTTTTGATTAAGCTTCAACCCAGAAAGGAATTGGATAGCAGAACCAAATAAGTAATAATTATGGTTCTTTAGTAAATGTGAGAAAAAAGTTTGAAAGACACTTCAAGCTTGGCTAAGTTCATTCTGTAGCTTGGGTGTGCACAAAGGATGGTCAGAGAAATTCAAATGTGTGAGAATTCATGATCATGACATATAATGAATGTAATGGTGAAAGTGACTTTTGGGAGAGGTTGAGTAACTTGGGGAGGTGTGAGAGACAGCAGGGAAGAGCAGCAGTACCAGAGACCCAGGCAAGCCTCCTCCTCTGGGGCGTCTCTCCAGTGTAGCTGGAGAAGATTATGGAGGATGGTGAAAAGTTACAGTGCTGCAAATAGCAGACCTTTAGTATCACTGGGGTCATGACACTGGTGGCTTCTCAGGCAGTTGAAATTTGTTTTATTAGGTTTGTTGAGAATTATGCAAAAGTTAAAAAATGCATTTGAGACCTTAAATTGGTTTTTGGTTTCAGGTGGAAAACCTGTAAAACTCCATGGTGTTCTGTGATTTCAGCTGGGTGCTAAAGCAAATGTAGGAATTTTGCTAACACTTGTTTAACCTGTTACTAAATGAGACACAATAATTGTGTAGTATTAGAGTGGTAAATATTAAATTTATAGGATAAGGTAAAATGAATTGAAGCCTGATAGAGAATGCCTGTCTGAAGGAAAACCATTTCATCTTGCATAAAAAGAATATTTGAACAGCCAAGACAATTATATCACCATGAAAAAGAGTATTATCATTAAGAGAATGTAAAATTTGGTGTTGCTATATAGCTGCACAACTTCTATTTCAATTCTTCAATATGGGATTCAAGTTTTGATATATCAAAATGTTGTCTGAATTACCAGCATGGTCAATATTTTCTAATAACTGAATCATAATTACAGATCAGTGTGTACCACTTAAATGCTTAAAATAATCATGAAATTCATGTGATTCATGAAACCCTTAGCAACCACACGACTTCCTGTGCATAAGCTCAGACACAGCAGTGGCTGAGAAGTAAGTTCATAAGACATATTTGCAGCACTTTCTTGTATTTCTCCACGTAAGAGTTTATTCAGAACCCCTCTAATCAGAAGAAATATTAGGTAACTGCATTTTAGGAGCTGCATTTTTTATGATTTCAAGGAAGTGAAACACACATTAAGGTCTGTGTTGAGAGCTGCTTGTTCTAACCCTTGTTCCCCATTGATATGCTGGCCTTACCTTGCTGGGCAAAATATTTCATATTTCATTGATTTTCCCTGACAGAGTAAAATACCTTGAAGGAAAGGTTAGCCATCTTGAAGTTGGGATAATTGGCCATTTCATTACTGCAGGTAGGAGCAGGGGAACAGGAGTGGCAATCCAAAGGGATCACTTCTGAATCTTTGCTACCATACTATGTATATTTCTTCAGAACCTCATCTGTTTGAATTTGTTGGATGGAATGGTGTATTTATACAATGCTTTATTTTATACATGTATGTTCTTAATAGAAGCATGTAGAATTCCTATTATACCAATTCACATAACAATAATTGAAATTTGGACCATTCATATAGGGAATTTTAGAATTCAAGTGAAATAGTGATATTTTTAATTTGCTGTGATTTCCCAAGATGTGGTTTTGCTGTTTCTGTTTTGTATTCCTCTTTATTCAAATACTTTCTTGAATCTCAAACAGGTATCTAAAGCAACTTGGACTGTGGGATGGGGCTATTTTTAATAGATTAGCTGAACTACTTATTGTTCATGAGTTGGACTTCTTGGATATTGACCCTTTTTAAGAGCATTCATGTTTGGGTGAGGATGTAACTTCTGCCTTGGAAAGCTGAGGAACTCCTGAGTGAGCAATGCTTTCTACAGATGAAAATTATTCAACTGATCTTACAGGAATCACTACAGGTAGCAAAGCTGGTTTGTGGTTTTAATTTACAGAGAGCTTTAGAGGAAAACGTCCCCCTTCCCCAAAGTTTTCAAAAACGAGTGATGTTTAAACTAACAATCCATATTTCCAGGATATTGTTACCTTCTTCCTCGTTAATTTTAATTTCACATTAAATATCAACCCATTTTTACTTTGTGATGTTCATTTAGAGGGTCAAATCTCTTTTATAATAATGTTTACAATAATCCACTTAATTTTATTGTTCAATACTAAATAGCTCAAACATGGAACACTTGTTTCCAGAAAAAATTATCTTTTTTATGTCCTTGAACTTTTTCACACATTGTCACAATTGTCACAGCTAGGCTTTTCTTAATTAGTTCATGGGAAGATAATGATTTACAACTTGGAGTTGATCTAACCAACACAGATAATTTTTTAACAGCACTGTGAATATTAATATTAATAATTATGTCTATTTAATTGACAATAGCATGTGTTTATTATTTTCAAATAATTACCTATGTGTTCATTGCCCATCTTCAAGTGACTTTCACTAATTTCAAAATTTAGAAGGAAGCAAGGTTAGTCTACAGTTTAGTTTTTACACTTTCCCTTAACAGGAAAAGGATTTATTTCACTTCCCCTTTAATAGGATCTGTGGCAAATGCCAGCTTTTTTTTTTTTTTTTTTTTTCTGTTCAAAGTTTCCAAAACAGTTTTAAGTGAAGTCCAGATGTGTAAGTCTGTTTCTCTGCAATGCTCAGTGGTGGGGAGACTCACAAGGCAAATAAAGGCAGTTCAGGGAAAGTAGGCAGAGGGCCTTTTTCTCAGTTTCAGAAGTTAACTCCTGGCTGAATTTTCCTCTTCTGGTTCTTAAAGACTCCTAAGCTGGACCTTTAACACTGATTTATTCTCAGTGATTACTAGTAATTTATTTTATCTTGGAAATAGGAGTGGCAGCTGAAAAATTTAATCTGAAATTGAAATCTTCCAGGTTGTCTGCCTCTCTACTTTAAAATCTCCCTTCTTAAGTAATGCCATCCTTGCACCTTTCTTTGTTAGCACTTTGGCCTGTGTTTAGGACAGTTATTCAGTTATTCAGACATACTTCTCTCATTGGATTTTCCTTGGTTCCATAGAAGACTTTCTCATGAGGACATTGCAAAAAGTCATATTTGATCACTGATTCCTTACCTTTTTAAATTTTTTTCTTCTTTTTCCTCTTTGTAGTTACCAAAACTGTCTTAGGAAACTTTCTGAAATATTATAACATCACAAAATCTATCCTCAGTTAATTTGATATAACCCCAGAAAGCTACAGTAGATTTAACAAAACTTTAGTTCAAACATGGGGGAATTTTAGTGGGGAAGTTTGAAACAAGTGAGTTGTGGTTATGATATTGTTAATCAAGAAATGCTTCTTCATCTCCCAGTAAAATCCTTTCTTCCTCTGATTTTCCCATGTTGCTGGGTGGGCCTGAAGGATTTTTGTCCACAGCTTGACAGTGGCATCAGCTGCACAGAGAGGTGAGGACTGGGGAAACATGGACCCCAGTAAGATCACAGACATATTATTGAAGAGAGATGGGAGCAGAGTGCATTTGGATTGTCCACAAGAGCATTTAATCCCACAGCACTGTTAATGATGTTTACCCAAGATGACAGAAGATGGTTCTCCACCCACTCCCTTTATTAATTGCAGATTTCTCTTTCTCCCTTACAGACTGGGGCTGCTAGTTTTATAATGCAGTTTTCAGGTGTCCTGAGATACATAATCTTTTTTTTCATGTTTTTTATCTCATTAGTTCTGCATAATATTTTCTTTGCATCTTAAACCTTTTCAAATAGTAATTTTTTTCTCTTTTACAGAATAGCTCCTCCAGTTTTTTCTCTTTGCAGTCTATTATTTCTTAGTAGCACAGTTCATAGGCTGGGTAATACAATTACTTCTGGTTTTAAGTAACACTTCAGGTTTTAAAATAGTATTTCTAATGTCCATTTTCAATTTATGACAATTAAAAGAAAACAAACAAAAATCCTCCTGGTACAGCTGGAGAAATAATTATTCTTAAATTAACTTTCCTTGTTCTTTTCATAAGTTTCTTTGTCTTGTGGAATGGGGGACTGTGGGTGTGTCAACACTTGTTGCTTAGTCTTATAAATTAATGTTTATTATTTGCTAAATTATTAGTTTCATTACGAAATGTCAGTTCCTAAGCCCTGTGGCTATTCACTTTAATGCAGAAGACATTGAGTATGTTCAGACCATTCATATAGTGCTATAACCCAAATAATTTTGCTGTGTTGGAAGTCAGTTTTTCTAACATCTGGGGTAGACTTCATTAGTGTCACATGACAAGTGCCTGATCTGTGACAAAATGGAAGGATTTTATTGTTTCCAGCTTCCTAGGGGGGACCTGTGCCATCGACAGAGACAGTTTTTTCTTGGAACTGCACAGCAAAGTTTGGGCATGCAGGTTGCCACAAAGGACATTCCACTTTGATGTTGTGAAAACATAATGCACCAGGGCTCATCAATGAGGCTGATTGACCCTTTAAACTGTTTTTTCCAAGAGTTTTTGAAATCTCCACGCATTCAAAGTTTGAGCAGAAATACCTGTGAGTAATTTTATCTAAATTTGAAGTTATACCTATCTTTGAGGTTAGCTCTGTCTAGAACAAGAGCTTCTGGAGGTCCCTTCCAACCAAATTATCCCTTGATTCTATGATAGATCTGCACTAGGTCAGCTAAGGACTCCCGAGGACATCTTCACAAAGGGTGATACATGAGAGAAGGTCACTTGTAGCCTTCTGTGAATTTGCAATATCTTCTGAATCACTTTACATTTGCCTGTGCAGTGTTTCCAAATGATCTGGTCTGTTACTGTGTTCTGCATTCGTCCTAGAATTTGATCTATACCCACAGGGCTAGTTACATCTGTTGACTGTTACATCTGTTGACTATGCAGTGAGATATTGCAAGATCATTGTGGCTTAAAGGCTCCCCCAGGGACTAATTTCCACCTACAGGCATAAAAAAAATTATTCCAAATACCTGTCATCTGATCTATTGCCCCAGATAATGAGGAACCACTGGAAATGGGAGGATTTTAATCTGTTTTAAGCTGATGTTCTACCAGAGCCTGGTCCCCTGCTGTGCAGCGTTACAAATTTATTTTTGTATATTTGAAAACAAGTTTTCGATTTTATTTATGCTCCCACTTTGGAAAGTGTGATTCAGAGATGTGCTCAGTAAAATATGGAGGGAGCAGTGGAAGTGACAGAAACACCCTACAGCTATTTGCAAGCAGTGGCACTGATGCTGCCAGACCCACCTGGGCATTTTGGCACTGGTGCTTAGGAGGGGCTGTGTGTGTGTTTGTGTGCAGTAGCGAGCAGCACACACCCCAGGAGATGGCTGTGAACAGCCTCCTTCAGCCTGCAGGTACCTCTGAAGTGGATGAAGTTATGTATGGTTATTTCTGTGGAGGAGATGAGCTCCCAGAGTATTTCGTCTGCCCACTTAATTTCTCTGAGAAAATTTTCTAATGCAATGCTTTCTATTCCATTGATATGCAATGCACTGTGTAAAATGCCAGGTAAATATGGTTGCTAAGAGCCTTATTTGTTGCATGTGCTAGGCTAATTTGAATTGAATTAAGGCTTTAGAGAACTGAGGAGGTTGGTCTTAAAACCCCATTTGCTGGAATTATCTTTACACATTTGAACATAATAGTACTTAGGCCAAAGAAATATGTAGAAAAACACCAAAATGGTTTTATGATAGAACAGTGCTTTCCAAGTTTATGAATTTTTTTCAGATATCACTGTAATTTTGTTATTTATAAATTTTAATTAGGTCCAATCAAATATTGTATGCACACAATGAAAATAATATATAGTATATATATGTATTAAATATATTATTATCACAGAATCACAGTTAGGTGTGTTGGAAGGGACACATGAGGGATATTGAGTCCAACTCATGGCCCTGCACAGGATATCCCCAAGAGTCATGCCATGTGCCTGAGAGTGTTGTCCAAACACTTGAATTCTACTAGGCTTGGTGCTGGGACTGTTTCCCTGGGCCATTCCCATTCCAGTGCCCAAACACTCTCTGGTTTAAGGATCTTTATCTGATATTCAACCTAAACCTCCCCTGACACAACTTCAGGCCATTCCCTTGGGTCCTGATCCTGTCATCACGGAAGAGATCAGTGCCTGCCCCTCCTCTTCCTCTCATGAGGAAGTTGTAACTGCAGTGAGGTGTCCCTTCAGGCTTCTCTTCATGTAATAGTTGCATATTTTGTGTATGCTGGTGCATGTCATACATATGATCTTTTTCTGAAAGTGGTTACTTTAATGCTGAATCAGTTTCACTGCACTTTTTATCTAAATGCTCATTTCACAATTTTTCCTGCACATAAAGAAAATTATTTAATGGAAGTTATGTAAAAATTATGATATAGCCTTAGTTGCAGAAATCTTTATTTTACATGATACAAAACTGCAGACTATTTCTACTCAGAGATAGAGCACAGAAGGAAGGAAAATACCTATACTTTAAGCATCCATTTAGTCACACCTCTGCATTTTTACTGATAAGGTTTTAATTTTACTCCAGTGCTTTATCTACTCTGTATGGTTAAATTGAGCAGTGTCAGAAGTGTTCTTGTCAGCAGAGTTTAGGAAAAAATCTAGTATTCAAGGAGTGTATCTGTGGAAGAGTGTTGCTGCCGAGACATGAGTTGATGCATTACAAAATCCCCTTTGGGCGTACCCATGTTTATACTGTAAAACAAAATCCTCAAAACTAAAAGTTTAAAACACACTTGGGAATATTTGGATTTTTCTACTGCCATGGGCACTACCTTTCCTCTGGTATAAAGATGAATTTATTATAAACACAGACACAACAGAATTCCATATTAACTTACACTAGTAAGAATGCAAATTCTGCAGCAAAAACATACTGGAGGCCTAAATAAAAATTAAAGACATTTAAGTGAAGAAAAATCAGTACACCATGGTTATAAAAATATAATTAACTACCTAAAAATGGAAAAAATATACTAAGATAACACACAAAAATAATTTTTATTATTTTTTTTAAATTAGAGTCTGAGGCATAATGGTTATGTTTCAAATCAATAGGAAATTGCTTTGATGATGGTTAAAATGTCTTCTCTGACTTTCTGGAATGAATAAGACATTTTTTAGTACACCTTATGAATTTAGCAAGCTATCAAAACATAAAACCAGTCTGTGTTAAGTGCATTCTAAGTCTAGATTTTCTTAAACCAAGACAAGAGATGGAGTGATGGTCCTTGGCTCTACATTGTTTTGTTTGTTCCAATGTTTCAATTAGAAAATGAAATCACTAAATTTGCTAGAATTATCACACTGATGGTTTTTTTTGTTTGTTTGTTTGTTTTTTTCACAGATTAAGATGCTTGGTAAAGCAGCTGGAAAAGGGTGACATTAATGTGGTGGACTTAAAAAAGAATATTGAATATGCAGCATCTGTGCTGGAGGCAGTTTATATTGATGAAACCAGGTAAGTCTGAGGGGGAAACAAAATGGAAAGAATGTTGCAAATTGTATTTTAGAAATTAGGTCTTTGCATGAAATTGTCACTGACGAGAGCTGAAAGTCTGTGCACATCAGAAGCGTTTGTGGCTCTTGGGTCTTTTATGACAAAGTTAAGGCAAGCAAGATTCCAAAGGTCAGATGTAACTGTTGTCTGGAAAGAAATGCTCTCAGAAATGAGTCAGAATAGCTGGTCAGTAAATACACAAAGGAATGAAAAGCTGTGATTTATTTTATAATGTTTGATGCTTAATTTCTTTTTATTGTTGGCAGTATGACTGGCAATCATGTGTGTTAATTCCAAATAAAATAGAAGTTCTAAGTATTTGGCTTCATAAAAGAGTTTTAAGATATGGACTGTATTGAAATTAGCTAGCTGATTTGCTGGTTTTCTTTCTGCATGATGTCCTTTCCAAGTTTTTTCTAAGCAGAATGGTCTTGGAAAGCTTTCTGCCCAGACTTCCTCGGTAGCACTGGAGCGTGCAGTGCATGTCTCAGTTTTACATTTGAGAATTATTCATGGACCACCTCTCTCTCCATGGTGCGTGCCCTCCCCTTGAAATCTGACACAGTGTTTGATACAGTTCTTGAAGTCCTGCTTCAAAGAAAAAACACTGGCTATTCCTCCATACACCTCCCAAACACTGGCATTAAATGGGTGTAGTATTCATGGCTCTTTCTGAGTGGTAGTGCTAAAACCAAGAAAATAAATTGAGATTTACTTAATTTCTAAACTGAGGCAGCTTCTGTAGAAATTAACAGTAGTGTCACAATGAGGAATACAGTCTTTCTGGCTTTGTGTGGGAATATCAAGACTAATAGTAGGCATTTTATGCACAGAGAAAACAGCTACCACTGAAAATACATAGGCTCTGGGCAGCAACAGGTGCATTGCTTTTGCTGTAAGCAAATCTTTAAATTAGCTAATTGCCCTCATAGGACTTGACAGCAAGATAATAAAAATACCCAAAAGAAAACAAACACATGTAATTGTATAATGATTGGCAAGATTTTCATAGTCCTCTGGTTATTTTCTTAATTCTAGGGCCACTATGTCCTCATAATGGTGACTATTTTCAAAAATTCTATTTCACTGTATCAGTAAAGTTTTTTCTTCTGGAGCTCACTGCACAACGATGTTTAATTACATTTATTTATTGCATCCTGTATTTTACAGAAAATTCTGACTTTCCACTATACTAAGTCAGGAAATACTTGAGACAGGTATCTTGCTTTGCTCTTATTTATTAAATACTTGTGTTCACCAAAGAAACTTGAGAGTTTGTGGACCTACCAAAATTTTGTAGCATTCCTTATATAGATGTGCATTAAGCATAATTTTATGTATATCTTTCGATACCTATATCTGTATTTATGAAGAATATATGTAAACATATAAATCAAATTCTACTATAAATAGTAGTTAAAAGTGAGACTATAATGAAACCTAATTTTCTATTTTTATTCTTTTAATTTTAGTGGTTTGTACTTCACAATTATACCTCTATATTGTTCCTTTTGGTTTGCAGTATTTGATTTTGGTTTTAATTTCTCGTCCTTGGACTTATGTAGTCCCCATGAAATTCAGAATCAGTATGATGAGTTTTTTAACCTAGTGTTCTTTGTGTTAATTTTATCTTAGAAATGTAGACTGACCCTCCACATTTTAGTTGGACAATGTTATGTATGGGTCTATTTTAAATTTTGAACATTCCCCATTAAAAACAATTGTAAATGGTAATCTGTAAAATTTGTAATTTACCAAAAATTGCAAATTGTAAATTTATTGTGAGGCTGGGAAACAGCATAGTTGCCATTGGTACTTTCATAGTAGACTCTTTTCCATGGCAAGCTGCAAAGATAATTATGTTTTAAATAGCATGGCCATTATTCTGTAATCTAAGTCTACTCAGAAATGTAAGCACACAAAGAGGGTCTCTAGAGCTCCTGGGAAGCCAGTCCTTAAGGAACAAAGCAGTGGATCACTGAGTCAAATGGAGGCTGAGTTAGCTTGTGTGGTTGCATTTGTCCTTGTTCCCACCAAAGAATACAGGTTGTCTTGTACAGAGCTACTTCTGTAGGAGTCTGGAACTGAGTTAATTGCACTCATTGGTAGATTGGAAATAATAGTTTAGATCATAAGCAAGAGGGTCTGTTCCTGCTGAGCCTGAACATGGAATTTTGAACATCAAATAACTTCAGTAAGTTTCTTACATATGAATTGCTTTCAGTCAATGTCTGCACCTCATGTGAAAATACCCATGGCTTTCTGTTTTAAGACCAGCATTGATCCCTGGATTTTGTCCTGATGAATTTACTGCCCCAATGCTGAAGTCTCCAAACAGACGAAGACCTCAGCTTCCACCAGCAATCTAAAATTGCATCCTGTTTGTGGTCTCTTCTTCCCCACTTTTCTGGGCAGCAGACCTCAGTATCAACCTGAGGGAAATGTCATTTAAATATCTCTATAGACAGGAGTAGCAATAAGCAGAGAGTTTGTTACTTGAATCCTCTTAACTCCTCTTTCTGTTCTGATATATTTGCTATGAAACAGGATGATGAAATGCTCATGATAGTGGTCCCTCACATATTGCTGTGTCTGTGCAATTCTTCACAGACACAGAGAAGAAAAAAGCAAAAAGAAAAGTTAGAACTAAGGTCAATAAGGAGATCCAAGTATGATATATCTCACAGAACTTGGTCAGTAATGTAGCGAAAGATCACAGAAGAACCTTGTCTGTTCCACAGCTCCAGGAAACCACCACTACTTAAAAAATAAATCTCTGGCATTATTATGGCAAAACCTCTTTTCTCTTTATAAGCCTGAGGGTTTTTTCAGTGAGCAGTTCCAATTTCTTCCAGTAGAAGATACCCATTCCCCTCCACCCCCGTCCCCCCCATATGCTGTTACTTCATTTCAGTTTCTTGAAAAGCCTGTATCTTATTTTAAAGTTGTGTGTGCACATGGAAGGACATTCAAACATGTATGTTGATGGCATATTGAATCTTTATTTAAAGTGCAACAATCAGATGCAAATAGCTGTAGAATTCACAGAATTTGGCAGAGGATTAACTATTTTTTTCAGGTCCTCTGATTTTCCCTTTGTCTGCTCCTGTGTTTCTCTACACAATAACATTTATCTGAGAATTTTTTGTAACTATTTGCCAATACTAGTTTCTATTCTTGAGCTTTCTAAAACTCTGTGGAGCTGGGTTAGGGCAAAAGCAGAGAAACAACACAACAGATTTTATTTATGAAGTTCTGAGAGTATTCTTCTTTGAAACAGGGATAGGCACTAGGGATAACCTTCCAAAATGAGGAAAAATTGGTTTGGGGCAGTGACTGTCAATATCTCTATAAAAGGTTCTGAGCTGATGGGGAGTTGGAAAGCCCAGACATCAGGCATTAAGTAAGTGCTGCTTTCCTATGAGCTCCATCATCTGTGGCCCCAAGTCACTCAATTAGCTTGTTTAACAAGATCCTTTTCCAACTGCTGCATCTGTCATTGCTGTACCAAATTCTCAAAAGAGATCAAACACTCTGGTGACTGAAGCTGAGGTTCATCATCAGCTGAAAATAACCAGGAGACTCTCACAGTTCCAGCCCCTCAGCAGATTTGCTCTGTGGAAGAAGTTCAAACTTAATCAATATTATAAATAATTCTGACAAATCTTGCAGCATTTTCTTCATTAATACCTGCCATTTGGCTCAAGGCAATGGAAGAAGGATATTTAGAGTCAAACAGGAAATAAATACAGCCTGATAATTCAGTCATGACAGCTGTTCCATTCCTTGTAAATGCAGCTCTTCATTCATGATAACTGAAAAGAAAATAAGTCAAATAAAATCTAGATAATAATTGCAAGATGAAAGGAAAAAAATGTATTCCAAAGCTAAATAATAATAATAATAGTAATAATAATAAATCCTTATTGTGGAGACTACTTTTATGCTGTTCTGCATAAAATCAGGATAGGTTATTCCAATTATGTTTTATTTTCATATGCCTTAGTATGTTAGAAAATACACTTGATTTCAGGAGGATATTTATCTGTGTAGTTGCAGTTCCATATTGTTCATGCAGTTCCCTGTAGTTTATGTTTGTTTCAGACTGTATAATGCCCTTTTAATAAGGCTTTAACTACTTGAGAACTTTTGACTTAGAAAAGACTGCATTTCTGTAATGCATGAGATAGCTCTGTATTATATAGCTGGCAGGATTTTTTAGCATCTTTGATTCAACAGGTCATAATAACAAATACAGGTTCATGAAGAAAAAAGTAACATCATTAAGGGTGACATTATAGCAATATATATTCGCCTGAGAGGTCAAGAAGTAATGTTTCAATGACACTACTATGGCAGACACAGTTCTTGATAAAAAGCTCTTATTTAGGAAAAAAAGTACATACTGTGATGTGAATAGTGTTAGCTAAAAAGGAGATAATTTAACCTGGGCTTTGTGACTGCTGCTGTAATAAACACCTTGGACTAAGCTGAATTTCCAGTGTATTACTCCAGCAACGCTCCAAATATTTCTGTGGTTTTGGAACTTAGACAGGGACAAACACATCCTCAAATTTTGGGCAAAAAGAAAATACGTTTAAATTGCAAGACAAAGAGTTTTGTTATTTTGTCTCACCAAAAGTCTGTGGTACCCTTCAATAGAGAAATACCCTTTACACCACAGAAATATCCATGACAGGAAGATGTGCATGTGTATCTTTGCCTGTGGGGTCCAAGGAAGCAGAAAGGAACCAAATGCTCAACTGGATCCTGGTGCTCCCAGAGCTCTGTGTTGTGGAAGTGGGAATGGAGCTTAGCAACACCCAACAACTAAACGAAACTCTCCTGTTTCCTGGAGATTTTGAGGTGAAGAATGGTCAGTATAGCTTGTCCTTGGGCAGCTTTCAGCACACAGTTTGCAAGCTGGAGAAGGCTGCTCCCTTGTATTTTCAAGTTTTTCAGTGCTGCAACAGAACTCAGGTCTGTGGCAGCTGCTATATCTTGGGCTAGGACTTAATAACTCAAAAAATAATAAACTGGGATGATACTTGGTAAATCTGTGCTTTCTTTCACACACTTCCAGCTGTCAATATATGTTTAGGAGCTTCCTGTTTTAAATAAGAGCCAAAGTCAGTGAAGGACACACCTTTGATGTTTTCTATAATATAGAATTCTCACAAGCTGTATTTTAATGTCAGCATTGTAAGGCTCTGATCTAGCACTCCAAAAGTTGCTGCTGAGCATCTCACAGCAGGAAACTGTTCCTTGACATTGCAGGACCACTGTGTTCTCACCTGTAGCACACCAGATGGAGCTGCCTGTGAGTCACAGGGTTTCACTGGCTGTAAGGCTCTGGTTATGGAAGGAATTGTGCCAATTCAGACACCAATAGCTATTCAGGGATACCAGCAGAGATGGTCACACCAGCAAAATGCCTTTGATAGTGCAAGGTTGAGAAACTTAAATTTTCTTACATCAAAGAGGTGTACATATTTTTAAAAGCTATTAAAAACATTTATCCTCAATCTTTCAATCTGAAAAGACAGATTAATTTGCTCATTTATACATGAAGGTGAATGATTTGTTCACAGAACAGTAGGGCATTCAGTCAATGATGTAATTTATTTTGAACATATTTCTTCTGAAAATTACCTTTTTGGGAAAAATCTATGAATATTAAAGAACATAACCTGCCAAGGATAGAACAGGTGGAATTGGCTGCTCTATTTGGTAATTATTTACCAGATCGAAAATATGGTCTGTGATTCCTCTCTCATCTGGCCTAGCTGGGGAGATATTTAAAGAGGCAATTATTTAAGCATGAAGTTAAATTTTAATCTTGAATATTCAGTCAAGTTTGCCGAGCGTGTATTGCTGTCCTTCACAGCCAACCCATGGTTAAATGTATTTTGCCTGTACAAAGAAATGTACCATTTGAAGTAAATCATTCAGTTTATCCACTAAGGGAATCTACAATTGATACTTTTGCAAAAGCTTATTGTGTTGAGATTAATTCAGTATGTTCCACCCTTATAAAAGCTTAAAATAAGCCTTTGAAACCTTTTGTACTAAGCTGGTTTGCTTTTGGAGCTTTTTTTGTGGTTTTTTTTTGTTGTTTTTTTTTTTCTTTCTGAGAAGAAAGTTTACAAGATCATTCAAGTTGTATATTAAAAAAAAAAGCACTTAAAATAACTGAAAATCTACTAAATTCTGACTAAGCTTCTCAGTTCAGTTAGGGTATTTAAAAAATGGCCAGCATCCCTTTTCCGAAGTTATCGAATTTTTCTGTTTCAAAGTTTTTGCTGGTACTTCATCTTCAAATCATGCCCTGAATTAGTCCTTGCCCTATAGAACTCCCATAGCTATATCAAAGTGAAAGGAAAGGAAAGAGAAAAGACACTGGCTCACATCTGCACTCTGAAAAATGGTATTTTTTAATCATGAGCATCCTGAGCCAAACCTTAATATTGTTGTTGGCCTTTGGTATATACCTCTGCATTTCTGAGTAGGCAGTACATACCAACAAGTGAAAATTTCAGTAACAGTGGTCCTTCCTATATTGCTTCTCTTCTGTTGTAATTCCTGCATTTATTCAAAATTATTTTCTGTTTATTTTAATCGGTAATTCTTCATATGTGGACAATTTTTCTAAGAATGTGCTAATTTTATGAGTACAATATGTTAGTAAAACCATGATTTCCTTTGGAAAGATCTTTATGTACCAAAAATGCTCCTCATTCATTTTTGCAGTTTGTTTATCCTTTTTGGGAGTCAAGAGAGCCTTTTAGTGAATGTAAGTGGAAGTTGTAATGGACTATAGAGGATGGAAATATTGATTGAATATATTGATTCATGCTTATTCAGGAAGGTAGGGAGATAATAGAACTAAATAATTGATTAAATGTAAGCTGACTATTTAGACTGTAAATTCTTCTGCGTTCTAGACCCAGGTGAGGACTTTAATTCACTCTTAAAGGCTTGACTAATTCACTAATTGGCAAAGAGCTAGTACCACCTTCTTAACCTCTTCTCTGGAAATCTTCCACTACCTCTGTAAGGCAGCATGATTGATCAACAAAGATGGAATTTTTTTCCCCATAGCCATTATCTAATTTTAATTTTTTTCATTTTCTTTTCTTTCTTCTCCTCCATAGTACATCTGATATATTCCTAAGGGAAAAGAAATACACTTCTGACTAGTGCATTACTATATTTAAAATTCTGATTAAATGAAGAGAGCTAGAAATTATCACTACTTGAATTTTGAAAAATTATTCTTGGCAAAAAACACAGTACTGCGACAAGAAGATCAGGTTATTAGTTACTATGACTGCAGCATTAATTGATTGCTAAGCTGAAATGCCAAGGGCCATGTCTTACTTATTCCCACAACTGTCAATGAAAGTTCTACTCGTGGAATGAATAGAATTAAATAACCCAAGCCTCCCCCTCTCCTTCCCACGCATATCTCTTCCTCGTATTGCATCTACTTAACAGGCTGATGATATATGAGCAAAATAAGTGTATGTAACCCTGAAATTCTGATTATGTGTTGAAAAAAAAAAAGTATTTTCAGTGGCACATTATGGTAGAGCTCTTTTTGTTGTTTTATTTTTTTAGCATTTTTGGGTGTTCCTTTGCTTTATGGAAGAAAAATTAAAGTGTGTGCCTTGGCATCTATTGGTATATTTATGTAATTCAATTGGGATATTTGAGTTCATGCCTCCTGGTTGAATGAAATTTATCTCAGCAGTGTTTTACTTGAGACTGATTGTGGAGCAGCTACCTAGCTTTAAAATGCCCACAATCTCTGATCTTCAGGTTGGTTGATTTGGAGGATGAGGCTCTGGGCCTTGTGGTCACTCCATTCCCAATACTTGCTAAGTTGCAGGCTGTAGCCTTGTGTTTGACAGGTATAGTCACGTGTCCATTAATTTTTCCAATGACAGTTTTGAGCCTGTGTGGCAGTTTATGTTTTTGAAATGCCACAAATTTATATTACAGTTTACAAATTACATTTTGAAATTTATAATTACAACTTAGATTTCAAATCTTGCAAAAACCCCTGCAATATTTCATAGGAAGTTCAGTGGTTTGAATGTGTGCCTTTGTTTTGAACTTGTCATTTGATTTTATTTGATCTTCATACTTTTTTTTTTTTGTTTTGTTTTAAAGGCATACAATTCTAGAACGGGCTAGAGTGAGATGAATGACTAGCCTTTATTTCCTCTCCTTAAATGTTGTTTCAATTAGGAACCTGAAAGAAACTAATCCTTTTTGAGAAGTTATTGACCTTATGTGATGAGGGATCTGTAAGATTTTGTGCTTACAAATTCTGTGTTGCCCTTTCTTTTCTAGATATTTAAGTTAGAAGCAGAGTCACTGAAGCTCTCTCCTCCCTACAAATTGTTCAGCTATCTCTCATCAGAGAGCAGTGGCCTCATGAAAATTACAGATAAATTAACACTTATTTCAAATACTACTTTCTCTGTTCCCTCTTCATGCAGTAACTCCTGCTTGCTGTCATTTACAGACTGAATAGTCCTCCTGCTTTACAAATGAATGGTTAAAAAGATTAGAGAGACTGCAGTGTGTCTTGCTAGTCTTAATTTGTACTCCAGTGGCTCATATCCGCAGAGCTCAGAGCTTGATCCCAGATTTAGATCTGCATCTGATCACAGCAAACTGGTGTAGAACCCTGCTTCCTGCTGCACAGGTGGTGTGGAATATCCTGGTTGCAAGCTCTGAGGTAGCCTAATGCCCATGGCCCTCTAATTGCAGGAATATTTGCATCTCATTTGAATAAAAGTTGGAATAGTTACAAAAATATATTTTAGGGCTCATAAGTTTTTTCCTTGTTATACTAAAAACATATCAAATGTCAAATATTCCTCAGAAATATAAATGTACTGATTTATCCAGGAATATTCAATGACAATGTTAGACTAGTATGGATTTAAGTGAACTATAACATACATTTTAGTTTAGGCAAGAAAGCAAATTTGTAGCCCTTGACCTTTGGTTCGTCTCAGCCTTGGTTCAGCTTTACAAGATAATTTGCTCAAATCTACACAAGTCCTGCTCTTCCAAATTAAGTTTCTGACTTTTGGCTGTTGTCCCACTGTCAGAAAATTTCATAATTCTTGCTCATTCTGCTCTTCTTGTACTCCATGTTAAAGAGCCTTCCTAGTGTGATAATTCTATGCCTCCAAAAAATAGGAATTTTTCTACTGTTCTTTCAGTAAACTTGGGAAGAATGAAGGGTTTATAATTTAATTTATAAATTAAGAATTTTATATTTTTTAAGCCCCAGTTGAAGAATCTCACAAAATATGCTGTTTTCCACATGGGCTGCTGAAATTGAGCATAAATATGCCATGTTCACCAATAATTTATATGATTCTTCTGACATGCTTCCTATTACTATAATCCCTCAGATAGCATTAGATTTATGTGGAGATTCTTTTGAACTATACCACACAGGCTTTCTTTACTCATCCATGTTTCAGAAAGGCAGCACTAGAGAAATAGACTTATGTAATCAAATAATACCTGCATTTCAATTGGTACCACTGGCAAGAAAATATTTCAAAAGGGTGGCATGCTTTGCATATATTCAGGTGACCCTAACTCTGGGGTTTCTTGCATAACAATTTTCCCTTCATTCAAAGGCAAAATTTATATCAGACTAAATAAGGGATTTGTTTCCTGGAAACTCCAGCACTCTGAGTGATAAGGGCAAATAACTGCAGGAAAAAGATTTATAGAAGAGTGGAATGGAAGTGTTGAGTCTGTTTAAAGAGAGAATTTAGTTAAATGTTTCTTCTAAATAAACTGATGACCTCTAATTCACTTTTGTTGAAGTTTCTTTTTAGTACTTCTATTTTGCAAGTGTTATATATAACTTTTCTAGCTTTTTGAACTGCTAACAAATGTGAAAGCTGACTTGCAATCCAATCTTGTAGAATATCTTTACTGCTATGACATTGTTATCCTGCCTTCAATAGGAATACAGATCTCTACATAGAAGGAATTAATTCTTTTCAATAAAGGAATTCATTCTCTTTAATGCTTTTATTGTGCTGCAGTAGCAGGATGAGCATGTGTACAGGGTGTTCACTGACATGCATGCACCCCATTGTTGCTATGTAGCATAATTTACTTTTGCATGTAAGTATCAAAACAATTGTATTGTTTGAGGCCAGATCAATAGACCACTGGTGCTTTTGCTTATAGCAGCAACCCTGCTGACAATTCTGTCAGTTCTTGTTTTAGAGGTCTTCTTGGGATTTTACAGCTCATTGGTTGCACTTCAACCCACCACTGCTCTGACGACTTACTAGAACCATCTTTTCTTGTCTTCAGTTGAAAAAGTTGCATTTTATTGTCTTGTACCTTCTGGAACATGAGCAGTGGAAGAGAGAGATGATATCTGCTGTGCACGGAGGAGCCCTGGTCTCAGTCCATCTGCCAGAGAAGACATTTAGTGATGTGCTGGCTTGGTCCTACAGTCAGCCTCAGCTCCTCTTAAATCAAGTTTTTTTTGCTGTTCACCTGTGAGTACTCTTCTTGTTAGGTCTGAGGTCTTGTTGGTTACGTTACCTTGTACTAATATTTTGTAGGAAACTTTTGGACACTGAAGATGAACTCTCTGACATCCAGTCGGATTCGGTCCCGCTGGAAGTGCGGGACTGGTTAGCTTCTACATTCACAAGAGAAATGGGAATAGTGAAGAGGAGACCTGAGGAAAAGCCCAAATTCAGAAGCATTGTGCACGCTGTACAAGCTGGGATTTTTGTAGAAAGGTGAGAGCTTTGTTTTCTTGTTACAGCAAGCACTGCATTTAATCACAGTGTCTGCCATCCTTTAAATGGTGGGATGAACCTGAGGCAAATCTTTGAGCCAGAATTTATGCTTAATTTTCTGCAGATACTCCATTTTTTTATACAGAAGTCCAGATGAAACCTCTAAATTTGTAAAATTTCCTAAGCCTTGGAAAATTCTGGGGATGGACTCAATGTCTTTGTAACTTCTACACTAAATTGTACCAAAGACTGTTCTAATATTAAAGGGTAATGTACTTGCAAAGAGGTTTGTCTCATAATTTCATAAAAGATTACATAAATCTTTGGGGTCAGACCCTTAAATAGATTCATGTTATTTCAGAAACTCTGAAAGTAAAAATAAAAAAGGATAAAGTGTTCCAGTATGTTTTTAAAGAAGTTCTATTTCTTAATATTTTATTTGTTCTTTTAGGATGTACCGAAAAACTTCAAGCATGGTTGGTTTAGCTTATCCAGCAGAAGTGATAGTTACATTTAAGGTAAAAGAAGCTTAATTATTGTGAAAATTGAATGTATTTGCACTTACTTTTAGTGGTTTTAGGGTCAAATGAATATTTTTCTACTGAACATACCCTAGCCATAGTTATTACTACAGAACTGAGCACAAAGTACAGAGAAACTAATAGTTAAAAATTCAAAAATAACATATGATTCTGATTAATTCTGATTTAATTTAGATCCTATGAGAGTAATAGAATGAAATTTGTATAGAAGTTCTTATAGAAATGTGAGACAGTTTTATCAGCTCCCAGTGGTATTGTAATCAGCATCTCGGACAGCAGCATTTGCTTCCTTTTTAGGAGAGAAAAGAAGATAGTATTGGGATAGAGCTAACAAAAGAAACTGAAGCTTATGGAACAAGTACAGTATTTGCTGTATATTTAAAGTATTACTTTAGTTCAGCCAAAAGATGATCTTTTATAGTAAGCTGAGTTCCTATGTCTATGAATGGAATTACAAACTAGTATTTCTTGAGAATTAAGTACCTCTACTTTTCCCCTGAAAGCCAAACAATTGTATTTTTCTCAAATTGCTTTATGTTTAATGACATCAGTGTTAATGACTTTGCATATTTGAAGGGTGTTATTCAGAGTAGCTCCATGAGGTTGTATAGACAATTTGTACTGAGAAAGTTAAACTTGGAAGTTTATGACCTTTGATTTGGCATGCAAAGTGGCCTCAGTCATGTTTCGAGTATTTTATTCATAACTGAGACCATTGTTTAATTGTTTTCATCATTAATATTGTCATTAATGTGTTATCTACATTAGGAATTTGAAAGATTTGGATAATAAAAGCACCAAACTCTCCCTCTTCCCTCTAGATACTAGCCAAATGGATGGAAATTTAATGATTTTTTGTTTTTTGTTGTTTTCCTTTTCCCTTGTCTACAGGATGTTGATAAGTGGTCTTTTGACGTATTTGCCCTTAATGAAGCAAGTGGAGAGCACAGTCTGAAATTTATGATGTATGAGCTGCTAACCCGATATGACCTTTTGAGCCGTTTCAAGGTCAGGAACTAACCACAAATAAAAAAGATGTATGCAAAAATACGTGTCAAGTGTAAAGTACAAGAAAAGCAGAATTGAAATGCTTTTTATTGTACAATGCAGTGTAGAATTTCAAAGAATATGGCAAATGAAATATTGTAAAATGCCAATAGTTCTGCCAAACTGAAATTCACCCAGAACATGCAAAGTTTTCTGCAACCCAAAAAATGGAAAGCTAGGTAGACCTTTGTCATGTCATTTGTATTACATAAATAGATTATGTATATAGACTATTAACTCAGCAAGTCTAAACCAGTGTCCCACCCTTATAGATCAAAAATTACTAAAAAGGCAAAAAACTGTAGTTAGTCCTAAATACTTTTTTCATTGTCTGGATTATGCTGTATTGATCCCAGGGGGGGATATATAAAGAGAAAAATTGCTTTTCCAAGGTGTAGGGATTTTTCAATACAATATGGAGTCCTTGTAGCCAGCTTTGAAAGGCTGAGATAAAAAAATAATTCAAAATGATAAATTTATTGTTACAGTACCAAATGAAAGGTTTTTTTATAGTTTCAAAATCTCTTTGCTGCAAAAACTCTGTGTTCTTTTGAAGAGGCTGGCTTATCCTGAAGTTTCTTGAATATTTTAACTTTTTCCAACAGGCTTTATTTGCTTGAAGTCAGAACCACAACAGGACCACCATTATAAAAGAGACATGAAGTACACCATGCTACTGGTAGAGTGGGTTTAAGCCCATTCTCAGTCCCATTATTTATGTTGCAGAATTTTTAAATAAATAAGAAATTATTAAGGGATATGCAATTTCATGAAATGGGTGAAGTGGTTTATCCCTAGGCAGCAAATAAGCACCACACTGCCACTCGCTCACTCCTCTCCCCAGAAGGATGGGGGAAACAATTGGAGGCGTAAAAGTGAGAAAACTTGTGGGTTGCAATATGTACAGTTTAATAATGATGGTGATAATAATATAGAAAATTAATATTTAAGAGGGAAATCAACCCCGAGAAGAAAGGCTGCCAATGAAGCAGTTGCTGGGCAGCAGCAGCAGCTGAGCGCTGCCCAGGCAGTCCCCAGGCAGCAGTGCCCAGCCAGGCTCCCCCAGCCTGGGGCTGCTGCCCATGAGGCCGTGTGGAGCAGCATCCCCGGGGTCAGCAGGGCCAGCTGTCCCAGCTGTGTCCCTTCCCACCTTCTTGTGCACCCCAGGCTGCCCGCTGGTGGGTGGGATGGGGAGCAGAAAAGGCCTTGACTCTGTGCAGTTGCTGATCAGCAGTAACTAACACATCCTGCGGTTATCAGCTCTGTTTACAGCTCAAATCCAAAATGTTGAGCCATACCAGCTACTATGAAGGAAATTAACTCTGTCCCTGCCAAAACCAGCACAATGCAAAAATAAGTGGGACAAGATAGTACCTGTACTTCACACGTTGTCTGGAGGAAAGAAAGTTGTACTATGACATTAAAGCAAATCTTGTCTCAAGTAAGGTAAAAAGTGGTGAAGAAAAGAAGATAATCCTATCTCTCATGCCTGTGTTATACATGCAACCTCTGCAACCCTGGTGCAGACAGACATGCCTTGAAAACCATTTGGTTGATAGGTCTGCAGTGTCTTGTACATGGTGTATGTAGAGAGATACAACATCTACAGAAATTGTGTGAGACTCACTGGTGTATGTATGATACCAGACCTTTGCATTTTAAATTTTCTTTTATTGTTTGCCCACTAGATGCCATGGTATATTATTTGTGATTCATTTATTGCGTGCTTGACTTCGCAGCTGTTGCAGGAAAAGAACCAATTATTTTACTGTTTTCTTGTCTATAGATCCCTGTTCCAAATCTTATTTCTTTTGCTGAAGCTCTTGAAGTTGGTTACAGCAAATACAAGAATCCCTATCACAATTTGGTCCATGCAGCTGATGTTACTCAAACTGTGCATTACATAATGATTCACACTGGCATCATGGTAAGAAGTATTGTGAAATTCAATTTCTTTTCTCAGACTCTGCTGTTTAGAATAAATGTGTACATGTTTCTTTTCTAACGGAAAAAGCTCAGTTGCAAATTTTGCAGAGAGATTCAAGAACTACTGTTCAGGCTGTGAACTTTATTTCATTTTAAGAGTTCTTACAGGCTGAACTTCTCTCAATGCAGAGGGAAAGAGGAAGAAAAAAAATAATCCTTAAATTCTTTTTGCTTTTTATCGCCTGGATTTAGGTATTTTATATCATATTTAATGAGATAGATTTGCAGGAGTGGGCAGGTGAGAATTTTTTACTTTCACATCACAGTATGGGAGGTGTGATCAGGCAAGGAAGCTTTCGTATCTGCAGAGGTCCTGGCTGTTGAAAGATGTACTGAATCAGTGCAGGCTTAGAATTATATCATCATGGAGTGGCTTGGGTTGGAAGGGACTTCAAAAACAACTCAGTTCCAGCCATCCTGCCATAGGCAAGGACACCTTCCTCTAGACCAGGCTGCTCAAGGCCCCATCCAGCCCTGCATTAAACTCTGAAACTGCTCTTTCTTTCAGTTTTTAACCTTCTTTAGCAGTGCTCTTGCATACTCTATCTGCCTATAGTAGGCAGGCTATTGCATTTGCCTTGAAAGAGCACGATATTTTAAATTAATTATTTGGGAACTGAAATTAATCTGTGGAAGCATTTTCATGTCTTAAAATTGATCTTAAATTTAATATCAGCAGTGGAATTCTCCTCACTATTAGCTTACTAGGCAAAAGTAAATACTGACTGAAAGAAAATGGAAATTGCTGTCAATGGCTTTTTGATAATTTGTCTTCCCTGTGAATACAGTTGTTTAAAAACCCAATGAACCAAAAAACAAACAACAAATGAAACAGCTGGGAAGAAATAGTGTCTGATTTCTGTTTGCAGAGCTGTGAAACAATTCCAGAAGACTTTGGAAAGGAAAGGTTTAGAGCTGACTCTGGATTTTTTTTCCTCCTATAAATGCACAATAAATGACAGTCAATCACTTATGTTAAGCCTTTTCTCACTTAAAATGCCCTTGGCTTCAGGGTGGGCAAGGAAAAGTCCCCAGGCATTGCATGTTTTTATTCTACTGTTTGAAGGGAGTATGTTGCTTGTGTTTAAAGCCATATTTTAACTCTAATACCACTTCTTAAATGAAGCCTGGAGTCTTCACCAGACAAGATTCCTTTTTAGATTGAGAAGTTTTCTTGAGAAAGCACTTCCATATCAGACTGAAGCAGAGGCTAGACAGCTCTTGCCAAGAGGAGTCCAAACCAAAGTTGTTTTATATAATATTCAACTATCAAAATAATATTTTAGTGAATGAAAATTCTTGAAGATATTAGATTAACTGCAAGAGTTAAGCGATATGAGCCATGTCATTGTTGCAAGTATACACCTGGATCAGGAACTTGCCAGGAGGAAAATCCTCTTGTTTTATTATAAACATCCCTCTGGCCCATTGTATCTGCCCCTCTGCCCTTCAAAAAAAAAAAAAAAACAAAAAACCACAAAACCAAAACCAACCAAACAACAACAACAAAAAAACCAACAAAAAAAAAAAAAAGAAAAAAAAAAAAAAAAACAAAAAAAAAATTCAGATTTTCCTTGTGATGCCAGGACATAGTTCCAACTTCCAGAGCTGTACTAGTAATTTTGGGACATTTAGCCATTGAGTTCCAACTTCCAGAGCTGTACTAGTAATTTTGGGACATTTAGCCATTGCTTAAACCACTTTGAAAGACACTTTGTGTATCTCTGAACACTAAATAAAAAAATCTGTTTTGTATTTGAATATCTGATATTTCACTGCGTGCACATGAGTGTGAGACAGGCCTTTCCAGCATGAGTATTACAGTATTAGCATATTAACCTTCTAACTGCCTTAATCATGTGTCCAAATCAAGTCTAAAAAAGTTTAGACTTTACTGTTGCAAAATCTCATTAATCTTGGAAAACTGCTACAGAACATTTCTGCTAAATTAGTCCAGGTTTAATTCATTAGGCATTCTATGATTCTGTGGTGCTATGATACTGGAAAGTTCTTGGAAAGAAATCTAACTAGGACACCACTTAGTCAAGAGTGCCTCCAAACAGATGTACTTGCCAGCAGAAGGAACATTTATGGAAATCAGTGTTTGAAAGAGGGCCTAGTGATTCTGCAGCTTGCAAAGTATTTCTCTCCCAAATGTCACTTGCAATTTGAGAAAGCATCAGTATCATAAAAATGTTCTATTTAACTTGATGGATTTTTTTTCCTGTTGCCTGGTTAACGCTCCAGTACCCTACTCAATAACAATTTAGAGTTTGCTTCTCAAGCCAACAGTTTACTGACATGTTCACTGTAATCCTTTTATAAAACTCTGCTCTATTTCTAATACCTGGATTAGAGTAAATATGATACAATTTAGATCAAATTCCTGTGATTTTTTTTGTTTGTGTTTTTATTTTTTCCAGATTGGTTTGCAATTTGAGGTTTTTCTGCTTTCATTTTCTCTTAAGGACTTGGTACTAACTCCAAGTCTTGCAGAGTTGCTAGTTTCCTTGTTTATTTCTGAAACATATTGAAGGAAAGATTTCCAAAAGCTGGGGTTTAGGAAATCTTTTGCATGATTCCTGTTGTTGAGGCCATATGTTTTGTACCTTTTATAGGAATCTAGAAAACAGTAGTATTTCCACATTTGTCAAAAAAAATTGGCTAATCAGAGCTTATGCCTCTCCACAATCCCCTAGAGAGATTCTGGTGAACAGTAGGACATATTCAGAGCTGCTGTTAAAGAAATAAAATAATCATTATATTTTTCAAAAGTTGCTGTCTGTCTTAAGAAAGAAGATCTAGCCACCTCAGATCAATGTTAAATATCACAGATGGCAGACAGTCTATTAACCTTCCCAAGAGACTAAATCCCAGATGATGCAACTGAAATGTATAACTCAAGCTTGCGTTTATGAAGTTCTCATCTTTATAAAGGTTTAAGAATCCAAGTCCCAGGGAATACATCTTGTAAAGAACTTTTGAGTCATCGATCATCTTCCCACCATCCCTTTTCTCTTCCCACGTACCTGTATTGCTCAAAGTAGAGGAAAAAATGTCTTTACTGCCAATAAGTGCATTGAGACTCCATTTCTTACTCAGTTTTTAACCTATCACTGTAAAAAAAAAATTCAAACAGAACTCATAAGTTGAAATGTATCTATTTACATATCAGCAATACATAATACTTCCATAGAAGACATAATTTATATTATCTATGACACCCACAAGACATAGTATCTTTCAAGAGGGAAGCATGTTTCAGCTCTTCTCAGCCTTGCAGACCCCAGATACTTGTTTTCCCCTCTTCCTTTTATAACACACTTATTAACTGCCTCTGTAAGAGTATTTTTCTACTTCCTTAGAAATCCTTTAGCTAAAGTAGTTCTCTGATTTGATTACTGATCTCAATTTTGACTATACTAGTGTGTGTAGAGTACTTGCTCTTCTCTATTACTGTATGAAGTCTCTGTGTAGCCATAGATAGTGTCTGTGAGGAATGTTCTTCTGCTTATGAATGCATTGTCTAGCAATGACTTTATTTGCTACAAAAGCCGACCTTTGAAAAGGCATCTTAAAGAAAAATTTATGTTTAGCTTTCGTTACACTTTCTGTGTTTCTTTTCTGTTTGGTATGTTAAAAACATTGTGAGAGCCAGGACTGGTCATGGCCTGGTTTCTTGTGACACACAATATGGTGAAGGTCATTGTTTCCATTTTTAGAACTGCTTACAGTACATTCTCATTCCTGTGTCTGTGACCTTTCTAATCCTATACTGCCTCACCAACAGCCAGTACTTGTTTCTCAGCAGCCCTATTGTGTCACTGAATGACCTATTTAGTTATTCTCACGTGGCTAATGAATCTTGACTCTTTCCTTTCTTCTTTGTTAAAAGAAGAAGAAGGCAACTTTTACTACATTTCACAACTTATGCATTTCATATCCATTCATACACACATATGCACATTCATATGTGCACATTCGGGTGCATGAAGTTGAGATCATTCTTTCCTCCTTTTGTACAGAAGCTTACTTGTACACCAAAACCAGCTGAAATATGTGTGGAAATGCTTGACTAGCATTTGACTTAATCAGTCCTATGACTGTGGGGGTTAATTATCATATGATTTTTCTGCCCCCATCTTTAGATGGAGTAAGTTTTCTCCTCAAGGACTTCTTGTCATTCAAGAAATAAAACTTGAAAGAAGATAACAGGAGGTTATTTTCCTAACTGTGCAATACAGAAGAGCCTCATTTAGCAAGAGTTATAAAAGGGCTCAAACTCCAGGGTCCGCATTATTTTGTATACATGACCTACATTACCTTTTGTTCTGTGTAACTGTATGCTAGCCTTCTGTACTTTTTTAAATTTATTTTTTTTCATCAGTACGAAGTACGATAAAATTTAGAACAGAAAAATCTCCCATGGGCCTAATTTTAGTGCCATGTACACTGCTAAAATATAGATAATGCTAATTTTGACCCTTCAATTTATAATTAACTGTATATATAGTTTACTAAAAGACAAATTATAACCTAAACTTCATATAAGGTTTTTTTTTATTAATATACTGTAATTTGGCAAATGCCATGTGTGAACTAACAGAGTAGATACTCAAAGGACTTGAAAAGTGAACTATGTGATTATTTTGATAACTTCTTACATTTTTGGCTGCCAATATTTACTTTGCTAGTGACCATAAGTATGTTAACTTGGTCTCAGAGAAATCATAAGTACAAAGACTTCTTTTATCGTACAGTACTGAAGTGTTATGGATATATGGTTATCTGGAGTGAGAGGAAAGTTTATTTAAGTTGAAGGTAATGCGAAACATAGTCTGTACTGTAGGATTTAATCTGAGTTAGGCTATTATTGAAAGTGTGACTATGATTTGTTTTTCATTTATCAGCACTGGCTCACAGAACTGGAAATTTTAGCAATGATCTTTGCAGCTGCCGTCCATGACTATGAACATACTGGGACCACAAACAATTTTCATATTCAGACAAGGTAAGTGATGTGGTCTCCTAAGAGTCATATCTGGAGTTTGCAGTTCATTCTGGTCACTGCTGAACTGTTTCATAGCTCTTACTAATAAAGCCAGGAAGCAGCCAGGTCAGTCCTGGTTTTACAAATTGCTTCATCAACTTTGGTTCAGTTAATGGGATCAGTCACATGGTCAAAAACTATGGAAAAGCAATAAGATAGCTCCATACTGTCTGAAATAATTCCATTTTGTAGCGGATATGTCAAGAGGAAATTTGAAAAGATTCAGAACATTCATAACATGCGCTTGAAACCCCCTAAAATTAGTGAAATTTGTTCACTAAATTTCTGATACTACTGACTCAAAAAACTTCTTCTACTGTATCCTCATAAAAATGCCTTATCCCTTACAGCAATGTGCTTACATTTGTTTCACTATGTGTATTAAACAGAAGGGGAAACTTTCAAGTACAGCTTTAGAAATACCTACCATGAGCCATCTCCTAGCATGTTTTGAAAGCAGCAGCAATAGATATGAAAAAGAAATCTAAAAATGAATCCAGCTTGAAATTTAGGCTAGCTGTGGTCTCCTACAGGTGCAGCATGTCATTCTAGCTGCTGGTCCTGTACAACAGCATGTAGCTCTCTCCCTTAAAATATTTTCATCTTATCAAAGGAAAATCCCTGACCAATCCATTCCTGAGTGAAAAATGGTACATCTGATACTTAACCTAGTAAAAACCATCTTATTTTTCTCTATCACTGAGCTATACATTGTTTTTAGTATCCTCAGTTGAGGAGTTTGCTTTAGCTACTCTTTAAAAAAAAATCAGCATGGCAGTGGCATATTCTAACAAAACAGCTCCATGTCAGAAATTTATTTCTTTGGACACAAACATCCTCACACTCACTTATATGGATCAATTGTCCAGTGATAGCATTTAAATGAAATATATAACACAGTTTTTCTCCAAGATGTGGCTTTCAATTATGATAAATGCTAGATTTGCAGCCGAAATAAGGACACAATTCTTTTCTCCTTCAGCACAGTCTGTCTAAAAATAAACTTCAGTTTGTAGTTCCAAGTTTATATTAATTTTCTATTTTTGTCCTTAATATTTTGCTATGAAATACTGCAAGAGTGGAAAACTAATTAAGCTGATAGCCTTTGAATTTTACTCAGTCATACTTGCAAACAGGTATTTGTTATGTGATATAGCTCATTCTTCTCTCCTTGTATAACTTGGCCCTGATGTGGCATCCCAGACTGTGATTCCAAGCATCTTTTGCCTGAGGAAAATGGATGGAATGGCTGCCAAAATCGCAGCAAATCTTAGCGCTGCTTAAACGCAGTCATAAGTAGTTATGTTGATTTAAGTGTGCTTCATAAACATATGTGATTGGCATAACACAGATTTTCCCATGATTTTAGTTAGATTATGGATGTAAACATATTGATTATTTAGGCTTGCTATGGTTTGTTTCCTCTAAATAACATTTCCAATCCTATTTTAGTAATTTAGATTCCTTGGTACCATACATGGCAATATATACTGTTGCTCAACAGAACAAGAGGTTGAATTTAGCTTATTAATATCAGAGTAAGCTGCATTGCTAAATCAACACACCTTTCTTCTAGTACAGACTTGTTGCTGGACCAAATTGAAATATTCTGGAGTAGTTTTATCAGAACAGAATTGCAGCAGAGAGGTGACTTCTGAGATTGATTGTCTAGCAAGTCAGATCAAGTCTCAGGGGAACAAATTCCTCAAGAATTAATGATGTTTGAAGCTAAGTATGATAAATCCACACCACATAAAAACTTGTGAATGTCTCAGTGTAATTTTGGAATTGTGCATTAGTCTTTGATCATGAAGGAAGGGATATGTTAAATGTGCTCACATTATGGTATGAGTCTGTCTTTAGGAAGCAACTGAGGGCTTCCAAATTGCAGCTTAGCATCTCTGCCATCCCACTGTGATGTGGTCAAGGTTTCTTTGTTTTTCTGAGAAAAGATGGCGGCTGTATAAAACATACAAAATGGAAACTTTTTAATACCTTATTATTTCCAGCATCTTCTGATAACGAGTAGTGTAGGCCAAAGCACATCTCTCAGAGCAGGGAGAGTATCTTCTAATACCCATGTTATGTGTGCAGCCCCACTGTTGGTGAACACATTGCATTTTAAATGATGGTATTGTGTACGTGTACTCTTGTAGCCTAATTAGAGCATTTCTGATGCTCTGTGAGCCTATCTGCAGTCAAGAAGCTCTAATCTCCCGAGTTTTTGCCAGTTAGGTCATATCAATAAAACATCACACATTTTAAAATATGACTTTCCCACAAACAGTGTATACAATGGTATAATGATAATTTTTAATGCAATTAAGATGGGAGATTTATCAGTAATTCATACAGTAGGAACAAATAAACATTGCTATATCTTTCTCTATGTATGTACATATAGTCAATATTTCTCATAGAGAACACATAGAACACCTTTCCCAGTGCCATTATCAGAACACCATTAGAAAATCTGCCTCTTTTCCCCCACACTAGGTCAGATGTTGCTATATTGTACAACGATCGTTCTGTTCTTGAAAATCATCATGTAAGTGCTGCTTACAGACTCATGCAGGAAGAAGAGATGAACATCCTGGCTAATCTAAACAAAGATGACTGGAGGTAAGACTCGCTGTGACATTCAAAACTACTCCCAGTATTTAAAAATAATAAAAACCACCAGGCCTTCCCTGTGGAGTCTATTTTAAGAGTTCAAATTACAGGAAGTTGACAGTGGAAAGAGTGATGGATGTTTAGAGCCTAGGGAAGGCTGCTGTGGTGTTAAGTGTTTGGTAGACTGTATAATTTTCCAAGTGAGGCTGTGCATTTATGAGGAGCAGTGCTAGAGTGTGTGGACAGAGTCTCAGGTGAAATAGCTCTTTAGGAAAACCACAATGCTGCCTGAGCTGGGCTGCCTTAGTCCAGCATGACCAGTGGGTTGAAATCACAGAGCAGAGTCACACTCTGCTGCCAGCTTGAGCACTGCTGCTCCTGGGATTTCAGCATAGTCACGTCTTAGTTAAGCATTAAAAATTGAATTGTGTGGACAGTCCAAAAATAATAAAGGCCCAGAAGTGCTACAGAGCATTTTTCTTTTTATTTTTAATTTTAGTGTAATTCATGAAGAAAATTTGGCCAGCTGAAAGATTAAGTATCATAATTGATGTATTACAAGTAACAAGACCCGTGCGGCTAAAATTCAAGTGTTAGAGTAAAACTCTCTGTTATGTAAAAGGAAGTGTTATCTTTGTATATTGTTGATGGATACATATTGTATTTAAAATATGAGTATTCTGTGTGTTTCTGTAAACACAGATATTATTCAGCGGCACTAAAGAAACCCTTGCAGACAAGTGAACAGTGAAGTTCAGAGAAATATGTTCTGCTAGGGGAAAGCCTCCCACTATGAATGATGATACCATGAATAACAAAGCTAAACTCTGCTTTTTTTTGTCTTTTCACAAAATTATACATTTATGAAGGTATATATGAACATCAGGTCCTATTTTGCTGAGGTGTATATTTAAAGACTGACAGTTTTACATGGTAGATTTACATTATTTTACTTATTTACATGATGAGAAAACCCCTAAATAAAGCATTTATTGAATATGAGTTTGCTGGGCCTTCTGGGTTTCAATTAATTTTTATTCTGTACCTTTTTTATAAAATAGTTTAAAAATCTGTATTTTTTAAATTTAATACAAAGTGAGATAAGAAGCATACAATTTTTAGTTCTCTTAAAAGAATTCTTCTTAGAGGATATGCATTTAGATTTAGTTATCAGAAGGTTTGTGTTGTACATTTAGTTCTGGAGAAATTTCTTCAGAAGTAAATTGTAAACTTCATTGATAGGTGTCTACACACCTAGATTTTCAATGCCAACAAGAGCCAGCCTTGTTCCTCTTGAAACTATTTTGGGCCTAATAGTTTTGGAGCTGATAGGTCTCTGTGACCCTATTTTTGCTTGTCCTAGCTATTGAGTATGGAGAAGATTATTGTGCCAGTAGGCAGCCATCAGAAACTCATATTCTGTCTTTTACAACTGTAATTTTGGAGAGTTTAAAAAAACTATTTTCAAATCTTCAGACATGTTGCCTTGAGTATGTTTTTTTGAAGTGGTGTTGTTTCATATTGCATCCTACCAGAGAATGCTTCTGAGTAGGAAGAGGCTGAAGTTCTTCAGCTGAATTTCAATCCAGGAGTGTTCCAAGGATGGCTTGAAGACACTTATGCTTATCCCTAGTCCTGGCTTCTTCATCACTGGAGACCACCATGAATCAGTGTAGTCTGGGAATCCCTGCAGCAACATACAGTGGCTCCAGCTGATAGAAATCTGTAGTACAGTTTATCCCTGTCATTCCCTTTTGTTATGCCACTGAGGAAAAGAGTAGTAGGATGAAACCCAAATATTTGCGAGTGGAAAGAATAAAGGGGGGGAATGTGATAGGCTCTCTTCATGTTTCTGAAGAACACTCTTCTCTGCATAGATTGTTTGGCCATGTCTTCCCACAGCTTTTTGTCCAGTTCTGTTGTGGACCATTTTATCTAACTTTTGTTGCATTTCATTTCTCTGTGGTTTTTGAACCAGTGATAAGCTACTACATTCTTCTGGAACTTGCACATTCACACACTGGCTTGTTTACACTTACCTTTCAATCTTTTCTCACTATAACCTGATTATGTTTTCCTAGAATATCTTGTTTTGCAAATTTTGTTTTTATAGAGTACACAGATGCTATTATATGCAGCTCATTTGAAGCTGGTGAGATTTGGCAACTATAGAAAAGTAGAATTTATCATCTCTTTTTGGGTATATTCAGTAAAATGTAGAAGAAATGTATGAATTGACTAATAAGCTCAAGAATCTAACTAGGACATTCAGTTCCGTGTTTTGTCATTTAGCTCAGCAATTACATTCTGTTCTTTGAAGCAAGCAGTAAATTCCAAAGTGCCTGTCTGTGCCAACCTGCACAACCTGTTGCAGCGTGATACTTCAATTTAGAGGGTCAGTCATGGAAATGACAGTTTCCTGGTATTCACTGCTAATATCTAGAAATTCCTGTTACCCTTTATTTAATTGATGCAATGATGGATCTGGTAGCCACTTAACAGAGACTCTCAAATTTTCTTATTATTACTGGAGTGAACTTCTTGGATCTATACTGAAATTCATGCTGTTAAACAAACAGTTTGGAAGGTTGCACTGAATCAAGTTGGCAGTAAATTGAAATGATAATGTGTTCAACTTTTCAATGTACTTCCTGGCACTGATTAATTTCTTTACTTCTGTCATATCTATTTTCTTTAGTTGCAGCCATTTCATTTTTCAAAAATTTAACACTGATGACTATTTAAACTGAGGTTCTGCTAGTTATTCTAGTAAAATGAAGCAAAATGACTGAAATTACTTTATAGTATTCAATTTTCTCTTCTACATGTTAACTTTAAGAAGATAAATGTGCTAATAAACTGCCAGCTTCAATTAAGTTTAAAACTTAAGACTTCTGGTCTGAGCTGGGGAACACTGCCAGCATTCTGAGGATGATGTCCTTTGTGGATAATGCATGTGACATTCATAACGATTTTTCATTCTTTTCTTGACTCTGAAAATTTGTTCCAGTCTTTGATATTGTTTTGTGTCTTTCACTTAGTGCCCTTAAATAACTAAAGAGGGATGCTCGTTTGTGCATGTTTGTTGCCCTTTCTCCTTTGATTTAGCAGGTTCCCAGTGTTCCAGCACTCCATGCAAAATGTCATTGTAGGTGGTGGGGCAGTATTAATGTCTCAAACCATCCCAGTCATAAGGCATACAGTGATATATTGCCTGATTATCAAAAACAAACAAACAAACAAAACAAAAAACAGAGAGAGAAATAAAATAGTATGTGTTATGTATAATGCAGATTCTGTCTAAGGCTTCCTATAACTTGAAGATGAGGCTTCAATTTTCACCTTGCTTTTGCTCATCTTAGTCTGTTCCTGCATTTTTTGATTAGTTTCCAGCTGAGTAAATGTCTTTGTCATGGACAAATCCAGATAAAGCTAGTTTCTATTTATTGGCTAACTACTTTTTCAAGAAGTTCATGTGTCACTCCTTGTCTCTTTATTACAGCATTGTTGATGTAATTTTTTCACATAATCTTGCATCTATGTTTTTTTACAGTGTCCTATCTGTAGGACTTGTAGCTGTGGGAGGGTTGAGAAAGGATGACAGCAGAGAACATGACAATTTACTTAAGTAAGGTGGAGATGGTAGACTCAAACCCAGTAATCTTCTGATTCTGGGCCTGAAAGATTGCCATGTGCTGTACGTGAATATTGTTACCACTTCCCTTCATAGTATGACAATATCTATGAGTCTTTTTGGGTGGTAGCAGGTATGTGTATTATCCTGAGGCTTGTAATTTGTAATGGGATCAGTCCAAGTTAACCCTCTGCACAATGATAGCAGAAGAAGTATTTGTAGCTCCAGTAGAGCTTTACCTACCATTTCCCCATCAGGTTTCATTTTTCTATCCTCTTGTTATGGTGGATATGAGCACAGGCAGTTAACAACTGCAGAAGTCTCTCTTTTGCAGTTAAGCAGATTTTTAGTGGCCTGAAATCTTCAGGAGTGTGTGACAGGACAGTGCTATACTGTTTGATCCTTATCCAGATGTTGTAGGTAAGAATTAGGGTTTTTTTTTTCCACTGCCATGACAATATAAATAAACTGAAAGTGTGGTTTTTCTTCACTGTGTGTGTCTTGCCTAGTAGGGGTGAGGTATCTTGTGAGTAGGGGTTAACTTATTTCAGATTACTCTGAAAAGTTCAGACATTGAATGTTCCTAAGAAAATCTCCCATGGAAAGGAGAAGTGATAATTATCTCTATAATTATCTTAAAAACAACAGGGTTTAACAATGCAGAGCCCTCATTCCTCTTGTAGTGTTAGCTGGAATTTTTTTTTGGTTGGTTTGTTTTTTTGTTTTGCTTTTATTTTTTTTAATGGTTTTGACTGTTTTTGAAGGGTACACTTTGAAAGCAATGTGGAGGAGGAACAGTTGGGATGTAAAATAATTAGTATCTTATTATGAGGTCAGATAAGGCATTTTCTAAACACAAGTTGCTATGAGTGCATATTATTGAGTAGAAGTGAGAACATTGAGTCTTTATCCAGTTACATTAAAGCAAATCAGGAATATATACATAAAAATCAGCAACAAATATCTGCTTAAATATGTAATTAATTTGGATCAAAAGAAGTCTTGATAGTCTTTATAATAAAGTATTCTAATAGCCGAAAAAAAACCTGCAAATTACCTCTTGAAAGCATAGTCCTTTGAAAAGATCTGCATGTTTTTTGATTTGCTTAAATCAAATATATGAATACAATATGAAAAATCATATTGAGAATGACTAAAGTAGGATTTTGCTGTTGTATTTGATACTTGGTAAATTCCCCATATACATATGAGCACCACTGGTCCTCCTAGGCCATTAAAAAATCATATAAAGAAGGACCCACTGGACTCCTACATGGTCTATATATGATCATCAAGGAGACAGAATTTTCTAAATCAATAATTATTGTTGACAAAATTAATTAAATTTTCTATTTACAATCAGAATAAAGTTTCTTACATTATTCATGTTTTATTAGTTTCATATTGATTAAATAGAAACTGGACAAGCCAACATCTCTAATCATATACCAAGACAGAGATAAATTATTAATCCCAAACCTGTTCTGATTCATTAAATAGGTATTACAATACTTTTGGAATGAGAGGTAGTTTGTCATAGTGATCATATCTTGGTGTAAAGTTGATAGTATTTCAGATGTAATACCTCTTCCTCCTCTGAGAGCAAGCCACCACAGCCTTTCTCCTAGGCTTGGTGTTATGCACACTCTTCACTAATATGAGGGCAGTAAAAATGTATCCTGTTGCATGGTGGTAAACCCAGAGAACAACTTGTATTTTGAATATTCTACTGCTGGAAAAAATGAGGAATGACTTATAATGGGCAAGAGAATTGCATGTAATATTAGTTTATGTACTAGGAAATAGGATTTACAAAATAGTGTGACTCTGAAATAATGACTGAAGAGTACATTTTCTGAGGTACATTGCTTTCACAGAATCCCTTTAGGATACAGTGTTCAGGTTGTTAATAATTTATTTAAATGCTTTTTAAAATGTAATAAAACCCATGATGTTGTTTTGAAAGTTATAAATTAACAAATACTGCTTAAACAAATGTACCATACATAGAATAAATGAATTTTAATCAGTCATTTTGCTTTTAATTATTCTTAGGGAGTTGCGTAGCTTGGTCATTGAGATGGTCTTGTCTACAGACATGTCGGGTCATTTCCAACAAATTAAAACAATGCGACACACTCTACAGCAGGCACAGGGGTAGGTTATTTTCCATTCTGTTCATTATCTGCAGTCTTTCAATGAGCTCATATTCAAGAAAAGAATTTAAATAGTTGCTTTTGTTTTGAGATAATTGGAGCATGTCCTTGAATTGACAGGGTAGACAAAGCCAAAGCCATGTCTTTGATTCTACATGCAGCAGACATAAGCCATCCAGCAAAATCCTGGGAACTGCACTACCGGTGGACCATGGCCCTGATGGAAGAATTTTTTCGACAGGTGCCATTTTTAAAATCCTTTAATAAATCTAGTTCAAGAAGCAATGGTTACACAATTGCATATTTTAGTCTACCAGCAAGGTTGGTTGTGATTGACAAGCATAGTCAGTAGTATATATGCTTTATTCTTCATACATACCACTGACATTGATTCGACTTCTATGTGTGTGAATAAGACAAAATGGTTATAGCTCTCTATTTCAGCTGGTATCAGTATTCTGAGTGTTGTAGCATTTTTTTTTCTTTCAATTATAATATAACTTGTCAAGCTGTTTTCATTCTGTAGACAGAGATTTATATATGCTTTGAATTATAAAGAAGCACCAGAAGGGTAGGATGGGAGAAAATAGGAAGAATTCACGTTCAGCAAAGAAGGCAAAAAGTTGTCTCCATTGCACATTTCAGGAAGCCTTTCTATTTCTTTTCCTTGCTAGTATTTGCCATGCCTATGCCACATAGATCTGAAGGTGTTGCTCTCATAACAGCCTGATCCAAAGCCAGAGATTAGACAGTATCATCCTGTTAATGCTGTGACCATATACCCTAAACCAAAAATGAAGATACACCATTGTGAAAGCCTTTTTATTTCTGTGAGGTACTGAATTCCAAGAGAAAACCCTGTAGATGTTTGTGTCACTGCTGCCATTTTTTTACTCACCTTAGCAGGCGAAAGAAAAAACATTTCTCCAGAGGAAAATACTCTCCCCATGATCAATATTTGTGACCATGGACATTGTCAGCATAACAGTTACTGAAGTACAATTGATAATCCAAGTCCAGTTTAGGTATGACAGTTTCCAGAGTTATGCACAGATTTTAAAAAGAGTTAATACAGATCAGGGAACAGTGTATGTCTTGCTCAGCTTGATTGTCTTGATTTTGCCATATATTGACATTTTCAAATCAGAAGGGTCACCCTGGAAAAAGGGACCAGAGAATAAAAAAGGAAGTATGTTAAACCATGAGGCTGTTAGACCCATCTGCCATATAAGGTTCCTATTCAGGTCCTGGAGATTCTTCATATGAATTCTCAGTAAGGGAGAATCAGGGCATCCTTGACTCTCGACTTTGCATTGGGAGGCAGACTGGAGAGCTGGTGCCTTAATATAAATAATGAATGGATTGAGTTTTGTGGAAAAAATGAGCAGTCATGAGTTTGTGTGCTTCTGTCAAGGCAAATTTTGAGGGTTTTGAACTTGAAAGCAAGAAGGAGGAGCAGATTGCCCATGAAAAAAGGTCATAAAATGACCAGCTGTAATAACATTTTAGACACAGATAAACAGACTAGACAGGGCCCTTGGGACAGTGAGGCAATGTGTCCAGCTAAGTGGAGGTAGCATTAGCAGTAAACAATACCACACCAGTCACTGAATGCACAGAACCAGCTGATGTTTTAGTTATTCCTTTATCCATTCATTAGAAGGAAAATCTGGATCCCAAAGAAGCTGCTCAAACACTCGAGAAGGCATTTAATAATAGCAAGTAAAAATAATTATGTGTATGCAACTCAGCAGTATAAAAGACCAAATTCTTCCAGGCTGCAGGGGAGTGTGTCAGAAACAGAATTCTTTCTACGTACTGCTAAGGACAATGTTTGTGGAGTAGTTCCAGCACTTTTAAAGTGTGATGAAGTACCAGCACATATATAAATGCAGAAACAGTAGGTCTCCTACTTCCTGCATGCACTGGCTTGTTGTGCATCCTCTGGTCTGTCATCTGAGCCTGTGTGAGAGAAATCTCTGGGATTTCCAAATCCATGCCAGCCAGGATGAAGTAGTCCAGATGTATATGAAACCCCTTAATTGCTCTTCTTTGTTTCTTTAAAGATTAAACTACTTCTGTACCTTATGAGAATAGCAGTAGATTCTGAAAGAAGCTGATGCAAATCCAATGCTTTCATAGACAGCTTTCAAAGTAGTGAGCACTGGCAAAAATATGAACATCCACCTTGACAAAAACTTTGTTAACTACAGCTAATAGTTAAAATATATGCCAGTGTTAACTTGAGGAAAAAAAGCCCAACAACACTTTCAGTTTAATAGCAACAGCTACAGAAAGCATATTGTAATATCTAGGAAAATCTGAGTTACTTGTTTAAAATAGAAATACAGCCACCCATCTCAAATCCTTAAAAGTAAAGAAATACAAAATTCCAGTAACTCAAAGAAGTACCACAGTGCCTATAATATTCTAGTCTCAGTCTGAATAGATCCAGAGACATTAAAAGAAAGTTAAAAAGAGAGTCTAGGGCCTGGACAAAGCATTTTTTTACTGTTTGATTTGTATCTTGTTTTTAAATCCTGTTAAATTCTAACGACTGGTTTAAATATCAGTGCTGTGTCCATTATTACAATTTACAGGAGTCTTAGATTTAAATTACACTTAAGTATTAATTAATATTATGTTTATTGCAAAGTAATTAATAATTAGGATAAAGAGCTACTTGAAAACAAACAAAAAAAATCCAAACTCATACATAATTAGTGTGGAATTCTCTTTTTTTAAAATACCTTTAGATGAGAAGATTGCAATATTAGTACTACTTTAGAAATCCTGTATTCAACCATGGCTGAAATAGTTAGAACTACCCCAGTTTATATGATATTACAATCTGGCCCTTGTATTTACATGGAGATGCCACTCCCACTGCTCCTAGTAGCAAGAGTTCATGTGTTCTTCCACACTCTGAGTTCAAATTATTAGCACTTCAATAAAAAATTTAATGGCCTTAGTGATAAAGCTCTCTACTTTCACATGAAATGCAATCTGTGAATTGCATCTGTTCCTGTGGCTGGATTGGTTTTACTGCTTTTGTGGTTCTAAGCCTTTTCCAAATATACTTCAGAGAGACATGATAAAAAGACTAAGGAAGGTTAATACTGCCCCCTTCATCCATCAGTTTATGTTTTCCCAGTTTTCCTTGGGAGAATGGTATGTTCATGCAGTGCTCCCCACTGAATGATAATCTAACAGCACTCTCCATGACAAATATATAAGTTTATTATAGGTTTCCCTATATCTATAATGTCAGTGCTTCTGGCAGCCAGGTTTGCAGGTTTGTCCAGCAACACCAATTATAACCTCCTTTGAAAGATGTCTCTTTAGGATTTTATTTTTTTTTTTTTTTTTTTGGGGGGGGGGGTTGTGGTTTTTTTATTTTTTGTTTGTTTGGGGTTTTTTTTGTTTAGGTTTTTTTGTTTGGTTGGTTTTTTTTGTATTGGTTTGGTTTTTTCTTTTTTTTTTTTTTTTTTGTGCCATGAGACTTTTCTTTTGAGGTTTTGCAAATCAGTTGGTCTACCATGCTGAAAATGGAGATACACCTTCCTGTCTGTTAAGACTGTTGCAACAAAAAAGACTCTTCTAATCTGCTAAGTGCTAAAAATATTTCAGAGCTAGGTTGTACAAATCTTCCTTGTAATGAAACTGAATTTGTATTTTTTGTGGCTTCAGCAGCAGAGACATGCCTGCTAGTGAGAATAAGTTCAAGTCAGTTCATACACTTGACATGAGTAAATCCATTGAAGTATTTTACATGTTGGATGAACCGGTGTAATAGAAGGAAACACTCAGCATTTGGCATACTATTACAAACATGTCTAAGTATCTCTAGTCCCATTACATCTGGATCAGCAGAACTAAATTGTGAATACAAGGACTTCATATATTTTAAATCTCATTAGCAGATGCCTTACTTTTGAGGAGAACTTGCAGTAAACTTCTTTACATAAAAGTTGCCAAAAGTCAGAATTTAGACTCTTAACCAAAATATGAAGATTTGAAGATTTGTCTGACTTGTTTTTATTTAGGAATATAAATTAATGAAGAAATCTTGAATAAATACTAAGAATATTCAGATGCCTTTGTCATTCTGTCCCACCATCAAATATATGCTTATAATATTAAACATTGTTGTTTACAGGGAGACAAGGAGGCTGCTTTAGGTCTTCAATTTTCCCCACTTTGTGACCGCAAGTCCACTTTGGTAGCTCAGTCTCAAATAGGTAACAACAAAATGTGCTTTTCTCTTTTTTTCTGTCTGTGTAGAAGCATGTAAATTCACAAGGACATTTGATTTACCCATTTTGAAAACTAAATGTTCAAAATTCCATCATATGGAAGGTATTACTTTGCACCTATCTGTTCACCAAACTCCTGTGCTTTTGCAGCATAATGGTGCTGGTCTCAAAAGAACATGATGTAATTTCACCATATGTGAAGGAGGGGTAGGAGAGGGATTAACCAAGGTACTGGACATGAGTCCAGCTTCTACTGTACACACTTTAGAGTCTGGCAGATCATGTCCTCAACTGCTTCTCTTTTGCTTAAGAGCTCACAGGCCTATCTCTATTATAACCTGAAAGTACCAGTTTGTAGATGCACCTCAAAGCTAATTAATAAATCAGCCCTCTGGACTGTAAGTAAGCCTGTCAGTGTCTCAGGGTCAAGCTACAGAGGGTCAAGCCTCCCGGGGTTGACAAGGACCACTGCACTCAGTCACTTTTCATATTCTTTATTCCATTTCACTGGGAGTTTGAAGCCAATATGTTTAAGCATCATATCTACTGCAGGAGAGAAGCTGGATTCTAGACTGTTGCTCACCTTCACGCTGTGTTGCATGGTTAGAGCATGAAGACATCTGGAAATCCATTGCTAGCTCATGTTTTAACATATTTTTTTCTGTTAAGTGCTCAGTAGAGAATAATACTTCATTCTCTCACTGTGTCATTCCATACCGTGATGAGCACTTTAGAATGTAAAAGACATTGTTCAAAGCTGACATCTCAGAACTGTGGGATGAATGCTGTCTCCTAAGGATATTACTTGTTCTCTTCACTGATTTGACAGAGCCCTCCTACACACTGTGAAATAACACTTTACCTCCACAGAATAATAAACAGCAATTTGAAATATTAACTCCTTGGGAAGAAACTCCAAATGGTAAAAGAGACAGCATGGCTTGTAGCGCTCTGGCTCAACAGTAGCTTCCCTTCTATTCAATAATTAATACTCATTTCAAATGGTAGGTGTGTTCAGCAGTGCATAAAATTTACAAGAAAAAAGAATGAAAAACTGTAATTATTAGTATCTACTTATATCTATACAGCTTCTATTCAGCTTCAATTGTGCTTTTTTCTTCAAGATTATACTAGTGGTATCTAGTATATTGAATTGGGACTGCAGTTAGAAAATCAGCCTAACAGCGAGTATTCATGTTTAGATTTGAGACTTGTGGAACTATAAAACCTGATGTTCTCTCTTTTTCTTTAGGTTTCATTGATTTCATAGTAGAACCCACATTTTCTCTTCTTACTGATTCAATGGAGAAAATTGTTATGCCTCTTATAGAGGAAGCGACAAAATCTGAAAGTCCTGCATTTGGGACCCCCAGGTATGAATGCACTGCTTTGTTATTGAACTAACATAAGCTCACATAATAATTATAATAATATGATTCACAGAGTTATCTCAGTTATTTGAAGCTGGGGAGGTAACAAACAGCTGTGCAGTATTGCCACCCTGTGGGGCTGCGTTGTATTTGCAATGTGCTGGTTTGCCCCATTCACTGAACAATTGTACATATAAAAAGGCAAAGTCCCAATAATGATCAGAATAAACATATACAAACCATGACATTTATTTCTACAGTTTTTAAATATAATCTTTCCAACAGGTTATTGAAATTCCTGTACCTATAAGGCAATGTAGTTACAGCAGTGTAATTTGAGTGGCTTGCTGAAAGCATTGTTGAATATTCAGATACTGCCTTTACAAATACTGCCTCTGTTATTATATTTGTATTTCATTTTAAAACTGTAATTTGAGTTTTCACTGAGGTTACTAAATGATAGGTCTGCAATAGTTTTCCTATATTTTGCTTGCTAGAAGCAAGTAGGAGTTACTAGAAGATGGTGTTCTAAGTGTTTTGGGGAACAGTGCTAAACTAAGGTATTACTGATAACAAATTTGTTTACATACTCCTTCACAAATGAGAAATTAGCAGCTGCAAATGATTAGCAACTTCAGGCTTCATTTTTGGTTGATGTTCATGACTGAATGGTGAATGAAAAAAGGCTTATGATCCAGCAAAACTTCCTCATGTGATGGAGGATAAAGGGATTTTTTCTTTGTATGGAATCAAGAGCCACACTTCTGAGGAGAGTGGAGAACCTGTAGTATGATGGAGAAAAATCTGAGCCAGAGAATTGCACACACACTACTGTGTGGACGCCACGAGATGGTGTCTGGAAAACATTAGAATTATGGCCTATTCTTTCCATTCTATCCCATTCAACATCTCTGGGCCACATGGAAATTACAGTCAATTCTTCTTGTGAAGTTCTTGTTTGTATGCTCACTGCAATTATTTTGTGATTAATGGAAACCAATTTGTATGCATATTAACATCTGTCTGTGGTACCAATGAGATAAGTCATGCAGCAAAGTTGAGTAAACAAAACCTATTAAGACATGAGTACCTGCACAAGGTTGGAAACAGGTCTTAGTTTTTAATTCTAAGGAAAAAAGAGCATTCATTATTTTTTTTCCCACCATATACACATATGGATAATTTCACTTCTGCTAACCTGTAGATGTAAAGTAGCTGCAGTCTCTATTTAGTGGATTTTAAAGCCACTCAAATCTTGTTTTGCCTACATCTGAATCTTTGTACCTTGAAGAGAATTTCCAGCTCAAGCAAAACTTACCTGTCATATATATACGTCATGTCTTTGTTTTTTTAAATGGGTCAAAAAATAATGATCAGATGCCTTTCCTGTGAAACCCAAAGATAACATTCACCATTCAAAAACACAGCTAAGAAGCTGCTCCAAAATGGCTGTGTAAACATTCTTTTTAGAGTTGGATTACAAGTCATGTATTTTCAGCTGTCACATTTTTTTCAAGAATTCCCTGGAAAATGGACAGCAAGACATCTTTTACTTTAGGCACACTCTGGTAAAAAAAAGTTAGTTCCTAAGCAACCTGATTGACATGAGCTGTTTGTGTATTATTAAAATTGCCTGTGTTTATAATTTGGGTTTCTTTCCCTTGTCCAGCCAAAATAGCTTGGGAGCAGTAAGCAATGCTGAAGCACACAGACGACCAGGGTTTAAAAGTACAGGTGATGGAGGGACTCACACAGAAAATTCTCTAGCAACTGTAGACCTAAGGGGCTTCAAGGACAACTTGATGAAGATCATTCAAGCAAACAAAGAAAGATGGAAAGAATTAGCAGCAGAAGGTAATGATATGTTAAGGTAGAATGTTTTATAGGTTACTCCCTAAGATCTCACCTACATTCATTTTTTAATTTCTCCCAACCTGTGAAAAGGCACAGTTGTCTTGTATTCATATATTTTATGTCTTAATATTTGTTTTAGATGCTCCTGTTTTGCTCTCCCAGGAGGTCTAAAGAGGTGCAGGTGGTTAGGGGATGAGAATAAATCACATAGCCTATGCAAGAAGGCTCTGTGCTGCACAGCTTATCTTTAGAGGTCTGGCTTAGAAAAATGCATTCTTTCACTTTTAATTGTAACTGATGCTGACATCTGTTTTAAATGCCAAAATCAACAATTCAAAGTGATGTGTGCTGCCACATTTCTTCAGAAACATAAAAGTTGTACTTTGCTATTAGAAATGCTATTTGTTCCCCACTGTATGGAACAAAATTCTGTATTGCAGGCTTCTTGGGACTATGCTGTAGGCAATTATATAAATGACCCAGTGGATCTAAAGATTTGGGCAATCACTGCATGCATTAGGCCCAAGCAAACCAAAAGTGACTCTTCATTTGCCAGTAGATAGTTAATAAAGCCAAACCTGCACCGAGTATTGTAGTTCAAAAGCCATACCTGAAAATTATCTGAAATTACAGTTACCTGTGTGAAATGTTTTTCAGTCACCTGAGTGATAATTGTTGAGAAAAGTTTATAGCTTCCATCTACGTTAAGTGAATGCCATTTGGGAATATTTTGTCCGTGGTCTGTGTTATTTCCTAGTACGTAACTGAAATATTTCAGCATAGCATTTCACTGCTGAGACTGGTCTTGCTGTATATGACCTGACACTGACAGCTGGGAATGATATCCATAAATCCAGTGCCAGCTTTGTTTTTCATGCCATCATCCAAATCTATGTCTTTTTTCCCAAAGAGGTGTCAGACAAGACAGAAAAAGAGAGCTAAACAGTGATAAAATCCAATTTAGTGCTGAATTGCAAATGAATATTCTCATTTGGAGGCTATTAAGAGATCTTTTGTGATAAAGGTTTGAAAGAGTCAGGTGGGAAGGGGCATCTGAGGAGAGGATTCCATTAATATTATCTCTTCTTCCTGAGAAGCTTTATATAGCCAATTGTTTCCTTTGGTGTTGCTCAACCAATAATGGCTGGTCAAAAGGGAAAAACTACTAATTTGGAGTGGTCAGTAAGAACAGAAGACCATCAGAGTGCCCAAGGCCACTTAGCTACAGCCTGCAGAAATCAAGCAGCCCTGAGCTGGTGACATGAAAGGTCCTTCAATGTAGTGTAATGGATAATTTGTTGTCTGGAAGTTTTCCAGTTACACACAACTAACCAGTTTGATTCTGGTGCATGAAGTTTTTGGTATATTGTTCTGGAGGGGTACAGTGCTATCAAGGGGCACTGTTTCTACTTCATTCCCAGTGCTTTGCTGTGCTTTATAAATTACTGATACATTTAGCCCAGTTTTACTGGACTGTTGACAGGCATAGAAAACACAAAGCTACTTGCAGCAAGAAATGTAAAAATTACTTCAGGTAAGGTTGCTGTCAATATCAATGTGAGGCCCAGCAAAATCCAGGAAACTCTGGGCATGCTTTGTACTCTGGCAACCAGAGATGTTAATGTTCAAGGCTCAATGGATTTTGTTGCGATTGTGCTTGTCCTAACCTCCTTTTTTCCATCAACTTGAGTAATGAAGCCTGTCTAAGTACTTCCTGAACAGAATTATGGATTTGCAGTAAAACATACATTAGGGAAACTGCTGGGTAAGTAAGAAGATAAGAAAATAGCTGGTGTTGGGGTCAGCACCTGATGAACAATTTTGTCTCTGTGTTATTGTGGCTGAATCTATTTTTTGAACTACTCTATGAGGAAAAGATTTATAGAAATCTGCTGCCACAAAGAGGCTACTTGCAGCAACATCTGCAGTTGACTGGAGCCTGACATAAAGACCTTCAGGGTGCCAATTTAGCCTGTAGAGCAAACTTTGTGAATAATGCAAATACTTTTGAGTACACATTTATATTTTGTTAGTAAACAGATAGTAAGGTGTTATTAATTAACAGCAGTGAGGTGGATTATATAGGTTTTATGGAAGTTATATTTTCCATTTATTGGGAATGGAATGTCTGCATCCACAGTCCATACATCAGCCCTGAGGACTGCTGTAAGAGTTTTTTGTTAAGGAACAATAGTTTTCTGTAGAGGACTTTCTGAGGTAGCATGTAATCCTTGCCACTAAATGGAAAAGAGAGTTCAACCAGTTCTTCAGTGGTCCAATGTAACTTCTCTGAAGCTGTACCCTGCAAAGGCTGAAAATCCTTAATCAGGCTGTTCAAAATGAATATCTAGTAAAGAATAAAAAATATTGCAATGCATCACCCTTCCACTTGAAATCCTTTTCAGATTAACCAAGTTTGACTAAGCTTGTAAGTCAATAACCTGAGGCCTTGAACTTCAGATAATTATTCCCATTTTGTCTAGATCTCATGCTACCTTCTCTGACTCCATGCTTGATGGAAAATCTTTTGGCTGCTTTGAGCATACGTATGAAGTTGGGTTTTATTCATATGTTACAAGAGCATGTACTGAGAGAAAGCAGTGCTGTCATTGTTCCTAGCTAGATGATTTATGACAAATCAAAGTGCTGAATGCACTGAGGAGGTCACATGAATGTGGACTGTGTTGTGGTAGTAAACAGGCTGGTTCCCAGTGTAGATCTTCAAACATGCTTCCTGAGCTGACTAAGACAAACAGAGCTTGTGCTGTTAAAGGAACCATCTGCATTCTTGTCAATGGTCTCTGCAAACACCAGATATTGTTCCCAGTTTAGTTCACAGGCTTGGGAGAAGTTGTCTCTATAAAATGTAGTACTACAGCTGCACAAATAGTACAGAAAGGAAACTAGCAACATGCCATATAATTTCCTGAGAATGACCTGAACTCAAGGCAGCTTTTCAGGATAAGGCTCTGCATGTAGCCCTGGCAGGAGGTGGCTCAGCTGGAGCAGGGGCCAGAGAGGATGGTCTGACTCCTGTGCCAGGCATTGCAGGGAAAAAAAGAATTCTCACTGACAAAAAGCCAATTCTCACTGACAGTGTTGTTAACAGAAAAGCTCTCCTGGAGATGCTGGTGCTACCTCTCCCTGAAAAGACAGTTGCTGTTGAGGCTTGATGCAGAGCAAGTAGCTTGTGCAAGCAATAGAGTGCTTTTTGGAAAGGCCTGTGTTAGTAAGGAAGTTTTTATCTACCTAGGCAGCTGTCTGAAAGCCTCCTCAACAGAAGGCTCAGTAAACAGGATAGCTCCACTTTGCTAAAAAGGCCATGACTTGTGTAATTGATACCAAGTACCTCAGTGCTCTGTAGCCTAAGGGTCTTCAACCTTTCACCACTGGAGAATTAGAGAAATGTTTCTCAGGCCTTTCAGGGAGTGCTGTTAACAGGGAATTCTCATAATGATCAAACATCTGGGATTTTAATTTGAAAGCCTTGATGTTTAATTAATATTCCAAGACCCAATCACCAGATAATCTGTTTCTGTTCAACTCAAAACAGTGATGAAGATAGTATTCCATCCTGTGCTTTTCCCAACACATATTGTTGATGGCTGCTGCTATTTGCAATTATTGTATTGTAACAAATGGACAGTATATGTGCTCAGATGTATCTGGGAGGTTCTTTCATTAGAGAATATGTTTTCTAAGTGGATTTTAAGGTGTGAAAGTTATTGATCTACTGAGAAACCTGTAAAAAGCACAGAATTTATTGGGAAAGATTTAACTACCATATAAGATCCTTCTCGGTGCCCTTCTTAGAACACAATTGTAACACAGTTATTTAATATTTTTAAAATACAATTTATTCCTTTTTTCATACTTTGTTTGTTCTATAAAAATGTCCCAAAGATTTACTAATAAAATTGGTCTGTGCTTGGCAAGCTCAAGTACTCTTAACAAAATGTAAGGGTACAGACTAATACTCATGCTTGCTGCTTTGCAGGCTTTAATCTCTTCAGTAGTTTTCATTGTAAATAAAGTTACAGGGATAAAAAATATTATTAATTTCTGTTTATAATGAACAGAAAGAGGCACAGGCAGCTCAGGACACTCACCTGAGGTCATATAACACAAGGGTATGCAGAACAGTGCACCAGAAGTCCAGCTGCCAATCAAATGGGCCCATCTTCAAGATAATACAACAGCAGTCATCTTATGCTTATGTAACTCTTCTAAAGAATTAAATGTTACAGGACCTGACCCAAGTTTGCATTATCTGTATGGAAAGACATCAGTGACAAATGTTTTCCTCAACAATTCTCTCAGTTCACTGGGCTGCATGGCTTGAAAGTCTATGCCTGGGATGACTGACCTCATCAAGGTGGGGTGAAAAAGATGTGAGGCTGAACGAGTCTCTCACACTGGCCTCTGCTTAATTTTGATGCTAAAAATGTGACAAAATAGCAACTATTGCATCTTCGGAGTAGAGATCAGCTTTACTTCCCCCCCAGGGGCAGCAATTTTGAATAAGAAATGTCTCTTCTGAAAGACCTGTGCATGGTACCTGCAGGCTCCCCTCGGGCACTTTCAGTTCTGCATACTTCCAGTCACAATAACCACAGGGTTCCGTTCCATTTTGTCTGAAAGATTTGCTCTGCAGACTCACTAACAAGAAGAGCTGCTGAAATGTGAAAATCCGAGAGTGATGATCTGATAGCATGTTAATGTGATTTAGCAGCCTCTAGGAAGGGTGGGCTGTGGGAGGATGTGTGTGACAGTCACAGAAACTGACTGACATTTTGGCACATGAAATCTACCCTAATGGGTGGTTTTATTCTGTTGGAAAGTAATCAACTCAGGAGGCTAAAGGAGTCCCATCTAGTATCAGTGACAGTGATTTTAATTGCAGTGCTAAAATGCTTAGGTCATAAGCAGTTTCTGAACTAATTCAGAAATGTGTTAGGTGGGAAAAGAAGAATTTTTCAGCATGGTCTGAGTAAGTGCAAGGAGTGGGTTGAGCTAAGAGTTGGAAGAAATATTTGGTATTGGCAATATCTGGTAAATCACAGACTAAGCAATGGTAACTCACCTAATAATGGAACCTGTTTTATATCTCCCTAGAGTACACATCAGAGAGCTGGCCCATCCCTGCACATGACAGTCTACATCATTTAAAGCACCTTTTCCCTATAGCAGCATGTCCCTTCCATTCCTTGTCCCAAAACTTCCAGCATTCAATTCCTTGTGCTCACAGCTTAACAGCAAAAGAGAAGTAGAAGGTGGAGGTAGCAACCCTAGGAAACCATAAACTCACAAATTATTTTTAACCAAGTCCTTTAGTGAAAAGTTTTGATTTAATTAGCTAATTTAGTCTTTGCTACTTTTTCTATATGACATAATGCTATAACATTAAGTGCCACTGGATTATGTGGTTGGCAGTGGTTTTATACACTCCTGTAGCTGTGATGAAATTTTTGTGATGAGTTGAAAGTGGAAGGAATCAGTTTCTAAAGAACTGTGGGTTACTGCAATATTTTCTTGGGTTTGAAAATGGCAGGTTGGTTTGGGATAATCATGGTTGTTTGGGAACTTTTGGATGCATCTTTAGACTTGTAGTTCCAGAGACACCAGGATCAGTCCTCTCCTTCTTTTGATGCTATGTCCTGGTTTTAATTTTCTCTTTAAAATGGCTGATGTGAGAACATGTTTTCTAGAAAGGTACATTTCCTTCCCATGTTGTTCTAGTTTCGGTGTTTTGTCATTGCTTTCTGGAATTTTGGTTTATCATAAAAAAAGGCAGACAAACCTAGAAATCAAATTTTGTCATAGTATACACAGAGATTCCATAACATCCAGCATCATTCTTCATGAGAACTCTTCAACAGAGTTCTCAAAGAATTTAATTCTTAGTGAAGATAAACAGCTTTCCTCTCTAATTCAGTGTTTATCTAATTGTTAAAACTTTTATGTCATCACATCTTTCCATAATGGTTAAGAATTGTAGCTTATTTTCAACACAGCCAAAGAAAATAGCAGTGTGATTGAGCAGGTATTTGTTTTACTGAGATTTACAGTCACTGCCATTAGATGGTTTGAGATGTCCTGTAGCTTTAGTGTTTTTCTTCTCTATTCTTGTTAAATCAAGACTTGCTCAAGTGATGCAGTTGCTGTAAACAGGAAAGTAATTTAGAAGCCATGTGCTGTGCAGGTCACCACAGGTGAATTCTCTTTTGTGTACTACAGAAAGATAAGGAAAAGAAAGTTGATGGACACAGAAGAGAAAGTTCCAAAACGTAGCAAAGCTCCTCAGCACTTGGACCATGTCCTGAAGGTGTTGCTGCACACATGGGCAGTAGCAAACAGGGCTGCTGGAAAGCAGTGCTGTAGTTGATAGTACAGAACCTCCAGGGTCTCTGGGGTACTTTGGGGACACCACAGACTCCTACAGCTAGGGGATGGAGATTGAGTCTTGTGACTGTTTTAGTCTTTCTTGGACATGGTAATCTTTCATTGGACTGATAGGGATTCGGTGCTCCCATTCACTCCAGCAAACAATAAAAAAAAAAGGACTTAAAAAAATCAATTAAATTTTCTGACACCTATTAAGTGAAAAACAAAACAAAAAACATAGTGACTTAATGAAAAAAGAGTATAATAACAATAAAAATATTTTAAAGAAAGGAAAGAAGTTGCCTTCACTAATTAATACATTTTCTGCAAATACAAAATTTCTGAGTACCAGAATTTTTCAGCTATTCTAAAATTTGGCAATTGCCTTACAAGTCCTGCCAGTTTTCCAAACCAAATATTATATTACAGTTATTTTGCCAACAGCCTAAACACAATGGAAGAAGGGCACCTTTTCCATCATGTTTGTGTAAAATGCCATTATTGCTTCTCATAAAGGACTATTCTGCATTTCTAGAAATCCTGCCTTAAAGCACAGTCTTCCATGAGAAGGATTAGTAGAAACCATTTATTTTATAGAGGAATTCACACAGATTTTGCTGAATAACACTTGGATTCTTTTAAAGAAAACAAACCCAACAGCTGAAAAATACATAAACAGGCCTGGCTCCTTGCACTTTTGCCAAGTTAAAGCAGAGAGAGGAAAATCAGAAGCAGCAAGAGCAACACATACCCTGAGTTGACTGCACTGCACAACATTCTCCTGCCCTTTCTCTGAATGGCTGTGACAGTCCCTGAGCTCTTCAGTGCCTAACATAGCCACTGAAACAAACCAAAACATAATTTTTTTTTTCTGAGAGCCAAGATGGATGGTTGTTTAATGTTTTATATCTTATTAATCTATTTATTCATACTGAATGTTTAGACTGGCATATTGCAAATACCAGCTTACCTGGTTCATTTAGCATACTCCATTTCCATCTCTGGCTGGCCATGGTAATGTGCCCATAGGAAGGGGGAGCTTGCTCTTCCCAGAAGCCCAGTGCAGGGTGAAGGGCAGCAGCCTGGCCCACTGCCCTCAGAGGGTCCTGGCATTTTGTGGCTGGCTGGAGGCAGACACTGCCACAATCTCTATTACAATTCTTCCTGCACAGCAGTGGGGGCCAGACATCATGCCAGCTCTATTTCTCTTACACTAGTAGGATTAATTTAGCATTGCCCTGCTTGAATTCTATTTATTTCGTCCCTGTCCCAGTCTCAGCCTCATTTAGACTGCTAGATAATTCTGTTTCATCAAAGTGATATGGGACAGCAGAAATTATAGAGAATTCCAAGTATTATATGCAATATAAAGGTCCCATGTAATATAAGGTACAATTATTAGCTGTTATAGAAAGCAGAAATCTGTTTTCCCATCACATTTAGCATATTCCACAGGTGGCTGACACACCACAAAAGCCCAGTATTTTTCATCTTTTTAGCAGTGGATTAAAGCTGAGTGGAGCAAAGCAAGTCAGAATATTGAGTTAGATGTCCATCAGGTGACAGACTTAATACTAAGAAAACAGAGGGGGCTCTTAATGACACTTGTGACATCATCCTAGAGAATTTTGTACTTGTGGCTTCTCAGTCTGTCACTCCCACCAGCCACTCCTGGTGGTGGTCCTGTAGTCTCATACCAGTTTAAATGCAAAAGGCATAACTTTTACCTGCTACATTAAATTAACATCTTACACCAAGCGTATCTTGGTTGCAAAGATACTTCATTTCAAAGCTCCATCCATCAGTTGGTCCCGAGTTAGAGTGTGGCTCTGGTTTAGGTATCCTTAAAAAGACAAATTTGAGATCATCTCAAGGACTGCCATAGAAATTGGAGACCATCATGACATAAATCAGGAACAAGCCACTGGAGTTGTTATGATTAAACTCTTAACCTTCATTTGCCAGTTTAAGTTTGGTAGGTAATGAATAAGAACAATTTTGAATTTGGAAATTCAGCTTTATGAACAAAAAATAATGTGGATTTTGCATGTATGAATATTCTGAGCTTTCTTATATAAGAATAAAATGGTCAGCCAACCAGTTAGACCAAGACCTATCTGAGTTCTGTCTGGAATAGTCCTAAAAGAATACTCAGTGAGAAAAATACTTTCTTCTTACTAGCTTTTCAGTTAAAAAATCTCACCAGCCTGAGCTACACTATTGTTAGTTTTATGTGTGCTCATTGTTCAGCTTTTCTTTTTTAACTTAGCGATACAGCTGAACAACATGTGAAATATTTTATTTTTGAATTTTCTTGGGTTTTTTTATGAGGCTAAGAAAAAATGCTGTAGTTATACCATTTGGAGGCAAATATGGCACTTTCTTAAGAAAAAAGCTTTATGTAGGTAGGTTATATCATGAGTGACAGGTGCTTTAAATAATGTCTTTAGATTGAACATAACTTGCATTAATTTCCATGTGCATATTTCTCAATGCCTTTAACCCAACCTCTTTGTAAGAGCTATATTGAAGTCTGTAGAAAAAGACTACCTGACCAAGTTTCAGAAGATTTGGAATCTAAACCAAACATGACTCTAAAATTTTGGGGAAAATGGTTTAACAATGTAGAAATTGCTCCAATTTTAAAGTTCTTGATTTTTTAAAAAGTGTACTAGAAAGTATAAATGAAAAAAAAATGAAATTAATCTGCTTCTGCACATCAGGTTTGAAGATGTTCCCTTCCATCCCATTTCACAGACCAAATTGTACTTCAGGGGGAACTTTTCTCTGTATCTAGAAAAGTGAGGTGGTGCCAAATGCTGACAGCAATAAAAATGTGCTCACATTCTGGGTTATCTTTCAGTTGCCATGTACAATCACTTGTGGCCTGGATTTGGACTGGTCACTCAAAATCAGAGTTTCTGGGAGTTGCCAGTTGAACTCAATAGGTTGGCTTCCTTCCTTAGTAATTTCTAACATCCAAATTAGAATTTTTTTGCAATATCATGCAGCTGTTTTAAACCCACATTCTTCAAACTGCAATGCTAACTTTTAAAATTGTCAGTATTTGGTATCTTCTGTACTAGTGTACAGATTCTAAAATCTAAATTTATGAAATGCAGATTATAATAGCAAGAAAATAGGCCCTCTGTGAAGATGGTAGATTTATTTTTTTGTTGGACTCTTCAGCTGCCATCACAAGTTTTTCATTCTCTGTTTCCTTTTCATCTAGTTATTCCTGGTGTCACCTCTCTGCTGTTATGTTCTTTCTCCTTTTACTCTGGGCCGTTTCATTTGTACTGTTCTCCAGGTCTCTGCAATAAAGTAAGGAGTAGAGCCTTCCACAAACATTATTTTTTCCTGTTGCTACTGTCCCCTGAAGTGCAGTTCCCCCATATCTGTTCCTTCCCATTCTAGAAGTGCCTTTAGGCAAAATGGCAGCAGTACTGGACAGCACCTGCATAACCTCCTATAGCTTGTTCCAGCTTGTTCCCAACTTGATGCTTTGGACTTTTCCAGGTTGATAGGCCAGTTTCCTTCAGGGCTTCCCCTCAGCCCTGATGCCTGCCCCATCCCTAGCAAGGCATTCCCCTCCATGCCCTCTCTCTCTTGCAGAACTGATGAGCTCTGCTCTTCCTAGTCCTGTGTCAGGAAACACCACTGCAGAGGGGCATGCTTGCACCAAGGGCTCCTCCTGCTCCCATCCTTCAGGTTACTGCTGTCTGATGATGCTCCTTTCTCTGTCTTATAGCCAAAACCAGGTACATATTAGACATCAAACCAGAAAGAGAACTGCTACAGTTCAGCTGCAGTCATGCAATCAGGAGCAGGACCTGACCCATATTTACCACAGTGGGCATGGCCTCATACAGATGTTCACAGTGTTCCTGTGTGCAGCTCTATATCTCACTAGTCTGAAATCAAAAACTTGTGGCATATCCTTCTTATCTAACTCACCTATTTTGTTCCCTCTTTGTAGAAGAACTTGTGAGAAATGTTGGTGAACAGGAAAAAGACCAAAGCAAAAATTCCACAGATGCACAGTTACAGGAAAAGGCAACAAGGACACAAAGTGAGAGTAGTCAGGGGAGTGATGGTACAAGCTGTCCTCCCAGATCCATCGTCCTACAAGTAGTCTCTTTCAAAACTCCTCTGAGTGATGAATCCAGCTCAGAAAAATGCACTAACTCTGATCTGAACCAGAAAGATCTCAGCGATGCCCAGCAAGAGACCCAGAATACAGACCCACTGAATGGTAATTCTTCACAAGCCAGTCTAATCAAACTGTCCAGGGTGAAGCTGCAGCAGTGTCTGGTATCTCCCCGTCAAACATCAACAGCAACGTAAAATATTGAAATAAGGTGTTGTACAAACCACCAGCATAGGACAGTTTCTTCAGGCCCGAGTAAAATATACCCTAAAGCATCAAATAGAAGCATATAAACAAATATCAACTTCTTGATATCAGCTATTTGGGATGTACTAGGAAATTAGAGACTATACTTTAGTTGAAAAATGGTTTTAGAATTATTTAAAGATATATATTTACAATTAAATAGCCATTTGTTACTGGAGAATAAGGTAAACTTTCAGAACAGAACTTTCTAACATTTTCTTTTTGAATAAGTAATTACACTATTAATATTTGTTCCCCTTAGTTTAGACACCTAATATTATTGTTATTTTGTAAACCACATCCTTTGTCCCAAACATAGTGTGAATCTAATAGTTAAGCTTAAGTAGATGGAATTTGGCAACTGTTGTTGTCATAGGACTGTGTCATTCACTTAATCAGGAAGATCAATCTCTTGACTGTAGCTGCTAGACAAGGGGAGCAGCCAGAAAATCACTAAACTGACAGAATATGTTTTCAGAGTGTATTTTATCAAAAAATGACCATGTCTAGTATCTGGACATTGCAACACAGTATCAAGGGCAACATGCCCAAGCAATGAAGAATAGATGTAATCAAAGGAAGAGGAAGACACTATACATCTTCATTATATTTTATGAGTTTGTTTGTACTTAGAGTAAGCTTTGAGGTGTTAGGGCAATATGAATAATCAAGGATATAATGACACTTATTTTCCTCACTTTTATTTAAAATATGAAGCTCATTAATGCTCTAATGACAGTAAGCCTTGCAATATTGTGCCAGAAGTATGGCATTGTCTGAGCAGCAACACTGAAATGCTTATAATGCTTAGCTTAGGCATGAGTATATCACTTGGCATATTTCTCAAAAAACCTTTTAATGGAGAACTCCCACTTACTCTAGATTTCCACATTCCATGGCTCCATGCTTTTATTGTTGACAGGTTTTTCTCCATCAGAAATAACAGATGGTTAATTTTGGGCCCTAAATCAAAATATTTACACTAAAATTACTTTCACAGCATCTGAAGTTGTCTAATAACTGACATTTTATCTTTTGACATGTATTTTTACAACAGGTTTGTATTAAAGCTCAACTTAAAATTTAAGTGCCTTAAAGAAGTTCCTCCTCTCCTGGATGAGGAATGCTGAAGGAAAAGCTGTATCTGTTATCTTTCAGGCTTGGCAGAAGGCAGTTGTGGTGTAGCTGTACTTGTGGGTCTTCAGATGGCTGACCAACAAAAATGATGTTTAAGAGATCAGATAGAACTCAGCATGCAGTTAGTTCATGCTGTTGTCATGTCAATCTTTACAATCCACATTCCCAATGAGAACAGAGATTTCTTATCTTATAAAGTGTTAATCTCATTTGTTTTCTAAGGCAGGAGATTTTTTAGAGAATGCATTGTACTTTAAAACTTCAAAATGCAAAATGTATTAAATGAGTAAGAAGCCATTAGGTTTTTAATAGTGCCTTTGCACCTCTATTGATGTCCAGTGGATCCAGACGGGACTCTTTCAACCAAGGTCATTTCAATGGAATGCTGCTTTAAGCAAGCAGAAGGTAGCAAACACATGACCTTTCCCTGTTTCACAAATTAGACATTTGAGTATTCTAAGAGACACCATACATCTGTCAGGATGCTCTCCATGTTTCTTTCAAGAAGAAGACTTCTATACTTTTGTAGTTTCTGAGCTGAGAATGGTGGGGCAGAAAGTTAATGGCATGTCTAGAATGTTTGCTGACTTCTGGGGTGGAGAAGTGAGCACGTGCAGGTGATAGGGCTGGGAGGGTGAGATAGAAAAAGAAAAAGAAAAGCAACATGGTTATTTAAGTTGAAGTTTCATATATTAGTTGTCATTGTTGTCTTTTATAAAAAGCAGAAAATCAAATTAAGTCTTCTGTGATTCAATTATAGAAGTTGGGGACCATGGGAAATGATGTATGTACATTCTTGGAATCTGTCAATGAACGTTTGAATGTGGTATGATGAGGGGGTTCCCCATTTTAAAAACTTAAAAAGGGGCTGTTTTCTGCTTTTTGTGTCACATCTCATTCTAGGTGTAGTTCTTGTAGACCATTACATTTTAGTGGCAGGAGTAGCTCTGCCCTGGGTCCAGGTTGGTGCAAAGGGAAGATTGGAGGGTCACTGTTACAACCACTGCAGTTGAGACTGAATGTTGTTTTTCTCCACAATACCTTTTTTCCTTTCCATCATCTCACTTTAATTTAATTGTATGGTACAAGATGAAATGAAACTATTATAAGGTGATTTTTTAAAGTGATGATTTTCCTTTTCTCCTGAGTGATTTATTAATTAGAACATTAATTTTAAAAACTGCTTACATTTAATTAAACAACTCCACATTTCAATGATTTATAAATGCTAATTGGCAAACTTAACTTCTCACTTGTAATGATAGCCACATTAATCCTTAATATCAAAATGCAAGGGAGATAATGACTCTGTGATAAAACAAACTGCCAGTAGCTTCACTGTGTGTGGCAGGAGAGGACTGCCCAGTCCCACTGAGTGTGCGGCACATTCAACACCACCAGCAGTCAGTCAGTGAGAGCCTCTGGAGAGCAGCCAGGTTAAACTGCAGTGGGCACATCCACACCACAAGATGCCAGTGTGATTTATGGTGCTGCAGGTGGCATCAGGGGATCGTCTGTGCCAGGCAAATGCTTGGTGAGCGCTCAGTGCAGCGTCCAAGCACAGATTGCTGTGCTCCTGCTTCCTCAGCGCTCCTCGGGTAAACCAGGATCCTGGGACTAAGGGAAGGCAGGCATCTGTGTTCATGCATGGGATAAGGATGGAGGGAAGGTTATATTTATAAATGTATTTATAAAAAATATAAGTTTTATAAGATAACAGCCATTAGCAACCACGTTTTTTTATCATATTAAAAAACTGGATGCACAAACAGAAAACTATATATGCCTTAGAAGTTACTGTTAAGTTTTTTGAAATTTATACCACAATATAAGAAAGATATTAAGCTATTAGGGACCTTCCAGAAGAGGACAAAGGATGGGAAGGGTCTGGAGTAGAAGCCATATATGAAACAGCTGAGGTTACTTGGTCTGTTCAGCCTGGAGAAGAAGAGCCTGAGGGGAAACCTCATTGCAGTTACAACTTCCTCATAAGGGGAATAGAAGGGGCAGGCACTGATCTCTTCTGTGCTGACAATGACAGAACTTGAGAAAATGGCCTAAAGTTATGTTGGGGAGGTTTATGTTGGTTATTAGAAAACAGGTTCTTCACCCAGAGGGTGGCTGAGCACCAGAACAGGCTCCCCAGGGCAGTGGTCACAGCACCAAGGCTGACAGAGTTCAAGAAGCATTTGGATAAGTCTTTCAGGCACAGGTTGTGATTCTTGGCAGTGGTGCTGAGTGAGACCACGAGCTGGCTGGGATGATCTTTGGGGGTCCTTTTAAACTCAGCAATTCTGTGATTCTGTGAATTGTTTAAGTAACAGTTCAACACTATGAGTATCTGTTTGAGATTCATGTTGTATCACTTAGTTTGAAAGCTGCTTGTGTTACTCTGTGTCATTTCTCCTATCTGATTGAAATTAGTTCCTAGAACCTGACACCATCATCTTTCATTATCTGGGAGGAAATTAGACTCCGATTCGAAAGCCTACGGTAAAGAAGATTTAAACAGCACTTTGCAGAGGGTGAATTTTTACTTTCAATAAACTAAAACAAAAAAATTGAAACAAACTCAAACCCATTTTATTCACACTCATGTAAAAGTCTTCATAGTTTTGTTTTATGCTGTTATCTATTGCTTTCATTCTATCTTTTGCCTTGTGGATAAACCATAATAATTATTTAATTTGAGGTGATGATTCTGGTGAGAAAGCAATTAAAGGAAGCAGTCACCGAAGCCTCATTTTATCCTTAAAATATCTTGAGGAACCAGATTCTGACTGTCTATGGCTGTGGAGATTCTCTTGACTTGGTTAACTTCCTCATTCAGGTTGCCAATCATGTTTGTTTATCTTCCAGGTGAGCCTAAACACTGTAAGTCAGAAGATATTGTAAAAGCCACGGAGCAGACAGAAGCACTGGTACAGAACTAGATTTGCTATTTCTTATAAGCTTCTGACATTTCAGGCAGGACAGGTAATTTGGTAATTTCTTTCTTTTAATGGGGAGTGTTTTATACCACAAAGGCTTACTTAGTGCTATTCTTAACCTCTTTATTTCATCCCAGTTGTGCTTATATTACAAAATGTTGAAATGGGTACCCCTCTTTCAATGTCACCTTAAAAAAATTCAATATAAAGAAGGGAAAACCACTACTTTTAAATCACTGAATCCTTAGTGTTAGACTAAATGATCATGTGCTAAATCATCCTTAATTCAAGTATATGGAATATTGGAAGTAGTAGTATCAGAAATCTCTCATTTATGAATTCTCATTTGACCTCTGTTGCAGGAGAAAAGAACTCTAGCTGTTCCTACCTCATGATCTCAGAGGCTGTTATCTGTCAACTTGTTCTTGGATCATCCTATTTCTGTGGAGAGTGATTGAACAAAATGATCAAAACTGTCAAATGTAAAACCCTGAGCTGGTAACTCAAGGCACTTAAAAATTTGCAAGTTTTCAGTTGTTTTTGTGTTGCTATTTCCTCTTCTATTCTGCTTTCTTAAACTAGCCAAAATAATCTTTTTGGCCAAAGTTGGACCTTTCTTTGTTGCATCACTGGTACCAGATATTTCCAGTTAATCATGAGACATGTGAAAACATGATGTTTGTCATCTGCCTGGGATTGCTGTTACATGTCACTGCTGCTGGTGTCCAATGAAAATGGAAAATCAAAATGAAATGTGTTTCTAGATACTTGTTCATGCAATCATGCTGCATGCACCATAAAAGTCCTACTTGTTAGCTTCCTTAAAATATCTGGAAATAAATGTTTGTAGACTGTACAGGGAAGTTGCAAAGTTACGCTGACCAGCCTGCATGAATGAAGATTCTTCCCCACTGCAGTGGCTACCATAGGGAAAGAACTGGTGTTGAACAAATTTGAAAGTATTTGAAATATCTCTTTAAAATTAATTGAATAGCATCTGGCATTAAAGAAGAAAACATTCTGAATCCTGTAATATTTTGAAAGACAACAGCACTGGTGTCAGCCCTACCATGAAGCTGGTACTTACTGTTTTGTAGATGGAAGAGACAGCAACAGAAATGCATGAAAATTGTTTCACTTCAGCAAAATGTTTTGTTGCCTCTTAGACAGAATTGGAAGGTGACACAGAGGCCTTATGTCATGGTTTATCTCAAATGCAAAGGTGACAATATGCTCAACATCTTTGCTAGAGTTTGTTTCTTTTTGAGGGGCAGCAAAAACAGCAGCACACAGGCAGTTACCTCTGCAAGAAGCCTCGGAATGAGCCCTCCAGCCCAAACTGTGCCCGTAAAGAAACTCCATTTTCATCTCTTCTTCCCTCGAGCTGCACATGACCCCTCCTGATTTGTCTGGGTGTCTTACACAGCTGCAGCCAACCTCATTTCCCTCTGCTGGAACCTGCTAGGAAAATTCTAGGCTCCCGTTCAGGTTGTAGGCACTCAGGTGACTCCAGACACTGCACTCCCTGTTCTCCTTTTCGGACCCTGTGGTCATTACCTCACTGAACAAAAAGTCTTTCTAATCAGCCATGGTCCACTCTGAAGGGGACTTGTGGGGCAGTGGCACTCTCCTCTGTGCCAAGGGCGATTGACACCTGTGTGCTGGTCATCTGCTGCTCCAGGGATCCAACCAGAGCTCAGCAGGATCAGGTTCCACCTCAACAAGGGCACGCTTTGTCCGACTGAAGAAGGAATCACGAACCAATCCCCTTTGCTGACCCTTGCATGCCCATACCTGTTGACTGTCTCTTTTCTGACAGCAGAGCAGTCAAAGTTGAGCTGGGAACAGTGTAAGCTCTGAGCCCTAGGACAAGGGCATGCCAAAAGGTGGAATTCCTGTCATTGAATATGTAAGCCATATATGTGCTATGCATAAGTAGTATGCATAGTTTTAACTTAAGAAATGTTTGTGCATATAGGATGTAAAAAATACATTTAAATTGTTTTGTGTATCTGGTCCAAGGCTTGTATTTAGCATGGACAAATTTCTGTACAGTGACGTTAACGAATGAAATGTTAACAGATGAAATTGTATCATAGATGTTATAATGCAATCAATATTTTTTTGCTAAGAGTTAAGAATTTATATATTCTCTGCTGGTGTTTGAGCAAATTATTAGTAGCCTGGATCACTCTGTGCACCTTTGCATCCTTTTTTGGGAATGTTGGACTCTTTTTTTTTTCCTTTGTAATAAAATGTAAACCATCTTATGGCTTCTTATTGTCCTTATGACAAGAGAAGAAACTTAATGGTCATATCAGACTTTTTTTAATTGTAAGTTGCCATATGCTGTGGCAGCAGAAAATCTTTTTGATTAAGATCTGAGAAGTCAGAAACTTATTTTAGATAAGTAGATCACCTATAGTTCCCACCTAATTTGAAAAGAACAAAAGACAACTACTCTTTAGAAACTGGGCCAGTTAGATTCTTGCTACTGACTGTTTTTCAACATGGTAATTTATGTTTCACTGAGACTGAAAGTCTGAAGCAACAGAATTTAATCTTTATATTGTATTTTCACTTTCAGACATTTACCATAGTTGAACTTAAAAGTTTTTTTCTGTGTCTCTATCCCATTGAGATTTATTACTCTGCAAAAATTTTCACCTGGAAATACAAGCAGAAAGTATAACAGATTCTGCAGAGAACTTGAAGCACCCTGTGGGGCTCTCAGTGTCCTGTTGTCATAGTGAGCACCAAGATCTCCACTGCAGAAGCCAGAAGGAGTTCCTGGGCTCACAGGAGGTGCTCATTGCCTGCAGATCTCATTCATTAGGATAGAAGAGTGGTTTTTCTATAAATAATACTATTTTCTCATTTGCATTCAGATTTTATCACTGTGGTAGATGTTCCTGAAATACAAGAAGAGTCTTTAGTTTTTTGTTAATGCCAGCTGATTCTCTTTCTTCCTTCCTTTATTCTTAGCAAGATTTTGCCTGGACACGACTCAAAGCTTGGTGTGTTGTTTGGATGAGGAGAAATTTTCTTTGATGGAAAAGACCAATAGAGCCAACACATGCTGGTTAAGGCTTTGGGCTGGGTGAAATTTGGGTTCACATGGGAGACAGGCCTCTTGAGAGAACCTCTCCCTGAACAGTAGTTTTATCTCTGAAACTTGTAAGGCTGCGCTACCAAAACACTGCATGGGGCCCTAAGAAATGGTGTTTGTATCTGCATCTCTCCCACAGCATTCTGGGCATGTACCCTGCATTGAGCACACTGACAAGCTGTAGCTATAAATGAGCCCTCAAGAGTTTTATTTTGTACTTTTATCTTGAGATATATGACAGATATATTATGTAATATTGTTATGGGTTATGATCTAGCCAGTATTTTTTTTAATTTAATTTTCAAGAAGGCAATCTACAACTGTGTGTTTTTATTCTGCTGTATTTGTCCATATTTCCTATGATGATATTCCCAAATAAATCTGATTTGAGGGCAAGGATTGTGAAGCTCCTGAGTGTTAGTTACAAATTTGATTTCCTGGAGCATTTCTGCTCCTTTGTGTATGACTGACTTTGAGAAGTGACAGTGTGTATATATGGTAGTTTCCAACCCTTTCACCCATTTGGTACTCCACAATTTTTCTATTACTGTCCCACTTTGCCACACAAACTCACATCCTCATAGCATGTTTGAAAACAATTTCTTTAAGTGAGTTGTGCCTTCTTAGCCTTTATGGCTAAAATATCCCTCACATGAAGAAAACATAAGCAATAAAATATTTTTTACACAAAAAATTCATACAGTGGTTGAAATTGAAGGAGCTACTGGGACTCTACTTGTTAGCAACAATTCTTCAGGAAGGGTATGACATTGAGAGATACCTCCATGGCATCGTGCAAGTTTTATAATCCAAGTTCAGTGCATATGGAATTAAACAGGGCCCCTTTCTACTTGGGTTGAAAATGAACAGAAAGAATCCCAGTAGCTCAAGCATGCATCAAGTCCTAACTAGGTACATGATGAAAATAAATCAAGATAACTACTTTATATCACATTCTTTGCAGTTCCTCTTTTCCAGGTGCCATCTGAGTTACAAGCACAAGTAGAGATGCCAGAAGTTAAACAAGCCACTACTGTGATGAAAATACTTTCATATTAACAAATCAAGATCACTAGTGGTAAGTGTCTAAAATGTGTATTTTTACAGACTACACAGTTATTGTATGAGAAAGAGGAAAAATGTAAGTATGACTAACATTCTCCAGAAGCAGGTTAGAGATTTCTGTGTACAATAATTTAGCAGAAAAAGTTTGTCTGAAAGGGGAGTACATCCCTTTAGCATTTTTTAAAAAATCACATCCTTGAGAAACAGTATGGAAAATGAGTGGAATTGAATTTAATGCTATGAGTAAAAGAAATTGTCCTCTATGCAAACATTCTACTTCCCTGGAATAATTTTACTTTCCTGGTCATTTAAGTATTTAATGTGTCTCCAGAGACTCCTTTTCCATGTCCCAGGGCAAACATTCAGAAGTTTTATCAAACTGTGAATATCTAAGTTTTCCCCTGGGAACAAAGAAGAAAGTCATAACCATGGAGTTATAAATGGAAAAAATGTCTTATAAAAATGGGAAGTCCCTTATAAAACTTTTAGGATGAACTTTCCTGCAAAATACTTTCTTTGTGCCTAAGCTAGTCCTTTGCTAATGGCCTTTGAGTAAAGAATTGTTGGGGAACTTTACATTCATTAGCTGAACTTGGACAGATAATATTTTAACAAAATCAGCTGTTCTGACAGGTTGCATAGTATATGAACTTTAAAGCTGTTGAGTTTCAAGCATTTGCAACATCCTGTATAGGTCATTATTACAAACCAGAAGTAATAAAGTTGTAGCCAAATAAGAGGGTAAAAATCAAAATGGTAAGTGCAGTCTTGGCTTTAAGGTGGAACAATTAAGCAGAATAGAATTTTCTTCATTTTTATTTGTACTGTAGTTTTAAAGCTGTCTCATCACCACAGAGGACCTAATGCTGGTGCACCTACAAGCAACACTCCTGAACCTGCAAGAAAGACTGTGGGAGTTGTATCATAACACCATGAATAAACATCAAATTACATGAAAGTATTGGCTAATCATTTGTATAAAGCCTAATATGATTATCTCAATCAAAATTAAATGAGCCAAAGGGTCAAATTCACCTATGATGCATTTCGATGGAAGCTAAGAGAGATGATGTCATTATACCAGAAATTAATTTGTTAATTGGATAGTAATTGGTTGTCTCTTGCTTTCTCTGTATTCAGCTGGCTCACCGATTTTGTTTTCTGCAGTGCAGGATACTCTGAGCAAAGCACATGTTTAACTTTAGGCCATCTTGAATTCTTTTATTGAAATTGTGCTTCCTTATCTTTGAGACTGCCCGGCTTCGAGAGAGAACTGTATTTTTCTTACTTGTCAGAAATGAACATTCACCTTTATTGTTTGGGGTTCAGCAGCAGTTCACAACTGGAATTAATGGCAGAATATTTGGGTCAAAAATTTTAATACCGTGCATGATGCATCTTTATTTAAGTGTTCCCATCTAGGGAAGACTCCTATTCTGCTAGGCACAAGGTGGTTTGGGGTAGGGCAGAACTGTGGCTGCAGCCAGAGTAGCTCTGGAGAACATGTGTGTGGTTTCAAATAAATAGTAGATACATGACTACAGAGTTGATATTTCCAGTAAATTAGAGAATAAAAATGTCATGAGCAATTTAAATATTATTTATAGTTGACCTTCATGTCTGTTTTTAATATTCAATCTGCTGAGTGTTTAAAAAAGCAATTAAAAGTCCCATATAATGTTAAAACCCTTGATAAATGTAATAAACAAATGACATATTCAAAAGAGAGAATCTATGTCCCATTAGGAGAGAAAAAGAAAGATGAGAGCAACATATGGCAGTATAATTAGAATGATTAGGGAAGCACATCAACAGAATTTATGCTGCAGGGAAAATGTAATAAGAAACCAACACACTTTCCTCACTGCCTTGAAAACTGCAAATATCGCTCTCTGAAAAGGAGGAGATGCAGAAAGGGTCCCTGGCATTTAAAGCTGTAACTTGTGTTCTTCTGTCATTATTAAAGATGCACACAGCCATCTGCAAACCATTTATTTTTTGCAGAGTTCACATTGTCCCATTGCTTTGATTAATAAGGAGCAATATTACACCTCAGCTGCTTTTCAGAAAGATGCTATTTTGGAAACCTAATTAATACTCATTCCACAGTTAGCTTGAGGTGTTCGTTAGTGCCAGATACTGAGTTCTTATTTGTTTCTCATTATGTGGAGAGTATTGCTTCTCAATGCCAGGGTTTTTGTTTTGCATTTTGGAATAACCTTTCGACACTCCTGCTTCCCACAGCCCTCCCTTCAGAAGAGCTAATAACACCTGTCATCATTATTTTCACATGCCTGTTAATGTCTGTTGAAGACATTGTGGGCTATTTACATAGATAGACTATCCTGCTGCACAGCAAATATTCCTGCTATTTTCTGAACAGTTGGGCCAAAGAGAAAAGCAAAATTTAGAAACTTGGAAAAGCAATTAACATCTCAGTTTACCACTAAGGGTCAGTATATACTAGGCAAATGAATCATTAAAAAATTGAAAGAGTGTGTATGGCCTAGCAGAAATACCAAATCATTTTTCTGTCCTACCCCCCCACCCCCCACCCCCCCCCCCACCCCAGTTATTTAATAAAAACCACAGAAAATCTATAGCAGAATATAGACACTGAACTTGTATAAACTCCATCAGCCCTCTTGATGAAACAGCCTGAGGTTTAGCAGAGGGTGCACATACATCTTGCTTGAGGTTTGCTCAAAGTGCTGCTATCCTCACTGGAGGATAAAGGAGAGAACACGGCAAAGCAGACGGCATTTAGCATCCACTCAGTTGCCAAGTATAATGCTGTGCATGAAAAGGTTAAATGTAATTGCACATGTCAGGAATCAACAGAACAACTGAGCCTCTTTCTGGAGCTCACTCTTGCACTGAGCTGCTATAGAAAAAATAATAAAAAGAAGGAAAAAAGAACATCTGTGGGCCTGGGTACTAACATGGATGAAATAGGAGAGGAAGAAAAGGGAGTTTGAGGGACAGCATGTTTTAAATGTGCCCTTTCATTGTCCCCCCAGGGTTAGTGGACAGATAATGCCTTATTTTCTGCAGGAATAAGGTCCCTCATGAAAAAAATAAAAAACTTTTCTCAAGAGGAAAGAAATGAAGAGGGGAGCCCTGCAACAGGCAGGACATATTGTTGTACAGTGCCAGCTGTACAAAAGCAGACCTGCAACCTGCAGGAGCCCTGTTGGGTCCTTCCCCAGGCACCACAGCCTACCAGGCCAGCTCTGGAGAGCCACCCAATGCTTCACCTTCTGCAGTGAAAGACATGCTTTTTTTCTAAAGAGTGAAAACCACCATCAGCCTGGCCCTTGATGTTACAGGAAGTGCAGATGAACTGGAAGTTCCTTCCTTACTGACTGCCTGGACCTTGGACACCATGGGAGGCCCTCACCCAAGCACAGGCAATACAATCTCTCCTGCAGCCCTGCCTCAGAGGCAGTGTTGGATGTTACACTTTCGGTAAAATAACACCAACAGTGCAAGAACTAATGGTGGTTTTTCAGTTTACATTACCGGGGAGAAATAATGGTGCTATGAGAAGACAGTGGGTAAATCCTTGAAGATGTCAATAGAATTTATAGCAATCTTAAAAAACAAAGAAGCAAGAAATCCAGTAATTAAATTTATAGCAGGATAATAGAAGCTTTCCTGTACACTCCACATTGTATTTCCCCAAAGGAAAGTATGTTTCAGCCAAAAACCTATGGTCTTTCTCAAGTAAAATTCCTCTGACTTCAGTGGAAAGGATGCTTTAGAAAGGAGTTTTAAATCTTGACTCTTAATATCTACTTAAGTATTATCTGATTTTGCACCTGGAGAATAAACAACATATACCATATTGGAAGTTAAATACAGTCTAAACTCAATCTGAGTGGGTTTTTTTTCCCCTGTTATTTAGGAAGTGTAATTACACTCAAGCCCAACTGTCAGCCTGAAGCAGCATGTTCAGTGATGGATTCTCCAAGCTCCTATCAGGTGCTTTGTGTGTTACCTTTGAAATGCTGAGATTCCACAGTGTTCAATACCTTGTCCTGGTATCCAGTGTTGTAAATCATGTCCACACTTTCATTTGCTCACAGGTCCTAGACAGTTCTCATCTGCAGCCTGTGGGTAATAATAACCAGCAAAAAGCCATTAATATCCAAAGTGCTTTATTAGCTAGCAACTCAGAGAGATGGTGTGAGGTTAAACACCAATGGCTGATACACAGCTGAGGAGTACTCTGGCAATGAGCAATTTTGTGAAGAGCCTGGTGCTGTGTGAAAGCAAAGCCATGGCAAAGCTGGGACCAGAGCCCAGCTCTTCTTGCTGCCATTCCAGACCTGACCTGGGGCCATTCAAACAGTGTCAGAAAGGTCATTTCCTTCTTTTTGTTGTTTGGGACATAAAAGGCTCTCAGTCCTGTTAGTCCTGTAGTGGGTCCTGTATAATTGCAGAGTTCTTCTTTAGTTCTTCTTGCACAGCCTTATTGAGCTGGAGTCATGGATCCTGTCTGAAGTGTTTCTACAGAAAATGGAACCAAAGAGGACAGGATATAGGGATATAGGTGGAGGGAAAAAATGGCTCTTAAATATGAAGAAACACTAGTCAACAGATCCTGTTCTCAGTAGGTCATCGTGGAAGACATCAGATTGACAGCGAAATCACTGTGCAAGGCATAGACAAAAGGCTCTGTGTTTTTCTATATTCAATATTTTTTTGGTTTTTTTGTTCTTTGGGTTTTTTTTGTTTGGTTGGTTGTTGTTTTTTGTTTGTTTGGTTTTTTTTTTGTTACTCAACCCTTTAAAAGAGACTTGCATCAGTGGAATGTTAAAGTGAGTGTAAAACTTTTGTATCAAACAGTTAATACAAAATTACAGTGAATTCATTTAAAAATCTGCCATTGATTGAAAAATCAAAATAATCTCTTAAGTGTCACATTGAAGAAACATAGTTTTCCTTCTCCACCTTATTCTGTTTTATGCCATAGAGTTTGCATGGTCTGAAAAGTAAAAAGGATGGTATGAACCATGCTGATTTCAGCCAAAACTCTGGGAGTTATTCACAAGGTGGATTTGTGCAGCTTGCAGTGCTGTCGCTCACTGACTCAGACTGAGCCAAGCGCAGGTAGGCTGTGACCTGTCCTGTCTGCAGGTGACAAAGGGGGATGTGGCACTTCCCATGGCTCAGCTGGGGCTGGGACCCTGCTCCCAGGCCTTGCACATGCCTGTGCTCCTCACTCCCACACTGAAATGTGTTTTAATGCCTCCAGAGAGCAATGATCTTGTGTAGAGAGAAATTGTTCTGGCTGCTGTGACAAGGCAACCTCAGACCAAAAGCAAAGCAATATTTGAGTGTCACATATCCAGGGAATACAGGGAAGAGTGTCTTTGCATCGTTCTTTAGACAGAGTCACCTCTGCTTGCTTTGCTACCATTTTCTATCCACATCACTGCATGTAACTCTACCAGCAAGGGTTAAAACTGTCCTTAACCAAAAGGATCATTTTATATGAACCCTCTGTAGCAAGACAAACCCTCTGTACAATAGACAATCTTGTCTAAATTAATGTATTATTTATTTTGTACCTTTTAAATCACTTTTATTTACAACAAGCCTTAGATACAGCTCACACGCAGTGGTAAAGCTCTGGCAGTACTGACGTCAGGGAGCTAACACATTTGCAAATTACATTTCTAAGTCATAGAAAATAAAAGAAAAAAAAGACTTTCAAAGATCAGTTTTGTCTCTGGGAAGAAAGGGTGACAGGACAGGTGTGCAGTGCCTGCAGAGCTCCGAGGGCAGGGCAGTGATCCGGGACGGGCTGGGGCAGCTCTGCACGGGCTAATGGCCCCACTCCTCTTCCCTCTCGCCAAGTCCCTCTTCTTCCTCTGGAAACACTGAGTCACTCTGACTCTTCAGATGCTTAATCCCTGAAAATACAGAAGTCATGGTTAAGGTTGCATTTTTCATGCATCAGGTATTTTTTTTTTGTGGAGGAAGAAACAGAAAACCAAAGTAAGGGCAAGTTTAATCCCCATATTTGCTCCTTTTTTCACAAACCTCTTCATTCAAGTCATGTGGTGGTGTATTTACAACAGAGATATTCTCTTCCTTGAATAAAGGTTCTGAACAGTATTTACTTCTTTTTTTCCTTGGTAAGCCTTGCTGAAGTTTGTGTTGAACACGATTGCAAAGCTGTCCTGAGGCAAAGAGAGCCTGGCAGAGCCTCTGTCCTGACAGAGAGGAGACTCCTGGCGCCAAAGCTGTGACAACACTGGATAATTTCTTACACGGAGAATGTGTTCTTTTGGCCTCCAAATACCACGAGGGGCTGGATGAAAAGGGTGAATACCTATCACAGGATATTTGGAAGTTGAAATATCCTGGTTTTGGTTATATCAAGTTTTTGGTTTGAGGAAAGCTATGAAGTACCTACTGCTGGCTGTTTTCAGCCAACAAGTGAAGTAGACTTTATTAACATGAATCAAATTACAGTTATTTCCCTGTCTCATGTTCAGTACAAGGAAGCAGACTTCAATGAAAGGGCCTAATCCCATCTTCTCAGCTCTGCCTTGGTGTGATAGAATTCTAACTAGAAAAGGAAGCAACATCAAGATAAAAAGATGACAGAAAGACCAGAGAGGAAGAGTTGCTATTTTCAAAAAACCTAAAGAGCAAATGTGCAAGATTAGTCTTGGGGTCCCCCAGTTTATGACAAAAAAAGTGGGAACATAACTATTGACCAAAAATGCATGATTTGAACAAAATATAAGCCTGAATTAGTCTATTTTCTGATGCCATTACTGTCACTGCATAAAAATATTTTTTATTTCATTAAAGATCATACATAGCTCTGACAACTATTTCTAACTGTCAGGAAAAACAGGCCCCTTTTATATCACTTCCTCTCTGTGATGAGGAGACATGACACCCCAGCTGCTTTACATAATCACTGCTAGATAATCAAACACCCCAATGTGCACCCTGCAAGTCATGACACTTATACTGGGACAGTTTTCAATAAGGAAATCCAGATTGCTTCTAATTGTGAATAAGAAGAATTGATGATGGTGTAAGTCCAAGAGTTTTGGGCCCAGTGTCCCTTCATCTGGAAGTTCCTACACCTCACTGTCAATGTCCACACCATACCTATCCAAAATACAGGGTAGATTTTTTTTTTTCCAAATACATAATTTGAAAAAAAATCTCAACATAAATTATTCCAGTTGCACAAAGTTACAAATAGCTGACAACAGTATCTTACAATGGCTGCACAACAACCAGCTCCACTTCTAACAGGAGCCCATCACTCTCTGCTGGGCTCTGGGCTCCTCTCTCTCTTTCCTTCCACACAAATGACAGCACACAGTCTCCTGGGAAACTGTTGTTCTGACATAAAACAAGGAAATACATTAATGCTCCAAAGCCACAATTCCTGTAAGTGTGCCCTGCAATAATCCAGCCATTTCCAAATAAGAATGTGATACATGAAGGTGCTTTGCTACTACCAAGCTCTTAGCAGCTCCTCTTTAGCAACACCTTTAACACTTTAAATATTATTTCACCTAATTGCAGGTTAATGCACATTTGTTTCTAAATTATGTTGTGTTTTTAAGGTAGATTTGTCTCCTGTTGTTTCCTCTGCACTTACAGAGCCATTTCTTACACAATTCACAGTACTCATCTAAGAGCTGCTGTTCAGTACTTCAGACAGGAATTGCTAGGAGCTAGAGCAAATTATTTTTTTAGGGAGCTTTTGAAATATGAGAAAGGGAAAGTTATGGACAGAAAAGAAGGCATACATGGTATGATGAAACCATGGAACTATATTTTTTGTAGGAGTGAACACTTTTGTCCATGTGGTTTAATTGCGATAGTAAATATGAAAATTGTAGGAGATGGAGAGGGATTACATCAGTGAGCATTACCCATTGATTTTTGTGTGGCAAGTAGCTATTGATCTTATTTAATGATTTTTTCATAAACTCCATTCTGCAGCCTGCCTTCACCTCTGCCAGTCATTTTATGCTACAGTGTCCCTTGGAAGTGTCCTTCTCCGACCAGTAAGTGCACAAGACGTCATGTACGTATATATAATCCTCAAGATGTTCACACAGCATCAGGTTGCCTGAATGAACTGACCCTTGGCGTGGCATTATGAAATAAGATGCTCATCTACACGATGGAATAGTGTAAACTGACATTGGGTAATGAAATTCCTGTCAGTAACATATGAACATGTATGACAGGAAACGCTGGTAACTGCCCTGAAAATATACATTTCCTGCACAAAGCTGCAGACTTTTACAGTGTAAAAAATGGCCTTGAGTGATAAAAGTACTTAGTTAAATCATAGCAATCATAGTCTTGGATTAAAAGCATATCTAGCCACATAAAATTGCAGTAGCCCAGAGTGGCTGCCAAGGGTGGTCAGAAGGCACCGGGGCTGGGCAGGTGCTCGCTGGCACATTCAGCCACAGCTCAGGAGCAGAGCCGGGGACAGCAGCTCCCCAGCGTGGCTCCAGTGGGGTTATTTGGGCTGTGCCCTCTCCTTTGGAATAGGAGCCATGTGACAAGCAGGCAGTGAGGTGAAGCTCTACCCACAGAGTGTATTGCTGGATCAGTTCAGCATCTCTGCTTATCTGAATTGCTTGCTGAAAGGTTACACTGTTAGAGGCTGAGTAAAAATTCATTATTCAGGTCACCTTAGCCATCTTTACAACCACAACTATGGCAAGGCTAATTTATCAGAAAGGCTATTTCCTTCTCATATTTCCAATCTTTGTACCAGAAACACAGCCCATGCCCTCAGCTTTCTCAGCTAGTAACCAAGAAGGACCAAAATGCTGTAGTTTGGGGATTATTTCTATTCGCTGAGCACAGTGTAAAGATGAGCATGAAATACAGAAAGTAAGATTTTACTCATAGCAAAAAAAACAAAAAAAAAAAAAACAAAACAAAAAAAAAAAAAACCAAAACAAAGCCAGGATATTTTAGAAGAAATTGTTTGTATGTAAGAGCACATCTAAGTTAGAAACATCAAGTTACTGATTCCACATAAACTGCACAAGATTTACAGTATCAGTAGCAAATAGGGAGGACTGCAAATGCTGATCATGGAGACACCCTGTCCCATCAGTGTCCCTCTTTCCAGGCAGTGGATTTGTGGGCAGTTTCCTGAAGAGCTGTGCCTGCACTGCCCTGCTGCTGCTCTGTTTCTCTCACTGGGTGCCCTGCCCTGCTCTGCCCTTTCCTGGGGATGGGGCTCGCAGGGTGACACCCACCCTGCTGTCCCCACGGGTTCCCAGTCCCCTGTGACCTGACCCAGCCCCTGCTCCACTGCGTCACGCTCTGCCTGGGGCTCCGCTCCTCACCTGGGATGTCTGGCAGCCAAATTCCCCTTCCAGACCAAGCACTGCCCCTTCTCACCACTGCCTGGAAATGCTTCATACTCACAATGTGTTCACACTTACCTTTATGCTACTTTAAAGCAAAGTCTGTCTGAACACTGCTAAAGCCAGCAGGACAAGAACTGGTTTTTCTCAAAGGGCTTACATCTCACTGCAGGCAATTTAATACAATTAATGTTGATAAATAAATCCATAATTCCAAACCAGTTGAGCAGCCATTCACAAACATAATTTGAACTGTCAATTCTTTTTAGATTAAGTCACTATTTCAAAGAATATTTGTAGAATTCTAGATTCTTATAAATTATGAATGAGAATGGGAAAATTTTGTGTCATTTTTGTAGTCACATCACATCCATGCTGCTTCATCAGCAGCTGTCTTTTAGCTTCTCTCCATCTAATCAAAGCACCAGCTTAGAAAGCTAAGTAGGGTCACAAGATTTGAAATAACCAAGTGCTCCTGAATTAAATATCTCCTGGAAAAAATTTTAAAAATATTCATGTAATTAAGGCAGCTCCCCATCCTATTTAACACTTCTTCCTTCACTCTGCTTCACTGCCCAAGGAAGGGTGTTGACATTTACCAAACTCAGGATTGAAGTCTGGTTGGCAGCTTGAATTCCCTAAAGTTTGAAGGGTTATTTAATTTTATGATTTGGAGCTGATCCTCTCCCTATCAAAAACACATTTCCAGATTTGCAGAAAGCAGTGAAAGGCACAGATAAAACAGGCTCATTTTCAATGTTTCAGAACTCAAATCACTTTGAAATAATCATGCAAACAGACCTGGCTAAAGAGGATAACAGCCAAATAAAAATGTCTCAGCCAGTGCTAAATTAATTGTTTTCTATTTTCCTTAGCAAAAATGAGAATATCAAAAGAAATATAGACTCATACCACTAAACAGAAAAACAGACTCTTATTTTTAATGGTACATCCTGGTTTGCATTTACCAGTTAAATATGTTCAAGTTATGTTTCTCTGATGTGTGTTCCTCACAGTGTCTTTTTCCCAATTCAAATTTTGATTTAAAATATGACAACAAAACAAATAAACAGAAAACATAAAACCCAAACAAACAACACAAACAACCAAACAGAAAAAACCCTCAAATTAATATCATTAAATCCAGCATCCACCACAGGTCTTTGACTGAGCTGGGTACAATGGCACAATTTGGCACTTGTGAAGAGCCAAATGAAGCTGGCAGGCCTTCCAGGGCAGCCTCTTCCATGTATAGGGATGGCCCCTCCAGTTACAGGAGAACAAGCAGCTGCATCAGGTCAGGGGCAACTCTGGGGCACCTAACAGCAGCCTGCCTGTACCAAGGAAAGCTACCCAGAAGATGAAGGCGTCTGGTTATGAATTGGAAGAGACTATTTTCTGACTAGATATAAGGAAGAAATTATTCCACTGAGTGTATTTAAGCACTGGTGTGATTTCCCAGCGAAAATGTGATGTGTCTCTTCAAAGAGTTGTTCAGTAGTGAACTAGACAAAGCACTGAACAACCTTGTTAAACTTGGTGCTAATTCTGCTTTATGCATCAGGTTGAACTATGGACTTTCCCAAGGTTCCTTGCAACCTAAATGACTATGTGATTTTATGAAATTAAAACTCAGTAAATGCATCTTACAGTTTATAACAACATAGTAACATTAACCGTGTGGGCTACATATTGATCCACCTGGGAACTTCAAATGACTCTTTTCTCTGGAAAAGTGATGCAGTGTCTAAGTGCCCCAGTCAGACTTATTTCAGGAATAAGATTCCTCTTCACTTCCTAAAACCATGGGGCCAGACTAAATCAATATTTCTGATTTTGGAAAGCATACAAACTCATAATTATAAGTCCACTGTGATTTATATATACATGTATGTGATTTTCTCAGAGGGGATGAAAATAATGGGATTAAAGTCAGTGAACCTGAAGCATCTCTTCCATGTGACAGATACACCCATAAGATCCCCAAAATCTCACAAGGAAATCACACCCTGGTTGTGGCTCAGTGCAGGGAACTGCAACAGAAAAATGTAATTCCTGAGAGGGAGGCCCAGAGCTGCTCCTCTGCAGATGAGTCCTGGCACTGCTGCTGAAATGGGTCATCTTCCGTTGGGGCCTGAGGGTGCTGACTGCAACTGCAATTCAAAGAATATGTTCAGCTGCCTGCAGATGTATCAGGTTAAAAAACCACTCTGGGCTAATAAAACCAAGGCCTATGCACCCTGTTTCACAAGAAATGCCTTTATTGCTCAGCTAGGCATCTGCTCAATGGGTGTATCATGGACTCTCTACACTTCACAAGATGTTTTGCCAGATGTTTCCAGAAACACCTGGTGCTCCCTGGGATGGAATGTGCTCCCTTCTGCTGGTCAGTGCCAGTGGGAGAGTCCAGAGCCCCTCCCTGCCATGAGCACCACAATCCAGCTCTGGCAGGCACAGGACACCATCTCCGCTCTGAAAAGCCTCAAATGCTTCCTGCTCTTGCCACCTCCAGAAGGTGAGGACCATCAGAGCCTGCAGGAGCAGCTGCCTGCCAGAAACCTCTTTTGACAGAATCTGAATAATTATTAAAAACTTTTCCTCTCTGTGATTACTTTTAGTTCAACAGAATACAGCTTCACTAGCCTCCATTCTCAGCACTTCCTGATTCATAGAAGTTTAGAAAAATTCAGTCTGATCATCTTCCAATGTTCATTGTCAGCTACACTGTCCAGTTTATTCAAACGCAAGAAATATGTGTTGTCTTCTCTCTGCCCCATTTGGAGAAGATGTCAGAAATACAGCTGTCATTACTGGTCATGGATAAACTCAAAACTTACCCCTGCACACACATCTCCTAGGCATTTTGACTTTCTTGATCAAAAATTTAGTTCTTTGGCTGGAAAGAAATTAAATCCTACTATATTTTTTTTCTTTTTTTTTTAAACAGCTGAAATACAGGACAGCATATATTCCATACAAGAGCAGAACAGTAAGAAAAATGCTATAGTTTCCCAGAACCCTATTTTGAGCTTTCTCTGGTTTCCTCTTTGCATAAATGACCTGTTCTCTCTCTCTTTCATCTGTACAATCAGTTCCTGAAACCTTTAATCCATTTTTACTTAATTGAGTGGTTTAGATAAGCTCGACTTGCATACAAGTCAGAGTTCAGTGCTTAAGCTTTCATTAGCAGCTCTTAAAAATCATTAACCCTATCCTTAATCCTACCTGCCTCTCCTCTCTCTCTACCATTCAGCTCACCAAAAATGATGCCCATTGGTTCCACCGTATCAGCCTTCTCTGCCCCATCTTCCATTTCCTTTGATCCAGTTGCCCTTGGACCCAGTCTCAGCTTTCTGGCCAAGTGCCCAGTGCTCTCTCTCTCCATCCTTTCCAGCTTGCTGATATCTTTGCCTCTGACAATTTTTGCCTTGTTTCTCCTTCCCCCTGGTTCTCCTGTTATTGTAATGCCTTTCTCCTTGCCATTCTCTGAGTCATTTTCCCTTCTGTCCAAATGAAAACTAGAGTGCATCTTCTGTGCAATCTTGTGGAAATCTAAGACAGCACCTCAAAGTGGTCAAAACCAAGCTCTTGATCTGAAGTCCTGTCAAAAACATTCATCTACCATGAACAACACTGTCACTTTCCCCTGATATTTAGGCTTACACATTTCTGATTTCCACTCTTCTCTAGATCCCCATACCCAATTGCCATCTGAGTCTTGCATGTTTTTTCTTGCTTAACGCCTCCCGTATAGTTTTTCACCATTTATCCAGACTTTGAAACTCTCCTTTTTCTGGGGTCTTCGCTACTACCACATCTCCTTCTCCAAGCTTTATAAATGTATCTTTTCTCCTGCCACTGCTTTCCCCCCTGAGTTCTCTCCATTGATTCTCTCCAAGATATTTCAGACTAATGGTGGCTATTTATGCTTTCAAGGAAAATTAAATGTCTTCATATATTATGGGCATCATCCATACCCATCTCAAATCAGGAAATTATACAGCTTTGCTTCTCAAATTGCTAGGCTTTTAGATTAGCATTTTCATTCCTTCTCTTAAAGTTCTGGAGGGATACAACTACCTGCCTTCATGGCTATATCCAAATCCTCAAAATCCTCAGTTATGGAATTTCAGAAACACCCTGAGAACATTTTTGTTGCCAGCCTGCTGAGACAAAGACTGCTGCTTCTATCCCTAACATTCTTTATCTGTTCCTGGCCTTTATTGCTACACCCTAGCTGGTAGTTCCCTGGTGCAAAAACCAGCTTCTGTTAAATGTTTGAACAAGGTTTATGTGGCATGGACCAAATTCCTGGTGTGGGTTCCTGGATGCTTCATTAACCTCAATTCGATATGACAAGAATTGTGTACAGAGATCGGTGGATGATTGCTGAGTATGAACAAAGAGCCAGACAATGGCTGATGTTTGTATGCAAACACAAAATGCATTTTACTTATCTTTCCTTGTGCTTCTTCATGCACACCTAGTAGAATGGCTTCAGTCTGACAAGCTGGCAGCTATTATTTCATGTGCTGATGCTCATGTTCAATAATCAAACCAGATGACCTGTGGCAGGAGTTAATCCTGCTTCCAAGCAGTTCTGGCAACAAGAGCCCAGCCTGTGGGTCCCAAGGCAGCCACTCTCTTGGGTGGTCTCTAAGCTACTGACAGTTCAAAGAATAACAAAAAGTTATCTATGACATGACAGCAATAAAACACAACAAAACACACAGTCCCAGGCCTTGGCCACTCCCATGTATATGAGTGAGTGAACAGAAAAAACACGAGGGAGGGAAGGCAAAATAAAAATAAAGGGTTGTGGAAAATTTTGGTTTTTTAGATGTTGGTAACTGTGAACAGTCTGCTTGATACAGCCTTTGAAAGTTTTATAATCTTTGTTGAGAGAGATTGAAAACTGATGCACTATGCAATGGTCTCAAGGGACTGAGTGGCACCCATGCCTGGGAGTTTCTGTTAAGCAAGGTTTCACAGAAGCTTGAAAACCAGCATGCAAGTGTGGCCCTTAGTCCTGTGGCCAATGAGTTTGAGCATAACCAGGTCTTTTTTTTATTACACAGATCTTGGTCCCACTCTTCCAGAAATTAATGAGATTTACTATTGTTAAAGAAAGAAGAGTCAACATAAATCACTGATGTTAAGTTCCAATTATAAAGACAAAACCCCAGCTACTTGCAATAAATTTATGTAAAATACTGTAAATTACTGTTGTATGTGGCTTTAAAGTTTGAGATATGAGATAAAAAAGCTGATACAGAAAGTAGGTGCACTAGATATTGTCAAACTCCTGTTTAGATTAGCCTAGAAAAAGCAAAGTCAGGCTGTCACTTTGTGATTTTACCATTGATGTAAATGGTAAATCAGCATTCAAACACCAGCAGATACGGGGGACCTCCAACGTTTAGAATGAAAAGAATCTGGAGCATTAATGTGGCAGTTTAAACTAGGCTGACATTATAGCAATATATAAATAATAATAAAAAAAACACCCTCCATGTGTTGTATTATTTTACACCTCAGCTCAAACCGAGGGGAAAAAAAATCTCATATGTGTTATGATTATGAGACGTTATTCAGCCTTGCAAGTTCATTTACTTTTTTTTTTCCTCTCTCTAATATGCATGACTAAACCAAAACAACTGATCTGAAGCATTGGCAAATATGACGGGTTTATGTAGGTCACATATTTGATCTGGAGCAGATCAGATCATCAGCATATTCAGCAGGTCACTATGGCCCCATAGAGGTTTGTGAATGATCATTTGGAAACCCAGCAACACAGTATGACTAATTTTCTAAATGTCTGCTGGTTGCTGCTAACTCTTCTCTTAGCTGGAGTCATACAATCCTCAGTTGTCATGGTGAGCCTTTTAAATGACAAATGTTGAGGCTCATTTGAGGCTGCTTTCAGTCAAAAGGCTCACTGTTAAACTACCACAATGAAGACTGTATGAGAGCAGCAAAAATCATGTTGCAAATATCTGGCTACTTTCCAGTTTGTTCTCTGAGACATCACTTGCTGCTCTCCATTTTCCCTCTCGGAATGGCCTGAAGCAGCGCTGGTTCCTTAGGAGTCGCAAGAGGAGCTTCTTGCACACAAGGGCTTTTGTTGGCCCTCCACAGGCTGGCCAGAACATGCACTGCAGAGAGGGTCAGCTTTGCCATGGCTAAAGGGCTGCACCTCCCATGTGCAGTAGCCTAGAGAGCAAACAGAGAGGTTTTTGTTGCCCCAGGCAACTTCTCCTAGTATGGAGAGATCTTGTTCCGCTTCTCCTTCCTTCCCTCGCTAGCCCTCACACTGCAGAAGGTAGAGCAGAAGCTCATGGAGTCAGCCAGCAAGTGGGTGACTTTACCTTTTGGAAAACCAGAAAATATTTCTTATCTGATTCTGTGGAGGATGGCTCTTGGACAAATACCTCAAAAACTTGATCAGAAAAACATGCAGAGGTGGCTTCCATGGCAGTACTGAACCCAGGCAGTACTGCAAGGCTCTCCTCCTCACGGCTCCTCTGCTGCTCTGACCAGGCAGCTGGGCCAGCAATCAGGAGAGGATTAGAGCTTTGCAGCTGACACTTTTCCATCCCAATTTTTCATAGCTAAAAGACAGACTTACAACTGCTGGTAAGTGTGCTTGAATTCAACTAATGCAGGCAGACCTTCAAAGGTGCTGTGCTTTGACAGGTCCTGGGAAGCTTGTTAGATAGTCAGAATGTCCTTTGAAAAAGCACTTGTCTGGAAGCCAAATCTTACTGGGCAATGTGTTTATTTGCTGGAATTGCTAAGCCCTCACTTTAGCATCAGCACCACTTTCTGCAGCTGTCTGCCTGAGAGTAGGTCAAAATCATAGGACTGGCAGGATTGTTCCCTTATGTCAAAGGATTACAGTAATTCCACCAAATAAAAGGCCACATTTTCAAACCTCTAATCAGCTGCTCCATAATAATAGAAGTCAAAAGCTCTACTACTGTCACAAATTATGTATTAGAACTCACTGGCCTTAAAAGTTTGCAAGTAGCATTTTCTAAACACAGCTTCTTTAAAATAAACCATCTTACACTTTCACAGGCAACTTCTGCCATTCTTAGGATTTATGACATGCCTCTCCAGCCTATGGATCCAGTTGGAGCCACTCTGTAGCCTGACTATCTTAAAATAAGCCAGGAGGCTAAAAGTGGGAAGTAAGTTTTACCACTAGAGAATCACATCAGCAAAGATTTGGGAAAGCTGATGCTAAAGACAGCATGAAACAATGCTCAGTATTTCAGCTACAGAAGACAAGTCTGTTTAGAGGTAGGGACAAGCCAAACTTTAGTTATTTAGAGGGCTATGTACAAAATAAAACAATTATATCATCCTACATGCTGTAAATAAATCAGGGAAAAGTTAAAGAGAATTACATAAATCTTAACTTTTGTAAGTTTTAACTTCTGCATTCTAAAATATATGCCATTGTTCAACATCAAATATGCATCAAGTGTAGCATTAGGTTGAAGGCTGTGCTTTATGCCAGAGGTTCAGTTATAAAAATAAGGGTCCTTTCCAGGCCTTGAAATCAGTGAGCATTCACAAAAGCAGTCCTCCATTTGTCTCTAGGAACAGATGCTATGTTCACAGCTACTATTCCTTTTACAAAAGATAAAACAAGAGAGTTCTGCTACCAAGACTGTAAAATATTAAATGGTAACTATTGTGTGAAGAAGAGAATCAAGTGTCCTAGTTTTATTTCCTCTAATCTGTTCCTGCCAAAAGTGGCAACCAAGAACATTTTTCCTTTTATAATATTTTTTTTATTTCTTGTGTTCTTAATGGGAAATTTCTAACTGGATCTCCTGGCCATTTCTCTTACTCTAGCACAGTTATGTCTGTATGTATTCTTGTTCCTAAATGTTGAAAATAGTTCTTCTTTTAACATATTTTATAAACAACTAGAAAAACAATTAGAAAAACCTTGTATTATTAAACAAGTGATTAATAGGCCAGTGTTTTGCTTATTATCCCCAATGCAGTTGTTTCATGAGTGGCATATAAATAATAGGCCATTACTATCTTCTTCATATTGCCCTAACAAGTCCTAATTTTTGCTTCTGAGACATTTTCCTAGGACACAGTATCACCCATCCAAACTGACACTAGAGAGCTGTCTCACTTAGAGAAGAAGGGAAAGTACTTCCACGAAACATGTCACCCTTTGGACTGAAAGGTGAAACTTGGATTTGGGCAGCTGTGGGATGATGTTCTCACTGTGCTGTCACTTCCATGTTGTGAAAGGTTTAGTCTGTGCCAATCAGCTCTCACCCAGAACATTCCCAGCTGGGTGTAGGCACCCATGATCATTTCCACTGGGCCTCTTGGATGACTCTCCTGAGCTGGGAGTGTAAAAGGGAGCAGCATTGTTTTGCTGCAAGGAACAATTTTAACAGAGTAAGGCTACAAACCCCTTGAATCAAGGGAGACAAACTGGGTTGTAGCAATTTATGGTGTTTTGCACAGTACTATAGGTAGGGTTTCACATCCTTAAAACAAATGCAAGCCAATTTAGTACATAATATTTATGCACAACCAGGGCACTTCTTTGATACAGAAATTCAGCAAAATCAAATTTCTAGCTTAGACATCAGAAAGCATCTGGCATAGTGTCTCTGATTGTTTGGGAGAGGAGAAAAGAGAACAGTTAAAGCTTTAGTTTGACATTTCTAGTAATATTTTAAATTTTAAATGTTTTCATTTTAACTTGTTCAGCTTATAGGTAACCTGAAACCCCACCAAATTATTATATTTAAGTATTTTTGATTATTGGAAAATTAAAACTCAATTTTAAGAAATACATTTTTCAACATTAAATGCAGTCACCACAAATTATTTGCATTGCAGTAGACAAAACCAGTCTCACCTTGCAGTTGCCGCGGGCAGCACAACATTGGGACAAAATCTTTGGTGGCTTTTTATTGTGTGAGTGACTTGAACTTGTGATAAACCTACCTCTTCTGATTTGCCTAAGGCATCAAAATACCCCAGAGCCAGCATCCAGTACAACCAGAAGGCAATTATGCCATAGAAACACACTATGTGACACTCAAAATTGTCAGAGCCTGAAAACAAGTAAAGCTCTCAATTTTCCTGGGAAGCACAGCACAATCAATTTAATTTGGGAAAATATAGACAAAATACAAAAAGGTAAACTCTCATCTATAGTTTCAGACACATTCACATCACAATCACAGATTCGTTAAAAATTAGTTTTTATACTTCTTATTTTAGCTCTTGCTAAGAGTGAGTTCAAATAAAACTCGGCCTCTAACCACTCATGGGAGGTGGGAAATTCTGATGGAATGCAGGTGAAATGTAGTAATAACCTCATATATTTTAAGTTGAAATTAGTCATATTTAATATAATTCTACTCTTTGTAAGGGTTCTTTCCATTCAACAGTGGAGCTGCACTAGGAGTCACCAGAGGGAGCCTGCATGCCAAAAATCCCACTGTCTTTAAAAAACTCTCTACTTTCAGCTTGCAAGGGAATTGAAAGCTGAATTTACATAATTTCCTCCTCATTGCTTAAAAAATACAACAAAATCAAATAAAAAAGCAGAGAGAAGGCTGCTGGCTCCCTTTGCCCCTGTCGGAGATGGGCAGCCCGTACCCCGGCCGTGTCTCCGCTGCCCCGGCTCTCCCGTTCCCTGGCCTCTGCTCCCAGTCCCAGCTGGCTGCCCCTCTCCATCTGCTCTCCAGGGAAGGTGCAGCCACGGTGTGCCCTGTGTCCCTGCCACCTGGAGAGATGCCATTGCAGGGAGTAGCCCAAACCTGCACAGCTCCAGGGTTTACCAGATGTGTGTGCACATCTTTCTGCTTGCAATGGTGCGCCCTGGGCTGGGGGAACCACAGCAAGCACTTCAGGGGAGTGTTTTCCTTCTGAGCAGTCACCAGACCCCACAACTCCATTAATTGCATTGTTAGAAATACTCTGTAAATTGCTCAGAGGCTGCTCATCATCTCTCCTGGCTATAAAAGATCCATGGAATAACACTGGTTGTTCTCAGGTTGTGGGAGAGCTGAAAAACCTGAAGTATCCTCCCTCCTTCCGTTTCAGGAAAATCTAGCAGCTACATCACATGAGAGCTTTTAAACAACATCCTGCTGGCCTGTGCAGCTCACAGGAAAATGAATCCCTTTTCAGATCCATATGCTAGCTGCAGTATTTCCTGTGTTTTTCTGGTCACAGTCACACACATAATTCATGTGAGTGTTCAGTCCTAGCTTCAGGCCTGAAAGGATGTGGTTGAAATCTTCAGGCTGCTCGTGTTCTTGTCTCCATGCCAAAGCTCTGGAGGATGGTTTTGGGAACTCTGTGTTCTTGCTATACTGGGCAATGTTGCATCTCAAGGGGCGAAGGAAGGGAGAAATTATGGAGGGGAGAAGAACCACCTGGCTTTCTGTAGAAAATTTTTGGGTTTTGATAAATTCAAATAGGCATCCACTTCAAAAGGAAAAAAAAAAATCAAATACTAAAAACCCAGAAATATTCCCACCACAAGAAATCCAGCACATATGGTTCCTGAAAATCAGAAGCATGGTTTCTCTATGTTTCTCTTAGCTTAACCACAGAAATAAGGACCACGTTGTTTAGAAACAGAGATATCACAGAGCTAATGTGCTGCTGGGACCTTGACTCAGATCAGGATGAAACCTGAAGTAGAAGAGCTAATGGTAAGTTACTGTCCCTGGAAGAGCAGCTTGTGGCCAGGAGCCACTCTCATGGAAATCATTGCCCTGATCCCAGGAGGCTGTCAGAGCAAGTGGTGAGAGCTTGGCTGATGGCTGTGAGCCTGCACCTACTTGTACATGCTCATAAAGGCCAGCACAGCTGATGGAATCATAGCTGGGAGGCCGTGGGATGATTTTGCTGTGTCAGGCTAATGCCACTGCTCAGTGCCTTTCATGTTATACAAATTCACTATTAACCTTGAGCTTGCCTGTAGTCATGCCTGTAGCCTTTTGAAAGCTTTGCCTTTTGCGGGTGGGGATTTTTATACATGAAATTTGACTGCATGGAGAGCAGCCATTAATGGACAAAGAGGGACTGTAGAACTATGCAGTTAGGTACAAATCCAGGGAAGGCTTTTCTTTTTAGGGTAAATCAAATGAGACAGCAGCCCAGATACTATGGAGACTTTTTAGAAATACACTCTTAGGAGAGGTCCCTCTGTATGTATATACTGCATCTACCTCCAGAACACCCCAATACAGACTGAGAAGCTCCTCCACTGCTCCCCAGCCATGACCCCAGCAATGCTGCAGGAGGAATGTGCTCAGAGCCAAGGGGAGCGAGGCCCTGGCACATGCACTTGCCCTCACTGTATGCACAATCCTGCCCTGCCTGTCTGGGAGATGTCAAACACTGAACAGGAGCAGCAATGTCTAATCCAGGCTTTCATTCTGCCATCTTGCTTGGGATCAAATTCCAGATTTACAATGCTTTAGATGAAACAGAGGGGCAATTATTATTTATTACAGTAGGGCTGGTTGGAGTCAGTGTCTGCCATGTGGCTTGGTTGTTAACCTCCAGCATAGAACATACAGCAAGGAAATAAAATTTAATGCCCTGTCAAATGGCTGACTTCATAAGAATCTTACATCTTCTCCTATAAAAATATTATCTTTTCTTCAAAAGCTGCTTCAATTCAGAACACAACACTGCCAAAAATCTTTGTAATTTCACTATAAATACATCTTGTAAAAAAAAGTAACCAGAACAACACATGCTGCCCTTCCCTGGATTTCTACTTTACACTTTAAAATATGTACTATGTCTCCCATATTTTGTTCTATAGTATTGTATGTTGCTAGCTCTTAAAAGGCTGACTTTTTAATGTCATCTGTTACTGCTTAGAAACTGTAGGATGTTTACACAGCCCTGTATTTAATACAACAATGCTTAATAACACTATTTATAAGTCATAAATGCTGTTTCACAGCATTTTTCTAAGATTAACTTATATCATAAAAATTAAGTTGTACCTTTAGAAGGAGGTCTGTTTAGCATTCATTGCACAAGATGAGAAGGAACTATCAGATATATGGATTTCACATTGAGCCAAATGAGGCCAGCAGAAATACTCCCCCAGACTTTGGTCTGTGTTGGACCTCACGTGGTAATTTAGGAACTGACATTAGTGCTCAACACAGCCCTTTCTTCTTCCCTCCAGGTAATAGTGGCAGATGACAAGTTATAACACAAACATCCCAGTTTTTCTGTGGAACAGATGTCAAGCTCAGTCTCCACTGGACACCTTGGTCTCTCTATAGGTACTGCAATATTTATTCAGCCAAGGCCAGAGCCATTTTGAAGTAGGAGCCGCCAGCTGTGAAATGAAATGTATTCAAAGCTGCCAACAGCAAGAAATTAAATACAGACTACAGCAGTGTCTGCCAACGTGTTGGGCAGTACCACAACAGTGGCAGCCAACTGAACTTGAGATGGCAGCAATCTGATGTATCCCTGTCACCAACTCAGTGATTCACTAATTAATTTAGCTTTTCTTTTTTTCTTAATTGTATCTACTGTTGTCATCCTACAGTTGAAGTCTGAGGAAGGAGAGAGGAGGGAGGAAAGAGACCAGGCAGAGATAGCCAGGAAAGATATCCAGGTAAAGATAGCCAGGAAATCCATTCAAGGCCATTCTGCTTCCAGTGGTGTGGCTGTCTGAGGTGCACTGACTAAGATGTGGATAAGAATGGTATATAAATGATGAGAACAAGTCGTTTGGGAAACAAAGCTGCACCTCTTGTGAACAAGTTAGGGACAAGGGAAAAACACAGTGATGCAAAACTGCAGCATAAATCTTCTATTCCCAGTTCTTCAGAAGGTCCAGAGAGCTGTGGGCCTTCCACCCAGGAAATGAAGTGCACTGATGGCATTTTGTCGCATCACAACACATGAACTGACAAGAGCAGTGCACATGAAGAACAAGGCAGAGCTTAGCCTTCTGTCACCCAAGAAACAGCTTACTGAGACAGATTTTCTGCATAAAAGTAATGTGGTGAAGGACTGGTACTACCAGGCTACAAAAGAGATGTTTCTCCAGGGACATGGCAGCTCTGCTAAGGCATTAGAGGAAGATTCCTTCCCAACCTCAGGAATTGCTCCAACCACTGGACATTACCTGTTTTGTGCAGTAGTCCTAGCCCCCTGCCCAGTAGTTATCACAGCCATTTAGCTTACTGGAAAAGGAAGGAGGTCCAAAATACCACTCAGGACTGAGAGAATAATTGAAAACCATCTCCATCTCCTGTTCTGGCCACATGGCTGATGTGCAGCACAATCATCTTTGAAAAAGGATCGTCATTGGAGAGATTGGAAAAATGTAATAGGCTGAGTCAAAGTGACTCACCCACATAAGAAAAGTTTGACTGAGTTCCAGCTCAATTTGTGAATTTTTACAAGCCTAGTTTTGATGTTTAGAAGACTAAGATGTCTGATGTTACGGCTAACATTAATTTCCTAAAAATTAAATTTAAACCCATGTATGAAACAGAAGAAAAAAACACATGGTATTTTTCTTTCTAGAATAGTGGGATGTTTCATTTTCTTACACTGATTTAGTTAGTATTTAGTTAACACTAGAAGCTCTTTGCAGAGTTTGCCATGTAAGAAGACAGCCTGTAAAATGATACAAGTTTTTGTAGTGACTGCTAAAGCCTTAGAAACTTCATTCCTGTGCCACTTGAAGTAAATTTAGCCTGAGATTTTTGTTCCACAATGATTCTCATGGGCTCCAAACTCAGTGCTTACCGTACTAACAATAATCTTTAATGTCTCCAGACTCTACCCATGTTCGTTGTTAACCTTCAGTCACAAAGTAATGAGATGCATCAGACATCGTCAAGCTGGCCTAAGGGGTTACAAATTTGGATGAGGGCCACATACTGTACTAATTGCTTTTAATAAATTACATATTTCAGGAGGGACATCATGATTTTAATCATTTATTCTGCATGTTGTTTCCTTTGGAGAGAAGAACAAGCAGGCACTAAACAAGCAGAGCATCTGAAATTCATGGCAGGAGCTAGAAAGAGCTCATTTAATATCAACCATCATTGTAAATACTAGAATTATGCATGTATCAAATCCCTGGGTCTGAACACTTTGGGAAAAGCCAGTGAGTTCTGGTTGTTTTAATGACTCAAACCAAAATAATGTCTTTGAATGTTCCTTAGATTTATAACAGCTCTGATTTAATCCAATTACAAATCTTGTAGCTGAGGCCTAGCTCAGGAAAAAGCCTTTGTTTTTATGCAAAGAAAAATACATTAGGAGGGGAATTTAAAGCATTTATTTCCCAAAAGGCTGAGAGGAAAAACAGTCAAATGTATCTCTTACTTGTGTGGGGAATGACTTTAATAATGATTTTATGGCTCCTCATTGCAAAGGTGGTCCAGTGAACACAGACAGCTACAAAAAAATTTCTTTAAAGCCTTCTGAAATTAGCAGGATCTTAATCTGATCTAAACAGCCTCTTGCAGAGTGAACTAAGATGAGTGAAGTTTTCCTATTTCTCTGACATGCAGCACATCCAGGCTGGTAGACTCACTGCTAATGAAATCCTCAAATCACTTGGGAATGTGCACTTCCTTCACAGGGGGAGACCTTGATGGTGCTTAAATAGCCACTAGTATTAATAGCAATGGCTGGTGGATAATGTGGGGATCTGGGACCTCTGGGGAGCAATGCAGGTTTGGGAACAGCTCAGGCTCTCTTCTGTCAGTCTTTGTGAGCCTTGCTTCCTGCCACTGCTGTCTGCATTTCCTTCCAAGGATGAGCTGGGCTACCAAAAAAACACGACTGCCTAGGTGAAAGGAAACTGCCCCAGCACGAAGCGTGCCCTGGCATGGAAAGCTGCAGCTCTGAGACCCAAATGTTCTCTTTTGATTTTCAAGTGGTAAGGAGACACCAAGGAAACACCATTACCTGGGGTAAGCGCAATCCACTTCTGCCTTGGCAGACTGAGATGCCTTCACTCGGTCCCTCTCTATCTGGAAGGGTTATCATCCCATTTTAGACTTCTCTGGCAAGTGTGAGGGTAAAAAAACGAGACCCCAGAAAGACTTCCAGGGTCTCCTCTCGCACACCAAGCAGAATAATGAAGATATTTCTGAAGATGCTGTTTGTGCTTGATGGATGGACGGACGGACCTTTGTGCTAAAACAGCTGGACATCTACTTTGGAAAAGGATCAAAGGATTCTTCTTGGTTTTGTCATAAAGAACAAGAAGCAGATTAGTAAATAGGAAAAAAAGGCCTTACACATTGAGAACTGACTGCAAAAGATTGCCCAAGGCAAAACTGGTGACTATTCAAATTGCAGAACATTCCTGTGGTTGTTTTTATGGTATTTTTCATAGGGAGGTTCAAGCTAACCTTCACATATGAAGAAGAAGACCTTAAAGGATGAGAAAACTTGAAGTTCAGGCATAAAAACCCATGAATAATAGAAGAAAAAGTGACACAAAGAGGGGAACTGAAGGTAATGCTGGGGGAGGGGAACTGGAGGGGAACTGAGGATGAAATCCTCAGTTAAGATTGCTGCTAAACATAAAAAAACTGTGACAAGAGGTGAATCACAACAAACAGAAAATAAGATGGATTCATTTGGTGCAGTATTCAGATACTGACTTTTGCCAACATTGCATGCTACATACCAGCATGGAATTAAACACTAGTGTGGCAGGTTAGGAAAGAAATATCTATGAAAGCAAAATGGAAAACCTCTTTGACATCCATTAGGTTTGGTAATATAATACTAAGAAGCACACCATGCTCAGCTGTTATCTGGTTGGCCAGCTGAGTCCCTCTCCAGATTACCACTTAAATCAATAGCTCTCACATTGATTTTTCCAGCACACTGTATTCCAGTAAAAAGAACAATGCTCTGAGATGAGTCAGCTATTTGCTCTGTCTGTAGGAACTCTGGTGTGTTTTTGTTTAGGAAAATAAAAGCAGGAGCCAAAGTACACACAGTTATACAGTAATAAGAAGCTGCCTGTTGCACCAGGTTTGCTACAGCTTGCTGCAGCAGCCACAGCCCAGCCTTGAGCTAGAGGAAGCTTCTGTAATGATGAAACTGAAATATTTGGGCATGGTCTTAGACAGATCATGATGTTGAATATTAGTTCAATAAGAGCAATGTCAGAGGGAAAAAAATATGCCCCCATATATATCAAAGAATAGAATCACAGAATCATAGAATGGTTTGGGTTGAAAGAGACATTAAATATCATCTCATTCCAGCCCCCTTCCCACTAGAGCAGGTTTCTCAGGGGCCCATCCAACCTGGCCTTGGACACTTCCAGGAAAGGAAGTCATAGCTTCTCTGGGCAATAGGAACCCCTTATCTGGGCAATTTAACTAAGAGGCTGATCTCCATATATTTACCATGATAGGTAAAACCTCAGCAGTACTGTGTTTATTGCATATATTTCCATATATTTAGGTATTTCATCTAATACGTACTATAGTTCTGGTATTGTAACCATTCATCACCATTGTCCCATATTGCTTGACTCTTTTCAAACAAGCCAACAATTTCCCATTTTATATGGGTTCCTATAACCACAACATACACATTATTTTCCTCCTTCTCTCTCCTGCCTTGCCATCAATTCAGAAACCAGCAACCTTTTTCTCACACAGTTTTCACACAGTAATTATTTCAAGAAACTTACAAAAACTGTTACAAAACTATTTTCAGCTACTTGGAGATTTGGAGTCAGGCTGAAGTGCAACTCTGCCCATGGTTTTTCTTGATCCTTTTCTGCTGCAGGCATAGAGCAAAGCTCCTGCCATGGCCCCTTGGCTTTCCCACAGCCCTCTGCACACAGCTGCTGTCTCAGCTTCCAGCCCAGTTCCACTGCCTGCAAGCTTGGCCTATTTCTGGGAGCTTTGAGTTAACAGCAGCTACAAACTACTAAAATGCCACAGAGGTTAACAAATGAAAATATTTGCTCCTCTTCTCCACTCCATTTATTACCTCCAGCTTTAAATGTAAGATACCAGATTACAGTCTATCCCAGCTTCCATTAGTAACAGCCCCAGAGGGTATGGAGCAGACAAGGGGCTGTAAAAATGTTGGTTTTTTACTTTACTCTATGTCAAATACCATATTATGACTATACTGGGGAAAAATCAGTGCACAGGAAATATATATATGTATATATGCTCAAAGTCGAGGAGGAGTGTGGAACTGTGAAGTCTGTTATTCTGAAAATACTGTTGAATAGCATTATCTTCAACTGCTATAAAACCAGAAAATTTAAAAAAATTACAAAAACTCTGTATTTCTCAGTAGAAACAGCTTTGTGTATTGCATAGCACTGTCTATTTCACATTGCTATATATTTGCCTCACAATCTCTCAGTCCAAACAAACAAAAAAATTCATACTTTCATACCAGTGAAAAGGAAGAACAATGAATTTTCCACCAAATAATTTTTAAATTAAAAAGATCACATTTATGACAGTAACAGTATGGTAAATGTGGAGCAATCCAGCCTGTTTACAGGAAGGGTTATCAACTTCCAAGTGCCTACTTGTGTATCTGGGACTATGGTGTAATTTAGGATGCTAAGGCATGCAGTTCTAAAGAGGAGCTATGAGGACCTGTTTTACACTGCACTTCATTTGCACAGTATTTAGCTTAGGCTTGTACAGCAAAATAATACAGCAATGAGATCAATAGGTATTGCTATCCATGCAAAGCATTTTCCTTCCAGAAAAAATATTGAAATTGGATGTTATAAGATTATTTCTAATATCCAGCACACAAACTTCAGCCTATTTTGGTAAACAGAGTCTTGTGTGGCAGCTGAGTGATATTTTATTTGAGAACAAGTTCTAGAGAACTGCAGCTACAGAATGAGATACACAGAGCTGGCTGATACGGTAGATTACCTCATGACAGCAGCAGTATTTCACACAACTAATCAGATATCCCACCTTTTCTGTCAGGTAATAAACTGTGTTAAGAAGACAAATGGAAATTTATGTATTCATTATCTATCAAGAGACACCTGGCAGGATGGCCTTTAGACTGCAGTCTGAAAATAATCCTGCTCTGACAAGTGTCAATCAGAAGTGCTGGTGAATCACCACAGATCTTGCTTCACTGCAATCACCATCAGGTCAAATTCTGTTCAGAACTACATAAGAAGCAGGGCCTAAATGTAGCTGTTCTGATCCCAGGTGATATTCCTGCTGCTTTTGTGTGTATTCCTAAAAAGCACGTTATCCCTCAAAAGTTTTATCAAGACTTTTCATTTTTCCTTATCTTCCCAAGAAGGTCTTCACACCCCCTATTGTCACATACCCAGACCACAGTCTTGGGTGTTCTTTTCACAGCTGCCTGGAAATGAGAAGCAGAATATGGGGGGGGGGGGGGGGGGGGGGGGTGTTTGTTTCAAATAAGAAACATAGTATTCTATGGGGACATCACCTGTTGGAACTCAAAATGTCTCTCAGACATTTTTAGAGGTTCCAGGCCTCGGTCAGAAGCATTTTAGACCCTGGCAGGCAGCTGGAAACAGCTGTGATTTTGAGTTTGAGCCATGGAATGAGTTACCAACTTTGGAGGTGGAACAAGCAGTGACAAAGGGTTAGATAGTATAGGAAAAGTAGTTACAAAACAGAGGGGAATTTTTTTTTAGTATTGTACAGTGGGGTTTTAGCACCTGTACAGGGGGGGTTTTACTTTGTACATGGGGGTCAGAAGTTCTAAGATAGAGGAAAGTGGGCTGATCCTGTTCTTCCTCCTTCTTCTTCCTTACCTCCATGTTCTTGGTGATGTTGGCACTCACAGATTGGTTGAGTAGAAAAGCACTTTGTAATATAGATAGTAGGTATTGGGGGAAAACTATAAACATGTAATACGTAATATATCATATAAAAGATAGCAGCAGCCCTGGGCAGGGGGAGAGAAGAAGAAGAAGAAGACAGAGAGGATGTGAGGGTGTGTGTGTGTCTCTGCCCCGGCTGCTGACCAAACAGCCGCAGCCTGAGAAGACAATCTTTTAGATAACTCACAATAAACTGCCTTGAGACCGAACAGCAAGAGCCTGCGGAGTTTTTGTTTGGAAGCACGAGTCGGAGGAGAGACTTTAAAACCACCACATGAGACCCCAGACCAAGCCCGGGGTTCCCACAATCACCAATAGAATTTAGATATTCAAGAAGCTCTGTTTGTCGTTTGGCATTGCATTATCTGTTTTAGCAAACTAATCAAAGCATAAAAACTTTTTTTTTTTTCCCCTCAAACAAATACGATTGCCGCTGCAGCAAGATGGTGTGCTGAGGGTGGTGGGATGGTCAGCATCGGGATGCGGGCAGTGCAGGCAGGGAGACAGGAGAGGCAGGCAGGGATGGCCGGGTGTGACCCTGGGGCTCTGCTCGGGTCCCACAGCAGCCACGCCAGGGCCGAGTGGGGCTGACAGTACCTTTGAGCGCAGGTGGGGTGAAGACGCTCTGCTTCCTCTGCTTGGGAGAGGCACTCTGCGACTGCGGGGACAAAGCAGAGAGGGACAGTGAGGCACAGAGAGAGCTTTCTGCTGGTGGCAGCCCCCTGTGTGCACCCATCCCAGTGCCCGGCAGAGCTTCTGAGAAACACATATTGTGTACAGCTGATGCTGCTCCCCGGCTGGCATGCACACAGGATAACTAAGACAAAAATATGGGTTCAATGGACAACCTTTATGACTCCCAGGCAAAACAGACCCAATACTACTGAAAATTACCCTTCGTTCTATACAAATATTGTTAAACACAAAATTAGGATAGCCTGTGCTTTTAACAGCCTGTGCAATTGATTCTCATAAGGCGAATAAATGTCTACGCATATTAAAATAGTTGCAAAGTTTACATTAGCCAGCATTCCAATTACTGTGATTATATGCATGTGTAAGATAGCACTGAAATATTAATATATACATTTTAATACAAATAAATGGAAAATCCCTCCCTTTTCAATGTGTCCTATTAAACCTAAGACAATAATTTCAGCAGCCAATCACTCAGCCTTTAACTGAGCCTCATTTGAGTGTTGTATTTAGTTAAAATTTTTGTGGCCACATCTATACACAGAAGAAAAACTATTCCAATATAATGGTAGTAAAATTACATGTAGAGTAATAATAGCATTATTATATTATACCAATATACATAGAGTAATAATAGCATTACTACATTATATCAATGTTTAGTTAGAAAAAGCTAACTGGGGTATATTCATTCAGTGCTAAAGCATAGCAGCTTTTGCAAAATGAAAGCAGCTAAATTGGTGTCAATATTATACCAACATGAATTATATCTACACAAAAAGGACAAGAAAGCCTCATACAGTACACCCTTAGCTAGCTTTGGAAGACATAAGCACCATATCACACTTCTAACCAGAGGGTTAAGGAAAAACTGTGTGTAACCAAGCTTTTTTTCTCCGTTCATTTTATCAATTTCTAGTTGTAGTAATGATGTTGCCTTTACCCAAACATTTGCTAAAAATGTGTAATATATTGACTATGAATTTTAATCAGATGTATTTCTTCATGGAACATTTGAGACATGTTTCACACAAGCAGAGCTAATCCTATCAATTTAGCTTATCACAATGGATAAAATTATAACATTTATAAATAAAATATTGTCCTTGGAAAGAGAAAGCTATTTATAAACACTATGCGATAGTTGGTGAACCTCACACCAGTAAATCTTTATATGTTTGTATTAGAGCTCAAATTTGAACCAATCAATACCTCCTGCTGCTATTTAAGGTGCTGCCCTCTGCTCTGAACAGAGGAGAGGAGAAAGAGATCAGGGAATCGGAGGAACCGTGCAAGGGGAGGTCAGAAAACAAGATCCGAGGAGCCAGGTCCCAGCGGAGAGGTGTGAATGTGACCGCGCTGGGCTGCGTGAGCGGGCAGGGTCCCCTTGGCTTCGCTGCGCTTCCACGGGGCGCGGCAGCAAGGCGGAGGGGGAGCTGGCCTCTCCCGGCTCCCTGCTACGGGGGGACGGGAGAGCTGGCAGAGCACACAACACGGCTTTACCCAGCCCTGCTTTGAACATGATGGCTCTTAAAAGGCTGTGTTACCGCAGGTGGCATGAGAATGTAAATAAAAGTATCCACAGGGTGAATTAGTGAGTTTCCAAGAATTTTTAACAATATAATTATTTTAGCAATTAATATGTTAAAAAAACCAAAATAACTTACCTCTGCCTGTGAGATATTTGTTCTCTTCTCATCTTTTTCTAGAGAAGAACATATGAAAAGAGAAAAGTCAATACAGAAGTGTTTCTCCATGCTAACATTTGTAACTGCCATGAACCTACAGCACTGCTGTAAATAAGAAATTAACCTCCTAATTTACAGCTTTTCTTTCTCATTTGTGTGTCTCAGAAAGCCAGAGGCCCTGATTAGCATTTAGACTTAAGCACTGGATCTGAAGCACTTAACTCCCATTTTTGTCTGTGAATGCCAGTGAGCGATGGAGCTCCTCCAGCAGCAGGTCCTGTGTCTGGCTGGCAGCCGGGCTCTGCGGCTGGGGCTCCCAGGGCTCAGGGCTGCTTTGCCCGGGGCTGAACTTTCTCCCATGGTCAGGTTCGCAAATGGTGTGAAGCAAACTCACAAGGGGTTCTACTGCACTCAGATAATAGCAAGAACCTCGCTTCAGTTAAGTTACTAATATACCAATACTGGTACTGAAAAGTGCCTTGCAGTAATATGTAAAATTAACAAAACAAGACTTAACAAAGAGCAATCGTTCACCTTAAAAAATGTATGATATCACCAGACTCAATTTTTTCCTGAAACTTTTTACTTTTGTTGCCCTAATTTGCTTTAGACTATATGTATGGCAGAATTGGCAAACTTGAGACTTCTATTAAAATTAAGGGCCTCTGAGAACCTGTATGAACAACTAAGGTTGTGTGGCACAGAGGAGGCTCAAGGTTCTTCTTAACCACAGCACATAACCAGTTTTTGTATGAGTTCATTATTTCGCTGCTGTTGTCTTCATGTGGTTAATGGCCAGAAAGTATCTGTCTTCTGCTGATGATTTCACAAATATTTGACAAAGATCATGCAGGATATTTGATACACAGTAGTTTGGAGCTCTAAAATAAAATGTCATGAAAAACATAGACATCAATCTCTCACTGTAGCAATGGGCCTTCTAAAATTTTCCATTTGCAGATATCAGTGTTTAATTTTCACTGAGGTGGGACCAATCTGTAACCATAGGTCTGAGCAAAGAATTAGGCCTAGGCAATATCATTTCATCTGACTTATTCTCTACATATTGGCCTCTTGTAGTGTGCCGTGTATGAAGGGACAAGCCAGTCCATGCAGCTGGATCAATTGATTTTCTGTTGCATTCTTTACCATTGTCTCTGTGCATCTTGCAAACATTAATTAATTTACCAGATTTTTCAATATAAGTATTTCTCAATATCTCTCTCTGAAAGATATTCAAATCATTCATACTCAAGGTTAAAAAGTGCAATTGAAAACAGGGCTGATTACTAAAGAATGAGCCCCCAGATACAGAATTAGACAAGACAATCAGGAGTTTCCTGCCATTGACATTTGCATGAACTTTGGTAAGGTCACTGATGTCCTCCTGGATTTCTCTACCTGTAAATAAGTATAACAGTATCTATTTCAGTATAGAAGTGTCTATCCCAGTCCATAAAACACTTTGGGGTATGAAGTCAGGCTGGCTAAATGGGTGATTATTTATGTGCTTGCAGCCTTCCTTATTGGTTGCATACCAACACATCAATGAGCCAACGCTGGACTTTTTTTTTTTTTAATGCAGGATACTGGATTTAGCTTGAATGCTGAAATTTGAATAAATCAGGGACTTTCAGCAAAGAACAATGAAGAGTAAGTTACATCCCATTCCTTCCTGAAAATCTAAAATTGCCCAGATTAAAAATATATTTTGTAAACCCAAGCTGACACTTGCATAAGGAAAAAGAGCTGACATCATTAGCTTTGTTTGTTTCAGGTCTTGATGCTGAGAATGTGCAGAACTCCAGCCCTTTGGGCTTGCACATTTAGTGTTCTGAGTGATGTGACACTAAAATTGCCAGAACATTTGCAACCTTTCACCCAGCAGCCTTTATATGACAGGCAACTTTGGGAATAAGGACTGGTCCTGTGTGGAGTTAGAGAAACCATTCATATCCACAGGGCAAATAGTGCCAATGAGAAGCATCAGACAACGTGGACATTTAAGAAGAACCTGTAAAATCACATCAACAAACGGTTTTCCAGATACAAACTCCAGGCAGGAGCCATGAAGTGTTTCAAGTGAGTTGTGAGATGAAGGGAAAGGTACAGCTGGCTGGAGATGAAGGTTGGGCAATGGTGCATTTTGACACAAGTTTCTTTTTGAGGACAGAAGGAGCATCACATGCTAATTTTTGACAGGTATTTTGATGGATAAGATTCAATCAAGAATTTAGATTTTTAAGGAGAGGTGACAAGGAATAAGAATAAGGGAAGCCTAAATCCCAGAATGCCATAGACCGAGGCAGAGAGGATAAATCAAACAAACCCTCTATGTACAGAGGACAAGGAGGAGAAGAAAGGCAAGGGGAACACGGAAGGAAGATAGAAGAGCTTGTGAGTAAGTGAAGTAGTAATGAGAGAAGGGACATTGTACCAAGAGTAAAAGAGGAAATTTAGGGATGGCAGAGAGCTGGAGTGCAGTGTGGGCAGGAGCTCAGTCAGGAGTTCTCTGCCTGGCTGGGTATTTGGCCAGGCAGAGAAGGATTACTTTAATAATTGTGTGAATACTCTTCCTTGGACAAAGAGGGATTTTCCAGTGTAACTTACAATTCTTCATAAAGTTACTTTATAAAGCAGTTTAAATAACTTAATGAAAGCATGTTGTTACAGCAGTCTTACTAGGAAGCATCCTTGTGAGAGTAAATGAAAGTAAGAATTAGTGCTCTCCCTGCATCAAGACATCATGTAGAAAATTTCTGTGACAACAGATTTCATTGTGAGAATGGAAGGTACAAGGTAAGAAAAAACATCAGTTACCAACTACAAATCAGACATTTCCACCAATGGAAGTCAAACAAGCCATGAATCTCCCACCCTCAAATTAATCTCAAATGCATTGGCAATTATAAACTGAATTTCTTTAGTGAACTCTTAGAGCATAAATTCATCTTCAGAAGGGTCAGGAAATAATCAGAAGCTGAATCACAAATATCAGAATGTGATATTGACAGGGCAGAATGAAATCTCTGGTTTGTCTACTCTGTTGACTACTGTGCAGACTCGGCTCATAAAAAAAATCATAGTTATACAGAATGAAAAATTCACTTTTCATGTTTATAACTTAGCAATTATATCATGAAGAGTGTGAAGATATCAGCTATTTCTCTTATATGTGAAACAAACTCCTAGCCCTCAGTAGGTAATTTCTTTCTACAGGTTTGCTCTCTTTTTGGGGCCAGAAGGGAAGAAAATTATATTCTATTTTCCTTCCTCACAGACCATAACATTGTTCACAGAACACAACATAACTGTATTGTATTCCAAATCTGAACCTACAGCTTTTTTCCAGTTTAACTTATTCTAGGCTGCTCTAATTACTAACAGGACTCTAATTAGTCAAGAAATTTCTTGACAGTTTTTGTGGTTAATTTTTTAAAGAAGCATAATAGAAATTATATGGAGACCTGAGAATGGGTTTGTACATACCCAAGTGGAGGTAAGTAAAACCAAGACTGGAGCTGTTTTAGAAACTTCTTTACATACACGCTGAGGAAAAAGTAGTGAGGACTTTCCCTTGTGCTGGGTGAATAATGTTTGAGCCTAATGTGAGCCTTACCTCATGTAGGCTGGAGCATCACCTGGAATAATAAACAGGATTCAAGGCTTTTTTCTGTATCCTCAGATAAATAAATATGCAATGAAAAGTTCAGTCTAAAGCGTATTCCCATCAATCCAGATATGTGCACAGACTTTCTGAACCAAAGCCTTAATTTTTTAAGGAAAGCCACTTCTGAGAGCCCATCTGCCTGCACAGACCACTTTCAGAATCAGAATTCTAACCTTTAGCCTTTACCCAGGGCAAAATCTCACCCACTTGCAGGGAAACCTGCAAGACCCGGCCCCAATATGTTGCTGAAATAGGTTGAAGAAGCACCAGGGGGTCTGTCTCCCAACAGGGCTGTTAGCAGAGGTCTTTGAATATTGGTACATCCCCCTGCCCAGCCGATCCAAGGAGCTGAGCTCCCCCAAAGGTGTCCTCATTTGGAGCCAGAGAAGAGCCCAGTGAAGGAGCTGGGCTGAAATCTGCTTGGTGGTGCAGATCACTTCTTCCACCATCTCCACTGCTGTGCAAACACCATGGCCGTGCTGAGGGAAGCTTTGTGGTCGTTTTAGAGTGAGATCAAAGTTCATCTGCCTTGCTTCTCCCCCTGGATAATGTTAATGCACTTGGAGCAGCCATGCAGGGCAAGAGGTGACCTGTTTTAGAAGAGCTGGCCTCTGATGTCACCCATGGGCTCTGCAGTGGTCTCATCCAGCAAAGGCTTATCTCATCCAGATAAGTGCCCTGCTTGCTTTCCCCTCAGCAAGAGCAAATAAAAGCCTTTTCTGTGGGGTTTCAGTCAGGCACTGGAGAAACAGAATAGGTCAGAGAGGCCAGTTTTTACACAAAAGAAACTCAGTAAGAGGCTGGTATAATTGTTGGAGAAAGCTTCTTGTAGAGAGTTTGGAATTTTCCTTGGGAAAACATAGCTGAGCAGATAAAAATCACAGGGGGCTGATAGATTTGTGCTCAGGCAATTTTAGAAACTAAAACCAGAAAATAATCCTTCATTCGGCTGCTATTTAATGACAGAATAAGATGAAGTTTTTGAAAATTATGTTTCGGCCATTTCACATTTCAATTTCTCCATTAGTAAAAGAAAATAAATATTTTTTGATCAACCAGTATACTGGTGTTTGACCACCACAATCTGTATTAGTCATGGTATTTGTAAAACAAGCTCACTGAACTCTGAATTAGAAACTGACCGACATAATATTTGGGTTTTCTGCTATCACAACTGCTTTTCCTATCTTCTAGAAGACATAGCAAGATCAAAAAGCATGTAATGCTTTCTTTTTGCCAGAGTCCTAATTACACATTGCCACATCAGCTAGCATCTCATCACTTTTTACTAAACCACAGAGGTAGGAAAAGGAAAAAAATTCAGAAAAGACCATCATAAAAATTCTTACATAGATAATTGTTTGATTTTCTCTTGCTGGCTTTTATTTGCCAGTGTCTATCAATGAGAACTTGACTACGTGTTTAGATGGGTAAGCGTAATCTATTTTGGATGAAGGTGGGGACATTACAAACAATCTGAATGTATTTGTTTAGATCACATCATTCTCAGAAAGGAATTATACTGCCTGATTCACCATCTTGTTATTCCAGCTTAATGCCAGACTCATGGAAATCAGTCTCATTTCACTGGCATGAAATTAGAATACAAGAGTGATGAATCAGGTCTGTAGCCTTACCACAGAGCAATCATTAATTATTACAACAAGCACAAAAGTCATCCTTCTCATAAGCATTTTTGTTCCAAATTTTTCATTCTCCTTCCCTAAAATACATGATAAATATTAATATAATACAAATTCTAAGAAGTACCATAAATCAAGTATAGGTCCTCAAAATATATTTTGAAAGAGAATTAAAATTTGATTATTTCCTCATTTCTTAAAAAAGGACTTACTTTTCTGCCTCTTGTCTTGATGTTGTATTTCTGCCTGAATTTGTGGCCTTCCAGTCGCTGCCAGTTCTGTAAGGCTTTATTCTGATCTGTCCTGGCTTTGAATGACCGGACATGAAATGGATTTTGTGGAAAAACCTGTCATGAAAAGAATAGTTCCATGCAGAATTTTCTTTTTCTGAAACACAAGAGGCCCTGTTCAACTGCATGAGAGAGGGTCAGGTGAGCAAGGCACTGGGAACAGAATTCCTGATGTGAAGTCCTGGATATAGGGACAATTCCAGAGCTGGCAGGTCTTCCCAGAGGTAATCAACGCAGGGATGAATGTGCATGAAATAAATATTCTGTTTTGACAACTAATGTAAAGATTGGCTTTAATTCACAATATAAACAATGCTTGAAGATGTTTTCATCTAGTTGCTTTCTAAGCAGCACAAAATCCTTTTTGGTGAAGGAAATGGAGATGGCTTCCAAAGACTGACTGACTAAATAAAATTAACCAGGAGGAGGTGTTTTATTTTTTCTTTTGATCTCTCAGATGAGACATTTTCTGGACCAGACAAAATTCTCTGACTAAATTTCCAGGAGTGACTCTGAGCCAAACTTTTCATGTAACTTGCAGCTGACCAGTGCGGGCTCCTGGCATAAGAGCTGGCAGGAGCCCCTGGCAGCACCACAGGGTGTCACCACGGGCAGAAACTCTGGATCAGGGTTTGCCTCCACATTGCTTTGAAGCTCCCTAAAATTTACTCATCCCAAAGAGTAACCACTTATTTAACAGCAAAATATTTCCTTCTGTTTCCAGCATGCCTGAGTTAAGTTCAATCAGAAATCAGAGGTGTCTGCTATGGTCTGACCCTTGGCAAAGAGGAATTCATCAGAGCCTGGTTCTGCTGGGTGTTGAGGGGAGCTGAGGGGTGTCACAGGCAAAATGAGACCCACAGGAGTTCAACACGTGCTCAGTGCAAATCCTGCACCAGCAAAGCAAACTGGGCAAAGGGGAATGTCGGAGAGAAGTGAAAGACAATCATTTTATCACTGGCTTTATTAGCTCATAAGCAACAGCAAATTTTGCCATCGACTTAAAAGTCAGCATTTTATCCTATATATACAGCATGAACTGATAAAAAAACAAAGAGAAAAGGCAAAATATCTTCTCATTTACTAAATAGTTCTAGAGTTAGTGCAACTGGGAAAGAACTTCATCCATACATAAATTGCCTCCTAGTCAAAAGTCTTGCTCATTTTCTATGCTAAGTAATAACAGTCATCTCAATATTCACTACACCATTGAAGGTCCAGGTTAGTACATTCAAACAAGTAAAAATAAATGACACAAACAGAAGAAAACTGCTGAGATTACTGATGTGAAAATTAAAATCCTTGGTCTATTGGGAAAGCTGTTGATAAACTCAGGTTTCCAAATGAGTAAAGTAAGACTTAAAGATATGTGAGGGTCAACATCTGACCCTTTTATGAACAGCTACTTAGAATGATTAAAATCTCCCATTTAGATTGAAACACATATTAGAAAAACATCCCTTATTCTTCCAGCAAATAAATGTAAACCAGGATGATGCAGATTTTCCGGAATGAACCAGCAGGGAACTGGACAGCCATCTTTTCTGGGCACCCCAAACAGTGTTAAGGAGACAAACTATGCTACAAGGAAACCTTAGAAAATTAGAATTTCACAGGCACACAGAACGAGGAAAAGGACAAAGACTGCAAAGTAGACCTAAATCACAAAATGTTGTCTCAAAGTCGTCTGACTGTGTAGAAGGAGAACTCACCTCATTGTGAGGTTACATTGACATAGGGGCTATTCTGACACGACAGACATCACTAAAAACTGCATCTTTGCTGTATGGACCAAGGGCAGTTTCCACACTCACAGCATACTCCCACCTGGCCTGAAACCTGGCAGTGAGAGACAAGACTCACATGAAGGAAATAGGAGAGTAGTGGAGATAAAAAAGAGTTTTGAGAAGTTAGAAGGCCAGAGCTGTGGAGAGCTGGCAAATACTCAGAGGAACAGGTTCAAAGATCAGAAACATGAGTCTGCAATGAGTGTCCCCAGGTAAAACAAACTGCCAGACTACTATTTTTTTTGTTAATGATTGCTACTGTTTAACCAAATGTACCAAACACTCATACTCAAAAAACTTCCCAAGCAGCTTGCAATTATTTTTTTACATTGATGAAGTCATAAAAATATTATTGGTTGTGAAAAGACTTAATGGTGTAATTAAGTACTTTCAAATACAGGAGGAAGAAAAGTACCTTGAGCAGAGAGCTACCCAGGGCTGTGAGTCCATCAGTAACACTGCATAGTATTAGTAAAGTGCTACTTTGCATCTGCTTGCTTGCTTTAGCTTCAGTCTATGCTCAAATGACTGAAGAGGCTGAAGATCTAACTACAATACTGAGACAAAGATCTTGAAGTAAAATTAATTATTACCAGAAATATAGTGCTAGCAAATCCAAGGATAAACTTTGAAGTGATTTTCTAATAACTTCATGTGCAGGAATCAGTTGTGATGGAAAATGGCTCAGAATTGACCTACCAATCATAGTCTTTGTATCAGTGTTACAGCTGCAAATGCCATCACTGTGAGTGGTTCCTTTCTTGGCTGGGAGCTGTAGGAATATTCCAAGCTCTAAAATAAAAACCACCAGCAGCAGCCAAAATCAAAGAAACCCCATCCAAACATTTCTTAGCATGCTACAGCTCATAAAACCATTTAAAATGTATCCTATGTGAATGTGTTTGTACATTCTGGAAAGTGGCATTTGCCATGGGAGAAGAAAACATACAGAACAATAAAATTTTTCCTCAGCCAGTGATTATTATTGCTGTCCTAGCAATTTTGTTCCTTTTGGAATAATACCTCAAGGATTTCAGTAAGAATGCATTGTAAAGCTAGTCCTGGCCAACTGCTTGTGGCTTGCTTGTGGTTAGAATGCACATGCAGGGAGTTCCTCACATACATGTATCATCTTACATGGGAATCAAGTCAGCTACTAATAATAGTTCTTCTGGGGGGTTAGGACCCTTTTTTACAAAAAAAAAAAAAAAAAAAAAAAAAAAAAAAAAAAAAAGATGCAAATATCAGTTTTGCAAAGCCATTGCTGGGTTTTCCAAGCTTTCAAAGAGTCAGCAAAACCATAATCCATAATCTCATTCTTGCCTTAAGCACAACTAGGAGGGCTAGAACAGCCCAGGGCAATCATCTTTAGCTCAGAATAAATCAGCTGCAATTTCCAAAAGCATTTTTCAGAATTTCTGCTAATCTTACTACATACCACAGACAGAGGGGACTGTGGCTTTTGCTTTATGCATCTCCATCCTTACTGTCACAGTCAGAAACACCTTGCTGTGATTCCTTTGGAATGAACCACATGCTCCTATGGGATAAGCTGAACACATTAAAGCTTGAGTCACAAACCAGCATCAGCATTTCAGGGGGCTTGAAAGTACACCTCTGAACAGGAACAGCCTGCTTGCTGCCTACTGTATTTCAAAGACAGTAAAAACCTAATGTTGGTTAGGATCAAAAATCGTTCAGGTCACAATTCTTTAAAGGAGAAAGAGAAACTCTTTATTCTCCCTACCCAGCCCCATCCCCCTCCCCTGCCCCTTCCTTTTGGTTCATCAGTACAATTCCACTTGGAAGAGAAAAGGATACAAATTAGCACTTAGTAATACAAAGGTGTTGCTCCCAAACCAACTGGGCTTTTAGGTTAAATGGCTCCCTGATTCTGCAGCTGTCCCGCAGATCCTAATACAAAAGGGAAAAGGCAGAACAAGTGTTTCAGCTGATCCCAGAGGAGCTTCCCTGTGGAGGTGGCCAAGGAAAGAGCAGGACAGGTTGATCCAAAGCTTTGCTTTCTACCACTACCTGAGAGCAGCTATGGCAGGGAATGTCAGAAAGACTTGAAGGGATGCTATCCCTACATGCCACTGAGTGCTGGAGGCTCAGTGCAGCCATGTGTGGGCTATAGGATGTCCAGGTTCCAGGATAAGCCACACTGTAGGGTGCAATTGAGCTCACTGCTATATTGAACTTTCCATCTGCCTTGCTCACATGCATTTCTGTGTGACTTTGCTTGTCTTATCAGAACTAAGGACGTGGCCTCAGGTAAAAATCACAACCTCTACAATGCTCCTTCATCTACTTAACACTGCTGACTCTGTTAGTGCCATGTGGTTCCACAAGATGAATAATGCCAAGGTATCAATTCTCTGTGGGACGTCTGCATGCTGGGTATCCCATGGAAAACATGAACAAGGAAGGAGCTGGTCACTGTGCTTCATTCTGCTACTCCGATAGTCTCGTGATCCTCCAGTGAAGACATTTGAGAAAAAAATCAGAAGTGATTTTAGGTACAGACACAGAAAGAGGAAGTTTTGAAGGGGAGAAGGAGAAAACAGAGCTCCTTTCGATAGACATAAAGCTTAATTCTACCCCAGAACTGCTTTGGTTACTGTAAAAAGAGACTCGACTGGTCCATCAGATCTTGTTTCCATCAGCTGATGACACAGGCAGCTCAGACTCACAGGAAAGCAAAGCTCTGCAGCTCCCTGCACTCTCACTGAGTTTCTGCAGCCATCTGCATCTGGCAAAGTCTTTCAGGACTGATGGGTTCCCTTTGTTTTGTCTCTGCTAGCTTTAGGTCCAGATTCATTGAATTCCCACTTTTGATGCATTTTGAAGTCAAGTTTCAACATCAGTTACGCCATACAAAGAGTTAAATTCTGTCTCTAAAAGCTCAATAAATGGGCTACCTTGATTGATGTTTTAAGTGCAACCCCTTCCCAATATTCTGAACATAATGAGGTTAGTGCTAAAAGCTGGATTCTCTCTCATCTATCTGCATTATCTATTTATTCCGCACACGTCACCATGGTAAATGAGGGCTGCATTAAGTACTAAATAGCAGAGGTCAGAAAAACCCTGTGTTGTATTCTTTTCCCCTCAGCAAGGCTAAAACATCTATTAATGGATTTTAGTTTATTACCTGATGTGAACTAAAAAAATACATTGAAAATACTAGTATTAGCACATTACTGAAGTTTGATTTAAACATAATCTCAAAAAAACCTATCTTGACATTCTTATTTTGAAAAATTTATCCTATGTTATGTTTAAATAGACTCAATTTCAAATATTATTTGAATATTTTTCCATTAAATACTCCTCCCCACAAAAAAACCAGAATCTTTGCCACAGGCTAAACTAGACTTATTTTGATCCAAAGTCTTCTTTTAAAATGCCATAACACCCCAAATTGTATGCTCATGTAGTTGTATTAAATATAGCTTAAGTATTTTAGCTATAAGAATTAACTACACTTAAGCATTCCGGTTTTTAACTAGAAAACTCACCATTTATTCCAAACTCTCAGCAAAACAAGCTATGTGAGGTGCATAAGTATTTGGAACAGTGCAAATCTGTAAAATATTTTCCTCTAGCAAAATATTTAGCCTTATGAATGCAAAGAAGTTAAGATCTGTCCCGCTGACTTCCTCAGCAGGCCAGGCAGCCATGCCCACTGCTATTCCCTACCCAGGGCACGGCTCTGTTGCTGTATACACAGAGGTGATAACAAGTGTAAACATTCCAAAAGCTTATCAGGCCTGAGCTGAATGACCAAGCAGCTGGAGAGCTGTAACGTGAAGCCATGTATATTAAAAATAATTTGCAAATAATCTCCTGGGGTGCAAGAAGGCTGTTTCTATGGTGCTTTTGTATAAGGAACAAGGAAAACAGATGAAGAGTACAAAGTTCAGCCTCTAAAAATACCACATTCACTTTCAGAAAGTTCCACGGACATTGACCTTTCCAACACAAAACCAATGGGAGGCAGGGAGCAGGAGGAACAAGTAAAATCATGGCACACATTAGAAGTTTAGCTGCACTGGTAAATAAAAAACTATTTCAATTCATTTCTTGGGTATTCAAGGCTGGAACAAGAGTAATGGATTAATGCAATTCCATCCATACTGGGAGCAAGTAAAGCTTTTGGGGTATTGGCTTCATGTCCTCTCAGCTGCACCACTTCTCTGATGTCGGCACAAATCTGAGTCCTGGCTGTGAATATCCAGCCCCTTTTTCCATCCTCCAGAGCTTTCCCAGGCAGTGTTTGCACCCTGGACTACTCCATCTCACAGAGGGACAGTAGGATCTGGTGAATGTGAGGGACGCGTTCTTGTTTTGACTAAATTTACTCACTTCAATCAACTAGGAGAAACTATTTCATGTAAAATGTACCTGTACAGTCAATTAATAAACACTGAAAATAGAGAATCATGGATAAAAACAAACACAAAAAATTCAGTAAAATAAGTGAATTTTGACCAGAATATGCACAACAGCTTTTTGTTTTGACTGTCCTTGTGTAGCTGTCAGACCTTTCACTGTTACTGACTGAAGAGACAGCCCAGGCTCTATTTGGCCTCTCTATGAAACAGTACATGTTTCCTACTGTTCCACACTATAAGATTTACACAATTGCTAAAATATTCACAGGGAATGTTTGTATTTGTGAATTACTGTGTGTGTTCAGGACCGCAAGAACTGTGAACATGCAGCTGACTGCTTTGGTGATGACCCTTGGTCTGGGCACTGCATCCCAACCAACTCAGGCCTGCTGTCCTTACTGCACTGCAGAGAGCATGACAGCTCTTCAGACAAGTGATGACAGTAAAATCCTCATCCTCTCATGAAAATGGAGCACCTTCATGAAATGGAATGTTTTCATGAATGATGAAAAAAATCCCTTTTTAAAATTCATTGTTTCTTTGTTTCTTTCTGGAGCCTGTGAGCTATTCCTTCTGTGCTGAATAAAGAAGAACTCAAGAACAGGCTCTTGATTTTTGTTTTTTTTTTAAGTCCTTGAGCTTTCCTTTTAGGTTTCATGGAGTCTGTATTCACACTGCATATATGTGAGGAACTTTTGCTGCGCCTTGTCCCAGGGAATTCAGTGGATCTGAGGAGCAGAATAAATTCAGAGTAACTCAAATGAAAAAGCATGTGAGCACAGTGAATATAGGTGAGAAAAAGGGATGCTGTTTGCCACTGAACATTTGCAGCCATGCGTCATCCTGCAAACAGCAGGATATTTTCAAGCACAGACATTTTTATCTCTGTTCTGGAACCCCTATCACCCATCAGGTCTTACACAATGTTTACTTTACATATTTCATTGTTTGACTGTGTCAGACAGTCATTTCCAGCACAGGCTGAAAGCACACGAAGGCCCTCATTGCCTTGACAAGATGTGCCTAAACTGTGAACATCCTGGTGCCTTCAGTAAGTGTACTGGGCTATACCAGCCCTCTGCTGTGAGGGGACACAAATGTTTTTCATTGCTTACTGAAATACCTCCACAGACTCCTGGACCAATATAAAAAGAGACAAAGTACTTAAATGGCATATACATTTAGCATATAGAGAGACTAACTACTTTGACAAAAAGAAGTACAGCTAATGACAGTTTTTATTCATGTACTGCTTTTCTGAATACTCTATTACCACATTAGAAACCTAAATTTGCAATTGAAAACAGCTGCTATTTGGCTTACTCACTCTCTAGTTCTTGGACCAAAGTAAGCAGTATGTCCTACCAGAATCTCAATAGTTTGAAAAACATATCAGTTTCCATGAACTCTGAGACCAAGAGTTTTCTGCTGAGATTTTTCCCAGAGAAAGTATAGCAGAACTGTTTGACAATGCTCAGAAACACATGCCTCCTACTAAGTAGGTCTTTTCTTGAGCTCAGTTTATTTTGTCTTTGAAAGAAAATAAAACTGTGATCATTAGATCTAAACCCAAACTTACTCATTCACCTAGAAGCATGATCCAACTAATATTAGTCACAAACCTTAATACTGGGCAAAGTGACTCACATTAATCCCATCAAGAATGTGTTGCTGGTACAGTTTGCATCAGCAGAAAAGCACATCTGTCTGTGGTAATGAGATTTATTGTGCAGGGAAAGTCTGGGATTGTCTAAAACCAATTTAGCATTGAAACCTCAACTACTTTGGGTTGTCATGGAATTGACAAAGGTGTAAGGACAGATTTTCCTCTCACCAGTCACCTGGCTGTGCTGTTTGCTCCTGCACTAAATCTGAGATTGCCCATGAGGCATCTCAGCAGAGCTCTGGGGAAGTGACAGTAAACCAGAGGATTGGTTTGGATTACTTCTGGATAACCAAAAATCAGCTAGGAATGAGAAAGCAAAACTGCTAATGCCCAAACACAAGCCCTGAGTACCTTCCTTGTTCAGAGACAGGTACAGATTTCTTCAAGTTATGATTTCCAGCATTCAGTAAGCTCAGATGTACTGTGCTATGCTGGGAAGGTATGTTTGATATTGCTTTTGCAGTTATAATATACCCTGAAATGAGATTTGCAAAGCCCAAAAAGGCACCTGTATTTCTAAACACAGAATAACATTTACATTAAAAGCAAGGAAGTCAAAACAGGCAACAAAGGAGAAAGGGGAGCTGGAAACAGCAAATACATAGAAAATTTAAATACACAGAAGTTTGTCCTAATGTTTACCCATATTCCAATGCTTCAAGAAGACTGAACACTTTGACATAAGTTGAAGAGCCTTTGCCAGCCAGACTGTTTGATGTTGTGCTGGCTCTGTGACAAAGGCAGTCTGTACAGAACACTGGCATTGTTTCCTGATCAAAGCGAGCCCTAATGCTATTACCCCTGAGCTGTGGTCTGACGTGCTTTCTTCCCTCAGCTATCAGTTCTCTACTCTGCTACCAGCCTTTTCTTGAGCTATTGCATTTTGATATTCTGCTGTTTTAAAGCATGCTCAGATGTTTATTCCATACATAATAATTTCAGACAAATAGGAACTGATATTCCTATATTTTTTGCTATGCTGGGCATGGAGACAGGAGGTTGTGCATACACAGAAAAGTCTGCTTGTGATGGTGATACTCAGTTTCTGTTGAAGTTCTCCAAGGATATTGCAAGGGAAAAGGAAGGAGGAGAGCTTTAACAAGTTTTGGATTAGACACTTGTGCAATGTAATAGTTAAATATGTCTTTAAAACTAAGGATGTGTTTATGTTCCTTCTATAAGAGGCTGGTGTAGAGCAACTGTGGCTATAGCAGGATGTGAGTGGATCACCCTAGTAACCCATGCACCACCATCACAGGATGAGATGCTGCCTATTTGTGTAACTCTCTCACTTTATACTTGTCTTTGCCTTCACAGATAGTAAAAGGGTCTTATAATTTCAAATAAAAGTAAACTGATTTGATATTTCAAAATCAAACATCAGATGCTCAGAAAATAGAGCTCCATTGATGGCAACTGAAGCACAATAGATTTAAGTGGCTTCATAACCCAAGTCTCAGTTTGCTAGTGCTAGTTTCTCTGCTCAAATGTGACACAACCCATCTAAGAGCCCTTTACACAGAACTTGCAGGTAGAGTTAAGGGTTTCTTCATTGCTATGTTGCTTCACAAGGTTATATTGTCCACTGCAATCACTGTTGCTGCTGCAACTCAAATTTCTCTTTTGTTGACTGTGATTGCACTTATCCATGATGCCAGCCAGAGTGAGCATGAGGAAATGTGAGAGTCAGTGATGCTGCAGGCTGGATATGAGCTCCTGTAGCCACATTTCACCTGACTTTAAAACCTTCAGTGTGGTCTAACACTGCCTCCTTGAAAACAAGGAAATCAAGCAGACTCTTCTTAAAGTTTTTGAGCAGCTGTCATTGGCTTAAAATTACTTAGGCTTAGTAAATATTCCATCTTCACTTTTTAGCACAATTGACCTGACCTAAATAGGTGAAGACATATCCCTACCAAAGCTGTAACAGGCATCAGGGATGGATGAGAAAACCTAATAGAAAACAACTTTTAGATCTTTTACAGAATAACTCAAACTGAATTTATTATGAAGTTCTTAAATGTCCAAACACATTTTATTGCCCTCTGGTTTCCAGATGGGTGTGCATCCAGAACACCAGAATACCACAAATATGCTACTTTTTTTTTCCCAGCTGCAATCAGAAACAGCTGTAACAGAAGGCTATAGAAAAATCTGATTCTTAGAGTATGTCTGTCTCTGGTTTTCTAAAAAAGAGACATTTAGATAATTTGGATAAACTTTGCAGGGGCATTCAAACATTTAGGATTGCATTAGGACACATTTCAAACTCTTGGAAGCATACCCTTGACTAGCTCCTTGCTCCTAATGAAGGAAGTTGAATACTGCAGTGGGTAAAATTCAGGGGACAGGACTCAAATTTAGCCTAGCTTTAATAAAAAAAGGGTGGCTCTGTTAGTATCACTGGAATTCTCTACTGCTCAGTTTTCCCATTTTTCTAGGGAATCACACTTTTAAAGCAATTTGTTGGATTGTGAAGTTAGCGCCCCTACTTTTTTTTTTTAATTAACTGTATCCATTTGCAGTGATGAATTTACTATTTTTGGAGACAAATTTTATTCATCATCCCCCTGAATTCTATTCAAAATCCAGTAACTGATCAGTATTTTGGGGTTTAATCAGCAAGGTGTCAAGAGGCCCTAGGACCAGCTGACTCTGAAAGTTGAAGGCACACAACCACCTCAGAAGCTGTACAGCACCTTGCAAGAGGAAGGCCACAAGGGCTTTATTTAGTATTTACACATCCATTGAAACCTATTGTCTGCCTCTCCAAGCTGGCTTTACAGTCCTTTTACTCAGCAGGCTTCCAGAGCTACCTGCACACACCCTGCTCAAAACACTTGCCCATATTAAGCAAATGACCCCCTGTGGAAATCTGCATGAACCTCATGGTGAAGGGAAGGAAAATGAAGCTGCTTTTAAAGTTTCAATTTTTATTCAGTTTTATGGAAAATTTTAAATCAGAACAAAGTTATAGTTTAGCCAAATAATAAATTAATTCCTATTAGTTCCAAGTATCTAGAATGAACAAATAATATCTAAATAAACAAATCTAAGTAAGTGAAGACAAATATTAACTCATGGGCTTATATGGAAGTTGGCTGAAACCTGCAACAATCCTGACTCATAATAAAAATGATTTATTTAAAGCCTTATTATGAACATTGCAGGAAAGGTGAAAACAGACATGTACCACTTTGTTTACAGTAAAATTTCCTGTAAATTAAAGAGTTCTTATTCTTTGTTTGCTTTTGATTTGGTATTGTACCAAGTATCTGTTTATAAAAGGAAATATGACAGTACAAAGTGTACAAAGTGAATTGCAGAAGAGATTAACAGTCAAGGTGAATTTGCTTTAAATTAAGTCCTAGCAACATAGTATAAATCCCATTATTATCCTATATAGGTAAAGAAAGTCAGTTCAAAGCAGATCATGCAGAGTTTGTGAGAGCTGAATTACCTGAAATTCAGAACCAAAAGCTACTCCCCAAAAAGATTTTAAAAAATATTAAGGTGACTAAGATATTTGGCAGGAAAAAAATGTTGCAGAGAACAACAAAGGAAAAGTTTGGTATAAATGAGGCACCATGTTCCAAGGGATTAAGTATTGAGGATTTTCCCCTTCTTGTGGTTTTCTTGTTTATAACACTCCCTAAACAGCTTATTAAGGGATCGTTCTGTAGTCATATTTATATGATAAAGTATGTCTCAACCTCAAATCATCCCATCCCGCAGGGAATCTTCTGTGGGGACTCCTGGATGAAGATAATGTGTTCACAGTTGAAAAAGAATAATGAAAAAACACATTATATATTTTATCAGGAAACTAGAAGAGAATCTATTTTGTAGAAACAACTCATTGGGTTGAATTAACATTGGATCCAACCTGGCATCTCTAGAGATAGAACTTCAGGGTCTCCAACGTCTCCACCCAGGGAAAGGAAATATTTGTGGGTGGAAGAACTGGATCTGGGTCATATTAATTCTCCTTCTACATATAACCAAGATTGACATGGAGGATAAAATTGTGAAATCAGTGACATTATCTGAAGGCCAGGATTTACCTGTGTTTGCGGGGTTTACTCCACACAGTCCTAGGACCCATTGTTTGATATTTAGAGCTAAAAAGTTAATACTGGATTTTTAAAATCCTGTAGTTAATTAAACCAGTTTGCAGCCAATCCTGTGTGTACAAGTTCTGTGGTTTAGAAGGTATGTTAGCACTCACCTGGGGGCATGTGCTCATTCATGATGACGAGTGATGCTGGCGTGGGCCTTCTTTTCCTGATCTGTAATGGATATAAACCAAGGAGAGTCATTAGGGCCCATCAATTGCCACACACACAAAGCAAAGCAAAGCAAAAAATCTGTCTGGTGTCCTCCCGAGTATAGACTAGGCAAAGTTACAAAGGAAACTATTTAAAGAGCAGCAGCACTTCACTGTCTTACTGACAGCTTGTCTGGTCTGACACTAAGCAGGGTCATGCTGCTGCTTGTTCAGGGAGAACAAAGACATGGGGAGAGCTGTCCAAAATACCTTTAGGATTTGTAATAATCTTGACTTCAGTTTTTTGGATATTTATTGCTGAAAAATATCAGTTGTATCTTAAAATTTTGACATTTAGCTTTGCATCAGGAAGATGATTTCATAGTTTCTGATCTTGTATGTTCAAATGCTTAGTACTGCCATAGCTCTCTCAAGTAATAATTAACATTTTGCAGGCACATTTCAGAATTTTGCAGGTATGCCTTCCAGTGAAGTCATGTTTATAAAATGTTGTCAGAGGTGTTACTACAGTAACATTCTTTAACAAAAAATACTCCAGTATTAAAAGAGTATTTCCAATATAGCAGATTTTACATACCAATACATAATCCTGAATTGTATACAATTCTTCAGAGTTTATCTGGGTAATTGCTTTTGTTGCATTAACAGTGGCTGAACTACATGGTATTGGAATAATGCACACATTTGCACTGAAAACTTTTTTTTTTGCTTCACAAAAGCCTCCAGGCCTGATATTCTATTGAATATAAGACAGGGACCAGAAGCATTTAAGCTAGAAATGGTTCTGACACAAAACCTCAATGTCAGTGCATTTGTTCTTTTTTATTTGCTGAGCCAACATCTGTATTTAGCGAGGTTCAAATTTTGCTTTCAGAGGTGTAAATGGAAAGTTACATCATCAGGGTTAATGGGTTTATTCTAGATTAGTGTAACTGTAGCTGACCGTAGAATTTACTATTTTAATTTCATCACACACCCACAGTGAAACTGTATAGCACTTGGAATAAAACTCATAGCAGCAAAAAAAAAAAAGGACTGCCCATAAATACCAGGCAGAAAATAGGCTACAGCATTTCAACAGCAATGGGAATTCCAGGAAATCCTAATCCTATGGTTCTCACAAATATCAGAAAAACACCAGAACACATTCTGCTTGAATTCATTGTAGAACTGTTCTATGAGGTATGGACATCTCGCAGCTCAGAAGTGCCTAGAGAGAAAATGAGGATCCACAACAATTCTTTTCTTTACCCTTCTAATATTTTGCATTAATGGTCTCTCCCAACTCATTGTTTTCTGGAAAAGGTCTCTGCCTTTTAGGAGACACAACATCAGGATATTCAGGAAACCCGATAATTGTCCTAAAGGTGCAAATAATTTCACGGCTACTGGTATGGAACTTTCAAGGTTATAATGTTCCCCTGGTATCATCTAAAATCAGACGTACCCAAATAGAAGTAAATGTTGAGGACAACTCGCACAGAGAGAAATATACTGGGTCACCTAATTAAGATTTATACAGTTTTCTCACAAGACTGCCTGTGAACTCTTATTAGGCATATCTACACATATCTGCACACAGCAATAGATATCTTTTCCTCCTTAGATGTCTGTACTGACATATATATACTTATATATATATATATATAGATTATATATATATATTATTATATTTATTTTTTGGGAGTGAGTTGAAACCTAAAATAGCACACACATTATTCCAGCAAGGACATAAGTGTGGCATATTGCCACATGTATTTTTTTTGAGGCATGTACAATACTGTAAAAATTACTTAAAGACTGTAAAAAATAATGAGAAATACAGGAAGTAACTGAAATTATGACTATTGTGCAAAACATTAGTTGTACTTTCTCATGTTAAAATGAAAAGTGAATAAGATGTTTTCCTGGTATTTCTGTTAGGTATCTATTATGAACTTTATGCTTTGCTTTATGTACATGTAATAATAATAATGTACTTATGTAATTAATGTACTTATGTACATATAATAATAATAATGTACTTGATTTGTTGAGAATGTATTCATTGAGTGTATTCATGTGAAATGTAAGTATTAGGTTAGAAGTGCAGTTACAAAAAAGGCACAACAAATATACATTAATAAACCTACCAAATGTGCAGAAGCCTTGTTCTGGCTAGAGGACATATCCTTCTCCCTCTTTAAGTACATCAAACATCACTATAACCTCTAGAGTATTTCATCTACAGTTTCACTAATATAAGCTGGAAAAGCCTTTAGGCCAGAAGTATCATTTGTGCTCACCCACGTCTTGCCCCATTCCCTCGGAACAGCGAAGGAAACTCATCCTCCTTACCTGCTCAGCTGCCTCAGGGTCTATTTGGCTCTGGAACAGGGGCACAGCAAACTGTATTTTTTTGGGGCTGTTGGGCTCCATGGTGATGCTGAGGTGAGACAGACGAGAGGAGAGGTTGGAGCTGGAGGCTGGGTCCGTGCCTGTGCCCGGCGCCGTGGCCACGGCCAGGCTGGGAGCTCGGCAGGAGCAGCTGCAACTCCCGACTTAGCCCGGGAATCTGCGCCAGCCCAGCGGCTCCCGTATTCCACATCCACAGAGATGCCACTGCCTTGGCTATTTGCTTTTTTTTCCCCCCTCTCCCCTCTCTTCAGCAGCCCTTCAGATCCTCTCAGCAGAAAGCTGAAAGGAACAATAAGCTAATTGTGTACCAGCTCACTTCCACATATGCCAAGCATTCACTCAGAAGCTAATTGAAAATGCAATACTAGCATTGCATGGCCTGGAGCCTTGGGATTTGAAAAAGAGGATCTCTCCACCGTATATTACTAACTGGCTGCTCAGAAGTGCAATGCAAGCTCCCTCTGAGTATTGCTGATGGGCTCTTAATTATTGATGAACACAAATCAGGAAGTTTTCAGATTTTGGGGGTGGAGGTAGCAGAAGGGGTGGATTCAAAAATTCGATCTCTGTTACAGTGTGCCAGAACCGCTCTCCTCTTTTCACATATCAAACAATTCCCTTTGCTCTATTTTTTTAATCCTACACTTTTAGACTCTACTAAATATTACAGGGAGATTTTTGGTGATGATGCTACAGAGTTGCCCACAATTTCTTGACACTTTTCTGGTGGGTTTGCACCTTAGGCCTGGTTTTCATATTTAGACTGTGATTACTTTTGGTGGGCTCCATTTCACATGATCCAGATACTGAGAACACTCACATTTGAGCCAGCTCTCTGGGCTCCCTCATGCTAAGCACATCAACAGGCATCTCGCTCTATCCAAGTCAAGTGGGATATAGTGTTTACTTAAGATTACATTTTCTCTCCATTAACTCTAGAAAAAGGAAAGATGATTCAGACTAGTTAAATCACTTTTGGATGACAAATTCAGAGGCTAAATCCTACTCAAGGGTACAAAATCTGTGCCTGATTCCAAGACCCAGAAATTAATTTGGTCAATCATATCAATAGTATTTATTTGTGAATATAATAGATTTTCATTTGTTATTTCATGTGAATTCAAAAGAAATGTGTGAAACAACATCCAGCAATCACTGACCTAAGCTACTTCTTTGCAAAACTCAGAGGAATTTGAAAATATTCTTTGTTCAGGCCACTGAGAGCACTAAGGATTTTCACAGTTCACCCCAAGCTTACTGAGTCACTGAGTACTTTCCCACCTGTGCCGGTGGAGGAGGCAGGGCAGGAGAGGTTTGAGGGTGAGAACAATGCACTGGCCATACACACAGAACAAACCAGCAAGTCAGACATGAAATACTTGTTTGGCTTTGATTTCTGCAAATTAAAATCATTACACATTATCAGAACACCTGTTTCTGAACAGAGGCAAGCCCACAAGCTAGCTGGTTTATGAAGGACCTGATAAAGCTTAGGAGGTGAGGATACACTTTAATCTAAGGATCCAGTTGGCTCAATGATCCAAAATAAATCTCAATGAAGGCTAAAATTCCCTTCCTCATCCAAGTCAAAGCTACTGTGAACCAGCTGACAGCTAGTAGCTGGCAACTTTCCTGTTTGATTTCTTATGACAGTTTAGGTGGCAATAATTTAGACTTTTGAATCACAGAAGAGTCTGATTGGTCGGGACCTTCTGAAGATACTTGGTCCCACCACCCCTGCCTGACACCAGGTTATTCTGGGACTTCTCAGCCTGTGTCCTGAATGTTTTTGGTGTTTAAGTGAAATACTTAGTTCTATTTACCACAACAAATAAAAGAGATGCACAAAACACTGTTATTCAGTGTTTCATATGACCATTTTTAAGGCTTCACTATTCCTATGAAGACAAAGCATAATTTGTTTTATAGACTTGTACAATTAGAGCAAGAGTGCAATTGTAAAAGTTGTGGTGGCACAATGAAGTCTAAGGCACTAAAGTAAGAGAGGCACACTCTGCTTTCACCAGGACAGGAGCTGTTTTCAGGACAGTCTAACTATCCAGTTTCACCAGTCCTTCATGCACAGATGTGCCATTGTCTTCAACAACAGCTTCAGAGATACCAGGGATGTATATACACACCAAATACACAGGGTTACACCTGGGGGAGGACATAAGCAGGGATCTGAAGTTGTGGCTCTCCTCTTGAACTTTGGTACTTGGAAGAAAATAATTGTTTTTGCAGTCCCAGATACTGTGAGAAAGATATTTTCCAGATGCGTTGCTACCATAAATATTAATAAAATGTATATTTTAAATATCAAGTTTCTCTAGAAAATACCTGTTTTCCATAAAATATCTATTCTAAATGTCTATGAAACTTCCTGTATTAAATTGTAGAATTGCAATTCAAATACGTTACTGATTACAGGAGCCATAATTATCATTGCAAAGGCTTAACATTTCTTATGCTAATGATAAAGTAATTTAAGAAAACATATTCAGATAGTAAAAATTTAATAAAATATTAAGTTCTCAAAGGATTATAACAATGTATTTCATCTTTGTATATAAGAAAAAAGCTCAACAACCTTACAAATAAAACTCAAACCAACAAAACCATTTTTTGGCAGTTTCTGAAGGGAGACAGACAACAGGACAGACCAAAACACAAGGACTTAATGGGACTGGCTAGGACTGGGCGAGAGGTCCCCCAGCAAAGTGATGTGGAAGTATTTGCTTCCTGCAGCTTTTCTCCCTGTGCCTATTTGGAGCAGGCAGCCCAGCAATCTTCACATGCACTAATACAATAACAGTATTTTTAAAATAGTATAAGAGGCATAGTGAGAGAGCACTCAGATATAGCATTTCAGGATGCCTTGGCTCCCTCTTACACCCATCTGCAGCATTAGGAGTCTGCAGGCAAAGTGCACTGACATTTTCTATAGACTGCATCATAGTCTGGGGAGAGCTGAAGGACATTTAAGTACTGATACATCCTTGTAGCTCATCTTCTGTTTTTAGTGCACTCCCCACAATTTCAGTTTCAGGGGTGTTCGTGATTCAGCTAAAACTATAATGGAATTAAAAATAATAATAACTGTCCAAGATCTTTCCTTCCTATGTCATTCACTATGCTCTGGTATGAAGCACTACCTTTTGAAATATCCTGCTGTAGGGATGAGCTGTGGAAGCACTCGTGGCATGGCTCCTGCTTGAGCTATTGCCCTGGTGTCTTAGGAAAGGTTTTTATCTTGTTTCCTGCCAAAGACAAGGCTTCTGGGATGGCAATTCAAAGGTGTGGGTTCTGCACCCTTTGCACAATTTTTGTTGTGGCTCTTATCTGTCTCAGCTCCTCTGGTGTGGTCAGAGACTACTGCAGCATCACTCTGGAGAGGAGGGCTGGAGTTCCTTGTAAAACAAACCTGCTTAAGGGTTTGGCTCCTAAATTCACCAGTGCAGATGCAGAAAGCACTAAGTTGCAGTACCCTGATCCAAGGGGCTGCCTTTGCAGAGCAAGGGCTCAGCTTGGACGTGGCAATTCTTTCAGTGTGTCTCTCAGACACAACTCTAATCCCCGTTGTAGCCACTGATATATGAGTCACTTAACAAAGATATGTTGATCTCTGCTTTCCCTGGGCTGTCCAGCTGACCCCTCTCCCCACAGCAACATGTCCCCAGCATATTGCTGGGCAGCCCCAGCAGCATCAGAGGGCCTCAATGTGCCCCCCTTTTTCTCAAAAACTGGTGAACAGCTTCTTCTCTGGCTTTGCCCAGACAGGGGCATGAGCTTCACAGCTCTTGGCGCTGGCCATGAGCAGAACGAGAGGGAGAAAGCCTGAACACTGTGCACACCATGGCTCTTCATGGACACGTTTGCCCTTTGGGACTCTGAACTATGCCTCACTAATGGGTGCTAAAATCAGATAGAAGCCTTCCAAGAATAAAAAATTACATATTCAAAATGACACTGAAATTTTCCTTTCAAAACAGCATTGCAAAGAGGGTGACTCCCACTAAGCTGTTGGAAACAGTCTGCTATTTATATATAGAAAATGCAAAGAATTTAAAATTTGCCTGGGCGGTAGAATGCAGAGCAGATCTCATCTGCCTCATGAGTACCAAGTGCTGCCACAGGCAGGTCAAGAAGAAGAACAGAAGGTCTTTCTGAGCAGTCACAGAGTCAGTAGGACATTCAGTGGGAGCTGCTGGCCTGGTAACAATCTAACACAAATTCCATTGCCAGTTTTTATCCATAGAATATAAAGTTTGGACTTGTTAATGTACTAACTATATATGTGGATACATAAAGCCTAGACAAGTAAAAAGATACAGCTATTTCTATTTATGCAAGCCCTTTAATTAAGATAACAATTCCTCAGAAATATGTTTTTAATCAGAATCAGTTTAAAGTTACTTTATCTGAGCACGGAACTTACACTGTCTATTCCAGTCTTCCTCTGAAATTCACAGCTCTCCAGAATTTGAAGTAATGTAGAAACATTTACTGCTAGATCCTATCCACAGAATACACACATTCAAAACATAGGAAATGAGCTGGATTAATGGGACATGACCTGAGTAGGCAGTCAAAAGATTCTTGCCTAATATAGACTATAGTTCAATAATGCAGAAAGCAAAATTCTGGTACTAGTTTTAAGAGGGTATTCCAGCAGGAAGAGATGCTACAATTTGCCTCCTTAACAAGAATAGGGTAAATCTAATATATCTGTCAATAAACAGAACTGTGTAGTGTACATAGGTTTTAGAATAAAATTATATTACATTATTTCCATATTAAATCTTTAATGCAAAAATTAGTCAACTATATCACTGAATTAAACAACTGAAATATAAAATTCAGTTGTTACTGTGATTTTTAAAACAAAAGTTAAAATATAGAACGCATAGAAGATAAACCAGTGAATGAACTTCCACAATTTCAGAGTCTGAGTTAGAAAATTCCTATGCCAACACACTTTCCCAGGCATAAAATGAAAAGTCACCAATTACCTATAAAAGCTCAGCATGCCAATTTCAGAACATGATCTTAAAATTCTCATTTTTGAATTTGAGACTCTTCAGATGTCCCTTCTTTCTTGCCTCCTCCTTCTTCCCCTCTGAGAACATGCTAGATCAAAAGATATCACACCAGTCCTCAAGGTCCCGCCTGCAGCATCTGCAAGGGAGGGACTGAGACACACCTGGAGGCATGCCTGGAGGACAGGATCTGGGCTTTAGAGACCTGGGCAAGGTGGCTGAGGCACATTTGTTTGCTATTTTCTATATAGGTGTTGGGAGTAGCAGGAATGGGGCTGTCAGGAGCCAAGGCTAAGTGGGCTACCTGGTATAAAAATATCACAATGCCTAAGCAGGACCTACCTTTCCTAAATCCATACTGGCTGGGCTTGATCCTTTGGTTGTCCTCTATGTGTCATGAGATTAACCCAAGTTAATCTGAACCATAGCCTTCTCTGGCACTGAGGTCAGGCTGACAGGCCTCTACTTCCCAGGATTCTCCTTCCAACACTTCTTGTAGGCGGGTGTCACATTGAGTAGTCTCCACCTGGGACTTTTCTGGTTAACCAGAACTGATGAGAAATGATGGAGAGTGGCTTGGCAAGCTCTTCCACCAGCTCCCTCTGTACCTTCAAGTGAATCCCAACTGGCCCCACAGACTCATGTTTACATGGCACAACAGGTCACTAAATGCTTCCTCTGGGATTGCATGGGCCTATTCTGCTCCCTGTCCCTATCTACCAGCTCAGGGAGCTGATTGCCTGGAGCATAACTGTCTGTTGAAGACTGAGGGAAAGTCTAAGTACCTCAGCCTTTTCTTCATCCTTGGCGACAATTTTACCCCCCATGTCCAATAAATGATGGAGCTTTTCCTCATTCTGCCTCGTTTTTAGCGTACTTATAAAATCACTCTAGATCTTTCACAGCAGTGGTCAGATTGAGTTCTAGCTGAGCTTTTGACTTACAGTATTTTTCTACGTGACCTTAATGACATCCTTGTGCTCTTCTTGAGTTGCCTGCTCCTTCTCTCAGTCTCTCTTTTGTCCTGAGTTCCAGTGAAAGCTCCGTGTTCAGCCAGGCCATTCTTCTTCCCCATCAGCTCTTCTTTCAGAACATGGGGATGGCATGCTCCTGCATCTTTAAGATTTCCTTCTTAAAGTATATCCAGCCTTGCTTGACCCCTTTGTTATTAAGGACTGATTCCCACTGACACTCTCTGAACCAGAGTCCTGAACAGGCCAAAGTCTGCTCTTTACACAAAGGCAGGTTTTGTTGAGGTTTTGTTGATCCCTCTCCTCACTTCACCAAGAATCAGAAACTACCATTTAGTGGTTCTCTGTTTGAAGGCTGTCCTGAGCACAGCATCTCTCACCAGCCCTTCTTTGTTTGTAAACAGACACCCCTTGTGGCCTTACTTACCAGCTGTGTCAGGAAGTTCTCTTCTGCACACTCCAGAACAGCCCCTCTCCTCTGCTGGAGTTCCCAGGAGATATCTGGCAAGAGAAAGCCTCCCACAAGAACACAGGCCAACGATTTTGAGACATCAGCCAGGCACTCATCGAACAGTTCATCTGCTGCCTCACGTTGGTTGGGTGTTCTGTAACAGACTCCCACCAAGATTTTTGCCTTGCTGGCCTTTCCCCCACCGATTCTCACCCACAGGCACTCAGGCTTATCATCACTATCCTTGGCTCTGCACAGAATAAACACTCCCTACAGTACAGAGCCACCCTGCTGCCTCTGCTTCCTCGCTCATCCCTTCCGAAGAGCTTAAACCATCATGGCAGCACTCCAGTCACATGAGGCATCCCAGCACATTTCTGTGAGGGATTCTATGTCATGGCTGTCCTGCTGCACAATGGTTTCCAGTTCCTCCTGTTTGTTACTGACACTGTGTGCATTGGTGTAGCAGCACATCAGCTGAGCTATCGATTCTGTCCCAGCACGGGCACACTGCCCCTAGGCCCATCCCTACTGAGCCTGGTCTTATCTCCCTCCCCCTTCCAAGCCAGCTTAAAGCCCTCTCACATCACCACTACCAACCCATGGGCTAGAATCCTTCACCCCTTTTAGCCAGTGAACCCAACCTGAACCCCTACAAGCCTGGTGCCACATGGACCAACCCATGACTGAAAAAGCCAAAATGCCACCACTGGTACAAGTCTTTAAGCCATGCGACCAGGTGGGTTCTCCTGTTACTCCTACAGCCAACAGGCAATGACAAAGGTCACTGTCATAGCAAACTTCAGAAAAGCATGCAAAATATCTCTGGCAATACTGTCTGTCTTTATTCACTGCAAATTTGGTTGAGCAATATTTATTGGCCACTAATAAAGCCGTCTGAATCTGCATATAATCCATATCAAATTCCAGGCTTGCAAAAAAAAAAAAAAAGACAACACTAATTTGCAAGGAAAGTAGCAGTTTGAATCATTAAGCAAAATAAAAAACTGTCCATGCTCAGAAAACCATTATGCTAAGTCACACAGGATAGGCATGTGTTCAATAATGATGGCTTTTCCTAAGGCACAAACAATTGTCATTAGAAGTTGATACCAGCTCAACTTAACCTATATGATAGATCCAATAAAACATTTTTTTAAACAGTTTATAGGCATTCCTATATATAAGTGTCACTCAAAAAATATTAGCTGGAAATGCCTCTAAAAATGCTTAAAATCTGTTAACCAGATTATGGAAAAAGAGGTGCTTTTATATCCATTAGTTTTAGTACAGTTTTTAGAAATGTCATTTTGAAATGTCTTTATTTTAAATTATAGCAAAACCTCAGAAATCTGACTTCCATCAGTTGGATGAAAACTTGGCAGTACTTTTCATTTCTCAGGATATATTAAACACTAGGATTTGAACTGCTGAGATCAAGCTACAAGCTTACAAGTTCTTACAAGCTACAAGACGAAATACCTCAGATACTCGGGGATGTTACCAGCAAGTGACTTCTCTTGGTGGAGTATCAGGAAGTCAGGCTGCTGTCTCCATGGAAGATGCTGCTGGCAGCTCCTGCCCAACTGCCACCAGCTCCTGAAGTGCCTTCCTCCATCACTCCCTGAGAGCTGCAGCTGTCACCTTTCTTGGAAAGCTGCTCTGAGCAGCTCAAAGGCACAGGAGCTACATAAGTGGTCAAGTGTCTTAATTGATCTGGCTGGGGGAGAGGGGAGCAGGTTGAGTGGGTTTTGGGTTTCTGCATTTGCAAAGGAAGGTTGCAGACACATGGGTCTGGCTGGCTGATCTCCTGTGGTGTTCTGGAATGGAGCTGCATGCTCATGCAAGCTGCAAAGCAAGGCAGAAATCTACTGCAGCTTACCACCTTGTATAGATTGCCACGTATCAGTGCTGCCAGAGTTTGTGTTTCAGCTTTTCAGTGTGCAGAATAAAGTTTTCAAGAAAACTCTGCCTCTACTTACAGGGATGAACTACCAACTCATCAACTTCTTGGACCAGCAACAGAAGCCAATAACTTTAAGACAGCGCTTTAAAGTGCCAACACTGCTCTCATATTTCAGGGCCCCTAAATATCTGAAAGCTTTTTCAAAAGCCAAGCCCCGAGCTTTCCTGCTGTTCCCAATTCTGTGTACTGCTCTGAGCTTTCCTGCTGTTCCCAATTCTGGGATTTGATCAAATCTATCTTATTTTGCTCAAGAGAAAACCATGCACAATACAAAACACTGACACAAATTATAGGCAAAATAAATATTTTATTGGTTTAATATACACTTTTTTAAAGAAATCAGCCCTTGTGTGTCTTCCTAACACAATTTAAAATTTTATAAACTTTTTCATATAATATTGTAATATTTGAAACTATTTTTGATTAAAGACCTTGACATAGTGTGAAGAGTTTTAGTAGATGGAAAAGGCAAAGGAGAGTTCAAGCGCAGCCAAAAGGGATATTACATATCCACTAAATGTCTATTTGGCCACATAAAAACTCCAATGACTTCCAATTTTCTCCATTGGAACAATCGTATATTCACCAGGCTGACTGAAAATACACTCTGTGAGGGATGAAGAAGGAAAAGAGTTTTTTTCCATTTTCCCCATAATATAAGCAAGGTCATTCATGCATTCCAAGTTGAAAATCCTAATTGCTTTCAGAAGATAGCATTTTTATTGCATTTTGGTTAATATGAAGCAGAACTTCTCTTGGTATGACTGCGAGTAGTCAACACCAAAAAAAATATCCCAGTGCTTAAATAAGGCACTTTCCTATACAGGGATGAGCAAACAGCAAGGAAGCAAATAAAATTAGTTAAAAGTTGTCTTCTACACAAAGATAAGGCTTTCAGTGTCAGAACTTTAAGTAGTTTTAAGAGTAACCTCATGTCATTCTACCACTCTGCTAATAGTAACCGCCTCAAGAATTAACAGCAATTTGTGTAACAGGATTGTTTCTTTTGAAGTGGCACTAAGTAACAGCAGTGGAAACCATTACTGGTTATTTCAAGCTCTTAAAGTGGATCAGTTATTGCACAATAAATACCTCATAGAGGTCAGTGTTTTGGGAGGGGTTGTTGTGGGTTTTTTTCTATTGTTTTTTTAAAAAAAAGCTAGGCTGAATGTGTATGTGTTATTTATAAATTGGTTACATCTGGAAATCTTCAAGTTTCATGATGCGTCATTAGACAAAGAAATTAGCTACATAAAAATTTACAACAGGGACATACAAATAAATACAAAACCTTTCAGAGTGACATAATTTTGCTGATGTTTTAAGGAAAGTAATGTTAAAGTGTCTAAGTCCTTACTGATGAACTCAAGGAAAGGTCCACATCAGAGAACCAAGCGCCAAACACAGTAGCCCATCTCAGCAGCTTTAACACTTCCTGAAGCAAAACCAACTTGGCACTTTCACCAGTGGGTGCTGCCCAAAGCAGAATCCCACAGCACTTCCGACTACATCCAGCCTTAAGAGGAAAAAAAAGGAAAATGAAGACCTAAATTAGATATTTGCAAGTCTGTTTGTTATGTTTAATTTAAGTATGTATTTTGATACTATTCATATCTAAGGTAGGCAAACTGCAGAAATCCTCTTGCATGATGCATTCACATAAAAAGTCATCACAGACCACACTGAAACTAAACATCAAGGACCACTCTATGAAAGCTGATAGTAGAATGGGCCAAACTACAAACCAGCTGACTTTCCAAGTCTATCCAGGATTATCAGTATTCTCTGTATTTAATGAACTTCAAATTTGGTCACTTATGTTTCAAGGAGAAAATGAAAACAAAGCAAGGTATAAGTTAGCAACAATATTTAACGCAATTAAAATAAAAATAAAATCTGGTTCTTGCAGACCCCCGAAGATTACCTGTAGTACCAGTTTCATGGCTGTGTATCTTGTTTTGCAGTTGCAGATCTGCTTTGGGGTGATACAGCTGCTAACAACCCACTTACTATTTCTCTTCTTATTTCACCAACAATAGATTCCTTGATCTGAAAGGGATTAGCCAAAGTTTAAAGGTCAGTAATTTATATAAACAATGGGTAAAATGAAATGATATTGCAGATATGTTTGACACTACCAATATGCACCACTAAAATTCAACTTTCAGAACTGTGACTGGAAAAACATTAGAATGAAAAAATAACTAAATAATTCTGAAGTTCTTGCAAATTTTATAAACGTAAACCAAACTAGTTCTGTATTTCCAGATGGTAAATATATTTATGTTTTACACTTAGGATATCTGGTTTTATGCTACAAAAAGAATACATTTCAACTATGCAAAGTTCTGAAGAAAAACATTTTAGGATTTGTACATCAAAAGCCTCCCAAATGCACTATTTTTTGACATGCTGTTATTCTCCTGAAAAGGAAGGCAGGATTGATCTCCTTCACTAATGGATTACACAGTAGAACAGATCCAAGTCCATGAACATAAGCTGTTGTTTTCAAGTAATTCAAAAGGAGACAAATCCTAATTGCATACTTTCAGCAGGAAAGACAAAGAATTTCATCAGTTGCTCACATCATCAGTGGGCCACTGGGCTTTAATCTATGCCAGTGAAGGCTATTTGTTACAGGATTGTGACAAAGCATTTATCCATTAAGTTTTATATAAAACACACCTAGGAGTTTCTAGTAGCAGGCATGTGAGTGTGGCTGAGGTTACAACAAAAAACAGAACGGAGCACTGATTGCTACAGTAAAGAAAACAAAGGAGAAAAGGAGGCAAAACACAGTTCTAAAAGAGCAGGGCATGACAAAGAAAAACAATATGGGCTTCTTGCAAGTACAAGAAATCTTTGGCACCAACTTATCTTTTTGAATGGTCTTCAGGAGGGACAAAAGTCAGATACAGACAAAGACAGAGGAGGACAGCTGTGAGAAGGTGCAAGGGGGTAAGAGCCAGGGCCTGGCTCAAGGTCACACAGAAGCACTCAGCATCCCAGTTAAGCAATACATTTTTCTTTTTCATGTTAGTCTTCCCTTTTCCTGGTGCGTCAAAAGGATTAAGCAACAACGTCAGAAGGGTGGCAGCAGCATTAGCAGCAGGTTATTTATCCCTTGTTCTCTTTGGCAGGCAATTCAATCCCTAAACCATTACTGTGGCAAAGTTTCTCATTTCATTACTACTTTGAATCAAGCAGAAATTCAGAGACTATAATATTATTGGGAAATAGGTTTCCAGTTGGGTTGTTTGCTGATTAACAGACAAAAGAAAAGCCATTGTGTAATAGAGGCTGTTTCACTGACAGCTGAAAGCCCAGAGGATGTCTATGCTGATGCACACACTGATGTACAAAGCTTTAGAACCACTGTCAGCATAGTAAGGGCTTTGGGATTAGAAATGTAGGCGCAGGGAAACCTGCACACAGCACTCCAACTGTCCAGCAGGCACAGGAGAGCCCCCAGTGCTCCCTCCACCTTTCTTCTTCAGTATCTCATGGGGTGGATCTGTGAATATGCTATAGAACAGTCATTTTGTACCCTTCTCTCAACAGACAGACAAAAATAAAGTTCACTTTCCAAAAAAAAAAACTCATAAAAGCTTTCCAAATTAGCAAGTAAATGATCTAGTATGACAGACAGTCTTGTAACAACATAGAAACTGGAAGCAAAGCAGCTCCTGTTCTATTCTCAGCTGTCCCAATAGCTTTTGGCTTGACCTTGATTATTTGAGACCTCTGCTTTTAACCTTCCTGTCTGGACGACAGCAAGGCCACCCTCCACTGCCTCTTTCCAGAGCCTCTGCTTCCTCCAGACTCAGCGAGGTCACTCCTGCGTGGGGAGCAGCACCGACTCCTGCAGGGACTCAGCACACGCGTGTGTCATGACCAATGGCCAATATTTCCCTTTTCATTATAAATAATTTAGAGTAAGGTGCACCTTCTATTTGCTCTGCAGAGGACACAGCCCGCTGCTAAGACAGAAAAGCAGTCAATGAATGCTCCATCAATTACTTTTAGCAAGTGAATGAAAAATTGATCACTTGAAAAATGAGAGAGCCACTTATTTATGCTACATTTACTACGTTGCTACAACACCAATATTCAATATTGCATTGAAAACACAGTATCACACTCATTTTTATAACAGTAAACCAATGACCTCTCTTCCTAGAAAAGAATTACTATTACTACAATATTATGTTGCTGCTAAATAAAGAACTGATTGAGAGTGAAGTGCACCACTTGTGGCAAATCTGGAGATTGGTGTTCTTTACTGACCAATGAAAAATGGGGATAAGGTTTTTCACAGTGCTTATATTTCTGATATTGAAGTAAATTTTCTATAATTAAAAGAATTCCTTCCTGCCCTGTTTTTTTTTCCCCATGCCACTTCTTCATGGCAGCAGCTGGTGAGATTTTATGCTCAAGATAATAAGATGAGGAACCCAACACCTGCACACATGAGCAACCTACAAACATTTTGAGGGATGTTGAGCTAACATGGATTTGAAGGAAAAATGGAAAAGGGATGATTCTCTGCCAGACTCATTGCAGCCTCTTAAAGCAGATGATGACAGGAAAATCATACATTTCCTTTAAATGTAACTTCATTAAGTGTCATTTATAATGAAGAACTATTAACAAAATCAAAACTTGCATTGCTCTTAAGCAGAAAGATCTTTAAACTAGCACACATCTTTTAAACTGGAGAAGAGCAGAGTGAGAGGGCCTGGTGGCCCTCCTAGTGACCCTGTGGCATACACAAGTCAAGCAGTAAGTACTTCATGTGATAATCCTGTGGAGGCAAGGCTGTATTTCATCAAGACAGCTACTGTTTGCTATTTTAACACTTCATGTTGCTGAATGTTTTTCCAAGGGAGTTAGTCCATTAATGCCAAAAGTTAACACCATGGGTTTTTTTCATGGAACAAATAGTTACAGGTCAAAGTTCACATGCATTACAGCCCACCCAGGCATATCACACCCACTGCCTGGCTTCTCTCTCCCAGCACAAGGTCACACAGCTACAGAGAATGAGAGGAATAAACAGGGATTTAATACTTGTGAGTGCATACATCAAGAATGCACCCTACTAGATTTCTTTCTTTTGACAATGATACTGGAATTCCTTTGCTAACAACAGGGCTATTTAAGCAAGGCATTATTTCAATTTATGCTCTGTTTTAACTCTTATGAAATAATAAAGATTTTCCTGATATGTGTTGAATAGTATGTTCTGGCTCTGCAAAATCTACCAAGTGCTTTGAGCCAACGCATCTCCACTCTGACCTGCAAAACTCCTCATGCTGAGAATCTTGAGTTGATCCAGAACCCACTGCCAATGAAGTTAAACAGAGGGACAAACTCTGTGTGCTCAAATATTCACAAAGTGACTCAAGCTCAGTTGTTTGCTGACTACTCATCTTTGAATAGTAGCCTCTCAGTTCAGCGTGGATACTTTCAGCATTACAATGTCCTCAGGGCCACACAACCCAAATAACAATCTCTGTGCAAAGAGTACACATCTTTATTTGCTATCAACTAATGAAGCTAAAGAGGAACTTTCACAGAGGCTAACCTCTGAAAAAATATTGACTGAAATAATTCTGTCTTTTGACTTCAGCTGACTTTTTTTTTGTCTCTGCTGCTTTTGCAGTACTTTTGAATTACAGTTCTCCTTCCTAAGTTTCTCCACCCTCCACCATGACACCACTGCCCTGACACATGGATTTTTACAGACAGCCTGGACACAAAGGCCACATCCTGGCTTCAGGAGAAGCCAGGATCATCCTGCAGAATCAGAAGCACAGTGCAAGGTGTGCTAAATATCCATGTGCCACTCTTCTGATGCGTGGCATGCATCTCATCCACGTCAGAGACAAAGCTAAAGTAAAGCTGGTTCCAATTATCCACAGCCTCAACACATGCAGACCTGGAAGGTACCATGGCATTACAGCCTGGCCTGTTGTACGTTTCTAATATGACATCTTACCTAGTCTTCAGTGGTCTGTGGCAGAGCCACACAAAAGCTTCAGGGGACAAGCTAAAGGCTAAGTGTCCAGTGACCCTTGGCTAAAGACTAAGTGGTCCTTCTCTTGTGAAGAAGAGGGAATAAAATCTCCAAGTTCTCAATGCCCATTTCTGTATTCAGAGCAAAGTTTGCTCCACTTTTTCACAGGCATTTCTTTTCAGAACAAGTAGTTTCTTTGGCTTCCTTTCCACATTTATATTACTTGCCAGAGAGCTTTTCTGTCATGCCACTAACAAAACACAGTTTTAGTCATGTTTCTTAACTTGGCCCACAGGAAAAATAACCAAGCACTCCTCACTTTCATTGACTGCCAATAAAACTAGTCCAATATGATTGGTCCAAAATCACTCAAACTCTGAAATAACTTCCCACTTGCCTTCAGCTTGTTTCACTTACATTCCTATAGTACTTAGGGGTTGGGGTAGAGGGACTGGAAAGTACACTTAACATTTATTACAGCATTGTTTCAGAAACATTATTTCACCACTCAATGAACTCCAGTTTGGCATTTTAACAAACAAACATGACAGAAATTTTCACTTGGGAATCTGAAATACTGCTGCTTAACCAGGTAGTAGAGACAGCAAGTTCTTTCCCAGCCATCCTTAGCTATTAATTTACATGCTAACTACTACCACTGAAAAAAACATCCACTGCTTTGCACATCAACAGAGCTGTGGTTCCAACACCTAGTGACACGATTTGAGCTTTCAGACACAGCACTGAACAGTATGGAGCCTTGGCTGGAGAGGGAAGAGAAAACCTCAGTGGACACGAGTTACAGCCAGCCTTGTCTTTAGGTTTCAGAAAACTCAGCTCAAACATCCCAGATCTCAGCCCCTCCTTACTCACCTCCCGTATGACTTGTTGCAGCTCCTCCTGCTCCACTGCTTTGTGGATTTCATCAACTGAAGGCATGAGAGGGATTTTTTCAAGTTTGTGCTCCACCTCTGGCTTGGAGTCTGCAAACTCCTCGGAGCTTTCCACTGGCTGTCCAGTGCCTGCTCTCAGAGGGGGAGTTGGGGTTAAGGCAACAGAGGCTTTGTACAACTTCTTGTTTTGACTCTTAGCTTTTCTACCTGTGTGACCAGAGCACACTGAAGAGGAATCTGAGTTTCCATGGGAGAATACAGACTCTGTACCCTCTGCTGGGAGAGTTTCCAGTCCAAGTTCTCCCAGTCCTAAGCCCAGTTCAGATTTCAGAAATGACTGCTCTCGAATAAGCTCAGAGACCTAAGGATTCAGAAAAGAAACAGTCCCAAATAAGCATACAAAAAAGTCACACACAGACATAACTATGTTTTCTCTCTATTTATTTAATCACTTACTCATTGCCTCCATGCAACAAATACAGCTATAAAATAAATATATCCTTTGCCTTTATGACTACAACAAAGAGGATCATGAAAAAGAATGTGCCTTTTTAAAGCCAACATAAATAAAAATTGTGGCTCTTCCCCAAGCCACCAACTTTTGCAATGTACACATCTTGCCAGAGCCATTGACAGACACACACGTAAGGGCTTGATTTCTGTTTATTTGTTCTTTCCTTTCTGCAGTTTTTGAACTACCTATTTCCAGTAGCAGAAAATGCATAGAAATACAAAAAATATTTTTCCTTAGAAAATACATGAGGTAGTACCACCATTTGTAGCAACTAAATGAAAAAAATATCTCACTTCTACATATTCCTCTTAAAAGCTAACAAGACTGCAGCTACTTACACCTATAGTTAAATCTAAATCTACTTAAGGAAAATTGCATCTGTTTTCAACAAAGCTATTTGAGAGAGTAAAGTATTTCTAAAATTATGTGTAAAATTAATCTCCTACAACCTATTTTAAAGAAAAACCTTCCTAGTTCTTTTCATCAGCAAAACACAGAGTAAACAATTACTTACTGGTTCAATGACGTTCAATGGAGAAGGACATGACAGATTATCAGCACTTCTGCTTCCATACATACCCTGAAAAATTAAGTTAATGCACTTAGGACTTTCTTAGCGCTCTCAGAAGCTAGTATATGAACATACTGGAAACAGGAAGCAGAGCTGGTTGGAGAAAGTTAATTTCAGTCATTTTTAAAGCTGGCACTCTTCTATAAAAGGATTTACAAATAAAAAATTATTTATACAGTTCAAAGAATGCAAGTTTGGCTTGAGATCACAGTAATACCGTATTTTCCTGTTCTTGGGTTTCAATTTTTTCCCCATGACAAAATACTGAAGAGGAAGATGTGGCCTGTGCTGCTTCTACAGAAGAGGATAGGCTAAGAAATAGAAATGAAACCCAGGAAGAACACATGACACTTTTTATCTGTGCTTCTTTTGTTTGGCTGATGACAGAATTGCAGCATAAAAAGAGAGGAACAGTCTTTCACTGAGTGAAAAATAAGAGTAAGTATATTGCCATGCCACCCCTCTTTTTTGTTTCTGTTTGGATTTTTCTTGTGTGTGGGGTTTTTTGTTGGTTTTTTTTGGGTGTTTGTTTTTTGTTGGGTATTTCTGTTTTTGTTCCCATGGATTGGCAGAGCTAGAGAGAAAGCACACTCTGTTTCTTGGGAGAGAAATACTGTGAATGTTACATGTCTCCACCCTTATCTCTCAAGAAAATCAGTGTAGGAGAACTCCAGAAAGCCCATCACCATACTCCAAGGATTTTAGACATTAACCCCAGCTACCAAAACTGCAAAAATTCAGGGTCATGAAGAGGAAAAAGAAGAAAGCACTGACAGAAGAGGTCTGCCTTTCTCAGCCCTAAAATACCATGAGGCATGTATTAATATGTATGAACACCAAGAAAGTCACACACCTTTTCCCCAAGGTGAAATACTGACTGAAAATGAGAAAATATGACCCCTGATAATACACATGGCATCATTAGATTCCATCCCACTCCAAGAGTTATAACAGTTATCATTTGTCCCAGCTCATTGCAGGAAGGTTGGACTAGATGATCTTTAAAAGGTCCCTTCCAACTCAAACTATTCTACAATTCTGTGATGAGCATTACATTGAGAAAAAACATAATGCTCTTGCAAAACTAATACTTACTATGTGTGCCTGAGGTCTATAAGGTGAAGACATGTGCAGACTTCTGAGCTGGTCTTCCAAGGCCAGCAGACGTTCTTCCAGCTGCATCTCCAGCTCCTGCAGCTCCATGCGGACCGACTTCCTCAGGCTCTGCAGCTGATCAGCTTCGAATCTACGGCAAGGCCATCACAAGAAGAACAAAAGCATTCACTACACAGCTCAAAGAGGTGACTGAGCAGGACAGTGCCACAAGTAAAGGACTTCATACAAGGGAATTCAAAGCAGAACACAGGAATGTTAGCTGAATGCCTACATGGCACAGAAGTCTTTTTCCATTTATAGAAAAGACGGATCAGTCCATAGAAAAAACAAAACAACATAGTGTACCGCAGAAACTCCTCCAAAAATTTTAGCTTTAAATGCAGAAGAAATCAGTATTTCTACATCAGTATATCTAATCAAATGCAATTTAAAACTGATAATAACAAGCACCACAGAGTAGCGCAGTAATCACGTTACTTCTCCTGCGTGGTTATAGATTCCCCAGCACTCACAGCTACATTTTGGCCAGGAAGCCACAGTCTAAGGCAGCCAACTGATTTCAAACATGTTTACTTTTAAAGTGATAGGCCAAGAGCTGATTCAACTGAACTAAATATATAATCAGTTTCAAAAATTGTTCCAGATCTGCTGCTACTGCAACTCCTGGCGAGCACAACCACATGGAGCAAGAATATGAATGCCATCTGTAGCCTGCTGAGTAGCCACTGAAAGTGTTTATTCTTTATTTACATCTAAGAAGATGGGAGAGATCTAAAATAAAATCTAAGATTTTTTCCCCTGCAATATCCTATGTTCAAGTATCCTATGATAACAATCCTAAATATCTGCAGCTGTAGAATCACTTTGGAGAAATGATGCAGAAAAAAAAATTAATTAGTGAGAAATAGGGATTGGAAGAAACCAAGAATAAAAAAATCTAGAATTAAGATGTATAAAGAAAAGAGTAAATAAGATTTTGGCAAAAAACTCATCTCCAACCCTGCTCAAACTGAAACGAATAGATTTCTTGCTGATTTCAAGGGCAGCAACACATTTTCTGATATGCCAGAGTATTTTCCCTTTTTTTTGTTTCTTAAAAAAGGCAATTTTACCTTTCCTCCTCTGTCATGTGCTGATAAACCGTGGTCTGTTGACGCAGCATAGTCAATTCCAAATCCATCATTTGGGTTCTGAATAAATTTAGATTTCTCCTCACCACTTGTAGCTCCTGGAAAGTATTCTGTGGAAATAAAAATATAATCATGAATTACATGGGAAAACAAATTAAATTAAGTTTGGATTCTGTAACCACATTTGCCCAGATGAGCCTTTTGAGTTAACAGCACCTCAGCAACTTCAGTATATGATGGAAGCTGCATGTTGCGCCATCACAATGACTTAAAAAAACAGCATTTTCAGCTGTATCATACAAGCAAACACATGAAAGAGTATTTAGATTAATTCCTTCATAACATTATTTGCAGGAAGCTCTCTCTTGAGAATAAAGACAAGGAACTGCCCAATCTGTGACACATTTAGGATGCTTTCTTATATTTTATTTTTACTGAGTGCCACTCCATAAACAGGGTCACTTACTTCATAGAGAGGTAGAATGGATGATCTCTGAGTAGTGTAACCAGCTGAAAGATCCTGACCCCTCATCACTGGGTACTAGGGGGAAGAAACAAACAATTTAAAATGGGAAATGGAATACACAGAAACTCCAAAAGCATCCACTGTTTAAACACAACCTTTCTGGCATTGAGATTTCTGCAATCTATGGAAATACTGTGCTGCATATAAGCAACCTTACAAAATGGCAGCACCACTTCTTAACTGGCAGATGTGCAACACAGCTCAGCAATGCAAGTGTGCTGCTGGTGAAAAGGCAAATGAATCCTGTCTGACACAGTGAGTAGAAATAAAAACTAACTTTAGCTGCATAAAGCATTTTATGCTTGAAAACTTAGTAGCCTCAGTTGACTCAGCTAATGATAAAAAGAACAATTCCAAAACCAAAACTGGACAAATTAAATTGTGTCCCATTTTGAAATCATGATTATAGTAAAATTTGTCATGGGATTTTCTTCAGTTCTTAGTTTGGGGAATTTTTGTTCATTTTGGTTTTCAATCTCACTCTGCTGCCTACATCCAAAGACCCCAGCTTGCTAATGATCTTTCATGAAAACAAGATTGCTGAAGAATTTCTATTTGCATGTTTCAACAACACATGGAGCAAACAGATAAAACCCAGGTTTGTTACACGTAGAAACACAGCACAACAAAGAACAGTGGAAACAGCAAAAATGTTTACCTTCTCAAACATGAAAGACAGCTTGTCCAATATAATTTTGAAAGAATTCAAAGGACTATTGATATGCCATGGAAAATCTGAAGCATGTTCATTCATATAGAGAAGTTTTGCTCCAACATGATCACATCAAGGGGATGGGTTTATCTTTCCTCTGCCAGCTTTCTCTGTTCCCTGTTCAATCAGCAACTTATCTACTCCTCCTTATTCTCTCTTAAAATCAGTATCATATATATTTAAACATCTCAACTTTTTCTTTAGCCATTGAGTATGCTATGTGCCAAACTCTATCTCTACTGTAGGAAACCGATCTCTGCTGTGAGAAGGACCAAGTCCCCAAAATGAAACTAATTTAGACAAAATATGCTTGAAGAAGAACAAGTGGGCTAAATGTTACTGTCCCCTCCAATGCCCTTTTTTTATTTTTTTTGGCTGAACCAGCTTGAGTACTGGATGTAATACAGAGATTTCTTTTTCAGCAGGTTTAGTTAGCATGGCATGTGTGGTAGAAGTACTGAGCACACTAAAACCTTACACAGATCAAAGCTGCAATTGGTACACTTGGGAGAATTCTCTAGAGAAGGTTAAGTACACTTTCTCCCAGGCAAACCATGAACACCATCTTGAGCAATGGGTGACTTAAAACACAGGTGACCACAGCTTCCTGCTGCAGAGCTGGCCACAGTACCAAATCTCGTTCTGAGAAGCAGGGCCAGCTAATAGAACCACAGGAAGACTGGATGCACCTCTAACTTCTGACAAGTGGCAAAGTCAATAAAATAACAGGGGGCCATAAAAGGCCACTACAGCCTCCCACCTGCAATATGGTGCAGGCAGGCACACGTTTGCTCTTGGGTTAAATGCATAGAAATTTTAGGTCTACAACTGACTAGTATTCACATTTTCACACATAAATGAAAAGAGTCTGTAACTGCTTTGCCCACATAGCCTCCTGCAGGAGCTTGCAGGATTCTAAGTTGGATCGCTACCTAAGAAAACAGCAGAACCAGGATGGCAGAGGAGGAACAGCTGGCAATTAGGAGAGGAGGAGCAGAAGGTGTGGCAGAAATTGGTAAAATTTATGAGCTTGCATTCTCAAGCTTTTCTTCTCTGAGTGATAAGATGGACAGAACTTCACAAGCTCTGACAAAATCAATTCTTAATAAAAGATTGATAGTATCAAGAACATGTTGGCTAGCTCCAGAGTTTCAAGTGAAAAAGACTAGCATGAAACAGCACAGAAATACAGAGATCAATCATTGACATCATTATCGAAGCTTTGTGACTTGTAAGGAAAAAAAATACACTTTTAATAGCTGGATGAGAAGTATGTCAAAGAGAAGAGAAATCAAAGGATTGACTAGACCATTCTGTGATTCTATAAATATGCATTTTTAAATCTAAAGCTAATGATTCCCATCTTAAAATAAAATAATAGCTGATAAAGAATGCACTGTTCCTCTCTTCCATCCAAAAATATTTGTAAAAGCTAAAAAATAAAAAATACTGGAAAAAAAAAATCAGTCTGGGTCAACTGCAACTAGAAAACATTAAATACAAAAAAAGTGGAGCACTGAAAAGATGATCCTAGAATCATAAATATATTGACTTGGAAAGGACCCACAAGGGTCAAAGTCCAACTCCTGGCCCTGCACAGGACAGCCCCAAAAGTAGCACCTTGTGCCTGAGAGCATTGCCCAAATCCTTCTTGAACTCCATGAGGCTTGGTGCTGTGACTTCCATGGGGAGCCTGTTCCAGTGCCCTACCACCCTCTGGGTGAAAAACTTTTTTTCTAATATCTAACCTAAAACTCCCACACTTGAACACTTTAAACTTGTGTGTTTAAACAGAAGCTCCTAAAACAGTAGCAAATCAGACTTGAGCAAAATATCTTTTTTTTTCCTGAGAAGTTGAACTATACAAAGGAATATTCAAGTTACCACCTGGTTTGGTAAGGATAAAATAAGGAGCCCCTTTGTCCAGAGGTAAAACGAGACTTCCTCTTACCTGCGAGAGGTTCTGCAGGGAGTTCCTGATGTCATGTAGGACCCTGCGCAGCTGCATCTCCACAGTGGAGGGTGGGTTCATGGCAGGAGAACGATGAGGAACTCCATGCCTTGGAAAGAAGGGACAGCTGAAGGGGGAAAGCATGGCACTGAAGGAAGAGCCAGAGATGCTTGGGACACTGTGGGTGCTGAGCGTCCTCATGTGCTCGCACAGCGGCCTGTCCTGCCACTCGGTGGGGAGGGAATGGAGGGAGCACGTGGACCGGGACATGGCTGCTGGCATGTGCAGGGGGCAGCTCTGTACCCTGGTGGGACTGAGCTCCTCAGGCAGCCTGCTGGCCTCAGCCTGGGGCACCTCTTTCTTGGAGGACGAAGGCGCAATAAACAGTGTGGATTTGCACACAGGATGGCTGGAGGCTGCCTCATCCTCACTTCTGTCATTCTCAGATGCTGCTTCCTTGTCCTCCTCCACTTGTGTGTACTTGTAGGTGAAAGAAGGAGGACTGCAGAGAGTCTCTTTTCCTGGAGTTAACTGAACATTCACAGAGGACACCACTTTCACTGGATTCAGCAGTGCAGTTGGGAGAGACTGAGAGCGCCTTAGAGGATAGCCCGATTCAGCAAACCAGAGTCGCTGCTTCCTCAGAAGATCTTTTGACTTAAGCAGAGTGCACCTGGCCTTGGAGTCAGGTGAGCTGATGATCCTCATCTCGGCTCTTTGCAAGGCAACCTGAACTCTGTCCACAGATGATGTGGAGAAGCCATCACCTTCCAGAGACTGCATCGACTTGAGGATATGGTGTGTGTGATACTGAGGAAACTCAAACACACTGCCTTCCTCCAGCAGGTCTGACTCTTTTTGCTCACTGGAAATGTCTTCCTCTTTAGAGCTGACCTCTCCTTGGACTGTCTCTGATATATGAGATGACTTGCTTTCTTGTCCTTGATTTTGTTCAGTTTTACAGTCACTAATTTTTCTGTCTTCACTCCTTCTCCTATCAGAAGATACCCCTACATTTCGTCTCTCTACTTGAGAGATAATATCCTCTTCATCATCATCATAATCTGCCTCCTCGTCATCATCTTCCTCCTCCTCCTCCTCAAACTTATCAAAACAGGGCAGTTCCTTGGCTATCGGTGTCTTCTGTTCCTCACTGTGCGATGTCACAGTTGTTTCACTGTCACAGCTGTCAGCACTGCTTCCCATGCCCTGCAAAGACTCCTGAACCTAGGAGAGATATGAGACAGCAAAGGAGTGAACGGACTGGAAACTCAACTGCTGCCTTCTCAGGGGTCAGGCCCAGAGCCCAAGAATACCTTCATTAGGCATTGGGGTGGGGAGCATAAAGAATAATGCACTTAATGTGCAAGAAAAGAAGTGAAGGAGAATGAAGAAACCATAGTATCAGATACATTAGGAGTACAATGAAGTATGGCACCAAAAGGAGGTTATGTTCCTAAAGAGAAAATTCTTCACACATTCATTTGATTTAACAATAAATTCAATATTGTAAGAAGAATAGAAGGGGCAAAAGAGTAAGAGCAAGAAGAATACAATGCTAGTATTTTAGGTAGTGATGACAAACAGATAGCTCGGTCACGGTACAAAGCATTTCCCATTTTTAAATGTTCACAACAGTGAAATGAAGGGTAACATTAGGAAATGTCTACAGAGAAGTAAGGGGAACTGCAGACTGTATGAAACTGTGTTACAGGACAACACCAAGAATAAACTAAGCCTGTTTAAATAAAGAATTGTTGAAGACTGAGAATATCACATTAGGATGTTAATCTCAGTTGAAGACCACATCCGGTACTATTAGCCCTTCCTTCCTTTCTCCTGATACTTCTTCCCCTTTTCATTCTAAATCACAGTTTAAACCAGAGCACATGAATGAGGGAGTTGCTAATTTAATAGATAAAAAATGGCAGGAAAAACATCTAAGATAAAGGAAAAAAGAAGAGATCCATTCATTGTAAAGCATATTCTTGAAGCTGGCCTGACTGACTGCTGTATTTACAAGTGCACAAGATATTTCCCTAAGAGTATGTGGAAATTTACCATAGTTGGTGCATGAACTAGAAATTTTCCCATCTCTACTTTCTGCAGTTCTTGCTACCATTAGAATATTAATTATTAGTTCCTCCTAAAGAGATTACTTATGATGTTTGTCAGGCCATAGTTCCTTCTCCATCCATCTAGAAGATTTCAGCCATGAATGTCACCTTCACAAGTACATACCTAACATGGCACTCACTGACACAGTCACAGATTATTGTGAAAGGATGTGGAGATACAGATGGTTTTCAAGTTGAAGGTACTAAATGAGCAAAAGATTATAATGTTTAGGCGAAACCACGTGGACTACATGTGTGTCTATCTGTGCCCTAATCCTCCATCACACTGTTCAATTATGATTAAGGTATAAGAACGTGGATGGAGAATTCTGGCTTCTTTGGTAACATGAACGCCCCCTCGCAAAATACCCTATCTCAATGTCAGAATCTCCCTCAGAAATCCTAATTTTGGAAGTCAGAGATGAAAGGCAATATGGTTCAAATTTTGAGTTCTCTCCTGAGCTTCAGAGGAAGCCTATGGGTGCTAGAGTCAATAATTTGACAGTAGATGGCACTAACTTACCATACTTTTAAGAAACAACATATGCTCCTCTGTAACCCCCTCGTCTTTTCACAGGTTCTCTTCTCCAGCTGCCAAGTTCTCATTTCTCCTAGCTGCATCACTCACCCATATTTTCTGAGTTCAGCTCAGCACTTGGTCTGAATTAAGGAGTGCAGGTGGCAGAGGAGAGCCTAGCAACACCATGGCATAAACCTCACGCAGCCTCAATATACCTTTTTAAAATAGCTAACAGAAAACAGAAAAATCTCTTCCCTTTACAGCCAACACAGACAAACTCCAGCAATATTCCAGTGAAAGGGTACTTAGCTGCAACATACTTTTGAGCATGCTCTTAAGTGGGCTCTTAATCAGGTTGCAACCAGCATAAAGCTTAGGAGTGACCAATTCTCCTCTAAGTTACCTTCTAATATGCCTGTCAACTTGGATGCATTCACAGCTCTGTAGAGAGCTGAACAAGTATGTCAGATGCTTATGCTCTTTGCAGGGACTCAGGATCATTTTTCCTTTTATTCATTATTACTCCCTTTCTTGCTCTTGGAAAGCATTAAGCTGATGTTTAAGGGAGACAAAGATTAACACTGCCTTGGCTTTTATTTTGATACTCAGTTGAAGAACTACTAAATCAGAAAACCCAGAATTCCAGTACCAAAATGAAAAAGCAACACTGACGGATGGAGAAGGTGAAAAAACTCTTCCTAGTAACTGCCCAACAGCTTTTAAAATGCTTGGTGTGCCACAAGGGAGAAGAAATATATGGTAGCATACAGTTCAGTAGATACAAGCTATAGAAATGAAATTGCTGGAGGTAGCCAAAATCCCATTTCTTCCTTTGGGCTGTGGTCTAGGTCCCAGGAATAGCTGGCCTTGAGAACAGGATCCAACTCAAGGCTTTTCTCTGACTGACTGACAGGTCAATCAAATCATGGCTATTACTGTGTGAATGTTTTAGGATAACCAGGAGAACAGCTCTTCAAAATATCAGATACAATGCTGTGCAAGCATGTGTATTAAGCAGACACCTAAACACCAGGCTGGAACAAAGACTTTCCCTAAGACATGAGGTCTCTGGTCAGCATCATAGCAATTTCTGGGACTGAGATCAAAGAAACTGGAACAAGAAAGAGCATGGACGGTCAAGATCAACTAAAATTAGTCTATCTTCACAGTAAAGCTAGTGTGAAATTGTTTTCATTTTCTGTCAGCTGTTAATTAAAATAAAAAAAGAAAAAATATGCAGGGGGCGGGGAGAGAAGAACAAGAAAAGTGGGAAGACAAAAATTATTAAAAAATGAAATGATCAGCAGAATAGCCATAATCTTTCAAGACGTTAATCTCTACCCACTACTGAGAGGAACTGACAGTGAGAAAAGATACACCAGTAACAGCAAACAGAACATACTGAATTTAGAGCTTATTCGCATCCCAAGTTTACCATTAACCTACCAGAAAGGCTTTCAAATTTGAACACGGGGACTCAGAAGGTCCAGCTCTGAAAATTATGATTTTATAGGATCTAGACTGACAGTCACAGTAGCAGTCAAACATCAACATCCCTCCTACCCTCCCCTCCTGTTTCACACTAATCAGGAGTATTTCAACCACAGGATATGAACTTTACCTGAAGCTGACTGAATGGAGAACAATCTGTAGAGTCCTCTGCGAAGCCACTGCTGTCAGAGTGCTGACTCGCTGTCCTTAACAGCTGATCTGCTTAAAAAAACCAAACCCCAACTGTAATTGCTTTACAAATGACAGCCTTTCAAGATCAATCACATCACATTCAACACAAGCTTCCCTTTTACAGCGAAGTAACATTAAGTGGGTAATACTATTGCTTTTCAGATTCCACTTTGAACAAAACAGAGAAACAACTTGTTTGTTTCAAGCAAAATCTCTCTCACCCAAAGCTCTACTTGTGAAACTTCAAGCAGCAGTGGAAAAGAAACCATTTTTTACATTTTTCCTTCCTGTGCTGTAGTAAAAAACTTCTGCAGATATTGCCACTGTTGGAGTTTTCCTTTCACAAAACCGCATCCCTGATTAATTCCCACACAGGCAGTGGAAGAGTTGCTTTTGTGTTAAAAAGTACAGATTTTACACCTCTCCTGATCATGGAGATACTGAAGATCTCTGGTCTCCTACCAGCCTCCACCATCCCACCCACACAAAGGGACAGCACCACATGGGCAGAGAGGGCCATGCAGAGGACTCTGCCAGCTGCTGGGCTAGCAGACAAATGCAGAACATCCCTTACACATCAGTGGGCAATCTGCCAAAGCCCATTCCCAGTGCTCATTTTATACACAAGAGATAAGATCCTCCTTCTTGTTCCTTTCTATTCTCATTAGGTAAGCATTAAAATAGTCTAAAGAGTCTCTAAACCCCTAAGTGCTTCCCAGGAGTGATTTCCTCTGGTGCAAGCACTGCACTGACTAAGCAGCTTTGCAGGGAGATCTCAGCAAGCTCTGCAGCACACTATTGCATGTGTATTGTTCCTGACTGGGCACAGGAAGCATCCAAGTGCACCGTTTACCTCGTGGCACCAGAAACATTTTACTCAGCCTGAGGTGGGCAACAAACAACCTTATCTCACCTTTAGATCTTAGCAGAAGTATAAAATCCTGGAGATGGGAGGTAACTACAGTGGCTTGCAGCCCCAGACCCCTGCCACCTTCTCCTCTCGAGGCTTAGGCAAGAGTTTGCTGCTATCCTCCCGAAGGCTCAATGCAGAATTTTGCCCCAGTTAAATGTCATCGTATATTTAATCCCAGTTCATAGCTCAATGCATTGGCATGCATTATTAAAACTGTTGGATATTCACAACTAATTTTTTTTAGTATTAATTTTGATACACATTTTACTAACACAGAAATAAAGTAAGACCCTGCAAGGCCTGTGAACAGCAGTAGAGGCAAACTGCCCACTAAGCTTCTATATCAGTGATGTCACACAGCTTTTAGGGAGTGCCTTTCAAATTGTGCTGCTGCTCTGTTATCATGGTAGCCACAATATCCTGCGATGACAAACAACTTTTCTACCTCAAGACAGACATCCCCACCCAACTCCCAGTAAAGACAATGGAAATTACTTCCCTGAGAACTGGATCCTATTAACTACCCAATTCAATTAGTACAGCTGAAAGACCATGCCATGAACAGCTTGTCACTACAACTGAAGCTAGGGGGAAAGCTTCAAGGTGAATAGTTACCTAAATTTGTTGCCAAACACTTTGGCCTCCTCTGTCTCTTTCCTTATCTGGTGAATTTTAATTTAATAGAAAAAAAAACCTTAGCCTCTCTTAGGGAAGAGGTCCCCATTAGTTCAGGTAAAGCAATTCACCAGTGCATGTGTATCTGTTTTCATGTGCATGAACTTCATTACTGCTCAACAGAATACTGACATGCCCTTCTGCTTCCTTCTCAGTCAGTATTTCCTTTTCAGCTATAGAAAGGAAAATTACATCTATATGTTTTCTCAAATCAGTTCTTGGGCTTCTCAGAGACACAATACTAAAGTTAAAATCAGTCTTTTATATAATTTCTATAGCATTGGTTATTTATGAAGAAGCTTTGACAGCCTTACAAGTCAGATACCACCAGGCAAGGGATCAGCCCAGAGCAGTCATTCACACTGGCCTCATTCATCCATGGCAAGTGATTGGCACAGTATGAATAGATTCAAATTGCCTTGGTTCAACCTAAGGAGACATCCCCCTTATATAGCTATCCCTTGCCTTCTGTGCTACAGAGCTGCTAGGATTTTTTTAACATTTTAAAGCAAATCAGAAAAGACGTTTTCTGAGTAGACATCTGCTATCATACCTTACCCTTGTCTTTCACAAGTTCTTAGAGCTTTCCACAACACCACTATGATGTAAATGCAGAAAAAATTATAAAAAGCTGGAATCTCTACTGAATTAGTAGTGAAATGACAAGGTTTGGTTCTGTAAAGACTGCAAATACCAACTAGTGCACTGGGATATTACAGATACATAATGATATCCACCCTCTTGACAATACTGATCCAGCTACATAGCCTGCTCTACAGCACCTGGATATCTCTCAGATTCAAGCAAACAAGAGGAAAACAGGAAAACACTTCAAAAAAAGCTACAGAGTTACATTTGGCTCTTGACTTAATGGCCTCCTGGCAAAGAATCTCAAGCCAAGGAGTTTGCAATGAGATGTGGCTCCCCTCTCTTCCCTCAAATGTTTTCTGCTGAATCTTCTTTCAGCACCAAAGGTTGGTTTATAGGGGCCAGCCTGGGATCATCCCATGCCCTGTGTAACCTTCTGCAAAAAGATAGCAATGCACAACACTGACTCTGCCACTCAAAGCTACATAGAGGAAATCCTCTGAACTACTGGGAGGAGGCCAGGGGCAGGATAATAGCGAAAGTGTGGAAGAAGGAACCAGCTACAACAAACAAAACCAGCAGGAACAATCAAACTCCCATCCCAGTTTAACAGAGCACAAATTAAAATGCTTCTTGAATTGTTGTTTTAAGCTATATTAAAAAAAAATCCAATGTCTATTTAGGTACTGAATATGTGTCAAAAAAGAAGTGTGCATTCATAAATAAACTAAATAAACTGAAAATGTTCTAAACAAAGAACACATAATGAAGAAACAAGTCTGTGATTTACAAAATGTGAGAACAGATTCATCAGAGCATCCCTGTCAGGGAAATTATTAGTTCATCTATTGTAATGTAATAATGAGCTACCAGTGTCAGTCTCACCTCTTCTTAGTTACTCAACTGCTCACAAAGAAGAGAAGAAATATGTGGAAACTGTCCATAAAGTTTTAATTTTTTTTTTTCTTGTACCTGTACTATTGGAAAAATTCTAATGCACTTTGTATTTTGTAAGATAATCATTAAATCAACATTCCCAACTTAACTATGAGGTATTTCATTATGGGATTTAATATCAGCTGTCCCTTCTTTGCATACTGATCACACCATGCACCACAGCACTGACAAAACCAGCCCAATAGGGAGCCCTGCTACAAAAACTCGAGTCCCTGGGGATCTCCTTGCATCTGGACAGATAAACAGAGACTCCCACAAATATTAAATCTGTTCCAGATGTTTTCTTCTCACTCCCCCATCTCCAGTCTCCTGTGGAGCTGCACCCACAGAAAGCTATAAATACAATAATATATTAAGGACAGGAAGTGCTGATGATGTACTTTTTTCCCTTTCAAGGATTAAATTTGCAAAGCCAATAACTGCTTTTGACGATCAGCGTAGGATGCCTTGAAAGAGACAGGTCTGTGCCTACCCAAAATTTCACAGAGCCACGTTGATGCCAACAACCAGACATTCACAAATTGCAGTGTCTTGAGAATACTCTTTCCTCTAGGCATTGTGCCTGTATTTGTCTTGCTTTTGGGGCATTTTTTGGAATTGAAGTTGCTGCTGTATGTATGTATGTATGCTCTATGTATTCTTATGTCAGTAAGAATTTTGGTTGTGCACTAACAAACCTTTCCACCAGATAACTTTGCAGTACACTTTTTTATAGTGGACATTTAGCAGTGCTGTATGTTTGTAAACTAGCTGCAGCTTTTCATTCTTATGTTCCTAAAACAACTGAGATAAGAAATATGCTTTAATTGTGAGTCTAAGCAACAGTAGACTGTGTTGTTAACCATAAGTCAACAGTCAACCAGACTATTTCAGTAGGAAAGGGATTTTTTTTTTAATTTGAATACTTCACTTCTTATTAAAGGCCCTCTTAACATGCCTTGCAAGCTGTTGTAAATTTCAGAGAAAGCATACACAGCCCTCAGTATAGACGTAAAATTACACTGCAAGGTTTATAATAATCTGTACCAAAGAACACCAACCCTACTAACTGACAAAGAATACCACCACAATTCATCTGGAACAAATCTTTAGTTTATGTGTGCTTATGTACTATAGAGACAAAGCCACTGAAAAAGGTGGGTTTGTATAAGGAGTGTCAACTGAAATCACATTGCAACAGAGAACCTGGGGTTGAATTTCATGCCAATCCTACCTCATGAAATTGCTAGTGAGAGTGGCATGTCACATTCAGACACAATGGCCAGCATTTTTAAAAGTGACCACTAACTTTGGATGCCTTCTAACTTGGTGAACATCCACTCTCTGAGAAAGCAGGCCTCTATGTTTTCTCGTGTTGGACCACTTGCAAAAACAAAAGTTGGCTACAGTTCTTTTTACATTTTGCAAAGTTCTCCATCAAATGTTCTCCCTTTTGGCAACTTGACTGAAATCCACACAGAACAAAGTCCTTGCATCTTCCAGGTGAAATAAAATGCTGGTCTCAGACTAACTTTTAGCAAATGTGCAGGCATTGATACCCTTGTCAGATAAGTCACAGAAAACTCTAGGCAATGCCTGCCTGATAATAAAGTATCACCACTAATCTGTGCAAAGTGTATTCAGAAATAGGTGGACACAGTGCATGGGAAACACGACCCAGCTTGGCCTGCTTCTGTCAGACTGAAGTCCCATTGCAACTGTTGGTACCTTTCAGCAAGTACACACAGAACCATCTCACTTTTCTTTGCTGTGTGGTGGAAGAAGAGGACAAAATCACTACTGAGAGCAGAAAACATGAAAAAAAAATTTTTTTCCTCCTCCCTGACTGCAGCTCCTGGCTCCTTAACTTAGTTTTCTCTGAAAAACTCTCCCTGAAGCTGGAGAGGTCAGGCAAACAGGAGGCTTACCCTCTTTTCTGCAGTCATGTAAAGCAGGTGGAGGAAGGAGGAAGCGTGTAAGGAGGAAGTAGTGGGAACAGTTAGAGAATCCCTTTCTGGCAATCCTTAGTGGCCTAAGTTTGTAGCAGAGGAAGCTTAGTGAGCACCAGGCTGTGTAGTGCAGAACACTGATGAACAAGTAGCACAAGTTATCACCAATAACCAGGCATGGCCCTCCAACACTTAGCCCAGGGCATGCTCAACCATGTTAATGCAATTCAGCTGACAGTTCACATGAGTGCCAATTCATTTGTGCAAATTCAAATAAGATGATTTCTGTTTATTTAGACAGGTTTTTCTGCCTCTCTTAAGTATCTACAGATGCTATTCATGTTTCACCAAGAAATTGCATACATCTAAGCACCTCCCTAAGTACAACAAGCCCTAGTTCCTCTTTAATTAAATGTATCAGCTAGAGAATGGACTTCACTTGTTCACACTGGGCAAAGTAAAAATCACAAAATAAACTTAAAAATCAGCTTTATCCCCCTCCCAAGCCATAAAACACACAAGTAAAAATTTGAGATGAAAGCACAAACAAAATGAACCACAACAGCCAGTGAACAGTGTTCTCCATGTGAGGGACTACAGTTTCCACGTGGGTGTAGAGACACTAGTTTTCTGTGCAGGCAGCCTGCAGACAGAGCAGTAGTGCATAGGAAAAAGCTGCATGTATCATGCAATTTAGGTTTAAAACAATGTAATTTCAGATTAAATTGGCATCTTAAATTACAGGATCTACTAAGGAAAAAAAATCCCACACAATCCGAATCAACATTTCGGGCCATCTGAACTATCATCAATTATACAAAAGTGAAAACAGACAGTGAGGTTATAGGGCCTTTGTCTTGCCTGTAATTTGGTTGCCACTTTGTAGTAATGCTTTGTGATTTAGCTAAAAAAGAAACCCAGATCTTTTTTATTTCTAGAGAGAAAAAAAAACCTTTAGAAGCTTAAAATATATGAATCAGCCTTTCAGAGATGAAAGGACACCCAACAGTCTGCTATCCTCACAGAAGTTGCAGTCTACTCACCTTTCCTTGACTTGGTCACTGCTAGCTGATGTGCAGCTGAAACGTGAGGTAGATCCCCCTCTGTACTCTGGATCTATCAGGAAGAGGAGACAAATATTTTGTCAGGCCAACTGAATATATTCCTGTGCTTAAGAATGCCTAAGCTATAAACACTGCACATGCAGGAGGAGGTTCTGGTGGCTTTTTCCTCCAATTGAACAGCCTGTACTGGCTGAAGGAACAAATTGTGATCTCCTTGAACAGACTTTCCCCAGGCATTCAGCAATGCTCTGGGAGAAGAGCAGATCCCTGGGCAGCAGCTCCCACGCAGAGCACAGACCTCCCTCTGGTTACCCACTGCACGCAAAAGACCTGGAAATCACATCCAGCACAGAGCTCTCAGTTCCTCTCTGACAAAACACTAAAATTACTGTGTGACAACACCTCTGACCACCTTTACACTACTGTCTTTTTCCAGTCAGAACTCTTGGCCCTTCATTTGAATACAAAGAACAATACATTTAGAGAAGTGTATCGAGAGGTCAGCACACATGGATTGTCATCTGCTGCCCTACCAACTATCTCCTACAAGTCACCAGTCCTCCAGCAGAAGGACCCAGACCCAACTCCAGACTTCACCAAGCCACTACTCGTAGAAATAATTCTTATGTCTTCCAGTACACAAAAGCAAGATAATGTATTCAGATCCATGCACATTTCAACTGGGTATTTTAAAACTACATAAAAATGAATCCTTTCACTCAATTGCTTTGTGAGACAGTCTTATCAAGAAAACAGTTCTCAGGCAAATATTCAAACAATAAAAAGAATATGTCTAAAATCTCAACAGGGAGGCCTTTGTTTGGTTCAAAACTTAGAAAATATTCTTTTTGTATGTGATCCCAAAAAATTCCTAATGGATCACACGCAAGTCTATATGCACAACCTCCCCATCCAACTATCCCCCTCTAATGGGCTGCCAGCCCAGCCCACTTTCCAAATTACCATGCAATGAATTTATCTCAATTTTTTATCAACTTAAAAATGTAAAAATCAAGATACTGATAAGCCAAAATTAGTATTTGGCTAAAGAAGAGGTTATATTTGCATTGATCCCATGTGTATAGCAGCCACAAGGGTTCATTTTCTTAGTTACAAAGGTTTTGAGGAGTACTTTGCCTAAACTTTTTACCTAACTTTTTACCTTTGCCTAAACTTTTTTTATTAGTAAGTGAGCAGCATTACTTCTGCATGATAAACCAAGTGGCTTCTGTTCTTTTAGGAGTTGAAGGCTGTACCAAAGGGGTAAATCCTTATTTCATCCAAGTGCAGGGGAGCATAGAAGGTGCTCACCATTTAAGATTAGGAAAAATTTAGTTTGTGTTTCTCTTAACAAGGAACAGCAAGTAATCTTACAGACGCTTTAATAAAACTGGCCTTCCAGGAAATGTGTCTTGATTCTCTCAAACCTCCCAGCTTCTGATGGCTAAATTTGCAACCTTCCAAAAGCTAAGCTTCTTCTCATTTAAATACCATCCACCTCTTGTCCTTGCATGGGAGACAGCATTCCAACCGTATCCACAGCACAGTGCAGCTCCTCGAGCACACAGAAGCTCCTTCCCCATCCCTCCAGCCAATATTCATGCTGGTAAGTGACCTTCAGGACTGTCATTGGCCACCTCAGGAGTGGGTGTTTGGGGGAAATCCTGTCCTGACTCACTCCCACACTAGCTATCTTCACAGCCACAGACTTCCGAAGGGCACACAAACCTCCAAGGCATTCGTAAGCCTTGGAAAGAACTTCCTTGATATATCTGTCATCTTTCTTATGCATAAGAATGCACTCCAAGCCAAGCTAGGAAAACGGGGGAGGAGTTATTGTCACTGTTTCTAATACAGTTCATTGTTCATTGCACCCTGCTTAGAGACTCACAAAAATAAAATCACACTGCCAGGAATTGTTCTAAAATGTCTTCAGCAAAACTGAATCCCTCCCTCCCAGGGATCTGTAGGCAGTTGATAAGTACATACTATATTGTATAAACAAAAAATTCACCACAATTCCATCACGCATCATATGCTGTCTTGCCAAAACAGCTGTGTTTATGCCTGGCATCACTGCACAAAGTGTGCAACCAAAACTTCGCAAACACATCGCACTTGCACAGAATTCAGCGAGTCTTTACAGCCAACTTACTCTGAATGCACACATGTATATAAATTATATAAAATACATTCATTGTTTCAGTTTTGCCCAAGGGTACAAAAAATAGATTTCTCCTCTGAAATATACAGCAAAATGCATTGCTGCTCAGTCCCATCCAGTTGTGCCAATGCAAACATTTTTGTAGCTACACAACAAGCTGTACCAAGAAAATTATCTGGCTGAAAACTAAGCCAGGAAAAAGAAATAAATCAAAACACACTGAGTTTCTTTTTCCCCTCTTAAGTGGACTAGTCCTTTGTTCTGGTTCAGTAGATGGCCACACAACATGTGAGTAGGACACACTGGAATAAACCAGTGCTAGGAACCCACAAGAGGCTTGATTACCTTTTTTTGCTTAATGACTGCCTTCAGCTACAACATTAGTTGATCCAGAAGAGCTTGTCATGAATTGTCATGACACCAGACACAGTATCTTCTAAACCATCACTTCATCATCCACTGTAAAATTCTGGCTTTTCTATTCACTTGCTTTCTTCATTTCACCAATGAAATCATAATATCCCTCATTTTATGTATCTATTTCACATAGATAAAAAACTTAACTGCTGAACTTTTAACTTTTAATAGTCACATTGAAATGTGCCCACAAAAGCATCTACTCATTTAAGAATATTGAGACAGTTCTTACACTTTGACCTGCAACTCTACACAAAAATTGCATTCTTGAATCTGTGGGCTAGATGTTTACTACCCTAGTAAACGAATCGCTTATGGGAATCTGGGAATTAAAATTCCTTTGGGATAATTATCATTATGAAAATGGATATCTGCATATATGAAGATGTTAAAAGACATCTAGCACAGACTTTGTAATTAAGTCATTGCCAAAAGTCATGTCACAGTGGCCTTCGGTGTGTTAATTTCCAGAGAACAAATAAATCAACTCGAGTAGATCCTTATCAAAACCGAAAGTTGCACAAGATGAGCACCTCACCCTACATGAAAGCCCCTCCCCTGATTCACTGCAACAAAACTCTGGCTTTATTCACAAATTTATCTTTAATCAACATCAATTATTACACTGAATTTTCTTCTAGGCAACAAAAGTTATGATTTCTAGTTAACAATTTAAGTAAAGTGAAAACTTAACACCCAAGGTTTTGTTGCATACAAACCCTAACCTAGATTTACTTACACAGGGAAAACTTCCCAGGAGTTATGCCAGTGATAGCAATTCTTTCTGAATTTGATTTAAAAAAAAATGAGAACTTTCCCACTGACTTAGGAACAACAGCAGCAGCAGCACCAAGTTACTTCATTAAGAGGATCAATTAGAGCAGCCTGCAACTGCTGAGAAAGCACAACACAGAGAATTTCAAGTATTCCTGGAGAAAACACTGTCAACTGCACAGGAGGGAACATTCCTGTGCTGGCAGACAGGGAGCTATGTAAACTGTATGCACAAAGTAAGGCAAGTGTCTTTACCCACCTCTTCCATCTCAAAGGAGTCCTTCTGCTGCAGCATGAGGTTCGTTATGGACGGGTTTGCGAGGGGGGCGCAGGGGTCTCTACCTGGCGATGCTGTGGACAGTCTCTGTGTCAGGACACTGCTGTCGGAGGTACTGGAACTGCTGCTGAGCCCTGGCGAGTCCAAAAGACCGGGTTCTTCGCACGGTCTATCCTGGGCACCAGCCAGCCTGCCATCCTGTCCATCTGCTGGGGGCACAGAACCCTCCTGTGCAGCAGGGAGGTGCGCAGGTCCCTCTGCGTTTGCAGCCTTTGTCTGACTGCCGGCTATCTCCTCCTTTACAGTGGCCAAAAAAGAGGGACAGTCTTTCTTTTTAGGATGTTTTGGCAATTTAGATTCATTTTTAACATCATTTTCCTCACTCCCTACTTCAGCTGGACTTTTCCCTTTCTCAACAGGCGAAGGACTTGCAGAGCTGCTGCCATCAGCTTGCTGATTGAGTTTTGACAAGGTCTTCATTAACCGACTGGCTGTGTTGCTGCGATTCAGAGGGGGAGGGCTGGACGCCTCTTTGCTGGAAGACACTGAATTCATACTACCAATTTTCTGCAAAGGAGTCCCAGAGACTTGAGAATACAAAGAAGAAAAAGCATTGGCCACAGTAGTAAGCACTTCAATCTGACGAAAACGACCTGCACAGGAACGAAACACAAGGCATATCTGAAGAGGGAATTTTGATCATAATCTCTGCCCAACCCCACAAACCTCCTCCTACTTTTATCCGGGGCCTCTAAGGCTGAATGAACACTTCCTAGGCCTGTAACATGAAAGTGATAACTTACTATGGAAAAAAAGAATCTTTACTAAATATGCAAGAACTGCATGTAAAGTTCTCCTGACTTAAACCACTGGCATATGTGTGTGAATGCAAGTTTATTTACAAAATGCTAGAAAGGAAATGTTACTCATATTGCTCTCTCCAGCTACAACTAGAAAAGGATAGCTATGCCCTCATTTAAACAGCGCTCATTACTGATCCAACAAAGCTCTTGTCCAAGTCCATAGAAATACTGCCCCAGATTTCAACAATGACAAAAATAGGTCGCTGCCACCCAGGAAAAAAATCCCACCCAGGGACTGAAGAACACCAGAAACAGAGGGATATTGCTATTTTTTTCAGTGCTCTAAATCTGCAACAGAAGAAAAGATGAGCATGATACAAACCAGAAGGCAGCATACCTTACAGGATGCCTTTTATTTTCCTCCCCCACTACAAACCCTTACACTCATCCCAATGAGTACCACCCTGGTGGTTACCTCTTGCCTATTTAAGACCAAGCAACAGTTTTATTATGAATTCTGAATGGAATGTTGCCTTTAGGCTGTAACAGAGTTTTACCAGAATATTAGATACACACCTCTTTTGGGGTGGTTTACATAGTTAATAAACTCATAAACAAACTGTACTTCAAAAACATACTTACTTGTTAAAGCAAAACTTGGATTTTCCACTTCCATGCGCTGTATTTGGGCATTCAAAAACACTTTGATATCTATCCCTCTGGCAAATGATGATGAATTAAAAAATCTCGCTGGAATTTTTGAAGCAATATCTGGTTCATCTCTTCCAAACCCAAGGTTGTAGAGCACTTCTTCAGGATCTTCCTCATAAAGTTCCAGTAATTCAGAAACACTACAGAAATGAAAGATGTTAACCATCTACATGTAAGATCCAGTCCCTTCTATCAAACTGCTAATTCACTTTGGTTTATTGAACTTTTGACTCCTAGAGCTTAGACTAGTTTTGGAAATAACTGTGGAAATCTCTGCATCTAATGTTTTCATTCCCATCATGAGAGCCATTAGCCCAGACACATCACACATCCAATCCCAACATTTCTAAAATCAGTCCTATTCTGCAGAGCTCAGATTTTAAAATGCCATTAAAAGTTCAGGTATTTTTAATGTTTAGGTCCATTTGTTAGCATTTACTGAAAACCACAACAAAAGACAAACAGAAGTTTTCCAAGCAACCAAATTAAAATTCCCTTCTCAGCTACTAAATGCAGCAATGCATATAAAAGAAGCCAAATTCATTTAACTGAGAAACAGACCTTTTAAGCATAGTTTTACCTTGAAACAGTCGTGCTGCTTTTTCCCGAGCCGGTAGAGTTCATACTTCTCCCCTTCTGATGGAACTGCAGCCTCCTGTCCTTTGCCAGTACACCATCGCTGTCAGCACAAACAGAGAGGACCCCTGCGATAAACCTCTTTTGTTCAGGGACTTGATTCTCTGTCTCACTGGAGAGCTAACCCGCCAGCACTGTCCAATTTCTCTTTTCCCCTTCACTGTTATCTGGTTTATATTATCCATGTCATTTATTGAAATACAGAAATGAAAGCAAAGCCTGGGCCACCTCAGTAAAAATGTACATAGACGGTATGACTTGGAACGCAAATGCGAGCTGAGAAAACAACCTCTGATCTGCCCTTGCTGCCCCACCCTCCCTGTTCCCACCCTCCTCCAGTAAGGAAGCCCAGCCTCGGGTGAGCTGTCCTTGCCCTGCCTTTTCCTGCCTCCCCTGGGCCGCTGCCTCCTGCAGCAGGACCTCCCCATGCACGGCCACCCTCTCCATGCCTCGGGTACCCTGCTCACCCCAGTGCCACCTGCCCGGACCTGGCCGGGGGAGCTGAAGAGGCTCTGGGCACGGGGAAGTGAAGCTCCAGTCCACACTGCTGGCCAGTCTCCTTCCCAATCCCAAACTATATAAACTGCCTGAGCATTAGGTGGTATCCTGGGTTCAAACATAATTTTCCTGTTAATGTCTCTGAGGAACAAATTGTTCCCTCCCTAAACAGCCGCCAAGAAACCAAAGGTGGCAGAGGAGTCACCTAAGAGTGTATATTTATTTATGGAGCCCAACTCAGGAGGAATAGAGAGGATGCTTTCCACAGCGGCTGTGCAGCATTCACTGAAGTCTCAGTGGGGTTTTAGTTTCAGCACATTTTATTTAGAAGCTTTAACGATCTCTCCTATCTCAAAGTCTTTTTTCCATGTTCCCAAAAGACATCTGCTGTGACAGACAAAACTAATTTTCCCTTGAAATTTCTGAAACAGTGAGCAATCAGTGAGGCAAAGAAGGTTAATCATGCTACATAGCTAAGATTTGTCATTTCTCTGTTTTCCTCCTGCTACTCCAAAATCTATGTCAGGTCTGCTGAAAGAATACAAAATCTTAAATTTTATTTTTGCTCTTCCTAATGACTGTGTTATCTGGATCACTTCGTTCATTCTCATGTTAAACAGATATGAGCAGAAGAGCTTTAGCTCTGTGGAAGCCCCCATGACTTCCACTACCCATTTTTCTCCCCTGCCCTTCAGTATAAATATTCCTCTGAAGTAAATAAACACAAAAAAACGATGCTTACCATGTTTCTGCTTGGGTATCACTCCGTAGATGATTAGCTGCAGAGAAAGAATAAGAAGTTATAACCAGACCTCTTCAGAACTACACTTCTCACAATCAGTATGAAGAAGCAGACAGTGAGCACATTTACCAACAGTCCTGCATAAAACAGATTTTACTTCTTCCATATAAATGTGATTGTCAAGGGTTTCTAGTATACAGCTGATATAAAAGTTATCTGGCTTATTAAAGCTCTCTTTAAAATTAAGTCTCACATAGACAAACGTTTACATACTGTCATGAATCTTATTACTTGAAATTTAAATTGTGATAAGCTGGTAATTGTTATATAAACCATTTATTGCTTTGCAACTGAAGACAAGATTACCAGCTGCAGGGCTGTTCTTGGGTGGGAAGGGGAGGAGGACAAGCAGGCATACAAAGATTGCTCCAGTTGGGAAAGTAAAGAATGTAAGAAAGGCAGCTGGCCCTATGGCCAGGTGCTAAGACTATTTGTTCATCTTTTCATCAGCAAAGTGGCTGCCTGAGCTGTGCAATACATAGACCAGAGCTCAGTGACCCCTTGGTGCTGATGGGGCCAGCAGACATTGATAGGGCAGGAGGCACAGTTGATAGGGCTCAGAGGTGATAGCCTCAGGAGGGAGGCTGTCTCCCAGGTACCAAGCACCTGGCCACCAGGCTGACAGGGAAGTCAGCACTTTCCATAGCTGGATCACATGGGAATGTTCCAGGCAGCATTATTCTTTCAGAACTGAAATTCAGACTTAAATTATGGACTCCCCAAAGAAGCAACTCACCATTAACAACTTGCCCCAGGAGACAGGCAAGGAGCACATGTCTGTTATAGCAGCCCTCAGAATCAGCTATGACAAGAGTGATGTCACACACTGCTAGGAGAAGCCTGCATCTTGACCCGCTGTGCCAGGAGGGTACTTCTCAACCTCCCTCTTAGTTTCAGAGGCATCACAAAGAAATGTATGCAAAACACAGATCCCACATTTCTTCAACATTCCTGCCTGTAATAATATGAAGGTAAGCCTATCTGTAAGGATTACTCAGTGACTAAGCTGAACAGCTGAACCATGGGTTTTACCAGCTCAGCAGTGGGCTGGGGTTACAGGTCCCTGCCCAATGCCCTCTGTACCATTCACATAGGGCTCTGGCTCGCATCTGGCCTCGGGCAGTCCTGGCTGCACAAGGGCAGGCCATTCATCCCAGCCTCAAAGGGGCTGTCTGTCTGGCAGGGCACGCAGCCCTGCTCCAAGCAGCTCTGTTGTCCCCTTGTTCCAGGATGGGAAGCAAAGCCCAGCAGAAACATCTGCATCGTTAGCCAGAAAAATCGACCAGCAATTCTTTTCATCTGGACAAGCTAAATCATGCAAAAGACCCATACAAACCAGAAGTCCTTGGAAACTGTAAGGAGAAAAACTGAAAAAAGTGACATGATGTACTGAAATCCACTAATTCTTGTGTTCTTGGTCATACGCTCAGACCCTTGGATTATCATTACACAGACATTTTTCCTATGAAATCTTTGTACTGCAGGCAATCTAACAAGTGGAAAAGACTGTCAATAGGAAAATTTAATCCTATTTCATCTACTACAATAGAAGAGTCATTTATTGCTTTTTAATTAGCAGATCAAGTTCATTACCAGATAAACTCTTCTCCCTAGAAGTCTTAATCTTTAAAAATTAAAGATATTTCCTTCCTCCAGGCCTTATCCCACTACTCTGACACTCTGGCAAGACCAGGAGAAGGGCTTTCTACTACACTTAGCAAAAGCTGTGATTCAAAAACAATAAAAGCTAAACAGGGAGTTTTACCTTTTTTTTTAACACTGAAAGCAAATAATGTCTTATGACCCCTGTCCTACAGATAACTCCAGGACCTGGTTTATGAGACTTTTTCTGCTATTTTACAAGATACTGCTGTTAGAACAGAATTCACAGTGCTTTTACTGGCTGCTTTACAGACACCTCTGATCCATGATCAAAATCAAGGCTAGAATTCTTTTTTACAAAGTCCATGGGGAACAGCCACCTCTCCTTCCCCTTAAAAAGGGGAAGAGAAAGAAAAGGCAAGCAGATAGCAACAGAAGAGTCTATATTGTGGTTGATCAAAATACTTACTCAGCTTTGGTGCTTTTCACTTTTAAAAGCACTTAACAGATTTGCCTCTTGGCTGACAGAATTTCATTCCTCCTTTCAAAAGCTCACACATGCCACTCCCAAGGGATTCAGTAAAAGTGGGGCATGCCTGGCTGCCAAGAGTAACCCATGGACAAGAAGAACAAGTAGGAGAAATCATTTTCTCACAGCCTTGGTAAGTGCTCCAGGCTGTCCCTGTCATCATGGGCATTAAAATGAGAGGGCAGAAGCAAATTCAGGGCTGCCTCTGACCTTTGGGTTCAGAGACCCAGAGTGTCTAACTCTAGCCATAATCTAAATAACTTCAAAAAGCAAATCTTCCTGCATTTTTTGTGTGCTTCATCCTGATTTTCTAGCCAATGCTGTCCTTCAAAATAAAAATCGGATGACTGGGTATAATTTTTTTGGCTAGAAAAAGAGTCATAATCTGCCACACCCACCTTCAGCTCCCAGGGATAAGTCATCTTCAAAACTTCCTCCATTTCTCACCACCATGCCTGAAAACATACAGTTAGCAGTTCAACAACTACAATGCTCCAATGTTTTCCTTCCAGCTGCTTATCTAAAGATATTCGTAAGACATTTCATTTGATACAAGAAATAACTAGACTTTATTTACAATCCCTGGATTACTCATGCAGTTAAAATGCACTAAGAAGCAAAAAGTTACATTTCAGAACACAGCAAAATTATTTTGAAAGGGAACAACTACAACACTGCTTTGGTTTTGCACTCAGAAACACCTCCAAGTCAACGTGTGAGCAAATTAACTTCAAGTGGGAATCTGGAGGTACCACTCAGCACATCTGTGCCTTCGGCTGCTGCGTTATCTATCCTCCAGACATCTTACCAGGAGAATCCAGAGTCTGAGTCCAGCTGGGGCATTCTCCTCTCACCTTCCTGTACCAGATTAGGAGCTGAAGTGAAGACTCCAGGCACAGAAAGTAATTCTTCTTCACCCTGTCACTACCTGCACATTCCTACTGTACTTTGAACTTTACTATTCAGACCTGCTCGGATAGTAAAATTTTCAGGTGTGGCAACCACAGTTATTAGAGGCAGAGACTGCCTAACGCTCTCCAGTTTTGGAGACAAAATCATCTCCCTGTTTCACACATCTGGGAGTTTTTTAGAGCTTACTAAGACCTCCATTATTATTCCGGTTCTTTTCCCCCTTCTCCAGTTTCTCAGACACAATTGCTCTGCTTTGAGAATAACTTTGCAACACTGACGCAGTTTTGGTTTGCTACCAGGTCTCACATGAATGTCCTTGAAAACACAGTTTCCAGCAAAAGAGATTTCAGTAGGTAAAGTCTTTCCTTACCCTTCAATAGAGGATTGCTTTGCTCATCCAGGGAGGCTCCCAGAGGCGTTCTGAAACCATAGAAGAGATTAACACTACTTAAAAAACTTGCTGCTTCATGTCCTTCCTTACAGCATGTAACAAGCTTGTGATAGCAGAGTTGTCCCTCCCTCCCTCCTTCCCTCCCTCCGCCCCCAGAAAGCACAAACATCTGACGACTGGCAATAACTTCCTAAACAATCCCCAGCCCTCTAAATAAATACACCTTGCAGAGAAAAACAACAAAACGTAATAACTGCAAAGTTCGAACACCTTCAGGGGCAGCAGCCCCTGCTGAGGAAAATCAGGGACTTCTCAGCAAAACACCCAGAAATAGCAAGCATGATTTTTTGAATGGATTAATTCAAGCTCATTTAGGCAGTAAAAACTGCCATTTTTCTACACATTTAAAACTTCTTGGAGAGAGGGGTGAACAGTTATATTTGTTGATCAGGAAGAACCAAGATAAAAAAGTCTTGACAGCTATGTTAGCTGTCACTTGCCGGTTCTGATTCTTTACAGGCTGTTCACACTAGTTCTTTTTTGGATGATCCCTCCAAAAGCTGTTGCCTGAAGGGCAGGGGATTTGCTGAACCTCACGGTGCTTGAAAGGAGCAGCAGAAGCCTCACAAATGACAGGTCCAATCCCATTCTGGGTTCACACCGTATTTGTTGACACTAACTAGATGTTTCCACATCTTGTCTCTCAGACATGTTTAACCAGTGTCTTGTCACTTCTAAGTAGCACAGCATTAACTTTCAAAGCTCAAAACAAATGCAGAAATATAATACTCATAAAGAAGGGAAAAGCAGATTATTTATGCACTTATATTATGTATGTTTCATTTGGATTTTTAATTAGACAAACACATAAACCTGCCTGAAGACCTGAAAGAAACAGTGCTCTGATACAGTATTTATTTTGGTGCCATGGCCAAATTAAGCAAGGAAAATTTGCATCTGCTTTCTAACAGACCTTGCACTTCACAACCTTATTTTTCTTTCCCCTCTAAACAGAGCTCACTCTCTCCAGATGCAGCCAGCTGATACGGAGCAGGCTCACTTCAACACGCCTTCTGCAAAGCAAGGCAAAGCCAAGCCCCACCGTGGTGGGACTCCAAGGCAAACAGCCAGAGCATTCAGATGCAGAAGCACATTCCAGGTGACAGGACACACTGCCAAGGCTCACATCTCCTGCATTTCTGCATGTTTGTCCAGTCAGAGTCTAAAAAACTTAGGCTATATTGTCTAAACCTGTCAGTCTACAAGAAGCCTGTGCTCTCAGATAATAACTATGCTGAACGTTTACTCCCTGGATCTGACGGGTGCACTCCCAACCTTCTCCCTCTCCTTCCCTGGTGGCTGCTCCCATGGCTCTATGTTTTTGATGTAGAAACTTGCTGGCATTGACTTTGACAGCCAAGGTCAGTGCTGCATGCAGCGGCTGGCAGAAAGCAGTAAAAGCATCCATCAAAGCTGGCATTTTCCTTTCGAAATTAAGTCTGTCACCATAACAGCACATTAGCAGCTACCAGAACAGCATCCTTGTCAACCACCCCTTGCTGCCCTACCTGCACGGGTGCACACAGCTGCCATACACCCCCTGCCTTTGAAAAACTTGCTCTAAAGGACTAGACAAAACATGAGTTTAAACAACAGAGAAGTACCGCACAAAAATCCTTGTGGACAACAGCACAGATAGCTCTGCCTTTCTGCACCAGGCTGTTTTCCACCAGCAAGGCTCTGTCTCAAAGCAGCCCTGTGCACTGGGGAATGTTAGGGCTGGGGGACCCTTCCCCTTGCTGTGCCCTCAGGATGGGGTGTCCCTGCCTCACACAGCCTCAAGGCTTCCTCTCATCCCAGAGCTCTGTTTGTTCAGCCACCAGTTGTGGTCGGGTGGTCTCTCAGAACAAGAAAAGGGGTTTGCACTGTGCTGTGGAAGTGTTTAAACCTCAGCTTTTAAAACCTTTATCTGGGCAGAAGCCATGTTTATTTTAAACTTGAAGTAAAAAATCTCTTCTTTCTGAGGCATTTCAAGAACTCACTTCCTGCATATCTACAGGAGATGGCTCCTAGATACCTCCCACATCCCCTGTATTACTGGCAGAGTTTAAATTATATTCAATCAAAACAGTACACGTCATTGTAATAGTTGACAAAAAACCCTATTTTTATCTATCACTATAATGCAAGCACTTGTACTTCAACTTTTATGAGCTTTCTCATTACTTCAGAATGAAGTACTGGGGAGAGAGAAAAAGGTCTTTTTCAAAGTCATTCAATTCCCAAAACGTGAATGAACCAGATACTTTGAGTAACATCTGACATGTTTTATGCCTCCATAATTCTTATCACAGTATGATAAATACTTGCTTTTTTGCTTTTATGGTTTGCTGCTATTTATTTCTTTACAAGAAGCCCAAAACAACAAAATGTGTATCTATCAAGGTAAATAACATGGGAAATTAGGAATCTTCCTCTCCTCTAAAGCAGATGTGAAACAGAGATGCCAAGTAATAAAAGCCCCAAACCACTAACGTAAATATCAAAGGACAGCTAGTAATTCTTTTTGTCCATATTAGAACACTATTAATGCCTTTAGAAACAAACAAAGGAATTCAACTTATAAGTAGATCTATTTATGCAGTGGGTTGATATTAAGGTTTTTTTGTGCTGCTGCCAACTTGAACCAGAAAATAAGATTTTAAAAGTGCCAATTTTCTTCTGATTTCAGAAACACACACAGAAACTCAGAAAATGTGAAGGACTACTTTTAGAAAACATGTAACAGAGAAAATATTGTATTCAATAACTGAATCTTCATTTGTAGCAATAGCTACATGGTAACATGTTAGAATACAAGTTAAGAATACCCTTAACTTTTAAGAATAAGGTTGCGCCATGAACCAGAAATAGAAGCTGTTTGTGTATGCCTACACTTTTTAGCAATCAAAGCTTGACAGCAAAATCAGTGTTATTAAACAAGTAAGAAATTTCAGCGGGAACGACTCACAAATTGTAAATTTCACAATTGTTATTTTTAAACAAAACATTGTAGTATTTGCAGGGCTATTCCATCCTCTGTTAATGCTGTCCTCTTTTCCTATGTACATCGTAACCAAGGATTCTGTATGTACAATCACTTATAACACTGTAAATTGAATCATCACTTTACTGTACATGCTAGCAACTGTTTGCATGTACATTAGGCATAAAAAATTAAACTATTCTGCAGTTTAAAACACAAGGAACTGTGCAGCCTTTTACAGGCAGCTGGGATTGCATCTTCCGGGCATGAACCGCACACACTGGTACCCTGCACGCCACAGAGCAGAGGCTAACTCCTGTCTCAACAGCATTGTTTAGGAAATCTGTTTTTAAAAGTCCTTCTGAGGAGAGCACAAGATGCCTCTGAAAAGACTTACAACAGTAAATAGCTCTACTTTAATAGGCTACTGTGGAAGGAGAGCAACAGGTTTCACAGACATGAATTACCTAAATTTTTGTTTCTGTATTAGCAAAAGAGTTAACTTGTGCTTCATTTGTTATTTGTAAAACAAGACTCCCATATTTTGGGAATCAACTGCCAGAGATGCAAACACATTCCACAGAAATGTGTGGTGCCAGTTTTAACAACAGATAGTTATCAAAGCAGGGGTATGAAACTGCAAGCTTTGTGTTATTACTCAAGATTTTTGGCCACCTATTAGATGCTCATATTGTCAGTTTGCAGCTTTGTGCTGTTCTTTAAATTCTATATGGAAGTGTTAAGGACTACAGGGCCAGGGAAGGATCTAGACAGAAATCCTGCAGCCTAGTGGCAGTGCAGCATTCGGAAGAATATCACCCCCAATGGCCTCTTTCCCCTCCAGTTCTTACATTTTTTTCCCTCCCCACTTAAAAAATACTTCTAAGAAAGCACCGAATTTGTAATACTGATTTTAAGAAAACTTTAGTAGACCAACAGGATACCAGATATGAGGTAATGTCAGAAAAATCTTCTCCCTTTCTAGCATTTTAGAAGAATGGTCTGTCAGGTCGAAACATTGTATTTCAGTACAAATTCAAGCCTGTAGCTGCCAACACCCTATCCAAGGCACAGTCTGTAAAGAGATGAAGAAAACTATATGGAGGATCCTGTAGCTATAAGACAACCCACACTTCAGTTACAGAGTAAGATCAGTCACCTGCTTGCCGGACCAAGAGATCACAAAGGCACAACTAATCTCAGTGGTAAATTCTTGCCTTAACGTATCTGTTCTTAAAAGGAGAAAGAAACCAGAAATATCAAATAGTGGTCTTGAAATGTCATTATCAGCTACTGGAAAGCTAATTGTTAGCTCCCCCCCATCAAGTCTGCCTTCAAAGGGCTGTTAGGACTGAATGGAGAAAAAAGAGAAAAAAGCAGCTGCTACTGATGTAGCGTTTGTACATTTACATGAGTGAGGATAAAGAAAAAGTAATTCCATCTATACCTGTTATAAACACCAAAGATTATTTTGCAACAGTGATAGAAACGCAGAATACATATACCATGCTTCAAGTTAAGGATAGAAGACATTAAGAGACTCAGATAAATCAAGTTAGTCTAAACTGTGGCATCACTCCTGAAGGCCTGTAAGCACAGAGGCCATGCCGCGGAAGCACAGTTCCTTGAAATCTGCACCAAAAACCAGTCAAAGGAACAGTGGAAGCTTTAAACTGGAGCCCCTCGGTGAGAACCACTGCAGCTTCCAAAGCAGCGCTGCCTTCCTGACGCTCCGCCGGGTTCCTCCCCCGGCGGCTGGGAGCCGTCAGGCTCATTAATGAGCCGCCGAGGAGCGGAGCGGTGCCGGACGCGGCTCCCCGGGGGCCGCGGGGCTCGCGGCGCTGCTGCCGGCGCAGCCCGGCCGGGGAAGCGCCGCGCCAGCGCCGGTGCCCGCTCCGCTCCGGGCCGCCCTCCGCGCCGCCGCCCGCCCGCGGGAGCACCCACCTGCAGTCCTTCAGCCATATCGCGATCTTCTCGTTGGGAACGCCGTGGCAGCCTTAGGGGCAGAGCAGGAGAGAAGCCGACAGTCAGTAACAGCGAGGCCGCCCCGCGGGGGTCCCGGTGGCCCGCGGGCTGCTGCCCCCGGCACTGACCTGCTCCTGCGGCCAGCGGCAGCGCGCCGCCGCCGACATCCTCCTCCTCCTCTTCCTCCTCCTCTTCTTCCTCCTCCTCCTCCTCCTCCTCCTCGCCGCGGGCCAGCGCCGCTGCCGAGAAATCCTCCGCTTCCGACGCCTGCCAGGAGTCGCGGCTCTTGGCCCAGGCCTTCCTCTTCTGGGTCGCCCCTTGCCACTCCTCCGCCGCCGGGGGCTGCTCCATCGGGGCGGCGGCGCCGCGGGCGCTTCAAGCCGGGAGGGGGGTGCCGGAGAGAGCCAGCCTGCCGGGCGAGCGGAGAGTGCCGTCCGTGCGGCTGCCCGCCGTCCGGGCGCCGCGGGGCTGCGGCGGGGCCGCCCCTCCCCGCGCTCACCCCCGGCCCGCCCCCAGACCCGGTCGCCGCCGCCCCGGCCCCGCAGGTGTCCGCCCCGGCCCGCCGCGGTGCGGGGCCGGCGGGCGGGCAGCGCTGGGGCTGCCCGCGGTACTCACATGTCGCGGCGCGGCGAGGCGGCGGCGGAGGCTGCGCCCGGCCCGGCTGCGGGCGGCGGCGGCGGCTCTGACTTCCTCATACCGCTGCGGGATGAGAAAACTCGGCGCCCACGTGACGGCGGCGGGGCCGGCGGCAGAGCGGGGCCTCCGCCGGGGCCGGGCCGCCCCGCGACGGGGGTGCCGGGCAGGGATGCGGGGCCGCGCCCGCCGGCGCCGGCCCCTCGCGGCCCCTGACCGGCCTGGGCACGCTCGGAAGGGCCGCCCGTGGCCTGGGCCCGTAAAGGATGTTTCCAACCCAAAAAATACACAGAGCAGCCAGGAGGGACTTTGCAGGGGTTTATCCTCGAGGAACGGGAGTGAGGAGGGGAGAGAAGGCACAAGGGAAAGATACGGGATGTGTACTGGGTGCACACAGCCTTCTGCCTCGCTTCCAGGGATGTGAAGTTAAATCAGCCTCTGCTCGGGCACAGGCTGGGGGCTGCAGGGATACCAGAAGTTAAAAATCTTAGGTGCGTTTGAAGCCTTTATCATCTCCTCCAGGATGTACTTAAGCCACCAGAACCAACTGCAAACGCAGCAAAAGACGAACGAGTCCCCATACGTGGGAAGGAGGTGGCGACAAAAGGCCGTTTTCATTGCGGGAGCCGAGTGCCATTTCTTAAGCACTGTCTCCTGCTTGTGGAGGAGACGGCAGCCTGACAGCAGCCCTGGCTGGGTCACCCACTGGGGCATAATGCTGGTGGGCAGCCTGCGTGGGGAGCGGGGCACTGCCGTCCTGCGTGGGGTCAGGCTTCACATCCCAGACGCTGCTGCAGGAGCCCTGCACGCCCAGCGAGCTCACCTGCAGCCATGGAGCCTGGGAGAAATAAGCTTTTGAAAAAGGTCTTTTACAACATTTTCATGAAAAGGTGCTGAATTAGTAAGCGTAAGCAGCAAAATTGACCTGTGTTCTCTGGAATTCTAAAACTGGTGTTCGCAGCCAGGCACATGACGTACTTCATGCTTAAAGGCAAATTTGCCTTTGGAAGAAAAAGGTTAATGGTACTCAATCAATATTCTTTCATTATCTAGCTTTATAGTTAAAACCTTTCAAATAGTTTCTTTGAAAATTTCCCCTATAAAATAAAAAACTGACTTGATAAGGAAAAAACTGGTTTTTCCTAAACCACTCTAGCCCACCCACTACTTTACCCATATACAGCCTTACTAAGATAAATTTCCTCTTATCACAAATCATTTTCGTAAACAAACTCTAATTTTCTGAATGGTTTGTATTGAACTAAAACCAGAAGAACAGTAGCAAAAAGGACAAACAAAGTGTATTTGTATTTAATTTGACCCTGAAAGTACACATTTCTGTGCATGTTTTTAGACAGTCTTTTTGAATTTCTTTTAAAAAAAGAGCAAACCACATTTCAATCTTTCTTGTTGACCCTCAGAATAATCAAATAATTTTCTCAGCAGGGCATGTTAAACACAGTACAGAATTTGCATGAGCTAACATGGGGCGTGTCCTGAGCCATGGGTGTTCCAAGTGGTGAGCCAGAGGGTCAGCAAAGGTCCTGTGCCCTCCACAACAGCGCTGGGGCTTGGACTTTGGCTAAGCCTCCTCACAGGTGTATTTATAGTACTGGAATCTTAAAATCTGATTTTTTTTTGGCAAGGGCCTAGGACAGCATTTCTTCAACATAATGGCTTATATTTCCATTTTATGTGTATTCATAAATAGATGTACCTATTAAAAAGTGGCCCTTTGAGGTTGAGCTGCCTTCATGAGAGCTGTAAGAGCCACGGAGAGGGCCTAGAGAAGTTTAACCCCTGCCATTGTTTGCTGCCTAAGAGGGAGCACAATTTCTTCATGAAAGTTACAGTTTCACTGCCACAGCTAAGGGTGAACAGTTGCAAGCTAAAAGCAGCTATTGTTTGGCCGTGCCAATACATCCTTAAGGAGTTCTTAATCCACAAATTACTGACATTATTGTCTATAATTGCTTGTCTGTTGTGACAACACTTACTCAGAGAATGTCAGAAATGTAAACAGCAGCCAATAGCTTTCTGCAGTGAAGTCCTGCCAGTACAGCACTGGGCTCTCTCTTGCACCTTCATACCATCCCAGCAAGTTCCCTTTTGTCTCCATATGAGTAAGGATTGCACAATCAAATCCTATATTAAGCAGAACATTTTTCAAGGAAAATATGTGTCTTGTTATTTCTTTTAATACTTGTAATCAAAAAGTCAGTTTGTTCTGTAATGAAAGTTTCTCTTGCTTCAGAATGTAATTTGTTAGTTGTACCAAAGCACTAATTGATTGGGAAAAAAGTCCTGTCACTCCAGTCACTTAAATTAGACAAACTTTTTTTCCCCCCAATTTATTTTGCAGCCATTCAAATTAAACATTGTGAAGGCATTAATTGATCAGGGATAAATTGTGCTTTACATTATGTTATAAAATTCTAAAGGAAGATTTATAACCACAGCGCCATTAGCAGTTCTGCTAAGTACTATCAAATTAAAAACACACAGACACACATATTTTAAGAGTAAGAGTAATTCTCACATTTGTCATCTGGGTGCTGGCCCTGAGCGTATGAATGTGTGTGTAAATACACAGACAGAGAAATACAATTTAGCCCAGAAATACCACTAAGTCACTGTCTTTTTTTCCTAAAAGAACAAAAACCTTTGAAGTGGACTTAATTCAGTTTTTGCCTGCAGAGAATTCTTTCAGATGCAGTATTGTGTGAAAAAATACATTCCTACATAACTCAGAGATATAAATGAGGTAGTTCCCCCAGTTCCCATGTCTGAGTGCACTGTAAGGAGCATTTTCCCGCTGCAGCTGGGCTAGGCTTCCCCATGCTTTTGAGCACATCGTGTCCCTGCTAGTTCTGTACATCAGGAGAGCCTCCAGTGTTCAGGAAGGATTGCACAGTTTGTCTAAATCCCTCCACACAGTATGAGGAGATAGGGATGAGCCTCTGGAAACCAAAGAAATATTTCCAGGCTGCAAAACTAGGCCCTTGGTAGCATGGTCAAAGCCTATGCTTTGTCCTCTGCTGCCTTCCCAGGAACTGCAGGCATCCAGTGTTGGAGGGGGATTGGAGAAAATGGGATCAAAACATGCTGGTGAGATCTGGACTAGTCAGATTTGGAATCTGTTTCCTCTGTTGTCCAGCTCAGCTGAGGGCTAAGCCCACATTCTTGGGACGAACATCTACAGGAGGACCAGCCATCAAAGCCCATTGGCAGATCTCGTCACAGAGAAGACACTGACAAATGAGTAACACACACAGAAGCTACAAGGCAGAGTAATTAGAAATAGGCTTAAAGAGGAAAAACAGAAGGAAAATAAAATATATTTTTAAAAACCTAACAAACCAAAACAAACAAGCAAAAAAATACAACCCCCCCCCACCAAAAGAAAAAGAAAAGATAAAAAAAACCCCACAAAAATCACCCAAAACTCTCTCTCTGCCTTGTGTCTTCCTTTGACAGGAGTAATGGGAGTTATTGCATAGGTGTGCATTCAGAGATGTAGTGCAATATGACAAAAACCTTCTGTTGGTCTTTCACATGGCAGTAGAACCGGTTCTTGACAGGGAGAGAAACTCCATGCTGCTGCCTAATGTGGTTTGATCCTGGGACTTGCAGCTCCAAGTCAGCAATGTTTCATGACCACAATTGGATTTCCATATTATTGGCAGACAGAAGAGAGGGGGAACTAACAAATAGTTCACCTTTGCAAGCATTGTAACAAAAAATATTCCTACATAGTAACAAAACTATGATAAATACTGTGCAGTTATTTGCCTTGGCAGAGTCTGTGTTTGAGAGCTGGAGAATGCATGAAGAAACACACAACCCACTGTCATGCACATCTTTAAAGTTTCCACAGCTCCATTTTAGTAAACGTGCTTTGTTAAATTAAGCAATTTCTTTTTAAGCCAAGATTGTTTTTAAAAAAAAAAATTAAAAAGCCTATTGAGGCCTCTGCTATGCTGTAAATGAGAAAGACAATCTGTCCAGACATGGCTAGTGCCTATTCCATGTCAAGAGAAAGGGCCCACCAGTGCCTTTTGCAATCTTCTGTTCAGACGGCCCACCACAGGGGTGGGCAGTTGTGTCTCCTGGCTTTTCCATCCTGCATCTGCAAAGGACAGCAAAAGGCTGGAAGTCAGTCCTTGCAGAGCTCCTCTGGGGTGTTGGTAGCTGGGAAGGTGCTGCTGCCTTTCTTCAAGTCGATTTGGCAACTTCCCAGCTTCTCCATGTACATCTTGCTTCCCTGGCCCTTCTAGGTAGGAGACCAACCTGTCTCTGTCTTCTAAAGAGCATCTCTACCAGTTGAAATTCCTCTTTTTTTCCTCTCTCTCTTTCTCTCTCTCTCTCTCTCTCTCTCTTTTTTTTTTTTTTTTTTTTTCACCTTTAAAGTCATTGTCTATTATTTTAGGGCTTTTGAAGGCCTTGTCTCTCTCACCGGGCTGACACCAAGCACACCCATAATATCTACCATTTCAGACCGTTGGGGATTTTCTTAATATACATAAAAGTGGGAACCTCACTTGTTTTCATATCATCCTATCTTGCCAGAAACAAATTGAGTAACCAGAGTACTATGTTGCTAAGCAGAATGGACTGTCTCCTTTTATCCTATAAAATATCTATAACATAAGATGATAAATAATCAAAATTGTACCATGAAAAAATAATAATATGCATGCTATATTTTTTCTAAATTTTAATTTTTAAAATTACATATTTAAAGGGAATTGCTGCAAGTGAAAGATAATTACATCTAGACTATCATTCAGCCATCTTTCTCTGTGAAGAAAAGTAATCATATACTTGACATGGAACCATTATTGTTGCCAGACAGATGTTCTCTCTCAAATATGTAGAGTAGAAAGGATGGAAAGTAACCTGGCAGTTTTGCTGTAATAAATTAAAGTGTTAGGACAGTGTCTGCAGCTTCCACAGCTTTGACAGTCATTTTGTTTAAACATGAGTGATATGCATGATGTTTCTATATGGTAAGGAAAAACTGTATTCAAGTTAATGCAAACTACATCTCTTCAGGCTCTTTTCAAACCAAATGTTGTCTGGTTTATTAAGCCACTTGTACTTGTGGGACCTCTTGCAGGAGTAGGAAGGAGGAAAAAGCCACTTCCGCCAGGGCGTTTACAAGAGCTATAGCATAGCAAGAGGAAGTTTCTAAAGGAAGAGCCGGATATCTGTACTGAAGTGGATTACAGCTGCACCACCAAGTCAGATGGAGAGAGCTGAGGCCAAGCACAGATAAATGTGTGAAAACAAGCAGCATGGGGAAGAGTGAAAATCAACTTTAAATCTCTCAAGAAGTAAATGCACTTCATGTCACTGAATTATGTCAGTGGGTAGCTGTAATTTTTGATGTTCATATCTTTACCAAGAGATCAGGCAAAGGAAATAAACCCACATGTTCATGAAAGGCTTTTGTTCATTTTAAAGCCAATTCTGTGCATTTTCTTATTCAGTGCTGTCTTTCTTTAAATTTAGCGACTGTGTTCATTCCCTTTCTGAGCACTGCCCATCCAAGACTATGGCACTGGGGCCATTTCCATTTATGCATCTGTCTCCTGTACTGCAGGATTTTGTTCTCTGCTTTTACAGTTGAAGTACCTTAAGATGGTAATTTCAAATACTGTTACTGTTCATATGTTTTAAATCTTATGTGTTCCAAAAGGCTGATAAAGGAACTACACATAAAAAATAAAGGGGTGAGAGATTTATCTGCACTTAAAAGATCTTTCTTTATCTTATCTTTCAAAAGCACTCAGCTGATATTTTGTCCTGTTTCTGCTCTCATTGTGATCCCTGATAAAGCTGTGTGTGTTTAGGGTAATTAAGCTTTCTAACATGCATTCAGGTAGGGAGTAGGCATCACACTGTCCACACTCATAGCAAACTGCAGGAATACAAAACAGCATATCCAGATCTGACCAACTTACTGTACATTTCCTTCCAAATCCAGTTAGAAAACTCACTGAATTAATTTGGGTTTTTGCAATGAATCAGTGAAATAAAATTTCATCATCTCCAGAAAGAATACTGTCATATTTTCTATGGATTTGGATTGGATACTTTTGCTTCCATTCAGTCTTTCATCATTGGACCACTCATATATATTTCCTATTGTCAGGTAATGAGCAACTTCATGGTGCAACCTTTGCATCTCAGTTCTCCAGCTATCTATATTCTGAAGTATATTGAATACTTAGCATCATTGAGTCCTCTTCCCTCTCTAGATCTGGGCTGACATTGGCCAGTGAGATAATAATTCCATCAGGAATTATGACAGGAGAAGAAAAGAATCCATTTAATGCCTGTTTTCATAGCAAATGAGATTAACAAACAAGTGCAGAAAGCTGGCACAAAGGCTGTCTATAAGCAAGCCCAGAGGACATGTCCCTTTCTTGTCATCTGCTCGTGAACAGCTCAGGGTGCGTGACTAGTTACTTTTAAAAATGTGCTGTCAGATATTTACCCAATGTGCTAATTCATTTCTGGGCTTGACTCAGCTCTAAAATTAATGCATTTCCTTTCACAGGGCAGTACAAGGAGTTCCAGAGTGATAATAGTATTGACTTTAAGGCGTTGACCCAGTTATCCTATAGCTGTGACAAGCAGTAGAACAAAAAGCATCAGGAGAAAATTCTAAACAGAAACTACTGAGGGCTCCCAAGGAAAACCAGAGCTGAGTTAGTCAGTCTTAAGAAATTCACATTATTTTCTATAAATCTCATCCACTCAGTGCTGAGACATCAATTTAAATTACTCAGCTCAGAAGGGCATGATCTATGGAAGCAGAAGCATGGGAAGGAGAGAGGGGAGATATCCAGGTGTTACAGCTCCTTTGAGATAACCTTTGGCCAGCAACAGACTGTCAATTAAAAATTATTGTAGAAGGCAACAGAAGGAATTTGTTTCTGCATATAAAAGGCCAGTTTATAATCCCATTAAAATGAAGCTGGAATAAAAGGAAGAAAATAGTGGTTTTCTTTTGCAGTATGCATTAACATAACTACTCAGAATTTGGGGGTAGTCAGAGAATTATGTAAAGGCCAAACTTCCTGCATGAAGCTGCCTAAAGACAAAGACTTCACAAGTTCTTCCACACCAATCAATAAATTCTAAAGAAAGATTTATTTACACAATTCAATAACTCCTTGATGAGACATTCCAACTCTTCAGACATTTAATGGTGAGATGGCATCATGCTAAAGAGGATTTTCCAGTCTAACAACTTTATTTCACTGTATGTATTTTTAAATATTTTAAAATGGATAGTCCAGTGTTTGAAGTACAGGCTATTTCTTTAGCTGCCTGGTCAGAAGCTGGTCTGATCCAGTAACAGCCAACAGCCATTCCTGGCCTGCAATTCTTTGGTGACTTACATGAATTCATTTGATGTGCTCAGCAGAAGGAGCTGCTGCTGGGCAGGAGGCCAAGGAGTGAAAGTGTCACATTTTGCACTAATCAGGTACCTCATTGCTGTCTGCAGTTATGGCTGGCCAACTCTTGGTGCAAGAAGTCCCATTAACTTTAAACTTAGCTCCTTAAAGGGAATAGCAGGGGCTGGTAGTGGTAAACCTGATACCAAAAATAAATGGGAGCAAAATTTGTCCTGCCTAAAGAAATTATTCTGTTACAAGGAAGTTCAAGCCTTCTGGTGTTACATTATCAGAGGCCTTTATCTGTTCAGCTCCCTTTAGAGCATTAATTAATTCAAACTCACATAGTTCCAGTCCCTGCATTCTGCCATCAATATTGTCCATATCCATTTGATAGATTAAAATATTAATTGAAATGCCAAGTGCAGTGTCTAAAAATATAAATGTATAAATGCAGTGTATAAAAATATAAATATAAATTTAAAATTAGCTGTCAGCCAGAGAAAACCTTCCTTCCTTGCTGTGCTGTGGGAAAAGCCAATGCCTGCATGTTCCCCAGGAAGCTGCTTAAACCCACAGAGTTCTTGCTGCAGTTTCCCACTTCCCTGCAGTCAGGCAGCACTCCCACACTTTGGTACCTGGGCCTCACTCCAAGAACACAGACATTTACTATGGGAATGGTTCAATTATCACAGGTAGAAAATTCAGACTGGTAGATATGGAAGGGTGAGAAGAAAACCTGTCCAGCTAAAGATGAGGACTCCATCCACCTTTTGTGTAAATAAGTTAGGAGTTAGTTTGGGTAAGGGAGATGCTCCCGAACACATTAGCTGAAGGATAAGAACATGACATACTTTTCCCAAGGCTCCTATCTGTGCTGCTATAGCAGGACACACCACTGTGGTGGTGTGTTTGGTGCACATCCCTCTTTTCAACAAATTCATAATCTCACTATGGGAAGGAATGGATCAGTGCATCTTGTATCAGGGCTTCCTGACAGGAACAAGAATTTGGTTTTCAAACACTGTTCATATATCAGTTAGGCTTCCCTATCCCTGGAAAACAGAAAATTAATTTTAAAAAATGAATCAAAAAGTCATTATTAATGTTGAAGATTATTTTGACCCCTCCATGAATGGAGGCAGCTGTTTTTTACTTCAAAACATACCATTTGTGGTCCTCCCTTCCTCTGTACCATACTCTGTAGAGATGAGAGGTGTTGTACATTCATGTCTAGCATGTGTCGAGTGTCACTGCTGTCATGCTGGTGCCTATCGATCCTGTCCTGGCAATGCAGAATTTCAGAGCTTTTGACTCATGCAAAGCTGGAAGAGGGCTGTGTATCTTCCTGTCTTCCTACAGAATACGTGCTCTGTGCTCCTCAAAACACCCTGGGACACAGCAAATGTGTGGCTGGGTGTGCCCTGGAGGGAGCACAGCAGACGCTACAGTAAAGCCTTCCTCCCAGAAGAGGGAGGAGGTGGCTCTGACGCCTGCCATGGCACCCTGCAGCTTCAAGGAAAGGCTGAAGTTTTCAATGGACAGAACTGCTCCCAGAGGGGTCAGGTGAAGGTAAGAAAGGCTGACGTGGATAAGAGAGAACCCCTTCCTCTACCTTGCATCCTCTGAAGGAAGTTCCCCGAGACCATCCAGGTGGTTTGGTGATGCCATGGTGCTAAGTAACATTGCAATAACTTTGTGGCAAGAAATGTTTGAATGGAATCACCAAAATATGTCTAGAGTAACCAAAGTGCAGAAAAATGACAGAGGGGCCTGACATTTGAAGCCTTATCAGTACCCTTTTACAAACTAATACGCAAAACTCTGGACATTGTTCCCCTTGGTTGTTAGAATAAGCATGTTAGCAGTGCACTGCCACAGCTGAACCCACATGTTAAAGCTGAGGTTGCCAAAACTATATTTCAGAATCTCATGGATGCAGAATTTCACAAGGTGGATTTGATCACAGTGGCAAGGCTTACCATGCAGGAAAACTCAGAATTTTAATCACCATTACTGAATATATTGAAACCTACACTTTACACAAAACAATGGCATCTCTAATGAGAATGCTCCAGCACCTCAATTTCACTGCTAGCTCCATCATCCATTCTTTCTCATGCAATTTTTTTGTGGCTGTGTGCCCTTATGCATACAGGAGAAGATCACATTCACACAGAAAGACTTATCTGTGAAGTACTGAGGTCATTAATCGCATGAAGCCAGCAGAACACAACAGAAAACATCTCCTTGCTGTAAGATGCTCTTCTTTCTGTGCAGACAGAAAAAGAAAAAAAAAAAAATAGACCGTCCCAGCATTTTCTGATATGTAGTTCTTTGTTTTAAAGATTACATGTGAAGGAATAAATACCCTGGCACAGGTAAGCACACCATAGGCTAGGAGGTTTTTATTTGCTAGTTATTGTTTGTCTTATAAATGCTACAGTGAAATGACGCAAGTGCCCTTTTTGTTGTCATATTGTTTGTTTTAGCTTTCATTGGATGCAATCCAATGGTACCTTTACGTAGGCTCCTGTATAATTAAGATAGTGTGCACATTCTCTGAAAGGAAATCATTAAGAGCCTCTCACGGAGAATGCACTGATTTCCCTGTCTGTGCCTTTTAAGTGGGTATTGCTCACACTCCATCAATTAACTTCTTGATAGTCCAGGCATACTTCAAAAATTAATCCCATGTTAAGCTTTCAAAGCAGCTTTCAGCTGAAAAAGTTCAAGCTGCTTTGCACTCGCTACAAACATGAATTTCTTGGTTTTCCTAATTGTAAGATATTCTTAGGGGAAAAAAAAAAAAAAAACCAAAAACAAAACCCCAACTTTTTTTCCTCAGAAAACACTTTAGAATCGAGGGAGGGGGGTTATTTGTTTGTTTGTTTTTAAAGTAAAACAAAACCAAAAAAGCATCTCTATAAATCCTCAGATTATTTGATAGGTGCCTTGGTTATAGATTTTCAATCACATAATCGAGATAAACAGTTATGATTCTTGGGAAAGAAACCTGGGGACTTAACAACTGAACAGAGAGGATAAAGTACAATTTCACTGTATATTTGCTCAACTGAAACTGCAAACACAAGGCATAAACTTTCCCATTGCCTATAAATAACAACCTTCCATTGCTACAAACTCTCTGTAGCCTGTGTAGCCTTTCTTAATAAGTGAGGTGTGCCCTGATACCAGGCTGTCACTGCTGAGAAGCTGCCAGGCTGCTGTGCAGCTTGGAACCTGCTCACCTGTGAGCTCCCCTTCTGCTTCTGCTCTCAAACTGCCCTGTCCCCACTACACCTCACAATGGAGGATATTCCTCCTCTAGATCTAAGGGGAAAGTCAAGAAAACCCTGTAAAACTAAAGCATGTTGTGATACTAGAGGGAGAAAAGCTCTGCTACTGCTGTGTTCACCTGTCTTTACTGGGAGCTCAAGCTAAGGATTGAATTTTCTCATCTTTAAACCTAATCAACATTTTAATAGACTTCAGGGGAGATTTGACATCTAATACTGGTTTCCTAACTAAAAACAAATAGAAACACAATGTACAGTTACTACAGGCATCTTTGTAGATGATCAGTGTGTGACAGTAAATAATGATTATTGAATTGGTTTTTTGATAAATTCTGAAACTGAGGTTGAAACAGTGTGTGCATTAAACCAGGAGCTGCTTGACTGAACATGCTTCAGCTAAAATTGTATCAAAGTAGTTACAAAACCTGATTAAACAGGGCTTCATTCCCACATGCAACTCCACCTTGCTGCCTTGGCAGTCATAAACTGGCAACACCCTTTTACTGGGTTTCACAAAGCTCATTAGCTGTTAATAATAGCAGAGCAAAGGAGTTCAGTTTGTTTCCATCACACTGATGGTGCTTAGGGAATAGATGCCCCCTCACAAAGGGTGATGGTTCAAAAAACACACTTTGCATCAGCTCCCGTTTTCTGTCTTAACTCCAAAGGCAGCAGACCCAGTCAGCACTGAGGATCTGTGCTGCCTGCAGTGACAGAATTCACAGCACCCTTCTCATCCACTTCCACCAGGTGAAAGCTGATTTGCTTCAAAAAAAGGTCCCAGGGCACTCAGCAGTAAAGATTGATAAAGCATTCCCCCTTCAGAAGTCTGTCAGAAGAGGAAATAAATAGCTCTAAATACAGATCACTATTTTTTGCAACATCCAAACTGCAGACACTTACAAGTCTTTTGTGCATTAATGTGTATCCTAATATATCAGTTCTTAAAAGCTAATGCTGTGACAGCACTTGCATTGTGAATATATACATCAGCTGAGCTTACTGCTTGCTGGAATATTAGATAGTCAGCTTTCAACAGTGAGGCCTTTCAGCTATGCTCCTATTCACCTCTAAATACAGTGTATAAGGTCTCAAAAACTGTGATCAAAACAATTAAAATAAAGTTGCAAAAAACTTCATCCAAACAAGCTTCATCTCTACATCAATGACATGCAAAAAATGTAATTGCAATTGTGTTTCAACCTCTCGCCCACTTTTGGAGAACAGAAAACATCTCTTCCACCCCCATTATTTGCAAAATTTCCATTCTGCTTCTATTTAAATGAAGAAAGAAGAATGTGCACTATTTTTCAGACCAGTCACAGTATTCTAGCCTTAGGAATTTGTCTTCATAAAAAATCACCACAGTTGCAGTACAGTACCCAAGTAGTTTTTACCCTTTGCTAACACACAGGAAATGGATTAAAGGAGGTGAAAGACAGAAATTCTCCCTCCTAAACATCACAAAAATAAGAGACCATCGAATAATCCTTGCAAAAGTATATTAAACACTGCTAGATTCTTGACTCTCCTGCTCTTCCTTGTCTGGACCATTTTGCTGTATAAATGGGATTTTCAGTAGCTTAGCCTTTCCAAACTATTTGCCCTGGAGAGAGCATTCTGTACTATTCCAAGCACTGCAGGGACTGTCCCCACCAGTTTCCAAGGCACATTATGCATGCTGACACTCCAGAAGGACTCTGGGAAGGAGTTCTTGTCCTTGGGCACAGCCAAACTTTACTCTTAGAAGGAGTGGGAACAAAAAGACACCTCAGAGCTCTGGGCACTCTCCTCACAGGATGATAAAGCAGCTTCAGAGGAGAAACACTGAACTTGTTCAGATTGGCCCATTATCCAGAGCTTACAAAAATCACCATGGAGTTGTGGTATGTTTAATAAATGAATATATAGGTACTATCTCCCAAAAACCAATAGCAAAAATTTATTACAAGTTCAAACATCTTAAAACCAGTGAACTGCTGTGGGAGAGGCAGTGCTACTCCTGACCAGAAGTGACAAGCTGCTGTTTGCAGTTCCCCCCTGCTGGGGGTGGTTTTAGCAGATGTAAAATGTACCTGGTAACTTGACTTCTGTTATTGCTCTCCTCTAAGATATATGAGAATTAAAGTAATGAAAAAAAAAAGTATTTTCTTCCAGATCTGCTAAATAAATAATGTAATAATCAATAAATAAATGGAATCCACTAAATTCCTGCAGGTAGGTTTTCTCTGCAGAGAGAATGGTATGTGTGCCTGCTTCTTCTGAATTTTAAGCTATCTGATAAGCGCTAACAGACCTGTTAGTTATATAGATTCACAATCTATTTTACCATAAAGCATAAATCCAAAAGGAAGGAGGAAATAAAGCAAAGTGCCTTTAAGAGTGGTGCAGCATTCACCCCCTCAGGCACTGCATATGGGCAGAAATCTGGCAAATCTGCCCAGGCTGGTCAGAAGACCAGAGCTGCTGGCACTTGGGACCAGAGCTGCTGTCAGTGCCCCCATCCAGATTTGCACACAGTGTCTCAGGCAGGCGTGCGGGCACTGGCAGCAGCTCTGGTGACAGGTGTCAGCAAATCTGGTCTTCAGACCACAAACACTCAAGGCTTTGAGAGGAGAAAGCAGCTGGTTTTATATACCTGAAAAGTTGTGCCAGAAGAAAAAGAGAATGATGCTAAAAATTCACCAATTTTTTCCCTTTTATCATAAGTCAAAACATTGCCATGAACATGCATTATTTGAGAAAAAAACATTAACTTTGTCTGATTAGCTACTTCTATTGATAAAAATTTTCATTGGTAAATCTTCAGTAATAAATTGCAGAAATCTGAAGTCAGTTACACACCCAGCAAAGGTGTTTAACTTAGCTTATTATCTCATGTTATTAAAAATACAGAAAAGAACCTCTTAATTAAAAAATATTGCCCATGTAAGCAATGGGCTATCTCTAGTCATGCAGTTTACAATATTAAGTAGAAATCAACTGATTATCATTTTCCTAGTAACTTTGGAGAATCAATTTACATAATCTACTGACACAACCATTTTCTTCCCAGGTGGAAGATGCTTTGTGACTCATGGACTGACAGCACAGCTGCTTTTTGTCTTTTCTGTGACCTGCCTGGGATATGAAGTGGTTGTTGGAGCAACAGGCACAGCTGCACTACGTCTGAATGCTCCCACTGTGAACTCCAAAGCTGTCTGACAGTTATGCAGTAGAAAAAACACAGAACATGAAAATCTTTGGCACAGGGCAAGCCCATCAGCCCACATGCCAGAGAGCAGGTTGGACACCACTCCTGACAGTGTGCAAAAGCATCTGCAAACAGATATTCCTGAGTCTCCAACTTCTCCTGCTCTTTGGACATTTTTAAAGTAAAACATTTTTAGTTTGGCATTTTTAGGCCAAAGGCAAGCAGTTGATATTGTGGGATCTTTGTGAAGATTAGCTGGTGGTCACATCAAAGAGTCACTAAATTGCAGCTCTGCCATGAGTAAACCTGTACAGCTCTGCCTGCACCTGTGAGGAGAAGCTGCCCGGCCAAGTGGGAATTGCACTTATTTTCTTTCACATTTTTGGCAACAGAGTAGAAACCTTTTTTTTTAGTTTGGTGATAGGACACCAAAGACCTATCTCCATATCTCCTATCTCCATACCTTCTCCACTGAAGAAGAACACTGGAATAGTCTCCATTTTATCCTTGCCTTCTTTTCCTAGCAGAACTTTTTATGGGCAGAAAATCCCAACAAACAAGCCTGAAGTACAATAATTTTGAAAGTACAGATTTCTGAGTGTTTACAGCTAGTTCCTGTGTTTATACTGGTGATAGCTCCTTCATGGGCTCAATAAAGGGGATGCACCATCCAGTGCTCATGAGATCACAGCATCCTGCCAGGTAGGCAGACAAAAACCTTGTGTTTTATAACTGAGGAGGTGAAATGTCCCAAGAGCATGAAACCAGGCTTCTGAGCTTAATCTTGCTTTCATGGCTACTCTTACACCTTCAACCTCTGAAAGTCCCTCCAACATGGACAAATCCAAAAATACTTCATGCTGAGCACAGCAGTTGCTGGGCACAAGGACAGCATCTCTATGGCTGCCCAAACCAAGATAAAAACATCATCAAAATGTGCAGCTAGGAGAAAAAGAGCAGAGAATATTTTCCACTACTATGCTGGAAACAGGGTCTTAGGGCCACCAGTGCTATTAGTGCTCCATCAATCACTGGTATCACTGTGGGCTCATTTTAGTTAAAAAAATGTCTTAGAGAACCAATGAATCCTCCTTCATTTTGCTAGTTTACCAGATGAAATATTACATAATAAAGTATTAAGAATGCTGTGGTAGTAAGGACAGGACCACATACTCAGGAAAATATGATATGGTGTTAAAAGGAAATCTCTAACTCTTTCTTGCATCCTGAAGGGAAGAGTGATAAAAGTGGATTTTAATTATTAACCTGGATTAGCTATCACAATACCTGAGAAATTGCCATATGGAACATATTCCAGTATAGCTTTTACTCTTAATGGCCTCGAGCCTTCCAAGAAACAAAATCTGTGTTACATAAACTGATATCAAAGTGGCCTTGCTTTTCCTTCCCCTAGAGCTACAAATGCATCAGCTATGCAAGAGCCATTAATGTGCAGTTAATGTGTCCAGTAAAAAATTCAGTGAAACATACTGTGGTTGCTTGAAATAAGTGTTTGGATGGAATAAGACTATAGTAGTATGAGACTTGAAGCAGAAATCTCAGCTATGTTACCCTTTCACTTTTATTTGTTCTCAACAAAGTTCCTGCTGTGATTATGGCTGTGCTTTAGACCAGAGTGTGAAGGATGTGAGGCATGAAGAACTGTGCTATTCAGCCCTTTAATTATTCAACTCAGCCATTGCTAAAATATCAACTAGTAATATCCGTGAAAAGATGACACATCCTTTGTATTTTGCACAGATAGAAGAAATAAGAATCAGAACCAATGAAAGGGACATGAACAACAGTGGCATTGCCTTACAGTCTCTATGAGGCAGTATCAAGTTTCCATCACTACTTTTCAGATTAATGTTTTGTACTGGAGACACAATTTTTGGTGCTTGTAAACATATTTTTCCTTCCGCAAAGTTGTTAAAAATAATAGCGTATATTTATATGAAAGCACCAGGATTAAAATAGCACAAGCTGATTTCCTGTTTCTCCAAAAAGCAGTGTGTATGGGCAAACCAAGGCAGGGCTTCCAGAAGTGCTTGTGAAAGGTTAAAGGTCAGTCCTCTGATTTTGAGAGAGAGATAGGTTTGGGGAGAAGAGAGAGAGGAGAGCTCAAGTGAAATTATTCTTCAGGCTGTGGCCCAGCTGCAGAAGATCTACGTTCAACTTGCTTCCACAGTCTTTCAGTAAAACAAGCAAGTACCCACCACAGGCACAGAGAGGACAGGTATACAGTCACACATGCAATTTTGGTTAGTTGAAGTGGATAGTGGATGAAGTGGATCCAAACTCTAGCTGCTGAGCTCTGGGCTAGTGAATGTGCAGAGCCACAGGGAACAGTGTGGCTCTGTGCTTTTTCAGTCAGTTATAGCACTAACAAATGCAAGAGCTCACTGTTTCTTCAGCCTTTTTTGCTTACAAAAGGACAACATTCCTCGCTCTTTTTCTCTTCAAAGCAACTAAAGGCATTTCAGAAAAAACCCTGAACTTAAATAGATGTTGCAGAATATGTAAATGTCATGATGAGATTGACTCTAAGAGAGGCATATTGTATACCAAATGCATGCTGGGTGAGGCCAATGTTTGCCTTTGAATGATGGCATACAGTGAATTCATTGGCAGGCTCAGCAGCCCACACTTCTTTCTGAATAATCACAACCTGAGAAAAAGCTAGGATAGAACACAGCAGTAATCCTCAAAGGTTCATACACTTGCACATGTGCACAAGAAGACAAAATGGCAAAAAAATGTCAAACAGAATAGCCTGGCTTTTATTTTTTTCACAGATCTCTTACCTCTTCATGACCCAGACACTTCTCAGTGTTCTCTACCTCCTCTTCCTAAAAAAGCATCTGAATCAGTTCAACTTAGAGTGGAAGAGGGGTGGAATAAGGGAAAAAAACTCATGTAGTTTTGGCATTTGAATAAATATGAGCATATGTTTCTGCTGTTTCATTTCTATCAGATTTGGCTTCTCTGTTGGGTGGTTTTAACGGCTGTTTATTTGCACACAGTTGTGCAAGTTTTTTACAGCTTGTTAAGTTAGACTTGAGACGACAGCATGTGGTTCCCTTCAGACATAACTAACTTAAAATAACAAAGCCCATGAATTCCTTCTTAAGAAGCTCAAGGCCATTTGTTTAAAGTTTGAAAAGAATTAGGAACCTGTAATTTCAGGCTTTGTTATGAAACGGGTGAAAAGTTTCCTTCATGTTACCTGGCTGGATGCACTCTGCAGCTGTGTCCCACTGCAGAGACACCAAGAAAGTCATCTTTCTCTGTGTGTGCTGGTTGCAGAGAAAATTCTGGTTACAAACATATTACAGTTGCATATAACACACCTTAGAGTAGGGGTGACTGCATGGAAAACAGTAGCTGAAGCATGGTGGCTTTAGGAAAAAGACAAACCAACAGCAAACAAGTGAACAACAGAATATTTGTCATAGCCCCCAATTCTCACAGTTTAAGGAAGTGTCAAAACTGGAAGAAAATGCAATTTTACTTATCGTAAGCGCAGTAAAGAGAGAAATGCCACAGAGATGACAGCAATAAAAACAAACATTTTCTCAGAAGATCAAAATGCAGCCCCTGAAGGGCTTTGCTGTAGCTGAAGGTTGAGAACAACTGTATACACCATGCACAGGGGTCAGCAATGAACTGCTAGAGCCAAGTGCCAGCCAGAAAAACAACTGAAACAAGAGAGATACTTGCAGGAGTGGTAAGAAGTTTTTGCTGTAACAAAGGGCAGCTTTGTTCTATGTAGCTGATAGAACAATATTGGTCTTGGAGATGCTTTGATTTAAAAACAGTTCTTTGCTAAGCAAAGATACGTTTTTGGCTACTCAAGTGTGGGCAGGCACTAAGAGAAAGAGGCACAGGGATGCATTAAGTACTGCTCCCTGCCCTGAGAGAGTAAGTCAGCTTGAAGATAGCAGAGTAAGAACAAGCACTTCTGAGAAGTCTGAAAAGCAAAAGATCAAAAGGCTTCTGCTTCAACTTACTGTTTCCCTTTAATGGCTGTAGGCTGAATGTATGATTCCAAATCAGTCCCTCATGCTTTTTTACCCCCATGTATGGGCATTACATCTCTTCTCTTCAACCCAGACCTTTGGAGTTTTTCCCAGCACCTTGAAGGAACAGAGTATATTACGCTTTTTACATTTAGCTACTGTAGGTACAAATCAAAACATCTAATTCTGAATAATGGATACCTTGAACCCCCAAGCAAGCTGCTGAAAAATTACTTTGGTTACAAAGGGCATATTTGTGTCCACCTGTTCTCACTAACAGATTGTTGGAGGAACACAAAACATGAGAATTTAATCCTGTAGCTTGGACAGAATATTAAAAATATTTGCTTTTTGAAGAGTGAACTTGTGGTTTGATAATGCAAGGACGGGAATTTCAGCTGAGTCGTCAAACAGCTTCTAATTGAGAGAAGAGATACAGCTTATAGACAGCTCCAATTACAATGAAGTATTGATAAAAAGGAGCTGTCATATTATTTTCAGGCACAAATTCATCTCTCAGGAGTGCCAAGTTGCAATGTTTATAAAATGCCAGGAATGCTTTTCCATTTTATAGCAAGTAGCTACATTATCTTGCAAATCGCATCTCCCAGGGCCTCCTGTATTACAGCCTTAACCATGCCACAGTTTATTTGAGCATTATGATGACAGCCCCAGTTATATTGTGCTGAGGCTTGTGGGATGGTTGCTCCATTTGATGGTACAGGGGGTGTTCAGCTGCAGGAATGGAATTTGCAAACCTGAGTTGAGTCCTCACATCCTCTGTGCAGTGAATGGCATTGATGCCTGTGGATGCCATGTACAACATCCACATGGAAGAACACCTGAAAAGCTTCTCCAGGTGTTAGCACCATCCAAATGCCAGATTACAGACCTGCTTATAAATCTAAATTTAGAAATCTATAAATTTGTGATCAAAGCAGATTATAAATCTGCTTTGAAGTGAAATGTCTATATCATTCTCCAGGGGACAAGCTTTCCCCACAACAGCAACACAGGACTCAAGACAGAGACTGTGAGTCTGCTCTCCTACAAATACTGTGGATGTTTTCCCAGCATCCACACAAAATATAGCAGCAGTTTCTGTCTGAGCAACCAGAAACAAAACTTTTATGTGCCCTAAAGTAAATCTTTCTTACGGTGAGAGCACAGTGCCAGGCCCACCTGGCCTCATGCATATCTTACTGGAACACCATGGCTTCGTGGTCTTCACAGAGAAAGGTGAAAGAGTCCCTTTAGCAAAAGAGATGCAGAGTTTAATGGTTTTCTGTCTAGCAAAAATGTGAACTGCAGTTCCTTTTGTCTGCAAATGGTGCTGAGCTCATTTCTCACAATCTAGCAAGGGTCTCCAGGCTGTTCAGCAATACTCCCTGCTGCAACCTGCTGTAATTTTCAGTGACAGTAGGGATGCAAGTTCTGTGCTTTTTTCTGGCCTCCTTTTAATCACTGAATCTTACTAATCCTCACATGACATTTCACAAACCAGTCCCACAGGCAGGCTCTGCATGAGAGAGCCCAGGTGGCAGAGAGGCTTATCTACAAATGCAGTGGCTCCGACCAGGCTGAGTGCAACTCCCAGAGCCTACACAGCTTGTCTGGCAAAAATCTGGATGGATACCCATGGATGTCTGGGTGTGTGTAACTACTGGAGCTCTTGGAGGCACATCTTAGATGCAGGTGAACATATTTGGCCTTAATTTGCATTTTAGCTTTCTACACCCCTTTTTTTTTAAAAAAATCTGGCCTGACCTTCTCTAACATAAACTCTGTTGAACTAATTCTCCAGATTATCCAGGATAATGTTTGCTGAAAGTTAAGTCATCATGTTCTAAGGGTAATTGCTACAGAGCACTGTACATTACAAAAGGACAGATACTGTTCAGCCAGGAAGCCTAAACCCTCCAAAAGGCATTAAGACACAGAAAGGTGAAGGCTGGCACGTTTCCCACTACGCCAAACAAAAGACATTGCTAAAGCAGATTGTAAAACTTTTCAAACTAAATGCTTCCAATGGCAACGTGTGTTGCTGTCACTGCTGAAAACGCCAGTAGCAGCAGAGCCCAGAGACGTGCCACAAGGCAGCAGGCAAGCTGAGCCTCTCCTGCTCTCCCAGGGGCTCCCTCTGGAGCAGTGACAGGGCTGCAGGGCCCCTGCCACTGCACTGGGACAGGGAGCAGGGCAGCCTGGTGACAGCCACCAGCCCAGGCCATCAGGCAGCCCCGCCAGGATGAGGCAGGCAGGGCTGAGTACAGGGATGGAAGACACCTCACCCTCCTCAGCACTGCTGGGTGAGCTCTGGGTGAGCAGAGCTCCACCCTGAGCTGAGAGCTGAGCACCTCCAGAAGCTACAGCCCTGTTCAGCCCCTGAGGTGAGGTAGAGAACGAAGTGCCTTAAGTACCTTAAGCAGCGAGCTGGTGAACTGGAAGCAGGAAGGTGAGACAATTGAGATGGAAACAAACAGCTGGAAATACAAGAAGGCATGGATGACTGACAAAAGTGATGACTGTAATTTAACAAACAAATACCTCTATTACAAAGTGGAAAATACCATTAAAAGCATGCCACATCAGAAACGATTATCAAGCATCCATCATCTATTCAATTAAACATTCATAGCTCAAAGTCAATCATAATTCTTGGCTTGTTAGTCTTATGAGTTAAAGATTCCGGATTTCCTGGCCCATTTTATGTCAGAAAAAGGGCAACAAGACATCACAATCACTGGCATCAGGAGGCAAACTCACAAAGTGTAACTACAGCACTCAGACAACATGAACAGAATTTTTCACAGTACCTGTCAGTCAGCTTGGAATAGATTTATTGTTAGTGTATTAAAACTTTCTGACAGCAATTTTCACTTAAATATGTATCTTCTCTTCTTTTCATAATGAAAATCTAATACCTGAAGGTGTAAAGTCATTGGCAGAACTGCAGTATTCTCTTTAAATGTTAAACATGTTTAAACATCAGCTGTTGTCTGCTAGTACTCTCTATCCATTAGTGGAGCTGAGCTCATTCCACTCCTGTCAGGGGTGGCTTGGTTACCAGAACATCGACTTCCCAAATCCTGCAGGAGAGCAGCAGGAAGCTGAGGCTGTGAGCACAACAGTGCATTCTCAAAGAAAGCTGTCTGTTTCTTGGCAACTGGAAAAACAATCTCTCAATTAATGTAGTCTAGTCCACATCTGCTGTTAAAACATTGGAGAAAATATTTGAGCCCTTTCAAATTGTTGATAATGAAATTACACAGACAAGAGATTAGATTGTTCATTTGGAAATGGGTTTAATTAAAAGCCTGGAATTTTATTTGTACCCTTTCTAAAGTTCATGATTCAAGTTTCATTTCCTTCCCTTCTGTAGCATCTCTTGCTGCAAAGTTATGAAAAAGAAAGGAGGAAAAAACTTGTTAGTTTTTTTGGTTTTTTTTTCCCAAGTAATTCAAGGCAGAGTATTAGAACTTCTGTTAAAACATACCTGCTCATTTTTTGGTTCAGTAAAAGTCACATGCAGCAGTAGGGTTTGGAAGGTCATTTGACAGTCTTGTGTCCAAGGCTTGCTCTGACCAGGGCATTGTATCTCATCTTCAGTGGCTATATTTTTACACATATATATTTATTCTCTTTCTCCCCTTCACACCTGTGCAACACTAACACTTGTCAGACTCCTACCTTACATTTCACAAGCAGCTCTCTCCACTTTAAGGCTTAAATAAAGGTGGTGGGAGCTTTGACTTTTAGGCAAATTTGAAAAGTTGGCAAATATCCCTTATGAGGTTATAAACACATTTCTGTGACTAGAAGGAATTTATTCAGACATTTCTAGCCGTGAGAGGAATGCACTCCCCTCAGTCTACTTAATGACTTTTATATTCTAAAACTCTTTCCTGCTATGATTTCCATGAACTACTTCAATTTTTAAACTCTTACAGCACAAAGCAGTCACTGTTTAAGACAAAGTAAATATAATTCACAAGGTCATTACTTACCTAGAAAACAATATTAAGTAAATATTATTAAAAATGTATACCTAGGGCACAGGAGCTGCAAACTTCTACAAGGAAATAAACCTTCACCAGGAGTCTCATGAAGGGGCTCCTCATAGAGCACTACAGACATTATTACTGATCTTCTCTATCCATGAACCTCCTGATATTTTTATTATGTCATCAAGTAAGAAAATAATTCCTGTCTTAAAAGTAACTATTGCTTCCTACACTGCCTCTTTTGGAGTGAAAGCTAGAGAAAACTTTGATTACAAGGGCATATCTTTTTCTGAGACACTGTTTAATGAAGCCACTTTTGTTTCCTATTGAACAGCCTTTCGCACTTAAATTTTGTTGAATGACAAACAATAGCCATGGGGAAATTAAACACTGAAATCTGCAGACACTCTGGAACAATATTTGTTTAACAGCTGCCGAACTCTGGAAGTAACAGCAAAGAGTATTATGTAAGAAAATCCTGTAACCCAAACAGATAATATTCTGGTTAACATCACATTGAGGCTCTACTTGCTGCAAACACCAGTTGTTAGAAGAAAACAATGTTCTGCTGAGGATCCATGGTGCAGAACTATTTGTTCAGTCCCGAAATGTAACAACCTAGAAATGCTCAATCAATCAAATTCAGGTAATTATATAATTGCTATTGCTTTAAAAGGAAACAAATATATAATACAATAGATGACATGGGCTTGCTTCGTCTTTAAAAAAAAATATTACTGGAATCTATCAAGATTGTACACTAGATGGTTCCAGTCTTCAGAGCTAAAATTGAATCCATAAAAATAGATCTGGAACCATCAAGAGCTGTAAATGCAGGCCTGGACAAAGAGTTGACAGAAATAAATGAACTAATTTGACCTATATTTCTTAGCAGAATGTACCAGATTTCATGCCATGATTGTTTTATGATAGCAAATGGAAAACAAACTGCTATTGTTTAATCTTGGTAAATAAAATATATTTTTATGAGCATTGACCTAGAAAAAAGTTGAAAGTTTGCCAAATAGGTATATTTTTCCAGTGCTACCAGATATTTTAAACTAAAATCTGAAGTTGGCCAGTAAATCAACATAGTTTTAAGTGACATCATAAATTGTATGTTTATTTGGCTGTTACCACAGATACTTCAAAAGTAACAGTGAAGAATTACCATTTCAAGAGAGGCCATACAACCTTTATCAAATTAGTAATGTTACTTATTCATTCCAGATAGATGAGAATTCAAATAATTATCCAAACTACAAATAATTCAATTAAGTCAGTGTAACACTTCAAATCTGGTTATCAAGTTTTACTTAAATTGCCTCAGAGGAAATATAGATAGCAGGACACTTGGCAAAAGTATACAATTTTTTAATAAATCAGTATAATCATCATCCGTAACAGTTAAAAATTCCTATTAAAAAAGTTGGGGGAGCTACCTTATCTAGTTTTATGGAATTTCACTTAGGTACAACAAACTGTAAAGTTTGAATTCAAGAGACTTGATCATAAATATGTAACTAATGAAGACAAATGCTGGAGAAAACTTTGTCTTCTGCTTAAAAAGAGCACAACATAGTACCAGTGGGGAAAACTGAGTTTATTCCATTAAACCAAGAGTCACTTTTCCATCAGCTTTGTCAGAGTTATTGCATATGACAATATCATCATCTTAGCTCACCCAGTAGTTGATTTTACTGGGATTAAACATGTCAGTTTTATGCTGTTCTAGGATGGATGTTGTAAAAAGAAAATCAAAGATCTTTTCCTGACACATTTTTCTTTCCAGCAGAAACTTAGCTAAGGATAACTTTATATTTAAAAATTCTATGACTGTCAATATTCATGTCACTCCAGCTCCTTGAAACTTTTTGGCCAAAGCAGAAATGCCCATTTTTGCCCTTTTTGCTGTCCTGAGGGGACATCTTCCATGTTTGGTGTACATCCCCCACATCACATCATCTGCACGTGGTCACTGGTACATGCTGTGTCAGCAGACATGGGGCCAGAGAAACACAAGGTCCTGAGCCAGGCTTTGCCACATCAGATCTCTGGCACAGGTGGACAATGTAGGGACTCATTCAGCCCAGATTCAGATGGGACAGGCAGAGAGAAAGGAGACCCTGCAGCAGTTTCTCCGGCCTTTATACCTTAGCACTCTTTCAGAAACACCAATGCTCTGCTCTAGACAAGAATTTTTTGGTTTGTTTATTTTTGTCTGTTTAGCAACAGGTAGGTTTCCTTAAGCTACAGACCTCAGTGCACTTCCTGTCCTAGGACAGAAGTGTAGAGCTGACCATTCATGAAGGGTACAACCAAAGACCAAGATAAAATATATAAATATATATATGCAGTTCCAGCTGCCGACATTGAGGCTGAGCAAGTAAGTAAAAAACCCCTCTAAACAGAGGGATAAAGAATGTCTGTTTTATTGACCATAAAGGTCCCTTGCGTTTTCTCTGCGTTGTAGCACAGGAAATAAGGTCTGGACTGGGACTGCTAATTTCCCATTTGCTTTTAAACTACAAGAATATGACAACAAGTCTGATGCTCTAAACACCAAACCAGCAAGAAACGTGAGCCAACACTAGAGGAAAGACAGGCAAAAGGACTAACCAAAATCATCTCCCCCACTCCTTGTTTTCTTTAAAATCTGTTAATAGAGGTGTCTTTTTAATGCAGCTTCTTCCTCTGACTGATTAGGTATTTCTATCTTTACAGTTCTGTTAACATCTCAGTAATAGAATTTGGCCAGACAAGGTTTAACTGTGCTGCACTGCCTTTTTAAAATTTTTTAGCTTCTGTTCAAAGGCTGTTCTTCTCATAGTACCAGTAGGATCACTTGGAAGGACTTTGTCTATCCAGAAGCCCAGCAACACAGGACCCAGTTTTCTACAGCCACTTACGGACTGTCCTAACAAATCTCACAGGAATTCAAACACCCAGGCTGTATCTATGGCTCTGCCACTTTTGAAATGGATACACAGATTTGATGGGATTGTCAGACCTTTGCTTCCTTGAGAGCCACAGTGCTCTGCTCACTGGCCACAGGTGAGGAGCAGCTGCCACAAACAGCCCCAGCGCAGGGACCCCGCGCAGGCAGGTCCCGCTGGAGGAGCTCCTGCTCTTCCCTTCCCTCGTGCTTCTCCTCCTCTGTGATTCACTGCTTAGACACAGCTGCAGAGGGCATTAGTGGGAGAGATCCAGATGAACTTCACTTTGTTCTTGTGATACTGCAGTTCCAGTGAAGTTTATTTAGGGTAATAACATAGCCTCTGGTGAAGGCAACATCTCAGTCACTGCCATGGCAGTGCTCAGATGCAGTGAAAAGCTAACTCTTACACTCAGTGTGTTATAAAAGATAATTTGAATTTCTGATGCATTCTGACACAATCACTGTGCACCAGCTAATGCTTTTACACAGACATCTCCAGACAGGGGATAATTTTACACTGCCTTTGTTATTTATGTAGGTGGCCCACCACGGTCCATGGGATAGGTGATGCGAACAATGCAAACTGGATTGCGATTGCATTTCATGTGGGTCCTGGATTCTGATGCACATTATCCTACTGCCCATGCTTGCAAGCAGAGCAGAAAGACTCACTCCCTGCCCACACAGAAGTCTGGTTAACTTACTCCAGAGCATAGCTTGGGTATAAACCAACATGTATGCAGTGCAAATCACTCACAGGGACTTGAATCCCTTCATGAGAGAGGAAACTTAGCAAGGCAATTAAATAAATTTACGTTATTTTCTTTATATTCTTCTGCTTAATGTTATTGCTTAGACAGCAGTTTCACAGGTAGTCCCTCAGGAATAATTCAGTCCAAGAACTGAGTACAATAAATTTTTAACCCTGGATAATTTTTTGGTGAAGGCAGATTGCCTTTCTGAGCAGTAAAAAATCTTGCTAAACTCAGACCGTGCCAAAAGCAGCAATAGCTATGTAAAAAGACAGCTATAAGTACAGTTTGTATGGCTGTTTGCAACATTCTCCAACCTGGGCAAATTGACTTTGTGTATCTTGCATGCTCTTATCCTATACCCCAATTAAATTTCTCACACCAGCCTAACATGCTCCCAATTCCACTGAAATAATGAACCACATTCAGCACCAATTTATACTAGAGATCCCACCTACCTACACAGGATGAAATGTCCCCCTTTTGTAGCTTACCACACCACACATGGCAAAGTCCACACAAAGTTGCTCATGTTGCCAGGGCAAATTGAAGTTCTCCCCAGCCCATGCTGTGCAGAATTCCCATCCCTGCTAAGTATTTTTAGCAGCATGCCAGTCTAACTTCAGGTACTGAAGTGTTTGCTTGTCACATGTTCCTCTGTTTCTTCTACTTCTTAAGATATAAAAATGAAGCACTTAAAAGTTCTTAAATAAATATAAACTCCCATGTTATTACAGGCCATTCTCCATTACAGGCAAAACCTAGTGTTATCTAGAATCCTAGGATGGTTTGGGTTGGAAGGGACCTTAAAGGTCATCTAAGCCAATTCTCTTGCAAGGAGAGGGGCAACTTCAACTAGAACAGGTTCCTCAGAGCCCTGCCCAACCTGACCTTGAATGTTTCCAGGGCTGGGGGCATCTCCCAGCTCTCTGGTAAGCCTGTTCCACTGTTTCACCACCCTCACTGTAAAAATGTCCCCCTCATATCTAGTCTCATTCTACCCTCTTTTTGTTGGAAACCATTGCCCCTATTCCTAACTCAATCCCAACTGGAGAGAACTAATTTGCTCATCTGACTCTGTATGCCAGAGACCTCAAGGTCACATCACGCAGAGCAGGGCTCGCTGGCTGTGCCAGCACAGCAGTGGCCCTGCTCTTCCAGGCTCCTCTCCCAGAAACAGCACATGCAGCATCCTTCTACAGCAACCTCAGCTAACACAGCATTTCTGTACAATCTAAGTTTTTACTCTTGCATGCCCAAAAATTTCAGTAGCAGCACAAAATGAATGCAGAACAATAGTGCTTTAACACTTCAAACCTAAGGGGAGAGTTGGCCTCCCCTTCCAAGGGGAATGGATCCGTGCATTCCCCCGGCCCCTGCTGATGAGGGGTTCACCAGGAGGGCAGGGACCCCCCCAAGCAGCCCTTCCCCGGCCGCCTGCCCTGGCAGGGAGGGCAGAGCTCCGGGTTTCAGCCTTACTGGGTTACTTCAATGAAAGGAGCTGGGCTCTGCTCAATAGCCATTGAGTACATTCCTCAGATTCTTTTCTTCTGTGCTTTGTAAATCGGGGTTGGAAGTTATTGCTGAAAGCACAGGAAGTTAAAAATCACCTTTTTCAGCCTCCTGTCACCTCAGGGTATTTTTGTGACAAACTGACCCAGGCTTGAAGGATGAAACACCTTTTATAGCCCCAGTAATAAAACAATTTGCAAAATAATGAATTACTGACCTTACCATAGTCTCAGCTGGCACTCTTAGGTTGGTAAGTAGCCATGCCCATGAGCAGAAGCACAAGTTGTGCCCCTGGTAATAAGAGTCACAGGGGCCAAGGGCTCCTTTGTATCCCGTTGAAAATGGCATTTTGAAAACCAGCATGGTACAGCTTATCCACAAATTAACCAAAAGTTTTCCATGATTAAGAACTGCATTTTCAATGCTCCCCTCCCTATGAAGAACAACACTAATTAAAGCTCCCAGGAGAATTTAAAATTGAAATCTGGAGGACCAGGACACAACTGTGTCGTGCAGGGATCCAGTGGGAAAATCCAGATGATTAAGGCAATTGTGATCCACAAGAAAAGCATTTAAAAATAGTTACTCTATACTACATATTTAACCATAAGCGAAATGAGGAATAAGTCAAGTGTTTACTACAATTCTCTTCCAGAATTTTCTATTTAGGGACAGAACCACAGTCTAAGGGGCAGCACACTGATCACTGCCATGATTCAATCCCTGCTCCAATGCAAAGGGTTGAGTTCAAGCACCACCTCAGCAACATCCGAAGCCACAGGAAAAAGCCACCCTCCACTGCTTGCTGACAGGCAGCTCCTGTCTGTGCAGCTTCAAACTTCCCCGTTCCATGGCAGAGGGACAGAAGCCCCTGGCAGAGGCAGGTGACCCTGAGCCCTCACTGAGGGAAGCCAACTCCCAAAGAACCGGGCACCAGCCTCTGCATCAGGGGAGGGACTGCGTGTGCAGACCGAGCTCCACAAGAAGTCAATGCTACGTCAGGCCAGGAAGCAGAAATCAGGATTCCTCCTGCCTCTCCTTCAATCAGACAGCATCCTCCCAGAGCTTTCCAAGCTGAGATAAATATTTCAACTTATGGTTTGCAACATATATTTTTTCTCCTCAATTTTTGCTTCCGACTGCATATTTTTATAGGACTTCTTCCCTTACTTATTCAAATATTGGCTTTAATTATCCCAGAAAATATTTGCTTTTCATTTTCTTGTAGATACTTAGGAAACTGAATCTATAAAGGAACAAAAACCGTGAAAACTTTATTTTCACATTCATTTAAGGGTTTTCAGTTCAAAATTGGAGATAAAGGAAGAAGGTTTCATCCAAGCAAGTTTTTAACCAGAAAGCTACTATAAATTATGAGAGGATTGCTAAAGGTCAGCATGCTATAACTAAATTCCAGCCAGTTAAATTACTGCTATACTGCTCTTCCAAGAAAATCTGTATTCAACATCTGTTTTCTTTACAGGAGATCATTAGGAACAGGCAGCCAGAGTCGTAGCCTCATTCTGCACTTACCTCAGGTTTGAAAGGATGGATCTGTCCCTCTCTAGACACAAGACAAGATTAAAACCTGGCCTTGTTGGACTTGGTCATTACTGTGATGTTTTGGAGTTGCTTTGGAGTCAGACATTACCCAAAAATCAGTATTAATGAGGAAAACAGGAAGGGGAACTGGAGACCAGCCAGCTCTGCTTCTCATCATTTACACTTGCTGCTGTTCAGACTAATTTTTTATCAAGTCAGAGCAGATTTGTCTTTATGACATAGCTGATGAAAAACTTCCTGGGAAAAAAAATCTGTGGCTGATAGTCAAATTAGGAATCAGTGTGGATCCCAACATCCTGCTGCTTCTGAAGAGGCCAGTACTCTCAAAAAACTCAAACCTGAACACATGCACATCTCAAAGAGCTCAGCTATCACTTAAAATTATGGAAAGCAACTGTTACTGTCGAGCATGTGCTAAAACAATTGTTTCCCAACACTCTCAATTTGTTTTTCCAAGACCAGAACATGAAATATGGAGACATCTGGATATTTCAAGGTCATTATGGTTATGGATACAAATTCAACAGCAAAACCACGTTCTGCTCTGCAAAAGGACAGGCCTCTCTGGGCACAACCTGAAGCAACCAGACCAGAAGCATTGCACACTTCTCCCACTCCTGCTGTCACTCTTCCCATCCCTTCCTTACCTCCTTTTTTGTTCCTCTTCCTAACTCTCTCACAAACACAAGGCAAAGAATAAGAGTAAAACAGATGCTTCTGGATGTGATTAAAATTTTGAAAATGCTCAACCTCTCTCCATGTTGTCATTATGTAAGTATTTGTAAGTATTTATGTAAGATGTCATATGCAGAGAAGAGTTTTCACAAGTAGAAATACCAGGACACAGAGAAAAAAACCCACAAATAAAACTGAAGGGCATAAGTGTGTCTGGAACAACAAAGTGCCCAACATTTTGGAGCACTGTGCTCCCTGGGGCTTACTGTACTTCAGCAGCTTTTTCATCCCAGACCTGAAGCTGTAGCACCCATCACAGGAGACTGGTCACAGGGTTGTGGGGACTTTAACTCAAATATATTAACTACCTGTTTTAAAGACTGGTCGAGTTACACAGAACAATGGAGATAAAAACTGCAGAGGAACATCCAAACAGATTATTATGACCATCCAAGGTGACACACTGATTTTTTTATACAAGTTTTCAAATGATCACATTTCTAGCTTCCTGTATGCCATCTACATGAACATTGAGTTGCTACAATGCAGACAATTTTTAAAATGAGAGTTAAATCTGGGTCTAATATAAGGAGAAGTTAGATTATCACAGGATCTTTTTCATTGCTTGTTTTGTCTCTGAATTATTTATGACATTTAAAAAATGTCTATTCCTCAGCTGACCCATAAGCAGCATATTTACTTACCCTCTAAATGGCTATGGAGCTTATTATACCTAAGAATGTTATTGTAGTAAGTTTTGAGCTGTGCAGGACTATTGAAATTCTGAAGCCACATTTCAGATCCTCAAGTGTTTTCAAGAAGAAATGCTAAGGAATAGTTAGGTAGAAGAGACAGTAAACAGGTGGAGTATTAAAATTTGGTAGGGCTTCATTAGAGAGATGAGGGAGAAGATATAGAGTAAATTCAGGAAAGAGGAGGGAAGAAAAAAAATGCATTATTTAGTGCTTTAAAGACCAGTGATATGGAGGGGTACCCACAGCTGCACATGCCCACCAGGATGGGGCTTGGTTTATTTTTCAGTGACAAGGATTATCTGAAATTAGCAGACCAAAGAATCTACTGCTACTCAGCTGTAGCACAGCTACAACTGCCCTATTTATGAAGTAGAATTAGAGATTGTTCTACAAAAGGGTGACCATGGTTTCCACACACTGCACTGGATGTAAAGCAGCCTTCCAAGCAGCCCCAAACTTCCTTTTAAATTTGCATTGTTTTGTACAATTCTTTGCTTTGTTTCTCCCTACAATGGAAAAGAGGATTGAACAATCCCCTCCTTCATAAAAATAACATTTTTAATAAGCTAAATGAAAAAAAAAATCCCACCTACCAAAAATCCAAAACCCACACCCTGTTTCACCGCTTGTTCCAATCAAAAACACAGGTGAGATGTCACCTGGATTTAAATAAAAGCGCCACTGTGATTTTTCCCCCCATAGCTCTTCAGTTTGCAGTCACACATCCCAAAAGGAGCATTAAGGCAAACGCAGCACATTAGCTTTAGATTTTCAAGTGAGTGTCCATGGCAGAGAGGCAGTGGCCACAGGAGCTCTTGCTGAAAGGCTGCTGGTGCCTTTAGTGGTTTGTGCTGTCACCAGCAGAGCTCTGGAGCAGAGAGCTTCAGCCATCCTTCCACCCTGGCGAGGCAGGGCTGGAGCGGGCTGGGAAGGCAGGATGCAGAAGCACTGTCAGACCTGCTCCTGGGAAAAGGGAAGTGTAATGCACTGGAAGGACCTCACTTCTTTCATCTTGTAGAGAAGTTTGAATTCCTGACCTTTGAAGAGACATCCATCTGGAGACTTTTTATTTTCACACTGATGAAACAATCACAAAGAATAACCTTTTCTTTTATCGCTCAAGAAAGTTTCAAGCTTAGTTGGAAACAGATATTTCTATGGAAACAGACAGATATAAACACAGGATCATAATGTTCAACAAAGGATTGAGAAAAGGAAGAAATAGGACTTGAAAAGGGAAGTGTCTGGAAGACCTGAAAAGAAAGGTAGAAAGTTACTAATTTTCTTAAAATGCATATTTCTCCTTGCTCTCAACAGGACTCTTTCTGGTAGAAAATTTGAATTAAAAAAAGGGAAAATGGCACAGGACTGTACACTGCTTTTTGAAAAAAAAGTCCAAAAGCTGAGGTCACTGATACTTGGGACAGAGCATGACAGAGTGCCTTGCTTGGAGGGCACTGCTGCTCACAAAATTGACTTTATGCTAGAAAGCACATACTTTTATTCAGTGAATTCTGCAAGAGAGATGGAATCTAAAACATGCCACATGTAAATTTAGAATTTTCACATCTACTTATGCACACTAAATGTAGATGAGCAGGTAACTGTAGTGTTGTGAATCCAGATCTGATGTCTGAGGAAAGCACAGATGATATCTTCTAGAGTTTACTTTGCTGTGACCAAAGTCACCACTCCCTTTTACCTGTGCAGCCATTTGCACCACTCCCAAATGTGACCACTAATAACACAACAGCAGCAAATCCTTGGCTGCATGTCCCAGCATACCGAGCTGCAAAAAGCATCACACAGTGCTGAACCAAGTTTTGTACAAAAAGGATGTGTTCCTCTTCTGTTTCTGCCTCTCTTTTCATCAGCAGGATCAGCTAGAGCTCTCGGCAGGGGCAGCCAAGGAAACAGCTGCCCCAAAGGGTGCCCAAGGGCCCATCTCCATCCCAGCCTGGCTGGGGAGCACAGCAGGGGCTGTTTCAGGAGAGCTGGTCCCAGCTGCAGAGTCTGTGTGGCAGCCTGGGCCAAACACACAGGGCCAGGGCTCAGTTGCTACTCAGGCAAATCAATTTTGTGCAGGTACACCCAAACCAGTTCAAGCTGCAGTCACTTCTTTGGATTGCTCTACAGCAGACATTTCACAGGAACATCTGTCTCCTTGGGGCCCAGCCGAAGGAAGAAATGTTCCTTTGGTGTATTTGTTTTGTTTTTTTTTTTAAATCACCACCCTCATTTATCCTAGACACATAGTTCTGCATGAGGCAGGGAAAGAAGGAAGGGAAAGCCCAGCCTGCAGAGCCTGGCAGTGGGTCTGGGCACAGCCTGATTAGCAGAGGGCTCTGGGGAGAGATGGGCACCTGGGCAGCTCCCGGCAAGCAGAGCACGAGCCAGGCCATAAAGAAAACTTTGAGCACTCAAAGCTAATCCAGGGCATGCCAAGAGAGTGAGGGTCATTCCTCCTGAGACATAAGCAATGAGGTCAGAAAACCTTTTCATTTGTAGAGCTAGGAGGGAAGAGATGTCCAGCCCACTAAAGAACAATGCAGGAACATCTGCTGCAGGCAGAGGGCTGACCAGCCACTGGACAGTTTGTCAGAAAGCCAATAACAATGATAGAGATGAAATAATTGAAAAATGTTGCCTAGAATCAAAGTAGAAAAACCATTAAGCATCTTCTGAAGTTTGAAATAACTATGTATTCTCAAAGCCAAGGAGGACTGAAAGAAGCACATAGAGTAGACAGGCCTAAAGGTCGGAAAGTCTCTGCATCTTTTAGAACCTTTGCCAAGAGAGATGCAGTGCCTCATTATTCACTGGTAATATCCCAGGACTTGGAGCACCCTTTTGCTTTTAAAAAGCCCCAGTGAAAGATCACATTTTGCTATCCAGGCACAAAAGTTGCCTTTTGAAAGTCAGGTGCAAAAGCCCTGCAATATCTTGCTCACAAGTCAGTGACAGTACCAGCAGCAGGCAGAAGGGAATGACAGAGCCCAGAGTCACGACTAACTTAGGAATGACAGTTCCCTCTGTGCCTGGAGTTACTCTCATCACTTCTAAAACTAGAAATTAATCTATCTCTTTGCACATGAAGAATTCACCCAGAGACTGATTTACTGTCCAGCTGTCAATGGATCCACAGTGCTCCCATGCTTTGCCTATTAAAACAATTCCAGTTGCCGTGGAGGACATAAGAAAGGATGACTGTTTCCAAATTGCTTTCCAAAGAAGTGGACGCTGTCATAATATTTAACCTTTCCTCTATTCTCCCACCGACACGCACCCCTCCCCACTCCACCCCTCTGCTGATTCCCACACCCCAGATATGAAAGCAGATAAGGAGGGCCCCCCCTCGCTGCTTCCTGATGGTGAGTCACGGCTCTGAGTCAGCCTTTGTGTTCCAGGGAACCTGGAAGGCTTTGAAACCTGCTGTTGATTTTGGCAAAACTACCTCTTCTCACTTTGAGGGTGAAACAATTTACACACATCGTTTTTGGTCTGAAAATAGCTGCTGAGATGCAAACAGCAAGAGTAAGGCCAAATATTTTCTTGTCCTTGCACTGCAGAAGCAGAACCCTCCCTGTCCTGGGCCACAGCTGCACTAAAGGGAGCCACAAAATACCAGCTGAAACCCTGGTGATTCCAGGAGGATGCACTCACAGCTCCTCTTTGGAGCACAGAAGGTACCACCACCCATGACTTTGGACACAACCACCTCTACAGAGATGACAAGAAAGGTGTTGGATCACACTGTCTGCTCCCCATAGTCAGGTGAGCTGAAGCCAAATAGTACCAAATCCAGTCCTGGCATTAGTAAGCCAGAACTCCTTCCTCCTCCGTGTTCCAGGTACATTCCTCCCAGCAGTCAGGCCACTCTTCAGCAGCTCATGAAGGGGCCTTGCAGCAGGAGATGTAGACAGGAGAAGTTCTTTTTATTAGCAAGAGTTTGCCCCAGCTCTGTTGAGACACACCAGTAATGTGGGAAATTCTGGCAAAAACACCTCTCAAGAATCCTGTGTGTCTCTGCCTAGCCCTTCTCTGTCTCCACAGATCAGCACTTTGTAGTTATATTTCTCTCACTCTTGGCAGAGAAAATCTGCCATATTTTTATTAACATGTTTGAACATTACATCAGCTGCTCATCTCAAACATTCATCCACTTCTGTGCCTACTTCTGTATCTGTTTTACAAAGCCTTTAATTAAATTAATTACACTTTAACATACATATTTTAATTTCCTTTTGCAATCCTATTTCAGACATCTTTTGATCTCTCATTGTAATTCCAAACTACATTCCTTCCCTTCGTGTTTGGTAAACACCTTTGCTTGGGCCAGATTTATTAGCATTTAAATTATTTTCTCACTCACTTGTCTGCTATCCCTTCTTTCCACAGTATGGCAAGTCAGGCCATTTCTAGGTTAAACCCTAAATTCACTGGAAAGTCTTAAAGCATAAGTATGACTGCATAAAGAAAACAGAAAAAAAATTATCTGTAAAAAGTACAATAAGCTGCTACACTTCCTTTCAGAATATAGCTATTGCTAAAGAAATTATTTCAAGGAAATTAGATTTAATAGTCTTTAATAGGGGTTTTGCATGATAAGGCAAAGAAACTTGAAACATGCCAAAGCACATGAATACAGTTAAAATATTAGTTGTCCCAGCAGTTTAAGTTTGCTTCAATGAGTGTTGAGAAAGGGTAATCCTTATGTGCTAAAACATAGGACACATTTTAACATTAATTTTTAATTTGAGTATGAAAAACAGTGGCAGTATTCTTCTCCCTACACACCTCTGTGAAATAGTTTCTTTTAAAATAATCTACCAAAAACATAGCACTACAAAGCACTTTAAATTGATTTTTAAATTCTACATCTGTTCATTCAAAAATTTGACTACTTTTAAAAAGTGACTGTACACTTTAAAAACTGAAGTTAAATATTTCAGCTAACCAGAGATGTCCTTTCCTCTTCCCCTCTTCCACAAGTCTGGTCCACCAAGCTAAGCAAAAAAAAAACAAAAAAAAACAAAAAAAAAAAAAACAAAAAAAAAAAAACAGACCAAAACACTTTGTTCAGCTGTGCACATAAACAACTCCAACAATTTATCAGGCATCAAATCCTAAAAATTCAGGTATATGTTTCTTAGTTGGGACATTCAGATAAAAGTACATTTGCAATACTTTTAAGCTTTATTTTCATTTACTAAAGGACATATTTCACCATGAGGAGGGAAAAAAGGGTGTTAAAATTCCAGCTCTTCTGTAAGATTGCAGATTGGTTTTCACATCAGGTGAATTCAAAGGTACAGAAGGGATAAGGGTCAGACCTACTGATGGCAGGCTAAAAGCTTCATATGCTTTTACTTATCTCTGTATTTACTAAAGAAAGTCCACATGCAATATCGTCCTCATGGAGGATGGAAGTAACAGCAGTTCACACCTTTACCTGACTAGAAACAGCTCCATTAAACCACTTCACTGCCTCTGCTGGCAAATTCACTTCAAACTCCTGTTGATATTTTAGCTGAATTCATTTCCAATCCAAACCTTATGTTTACATTAATCAAAATTAGCTCCCAATGGGTATTATATAAGCAACATTAAAACACACATTGTACAACTGGCCTTCCCAGGCAGAGTTTTTATCTTGCTAAAGTTTTTATCTTGCTAACCTGTCTCTTATCCAAGAGGACAATATTTTAGTACGAACCTCACCTACATTCCTTCAAAATGCACCTGCTTTCCTCACTGACAGTATTATGTGAGTTATGTGAACATTGCACCACCCCAGGACTCTCCTGATATCAGCAGGTATCACAAACTGGTTTATCTGAATCCCTTGAAGATAAACAAACAGATCTGCTGTTGCAGGTCTGGGATGCAATCACTCCCAAACTTGATTGCAAGCAGAAATCCTGTTCTTCTGCAGTGCTTTTCCAATTTATACCTGTAAAATCCGTCAAGTAATTCCCCATCTGACATTGATGCAGGGCAACAAACAGCACATATGACAATCCTTTCAGGGCCTCAGAGCCATTTGTAGACTGAAACAGGATGTAAAAGCAACACAGGAGCAACCAGAAGAAATACAGCATCATTTCCCACAACAAACAAGCTCTTTTCTGTCTGGCCTGCTGCATCCAATCCTATTTTCCTAATCCTCTAAGCAGGTTGCAAAAGTGTTCTTGAGAACCAGTGTATCTGATTTCACACAGGCACCTGTAAATGTAGGGCACTGATACTGGGTATCTGTTCTACTTCAGCAGTTTCAACTGACTCCAAGAAACTTCTTTGGAGCTTAGCCTTTCATTATACAAACAGGACAAAAACAAACTCAGTAGGATACTGGTGCTTCTATTTGTGAAAATGAACCACCGTGGACTAGTATATGGTCCAACACATCATCATATAAATCCAGATTTCATCTGAAAACAATGACATGCTCTTAAATTACCAGGCTCTTAAAGTCTAACTACAATGATTCTGACAACAATGATGTTAACTTTTTATACAGAAAGTGGAGAAACAAATGGCAAAAATAATTAGAAGACTATTCAAAAATAGGAAAAAGAACCAAAAATAGTGAATAAAAATTTACAGTGAAAGGGAAGAATGGCAAAACTGGAGGCTTTCACAACAGGGAATTTCCCTAATGATAATGAATGCAAGAATGAGCTAGTAAGTAAGATCAAAAAAAGTCAAGGTGACTTCTTGTGAGCTTGAGGTTCTCACACTTCTGCCCAATGAAATATTTTGGTCCTCAGAGCCCCAGGGCCACCTCAGAGGTTGAGACCAAAACTCCTACTGAGTACTTGCATGTAACTACAGAGCAAAAAATTACCCCAAAACTCAAGGTCTTCTCAGTTACCCCTGAGGAAATGTGCATCACCCCTATCCCTTAAAATACTGCAGATTTTACCTGAAAAATATCTAATGTGAAGTGCTTAGGTGGGAACACTTAAATCACTTGGAAAAGACAAGGCGAGTTCCCTACACTGCACGCAGAGAGCAGAGGTGCTATTGCAAGAGGTTACCTTATCCCAGAATATCTATGACCCCCTCACCCTGGCTGTTGGGATCCCTTCAGCACAGAGGGAAGACAACTCATGGAAAAGTAACAGAAGTAAAAAAATACAGACAGATGTTCTTTTCCCAGCTCTCACTTCTGTAGGAAAAAATAAAAATAGTGTGGAAAGTGCCATAGTTTATACTTCTACATACCCAAAGTGATTGTGCAGGCTGTGGCTAGCATTGTCTGAAGATGCTGTTTATTGCATATTTCACAGGATTGTCATGTTAACAAGCATCTCTTCCAAGCAGAAAAGCCACCTGTGTCAAGACAGTTCCCCAGTGCCAATGAGCAACACTTAATGTCATTGTATACTACTGATGTAAAACTGGCACTCATAAGCTTCTCAAATCTTTTGCAGCAAAACATCAGAAATCCTCCTTTGGGGCCAGAGTCCAGAAGCTCTGCATGTCATTAGAACAATTATCACTGATAGGCTCTGGCACAGATTTCTAATTTGCTGTGGGAAGGTAAGTCCTAACAAAAAACATTCTTCTGCTGAAATATGCAAGTTTCATATCTTAAAAAAAAACCCAAAATTTGAATAGAAAAAAGACCTACACCCATTCTTTCATAACTTTCCCTCCATTATTTGCTGTATTCCATTGTTCAGAAACAATAGAGATGCTTACAAATAAATTTTTATGCAAGCTCTTTGTGATAAAAATAACTCCTTTCACAATTCATATTGAAGGGCAGCAGGATTCTTGCTTACCCTTCCAAACAAACCTGCATGTATTTGAGCAGTTCTTGCTGCCCCACTGTCTTCCTCCCTCTAAACCCTGACAGAGGGAGGTAACGGGGCTGAGGGAATGAGCTTGCTGCTTTGTATGCATACACTGCAGAAATGAAAAGTGGGCTGGTTGATGTTGAGGGTGAATTGAACTGATCCAGGCACTCCTTTCCAACACCATTATTTATGACAAGCAGTACATATTGTTGACCAGTGTCCACATACAATAAAACATAATTAGCTTTCACCTAAACAATTACCTCCTTGTCACTTCCGATCCAAGTTCAGGAAGTGGCAGAGACTCAGAAGGGCAAAGGGCTGCAAATAACAGGCACAGCTCACTGCTAGAACTTCATTAACCCTCTGCAGGTACACTTCTGGCTGCAGTAAGCAGCCAAAGCCAGCCCACAGCAGTACCCAGAAGAAGACTGCATTTCTACATTCATTAGCATTTGTGAAGTTACTCATTAATTCCCGAGTCAAGTGGTGTGAACCAGTCTCATGCTTCAGCAAACAGACGATCCATCAGCTCCTGGCCACTGGGATCTTAACACCACACAGAAAAAAAGCCACAGGTTTTATATTCAATAAAGGACTCTTCCTCACCTTGCCAATTCCAGCTTTGCACTGGAGAAGAAGCCATCATCCAGATTACTCTAATGCAAATACAGCACAGCCTAGGACTCTAGTACAGCTATTTCTAACTGGCACCGTGCAGGCCACTTCAGCTCCAAGGCCAAAAAGTCCTGCTAAGTTTTTTATTAACAATTTAATTAGCATTTCTGAGTATGCATCTCAGGGAAATGTTTTATCAGAAAGTTATTCTGCTTTGATATAGCTGGAGGGGAAAAGCCACATCCTTAATTGGTAGAGACATATCAATCACATTCAGCATATTCAGTCCAGATACTATCATACTAGCTAATAGAACCTGTTTTGATCAGAAAACAAATTAAAATAGTTCTGGAAAAATAATTTCTTGAGACTGACTCGAGAAGCTTTAGTAACATCCAGTGAATAAAAATCATCCTAGGCCATAGCATACCTTTTATTTACAGGCATTGTGTTATGAGTCTGAGAGAGCCAGAAACAGGTTTGGCACAAAATAAACTTTATGCCTTAACCACATGAGAGGATAAGGAAGGCTCTTTGTAGCTCCTTGTTCAGCAGTGAGAGCACTCACACAGGAAATCCAGAGTCAAAAAAATTTCTTCTAGATTCAGAAAGGACACTGTCCCTCTCACCAGGTACTGCAGAAAGGTACCCGAAAGCACATTGCCTCAGTCTGCATGTGCTCCCTCACAGGTGCTTTCATCCATCAGCCACGGACTCAGGTTTCTGGGCAGGTTGAACACAAAGGTGGTTTCTAATCCTACATGAATCAGATCATCACATCTTCACCAATTCTTTTTGTTTTTTGAAAGAACAACAAAAGAAAATCCTCCCAGACCATTTTCTAAATCCCTGTTTCCCCACCTATAATCACTTACTCAGAAGAGTACACTAGTGACAGCTCTTTGGCAGCTCAAAGGATGGTTGAATTGAAGAATTACAGTTTCTAACTTCCCCCTTTTCTACTGTAGACCCAAAGTCCTCATTGTTTTAATTTAGAGGAGAGATTAGTACCAACTGTGTTTTGCCTCTTATCTTTGCTAAACAAAAAGGTTATATAATGTTTCAGGAAATGAGTTCAAGTGAATACAACCATCTTTTTCACAGTACTAAATGCTTAAAAAAGAATCTGGTTTGTCCATTCTGGCAGCTTATGTTTATTCAAGACAGACAAGGCACAGGCAGTAAAAAAGCAAAAAAGTCCCTGAACTGTATTACAAAAAGACCAGTTAAAAGTAATTTTGTTGTCTAAAATGCCTATAGCTCTGTAAAACTGCAAAAGCAGGTGTCAGGCTAGTAACATTTTTTTGTGATAGTGCTAGCCTACTGGCATGTCTGAGGAGAGGTTAACAAATTCATATTCTAGAGACAGAATTACTATTTCACAGGCATACTAAGGACAATGTTAAGAACACAAGTAACCTAAAAAAATACTGATACACATGACACAAATAGATCCTGCCATAGGGAAGATCTCGGGGTGTTTCAGGATGTGTGACTAAGAGGCAAGATAGAAGAAAAGGCAGCTAAAGGCAGCACAATGAGAGCATTCCATACCATTGTTTTGAAATTAATGTTTATCAGTTTTCCATGAATCACCAACTGCACTTTAAATATCAGTGCTTTTATTCTTCAAGAGACTATAAATACACCCAGTTTTATTTGCCTGTTCCAGAGAAAGCTGTGAAAAGTGTGACTTCTGTTCCTAATATATAGCAGTGATGGAGAGTTGTCACAGGACTGCAAGAACGGGTGTTGCTTTTTTGAGATGTGAATGACAAAATACTGCTGTATTCTGTCACATCCCTTTCTGATGGACAGGAACCTTATCAATCTGTTTGATAATAACACTCGATGGTTTTTTGACTAGACTTCTTTCCCTCTAATGACTCCAGTTCTACAAAACATCACTGGTTATATTGGTTTGTGTCCTGTAACACCTGGTTATCTTGGAAGTTTAAATCTGCATGACTCCATTTCAGCTAGTGGAGCTTGAAACCTTTTTGTTGGCTTTTAACAACCTCAGCTGTCTTGTACTTAGGGCTGTGCTCAGGTGTTTCCTCCAAGTGAGCAAAGTCAGAGTCGAGCAGGTTGTGCACAGTCACAGCAGAACCAAGCAAGTGACCAATCCTTTCCTACATCATTTCTCACAGGATGAAGAAGTGGGGAGAGTCAAACTACTGAGAGCATAAACACACAGAGGAGCTGCTAAACAGCAGACTTCTGTCTCAAACACTAGGACTTTCCTAACTTCCTTCCAGACTTCAAAGAAAACACAGAAAACATAAGGTTTGGTCTCCACTAAGATGCCTTTCCCTTGCAGTGTGATGAACCTGGGATCCACACATCAACTGTCTTATTCAAAGTTATCCAAGGATTTGGACTAATGTTTCTTTGTCAAACTTTTAAGCAGAAAGCTTACAATTCTGTGCACAAAAGAGCACACTTAAGGAACATTTACATCCCAGTAAATTTTTCCTAAAAACAGGAAAAATTGAGAGAAAGGGAAATAGACATGGGGCTACCTTTCTAGTGTTATCTGAGGTCTACTGATACCTTTGTCTATTTTCTAAGCACCCTTAATATGTTTCCTTAGTCAACCTGGCACACTGTAGAGCAAATCAGTAACACCACTGCACTGCAATTGTTTGATGCAAGTCAGATCTTCAAAACCTTGGAGGATACTTTGAACAGGGATGAAAGAATGCTGTGCCAGCCTGTGCTGGGGACAGGCACTGGAATCTAGGTGGAAATGAATAATGAATTTCAAGAAAACCCTGCTGAACTGTAGATGTTTCTCTTCCATGGATCAATACAATTTCCAAGGAACCAAAGATTTTGAAGAAAAAGTAACATACTGTGTGCATACCTCTGAAGAGAGTGAGGTGGTAGTTGCATAATGCACATACCTGAAAGACTTAAAGGAAAAAAAAAAAAAACTTCAAAGGAAATATTTGTGCATTTTCTTTTAGTTTACTTTATGGGGAAAATAGATGATTAAATATTTTATAGTTGTGTTCTGTACTAAACTCTATCTGTTTAGAGTTATATTATGTCTAAAGTTTTTTGAAGGGTCATAGTATTTATAATAAGAATGGTAACTTGACAGTATAACTGCTTTTCATGGAGACCTGTGTAGATTAAGGTGGACTTCCTGAGCACAGACCAAAACAAATGCCAACACTTTTAGGCTGCAGCTATCCCTGTTCCAAGAGACAAAGCACACAGATACCTTTCCTTCCCACTGTGGCTGCTGGAAAGTTGTGGGGTTTCTGCATTAGTCAGCACAAGTAGAACTTGTTTTTCTCATTAATTGCACCAGCAGGGTATATAATAAACAGCTGTCTCAGAGGAAATAGGAATGACAAGGGATAATATAAAAGTAGAGTCCAGTGTAATGAGTACAGGGGTTCTGTTCCACCATGTTCATTCTCTTGCTGGCATTTGTGAACAGAAATAAAAATCTCAGTATGCACACAGTCACTAACAGACGGGTGGGCTCCAGTATCCCCAAGGCACATTATTTAGCCCACAGATGAATACTGAATATGTGTGCCTGTCCCAAAACTTTGCAGCCTCAGTGAAAAATCTGAAGCTACTGCTCAAGCATAGCCTTTGAGGAGAAATTTCTTAGCTTAAGACAAGGACACAGATTCTGCCCAGAGAGATGCTTGAGTAGGGGTGTGCAGTCATGGTCCCTAAAGAGAAACACCCAAACACAGACACAAGGTAAAGGGAAATATCTTCTTTCAGGGTTACCTGATTTAACAGGAATATGGTTTTCCCATTTCAGAAAAGAGAAAATTTAGTATCTAGAACAGCTTAGCAATTAAATGAACTGAATGCCCTCCTACCTTTGTTGTTTGTTTTCTCCCCTTTGCTTCAGCTGCCCTACTATAAGAACTGCAGAAAATGGCAGGTTCTGCTTCATATGCATTTATACTTCTATAAACAGTGATACAAAATACAGGCCCTTCACCCTACATGCAAGGAACTTTTCCTTTCTTTGAAATGAAAAATTTTAAAAGAAATGTTGATAGGAAAAAAATCCCCGTAACTTCCTCCTGGGAACCACTGAGTCTACTTACATATGAAACTCGAACAGCAAATGCATTTTGTTGATGGAATTACAGTGAAAGCTTCAAAGAGAGGTCTCCAAATTAATTCAAGTGCATTAGACATCCAAATTCTAATGCAAGCCATGTGTGCTTTAGCTGTTTCAAATAACAAAGCATAAGTATACAATTCAAGACCCAAAGTGTAAACTTTGTACCCATAAAAAAAGGGGAGTTACTTAGAAAACCAAATTGTGAAGCTCTTCTCTACCTTGCAATTTATTTCCAAAACACTGGAGAGGTTTACCTTTCCTCCTGGGTAGGGTTGTGGACAGAACAAGGGTAGAAAGCCGTCAGGGCTGAGAGCAGCATTCTACAGCATCACCTAAGGGAGAACAATGCTCTCTGGCTGTGCTTAAATAGGGCCCAGGCAGGGGGTGTGGGGTCACAGATGAGGCTGAGCAAGGTTGTTAGGCTGGAGCAAGGCCTCTGGCAGACATACACAGTTTGTGCTTCAAAAATTACACTTCCAGGTTCCATCTTTCCAGTTTTTCAAGGCATTTTCCTTGCTAATGTAGATGAGGATGCTGCTTTCCATACCTTGGCAATAAAAGTCATTAAGAGCGAAATTTTCAAATAGGCCAGAATGTTTTAGAAGTGTGAATCTTGATATTTGTCAGTGAAAGTTATATTCTTTAATATAGCAGTTGTGTACTTCCATAAGTCTCATCCAGAGTGGGAAAGATTTCTGGAAAGAGGGATGAAAGGAAGGAGCCTTAAGGCTATTTCTTTTTCCAGTGAAATCCCTTTGTCCTGTCTTGAGAACTCCCAAGTCCTATGCCAGTTAAATGAATCAAGCTGAGTGCATATGAACAGGACATATGTACATCAGTGTGGCCACAGCCAGAAAGAATGACAGTGAAATGGCAGAAGAATTGAGAGGGAGTGATTTGAAGCAGAGAAGAGACCTTTCCCCACGGGCAGTGATTGTGCACCGCAGAACAGCCTTGTGCCCCCCTGACTGTTGGTTTTGTCCTGCAGCTGGGCCATCGTGGCCACTGGCTTTGCTGGGCACAGTGCAGGGCTCGTGTGACCAGAGTCCTTGGGCTGCCTCGTGTCGTGTGGCATTCCTGGCCATAATGCCCTTTGCACTGCTAAAGGAGCTATGCTGGCTCTTTTTAAAACTGTCCCTCTCTCGCTGTGTTATTAAAATGGTATCAATGTCCCTTCAGTCTATGGGTCAGTGGGTAAATCTGTCAATCACCAAAGTGTGGATGAAATGAAGAACAAATTGTCTGACTTCATCAGCGTTGTTTTTCTCTTCTTCCCCCAGATAATAATACCTTAAAATAGAATGCCTTATTAACCACAGACCTGAAGGTTAATAAGTACATCAACAAAACAAATGTAGTAAATTAAAACAATGCATTAACATTCATTAGTATTTCACTGTTGATTCCCAAACATGCTGCTATTGCTATTGTGCTATTATCAGGCAATAATTGTTATGTCAAAAGATAGGACCCATATGGTTCAACGAGATCCTCTGGGAGATTCTGCTGTATGAAAGTCAATCAAAAATACGATTCTATAAGGAAAGATGTGGACACGGGAGAGTTGCTGTCAGTATATGCAACCCATGTGAGAGGCCCAAGTGACTGTTTTAAATAAAAGTTTTTAAATCTAGGGAAAAAAGAAGTGAGAGTTAAAAAACTAGCAGTAAAATCAATAGGTTTGTTCAGAGTATCTAAAACTCAAATGCCAGTCTTTGCCACACTGGGTCCTGTTATCCCATCAATAGAAAATACCCTCTAACACCTCAGAAAAAATTCAAACTTTATATATATTTTTCTGCCTGTAATAACAGATCCAGATGAGCTAAACCAGACTGCTTTAAAAAGCACTTTTCCTCTGAAATACCCACAATTTTTGGGTGAGGCCTGAATAAATAAAATATAGTAAATGTAATACACAGAAGATCCCAGCTGAAGTTGTCTGCCATCCAACATTAAATCCTGTCTTATGACTCAAGTCCTTGTGGTAAACAATTACTCCACATAATTAATTTCTAACATGTCATAACATAGGAGATGGACAAATATCTGGGCTGCCTCTTCTCCTTCAGCTGCCTTCATCCTCATGTATCTCCTGGCCATCCTGCTGGAAGGAGTCAGGACAAGGCAAAGCTATTGTGCCTTGGGTTTCAGTGCCATCTGATGTCCACCTGGGACCAGCGTGTCCAAAAGTGCTTTCGTGGCTTGTTCCCTGCACAGCACTGTGGCACCTGGCCGTGGCAATCCCATCTTCACCGTGGTTACTTGCCTCATGCTCTCTGCAGCCTCGCCACCTTCCTCTTTACCCACAGCTTTGCCTCCTCACCTTTCCTTCTGCAGCTTTTCCCTGTGTCCAGAGGCAGAGGGGGGGTGGTGGCTGCCTTGCTCTCTCTTCCCGTGCCTCCAGCCTGTGCAGCTTCCAGCAGCCCCCCTGTTCCCTCTGGCTGCCTTGTGCTCCCACAGAGGCTTGTTCACATCACTGCTGCTGATTCATGGGCTTTGGGGGGCCCCACAAATGAACAGAAGCCATAACTGTAGCGGCTTGGAGCAGCCCTCAGATTACATCACCGTGTTTGCACTTTTATGTCTCCTTCACGAGTTCATTATAAATTTCTGCGTGCTCCTGGGGTCAGTGTTTTAGTGGCAGGGCTGTTGTGCCCAGCTCTATCTGGCAGTTCTATCTGGCAGTTTGGATTTACCAGGCACACACGGGCTGGAGGGTTGCGTAAGCTGGTTGCTATGGCAGGTTTCTATTCACCATCTGCTTGACTGAAAAAATATCTTTTTCAGTTAGCACGCTGGGTCTGGTGTTTGCATCTTTTGTTTCCTTCCAGATGCAATCTCAGAAACACAGGAGGGGCTGTGAGGCTTTGGAGGGGAGGAAAAGCCTTTTGAAATAGCTCTTTTACCCAGCTAAAAAACACATTGTCCCCACTCGGACACTGCAGGAAACTTAATGTTCTGAAAAGCCACTTTCCCTGTACCCAGCTACTTTCCATGGCACTGCTTTATCATAAAGCAGATAAAAGTGCAAACCTCTTTCTATATATACCTTTATCCTGTTTCTGGGCTGTTTTCCTAAGGAAACCAGGATCTGTGCTCACCATCACCTTTTCCCCCTCCTTCCTGAGCTGCTCTTGAGCCTCTGACTTATTTCTGCCCCATTTAGAAGACATAAAATTAAGTTCCTGCATTTCACAGGAAAGGGGAGAGGCCTATTAATGACCTCAACAAGAGATGTGACGTAAAAGTCCACCCCTTGCTAGAAACTCATGAGGCCACTCTGGAGAGGGGTGGTCTGAATGCCCTGTTCACAAAAAATTGTTTTAAACTGAACTTGCAGCTCAGCAGACACAAATACACACAAGTAAACCCACAGGAAACTGCTCACAGGACTGCCCTTTTCCAGAAAGTGTCTCTGGCTGAGAACACCAAGCAGAAGCAGAGACTGGACAAGCAGAACCTCCCTAGAAGGGCCAGGATGGGCAGCAGCAACAGCAGCCCAGGTGATGTGTGGTGGGATGTGTATTTCTGGAGGACACAAACCCAGAGTCAGGGGTTAAAACTTCTTTTTTGCACAGCAGCTTGAGGAAAGGCAGACTGGAAAATCACGGGTGATCAGCCAGAGCAGGTGAGGTCAGGCACAAATCATGTAAGTCCCCAAAGCAGTCCCAGAGCTGGGATTCATCCAGCACCACAGACACTGCACACAAAGGGGAGCAGCAGAAGTGAGGGCTGCTGGTTTGCTCTGGTGAGAGCTCCTGAGAGCTCCTGATGGTCAGGCTGCACGAGGCAGGGTGCACATGCTGCCACAGCAGCACTGGGTGTGCCCCACACACCACCTCTTCCTTCCATTCAGCCTGAGGAAGGCATTGCCATGCACTGGCAGCAAGCTGCTGCCTCAAGGGACTTGGCAGCTTTGCCAGCCCAGCTCCTGGAGGATGAAACTAAACCAGGCCCCAGATATGTTTCCTGGGAGAGAATGGGACAGCTGTGGGGAGGAGAGATGTACCAGTCACAGTTCCACAAGGTGGCCCAGGTGTTGGCCCTCCAGATGTCACCTGGAAGGTGACCACCAAGGTGATGCACAAAACACTTCTGAGACCCAAGTTATGCTCTACTTGAAAGAACCTGGCTGCCCCCATGCCCTTTGGCTGTTCACAGGGTGTAAGGCAGCTTCAGCTGTTCTTGAGCACATCCCACTGGCAGCTGTAATTCACTGCCATTAGTACATAAGGACAGATGGATCAAATTGTATTTTCTTCTTATATGCTGTTTCCTCAGTCAGGGTTCACTGTTACCTCATTTTGCTGGGGCAAATATTACATGCTTCAAGCACAGCACAGATAAAAGACTGAAACTTTTATTTTTAAACTATAATAAACTAAATGTTTAGAGGAAGAAAATCAAAGGTAGCATCTACTCTTACAATGTATGGTTTTAAAGCAGAGCAGGCATCACCTCCTGCAGGGTGCGTAACCCAAAATTTGCTTTGAGGGTTGTAGCTTGTTTACAAGTTTCAGCCAGAGCACAAAGCACAAAGAAAGCATCTGGCCATGATCCTTTTGTGCACTTTAGCAGCCTGCAAATGAGATATAGCATTTATATGTATTTATAAGGCAAAAATAATCAAAACAGCTTTCAAAGGAAAGTTTTCTGTCAAAAACTTCTGGCAGTTCATCAGCAGACTGTGCTTTGTGTCTCACAGGCTCTGCTCGCTGAAGCTGTAATATCACCTACCTCAGGAAGTCAGGTTTCAGGTTATAGGTACACAGATAAGACAAAAGAAGATTTTTAAGAACATAATGATGCAGGTAATAGAGTAATGCTCTGTAGAGGTTCTCATCTGCCTTGGCACGGTCTGGAGGAGGCAAACACTGTAATCTGAGCCATATGTACTATAGTCAACTGCTTTACTTCCAGCTCTGGTTAGGAGCATGGTATTCTGTATGAAGCAATAAGAGTGAAGTCTTGAGGAGCAGGACATTTTAACACCACATTTTTCCTGTTTATGTGGAGCAGTTTATTAAAATCAGTCATTGATATGTGCTGAGGTTGTTTTCCACAGTATGAACCGTGGGGCTAGGTCAGAAACTGCCTTTAAGAAAAAAAAAAACAATAACAACCAGCAACATTAAAAAAAGACCTTCTAGCCCACAGGTATTCATTTTATAGGAGTAAGAGGCTAGACCTAATCACAGTAAGGGTCTGTCAGTCAGCAGCTGCCACAGTTGCTCCAACAGCTGAGGGTTTCTCTTACATACCCATACAGGCACAGGACCTCTACAGAATTTTCCTACATCTTTCATGGAAAGCTTGGAGTGAAGTGGACTTTTAAATGTTGTACTTTGGCAGGGGGATCACAACCTAGAGAAGTGGTTTTGGGCCACAGTACCCAGGTATGCAGAAGGTGTAGAAAGGAGGATCTGGATATAGCTGTGCTTCCTGGGAGGATCATGTATCCATCATGTGCCAGCCAGCAAAGCTTCCTCAGGGAGTGTTCATTTTGGCTCAGAATGGGATTATCCAATTCCCACTGTCTCCCCAATACAGTCTATATATTAGAACATCTGACATGGCAGAAGATTTAGTTCTTCCCTGTCAGTTTCTGATTGTGAGTTAGCTGGGTGCTAACACCCAGTATTCCTTTAATTCTGCAGAAAAGCTTGCACCATAATAATACTAAAATTATTTGCATATAGAATATTACTATAAGGTTCATGCTGAGGTCCTTCTCAGACTCTTTCTTGGTCATCTTTATTTAAATCTGAGTGCATACATTTTATATTCAGTAACTACTAAGTGGTGGTCTAAGGCAAGTTTTTCTTCATTCACAGTGAATCATATCTTTTGATATACAGGTCTCATTCAAAATGGATTGAATCATTTTGGTTTTGCTATCTCAAGTCTTTGTTCTCCAATAAAGATATATTTTAATATGATTTTCACCTTCTCAAATCTAAAAGCATGCAATCTTTCCCAAAGATTACTTTCTTCCCCAACATTTTAAAAAATTAATTCAGTGATATGAGTAGCAGTGTGTACAAAACAATGTAAACACACAATTTGCCTGTACCTAAACCCAGGTGGAGGTGCTAGCTGTCAGAGCATCCCCAACAAAGACAGAGAGTAACAGCACTGGGAAAATGCAGAAGAACCTTGGTCATCTCAGGTCTCTTGCTGAGCAAGATCCTGGCAACATCCACTTTTTTTTTAGAGCTTGAATATATGGTATATGGTGGTATATGGTATATGTTCCAATTTCTCCCATTCATAATTTGACAATGGCATCTCTTCTTTTTTTTTTTTTTTTCTTTTGGCACATAATTCCCTCTTTCTGCCCCAAATCCAAAGTCAGCACATAAAATGAGCCTTTGTGAAGCAGCAGATTGTGTCAAGCAGCTCACTTTTACTATCAAGACCAATGATGTATGAAGCTTGCATGTTAAAAAGCATTAAAATGTGTCCAAAACTGATCCCATATGTTTTGAGGCTTTCACCACACAGAACCACCAAGAACATATTTTCCTGACTAAGCAGACAATTTTTCCACATCAGCTTAGTGTCTCTGTTGTTTCAGCAGGAGCACATTCATTGTGTTCCTGAACCTTATTTCTTCCATGCCTGTGTGTTCACTGCAATTTGCCAGCTACAGAATTGGTTTTTTGGAGCCTGAAACTCGAGCACTTCCCAGGAAGCCTGTAATAGTCAGGCTCTAGGTCGTGCTTATCATGTGTGGACCATCATTGCTTTGAGTCTTTAATGATTAACCAACCAAATAATAAATTAGATTGAGAGGGAAATCTTTGGGGAGGAAAGAACAGATTCAATTTAATTACAACAACATATCTTGATTATTTCTTGCATTAATACAAAGATTCTGCACTTAAACAAGTAATCTTTGTCCTAATAATTAAGGTCATTTGTCCCTATGGGATACTTCCTGACTGAAACAGAGTCTGGACCTGTGCAAGAGTGGTGAGCTGAGCCTGTGCAGTGGGAGCAGAGACAGCTTTTCATCACAGTCATGCAGGAATGCACCTCCTTCCCAAGAGAAAAACCCTGCTGGGATCATGCCAGGATCACCTGCAGGATCTTCCTTAATGCCATGAACAGCTGTGAAGACTCCCGGGGGGAAGGGCAGTGGGCATGCCAAGCTTCTGGGGTGTCAGGAGGAAAACCTGGAGAGTCTCAGAGCAAAGCAAAATGGAGTGCAGCTCCTATTGCCTCCTGGCACCCATGGACTTACAGATGAACCCCACAGAAATGCTGGAACAAGCCACAATCTCAGCTGCAGTGTCTGCTGGCATGCACAACTATTTCTGGCCTCTCAGGCTGAAGCATCCATACTCCATGTGCCTCACCTCTGCCTTCGCCCAGGCGAGGATCGTGCATGGGAAACCCCCCGAAGCATTTGAGGTACTCCCATAAAGCCTACACTGGTATTCCACGGAAAGTTGGGCAGACCTCCAGCTGTCCTTGCTCCTTCATGAAGAGGATGGACTCCATGATCTCTCGAGGTCATTTTTGGAGCCTCCCCTCTGGGCTGATGCTTACAATTACAGGACCTTGCCTGTGTTTGCACTTTTTCACTTGAATGATGCTTATGCATTTTGAAAGGAAACTGCACCATAAATGCAGTTGTGTTGTTGTTATTCTAGTTCTTATCATTAACTTAAGAACTGCTGAAAAATTAATTGTAGTTCCTCAGGAATGTGAATAAAATTTTTTCTCTGGGACCTTGATGACGGCCCAAGCATATCGGCAAATGGAGGAGAGGAGTAAACAAGTCACAGCAGAGAAACAGCAGCAGAAAAATATGAACCTGTTAGCTGCAGCACCACCAAGTGTCAGCATTGAAAACACCACATATCGGGAAAATACCAAATTTCTACAGGAATTGCAGGGGCAAATATTTTTAACCGGCTTTTTGGCATCTAAATGAAAACAGTTTCATTTTGAAAATTTTTGAAAATCAATTTTGAAAATTGTCAGTGTCAAAGAAACCTGTAAGGCTTCTTCCAAGAGCCCAGATCCATTATGTTCTGCCAAGGTAATATCAGTATTTTCAGAAAATAAAATATATTTCCAATTGACAAGGGAATAATTTAAATAGAAATTTAGATTTAAAACTTCTTAACAATGTAAATGGGTTTGTGTTTGTTAACTATACATGCACAAGCAAACCCTCAAGTGCTCAGCTGTTCTCATATGCTCCATGGGGTGCAGGAGTCGCTGCCTCCAGCACGGGTGGGATCTGCTTTGTGTTACAGGGACAGACACAGCACATGGCAACTGCCAACGGAGGCTACTTCGGAGAAAACCTTTCTCTTTTCTGAGAGCACTGTGTTATTATGCACGTGTCACAGATACAGCTTGTGGATGTAGCTCCCTTCTCTGTGTGACACAACTCGAATGCACCTGCTGGTCGAGCGTCACATCCTCTGGCCACACGCTGACATGCCGGGGTGCTCCCTCAGGGATCACAGGAGCTGGAGCATGGCCAGCGGCTCCAAGGGGCAGGTACCTGCCTCCAGGGGCTGCACATCGGTGACACCACTGCTTTTATTTTTCAGGGTATAGTAAACAAAAAATATGACTGATGCCTTTTTTTGTTTCCAAGCATTGTTAGATTCTTAGTCCCTTACTGCTAGCATTTGTCTAATGTGCCTTTACAGACTTCCCAAACAAACCAAAGAAGTATCCTTTTACTCCTCTGAGCCTTTTTTTTCTGATCCAAAATTAAAATCTTCAGCAGGAATGAAGAGACGTGCTAAAAAAAAAGAAACTCTCACAGCCCATCTATTTCCATGGCACATTTTGACAGTAAAGCACTGTCTATTGTTTCATGATTTTCATTTCCTAATTTGTCTTGCCTGGCTGCAGCTTCACACTGCTGTTCATGCCAGTGCCAGTACTGCACACTCCCCTGCTGAGCATCTCTTACTTGGCAGAGTGGAAGAAGGCAGAGCATCATGTTACCACGGCTTCCCAGCCAGTGCTGGCCCGGGGACTGCTCTGGCTGCCACAGGAGGACATCCCTGTCCTTCTGATGAATTATGTCACAGGGCACAGTCTCCCAAGTCACTTGTGCAAGTCTGAAAACATTATCGTAGTTCATGGCAATGGAAAGGAGAGCATTGAGGGCAAATTCCCATCTCAAAATGCTGTGGCCAAGCAAGATGAGCTGGAAACCACTGTACTCAGCACTTTTCTTGGGGTGTCCGCCCCATGGATGTCCACAGGAGCCTTGAAATCACCAGCACTGATCTTCGTGCGTGCGTGCTTTCTGGATGTGGATTCCCCGTCCTGGTTTTCAGAGACAGGTTCAGGCGTGGATGTGTCTGCAGCATCCTGGCTGCGTGAGGCAGGGAGAGAGTTCTTTCTCATTTAACTTCTGATATTCTTCATTGTAATTATCGTGATTTGCTTCAAATGCAGCCACATTGACTTTCCCTCCTGCCACAATTGCCAGTTTTCTCGGTGATTTGCACAGGGACAGGCAGCGGCAGTCCCAGCAGCGGTGCTGCGCGGGCAGCGTGCAGCCGCACCCGGTGTCACAGCGAGCCGCGCAACGGATCGTGGAGACCAGGCACCACCTGCTGCCCAAAAAAATTCAACTCTTGAAATCCATCATTGCAGATTCCAAGCTAACAGGCGTCATCTGACAGTCTGAAGTAACCTGCAAATCTTAACTTAGTTCTGCAGAATTGCAAACTTTAACACTAGCCCTTACCAAACCCCAGAATCTCATGGCTACTTTGAAGTTTATCCACATCTGTGAGTACTAACCCAGTGTGCACTTTGAAATGCATAGTACTGCTCTCTACTCTGTAACTAGATTGCTTAAATAGATACGATAAACTGTTGCTAAAGTGACTCCAAAATTTAAACTATCACATTAGCTTCTCCTAACTTCAGCTTGATATTTATTTGTATGGTTACCCAAAACCAAATCTTGACCCTAACTTCCAAGAGAGCTATCCAAAATTTCAGGTGGAGCCTTCATTTTGTACCACACTTTCTCCTCTCTGAAGAGACCTTGAAAGGTCACACATAAACCTGATCCTGCAGTCCTAGTTGTCTCATATTCCCTCAAAGCCTTCACAAAAGCAGAGCAACACCACTCCTGCCTGAAAATTAAGAATAAGGCACCAGATTCATGAGGTCAGTCCCCAGTGATCTCATGCAACTTTGCCAAACATTGCAGGGGAGATCCATCTTTGAACAATACTGTCCTAACTCCTTGTGCTACACTTACTCTTGGACTTCTAGAAAGCTCAAGATGACCTACAAGTCCTGAAAAATAGAAATGCAGCATTCAAACCCAGCCTTGAACTTGCCTCAGAGTATCCTACAGATTGGAGAGAGAAATGTTCTTGTCAGTATTTCATGTCCCCGTAATTCTATCTGTAAGTGTACACCCATAACAGGGAACACAAGACTTAGGTGGAAATTAAGAATAAAGGTATGCAATTATTTTTTGGGAGGTCATCTCAAATCACCACAGAAACTGCTGCTGATATCTGATTTTCTAGAACTTGTCCTGAACTGCCCTGTTGCTCAGGTGGTTTGAATGAGACCACTATATGTTTCCAGACCTATTTTTCCCTTACCTCAGGCAGCCCTAACTTACATATGTCTCCAAATTACATTTTCCAAAACCTAAACTGAGTGATAACTGTCAGCCTGCGGGTGCCCAAACATGTATGGCTGCTCCAAATTTGACATTAACACAGGGCTATATTAACCCCATGGCTTTGAAAATCCAGCAGAAATCCTGCTGCTGCAACACTTGTTTTCCCAGATCCTAAACTGAATTTTAGCCTCAAATGCTCGTTTTGTTCAATGAAACTTCAAATTTTACTAATATATTGGTTCTCAGGGCCAGTTTCCTGATTAATTCTAAGAAAGTTTCTGAATGTGGGAGGGAAAAGTCCAAACTTGAGCTTTCCCATTCTCTCCGTGCTCAGATTTACAGGTTAAACCCGTCCCAAACCCAGTTATTCGGATTTTCTGTAGCGTTGTCCAGCCTCCAGGCAGTGAGCTGACGGACAGGGAAGGGCCGAGAGGCCCAAAGGCGGAGGGGGCCGGCCGGAGGAGGCTCCCCCGGGGCGGCGAGCCCCCCTGCCCGGGCGAGGGAGCTGCGCGCCCGTCCTGCCCCGGCTGGGAGCCCGTCCTGCCCCGGCTGGGAGCCCGTCCTGCCCCGGCTCCTGGCCCGTCCTGCCCCGGCTGGGAGCCCGTCCTGCCCCGGCTGGGAGCCCGTCCTGCCCCGGCTGGGGGCCCGTCCTGCCCCGGCTGGGAGCCCGTCCTGCCCCGGCTGGGAGCCCGTCCTGCCCCGGCTGGGAGCCCGTCCTGCCCCGGCTCCTGGCCCGTCCTGCCCCGGCTGGGAGCCCGTCCTGCCCCGGCTGGGAGCCCGTCCTGCCCCGGCTCCTGGCCCGTCCTGCCCCGGCTGGGAGCCCGTCCTGCCCCGGCTGGGAGCCCGTCCTGCCCCGGCTCCTGGCCCGTCCTGCCCCGGCTGGGAGCCCGTCCTGCCCCGGCTCCTGGTGTGTTCTGCCCCGGCTCCTGGTGTGTTCTGCCCCGGCTCCTGGTCTGTTCTGCCCCGGCTCCTGGTGTGTTCTGCCCCGGCTCCTGGTCTGTTCTGCCCCGGCTCCTGGTGTGTTCTGTCCCGGCTCCTGGTGTGTTTTGCCCCGGCTCCTGGTCTGTTCTGCCCCGGCTCCTGGTGTGTTTTGCCCCGGCTCCTGGTCTGTTCTGTCCCGGCTCCTGGTGTGTTCTGTCCCGGCTCCTGGTCTGTTCTGCCCCGGCTCCTGGTCTGTTCTGCCCCGGCTCCTGGTGTGTTCTGCCCCGGCTCCTGGTCTGTTCTGCCCCGGCTCCTGGTGTGTTCTGCCCCGGCTCCTGGTGTGTTCTGTCCCGGCTCCTGGTGTGTTTTGCCCCGGCTCCTGGTCTGTTCTGCCCCGGCTCCTGGTCTGTTCTGCCCCGGCTCCTGGTCTGTTCTGCCCCGGCTCCTGGTGTGTTTTGCCCCGGTTCCTGGCCCGTTCTGCCCCGGCTCCTGGTCTGTTCTGCCCCGGCTCCTGGTCTGTTCTGCCCCGGCTCGTGGCCCGTCCCTCTCTCGGTTCCTGGCCCGTTCTGCCCCGGCTCCTGGTCTGTTCTACCCCGGCTGGGAGCCCGTTCTGCCCCGGCTGGGAGCCCGTCCCTGTCCCAGCTCCTGGCCCGTCCCTCTCCCGGGTCCTGGCCAGTTCTGCCCCGGCTCCACGCCTGTCCCTCTCCCGGCTGGGCGCTCATTCCTGCCCCAGCTCCTCGTCCGTTCTGCCCCGGTTCCTCCCCCGTTCCTGCCTCGGCTCCGCACCCGCTCCTCTCCCAGCTCTTTGCCCGTCTCTGTCCCGGCTCCTCTCCAGTCCCTGCCCCGGCTCCTCTCCCTCTCCCTCTCCCTCTCCCTCTCCCTCTCCCTCTCCCTCTCCCTCTCCCTCTCCCTCTCCCCCTCCCCGTCCCTGTCCCTGTCCCTCTCCCTGTCCCTCTCCCTGTCCCTCTCCCTGTCCCTGTCCCTGTCCCTCTCCCTCTCCCTCTCCCTCTCCCTCTCCCTCTCCCTCTCCCTCTCCCTCTCCCTGTCCCTCTCCCTCTCCCTCTCCCTGTCCCTCTCCCTCTCCCTGTCCCTCTCCTGTCCCGGAGTCGCGCCCGCCGGCCCCGCGCCGCTCCCGGGTGGCGGCTGCAGCAGCGAGGAGCCCCAGTTGAAACACGCTGCGATTATCTAAACCCTGATGTGGCCGCTTTCTGCCGGTCTGTGCCTCCGCAGCAATTAGCTGTGGTGCACGAAGCGCTGCGGGCCGGGAGCAGCAGCCTGTCCCTGCGCCTTCAGCCAGTGGCACGGCTGAGTGCGCCCAGAAGTAAAGCAGCAGGTGAATACCGAAAATACAAATTTCAGTTTAGAATTACCAGGAAAATAAAGGGAAGTACAGCGAGGGAAATGAAAACCTATGTATTTGCACACAGTGATAGCAAAAAACAAATCGTGATGTTAAAATGTGAGGAAAACAGCCCAAATTCATCTAAAAATATGACACATAATTTTCAAGATGCACACTATATGAAATACAAGATGTCGAAGTAGTTTACTAAGATATACATTCAGGTGCAACACCATAACTAAATACTAAAACCACAAGCAAAAATATTATTTTAAAAATTCTGTAAAAAATGAAAGCTAAATTTGAAATGTGTTAAAGTATTTTATCAAGGCATACATAAATTAACGTATTTTAAATAAAGCCAATAAGAAAACTAGAAGATATCCTCCCGGAGCACCGAGAAAACCCCAAACAATAATAGGTAACACATAAAAAATGAGTAACAGATGGACCAACTGGAGGATTGTGCTTAATGTAATTAACATTAGCACTTACTGGTAACGGTTAATGGTCCTATACCATCACACCTCCCAAAACAAAGCCTGATCAGGGACGCATCAAAAGACGTGAAGGGAACCCTGAGGCATAAGTGCCATTTAGATCATGTTGAAGACATTTTCATCAATCTTCATGAGAAGTAACAGCTACTGGAGGGAAAGAAATGTGAGCAAGTTTCCATCTTGTAATCTCTGAATTTTCTTAAGTAACTAGACTTTTCCCCAAAAATATTATATATGGCTAATTTCTTCTCATGTCTTTGCTTCTACATCTGAAAGATTTACATCCCTTCACCTGTCATTCAATAATAGGATCCTATCTGAAAGTACCGTTCTTGCATTTTAAGACAAGAGTTTGAATTTATTGCAATTCTTCAAGAAGCCAAATAAAGGTTTAGCATATATCAGATAAGGGTTTAAAAGGTGGAAATATTCATGTCACTAGAAAATCCTATGCATTTTTTATTAGAGTTTGAAAAAAGTTTCCACATGAAGTTGCTAAAATGCCTTTTTTTCACTTCACAGTTATAGTTCTATTCAAAAGAACTTTCAATGAACTGATTGTTCATTCTGAAAACAGGTGTTATAAAAAATAATTATATGAGAAGAACACTTTTTGCTCATAAGACCTTGTTTTTGAAAGCTTATCAGTGTTGTAGGACCTACTTCAGAAAACTACAATGTGGATCACTAGGCAAACCCAGATGGCACTCACTAGGTACTGAGGCTGGTTTCCTTTTAGCCTCTTCATCATGTTTGAGAACAAAATAAAAAAAAATTAAAAAAAAACAAAAACAAAAACAAAACCAAAAACAAAGCCTTGAGTCCTTCCTAAAAGCAAATACTACCGAGGAGAGATACCTTTCGAATTATTTCGTATTCACAAGCACAGACGCGGTTTGTGAAGCTGCGTTTTTGCCTTCTCGGGTCTGTCTGTAGGACAAGTTCTTCAGTGCCATCTCCTGGTGGGCGCGACCCGCAGGAACACCGACTGTGGCGCCGAGCCCCATGAGGGGTTGAGAAGACGAAATGTCAGTTAGATACTTATTTCTGCCAACTTGTTAAACAGAATGACACAGTCTAGCATCAGATAATATTTTTTTTTTGCATATGAATTGTATAATTTGTACCAAGCTTTGTAATCTTACAGTACATACATATATACATATATATGAAATTACTTATGGAAATAAATGGAGCACACAGAGCATTACTGCTTCATGTCTAGAATATGCCAGAACGTTTGGGTTTTTTTCCAAATAAATGCAAATGTGAAGGTGGTGGGGGGTTGGTTTTTTGGTTTTGTTTTTGTTTGTTGTGGTGGTGGTGGTTTGTGGGGTTTTTTTGTTTGTTTGTTTGTTTGAGTTATCTTTCTTATTTTCATCATCTAATAAATATTTTCTCTATTGAGTACACACTAAAAAGACATCCCCATCTTCTCTGCCTCAAAAATCAGGCAATTTTTGCAAAGGAGAAGAGGGTCACTCTCATTATCATCACTTTATTGCTGACTTTACAGCAACCCCTCTGTGCCATCTTCAATTATATATGTGCTGAGCTGGACTGAGGACAGAGGTGGAATAAAGGCAATTTGTGCTCAGACATTAGTGCAGTTCCGGAGCAGGACGGAGCACCCACAGACAGAATCCTGCTGCTGTGTGAGCATGGCATTGTCCTGCATGACAGGCAGAGGGGCCTGTTGGGGACACAGCAGCAATGCTGTGAGCTCCCGTGGCCCTGCAGATCGTGGAGCACTGCAGCACCTCTCTGCACATTTTAATTGTGCAAGGCAACTGGCAGCTGGTGTAAGTTGGAGACATTCTTCATCTTCTCTAATTTATTTTGGAAGTTGATTGGGAATGCAGGAGGCAAATGAGCACAGAAATGGCTCTAAGTTACCTTGTTTCACGTCCTCCCCCACTCCTCCCACTCATCTGCACAGCACTGCCCCCATCACCATCCATCTCTCCACCACAGCAGTAATACACACAAATGAACTTTGTGCAGGTGCTCCATTTCTTCTCTGTTGCCTGTAGGAAGCAAAATATCTGATCAATTATTTTTTGCTTCCTTTAATATTCTAATGTCTGTATGTCACTACAGGCTTGTTTTAGTCTCTTTTAAATTACCTCATCATAATGGTAAAGAATATTATCTCTAATTTGCATCTCAATGCAAAGAAATGAAGATATATTCTCATGCACTTAACTGGAAACAAAACAAAGCAAAGCCTTGCTTTAGTTGCCTTTAGCGTTAAGTCTATTTAATGATTTCAGTTCTTTGTAAAAAGAATTCATAGAGAACACTAAATTTTTTATTAAATAAATGTTAGCCTTAAGGTTGTTAGAAGCCAGCTTCTGATGGTTAATGCATGAATTCCTGTGCCACTAGTGATGGACACTGAATGCCTCCTTCTCTGAGTCTGAGGCAGACTGTTGTCTGCTTCTTCCCAAATATTGCTGTGAATCCTTTTACAGAATTCCCTCCAGCCTGGTCTTAGACAAAATCAGTATTTGGCTGAATATTTTCTTGCTGGTTTTGTTACTGACTAAAGCTATTGGCCAGATAAATGAAAGCTGCCATCTCTTCAAACAGAAAATGTAGATCTAAGCAGGATTGTGTGTCTGTTCTTCAGAGTGATGAGCACAGGTGACACATCGGAGTTAACTTGGAGTGAGAATGAAACATGTTGCAGATGGACGTGCAATGGGTAGGATGACATGGGCTTAAGCCATACAGGGAGACTTCAGCTTCACTGAAAACCTCTCAGGGATCATTTTTTCAGAGATCCAAACTCAGATAGGCAGGACTTCCCTTCTGCCATTCCTACAAAGCTAAAAATGAGGAAAAGGACAAAATATTGTAAATGTGATCCCATACTGGGCCAGATCAAAGATTCATCTATACTGGTAATGTTTTCAGCAAGCCCACCCCAGATAGTTTAGTAAGGAGCAGAAAACAATGCAGTGCCACCAGTCCTGACGGCTCGGTGCAGAATCACATTGCAGCAGAAAAAGTGAGGGTCTCCCTCTATTCCTTTCCCCCCTCTCTCGCAGTCCTTATTCTCTCCTGGCTGTGTGCTTCTGCTTCTTATCCTGCATGAGTGAAGGTGTTTGTCAGGTCTTCTATGAGACAATGTAGCCAGCTCAGTGACAAAAGGGCTTTCTCAACTGAGTGTCACAGACACAAGATCTGTATCAGAGGATGGAGCAGATTACACCAAGAGCAAAGGGAAGAGAGAAATAGAAAAGTAGGCAGGGGGAATGAGCTTCCCAGCCTGAGCAGCATCAAGCTGTTCCATTTTTCCAACTGCATGCAGGAATCGCGTGGCTTTTGCTGAGCCCTCAAGGCTACGTGCACCTGCACTGTCACACTCGGGCTCTTCTCCTCAGTCCTTAATCCCAGGGTGGGAATACAGCCGTGCTGCCAGCCGCTGGCCAGGCTGACTCCTCATCACTGCTCCTTCGTGCTCACAGCTCTCACACGTCTGTCCACAGCAGCTGAATGAGCTGTCCCAAACTCTCAAGAGAAAATTTGAAATCAAGGTGATCCAAGAAACTTGTAACTACTTGTGGATCTATAGTAGAAGAAAGGGACTATAAATTACTTGAGATAGAGTAAATGCCTGACACCAGCTGAAATTACCAGCTCTTTTCAATAATAAATCATTTTAGAAATGCAAATCTATCAGAGGTAGAGATGATGTGAACCTTGACCCACCCCAGTTTAAAAGAAAACCAAACAAGAACAAGCAACCTGCTGACAGTTGCTTTTCAATCCTGGACAACTGTAACCTTTAAATTAATTTTGGAAAGAATATGTAGTCATTGTCTTTATTGATAGTTTTACAGAGCATCAGTCTACCTAAAGAGGACATGGATACAGAGGAACTACAGAGGATAGCTTGAAATAGATCTTTGAAAAATACATCTTAATGTTATACTCCATATTTCTTCTTCCACCAACGATTTTAAAAAGTCAGTTGTAAAAATGCTAGATCTCATTCTTCATTGTCTTGTAATTGGTTTTGAGTTTTTTGTGTATTGAAAAAGATTCTTTAAATACCACAGAAATACAAAAATAATAGATTTCTTCTCCACTGCTTCACATGTGCAATTGTTGACTACAGATCTGCAAGCCACCTGAAGAGTGTCCAGGTGAGAATTCTCCACTTCTGTTGGAAGGAGAAGTTTAACACCCCCTTTCAACAGTGACCCCGCTCTGCAAAACAATGGAGAGCAGGGTTATTTATTTGCTCTTGTTCAAGTGAACATAAACAACAAGATGCTCTAGCAAACTGACAATAGATTATTAACAAAGGGACAGATGCTCTTATCCACTTGCAAGGGTGAAGAGAGAAAAAATGGGTAAATATTTATATTATCATAGTGGCATGTAACTGGAGCTCACTTGTAGAGAAAACAGTGATTTACAAGCATGTTCCTCCTCTCTTGGGAATCCACATACACCAAGCAAAGGTTCAGCATTGAGAAAAAAACTCTAACAGAAGGAATAAGCCAGATGACAGAACTACAGGTTTATAGGACATACTTTTCTCTGGGCTCAGATGATGATTTGCAAAGAGAAATGTTTTCCTGGTCAAGACTCATCACAAATTAACAGGAAAGATCTACCTGTTACACAAGAGAAGTGAGTGTGCATTGTGACACACAACTTCAGTCCCAGCACCTCAGAAATAGTCCCACCCAGAGCTTTGGGCTGATGCTCAGCATTAAGGATGTCTCTCTGCAAGTTTACTCCAGCCAGAACATCCTTAACTGTTGCATCACTGCCTGCTCATGCCAGAGCTCCACTGCAGCCAGCCTTTCTTCAAAGAGTGCCTGACAGGCTACAGTGTGGAGACTGTTCCCCATCTACTGCTTTTTTCAAGCTTGTCCACACCTCTCCCCCAGTCAAAGTCACAGCCATCAGTTCTCTGACACTGAGCACCTCAACAAGGCTTGCATCTTCCCAGCTGAAAGGTCACAGAAAGTTAATTTTGCACAAGAACTTAAAATATTTTGGTGTTTGGACATATTTTTGAACCTCATGGACATTTGCTTTTGAAAGTCCTTGGAACATAATTAAATTTTATTTATGTCTAGCTTGTACTTGGTTTCAGCCCTAGGGCCTTAATATATGCATACCTCCTGGAGGTGAATTATAAGATTGCCCCCAGACAATGGAGGACAATAAAATCACACTCTGCAGGAAGTGATATAAGAACAAAAATGCTTTTTTGGATGACAAGATTTTCTGTGAATCTTTGCAGTGAGAAGAGGGCAAACGAAGTGTGCTATCTACTGCTTATCCTGTCCTTTGTGGATTAGAGGTTGAGACACCTCCTCAAGAAACAGAGAAGAAGCACACCATGTCAGTGTACTTTTGGGATAATCACACTCATAGCTGGGATGGTTGATGTCCCAGGAGCACCTCTGAAAAGCAGTCCCATGTGGTGACACACACTCTTAGGCATTTGACACAATGTTGTGAGCTAACAGTGACAGTCACAGGGGTAAAAAAGGAGCAGTAACAGGAATGGCAGAGGAAGGACATCTCTTAAAATGTGGTGATGTGTGTAACTAAGAATATCCTCATACACACCAAAAATGCTTAGCAAGAGTTTCAGCTGTGGAAGTGACACTGTACTGTGATGGGAAATGATTCTCCATCGTGCCCAGCTCACTGTGGAGTGCTTAAAGCACAGATCCAGGTGTGAACTCACTCCAAGAGGTAAAAACAAAGCCGCATTATGTAATAAGATTTAATGATTATTTGAATCTCTTTTTCCATCCCTGTGGATCATTGATTTAACCTTTCTTGTTTTCTTCTCAGGATATTGCTTAAACAAGTAACCATGTTCTGAGATTAATCAGGACCATTTTTGTGTATAACCCTTTAAGAGCATTTTGGCTTTAACATTCTTCAATAAAGGAGCACTAACAGAAGCAATAGATTTGCTAGGAAGTGCAAAACGTTGGCAAAAATTTTCAGATTGGATGGCCATAGGGAACAAACACATAAGCTTTTATCTGCACAGGCTGGGGTTCAACTGCTATTTTTTTCTCAAAGGAAAACAAAAGCAGACCTTTTAAAGCCACCACTAAGGAGATTTCTATTTAGAGAATATGCAATAACTCATATTGAGACAAGATTTTAATCTCAGCAAAGCTTTGGATAATCTGCTGGCACCTGTGTTTGATGCTCTTCCACCCCATTGCACTGCTTAGACTGAGGCCAAAGGCCAGATCCTGCAAGTGTGTTTGTGGCAACAGTCCTGCTTATGTGAGGGAGAGTTTTAGCAGAAAAGAGACAAAGACTGTGCAATCTGCCCTTGAAAATATCACCTGTGAGGAAATGACACCAATGTCATCATCTTTTATATTCCTTTAGAGCCTCATATTCTTTTTAACAAGCACTGCACCAACTGACATTGTTTGTTGTGGTAAATATGACACCAATGCCTTGTGCTGCCTTGCTTGAGGACACGGTGTGACGTATACACCACTCAGTCTGAGGGAATCAGGAGAAAGGTAATACCTAGGATGATTTTAGAAAGAATTGGGAAAGGTTTTTTACACGTAAATCTCAGCTGCTGGAGGCAGTGCATCAGCCTGTGTGTGATCTAGAGAGATTTTTATAGAGGTTTCATGTAAGCAGGGATGGGTTTGGTACTGTGTAGATACCATTAGAGATGCTGTGGAGTCTTGTTGCTGCTGAGGCCTCTGCATGCAACTGAGATGTGAGCTCCAGCTAACAAGTGTGATGTTTGCACAAGTTCAGCCTCTGCAGCTCAAGGAAAGAGAAAAAAAATGTACAAAATAAAAATGGGCTTGGGTTTGATAATTTGGGCACACAGTGAATGACGCTGTAAAAGGAGATAACGTGGCCAGGCATAGGAAAGAAAATTTAAAAAAATCTACATTGATGCATCTTACATAGATACATGTATCTTTCATCCCCTTAAAAAATGAGCACTATTCATTTGAAAGGGTTAAAAATAACATCAGATTTCTCTCCTTCTTTGATGCTGTGATTCATGTGTCCCATTTTGAAGTCTACACCCTGTGAAGAGGAGTGCATTATCAAGGAAAGAGGCTTGCCAGGGACAGAAGGTAATTTCCCGTAGCAGGTGTGTACAGCAGGTGGTACACAGTGTACCTGCAACGAAAAGGTAGATTTAGGCTAAGATTTTATTTAATATGGAAAACTTATTGCATCCTGAGCCACTACTGGGGATGTGCCAAAAATCGTGTCTGCAGCATGATTTATTACGTGAAAATACCACCGAACTAATCAGTGGAGTTACTAATTAATACAAATCTGCATTTTTGCATAAGCAATTAGTGCAAAGAGAGTGCAGTGAAAGAGGAAGTTTGACTCATTTAATCTCAGTGTCTATTCAAGCGGAAAGACCCACTAGGGCAAGGCACTAGGATCTACATTTGGATTTTTTTTCCTTTTGATTAGTTAAAGGAACTAAAAGGTCAAATTATCAATATTTAATTCAAATGGAAATTCATTTGTTCAAGGGGAAAGAAAACACTTTATTTAAACAAGGTGGGACTCTCTGGGGGTAAATGCCTGGATCAAAAATAATTAGGTTTTGCAGTTACAACAGCATCTAAATCCCTTCTGATAAGAATCCTTTTTCCTAATAACAGAGGTGGTTTGACACCGATAGCAAAGAGTGCTGACGCTATTTAGACTGTAGCTCAGGAGGTAGCCGGCCTACCAAAACAATTTAGACATTTGCTTTAATGGTACGTACTTCTCTGATTTGTTGTTTTTTTTTTTTTTTAATCAATTTGAATTATATTTTAAATCTATTGTGATTTCATAATTGTGTGCACTTGACTAAAAGAGTAATTTAAAAAGCTGATAATTAAACCTCGGTGGTGATGTATTTTCCATTAACTAAATAGAAGTTTACATTTATAGAATTAAAATAACAACAGCATTTATCTAGCAGGGAAAGGCTCAATAAAATTAATAAACTGAGGTTTACGGGGGAAAAGAGCAGAAAAGGCACCTTAATCAGCCGTACCAATTTTGGAGCCCAGATGTACACTGCATCCTAGAGAGACGCTACGCGGCGGTCTCACCCCCACCGAGCCGGTACCGGAGCGGCTCTGCACAGCGCTGTTCTCCCGCCGCGATTGCCGAGCCGCGGCAGCCCGAGCAGGCTGGCCGCAGCTCGGGGAGGTCCGGGCGATGGGGCTGCCCTCCGCTCCCATCCGCTCCTCTCGCCGCAGCGTTTGGAAACGGGCGAGCGGGGGAACACCGCGGGCAAACCCAAGCCGGCCCTTCCCGAGCCCGATCCCCACGGCGGCGGCGGCTCCAGCCCCACGGTGCCCACGGTGGGGTGGGACAGGGGGACAGGGACAGCGGGAAGAGACGTTTTCCCTTCTCTTTTTTTATTCAGGATAACCTTCGTGTTTTGTGTGCGTGCCTCTCTGGAGAGGGAGAGAACGGGAAACCTGGCAGCGAAAGGAGAGAGCCCGAGCAGCGCGGGCTACCCTGGCAGTAAATCACTCGCTCAATTATAAGCGCGGCTTCCTCTCTCCAATAGCTCCAAGCTATTTGGGGAGGCATCTTTTCCCCGCACTCTCGCAGGTGCAATATGAATCAATTATCTTAATTAAGATAATGCCGCAAACCCAAGAGATTTCATCGGGAGCGGATTTCGCGCTCCGGACAACTGTAAGGCGTTTCCACGGCGCTGCTTCCCCCGCAAGAACCCCCCCTCCCCGCCCGGCTGGGTCGGGGCTCGGCCCCGGCGGCGACCCGCGGAGGGGCCGCGCTCGCCGCCGCGGCGGCGGGCCCCAGGCGGCCCCGGGACCGCCTCCTGCCGCGGCCGGGGCAGCAGCTGGGGCGGGAGCGGGGGCGGCCGGGCCGGACCGAGCTTTGTTGGGACGCGTGCGGCTCGCGTGCCGCGCCGCGGGAGGAGGGGAGGGGGGCGGGAAGCGAGCTAGGGAGGGAGGGAAGGGCATAAAGGGAAAAGAAAAAGAAAAAGTAAGGGAAAGGAAAAAAAAATAAGGAAAAAGAAAGGGAAAAGGATAAGACAAAAGGGAAAAAATTAAATAATAAAAAAAATAGAGATAGAAAATAAAATCAAAGTATTCGGGAGGAAAAATAAACAGAAGCCGAATTAGAAGCCAGATGGAGAAGGAGGAGTCTGTAGGTCAGGGAGAAAAAAATAGGCACGCTTGGAGCGATAAAACCAAGCGGCTGGGGGAAGAGGAGAACGGGGAAGGTGGGAAACTGGAGCCGTTGAGCCAGGGGACGGCCCGAGCAGGGGAGGCAGAGCCGACTGCCTGCGAGAGCCGGGTGAAGAAGCAGCGCCGAAGCAGCGGGAAGAGCGGGAATGATGAAGGCGGAGCGGCAGAGAGCGCGGCGCCCCCGCGGCGCAGCGCTCGTCCCTGGCCCCGACGGGCGGCTCGGAGCAGCGCCTCGTACCTGTCGGCCCGGCTCCTCCACGGCCACGAGGGTGCCCTCGCCAATCAATCACCGACTGGGACGGAACGAGCCGGGCTCGGCGGGCTTAAGCCCCTCTGTCCGACTGCCTGCTTCTTCATTTGTCTCTCTAGTTACCTGCCAATCGACAACGTGTTGATTTCGTTTTGCTCCCAGGGAAGATGACTGACTGTGTTCATCACACTCAGAAGCACACGAGCACCCCAAAGTTCTCACCGCTCCCCGAGATCCAGTTTTGTGCCGGTGCCCTCCCAATATTTTTGCCGGGCGTTTCCCCAGCGCCCCACATTCCTAGGTGTATTCCCAGACAGACCCATTCAAAGGGACATTTTCCATCAACCGAGACAGGGATGGACCAGACCCATCTCTCTCCTGCGCTCTCCAAACTCGTTCGAACCTCACTGCCTCCAAAACGCGTCCGTTCCAGCAGCGCGCTGCCCCAGCAGCTCCCGTTAATGGGGTCGCGTTCTCCCGGGGGCTGCCGGCCCTGCAGGAGGCCCGGCCCAGCCGCCCAGGGTACGGGCATGCTGCCGGACCGTGGCCCGGGGCAGGCTCGCCACGGGCAGGGGCTATCCACCGGTGGGTCGGCACCGGCGCTTCCCGCTCCTCTGTGCCCCAGGGAAGGGCCGCAGCCGCGGGTGGCCCGAGGGTGCCCGCTCCAGCCCCACCCGCCGGACCGGGTGCTTCCCGCTTCCCACAGAGTACTGGCCGGCTTTGACACAACAAAAAGTAGCCGGTTGCCCTCTGTATTTTATTACCGGGAAGGCGAACATCCCCGGAGTCCCCTCCCGCTGCCCCGCCGGCCCCGAGCTATGTAGGTCACCACAGGAGAGAAACATTTTAGAAATAACCCGACTTGGAAAATTATCTTCCAAATCCATCTCCTCAGGGCGGAATTATTTGTTTCTCATTTAAAGCCTCAAGAGGTGAAAATAATTCTATTTTTATTGAGTAAATATCCGGATAATGCGAGCCGGTAGCACAGCTATAATAGGAAGGGGCTATCCCCCTCCTTAAAGCGCATCCCTAAGGTTTGGCGGCGTTTGCAAACTCCGCCGGGGCGTTTAAAGACTCTAAAGCCACCCACTCGGCGTCTTTCTTCCAAACTTTCCGTTAACCGGCAGCATTCCCACCGAAAACCCGTGAAAAGCGAGCCGGCAGGTGCGCGTGTGCGTGTGTCACAACAGCCCCGGGACGTCCGTTTTCCCCAGCACCGGCGAAAACCGGGAGAGGAGGAGGGGGCCGGTGGCGGCGAGAGGGCGACAAGGACTGGGACGGGGAGTCTCGGGGGGTCGGAGGCGCCCGTTAGGAGATGTGGGGGGGGCGGCGGGGACCCTCGGTGGCCGCCGCCCGGAACAATGGGAACAATGCGGCTCGGCGGTGCCGCGGCGGTGCTGTGGCGGTGCCGGTGGCGGTGCTGTGGCTGTGGCGGTGCTGTGGCGGTGGCGGTGCTGTGGCGGTGACAGATGGCGCGGCCCGCGGGTCAGCGCGGGCGTGGCGGCTCCGCGGGCGGGCGCGCGGCCGCATACAAATCAGGGGCGTCACGTGGGGGGGGCGCCGCGCGCCTGACGTGGGCGGCCATATGGCGCGTGCCACCGGGCGGGGCGGGGCGCGGGGCGGGGCGCAGGCGCGCGGGGCGCGGCGGCCGCGCGGCGGCCGGGTCCCGGTGCCGGCCCCCCGCCGCGCATCCTCCGTCCCGCTATATAACGGGGGGAGCCCGGCGCCGGGCAACCTCGGGAAAAAAAAACGCCACACGCACACACGCGCGGCGCCCCCGCACGGAGAGCTGTGCCGGGGTTATGAGACCGTCACCGCGCAGGAGAGGCTGAGCGACGGAGGTAACGGGAAACCGGGTTTTACCCCCGCGGGAAAAGGGTTCGCGGCGGCTGCCGGGGTGGGAGAGGACCCTGCGACGTCGGGGCGGACGGGATATGCCTCTGCCGGAACGGCTTCAGGTTTTATTGTCGCTTGCGGTCGTTCCCGCTGGTGTGTGCGGGCACACCTGTATCCGTCCACATACGCACACGTACGTGTGTCTATAGATATATATGTAAATGTGTATGTGCGTCCATGCACACATATAAATGTGTATATGTGCGTCCCTTTATTACATTGTAGAGACGCATATTGCATATGTAAATGCGCCTCCGCCGATGCACCTCCGAACTTTCGGCTCCCTTTCCTCGGCGGTCGCAGCGCAGGCTGTGCCTCGGCGGCCGTGCGGCATTGTTTCTTCCCGGTGTGCCCGACGCTACCGGGGGGCCCTCGCAACCCCACGCGGGAAGCAGAGGACCCGTTTGCAACAGAGGAGACGACGGGGACGGGAAGCCGGGGCCGGTCCCGCACCTGTTACCCCGGGCAGGGGCCGCGGGCGCCCAGTGCCAGTCCTGCGGGCGAAGGCGGGACCGGGGAGCAGGTGCTCGGCGCCCGCCGGGGCGGCACAAGCCCCACGCAGGGAGGTGACAAGGGGGAGCCGCGGAGAGCGGCGGGGACGGGCATCACGGGAGCTATCCGTCCCTGCAGGTGCCCTGTGTGTCCGTGTGTCCTCCTTCCCGTATTCGGTAAAAATGTTTAAAGATTATTTTGAAGCAAAACAAAGCAAAACAACCCAGGCTTGGTCCACTTGCGTCGTGCCGCCCGGGCTGGCTCCCGCACGCATAATCTGCTTATATTCCCCGCTAATATCGGCGAGTTACATAATGGTATTTGAACATATGTCAACTTAATTACAAGGCAGAAACGCGGAGACAATTAAAAGTTTGCCCTGGCACGGTGGGGAATCCAGGGCTTCCCTCGGGAGGGGGCGGCGGGACCGGGGAGCGAAGCACGAGCAACTTCTCCCCGCGGGCGGTCGCACGGGGCCACGGCCGCTGCTCCGGGTGCTGACACGTCTCTTTTCTGTCTCCTCCGCCATGCAGAGGCTCACCATGACCAAGTCGTACAGCGAGAGCGGGCTGATGGGCGAGCCCCAGCCGCAGGGCCCCCCGAGCTGGACGGACGAGTGCCTCAGCTCCCAGGACGAGGAGCACGAGGTGGACAAGAAAGAGGAGGACCTGGAGGGTCTGCACGCCGAGGCCGAGGAGGACTCCCTGCGGAACGGAGAGGAGGAGGACGAGGAAGACGACTTGGACGAAGAGGAGGAGGAAGAGGAGGAGGAGGAAGACGACGACCAGAAGCCCAAGAGGCGGGGCCCCAAGAAGAAGAAGATGACCAAGGCGCGCATGGAGCGGTTCAAGCTGCGGCGCATGAAGGCCAACGCCCGGGAGCGCAACCGCATGCACGGGCTGAACGCGGCCCTGGACAACCTGCGCAAGGTGGTGCCCTGCTACTCCAAGACGCAGAAGCTCTCCAAGATCGAGACCCTGCGCCTGGCCAAGAACTACATCTGGGCGCTCTCCGAGATCCTCCGCTCGGGCAAGAGCCCGGACCTGGTGTCCTTCGTGCAGACCCTCTGCAAGGGCCTGTCGCAGCCCACCACCAACTTGGTGGCCGGCTGCCTGCAGCTCAACCCGCGGACTTTCCTGCCCGAGCAGAGCCAGGAGGTGCCGCCGCACGTGGCGGCGGCGGCGGCGGCGGCGGGCGCGCCCTTCCCGGCGCATCCCTACCCCTACCAGTCGCCGGGCTTGCCCAGCCCGCCCTACGGCACCATGGACAGCTCCCACCTCTTCCACCTCAAGCCGCCGCACGCCTACGGCGCCGCGCTGGAGCCCTTCTTCGAGAGCGGGCTGGCGGAGGGCGCCAGCCCCGCCTTCGACGGGCCGCTCAGCCCGCCCCTCAGCGTGAACGGCAACTTCTCCTTCAAGCACGAGCCGGCCGCCGACTTCGACAAGAGCTACGCCTTCTCCATGCACTACCCCGCCGCCGCCGCCGCGCTGGCCGCCGCGCCCGCCCACGCCGCCATCTTCCCGCCCGCCGCCTCCCGCTGCGAGATCCCGGTGGACGGGCTGGCGCCCTACGAGGGCCACCCGCACCACGAGCGCGTCCTCAGCGCCCAGCTCAACGCCATCTTCCACGACTGAGCCTCCCCGCCGCAGGGAGGGCCGGGGAGCCGCGCCCCGCCGCCCGCCACCGCCTTGTTTCCAGCGGGCGGCCCGGCGGGTCCCGCCGCCGCCGCGGCCCCGCTCGCCCGCTGTCTGTGCTGCCGCTCCGCGCAGCGACGCTGTAAATTGGGGTAGGGGCATTGGGATCGCGTCAATTACCTGATCGGGATAACAAAATCACAAGCAATAATTAGGATCTATGCAATTTTTAAACTAGCGATGGGCCAATTACAAAATATATATGAAATCTATATTTTTCAACCAACGTTTTACTACTTGTTACCTTTCCCATGCTGAATTATTTTGTTGTGATTTTGTACAGAATTTTTAATGACTTTTTATAACGTGAATTTCCTATTTTAAACCATGCAGCTTCATCAATTTTTATACATATTGGAAAAGTAGAATTATATCTAATTTATACAAAATTATTTAACTAATTTAAACCAGCAGAAAAGTGCTTAGAGAAGTTATGTTGCCTTAGCACTTCTTTCCTTTTGAAATAGATGAAGAAGAAAAAAACAATGCACAATCCGGGCAATTTCTTTCCCATCCAAGTCTCTTCTTTTTCCATTTTTTCCCCTATTTTCTTTATTTCTTTTTCTTTACCCCGTACAATAAGAACCAGATCCCCTAGGTCTTGAGAAGATATAAGAACGATAGACTTATTTTCTATTAAAACATATCATTTCAACACATTACTTGCACAAACTTGTATATAAAGATTATAAGCAAATGCCAACACCCTTTTTAAATCAAAAGCTGCTTGACTATCACATACAATTTGCACTGTTTCTTTTAGTCTTTGAACCCCTTGGCATTCCGTGGTTTTGGTTTATTGGATTTGTTTGTTTTGGTTTTTATTTTCTTTCTTTTTTTTTTTTTTAAGATAACTTGAAGGTGTTAATGTTTCCAGGCGCTATAAATGCATGATTTTATACATGTTCACACAATCCGTGGTTGTCATATGCTCATCTTATAAATCTGAACCGAAATCTAATCAGGTTGTTAAAAGTCGGGCTATATACCTATTGTAGTCGATTAGTACGGTAGCTTGAAACAAATTCAAACCATTTAATCCGTAATTAGAACAATAGCTATTGCATGTACAATGCAGTCCAGAATAAGTGCTGTTTGAAATGTAACGCTGGTTCAACTGGAATCAATCTGTACTGTAATTTTGTTTGTAATCCTGTATATTATGGTGTAATGCACACTGGGATTTTAGAAAAAAATATCCATCCTTTGGCAACAACATAGTATTGAACATTTGGTCGAATGTTGCATTTTTCCTTAAATGTGATTTTTTTTTTCTTAGTGTGAGTAATTCCTATGGGATTATTGTTTTATTCGGATAGCTCATGAAAGGTGCAACACTTATTATTTGTAGAATAAAATTGGACTAAAAAAATGGACACGGATTCTTGACTTACCTTGAGAAGCACTCGGGGTGGGGGGCGGCGGGGGCGTTCGTTTGTTTCCAGCGAACCCGGCTATTTGCAATGCTGATTTGTTGAATGAGGGGAACGGGGCAGAAGCGCACTTCGCCTGGGAGCTGCGGCTGCCACAGCTCCCGCACCCGCCCGGGCAGCGTTCAGCCCAGCCCCGGCTCTGCCCCGGCTCTGCCCCCCGGCCCCGGGCCGTCCGCGTTCAGCCCCGGCTCTGCCCCCCGGCCCCGGGCCGTCCGCGTTCAGCCCCGGCCGGGACCGCACACCGGGAGCGGGCGCCTCGGCCCCGGCGTGGCGGCAGCAGGTGCGCTTTCCCCCGGGCAAGGCAGACCCGAACCCACGCCATCCCTCCTCTTCCCAGACGGGAAATGTATTCCTTTAATCTTCGCTGATTACTCTGAGGCTTAAGAAACCCCGAGACACAACCTGCGGGAGAGCAATTCCCCTAATGACCAGCAGCAATTATCAACAGGTCTTTGCCTCCGACCATCAGAAACAAATTTAAGACGTTACCTGAAATACTTTATATGAAGTCTGTCACAAAGCGGAGGTATTTCATAAATATTTCAGCTAAACCCAGCAGAAAGTAAACAAGCTTTCCTGTGGATGAGGGCATTTTCTTTTCCCCAGGAGAAATCAAGCTTCTGGCGTCTATTTTAAAGGTGTTTGTAGCTATGGAAATCCAACGTGTAAGCATGGCAAACCTGTCCTAGCAGTTCAGCAGCCCCTGCTGCCAGGCTTCCCCGTTAAAAACATGCTACAATTTAATTGTGATGCCGCCTGATGCATTTTGCAGCATTTCCCTGCATTTTGCCGGAGCCTGCAGCTCCACACTAGAAAACTGTTGCTGAATCTGAAATGAAAGAATGCAAAATGCAACTTTTCAAGCACCTATTAACCTTTCACAATCAGTGGCAATACAGGTAAGTGTGCCTCAGATAACCCGAGGGAGATAAATGAATGATGATTTTTCAGATAAAATTCGAAAAGCTGACCCAGGTTTGCTTGCCTTTTGGTTATGTGCCTTCTTCCTAAATACGAGGATTCTTCTAGTCAGTCAAGGGGCAACTCACATGCCACCATCTTTTATTCAAAGGCAGGCACAGATGTTCCTTCTGCAGGGGAGGTTTTAATTTATGAAAATGATATTGTTTATGCATGAATGCACTCTGCATAACACACAGTACTTCCATCTGATGAGAGAAATACCACAGAACCAGTGCCAATGTCAGGAACATATTCTGCAAATTTAGTCGCTTAAATGTTTAATGAATATTTGGAAGGCATTTCCAAAGCACAAGAAACCTTTTTGATTACCTTTTCTTTTTCCATTGTTAATAACAAAATTCAACTCCTCCAGCCAATGCAACCTACTTAAAAGATCTACCTAGGCTATCTCACTATTTGCTACTGTGATACTTCAGAGAAAGTAATATTTTAATGTTATGAGCAATTTAATAAGGAAAATTAATTAGGCATTTTCATAACTAGAGGCTCTATTTTACAAATTACTGGCAAGTTTTCTTATTTCAATTAGTTTTGGGTGGTTTTTTCCCTACCACCACCCTTATAAAATACTGGAGACCTTCCCCCCTCCCCCGCTTTGCTGATGCTTCTGATGTCTCCATGATATTTCTTTCCTACTGTTAACATGAAGCCAAATGTTGAAATTTCTGCTCATAACTCCCACAGGAAGATCTATCAAGGTCTCTTTTAATGGAAAGAATTACTCACACTGTTCCTGTCCTACGAACATATCGCTAATTAACTAAGGCTATAGTGGGATTATCCAACTTCCGCATGCAGAGTCAACTCTAGGGTTGATTTGTACCCACACACACACTGGGTTAGCCAGCACAGGCCCAAAACTCTATTTCTAGGGCTGGTTGTGACCAATGGCCTTTCTCTTCTTCTTCATGACATACTTCTGACAGCAGAAATTGCTCTGCTACCAGCGCATGCTTGAGGTGAAATCTGCAGGTGCGGTATACGAGAAACAGTCACGACTTGCTGCTGTTCCCTTCTTGGTGCTCTGGAACAACAGAAGAGGATCTGCGGAGGTTGTGGACCCTTTGTTGGCTGTGACAGACACAGCTGAGGAGTCTGAAATGATGGAATTCCAGGATACATCCACAAGATGCCTGGGAGACTGAACCCTCTGGTTTTACCTAGCCCAAAAGAAAAATGTGCCTGAACAACATCAGACCTTGGTCCGGTGCACTCAGAAGGAGTCTCCAGGCGAAGGGAAGTAGATTCAGAAAAAAACAAGATTCCTGAATTCACCACAAGAAAACAGAGAGCCACTTTCTCCAAAAGATACTGTTACAGAATTTTAATAAACTAACACGGAAAAGCAACATGCAATTCCAGAGGAAATAAGGATTAATAGAAATAATTCTAAATTAAGTACTGAGTAAAATAGAAAATAAAACAATCATTTTCTATCTTCCGTAACAGTAAAGAAATCTTGCAATTATTTCAATATTGTAACTGATTAGAACTACACCCACCATGACCTTATCAATTGCTTTTGACATATTAAAAACATTATTATCTTTTTTTAAAAAATACAATACTTCTGGTCAGAGAACCATCCTTTTAAATAGTTTTAAAAACCACAGAGTTACATTTCATTCTCTTTTATATATATATATAAAGTATTTTAAGATTTAAAAAAAAAACAAAACAAAACAAAAAAAAAAAACCCGCTCATTTCTCACTCATTTCTATTGAGGGAGAACAGAAATGAAACTTGGAGTTCTGCCTGGTGTTGTATCAGGGAAAATATGTAGAAATTGCTCATTATTTTTATTGACCAAGATGGGTTCTATGGTAATTATTTCAGAAATTATAAATGGTCTCCATTCTTTCCTTAGCTGAAAATCCCATATTATAAAAAAAATCCTTGAAAAACATAGTACATAAATACATACTGCAACAGTGAGCTGAAGCTCTACAAATATACTAATATCTACATAAGTGTTTTTTAAATAATTCATATACGTGTTTAACAAACTGTCAGAGGCTATGCAATACAAAATTAAAACTGACAGTGCTCTCAAAGCATTCTCTTAAGTATTTAGGTTGCCTACAGGGTATGTAAAACATAGAATATCAGCCCTAGTTTTCAGTTCCCTAGCTTGTAGTAGTTTGCAGCATAGACTTAACTGCATTTTGCATGAAATAAAAGCAACTAATATTCACATGTTTACCAACACTGTGACAATAGAAAGCAGTAGAAAATAAGATTCAGAAGGAAAAAATTACCTTAAAAAGATAGCACACCAACCTTAATGCAAAGAAAAGACAATATCATCTGATCAATACATTCTCATTTCATACTCTTCCTATTACCACATTTTCCTCTGTTGTTCTGATTAAGAATAATTTAAGTTCATTTTATCAGGGAATATCAGGAATGGCTGCAACTTCAGGCTGCATTTCTGCAGCTTCTTATACCTGCATAATAATTTCACTTGTCTTTGTTCTCTTTGCAAAGGTTTGTCCATTTCCTTACCTACTTTTCTTTCTCTGTTCTTTAAGGCTTTCCTTCTTTTGAAAATTTGAAGATGTTTAGCAATAGTAATGTTCTCTTCTGCAGACCATTTATACCATTTTCCTTTGGAATAATTTATGGCTTTGCTTATCATGCAAAAAATTTGGTGTTCTGCTTAATGTCACTTTATGGTAAACCAATTCAGAGCTGAATTAATATTAAGAGGTACAAAAGATTATTTTCTAAAGTAGAAATGTAAGAAAGGAGCATACATAGGAGAGCTCATATCTGTGAATGAACAGCTGAAGTATAACTGACTATACACTAAACTCTCATTGTATAAACACATACTGTAGCCAGAAAAACATACAAGCCAAGGGTATGCTGCCAACTTCAAAATTCAGGTTTCTCCAGAAGGAAGTCTCCATTAGCTACAGAAAACAAGTCAACTACCAGAAATATTCAGTCAAAAGCTCTGGAATGAGGATATTTTCCCCAGAGTGTCCCCTCATCACTTTTTGTCTAAATTCCTGTTCCTTAACTTGAACATCACATTTCTTATGAATCCAAAACTGGCCTAAATCCCTCATTGCCTTTTTACAGACACTTTTTTTGAGGTGGGAGGACATATTTTCCAATAGCAAGCTTAACCTGCTTGCTATTCTTCAGTGAACACTAGTTATGCTTCCCTCAGTCATTATTTCTGTCACAGGTTGTCCTACTTCTTTCTTCACTTCACAAGGTTCTTCTGGAAAAGAGTTCTGAGGCTCTCACTACTTCTTAGCATCTAGAGAGCAAGGGATGCTTTCCAGAAAGACACATTGTTAATTCAGGAGAGCTTAGCTCCTCTGCTTCTTTCCTACAACCTCTTCGTCCAGAGGATGCTTCCCTCCCCGAGGCCATCTGGTTGTGCTCAAGGCCAGCACTCTGACCTGGGATAAAACCTCCCCTGGTTTTGTCAACAAAAACTGAGAACAAACTCTAAGAAACCATGAGGGAGATGTCCCCTCCCTCATGCAAGATCTGTGATTTAGAAGAGGCAGCATGGTGTCTGCCTTCATCTTATTGCAGTCATGTCTGTGCCATATCCAGGTCCTGACCCACAAACTTGTCTGGCTTTGGACCTGCCTTGATAACACAAGCTTCCCTGGTGGCTGCTGGGCTAGCACTGACACTGCCTGCTGTCACCTGGCCTGACCTAATGACTCTGCTTTTCAGCTTGGTGCTGGACCTACCTTGATACAAGGGGTTTGTCTGGCTGTTTGGGCTCTTGTGGAACTTAGCTACACACAGTTCTGTTTGCCTTGGTCGGGTACATGGGATCCTACCTGACTTGTAATCACTCTAAACCCCATTTCCTTTACGAAGCAGCCTGCTCCTACTGTTCCTCAGACTTTCTCCCCTTGTGCTTCTGGCTGCAAGGTCGTGAGGTCACTACTGAGCCTTAAAAACCTTGAGCATCCCCACCTGTAACCCCCTCACTGACCTTACGCATGAGCTTGGAGCTCTATTCAAGTTCACTCTGGGACTACAACTTTTTCAATTACAGATGCTGTGTGATGCTGGTCTGCAGCTCAGCCACAGTCCTGATCTGGCTCTGGACCCTGCTGATCCAGACCTGCCTCATCATTATAAACTTGGCTGATGATTTAGGTCTTTGATGAATTCTAACACCCTCCCCAGACTTCCTTGCTCAGCATGTGGGCTCAGTGCTCTGTGCTGCTCGAATGCCTACTATACAATTCCTACTGATTGTCTTGCATCTTCTCTCTCTGATACGAGAACATCACGGAAGATACTACATTAGATCATTCACACAACCATTTCTTACAAGAAAGTTAAAGGGAATTTTATGTGTGAGAGTTTCAGACATAGCCTAGAAAAATTGATAAAATTATATTGCTGGACTATTCCATGCATTTCCAAATTCAGTGTGCAATTCTGAAATTTGTGATAACTAAAAATAAAAGTCTGTTAGAATAGACTTGTTTGGAACCTTTCCCTCCAGGAAAAAAGTGTCTGCCTCAGATTTACAAAGAATTGTGGGCATTGAGGATTTATGAACATCAGCAAAAACACAATGTACAGAATTTTGTTTTTATCACTTTGTAGAGTTATCTTACTATTTTATGTTTTTATCTAATATATGTAGTACCTTAACTGTTACTGTTTTAATAGACTTTTCAAATAATGCCTATAAGAAGGTGTTAGAAGCTGTAATTACATCAGTTGAAGGATATTACAAGTCTCTTAGGAACTGCAGTAGTTTCCCACTGGTAGTACTGAAAACACTATTATTTTAGGGTTCAGTTTACCTTTTCCTCTGCCTTAGGAGAAATTATCTGGTCATAATATATAACATACACTAAATGGTATAGGCTAATAAATTGTCCCAGAAACAAATACAAATGACTGCAGGGAATTATACAGGGCATACAGCCTCAAAAGAGATTTTACTCTAGCTTCATATTGTGCTTTATCTTCCAGTTAATGATTTAGCTTTCCTCTTGAATGCCATCAGGGCAAACACATAAAGATCACTAACACCAAATAACAGTAACAGATGAGCTGGTTCATCTACTGCTGTGTCAGAATGATAAATGTTAAGGCAAGCTCTTGTTTGGCTCACAGTTTTTCCTGCCTCATCACTAGTTTGTTTTTTTGCTTAAAGATATTTTGCACAAAAGTTCTACACTCCACACATTATTTCAATTATTTATACCTTATTCTATCTGATTACTTTGCAGTTGAGATATTTATATGCCAACAAAGAAGACCTAAGGGACAAAACCAAAAATGATATAATTACTAAAAGCTTTAAGCAAACATAAACCTTATGTGGTCATGTGATTCAGAAAGGCAAATTGGTGATGAATGCATTTCAGTAAAAGCTGTATTAATGGCTTGATGCAAATTGAAAATGGATTGCATATTTAACAAATATTTCAAATATACTTTAAACATGACAAAGTAATAGATAGAAATAAGCATCAAAAAGTTGTACCATGATGACTTTTAGAATGTGTTTTAAACCTGTCTTCTCAGCTACGTAATAAGCAGCTTGGTACTGTTTTTATGGAATTATGAAAGAAGGCAAAGGCCTTGAGAACATGCATCATCTCATGAGCTCTTGGCTGGTTTGACTGCAACCAACATTTTGCTTCTACAAGGCTAAACATCACAGGATACTCTAACATGCGGCTTGAACCGTATCTTGTATCCATCAGCAAAGGGCAATGTTTTCAATGTATTGCTTTATTTCTCAGAAGGACAATTACATTTGTATTGTTACAAACATTAAAGATAGAGTTAGTGAATTTCTTGTTTAAGAATATCCTTTTCATGCCCTAGCAAGCCACCATGACATTCGAAAACTTTATAGATGTACAAGTTTAGCCCTTACAGGCTCAGAAGCGTGTTATGAATGGGAGTTGGCCCTGCACTCTAATGTGATTGTCATCAGTGAATCTTACAGCAGCTGAGTAAAGCTGTCATACTTCCAAAGAGTAAAGTCTGTAATTTATAGAGCAAGAGTAAAGTGGTCTTCCTCCTCTGCATTCAAGCTTTGAGGATGAGGGATGACTGCAACCTTTCTGGGTATTCCTTCTGCACCGGCCCACTTGATAGCAGATCTGTTCTAGTACGAGTCAGTACCAGACTCCAAGTCACTGTTTTGCTCGAATGCAATGTTTTGCATTCTTATGAATGAAGAGTACAGCTGAGTGATGCCTCCACCCGGGTTTATGGCAATAACCTCTTTTGCAGCAGGAATGCCAACATGGTTTTTACATTAAGGGTATGTCAGAGTCACAACTTGTTAAAGACAGCCTTTTTAGGATGGAAGAGCTATTAGAACTTCGTGTCGTAGTTTTCTGAAACTAAGTAATAGCAATACTGTTAATGATAACAGAAAAGGGGAAGACGTGTGACTCTGACAAGGAAAATTAATTTCTGTAGTGGGAGCGTTCCTTCCTCGGAGAAGTAACTGAGGAGAGAACAGCGCTGAGATGCCCGAGTGCCTTCGGGCCGCTGTTCCCCGCGGGCAGCGCACCTGACGCGGTGGGGCCGGTGCCGCCCCGCGCTCTGCCGCTGCCGGCAGCCGAGCCCCGCCGTCCCGCCGCTGCCGGCCGAGGGCCCGGCCGGCGCCCTCCCGCCGGCCCCCGGGCGGGGCGGCCCCGCCTGCGGGGCGGGGCGGGCGCGGCTGGGCCCGGCGGGCGGCGGGCGCTGCGGCGGGGCCGGGGCGGAGCGGGGTGCCGGCTCGGGGCCGGGGCGGAGCGGGGGTGCCGGGGCGGAGCGGGGTGCCGGCTCGGGGCCGGGGCGGAGCGGGGGTGCCGGGGCGGAGCGGGGTGCCGCGGGGGTGCCGCGGGGGTGCCGGCACGGAGCCGGGCTGCCGCCGCCGCCATGCCGGGCGCCGCCGCCCCGCTCGCCCGCCCGCAGCGCCGCGCCCGCGCCGCGCCCCAGGAGCGGCGGCGGAGGGTGGTCCCGCTGGCCGCGGCCCCGCCGGCCCGGGAGGGGGACGAGCCGCTCCTCAGGGGCATCTTCGAGATCGGCAAGAGGAGCTGCGACGTGGTTCTGAGCGCCCGGCGGCTCCGCTGGAGCCCCATCCTGCCCGAGAGCCCCACAGGTGGGACGGGGCAGGGCGGGGCAGGGCTGTCCGCCCGGGCCGGGGCGGGCTGGGCTGTGCGGCCAGCGGGGACAGGCGGCCGGGGCAGCGCGGGGCAGTCACCCTAAGCCGGGATTGCAGTAAAGTGCTTAAAGGCAGTGCTGTCGGGCACCTCTGTTCCCTTCGAAGTTACTTTGCTGACTGAAAAGAAAAAGAAATTGTTCATAACGCTTTGAGTGTCTTGTACCTGAACCAGCTCTCTCTGGCAAGAATATTGTCCTCTTGGTGGGTCATACGAAAGGGACAGAAGGTAGAGAGCATGTTTTTAAGGCCTCTTAGCCCCAGGCAGAGCAGTAAGAGGATTTGATTTTGTTTCTACGGCATCAACTTTTCCCGGCTTATACTCTTTGGCAGCTACGGGAGCTGCCAAGTAGAGCACAGAGGAGAGTATGGTTTTGCGGGATGTGCCTGAGTTTTGTGATGAGGCTTCTGTTGCCACGTCGTTGCTCTGTGGTGTTCACACGGGGACACACTGAGAAAGTGTGGTTCCAGGATTTGATCAAGTGAAACAAATTATGTACAAAAGTTTAAGAAGCAAGGGAATGCTGCTTGAACGTATCCAAATAGATATTTTTCTCCTAGAAACTGTGAAAGCATATACATAGTTGTAAAACTGCATACACCCTCCTAAACGTGCTTGTTTATTTCAGTGACCTCCCAGTGTTTGCAAGAAAGAGGAGTCAAAGTTGTTGTATTCAGGAATGCAGTTTCCAGGCAGCGTGTTTGCCTTCCGGGATGGCATGGTTAGGTTGTCGGGCTTTTTATAAGAGTGTTGGACAGAACTTAAAAAGTTCCTATAGGTAAGATCTCATCGCCATGGAGTCAGCACTTTGAGAAGCAAAGAAGTAGTCGCAGATGAAGTTATTATGGTTCATTTAATGTAAGCATGTTGGGATACCGGAGCTACCGAAATTGAACAAATAAATACACAGTCGTGCCCTGCCGCTGACTCCTCTCTCTGCACAGTGTAACCGAGTTAATGTAGTGCTGCCCTCACACTTAAATACCTGCACCACTGAGTTCTGACTGCCTTCAGCCGGTGTGGGGACACAGTCCCTCCTCTTGGGGAGCCAGTCTGGTGCCTTGTGTAATGCTGGTACTTACTGCTGAAGGCTCTCTTCCTTCTCATTTGGGACTATCTGCAGGTCTCTGTGTATGTGATCTGTAATGTGATTTATTAATTATTTAGTTCTGTGTGTAGACCTCTAATATGAGTGTCACTTTACATTTTGCCTCCTTTAATGTAGGTTGAATTGCCATATATCAGGAACTAGGTCTGTAATTGTCTTGTAATCATCATCATTGAAGGATATTAAGGTTCAGACAGGAAGAATAGATTCTGGTGTATATTGCCCCATTCTTCCAGGGATGGGGAGTATATTCTGTGGTTTGGGATTTGTGTGTTTTTGACTTTTTGTTTGTTTGTTTGTTTGGCTGGTTTGGTTTGTTTGTTTTCCTAGGAAAAATTAATCCCTCTCAGTTGCTACTTTCATACAGGCATCAGAAACTTTTCATAGCTCCTGAAAGGTAATGAAGTATGCAGTGCCTACAGTCAGACCTATAGCAGATGGCAGGACTTCAGGAGCCCTATGGAAAGCAGCACTATGAAAAGCTGCTGCCAATTTTATCAGGATTTGGGCTTTTGCTGCACATGCATTAAATATATGCTGAAACTTCTTTCTCTGACAATTTGGTTTTATGCATTGAGCTGCTGAATAGTTTCATTTTTGAGAGGCTGCAGTTGCAGCAGTCAAATGCAAATTCTGGAACTTGAATACTTTTTCTCTCCCTCATTCTTGGCTCCCAGTAGCACTTACCCTGGGGTGTTCTGTACTGGTGCTGGGAGGAGCCATCTGTGGTAGGGTCTCATTCGTACATACGTACAGCAGTGGAGTGTTCAGAGATGGCTAACAGCTCTCTGGACAAGTCTTTCCACTGGGATTTGGCTTATGCATGTTCTCTCCAACCCAAAAGCTTCCTAATGTAGCTTGCCTGAGGCTCTGGGAGGTCAAGCCAGGTCTTCACTCTTTGCAAGTGCTGCTGAATGTCACTTGCTTGGACTCATATGTAGCAATTCTTCCTATTTGAGGGAAAGGTCTTTCTTCTATGGCAATTGCTGTAGCCTGTCAAAATCAGAGAACTATAAGGTAGTTGCTTTATTCCCTTTTTCCTAATCTCCTATCCCCCATAGTTCTCTAGATGAATTCCTGTCTTGCTGAAGTTGTCGTTTGTCATCTGCAGCTCTGTGGTTCCGATTGTTTGTTCTTACACGTGGTAGGTTGTGCAGCCTTGGCTCCTCCAGATTCTACCAGAGCTCAAAGCTGCAGCTCAAAGTTCCCAGGCAAGGGACATCTGCTGTGCCTGGGCCCAGGCACGTCACAATGATGTATGTGTAGTTCTTCTCCGCTGTGCTGTTCCTGGGGGGCTCTAGGCAGCCTGATTATCCAGAGGACTTCCTTCTTTACTCTGTCCTGGTGTTCTGCAGCTTCTGTCTTCAAGAGGCTTTTGGCCTATCTACCTTCAATTAGTCAATATCTAAACTGACCTCTTCTTTCTGAGAAAATTCTTTTTTTGTGTCAAACCACGACACTACCCATGCTTGCTGATGATTTTTGATGGCTTTCTTCATTGCTCACTCTACAGCAAAGTTCCTACCTCTGAAATAAGCATGACCCATTATGAATTTTGTGTGTTATTTGTTATAACAAAGCTTATGGCAGAAATGAGTCTTGGGCAGGCAGCTGGGTGTGGAGCCTGAGGGAGTGAATGTGTCAGGTGGGAACGTGGACAAGTGTGAGGCTCAGCTGTCCCCTTGGAAAGGCTGCAGCTCCAGCCTGGGTGTGCAGCTCAGCTGAGCCTGTTCCCCCCCCTGGGGGCACAACCCCTCTGACCCGTAGCTGGTCGCTTGCTTTTAACAGTGCCCTGGATGCCCCAGTGAAAAGCAAAGCTCACAGTCAGTAGCTGGTAGTTTTTTTCTCTAGCTTCTTTCTATGTGGCATTCCTATGCTATAATAATGGAAATTAAGAAAAATACAAGGCTTCTCTATTGATATTCCAGCCCTGAACTGTGGAGGTTTTCATTTGGAATGCTGCTTCAAAACTATAGCAGATAAAACTATGTTAAGTACAGATTTGAATATTATATGTGATTTTTCAAAGTTCCCAGAAGATCATTTGTATCCTCTTTATGCATATGATTTTTTTTTTTTTTTTGTTGCTAAATAAAGACTTTAATTCTGATAATTTTTAAAGCCTCCATCATGTTTTTAAAGTTTGCTACAGAGTTTCTAAACTGACAATAATTGCAGTTTTTCAGCAGATTTCTGTCAGGAAGTGTAACAAAACTGGCAATTGTCCAGTGCTTTACCAGTATGCAAAGCCTGGAGGATTTTGATCATCCTGAAAAACTTTTTAAGTGTAATTTCTTGTGTGTTTAGTGTACTAAACTGAATGGTATATTAAGTCATTATCTGACTGACAGCTTGCAGGTGGGGCTAATAGTCAGGATAATAATAGTAATAATCTGGATAAAACTTGCTTTTTTAAGTATAGGTAATTGAACATAATTTCTAAATTAATTAAAGAACAAGGAAATAAGACCTTGGAGTAATCCAGAGGTCAATGTACTGTTGAATATATATTTCACGATGAACAAGATAAAAATAAAAAATATATACTTTATAATTAATTAAAACGAATCAATGTATTGTTTAAGTATACTAGTCTTATCTGTAGTATGCTGTAGTTGTTGTTGATATTAATCTAAAATATAGATTTACAGATATTCTATGTAAGTGCAGCAATAGGGAAAAAGAATCACTGATGTATTTCAACAGTGAAAGAGTCAGCAATAAAGGACTTAAAATTAATTCCGAGTGCATAGTGGCCTGTTGCCAAGGCTATTTAGGAACAGATGTGGCTGAAATAGATACCAATAGTCTGTTTGGGATCTCTAAAGTAAGACATCTGTCAGTCTATCGGTCAGTCAGGAACAATGGCAGTGGAAACTAGCTGTTACAAAAAGTGAATTACTGAAGTTCCAAGAGGACCGAATTCCAAGCTTTTGGTTCTACTTCTGATATGTAGAGAACATATTTTGTCCAAGTGGCTCACCTGCTACCCAAACAGAAGAACTATTTTAAGGAAGAGAATTAAAAAATATGAAGCGTAACTGAAAGTGAGGTATTCATGTGCCATGTTAATACATGGATTAAAACATGCAGTTTTGAACAATCCCATGGTGTCTGAAGTTATAAGACTCTCAAATCTTTTCCCAGGAAGTCTGTAAAATTAATGTATTTTAGAAAAATGCTGCATGAAGCTGCAAAATAATCTACTAATCTACAATTTATTGTGGAAATGGAAAAATATTTATGGAAGGAGTCTTAAAATTTGTTCTTTATTTCAGGGGACTGTTTTGTTTTTTTCCTTTATTGAAGATCAGTTCATGTGTTTGTGGTACAATTTATGTTGTTTCATTCTTTCTGTTCTTTCTTTTATTTCACACATTGATGCACCTCTTTGCTTACATTAAAAAGGGCTAACATCTTTTGGAGATCTGATAGGGCCTTTTATATGCACTTTAATTCTCTACCTCCAAAGAGAGACATCAGATATTTAAATATTTGTTCCAGGAAAAAAGTTCCTTTGCTAGTTCTTGAAAATTATATTTGTGTCTTCAGGTTTGGATACACAGCAAGTGTTGCCTGCATTAGTGAGTTGGATTCTGATGCTATGGGAATTTGAATAACAGGATTTATTTAGCTTTCCTAGAAAGTAACCCTTCTTTATGGTCTTTTTAATGCAAAACTTTCTGTTTATGAATTTGTGGCTCTTGTAGGCCATCAACTCAGCAAGTTTTAGGCTTGGATTAAAGTGATGGGCTTTTTTTTTTGTGGTTGGGTTTTTTTCCTTTGTTTCTCCTGTAGCACTGTGTAATGATTAAGTCTTTTCCATGTTCTGTTATTACAGCTAAGGCTGTGTTTTGCTTTATTCCTCTCCTCCTTTCTGCCTGGGGAGTGAGGCTGGTGCCTGGCTGGGTGCTTGGCACGTTGTGCATCATGGGGCAGTTGGCACACCAGGAACAAGCCAGGCGTGGCTGGGGCTGGGCTTTGGCACTGAGCAGGGGGATCGAAGGATTGATAGGAGGGAACTGAAGGATTGATAGTTGGGGATTGGAGGATTGATAGGTGGGGATTGGAGGATTGATAGGTGGGGATCGGAGGATTGATAGGTGGGGATCGAAGGATTGATAGTTAGGGATCGAAGGATTGATAGTTAGGGATCGAAGGATTGATAGTTAGGGATCGAAGGATTGATAGGTGGGGATTGGAGGATTGATAGGTGGGGATTGGAGGATTGATAGGTGGGGATTGGAGGATTGATAGGAGGGGATCAGGGGGCAGTCAGGAGCTCTGTGTGGGGGTGAGCTGATGTATTGTGGGTGCAGGGGCTCTGGGGCAGTGCCCCGTGGGTGTGGGAGGGATTTGTGGGTACTGTGGAGAGGGTGTGAGTGAAGGGAGGGGATGCTGGAGCTGTTGCTGGGCAGACAGGGAGACATACAGGGTGATGCTGTGGTGGGAGGGTGTGTGCTGCAGGGTGAGGAATCACTGGGGAGTTAGAGGAGACATAATAAGGTAATAAGAAGTAGAATGTGAATTTATTAAAAAAAAAATATCAAGGTTCTGTAATTTTCTTGTTCACAGCGTAGTTGACAACTCTTGACTATGCCTTTTGGGCAAAGGTGTGCAAGAATCAATTGATGGTCCTGCTTATAGAACATGATGAAGAAAATCCAAAGGTGTATATCAAAAAAAAGTTGATATGCTAACCAATCTTTGATACCCATGCTAGTGATATTTTAATATCCACAATAGTGCTGTAACACTGTAACTCTTTCTCAGTGTAAATGAGTGTTCCTTTTAAATTATTAAAGAATATGCAGTCAAATCCCATATCTAAGTTTTCTTATCTTCCCATATCTAAGAGAAGTCTCTTATCTCAGTTTCTTAATTATCCTGGTTTTTGGCCCTTCAGAAACACTAACTTTTTTAGCCCTTCTTTCAGATCCTAGATGCTGTTGTATTCTTTCTTTGATTGTCATTTATTATATCATCCCTGAATCTGTACCCCTCTCTTATGCGCCTTTGTCTTTTTCTATTGCATCAAATGTTTCCTACTTATCTTAACTTTTAAGTGTAATTAATTGGAAAATGCATAAAAATGCATTTTTTTTTTCCTGCAGTTGCAAAATAGAAATAAAAGCAGGGAAGTCTGCCACCTGCTCTTGTTGGAATCAATAAAACTAAACTTAGAGAAACAATTTTGCTCTCCTTGTAAATGTCACGTTAACTACTTATGTTACAGAAGCAGCAAGTAAATAATAGATACTGTTGCAATTATGTAAAACCCAAATAAATAGATATTGGATAGAAGAAATCCCTTTTTGTTTGCTGTTTGCTTTAGGTTTATCTGGCTATATTATGCACTGCCTTTAGAAGGAAGGTTTTATTTAGCACATGCAGTACTCCGAAGGTATTTTTATCCTACTAAAGCAATTTATGAAAAAGCTTAAGTGGTTGAAAATCTGAGAACATAATCTGAAGAACAGAATAATCTGTGTTCCTTAACATTTGTGGGTTGTGGAATGAATGTTTTCCTTTTGAGGAAATCAGTGGTCCTGGATTTTATGACTTATGTTGCAACAGTATGTGCAGACAAAAAGCCATAATGTGTTGAGTATCTGATACATGTATTACCATATTGCCATAAGGAACTGCTATTATGTTAGACACCAACTGATTTCGTGATAGTGTTGGATTTCTCTCACATATGCTTATGTTTTTGTACAGATGATCCTTTAGGAACATCTGCTAGTTTTGTGGTGGTATCTGCTGTTTCCTTTCAAAATTTGACCTTTTTGCCATTTAGTGCTGTGACTGCTATAGAATTGTGTTTTACCAAGATCCTTTTCTAAATTGATTCCTGTCTCATAGATATTAACTGTCAATTTTTTGGGTTGTGATTTTTTTAAAAACTTTTTAAACTGCTGGCTTAAAATAAGTGACTAGAACACCTTCCTTTCAATTGTTCAGGTTGTTTCAAAAATACTGGTGTCTGTGGACTAAAAGTGTGGATGGTACGTCTCAAACTATTTCTCTAGGGAGGTAGTTTTGGAACTCTTGTCCTGTGATTTAGGAACCCTTCCCTCTTTAGTTGAAGAGAATATTTGAACAGTGACTCAGGTGTTATAAAAGAAAATGGACATTGTAAGCATCGTTGTTTTTTTTGTGTGAGACTTGATGTCTGGTAGCCTACCTGTAAGGGATTTGATGAAACATAATTCACTTATGTTTAAGATCTGGTGGAACTTCCTCCTTCCCCAGTTTTTCACTTACTTGTCATAGGAATATTTTAAATCACTGACAACAATTTTTTCAATGACTTGGTGTAACTCACTGGTCTCTAGCATATGGCTATTTCTCACCTGTGTGTTGCAAGTTTAAACAAGTGGTCAGTTCATTAACAGAATTCAGTGCTGAACTCTGAATTTCCTGGCTTTTGCCTGTTTGAGCAACGTCAGATGGTAGCTGGATGCTTTTCAGTACTGAATAGTTGCTGTAGTTGTCAGTTTATTTGAACTGTGACAATATATCTGTTCTGCCAGTCCATACACTCAAGTGAATATAGGAAAGTATTCTTTGTGAGGCTCTCAAAATGCAAAGCAACAGATGTTATGTACTGCACAATTATAGGTATCCTGGAAACAGATCTTTACACAGAGCAGACAGTCTTGGAAAAACAAAATTTGACACGTGAATGATCAAGTTAAGGGTAACAGCAATGAATCCTTATGAATAAGTATAATGCTGTTTTGCACATACTGAGCTGAGTTTGGGTAATTAAGTACTCATTGTTATATTACCCTCCTGTCATTTGACAAAAGTTTAAAAATTATCTTGTAGTTATATTTTTCTGTGTTGTTTTAGTACAGCATAGTATAAATAGAACAAGTATTGTCACTTAAAAATAACATATGAAAATGGCTTTTGAAGAAAGCCCTATGTAATTCTAAGGAGTGAAAATTCTTGTAAATAGGTTGCTAACAGTAAATAGGAAAACATTCAAGGTGATTTGCTGTGTTTCTATGTGAAAATAGCACATCTTTGCCTGGCTGATCTGTTGACTGTTCTGAAGATGGTTCAAAATGAGATTGCTCCTGTCCAAGTCCTCTCTCTGATCTCCTGTTTGTTGCATGGCCTTTTAGAGACTTGTCAAAATGCTCTGTCAAGAAAGGCACTGAAAGATTTCACACTTGGATGGTTTTGGGTTTCCCAAAGGCCTGCTCTGTCACATCTATGTAATTGAACTTGGAGTGAGGTGATTAGCTAGGGATCAAAATTATTGTGGTGCCAGTGAATAATATACTAACAGTTAGATGGCTATAGATGGTGGTAACTCATGTCAGATTCAAACTTTGAACAGATTTGTGATTTCATTCCATATATTCTGCAGCTGACATTCTCTGGTAAACCTAAGTGTATTGTATGTTTTCATGATTGGGAAAAGATTGTATACAGATGTCTATTTTTAATTTTGTATTGTTTTTATTTAAGGAAAAAGAATACTCTGAGTATTTAATGTCAAATGTAATGTTTCTTGGTCACTTGACTGCAACACACTCATTAAACAGGGCTAATAGTAACTGGAGTTGGTTTGGAAAACAATGCTTAGGAGAGAAATATGTACATGATCAATGTTTGTTTCTTTTTTTAACTGCAGTACAAGTTAAAATTAAATAAGAGCTTTTTTTTTTTTTTTGTAGTTAATTATTTAAAATATGATGGAGATGAGCAGGTGGTGATTTTGAAATTTTGTCCCTAGGTCTCACTTGTTTTATGGAAACCATTTGGGGAACGTACACACAGAAATTCAGTACTGAATGTATCATGATTTAAATGTACCCAAATGTTTGTCTTGCTTAAAGCAGATACTATTTTTTTTTTTTTCATTAGCATTTAACAATATTGATTTTATGCAGGAGCAGAGCAATAAAGTAAGTTCTTGCCTACAGCACAACTTCAAAGGTATTGCAATTTTACAGATTTGACTAGGCAACAGGACAGTGAGTCCAAGAGTGTGAATAATTACACATAGTGAAATTATTAGTGTATTGATCTCTTACTTGAATGCCATCATCTTGGAATAAAGATCAGGAGCTGAAGCTATACTGTTCCTAATGTGCATGATTATAGGTTTATCATGTGGAAAATGTCATCTGTCACTTAAACAGTTGTTAGGATTATTATGTTAAGGATAATTAGAACGTAAGTAGAGACTAAAGCAGATGTTTGTATGCTCTATAAACCAGCAGTTATTTAACCACATCTTGGATACTGTGTGCAGTTCAGTGTCCTCAGCAAAGGCAATGTGGGACTGGAGAAGGTTCAAGGGGTGACAGTGGGTAAAGGTACATAATGGCTTCTGGATGAGAGTGGCAGACCAGGCTGGCACTTTTTGGTCTGCAAGGAAAGTACTTGAGATGGTCTGGAACAAGTAGGTGGCAGTTTTGCAGCATAAGAAATAAAGTGCTTCTAATAAGGCTGAGCAGAACCAGACTGAAAACCAAATGAATAGATAAGAGAACTGTAACACTTACTGCCAAAGGATTGTTAATGCTGAAAGATTTTGTGGATTCAGATGGAGATAGAAGGTCTCATTTTACTGCTCTTAAATGTGTAGAAACCACAGTCAGTTCAGGATGTCCCAAATGAAAACAGGTGGGGAATGGAAAAGTACTAGTGGGAAACAGAATAAATGCTTTCTTTATTCCTTCTCTTCTCTTAGCATCTGCCTATGGCTATGGTTTGATATAAGATACTGGGACAGATGGACATTTGCTCTGTCCTGGTATTGCTGCTCTTACATACCAGAAACCAGTTGAATTATATTTAAAGGATATTTTGAGTAAAAGCACACACATCACTAGTTTGCAATTCCACCAGTGTCTGCAGTGCCAAGCAAGATTTGATGATAGAATTTGAACTTCAGCTTGCCTAACCTTCCATTTGCAAGGTACTTCTTTTTATTGGTGAAACAGTACCACTTAAAGAAAGTATGTTATTTGCCTAACAAAATACAAAGGGGTTAATTTTATTAAATGTTGGTTAAGAATTACAGAGCAGGAGCAGACTGTATAGGAAACTTGAATTTCTTATCCATAATTCCCTTAAAAATACTGTTCATGTGACTGCTTCCAATTATTGTAGTATTGGGTGTTTTTTTATATATTTATTTTTGTTGTGGAGAAAGGAAGGTAAATTCCAAAGACATAGACTTGTATAGGATAAGAGTCTAAAACAATTGCAATTGGTCTAGTTTGATCAATTTCAGATAGGGAAAAAGTGTAACTTCAATATACTTTGATGGTATTTTCCCATAAATATATTTATGGAAAAAATTATATTTATTTAAATAATTATTTATTGAAAAATATATTTATTTATCCATAAATATATTTGAGAAGATTTCTGATGTTCACAGAAGAAAACCCTTAATATAAAACATCCATTCCTGTTTGTTATGTCAGCCACTTAAAAATGTGTGCCAAGATATCAATACTGATTATTACTTGAACACAGGTGGTGATAATTTTCTTGCACTAATTCACTTTATGGCTAAGTCAAAGATTATTGTATTATTTGTAATATGCGTCTGGATATGTGTAAAAACTAATATTTCTTAAATTTACTTTTAAATGAGGAAAAATAGACTTAATATTGTGATAAAGGAAAACATGTATGGAATAGTAACAATAACACACTGTGCAAGTGTGTGCTGAAGAGTCTGAAGATGCATCTCTGTTGCTGTGTGGGTGCTCTGAATGGGAATTGCTCCCTGACTCTGCCACCATATGCAAGATTGTGATACTGTGAGTAAAATTCATAGGATCTGCAAGTAAGATACTTACTTCAGCCTCATAATGACAATCCCTGTGCATACTAGTGTAATGCTAGCATTTAGAAGTTTGAGGAAGTAAAATTTTCTGTATATTATGGGAGATTTGAAGTGCATCTTTGTCATCTGGCGTATTTATTCAACAGTGAAGACTGATCAGAAATTGGCTTGTTTGTTTGTTTTTATATGTCAATAAGTAATCTTTCAGTTTGATTTTAGTACTTAGTACTAGGATTAGGAATGTAAATGTGAACTGCAAGTGCAGTTACTGTACTGGAGGTAAGAGGAGTTGGTAGTAGATGCCAAATAACTTGCATAAAGTACATTGGAGAGGTTTGTTTGAAGTTGTTGGTGCATGCCAGGATGCAAAGCAGACATTGTGGAGCATTTTGGGGTGTGTTTCTTTGGAGGGTTTTTTTGATGAGTGGCTCTGTTTTAAAGCAGTCAGAAAATAGGTAGGTTTCCATATATGTACTTAGTATACTAATACAGTCATTTGATATAAAAGTGAAAGTTAGCTCTATACTTAATGTTGAATTTCATGGTACTCAATGTTGACATTTTATTCATAAAGCATTTTATGAATTCTGCATGTTCTCTGAAATGCATTAACTTATTCTACTTTATGCACTGATTATGTCACAATTCAAAATGGAGATCTCCAGATTTTTGATAATCTCATGAAAATTTCAAAAAATATTTAAATGACTCATTACCATTTATTAATATAATTTCTGAATGGTATAACAACATAAAATATTAAAACAACTCTAAGGGCTACACCTGATAATTTTGAGTGCATTTTAATTTTCAGAATAGCATTATATATAATTTTTTATAGACTAACCAGATATTGCCTAGCATTATTTTTTTCTGCTAAATATTTTGTAGGCCTGTTGATAGACTTTATAAGCATCTGATGCAATGGACCACAATTTAAATTAGCTCAGAGATATTTCTTATCTGCAGTTTTTGTTTGACACGGGTGTGTTGCAGTGTGCCTGCTGCTCGATGCAGTGAGCGTGCCCTGAGCTCGGTGCAGATCCACGGGCACAGGTGGGTGTCCTGGTGGCACCACGCAGGGAAACACATGGCACTACACAACATGGGGCAAAGAGCACGCAGTTGGAATTAGAAATCATTTTCTGGATACCTTGGACGTTTGTGCTTGTTCATGTACGGGTAGTAATTTCTAAAAAGGGTGTGCATGTTGTTCTATTGAACATTTGTGAGACACACAGCACTCTAATGTAGTTATCCTTACTTTGTGCAGAGATGAACTATTGTATGAGCTTGTTTGTGTCAATATTTTAATAATTTATCTTTATAACTGCTTTTGACTATATTTATAGTAACATTGGCACCCTGTGTACAGAAGATAAAATCAGTGCTGAAAGGAAACTTGCATCCATCTGGAAGCAATAAACTTTTCTAAAAGACTGCACAGTGTTACTTAATCCTGTGATTTCTCACTGTGAGTGAAATTAAGGTTTGGTTCAGTTGTGTCACATCATATTGGTATCAAATCTTTTGTGAGAGCTATGTCATAGTGTTAAGCTACAAAAAAAAGAAAATTAAAATTGATGACAGTCTGAGAATGTAATTTCCTCAGTCCCAGAATTATGCATCATCGCAAATGGAGTCAATTCTATATAAGAAAAATAATTGTAATACAAGAAAGCTTCTGGAGTGTTGCATTTTGTAAGCCTTCTCTTTATATGAAGTGCTAATTTGTATACTGCACAATTGACTAAGAATATCTTGAATTTGGTGTTGCATTCCAAGTAATTTTTTTATTGTACATCTATCATGTAATATAAATTATATTTTTTATATGAAAAAGTATTTTATAAAGTTAGAGAAATATGAACAGCGTCCATAAGAAGAAAGGGAAAAAAAAAAATCTCTATTATAAAGATAATCTAATAAAATTCTGGAAGTTTTTTGATACTTTTCTTTTAAGTTTGTTACTAGTGTGGTATACATGAACAAAATAGGATTTATTCACCCCTGCAGGCAAAGTGGTGTAGCCTGCATTCTTCCTGTTCCTAAGTGGCAGCTGAGTGTTGGGGTGAGGGAAGGGTTTTATGCTTGTCAGAGGTTCTGGTGGTGCTATTGCCATGTCTTGCCCTTGGGCTAGTGCAGGAGAAGCAGATACAATGATACAAAGGATCACAGAGTTTCCTTCATAAATCTCTGAAAAAAAGGAAATAGACCAGAGATCAATGAGGATAAAGCCAAACATATAGAAGTTCATGGATGAGCTCATCTAGCAGCTGATAGCTATGCTTTGATAGCTAAAAGCATCACTTGCTAGGGTACATGAATTATCAAGTTTACAGAGGGAAGTTGAATTGTCTTTAGAATGGGCTGCTTGTTCTTTTTTCCTGAAGAAAATATTTCTTGAAAACCTTTTCCAGAAGAGACTAAAATTCAGATATTTGAGACATGATGAATTCACTGAACACTGATATTTAGCAATGTGGATGGTTTCTAAATCTGTATTTGAGGCTGAGGCAGATCTAATGCAAGACTCCAAGTAAAAGTAATTGTTAACTTGTATTAATCAAACTCAGTAATGTTATGTGGCCATAAGAGGTAATTTGTTTCCCCACTTCCCCTTATTTTCTGAAATGACAGAAGTAATTGCTGTGATTGTAGCATAAATTAGCAGGTACAAAACATTGTATATGTGAGATGCTTTCAAGAACATGTAAAATTAAGCTCATGTTTCCTCTTTGGCGATTCTTTAGTATATTTCAGCTCTGCTAGCCCATTCTATTAAATCATGTAGGCTACTAGATACCAGTCTTCTCTTTATTTCAGAAATCTCTCACAAAATAATTTCCCTTTTATGATGGCTGTATATTTGGTCTGTGTAAGACCAATCATTTAATTTGATACATATGTTTGGGGAGGTTTTGGGAAATGATGGAAATCAGTGATGCTATTTACCATGTTGTTACTCTGAAGTTCCTACCATAAGTTCTCTTACTTATTAAATGAAAAGCCTCAAAGTTTAAGCCACTAAGGTTTGCAGCTACTTGCCAAATCATATTATGAAATTAGGCAGTATGTGGGCCATATTCTTAATATAAAATGTAGAGCTTTCTATAGTACATTTCCAGTGACCTCTTTCTTGCTCTGATGTTAATAAGAAAGTGTAATTATTAAAAGCAAAGCTTTTGCTTAATGCATCCTCTCAAATGCTTCAGGATGGGAATCAGTCCTTGTCTGCCTTGCTTCTTTTCAGCTTACCTTGTTGTTCTAGCATTATTCCCAATAGATCTTTATGCTATTTTAAAATTAATCATCTCCTTCAAATGTATTTGTAGAATGAAGGGGAACCTCTTCCTTAAGCTGAAGCTTTTTCTCTGGAACAGCGTTAGACCTTCTGCTAAAGCTTCAATCACACTTTTTTTGCAGAGGTATTTACTCAATTAGCTCTCTGACTTCTTTTCAAACTGCCAGTGTCAGTATGTTTTTCTAATGAAATTCTGCCATTAGCCTGTAGTTAATAAGCAGGGTACTTCATTGCTCTATGTGAGAGCTGAGTCAAGACAGTAATGAAAGCTTGATGGATGGATGTCTGATGAGCCTCATGACCACAGGAAGGCCTTTTCCATGGGCTGCTGACCAGGATTCTGGGTATGAGCATGGCTCTGAGATGTGGTCATGCTCAGAGGGGAAGTCCCAGGCCTGGCCTTTCTCCACAAGGCCTCAGCTCCAGCAAAGCCAGCCTCTGAGCTGTACTCAACTATGCTCTTACAGTGTGGGATCCTCTTTTCTTTTGGTTCTGCCAGAACTAAGTAGTTGGGTGATGGTTGTTCTTTTTGGAAGTTTGCCTATTGCCATCATTTAAAGCTGTAGTGAAACTTAACCAAATTTTAAGTGCTTGAGTCTGATGCAGCTCAAGACTTCAAGGACTACACCAATTGTCCCCGAAAGCTGCCCTTCTTTCAGTTGCTGTGATAGGATGCTGTGCACAGGGGCTGTATGTGCAACAGCCCTGTGGTTTGGTGGGGATGTTCAGAAGCTTGAGGATTCGTTTTTAACAGATATGGTGGAGAAGAGGGGCTGGAATCAGCTGGTTGTAGTGTCTTGAGGAAAGAACCATTTGAAAAGTGGTGAGGGACAAGAGGAGAAGTGGAAAGGTAGAAGGTTACAGTTTTAGATGGATTTACCCATGCTGTGACTATAGTAAAAGTGTTTAGAAATAAGTGAAATTATTCTGTTATGTAATGTAAGCCTTTATCCTGTGACTGAGATTTGCATTGGAAAATTACTTGGATTTTTTGGCCAGTGTTGTGTTGAAAAATTGAGACTTGAAGTACAAATTTATTCCGGAATTTTATTTTACAATATGTCTGCTATTCTTTGTAAAAATATTATTTTTTAGAGGTAGCTATCTGTGATAGTAGTTTAAAATAAGATGACTTCTTCTTTTCCAGTTCTTACTGACTCTTTGGGGAGTTACAATTGGAAGGGAAAATGCACAGCAGATTGGCTCAGGCCATGTTGACTACCTGATGAAAGGAGACAGTCCCAGGTCTTCCTTCTTCCCTGCTGTGAATTTTCATAGCATTTTGTAGCATCTCTAGTTTTGTAGGACTTGTGTTGAACTGATTGTACTAAACAATGTGTCAGAAGAATAAACCAGGGGAAAAGTGGGCAAGCTCTGTTACTTTAGGAGATGATTTGACTCAGCTGGGTTCTGCCCAGAGCCAGACTTGGGGAAAAGGGCTGGACTGCACAGTCATGGCTGGGGAGTGGAGGGTAGGTGTCTGTATTGAGAGAGGGATTAGCAGGAAGGAATTGCATTTGCTTGGCAAAATACATCACTTCTCCCTAAGATTCTCTAGAGAAGGAGAATGAAAATGGGTTGTATTCCTGTCAGATGTTTTTAAGCTCAGTTTTCTGCCCTGAAGGAATACAGCTGCTGCTGCAAGTGAATAGCTGCCATTAAAAGGTGAAGTGAGTAGTTGCACCCTGCTTTTTCTCTCCAGCTCTGCAGAAACCGAGATGCATCCCTTCAGTCCCTTGTAATACTTTCTGAGCTCCTTGCTGCTCCCAAGCAGGTTATTGCACGCAGTCTGAGAAATGCATTTCTGGATTAGGGCCTTACTTGTGTTAAACTTCTCCTGTAACACCTTTTTAAAGGACTAGAGTAATGTAAAACTAATCTTCAAAGAAAAACCAGCCCTTCCCCAACCTGGCCCTGGCTGTACCACCTTCTCCTCAGCTTACGTTTGATACTTTTGGCAAACAGAAACTGGAATTTTGCTTTCTCTGCTTGCAGAAGAGAGTAAGAGGCATAGCATCAAATTTTACCAGAAGTGTTGCATGACCTATCTTTTTGAAATAAGAAATCATTCAAAATTCATGTGTTTTTTGAAATGGCTTTTCTGTCTCATGTTTAGAGTAGTTAAATAAGTGCTAAATAGCCAGAAAAGCTTTGCAGTTTTTCTTGGCTTTTCTGGCAAGATCATATCTGCTTTTCTCACTGCCAGCCCTTCTTAATCAATAAGTAGCTGAAAACTGTAGAGGTTTTATGAATCAGCTGCATGCTGCTTTCTGTGCTTTGCTGATTTACAGTGAGGGAAAAATGGGCTTAGTAACTGATGGGCTAGTAGGTGCTGGTTTTTATGCACTAGACATGATACTAAATATTCCTAAACATAGATTTATAGACATACTGTCAAAAATAATTATATTTAGAATTCTATTTTTCTTTTTTAGTTTATATTAATATAGTTATATTTTATTGTATGTCCCAAATTGTTATATTGAAAGTAGTGTTCATCCAGTGTAGGATGGTCTGTGATCAATGTTATAATAAATAAGTGTTTCATAATAAAGCAGTTCTATAATAAGTACTGATCACTGTATTTCTGTATTTTCTTTAGTATGGTCTTGATGATTTTTTAAAATTTCTAATTGTTTCTGTTAAGTTCCACTGCACTCAGCTGTATCAATCAACTATGAAGGAAGTAAACTTTGAAAATGTAGTGGGGCAGAGGGACTAAAATGTGTATAAGGTTTAATTAATCATTATAGTCAGGAGGGCTAGGTGTCTTGTCAAAGGTCACAGGAAGCATTTGTGACCAAGGGAGTATAACACTCTTTGCTTAGTGTCCAATTCTTGTACTTGAATTATAGTCACATTTCATGTGTGTTTTCTGGTATTTTCCATGTACTCAGATATTTGTTATGGAAATCAAGTCCTTAAGTATCACATCTAGATATTGGGCTTCTGTGGTAAGATAACAGTCCAAAAAGTGGTTCCTTGTTGAAGTGTTGGTGTTTATACTTAAATACCACATTTTCTTTAAAACTGTTCTATTTTTTCAGTAGTAATGCTCTTTTTCTTTGTGTATATTTTCATCAATTTTGCTGTAAACATGAGGCAGTTAACACTCTAAACTAATTAAAACTTGGTTTACTATTTACAATTAAACTCTATTTGTGTGTATTAGTTCCTCATCTTTTGATTTATCTCAGTATAGTTGATTCAGAGATAATTTTTTTGTTAAATAAGAGATTTGACTACCATAAATAGGAAAAAGATAGGATAGTCTCATCACTTGAAATTAGTGAGATGACAAATAGGGGCATAAAACTTCCTAGAAATTCATCTATCCAGGCAGGTTTTTCTTTTTTCATGCTGTATTTGGAAAAAAAAAAAGTGGACATGTGCAGAAACTGTGAGTACAATTAGCGTCAAGCAGATAAATCCAACTCTAATCCTGTTTACGCTCTACATCAGACAGATGTGCTGAGATTGATTCAGACAAGCCCTTGGCTTATAGTAACTTTTTTTTAAAGTGCCATATATTCTGGTTTTGTTAGATCTTTGTTAAATGTTAAGTGCTGTTAGTTTTGCTCTTCCTAATGCTTGTAACCTACTTTATGCAGGTTCCCTCTCTGCTTTCATGATGACAAGGCAGCCTGGTAGAAGAGATTATCTTTATTCCTTGTAATTAAATTGACTTTTTTTTTTCAGAAGATACAACAATGGGAAGTGGGTACTGAATTAAATAAATAGCATGATATCTAATAGATGTACACTTAAATCTCTTGCAAGAACAGATGGTACCCAATATCTTTCTGAGTAATGTGAGAGGACAGTTAATGTCCTGAAACTGCTCGCAATAACCAATACAATACTAACGAGCCAATGCGGTTTTCAAAGTTTAAAAAGTGTCTAATACAATATATACTTTATTGCAAAAGTAAGCTTGGTTGTTACCTCATTCTAGAAATATTTTATAAATACAGCTCATGACTTAAATTTTCTCTATTTGGGTTGTTTTATAAAATTATGCTGCATTTGTGATGGTCTTATTTTCAGTAAGCAGAGACAATGGAAATTATAGAATATGCCTGGGATTTTATGCAGATTTCTTTACAATTTTAAGATAAAATGGGCTGTCCTCATCCTACTAGCTAATTCAGCATTTTCTCTAGAAAAACTTGAGGATGAAGGTTTTTACAATTCAGCATTCCTAGAGTTTATATCCTTTTCCAGGATGCCTCTGGAAATGTATTCCTGTAGAACCAACAAGGTCAGATAGTGGTTTTGAAGGTCTAGTGCTGACTAGTAAGAATATTTTATTTTAAATATCAATAGTTTTGATGTGCATCTGAGCAACATAAGAATTTGATAAATATAGAGGAAGAGGAAAATGCACAAACAAGTAAATAACTAGCTGAAATAGTCATGAGAAGAAAATTCAGATCTTACCTGGCTTAAGACTAAATGCCATTTTATGAAAGCTAGTGGGGAATAAAAAGTGTTTTATCAGGCCTCCATTTTACTTGACTTGTGCTGGATAAACAGGCTAAAGTTTGTAACTTAGTTCTGGTGCACATTCATAACATTGGCATAATAGAGTTCATGATATCCTCAGCAAAACTAAGAGTTAAATCCAAAATATGGTTTATTTTAAAGAATGATTTATTTAAAAGTATTTAAAAAACAAACTCAGAATATTTGCATTGGTCTGGGGAAATGAAAGTTGCAGCTTAGTTACTGCTACAGAATGGTTGTGGTTATATTTCCATTCTCCTAAAACATTGAGGTTGTGTGCTGGCATTTTCAGCGCACTGTATGTCTGACAGTGAGACGTTGTGAAAAAAACCTAAGCAGACCCCCTCAAAAATTCTGTTTTAAAAGTTAAAGCAAGTCTTTAATGTAGATATTAAACTATGTAGTTCTAGGTAATTTGGGACCTCACCAGTCAGTTTTTAATTTCAGGCCTACAAAGACTATTTACCCTGAAATGTTTTAGAAGAGCAGTACAAATTTTGACAGAAACTTAGATCTTGGGTTTAGTAATGTTAGTACCAAGTTTGCTTGTACAATGTTCACTTTGAGTTTCTGTAAAATATTAGTTCAAATGGAATCCGTTATACAGTATTTTTTTCCCGCTCAGTTCCCTCATTTTTAAGGATACATTGACTGAAAATACTTTTTCAGCCGTTGTGTACAGTACTTCAGGATTTATGTTGGGGGTTTTAAGAAAATTATTTAGGTGAGTTTTCTCCTGTTTATTTGCTGTGTACTTCTGAAAATATGGACTTGCCTGTGTACTATCTCAATGCACACCAACATTTACTTGTCCCAGTATTCCTGCTAGGAGCGGAATGATTTCAGCCCAGTTTTACACCTTAGTAGCTGATTTATGGAGATATTAGGACGATAAAATCTAACAAGTTGGGAAAAATATGTGGGAATTATAACAAGGTCATGCTTCTATTTGTTGCAGGTAATTTGATACAGAACAGGAAAAAAAATGGATTTGTTGAGAATTGTGAGGAGAAGTTATACTGACTTGAGCTTTAGCTGTGTTAGCATGGCTGAGAAGCCATCCAGGATTCCTGGATAGAGAAAAGATCACTGCATAGCCTCCTTTCAGAAATTATGTTGAGAAATGCCAGTATCAAATTGTCACAAGAATTGACAAAGTCATTTTTTCCTGCCCAGAAAAAGTATATGACTTTCTGAAACCCTTATCTTCATGTGGTGTAATGAACAGGGGGCGCTGTCCATCTTTCCCTGGGTGACAATTAAAATAGGTTTTCCCAACACTCCAGTACAGCATGTATCATCTATTGATCAAACAGAATCTGCTACAGTTTTTGCTATTGAGAATCCAGAGTTGTTGCTAGATTTGGGGAAGTTTTCTGGTTTCTAGCATTTCTTGCCTTGGGCTGGAAAGGGACCTTTATTGATATGCTGTATCAGGTCTGCTGTAATTATGAAGAAAGCAGGGAAAATTTTCTTTCTGTGTCCAAAGAATCTAATACCTACAGGAAGGTCGATATTTTTCCTTCGGTTTGTGTATTTGACTTTGGTTTTGAGGAATCTGAGTGCAGCTCAATAGAGCAGAAAAAGGAGAAGCCTGTACCATAGTGCCTCAGTTGATAGATCTCCAAAAGGCACTTGGAAATGAAGTGGTAGCATCTGCAGCCACAGTATCCATGTAAATAACAGCCACAAGATAACAAAACCTTCCCTGGGACGAGGATCTTGAACTGTCGCAAGAACTTTTTTGGAACTGTTTTTCTTGCCTTCTAAACTGAATTCATAAATCAAAAATGAAAGCAAAAATGGGTAACACAGTTTTGGCTTATTTGTCTGACTGTTTTTTCTTGACTGTTTTCTGACACATTTCTGCTATAAACACAAAAGGTAATTGTTGTAGCAAATGAAAAAATATAGGGAGCATATAGTCAGCTTGGGTCATAGCACACTTTCTAATCTATGATTTACAAGTATAACTGCTATGATTGCTGTGATTTAGGTGAATAGAATAAAGAATTTGCTTTTTGAATGCGAATTTAAAAACGTCTTTCTTAGAGTGTGAAAATTTAATAATTTTTTTGAACGCCAGAAAGCTGAGTAAATAAATAACCTCTTTGAAATTGTTTTGTTTGTTCAGCTGGGTACATAACAAAGTTGGTAAAACAAAAGACCAGTGATTGAGGGAAATCATATGTCATAAGTTTCAATGAAAGCATGAACAGATGCAAGAAGTGAACCTAGAGATGAAGCCCTAACAATACTTTTAGTTGTTACTCCCAGTCACTGTAGTAATGCTTTTCTTTTTGTTTTTTTTTTTTCCCTTACAGGTGATTCCAGTGTGGCTTTACAGGCTCAAGAGGAGATTATCGAAATGAAAGATGTATTTTCAGTAAAACTGAAACGTCGTCGCTTTGCAGGGCAGAAAAAAGGTGGTACTTTGCTGGGTATCACAATTTTTAAATGCTTGAATAAAGAAGAGAATAAGCTTACAGACTGTGCTATCCATTTAAATAACTTAAGTGAAGATCATTGTCAGTCATGGTTTAGACATCTGAAAGAAATTTTAAATGGTAAGCATTTAATTGAGGTTGATGTCACATTTATTTCTGTTGGCAATACATGAGGCTGACTGAAGCTCAGAAACATCTTACCTGTGGAAATTAAGACACAGATAGGAATCTTAATTCTGGCAAATGTTTACTACTGAAGTTGTACATGGTCAAGTGTAAAATCTATAAAAGTGACAATAATTGACTAATATGTCTATAAAAATGAAACAAATTGGTGTTATTTTTGGAAGAGTTTTAGAAGCTACTGAAAATAAGTGATTTTCTTTAGTCTTACTGAAGAGTCTTTTGGGAAATCTGCTTCTGAAACAAAAAACATATTTAGTTGATATTTTCACGTGAAATTGCATCACACCTGATGGTACTGCAGTAGTTGCACTTCTGGGAGCTCTTCAGGAACTTTCTAGTGACGATTTAGGAAATCCCACTTGAGACCTCTATATTCCTTAGGAGCCTAATGGGGAGAGACTTTCCTCATCATAAATACACAGGTGGCAGTGCTCTTAAGGTTCTGTAGGATTCCTCTTGCATTATTTGATACAAAATTTATTGACAATAGGGATGGAATGCAATTCTTTACTTTAAAAGCATCTTTCTGTGTTTGCCTATGCTAATGCAAATTTCATGATGCTTTGTTTAACCAATTGTAGTGTTAGTTGGTTGGGGTTTTTTTTATTTTATGGAAACTCTACCAAAAAGAAGAGAAAATATTCACCATATAGGGAAAAGAGCCCCACAAGTTCAAGCTTTTCACTGTAGTTTATATTTGAAAGGCACAGAATGTAGCACACTTTTGATTTAAATACCCAAAATGACATCCCTTCCCCAATACCAAACTCTGATTTAACTCCAAAAGGTGTCTCTGTTTACAGATTGTAGCAAATGAGTTTGTTTATTACAGAAGAAAAGCAGTCTATCTTGCAACACACTACTAGAACTCCAGTTGAATTGTTAAGACTGAGCCAGATTATGGAATTCAAATCTTGTACATCTGTAGTGTTTGTAACAACACTTTGAATAAGAATTTATGGTGTGCTTCTACTAAAGTTTCACAAGCAAATATTAAAGAAACAACATAAGTTATTAATAGTGCACTCTTGCATTGTTTGTTTGCTTTGGATTTTCCCAATGAAGATGGGAAGTGCCTTTCCTTTTCCCCTTTTGAAAGACTTTATCATGAGGTATCTCAATCTGCAGAAGTGCCAGGATTCCTGTAGATCTCCAGCTACCCATAAAGGCAAGGACATTTGCATAAGGAGCAAATGTCTGTTTTGTTCCTAGATTACTCTCCATTTATCAGGAGCAGTGATACCATATGGTCACAGAAAAAAAAAAAAGCTGTAGAATGTCCAGCTCAGGTTGCCTTGACCTCAAGGTGCAGCCTCTGTTTTATAGCTTTGTAATTGGAAGCCACCTGAACTGGAAAAAAAAGTGTTCTGTGCAATGCTGTTTCTAGTTCTTGCTTCAGTCTTTCTCCAGAAGCTCAGACCTTGTACAGATGTTTCTTGGATCTCTGATCAGTACATTTTTTTTTCTCCTTGCCTTCTACTTCAGGAATAAACAGGACTCAGAGACATAAATATAACCAAATGAAACCCTCATCATACCAGTTGCTAATGTGTAAATTCTTCTAAGTCTAAAAGTATACAATGCAGCTGTGTTCTGTTGATTTCTCAGTGGCTGATATTTCTGTGTAAAACAGTAAAAGATTTTCATAGTTTTTGCTGCAGCTTTTTTCTTGTTTTTCTTTTTTTTTTTTTTTTTTTTTTTGTAATAGTTCTTTTTAATGAACTCAAATTGGCTGCTTCTGGTTTTATCCTTCTGAAACAGTAAATATTACCTCCCTATCCTCCCTCCTCCTCAGTCTGTCTGATCATAAAATGATTTTTCATTAACTGCTACATTATTTATTTGAAGGATTTTTTTATTGTTTCTGGGCTGGATCAAAGTAAAAGCAGGTGATTTATCAAAGTAGGAAAAAAACCCCATATTTGGTCAGTAATATTTAGACATTCTGACAAATGGGAATACATATTACTGACAGGTGTGTTTCCTCTGCAGATAAATGCAATTTATGCTTGTTTACCTTTGACAAGTTTTTAGGTTTTTATGCATATACATTAATTAGGGAACAACAATAGCAAGTTTATTGGTGATAATATGAGCCAAAGTTTATCTGGAGGTTTCTAATCAAGATTTAAAAAAAATTATTTTATAAATATATTTTATATAAAATATATTTATAAAATATAAGTTATTTTATAAATACCTTTTGTATTTTATTTTATAAGTTTCATGTACACAGTTTCCTTTTTACAGTGTGATCTGTGTCTGGCATGAATATTTCATACGTGTTTTTCCCCTATTAATTTTTGTTATCTTCACAGTGAGTGTCCTATGTTACTTTGATTTTGTTCAGAGTACTTCAATTTAAAATTTAACTGAGCTATAATTTTTTATGAAGCCTGTTATCATGTGAGTGAGCACACACAGATATAAGTGTTTAGAATTTAGTTACAGTGACTGCTATTATGATTCTTTCTGTGTGTGTATGACAGGATAACAAAATATATGTGCCACCATCCTCCCATATTTAAGTTCGTTCCTATTTTCTGCCTGCTGTTGCTGCTGTTCCAGTGCATGCCAGCTAGATATGAAGAGCTTGCTCACTGATAGAGTGTTCCTGAAACCTGATCTGTACATCACATGTGTGTTAAACTGCTGTGAGATAACCACTGCCATCCTCATGCACCTCTGGAGCCTTGGCTCTGGGCTGGTTTCTGTAAGGCCCCAAAGGGCAGCTTAGAGAGGGTCTAGTGTGCTGTCCCCTCGTGTCAGCCCTGGTGCACACCCCACTCTGTGATTTCCATTTATACATCTCATCTTTTCGTACAGGATTCACAGGCATAGCATGTGGGAACTCACTGTGTCAGTAGAATTCACTGTTTCATCTGAAATCCTCTGCACATCTTGCAATCCTTTACACAGTGGTTCTGAAAGGGTTGAGGCAGGCTCAAAAATGAGAGAAAATGGACAGTTGTCAATGCTCATCCATTTTTTGAAACAAGATAAGACTTATTAACAGCTGATTTGAAAAAGCTTTAGTTAAAAATTTTGTAAATTAACAAAAGACTGTAAATGTGGTTAGGAATAAATGATAAGGTAGCAAAATAAGCAGAAAGTGCATTTTATTTTTATCTACTGTTCTGTATTATCTATCACAAGGGGATTTGATATGAAAGCCTGAAACTTCATGCATGAAGTTTTAATTAAACCATTAATGTTAAACATTAACTTAGCTTAGTTAATATTAACAGTGGTGTCTCCATAGTTACATCAGTGACTCTGTCTAATATTGTTAGTTTTTCTCATGTATAATATTCCTAATGTTGTATAAAGTATTTATAAATGTAGGTGGTAATGACATGATTCCAGGCTCTTAACTTTTGTAACATAAACCCATTTTCCTAAGGCTGGGGCCTGAAAGCAGCACAGATGTATGTCTGAGCACAGCGTCTCTGCTGCCCTAGGAGCCTTTGTTTTCAGAACACCCTGATTGACCCACCACCCTTCATGGTTCACTGATTCACTTGATAGATCAAGTTTAAACTAGTGCATATTAGCACATTTGTTAGTACTAGGGGAACAGTTGGCCTTCCTGCTTTAGGCTGCTGGCTCGTTTCAAATGGAGCAGCCAGGGGAAACAATAGCAGAATACCAGTTAGGGGAGCCCCAAAAGGCTGGCAGACTGGGATCAGTTGCACACAGTAGTCAATGACATTGATTCATTCATATAGATGTTGTTTAAAGACAATTAAAAGATTATTATTCAGAAACACTTTAAAGAAGCTTCACAGTAATATTCTGTGAAAGTTTAATCTTTGGCTGTTACAGGATATGCTTTCATTAAACTCAGTTGTTTGGTGCATTCTAATGTGTCCAGTGCACACCAGGAATGATAAAGTAATAAATTTTGTCATGATCGTCCTTCATGTCAGTTGGCAATTATTTGGCACAAATAAAAACACTTCAGTAATGTAACATTCCTGCTCAAATGACTTGTTTTTGAAAAATATTTTCATCAATGAAGTATTTTATCTCTCTAAAAAGCAAATTCATATTCAAATACTCACAAAGATAATATCTTAATACTTTGGTCCTGTGAATCAATTTGGTTCTTGAAAATCTTGCTAGGATTTATGTATTAACCCTGATATGCTTTTCAGCAATAGTCCAACAAATGTAATTATAAATACAGTTTCTGGTTTAGAATGATTTAATGAATTAATTTTTCTTAAAAAATTTAATTAAACCATTTCCTCAAAAATCTAGGATTTTTTCCCCTCACCAGCTGAAAAGTCTATTTTCTTTTGCCTTCATAGGATTTTTGAAACTTTATATTGCCACCTAGGGTTAAACTTTTACATCTCATATGCAGAAACATTGAAGTGAGATAGTGATGTTTGCTTTTCTCCCTTCAGTTTTCTCCTGATGTCTGTTTCGCAGAACTGTAACTCACACTGTCTGGGTAACAGAATTTTTGACACTTTATCTGTTTTCTCTACTTCTACAAACTGTACTTTGCTATTCTTTCCCCCTGCTTTGTCTGTATTTGTATATTTGGGGGTGTGTTTTTGGTTTATTTTTTGTAACTTTAAAGGTATACTTAGATATCTATGGCTGAAGTCCGTTTTTACAGATTTTTAGCTCTGGGTGTTGGTGGGAGGTTGAGTGTTAGGAGGACCAGCTGATCACAGCTTCTTGTAAATAAGGTAAGAAACATGACAGCACATTTATGAATTTGGTTAAATCCTTTCTCTTTTGATGCAGAAGTCATTGTTCTTATAAGTTATCAATTTAATTTTGACTGATGCTTTAGGCAAATGATCAAGTCATAGAATTTTTTTGTCTTAATATTTTTATAACTTCTAAAAGACTGCAACAATATTAGTTTGTGTATTTCAATTAAGACACTGTTATAATGTCTTTATGATAGTTATTTGTATGTATTAATAGTCTTTGGGAGCTTTTGTTTAGACTTCCATGTTTGTGTTGTAATTCCTGTAAAAAGGCAGTTCACTGCAGTACCTATCTGCGGTGCTTCCTTCTGTTTCTAGAGACTCAAGAAGATTTTAGGTTGGAATGGACCTCTGGAGATGATTTGGTCTAGCTTCCTGCTCAGGGCAGGTGAGCTTCTAATAACGATCAGGTTGCTAAGAGCCATGTCCGGATAAGTTTTGAAAATCTCTAAGGATGGACAATGTTTAAGGATGGACATGGCTTAACTGCCCTCATTGTGAAGGATGTTTTTCTTTCTTTCACACTGGAATATACCTTGTGCCACTTGTGTTCATTGCCTTTGTCCCTGCGGCTGCGGGAAGCCCGGCTTGGTGGCCTGTGACTGCCACAGGAGATGCTCAAGGGAAGATTTCGGTGGATTTTGTCCTTGAGGCTGCCAGGGCGCTGACTCCTGCCTGCGGCTGCTCTGGCCCCGTGCCGCAGTGGCAGCTCTGTGCAGCTCTGGGCCTGCTGCGCCTCCGCCTAACGCGGGAGCAGTTCTTCAGTGCCAGGTTCGGGAGATGCTGAGAACAAGGCTGCAGTGACAAGCTATGGGCTGCCGGCTGGCCTGCTCCTGCAGCCCGGCGAGCCCCTGCCCTTCCGGGCTGTCCTGGCACGGCTCCCTCAAGCTGGCTCCGGTCCCTCGGGAGCTGCCGGCGCTCTCTGTGGCACTGTCCGCTGGAGCTGTCTGTGCTCTCTGTGGCACTGTCCGCTGGAGCTCTCTGTGGCACTGTCCGCTGGAGCTGTCTGTGCTCTCTGTGGCACTGTCCGCTGGAGCTCTCTGTGGCACTGTCCGCTGGAGCTGTCTGCGCTCTCTGTGGCACTGTCCGCTGGAGCTGTCTGCGCTCCCTGTGGCACTGTCCGCTGGAGCTGCCGGCGCTCTCTGTGGCACTGTCCGCTGGAGCGGTCTGCGCTCTCTGTGGCACTGTCCGCTGGAGCTCTCTGCGCTCTCTGTGGCACTGTCCGCTGGAGCTGTCTGTGCTCTCTGTGGCACTGTCCGCTGGAGCTCTCTGTGGCACTGTCCGCTGGAGCTGCCGGCGCTCTCTGTGGCACTGCCCGCTGGAGCTCTCTGCGCTCTCTGTGGCACTGTCCGCTGGAGCTGTCTCTGCTCTCTGTGGCACTGCCCGCTGGAGCTGTCTGCGCTCTCTGTGGCACTGTCCGCTGGAGCTGCCGGCGCTCTCTGTGGCACTGTCCGCTGGAGCTGCCGGCGCTCTCTGTGGCACTGTCCGCTGGAGCTGCCGGCGCTCTCTGTGGCACTGTCCGCTGGAGCTGTCTGTGCTCTCTGTGGCACTGTCCGCTGGAGCTGTCTGTGCTCTCTGTGGCACTGTCCGCTGGAGCTCTCTGTGGCACTGTCCGCTGGAGCTGCCTGTGCTCTCTGTGGCACTGTCCGCTGGAGCTGCCGGCGCTCTCTGTGGCACTGTCCGCTGGAGCTCTCTGCGCTCTCTGTGGCACTGTCCGCTGGAGCTGTCTGCGCTCTCTGAGGTGCTCCCTGCCAGAGCTGTCTGCGCTCTCTCTGCTCCCTGCCCGGGCTCTCAGCTCTCTCCGTGCTCCCTGCCGGGGCCGCCTGCGCTCTCTGAGGCGCTGCCGCTGGGCCCGGCCCCGTCCCACGCTTGGAGGTTTCGCTGGCTCATATTGGACATCGTCCGGCTTTTCTCAGACCTTTCTTGTAGCTGATCAGCAACCATTCCCCCCAACACATCCGCAGTCCTCACCAAGTTGCCTATTTTCTTTTTTCTCCTTTTTGAAAGAGGTGCTTTTGAACACAGGTGCTTGTTCCTGCAGGCATTCAGGATTCTCCAGCATTAATTTGCCGTGCAATGACTTGGCACTTTGTGCAACATTTTGACGTAAACATGGTTATACATTTTTTTTTTGGTGTATGATTTTGTGGTTATAGCAGCAAACTGATTCAATAATTTCCTTCAGTATCTTTAAGAACTCTTCTAAATGTTCTGACACAAACTGGATAAGGAGCTAGTTTGTTTTCAAGATTCTTTGATGTGATGAAGTAAATGGAAAAATTATCTCTGTGACTTCTATAATAATGCTTTGATCATAAGGAATACTTTCCTCTTTAATGTTGAAATAGTGTTCAGCTATAATTTCTTTGAGTAATTGTTTCTGTTCGGTAGTTGAGGTAGAGTAAGTGGAAGGAGCTGCAGGAGGCCCCTGCCGACACTCTGAGGGTACATGTGGCTGCAAAAATTGAAGTAATATTCTTCATGGGGCAGGAAGATGTGATTTCATTCTTGGCTCCCTTTGGAGTTGTGGGCTACTACTAATTTTGTTCTTGAATGTTGAAAGCAGTACACTTGCTAGACATTCTAGCTTTTATTTGGCTAAGAAAGTGATACTGAAACAAAATTCAGAATTGTTAAAATCAAGCATTTTAAATAAACACCAAAAGAAGAACAATATTGCACACTAGTGCTTGCTTCTTGTAGCAAAGCAGCCTCACTGAACTATGGCAATTGCAGGAATTCTAGGAAAGTGAATTTGAAAAGTAATGTTATTGGTTTAATATGAGTTATTTACTCTTCAACAAAATGCCATGTTTCAAATAAGAAAATTACTTCATGGGATCAATGTGCAAGACAAGGTCCAGCTTTGCATAGCAGTATTTCTGTGTTATTTCCTTGGAGTTTATTACTCCAAAGGCCTAAATTAACAATAATTCTTGTATTTCCAAATGGTACTGCCAATTTGCTATTTTTTTGTAATTTTGGACCTCCTTTACAAAAAGAAAATTTCCTTTGGACTCTTTGATTTGCACTCTCAGAAAAGAAAAGTGTTGGATTGTTGCATCAGTTTTGTTGGTGTTACTTTCATATGCCTGCTGGGAGTGAGTCATTACATTCCAACAAGGATATATTTTTGTGTTTGGGTTTTTATCTTTTTTGGTGCCCAAACTTCACATTCACCCTGCTCCTGAATTAGGGTTTAACTAGGCTGTGACGTATGCATTTTTTGTTTTGGTTCCTACACCTGTTTATTAGCTGTACACACAAAATTAATCAATATTGTAATTTAAAGATAAGTAGTGCACATGCAAGAAGAAATTGAGACTTTTTTTTAGACTGTAATTTACTTATCCTGTCCAAGTATTGTAATGGTTCTGATTAAAAAAAAATAAAAACAAAAACATTTAAACTGTAAAAATAGTCAGTTTATGTATAATCTTGAATGTCTTGTTTTCTTTTTAGGTTTTCAAAACAGACCTAAATCTTTGAAAGTGTTTGTTAATCCGAGCAGCCACAAAAGAGAAGCCACTAACATTTATTATGAAAAAGTTGCACCTCTTTTTAAACTTGCTGACATAAAAACTGATGTCACAGGTAAATTGCTTCAGAGGTATAATTTAATCCTTTGTGAAACTAATAGTTAAGCATGCAAGACAATTTGAATTTACTGCTTATCCTTATTGCCTTTAACTGCAAGTATTGCATTAGGAACTGTAGTTAATACAACACAATGTATTTTTATTTGGTCAAAAAGTGCTTCAGTAAATCTGTTATTGATTCAGTATTTTTCACCTATAGAAATCAATACTAGTAATTTAGTCTTTTTTCCTATGTCTGTTCTAACTGACTTGAATATCAGTTAGATATCAGTTTCAGCTTAAAAAAATTATAAGAGGTCTCATCTTGCAGTTGTTCCTTAAATTTCTTATGAAATGATGACTTGTTCAGGTTGCAGGACAAAAATTATTTTGATAAAATCTGATTTAGCCATGAGAATATACTAGTGCAATAATGGTAGATGAAAATTATCTTGCTAATTTTATTCCCTGTATCCATGTATTTTTTTTAACTACTTAGCCCACAGTTTAAAGTAACATCAATGGAAGATTAAAGACACATTAGAAGAATTGCGAAAAAGATTGTGTGCATTAGAATTCTGTAGAAATAATTTCTTAAATGCCCTGAACTGAGAGGGAATGCCAGCAGCTTTATATAAATTTTAATTCTCACAGACATAGTTTTCCACCTGGAGGGCATGGAGGGTGTGAGCAGACTAATAATGCTGTCATAAAAGAAATTGACTTAGCCTTGTTCGGTCACAATTTTAAAAAAGTTTTAATACAAGTTGTGAATACAATTTGTGGAGGTTTCAAAAACATTTTTACTAGTGGAACAAAAACAGATTTAAGTTTATTTAAAAATTATTTTTCTTTGAAATTTGAATAGGAAACTTCTTGGTTGAGCCAGAAAAATGCTTAATGGCCTGTCATTCAATTGAGGTTATTTTGGCAATGTTGAAATAGTCCTGTGCTTATTAGCTGCCTAACACTCCTCCTACAGGCAAAATGAGAAAACTGCATTGCAGTTTTCAATGCTGGTAGAGAACTAAATAATTAAGAATTATGTTTTGGGTTTTTTTTTAAATAGAGGGGGATGGTGGGCGCTGAGTAAAAGTTCTGTCCACTGGTACCCTATTCAAATAAAACCAAGTGATTTATTTCGACTAAATTGAACTGGGTTTTTTCCTTCCATAATTGTTTTGGGTTTTGTGAAGTTGGAGTGTGCCATTTGCTGTTCCTGCTGTTTTGGAACATGGCCAATATTTATAAAACTGGTGGTGTACCAATCTGTATTAGGTACTGAAATTGTGAAGGCTTTTGTACATTTTTTGCACTGAAGATAGTTTGCATTTTGACTTTTCCACATACATATCTATAAAATTCATTGAATGCCAAATTAAAACTTGTTGAGCACAAAAATTTTATAGCAAATTTGAACTTCTGAAGTGGCTCCTAGTTCATATAAAATAAAAAATTTGCAGGTTACTAAAAACACTTCAGAGCATTAAAGATTGACAGTGTAGTGCTGGAAGACAGAGCTCTTTTCCACCAGTCTTGTACATTGGTAGCTGTTGCTTCCTCTCTGATCAAGCTTTCCAGATCTTATTCTTCATTATAGCTTCTCTTGGAATAAACTTCTTATGTGTTTAGAAATATTTTCTGCCACCCAAGGATATATGGCAATCTAAAGACATGTATGTAAATAAATGAGTGTATGTAAATAAGTGAGATGTAACATTTACTTTTTTCTAATAATTTCAAAATTTTGTAGAGTTTTCTGTTTTTTTTTTCTCCCCCAAATGGCTTTGTGTGCTGTGCTTTAATAATTTCAGTAAAAATAACCAAAGGTATTATGGAATGGATTGTGTTTTGCTGGGTTTTTGGGTTATTTTTGTCACATGCAGTAAGCAAATCTTTTGCAGTAAGCAAAAAAGTGCTTAGAGCTCTAGAAAGTGTGAATTGGCAAATTTAAACTGAAGCAGTACTTTTAACTGTGGCTAAGGTGAAAAAACAGATAAAGTCTGGCCTCTTTTAAGAACTGGGCAATTTTTTGTGCTGCAGCTGGGATGGGGCAACTAAGGATAAGAATGGTGACTCTTCCAAAAATTGAGTTCTTCAAAATCTCAGTCCACTGTTGAGATGCCTGCAAGTACTGGCAAACTGTGATAATTGAAGCTAGTATTTTAGAAATACATTAGTATTTTGCAACATCTTACACAAATTTAAATAAAAATAATAAATAAATAAGAATAAATAAAGGAAACCCTGACAGAATCTTGGCTTGTCTCACTTCTCTTCCTAGTTTTGACTTTTTTTGCTTCCATTTATAAACACTTACAACCTGGACTTTTAGGCAAAAATAACAACCTTCCCAAACTCCTATTTTTATGGCTGAACCACAAAGGAAAGGAATGTTGGACAAATTGCATTGGTTTTAACTTAACCACATGGTAAATACCAACAGATAACTGGTGTTGATGCTGGATGAGAAAAAGCTGTTATCAGTAACAGTTAATCCCATTGATTTTAGTCTGTGACAGGAGTGCCAGTATGTTTAGGTATCACATGAAAGCATCCCCTGTTTCAAAGTGTTGAACTAATTTTATATTGCTTTTTCTATGTGTAGAGGCCAAGCCCTTGGTTCTTGTTTGCTATGTGAAGGGGATGCTAAAGTATTTTTGGAGTATGTGTGACAGTTCAAATGAGGTGCACTTTTGGTGTCCTTCCTCAGAATGCTGTTAATCTAACACTTAAGAACAAAAAATTATTGAAAAAAAAAAATTCTAAATTATGCATTAAAATGGTCAAAAAATAAATAGTATTCTTATGATAATGATTTTGACAAATATGAGATCTGGATTGTTCTCCAACAATGAAAGAAGCTTTCTTCCTATTACCAAAATGCATTGAGTAGTTTTTTTTGTTTGTTTGTTTTTCCCCCTGAATTGGAACAATGCCAAATATTCAAACACTTAGCTTTTTTTCCAGCTATCAGAATGATTTATACATGCTCTTCTGGAGGCTGTCAAGCCTGCAGAAAACTTTCTAGACATGGTCTTTTTATGTCTCTATTGGATTTTTCTAGGTTCGTTTTCTACTTGAACTATATTCTATATGTTCTCATAAAGATTTTAGTGAAAACCTCATTTTTTTGACTGCCTTTTTGTTATTATGTGTCAAAATAGATCCTCTGTCATTCTGTCATCAAATTTTAAATTTCTTTTAATTCCCCAATCTTAAGCCTTGTACAATTCTATATAATTTCCAACTTAAGCTATTAAATACAAAGAGGATGGATTTGCTCTCAATCTGGCTAACATTAGTAATTTTTACTGCCTTTATTGATTTCTATGTAGACATGAGGCTTCTTTATTTTCATGTCCTTGTTCTTTGAGTGAATTAATTCTGTAACAGTAAGCATAACTTACATTACATTAGGAAAGCACTGAGCATGTTTTCTGTTACAAAATAAATCTTATTTACTGTTCCATTTTAATTAGACTGTACTCATAACTTTCTAAATGTCATCGTGTTCATTTAAAAAGGCATGTAACCTGGTAACCAACTCTATTTTCATGGGAAGAGTTTCTTTCACAGCTAAGCAATGGTAAGATATTTGAACCTTTCTGCATTTTTGCATGATGCACACTTTTATTGGTCACTTTTCACACGGCCTACAGATCTTGATAAAGGCATTGTTCCCATTGGCAATGCAAGGCTGAATATGGTAGCTTATATAATGTGCTTTGATATTCCAGAGAGGCCCTGAATGGAAGTAAATTCTGTAAATAATTCCCAAAAGTTATTACAGTGATAGGTGTTTCTGCAGCAAAATGATAAATCTCTGCCTTCCATATAATCAAAACAACTCTAGTTTTTTAATTAAGAATTTTCAAAACACCAACCATTAGAACTTTTCTGGTTCTGAATAGGGGATTTTGATGTTATAGGCAATATTAAAAAATTTTAGTATGAAGTCTAAAAATGGTATCACTTTTGTTTCAATTTCGTTTTCCTTCTTATTTTTTAGGCAAAAAAGATACATACGCTAACTATGTCCACACACATACTTGTGTGTTTGTTTAAATAAGAAGAGATAAGGGTGTTTTCAGTTCTTGTAAGCAGCCTTTGAATAGTCTGTTGAAATATTATTGGAACAGGTACAGCTATGGAATGATTGTTTTAGACATAAAGACTAATAATTTTAGCAGTGTTTAGGAACACTGGAGAAAAGCCTTGAACTATGTGAACACCAGGGACAGAGAAGCATGAAAGATTAATGTAATTTTGCATATAATGATGCACATTCTTACACAAAAAATCCATCTGCAAGTGTCATGTCAGTCAGCAAAAATCTTTGATGGGTGGCTGCAGCTGGGCTGTCTCTTCTGGCAAAGCTGCCCTAGAAAATGCTAAATGTAGTTATGATGCTTCGTGCCATCTGTAGTATGCCAGTTTATCCTGTCTTCACTGGCATTTACAGTACTATATAGGGTATCAGCAAACACAGAGACATCAATGTGGAGTGACAGATTCATTTCCTCCAGAGGCTATGAACTCTGGTGTATACTTGTGCCACCTTCCTCTGTGTGTTATATGCTGTTGTCACTGGTATTTGGCTTGATTTCATACTTCTGTGTTTAACTCCTCTTATTTTTGATTTAGCAATTTGCATATCCTAACACAAAGGCAATTAACTTTGATTGATCCTGAAGTAATTCAATCTTAACTGAGGATATGCTTATTTTCCTGAAGTTTACCAACTGTGTCAGTCCTAGAACTTACATTTTGACATGAGAAACATCTTTTTGGATTATCTGAATTAAAATGCATGAAATAGCCATGTATCTGATAGCAGCTGAAATTAAATGTTTGGCCTTTTAGCTAGGATAGCTGTAAAATAAAACTTCTTATACTTTTAATGCATTAATTACTTAAAAAATAATCTGAATTGAGTTACTCTGTTTTCCTTATGTTGGATGGACAGAATAATTTAAAGTTATCTAATCTGCTGCTAACTGATGTTTTCCACAGTAACTGAATATGAAGGACATGCTCTCTCAGTGCTTAAAGAATGTGAACTGCAGGCATTTGATGGGTAAGTTGGTTAGTGGCTATGGAGGTTAGTAAACCACATCATGTTATTTTTTGTTTGTATTACAATCAAAATTATGTTAGAGAGTATTTAATGAGTATTTACTGTTACTCATATATATGAAACTTGAGAAATTCAGTTCTCATTAAATACTTTGGTATTTATTACTTACAATAGAAATGTATCTTGGATTCATAAATAATGGTAAATAAACATAACACTCTCTGAAGCATGCTTCATGAGGGTTTCAGTCTCTGTATTTGTAAGAATACAAAGATGAAGAAAATGCCTGGATTGTATATCTTCTTTCACAAATATCTTCTACACGGAGTCATGTTTGAATTGTTTCATCTTTAATCTTTGGGTAGGCACTTAGGACTTCCACTGTAAGACTTTCTCCAGTAGCCAGATCCAAGCTGGAAGAACAGAACCCTTTTGAAAAACTACAGTCATGTGTCTTATATACTCCACCTTTTTTGCTATCCATTTTTTTTAGAGACGCAAAAATGTAGAAATGGCAAGATAACATGTTTTTTTTTAATTCATTGCAATATGTAAACAAGATAGCAATCTGCAATTTCTGGGCTTGATTTTCTCTCTAGGAGAGTTATGGTTCCTTCCAGGTTAACAGAATATCAAGTAAACTGAAGCTTATGATTTGTGGTAATAAACTGGAAGTTTATAGCTCAGTGCTTTCTGAAAGTGACACTCCTATGTGTTAATTCTTTGTCAAAGCTGTTTGTTTTTATAATTTCTATGATTTCTCCAGTCACTATTCTGTTTTGAAAGACCACAGGCAGATGTCTTATACACTCTACATTTTATGCTATCCACTTTTTTTTAGCGACACTGAAAATTGAGGCACTTTGTCACTTTGGCTCTTTACCCCTGACTTGTGGCTGAGCTTTGGTGACAAATAGAGAGACTGCATTTGTGGTGCTGCTATCTCAGCTGGGTTTTCCTATCTGTACAGAGACAGAAATAGACAATGCCCATGTATATATTTGTTCCCTAGTCAGGAGCTTAAAGTATCAAGAATATTTAGAGTAGCCTGGGTTAGTCAGTCCTTAGTGAATAGTTGATTAAGAAAGTTGCATCTGATGGTTAAATAGATGGTTTTTGTTCTCAGAAAGATGTTTCTTTTTCTCTTTCTTCTTCAAAGTCTAAGTAAAATTTGTTTGCTCCAGACTTTATTCTCCTTACGCATAGCAGGCTCTCACTGATTAGCATTGGAATCCCAGGTGCCTCATGGTATCTCTATTTCCAGCCAAAAAGGCAACTCTTGATGATTAATGCTAAAATAGTAAAAATCAAAATTAGTAGCATTTTGGTGTTATTCCTTGGACTCTATCTACACAGCACTCCAAAATCAGAGGAAAATATATCTGTTTTCATGAGTTTTAATAGCCAGAAGACAATTCATACAAGTCCTTCTGGGTATTATACAGTTTTTCACACTTCAAAGATTAACTGGTTTTTCTACTGTGACAGAGAATTTTAAGCTTGGGAATAAACAAAAAGTGAGTTAAAAGAAAGGCAATGACTCCTGATTGCAAGCAGGAAGAAAATGTACTTCAAACTTATATTCTATTCTTCAAACTATATATTGTATTTTTTAAAATTTAATGTGGCAATGTTTAGCTATATAGAGGAAACATTCCTAAAAATTGGTGATTAAAAATCAGTTTGGAAATAATAATAGAAACTGAAGAAAAATATTAAAGGAGACAAAGTAATTGGATTTAAACATTTGGTAACATTAATAACATAATGAGTGTTTTCTTATAAAGATCTGACCAGTTTTACCTGATTGAATGACTGGACATAGTTTCACAACTGCATTCATACAGATATGTGAAAAGAATATAATTTAGGTGAATTCCTCCCAAAGTAACTATGTCACTTCTGTCATAAATGCTTTGAATGTATTATTACTATTCCTATCCTTAAAATATGTTTACTAATTTGGAGAATCACTGTAATGTGTACTTAAATAAACAAAAACAAGGAAAAAAAATGTTTGCTGTAACAGAGCTTTTACAGACAAATGCATTCCTCTCTATAGCCACAGCAGGTGGGAGTTTAATTATGTGCTCCAGAAGCAGTGATTAAGTACCTTTGTGCAAAAGATTGCTGGCACTAGGATTTTATACTTTGCTAAATCCCTCAACTGCCTGCATAGTGTATGAAAATAGCTGTTTTCAAGTGTTTTTTAATTTTATTGCAATATTTGGTGAGTTGTTACTGTAAGGGCAATTAAAAAGCATTGAAATGTTTGTATGGGTCAGCATTGAAAGATGTAAAGAGCTTTTCCACCGAGGCACTCAAGCATGTGTTTGGTTCTTCATCTGATCAGTTTATGTGCATGATGTGTGGTAAGGTAAGAAAAACTTCATAAGTTTTTAAGTATATTTACTCCTACTCAGAAAGCAGAAATAAGAATGCTTAAGGAGCATTTAGGTAACATTTACAGATCTGACAGTGAAGCCCAAGCTTGTTGTTAAAAAAAAAATATTTTCTAGCTTTTTGAAATATCATTATGTATATGGTGTGGGGTAGCTGCCTTCCACTTGTTTGTTCAGCTATGGAAGAGTTTGTTTTGAAATGTTTGGCATTTTTGTTTTGTAATAGGGTAGTTTGTGTTGGTGGGGATGGATCTGTCAGTGAAGTTGCTCATGGTCTACTGCTCAGAGCCCAGATAGATGCTGGGATAGACACAGAATATGTATCAAAGCCTGTCAGAGCACCGGTTCCTCTTGGAGTAATACCAGCAGGTGAGAATGAAAGGTACTGTGACATTTTGTTAGTCATCTCTTTTTAGTCCCTCTGACATGTTTTACAGTTTTGGCTACTAAAGGCAGTTCTTGATGCTAAAGCTTCAGTTATGTAAGGGAGCTATTGAACAAATGTCCTAAATCAGTGACTTGTATTGATTACAAATTACTTGATTTTAAATTGTAATGATAATTTATAGTAATGACACAGATAAGCTGTTTGCCTGAAGGAAGAAGCTGAGAAAGAATAAAAATAAAATAATTTTCAGTTGATCCATACAAGATCAAGTTTCACTCTTATTTCCTGACAGAAATGGTACCAAATGAAAACTTTATTTTCTAGATTTTCCTTTTTTACATCTCCAGTTTTCTTGGCAGAATTCTTAGTTGGATTTATGCTTACGGTCAATTTTAAAATGGTGTCCCAGAAATGCATTGTGTATATTATATTTTAAAAAAAAATGTGTACAAAAAACTACTTTCTCCTTTAGTTTTACAGACATGAAAATCTGTCTCTCTTAAAAAGTCATCTTGCTCTTTTATTAATTTATATCTGGTGGTGTGGTTTTGTGTTGGGGGTTTGTATGTCCCTTCTTTTCAGTGTTTGTATTTTCCCTCCTTGGAGTGTAGCTGTGCCCAGCAGGAAGGCTTTGGCAAGAGCTGTTGTGGTTTAAGCCCAGCCAGCAGCCCAGCCCCACACAGCTTGTTTGATCACTGCCCCACCTGTGGGATCAAGGAGAGAATCAGAAGTGTAAAAGCTGAAAAACTCTTGGGTTGAGATGAAGACAGTTTAATAGGAAAGGCAAAAGCTGTGTGCACCAGCAATGCAAAACAAGGAATTCATTCCCTGCTTCCCATGGGCAGACAGGTGTTCAGCCATCTCCAGGAGAGCAGGGCCCCCATCATATGTAACAGTGGCTTGGGAAGACAAATGCCATCACTTCAAATGTCCCACCCTTCCCCCATTCTATATACTGAGCATGGTGTCATATGGTCTGGAATATCCCTTTGGTCAGCTGGACTCACCTGTCCTGGCTGTGTCTCCTCCTGAAAGCTTTTGATGCACCCCCAACTTCCTCACCAGCATGGCAGTACAAAAAGCAGAAAAGGCCTTGGCTTTCTGTAAGCTCTGCTCAGCAATAACAAAAACATCTCTGTATTATCAACCTTGTGCTCAGCACAAATCCAAAACACAGCCCCATATTAGCCACTGGGAAGAAAATTAACTACCCTAGCCAAAACCGGCACAAATCAGTACAGTCAGGGTTGATTCTGGACTACTATATGAATCACTTCTCTTGAAAAGAAGAGAGGTATTTTTGCATGAACACTACTCTCTGGTGTGGATGTTTGCTAAGACTACTTGACATAGTTTCTCAGATGTTTTTAACTGGTAAGGAAAACATTCCTACAGCCAGTAAAACAGCAAATCACTGTTTTGAGTTTTTTATGAAAAAAGGAGCATGTCACTTTGAGCTGACCAAAGAGATTTTTACATGCTTTGATTTGGTTTGCATATGTAAGAGGAGGATTAGTTGCTTGTAAAGGAGCAAGATTAGCTTTCTCTCAGGTTAAAAAACCCTTGGCAAAAGAAACAGCAATCTCAAGGACAAATTCATTACCTCAATGAAGGTACAGAAGTTGGGCCATCACTTACCAGCTCAGTTACTGTGAGTATCTCAATGGTGCTGAGGCAGAATCTCTGCAGCCCCTGACTCCGTGTTGTGGGTAGGTCACTGTGCCTGTCATTGGTGCTTTCTCTCCTCAGTTTAAGACAAATATGTTGTGATCAGAAAGGACTTGTAAACCCAAAAGAATTCCATATGGTTTCTTACACAGAATGGCATAGGTTTTGTGAAAGAGGGTCAGAACAGTTTATAAAATGATATTGTGAGAAACTCCTAATAGGTTCTTAAAAGTGATCTGTTGCTTGTTTGATTTCCATATTCCTGATATTCCATGAGGTACTCAGTTGGGAAACAGGTAAGTATGATACTTGTTCTCATGAGGATACAACTCTGGTCAGTTAACTTTTTTTCCCACCAGAAATCCAATGTACAAAATTATTAGGATTTTCCAGCCAAGTAGAAACAGCAACTGAATTACAGGATAGTATTATGTGGGTGGCTTAAAATCTGGTTTTATCCCCTATAATAAGTACTTAAGTCAGCATTTTGAAATTTCAGTCATCTTGATGGGAAGAAGATGCTTTTGAAACAATTTACCTCCTAAAGAGAGAGGTCCAGAGGGGAGTATGTTTTTACTGAAATACTCTACTGAGCTGCCTTATTGTGGTCCAAATCAAATGGATGAGATATGGGGAAGCCTGCAGTTGTACTGCTGGCCATTAGCAAGAGTGTTTGTTGCTATGGGAACTACTGCTAAGAAACTGTATGGAGGGGGAACTGGAGAAAGGGGAGGGGGAACTGTGGAAGGACATTAAAAAAGCTATCCAGTTGTTACAGAACAAGAAACAATCTATATCTGATGCCTGTAAACGTTTTGATGCAAAGTGGTTCATGTAAATAAATTCACGATTCCCAATTAAATCAGAAAATAAAATATTACTGAGGGACCGTTAATTTCTGTAATATTTCAGGCAAAGAACCAAAATGTTGGTGCAGTTTTCATCAGAATTTTAGCTATGCTTGACTAGGAAGTCATTACATCACATTTATCTGTTTGGATGGGGGAGACATTAACAGCCTTATGAATATTCATGTCATCTGGTTAATTAAGTTAATTGTACTGCAGAAGTGCTTGCACTTCCAAGGACAATTTTTTTCTCTACAATTTCTGTTTGGTACCTTCATCAGTCATGCTTTACATGACCTGCAGATACTCTGTTCTTATTGAGATGCTTTTGCACTTTTGGTGGGAAGGAGGTGGTAGGAAGTTGTTTTTAATGTCAGGAAAATTTGTAGATATTTTGAGCAGAATTGCATTTTGGAGTAATCTTCTTTGTTTCTGTAGAAAAAATGCTGATGCTGGATATTAAATAGAGATGCTGAAATTGTATGGATAAAACCTTTTCATATTAAATTGAGTAGCTGAAGTGAGAAGTAAAAATGTGACTTACTAATGTGTGAGCAGCGCAAGTCATGGGCATCAAAGGTTTTTAATCTCTGAAGTAATATGATAGCATTCAGGGGAACAGTTGTTATTGGTAAATAATATCTGAGCTCGCATAGGGGAAAAGAGATTACTTGGGAGTATGAATAATGGCATTAAAACCATTATTGAATCTCCATTTAAATCAGAAAGGCTTGTATCATTATTTTTGTATAACTTTTATAATTTCTACTTTGTTTATAGGCTGCATGTTTTGGGTTTACTTGTTTTGGTTTGGATTATTTTCTCTGGCATCCTTCTTGTATAGGACTTAGCTAATAAGGCACGTTATTCAGTCATTATTGGGATCAAAACTGCTGGTAGGCATGTACCAAGTGAAGTTTTTAGAGAATATGATGGTGCTTTGCTCCCACAAAACTGTGCTTGATCCAGTTCTTCAACTTGTGGAAAGGTGGATGTAGTGCTTTTGTTTTTGAACACAGAACTTGTTTTATCTTCCTCAGAGTCCTGAAAGGGTGGAATTTTGCCTTGTTTACTTCTGCAAATGTTAATGAGCTCCAAAGATTTAAGAGAAGGATGCAATTACTTGTGCCTATCCAGTTTAGTAGGAATGAGATTTAAGTCTCATTAAAGTCAGTTTGAAGATTGGTACTGAATTCAGCTGTGGTTGTTTGGTATCTTACTGCCATCTGCATTGATAAATTACTCTTAAATCAGGATTACAGCTTAAACTCATACCAAGCTTGATCTTCCAAACTATATTCCACCTTGTGCTTGTTAATTAGCTTGATCTTCAGTGAGAAGTGAAACATTTTTTTTAGAATAACAACTGCCCTGTCTTGACACACAGGAAGTAAGCATGGTTTGCCTGACTTATAACAATCTGCTGCTTCTATGTGTGATTTCCTTTGTTTTGGAGACATAACAGTTGATAAGAGCTGTGTAGTACTGATTGAAGGAAATATTTGAGTATTCTTCAGTTGCATTTTTAGCTACCTTCACTGGCAAAGCAGAATTAGTTGGATCTGGAAGTTAAATCCCTGGCATCATTCAAATATGAAATAGTGTTGAGAATTTACTTGTAGTATTCTGGGAAGAAATGCTTTTTAGGTCAAATGTAGGGGTTTTTGTAGGTTTTGGGTATCTGTTACCTTAAAAGATGTACCTCTCTTCCTTCATATAGCAGGAACTCAGAGCTCCTCTCTCTGATGTTATGGCAGCTTTCCATGAAGTTCTAAATTACATTCAGTGGCTAAGGTGCTCTAAGGACTTAACGGGTGATGTGTGAGATTCCTAGATAGGCTAATTTTTTTTTTAATTTAGAGAAATTATTGGAAAAAAATCAAAGATATATTCCTGAATAATAATGTCATGATGCCTTTAGAGCTTTGTAATTATGTACATCAGTAATTGCAAATTCTGCATTTTTTTCCACACTCTGCATGACATAAAAGCAGAATTTGGTGATAAACAAAATTTTTCAATCTGGTACATTATTCTTTAGCAGTGCTTTTTAAATATTGAGTGTCTGTTGCTTGACATGTGGTAGTCTTTTTCTTTCTTCCCTTCTTTCCCCTACTTTAGAAAGACAAGTAATTCTTCCATAAAACTTAGGGCAAATTTAACATCCAGAATTGTCTATTGCTGCTGTAGAATATTAAATAATTGAAACAAGAAAATTATTTGAAAATCTATACGAGCTCATTTTTATATGGGAATGTTAGGTACTAGACTGTTCTTATGTAATTTTTATTCTTTTAATTAAACTTTTATTGAATTATTTATCCCTTAAGCAGTGATATGAAGAAGTCAATATTCTGCCTGTTTGGTGGCAGGCCTTTATTTTTCCAGAGGTGAATTCTTTTGCTGATTGGCTGAGTAATGCCAGAAATGAGAAAAATAAATTTGAAAAATTTTTTTAAAAGACACCTGTTTAGTAAAGACACAACTGCTCCTTCTTCATGATTTAAAAAATAAATTTATATTCAAAAGTCAGCTGATGCACAGTATTTTATGTCCTAGGCATTAAAGCAGAAGGGCAAAATTTACATAGATATCTCCATGTTTCTTACCCAGGTAAAGTGCCTTGACATATCAATCACCAGCAGTCCTGGGCCTTCAGAACTCTGCTTCTTTATTTTGCAGACTGACAGCTGATTTTCCACTCTCTTTCAACTCTGTGCTGACATAGCTGGATTTTGACTTTTTCTTCTATTTGCAATCTGATTTACTCACTCCCTTGTTTCAAAATCTTCCTCTTCCTCCTCTCTCTCTCTCCTCATGGCTGGTGGAACGACTGACTGCCAGTGTCCAGGCAGTGCAGATGAAAGTGAGATGGATCAGTTTTGGTGCACTGAACACAAGTCACCTCTTTGTCAGATGTCACATTCCACCTTCCCTGGTTTTCAGTCATTGAGTTGTTTCTTGTGAGGCTGATGTGCAGTAGTTAATTTTATTCAGTGTTCCAAGAATCTAAAATGTAGCCACAGCAGCTGTCTTTGACTAGATTAAATATCATTTAGATTGAAAAATGTACAGTTTTACACTGTCTGGGTATTATTTTATCAACTTAAAAGTATTCCCCAAATACATCTTATTAGTAATCTGCCTTCTAGTTCCTTAGTACAGCACTTGGGTACATAAGAGGTGATGATTAAGGAGATGGTTTTAAAAAATCCAAGCAGGCTATATGTTGAAAAGCTTGTTTCTTCCACTGGTTTGTTTTTATGGCACTTATGAATGAGTTTGCAGAGAAGATTTTATAAGCCTCTGGAAGTTTCAAAGGTTTTAATTTCATACTTTTCAGCATTTCTGCTGTTATCAAGACAATTAATGGACGAGCTTTATTTCTTTGAACATGCAGTAATTAAAAATACTGTGTATGTTTGTCCTGGTTATTTTGTATCTCTCATGGTTTTTTACAGCAGGGTTTTTTTTGTTTTTTTTTTCACTTTTACAGGTACTACAAATATTTTGGCCCATACACTCTATGGTATTAAACATGCAGTGACAGCGACATTGCACATTGTAATGGGTAAATATTTTTACATTCATTACCAGATTATAAATAATAAAGCAGTATCTAGAAGTTTGTCATAACCAGTGTCTCAGTAAAGGCATAGCATTTTGCTGTGTCACTGTAATCTATATTGTAAGGCTTTTAAACCCAAATGATTCTAACCTGGTTTTAGCTCCAGGTGCATTTCTTTTAATTAGTAACAGTTTCTATAAGAAAGTTGTATTTACAGAAGAAAATGTATCATTTGCCACTGGGTCTGCACAATAAATGGGTTTTGAATGTGAAAATGTATTTATGCTAAAAGGGAAAAGTAGGTTGCTAGTGCAAACCTTATTTTTGGGTCTTAGAAAAGCAAATACTTTGTCAGAAAATGTTAATTTTACTCTCAAAAGAGTCTTTCTTTAGAACTTCTTTTAAATTAAAAAAAGAGAAGAAAGATTAAGGTCCCTCTTGAGTAGCTCTTGGTCTTGCAGTCTGCAGTGGAAGAGCCTTTGCTCTATTTCTCAAGTCGTAATACAAAACCCTTTACAGGCAAAATCTAAACCTGTCTTTAAAAATCAGAGACACTGAATGCAGTGGAAGATGCCCTGGGTCTATTTAAAAAAAGTGTATATGTCCTATCTTGAAGAGAATCATACGTTTATAACTGTAAACATAAATACACTTAAATATATAAACATGAATACATTTAAAACCTATGTTTAAGAGTTCCCATATATCCTCCAGTACAACATGGTGTTATTACATGTTTTTGGTGAAACAATTGCAGAGATTTATGCAAATATGAGCACAGTACATTTTCGTTGATTCTTGTTGTTGAAAATGTGCACAGAATTGAGTTAGACCCTTTGCAGCCTTATGAAGTAGCCAAATGTTCTACCATAGCTTTAACATTTTTAAGTATCTGAAATTACTACTGTGATAGAGTCTTAATTTTATCTAGATTGATTCTAGGTTTGATTAGTAAAATTCATTTCCTAAAGAGAGAGGAGTCTGGAGGGGTTCTTCCCCCATCTAAAGTAGATGAAAAACAAATGGTAAGTTGTGTGTCATTTGAAATACAGATTTTTTTTTTTTTTTTCTCTTCTCTGTCTGTGAAATTTTAGGACACACTCAAGCAGTAGATGTGTGCACTTTCAGCACTCCAAGCAAGCTGCTGCGCTTCGGGTTCTCGGCCATGTTTGGGTTTGGGGCGAGGACGCTGGCTTTGGCAGAGAAGCACCGCTGGATGCCCTCCAGCCAGAGGAAGGACTTTGCTTTCATCAAAACCCTGGCAGATCTCAAGTATGCCAAGAGATGTTATGTTTTTCTAGTATTTCTCATTTCCTTGAGGAAAGTGAAATAAACTACGGCTCTCTTTGTCTTTATGAGATTTATTATCTTAATTGCAGACAGGTTTAACTCAAATGTGATGTATATCCCTCTTACAAGTTAAAGAGGAGATAAATTCTGTACATTCAGAATCGCCTGAAAATCATCTTAACTTTGATAAGTGTGCCTAACAATCAGAATACTGAATTACATCATAGTAAATGTCAATACTTTTCTAGGCCGGAGGAATGTGAATTATCATTTCTCCCTCTACAAATTCTGGAGGAAGACACTCATGAAAAGGACAGGTAAGTAAAACTGGCTCAAGCAATTCCAAAGCTACAGAAATGTGTCTTTGAAGAATAAAATTGTACAGATTCTTTACTTTGTTCAAGTTTAATCAACAAGTGATATAATCTTAGGAGTTATTTATTTTGACAGCTGCAAACTTGTACATATTGTAAAGTGTTTCCTGTAGAGGATCCTATAGAGGATCTTGTTACAAGGCAGTCTTCCACTCATTATTATTGATTTTCTCAGTTCCACTAATATGTTACTTTTTTTATAAAGTATGTGTTGCTTAAATGTGCAACTGACTTTAATTTTTTTTTACCTACATGTTTCCACCTTTTAGAAAGAAGAAAGGGAGAATGGGAAAAGGTGAGTTTCTGCTTTTAGGATTTTTTAAAAGTGAACCATGGCTGATTAACTGGAGTAATATAGAATTACTCTGTTATATTTAGGTAGCAAGGATCAATTGCAGAAAATTCAGGGTCACTTCCTGAATGTGAGCATTATGGCAATCCCTTGTCTGTGTTCAATGGCACCAAGAGGCTTGGCACCTAATACGAGGTCAGTATGGGTTTAGAGAATTAGTCATGTCTATAAATTCTGACATCTTACCTTAAGACCTTGGCTTTTCCGAGAATATGAGCCTATGTTTAGGTAGTCTAGTCCCTCTGGACTGGGGGAGGGGGCATAGACTGCAGCAGACTCGATAATCCCAGGAATTGTAATCAGTTTTTGGATCAGGCAAATAAGGTCAAGCAGTCTAACTAGAATTATGAGTGGATAATTGCTGTGATTAAATTAGTTGGCAAGTCTGACTTAAGTAGTAGTCATGGAGCAGTCATCTGTCATAGGATTTGCCTTTATGGGGAAATTTCACCCTTAGATTTAATTTTATTTTTTCTGATATAAAAGTGACCCTCGTCTTCTGCTCAACAGCCAGCAAAAATGAAATATGAGTCTTTCTCATATTATTAAAGACTAAAGTTCACACTTGTCTTTTTCTTATTATTTTTTGTTTGGTTTCCCTCAGAATTTGATAAATGAAGCTTCTACTTGCAGGGTTTGGGGAAACAAAGCAGTATGTAACCTGGTTGTTGACATTGACTCATTTTTCCTTTAGCTTCTTCTTGAGAGACTGATTTGTATGTGACCAAAGCAGTTCTTAGGTAGTAAATATTTGTACCTGTTGTATCCAGTTGGCAACTGAGCAGAATAGCAAGTACAAACTTTGTAGTTGTATGCAAAGTATACAAAATGCTCCCTCAAAAAAAGAATGCAGAGACCTGTGTGTGTGCATGAATGTATAACAAAAACACCCCAACACTCAGGGAAGTTTAGGGAATGAATCTCTTTTCTTTCATTAGATTGTTACTAAGTGAAATTGGGGAAGAATTGATGAGGTGTTTTTCTTCAAAATTGCTGGTTCATTTAGTAGAATTTTACTTCTTGGAAACAATATAGAACCAAATTATTTATAATTAAACTCTTAATGAGAAGTTTTCTTTGCTCCCAGGATCCTGCTAATCTCACAGTCCTCAAGATAGTGCTTGAATGCTGTCCCATTTTAGCGACTTTGTTTTGCATTTAGTGTTTTATATTCCAGTCAGTTGGAAAATTCTGATGAGAATTTTAGCTTTGCTTTCTCTTTCTATCTGTTCTTCTCCATTTCTCAGTGACAGGGAATTTTGTAGCAACTCCATGCACTTATTGCAGGTTTGAATGAGCCAGTTTCTCTCCCAGTGCAGCTACTCAGTGGATCTCCCTATTTTTTTTTTTTTTTGTGTAAGAATAACGATTGTTCTTGCATCTCTTTTTAAAATAATCTCAAAGTATGTAGAGTAGGAAGGGTAGACTCAAACAGGAGCTTCCTTTGTCATAGTGATTAACATATTGTCTGTTAAGTCTTTTCAATGTGGGAAACAAGAACGTGGCACTGATTGCTGGAGACTTGAGACCCACTATGGAAAGAACTCGTGTAGGTTTCTTCTCTCTCTTCTTTTTTCCCCAAGAGGTTTCTGCCTTGTGAAGACATTTGAAGTGGGGTGCAAGCTTTGGCTGCTGCCTGTAACACCAGTTACACTGGTCTAAATTTGTAGAAATGTGTCCAGATACATTTAACTGTGTGTGCTATGGCAGCCCTGTGGGATGTGTTTTTCACAGCATAGGTGTTGTGCTTTACTGCAGATGATGCTTTTTAGGGAATTAATGAGAATTCTTAGTCATTTCTAAAGATGAAAGGCCCTAGTGCTGAATGTCCAGTCTGCTGTGCCCTCTTATTGAAACAAATATGATAAGGAGGCAACTTTTTAAATGTCATCATCTCTCCTGAATCAGCAAAGTACTGCTGTGCCAGGTGACTTGCTTAATGTTTATGTAACAATTACCCTCCCAGATAGTGCTGCTACCATAGTCTGAGAACATTCCTGATGCAGCTGTTCAGTAGCTATCTGAAATATCCCTTTCAGTGCTGGTAGCCTGGAAGTAATTTTCTTTAAAACTCCTTATATATTTTCCAAACACAGATGCTGAATAAATAAATAAAGGAATAAATGTATGCACGTATGTGCAGAAGATAGGAAGTACACCATCTCTCTCCAGAAGGCACTCTCAGATACTCTTGTTGAACACTGATCTGGCTCTGTAACTCAAATGGGACTTAGGCATGGTTGCATGGATATTCCAGTTAGTTTCTGTGTCCAGGTACATTCCATTAAGGAATGGGGGAACTGACACTGGCTCAGTCTGACCCCAGTTCTCAGTGATGCTAAAATACCCATGGAGGCTGGATACTGAGAGCCACTGAGCACTGAGCCACTGCACTGTGGGGGCTCTTCTTGTTTAATCTCTAGTACATGCCTGTTTCATCTCATACAAAATTCTTAGTCCTTAATTTTTTTTTTTTTTTTTTGGTGAAATGTATAAATAGAACTGTACTAAGAACTGCTATGAGAGTGTGAGTTGGAGATGGCAGCCTTTGTTAGGGCTGCATGGGTGTTGGTGGAGGGGGTGGGGGAGCCCATCTGCACTGGGTCTGTGCTGGGGGGGCTTCCATGCACCATGGCACTGCTTTCTGGGTACAGCTCTGCCTCACAGCACTTATGGTAACTGTTATTTGTTGCTGGAGAGAAAAGTAAAAAGAAAAGTTCGTGATCCCCAATGTTTAAAACCCATCTGTTAAGTAGAAAAGCAAGCTCTTCTTAGATTATATGTATTGTATTCAAGAAATGGCTATTGCTAAAAGTTATTAGTACAATATAAGAATGCTGAATAACTTCAGTGCTTAATTTATATTGATCTGTGGGGTGGGGGATCAGCAAAAAGATTTGAAAAACTATTGAGACTATCCTATTAATTTACTCTGTAGGCTTTAAAAATTTTTTCTTTCTAATCTAGGCTATTGAAGAGCCTTCTGTACTTCCAAATTAATGAATTATCTCTTTGTAGATTAATGAATTATCTTTTTGGTCTGCTTTTCAGGTTGAACAATGGAAGCATGGCTCTTATTGTTGTACAAAATACTTCTCGAACAGAGTTTATAAAGCATCTGAAGAGATACAGCAGTGCAAAAAATCAGGTACCATTAATTTCTTTCTGGTGATTATAAAAAGAACAGTTAATCGTGAAAGTAGACAAGCTGCAAGAGTTAATGTTAGCATCCTCGTAAGGAGACTTAGCTTCCTGTCAGAATACATTAGCCCCTTTTTATCTGATTTTTTTTTCTTTTTTTAAATCACTAGACTAATACAGATTAGCCTATTTCAGTCCATCTGTTGTGGTTTAAATTGTGTTTGTGTTGTACCATAGTTTTATGGGTGTAAAGCCCTTCCACCACAATAAGGAAACTCATGCCATGTCTGAATTTTGTATAGTACAGAGATGGAGAATGCAGAACTGGGGGGGCATCCCACAACTCTGTCAGAAATTGGTAACGTTGGTAATTTCAGCAGGTCATGGCATGCTGTGCTGGTAGCAGTGGGTTGTGAGCATTGATTTTTAGCAGGTATGCATCCCATCTAGTTATGATGCTTGCAGAACTGTATTTCAAGATTGTAGTCATAATTCTGTCATGGAAGAGAAAAATGAAGCATTCAAACACAGATCTTATTGCTGTCTAAAGCCCCCACTGCATGGCCCAAGCACACTGGTACTCATTCAGATGTTATGGGATTATGTGAAATCACTGTAGCAGGAAGGTTTGGGTTTGAATTCATCTATAGCCAGGGAGTTTGGGGGAGAGATGGGTGAAAATTCTAGGTGACAGCACTAATGGCTGAATTGAGGAAATAGCTTAAGCTTTCCAGTTATGCTTTTGGAGGAAGGCCTTGCTTTTCTCTCTGTCTTTCTAGTTACAAATCAGACGAGATGTGGGCCCTTCTTTAAGCTTAAAACAACCATTTACTAGAATTCTAAGTAGCCTGGTTTAGGACAAGATTACTGGTAATGATGAACAGAGAACATCTGCTTGGACTTTCACATATTCTGAAAGTATTTGGTATGTGCAAAATATACCCCCTTACCTGCAGGTTGATGGGAGTCCAATATGGGAATACAAATGGACACTACCATTTTTTTTCTGAGGCACTATTTAGGATAAAAATACCAGGTTAATCTATAAACACTAGCTGGAATACATAATGGCTCATGTGGTCAAAGCTTGAGTTAAATGTTCCCACTCAGGACAAAAAAAGTGCCAGCTTTTAGATTTCAAGTAACCCATTTTGTTTTAAGCTACCACCTGTATCTTTCATCTTCGTTTGCTGTCTGTGTTTGGTTTAGTTCAATTTTCCCTTTGTTGAGACCTATACAGTTCGAGAAGTAAAAGTGCAACCAAGATTTAAAAGTGGACCTGATGCCAAGGAAAATATGTGTCTGAATGCAGAAGGAAACTACCCTTGGAATATAGATGGAGACCTAATGAAAGAAGCATCAGAAGTTCATGTTCGGTAAGGTTCAAATCCCATTTGGGGACCGTATACCCATAACAGATTAGTGCTGCAGTCTCAGATGTGTTACAGCTCCACAGAGCACAGATGGTACCAGGGTTAGGTGCTCAGAATGCTCCTACATAGAATTGCTTGCACTGCAGGGTCTGGCTCTTCCACCATCATTTGGGCCTCTGCCTTAGATGCCTTGTGTTCATCTTTGGAAAGGTTTGTTATAACTCACACGGCCTTTCCATCCTGGTGCTTCATCAGCTTCCACTCTAGTTGTCTTCTTTTTTGTTACCTGATTACTTCTTGTTTCTTCTTTCCTGCTACTTTACCCTTCCATTTCTTAGAGATGTATATAATGTGTCTCCATGAGGAGCTCCTTTTGGGACAAGGATTCCTACTTGGAAAGCAGCATGTTAGGGTTAAGAAAAACACGTAGTTCTTCAGTTGTGAAAAATTTAATGCTGCTAGAGAATAGTCTCCATATCCAGCATCTAAGAATGAGACTACAAATACATAGGAAGTGGGAGGATTATCAGTGGAATTAAGTGGGCAGTGGCTCATTTTTCTGCAATGCACACAGGATTAGTTGAAGGCACACAGCTCAGGATAAGTCTGGTATGTAAAATAAAAGGCAGATCATGTTGTAGGATATAGAATAGATTCTCCTAAAGATGATCCTATTGGAATTGTCAAAATGTAATTCACCCTGATTTATTTCCATATAAAAGCTTGTACATAATAATTCTCCTCACCAACCTCAAAAAGCAGCCCACCCATTGCAAGAGTTGATGTGATAAAGTTTGACTTCCTTGCTTCACAGGGTGCATCCTCAACTTATTGATCTTTATGGAGTGAACACTGATGACCTGGAGACTTCTCAAGTGACATGCAACTGCATATAGAAGGGACACATTGGAAATTCTGTAATATAGAATCCTATTCTCACCCCTATGCACAACTTTCCAAGGTCTGGACTTGTACTGATGTCAGTTGTAGTAGAAGCTTAAAATTGGTAAGGGTTAGGATTTGTTCTAATTTTAGGTTTAAATTGATATTAAATTATATATTTTATCAGGGCAGAATCATACCTCTACTCACCAGCTCTAGCTAAAGAATAAAAAAATAAAAATGTATGCATTTATTTTTTTAATAAAGTACTTCTATTTCTAGTTATGATTTTTAATGTTGCCTTAATATATTTGCTCTCAAAATGTTTCTAGTCAAATAATAGAAATGAATATGTTGATGTGCTGTTTGGCTTTCCTTTGTTAAAATGTATTTTAAAAACTGCTCTTTGTATAAAATTAATATTTTCTCTGTCTTAAAACTGAAACATTATTCAGCATAGTTTTTGTTGTTGCTGAGAATAAAGTTGTGATAAATAACTTAAGAGTTGACTTAAATTTTTATAATTTCCTTGTAAAACACAGTGTTGGAGTGTTTTTTTTTTTTTTTTTTGGTAATTTACTTAATATTGAAGACAATTATTTCAGAGGACAGCAAATTAAGACTATTTTTTCTGGGAACTGCCTTCCTTTGAGATGAAAAGTAGCAACCATGTTTTTCTGTTTGCAGGACCATGGATAATGAATGTTTTCCTGCTCACTCCTCTGGGAGTCATTCAGGAGGCAGTGCACAAATGAAAGCTGCAGTGTCAGGGCACAAGTGAGTTGTTTAGGTGCTTTCTTCAGGAAGCAGCTGAGTGTAATGTGAAATCCAGTCTTTGTATGATGTTGCTAAATCAAGGGCTTAAGCCTTTGCAAGAGATCTATAGCTACTATGATTTTAAATAGTTGTAAAAATTCTTATCTCTGATAAATACACAGGACTGAGTACTGCAGAGAGGATTTGGCTCCTAAACCCAAGCAGTTGCCTGTTGTCCAAGTTACAGGGGAGCACTTTCCACTTAAAATTCATACTCTATCCCATCAAGTATTTTTAACATGCTAAGGCAATTCAAACTAAGCTTCTTTAAGTTGTTTAAAAAGGCATTCCAGCAACATTTAGTAGATTTAACTTATTTATTAAATGAAATTTAACAAAAGAATTGAATTTGCAGAACAAACAACATTCATCTGTTTAACTTGCTTGGGCTTTTTTTAATAAAATGCAATTGAATAATACTTTATAATCTTGCCACCATCAGGACATAGTACATTCATTTTTTGTCAACCTGGTTTATAAAAGCTTCATAATTTTGCTTCATATCCTAAGAAAAGGCAGCCAACATATACATGTTAACAATCAAACCTGAATAAAAAGTGTACAATTTGCAAGGCATCATTATCACATGTACTGACTTATGTAAACTATTTCAAAGATAAATAAAATGCTTTGGTTTCACTTCCTTGCATTGTTTGTACTCAAAAAAAGAAAAGAATGCTTCTTCCAGTATTTGAGGTATATTTTTCACAGTATGCTGTAATGTCAAACTAATTTCTGTTCAAAGGTTTTTTTGGTTAAAGTGCAAAAATTCACAAAAGCCATTTGGAAGGTAAGCATTTTTTGGTAGTTTTCACACAGATTTGCAAGAAAGTATTTCATTCTTGACATACTTTATTTTGACTTTTTAAAAAAATATATGCACATTCATTTGTCCTTGCACCGTAGGTATTAAGAGGAAAACATACTTGGGAGTGATCCACATTTTTGGCATAAAATGAAGTGAAAAAAAGTTACAAAATGGTCCCAAATACCTTTGGAATCTGTGGGCAGCATAACTTTTATGGCACCAAGCACTCTAGTAGCAGAAGTGCTTGCTGAAGGCACTTGCTGTGGGTTTGAGTTTCAGGCCAGTTCCCATAGGATGGTACAGCTCTGAAGCATTTGTACAGGTGACATTCCATTCCTGGTGCCGTTCAGAAGGACATCCAAGGCCCGGCCTCAGGGCTTACTCTGTCCTTCTGCTGTAATAAATTCACTTACTGAAGAAACTGAATGTTCTCCAGCTGTTCTGGGGAGCAGGGGAAGGTTTTTTTCCCTTGTGGCTTGTGCTGTTTCACCAAAGCTAGGTGGCAGTGCAAACTTAGCTAGCTGAGGAAACTTCTGGAGTAGCAGCAGTGGTTTGATCCATGTTTCTGTTCAGTCCTTTGCCTTTCTGCCAAGTGGCTGCTGAGGGTGCCTGTTTGGATGGTATTTATCTGACACCTTCCAAGAACCCAAGCTGGCTCTCCAAGTGACTTTCTTAAAAAGTACTTTAGAAAAAGTACTTAATCTAAAGATAAGATTTGGCCCATTATGGTTGGCAGTTGGAGTCTTTTGGGTATATGTGTCTGTTTTGTCAGCTGATGCCTGCTGTCTTTTTTTTCAGATTCTGGAAGAATGCCAGCACTAAATCCTATAATAAGTACTATAGAAAAATATTCAAATAAATAAAAATAAATACTTGCTTTAAAAAATCCCACATAGAAATAATTCATTGGAGAAGTCCAAAATCTTATGGCAGCACTGTCTGAGGAAAGGATGAAACAAGTAATTCTATCATGCTTGCAAGTACCATGTTATAGATGAATACAAATAATAATCTCCAATACATTAATCATTCTACAGCTGCATCTCCAGGCTACCCCACACAATTCCCTGCTCTGAATTCACCTTTGGCCTTCCAAGTTCTGACTTGCCTAGGTGTCTAAGTACCTTCAGTGATGTGGCTGTGGCTGTGAAGCCAAAGGTTACCTGCATAAGCCCAGAGCTTCTGAGAGTTGTTTTCTATGTCTGTGTGTTCTACTTACAGTCCTGTGGGTTTGAGACAATTTACTCTTCATAAAATGCCACACAAAGATGAGAAAGGATTTCTTCTTGAATGCCTGATCAAAATATTATTGAAACTTTAAAAATCATATAATAACTTGTGCTAATGAGTTTGAGATCTTATTTTCCAGGATTGGCCAAAAATTATTACTTTCTACAAATACTTGCTTTTGGTAAGTAATTCTTCTTCTCTTTATCTTTAGTGTCCTTCTGTCTGTTTGAAACCACATATCTATATATATATATATATATATATATATACACACACATATATATATATATATACACACACACACATACATATATATATATATAATGTGGCATTTCAAATATTACTGGGAGACTTCAGAACAAACTGGTGTACCATTTTCATATTAGAACAGTACTGTAAGGTGTATCCTCCATACAGTTCAAGGAAATAAAGCATGTTTTGTAAGAGCAAGTAAGCTCAAGGCTTAGGTTTCTTGTTGCTGATGTTTCTCCTGTGAATTAATCTGAATTTCAATTTCTTCATTTTAAAATAAAATGTTTATTTTCCATCTTAGTCATTTTTGTTCCCACTTTTAAAACTCCAGCTGTCTCTTCTGTTTGTGTCTTGAGGGGCCGGTTTGTATTTCCTTTTGAAGAAGCCAATCTGAAATACATAATTTGGAATCTGTTGTCAGCAAATCTTTGTCATCAAATCTAAGCCATAAAAGATTAATTAAAATAAAAATGCCTATGCATGGAATTTATGAAGTCTGGTATTTGCCAGTGCTTCATCATACCAAGTAATTAAGTATTACACATCAATCAAAAAAGTAGGTTTGCTTTTTCTTCTTTTAATTTTTGGGAGGCTAATACTCTCCTGTATGGAGTAAAGACTGGGGCTTGTGAACTTTAACAGTCCATAGAATCCACTGTTTTTAAAAATATGGTAATAAAATATTCCAGTTAAATTTAATTTCTACATGTCTGTGCAAAAATGATGGATGGAGAAAGTCTTGTTGTAGGTAAAGAAGTTAATCTCTTAATCATTTGTCAGAGGATCTGCATCCTTATTAGTTATCTCTTTTACTTAGGCACAGATTTTTTTTAGTATTTATGTTGCAATTTGAAATCTTAAACATTTTATACTGGTATGAAACCATGTTTTAAACTATCAGTCATCATGTGACAAGTGACATTAAATGTGGAGCACCATTGCACAGAAGTGATCCATTTGATATCATTAAAATATATAAATCATTTGCAAACATGAGATGCCATATAAAACATTGTAAAGTGATTTGATGTTGAGCAACAGAAAATGTAGAACATGCAGAAGATTAAATGAAATGAAAAAATGGAGAAATACTTTTGAAGAACCCCAAGTTACAGGAGCAATTATCTTTCTTTAGAAAGGATGGATCATAATAAAATGTTATTTATTCTTTAACCCACTTTAACCCAGATCCAAAAATCCTTCAACAGTATGAATTCCTGACTCAAAGTAACTAAGGAATACTAAAAACCTACCTTCCATAATATAAATGAAAGGACCAATAACAAGGTAACACCAACTATTAAGCCGAGGGAAATAATTAGCACAGTAACATGGTATTTTGGCTTTTGGTGGTGCACTCCTTCCAAATAGACCTGCAAAACAGAAAATAAGCTTAGTGCTAACTTTTGTTTTTTTTCCCCTAATAGATACTAAAAAACCTGGGAAAATTAATTAATTTTTAAAGTAATTAACACTATATTCATTGCTGATGTACAGGTATGTATAGAATTGTACAATATCAATTGCTGTTAGTTTTTCTACTTTAACATGTTCATCACAAATATATAAGAGAATTCTTACATATGCAACTTGCTTGTCCTTATGTAGTTCAATAACTTTTTCATTTTTTTCTGGCCAGACTGTTGCTCTTACTTCAAACTTCAATACTGATGCATCATCCTGATTAAAAAAAAAAAAAAAATCTATATTTAAAAAAATAACTTTAACACACTGATTCCTGCCCAGCAAAAAAATGATAACACAGCTGCTGACAGAACCAGAATCCCACACAAACACACAATGGTGTCTTTTTCTGAGCACAAAACAAATTAGTACCAGAAGCTGGAATGAAGCCAGGTTGGATTTTACTTAAGTCCACATCCATGCTGCTTTTCTTGGAAAAATACAATTACAAGTTGAAATTATATCTCCATCCTACTTAACCCAGCCAGAATAGGCAAAGCAATAAATACCATAAATAGAAAGCGACAAACTAAAATATGTATTTTTGTTTTTCATACATCACCTTGAGCCTTAGCATTGGCAATCTAATATAGATTAAAACCTAAAAGATTTAGATTTAATCATGTTTGAATCATGTTTCACTGTTAGAAAACAAATACTAATACATTTAATTTATATGCAGGGAATACTGCAAATATGCCTTGAAATATTCCCCTCAAGTATGAAAAATTCATGTGTTACCATTTGTAAAAGTAAAGGAGTAGCCTCCAGATGCAAGTGAACAGTTGCTTCTTTTCCACTTTCCATGTTTCCCAGCTTGCAACGTATTTGTAAGCAAAGGCTGTCATTTTTCATGCAGTACTGTACAAGGGAGGGAAAGATTCAAATTTAATCTTAGCAACTATATAATCTTAGCATTAAAGAGAATAGGAACTGACTAAAACAAAAGGATTCATGTTTATTCTTGAAAACTCAGGTTATAACTTGAGGTTGTCATCCATCACTGTCATTCCAGAGGTGCTAAGGTACAGTAACAAGAGACCAACCTAATTGTATACAAAACACATGTAATTTTTATTAAAAATTCAATTATTTTAAGACTGAAAAAGAACAAGTGTCATAATTTGTTTATATATTTATGGTTTATTTTTACACTGTTATTTCAAATTAGCTTTTATCAATAATGATGAATGACAATAACTCTATGCTATCCAGTGCAAACAGTGTAATTGGTTGATCCTTACATTTGTACACTGACAACTAGCACCACTTCACATAGCTTTGGAGAAGACAAAAACACAAGGCTGTACATGATTATGTTTATTATATCTTTAACATTATTCTTTATCCAAGCCTACCATGCTGAATACTGGTTGGATATTCTAGTGCAGGTTGTATCTCAGTCATTGGCTGATATTTCCTGTAATGTGCTTACTTAAAAGTCCCAAGTTAACAGTTCTTAAAAATAGCTAGGGTTTTTTTGTTTGTTTTTTTGTTATTTTTTAAGATGACAGATTAAATAATGTTGTACTTTATCAAAGACAAGGTGTAGGAAACAGATTTCTAGGAGGACAAAGTCTCAGCAATGCAATGCTGAAATAGCAGCTGTGGTTTGGACTGTGTAGTGGAGTGTCTGATCTCCAGCAGGGTCTGTGAGCAGGAACAGAGGGATGAGCCGGAACTGGCCATGCATGTATGGCACTCTCCCAGCCTCCCAAATATTTTTTAATAGCTTCCCAGCAAAATATGATTTCCACATATTTTGTAATTCTTGATTTCTATTAACTTGTATAGTCTTCCTTAGAATTCGGTTATTTTTAATATTCAGGGGTTTTTTTACCTAGATCCTGTTAGTTATGTTTGATGGCACTGTTTTGATGAGGAAAAGACAATAGTTGATCTGCATACTGCATATAATTAAAATAGAGCCTGTTTTTCCCTGATGCATCATTTTCTGTTTGTTACTGAATTTCCTCTGCTGTTCTGCTTGCCCACTCATTCAGTTCCATACCCCCTTGGCAGTTTTTTGTAGGTGCCTGTCATCCACCCTGACTTCAGGAATGTGTCATTAATCAACTTTATCCACTCAATTCTCACCCCTTTCACTAAAGACACTTATGACTACCCTGAACTTATCACAGATCCCACCACATATCCTTTGAAGATGGCTCTGTGACTTCATTATATAAGATACACTCTTTTCTTAAGGCTTATTCATACAGTCATGATGCCAAAAGACAGATCTTACCATGTGCCTCTTTGCAGGCTTTGAAAAGAAAGTGATGACATCCTTTAATATGTTTTCATTTCTTTCTGCTGCAGTACAGTCTCTGGGATACGTATTATAGGAGCAGTGTCCAGCTGTTGTCTGAAAATAAATATAACATCATTATTAAAAATATAAATTTTATTTCCAGAATTCTGAAACATGTGGGGCTGAAGATGATCCTGTTCTAGTTCACTCTGCTTCACCATGGCTAGCAAATCAAACATAGACCGAGTACTTAGCTGACTCTGTTCTGCTTTTCTTTTTCATAGAATTCATACAGCTACCAATACATTAAGTAGCCATTGCTTACCTTGATATCCAATGGGTTGAATAATTTGGAGTCCCTGGGTGGAAAAGCATTTGGTATCATTATCTCTAAGTTGGTATTTGGAGACATGCTTGGTCCTGCACTGATAACCTTGTGGGGAAGAGGTGAAGAGTTCAACAGTTAGAACTTCAAGAAACAAAACCATACATATATAAATACAGAAAACAGCACAGAATGGGGTAGCAGCTGCTCTGTATGCTGTCACCAAAGTGGATTGTGCTAGGAGTGTTAACATCTTGTTCATTCATTCTGTGGGCTTGCTGAACCCTTCCCTCCTCCAAAGCTGATGACTAAGTAGTGCTAATCTGTGATGAGTACCTGAGGTCATACAGACTGCCTGCCAGGAGAGTGTGCAAAAGGAACTAGGAGAGATTTATGTCCAAACTCCTGCTTTTAGTCCACTGCAGACAAATTTGATTCTATTGGTACTCTTACAAGAAGCTCCTAACTCCTTTTTCTTACTATAATTACTTTTGAAGTGTTTCTGAAAGGAAGAAGTAGCCAGTCAGAACTGCTCTACCACTTTCAGTCCTGCTTGTGTTAGGAAATTTTTTTCTGATCATTCAGTGGAGAATTTGCCAGGCCAAAAAAAAAGTATTCTAAGAGGGATTAACAGCAACTTCCCATCATTAATGCACAAAATGGTGCCCTTGTACTCTTAAAAGTTTCCTTACTGACTGTCTAGACTGTCATTAGATGCACTAAACATTAACCTTCAAAACAAGGGTGACAGGGTTTACAAAGGAAAACTCTTACATGGAAAGTGAAGTTGATATTTTCCTTCATACATGTCACTGGTGAATCTCTCTCTTCTGCTCCATAAACAAATGAAGTTGGTGACACAAACCTACAATGGTTTAGAAATTGTTAATAAACAGAATTCCTATATATCATTAACATAAGTTTCTGCTTCACATTACCTCCAGTAAGACTGGTTGTAAGAAAACATCCAAGTTTGCTTTTAAGTAAATCTAGGAACATAGAAATCATCTGCCTTTGGAATGGAAACCTTCTACATTTGTACTCTTTCCTTTGAAAAAGGCAGATCAGGAAAAAGTCATAAATATGCACCCAAAGCTATGCTCCATGAAGGCCCCACAACAAACCCAGAGCATGACTCATGTTAAGCAAGGAATCTGAGGATCTGCTATGCTCTTATTAAACACATATTTTTGTAAAAAATATTCCACTTTTTAAAACATGTTGGTCTGTTCAGAGACAAGGCTGAAGCACCAGAGATACCAATGGTCTCCTCTCACAGTAGTGGGAAAAAACTCTTACAAGTGTCTAAGAGCCCAGGACAGCTGTGCTCACTCAGTCCCAGGATTTTTTTAGCTACGTCACACTTCTGCTTAAAAACTTTGTGAATTTAGAATAGTAACAAGACAACAGTTCTGTGGATGTGCAGGTAATACCAACTGGTGACTCACCCATGAGTATTTAACTCAATCTCATATTTTAGAGGTATAGATAACGTCAGCGTGTTATCCAGCAACATGCTCCCATCTTCATTTTTACTACAAAAATGCAAAGAGAGAAAAATCTGTATTGAAGGCACCATCATAAGTTATATACTATTTCTGTAAAAAATACTAAGCAGACCTTTCAGCTTATTAAAATAAAAATATTTAATTGGTAAGAACATGCCAGGCATTAATGCCCCCCACATTTTTTACAGGCAAAAACCTAGTTATTATTTAAATATCTATTACATATTTTTGATAGTTTTTCTTCCTCTATTTGATTTGCAGCCAATTTACTTCCTTGCAATCCTGCTTTGCTAAGCCTTTCCAGCTATCTGTTTTCCAAAGCTAGTACTATTTTTCATTAAGCAATTTTTATTAGCCTTTACCAGGTAGCATTAATGATGATGTTGAGGTCCTCTTCTGCTCTGGTTAATGAGCTTGCATCCAAGAGGAAACTATAATCCAGCTGTAGAACAAATAAAATTTTCCTTATATTAATTGATAGTGTATCTTGACACAGTTTCAATGCAAATATTTTATTAAGCTCATTTAGAATTTCCTTGCCCTAAAAAATTCAGAACTAAAGAAATACTTGCTTTTTGTATCTTCTAGTCCCTTTCTATTGACCTAACACATATGTCCATGGCATTAGTCAGCTCACTTGTCTAGAAGCCAAGCACAATCAGTCAATGCACAATACAAAGTTCCTGAATGAATTATTCCAGGGAGTGTTTAAGCAATTCATTTAAAAGTAGTAGGAGACATACAGATTATCTTACATGGTAAATTAGTTGGGAATGAAGAAGAGACCCAGAGATTTTTTTTCCCAACTATGAAAATCCTCATAACATATTTAAGGTGTTTCTAAAGCTAGGCACTTCATTTACAGCTTACCTTTGAGTTGTGATCCACATATAAATAGCCAACACTGCACTCAAGTGTCACTGCATTAATTTCTTTATCTAATACTGCACAATGTATCTGTTTTTCTTCCTAAAATAAAGGACAAGTTACTAATGATTAAAATAAAAAAGGTGTTTTTTTTCAGACATTTCAAATAAAATGCACACACTAAAAATGGATGCTTTATATTTTCCTGAACCAGGTGTTTGTTATTTCACTGCTGCCAATATCCAGTACGCCCATGATCACTTTAAATAACAGATTATATTGATTATTGTATCAGTTACTTCATCTGCTTCTTGCTTTTACTGAAGCTAAGGCACATGCACCAGGATCCAAACCCACTATGCTAAAAGCCAAGTCACAAAGGTGCATCTGGGGGATTCTACATGGAGAACAGTAATTTTAAAAAGCAGAAAGTGAGCACAATTACAATATTTTTATGAGCTTGTATATTTGGGAAAAAGATTCAATGAGATCTTTGTGATCACTAAAAACATGATCATCAGCCAAAAACAAAAGCTGCAACATCCTGCAAATATTTTTTTTTATCATTTATTTTAGTTGTTACTGAAAATATATAAGTCATCTGTATTGATTAAATTGCACTTGATTTAGGTAGCTAAGAATTTTAGATTTAGAAGTCTAAGAATTTAAAAATTGATGTTTTGGCAGCTTTTGATTAAGGGGCATAGGTTCAGTCTCTAAAGAAATTTAACAATTCATAAACATAATTTGAAAAACACCAGGCTGAAAAAGAAAAATATCAAAGGATTACTGTTTGAGATTTTCTTTTCCTTACCAATTCTAAAACTCGAATGTAATAAAGACCTTTAGGGATCTGAACATGGAGGAGAGTTTCATATGCATCATCTCCAACATTAAGCAGAGAAATGTTCAACAATAAAGTCTTCATACTTCCAACACCAAGGTACGTTTTCTTATCATGAGGCCTATAAAATTAATGATCATAATATAAATGGAAAGTAATTTTAGAAACAGCCTGTAGGCAAAGCTGCTCTTTGTGGTAGTTTCAGTTGGTTCTGACAAAGCTCAGCTGGAGGTGTAAGGGAAGGTTTTCCTCAGTTCTGTAACTAAGGCATGAGACCAGTTATTGACGGTCACCCCTTAAAGACTGATGTGGTTAGTGAGAGAGCAAGGAAATTGTCATCAGTCCAGCTGTGCTTCTGCCTTTACAAGCACCAGTCCTTTCCTTCACAGGCCAGAACAGCAATGTATCACTGCTACAGTACTTTCAGACATTACTTCAACATTCACTCTGCACCAAAGATGTGGGATTGGAGAGGGGCATAGTGAACACACTTCTCTTATGATCTATGTAATGTTCTATAATCATGTTACAAGTACAGACACCCTGTCAGGGGCTAAAAGTAAACTTCAGCTTGACATTAAAGTTTAATTAAGACTCGTAGAAAGGGTGCCTAGAAATAGACATTTATCAGATATTCTGGCTTGAAACCAAAGCATTAGTCACTGAACACCTTTGGGAAAGAAGCTGGCACTTATAAAAGCAACAGAAGGCAAAAGCACTGCATAAGCAGATAGGTTCCAAGACAAAAGCAAATTAAAGAAAAACACAATGTTAACATTTTGGTAGCTTGTCAAGTTTAGGTTAAATTGGAACGTTGTTTTAGCACTTATATAGCCACCACTCACTCCTCTTACCCACGTTAAAGCTAAGCTCATTAACAATATGCTGTCACAAAGATGCCTCCCAGCTTAACACACAAGCACACAAAAGCACCAGGTGCACATCTGGGACTACAACAGAGCTGAACTACAGCTTTTCCCTGGTAATCGTATTTCATTCTTCATTAAAAAATGCATGATGCAGACTAGAAACTTACAGAGCAGGCTAAAATCTAAGCAATTTAAACAAAACATGATAGTGTATACATGAAGACTTGTTACTCAGTAAATAAAGCATTACATCCCTATTTGATTTCATTCTTTTAAAACCAAAGGTGTTTCTTCTTCAAGGATAATGAATGCATTCTGTCAAGACAAAATAAATTATCACCTCACAGCTATCTAGTTTTTAATCGAGATTTTAGGGGCACAGGGTAATTTAAGGTGATACTTCACACTTTATCAAGATATTTAGACTATTTATTTACACTGCAAATCTGCTACTGCCTATGACATTAGGCACCAGTAGCAGATTTGCAGTGTAAATGTCATGTATGCTGTAATCTGTTTTTCTTTCTTAGAGCTTGGAAGTGCTTACAAAACTGCATTTCTAATGTCACAAATAAAAATGCTGCACAACCATTCTTTCTGAAAAGTTTTTGAGTCTTTAACTAAAATAACCATCCAGCCTAAGAAAATGAAAGGGCTTAAGACTAATGCTACAGGCCACAAGTCAAAGTGGGCAGAAAGATACTCATCTTACTCTGAAATCTATGAAGATGACAAAGTTTTTGCTCAGGATCACACAGGTGTGATTAATCTGCATTACATGTCTGTCAGCATCTTTTGATGACATTTTAGGTTGTTCAACCTAGTATTTTGATTTAAGAAGAATCAACTTTAAAAGTGATGAATGATACAAGAAAATCCAAGTTACATGTAAAATACCTAAATAGCTGAGATTCACAACAGGTACGTGTCCTCTTTTTGCTCACCTGTATTTCTTACTTTGAAGCAGAACAGTCAATAAAGAAAAAGGTTGTGTTGATAAAATACAACTTAAAACAGTGAAGTGGCTCTTCTATTTAAGAGTATTATATCTTTAATTTTATACTCCTGATTGAGACTTCATACAGTGAAAGTACATTATATCCATAAAGAGCAGCAGGGAAAAACAATAGCTTGTCAATTTTAGAATTTTAGTTATGATGTCTGCATATTGAGTATGCATTGTGGAGTGTTATCTTATCCCAGTTATATATGAAGTGTAGAACACAAATTTATGTTTCTGTTAAGATGTATTTTATGAGCTGTAAAATCTTCTAATTATGCAATAACAGTTCTCCAATCATATAGATTTCTGTTACATTTCCTGAAGATTTATGATTTATAAATAGTCTTCAATTAAGCACAGCCTTACTTATTTTTTTTCAGGGAGTCCTGAGAATTTGCAAATTACTGTTATTTATATACAAAAGATTAAGGAATAATTTAAATAAAATCATATTAAATCTTGTCCAAAAAAAATGAAAGCTACATTCTACTTACTTTGGAAAAACAACTTTTCCAGAAACTCTCAAGTCAGCTGAACAATTTTCTTGGGAGCAAAATCTTGCAAAAATAAACTGTAAAAGCCAAATAAAAAGGCACTTCAGTGTCTTATGCTTCCAATAGTGAATAACAGTATTTCCAGAGAAAGTAACCCACCACCTAGTAACTAAGCACCAGGAAGTGTCCAATAGCTCTTACTACTAACATACAATTCTATCAGGCTATGATTTTTCCTTTTCCAAACACATTCTGCACATCCAGGATAACAGTGAGGCTTTCCAGACTTAGTCTGTCACAGTGAAACCTGTGGGTGTATGTTCAGACAATTTTTACAGCAGTACATCAGGAGTGCAGAACGTTTTAGAAGATCCAGAACTGATGTCTGTGCAGTCTCTCCTGTAATACAGCACATTAATTTTTGCAAGAGTTTAATTACACAGCCCTTACTTATCCTACTGTTAGAAAGGTTTGATGAGAGCAGAGACACCATGATTTGCAGGTGTCTGAGCCTTGGTTATCAGTAAGTTACAGGGCACATTTATGTCACTGTATTCAACATCACCCTCTTTCTTTCTTTCTCTAGAACTCTGAGGTTTCTGAAACAAAATTTGGAATGAAAATGAGAAATCAAAGCATGCCATTTAAAATAAGCTTTTACATATCTCAGGAGTTCTGATGGCCAACTGTACCTCAGCTACACAAACCAGAGAAAGTTGAGTTGGAAGGGACCCATCAGGATCACTGAGTCCAGCTCCTGGCCCTGCACAGGACATCCCCAAGAGTCACAGCCTGTGCCTGAGATCATTGTCCAAATACTTCTGGAACTCAGGCTTGGTGCTCTGACCACTTTTTTGGGAAGCTTATCATTGTGAAAAGTTAAAAATTCAGCACATTCTGACTTTCACTCAAGTCAAAGTCTCTTAATAAGTTCAGATTTTTTTGGAAGAAAGGTAAATTTCATAGTTACTAAAGGATAAAGAATATACTCTTTCTTTCCCCTCACAGACTGTATTTGGAAACCTGCAGTACCTTTACAGAACTAATATTTCAACAATATTAACACTTCAAGATTAGTACCATCATGATTTTATGTATTTAACACAGAAATAATTTTAAAGTACAATTTTATATTGGAAAGTGACTCATGTATTTTCATAGTGTAGTTGAATGGATATTTCAAAGAGTGAATTTCATATATGGGTTCTAAGATATATAGTACTATTTATGCTGGCAAGTTCTCTGCACATACCTTTTTAATTTTTATATCATAATACAGATTGTATACAAGTTCTGTATAAAAAAATTTAGCAAAAAATCAGGCTTTTTTTAGCATTATGGTTTATTAATTCATATCAAGACACAATCCCTAGGTGTAGGTCTGGAAAATGCATTCTTTCACAAGCTGTGACTCAGTGAAGCTTTTTATCTGGAGATTAAAACATGAATATTTACTCACTGCATTGGGAAAAAAGAGAACTGACACACTAACCTTGCTTTTTATAACATCTTTTTCTTTCCTGCGTTGAAGAACAGGCTGAAGAGGTGGAAATTCTTGAACATTTCTTTTCTGTAGGATATGATGCCCCAGCTGATAACTCGCTTCAACATGGACAGGAGTCAAGATATCCCTTACATCTTTCTATGAAAATTGGAAACCTAATGAGTTAATCATATAAGACAAAACATGTATGCTTATGTTTTAACGTTACAAGGTTGCCCAGAACTCACTAAAACAGTAAACTCACTAAAACTTAATGTAAACTAATTCCAGACATCTTTGTTGCTAAAGGAGGCAATCAGAAATGCATAAAGGCATAACAGATGCTCAATGACAGCACCAGCCATTTCAGAATGGATGATTCTTCCATGAGGAGAAATCTCACTGAATAGTGAGCTTACTTCTGTCAATAAACCTGCCTCACACACCTACGAAAGGCTGCACTGCCCAAGTAGGAAAATAGACAACGTTGGCTAAAATGAAGAAAGTTAACCAGTGGAATGAGGCCAGACAAACCCAATGGGTATTTACATATGAAATCAAAAGGAGTTCTCCCACAGTACAACTAAATCAAGTAGTGACTGCATTTTAGTTTTCTGTCCCTTTGTTTCCCATTCTGCATTAAAAAGATTGAACTACTCAATAAATGACTATTTTGTACATGAAGCCTTGCCTGTGTAGGAATGTTCAGATCATAGCCCAAACTACCTTCTTGTGAAAACTAAACAGCTTGAAGCATCAACAGGAACAAACCTGATTAAATTACTCCCTAAGTGTAGGGGGTAGACTGACACTGATTGTCCTTCCACATGGCCACTATTTTAATTCTTATCTGCAAGCTTGTGTTGGCCAAATCACATATTATCTAATTTGTAATAATTTTCCACAAGGTCTTCTCTGCATCTGCTTTATATTACTTCCATTATACTAATTAGCTATTAATTAGCCTTTACTCAAAATACATAAAATTTATATTGTCTCTTGCAAGGACTGTACTTGACAGACATTCACACTTACTTAACTTCAGGAACTTCATACAAGTACAAAAACCTCAGTGGGTGGAAGGAGATGCTTATAACACTATTAATTAAGAATTGAAAAGAAAATTGAATTCTGTGGAGGAAAAAAAAAAACCCTAACGATGGATTATAGGAAGTGATGAGGCAAATCAATTCCTTCCTCCTACACAAATATCTGCTAATGCTGGTACAGCAATCTGTACAAGGTCAGCTGTCAATCACATCTCCCTTAGTTTACAAAATTATTAGAAAGTAAGTGGCAATTTGCCATTGCTCCTGCAAGCAACATTCACTTAGGTGCATCTATCAGTTGAGATGCATCTGGGAAATTTTCCAGTAGGTAACATAAGCTTTCCTTTCAGCCCTGAAGCTTTTATGATGAAGAACTGGCTTCTAATCATGTCACAAACAAAAAGCAAGGGAAACCAAGGAAGAAGAAAAATACTTTGAAGAATATTTCCCTGCAGGATTTTTTTGTAGCTGTAGAAAATAAAATTTATTTTCCAGCCTTTGTGCAAGATCAACTGCACAGTCACCTTGATGGATGTTTATTTCAAAAGGTCACAGAATTGCTACCTTGAGGATTTCAAAGAAAACACTAGGCAAACTAGTCCATTATTTTATTGACCTTATTGCCCCTTACATCTAAATATTATCTCTCTTCCCTCCTAGATAAGCTCTAACAGGAGAGAAGTCTATTTTTTGTGAGTTTAATAAAATGTGGTTCCTTTGTGTCCACTGATTTTTATTGTTTGTTGTGGTTTAGGACTTTCCAGTTTTTCCAAAATGTTTGTTTTGGAGGACAAGCTTCTAAAATTATGTGATGCAATTTTAAACAGAATAGGTTCTTTTGTAGCAGTCTGCTTTTCAAAGGAGAACAAATGATTTACAAAACAATACATACTGAAAACTAACTACATTACCCTCATAAATGCTGAATGATCTTTGCAGGCAGTAATGTTGCTGTAAATCTTTACTTTTCCTGAGATTGTATCATATGTTCCATTGGAGGAAAAATAAAATCTTGCTTGTGTATCCTCTTTTCTGTTCACATCAACACTCAGATTATAAAGCAGCACTACAAAATAAAACCCAGGGAAAATAAAGGTTATAAAATATTTAAGTGTTGCAATCTTAATGAATTTATGGTAGAAATTACCATTTCTGAGTCACTTCCATAAGTATATTCTGCAACATCCATTTTAAAATGCTCTGCTTAAAAACTCTGACATAAATCCATACTAAGAAAAACTTCCAGTACCCTGAAAATTGATTGCTTCATGGCTGTTCCCTGATACATGCATTTATATCAGGAATAGTTTATCAGGTTGTATTTATATTTTCTACCAAAAATCCGTTTATACAAAACCCACTTCAGTTAGAGGGCTGACAGTAACTTACAACAAACACTTAAGTCAATTAACACTGACAAATATTGTTTAACTTCACAGTTTTTTCTATGTAAGTAAGCATGAATTGCTATGATAACAAATTGTGAGCAAGTTTCAGAGCATAACAGATCTATTATTTCTAAAATTTTGCCAAGGGTTAGTTTATCTGCAATTTCTACTAGTACTTTTTTTAAATTAAGAAGTCTTATGTACAAATCCAGCAAGGGTGACCCAGTCTGATTGCTCAACTTTCAAAATGAATATGAGTTTCAAAAGATCTGATAAAGATCAAAAGACATACAACTTCACAGTTCATCACTGCATGTGTTCTCTGTAACACACTCCCAAAGGTTATTGTCTGTTCTCACACTGAAGAGTTGAGCAATTTGATTTTATATACCATGTACTTGCAGGGCTGTTTATAGTTTACAAATAGCACATGACAAATAGGCTAAAAGCACTCAGGCAATACAGTCAAATTTAGACAATAAGTGATATTAAATTAATTCACCATGAATAGATAGATACCACTTCTAGCAATACCAGTTTTTTGCCAAAAGCAAAATATGCATTATATAAAATACAGTACAAGATTTATTTTTCAGTAATTTTGGTGGGACTCCCTCTCTTTCACAAAATGCCCCACAATGGTAAGAGCAGCTGCTTGAGCTAGTTTGTGAAGGAATGTTTTTTCTCTATTGCTAAGTGGAAGGCAGCATCCTCCAGCAGTCCCATCTGGTTTGGTCCATGCCTGAGAAGATTGCTGTTAGAGGACATCTAAGGACATCTAAATATCACCCTTTTAATGCTTCTGTCTCTCCAAGTAACTCCAGGAGTTCTAGCAGGGATGTGCTGTTATTCCAAATTGAACAGAAGTGTAATGGCTTGATGTTAGAGGGTAATAATGATATAAAAAAGGTATCCATGTTTGCAGCTTTTCATTTTATACTGAAGTCAGATTAATGGTATATTAAATACCAGAAGCATTATTCTGTAAGTAGGTGCATTTGAAATGAATACGTATAGTGGATTATTTTTCCAGTAGCTTACCAATATAACCAGGTACCTCTCGTCCCCTATAGGTAAAGCATAACTTCAAATTCATACAGGTGGCAGGCTGCTCATTTTCCATGCAGTCCAAATTAGTTCGATTTATTGAATTAGAATGTTTTAAAGAAGCTTCAACAATTATCACTGGTTTTGTTCTAAGAATAGAAAAGAGTAACACAAATAATGTTCAGATAAAGCTTACAGAATCTGCAAAAACTAACCATCCCTGACAATCTATTTTTATATTTTAGAATTATAATTTTAAAGTTATCTGCATTTTTCAGATAGTTTCAAATAGTTGTACGCACATACTTTTTTACATCAAAAAGTTACAAAACTATATTTTCGTTTTTTCAACATGTTTACTTAAATGTTTAATTTGTAGAGCCTTCTAGATTGAAGTTGAAGATATCAAGAATATAATGAGGTTAAATTAAACTGCTGAGACTTAATAAATTCCACTAAAAAATAGAGTTAAATTGTATAGTCTTCAGAAGTACTGAAACATGGCAATCTTACCTCAGCACCACAGCAGAATCAGAGAAAAATGCACCAACTGCTACATCTGCACAAAAAGAATGTATCAATAAGCAAAATTTGTCAACAGGAATTACTTCCTAGGTACAAGCATTTTATAGCATATTCACCTTCTGGTGACTATTAAGACACCATTTGTCTTTTATTTAATAGAAGGGATATATGAGGATTCAAAGATAGTTCCTCAAACACTTGTGCACTGTCCATAAATGCTGCATGCTAATTTGCTGGACTTCCAGATATTGGTAATGTGATGATTTGATTTCTATTCCATATTTAAGTGGTTGATACTGAAGGACAACTCAGCTAAGTAGGAGATATTTGCCTTTTTCTTCATCCAGATATTCAACATTGCTATACATGCACATACATACTAGTTTTTATATAGATAACTGATTTGCTTATGTCTATTATATGTATGAAATTATACATAGAGAGAGAGAAGTATTTCTTTTATTCCAAACAAACTGAAACCTATTCATGCAAGAAGGGAATACAGACAATAGATATACCTCTCCAATGAGGCAGCAAAAGTGAATTGTCAGATGAGGATGTGACTGCCAGATTAGTAACCAACAGCTGACCTGTGAGCAGACTACTTGCAACCTGCCTTTTAGGCCAGCATTACAAATTAACTTGGATAGCATTTCTGTGGGCAGAGCCAGAACACACAACATGGCAACTTTGTGCTTTTACATCCTCAAGAGCAGGACAGACATACTTGACCTAAGACTTATCTGGAAAATGTCAAAATGTTTGGATGGTATGTATAAAGCAATTACTATATTCTTGGCACCAAGTTAGCACTGCTTTGTCATGGCCACAAGAATTCCACAATGGTCTTAGCTCAAAGCCATGAGCCCTAAGTGAGGTTAAAGTATTGTTCAATCAGATTGAGAGTCAAGGAGCCCATGACTCGTGTCAAAATGCAGACTCTGGGAAGGCCAGCAATATATTTAGGTTAGCATACTAGCCTGGACAACAAACATGCTTCCAGTGCCCAAAGCAGCTCATTGTGACATTTGTAGATGAGACATCTGCTTTAAAGATATAAATCACATTTCTCTTCCCCTTGTGCACTATGATCTCACTATTACATTGTTCTCAGTCCTTAAATAATAGTTAGATGACCGTGAAAACTGACTGCCTGGCCTCAGTGTTACCTCTTCTTTTTTATTCCCAAAATACGAGATGTGACATGTCATCTCAGTAACAGATTCTGCTTCTGTTAAAAGTATCAAGCAACACAGTAGGGTTGTTCCCTATGAATTTTTGTTCTTTTAAAAATTAAAAATAAACAAAGTTAATTTACCTTGATAGCCATTGTCATCTACATCAATGCCACTTGATATGGATTGTCCAAACATGCTTAAAGAATTACTGACTTCTTGTCCTTGTATTCTCTGAGGAGAAAAATGTAAAAGAGAAAATTATTCTTGCAAAGCTCATCTCCGAGTTACAATTTCCATTGAAAAATGCTAGCAGAACAATCATGCTGCTGAACTAAAATCCCATAAACCATTTTAAAGCTCCCAAAACAATTTTTTTCCCTCTTATAGGTTATATTATGACTGGAAATCACAGACCACATAAAAATTTTCTGAAGTCTTTTCATGTAATTCAGATGGTCAGACCGTTAAATAAAGGGAAAACCCTCTCAGATTTAAACTTGAGGTTTTTCTGGATTGGATATTTTGCATTGAAAAAACATACCTGTGAAAATGATGGTGTTATTCCATCTTTCCTGCCATTGTATATATAAATAGCCCCTTTTTGATCTTCTTCTTGTGGAGCCCCAATTGCCACATCTGTGGAAAAACAATTTGGCCATGATCATTGACTAGGAAATATGACCACTGAACAGTTGAAGAAATGCAAATCTTGGCGCTTGCAATGCCAGACCAGATTTACTTGCCTGAATTCAAAGGCAATGTTGAACACAGATATAAAGCAAACAGAAACAGTACAGACCAGCTCAGTGATTCTACCTTAATTACTGTGTGAAAAGCAACAATCAAATATTGCCATTTTGATAAAGACAAAGTTTATTTCTAGCAATGCTAATTTCAACTCTTAAGAGGTTAAAAGGTTATCATGAAAGAAGGCAAAATTGTCTTTAAAAAATGAGGAAAAAACAAGCCTTGTATTTCTCAAACAGTGATGATTTTCCTGCTCTTTCCACATGGATTAAGTCACTGAAACACAAGTACTCTTGTTACAGTGCCCAAAATGAACCATTTATTTTTCTGTGAAATGTCCATAACAGTTAATAATATGCTTGGAAAGGCATTTAACAAGGAAATGAAAGTAGCTGGTTGGTACAAAGGGATATGTTTCATGTCTAGATGACCTAATCCCAGAGGGGTGTGGCAACTCATAACAAACTGAATTAATGTACCTACTCACCAGTGCACCCTCAACAGCCCTTACAAAAAACTCCCATGGTTCAAATAGCCAGAGGTTGTTAACCAAACAGTGAAGGGAGGGATGGGGAGATTATTTACACCATCTTGAAAGTCCCTATTAATAACTGGGAACTTCCATTTACAAATAAGCAAAAACTGAATTATCTGCAAATCAGAAATACTTTATGCTGCACTGAACCAAAATCACAAGAAACACAAAGCCTTTGACTGTTTGGTTTTACAGAGCAATTCTCTGATTGAATTCACGTTGACTGAATCCATATTGTGGTGACTAAGCCACAATAAAGCTCATCTCTCTACCAGTGAGATGAAATGGGGCAGTCAAGTTGTGCCTGTTAAAATTACACACACATTCTTGAGGTCAGATTCTACACCAACACACACACCATTATCTTTACAGGGCTGATACTGATGGTCTACATCATTGAAGAAGTTGGCTCTGCTCTGTTTTTTAATTAATACAGAAAATGCTTTGTATTACCCAATTTCTCTTTATATTTTGCTTCCAGCCTTTTTCTTACATTTTTTCCTATTGCCACCCTCCATATTACATCCACTTTTTATTTCAACATTACCACAGCAGTCTCTCAACATGAAGATTGTTTTCAAAATCCCCATGTATTTAGTATTTACTAGTGACAAAGAAGCAAATTTTGACTCAATTTTTTTATGATTGTTACATAATTGTCAAATTGTTCCCCAACCTTCATCTTAGATATTTAACACAGGATTAATGATTCCATTTGAGGTCCAGCACCAAAAGTTACAGATTATACTATCACTATGTTCATGCTCTTCATTAGACAGAAGCTAGTCCCTTGGTGTTAAATGGCAATAACTGTCAATGACTGTGAAGCAGCTGTATTTCAAGTCAGAGAAGAAAAGTCAAGTCCAAAACCAAAAGATTTCTCAGACTTCCATAATCATTCTGTTTGTCATGACATTCCACTGATCAGAGAGAATTAAACCCAACAGGTTTTCTTTGTATTCTTACCTTCAAAGCCATCATTATCTATGTCTCCTAGATTGGCTATGGACTCTCCAAACCTTGCTGCATATGAGTCACTCCCGCTGAGCTCTATGTTCAGCTCTACCATCTTTGCTTCCTGAAGGAAAACAGTCAATGGCACATTAATGGAATACTACTCAAAATGTTCAAAGTGCCTTAGATACCAATATATAACCCTACCAAACTCCTTGTAGAAGCAGGTATTTAGTGTAAGAATAGTAAAGTGATGACACTTTCACTTCTGAACCTTAGAAAGAATAAAAAGAAGCCTATTCTAATGCATGATCTGCCCAGTCATGTCGTTTGCAAAACTGAGGAGTACCAGTCTCTTTCCTAACTGGTACCAGTAACTGCATGCAAATTTTTCATTCCTTGTTTGCTTCTGAAGGGTTTGGTAAGTTGCTCTTCAGATGGCAGTTCAATAGGAAGCAGGAGTGGAGAAGAGTTTGGAAAGTGGCTGCAGTGGCAAGCTGTCACCACCTACAGCTCCTCGGAGAGGAACCCTGTCTCTCTGCAGTTCCAACCCTGGTGGGAGTAACTGTGCTACAGCCAACACTGCAGCCTTTGGGGGTGTGCTGTGCACTCCTGCTGGGGCAGTCATCACAGCTCTACTGCTGCTTTTTCCATATCTGGAAATATGGGGTAAGAAGAGAGGAAAACTATTCCTCCTAGCCCATTAAACCAGAACGGCTGTGTTACCGTGTGTTTTTAAGAGAAAATACTTACAGAACCTGAATTAATATAGACATAAACTCTTCCCTCTTCTCTGATGGTACTTTGCATTGGAGCACCAACTAGTAAGTCCGAGAAGCCATCTGAATTCAGGTCCACAGCACAAACTGCAGCTCCAAAGTAAGAACCAAGCTGTGTGCAGACAAGAAATCATCATTATTTTTGAAGTTTGATGAAGAAGCGCTAGGAGTTATAAGGTGCAGAAAAGTAATATGATAGATTTACCTTTTTACCTCTTAGTTCAAATAGAATATTTAGTTGCTCCCCATTGCTAAAAATATATGCCTAAAAGGAAAATACAAATGGAATTCAGCAAACTGTAATCTGAAACACTTCCCAGTGCTTTCTCTACAGCATGTGCTAAAGAATCAGCAAAACAACGCACAACATCACAAAGTACAGCTATCTCCTGCACCTACCTGCATCTTCCTTGGACATCATACCTCACATCAATGTTATCCCGAGTGCCTACCCTAATTCCTTATTCAGCTTTTCCCCCCCGAGAAGTCATATCTGATACTTGTCTTTAATATATTAATCTAAATTGGAAGATCATGTGTTTTTGTGAGGTTATAGTCTTTAAGCCAATATTATAGACAATTCCTTACTTTACCAGTCTGCTCCTGCTGGGGAGCCCCTCCAATTACTTCTGTACTGGATGGTGATAGAAAATGTCCAGCTCCAACAGAATATCCTGCAAATCAGAAACGCACTACTCAATACTGGAAATGCTATGTAACAAAGAAAGAATGGGAGCACACCTTATAAAAACAGTCAACACCATAAATTATCATGAGTCTGACATTCAGACCTCATGCAAGTTAGCAGTGAAAACAATAGAAACTTACTCCAGACAGTAAGTTCCATCAAGCAGGAAAAAGTGTCAGAAACACTCATTTCTTCTCAAGAACTCAATTATATGCCATATTTCAAAAGACAAAATAAATTGCAAACACCTTCCATTAATGCATATTCTGCAATTGTTCAGTAAGTCCCTACTATTAATACAAATGAAAATTATCCAAGTGCTGGAATGTGGAAATAATTGATTCAACTGTTACTCTTTGACTATTATAACTGGATTAAAGAAAAATTAAATGTAGTGCTACTTCTATGTGCACATACACACGCAGAGCACCATGGACACACACATGAAAATGTCGGGAACAAATTGCAAAGCCTCATTATGCAATAAGAAAACATTACATCAGCTTTTGTAAATAAATCTACATCACAAAGCATTTCTGTACGTGGAGAGAGATCACAAACAGGACCACATTTTGGTGCAGACATCCAGACACAGAACTGCAAAACAAAGGCTAGCACCTTAACTTGTAGCTACACAAGTCATCCTTACTCTTTCCAGAATACATTACAGCTCAGTTGAAACAGGGAAGACAGAGAACTTATTCCATTACTCTTGCATTTGCTGAATGACTGCCGATGTTCACAGCACACAGAGAAAAAAGAAAAATCATCTTGGACAGATGAGAACAAACTTTGAATCTTTCATCTGTGAAGGTAACTGCCTAGAATTCAAGTTCTCACTAAGTCACCTTTTTCTTTTCATATTTCAAGCTAAAAGAGATAACAGAGTAATTTATCATTTGAAGGTCAACACCTAGTTTTTATTTACTCAACAAAAAATTAAGGATGCACCTCAATTTACCTCCTCTGACACTTACTTTCTAGTTATTTTTTTTTACTAAAGTAAAAACACTGCTAATTCTTAAGGACTTCTAAAAAAAGTCAAGCATACACAAAAATTACAGTAATCACATAAAAACCTCATTTTTCTCTAATGGTATTAAAATATTTGGCAGGGGAAGGGGAAATCACAAAACTGACACTTTGAATTTAAAGGCATAGAGAAATGAAATTTTATTTCCAACTTCATTGTTTTCTCCTTTTTATCATCACTACAGTTTTTCAGTTTTCTGAAATGTTACTTGCCCTTCTCAGATTTCTAAAAGAAACTGTCTTCTACTTTATGATTTGTTTAAGGCAGTTAAAGTGACTACGGTTACTTTTTCATCAGGGCCAGCTGATTTGAAAGACTGAATAACTTTTAAAATTCCTTTTATAGAAGCCAGCTACTACTCTCCAAGAGACTCTGAAGTAGTCAAGAAAATATTACCTACTATTATGTATTACAAAGATCCAATTTCTTTCTTTCTTTCAGTTGTCTGGTATATGAACACCTTTGTTTCTTCCAACTTATGGAAAATGCTACAATACTACTGCACTTCCTATAGTCTCTAGTTTCTTCATTATTATTCTTTAACAGTTTAATGAAAGACATAAATAAAGATACCAATGTCTTGCTCCCTACCAGTGCAAGAGCAGAGTAAGTAGATAGTAGAGGAACAGAGTAAGTATTCACATGCTTGAATTACACTCTGGTCACAATACACTTCCACCACTTGGTAGGGATAATTTTATTCATTACTTAAGGGAGCAACAAGCTCAGATGTCTCAAAAAAATAATTTGGTAGTAGAATTAACAAGGAACAGATTTTTGTCTTCAATAATTACAAAGATGGGACAGATGCTGAGGGAGGGAAGGAAGATACCTTTAAATCCGTTCAACCATACTATGGGGTTTCAACCACATTATGAGGGAAAGGAGCAGAGGTTAAAGTAGCATGAAATTGCAAAATTCCTGGTTTATCACAGCTGCTACTGTAAAGACATACAGATGAGTTAATGGTGCCCTTCTTCACTTTCCTGTAGAAGGGCAAGTTCAGAAGACACATGGCTCTGCTGAGCCAACATGCACCAGATCACTAGAGTGAAACAAACTCCAGCTGATTTCAGGTTCTGGATGGTTTTTATCCATTTGCCTGGACCTGATTTCTGGCTGTCAATAATTTGACTCATTTATTACAGAAATTCTCATTCTTATACTCGTAGAATCAGAAATCTGGAATTAACTTTTTTTGTCTAGACAGGTACAGTATTTTTTTCTGCTGATTACTATAGGAAAGCTAGAGCTTTGCTTTCTTTGAAGCTCTTATTTTGTCCTGTGAAAGGTTAGAAGTTCTACTGGCTGACCCTAGGGATCTGGGTGTCTGATCCCCTTTTACCAGACAGTCTCTCTTCTGCTTGTCTTTCCCACAGAGTCGCTGTGGCCTTTGCAGAACTGAATTCTGAAGTTTTAGTTCACTGTGTTTCACAATAGCTATTTCATAATGTGACAGCTTCCTATTGTCAGAGGAGTGGAATCAGAAACAGGAAATGTTTATCCACGTGAACCGGAGCTTTGAAAGGGAAAATGCCAAAACCAATGGTCACAAGCAAAAATATTCTTGCTTAGGAGTCCAGGAAGGACAGATGAGCTGTTCTCAGTGTAGTGAGAACATTGAAGTTGCTGTTGTTTTTTTAGCATAAACCTTTCCAAACTGTAGCACTAAATTCAGCTAGTTACTTGGCTATGGGTACATGAGTAGAACTTCACGGCTTTGGTTACAGACATGATGTTTGCCTTCTCAGTCAGATACCCAGACTAAGATATGTTTGGAATAAAGAAGAAAAAAGATAACCATCGGAGGAAAGTTTGTTTCTAAAGGTCATAGCATACGTCCCCTTATTGACAATACAATTAAGAATTGCTTGCTTGCAGCTTTCATGTAAAAATCTTTTTATATTCCTGTTATATGTGAAACCACTGTCCTTCCATGAAAAAAGAAATTCTTGGCAGCATTTCAAACTTGACTGAAATGAAAACCATTACTAATCAGAAGGATCCATACCCTTCTAAATCAAGAAATGGTTAAAAGTCAGTGGTGAGATGATAAGAATAGAAATTCACTGTTCGAGAAGTTTCCTCATAAAAAGAACAGAGGGGAAGCCTTATCACTATATAATATTTAACAAAATCAGAACACATCTTTAGAACTGTTGCTTCTGAGGTTAATAGTGAAAACAATGAAAAACACTGTGCACTCCCCCCAAGACCAGCTATTTAGCTTATATTTTAGTAAAGTGTTAAATGTTTTAAATACCTAGATAACTGCCATATTTCACTTCGTTTTTTGAATCTGTGTAATAGTGGATTGTATTTGCAGTTGTATTGTATACAAAAACAGAACCAGTCCAATAGAATGATCCAGGGGCTCCCATTACAATTAAATCCTAAAAGAAAGTAAAAAAACACAGCCATGTTATTCACATTGAAATATTCACGAAAATAAGCAAAGTAAGTAAAATGGTCTTTAGATCTCCTGTGAATTCTATGAAATGCTACTGGAAATGCATCTGGCTCAGCACTGGGGTTTAATACTAAATGACAGAAAATATTCTCCAGACTTCATAAAAATACCATTATTAAAAGCTTTAAACTGTCACAAAAAACTACAGCAGGAATCAAGATATTCTCTTCTCAAAAGAGTTTTTTGGAAATTACAATTTAAGGGTGGAATGGAGATTAAATAATATAGAATATTACTCTGTAAAGCAAGACGGTAAGCAATATAAATGTTACATCAAATAGATTGAAGAGAATAATAAAATTTCACCCTCTGCTACAGCCATGGCCTTTTTCCAGATGAAAAATAAATTTGGATTTAGTAAGGTGTAAAAGTATTCTTGGGAATAAAAATTAAAGTCTTACTTGGGAATTATCATGCAAGTCCTAGCAAGATTCAATTAAAAATAAATTAAAGAGTTATTTTTCCCACCTACAATAAAATACAGCATTGATGTTTGCATTTGCATATCCACTTTTAGATATTATACATAAAAGTAAGTATATAAACAGAGACACTTGGTATTTTTAATACACACCTTAATGTAAAAACTAGACATTCCAGCTTGGCATGACCCATGGCTTTCTCCAAACTTTCGTGCATGATCTGGGAATGGGCAATAAATATTAAAAAGAATGAGAAGCACATAGTTCCAGCATTTTGTCACCAGGCTTTCAACAGAAGCTGAGACAACTTAGGAAAAAAAACAAAACAGCACATCCCCCAGAAAGTTGGTTTTCAGTTCTGTAAGAAAACTAAAAACACTGGTTTCCACTATGTAGTCTTTAGGTGCAATACAGTGTTGTAACAAACTCAAAACACTATGTATCACTTGATCACGCCTGCCTTTGAAATATTCTGACTTTAAAAGCTATACTTTCAAAATGGTTCTACAAACAAAACAGCCAAATAGCTTGAACACCACATGTGGATACTCTTCCACTCCATCCTTTGGGCATACTCTGACAGGCTTATGTATCTTGACTGAACTTGCCCTGTGCTCCACTGGTGCCATGAAGGGTTTGTGTTGTGGCAGTCTTAGATATACTGCTTTCATCCTAGCAATCCAACACAGTCCCAGCTGTGTTTTCCTGCAATTCTTTGCTGACTGCCTGCCATCAGGGTTCCCTTCATTCCATACATAGATTTGTACACTTAAAGTCTCCAAAGATAAAAAACATGATTTCACCACCCCTTGTAACAGTCTCCAAAGCCAGTAGTGGGACATTTGATAGCATTATTCTGTCTGCCCAGAAAGATAAGATTGTCAGCTGATCCTTGCATTGGCAAGGCACAGGGACATGAGATCATTTTCCTGGGTGGGTGGTAGATAAGAATGGGAAAGCATGAATGGAATAATTTGATAGATTCAAGTCTTGACTCTTACTGTGCTCCTTAAGTTCTCTGAGGAAGAACCCCTGAAGGTCTCATGCTACAGCAGCAGCCTTGGCAGAAGGCAAGGACAAGGCCATGCACTGTCAACCTTTGTATCAAAGGCTAAGGAGCAGATGGCAACAATCACTTGCAGGTATTTCTGCTGCTCTGCTGTGAGACTCTCTAGAGCAATGACAAGAATAAAGGAAGGAAAGATGTCCTCTACTGGCCTGGTTTTGAGGAGCACATATCCTTCAGCAATGCAGTTAGGGAAAAAACTACTCTGATGCCCTGTTACAATTATATTTCTTGCCTTTTGAAAGCAGGTTTTCTTTGAAGTGATAAACATCTTTGCATCACAAACTGGGCTCATATCATCAGCACTCACCCTCCAAACCTTTGGCTGCAGAACACCTACTCAGAACACATCACAAGCTTTTCATAAACTCTGCACCATTCAATTGTGTAGCTCACCCTTCCCTACAAAAGGACTCAAGCCTTTTGCTTACCTATATAGCATGGGCATATTCTTCTGCTCAGCTCAGTTCGAAAATCAGGAGGGATGGCAAAACAAATACCATGTGGCAGTTTGTGCTCATTTTTGACGTAAAACACATTTTTCCATCTATGTCCACAAGCCTGTGGATATAAAACAAACACAGCATTTGACACGGAAGTCTAAGAAAGCTGGCTGCAGTCTGACACACAGGCCCAGTGGTTAATACATACAATGATAGATCCGCCCTCCTTTGGTTGCCTCGATAAGCTGACACCCAGCCACTGATTATCCCGCTCCTCCAAACACGTCTTCCCACAGCGCTCGCCACTGGGATGGCCTAGGAGACAAAGACCAGTGCTCTGAACAGAGGGACAAGGTGAAGAACATCATGGTGGGTAAGAGGAGCACCCAAGAACTCTGCGGGGACAATTCAGCAATTTGGGTGTGGTGGATCTGACCTCTGTCTCACACAGGTCATGTAGGCTTTTTTACTTTCTTCTTGTGCAAAGAAGATTGTGGGTAGCTAAAGGGAATATACCGGTTCTGAACACGACAGGCCAGCAGTGAGGATGGACTTCTCCATCATTACTCAGATAGGAAGTGACATTATACTTAATTCTGGGGAAGGGCTGTCCCTGTAAGTGCTCTTCAGCCTAAATGTAAGAAACACAACTAATACCTGTGAGTGCCACCAAAAGTCTAGCCCAAAGTAAACATCTCTCCAACTATGTGTCTATTGGTAGCAGACCTTAAAACAATCTCTACTGCAAATAGCAATCAAATGAATGTTGTGTAACTGCCACCACTACTGGAGATGGCAGATCATTACCTATGCGTGTCCTGCATGCTTCTTTCATTGTTGCAATTATTCACTAACAGATCTTAGTGGTAGTTCTTAATAGAGTTTTTTCTTAAAACCTTGAGAAAACACACTGAAATGTCTTCTAACTGTCCCACAGCCCAAAAGGCTACAGTATTGCCAAGATAGAAAACATTTTCTTTCTTCTGGAAAGTAGTAGAGATCCCCACAGTAAGGAGAAGCTACACATTTATTCTAAGTTATATAAAGGAAGTTTTTAATTTTTAAGATGTTTGTATGAATAAGCATTAATCAAATTGCTGAATCACTATTTTCTATGCATCAGCATGATAGTTTATGAAAAAAACTTCTTATAAAATAAGGAAACACACTAGGTCATTTGAACAAACTCTTTTGCATAATTTTAAAAACTTTCTCAGATTGAATACAGCTACAGGTGAGCACAAAATGTTTGAGGTTTAAGGGTTAGTTTAGTTACCCAGAAGAGGATGACAGTACAAACTAATGCTGATGGGGTATTTTTTGCATGGAAAAAAGCCCCATAAATCACACCCCACACCTTCTCACCCCTCGCCCCACCAAAAAGCCTGCAAAAATTAACCCACCAAACAAAACACCTGTGCTGAGAGCAGAACTGGCATTTATTACTGTCCAGTGCATTAGAGAGTTTAAATGAATACATAGATTATCCTATCAGCCAATATAAGAGAAGTGAACGTCCGTGTACTGAATATATACTGCTTTTCAGAAACAAGTGTGGAATTTAGTTTCAGAACTGAATTTTTGAGTAATGTAATGGAAAACTTCTCACTTCCTAAGGGAGACATTTCCATGGTTTACATGAATTATAGAGCATATTAATCTGATTGAAATCTCCCCAGAAAAGAAAACTCCAATTCACTCCAATAAGTAAGAATTAGTCCTCCTTTAAATTGCACAAGGCACTTCTGGTAAATCCCTTCTAGCAATGCATTCCATCCTCTTCTAACAATGACTTACCTGGGACTTGCTTGTATGTGGATTTGCAGGAAATGGAAGAAGTAGAGAAGACCAGGGCAAAAAATTTAGACCCCAAGAGACTGAGAGTTTTTATCAGTAAATCAAATAAAACCAGACAATGATGATGTGAGAGATGAGTAAGTTCAGCCTGTCTCAGTGTTTCCTTCCTGTGCCTCTTTCAGAGGTTTGTAACAAGAAAAAGCACCACCATTCCTCAACACTCATTGGACTGCATTCCCCTTTTCCTTTGCTCCAGTATATATTGATTCAGGATTATTCTGGCCCTCTGCTGACATGCTGCCTTATGTTTCCTCTCTTTTTCTGACTGGCAAGTATTCAACCACCTTGAAAGTACACACTTTTGTGGGAGAGAGAAGCAAGAACTTGACATCCAGACACACTGATGAGTCCCTGATCAGGGTATGACATTATAAAAGCTTTATCAAATGAGAAAATGCAGTATTATACACAAGCAACAGAGCAGCACTGCATAAGCTCAAGAGGACACGGCAGCTTGGTTGCCTCAGGGAAAAGGAGCACGTGCTTATCACAAAGTCACTGAGAAATAAGTAATTGCCCATGCCTGTGTACATTACACAGCTGGAAGATACACTTCTGCTATAATCCCCTCTGAACAGATCCACAGAAACAATGCAACCACAGAAAATATAGTCATAACTTATAAAGCCACTTCTGGGTTTGGCCTCAAGGATCACAATACAGATGTTTGAAATGTCATCTGAGAAACCAGTTGTATATAACTTGCTCCAGTGTTTTCCATGCCCAACAGCCTCTCATCACCCATTTTATCCTCCCATAACTCCTCTGGTCCTATTGCTAACTGATGAAAATGATGAAGTCTGCTGCAAAGGCAATAAGCTTTCTGACATCTCCTGCTCCTAGGTGTCAGGGCCTCAAAGTCTATTTTTACTCACCCAGGAAGTATTTTCTGTTTTCACAGACATGAAAATGACTTCAAATATCAGACATATTTCAAATGACTTCAACCTCAAACATTTTAAATGATACCTGTTTCCATCCTTGTGTAACAGACCTAGGTCCAGAAGATCCCATGTTCCTTGGAATAAATAGTATGGCTATTTGAAAGAGGTCACTTGCAATGTATGAGCAGTGCAAGCAACATTAAAAAGCCACACTACCAAAACTCAAAGTTACTGAAATCAAAGTTGAACAGACACAGCTCTGTCTTTGGGGAAAACCATTAACTGTTCACTTTTCCATTGTAACGATTCAGCTGGGGGAGCTAGAGGGCAATTTGTTCACAGGTTAATTGTAGCAGAGACTTAAAGGAAGGGAGCAAGACTGAAACAGCAGGCAGTTTTCTGGCCTTATGTAAAACAGTACACACGGAATTTACTGCATTCATTTGTGACTAAAACTAATATTTTCTTTAGACTGGATGGCAAATTGCACAAATTATTTCCTATATACTTTAACCAGTCAATCACCGTTTCAAATCAGACAGCAGTGCTATTGAAGAATTTCTGTAACATTTTATATGTCCAAAATTCAATAGGTCAAAACATAAGGAACTTTGTGTAAATTCCTCTGCATTAATCTGTGAGTACCCCTAACTGATGCGAGCAAGGATTTGACACTCAAGACGAGAAGATGGACACTTAGTGCTTCGACCTGAAGCACTGTATTTTGTACTTGTGCCTGAAGTTTGATTACAAGCCTCTGCATCTAACATAAGCCATTATTTAAAAATACTCCAAATACAAATTAATCTGCAGTCTAGAACACTTGACATCTTAAACAGAAGTACTAGTACTCAAAAAGAGACTGAAAAGTCTTCTGTTCATCTATCAGAGAGAGATTTAAAAGTGCCAATGAGGGGCTAGGAAAACAGAGACTTGCTAGCATATCTCATTACTTTTTTCAGCTCTTAAACCAGCCCAGGGCCTGCAACATCTTGAAGAACAATAACATTCTTTAAAGTATGTCTGGATGAGTTATCCCAGATGCTGTGATGATTGCAGCATAAGACTGCTCCCAGCAGCTCTTTTACTACTGAAGAAGCAGATAGGAACTTGTGACACATAAAAAGACAACAGCAGTTTTGTGTGATCAGAGGCTTCCTAATTGTTCATGAATCCTTCATTAATTAGTTATGCCAGTTTCAAGGCTACTTTAGCGAAAAGGAGCGACAAAGTATTTTAACATATTTGTATCTCTAAGTAATTCACACCCATTTATTACAGTGCCCCCACATTTGGAAAGCCACATCTATTGCCTGTTATCACCTATACTTTTTCATGACTTATAATTAGAAAGTTACCACCTCAAAGATGTTTTTACCAGAACAAAATGCGAGTTCAACTATTTAAGAGCAAGATAGCAACACTTATTTCTCATTGTGCCTGTTCAGCAGTGCAATATATTGCCACACATTTTTCTAAGGAAATTCCCTATTCTATGAGATCAGAACCCAAACTCGAATGAGTTAGATGAGAGTTAATCAAGTTCAGCTTTGTAATTCCAAGTTCCCCTGCATATTTCTCTGACCTCAGATACTATACCACTTCATTCACATCCCATGGACTACAGCTGCCTTTGGCTTCTTCATTGACCTCAATGACCTGTTTTACAATACAGCACTTCTTTTCAGCTTCTATTTAACTTCAGAAATACTACAGGCAAACCTTAGTGATGCAAAGATGTCATCTAGCAGTAATGGAAACCTAGTTTGCAAAAATATCATGTGGTATCACTGTTGTTTTAAAAAGTATGTTGTGCAACCTGCAGCCTTTAATTCTGGGAATAGAGGCCATGTTAAGCTAAGCCTTTGGAACCACATAAACTTTTTCATATACCTGTTGCCTCCTTTCAATTGGAACCCCTTACACTATTGAAGAAAATCCCATCATATTATTTCTTTAGAGATTTTGTTTCTCCATTGGCTAAATGAGCAAACTGAGAGCCACTGCAGATGTTTGTAGGTTTCAAAGAACCTGAAACTTTCAACCCTTCTTTTATTTCCCCCACACAGTAAAGGACTATTTTTATTGACTTTTAGCATATGTTACTTCACCATTTTAGTTGACCTCTTAGACTTTTTGCAAGCCTCCTCATAATAAACAGGCAGTCAGAAAAAAAAAATCTCTTTGTTATGTTTAACTTTTAAACAGCTATAGTACCGGAATGAAATTAATCAACAAAACTCCGAAAAACTACTTGGCCTGGTATAAATTTAATTTCCATTCTTTCTAGCAACAACTGCTTGTCTATTTCTTATAGGACTACATAAAAAACACCACTGAAGTACCCTAGGTTTTGTAGACCAGTTACAAAATGAAACTCTTATATTGATTTGTAGCCAAAAAAAAAAAAAAAAAAAAAAGGCTAGAACCTGTCAGTTCTAAGTATTATGCACAGACATGTAGAAAAATAATTGGTTTAGTATTTTTTTGGTTACAGAATGCTGAGCTCCACCCTGACAGCCACCAGTTCATGGTGTGCTACTGCTTTCAAATATTTTGATAGCCTTTTTCCCGCGCTGCTTCTTACTGGGCGATGTGCTCATAACGGATGGGATACTCTTGGTCGGAGGGTGACAGAGTACAAGGGGAGGAGGATTCTCTCATAGCACACAAATAGCGTGAACAGCACTGTATGCAAGTGGGACAGGAAGAGAAACCAAAGTAATTCACACGTGTTCATGGCAACCCAGTGCAAAGCCTTCCCCTTTTTAACAAGTATCAAACGCTTGAAAGTTGAGTAAGTGCAGCCAGTTACATCTCCTAAGTATAGAGACTGTGGAGATAGAGAGAAGTGAAGTTAAATGAATAACTGTTCAGCTGAAACTCCAATAAATCTGCAAGCAGGGAGAACCTATCAGCAAGACAACTGTGGTTCAGTTACTTCAGGGTGACTTCTACAAAGAGAATGCTTTGCAGGAGAAAACAGGATTTAGGCACATACTTCCACCCTCCCATCCCTGCGCTTATTACAATCACCCGCTGCCCTGAAAGCTACACCAGCTCTTCTCCGCAGAGCAGGCTTAGACCGAAACTCTCACGGGGCTTTTGACTCGGAGGCTGAAAGGTGCGAAACGGCTGCAGGAACGGTATCTGTCACACCTAACTTCTCCAAATTAAGTTTTGGTGCCTGTTATCTCTCTTGATGCCGCCGCTGCAGTCCTTGGGCGATAGCGCTGATCTGGCCCTTGGGCGAGAAGCAGAGCGCTCCGCAGTTTAAGCCGGAAGGGCCCAGCACGCCCCGCACGGCAGCGGAGCGGAGCCGCGGTGCGCGCACGGCGGAGGGCACGGACCGTCCGGCCCCGGCCGCCGCCCACGTCCCGCCGCCGACTCACCCAGCTGGAGCTGCTCGCACCCTCCGCTGGAGTTCCCCCCGATCCGGCACCGGAATACGTCCCCGGGGCTGAGCACCGACTCGTTGGCGGGCCAGCTGGCCCGGGGCGCGCCCGCCACCAGCCTGCGGGGCAGAGACGGCAGCGTGAGGAGCCGTGGCCAGGACCAGGCGCGACGGGCCCCCGCGGGGGCGGCCGGGCCGGGGACTCACCATCGCTCCTCGCCGTGGCGGTGCAGGAGAACAGAGTACCCGAAGAAGGTCCCGTTGCTCCCGCGGAAGAGCAGCGCGTGCTGCGTGTCCAGGTTGTAGGGCCGCGCCGTCGGCAGGCACTGCCACAGCAGGAGCAGCGGGGCGGCCCAGCCCGCGGCGCCCCGCGCCCTCCCGCAGCTCCGCATGGCTCCGCCGGCCGGCAGCGCTCCGACGCCGGCTTCCCCCCTCTCCGCTCGGCGAGAGGGCAGCGCCGCGCCCCGCCCCGCCCTGCCCCGCCCTGGGGCGCCCTCCCCGCAGCGCGGGCTGGGGGTGTCCCCGCGGACGGGGCAGTCGCACGGCCCCGCCGCCGCCTCCTCCCGCGCGGTCGCAGCCCCTCTCCCTGCCCAGGCGGCGGGGGCCGGGTTTCTCTCCGCCTCGTCCGCGCCCACGGGGACGCTGCGGAAGGGACACGGCCCCCGCGTCCCCGGGCACTGCCCCCGTGGGACGCGGCTATCCAGGCACCGGCGGAGCAGAGAGGGCCGCGTCCCCATCTCTTCGCCTCGACACCCTTGCCCGGCCCAGCCCGCAAAGGGGGAAGGAGTTACTGGAAACTTATCCTAAAATCTCCCGCCGAGCAGCGGGCGGGCGGCTCAAGAGCAGAACCGTGTTCTGAGAAAGGAAGCGTGGAGAAGATTTGAGTTTTCTGTTTAGATTTAAGAAGAAACCCAGTACCCCTGTGTTGAAAGCCTTCCACGCAGTCGCTGTGCTGAGGGAGCCTTGCCTGCTGTCCCCCGGTGTGGGTATTTGGTTCCTGAAACCAGTGCCGCACAAGCAGGGCACTGGCCTACCCAAGACTTGTTGCACAAGACTGCTGATGGCGCCTTCCTTTTCACGTGTCATGTAGTCAAAACAATCCCCCATCGCTTCTTGTACATTTTAGAGTAACTTTTGCACATTCCTATTCAGTTCTTCAGTTGCTGACAAAGTTAGCGGCCATGCCTCCAGACAGCAAAGGAACAAAGGAAACTGAGCATTGTGCAAGAGATCTGGTATTTGTAAGGGCTCCCTTGATCTTAGTGAGGAGCATTTCTGTGCGTGTTTTCAGCAATCAGTTGCTGACTCTTGATTTAGCTCATACTGAGTTGTGCTCATCCTGAAATCAAGGCTTTTATTTCTATCTGCAAACCTTGCCTTACTGAAATCCTTTGAATACCAGGTCTTCCCTGTTGCTATAATAATCCCTGTATATGGATAACCTATGTATAACAGTATTTTGAATCTGAGAAACAAGAACAGAAGAACGTCTAAAAAAAAATTTAGTTACAAAGATTACTTACTGAATCTGGACTAAAATCCAGTATGATTGCAACTATTGAATATTATACACATTAGAAATAACAGTGAGATTTCCCTAATGTAAATTTAGAACATGGCATTTTAAACTCTTGGGAAAATACCCCCCTTGGAAAGTTTCACGTTTCTGCAAAATGCTGAGCAACTACCAGAGTGGGGCACTGAGGCAATGCAGAGTGAAACATGCAGATGTGTAGTTTCTGGAATGAGATCAGCACAGTGGAAGATCTGACAGCCAGTCATCAGTGTATCTTTTTTTGATTCCTCATCTCTAGAGCCATCAGAGGGCTTCTCCGGATGAGACTGATGTGGAGCGGTGGCTGTTTCCTGCAAAGGAGTCAAACAGCTCCTCAGCTGCTATTCATCTTCCTTCCAATTACTTACATCAAAGGAGTTAAAACAATCAACAGCAGCTGTGAATCTGCATTTCTACTACTCAAGAAGTTTTCACCCTCATTTTCAAAGCAGCAAAACAAGCATGAATCAAAACTGAAATGCTAAATTGTGGTTTAGTTGGTGAAAAATTGTAACATGGTTGTACCACCGTGATGTTGGAACCATGTTGAGATAGTGGCTGTGTTCCTAGCTGACAGGAAAAGGTAGATTGTAAAGTGGTGGGATTCAATTATTGATGCATACATAACTGTTTATCAGCTATGATATGAAATTGAGAGCTCTATATCACCTGTCAGGAGGAAATGTGTGTGTTGTCTCCTAGACTCTGCTAGAGTGCATGTGATAGTGATCCATCAGGCATCCATGAAATCAGTGGAATACAAATTACTGGAGAGTCAGAAATCCATATTTTGAGAAATTTTTGCAGGTTTCAGTACAATTCAGGTACTAGAAAGAGATCAGAATAAATGCAACTGACAATATGGAGTAATGGAGAGAGAATTTGAGTTTTATTAGAGATTTAGAGAATTTGCAGAAAAGGTGGAACCAACACTGGAAGCCAAGTACCTGTATTTACAAATCAAATATCAGTTATGTATCAGTTTATATCTAAGTTATCCTGAAATAATAAAAAAAGTTCTCCCCAAAACATCTTGCTGCTATTCATTCTCAACAGCACATCTCTCACAGTCCTTTGTGGGTTAATAACACTAGAAGAAAAATATCCCAGTGACTTGCCTCTTGTGCTTGAATTTGGTTCACCATCTAAGGCAATTTCAGAGGAGCCAGTGGGATGATTTGTTAATTATATTAGTCTCAAGTTTGGCAACATTTTTTACAGCAGATGTGTGCATTTCATCTGACTGTCCTCATCTCTTGCTGCTTGTTCTTGAATCATACAGTGACCCTGTTATGCTGATACTGTTCAGTGTCTGAGCAGTGAAACACATCAGAGAAGTGATCTGGGTTAAAAATAACTCAGACAAAAGCCCCCAAACCTACATCACATTTGTAGCTGGCCAGTTGTATTGGTTGTATTTATAGGATGGTTTAACCTGATGCTGCAGCTTTAGGAACTTTTTCAGGTAACAGCCTTAGCTTTCTACAAGTAGCAAGTCTACGAAGTTAAAACCTACACATCTGACTTAAAACGAAGCAATTTCTTTCCTTTCTTTTCACCAGTGCTAGTGAGAAGAAGGGTAAGAAAATTACTGAATAAAGAACATACTGATTCTGACATTCATTCATACTGAATGTTTGTCACCTTTCTTCTTTGGAATATATACTTTTTGATTCCCTAAGCTGGAAGGCATTTGTATTAAATTAAGTCCAGTGTATGGGCTGGTGTTGGGTAACTGATCACATAAAAGCTTTTGCTGTGTTATAAATACATGAAAGCACATGTTGATAAAAATCTTCATGGATATGGCTGCTTTCAGCTGTGGCTGTCCCTGGTCTCCTGTGTGCCACATAAGCCTACTGCTGCTTATGGAAGAGTGTCTCCACATCTACTCTGAATTCGAAATAAAAACAAGCAGTGGTTGGGATCCTGTTCCTAATTAGAAAGACATGAAAGTTTAATTTTTAAATTGTCTAAGTACTTAAATAATGCTATTTCAAATTTGAAGTTTCTAAACCATTCTGATTTACTGAAACATGGAAAATTTAGGGTTTTGGTCAGACCATAACTACATCTTCTTTTTATGTAAGCTTCTCCTCCTCCACCCCCCAACAATGGCAGTTGGCCACAGAAGCTACTATTCATATGCTGTCATCTGAGAAATTATAGAAGGCAAATACACTCTTACCTCTAAGGCTGTCTTCAAGAAACTTCATCTTCCCTCTGCTGTAAGATACATGTGAGTTCTCATGAAGAGGTTGCATTGTCCACTGACAAATACAATTAAGCACAGATGTCTGATGCACCAAAAAGAAGCAAATGTTAGCAAGGGTCTTAATTGTATCATTTTGTTTATATTCTCTTAAGAGATCTGAATTTCATTTAGAATCAGTTAAAGAGAAACAATCTTTTAATTTAATCAGCTTATCATATATTTACAATCATATAATGTCCTTTTAGGAAATATTTTTAAAAAGTTTTTTCTTCCCTTGAAAAATTGTGCTGCTGAAGTAAAGACTGATCTGCCAAAAGAGCTTTCCAGAATTTAAACATAAAATAGTGTCATACAGACAATGACTATGACAACCTGACTAGAAGAAGCAAACAAAAGATAATTATTGTTAATAACAGCTTAACTAATAACTGCATTTTGATTTACAGATAGGTAGGACTGGAAATTAATCATTATATGTATATGTGTGATTGATGCATTGCATATCCTTTTTTATTTTTTAAAATTTTGTCAAAGATTCTTGAGTTGCAAGATCAGACACAACAAAATATCTGTTTCTGAGAGGAATTGGGCAGTAACCTTTTTTCCCATCCCAAAGGAATTGCTGAACTTTTGAAACTTTCCCATCTGAAATTCAAACAAAGAGTGTTTTCATGCACCATTTCTGTGTCTTTCTTTGTAAAAGTCTGGTTCAGCAGAGTTGTAGCATTTTTTTCATTATTATAACTTTTAAAAACAAATATTTTAGTTAGATCTAATTTCTTTGAGATAAAAAGGAAATATGTATGTTCAGAGAATTTCAACATAAAAAATAATAATTTATTTAAATCAACACTTTTCCATAATTAATTTTCCATAATGAATCAACATTTCAACACATTCATCTCTACACTGAAAACATTCTGACCACTTATTGATATTGTGTTTCTATTTTTTTTTTTCATATTTCTGTACTTCCATAGATTCCACATGTCTGCTGATGAGATTGGATGCAATGGGAATGGAACAGAATCTGAAAAAACTTTGTGTAAATTTATTTCTTAGCTGCAAAGCCATTTTAAGTTAGACATTGGTCTGTTACATCTGCTAAGCAAGATAAACTGGAGCACAAAGTAAAAGCACAAGCTTGGCTATTTAAACAATAGATATTAGTTTTGCTGAAAAGGAGGATCAGTTCTGTACTCAGGTATGATTTTATGGAGCACTTACCATTAATGTTAGTTTCAATTTGCATCAGTGTTTAAGTATGTGCATGTATCAATACAATGGCAGTGTTATGTTATACAGGATTGCCTTAATTATTTTTATTTTACAAAGGTTTCCATATAAGAACACTTAAATGAATATTTTGAAAGGAATATAAGGTTCTTTGTTGTCTCTGTCATTTATTTGTAAGTTTTTTTAATAATTTCTAACAAAAAATATGTATGGTCAATGATTGGTGCAAGTTGGGCAATTAAGAGTTTAGAAACTGAGTCAAATGATGCTGAGGCTGAAAGTTTTTGTCTCCATAGAAAAACTAAGCACTATGAAAACAGCCCTCAAATTAGAAAGGTTGGATGTGTGTGGACCATGTTCTTCCAGCGGTGAAAGCAGCTAATATTTCAGATAGGAAAACTACATCACAAGACCTCCTTATTTCTTGAAAATAATCCACCAAAAACTCAAACTGAAACAGTTGTTGGAAGAGAACTGTTGAAAGGAAACACCTGGAGGAAATGCCATTCCAATTTCAGTCTTGTCTTCAGTATACCATAACATACATTTTTCAAGATGTGATCCTGTGCTTCATCAGACTACATCACAATGAGATCATACCTCTGAATATGGACTCCAGGTCACCTTTATAAAGGATGGTAATCATTATGTCTGATTCTGCTTCCTGAGAGAGTATATGAAAAATATTTCTCATCAATTGGTAATTTTTTTGATGCTAGCTTGAAGTCCTGTATATGATCCAGTACAGCAATATGATAAGAAGGAATTATGGTAGAAGGCAGTGAAAACTGGGTGATTTTTTTATAGCCATATAAATAACATGAGACTTTTGGCATTCTTCAGAAGAGATGAAAAGATTTTTCTAGATTGTTATGTTTCTTATGTAAGTATATTAATATTTTTCTTGTACTCCTTTCATGGATACTCTTAGTATGAGTTCAAAACCCATCCATTCCCCATACTGTGTCTTCATGAATTTATTAACCTCTTTAAAAATTAGGGAAAACAAAAATTTTCTGGCAAGCTATCATAGTTGTTAAAATGTCAACTTCAAATGCCCAAGTACTGGCATTACATTTGTAAGTAGTCATTTTACAGCTGTGTATCTGTGATTTTATAGTTATCAGGTCCAATAAAAGTTTAGACTCTGGCAATTTAGACATTAAGAATTTTTGTTGGCTTCTAGGAACAAGAGCTAATCTGTATCATTGTCTTGAAATTTGAAAGAGAACTTTTTTTCAAGTTACACTTGGATTAAAGGAAAATGTAGTAGTATTGAGACTAGGCAGACAACAAAGAATGTAGAGGGTATACTCCTAAGAGTTCATCCACTTACAGGTAACCTTAGCTGTTCCTGTTATTTTGCCAAAGTAGTCTGTGTCTATTTGCCTGTTTCTTTGGCTGTTTTTTTATAATGGGCACTATAAACCATGTTACAGGTTGTTGCTAGAAAACTTGTAATGAAATAAACCAATGAGATACTGTTCTGCTTCACAAAGTTTCTTTGAGTTGTCCTTGCTCTGTTTTAGAGTACTGCATGTAGTAGCTTTAATATTTTCTTTTTTAGGTTTGATTTTCACATGTCCTAATTCTCAGTTTATTTCTGAAATGTTTTTATTGTAGCTGGATGTATTTGAAATGTATGTAGCCTTTTGTGCAGCTGTAAAATCTATAGACTTATTGCCCAGTATACATGTATAAACCATGTACATTAATATTTTAATTTCATATAGCATGGGCTATGTCTTCTGTTGCAAAATGGACCTGAGAATTCATAGCATACTCATGCTTTTCCTTTCCATTATTCTAAAAATTTACACATTCTAGATACATTGGGATCAGGTCTGAAAAACTTTTTTAATTAAGTGTTTATTATAACTGAGCAGGTGCTAGATACATTGGGATCAGGTCTGAAAAACTTTTTAAATCAAGTGTTTATTATAACTGAGCAGGTGCACCACAGTATATCTGGTCTGAGGAGAGAATACCTTGAGTGCATTTTTTCTTCAAAGAATATTGATACTCAACTTTTGTGGCTAAAATACACCACTCCCAAAACAATTGTGTGTTACAGCAACACAATAAATAAGATACCTTAACCAACTTCAGCACAGGAGTCTTCCCTTAAAAACAACATATTACAATTCAAAGATACCCTTGTTTTCCTAAGGAAGGAATAAGATCTATTATTTTCTTTCCTTTTAATGAAACAGAAGTACTTCCAAAAGTCAAGGAAAGGCCATGTGTGTGTCTTGCACATGAGTGGTAGTTTGCATCCAACTTCGCTTGCTGGTCTGTGTCTTTGTGGGGAGATCTGTACAGACACGTGGAGCAGTTACTCTCTGCATACACATTTATAAAGAAGCGGGAAGCACGGTGAAACCGGCTGTTTAATAACTCCAGTGAGACAATCACTCATGTCCTAGAGGACCATGCAGCTGTGGCTTGGAATTTTAGTGAACTGCAAGATCAGCTCATACATGAGCTCCTTGTTAGAGACTCAGTGACTGAAGTTGTACCAGTTTCCAGCTCTATCTGGGAGCTGGATTTAATGTAAATATACCTTGGATTTGTGTATTTGTTTTCCCTCAGCTGCTGCGCTGGGCACCTCAGGGCTTGGCCATGTCCGCCACACGTTCCCTGTGTTCTCCCCCATCTTGTCCCGACCGAAGAGGCTCGGGTGAATCCGTGTCGCCTGGCAGGGAAGGTGTTGTGCCTTGAGCCTGGAGGGGCTGCTGGCAGGTTGCTTAGGGTGTCCCTGGCAGGCCATGGGCTCCAGGGGTGCAGGCGCGCTGTGGCAGAGGCTGGCGGGCACCCTGCAGTGAGCACAGCCGGTTCCACCGGCTCCGGCCGGCTCCCTCAGTGGCTCCTGAGGGCTGTGCCGGGCAGCCATGTTCAGGACACCGCTGGCAGTCCCTGACAAAGGACAAAGTGCTGCTCAGGTGCTGAGGCGTGGCAGGAAAAGAGTGAGGGACAACCCTGCAAGCACCAGGGGTAGGGCAGGAGTGGGAAAGGCGCCACAGACGCCAGAGCAGAGGCTCCTGCAGCCTGCAAAGACGAGACGCCATGAAAGGTACCCAGGCTCCAACGGGACCTCATCCTGGTCCAGTGGATATGGCCTGGAGGAGCTACTGCCTTTGGAGAGCCCATTGTGTAGCAATGAAAGGAGTGTGGGCCTGGAGAGCTCACACTGGTGCAGAGCTTTCCTGACAAGTCCTGTGGCCATGGACAGTCTGTGCTGGAGCAGGTTCTCCTGGCTGGAGCCATGGCCCCGCAGAGCACACACTGTAGCAAGTGGCAGGAATTGCAGCCAGCCTGGAGCAGGTTCCCCTGGCTGGAGCCATGGCCCCGCAGAGCACACACTGTAGCAAGTGGCAGGAATTGCAGCCAGCCTGGAGCAGGTTCTCCTGGCAGCCACCGTGGCCCTGAGGAGCCTACACTGAAGCAGCTTCTCCTGACAAGAACTGAGACCTGTGGAGAGAAACTTCAGCCCAGAGACAGGAACCTGCAGCCTGTGGACAGGATGAACACTGGAGCTCGGAAAAAAATGTGAGAAGGAGGGAGAGGCAGGAAGGGACTTTCATGTACTCATAGTAACCTCACACTCCCCATCCCCTCTGCACCTCTTGGACATGGCTGGGGGATATATGGGACCTCAGAATGAAAGAGTGAAATTGAGTGGGTGACAAAAGTGTTAGTGTTGGGGAAGGTGGTGTTTTAATTTGCCTCCAAATCTATTTTAACTGGCATGAAATTATTTTCCCATGACTTGATCAATCTTTTCCTGATGCCAGTGACTTGTAAGTGATTTCCCTGGCTTTACCTCAGCCCAAAAGCTTTTTCATAATACTTTCTGCTCTTATCCTCTTTGAGTGGGACAGTGAGAGAGAAGCTAAGTGGCTCTCTGGCAGCCAAAGTCAACCCAAAACAAAATTCCAGGCCTTTTTGAATTCCACAATATTGCTTTAGTCTAAGTAGACTGGAGCCATAAATTTTGAGGTATAACCAATATTCAGGACAGTTTTCAAGGTATATTTAAATTAATTTATGTCATATCACAACTATATTCTCTATTTAACTCTCTTACATAAAGCATGATTTAGTGCTTTTTTAAAAAAACGTGTTTTTTGTGCAGTGTTCCATGAGAGTCATGATAAACGAAGACATAATCAAGATCTAGTGCCTGCAGAAGAAACAAGCTAATTCTTCATAACTAAACAGTAAGAAACCATACATTTTTGATTTTTACAGATTTTAAAGTGATGTTAAGTTTCTCATACGAGGTATAAGCAAAGGTTCCAGCTCTTGGTTATACAAATATCTCACTGAGGTTTACAGCTGTTACAAGTGTCACCTCTGGTAGCCCTTTCCTACTACAGCTTACCCATGACAATCCTTCCTGAGACTGTACAGAGGGTTGCAGAATTTAAAAACAATTGAGGATCTTGTCCTCTATATGTGAATTTTTTCAGTTTGAGATAAGGTGAGTGGAGAATCTACAGCACTGTATTTATGACATAATGCTTAGAGATACGCAATTGCACCATAATTTTAAGAATAAAACGTTTTCTTCTTTTAGGCAGAGTACAGTTTTCTTTTTATGGTCATGATTTTAGAGCAAGTAGAAAGATTACTTATAAAACCCCACACCTATATTTAAACATCATTATAAATCCTATGTGGCAGCACTTTTATTTTTATATGAAAAATTATGTTAGTATTAACCTACATTGGAGAGCCCATTTCCACATAAGAAAACAGCAAAAATAATTTAGTTTTCTTCTTTCTTGTGACATATCTGAATCAGTGTTCTCTCTTTATTGTCGCTGTCAGGATTATTTCATGTACAAAACTGACCATAAATGAGCATACAGTTTGCACCACAGACATGCCTGTGGGGTAATAAGACATAATATCTGTTTTGAAAAATGAGTGTTACTGATCTAAAAAAAAATTCTGCATACTGAGATCACAGAAGGCAGTTTGGAGAAAAGTATACCAGAATTTAAGTGTCATCACAGACGGATAAAAATAAGATGTTGAATATGTATTTTGTGTAGCTAAGAGAAAATTGTGTGCTTCACAGAGAAACACTCAGATCTAGAGCTACCACAGGCTGAACATCTTCAGCAATGGGCTGTGTCTCTGTGACCTTCAGTAGCTGTTACAGCTGTTTGGCATTTCACTTAATGAAGCAGAGATTTTTCCCTACTATTCACTATTCAAGCTTAGACTGGGTTTGAAATTCTAACCCTTTAATAGCTAATGGAGTTTTTCCATTGTTTTCAACAAGGCCACAATCTGTGTATTCATCTGGGACTGCGTGAACACTAAGTATGATCATTAGATAAAATCAGATTAAATTTGCTTTGCAGTGTGATTTTTTGGATTGTTTTTTAGGTTAATGAAAGTTAATCTTTTAATTAAAACCCTCACAAAAACTCTGGCATATTTGTTTAAAATATGATTATGTAAATACTTGGTACAACGTATGAAAAATTGGTTCTCTAGTTAGATTAATTTTCCCAAGATATTTGTATTTTGAAATGATTCAGTGTGTTATAATGTCTTTGTTATGTAGTATCAGTGTTATAAACCTGTTTTCTGAAAAGATGATACAATTTTTTCTTCAGAAGTAGAAGAAAGTGGAATATTGTACATCTCTTTCTGAACAAATTTTGTTTCTCCTACTGCAGTTACTATAAGCACAAGTCAATAAACAGCCTTCCTCATGTCCCAGTGATTGTAAATCTTTCAAAGTTAAGTTTAAAGGTCTTTACAAACATAAAACTTATGAAAATACCGAGTTAAAAAGGCAGCCATCAGTTTAAAAAGAAATATGTTTCAGATAATTTTGACCATTTTACCACTTAGTCATTTTCAAAGCTATTGTTTGTCTGAGACAGTGAATAATACATGAGCAAACCTGATAATCAACCAAACTTTTATATTTTGGAAAGCTTGAGTTGGGCATATCCTTTCATGTTTACAGCAATAACCTTCTGAACCAACTGAGTAACTTTTCTCTCTTTCATCTTGTCTAGATCCTTTCTTTTATTTATCTTTTGTTTTCAAGGCCAGAGATGTGTACCTGTTTTGAAATTAAACATAGATTTGTGTAATCTCATTTTTAGAAGCCTTTTGAGTATTCATCTTGTGTTGGCTGCTTCTTCTCCTTTCATGGTTTAGCTCTTGAAAATGCTATTAGACACAGTTTATGCAGACTGTGAAATCAAATAGCTCTGTTTAGTCACATGTGTCAGTCAGTAGTACAATTCTGCCCCAAAACAGATACTAGGGTCCAGTGTTCACAGTCACTCAGCTTCATGTAGCCATAAAATGTTAAGTATTTTTTAAAGTTTCTATAAAAAGTGCTTTTTAAACCATTAGCAGCTGCAATGACAGCTGGATTTCAGGTTTATTCTTCAGAAAAGGGTAGACTAATCCCAAAAGTTAATGGTAGTAGGGGCCTGCTTTCCACAAGAGAAGAGAATTTTAGCTTTTCAAATGTCTTCATGTTTAAATGGAACAAGTTGACTGATGGAAATCCCAGTGCAAATGTTAGTGTTCCCTGAAGTTTGTTTTATTGTACTTTTCTTCTATTAATCATGGTTCATGTCTGCTAGCTGTTAAGTATAAGCAATACGTAATTTTTCACAAGGGATTTTGCTTTTCCTTATTTTGCATATTAATTTCTACAAAAGATAAAGCAATAAGAAGTATTGGCAGTAAAATTTCAGAGTAAAGAAGAGTAATCTGGAAACAAAAATATTTCACTTGCAATCATGTATTGTTTGGAGTCTATAACTGTAATGAGTCAAAGATTCATAAAATCTTAGAATACCAGATTTGAAGGGACTTCAAGGATTATCTGGCCCAACCTTCCTTGGCAAAAGCACAGTCTAGACATGATGGCTCAGCACCCTGTGCAGCTGAATCTTAAAACTGTGCTGTGTTGATGAATCCATCACTTCACTGGTGAGACTATTCCAATGGCTGGTTGTTCTCACTGTGAAAAATTTTCCTTGTGTCCAATTGGAATCTCTCCAGGATCAACTTGTAACCATTACCACTTGTCTTTTCCATATGAGTCCTTGTGATAGGGGAATTTTCATCTTTGTATCCATCCATCCATCCATCCATCCATCCTTTAAATATGGGAACACGGTGATAAGGTCTCCCCTAAACCTTTCTTCAAGGCTGAACAAGCCCAGCTCTTGTGGCACTTTCTCATATGGCAGGCTTCCCAGACCTTGGATCATCTCTGTGGCCCCTCTGTGCATCCCCTTTAGCCTGTTTATGGTTTTTGGGGTTTTCTTTGGTGTATCAGGGACCAAAACTGAACACATTATTTCAAGTGTGACCAGAAAGTAGCACCTCCAGGTGGAAGATAATGCTGGGATACTGAGTAGGATAATGATTTCTGGCTCTCTGCTGGTGATGCCCCTGTTGATGCAGCCCAGTGTCCTTCCTGCTGGCTTTCTTTGCTGCAGCAGCACTGTTCACTCCCACTGAGCTGCTTGTCCACCAGGATCCTCAGTCCCTTTCACAGAGCTGTCCCCCAGGGAGATCCCAGCCTGTGCTGTGCTCCTGCATTATGTTTTACCAGGTTCAAGGCCTTTACGGTTATTTTTAGCCCACTCTTCCAGCCTATTCTTGCCTTCCTGCAGCATGACTCTCCCTTCTGAAATGACCTCTTCCCTCATCAGTTTGGTATCAGAAAATTTCGTCAGGCTACACTTGATCCCATCACCGAGATAATTTATGAAAATATTAAAGAGTATTGTGCTCATTATTTATCCTTGTTGGCCTCCACTTTAAATACGGGAAGATGCAGAATGTAGGTACAGATGTAGCTATAGATACAGTTGTATATACACACGTACCCCTAGGAAAGGGAAAATCACTATGTCTTAAAAGGGTTAAAACTGATGCCTATGCATCTTTTAAAATTACACTTTAAACATGGCCAACTGTATTTCAACAAGGGCTGTTGTAGCTGTAAAGAGAGAATGCAGCAAGCACTGTGCTATTTACAAGTAGGGAAAGGTTTGTTTAAGTCTGGGGAGATATCTGAAGCAGATTCATAAACACAAAGGAAGTGTCATGTATAGTTCTGGTATTTAGATTAGAATTGCAACTCTGGATCCAATCAGTTGAGCACAGGGTATGACTTCAATAGATGCATGTGTAGGAGTGAGTGTTTGCCATCTAAGGCTGTAGCAGCCAGCTGAGCTTACAGTGAGCCGTGACTTGTAGAGAAATACACCATAGTAAATCATGCAGATCATATATTAAAAACTATAACATGCAGCAATACAGTTTGTTAGGCAGACTGCAGACTTTTATTCCATGTCTCAAAGCTAAATAGTGTGCGCCTGAGAGAGGGTTGGGGATGAGAGGTGACTGGAGTTAAACTGATTTATGCCTGCAGAGAATCTGGTATGGTGAATTATTTTCAATCACTCCTTGAGCAGTAGGTATTTATTTTTATCTATCTAAAATATTTCCCTCCACTTGCCTCTGTTAGCAGTCATTTCTGACATGAAATGTTTGAGAGCAATTTTACCACAAGTAGGACCAGTTTCAGTGACAGCTGAAGTTTTCCCATAAACTTGTGTGGATTATGCAATTTAAATGGACAGAATTCAGTCTTAGCTGCCTGTTACGTTGATCATAATCACAGCTACTTTTTAGAGAGTATTTTTGTAGTCTTTGCACACATGATCTCTGCAACTGAGAGTGTTTGCATACCACGCAGCATCTGCTTTGGTTTTTACAAGATCTTAACAGATGCAGTCAGGAGCTATGTACAGCTCCCCAATGTCTAAAAATACTTGTATTTCAGTAATCTCTTGTGCTATAATCACTGTCCCATACAAATGTAATAATCATAAAGCATTGGAAATTACTCCTAAAAGTCAGAGCAAATGCCCGCAGCATGTAGCCACTGAATCTTTTCTTTAACAAAGAAGAACTATTGGAGCTAGAGGATACTAAAGAAAATGCTTACTTAAGGAAATACATTGAAATCTTTGTGTCAGTACAGTTTTAACTTAAATCTTATTAGAAATACTTTGAATATCATATTGACCCCCCCATATAAAAGATGTAAATCACATATTTTCTTAAACTATTATTAGTACTTGGCCTGCACAATTTCAAATTAAGGAAATTAAGAAATTTCTTCTATTTTCTTCATATTAGAAAGAAAGAAAACTGTGTTTAGTTTCTGTCTGAAATATAGATACACCATTGTAACATAGTGGAAGGAAGTCTTGGGCTCAACTTTTAGTTCTTCCACAAAAGTATCATTGACTGAAGTGAGTGATATGCCAGATGAAACAGACTGCTTATAGTAACTTTAACATAAATATAATGTCCAAAAACTGTAAGGAACTCCAAGTAAAAATCATGTGTGCCTCTTTCAGACGTGTGCAGTAGATCTGAAACTAGAACTCATCCTTGAGATAATTGCTGAAAAGAAAAAATAATTAGGTTCTGAAAAGAAAACATAAATAGGTACTGAAAAAGTTGCCTCCGCTCATCAGTAAAATTATGTTTGGGGATCTTTGTTGCAGAAGGAATCATGAAGCTAACATTTGTCTAGGTTTCCTGTCTCCTGTCCAAGTTTTCATTGGCAGGAGGAGAGGAGTATGGATGTTGTTTGGGATTCCCAGGGTTCCAGCAGGACTCTGGGCTACAGCCTTTGGAACTGGTAACCACTTGTCAAGTAACCGCCACTGGGCTACACCCTCTGAACTGGTAATCACTACATATAGATTTTTTGGTTCAGGACAGGTGCAATAAGTTCTAAAGTGAGCAAAGTAAGAGCAATATTAGGTATGACTCTTCAAGGTAATACAAAGGGCAAAAGTTTCAAGCCAAGGATGAAACAGGTGTCTGAAAAGGTGTGCCATTGAGGAGGGATAGAGTGAGACAAGAGTGCACATATAGGTAATCAAAGCGAGAGCAGGATCTGTGAACAGTGTATATGAATGACATCAAGCATGTCTCTCCTATTACTTGAGACTTGTATGTCAAGGAAAAAGGAAATGAAAAATTTGTTAGGCAGCTTACTCAGACCAGAATGAGCTTTCAAATCTGACGTCTCCGTGTATTACCAGGAAAGATGTCTCTAGTTAGTCAGATTATATCTTCAGCACAAAATAAAAACAAACAAACAAAGAAAAACCAAACCAACAACAGAAACAAGCAACTCCAACCCCAACTCCAGGAACTGGATGACTTAGGGATTCTAAAGGTAAATGATTTTCAGGTATGCTCACTTTTATGGAACAGACATCAACTAATTAACAGCTAAATAACATGTGACTTGAGTGATCTATCACATATAATTATGTGAAAATAATATCCTTACATTTTAGATAATCCATAGGCAGTAATTTGTTGGGACAAGTGTCAGTGAGCAGTGATGAATAGCAAGCAAATTTTGTAAAATCATTGGTTTGTTGTTCAGTTCTAACAGGAAAAATGACATGTAGTAAACAGTGTTATTTTTGAATGTTCATCTGATTCTACTAGAAGGGAAAAGATGACAAGGTTTCAATTCTTATTTTCAGCCATTCATTTCTGTATTGCAAATAAGTCATAGATAGGAAGTCAAGAATGTTCTTACAACATGTTGTAAGCAACTCTATCTGTGTGTACAATAAAACATTCTTTGGTGACAATGTTAATCCAAAAATGCCAGATGTATAATATTCTCATGTGTGCTTTTCTTGTGAGTTTCATGTTCCAGTTTTCATCTCCTAAGGTTTTTGTTTTCAGGAGCCAAGGTACACTGGAGAGCAGTCCAAATTATCTGACATCTTTTAAGTATGAAATTTCAGAAATTTAGAATGAAAATCGTAGGATATTAAAGACATTGGGTAACATAAATTATTTGTTAACATGCTTTAATTATTATGGGTACTGAATCCAACCTTTAGCCAACAGCTAGTGATGCTGTTTGTCCTTTTTACATATTACACAAGTTTGCTCTTTTACCTTTTGAATCACACTCAGGTCTTCTACAGCCATCCTTGGCTTAAAGTGTGCTTGCATGACAAACCTTTGCTTAATCATTTTGATCATCTTGTGTTAGAGAAATAGTGTTTGGCTGGGTTACTTAGATGCTCCTTTGTGGACCCTGTTCCCAGGTGACCATCCAAGGTTAAGTGTGCTCTGATATCCATGTAGAATCAGTTTTCTTCATAGAGGCACAACTTTCAACACTAGAAGTGTCAACTGCAACCCCACAGAAATGGTGGTTTTCCTATCTTCTTGCAAATGAGAGCTGCCATACACTGCTGCATCTCAGTTATCAGGATAGCATATGGTGGGGGTTTACTGATTTTTATATCCTAGTGTAAACTTCATGCACTTTTTAAGCAGAATGAATCTGGGAAGATTCCTTTGAAAGAAAAAGCACCATTTCTGCTTTAAATGGTATTTTTATTAAAGCATTCCTCTGTACTAAAACAGTCTTCAGTTTTTTGATCTTCTTTCAATGCAGATTAGGATGTTCTTGAGCTGAAAGTAAAGCATAAAATAGAAAACAAAGTGGATTTCCTCTTTATTATGTTCTATGATGCGTATTTTTCTTTAATTGAAAATTTATGGTTTTCCCTACTAACTGAAATATGTTATAATTCACTCATTTTCATAGAATGTAGCATAAAACAACAGCACCAGGAAGGCAAGGCATTTTGGATTTTTTTATCAACTACAATAAATGACATGCATACAGGAAACATGAAAAGACTCAGTATCTTAACTGTGTATCTAAGCTTAGTCTCTTATCTCTATCTTCTGTTTGTACAATAAAACACTTTTCTTATCTATTATTTTGCAGAGTATATTTGAAGCAACCAAAGTTAGGCATTTACTGAATTGATTTCTAAACCTCAGCAAAACCAGGTCCATCAGGAGGATGTAATGTCAAAATATTAATGCTTCTTTTGGTCTTTCTGAAAGTGATTAAAGCATGACCAGTTTTGCTGTGGGGCTTATGAAAAAATAAAACTTGCTCACTGCTAGGATTTTAGATTCTTGAGCTAATTTCTTCTTTACTAGAATTTTTGTAACATGAGTTTGCCAAGTACTTTAACCATCTCAGTGGGCAATGAGGTGACACAGCAGCTACAATGAACTATTTCTATTTGGATAGGTCTTTCTGGTCTGCTACAAACGTAGTTTGGCTTCATCTATATGCTCAAATAAGTACAGATACTAGCTAGCTTATGTTTCCAGGGGTATGCAAGAAAAAAGGCTTCTGTCTTGCAAAGACCTTATACTAAATGGTATAAAATGCATTAAGGAATGTACAAGCAAACCAGCAGCTCAGCCTGTGCAAAGAAGGGAAAATTGTGTAGCACTCAAACTTAAAACTCCCGTTTCAATACAGCAATATTCATGCAACATAATTTGCTGTTTTCAAACAATAAAACATAATTTCCTCTTCTTTACAAACTTACAATTCAAACAAATTAAGAGAATTCTATTTCCAGCTTTGGTGACATTTTTTAAGGGAAGGGAGTAGAAGGGATGGAATGTCTTTTTTTTCAGATTAATTTTTACCAATTCTTCCTATTTCCCATTAGTGCCTTTTTGTTCCTACTGTCTTCTGACTTGTCCTAAACTATGCCCTGAGAGAATCTAAACTCTGCTGCCCTACAGAGTGCATAGCTGAGTACTTTTTGAAAAGATCCAGGAAAAAGCCATTCCAGGCCACTTTTCCATAAGGCCTGGGGATTTGGAAGACTGAGCATTTTCATCCCTATATACCTTGGCTGTGGATAAAATTTTGAGAGGGTACTTGGATATAACTGAGAGACATTAGTTACAAACAACAATAAAGAAGACTTTAAATTCTTTAAAGACTACTAAGTAGAAGCACTGCTTATATATGAAAGTTATATCTGATTTCAAGTGAAGATCAAAGAGATTATTTTATGTAAGTGGTAAAGTGGGCTGATTTCTGAAGGACACAATAAAATGGGTGGGAGAACAGGACAAAGGAAGAAGTTCAGGATCGCTGGTACATAGTATTTTTTGGTGTATTAAAATGGAGGTTGTGTCAACACTGTTGTTAGATATTGGTTGCTATCAACAGAAATTAAAATGAAGTTGTATGGGCTGAAAACATTCCTTTGTTTTCTAAACAAGTTTCTAACCCAAAGGTTTGATCAAGTCATGTACCCATGGGTTAGAAATGAAGCCAGGTGGAAGTAGTTAAAGATAAAAGCTTTAGTACCACCAGCTCTCTCTAAAATGTAGGGAGACAACAACTCAGAAGAAAATAACACAGCTTATTTATTCCTTGTTTTCTACACTGGTTTATTTTCTCTCCGAAGATAAGACATTTTCTAAGCAAAAATTTGAGGTGTTATTACATTAATTGGAGTTATCTACATGATAACCTTCATGAACTCTACATGAGAAAGGTCCAGATGACGTCTGCTCTCAGCATGACTCCCGTACTAAATAGGAAGCAGATACAGAAAAAGAAGAGAAAATGTTGAGGCTGATACAGTAATTTCTCCATTATCTTTAGAATTTTTTTCTTAATATAATACAGTGGTTCAGTAGCAGTAGGTGGAAAAAGGAATGAAGGACATAAAGGAAGGTATTTCACCTGCAGATGAATTTTTATCTAGGAGGTCATACCTGGCTAACTCACCAAATAAAACCTCTTATAAAATGTTTAATGTCTTGCTTGCTATAAAAATAATTTTATTATGTTACTGAACAATGTTGCAACAATGAAACATTAATAAGAAGAAACAAGCATGAACATTTTTGTAAAGTTACTTGTTAAGTATTTATAAAAGCCTGCAAACTGCAGAGCTACTGTATTGAATTAAATTGCCACCATTTGTGACAAATAGAACATATATAATGTAATAATGTGATTTTAAACTGTTTAAAAAATCCAGATAAGTGGTAGAGACAAGACCCTAGAGTTTTTCCCATTGAATTAAAAAAAGTCTAGGCTACTGTTGTAAAAATTCTTAATTTAGTAAATCAGTATCAGTGACATATATGCTGAAAAAAGCTTGATAGGTGGAAAAGCTAGAAAGAATATCTCAGTCATGAGCAGAAGTTACTGGATCTGGGCAGAAATTTCCCATGAGAATCCTTTTCTGTTGAGATATGCAGTTTTAGTTTGGTCAACTGGACTGAAATTTTTAATATTCATTACAATTTTCACAGGGGAAATAAAAAAGGAAGATGTGGTTCCTTGGATTTGTGAACCCTTGTCTGGTCACGCAGCAAAGCCACAGTGGAGCCAGGGCTGCTTCAAGATGGGACTCTGACCTCGAGAGAGGCCCATCCCCCTTTGCCCTGGGCACTTTGGCCACTGCAGAGCTGCTGCCTTTCAGGGTGGGAAGGCTGCAAGCCGCAGAAGTGGGTGACCTCCAGGGACAGCCAAAGGCCCACTAATGGGGTCACTTCATCCTTAGGCTCTGGCTCCAGAGATTCCCAACTGTCCCCTTTAATGACCATGCTAGGGGGTTGAATAAGTGATTTAATAAGGCCATTGGTGGCTTTTCCTAACCATCCAGCTTAGAAATCAGTAAATCATGAAAAAATAGTTTGCCTGGGCACACCTCCTCAAACTCCAAGCCTGTGCAGAGCCAGAGGCTGAAGTACTATACCTTGAAGTCTGGGTGGATGTGGGTGTGTTGGTTGTTGGAGCATTGTGCTGCTTTGAGTCGTGGGGCAAGCCCTTGGCAATTGTGTGGCTGCAAAGGGTGTGACGTATCTTGGAACAGAAATCACCATGTACCTGCCATAGCCATTTTGCTTAGCAGACACATGGGAGATTTTGTGCCACTGAGTGATGTGGTTCTCTTCCTGCTGCTGCTGTTTTCTTAATGCCCGTGACAGAACGAAATAGCCTGTCACTCCTAAATTGAACGGAATGGACGAACCTTCAAATATCTTATTTTCCTGTTCAAGTTTCAAAAAGTTCAACTGCAAAATATATTTTTTCAGTATTAACAAGAGTATCTGTTGCTGCTTAATTTAAAATGAGAATAAACTAATAAATCAGTAATGAAATACTAAAAAAATATAAAGCCCAGGCAACCCAGGAAAGAAGGGATTGCTAACATTATGATTGCTTAAGTTTTGAGAGAAAATTTCCCAACTCTGCTACTAATTTTTTAATCTTTGGGGTATTTTTCTATAATATATGAGTGGAAACAGATGTTCTCCAATATTAACATTTGATCTGTGTGTAAAGAATTAAGGGTATTATGTACTGTCAAGGCAATGAGTGATATTTAACCATGCAGAGTCCTGTTAACCTCAGAGAGAACTGCAGTGGTAAGCGTCTGTCTATTGTCCACAAACCTTAGAGTAACCTATTATGACAGTCAAGTCTCTGTAAATGATATGAAAGTATTTGAAGAAACAACAAGGTTAATTTAGATAATTCCCAACAGGGGAAGGTTTTCCTTTCCAATAGAGTTAGAGCTATGAAATAGTTTTCTTTGTATAATTCACCAATAATTTCAGGTATCAATCACACATTTTAAAATTGAGTCCTTTTCTTAAGTATTTCCAGCATGTTTAGCTTCTTTTGGTTCTGCAGGCCAGCCCCAGGGTGGGCTTAAAAGGCTGTTTCTGTTTAAGAGGATCACTATCTGATATACTCTTTCTGTTGTTCTTATTCTGATTCCCTTCTTGACCCAGATCAAAGAAATTGGAAAGTTATGAAGTCAGCTTTTCACTTCAAGTTTCCTCAACTACTCAGGCTGGAATGCCCAAGGGAAAAAGCATTTAGCAATGATAGCTATGTTATTGCTGTCTCAGTACTGATCTTCTTGGTCATGAAGTTAAGAATAAATTGTGGTAGGGACAGAGGCTGTGTAAATCAACCTCATGGTTATGAGAGCAGAGCTGTGCTGCAGCTCTTACCCTTCCACAAGGATATTTTAAGTAAAGTTCCCCTGGATCTAACATATTTAATAGATAGCAGATCTGATGCTGTTACTTATATAGGTACAGGGGCTTATTTTATATGGCCTTTATGAAAGCACATTTTTGGACATCCAAATATTTGCTCCAAGCTCCCTGTACTTTATACAGTCAATATTGGTACCAACAAGAGGAAATTCCCCAGAGCAGCCAAATTGCTTGAATTGAAAAGAATGCTTGAAATTACTTCTTGAACCCAGCATTTTCCAAAGTCATAGCCATAAATCTGCCAGATACATTCCAAACTAGTATCTTATGACAGATTATTCCCCTTGTTATACCCAATGGAAAAGACTCTAATCTGTGCCTTCTTTGTATTAACCAAGGAGGCATACTGAAGAATGTTAATTTAGAAAAGATTAATGTGATACAACATTTCATATTAATTTTCAGTTTGGAGAGTACTTATGTAACAAAACAGTTCTAAAGAGCTGGATACATCAGTGAGACCACACTTGTTAGCAGATGCAGCACTGTAAATAAGGGATTTGTCATCAAATGTTGTATGTCAGTCAGTGGACTACATTAATTTGTAGTATGCATTAATTAAAAAAGACAGCTCTACTCTAAATATTATAGAAGAAACTAAACTATTTTATTTGTTAGAAACGCAGAAATCATAAAATCTGAAATCTCTGTAAACCTTCAGGAAAATATATGCCCAGGAAAAAAGAAACATTCAGTGAAAATTTCTCCAAATCACCTGGATTTTGATGCCCTGAGCAGTCATATCATAGTCATGAATGCTTCACTGCTAGTCCTAGTCATGTAAATTTGAGTTGTGTCTCAGATGGAAATGTTGGATCCACATTTGCAAAGTTGGACAGGCTTTGTTCATGTTTTCAATAGTCTTGTGAGACTCCTTTAACTTAAAAAGAACAGGCTACATTCTGCTGTTTGGAGTAATATCAGAGGAATAAGATGAGCAGGATAACTATCAATAGAAATAGACAAGGATTAGAATATACATTACTATGACCTTTGCTGTTCTTAAAGTGAAATTAAACAATACAATGCTTGAAAATTAAACAATAATGTTTGAAAAATTATCCTACTGAAAATTGAAGTAGGACTTTGTTGTGTGCCCTATGAAGAAATCCACTGAAAAATGTGAGTCTCTCAAAAATGTGAGACACTTATTATCACTAAGGATTCCCTAGATTCCCTACTTACCTTCACCACTCATCAGACAGGGTTAGGTACATCATCTCTGAAGAAGAAGAGTAGCTGTGGACCAGATAATGTACATGTATTTGTATCTGGATTTGCTATAAAGAAAACATTGATACTTGCTTTGTCAGGGCTTGTAGCAAAGCACAAAGGCACCACTCTGTGAAGAGATTTGGACAAATTTCTGTCACTGAAGCACGTTATTTAAGAAAAACAATATGGAGAACAGTGAGTGAGGTGATTTTATTTCATAAAGCTCTGTGTAATATCACCTAGATGTCGACATTTATGACAAGAAGCAGATTTAACCACTCTTAGCTGATCCATAAGGTTGTGTGGCTCTCTCTTCTTGTCCCCCTAGGGGTGGCCCCCCACACCCTCTGGGGTTAGTGCCATGCTTCTTCAATATGTCACAGAAGGGAAATTAAATTAATGGCTTTCATTGTTTTTCCTGGAAGAGAGGCAAGTTTTTTATGAGGATAAGCTATCCCTTGTCAAGAGAAACTTGTGTGAAATCTCCTTCAGGGTGAAGCTTTGATCATTATTCTTACACTTTTGGAGTTATTTTTATGTTTTTTGTGTAAAAAATGACAAGGCAAGACTGTAACAGTAAGTTATAAATTCTTTCTCATCGAGTAAATGTAGTTTTTCCTATGTGCTAAAAGTTTGTGACATCACCTCTAAATCATAGTTAATCATTCATCCTAGTATAATTCATCTGTGTTTGGACATTAAAGAAAAATCAGTCAGACATACTTAAAATTTTTTTTGGTGCCAAAATTCTTTTCCGCATTTCATTCCCCTATGAAGTTAGCTCCAGTAATTTTGAATTAATTTAGAAGGAATGGCTGCGCTCAGTAGCCTACCCACCCACAGATGCACGGAAAAAGCAGAAAAGATTAGTATATGATGTACTAGGACATTGTGAACAGCAGGCTACATTCTTCCTTGAGATACAAGGAAACAATAGCTGGGGATTTGTACTAACTAGGTTATTAGTAAATATCTTCCCAAAATTCCAATTTGTGTGTGTAAATATGGCCTGCAGACTAACAGCAACTCTTTCTCACTCTTCTGAGTTATTTTTAGTGATAACCCCAGATTATTAATTAGCTCAATCACAAATCTGCATAAATTAGGTTGTCACAGTCCACTCAGTTTCCACAAGACAGTTTCAAATACAGCACAATGTCATGGCAATGGCTGTCACTTCACCATCTCTATCCCCAGCTCTGGCTCTCTGACATTTCACATGTGATAAAACCCTAGTATGGGAACACAAATGCACCATAAGATTCAGCTCTAAATTCAAGACAGACTGAGCCTGAGCCCACGAATTGGCCTGTAGCTAAGCAGAGCTGCACATAAATCCCTAAAAAACATGTTAAGTTAGAGATCTCTTGTTTATCCATTTCATGGTTTCTTTAACATTTAATGCTCCAATTAATTTTTCTCCATATTAATCTACATGTCCTTTTTGATTCCCTTGGATTATGTTTTCTGGATTTATGCTTTCTTGATTTTTTTTTTAATCCATGAAGAATAAGGTCTCCTTAGTTCCACAGAATTAAAACAATCACAGTTATTTCATTCCCACAAGAAAAAGGGAAAAGAATTTTTTTCCATTAGACACCTACAATGCTTGTAGCATTATTTTTCTATGGTATATTTCTTTGTTTGCTTTGTAGAGGTTTATAAAAGCAAATTTCAGCTTGCATTAAAATTTGTTAAGTACCTTTTGCAGTGCACAGAACATTACACCTAACATATGCAATCCCATGATATTTCTTTTTGTACTCCGCCTGTAGAAAAAATTGCATACTGTAAAAATTAATTTATTAAATATTGGTGAATGTTAGATGTGCGATGACATATTTCTTGCTAGCTCAGGGCCACAAGCTAGTGCCCTATTTGCAAGATATTATTTAGCTTACCTAGTTTGCTCCTAAGCCATGATCCATTTAAGCCTAATTGACATTATTTTAAAATGTTTTGCCATTTTTATTAAATTTTTGTTGTAAATTAAAGCATACAAAGAAAACTCACAATTTTTAGAAGCCCACAAGTAAATATGCAACAGACTCCCTACCCTTGGAATATTTTTTTTTCTGTAGGTCATATATGTACATGTTAAGCAATTAAAGAAACAAAATTTACCATGAATTCAGAAGTCCTTTTTCATTGTATAATTATGATGTGAGGATCTGTCTTTTCATAAGCTTTGTATTGCATATAAAGTAAACAGCAAAGTCTTAAAAACATAAGATTAGCATGAAAGGATTTACCTCTAATGTAATGTAGTAGCAACTACTAATGTAGTAGCAACTTTTCCAGCTTGATGTCCTTTATTGGTATTTTTGTACTAACAGAAGCAACTTGATCAAATTCTAGTGCACCATCAGTATTGCTTGATTCTACCTCTCTGTGTGTAGAAATATAACTTATCGAAAGATACTAGTAACCCTGCTGTTTTTCAACTTTAGCAAACCGATTTGTCAAAATACATTTTTTTGTTTAAAAATGAGATGAAAAATTCATGGTACAAGTTTTCAGTCAGCAATTAGATCTTGCGAAGTATTTTTTGATAAAATGAAACAGGCAAAAATCAAGTGGCAAGAGTTTTACCTGGACAGCAGTTATTGAGGCAAGAATTTGTGGGAAAATAAGAAGTATTGCACAGGAAACATCCTTGCTGAATCACATAGAAAGACAATTCCTATTCTTCTAATGTGTAATAAATGAGAACCCCACATATTTGACAAAACAAAGGTAAGCAGAAGGAAAATGTGTCCTAGGAGAGCATGAGTATAGCCCAGAGGCTATTCCAGATCTGTTAGCACAAACGCCTTTAGACCTCGCCACAAAGCCAGATGTTGCTGCTAGAGTCTTCCCAAGGTTGGCATCTGGGTCCTGGCATGCCCCAGGAGCAGCCTGGGGTGCTACCCCCTCATTAGGGTAGGTGCACAAACATAAAGGCTGGGTGAATTGCTTCTTGTCTCAGCTGAAAGATCTGATTTGCTTCAGAGTGTAGATCTGATGTGAAATATTTGAGTAGAAGTGCCACAGATTAAATATTTCTCACTCTATATAGAAACATGTACAGCTATTAAATTTGATTTCCCTTTTTTCTACTGTTTGGAAGCTCTTCACACACCCACCCGCCCCTCCCCCAGACTTCAGGCTCTGTGTAGTAGTACTTTCTCTCAATTTATAGGAATTTGTTATGGCATTCATGAGGTTTAAAAATTGTGTAAGTTTTCAGGTTGAATCTTATGAGGTTCTTGTAGCCTTTGCACAGGATATGTCCATCACTGGTTGCCATATTCTGTCCTAAACAGATAGGATTTCACCCACACAATAGGGATACTGAGCAGTAGCTGTAAGCCAGATCTTCAGCTGGCACAAGCTGCACTATGCTTAATCAACTTCAGTGTGAAGCTATGCCAGTTTGTACCAGCTGGGCATTTAGCCCTTTGTCTGCCCCCACATAAAAACTGTGTTTATCTGCCTTTATTGAAGCTTTACATTTTGCATGTGAGCATAAGTAACATTTTCACTTTAGAGCCAAAACTGACTTTTTATTTCATTTCCCATTTATGCTCCATCTCCATCCATCTTGAGAATTAAATGCACACAGGGGAGGGTAAGTAAACTGCCTAGGAACATCTGGGATGCATAGAGTCTCTGTTCCAATCTCCAGGGAGAGCAACCCATTTGCACAGTATGTCTGGTGAACATAGAGCTATTACAGGAATCAGTGGTTACTTCAAAGATTTAATGGAATATCCAAATCTTGCTGTGCTCCTTTCCCTTCACCCACCTTTGGTGGCTCCTATCTGAGACCAAATAGGTCAGTAAAGGACAGGTGCTATATGAGGGAAAATGGACTTGGTCTCTGTGCCAAAATCCTGAAATAGCCATGTATTTGCAATTTTCTGGGTCTCCCTGCTTCAGACTGGATGAGATTGCTACAAAGTCAAGTCTGCTTGTGCAAACCTGAATACATGAGCAGTCATGTATCCTCCAGTGCGATTGATTTCAACTTCAGTGTCTAAGTGCTCACCACATGAGTAAGGCTTGAACATAATAGCTTTCTGATAGTGTTCCAAGTTTGGGGGGATATATGAAGGTTAATTGAAGCTACAGACTTGGCAACTTGCCTCAAATGGCTGTGTGCCATGGTGTTTGGGGATTTTAGCTGTTATATGTATAAGTAATTGCTCTTTACCAAATGCTTTAGGGAGAAGAAAAATCACCAAATCTAAAACTTAACATACAAAATTCTCCACGCAAAAAGCTAAAGCAAACCAAAACCTTCAACATATGTAAGGTAAGCCTTGGCACTGGGACTGCTATCTAGCACCAAACACAATGTTCTTGCTTCTGAAGGCATTTATCAGCAAATTATTGGCTCAGTAGATTTAATCTTGCTGTACAACAATGATATTTATGAGAAGAGCCAGGCTCATGCTGCATACCTGGAGACCTGGCATACAAAAAGGCATCAAGCAGACTGAGTCTTTTTAAGCCCATACTTTTCCCATCTGTCTGTTCTTCTGCAGCACTGAGGTTTACTGGCCCCACACCATGTTAGCAGAAAAAAATGTGTGCACCAGCCCCTGTAGGAGGGGGTTTGATATCCAAAGATTCAGCAGATAATATACACAGGGTAAAGCATTCAGGAGTCAAGCTAATATGGTGAATTGTGAATAGTGAACTGAAGGAAAATGTTCATTTTTCCCATCCCTGCTATACAGGTCTTAACCTCCTGCAAAGGAGTCATGTGGACAGTCAGAAAAATAGTGATTGATACTAAATCCAACAGAGTACATCTGTTATGGCCCTTAGTGAGTGCTGCCAAAGAGAGTAAGTTTGTGTTCACATGAGGGGCTTTAGACATTTCCTAAAGGAGTAGATCTTCTCCCAGCCAATGCCCTTGACTCTGTGGGGCACAATGGATTTCTCAGCTAGATTATTGTTTCTCCCATTTTAATAGTTGATATGTTTTCAGTCAAAGCCTGATCATCTGATAACGTATAACAAAAATATATTAAATATTCATGTTACTGTGGTTAGAGATAAAAAAGGGTCTTTAAGTCAAAACTTCAGAATAAATACTAATCAACATATTCCCAGGATATTAGGAATATCCTTTGGATTCTGGCATCAGGAGAATGCTATAAAATTAACGTCTGTCTCTTTCTGAGGATGGCAGCATTAGCTCAGCTGTGCCAGTCTGACTGCAGCAGTCAGCAGAAGTTGTGTATGCAGCCACAGAACTGCAACAGAGTCTGATCATCATCCTGATGAAATTACACTGATCTAATTTGCACGCTGTGAAGACATTTGGCACTGGCTGGATCTGAGCCGTGACATCTTCATTGGAACTAAAAGTACACTAAGAAGTGACATTACATTTCATACTCTTTTGTGCCAGATTGTGGCATTTCTTCCCCTTTAAAGGCATTATTTCAAGAACATTTAATTTGGCTTTGATATGTCTGCCATTTTGCTATGCAGGAATGTACTGAGCCAGAAAAGCTCAGCTGTAATAAAGTTTGGCACCATCAGCCCACCATATACCTGCACCATCCTGTGCAATTTAATTGGCATTCAGTGGGTTGATAAATGGATTGGCTTAATGAGACAATATACGTGACATATGCAGGACTCTCCTGAGGAATAAGATTCATTTTTGCACTTCACACATCAACATGCTACAGATACCAACACAGTCACCTCCAGCAGCTGTGCTATAACCAATGACATGCCTTCCAGTGTGTTGACCAACATCTCTGCTATCTCTCAAACTAGCTTTACATCATTTTCCATTTAAACATTTTTCTTTCTGAATTTTTTCATTATCTTTCTAATTGCAAAAATGAAGCAAGATACTGTAACTGCCTTTGAGAGCTCCTGTGTAGTATAATATCCATATATTTTTCTGGTATAAATCAATAGCCTATCTTCATAGCTTTCTGAGGATCTCTACCTCCATGTTCAGAAAAAGCTTCTAGTTGTAGTTTGAATCAGTAAAAACTAAAAATATTCAGTAAAAAAACCCATAAAAGTAAAGATCTATTTTATGGAGTTTTAAATGACTGTGAATAAGCATGACTTATTCTTCTCAAAGGCTCATTTGTATGGCAGAATTAGATTTATATTAGAGCCATCTCTGAATTGAGTGTGAAGATGGACTTTCTGGGAAGTTGCAGAGTAGCTGACAAAGGAGAGCATTTCAGTGATATTACAGTACAAAAAATTTCTGATTGCAAAGAAACTTTGTTCAGACTTTTTTTCAAAACAAACCTAATTTTGCCTTAGTCAGGAATGAACAAAAGAGCATCAGTAACATAAGTGATCTGGTTCAGTGCTTAAAAACCAGAAGTTTCATGGTAGATCTTTGAATTTTGCCTTTCAGATGTAACCATGAATGCAATCAAAATCCTTTGATGTTTTTCACAGTCCTGCATCTTGGGGTTAGAGATCCTTTAAGAATTAAGATTTAACAACAATCCAGAGGGCTAATTGTCTTGCATGGACAAGAGAGATACATATCCAGCTTTCTGGGGTTTTACAAAGTCTTGGAAAACAGAGACAGAGAACATTAACCCTCTTACACAACAGACACAGAGACTTAGTTTCTTAGCTGATATAAAAATGTACAGATATATGTCCCCTATTTTAGGGAAAAAACATTCAGTATGACCAAATTCTCAGTCATCATTACCACCAGGATAATGAAGATAAAATGTAAACAGTTTTACTGGTCTTTCTCCTCTAGTGTAATTCTGAGGACCAGATTCAGATGCTTTAAGTGAACCAGTTGTTTATCAAGATATAGAAAGGAATCATTACCAAAGAGCTGGGAAAATTTGTCAAAATAATGTAGACATGAGGAAAACTGAGAGCCAGAGCACTGTTTTCCTATTTTGCCCTTGAGAAACTGTGTTAGGATTTTCAAAGGAACCTCAGGGAATAAGGAGGCAAACTCCTGCTGAATGTACATCCATATTAATATATTAAATTCCATGTTTCTGTTGGAAACAAAAACTTGTTCACATGCCCATTAATGTACAGATTCACATTACAGGAATGGCCAATACTTGAACCTGGAATAGAAAATTTGGCAGAGGCAAAGCGGTGAGCGAGGCTGCAGCTGGCTGTTGCTGAGCTGTGCTCTGGGCTATCTCAGTACCTGCCACTGGCTTCTTGTCCATAAGGTGGAAGAAGCCCACGTATCACTGCCTCGGATTTCAACTGGGTGCCAGTTTGATGCTTGCTGTTCTGCTCTAAGGAAAGCCTCATACATGCAAATAAGCCCAAGGAAACTAAAAAATGAAACGGTGTGTGACAGTTTCTAATTACTGCGTAAAAACAACATATGGAAACTTCATTGTCCATTTCATCCCTCAACATGTACTATCAAGTTAGATTTCTTTTGCTCAATCATTCTCTCTAGAGCATTTGGAGCTGCTTCACTTGTATTATATGAAGAAAAACAGCACTTGATATGAGCAATGTGATGGTTCTACTTTCTCTGTCTGAGCTTGTTAATCTCATGGAGGGTTTATAAAAAAGCAACAGCCTTTCTGGGTTGGCAAAACCAGTAGTGTTACAAAAAAGCAATAATTTCTAAATTCTTTTTCATAAATATTCCATCCATGATAATGAATCATATTTGAAAATGTATATATATTGAGAATCAGGGGAATAATATAGCATTTAAACACAGCCATGGTAAATACTAACAAGTAGAGAACATCACATACTGATGTGTGTTGATGGGATGCATTGTTGTAGATCAATGAAGGAATAGGAAGTATGACTTCTGTTTTCTGTACAATTAAATAGGAGGAAGTATTTTTCTAAGCTTTTAAGTGTTTTCTCCTAGATTTCAAATTGAAATATTTGTGGAGGCATGGGAAGCATGGAGGCATAGGAGAAAATTCAGAGGATATGGTTGGGTCAAAGGAACAAAGCACATATCGAAGTCCCATTTTCTATGAGCAAAAGTCTTGCAGCCTTCCCTATCAAGCCCTGTGGCCACAGAAGCAGTCAGTTAATGAATCAGAAAAAAGCTGGTTACCAGATGTCCTTACTTATTAACACACACATTGCATTCTGTAATGGCATTCACTAAACAATCTGTGTCAAGCATAGATCTGCTCTGTTTAAAGGTCCTTTTTCAAAAAAGCATTTCTAACTTTTCTTCCTCTGTGATTGATTTCAGGTTAGCTGTTGTTTAAGATGCTGCCAGGCATTTTGTCTAATTGAAATTTCTGCCCTGTTCTGAAGGTTCCTAAGGTACCAAGCAAAACAAAACTGTTTTCAGCATTTATCCTTTTACTCTTCCTTCCAAAATGATAATGAAATAAGATAAAATAAATAAAAAAATATTAACTTAAAAGCAAAGCAGGAGAGAAACCAATTCTCTTTGATGGGTTTCCACTGCTGCTAATTTTAATGCCACCCATTGTTCAGCTCTGCAGTCTAATTTTATGTTAATATCCTGAAAGTTGTCAAATCTTGGCAAAACCTATGCATAAATTACACAGAAAGTAGCTCACAGGAGGGGGAAAGTAATGACTGTCATGGTTAGCCAAACCCATTAATAGTCTGACAAGCAATAACCCAAGAGCTCTGGTCAACTGCTGCAGACATCTGTGAAACTTTTGCAATTAATTTTTTTTGGAGGAGGTATCAGCTGTGAAATAGCACATAAGTGACTGATTATTATCAGCTCTGTTGGTGAGGGCAGAACTGATCAACTCCAAGCATTCATCCTTCTACCACATTATTGGTTTATGAATACAAAAGTTTTTTTTTTCCTTATTTTTGAGGCACTCTAATCTCTAGAAAGGGAAAAGGAGGAGCAGTTGCACATGAGTAGCACTTTTACATGATCTTTCATATCAGTAGTTTCCAAAGAACTTTACAGAGGTCATTAGCATTATCTCTCTGTAAAGTGAAGAAACTGAGGTAGAATTAATATCTGTGTGCTTATGCACATGACAGAACATGAGTGAGGCAGACAAATGGATAGAGGGACTTTCCTGAAATCATATATTAAGCCAGAGATATGTCTGCTCTGTCAAGCACTGCTCTAGAATACTGTGAGGTCATCTATTTAAAAGCCGGAAATAGCATGCTGTGAAAAATGTAGCTCTTTGGTAAATGATTTATCAAGGTTTTGATCAAACAACTTTCCCTGAATTCTAGCTTATAGGCTGAAGGGTCAGCTGAGATCTGTTCCATGATTCCTCCTGAATATAAAATTAATGGGGGAAACTGCTTTATAATTGGGTTTACCTGATAAAGGTCTGTTTCAGTGAAGTGCAACAGATTTTTGCAATTTTTGCAATAACATGCCTGTTAAAATTGAAAATGCATACATTTTAGTTTCTGAATTGATACCCAGCATGGTTGACATGCTCACAAGTAGCCACTGGATCTGAAAAGAAGCGTGATGTGCTCTGTTTCATTATTTTGCCTGGTTTTTCCCTCTGCTTTTGTATAAAACCCAAAATCCTGATAAGCATTTGTAACTGGTACACACTATTTTTATCTTTAACGGGATGCCATTACTGGAAGTTTTGACTGAATTAAATGCTATGTACTTCCTTAAAAGCTTTTTCTTTGGTAAGGAAGTTCTGGTTTTTTTCTAAGTAGGTTGTCTGAAATGTTGTCACTACACTACAAAATAATCCAGTAGATGCTAAAACCAAAAGCAAAGCCTCTAAAAATCCTCAGGCACCATGATTTATATGGAATGCTATACGCCTAAAGAAAATAATTGCTCTCACCAGTATTAATGAACAGATAATTAACATGATAAAATACATGGGGCATATAAAAGTGCAGCCACATCTTATTTTTTGACTACAATATAGATCTTTATGTATTGTTATAACACAGCCATTGCATTTCAGATCTCTAATTTTTATACTTCACTTTTTTCATTATGCATCTTGAAATGTGCTAAAGCTTAGAGGACAACACAGAAAAAGCAGGCACTTTAGCATGTGTTCTGGAAAAATAAAATAAATGTTACTCAAAGAATGGGATTTTAAAAACGAAACTTATCTTGGAAAACACAAGAAAAAGGGACATGCTAAATGTAGCACATAAACTGATGCCCATAGTCTGGAAAACAAGTTTGCTACTGCCCTGGGACACATAATTTTTAGAAATAATGGACCATTTGGCAGTTCTGCACATGTCACCAAGCATGGTTGGAAACACCATGGGCTTTGCTTTATTAATATACATGATTTGAAATAAAGTCCCTCTGAAATGCTGAAGAAATCCTCAAAACAGCTAATTCACGTGACCTTTCATTATTTAAGGCAGCCTTTATACTCAGGCTGTCCTGTGCTCTTAGAAAAAAGAAATATTATCTAGTCTACTGTTTTTCATCCCCAAACTCTGGCAGAAAGCAGCTCTGTGGGATAGATTGCAGTGCACAGATGGGAAACTATCCGTGGGCATTTACTTGAGGTGCTGCCTCATTCCAATTAGAAGACAGATAAAGGAAAAAAGAATCTTGATCTTGATTCTGTGAGCCACTTCAAACTGAATTTAGCAGACCTTCCCACTGTAAGGAATCTGTTTCTAACAGGATGGCACACACTGCCTTTTCTAGAAGGGTTCTTGAAAGGAACCTGAGCAGCAGCAGTGACAGTGGAGAGTTCAGGCACTTCCCACCGTGCCACAGTCAATGCAGTGCTAGGAACCCTAAAGGTGAACATGACCAGTACAGGCAGAAGCAGTGCTAAGGGCCCAGAAAACTCCTTCAAGTCCAGTGGTATCCATGGTGTAGTAAAGTGGAGGGCGACCGCTTCTTCCACTTTATTTCTAGGAGCTTCAGCCCTGCCGAGCCCTGGCATTCCAGGAGCACAATCTCTCAACCCTGTGCTCAACCCTGTGCTGAGGCTGAATGCCTGAAGGTGCCCTTCTGCCCTTGTGCATCTCTGCAAAGACACGGACACAATTTAGCTTTTAGTTCCCCAACTGAGCCAATCCTTGTAATTCAAAAGCCTCATTCTCTTGACTATAGGGTATTTTGAGGAGAAGGATTTGAAGCACCCCCTTTTTTTGCCCTTTGACACAGAAATTTCAATAGAGTGTTTAGGTTGGACAAAGGCCCACTCAGAATTAATATAGCTGCACTTTTGTTGAGAAGCTTATTAATAAATTAAACCTATGCATTTTTAAACTGTCTTTTTCTTGATACCTATCTACAAAGTAGGCAAAAAAAGAAATTAGATAAAAATAAACAATATTTTATATATATATATATATATATATATATATATATATATATAATAAAACAATGTCAGAAGAAATGTCATGTTTTCCTAGAATCAAGATGAATGAAGGGGATATTCAACTTTAAAAATTATGGTTGTTTAAACTAAATAATTGTTTTTTGCCCCCTTCCCACCCTTTGCCCCTTCTCTTCCCTTTCATGAAGAGAAGGTCAAGATTTTGATTTTCTCTTTTGATCTACACCAATTGTTTCTACACCAATAAATTAAACTTCCTTGTGACTGCTCTCTGGCATATGGTGCAAACTGGCCCACATCCACGCTATGAAACTGTCTCACTTGTCCAAAGGGTGCTTCTGTTCATGCTACATATGGGGAAAGGTCCCTGAGAATTCTTTGGAACTGCTGTAGCTGAGAAAAGCCAGGAGTGTGTCTTTTAGCAATTTAACAGTGCAGACAATCAAAGTCCAGTGCTTGGAAGCATTTCCCTGGCACTTTTAAGTCTACTAGTCTAGACACAGCTTCTGTGGTCAAAATCTGCTTCCCCTATTCACCTAAATAACTCCAGTGAAGTCAGCTGTGAGATTGGCTGTAAAACAAGGATTCCGTTTTTCAAATTATTTCAAGCATTTGACCTTCATTCTACATTGGGGAGAAAGAAAACAACCCACAACCCTGAGCTTTCAAATTTTTAAGATTAAACAACATAACTGAGAACTATCCAAACAACAAATAGCCACATGGCCCATATGTTCATCTAGAATGTAGGGTCTCATGTCAAAATCTCTATCTTCTCTATGTGAGAAAGGCTTTTTCCTGATGAGTCATATTCCTGATGAGTTTGGAAATTCAGTATATTGGGAACTCAAAATATCAGGAATTCTGGCGCTCCAAATTGTTTTATTTTTTACAATAGCATGAAAGCGTAGCCTGAAGCTAAGGAAATTCCAATATTGAAATACCTTTACTATGAAAAAAAGTGGTTTTTTTTAAATATATCCTGGTAATTTACAGGATGTGATTCCAGAAATTCAACCCCCCTCCCTCCCAAAAACCAAACTCACAAAAAAACCTAGACCCCAAATCAACTCAGCCTAAACTTCAGTAGTGGTTGACATTTGCCTAAGTAATGTCTCATCCCAGAGCTCACAGGATTTCAGGTAGGTCAGGAATTTTCCCAGACAAAAGTTTTAATTTTGGAATTAAATTAATTTGTGGATAAATTTAGTATAGTAGAAATATGCAAAAATATACCAGCTTTGACAGTAATGTTTTAGAAAAAATACTATGAAACATTTTATAATCTTTTCAAATACAAAATATTGACCTTCTGTTTTGAAAATATTTTTATTTGACTTTCATCTCATAAAAGAAAATCAGAAAATAATTTTATATGTTACTATACATATTCACATAAAAAATATAAAATGATGAAATATTTTGGTTTGAGTCTGAATATTGTGATTCTTGCTTGAAAAATGGGTAATTTTAGTTTACACCTTTTATTCCCATATGAAAAATAAAATCAATCCCAGCTTTAATAAAGTCCTTTTTAATGGTAGTATAGGGTTTGCATATAAAGCTAATTTTCTGGGAAAACAATGACTAAAAGAATATTTGTTAAAATTCTCTGAAAAATATTTTTAATTTTAATCATCTCTTGCTAGACATGCATTTTCATTATGGTTTTACATATGTCAGTTATGATTCATATTTATTTACTTCAGTTGTTTTCTGTAATGTTTCCTTATGGAAAAAAGAGACAAATAGGCCATAATTGTAATATTTTGCAACAAATAGGCTTGATATTTAATTGAAAAAAATTACCTCTTGTTAGAATATTATTTGTGTAAAATCTATTTAACTAGCACATACTGGACACAACAGACCATACATGAACCTTCCTCAGAGACACTTTAACATGCAAGTGGTCAGCCTCACGCTAAAGCATCATAGACGCAAACCCCATACAATCCATCCAGTCATATTAAACTCACATTTTGTGTGATCCAACACATTAGAGTTATATTTTTGTAATTTTTGGGGTTTTATAGCATTAACTGTAAGCACATCCCTGTGCACCTTGGATCAAGCTGTTGCTGATGACACTGCTAAAGCAGTCAGACGTGACCTGAACACAGGTGTAGATGCACATGCTCTGCCTGCCTTCAGCAAAGGCTTGCTGAGAGTCTGCATGATGAGTCAGTCTCTGCAGGCATGGAAACCCCCACCCCAGGATAAAAGTAGGCAGTAGGCCTATTGAATTTACTAATTAGTCAAAGGATGGAGGAAAAAATAAGGTGAATCCCTTGAGCAGAGAGCACAGAAAAGGGACTTCTGTGTTTGAAGCTATTTGCTAGTGTGATTTCAAGTGCAGAGGGGAAAGGGGATCTTGCTCATCGTGTGATATTCATTCCCTGGGCAGAGAACTGGCTGATGGCCACTCACAAACACCCCATTAATACACAGTTCAGCTGATTTCCTACAGCTGTCCTAGACTCAGGCATTTTATTGACACCTGTTTCCAAAGAGAGTGTGATGGTTGGATATGAAAGACTTGGAGAGCAGCAACTGACAGAGGGCTACCTACAGCAGCACCCAGCACTGAAGAGAGGGTCATAGTGTTTCTGTAGCCACACCGAGGTGGAGTCAGCCAGGGGCAGAGCCAAAACCAAATCTAAAATGAAAAATATAATGTAGTTTTTTTTTTTCTGCTTGAAGTTCTTTTTTTTTTTTTAATGCACCTGATAATAAACTCACATCCTTTGTGTGTAATACAATCCTGCTGCATTTGACATAATTCCAGGCAAAGATATGAATGATTCAGAGAAAAATACCCCCTGAAGCCTACAGTGTTTGTCACTGGCAACAGTGTAGAATAAGTTAATGAATCCTGGTTTTTTGTAATTGTAATTATTTCAGTTGATAAAGTACATTAAGCAAACTGGTAATCCATTTACATTCTAGTACAGGACTTTCAGAATAAGAAATTCAGGTTGGATTGAAAAAATGTCAGTCATTGCAGAAGGCTTAATGGCTTATGTTTTCTTTATTATTTTGTATGAAAGTACTTAGAAATCCAAATTCTACAGTGAAATGGAAATACTTTGGAAGGAAGTATCCATGATTAAAAGCAATATAGAAAAGCTGAAATATCAAGGTTACATACAGAACAGCTAGAATGAATGCACAGTGTCTTAACACAACAGCATTCTAACCTTTTGATTTTCTTTTTTACACATATGAAGATGTATTATAACATCTGGAGCCAGTATATTATTTGATTCATTCTCACCATCCATAGGAACAATCATATAAGTATCAGAACCCTTTTACATTTTCAAAATACAGCTATCTGCATCCTCTTTTAGGGTACAGTTTAATATGTAAATCATATGATATAAGGGGGTCTCAAGTATTCAGTTTCAATCTACTGGAGTTCAGTAATATTTGAGTCTGATTACAACATAATTGAAAACAGAGCTAGATTGTCTTACTACATGGCTATATATTTTTCTTCCAACTTATGAAAGAAGCAAATCATGGTCTCTTTCAGATTTTATTACTTAATAGGAGCTATCTTGCTTGCTTGCTATCACAGTCTAATTATCATTTATTTCTTACATATAAGTATCTTCATTAATTATAATTTAATTAATTAGATTAGAATGAACAATTTTTATCCTCAAGGTCACTAAATGAATCCTAAAATTTCATTAGTGTTTTTTGGGTTCAACAGTAGGTTTTGGAATATCTGAGAAGAATGCTGTCCTTACAGACTTGTTTATCAATAATTTTCAGATTTATATGTTTTTAATTATTAAAATTTAAAGGAACCATTATTCAATACATATTTTATGAGTTGTGTGTTTCCAAGTCAAATATTCTGATTTAGGGATGTGGATCTAAAGAACTTCAATCTGAAGTTAATCTTTGGAAATCAGGCTAGAGTGGATTAAAATGCAAGAAAGGAAAAAACCTTACTACAGGTTAATGAAATGGACTGAATCTAATCCAAAAGAAACTAAGTGATTATAGATTGAAGATTACTGCAGAATAAGTCCCCTGTAATCCTTCTATAGTTGACATTGGATGTGTGACTTTCTAAAGGCAGGTCTATTAGAGTTTAATTCCTTCAGTGATTTTTTTTTATTATTATTTTCCAGAGCACTGAATTGTTTTATATAACTAGTTCACTACAGTTCTGATAGGATTGAAAAAATCCTTTTCCACTTTGCTTATAACTCACAGAGAAATCTGCACCTTGATTATTTTTAAGAAGAGGGTAGAGTATTGTTTTGTTTATTATTAAAAGCAAAAGAAATAGTTTTTCAACATCTCTGCCTGCATTTCTTTCCGTAAGCAAATTAAAAGTATAAGTTATTAGAATAAAATCTGCCTGGCTTTGACTGAAACATGCTGGGTGGGTTGCATGGGATGGGTTTCATGGGATGCAGTTGGCCGTGTGCACAGTTAGGACACACCACTGGTGCATGCTCAGCTTGCTTCCACTCAGGTGCCACAGCCTCTGCCACAGGCTTGCTCTCATCACTGCTGAATGGCAGTAATTCTGGTCCTTCACTCATACAAGTTTCAGGGAAAATAAATAATTGATTTATTAATGTATTCTCATTGAATTTTATTGGACTAGGAGAAGTTTTAAATAAGCAAGAAAATTTAAATAAACATTCATAGAAGAAGGAGATAGAGTAATAGGATTATTTGTACAACAGCAGTGCAGTAGTGCCATATCTTCCCGGATCAGTGCAATTCACTGATTGCATTGAAGCTGAAGTCAGAGTGGTTAGCAGCCAAAACTCTCTTTCAAATGTACTTGTGTGTTTTAAAACTTCATATAAATAAATGTAGATTTCTGCACTAACAGTAAAGTTTGCAACATAATTATTAGACAAAAACTTTTGTTTTTGTAATAATGCACACAGAAACAGTGGTGAATTTAGAAAATTCTAGCTGAGAAGAAACTACCATGTTAGAATTCTCATTGCAGTGAAGATGTAGCATCAAGACAAAGCACACATGATTAAGATACTGATCTTGTTCTTATTTCTTTAACTGCCTTTAATATCCCAGGCAAGATCCTTAGCTATTTTATTCTCCAGTCTTTCCATGTAACTCTATTAGTTAAGATTGGGGTGCTTCATAATCTTTGCAAACTGTATTTTTATTAATCAGTACATATGAAGTATGTCATATTCACCTTTGTTACTTTTAATTTCTGTTGCAATATATGGTATTTTTGGTAATGAGGTGATTTTCTTATGAAGGTTAGATTTTAATCCACATAGGGATATGATCTGGACAGCATCTTTGTCAACACGGAATTGTTGGCAGTATGCATTAGTAGAAATGCAATGTGATCTGCACCAGCATATGACAGTCTAAATATTTTTTTATCAACCATTTGGAGAATTTGAAGAATACATCCTCCTTCTGGATGTCCAGAAACTTTATGCCCCATGCTGCAGAAATTCTATGGCTATTTTGCAGATGAAAGGAGGAAGAAAGAAGACATTGTTGTAAATTAAAGTGAAACAGCTCCTTTCTTTATCTAAGTAAAGTCTTTATAAACAAGAAATGCAGAAAAAATTTATAAACAAGGATTGCATATTATAATAAAAAGTGATCCACGGTGCTTTAATATCTGTGAGACTCGTAAGAGGAAACATTTCCTTGCTTAATCCAGTAAAATTTCTAAAACTGATGACTCTTTCCAGACTGCTTAGTGCAGACCAGTTCTTTGTGGCAATCAAACAGGCTTTGTATCATCAGAGGAAATATTTCTGCCTCGTGTTAAGGGGTTGGGATTAGTCTAAAGGGCAAGCAGGGAATTTCATCTCACTAGTATTCTCTACATGTACATTCAATGCAAAAACATAACGAATTTCCTGTACGTCAGGAAACTCTCTGGCACACAAAGCATTTTAAATCTCTAGGGCAACAGACATGGTGACGGATGACTCATAGTCAGCTCTTGAGTAATCAAGTGAATAAACCTTAAAGTGATAGTGGCTATATTCTTCATTAGAAGCTCTCACACCTGTGATTGACTTGATGACCTCTAAGATCAAGATATTAAGGGTTTCTTGAAAGGTTTCAGTGTGTCACCTCTTGTCACTGTCCCCAGTACTTTTCATGGGTTATTTATAACCAGAAACCACACCATGCTAAAGGTCTGCAGAAGCCTGTGCTGCAGCAGCTTTGCTGGTCATTTGAAGGCACAGAACATTCTGTCATCTGTGTGACCAAGTGTGTATGACCCCTCATTTGATCATCCTCTGACCTCCATTACTTCTTCCAATATTTGGAAAATGTCGCTGACAAAATGCTCCTTCATTTGATATATTTTATTGTAATCTCCTGTGTGATTTGCATGCTTTTAGTCTGCTTCACAGAGTATGAGAACAAATCTCACTGCTCAAGTTTAAACCTACCTAACCCAAGAGAAGTCTTGTCCTTTTTTTCTCATAGTCCCTATTAGAAGCATGAATTCCAAGGCTGCTCCATCGGAAGGTCAGAAAAGATGATTCCACATCATGTACCTGATCTCTATTTAACCTAATACCATATCCCAAGAACTGTCAGTCTGAAGAATTCTTTGAAATGACTCAATATATTTTCCACATCCATGTTTTCACTTCTCACACCAGTCACCAGTAACCTTAAGTAAACCAGAGTAAATTCCAGGAACCGGATGTTTTTAAAAGTATATGAAATTTACCCTTAACTTCTTGTTAAAATGATGCTTCCTTACATGCATACAGACACACATACACACACACACACACACACACACACACACACACACACATATGTTCATGTGTTACCAACACACTGCTTAGTAAAATCATAAATAAGATAGCATCTAAAGAATGGAACTGTTCTTAAGAATTATGGACAAAGTAAATGTGAATACTTTAAAAAAAGGCTGTGAACCTTATTAATTGTTTGGGATTAATTTTAGCATAACTCAGAGGCCTGTAAAATGGTTGCAAGCTCTCTCTTTATCTAGCACTGATAATCTTAAAGAATAATAAAATGTCTCCATAGTCATTTTTTGCTTCACCTAACAGCATATTCAAATCCTTTATAATATACAGAGATGTTCAGGTTCTCGGGACACCAAGGGTTTTTATTGCTGTAGAATCAGTGAACACTAATTTACAGAAAGCAGAGAATCTGCCTAAAGCTTTGTGTCTCAGAATAGATAATCCATAAATTTGGTTTAAAAATATAAGACAAGTTGAGGGATATCAAGATGTAGCATTGAACTTCTGGGATGAATCTGACTTAATTTAGACTGTATGGTTATGAATGCAGGGACATTTTTAGCTTCCTGTACTTTTAGTTGGTTATGACTATGAAAAAAAAAAACCAAACTAAATGGAAATATGAGTTAAAATGACAAGAAATAAGAATTCTGGTCCAAGGCACTGTTTAAAAAATATTCAGGTATCAAATGACTGTTGAAGATACATAACCCTTTATAAAAACATGTGTGAATCTACAGCTCTTGGAAGTCCAGGCATTTTTGTTACTAACATATCATGACCTTGCCCATGCAAAATTTTTACTTGCAGTATCATTAATCATTAGTACTATTAGAGATCCAATACAACATAACTAAATTAATCTCAATTTACTAAAACATTAATATAGCAACAGCTACCAACTTTGTTAAATCATAACACTATGACAAAATTACTAAATCTCAGGACCAGTATAGCAAACAATGTAACTGAAGTTTAAAATGTATTTCTACACATTTCCTTTTTTGGAAAAATAGAACAAGTTATTGGCTTTACTATGGTGACATTTTATTTTGTGATTAATTTTAAAGAAACCTTGTAAAAACTATAAACTCATTTTAATTTGACAAGCATTTGGTAATTAATTTTCAAACAATGCTATGGGAATCTAAGAAGCACTCTTCATTTGACATGTATTTTATAATTTATTTTAAAACAATGCTGCACAAATCTGCAAAGGCATTATTCATTTGAGAGTTCATTAATTATGCAAATGAGTTGCAATTAACAAATCTGTTCTGAGGATGGCATTTGCATAATAATGAACTTCATGTTTGTGACATTATTTAATAAGATACCTTTGTGCATTTTTAAACAAAACACCCTTGTGAATAATTCGGATAAAAATGGACAACCAGTCAGTAACATTAAAAACCAAAATACTACCAAGAGAAACCTCACTCAAATAAATCACATTGTCTAAACTCTCTGTAATAAAAAGGTATATAAAAGCTGATTCTTTTATTACCCTCTCCCTTCCAAAATATAGACTTTTTCATTCATGGTGTTTTCAAAATGGTGCTAAGGAATGGCATTGGGAAAGAACTGGTATTTATCAAGTCAGCTGGAAATAAACAAATGAATGCAAACACCTATTTAGCATCGCTGCTCTGTGACATAGATTGAGTCTCTGCAGTGATGGATCTCATTACAATCTTACATGCAGCATGTGAGCCAAAAGCCTAGAGATGAGCTTTTACTGGTTGCATGGTTAGCAAATGGCAGCAGCACCAAAAGCATAATTTGAGTGAAATGTTCTTGCACAAGCAGAATGACTGAGTGAAGGCCTTTTTGCAGCAGTGAGTTACAGCTCATTGCAGCCAGGGATCTGAATTCCCACACATCCCATGCAAAGGTTCCAGCAGCAAAGTTTTTAGGGCAATGTGGACTTCCATGGTAACTGAAGGCAAGATTCTCAGTGTGAAGAAAACGGACTTCAGTCAATCCTGAAGCCTTTGTGATACCTATATTTGTGTTTAGCTCAAGACAATGTTGCTTGGCAACGCTCTGGCAGAGTCTTGGTCCTCTGATGGAAGCAGTGAATCAGTGATGAGACTGATAAATTCACAGTGGCACCTTCTAGGTGCATTGCCTGAAAACTCAGAAGGCTGGAAATCCTTAGACAGGGCTTGGATCATTCCCTAGTGCCAGCGACTCTCCTCTGGCATCTCTTATATTTATTATTCTGCCGTCTGTCACTGATGAGGAAGTATTGTTTAGCATAGCTGTGAGTGAATTCTCCAAGACTCGGTCAAGTGCTTTGAAATGCACATGACAGCAGCTTCCATCTGAGAAAGCATATGCAATAAATGCAGGCAAAACCAGCATAAAGATATATAGAAAAAAAATGAAAGAAATGCCTGCAAAAGTTCTCCAAAATCTACAGTACTTGGAAAACAAAACAAAACCTTTATTTGCTATTTTTGGTAGAATACTTTAAAGTAAAGAGCAGGAGGGAAAAAAGGAGAGAGTATGAGAAAAAAAGTTATTAAAAGATTTGACTGGTGTTATGTTCCTATCTATATTTATACTCGGGAAAGTCCAAGATGAGGATTTGTTAACATTAGCATTTACAATTGTGTCAAGGAATTTCAGTAAAGAATGATACTACTTCTGTCACACAAGATATGGGAACTTCCCTTCTGAGAGAACTTACAGTTGAATGGAGAAGACAGAGAGATGATTTGGGTAGAAGAGCATAAAATAGATAAAATAGTGACATTTTGAGATGTCATATTAATACCATAACATTTTTTGTACCTTTATAAAGCTCAAAGGATAGGGTTTTGTTTGGAGACAAAAAGGCATGGAAATGGGAAGCAAGAGAAAGGGGTCCTGAACAGAAAGGTGAAGCAGAATAAAGTGATGGTATCAAAGGGTCTGGAAAGGTTCAGGAACATGACATTAAAAAGCCAGGAGGACTCCAAAAAAGCACTACCAACCACTGATTCATGCTTAACCATTGCCAATTAGTCCTTAAACTCCATTCCAAGTGGGATTTTACTCAAAACAGTTCATGATAGAAAAGCTAAACACATCTCACCTGAACATTTGAGCGCTACTCCTAACACTTCCAGACACATCATTTACTGCATCCTACAGCCTACATATATCCTTGCACATGTACTTGATGAGTGTGCAAAAGTCATTCTTGGCAACATCCGGAGAAGGCCCTGATGGTAGCTGTTCCCCCTCAGTTCCTCATTTCCTTCAACATGGCAGTTAGCTGATGTCAACAGCAACTTCTGGATATGTTTTGAGTTTTGTTGGTTCTTTTTTTTTCCTTTCTAAGCTTTTGCATGCTGGCATGTACAAAGAACTTATGTATTAACATTTTCATTTCAGGAGAGATGAGAGGAAAAATTCTGCATTTCAGCCCGGTGCTTCGGGGTGTTGCAGTGGGGCCAGTTTTTCAAGGCATCCCCAGTTGGTATGGAAGAGAGATCATGCTGCCTCTTTTGTGTGAACAATTGAACAGGAGTTATCCCCCAGAACAAAATTAGTAGGGGAGGAAGTTCTAACACAGATCAAACATCTGTTATTTTACATTATGCATGAATATATGACAGTATGAAAAGAAAAAAACAGAGATATGGTTATTAGATCATAAAATGATCACTCCTGAGGAGTAGCCATGTCACCTTGTTGCTGCCTTTTCCTCTTCTTTTTACAATATTTGTACCTTTAATTGCCAACCCAGCTGCTCATATTTCTTCTGAGCATCCTTCTCCAGGCGCCCAGCCATGCAATGGTCTCCCATAAGTGTTTGGGATGCTGCTAGTTCTCCTGTCTTCCCTCAGAGCACAAAGAGGCTGCTGTTTCCTTCAAGTCTGTCCCACTGCTTCAGCTTCAGTCTAGTTCCATTCACAGACTTTAAATGATTTTGAAAATCTTCTCCTTTGTGATCCCACTGCCAGGAACTAGCCCTTCACTGGAATTAACCAATGATGCTTTACATGGGCAGTTTACAAATGCTACCTGATAGCTTCATGGTCTTTGTATCTTTCCCTGCTTCTTACTTCCTGACAGCTTAAACACAGCACAAAACTGGCTGGCTAAAATAAAGTCCCTCATTCAGTAAAAAAAGGTCAAGCAGTGACTTCCAGAAACTTTCTGATAATATATTTACTTGAGTGTCAAATCAGCATTTAGCACAGTTTCTCTGTTCTGAGGTAACTCCTCAGGTGGGATTTCCACTTGTTATTGAGACCATAAGCAGAGCACTGCTATATTAACACAGCATAAGTGAACCATCTTTGGACAGTTTAACACATTCACAAATGTCTTGGTTAATAAAACAGCTGGGAAGCCTTTGCTATGCTATATAAGTTTGAGATACTATTTGAAGTATTAAGTAATAACCAAGGATCCTCTCTCTTCTTTGTGTTTTGAGCTCTCATAAACTTTTGTTCTTATAATTTTGCCACACAGGAGTAAAAACCGTCTTAAATGTATTCATCTACTTGTATTGACGATCAATAAAATACTGCCTTCACAAAATACTTCACGTTCTTTTATCTTAGTTGCTTTTATGAATGTAACTTTTGCAGACAACTCAGTCTGCAACTACATAATTAACTAGAACTCAGTAACCATGATATGATTCTTGACATATGACACTTTTATTTTTGTTTTACCAAAGTAAAATTTTAGTTCTTTGGAAAAGAAATACAGTCTCTTCCAAGATCAATGTAAAAGGTAGATTTATCATTAAAATACTATAGCACTATTGGACCTAGTAGCAAGGTTTTGATATTTTCTTAAGATGAGAGCAAAACTCACATGAATTTCAGATTTCTGAAATTTTGAGTAAACATTCTTCTTCACACATAGAGAAAATTAAAATTAATTTGAAGACAAAAGAAGCTAACATCAAATTAGATCATATAAACATTAATTAATTAGTGTAAAATAATTAATAGATCAATTGTTGTAGGAAAATAATGTGTTAGCACGAGTCAGTTCATGTTCAATTTTTCTTCATATGATTCAAACACAGGGTAAGTGCAGAAATTCTTGGGACAATTTATATTTCCTAAAGTCTCTTCAGATGAAAACGTGACAGGAGTCACCAGTTGATACAATATTGAAAACAGCTGGGAGATTAAAAGGATACTCTCAAGATCCAAGAATAGTGATGTTAACCATTTGCTCTTATTTCATAGCATTTATTATTTCCATTCTATGTGTCTCCACAGAAACTTTATTGTTAGTTCTCAATGACTTGGAAGCTTGATTTACAAAAAATGTTTTTTTTTCAATGGCCACTGACATGAAAATCTGCATTGAAAGAATGATGGTGTGAATACACACTGTGCTCTGGAGCTGCTTAGCTCTGCAGGTTCTCAGGAACATTTCCCTTGGAAAAGGTTTGCAGAACTGGGCTGATGGAGGTTTCAGTTATACATTCTGGCTAGATCTTTAAAATATATAAAACAGTATATAGAACTGTCCAAAGGGAACAGAGGACTGCAGTGTTAGATCTTAGACAAACAAAAACAGTTTTATGAAGACAGCCTACATACACTATAAACAATATAGGATATTGAACTGGTGTTCTTTAATGAGTACTCGGCTGCAGATGTGCACAATGGTCTTGGTGTTTCCTTATTGCCCATAAAAAAGATTACTGAGAACTGTATTGGCACAGAATTAATAGAGTTGGGCATAGCCTATGCTACAACAAAAATGCCACACTTTTATAAATTCCATAACATTGTTATTAGTAGCTATATTCTGTCTACTTTACAGTATCATGGGGGAGAGTGAGAATACTGAGGTTTCAAGGAAACTGTTGTGGAAACAAAGGGCACACTTGCTGTAAGCTTCTGCGGAGAGGGAACTGGAAGGTTAAAATTGCAGCTTTATAGTAAGTTGACCATTTTACTGTAGCCTCTGGCATATTTCTACTGTGTTTCACTCCCAGTTATTGACCTTTATGCTGTTAGATCTTGGGATTTCCTAGTTGTCCTATCTTTAACAGCCCTGCAAAGACCAGTTGGGAGTTTAGTACTAGAAAGTACTGTGAACTGATTTTGTAAATAGTTGCTTACTAGCTAGCAGTAGCCCTAAATTTGAGGAAGGGATGCTTATGAAGTATAAGATAAAAATAACTCATTATTATCTTCTATATAAAGAGACCCTTTCCACTATTTTGTGCTAGGCTCTTATTTCTACTGAAAGACCAGTTCCCCTAGAATAATTGAATTCTATTTTATACTGCCTTTCCCCTATGAACTGGCAATGCAATTGACACTTTCAAAGGTTTAAAAGCAATAGATTAGCTAAAATGATTGAAAAGCCTTTTTCTTCTCTCATGTTCTCCCAAACTCTTACTTATTTCAAATGCTTTCTGATTTAAAGTGAATGGGTAAGAGAGTATAATGCATCTTAGTGATGTCTATGTATATCTGTAAAAGGCCCTGTTCAATCTCACTAGCTCTTTCAGTGAGTTCTGGAAATCTCTTCTGCATAGTCCTTTGTTTGCTATGGTGATGCCTTCGAAAGTTGAACACGGGTGAAAGAAAACAAGCTTGTCTACATCCCATTTTTGACCTCTTTAGAATTCCTACATGCTCACTTGCTGTAGCACCAGGAGATGCTATTTTTGACCAAACTGCATATAACCATGAGCTGAATAATTGACAAGGAAAGAAATATTGTGCTGTGAATTTGTGAATGCAGGAGGAGTGAGGCCAGCAGCTCTGGTGGTCCTGCTGTGTGGCCAGATCATTTTCCTGTGGTATTCTGTAAATTTCTGTAGCACTCGTTCACATGTAGCCTTCAAATCAATGCAAAATTTTACAAACATGAATGTTCAGAGAGAGCTATTGTCTGATTTAAAGTACATCCTTAGTTCAATTTAATGTCCAGCTATAACGTTCTCCACTATTTCCAGAAGTTTCTCTTGAGTTATCGTTCTCTCATTTAGTTCAGTATCAGATTTTTTCTACTTACTTCACCACCATGCTGCATGTTGTTCAACACCTTGTGTATAAGAGAGATTCCTCTGTTACAGATTGAGTTTGACTCTTCAGCATTGCATAAATGATCTGCTGTGGTGTACAGTGACTGTTTTCACTGGATCCTGCCAGAGCTTCTTTGTGGCACAGAGGAGGTAACAGAAGGAAATACCCCCTTCCTTTGCACTCACAATCTGTTCTTGAGAGCACAAATCTGTAATTATATAGGCTTGACTGTGGGCAATAGCTACATGGGAAAAATAAATTCTTTGACCTTCATAGTACATGTTTGGTAATTTCAAGTATAAAAACTTGTCATCACACCTGCTCACTCACAGAGTGTGTTATTCCTTTTTATATTTCAGTCATCATCTTCACATCTCTTCTTGTATCAGTGTCATTGTTTTTATGACTCACATAATATTTATCGTCCTTAAATATTCCTTCTTTCCCTACTCTTCTCCATCTCTAATAACTTCCTTCTAATCTGATTATTTCCATCCTCATTCTTCTTTCTGCTTATGACCCTTACACCTGTGTAACCATTAGGACCTTGTTCGAAACCTGTCTTTATCCAACTGGACAGTGCTCCTAGAGGCTGGACAAATTAATATTTTATTGCTGTAAGTTCTTCTGACCTGTAAAATATCTATTGCTGGTCTTCCCCTCAGATATGTTCTTGTCCATCTCTTCAGGTATGCAGAGCTCTTGAAGACAGACAGGGCAAGAAATTTTCTGAGTCAGAGTAGGTGCTTTGAGCACACCCTGTGCTAAGAGCCTCTCTGTTTTTTTCTCAAAACATGAGAAATCATAGTGAGTAAGGAAAGCCCTGTGTAATAGATGCATACAAGGTGATTATATTTTGCCTTTAATTTGAATACAGTCCTATTTGGTCAGTAGGAAAAAACAGATAAAAGATTGTTTAAGAGGCTTAACTATAACTGAAATTAAACACCCTTCTGCATTTTATAAATTCTACACATTGAGACACCAGAAGGAGGAAGGCTTTTAATCTTGTTTCCATTCTTTATTAAGATGCTTTGTGTAATTAGTTGCATTTCTATTGGAATAAATGGTAATTTGGAATTCATCCAAATTGAAAACCTTAATGAAAAAGGAGCATTAGTGCTGGGTTGCATGCTAAAAGAGGCAAACTTCTCTAGGGCAGATCTGTTCATGCAACTTGGCCCTGCTTAAATAAAATCTATAGAATCCATGTGGAATTTAAGAGGGAATGTAGCACATAGGATGGATGAGAATGCAAAAGAAAACAGATTTTCAGCCAGAAGGGCAATTCACTTATAGTTAAATGAAAAGCCCCTAAAACCAGAAAGAGTCATCTATGCTATGCAGAAAGTTGGTTATGAAATTAAAAAAAACAAAAACCAAAAAAACAAAACAAAAACAAAAAAAAACCAAACAAAAAAGGAAGCCTATTAATAAATGCAAAAATATGGCTGTGTGTTTTACATTTTTGAATTGAGTGTTTCAGCAGTGACTGATACAAGTTGCCAAATGAAACTATGCTGTATTCAGGTGACAGAATTATAAAAGTACTCTCGATGCTGCTGTAAGGTATACTGTGTCACTGCTTCCAATTATAAACTCCACTTTGCAGTTGGTTGTTTGCCTTTTCTAAAACATTTGAAAAGCATAAAATTTTCACCTGTTTATTCAGGCATTTATTAATATTTTGCCCCCTACCCTTCTTTTTTTTTTTTTTTATAGTTAATGATTTAAAGACATTAATGTCTGATGCACTCTTAGTGCTTTGGGACAAATGGCAAATTTTTGTATAGGGAAATTGTTACTGATGATGCACATTACCTTTCTAGGGATAAATATTTCATAAGGAGTTTTAGTGCACAGACTTGTGTGCATGAACAACAAGCACACAGGACATGATGGACTGGAATGCCTCTGAAAGAGCTGTCATAGTCCATCGTGTCAATCTAAGAGCTGGGGTGTGCTTGAATAAACATAAAAAATCTTGGTGTTAGTTCTGGTGACATTTTGTTTGTGTTGTGAAGAATCCAGATAAGGAAGGCAGAGATTATGGAGTCTTGATACTTGACCAGAAATAGCTTTCTGGTCAGTCCTGGTTTTCATAATATGCCACATAAATCATGAAGTGTTTGTTTGACTGTCAATGCCTAATACTCTCCTTAAAGCCAGGGTAACTGGCTTTGAGATCATGGCCCATGATGGTTTATATGACAGACTCAAGAGGTCTCTAACTGAATATGGATTTAATAGTTCAAATGTTTGTATTATAGCTAAAGAGACAACAAGGGGAAATATTGAAAGTGGCATAAATTTCTCTTTGGAGGAAACATCTTTCTCTGCTGTTAGAAACCTGAATTTCTCCCATGGAAGCCTTATTTCCCTTTATTGTTTTAAGGAAGCACTTATGCTGTGTTTGGTAGTAGCAGTAAATATAGAGATGCTGTGTTACAGCTGCACAGTTTTTTTCAAGCTGATTGATTTAACAGGAATTTTATGTGATATAATAGGAATTTTCTACCATCAAATACTATAGGCAGACTACAGGTCCCTCTTCTACTCATGTACCAGATTTGAAAATTTTTCTCCCTTCCATGCATACATGGAGGAATGAGCTACAATTTACACAGAAATGAGTCAAGTCACAAATTTACATTATCTTCTAGATGATATTTGAGGCTCACCATTCAAGTACGCTGCTTAATTTAATTTCTTTGTAAGGCCTACAGTGCTCAGTGATCTATGCTAATAAGTTATTTTATTTCCAGAAATAAAATGGATATTGAAGCATTTTTGAGTGTTTGTAAAATGTCACTTACAAAAAATAAGACAGTGAGGCAGGCAACTTTATGCTCTGCTCCTTGAACTTTTGAGATGAACAGTTGGGTATATTGCTATGTAGAGGCTCATTGCAATAATCCAATCTGCTTGTGACAAAGGAGTGACACAATTTGAGAGAGAGACAGATCTAAAATAAAATCTACATTTTCTTGTAACAAAAAATCTAGCTAGCTTTGGATTCTGGACCTAACTCTGCATTCTTTATCTTGTAATCAGCATTTCCTTGCTGGAAACAATAAAACCAATGAGTCTTGAAGATCCTTTGGCTATGAATCTTTGTAACAAAAAGATCTTGTTCATACTATCTCCCCCTGTGCCACCAGTATGTTACTTTTCTTAGGATAAATGCCTCACCTTCATTTCAAAGTGAGCTGTAGTCAAAGTGTTCCCCTATAACCTTAGATTTTGGCTAAACACAAGGGAAACCCAAGGCTACTGCATTATCTGTGTCTATAACACATTAGACTAAGTGTCACAGCTAGCTGTTATCAATCCAAATTAAAAGACCTGCTTCAAGGGAAGACAGGTCAGAAACAAAAGCTGGGAAGTTCAAAAAGGGCCCAAAAGCTGATGGACACATACCCAACTTTTACTGTCTAGAGGAAAATAAATTCTTACTCTTTTCTCAGTGTGTAGAATGACTAAGATATCACAGAATAAGTCACAGCAAAAAAAATCTAAAATATTCTTGAAGAATGTTTTTCTTGCCCAATCACAAAATAATAGGTATAGCTAATTGGATCAGTATTCTGATCACTGAACCCAAATTTCTAATTAGGGGAGCCATGAGATGCTTTGTAAGATTTTTTATTAGCTTGAGATGATTCAGATGTTACCCAAAATATTAGCCCAAGATGATTAAACAGAAGAGACCATGACAAGTAATGCAACCTCTGATTACAAAATATTGTGCTCATTTCAGCATGAAGTATCCTATGGGAAAATGTGTATGGCTTGGCCTCTACCAGGGATTGGAGGAAGTGGGCAAATTCAATTTTGAAGGATACATGAATGGAGAGTGCAACAGATCTTTGCAGAAAAATAGGAATGCTTAAATAATGAGCATTAGATTTTTGGTACTTCTGTTTGTAGCTGCCAAAGTTATGTTACTGAAAAGAAGTTTGTCTTGTTACATTTCAGGAGTGATCTTTCCAGGGCTACCACAATGTACAGCTGGTTCTTTTTCTGGTTTCCATTACACTATTTCACATTTCACATCTGTTCTGAGCATATGTCTAGATTAAGTCTGAGAGCTTTTTCATATATACATAATAAAATTTACATATTGCTACTGTCTTTTGACCAATCTTTTCAACTTGTGACATGCAGCAACTGGAGAACAAATAGAAGGCAGTTGTCTACTAGTAGGGCAACTCAAATCTTGGACTATATTTAAAAATACAATTTAAAAATTATCCTCTGCACTAGCTGTAAGCAATTACTTTGCTCTAGCATTTCTTTATGAACCTATTTTAGCTTAACTTTAAACAATAATCTTTTCATGTAAATAATCACCTATACAATAATTTTTTTTCGCAAATGTTGCAATAATCAATGTTTCCATTGCTTCTTTTGGCAGTTTCACACTAATCTTTTTTGTATGACTTAGAAACTTCTGTATGGCTTACTTATCCATGGTTTGAGCACAATCATTTTCTACAAACATGAAATGAAATTGGAATGCTTTATGTTATTTTAAAATGTAGCACTGTAATGGCTTTTCTAGGTCTGTTTATCTTTAGAGCCTGGAAGTGTTGAACTTTCATTTTGTCAAAGTCAGCTGTAGAACAATTTTGGCTAAAAGTATGTTTTATGTTATAGAAGAGTGAAGTTACAGAATCACATGGTAACACATTAGAGTGACTAATATCAAAGCAGCCCATGGAGAATTTAGGAAAAAGTAGTTAAGCAATTAATGAAGATATTTAAAATCCTAATATGGCAAAGACAGCTTTGAAGGCAGTAAGGGATTAATATTTATTTAATAGATCATCATATTCTGTGCCAGAAAAAGAAATATAACAGAGCTACCCTACTCTGAATGCAAACATGCACAATTTGAAGAATATTTTGTGGCAGTAGCGACATCAGCACATCACACTTTGTCATGATAGCTGAGAAAAATATCTTGCCTTGAAGAAAAAATTACCTTTGCTGCTTTTGACTATTTTGGCTGAAAATTACTTCAGTGATCCAAGCTCTGTCACAACACATTGACTGCAATCTTCAATGAGAAAGGAACATATTGCTACTTAACAGAGGTGACATGGGTTAGTTACATGATTGACAGCAGATAAGTGTAACTGCTCTGCAATATTTTATGGGGTTTGATGTGACTATCACCTGCAGTCAGGGATGGAACGTTCTAGTTTCCAGAATTGCTGGTCATGTTGAATAGATAAACTCAATTTAGGACAAATTTTACTTCTCAGCAAAAGTCAAACTTCTGTGTTTATTATAATGGTTTTCAGAAGTTGTTTGTAACTGGCCTTTCCTGGCATAGTCTCTGAGATGCAGTGTGTTAGGAGTGTAAGAGGTTGCTGTAAAGTTCCATGATTTCTTTTTGGAGAAAACCTGGAATTCATAAAAAGCTCATCTTCCTTAGTTGTACTTCAGGTTTCCAGAACACTAATGTATTGTCCTTTTCCCAGTTAAAGTATTAACGAGGCTGCTAAGGAGAGTCACAAACAAAATTACAATAAATGCATTTGTTTTTTCAGACAAAGGAGGTGGGGTATGTCCCCTGCTCCAGGGAAAAGTAAAATTGTGTCTAAAAGGTGACTTGTCTTAAATCAGTTAAAACAGAAGAGAATAGAGATTTCTGTTCTGTGGTCAAAGTTCAGGGAGTTATACATGCAGAGGTACAAAGATGGCAAAAATACAGGCATTGTTGTCAGACACTAACACATGCAGAAGATGAGAGGCTTTCATGAGTGCAGCAGTACAGAGAGACTGAAACTATCCCACAGCTGACATTATTTATTTTATTAATTTTCAATAAAAATGATACAAGTGTAATACAGAATTCATCTAAAAACATCAGGAGAGCTATTCTTTATGGTTGCTTTTGGCATCACAGAGGACTAAACCGAAATCAGTAGCAAAGAATGGAAAGCTGAGACTCACCAGTTCTCACTGAACTATGCAATAGCGATGAGGCAGATGTGATTTTTTTAAACTTTTGCTTGATATTTAACATCTTTTAAATCCAGCTCACTTCTCTTAGACTTTGATTCTATTATAGCCATTGTTTAAATCATAAGCAACCTTTGTTTTTGACATGTTTTCTCGAGAAACATTAAATGATAACATGTTTTAGAATCAGTTTGACTGTACATTGCTGACAAAGTAGCTTTACATGTATCATTCTATTTTAAATGACAGTCTAAAAATTATTGATAAAGATAATGCATTTATAACAAGGTGAATTTAGTAACTACCACCATATATCCTTTTTAGAATCATATGCTAATGAAAAAGATGCTCTAATAATTAGGGCTTGAGCCCACTGAATACAACACCTTCCAATTAGCACTCCCCAGCTTGAATACTACCATTAACATTAAACAACAAAACCAAAAATGGGTATCAATTCACATAATAGAAACTAATTGATGAAGTTAGAGGGTGTGATTATTTGTGATTACTTTACAGTCATGCACTGAATGTAGGAGAGCCCCAGTTAGTAGTTAATCTCTAGCTACCTCTTTGAAGATAATGAAATTGGCTTCCTACTGATGATTATTCATTAACAATTAATTCTTTCTTGGTGATCTACTTCATTTTCAGCTTCTCACCATAAACATGCAATGGAATAATTACAAGTGGAAATGAAAAAGCAATTAGTGGCAGATAATGCCAACATCTGATTAAAACACAGTAGAACAGATTAGCCATGCAGTAACTGCAACTTTGCTGCCTTCAGCAGGGAGATGTAAGTTACCCAGCAATATTACAGTTCAAGCTGCGTTTCCCTTTTATTGCTTCCTTTACATCATGCTCTGCCACATTAAATGCTTTCTTTTATTCTTGGGGGCATTGACTTGTTGTAAGTAATTTTTAAAGATTAAGTATTATTTAAGATGATTTGTCATCATTCATGTTGACACCCTCTGTCAAGCAGAAAGGAAAAAAGTACTTAAGCCAAGCCATTTAGTGCACTTACAAGCAAACTTTTTTTTTTTTTTTAATTTGAAGGAGGATGATTGAAGATTTGTTTGAGTGAAGTGTGTGGAGACAAAGATCCTGGAATTTAGTCTCCCCTCCTCTAGACAGTATTTTCTCTTAAACTAGAGAACACAACAAATATATTCTTTTGTACCAGATGGTAGTTGTCTTTACTGTCAGAAGCTTAGCTTGTTTTTGAAACATTTACTGTGTTGCTGCTGGGTCTATAGATCACCACCTCTAAAATGAATAAATATGTGCTATGACCTTTTAAAATTGTGGATGATTTACATTGTGTGGCACCTACAATACCTTAATTACCAAACACTTGCTTAGCAAAAAATCCAACTAAGCAAATAAATGGTTTCCAAGAAATCTACAAAGTTGATGGGCAATCTGAGAACCAAACCTAGAGGTCCTGTTTTGTACATCAACCATAGGAACTGAAAGGCAAGATCTTAGCTGGGTCTAGAATACCAGACTGCATTCTTGCATTACAAAACCTTCAGCATGGCAATTTCTCATTCCTGAACGGAAATCATGGGACTACTCTCTGGACCATGTTTACAAAAAGGTTACTTTTCAAATGCTGACTAAGAAAGCGACTTGCTATAACCTGATAATTTTAAAGTTCTGCTTTAGATAAGAGAGTTCCCAAACAGGTGAATGACACAACAGAGCTGACACAAGAGGCACAAAGATGTGTCACTGGCAGGAATTTCATTAATCTCTTGGTCAGGAAATGATCAATAACATGGAACTACAGGTTAGTTTTGTTTTCAGTCTAGACCTAGCACAATAGTCAGTGTTGTCACGGGCATATGGTCTGTTGGATATTTTTCAGAACAAAGAATTAACAGCATTCTAGGAGTTAATGTTGTTTGGTTAGTTTGAAAGGCTGAATGTCATATTTTCAAAAAGAATGGGTATAAACCATCAGTGGGCAGAGATTTCTGTGAGAACAGAAAAATTCCTCCAAATACATAGAAAGCAGTGTACTTCATGGTGGGTTTAAGTTTCATTTATGTTTCATTTCTTTTTAGGTTTATTTACATTTGCACACAAAGATACATGATGTAGATGTGCTGAAGTATTTCTCACAAACTCATATATATAATCTCTCTCGGGCTGAGAGCTCCTTCTCTGGACTAAGGACAGTTAGAATATGGTAAGGGGATAGCCTTTCAGCTACTTTTAGTATAGCAGTTTCTATATTCATTCTCATTTTGTAATTTCCTGACAAAACCTTTGAAAAGGCATGCCTTCTGTCTTGACTTCCCTCTCTCTCCTTTATTTATTCTGTTTTCTCTCTGTAGAAGCTTTATTTTTACCATATTGTTGGTTCTTGCAAGTTCTTATCTTCCTGTCAATTTTTTTTCAATTTTCTTCTTTGCTTCTCTTATTCCAGATCTTTCCTTCCTTATTTCCTCTAGCAGGTGAAAGAACAGTTTTGTTTATTTTATTCTCAGTAAACCAATTATTAAAAAAAATGTTTTTCCTAACCCCATTTTCTATATTTCTAAATTATCTGTGTGAACTTTTCACATACATTGTCTCATATTCTCCTGGGGACATAGGTTCTAAATTATTAAAAATTTACTCATACTTTCTAAGGTACCTCTCTCATTCAGATCAGAGATATCACCCTATTATGCTATTAATTTTTTATCCTATACCTTTGCTGTGGAGAGTGGTCATCAGCAAGAAAAAAAATTTTTCACAGCTTTTCTTTTTACCAGTTAGCAGCCACAGCTACAATATCCTATCAGTTACATAGACTTTAATCTGTCTGTATTCCCCATATAAAATCAGAATGTTAAATATATGAGATGAATTAGAAAGAAGCAGCAACATTATTCCCTACAAAACAGCAGTATTTCAGTCAAGAGAAAACTTTCACTTTGCCTTCTACTGATACTAATAGCAAATACTGTTCTGAAAAACCCACTGTAAAGCACTAACCAAATGTTCTAACCACATATTTGGTGGAGTATGAACTAATCAGACTAATCAGCCAAATGTCTCAAGAGAATAACTAAGGGTGTTGCCATAGTACCATGTTTCTTTCACTTGGTAAACTTCTCCTTTTTGAGAAGACTTTCCCTAGCAGCTTATGGGAGATAAACACATTCCATATAAAATGTCAGGGGAATCCTGATGGCATTGCACTGATGTGTGATGCTCCTTTTTAGCACAACCACCATTCAATTATACAGTAATGTCTTGCAGTAAGTTTATAAATGTTGGAGGTTTTGGTAAGAAAAAATAATTTATTTGGATTTTTTTTTTTTTTTGCATGAGCTTTTTTCTCACTTGACTTGTCTCTTGAGACAAGGTTCTGCAGCCAGTTCTTGGAGATATATTAATCCCATTCAAATGCAAAAAGAGAAATAAATTAATAATTATTATTTTTATTTTTGTGCTAACTAGTTTTGACTGGCTGAATTTTTGGTCTATGAATGAAAATTTTGTTACTAACACTGGAAAAGAACTTTCAGGGCAAAATTTACCTCCTAAGGAAGCTCTTGAATGCTTCATATCTTCAATTAAGATATCAAATATATGTACCATAGAAATGAAGTATTTAAAAAGTGAAGTTAAAAAAATGTAGCAGTAAAGCCATTTCATTTGCAATAAAATAGGAGTTCTGAAATACTAGACAGCATGTATTGATGCATTATCATATATGTTGCACTGGTTTTTTTTCTCCTTTAATTTTGGACTTAGTAATTCAAATGTGTTTTAATGTAGAACATTTATTCATCAATCCTGTAGTATTTAAGGTATTGATTAGTTTAATGAATTAATTAAAAATATACTTTGTATTTGACTATAATTCATCCACAGGACTTTCCAAACTTTATGTACTGAGTGTGTGGTCCTGCGTAGTCCCTTAACAGCAGCAGAACCATTAAAATGGTGTTTGCAGTACCTATATAGTAGGTCATTATCACATTCACAATGAGAAGGCACATTTCCCGTGTAAGTCTACCACCATAATTCTATTTTTTCTTTATAGAACCAATACATGTAGAGGTAATAATACACATGTTTTCCCTGTATCAGTTTGTTCCTTATGTGACTGGACACGTGATTGGCCTGGTTATCACCATTTGAGTTTCAGGAGTTGGGCTGCTGGTCACTTGCAAAATTTACAATCTCTTTTAGACCTGAAAGCCTTTACTGCAACTATTTATCAGCCACCTTACAGGAAGTATGTTTAGACAGATGACTGTCTCCTTTCTGAATTAGCAGAAACTATCTGACCTTTCTACTGCTTTGGGCTAGTCCAGATCTTCACTTTGCTGCTGAGGTGCTCTTTCCTAAAAGGTTTTAGAGAGCAAGATCTATAGTTTTTTAGGGTTTGTTTGTTTGTTTTTTTTTGTTTGGTTTTGTTTTTTTTTTTTTTTTTTGTTTTGTTTTTTGTTTTGTTTTGTTTTTAATTACAGTCTACTGCATGGAACCAGGTCATAGAAAGTACATGGTGCTGACAAGTCATTATGAAGTACAGGTTTGAGTTCACATAGATGAAACTGGGACTGCTGATTACTTTGTAGTAAACAGTCAAAACACCACCAGTCATAAATGTTAAAAAAGATCAGGGAGAAAAGGGGTTTCATTTTTATTTCATTGACAAAGGATTATCCAAAATAGTTTTCTCACTATCCTCAGCCACTCAGAGATTCTGCAACAAGTAATATTGGTACTTTCCATGTGTTTCTCTTGCATCATGATCAGCAGATTTCATTAAGTCTTACAGATGACATGTTTTGGGTCTAGCTCAAAGTCTTTCTCATCTGTAGTTTGTATTATTAGCTTAAGCTGTTCTTACTTTGGGACACTCACACGTCTCCATGTTACACTCATTCTTTTTCTCCTACGGAGCACAGGGTGGTGGATTCAGAAAAGCAGAGGCTGACTGTCTGTTCCAGGAAGTATTGGTTGCTTTCTTCAGACTTCTTCAGCTTTCTTCAGAGACACTTAGTCTATTGCTGTCACTAAAACATAGAAGGCATAACATCCCAGCCAGCCACTCACATACAGTTAAAAGTAATATTTCACTCTCACCTCCTACTAATTCTTCTCATGGTTTTCTTTTCCTTATGCCTACGTGAAGTGTGGGACCATATCCATCATCCTTTTGACTTCTCTGCTGGCCTTTCCTTCACCTTCATGTTAGAAGCAATCTTTTTTATTTTGACTGCTAATGCTTTAAACTTGAATCACATCTTAAGTCTTCTTCAGCATACATAAGCAGAACAGGGAGAAATTTATATTATTTAGAGAGAGATATTGTGGTGGAGACTGGAAACAGCAGAAGAACAAAGCTAAAGATTAACATGCCACCTTAAAACAACCATGACTATTGGTAACTGCCCCATTAAGGATGTTAATCTTGTTATGTGTAGAAACTAGTTTCTTTATATACACACTCTGTAGCTTTATATCAAATAAAATAAAAAATTAGGGCGTGAATTAATGAGTTAATATAAAAGGTGGGGGATTGTTATGTGTAGAAGATATAATTCACACCATTTCTAATATGATATATGTGATATTGAATATTTTTTGGAGTATACATGTTTGTATTAGGACTCCCCCCACCCTCGCAGGCGAAACCTGGTGCATGTTGAAACCCGATTTACGCGTAAAAGGATGTGACTCGGCCAGGAGAATGGGCCATGTGTGGAGAGGCAGATACATGTGAATGCAGGTTCCCATAAATTTCATCAAGAGATTCACCAACTGCTGACACTGAATTGTTCTCCCTCATCACCAAAAAAGAAAATCTTATTAACCTATGGACTCTGAATAGAAGAAAAGACTGACTGCTGAAATCTTAGCCTCAGGTGGAATTTTCCCTATAAAAACTGCTTGTGCCAGGATGGAGGTGTGTGGGCATAGGGGAAAACCTCTGCTGAGGCTGATCTCTTTGTTGCACACCCAGGGCCGACCCCGGGCTCGGCTCTGTTCTTTCCTTGTGGCTGGCTAGATAGGATTTGATTGCAAAATAAATATTTTATTTTTTCATATTAAGTTGGCTGGACAAATTTTCATTTATAACAAACTGAAATGTAAAATATCATTAGACATTCTGGTTAAAGTAATTTGCCATTACTTTCTCACAGCCTACTGTAATTCCATGGACCTTTTGCCTTTTCTCGTGAGACTTCATTTAAATGGTGAATACCTTTTCTTCTATTAAAGACTCACTATAGTTTCAAGCCTGGAGTTCTAGTAATCAGCACCTGTAATCCTCAAATCCTTAGATCAGGTTTAGAGTGACATGGTTACTTTAACAAACTTAGATACAAGAAAACAGACATTGCTTTAAGCCTCTGCCTGTTTCTCATCTGTGAAACCCTGAATTACTAATGTAATATTTTTTATAGTTCAAGAATTTGAACTAGATCTTCATGAGAAAATTTTTTTTTTCTGTATCTATCAAGTTGCTAATCGCAAACAGTCAAAAACAAACACAAAACCAAAATACAAAACAACCCCACCCTAAAGCAAAGACCGCAACTCTGCAGCTCTGCAGAAGGGTAGGATGTATGTACGTGTGCAAAAGGGAACGTACTGGAATGTACTGTGTGCTCAGCAGAGCCTCTTTGCTGTCCTTCTCTTCCACTCCTCCCAGTGAAGGAGGAAGTTCTTCTTTCCACTGTGTAAACACTGCATCTTCATTTTTTTCCATTGAGATGGAAGTTATGAAGGGGAAAACAGGTTTTCCCACTTTCCTTTTTATACTGAATCCCAAACTGGGCTTTTAGGGGGACGTTTTCACAGATGCTGAGTGACAATGGCAATCACAATGCATATCTTCAGTTAGCAAGGAATATGGATATCTATGATAGTTCTGTGAGCGGATATTCAGCCTCGTTATTCTCCTTCAAGAGGGAGAGAGAGGGTGTTATGTTGGGATCCTGGAGAAATGGAGCAAGTATTTAAAAGCAGGAATGAATGGTGAAAAAAAAATCTCAATAATTTTGTCCAGCATTTCCAGGCACTGATGGCCACATAAACAGATCTGCTGCATTTAGTTTACCAGCTAACAGCACGTGCAGCACCACAGAGCTTAGCAGGGACAAATTTTCTAAGCCCATGCTTAATAACATGAAAATGTTCAGTCTTGAAAAGGCTTTCAGCCTATGCTAATCCCCACATGGCTCTTAAGTCACTGATAGAGCAAGCTTGTTTAAGGGATGAGATGGCAACATATATGTCAGACACTTAGAACTCTAGTCTTCTGTGGAAGTGGGTGTCACACAATGGGTGACATGTTCCTCTAGGAGCTGTGTGATCCATAGGCTGTAACAAACCAAACTGAACTCCACCCCAACCCCCATCTATCATTCTAATATGCATGCCTGTGAAGAAGGTAACAAACGGGATGTCTTTGACTTGTAAACTTGTTTTGGTTAGCACCTACTTACCAAACATTGCTACAAGTAGTTGCTATTTACAGATAAGATGAAAACAGGTACTGAACTGCCTTGAAGTTAAATTGAAGAGGAAAAAAACAACACTGAGATGTTTTCGAGATTTGCTGATACAAACTGAATTACAAACATGTAACTCCTTTCGAAAAATCTGAATTCTCCCCAAAGGGAAAATGTACCTTCTTTTATTAAAAAGAAGAAGTAGGACCACATAGCTTTCTTTCATTTATATGGTCTGTGGTGGTTGGTATTAGGCAAAATAAGTGCACTATATTCCCACTGTTACGGCCTATTCAATTTATACTTTGCAGATTCTAACTTGAAAAAAGTAAACACAAAATTCCCTTTCTTAAGAAAGTGCCATCTAGGGTTTTCTAATAAACAATGTAGAATAATTCACATGCTAGCATGTGGGTATTTTCCCCTTGCCTCTGCACAGAATCTACAAGTCATGATACAATAATATGATAACATTTTATTTATTGACTCAGAAGGTTAGGGGAAGGAGTGAAGAAGAGAAGCAAACACTTCGTGCTGAACAGCAAGTGAGATCCAGATCATCATTAGATATATATAATAGACTGTTCATACATATGCTGTTTACTCTCTCAAGAAAGTGGTCAATTTTCCCTGCAACTACAGAACAGTTTTAGCTTCCTGACTTCCAGCCTGTTTTGTTGGTATTTAGCTCCTAGATTTGTTTCCAGTGGATACTGCTGTACTGTGAGAAGCTCTTCAACAAAACCTGAAGTCTCACACAAAGGAAACATCTCAGCAGCTGACTGAGTCTACAGAAGGATTGAAAATGAGCCAAGAGAATAACGGGAAGCAGTTCTAAACTCTAAATATTGATCTACTTAAAGCTTTCCTTAATCTGCCCTACATTTACAGTAGACTGTGGTCCTATTCCCCTCTTAGGTTTTATCTAAAATATTTTTTGTAGCCTACAAAAGAATCTTTGGTCGTCGTAAGACAGATTTGTTTTTCCTATTTCTACAAAGAAATGTGAGATTTCACAGCTCTTTTCTCACACTACAAAAGTCCCCCCATGCTGTGCATCATGATCATGCAGACACAAGGAAATGAAGCTTACCAGGTTACCCAAGCACAGCTGAAGGAACAGAGTGTACTAAAAATATATATACAGTGCATGTAAAAATAGTCTACAGTTACATATGTGCATACAGATATTATGTTGTTTTGTAAGATGGAAAAGAAAAATCTTTCCACCAAATGAAAACACTGAAAATGAAATGAAAATAGAAGCAGATGTTAAAGCAAATCATCTAATTAAGATGATTTCATCAAGCGTTTTAAAAGATATTTAAAAAGGCAATATAATATTAAGTCACCAGAAGATACGTTGATTGTGCTTGAACATACAGTCACAATAACACTCTAACTGAAGCTGCTCTTTGAAGCGTGAAAACAAATGATACTTTCAAAACTGCTTATTTTTTTTATCCAGCTGTGCTTCACATCCTGCCAAGAAAAAGTACACAAATTAAAAAAATTTTAAGAGCTACAACCCACAACCAGGAGACTACAATTACAACTAACAGAAGTTGTGCCTGGGTCAATAATGCAGAGTGAATTCTGTGAAGCATGGAGAATATCTTCATTCATACTCTGGGAAGAACTGTCAATTGAATTTGCAAACAGTGAGAACATCTTTTTCACCTTCTATTCTTTGCTTGCCTGGGCCAAATTCTGTCACAAAAACACCTGAATCAAAAGCCACAATGAAGACACAGCTATATTAATCTACATTTTAAGTCTTATATTGATGGAAAATCAAAATCAAAAGCCAGAACTTTGTCCTCCTCCCTTAGAATAGTGCTAGTATAAACTGCATTTGCCTCTTCTTAAATTTCCTCTTCCTTTCAGTTATACTGTACGGTGCAGCATTGGGTTTTTACTGCTCAGTGTCATTCTTACTGTAAAATATTTAGTGTGGGGAAGTGCGTGGGCTGCCTCCTTATCACAACATCATGTACATTCAGCTTCTGCTTTCACTGGGTTATATAGCAAGAAACACTCTTGTATTCATGCCACTTGTTGAATTTTTATTCCTAGCTCTTACCTTCTTTCTTTTAAAATGATTACTGGATAATATAATACATATTAATTAAAAAATAAGTCAAACATATACCTCCACTCTCTTCTTTCTATTCTCTGTGTGATCCAGATCCTGCTGGACTTCATACTGGGCAGTTTCATTTCTGAAAGTCTCGTGTTCCGCGGTTTTGTTTTTTTTTTCTTATTGTAATTGCTTCTGTAGGAATGTATCATATCATGCTTTAAAAGAAAAGAAAGAAAATTTTTATTGTGAATGTTACATTAAAGGATAATATTTCTCAGTGCTAGGGTTTTTTTAACCATCCTCATGCCAGTTCCTTTTTGTTAGTTTTCCTTTTATTTAAATCCTTATTCCTCAAAGCAGGGCATTACAACTTCATCCCTTTGGCAGAAATCTTTCTATCACTTGTGTCTTTCCTAGAGATTTCCAAAGGAGGATTTTCCCTGTCATCTTGGCCCCAGTGTTAGACTACAGTACAGTAGGTGGTTTTTTTCTTTTGCAGAGTTGTTAGTCACAGCATGAGCAAGTGAGCAGGCTCTTTGTAACACTTTCTGGAGGTGGTTGCTAACTAGCAGTGCTGCAGAAGAAGAGCAGGGACAAGATAACTAGCTGGGACAATGAAAGAAAGGCAATGCCTAGTGCAATAAAATAAAGTGGCACTTTGGGAACAGAATTTCTTTTTCAAATATGACATCTTGACTGTAAAATTCTTGACTGTAAGCTCAGTTGAATTTCACAACAGGTTTTCCACATGTTCAGGGCTCATTTGCATGGTTGTTTTCAAGACTGAAATAAAACTGTCTTGAGAAAATTTCTTCCTGAATCAAAGTTTGGCAGCAAATCCATTAAACCGTAGTAAACCTTGACTGGGAGGACACTAAAATGATGTTGAAACAGTGGATGTTACTTAAAACTATTACAAATACCAATTGTTTTCAGAGGTTACCTCAGCAACAATGGTGCAAACAACCAGATTCTGACCACAATACAGTCAAGTGAAATATTTCCTCTTTTACAGACAAATAGTTCATTCCCATATTCACTGACACTACAGAAATATTTTTTGAAGTGCATGTAGGTAACCTAGACTCACAAAGACTGGAATATCTGAAAATGTCCTGTAAAGTAGAAAATCTTACAGAAGAAAGTTCTCAGAGCAACACTACCATTCATTTGGTGAGGTGACCAGATTTTTCTGGAGAAATCAAACCCTAAAGTAATTCCCATTTCCATCATCAAGGAAGCTGAACATCCAGTAAACCCTCATGGTGCTGAGAATGACAAGGATATTATAAGTACTACTGAATACTTGAATTGGTGTTTAAGGCTGCCATTGTTCCAGTCACCATAAAAAAAAAAATCAATAAATTATTGTTTTGTCATTAAAAACCAACACGTTGATGAAAGGTCAAGATATATTATTTCACTTCATTATACATCAGAGACAAGGAATATCTGCATATTTAAATAGTCTAAATCAATTCATTTGAAATGACATCAAAAGTACTAAATATTTATACCATATGGAGGGAAAGAAATTGTAACTGGGGGCTCGAACAGGATAGATGTGTCGTGGCAGACTGTCACAGCTGCAAGGCAGAGCCTCTTTTCTGACTAACTGCTCCCTTGCATTTTTCAGTTGATTGATGAAAGCTAGTCTACAGTAGAAAAAAATAAGAGCCAGCCACTGTGCCAGCCATTTATTGTGAGTGGATATTTTGGTATCTTGGTACACGGCAGTGGTGGATTGCTTCTCACAGAAGGAGAACCCTGTGTCTTCCTAGCTTGAGAGTAAAGTTAAACTCGTTCTCTACTACCATAAGAAACTGTCTTTGCAAATTCCTAGCTAGAGTCAATCTGTCTCAATAAAGAAAAATTCAGTTGCAACTACTGGGATTGAAATTTTGATAAAACATTGGTTTTCAGATATGTAGGGTTTTTCTTTTTTTCTTCTCCACAAGGATATTTCAACCAAGCCCTGTCATTTATATTAAAACTCAAATTTTCATATGAAAAGCCAATGTTTTAATCTAAAAATTATGTATACATTTCTCAATCAAACCCACACACCTGCTATAGAATTATTAACTAGTCCTATATCTTTGTTAGATAAATGTTCTATTAATTTTTAGCTAGGGTCATTAAGCTGGAGTTTCTGCATAACACTACTCATCCTTGTTTAAATGGATTATGAAATGACATCACAAAAAATTTAACTCAATAAAATTACTAAAATCTTTGATTTATTAGCATATTTCTTACACAAAGTGGCCTATAAAACTCCAGTTTGTCTCATTGCCACTTGATATAAGCCACTTTTGTACAGGTTTGAATAACCTAGCAAAGAAGAAAAGTTACAACATAACTTTTAGTGCCATTCTGAAAGCCAAGAGGATGAAATTTGTCTACTGTGCTCAGTCTTTCACAAGTGTCTTCAAAGAGAGCAACATTTCATAGACATTTGATTGTATTTCAGCTTGATCACAGGCGAAGGTCTGCTCATGAATTTACAGACAGACACAGGAATGTCCTCATTAGTTGTGCCATCTCCCTGGCTGGCTTGGACAGCAGTTGAGCAGTTTCTTTGGTGGCTCCTAAGGTGTTGGATTTTATGCTCCATTGAAAATCTGCAGCTAAGCACGAAATAAGGACAAGATGTTAGAAGAAAAAAATACTCTCAAAAGTGGAGAAGTAATGTGTTAAACCTCCTTTTTCATTTAGTGTTGAAGGAGGTGTTTGTGGTCTGTGGTGAAAAGTGTTTTGATGTTCTGTGCACATTTCACAATGTTTTTATTCTATATGAACATGTGTCAGTCAAAGCCCTATATATTGTTGCTGAAGAGGTAGAAAGACATAAGCCCTACAATTTCCTCTTTTAAAGAGCAGGTATTTGTTTGGTTTTGTCTGATGGAGGCACTTGAATGGGGTCAGTCTGTTGCTAGGTAGCTCGAGGCAGTACTGCAAAGGTCGAAAGAAGTCTGTTTTCCTTTTTGTTCACATATGTGTGAAGCTGGCTCCCATATACTCTGCTCTAAAAGTCTTTTTAACATCTTTCACCCAGAAATACAGAGCTGTGTTACCAGTTTGCACTCTTTGTGTCAGATTACAGGAAGGTATGCTTTGCTTTCACTGTTAGCCAACCATCAATGCGCTGTGGTTATCATACCACACCTCAGCCAAAAGGTGTTGTTAACAGGCAGACTGTTTTGGCATGGGCTCATGATTTGCTTCCAGTTGCTTACAATTTTGGCAGCATACACATAGTCTGAAAAACTACAGCAAAGAGGTGAAGAAGAAAATGTTGCAAGGGTCATCCACAACACCAGGGTAAATAAGCTGTAAGATATCTATACCATGCCCCAGGCTGCTGGCAGACTTGGGCCTTCTCACAGCCCTCAAGAGCTACTGCATCTCTTGTCCAACTTACTGGCAAAATAAACTACATAGCCTGGTTCCTGTGGGGCTTGGGGCTTGTCTTAAAAGATACAATTTTGGGACTGGAGTTGCAGAATAAGAAAACCAATCCATTCTGTATTACCTTTTTAAGACAATGTATCTGAACTTAATTTGCATATTTAACATTTTTCTCATTCGTTTCTCTTCTTATGCCTTCTGGCTTAAATAAACCCATAAGATGTAGAGTTTGCAAAAAACTGGATGTCAATAGTCAGTTGGCCATCCTGAGCACTAAGACTTGATGTGGAGTGACTGACAGGCAAGAGGCAAGGAAGAGATGCAGACCCTTTCTGCAGTCTTTTTGGCTTTCACAGAGGTACTTCAGCAGTGGAGATTTAGAGACTCAGGATTAGAAGTGGCTGAATAAAGATTAAAGGGTCAAAATCTTGTCTGACATCACAATAATTAACAACATCCTTCACCTTTAAACTCTTAAGACATTTCATAAAATTTACATAAATATCAGTAGAAAGTCTGCTTGAGATTGGATTTTACAGCATGTGTTCAAGGTCTCATCTATGTAGATCCAAAAAATTACTATTTCTTAAACTGCACTGTTGTCAAACTGAACAAAACACCTTCATTCACCAGTTTTTGGACAGGAGCAACTATGCAATAGTTTTTAGGCCATAAGCTTAAATTTCCCATAAACTTTAAATCTGATCAAGATTCAGTCTTTGCTTTTGTAGTTTGACACATTAGAACTCAAAACATTCCCACTAAAATTCTGAGATAAAAGTGATGGCTGGAAAATTAGTATATTGTGGAAGAAGTGAAGTTTGAAACAAAAATTTCTGTAGAATTCACCTGGAAATTAAATTTTCTTCCACAGATATAAAACTCTAATTTCCTACTTCAAGTGCTCACTTCATTTATTTTATTGTCTGTATCACAAGAAACATATAGCAACAAACCCGTGCTTCTGCAATGCTCAAACAAAAACAATTTAATCAAATATAAACTATTTCAAAACTTGCAACTCTACAAAATAATGAGAATAGAGGAGAAGAGAGTTGTTATATACACCTCCCCCTAGAGAGAATAGAGGGCCTGAGAGATGTTTTACACATTGTCGTGGTTTGACACGGAAAGATAATTTTTTCTAGAAGGAAGAAGTCAATTTAAATATTAACCAATTGAAAGTAGACACGCCTCTGAGAACACAGAGGGGTTGAAAGCAGAATTCCCAGGGGAACTCGCTCTCTTTGGTTCCGGTCAGCATGCAGTGCAGACCTTCCCCTGCCCAGCCACGAGCTGGGTGGGGGAGAGGAAGCCCCATGGCCTGATGGAGATAACTCCGAAGGGTGAAAGGACTGGAACCGGGCTGGCCCCTGCAGATGGAAGGGGGGAAGAAATCTGGGATGTCTCCATTTCCCCCTTCCCCAGAGTTCCTCTCCCGAGAGGGAGAGAGAAAGCCGCAAGGAAGGAAGAGCGGGGGGAGCTGCTGCAAAGTGCTCAGTTGTGTGGGAGTTGCTAGATGTCCGGGCATCGAGCCATCCTGAGAGTTCAGACTTTTAACCCTTTCTTGAGAAATAAAAGCTTTGTGAATTTTCCTTTCCCCGCCTCAGTTTAAAAGAGAGGAAGAGGGACACCTTAGACCCTGGGATGTTGGAAGGAGAAATTCTAGATAGAAAGGGGACAAGGAGTAGCTTTTAGCTAGACTTTTCCGTGTTAGCCACAACCTGAACCAAATCTTCTCCTTCAAGAAAGACTGTGTTTTAAGAGGATGCCAGTGAGTCAAGAGACCTGCTTCAGCTGAGAAAAAGACAAAAGTAAAGTGAACAGAAAAAAAATTAGGAGGTTTGTAGTAGTGCCCCCTTGCCCTAGAAAGAGAAGAAAAGAGAAGAAAATCTCTGTTCTTGAGCCCTCGGCCCCAGGGGAAAATGGGGGGGGACTGTGGTCCCAAACAATAAAAAACTGAACTGTTATTTTCTCCCCTCTTGGCAGGGCATCCTTGAAAAGAAAAATCCTAAAAGCAGTCTGACCATCCATGCATTAGTGGTGAAAACACTGTGCATAGAAAAGAAAAAGGTCACCATGGCAAACTTTTTCTCCGGGCGGTGCCATGTGTAACATAAAAACACAAGATGTGGAGCTATGTTTCTTAAGGGGTCTGTAGCACAGGAGAGACTCTGTTCCCTCAATAGACTGAGTATCAGTTGTTTAAAGGGTAAAAACCTAATTGAGGTCCAGATTGTGTCTCACTGTGGTTTGTTGGAGTTGGGTGGTGGGGGGGGGAGGAATGTTTTGCAGTTTTCATTTAAATCTTTATATAGTTTTTTTTCCTTCTTTAGTTTTCTCTTTTCTTTTATAGTAGTAGTTTAATAAAGTTTTTTTCCTGTTATCAAGCTTGGGCCTGCTTTGCTCTATTCTAAATTCCACTTCACAGCATTCCAGGTAGGGATCACATTTTCATGGGGGCACTGGCATTGTGCCAGTGTCAAACCATAACATTTGGTTCCCTGACCGGGGAAAAAATAAGATAAGATCAAATAAGATAAGATAAGATAAGATGGTAATAAGGTGAATGCTGTGAAATGAGATCAGGAGGAATAAGAGCAAAGCATGTGTTGGGTTTTGAGATGAATTGGGGTAGAGATTTAGTGTAAGTTGCTGTTTTATGTAGAATGTGTTGAATGTAATTTTGATAATGATTTTTTTGTAGTCTGTGTTCTCAGAGGCGAAGGGTGGAATGTCGTGGTTTGACACGGAAAGATAATTTTTTCCAGAAGGAAGAAGTCAATTTAAATATTAACCAATTGAAAGTAGACACGCCTCTGAGAACACAGAGGGGTTGAAAGCAGAATTCCCAGGGGAACTCGCTCTCTTTGGTTCCGGTCAGCGTGCAGTGCAGACCTTCCCCCGCCCAGCCACGAGCTGGGTGGGGGAGGGGAAGCCCCCATGGCCTGAGAAAGGTAGGCCGAAAGCCCCAAGGGTAGTGAAAAGACTAGAACCGGGCTGGTTCCTGCAGATAAAAGGGTAGAAGAAATCTGGAATGTCTCCATTTCCCCCCCACCCAGAGTTCCTCTCCCGAGAGGGAGAGAGAAAGCCGCAAGGAAGGAAGAGCGGGGGGAGCTGCTGCAAAGTGCTCAGTTGTGTGGGAGTTGCTAGATGTCCAGGCATCGAGCCATCTTGAGAGTTCAGACTTTTAACCCTTTCTTGAGAAATAAAAGCTTTGTGAATTTTCCTTTCCCCTCCTCAGTTTAAAAGAGAGGAAGAGGGACACCTTAGACCCTGGGATGTTGGAAGGAGAAATTCTAGATAGAAAGGGGACAAGGAGTAGCTTTTAGCTAGACTTTTCCGTGTTAGCCACAACCTGAACCAAATCTTCTCCTTCAAGAAAGACTGTGTTTTAAGAGGATGCCAGTGAGTCAAGAGACCTGCTTCAGCTGAGAAAAAGACAAAAGTAAAGTGAACAGAAAAAAAATTAGGAGGTTTGTAGTAGTGCCCCCTTGCCCTAGAAAGAGAAGAAAAGAGAAGAAAATCTCTGTTCTTGAGCCCTCGGCCCCAGGGGAAAATGGGGGGGGACTGTGGTCCCAAACAATAAAAAACTGAACTGTTATTTTCTCCCCTCTTGGCAGGGCATCCTTGAAAAAAAAAAATCCTAAAAGCAGTCTGACCATCCATGCATTAGTGGTGAAAACACTGTGCATAGAAAAGAAAAAGGTCACCGTGGCAAACTTTTTCTCCGGGCGGTGCCATGTGTAACATAAAAACACAAGATGTGGAGCTATGTTTCTTAAGGGGTCTGTAGCACAGGAGAGACTCTGTTCCCTCAATAGACTGAGTATCAGTTGTAAATCAGGGTAAAAACCTAATTGAGGTCCAGATTGTGTCTCACTGTGGTTTGTTGGAGTTGGGTGGTGGGGGGGGGGAGGAATGTTTTGCAAAGTTTTCATTTAAATCTTTATATAGTTTTTTTTCCTTCTTTAGTTTTCTCTTTTCTTTTATAGTAGTAGTTTAATAAAGTTTTTTTCCTGTTATCAAGCTTGGGCCTGCTTTGCTCTATTCTAAATTCCACTTCACAGCATTCCAGGTAGGGATCACATTTTCATGGGGGCACTGGCATTGTGCCAGTGTCAAACCATAACACTCATCATTGAATATTTTCTTACAAGTGACTTCCAAGGGGGGTCACTGAGGAATCTATACAAATATGGGTTTGGTATTCACACTGTACTGTTGGAAAGCATCTGTTTAATAGGTTTAAGCAGTGAACAAATTTGCATAAACAATATGATGAAAAGTGGCTAAAATAATCTAATAATTGAAAAATTACTGATTTAACAACTTGCAAATGCTGGTTACACTTAACATTCTTGTTAAATCCTCCCAGCCTCTATGGCTGCATAACAGTCTAATAAAAAGGATATCTACTGTAAGGTAATATCATATTGATAGTGTTAAGCACAACTTACAGTTGGTTTCAAAGAATTCAAACATGAAAAAAATATTAATCAAAGCCAATTTAAATCATGCTCAGATTCAAAAGTCCAATCTGCCTTGCTAAAATTGAAAAACTTCTTCAAATGCACGTGGAACCTGGTATATCTTCCTTCAGTTTCAGTGGATGAGTAATTTCACTTTACCACAACTACTCTGAAAATGGAAGATTACAGTCTTGTTCTTTCCAGTGTCACGGTAATGTAAACTAATCCTGCCACAAGGCAAAATCAGATAAGTTTATAGCACAGGGCAGGCACTGAATACTGAGACAGTGAGAGCACAGTGTTAGACACAGAAGTAAAACTGTGTGTGGTCCTAAACCACTGTGAGTATCTCACACTCTCTGTTTCTTTCCCAGTAAGATATCTCACCTTTGTGTGGCTGAGAAATCCAGCTAGCTCAGCTTCACACAGCTGCTTACCAGCAAGTTTTTTGCATTGACATGAAATTCTGGACATTTTTTGCACATATGTTTCACATGTGCCTCAAGGCACAAGCACATGAGGTCTGCAGAAGTTGTCCCACAATCTCTTGACTCTCTAAATCCTTTTTCTGTCATTTCAACTGCCTTCAACTGATGTGATCCTCCTTGCCAGGATTTCAGGGAAGAAATAGGCGAACCCTAATCTTGATGGCCAGGGAATTTGTCCCACCATACCAGGCCAGCCCAGTAGCTGCAGTACATCATGAGCTAAGGAGCTGCTCCTCATGCCTTTTGTAACACGTAGTGCTTGGGTGGATATCACACTCTCTCTTATTGAGATTCTTGCCACATGATTGCTCAGCATGTTTGGTGAAGTTGCTAGGAAGCTTATGAATAACTTCCTTTACTGGTATTTTAAGGACATTTGTCAGTCTGAATTCATTCTCTGCTGAACAGGGTATGCACAAAGCTGCCCTAAGCCAGAAGAGCAACTACTTAAAATGTACACACATCCGGTTTGAATCACCTATATCAGCAAATTCCCACCTTGACTGAATCACTGCTTATATGGGACTGCTTCTGGTTCTGATGATCTGCACACTTAAAGACGTCTAGTCCTTGTTAGCATTTTGCTGCACTGTCAGAAATATCTTGATTCTTTGTGGGGGTTTGAATAGCTCCTACTTTCCCATCCAAACCAGAAACAGCTTATCAAACTGACAGTGTGAAAAGACAGATTTAAATCTTTGCATTAATTAAAAAGCCGAAGAGCAGTGAGTTTTTCATGGTATAAACAAAAAGAATTACGGAGAATGTGGTAATGAGGCAAAAAGTTTTTGCCATATACTTTGAATGGCCAAAAGGAAAAAACAGTGGTCTTAACCACTCAACAGTTGCATGATAATTCATGTACTGCCAGCATGCAAAAACAGGTTTTAAGATTTGTGTATGTACAAAAGTACTGGTTTATACTCCATGCTATATTTTGAAAGAAACACTTCCTAAAATGTTCTCGTGGTACATTTTGTCTTCAGTGCAGTGCTGAGACAAAACAAAGCAACTTTTGTATCAATACTTATCAAAAGTTGCTTAGGCTTTCATGGTCTATATTATTTAATAACTTCTGTTGCCTTTTTGAAGCAGTTTTTTAGGACAATTGAGTCTTTCAATAGTTAGATTGAAAATAAAGGGAGCAGTGTTTCCTAGAAGTAGGTGACACAGAAATCAGGATTGCCCTCTTATGCAGTTGAAACATGACAACGTGTATTTTTCTTCACTGCACCCCCCAGAGTGTCTTGTATTATATCTTCATTACTAGGTAAATAAAATGCCACAAAATGTCAAAGTCTATACTGCTTTAAGGCTGGATTTTGTTTGCTCACCTTGATAAGAATTTATTCTCATAGGAATTTATCTGGAATTTAATTATTTATGGGAGGGAATATGGTAATGTGTTTCCCAAGGAGATATATTACAGACATCAACCGTCTGCCTAGAAATACTTTACAATAGTTTCATAATTTTTCTTTTTTTTTTGGAAACAAAATTTGCTTTATTCTTCAGTCTATTGTAGTTGTTTCATAATTTATTTTTGTAGTAGGGAAGATGTTTAAGACCTCCCTCCTTCGATGGTACTGATAAAATTTTTAAATTATGTGAGTCAGTGACTTTTTGGCCCTTAATCAATTAAAGTCACAATAGAGGGATCAAAGTGATGCAGTGCCCTAGGATAAGAGAGGCAGATTTCAACTGGGGGGTTCTTGGGTTTACCTGGCAGCTGTGGCAGACACAAGGAAAATCTAGTGATGTGCTGCAAAGTGACTGGAGTTGCACGGGGAAAATGAGCCCAGCAGCACCTCAGTAAAACATCATTCACCATTGATGGGGGGTTAATTTTCCTGCAGCTCAGCTTTCACAGACACTGGTAGGACTGACTGTTAGAGACCTACAGTGATAGCACTTCTGCTTTGGGGAAACTAAGAGCTGTGTCAGAGGACTGCCAACCAGATGTGTCCTAGGGAAAAGCAATGAAGAATTTAACTGTATTACACCCACGTGTGAGTGTTGAGTTCTCTCCATCCCACTGTCTTTGTCTGCCAGGCTCCCACAGGCAGAGTTCACACCTAAAGGTGATGTGTGTATTTTCCACTCTTCAAATAAGCAAACAGGAAGAAGCTAATGCTTGCTGAATGCTTGGTGCAGCACACGGGGTCTGGGGTGTCACTCTTTGCACAGTCCATGAGAGGATTCTCCCCAGCATCTCCCCCTCCTTGTGAAAACCCCGAGGCTGTGGGTGCATTTTCTGTTTGCAGCAGTGGTGTGAAAGAGCGGATCAGAAGGGAAGTGAAAATAAAGCATTTAGCAAGGAGGTTAAGTCCCATCAGGATTTCCAGCTGTTGATTCTACCCATCCCAGCTAGACAAATAAGTAACCTCTGGAGTTAAACACTTCCGAGTTATCCAATGAGCTGTCAACCTTATTTGAATATGCTATGCTATTTAAATTTCACTGTGAACTTCTCATTAAGTTAAAAATACTGTTTTAATATTAACATATGGAATGGAGAGGAATTTTTAGGATTTTTGGCAGGGGATGTTGTTTGGAGGTTTTTATTTTCAAAATTTATTTTGGAAAAAAGTTGTCCCAGAAATCAAAGTTGTCAAATTTGGAAATATCTAAGTAAACCATGTAAACGTCATCACAGGAGAAGTCTTGTGGACTTAAAGCTAAGTGTGTGCAATGCTCTGTCTGACTACTACATTTAATCATTATTTTTAAATTATTTAACTAGCAAGACTTTACCGTAGAAATCTATTACAGTTATCCCCACAAATATTCCCACTCCACTGCCAGTTTATTTCCCCACAGCTGTAGCAAATGGTTTGTGCTATTTATTCCCAGGAGGCTTGTTCTTCCATCCTCTCCACATTAAGGAGCAGGGCACACAAGGAGCCTTAAGTAAAAATTTTTAGGTGCTATTCTTGGAATCACCTGTCCCATGATTCAGAAATAGATCTCTGCACAAGTCTGTAGGATCTTTCTTTTTTTCTATTGTGATTTCTGGAAACAATTTTTCCTAGGAAAGAGTTGCTGTAAACACATACCCCATTTAAGAATTTCTCAACAGAGATTTAGATTGCTCAACTACCATCTCAACATTTCTGAAATACCTCAAGTTTTCATTTTAAAATGAAACCTTTAAGGCAATTTATTCCTTCCCTGCCCCCATTCCCACTCTAGTCATTCAGATTTTGTTGTTAATTCAAATGCTGAAAATCTTTTGCTATGTAAAATGCAGTCTAATCTGGCCAGGGCTACTTACAAACTAAAATTCAGGCATGGAAACTTATTTTATTTTTAAAAAAGACCAGCATAAGGGTGACTATTTTTCTTGTGTGTTAAATGTCTAGGATTTATCTTTTTTGACTGTAATGAATATTTTCAGACTGAAGTACCTGTAGGAAAGATGCACAGAAAAATCTCAGTGTAAAATTTGAAATCTTAAAATGGGCAGAAAGTTGATAGCAAACATATATATGACCTGGTTTCATAAAGATTTTATCCATGACACATTACAGGTTCAGAATTTACAGCTGTGGCACAGCAGCACTTTTTGTTAATTCCACTCCAACTTTATCAATAATTCTGTCTGAACTACATGTACAAGTGCAAGATTCTTTGAAGTCTGGAGACAAAATTCAGCCGAATTATCTCTGGGCAAATTTCTGTCAACACAAAGCCCCGTGGAGCTGATTTAAAGTCAATAGGAGCTTTTAATGAACAAGAGAATTAGAGTGGCAGGGGGCACACGGGAGCAGTCTGTGCCACCCTTGTTCCTCACTGCACAATACTGGGTTTATGCAGTGGGCAGGGAGGAAAAGAACTAAAAGGAAGGTTGTCACAAAAGGAAGACTGAGAAAACTGCTTGTCCAACCCCTGTTGTGGATAGCACCATACCACAGGATCAGAATGCAGGGTCGCCTGTCACACTTTAATATTAGACATTTGTGGATGTTAAATATACCTAAATGAGAGAGACACATGATCAAGGCAGATTCACAAAGGTGAAGTGAGAATAAGCAAAGCAGTTTACAAACTTCACTGCTAAATATATTGAGTAGAATACTGTAAATGCTGCTGACATATTCAGGCAGGCTGAATGGTAATTACATCTTTGCTTTCTCGGAGCTTCTGCTTGAGTTCCTTTTCTATCCCAACTGAAAGTGGACTCAGAAGATACTGTGTCTTCAATAAGAGTGACAGCGATACAATAGCCTAGAGCTCCCCAAGAAAAGATGAGTGCATGTCATAGGCTGGATATGGCAGAGACAACCTCATCTATCACACAATTACCTCTAGGGTAGAAGAGGGAACCATTTAAAGCGACGTAACACTACCCAATAACTAGGGACAAAAAGCAAAGATTATCTACAAAGCTGAAATTATGCAGGAACTCTTAGGTGTATAATGGTTTATAATTTCATTCTACTTCCACTAAAATCAGTCTGACTCTTTTAACCTGGGCAGAATTAGGCCTGCTGTTATTTCTCAGGGAAAGTTTGATTAAAGTATGACAGCTAATATCATATAGATAACAAAGAACACTGCAGTAACAGTAGAGACTCCAAGCTGTCAAGCTCTTGAAATGGAAGGTTCTACCTACTAGCCCTTGCTGTGGTGTGAGTCCAGTATGCTGAATCACCACAACCTGCTCTGTGTCAGGTTTTTGGGAATGTGCCTATCCAAACATTTATTAGGCCTGACCTTTCCTGGCATCTGAAATCAATCAAGAAGGAAATTAAATGGTACTAGACTATCTATAAGACAACTGTTTAAGCATGCAAATTTTTAGACATCTGATGTGCCTCAGGATAAAAAATAAAGGATTATTACCTGACATCTGGCCACTAAAAATTGCAAGTTTTAAATCTATTATTTGTTGGATGTATGTACAGAATTACCAATAAACTCAGAGTTGCAGCTGAAAATTCTGTGATGAAGCCTTGATAAAAAAGATACACTTTTCTCCAAAGGTGTTGATTCATTGAAACAAAAGCTTCTGCTAGACAGGGTCATTTTCCATGGATTAGAGAGAACATGAGTTTGTCCAGAACAATCCGAATTCAAGTCTCAAACTGAATTTAAAAAAGAATTTCAACTTGGTAGTTTCCCACAGATAGATATGCAATCACTATTTGCTTGCTACTTATAGCCTGTTGAGCCAAGTAAGTCTTAAGTTCTTGCATTCAAGAAATTATTTAGCATTCAGAATTGAAAACTTTTTTAGATATCTGTCAACCTTTTCAACCCTTTTCAATTTTTTTCTTAAAATATTTCTGTATTTCAAAGGCTGTAAAATATTTGAAAGTATATCAGTTCATTTCCTATGCCTCTGGATTAGCACATTGACCATTGACCAATGCTGTCAATTTGAAAGCAGCCCTTTGAAAGCAGCCCTTTTCCAATTTTCTCAGCAGCCTAGTTTTGAGTTGGGTTTTTGTATTTATTTTGGGAGCCTTTTTTTTTTTTTTTTTTTTTTTTTTTTTTAGTTTGGTGTGCCAAACACTTATCCAGAGCACATTTCTAATCATGTGGTATTCCTCAACTGCTAATTCCACTATATCTTTGCCTATTCACAACTCATTATATAAGATTAGTAGCCTAAATCATGTGGCAGTGCTCCTACTCTTTGACTGGATGACGGTGAGTGCCTACTGGGGCACCAATACCTTATTTGCAAATAAAATAAGTTGTCACTTAGTGAAAAGCTAAACATTTGTGTGGGCAGATGTCCATTAGCACAAATGTTCAAGGATTAATCACCAAAAGGGGTGTGAACACTTTTGAATAGAAAAGCAATTTAGAATTCATGCAAACATTTGTGAATAATTTCCCTAGCTTTTCTTTTGCTTGAAGAAGACCTAATGTTTTGATGTGAGACTCACTGATTATTTCAGTGCAAAATGGAGTATTACAACTGAGACATAAATTCAAATTTCACTGAGACATTTATAAGTATATTTACTTCACTGTACTTTTAGGTTGTACTTTCTACTTTATTGGTTGCAAATTTTATTGGTTGAAAGCATTTTATAAAGCAGGGCTGTTCACTGTACTACAGTGCAGCCACTCAATGCAGAAGTCAAGGACTATTTTGGGACACCTTTAACTGATCAAATAATTTCTGTTTTCAAATCTGTGTGCTATTTTAAATACTATACGGTTTAGTAGTATGTTCCAGTTATTATCTGCAGAAGGATGGATCTTGCACAGTGCTTTAGGAAGTGATCTCTCCCATTTTCAGCTACACTTAATGTGCTTATCAAGTGTGCATTGCCTCAAAGACATCATCTGTGTATCATTAAATACAGCTTTATAACAGAAGCTGAGATTTCTACCTGTGATTTACAGACTACAGAAAATGTTTTTAAACATGCAGTCTTGTGGAAACAGAGCCCTTACACTTGCAAGACATAAGATATTACAAGGACCCTGCATATGAAAATTGGTGTAGGGTTGTTTATTGCTGATTAGATGGCTTGTTACAGGTGGATCTTTCCCTACTGCAGCCAGACAATGTTAGAAAGAATTTACTGCATTTTTAACAAAAGCAGATAAGCAAAAAAAGCTGCTTGCTTGATCATATCAGATAATGGAGCTTTAGGAAAACTTACATTTGTATTAGAGTCTGTGAATCACAGAGAACTATTTACTCAACTTCTCACACTAATATTTTGAAAGGCAGTTTGTGAGTATTAAGAGGTTGATCTTTGGAATAGCAAAGATTTACTTTGAACTAAAGGTACAGAATTAGATCCCTAGCACTGGATATGTGCTTTTAAACAAAAAATACTGCAGTTATATTTTAAGTACATATCTTACTATAATAATATATCCATTAGTTATAAATACCAGCAGTTGTTCAAGCACAGCTGTTTACAATAATATACGACCTGACCTTTATAACAAATCCGTGTAACTTAAAGAAGACCTAATGCTATGATCACAAAATACAAACTAGAAAAGGAAGCACAAGGTCTGACCAATACCAGGAACATCCCTTTTTACCCATTATTCTCATTCTCTCTCCACTCTTCCTCTCTGCCCCCATGATTTAATAATTGAAAAAAAGAGCAGGGTTTTTATATAATCTCTGAACTCCCATTACATTCTTGTCTTTCCTTTCCCCATGGGTATTATCAGCATGAACTTAAATTTTCTCTACAATAAAGCACTATTGTAATACCACTTTCTCTACAATAAGCACTATTGTAATACCACTTAAGAAGCTGATAATTTATATTGCAGTGTATAAAATCTGGTCTTTTTTCTTGGAAAAAAAGGGCACCTGCTAGGAAACCATCAGGGAGAAAAACCAACATCCTAAAGTGCCCTCCTTGGTTTGCATAGTTGAATTGAACATCTTAGACAACAATCTAGGCAGAACTATCCTTTGGAGAAAACATAGGGAACAGCTACATGACAAAAGCCTTTGTTAATGATGAAAGCAAAGAAACAGCCTTTCATTCACCTGAAAGTGCAGTTTGTGGGTAGAAGTGAATAAGAGGGAGAGTGAGATAATGCACACCAGAATTGCTGTGTGAGGTGCAAGTGCGACAGCTGGTCAATAGTACATTTAAGATGAAATCAGGCTGTGGGATGTGACAGACATTCCCATCTTCCACCCTCATGTTACTTTTGGCATAATGATTTTGTGTCTTACTGGTGAAGCCCAATTATGGTAAGATATACTCAATAACTATTGTTATCCCAGTGTGCACCCCTCGATCCCCTCACCAAATCCCACTGTCAGCAAAGAAATAACCATGAGCTTCTTCACATGTCATTTTCTCCTGTGACATCCCTATACCTGGTAGGAAAAGAGCTGTAGGAAGAAAACTAATATACACTCAGAAAACAAAACCTACAAAGCCATCTTGGGCTAGATGAAACAACTCTCTACTGTTACAGACAGTAATGAGAACAGGAAAAAGATATCAAACATGGTTGCTAGATATATTTTAATTAAAAATATCTTTTTATATTTTAAAAATATAAAAAAGTTTTGTATTTTTATAAGAATATATTTTTAATATTTAAATGCCAGGTAAGAGCAGTGCAGCAGTGCTGTGGTGCCTGCAGGAAGCACTGGGGGTATTTTCCTTCCTGAGGCTGAGGAGCAGCCTCGCTGAGCCCTGCTCTGCAAACCAAGAGCTGCAGTGTATCAGAAAGGGCTGCAGCACAGTCAGTGCCCAGCTCCTGTAGGCAGCATGTTCCTCCAAGGGTCCCAGTGAGAGCCAGCTGGAACCAGTTGATGTATTAAGATGGGAGCTTGTGCTTAGCAGTGCTGCTGGCTTTGGGCACAGACACTGAATGAAACACAATCTGACTCTGACCAAGTCCTGAAAACACATGGGACTGGGAGTAAAATGAGCTATGGAAATATTCTGAGGGGAAAATCAGGGCAGATAAAAGCAGATAAAATGCCATAGTGTAAACTGTTGAAAAATGTGTAGGACAACGCTAGATGTTTTAAACTATCCTGCTTGCTGAATCTGCTTGCAATGAATAGGGTCTGTGGAAATTAGTATCTGTTAAGAACAGCTTCTGTGCATTTCATTTCTTGCAATAGTTATTAGGCTACAAGTGAGAAGGCATACAATGACTTTTCAAGTGAACAAATGTCCTCATTTTGTTGCATTAATGCATAGTATGAGAATGTAATTTTGCAAAATTTGATCAAAGAAAGAAAATCTAGCACATTTCCAGGATCCCACAGTGTTAAAAAGCAGCGCCTTTTACTAGATATAATTAAAACCCAGAATCATCATTTACTGGTAGTTCCCTCACTCTTTCTAATTTTAAGAGAATCGCTTGTATTTGCTAAGTCTTATTCTAACCATGGAAGGGCAGAGAGAGACATTAGGGCTTCAGACAGCAGGGAAGAGCATCACAATGCTGCACTCCCGTGATCCATACATTTCTTTGTAGCCAGCTTGAGCATCTCCTTGAAAGAGATGCTGCACAAAAAAGAAGTATACAAAATAATTGGTTGTAAGTCTTTGGAGAGTTATACAGAACACCACATAAATAAATCTGCCATCTGGATTCTTTCTAGAGGAAATTGTTTTAGAGACTTGTGAGTGAGCTTTTATTTTGAGAACCAGGAGACAAAATATGATCCCTTCTTTACCCATGGGAAAAGATTTCCCCCCCAGGAACTGTGCAGGGAATAAAGAAAGGACTCTTTTGCATTAGCTGTGGGTGATGCTGTGTGGATACTCACAGTCCAAAATCTGAAAAGAAAGTCTAGCCCCAGCATCCAAGCTAGCCTATGCATTGCTATTACCTATATTTTATAAACATTTGATGTTTTGAGAACTATCTATCAATTAGTGGGTGATATTCTAGTAGTGACAATGGTTTACCATATTATTTATATATTTAAAAAAAAATTTCCTAAATAAACTATTTACAGGATTAGTTTTTTATTTACTAAAAACTACAATACTTCATAAATTCTTCCATGTGGGTCTATAACCGTGTATAAAATTAACTATTGTCTAATGCAAAAAACATTTCATAAACAAACTCTCTAGGAGAGATGGATCCTTAAAATATCCAGGGTTGCAGTTTACTATTTCAGCTCTGGAACAGGGCATTAAGATTAGCTATAGCATAACAGCCAAAGTTTGAATCTTCAGATGCCTAATGGCCGTAATACTATTGAGATTTAAGTGTCTAACTACTTTTACAAAGCTGACCGTAGATAGTCAGACTCTTACTGTAGCACAGGAATTTTTGACTAGACTAGCATTTCTCAAGTTGCATGAAAAATAGTAATTGCTTTCCTAAAAAGATCCTATCCCTGTCAGCCTCTGAGAATGTGGAGGCAGGAAGTATGTTTAATATTTCATTCAGTGTGCTCTTCTGGGGGAAGAAAAAAAACCCTGGTTCTCAGGATCTTTTGTGCAAGAAGATGGTGGTTAAGGTTACACTCCCACAGTTCATAGGAAGCTGGTGGGCGTAAATCATGCAGTTGGTTTCTGGCGTACTGCCATGGGCACACAGGTGGTTCTCTGCAGCTCTAAAAGACATGAGGAAATTGTCTTCCAGTGATAAGCATAGCTCATAGCTTTGTTAACATTCCTTCACAAAAACTTCTAGGTAGGACCTGCATAAAAATTTAAGATTTTATTTGTATATGTTTTGTGTTTGAATTTCTTGTGAGGCAGCTGTAGAATCAGTGTTGAATATTCAAACAATTTTATATAATACAGATGGTGAGGCAATTTAACCTTTTTAGATCTTGCAAGGAAATAAGAGTTTAAAATGACAGATAATGTTCAGATCTGTCATGCACCATGATCTAAAATCTCACTCTTAAATGATGGATTATCAAAGGATTAAATGAGAGCTAGCTAAATTTTGCCTCTCCAGTATTTCTGGGATTATATTCTGCTCTGTTCATTCTTGTTTTCCACAGGGGATTTATTTGCCCTTCTGCTGCTTCAGCTAAAGATTCCCACCAAGCTGTTTTCTCACTGTGCTAATGGTAGAAGGCATGATTGTCACTGTGTCCAAAATACACCCTCTTGGCTGTGAATTCCCATCCTTGGGCCCTCTTGCACCGCCCCTTCAAATGGTTGAAGAGTGCCTCACTTTCTGGGATTTTGCAGTCACAGAAAAGTGTGTGCTGAAAGCTTTTCCAATAGTCAGACAGAAATATTAACCACAGATTGAAGTATCTGAATTGTTTCTGCCTAGGTATATTGCCTTTCCCTTGTTCCTGCAGATCATATATCTATGCTGTGCATTTACAAAGACGAACATGCAAATAGAAATGAGTATGTGTGCAATTACCTGAACACGAATCAAGCCTGTTTCAGTACTGATGTTTGCAGATTTATTATTCCCTACTTAATTTGGCGAGACTGGTGACATCATGATTTGACAGAAATTACACCACTTGATAGAATACCAAACCTTTGGAAGAGATAAGTCTTGTTCTAATTCTTTTGACTACAAATATTAAAACTCAGTCGATACCAGGGAATACCAATGAATGATTATCTTCCCTCTTGGGGGAATCCAAAGGGAAAAAAATTAACAAATAACATGCTTTGCCACTAATAGCAATGATTCTAGGTGAAAGCAAGCTAGCTATTAAGTGTTTCTGTCTCAAAATTCAACACTTTGAGTTGGCATTTCAGTATTTAAGATCCTCAGGTTTTTACCAATGTATGAATACATTCATCCACTATTTACTTTCTAAGATATGTCTTGGCTTTAGCATATGTTCTTTGACAAATCAACCGATTCAAACCCTATAGTTCCATATAGATGTTGTTTGCAGATTTTACAGATAATTAGATCGGTGCATTTCAGTTCTCACTTGCCACTAAGACCACCTCAAATTGTCCTTAATTACATTGGACTCAGAAGTTAGTATTAATCCAAAGCCAACATCGCTGGCTGATTGTGTAGCCTTGTCAGAATTCCTGAGCTCCCCATGTGTGGAATCTACTTCCTAACTTTAGAGGACAGGACATACTCCTTGTCTGGGCTTCTCTTAGCAGCTCTTCAGAGTTATTGTCAGGATATCTATAATGTAAGGAAAAATATTGCTTCTCATTAAGCTTATGATACACCTAAAACTTTGTGCAATTAAAAATACCTAATAAGATGTTTACTATGAAAACATGGAAGAAATGTTAATAATGAACCAGACAATGAATGTTTCAAACCTGTCATTATAATCTTATTTTTTTCTGAATGTCCTGTTTATTTTTCTCTTCTATTTAATATTTAAATTAATTCTCAAGAAACAATTCTTAAACAATCATTGTAACAATCATCTCAGCATCACATGAAAACAGTGAGACAGATAAAGCAGGATTCTGCTCTCATTAAACCTAAGGAGAAATTCCAAGCTGCTATCTGTTGACAGTGGAGTGTCTTGCTGATACCAATGCAGGCGTTACACTGTGAGCATAGCACATCAAAATGGGACTTCTTCAAAAGCTGCAAATGTGCAAGGCAAGGTTTGCCCTTCCTTGACTAATTTATAATTGAAGGAAAAGTAACTGATTAACAGAAGATGAAATAGAAGCAGTGATGTCCCTTTGGTGCAAGTTATTAAATGTCAGGTGAGAGGATCAGGTGGCCTTGGGAGAATTTTACCTGCTTTTTAAAAAATTATTTTATTTCCCTCTTTTGCTCATTACTGCACAGACAATTGTTTGGAAAAGCTTTAAGGCAGGTGTTTCTGTTTCTTCTGTCATGATCAATTGAGCTGAGTCTCCACCCAGCTCTACTACACACATAGACCAGCAGAAGCAATTGTCAGTTAGTCCTGAAGACAAAATAAGAAATGGTGGTGGCATTTTTGGTCTACCAGGAAATGGCACAATAGATCGTAGAATTCCACCATTGTGAAGAGTTAAATAATGGTTAAAATAACAGGAAAAATATTAAAAGTGTGTTTGTTAATAGTAACTGTGTGAAGAAAAACCATTTGCAAATTAATCTATTTACATGAGAGATTCCATAACAATGTATGTAGAAAAAAGTATTAAGACATATTGAGAAATTATCAAGTTATTTAATACTCTGAAAATTTTCAGCACATTTTATGTGCTGAAAAAGGTCAGTGTTGCTTAAGTCAGTACTGCTTCTGGCTTTCAATATTATTATTGGCAAGTTAAAATCTGTCATGTTTTCATTATATTTGTGCCATGACAAAAAAATCTGTGACTTGATGCAGACTTTTTGTGTTTCTCATAATCAAAAGGGAACGCAGAAATTCCTTTTACCAAGAGTCCTTTCCTCAGAAGTATAGGACCGATTTTACAAATTTTACATATCTTATTTAATTGCCCAGAAGACAGCCAAGAAAGACTATGCCTATCTGTTGAATGTTAGAAGCATAACTGTAGATACATTTTTAAAGAATTCACAACCTGAGTAAAAGGCAAAGCAGAGGGCTGGATATAGAGCTGTAGAAAGTCCAAGTGAAGAGTGGAGCTAGTTGAACTCTGTGCAGAGCAGAGGTCTCAGCATTAGCTGTCTCTCATCATTCCAAGACTTGGTCTTAAATTAGGAACTCCCTGCTGCTAATAGGACAGATGACTCTAATTTTGACCCATCATTTAGGCCTTTCTTTTTAACTTCAGTGCTATTATATTATTCACAATATAAATAGGTATTTATTAAATGAAAGGAGAGGGGAGAATTGGCTCCTTTAAACATTCTTGAATTGAAACTAGTTTTGTAGCAAAGAGGGTATTAAAAATGTGAGGGGTAATAAATAAAATAATTTGGTTTGTTAAATATCAAATTCATTGCATTTACAAGTACAAAACTTTGTTTGCATGCCAGTTAAAGCAGATAGAGGGATACTGATTCTTCTGTTTGACGGTGGAGGTACCCAAAAGATGCAAAACACTGCATCAGATTTTGTCAGTGTTTCACACAGCAGCCAGAAATCTTCAGTTTTCCGCTATACTCAATAAACACTACTAGTTATGAGCCCCACCTTTGTTATCATTATATCAAAACTAACAATGTTAAAAACTGTCATGCTAAACAATTTGGATTATATAAAACACTTTTTTTCCCTATTCTAGATGTAGTTCTCTTAAAAAAAGGACTTAATTAAATTGCTACATAATTAATTTCCAAGGTAATTTTTGCAGTTAATTTCTTGAGTAGATGACTGCAAATGGTGCAAACAAGTATTTTAAATATGTTTTGGGATCTGATTTTTTTTGTGGTGTTTTAACTTTTTTTATAATGGTAATACAATTCTTCTATGGCATGAAGGCTAGTAACAAAATTTCAGAATCAGAATTGCATTACAAAGTACAAAAATTAAGTATTAGAAGAATGGGTTTTTTCTCTATTTCTTCATGCAGTGTACAAAGGTATACCGCAATCTGAATTTATGGCTTGCCTTGTGCTTCAGAAGAAAGGCTGACAAACTCCTGTTAAATAGCCTAAGGACCTCTGTTCTCAGAGGGTTTTATTAAGACTTCCATACATGGCTTTACATTGAGTCTCTTTCACATAAATTGAGCAATCCTCAGAGGGTCTCAATTGTATTTAGGATTTATAAAGTCTACTTTCAACAATGTGAATGTTTGTATTTAAGGATCTGAGAGTGTAAAACACTTGGACAATAGTTTCCCAGAGTCTGCATATGCAGACTTACAATAGAGAATACATTTTCTCATTTATAAACATCTGGACAAACTGGTATGCTGTCTAGATCCCACAGCAAATTAGGGTCTGATTTTTAATTAAGTTTGGCATGCATCAGAGGAGTACATATGTTCAGCACATGTTTTTACCTTATACATCTTTTGGTCCATTACCTATGTATTGTTTAAAATTAGTTCTGCTGCTGAATACAAACTGTCCAATTTGCTTTACTTGAAAAAAATTACAAAACGAAAAAAATCCACATCTTTGACAAAATGATGCCATGATTTTTTTGGAAAGAATATCCATGGACTGGGGAAAACAAATCACTGAACTTGTAAAATTATTACAATTAGTTGCCAAACCACATGCACTTTCCAGATGTTGAAACTTCATTGACTGAGTTCACCGAAAGGGTGGTAATTTCTACTTAGTGCTTGAGGATTAATGCAGCTCTTCTCCAATAAAACTGGAATAATTTTACTGTTTCTAATTGAGAATAAATAAATCATGTTTTGATATAGTTCTGATATGGGAAGGACTTAGAAATGAAGCTTGTCAGCTTTGAGAATTATGACTGTAGGTACACTTATATGATATATTCTGCAGGAGAACTTTTAGAAATAAGCTTTATGATCTTGAGTTGCAATGTGTTGGGGATTCATACATGTCCTTACAACTAAATCTAAAGTTTTGCTGCAAAACTCCTGGTGTGATTCTGCTCCCTGAGCAGCCTGGAGCTATAGGATAGGACATCCCAGAGGATTTCACCAAGGCAAATGGACACCATTTCCAGGACTGTTAAATATTGCATAGTTTCAGGAGTAAATACTGCTTTGTCTCCTGTGTAATCACACGAGTCTCTGAAAGGCAGAACCGTACCAGTTATGGGGTATGTGAGCTGTCTCTGCCATTAGCACTCAGAAAAGAACACTGAGATTTTGAAGATAAGCACCCACTGGCACCTTTCACTTCAAATATGTGGTCTTGCAATAGTCTCATTAGAAGTAAGATTTAAATGGGAAAGAAAATGCAAAGTAATTTATCTCCTTAGGCCTCTCAGAACAATACTTTATGAGTGAAGGTGAAGCTCATATGCCAGGGTAGCTGTGGAAATGAGGTAGTTCCAAAAGTAGGTGTATTATTTTTGCCCTTCTCAGCCCTGCTGGTCTTAACCAGAAGTCTACACTCACAGCACAACTATGTTTGGTAGCTGGAGAAGCCTCCTTTACTGCCCCTTTTATCTGCTTATAACTCTTGTCCACTCAAGCCCCAAAGAAAGCAAAAACAGAGGACTCTGTGGATTCTCAATTCCAGTCACATCCCACAGCCTGAACTGATAGTTCCTTGTGTCTAGGGAAAAAACCCAAGGAGACACCTCATAACTTCATGTTTTTGATTGGTGCTGCACAAACATAAAGCTGGTCAGCACTTCAAAGTACACATCCTGTATGATTACATGGTTCCAAAGTTTGTGCTTTTGAAAAAAAGGATGAAGTAGCTGTGTAATTGTTTCAAAATTAATGTATTTAATATTTTTATGATGACAAAGACTTAATAGGGTTTATTTTACTTTATGTTTCATTCATGAGGCTACTATATGTATTTACTTTTTAGAGAATGTAAGAACTACTGGTACAGAAGTGTTCCCAAGACATGCCATATTTTGAGTAAACACTCATATAGTCAGAGAAGGGGGAATTTGCTGCCTTTTTTTTTTTTATAACTTTGTAGATTTTTTGAGTTCTTAATGAATGCTGAAAATCCCTAACTTACAAGACTGTTGTGAGGATTAATTAGTGAATATTTGTAAGATGCTTTGAAGATGAAAGGTGTGATGTAAATGCTAATTATTTATTATTACTATCTTCCTAGTCTTGGACAGATTCAGTTGATGTGGAAGTGAGCGATTGATCTTGCTAAACAGAGGCATTGCACAGTGGAGAAGGGCCTTTGCAAGATTCACATTAATAATTCTTCCTATGAATTTCTGCTCTGTCTGAATCTCTCCATCTATCCCAACCCATTGCCTCCACATTGCTTTGGCAGTGCCCTTCAGACTAAATTGCTACTCTACTGCAAGCTCTGGGTCTGATCCAAAAATTCATGAAATCAGAGAAGATTTTTCCATCACTTTCAGGGAATTTGGCAAAAGGTCAAAAATAGTCTTTTATGCAGCATTTTGGAAAATAAATAAATGACAAAAACCTGTTTCCTGAAAACTGCCCATACTTGCTCTCTGCATGATTAGCTTGATACATACTGTCAGGTTTTGTCAGTTGTGTCAGATCGTATTCATATCATCCAGTTTCCTTTGTGCACAATAATGTGATTCTTTATAGGTCTGTTCAGCTGTGAATCTGTAGCTGTTTGCTGCATTAAATGATGTGCTACTTCAGTATCAGTATATTATATCACACAGGGCAAGGCATTTTGGTGTTCAGGTATGAGAGTTCTCTGGTTCCCACTCCAAGAACACACTGAAAAGTCATCTTTGTGAGGTGGTCTCAGCTGCCACTGCCTTCACAATTCAGCAGAAGTTGTAAGCTACAGCCAGCTACTTCTTACATGCTTATCTTTGCCAGTTGTACCTCAGAAATGTCTTTGTACAGGAAGATGCTCTTTTCAGCCCTCTCATTGTGAGGAGGCAATCTCGTCAGTCACACACATAATGACCATAAAACCAGAGGTTTGCTTAGAATTGAGCTCTCTTTGCCTTTGCACACCATTCCAGCATAGAAAAAGGTATTAGCACCTTACATCTAATTGAGAATATAATTGCTTAGAGAGAGTCACTGGGTATATGACAACATTTGTCAGATACAGCAGAATAGCAAACTATTAGGGAAGAGGAAACATGTAGCAGCTTTTTACATGCAGGTACCAGTTTACATCTGTATGTGCTGTCTGTATGATGCAAACAAGTGCCAAGCAGGAGGTAACAGATCCAGGTAGGCAGCAGTAAAGCTAGAACTGCTCAGACTGGAATAGAACCTGTATTGTACTTGGCAATGGCAGTTATCCAAGGACTGTGATATATTCTTTATCTCTTGGTTTTTTAAAAGGCAGTTCAGTTACTCTGTGTGTTCATTCAAATGAAAAGGTGAATCCCAGGCATTCCTATAGCTGATGTGAAATGAGGATTCAGGCTCCTTTCACCATTAAAGCATCCAGGAGTGCACACAGTGAAGTGCCATGCATTGGGTCCATTCATTACTTGTGAAGTCTATCAAGCAGAAGGAACAGGCGCAGGACCCAGCTCAATAAATACCAGTCCTCATGGACTGTCACAACAGGTCATGCTACCAAAAACTAAGGTAAAAGAAATCCTTTCTGTGGCAGTTTGTGAATTGGCTCAGCTAGGAACCAAAGTTGCTCTCCTCTCCTCCCAGTTTGGCACTGGTTACCCAGCTCTGTTGTGTAAGACAATAGCACCATGATCTACAAAAGCAAAATAAACCAACAGAGAAACTGTTCTGCACCTACAGGTATGACGTATCACATCCATCTAGAGCTGTGCTGGTGCTCTGGGAAGCAAAGAACATGTAGACCCAGAGCAGTCCCCAAAGAAAATTTGCTCTCTTGTTGATGACTCCCAAATGTCACGGTTTTATTCTCAGACTGTGGAGTGTTCACACCTAAAAATCAGGCGGCAAGAGTTCTGTGTGATCTTCTCACAAGAGAAAAATTAGTGGGAGCTCTCACAAGAGAAGAATTTTCATTTACAGGTTTTGTTGGCCTCTTAGTATATCTGTTGTGGCCTATAGAACTTCATCATCAGACCAGGAAGTAATGTAATTACTTGCAGTTAGTTTTGTGTAGCTTATTTGCTTTTGAAGCTTCTGTCATTATAGATGTATAAGTAGATCACTTTAACCAACTGAGATGTTTTAAAATAATGTGTAATGAATATGTTGGTAATGTTGATGCTGCACTTAAGGAAGTTAATACACAGCCTAATGTGTTTCTTGAAATCGCTTATCTATCTCAAAGAAAGTGCTGAAATGCAGGTAGAAGACATTTAAAGCACCTCTGTGTCTCCACAGATCTGGCCCTTAATTTATAAGCATTTTGCACAGTAAAATAGCATTTAGCCTCCTTAGGAGTTTCCTTTACTCTATTACTGCTCTACAGTTCAGTGCCCTCTAAGAACAGGTACAAAAGAGCTACTCACAGGGTCTCCAAAATCTCAGTGGCCGTTGTCACTGCTTGGTTGCCCTTGCTGTATATTATGTTTTAAATGCAGCATTTTTTTCATCTGATCAGAAAGATTGCTGTCTGCTGTTAATAGAAATGCCAATGGTGGTGTTAGACAAGGTTGTCCTCAAGCTATAAGTATTACCTGTCAAAACTATATTTTCAGTTTAAAGATATGACAGCTGAAGGAAATAAGACTGCAAGGACTAAATAGTTTGTCCTCAGTGCTCTTTAACCTAATTAATATATTATTCTGAAGAGCTGAGGAGCCACATGAATTTCAAAGCTTGAACTTCAGTGTACTCAATGTTGAATTACTCCTAATCTGGAAATGATTAATTATTCATGACAGGATAAGTATAGCGTGATAGACCAAACTAGCCCTTCAGACCACAAAAATGATGCTTTTCTAATCTAACAACAGTTCTTCAATAAAATAAAAGTACTTTCTGATGACTTAGTCAATACAATTACTGAAATAATTAGAAGCCCCAGTAAAGATATTACAAGATGCTTTACAGGGAGGCTATAATACTCCAGAAGAAATATTATGCTGCAGATTAAAAACCACTTTCAATCTATGCACATGGACATGCTGTGCAGGGGAGAGGCTCTATGTGGGAGGAATGTGGAAGAATGGAAAAACAAAAGCTCAAAGGGGCATATGCAAAAAAGGACTGTTTCTACTTTTGCATAAGAATGCAACTCAGAGGATGAGAACCTGCAAAACAATCTCTAAATCTTCATCAGAACATCTGGGCTAGAGATGGGCGGACACAACTACTCTAAATCACTTCTGCATTTACTAATTTATTGCAACCTGCAACAGGTTTATTGCATATTACTTTTCCCAGAAGGTAAATTAGAAAGGCAAAGCACATAGGACATGGCAACTGTATGTGAAGAAGTGTCAGTATATTTTATTGCATCACTGGCAAATCTTCTGGTGAATCCAATTTGTGTTTATTCAGGTTTTGTCATACGTGGGTTTGGATGATGGATAGATTCTCCCACAGGGTCCTAGAGGAAACAAACAAAATACTCCAGTAAGTATGGAACTGAATTTTACAGGTATTAAATGAATAAAAGGGAACAAGATTCAATTTCCCATCTGATTTTATACTACAGAATTAACTCATCAAATCTGTATTTTTCTCCAGTGTCTGGCTGGCTTTATCCCATGTACTGTAGATAAGTACTGCGATACAGGGCAAATGAAGATGCAAAGAGATATAGGCAATGAGCTTCCATCTTTCATATGCATTAACATACGCTTGAAGGAAAAATGTAAAGATTGTGATAATAACTGGAAAAAAGTCCAAAGACTGTATAGCCCTTCAAATTGGACTGTTAGCTATGAGTTTATATGTTTATTCCAGCACTATTATTAATAGGCAACACTCTTCCAAAAGATCCTTCCCTGTCCAACCTCCCTGGTATCCAAAGTAAAAGCATTTCCTGAGGAAGCAGATAGATTTCATGAAATAATATTAATCTCATGTTTTCTTCTGACTGCTTTGTGTCATATGGTTTTACCTTTCGGTTCTGCTTCTATTTTGTAACCATGTGACTTATCAATGGCTATTCAATTCTGTATTTTAAGATGAGAATCAGCTATATACCACAGAGAAGTTTTCTCATACAAACAGAAGATTAAAATGAAATGCAGAATAGAGAAACTACCAGTTTGATCCAAGAACATTCCTTTAGTCAGCTCTTTCACTCTGAGCTGTATTCAGAAAGGAACTCACAGCTGATAACAACCACCAGAAAAGTAATAATTTTATTTTTCACTTTAACTATTGTGTTCCCAGAAACATTCACAAGTTTTTCTTGCAGTCATCATATAAATAACCCCTGGGTAAGTTCCCATATAGCAAGTTATGTCCAACAATGATTTTGATGGAAGTCCCTCTGGGGGTCAGTTGAAAAAAGTATGTTTAGTTGATTCTTTTCCCACATGGATCTATTTTAGGCTGAAGCATAATTTAAAATTTTCTTGATAAATTTTTTCTTTACAAGATTCTCCTTCTAGTCTAATGTTAACATTTTTTTGTTTAAATGTTTTGATTGAAGAAATTTGAAGTATCTGATCTGTTTCTGTTTCTGCTGATGGAAGCAAGGGATGTCTCATTCATGTGAACTAAAGATGGTTATATATTGATGTTAAACATACTATTTTAATTTTGTCAAGAGTACATTATGGATTTATGTTATGGATAAATTTAAACTGTTTGTTTAGCTACCAACTGGCTTCAATGTTTGCTTACATCTGTGTTTAACAGAAACAGTCACTCTGTGGCTTTTGCCAAAATCTCCTCCCCTTCTCTGTGCTTTGGCAGTGCCAAGAATTGAAATTATGTATTGTGTAATTCTTTTTTCACCAAAAAACCTACTGTAAAAACAATTTTAATGAAATTTCACACACAGCAAGAATTTTTAAGAACAATAGCCATTGTTTGTGTCTGCCACTAACATCAGTATGGCTTTTGTAATAGCCATTAACAACAGTATTTTTTAAGAAGTGTGAACCTAAAACTTATGACAAAACAGAGACTCAATCTGATTCTGGTGATCTGAAGTCATTAAATGTAGATGTCAGAAAAATTTATTCAGAAAAAATTTCCAATAAATAGAACAGTCTCTTCCCAAGCCAAAGAAGGAGAGAGCACAAAGTTCAGCACAAATGCACATGTCTTAAAGGGAAGTATCTGGAAACTGCATCTGCAGGTGTGGGGGAAGCAAATATTCCAGCCAGTAAGTGTGTGGTATCCTCATTGCTAATAAAATGATGCTAATTAAATTATGTTATTTATAAACCCAGTCACACAGAGGATTTTTAGTACCATATTTCTTGAAGTATTTCCCTTTATATTTTCATGAACTTTATTTCCTTATTTTCACCCTGTCAAATCCCTTTTAAATATGTCTGCCTATCCCTTTACTGAGGTAAACTTTGTGGCCACCAGTGTGCTTGACCAATTTGTACCGAAGTTAACACTTCTATTTGCACTTATAAGAAAGTTCTAGGACTACGGGACTTCAGAAGAGGGTTTTTTCCCAGGCATCCACAATAATGTTAACAATTTATAAACCTTCTGAGGTTTTGTGGCAGTCAGATCTTGCTCTGATTTTAAACACTTTTGTTGTTTTTGTCGCTATCGAAAAAAAGTTTAAGAAAAATCATAGGAGGCATCTCATTATAAAACAGGGAAAAGCTGAAACAAAGACCAAGTATTGTCAAATGATAATGCAGAGAAAATGTTTCTCTCTAATTATTGTGATATGAATTTAGGCTTGGGAAAATGGAAGACAAAACCAAAATAAACAGAAAAAAATATTGGTTTAGTTGGTAAAAAATGATAATAATTGATGCAAGTTTTTACCTTTTGCTCTTTTGTTAGTATAAGGCAAACATGCCAAGAATATCAACAGGGAACTGTCTCTTGACATTAATAGTGAGATCACATCTTTTTCATGTAGAAATACTTCACACTTGATTTTGTGATTTACCAGATGGAAGAATGCATGCTGAAATTTGAAATAACTCTACAATGTCACTATTGGTTTCATGATATCACAAAGCTCCCTCAGATACATCACCTGAGATGGAGTTCTACCAAAGAGCAGCGTAGTTCTGTATGTCACCAAACAGACAGACACATTCATGCCATGTGTCTGAATCCTTTCCCCATGTGACTATGTAGGAGTTCTATAAAAGAGAAACTCTACAGTTTGTTATGGTATATTAAAAATATGAATGATATGAAGAGGAGTTTTTAAAATAAGTGACCTACTTTCTGAAGGCATAGAGTACTCAATATGATTATTGATAATATGTGCAAGCTATGAGTAAAGCAATGTAAATTCTATTCAGCTAGCTTTTTTTTTAACTTAACACTTCATTGCATTTTCTTTTCCATTAAAATGCATATCTTTATCATACAAAGCATTAATTGAATCACTATGTATTTCAGAAGTTTTCAGACTTCATTAACAGGTCAAGCTTTGGTTCATATCCTGTTATGAGTTCCTGTTCCCCTGAGTTTAGAGATCACAGCAAGTCACTCCATTCAACCATAGTCTCTCATGCAACAATGAATAGTGTTGCTATTTTCAGTGGATTCTCCCATTTCTCTGTAAGTTGACTGGAGATGAAGTTGGCTTGTAAAATGATTACATGTTAGAGATATGAAATAATTAAATGGCAGTGCATGCTTTCTGGAAATATCCTCTTCTGATAAATTTAAGTACATTACTTTTAGGCAGATAGCCAGAATAATTTTTAAAAGCAAATTCTATTTAAAAAATAATCTGTGACACAGGGTATTAGAATGACCTTGCTAACAATCAGTACACTGACAGTAAAGTTGTATCTGTAATATCAGGAGGAGTAAATCTTACCCATTTTTAAAAATAGGCAGGATACTTTTAAACTCATTAATTTTAACACCTTTTAATCTGCTTTCAGGCTTTCAGGCAAACAGCCAAGGGAGTCAAAAGGCAGCCTTTCATGTATCAGTTATAAATCATGGCTTATTTTCACACAAAAAGATTCATCCGAAGGTGGAATTAGAAATCAGTTGTGTTACCTTAAATCCCAATGTGTGAATACTCTCATTCAGAATAAGTGATTTTAAACAGAGTAGAAAGGGATTTATGTAGTTTACATAGTCATGTTACTTGGGTTTTATCTTTCCAAATGTTCCTGTGTAAACATTTAGTCTTGGACTGTGTAGGGTCTGAAATAGCTTGGCACAGGCCTCAAAATGATGGTGTTAGAGAGCTGGGAGTGGTTTGGAACTGTGCCTATTTCTTGACTAGCCTTGCTGGATTTGTGTGATTTCCACTGTTTTTTAGTACAGTTTTCACTCCCAAATTTAATTTCATGCCGTTTATTGTACACTATCTCTCTGTAATAAATGTGTGACAGGGCCCATGTTTGCTTTGCTTTGAAAGGAAATGCAAGGAATAATGTGTTTCATGATGCTAAAATATACTTCTCCATCCTGGCTTTTAAGATTTTAATAGGAACGGGATCTTGACAAAAGTTTAGTGATTAAATAAGGGCAGATATAAACCTCCTATCACAGCCTTTATGTAAATCACCAGGTAAAGCTTGTGTGGAGATGCCATCTATTTATTTCTAGCAGATAAGGTGCATATGATCCCCAACCCTGAACTTCAGAGCTGACATAGGGAGGAGACCTCAAAGGAGAGGGTAGCTACGGTCAGTTAACAAAGTACCAACTGGTAAAATTGTCTTTTAAAAAGTAATTGACTATGACATTAGACAGCAAGTAACCTCTTCAGGTTTCTGGATGTCAGATAGAAAAATGGGGGTTATTTTGCAAGAGATAATTCAACACAGTGTTCAGCTAAGTCTAAATAACTGCACTGAGACAATAAAATCACAGCAAATATGCATTTTATGTATTAAATTGTAAGATATTAAAGAGTTAAGCTGTGGAAGTGGTACCCACAGCATCCATTTGACCCTGATGATTACGTGAGACAAGTTAAGCACAAGGGAAAAAACAGGTTTTATGCTAAAATGAGGGAAACTCAGCCACAGCACATTTATCTTCCTGTAGCACTGATATCCCCTTATTGTACTGTGAAGATTAGAAAGCAGTTCCTGAAGACTCACATTTAAACAGCCACATAACAGTTTCTGTTTATTTTTGTGGAGGTTGCAAGGCAAATAAGCATGGAACTCCGGGAAAAGTCCTCAGGAGCCCCATCTGTGGAAAAACGCTACCTGGTCATAGCTGGGAAACTGTGAGTGTAGAGGGAGCAATTCATTTTCCCTCAGTAACAAGAATTAGCTGCTGGAAAAAATCATTCCTTTCAGCAATCTGGAGGGACTTTTACTTTTTTCTGTCTCAGAGTCTCCAAATCTTACACGAGTACCCCAAGAGTGGTATATATTTCTGCTTCATGTGTGAGCTTGAGCTATCCTGGTTTTCTGGGCTCAAATACTGTCAGCCCAAGCATTGTGCTGCAGTCCTTCAGCCTGAACTGTCTTGAAACCAATTTGAATTGCACTTAAACAACTTTGCAATCTCTGGGAGCATATCTGTAAAAACATGCTAAACACTGAAAAATATGCAAACATTCTCTCTATGGAATATTACTAGCATATCTCAAACACAAGTATGTCTGTGTACCCTCAGTTTACTTTTCACAATTAAAGGTCATTAACTGAAATTAGGCCAGAGAGCAATTGCAAGCAGAAAAACAGTACATATATAAATGCTTCTTTAAATGCTTTTCAAGTACATTGAAGTCCTAATTCATGTTTGGTGTAAATGCAATGTTTCCTTCTCTCAGCTAAAATGTGGTGGTTTATTGCTGTAATAAATGAAAATAGTGGCATCAGGAACGTGGTTTTAAAATAAAATGGATATCCTCTTAGGTTTATTTTGCTCAATTCTGCTTTCAAGGAACACATTGCCTTTCCCCAAAATTTCTGGGCAGGAAAATATTTGGGGTGGGACAGAGTGGCTATATCCCCAGAAGCATTTCAGGTGCAGTTTGTCCCCTGCGTATCGTACAGCTCCATTGCATTTTGCAGGTGTGCTTGTGCCTTCTGCAGGTGTGCTTGTGCCTTCTGCAGGTGAAGTTTGCCTTCCTTGCAAAGGAGTGCTTCCATCATCTTCCTGAGCACAAACTTGATTGCTGGTAACTTCAAAGCCAAAGAAACAATAAGGAATCTGACACAGATCCCACAGTGCTATTCATGATACCATATCCTGGCATCAGAAAGGCACAGTACTATCTTAAGTGGTTGGCAAAATAAACTTCCAAAAGCATTCCTGTTTTAAAAGAACAAGTGATGAGCTGTCTTTTTGAAAAATTCCATTCAAATTGGGATGCTGAATTTTAAATATTTTTAACAGTGACCAACCCCACAGCTTCTGCAGAGATTCCCAAAATTCTGTCTTGATTACATAGTTAAACAAGTTAACATCACTAGGACTGAATCTTTACCACACCTGCGCTAGAAAGTGTTCTTAAGATATCAGTTGTATCAGTTTTTGTATTAGTTATTGTATCAGTTATTTCATGTCTCAATAGAATGACTTTCAAAAAAAGATTTAACTACAAAATCATTTTACATATTATTGTCCTGTAAATTGTGACATTTTCCTTCTCATATAAAGTCATTCACCTGCTTAAGTTCTTCATGAGCAGAATTTGAATGCCCATGACAATGACAATACTGAAATGCATTTTATTTTTTGCAATAATTGAACTATTTACATGTAATCAAATTTTATTTTCAGTATGTATATATGTATATGTACATACACATGCATATATATACACACATGTATGTACATATACACACATATACACAAATATACATTTATATATATAAATTAAAGAATACTTGCCTTGTGTTAACATATATTATTGGCTGCTAGTAGTTGACACAACAGGTGGTTATGACATTTTATGTCACTCTTCTATATTAATAGCCTAGAAAGTCACCATTCATGTTGAAAATTTCACAGACTTAAAAACAATTGCTATTTCAATCCTAGAGGAGATTCCACCCCATATTTAGCAGCCAGCTAATATAATCAGTTGATGGCTATGAATAACAGAGAATGGTAGGTTATGAATTAGTGTTGATCTGGATTCTTTCTGTCAAATGAAATGATCTTATGGTAATGTGAAGCTGCTGACTGCATAATCAAACTCTTACCTTTAAACCAAACTATTGATACCGTAAATGTTAAGATTGTCTGTAAAGTAAATATTTTTTTAAATGCCATGAATCATTCAAGTTGCTTCAGTTCATACAGTTCAGCAGAGAATTTTTAGCTTTCTTTTTCATCTCTCTTTCACGTGTTTACCAAACTGTTACAAAACATATGCACTATTTTTGAGGAAGAATAACACAAGCCAAGCAGACGGATCTATTCATGATCAGAATGCAATGGCCTTCATTATATTCCAGTTTGCTTATAAGTGACTGATCGAGAGTTAGCAGATGGTGTTTTCCTTCACCCCTTCGCCTTGCTCTTATTTAATTACTCCAACTTAGTTTATGTGCCGGCTCTATAGTGCCTAATAAGCATGTATATTTGTAAGATCATCACTTCTGTGATCTCCAAATTCATCAATGCTTAATCCATCCTCACTGAACTTGGGTCCTGTATTTGAGCTATACATCTAGGACCAGACCAGTCAGACATCTTACACTGCTCTTGGAAGTGTTTCCATCAAATAAACAACCTAGCATCCACCTAGGAAACTGTAGCACCTGTGAAAAATCAGTCTGGAAAGTTATGTATTGTACTTAAGTGTCCTTCCAAGCAGCAACAGCTGCAGTCATTAGTGGCACTGGGGCTCTGCAGGCTGCCTTGCTGGGCTGTCAGAGGTCTCCTGGTTCTGCCAGGGCAGTTTACTCAAGGCTGATATGCCAGGCAGGCAGAAGGCTTGCACATACAATGCTCTGGAGCTCTACAGAGAGAATACTGCCTCTGTTTGACATGGTAATTGTCACACATGCTGTTATTTATAAAGAACAATCCCATTGCTATTCAGATAACACGCCATTCCTCTTCCTCTGTCTAATTTTATCCCAATTCCAACCATTACATATCTGATAAGTTATGGTGGGCCCTGACTCTCAACTGATGATGTTTCCTTCCTTCCAAAGTCAGTTCTGTTTCAAACCCAAATATTTGTCACAGACAGGACCTCATCAGCAGCCCCTTCTACCAGGAATTTGGTTTTGGTGGATTTACATCAAGTTGTGACTTCTGAAAGCCCTTTCTGATTCACAGCCTCATGAAGCACAGCTCAATGGGCATCCCAGAGTGGAGAGCCCCCATTAGCCTAAAGCCACAACATAAATCACTCATGGTTGAGACAATTGAGACTGGGAAGACATGAAGGGCACGGGACAAATAGAGTGCCCTTCAATTTGCTTTTTCCTCAGTAAAAACTCAAGAAAGGGAAACTCTTCAGACAGGAGCATATACAAATCCTAGGGCCTGCCTGGGCTAGAGACACAGTCAGATTTCACTTCTCCCCTGTCTGCTGCCTCCCAGTGCAGTCTGGCACATCTGGGTGTGCAGCAGTTAATGAAGAGGTTTTGTCTCCCCAGATTGCTTTAAGTATACAAGTGTGTCCATTTGACAGAATTTCTGTGCATCTGGAAATTCAGCTAAAAGTTCATTTTACAATATCAGCAAACATGATACTGACATAACTAGTTTTTCCCATTACTAGAGTGAATTCAGAATTAGCACAGCCACAGCACATAAATTCTGGGGAAATTACATTTGCCAAATGATCTACTAGACAGCATCAAAGACAGAAACTGTGTCTTTGTTTTGAATCAAAGTCAAGAGATTATTTTGTTTTTGTCTTAGATCTGTTTTGGCACTCATGTATGTAGCACAAGTGAATTTAGCAATATAGAAACTGTGGAAAGATTTAATTGGCCAAAGTTAATACAAATGTTTGTCTATATATGGCATGCATTATTTATATCCATTACAACTGTCCAGCAGATTCCAGCAGATGTCCATTTAAAGTGCAGATTCCTGAAATTAGCCAAGACACTTCAGCAGCAATATTTTAATCTATGCCAAGTATTGTGAACTTCTGGAATATTTGGAATTTTATTATTTTGATTTGCAGTTTAGAAGGCTGAGCATGACATCAGTTTATTTTCCTCTGATAGGTGTGTTAGGCATCTGGATATTACTAGACAGAAAAAAGAGCCTTTTGTTTTTTTCTTTCTCCTTGGTTCATGCTATTTCTAAGCTAAGGAAAAGAATTACAGAGATGGTGGTTTACAAATCACTAATACAAGACCAAACTCCAATCACTGTGAGAACCCCAGATGCTCCAGTAAACTGGATTTCTGGATTATTTCCACCTCAACAGGGGTATCATGGCTCCATATAGAACCCATGATCTGGTTCATCATGGTTAAAGATGGAGTTTTAGTTTTTTTTGGCTGGTTTATTCATGACACAGTCAGTACAAGCCCTTTGGATAAGCATTTCACACAGTGGGTGAGAGGTTCAGCTCTAAGGACAGTGTTACACTGCATTAATCCAATGACTTTAATACCTTTACTCCTACTATCTTACAGCCATGTAGCTGAGAGTGAATCAGGCTGAAGATTTTAAGTATAGGTAATTCTGCTATTTTTATGAGGCCCTGCAGGCTCTAATTCTTTGCACCATGTGGGAGCCTTCCATGAATACAGAGTGCCATCTGTGCTTGGGTCTCATTCCTTAAAGAAACATTTAGCTTTCTATTCATCCTTTCTGCATTCCTGGGGCTGAGCAGTGTGTGAGTGTGTTACCCCTTCCTCCCTTGTGTCACTGGAGTTTATTGATCAGCCTCAGGACTAAAAACACAGCAGAGAGCCCTGCTGTTTCCAGTAGCTGCTGCCTATCTTTTGAAGCAGAGATGAACGTTTGAACCATAATGTATTCTTTCAACACAAGAGTATTAAACTATTGTGAAAAATAAATGCAAGAGATTCTCAAACTGGGAGGTGAAAAGGCATTGGTGCATCAGAAAGCTTGCACACCGAGCCTTTTGCTTCAGCTCTTGCAGGCTGAGCCTCTTGTATCTCTGACTAATTCTCTCCCTGCTCACCACAGGAATACTAATTGCCAGACGAAGCTCTTTGTTCAGCTAATGCCCTAATTGTTGCTTAGAAGAGAAATTATCTCTGCCAATCACTAATTACAAGGAAACTTGAGACTTTATTTCTATGGTTGGTCCACAGAGCTCAGAGTTACAAAGTTACTGAAATTACAAGGCTAGAGTCACTGGGTGAAAAAAAAAAACCAAACCAAAAAACCACAACCACATTCTTTCTGTAGTGGGTTGTTCAAATCCAGATACAAAACATTTTACTTTACATCATAGGTGACACCATTCAGTACTTTGCATCATTCTACTGTAACACAAAACCCACAAGACATCTGGAGTTGCAATATGAATGAGAATCCATGAAGTTCAGATTCACATCATAGTCACATTTGACTCATCAGCACTAAGCCATGGGAGCTTACAAAAACTACCTGAGAAAAAGAAACATTAAAACAGAAAAACACAATCCAAATGTAGGTAAACTTTTGAAAGGAATAGCTGCTTGCCTGTGTTTTGATTTTTATCCATCTAGTCTGTATGAAATGTTGAATGGGAAAATTTAAGAGCTTTTTGATTGGACATTGCCACATTTTCTGCAGCACACTAAGAACAAAAACAATAACTTAAATGTTTCCAGGTTTTCCAGTGATTTGGTTTATGATATTCCACATAAACCCAAGAACACACAGCAGTATAAGCACACGCATGCACACACACACATACAAGTACACCTGGTTTAATAAATAAATAAATAAATAAATAAATAAATTTTCTAAAAAGTACTCGTTTCTCATGTCTAGAACCCATATCAGTATGTAAGAGAGAACAGAATAAAAGTAGCAGAGATATGTACCACACTACCACTATTGACCTGTTTACATCAATAAACTCCTGCCGTATTAAATGTAAAAATAAATCCAATCCAAAAGACTTAATCACATAAGTAATCAAGAATTCAGAGACTTCTTTTGTACCTGAAGGTACTTTCTGGGAATCTGTCATACCTTACAGAGGACTCTTTAGTGCCTGCTCTGCTGATTGTGATCCTGTGCATAATAGCTATGATGTGTCATCCATTTATTAAGCTAAAGTGTTCTTACGAAGAGTAGGATTTATTAAGATTGTTGGTAGCATAAAATAAAACCAGAAAAGTACATACAGATATACTCATCCTTCTAATGTATTGGGTAGTGCATCTTAGAGGTGGTTACAGTACGTAACAAAAATCCTACAAATTTCTTTACTGTAATGTTTCTTCCTCTCTGACCTACCAAACATTTGAGCATTACACTGACTTCCTTTTTCATGGCTTTTCAAAGCTTGATAATACCTTTAATTTTCAGGTTTCTTATGATATCACATAACTCCTGTGGTCTCATCCCAGATTTGCTCAGTGTGTGATTAAGTTTGTTGCTTCACCTTTCCTTCTTAATAACCCAGTGCAAATGTTGCAGACACTTATTTCCAAACATAAATCTGCAAGCACTCACTATTCTATGGGAATGAAGGAGGTGGCTATGGAAGAAACCCTGTAGAGACAGCAATTATTATGTTTGTAATTGCTTGATGAACCTGACCAAGAATGTTAGAGAATTTGGTACTTTTAATACTAATTCTGCTCTTTATGAAGTACGAATTACTGATTAATGAACACCAATCTGTTCCAGCTACATCCTACACCCCATATGGTGTATAAAAAGAATCTTACAAAAAAGTTATAAAAAGAGAGCTACTAAATCATAGGCAAGTGCATGACTAAAGTAGAGGGATTATCTAGAATCTCATGACTTAGTACATTATTCAAAATAGTTTAAAAAGTGACTAACAAGGATTCAGTTGCTTGTTTGGGAGACTGCCTCATTCCCCAAAAATTGCGTTAGCAAATTTTCACAGATATTTAAGGCAATTATTTCTTCCTTTATAGTAGACACTAGTATTGAGTCTAGCAAGAGCAATAGATAAGATCTACAAAAATGTTCTACATAAAGCAAAAATTCCCAGTACTGAAAATATAACAGATAAGAAGGGTGTTTTCTAAAGTTGTCAGTGATCATGCGGCCATATTAGATCATAGAACCATAGAATACTGGAATGGTTTTGTTGGAAGAGACTTTAAAAAGTGATCTTGTCCCAAACCCTCCTGCCATGGCTAGGGACACCTTCCACTAGACGAGGTTGCTTAAAGCCCCATTCAGCCAGGCTTTGAAGATGTACTTTTTTTCAATAATGCAGTTATGTCTCTGACAGCTAACAGAACACTTCTTCCCATTTAATCTCTTTTTTCTCACCAATACCAGGAGCCATGTTATTCGGCAGTCTAAGGCAAATGATGTAGTAACGGCTGTTAACAGGAGTATTTCTACCACAGCTATGCAAAAAAAGAAGGAAAGCAAAGTAGCTGAGAGCTGTTTGAAGACCTAGAGTAGGCTACTAGGCATATATGCAATGAGACATAGCAGTCCTGAGCTTGCAGCCACCAGTCCTTGGCTCCTGATTGCCCAGACTGGGACTGCCACTTCCCTGTCTTCTGCTTTGCAGGTCCCTGGTGAGAGGCAGGTTAGGTGTCACAAACCTCTACCAACTTTTGGATGATGGAATCCAAATGCAGCATGAACCTGGGTGTAAAAACCCAAAGCACTCCTGGCTTTGTCAATTTGGACATAGCCTTGAAGTTATGCTGTTGCTATATGCTATATAGACCCTTGCCTGCATCATTACGCTTGTGTCCTGAAATTTATGGACATGGGGTTTTAAAACACTCAGACAGATAACTAGCATCAGATGTAACAAAAGGTAGGGATTTATCCAATAATTCAACCCCCCCACAATGGTTACACTTGCTTTCAAAGAATAGGAACAAATGTGACTATAAGCAGAGATCAGTTTTGCAGAAGATATACCTAGAGCAGATTAAAACAGCATGTAAAAGAGTATAAACCAGTGCACAGAGTATATATATTGTTTTGTTCATGCCAAACTCTATTTAAAAAAAATGAAAAGTTAGTGGAGATTCATATCCAAAGATTATTGAATATTATAAGCTGTTTAAAAAGTAGAGATTTTGAGGCAGTATTCATTTACCTATACACTAGGACTTTGATTGTGGTTTCTGGATTAGTTGGTATTTGATCTATTTGTTTTTTTCAAAGAATACAGAATCACTAAACTTAAATGTTTCCTGTAATCCACAAAGAGCCTTTAAAATCATAGATTGTTTTCTCTCTTTTCAGGATTTATTTTATTTTAAAAAGTATATATACACATATTCCATAATCGTTACTTCTTCTGTAAGATTTGAAAGACATTCAGATGCTATATAGATCATGTATGACTTAGCCTGGACAGGGGACATAAGGTACTTATCAAAATTCATCCCTGCTATTGCTTCTGCTTTTATTTCTGTCCACTATAGCGAAAAGCTTTATATGCCCTTCCAGTACAGGATGCAAGGCTGGCTAGCAGTCAGCATGACAGAAGGAAAGCAGTGCAGCAGAAAATTGGATAACAGGATAAAAAACACAAGGACCACAGGAAGCTCATCAAAACTGCCTCCTCTTGTCAAAAACCAGACAAGTGACAAGTACAAATATAAAGTATTATCCACAATTCAGTATTTCTAATGATATCACAATTACAATCCTGCTTCCTATAGGCAACCACTTAACTTTTTAGGCTTGACCTTACAATCACAAACCAAATGTGGTGCGACAAAACAAATCTGTGGAAGAATTGTTTGCAGTCAGACATCTGACTATACAGTCCCAAGCTAACTTTTATTTAGCTATTTATCCTTAGGAAAAAAAGTGTTTAAAGAGTACTGCTCAGTCACTGATATAAAAAACATGTTGACTTAAGACCATGTACATATTTAGCAATTCCAGATCATGCATCAGAGTCAGGCAATTTAAATTGTCTGCCAACAGTTCAAGACAGTGGCTAATTCATTACTCACACATCTCTAGTTGGAGTAGTAATTTAAACTCATGTGTGTCATATTAATTGTAATCTTGTTTCAAAATGACAAGATAAATTTCTCAAGGTACATAATATATTATGGACATAGGTCAAAACAAATGAGTGTCTAAAAGAGATTAACACTAAATACAGGCAATATGTCATGTTTGTAAATTAGGAAAGGATAAATTACATTAACATTTAACAGATTGTTCATTATACTTCATCTATGCTTAGGCTTAGGCAAATACTTCCCCTGTATAAAGATCTCTTCAAACAACTCATACAGAATATATAGGATTGCATACTTGGGATACAGAAGCATCAGTTCCTAGATCCTACAAAGAACAGAACACAGTGCTACAGGATAAACAAAACTAGTATCCTGATTGGAGTTTCCATGATTTATTCGTATTAGTAGCAGGAGTGTTAAGGAAAGATTCAAACATTTTTCCCCATTTTTTTCTTTCCTTCCTGTTATAAAATTAAACATGTTGGAGACAAATGGTTTAATTTAAAAGCAGTTTTCCTAACAAGGAAAGCTTTGAGCCACTTGATCAGTTCAAGCACCTAAGCAATTCACTGTCACTGTGCTCTGTGTTCTGCACGGACAACAGCAATGTTGTGTGGGACATCACTGCCTCAAGTTCCCTCCATATGCAAACCCTTGGCCAGCTTCAGAAACTCACAGCAATGGCTTTCAAAGTGCTCCTAAAAATTAATGAAGGGTACAAGGAAATAAATAGAACTGCTCCTGTGACTGGAATTTGACCTATCAGAGTGTTCATTCATGTTTATATTGTCACAAACATGTTAAAAGGAAAGGATGCATTTCTATATTCATCAATATTCACTGATTATATCACAGTAAATAAGTATTTAATATAATTGTAACTATATTGACACTAAAATTTCTAGTTTTGTTACCAGTATTTCTCACCATAATCTACATATAGTCCAGTTCTTCTACACTTTCTAAAGCAAGTATAACCCTATTGATTCAATGTCCATTGAGCTAAAAATAAATAAGTAGGAAGCCTAAATACAACTCATTTTAAGCAATTTACTAAAAACAATAAACATTTCAGGTTGAAATCACTGATCATGCTGATTTTATCAGATAAACTGTGGGGCTTTCCCCCTTGTTATGTAAGGATTCCTTTGATAGACTGAATAATAATGAAAGGATTTACTTAATTCCAGATGACATTTTAATTCATTTAATTTTAGTCACTCTGATGATAATGCTGTAACACTCCTTTCAAATAAAGAAAATCTGCTGAGAATTATGTGCTGAATGGAGGCTTTTCCATCACTCACACATGATCTCATATATCTATTTATTTCTGCAGAAAACTGCTGTAGCCTCATACTCTTTAATTACTGCCATTTAAAGGTAATAATTTAAATTTCATTGCTTTTGCCATGTAAATGTCATTCCTTGTCTAAATAAGGTCAGCCATTTAGACATACTGGTTTTGATATGTGTGTCATCTATATTTCATTTCACTCTATTTCATCTCTTCTTAAGGCATCGTGATGCTTCTCACACTGCTTTACCTTCCACCCTAACATTTGTCTGCAGGATAGCTGTGTTGTTAACACAATTCATGTATCAGTCACCAGTCACTGTCATCTGTTATTTCCAACCTCCTGTCTTTAAAAATCTACCAATTTCCATTGGAAATGCACAAATGCTAATCAGAACCAGCAACAGCTTTGGCTGTGGGATAAAGGAATGAAGGAACAGGAATATGTGGGATAAAGCAGATTTCATTGCTAACTAATGCAGATTCACCCAGTGATAAAAACAGAAGCCAAACTGAAGCCTTTTTTCCTGCTATATGTTCAACATGGGCAGCTGGCATTCAATAAAATGGGCAGCATTAACAAGGCCAGTAGAATAGTATCTCCTTCTTCTAGTCTGAAGTCCCTGGGTAGCATGGCTTGGGGGATCATTCTGATTAAAAATATGTTTGCAATGTGTTTTGAGCCTAAGTAGTCTTTTGTAGATATATTATTATCTGGCTTCCACAGGGAAAAGATCCTCCAGAACTTTTGGTAGTTTGCAGTTAGGCTACCTCATATTAATAATATCCGTCACACTGGATGATGTTCTCAGAAAAGTTGTGCTTGCATCACTCTTCCTCTTTTAACCAGGTAGTATTAGACTGACAATGCAGAGCAACAGAAACACAAGCTGGAGGGTCACATTTGGAATCTATAATGTGCAAGGCAGAAGAAAGGTCAGCCCACATAGGAAGAAGACCATGAGATATAGGATTAAATACTTATAAAACTTTCTACAAGACAGTACATAGTTGAACAGTCTGAAAAAGTGAAAAAAATTCCAAAATTAGAGTAATTTTTTTTCAGTGCATTCTTTTCCACTTCTCTTTTGACTGAACTGAAAATTGTGGCATTATTTTTTGTCATATCAAAACTTATGTATAAATTCAATCTGACAAAACAGACTAAACTGTGTGCGGAAAAAAAAAAAAGTGAATTTATAATATTTAACTCTCAGCAGAAGTGTTCACATGCCAGGCAGACATATGTCCAATATGCTCTCAGGTTATAATCACCAAGATAAAATTCTCTTATGAACATATCATGTGAGTTGCTAACTGAAGCAAAACTTGAATTACCTCCAATGGTCCATTCCAGCTTGAATTTTTTTGTGAGTTCTGATATCAGATTATTTTTGTGAAGTGTCCTGGATCACTGACTCAGCAAAAGGAGCAAATGTGTCAGTGAAAATGTGATCCAAATCTTACTCTACAGGAAGATTTAGTAGAAATTACAGGAAAAATTAAAATTTCGATTGTTTTAGGCAGGTTTTTTCAGATTTCTTCCCATGTTTTCTGGTTAGGTAGTGAGATGTGTGCAAACAAAACATGTGTATATTGTTTTATTACTTAAAAATCCCAAATATTTCATGAAATAAGAGATACTTCAAGGACATATTTTGATCCCTCATTATTACTGTAAGGTCAGTGGCTTTAACAACAGGGAAAAATTTTGCACTTTTAAAAATAATTTCTGTTTGTAATCAAAGTTTTTAGTCAAGTACTTTCTCAAACCTGCTGAAATAAATGGAGTTTTTATATTCTATTTAAATGGGCAGAGAGCAGGGATCAAAGACATATTTTGCAGCTATAACCATGACATATGCAACTTTTTTCCTGCAAGAAATTCTTAGATCTTGACATTTTGAAGGCAGGGAAACAATTTCTCTTGCTTGTTGGTTTTAGGAGAATTTAGAACTATACTGAGCAGATCTAAAACAGATGGACACTGTCTTCTGGAAAAGTGGGAAAAAATATCTGATTAGAAAATGTCATGCTATTGTTTCCTCTTAATTTTTCCAGCTGGATAAGCTACGAAAGGACATTTCTTTATGTCATAACTGAAAGAAAATATAAATGCTGACACTATCGGCAGCTAGGTCCTGGCCCTGCTCCACTACTCTACTACTCCTTTTTTCAAGAGGGATCTCATGTCGGGTAGCCCCAGTCTCTGCTTTTCCCTGAGGAAAAGCATTTCAGGATGAGAATCACAGCAGACTGTAGCTGGAGTCAGAGAAATCCCAAATGGGCAGGAAGCCCTATGGGAACTGTAAACCCTGCTCTGATGGGGGATAGTGGCAACAACCTGTCAGGCTGACATCTTTGCTGTATTTTATTCTTTCACCACCTGGGATTTATGTGTTTGTGGGAACACACTGGACTGGGAGAAGGAAAAAAGAAGACATGCTACTCTTCCCCCTTTGATGACATCTTTTCTGACTACTGCTCACCTAGGGACTGGAGATGCTGTTGCTCACCATAAAAGCTTGCCAAATGTCCCACATGCCCTTCTTCCTGGCCCTGCATCAAACTGCTTGCTGCATGGGCACCTTTGTTTCCTGCATACAGCTGTTTCAGCTGTAAATCCAATCAGCTTAAAAGCAAATTTATGTTGGTCACTAGTCCAACTGGTATCATAGACAAGAGTCTCCCAGTACTGGAACTGCAGGATGGAGATCTGCACATGGAGGGGTTACACGTTGTGAACAGAGCACACAAGAGAAAAGTGAGGGGCTTGGTCTGATCTTTCCTCCTCTATAAATGACTCCTCTCTTGTGTTTTGTCTGTAAATTAGATAATGGGCTCTTCCATAAGCCAGGTGGTTTCTCTCAGGCTATCCAGTAACACTGGCTGGTGTATCAGCCAATGGAGCATTCTCTAATCTGTTTCCCTCATCACACCAACCTTCTTTTCCTTTTAATAGCTGTTCTTTCTATGGTATTGTATTGCTCTGCAGTTAGATTTTTACGTCTTTCTCCCAAATAACACAAGAAACAGTTGTAAACAGAATCACAGCCCCATGAATAATTGAGTATGTTCTTGATTGTCTGAATTGGAAAAAGATTACTATTAAGAGAGGCTGGGATTCCTGTAAATTCAATTTTACATATAGAAAAATACTTCCCTCTTGTCTAAATGGAATATTTTGTTTCATACTGATACATTTAAAAAAGCTAACAGGAGATATCTATTTATACATAGAAATTCAATTCCTATAATAAAAGCTGTTTTGATTGTAGAAACACTTTCCTTTAAAATTTTGCAGCAAAATGTTTCAAGATTGGATGGTTTTGGTGTTCTGCTTTCCTTTATTGAAAGTAATCAAAATGAATATGGAAAATTTCATGTTCTACTCAAATTGGTAATTTGGAGTAAAAATATTTCATCTCCTGTTTGAAAGAAGTTTCTTTGTGATGATGATTTAGAGTAAATGTGAAAAATTTGCTTCAGGCTGCAGTTTTTCCTTTGGCACACCGTGATGGATTCTTAGGATGATCTCTTCTGAGGTGACCCTGAAACACTGGAGTGTGCTTTCTAGCAACCTTTTAGCTCGTATGATGTGAAGTGCATTAACTTGTCTGAATGTGAACTTTTAGTCTGGCAGAAATTGCACCTACTGCAATACAGACTGGATTTTGAACTGCATAAAAACTTGCTGCATGATCTGTTTAACAGCTTAATAAAAAAAAATTAACAGCTTTTTTGCTAAAGTTTGCTAAATCCATTTAAAACAATGGTGAACTGACAATAAATAGACCACACACACAAGAATACTTATCCAACCAAGTTATTACCTTGCAACAATATGGCCATGTTATGCCATAAGATTGTCATATGAAGGCTGAGAAAAAGTTCTAGGCCCTTTAAAGCAATTAATTTTTATGCCAGTGTGCAAACAGATCAAAGAAATTAACTACCATGTTAAGCATATCACACTATGCAATGGAATAAGAGACTACCTTAGAAGCTAGGCCTTTTCCTTCTTTCATTTAATTCAGTACAGAAATATGAAATAACCATTTATTTTCCGCTGTGATGTCTAGCCACATGTCCTTAATATTTTTCTTCTGCATTAAATCATATTTTTCATGGTCCTATTATTACATAAAAATTACATGGAAGAATTACTGCATATCTCCTAACACATATTTTATGATGCAGTAATCAAGTCTAAATTTTACACCTCCATTAAACTAAAAATATTCTTAATATATTTAACCTTATTCTGCTCACCTTTGCTGAGTATTTTCAGGCATATATCCTTCAGCTAAATCCTTTATTTAAGAATAATACCCATTGGCTTGTCCCACTCATTTTGTGTTCTATATAAATTAAGAAGTGTAGTAGTCTGTCAAACAGTTGTTCTCAGAAACAACATAAACAGAGAGATGTGTAGCTGATGGATTTGAGAAAACCTATCTTTATCACAGTATATCTGTGTAATTCTGAAACTATGTACCTACCTCTCTTCTTTCTTTCCACATGAAGAGTTTCTTTCATGTGAGTGATGGAAAAAATACACAGTCAAAACCAGAAGAAACCAGGAATAAACCACTGTGGCTAACAGTGTGTGCACTGGAGTAGTTCTCCAAAGAAGTCATAGAAGGCCTCAAATGGCCTCTGAGCCTCCCCGGCACAGCTCCCAGCATCTCCCACCGCCAGCACTCTTCAGACAGCTGTGGGGCATTAGATGGGGCCTTGAACAGAACCCAAGAGCCCTTAGTGCCATTTCTTATCACAGAACTCTTAACAAAGACCTGATGTTACTGGACAAATACTCATTACCCTGCTCTTTCCTGCGTGACGTAAGCTACCAAGAGTTCTGGCTCCTATCTCTGAGTTATTGAAAAGTTACTTTTATATCTCCACCTTAATGCAATCCCTTGAAACTAACATACATGAATCTTTGCATGTAATTTTGGGCTCTAAGGGGTCTTTTAAGTATAATTAAAGAATAGGAACCAAAACTTACTCGTCTTGTAAAATTTAAGAATATCATGAATAATTAAATAATACAAATATAAATTTTCACAGGAAAAAAAGCACAGCTCAAACAATTCTGAAATGGTTACTGTTGAATAATTAGATACTGTTAAATGAAATGAGCAAATGTCTAAATTAATTTTAAGAATCCTGACCTTCTTTTGCCGAAGAACTAAAGTTCTGTGTTCAAAAGAATAGCAGGCAAAAAGTAAAAAGTTAGTGAATTGCCTTCAGATATATTAAGGAAGTCTTGTAGAATTAGGCATTGGAAAAGACATATGCTCTAAGACAGCAAGGAATGAAATAAGAGTGGAGTGAAAAGAAAACTGCTTGCCACAGAAAGCCTGCAGTGCCAAGTATTGATAAAAACAAGGAAACCTCCCAAGCTGATTCCAAACCTCATCATTTTACTCCAGCACTAAGAAGCTGTATAGAAAAGAACTCACCACTAACAACAAAAAATAAACAAACAAAACAACAACAAAATCAGTGCACTTTGATAACTAGTGGTGCGAAGCTACAAGAAATTATATAAATATTTATGCATTAGTCATTACAAGAAAACAGATACCTTCAGTGAGATATATCCCCATTGGGATATAAAGAGTATCAGATATAAATGTTAAAATCTTATATTTTGTATTAAAACTCAATGAAAGAGCAAAAATATATCAGTTCCATCCCAGAATAAAAGATATAGTTGTTTTTTTAAGTCCCAGCATCAACTTAACAATGAAAGTTTATCTGGATCCATACTTGAAAAAATAATAAAATGCATATGTGTGGTACATAGCAGGACAACATTTTCTATGAAGTTTTAATAAAAAGAAAGATTTCTAGCTAGAAAATACAAGGGTGAAAAAGAAGAGGCAAATATTCATCCTTAGCAAAAGGAGGGGCTCTAATACTCATTCATTGTAGAAAATAATCACAAGAACAATTGGTGTGTCTTTATAAAAGTACCTAAAAGTCCTCAAGTGTTTTAAAAGCTGGGATTCTCACCCTGAGGAATATCAGAATATGCATACTATAGATAGAACTCATTATTTAGTGCAAAAAAAGAGAAAAAAACCCCAAAAGGCAGCTCTGCTATTTCATCAAACCAGGACAGGGTCTATATGCCATCCTTTGCATCATCAGGGGAAGCTTAAGAAGCTTGGAAGTAAAATAGGCAGAGACCCACAAGTTCATGAACTGATGTTTACTCGTGTAAACTGGCATTTAAAAAAACCCTAATTTTACTAGGGGGTGTAGAGAGGTGGGTGGGCACAATCTGCATTCTGCAAAACCTGCACTTAAAATTAGTGAGCTACCATAAAGCCTGGACTGCAGCAAATGAGTCTCAGAGGCTAATGTACACTGAGACAGTAGAAAGCATGGTAAAATTTGTTAAGGGCTAAGATGCATTTTTTGTAATCCTGTAAATACTTCCAGCTATTATAATTAATGTTTTTATTGGTATGTCACTGAAAGTGCTCACAGCTTCACAATTTGCTTAGCTTCAAGAAATCAGACCTATGTGGTTTGAACAGCAGAAAAATCTTTGAAAAATCCTGTTTTTACACATGGAACCTATTTTTCTGGAACAAACAAAACATGTCAAATGTCGTCAGCAGAAGAAGATTTTAAGCTTTGTCTGAGACAAATTTTGACTAGCAGGAATAGCTGGCTTTAGCACTTGATTTGTGCCAGTGCATTTAGTATCTGATCCAATTTGGATGGAAAGTGCCTTTTCCAAATGTTTAGCAGATGGAAGGGTGGTGGGTAGTCACAAGAAACAGGTTATTTCTATTACAATAAATTGCTTGGAAAACCAGGTATTCCTCCACTGCCACTGACAGATATCATTACAGCATTACAGATACATACAGAATCAGGTAGACTACTGTCTATCCAAGAGCAAGGTCTCTCACTCTGCCCCATGCTGCTTTGTAAAAACCAGTTGCTTTCCAAACAAGTGAGTACATTGGTCAAGGCTACAGTTACATTCTAAGGAGCTTTCCTGGAACATTCAGCCATCCCTTCAGAGCAGGGTAAAGCTCATGGAGTGGAACAGGAGACCTTGCCACTGTAAGGACTTCATGTTCAGGCCTATCTGTATTTCACTGCTATTTTGAAAATTTCTTATATGAAGGAAATATTTCATAGTACTTCTGCTGCTGCTTTTAGTATTAAGCATAAAAGGTACAAATAGGAAAATAACAGAATTAGTATCTTTATTTTCTATACTGTCACTTATCATTCTCTCGGCATGAGAGCTGCCAGACACTTTGACTCATGCAGTCAGAACTAATATACGAGTGTAAAAATAAGAGATAACTGAGACAGCAGGAAATGGTCCAGAAAAGCAGTCTGATCTTCACACAGCTTCTTTTCTGCTTTCTTCTACTTGGTATGCTGTATTTTGCAGCTCATTAGTTATCATATGTTCACTTTGCTCTCTGATTCTCATGACAAATACCTCTGGTAAAGAAGAGCACAGCTCAGAAAAACTGCCTCCCCATTTTAGGTACACTGAAGAAACTGCCATCATCCTTAGTTCCAAATTGAAGTTGTGATTTGGGATCCTCATCTCATACTCCATTTGATGTTGCTTACTTAAAAAAATATTAAAAAATCATAGCAATAATACAATCAGTTTAAGCTGATTGGGTCCCTAGTGCTTATTGGATCTACACCATATCCCTCACATTGTTCTACCCACGCAGTGACAAATGCAGCAAAGATCGTAAGTTTGGAGTATTCACTTAACCCTGATCTGCTTAACTAGATGTAGAGTACTCAGTTTTCTGGCTCTTTGGCCAATTGAATATAGAGAAAATTCTCAAAGTTTTTTAAAAACATCAAAATAAAGTTTCTGATTTCCTCACAACTGATCAAGGAGTTTTATAAGTTTTAAGTGGTATTTGAGTAGAACTCTATATTAGCTTTATTTTGCTAATTCAACCCTGGCAATTCACAGCTGTCTATAATGGCAGGAAGATTTGTACCCTAGTATATATAATTTATATATTATATATATAAATATTAAAAAATATATTTAAAGCTTTCTAATGCTGAAAGCACTGTTGCCACTGTACTTCCAACCAAATAAAACCAAGGAGGTATGTAAGCACAACTTGGAGAGCAGCACTGAAGGTGCAATGTGGTCATTACAAAGTATTCTTCTTGCTTTTGTATCCAGAAAATCACTGGGTGGCAGAAATATACCACAGCCTTAAACCATAATAAGAACCTATGTGGAAGGGCAAAATGTTCACTCTTGCCATTTCTCTGTTCTCTGGCTCTCTTACAGACAGATATCCTCATCTCATTAGTTTTACTGATTCTTTAAGTTTAGGTATAGAGTTTCTGAGTGTTTAGATAAAGCTACAGTAGCATCCAGTGTTATCCTCCCAGGGATTCAGTATGTGGAGAGCACTTGCAGGCAGACCAGCTTGAACCCTCCAAGATTTATATTCTGATCTCAAGAAGGCACAGTGTTTTTCATCTCCTGTGGGTCGCCTTTTTCTATGTATGCATGTTCTTCTTAATATGGAGTAACAAATATATCTAAGTCAGTTCCTTAAATGCCATGGGAATTGGATTGAGAGCAGTTCCCACATTTCAACAGAAATGAAAAATTAGGAACTGGGAAGAAATCCAATACATATGAATTATGCTTCTTCACTTCCGCTGGTTTCCACTTACAAAGAGCCAGAGCTGGTAATGCCACTCTGAAGATTAAAGAGTCTTGCACTCCAGTGGAACTATCTTCTGTCTCCTTGTAATTATTATTCCTAGTTCTTACAAAATGTTACCATAATAATAAATAATTAAACAAAATAACGTTAACTTCAATATTACAATAGCATTTGCTTTTGGAAAATGTGCAGGAAAACTTACTGCCCAAACTTGCAGCTGGCCAAAAACATTTTCCCTATTACAGTTCTGCAGCACAATTCTCACACTCTCAAGTGTGAGAATTTATATTTCTTCCAGATTTTTGACTATTATAATTCTTTGTTACAATTTTAGGTATCCATAGAAATAGCTCAATGCAAAACTTGTCCAAATCTTCATCTTTATGATATCGTATGTAAACAGGAAACATTGACCAATGCTATCTTGTGAGAACATTCCTAAAACATTAATTGGTTTGAAGTCTGCCAGAGAGCTCTCAAATCTATCTGACTAAAAAAATTGTTAAAACATATAAAAGCCTCTTGAAACTTCTTTGATGATAAAATATTAACTTAATCTTTTAATTATAAGTTGAGCAGGAGATGGAGCTATCCATTTTGAATCTGAAATATGAACTGCATAAATGTCTAACAAGTCCAGTTGTCTCTTGTCCAGTTTCAAAGGACCAAGAGTAATCAGAAATCTGGTTTATCTCATTCTTTATAGAAGCATTTTCTGCTATTTTGATGGTACTTTAAAATTACTAAATGAAAGAAAACACACATATTGTCTGTCTAAACAAAACATCTAAACCCTAGTATTGCTCTTTTGGTTGCTCTTGTGGTTCTCCAGATGCTAACATTTAAGATTTAATGTCTATCAGCACTACCTGGGTGTGAAGCTCAATGTGTTAACGGGAACACTGTCGTCTATGTGATGCGTTCCCACTGAATCTGACTCTTTGAAAGTTCCCTATGACATGCCTGATTTAAATCTGAATCAATAATAAAAATAATCTGCCTTTATTTTCTTAACAACATACTTAGTTCTTGTACAAATGCCGAATGTTTTGAGTCTCCTCACTTTTGTGAGCATTTTGCTTCTTATTCTGAAGCTTTGTTGAGACAAGCCTCTGAAAAATAAAGGAATCCCCAATTTCAAATACCTTCATGCAAAATGAATGACTGATATTACAGCTTATGTAACTTCAGATCCTACAAAGAATAATTTTTCCAAGATCTGATGGTGAAATAGAATCCATGGGACAGGTACTCTCTAAGGGCAATGAAATATCAGCAGTGTAGCATTGGAGGTATAATATCTGAACATAAATACTGACATTCCCTCTTCTGAAACTTGCGAGAGCTCAGAATTACTCAATGCTTTCCTATTTTTGTTTACATAAAACACAGCATCAAAACATCCAGGGTTTGTATGCTTCTCTAATAACAGATAACTGTTATAAAGGATAGTCTCAGTTTAGTCATCTTAGTCTGAGAGTCTCTCTAGTTTTATTCCTGTATTTCCCTAGAATCCCTCAAATCTTCAGGAAAAAAAAAACTGAGTAATAGATACAGATCTGTAGCATTTAACCAAAATTTAACTGTCTCTTTGTAAAGTCGATTGTGTCAGTATTTTGGAAGACAACACAAGTAGGAATATATTAAGTTATTGTTCAGCTTTTAACTTACCTGGAAACACAGTGAAATGCTTTACAAATAAGGGAAGGCAGTCTTAATGTATTTCCTGCATACATTATGAGCAAGTAAACACAGCAGTTTATACAAGCCCAAGTTTTAATGCTGGGTCTTTTACAACAAAAACAGAGTCCATGAATTTACAGTCTTGCTTACAGAAGCCTGGCATAAGATTCCTAGCTAAGAAGATGGTAGGTACCTTCCAGCACAGATCACGATCACGAGATGGATTTCAGACAGTAGCCAAAGGTTCAACAGGACCCTGTGTAACACCATAGGGGTGTTGTGCTCTACTCCCCTGCTGATCTGTGCTGATCTGTGCATTTCTGACCGTGCTGAGCTCTTAACTAGCAGTAGTTCAAAGGCACTATGCAGCAAATTAAGGAATTTCTGGGAAAGAGAAAAGGTAGAGAAATCCTGATTCTCTTCTGCCACTGAAATGATTTGAGCTGGTTAGAAAATGAATTTTATTTCTTATAATTTATTTTATATTACAAAAAGGCCTCTTTCCTTTGGGCCCCTGTTCTTGTGAACTCCAGTGAAGAAAAGAAAAAAACAACACCCAAAAACCACTGAGATCCACCTAACACCACCCCCCACCCCCAAAAAAGGAGAACCAATAAACACCAAAAAAAAGCAGAGGGAGAGGAATGTCCTGTAGGCAGAAAGAGGTCTATCTGTGGATCTTGGAAACAGAAATAAACATGTTCATAAAAAAGAGAAAACAATCTGAGAAAACAAAACTAGACTGATAAAAGCTACATGAAATGACTTTACAAAGTGTCTTTTAAAGCATTTAAGGTAATCTTTGGAAAGTGTCCATAACAAAAAGCTCCAAGATGGGCTTTTAAATATTTTGGAGGTTTCAATCACTAGTAATGAGAATTTCCCAGTATTTATCTTGGGAAATTCTTTATAGTTTTAGAGGAGGATTGATCAGAAATACTCCTAAATTTAACCATTCCAATGTCAGAATAAAAGTTCTCATACTGTGAAAGCAAATCTTCCTGCTCAGGCAAAAAAGATATGACAATTCAAGCTCCAAAGAACAGTCAAATACAGAATATAAACATGTTTTAGACAAGTCTCTTTGTATAAATTAAAAATTCTGCTCATGCCTCTGCCACTGTATCCTTTTCCAGGAATATGAAACTGAGATCTTCCAAATTTGGCTTTGTATGTTTTTAGCAGCTTTTTCCAACTGGACCTGCTATTCAAACTGATACCATAGCTCTGTTTTTCTTCACTGGGTTACTGCAGATTGATGACAGATTGCAAAACAGCTTTATATGGAAGGACTTTCAAAAAGCTTCCCAAATTGTTAGCAACTTATTTATTTTTCTCCTTACTGCAGAAATGTTTTGGCTCTGTATGGCAAGGTAGCATCTTTAACTGGCATCGCACAGCCAGTTTCAGGCCATTTGGTTCTACAGAGAAGCTCTGCCAGTCCTCTGAGCAAGCTCCAGAAGGGACCCCTTGAGCCTTCACATTCCTAGCCTCATGGAGTCTCTGTTATATTCTCAGTAGAATCAAGATTTAGATGCTTCAAATCACCTGACAGGAGTCAGACATGAAAGAAATATATAGAAGGGCAGTATTTATGCAATCTATACCCACACTGTGTCATTGAAACCCAGTTATTGTGCAAGCTCTTGATGAACCAGAGCCCATTCCTGTTCTGCCTGCAATGTGGTCTTTTCCCCCTTCTTTTCTATTAGATTTGTTCCCATGGCAGCTGACAGAGCATTGGGCCTGAGCAGTGCTGAGAGCAGTAGAGGGGAGGAGCAGCTGGGTGGGAGAGCTCCCCATCATGAGCTGCTTCACTTGACAGCCATGCAGGATGCACATCCTGACAGCCATGCACAGCTCCTGCCTTGCAGCAGACTGGGGGACAAGGAACAGTTACTGATTCACTTCTTGTGACAAAACAAGAGTCAAGCCAATATCCCTATGTGCAAGTTGCTGTGCAAACAAACCACTTCTTCCAGCCCTAATAGCAATGTAAATACAAAGACAACCCAAGGGGAAAAAATAGCATTTTCTGGATCTTTACATGAAAATGTGAGAGGTTTTATCCTCAGTTGTTCAAGAGATTCTGAAGAAAAAAGGATCAAAGAAATGGTAATGCACAGGTAATTCTTACCCATGGAGTTAAAACTGACCACATGGAACAAGGCCTCAGTGACTGAGGTAATCTCAGAATTAACACAAGGCTGTCACATCTCAGATCTAATCTCTGTAAAGAGAGGTGGTTAATGAGGTTGTTAATCTCAGGCCTATGCTGAGTTTTCTTCTTGCAGATGTAAATGCCCTCCTGGTCTTCATGGTTAACTTCTTCAGTGCAGCTAAGGTTTATTTGCAACTTTTCTTTTTTCTTAGCATTGTCTATATGTATATCTTATAGCTTAGTGGTATGCTAGTCTAATTAACTTTTTTATTATATCACCAATATTTTTATTTCCTTTGAAGCAAGATCTTTAAAAAAAAATGTTTCTTTAGAGCTTTATTTTTTGATCTTTCTCTGGGGATCAACACATAATGCTTCCAAATACGTGAATCAATTTTTATCCTCTTCACTTTATTTAAATACCCAAATTTTGCATTTGCAACAAAAAAATGAACAGTTTCAACTTCAGACAGGCTAACTCTGGAGTGTCTTCCCAAAGAAGAGGCAGCTCTAGTGCAATGATCCTGTTTCACAATACAAGTCCCAGGGAGCTGCTCAAAATCTATTGGCAGGGCCTATCATGGAGTCACAGAATCATTTAGGTTGGAAAAGACTCTTAAGATCATTGAGTTCAACCACAAATGCCAGGTACACGGCATCATGGTGGCAACAAGAACACTTTGTCTGAACTGAGCTTCCTCTGGATAAATGTTGCTGTCTGTCATAGGAAAAAAATAGCTTTGCCTGGTGTTAGGAAAAGCATCTACAATTTTAAATGTAAATAAAATAATATGCAACTTGTGATGGATAAATATCTTAAAAGGTCATGCTAGAGCTGTGCAGACAGAAGGTGAAAAAATGTAACTTTCTGAACCCCTTTAAAACAAGAAATAATCATAAATAACTGTCTCCACACATGCTCTTCCTTCTCTGTGACTTTTTATTTACCAGAGTCACTCATTGCATGCAGCACTCAGCTCAATCACTAAATAATTGCCTTGCCAGGTTTTATTTGTTTGTTTGTCTGATGTGTCTTACTTCCCCTGCAAACTCTCCCCCTTTCTGCTGGGTGGCCCACAGCCTCTTTAGATCTGGAATGCATCGTTGCATACTGAATTCTCTGGATTTGAGGTCAAAATTCAGAAATCAACATCCACAAGAGTGTCTGTAACCCATGTTCAGAAATTTAGGGAAATTAAAGCTGCTGAAGACAAGGAAATAAATTGTAGGGAAGGAACTTAATCCTGCAGGGCACCAGTGAGGATTGTTGTGCCATTTTGACAAGGCAAATGTAATAAACAATGTAAGAAGGCACAGACAAACTTATTCTTGCATGATTGCCCATTCTTATGTCCAGAAGGATGCATGCCCATGATTATCAGAGGCAGATGGAAGAATGTACAGACAAGCATTCATCTGCACAAAGGAGATCATCATTCAACTCAAACTTTCCTGAATGTGCTCATTCACTGCCCACAACTTGAACTCCTTTTAACCTGCACACTGGCAAACAGCTTGGAACTGATTAACTTCTCTTTAGGGCACAGTGATCTACCTCAGCCACCTATGGCACAAAGTGCAAATCACCACATCCCCTGGGACATATCACACAAGGAATTGCTGGCTCAGAGAAGACAGACTGGGCCATCAGTCACATTCCAGCTTCAGGAAACACTCATTACACATCAGATTTTCAAGTAAACAAGACCAATGTAACTCTCTTTCTTCAGATGAGCTGAACTTAGGTGTGGGCACATACTGAGGTACCCTGCTGAGTCAGATAGACTCCATCATCTGCTTGTTCAGAAAAGATATCTTCAATTGTTTCAGGTTTGGAATGATTCCAGAAAAAAAAATCAAGATATTTTACCATCCAACATACATTTGTAGCTACATTTTTTGCATAATTCCTAAAAAATCATGTGTGCTTTTGAAAGTTTTTTTCCAATGTATCAGTTAACTTAAAAGGGCTTAAAAACTTTGAGACAAATCTTCTTTTCAGCAAGTCCTCAGCTTCCTCTGTTTTCTCATTAGTACTGAACACCTACCTTGGAAGGTAGATATGAGAAAGAGATAGAAAGAGAAAAATACTTTAATGCTGGAACACCGATTTCATTGATGAAAAAATTGGAAATTAAGCAGAGTGCCAGAAGGTAGGGATAGATTCAAAAGCTAAATGCTTTCCAGTACTTTCAAACATAAATATCTGTTAGATGAAAGCACAAGACAAGAAAAAGGAAAGACCATATGGTTTCAATGCTGTCTATGTGACAACAATGCCACTCTTAAAAATTGCTAACTGATGATCTTTCTGAATTAGATCAGACAACTTTCTGCCACTGAGAGGAAGAAGACATGATATTGCATGCCACACATGTTCTAGAAAAAATAAATCCTTGCATGAAACATCTTATATATGTAAATAAATTATTCTACTGATTCTAGCAGCTATTTTTACAGGCATTCTTGTGTTTTATTGGTTGCTTGGGAAGAGGAAAAAATAAGATAAAAGAGCTATAGGAAGAGACAGTTATGTCCCAGAAATGGATTTCCTACAAGCTGTGTAAACATTTTATACTGAAAACAAATGAATTTTAAAAAGGTTTAAATATTAGCTTTTCAACAGAACATTTACAAGAAGCTTTTGTCCCCCCCTAATTTTGGCTCTCATAGAACGAAGAGTTCACAAATGTCTGCAGCCTGTCTCTGAGTTTTACATGCTAAAAAACATCAGTTGATCTCAGATTCCTTGCCTAATATTTCTGAATGGAAATGTCAACTAAGTTCCAGAAAGAAAAGCACTGGACAAGGTTTCTGGGAAAATCTGGCAAGATTGCACTGTATTGGAATTTTCAAATTCTAGAAATTGATGATAACCCACTTTTGGGTCACCTTTGGAACCCAAATATGATATCTCTGACTATTTTGGAAGAAAGAAAGAAAACATGTGGCTGATTTTGAGTGTTTCCTCTAATTCCCTGCAACCTTGTAGTTATCAGCAGGGATTGTTCAGCCTGAAGTGCTTGTGGTATTGGCTTGTCTTCAGGTACTGGAGTCACTTGAAGCCACCACTTAGGGCCTGCTTTCATCTTCTACCTTGGGAAATCTGGTCTGCTGCTAAATCACTCTGGTCTGCAAGACCCACTGTGAAAACTTTTCTCTCCACAATCCACATAATGGCAACTTCTGATTTTATCAAGCACATTGATTTGGTCTTCTTGAGTTTTACATTGTGTACAGGACTGTGACAGAAGTTTGGAGCTTAATTTTTCAGCCACAACCAATGTGAACCAGGTGAAATCACTTGTAGATTTTTGATTTGTAGCTGGGGGCAGTGCAAGGGCTCAGGCATATGGGGCTGCATGACTGGACAGTTTGTCCAAGCCCCTGCTGCTACCGGTGGCCTTCACAGCCTCTGCAGTCTCCAGTGTCATTCAGAACATTTTTCCTGTAATGCTGAAAGGCAAATAAGACTGCATCCACCAAACCTAAGCACTGAGATTTTGCTTTGAATAGGCCTCCACCAAACTTTTTGACTACATTCAGTCAATATAAAGAAAATATACAATTCCCATGTATGGTGGTCAAAAAGATTCCACAAGACTTTTTGGTAGGGAGAAAGAGTAGCAACCAACCCAACAACCAATGAAATTGAAAAACTCTCTGAAAGGCCACAGATATCATCAGTGTCTGGGCCAGATTGCCATGTTCAATTTTTCCTTGAGAAACTAGGTTATCTGTATTCATGTTACAGTACCAACTGCTAACACACATTCATTATTATAGTGGTGTGTCCAGCTATGTGCACTGCTGAGGGATAGGGGCAAAGAGGTTGAAAATACAACCCAAATCCTAGCTATTTGTTGTGTTAGGATAACATAGTAAGGCTGACAAATGGGGAAGAATATAAAAATTGCTCTCTTTATTTCCATACGGAGCTTTCTGTTTCTCTTATCTATTGTATTATTTTTCATTTCTTATGGATTAGTCAGTAATCTCCCAAGGGATGGTAAACTTCAGCAGAATCAACTTAGCTCTAGAAACTGAACTCCTAATGAGCTGAACGTTTACTTTAGTGTTTCCTTATACAAGTCACTCTTTTGTAACAGGAAGTCTCATGTTAAATAAAAAAAATGTTAACTGGGAAAATATAAGCTACATTCTGTTTTGAGAAAGGCCTTGAAGTTCTTGTAGAGGAGCAAAAGGATGTAGTTTCAGATTCTTCCCATATCTCAGTGTGGTTGGTATAAAGAGTGAGCAAACTAAAGCACTTGAAAAAAAAAAATAGAAAGAAAAGGTATGCAAGAATAGCACACGATTAAAACATGAAAAACAACTTTACATCCCAAAACAGTCTTAACTAAGGGAACTACCTTGATCATTGAGCAAAGACCAGAACCAAGATGTATAAAAGAAACAACTAAATTTCTCTCATGATTATCAGATCACATGCTTCTTTTTCTCAGATTTATTTTTACTTATTCCCTGAACATAAATTCATTACGTTAATATTGATCTATCAAAAACTAACAAAAGTTGTTCATCAAGAATCTGAGGGTTTCAGCTCATAGAGTATTTGTCGGTCCCTTATGCTGGTCTGAACAGAAAATGTTCTCTGATCAAAACAGATATAAAGCAAGAATGAAACAAGCCAAAATAACTCCTTGGAGGTGAAAACATAAAACTTCTTTTCAGCCTCTATTTCTGTCTTAAAAACAGCAGCTAGGTAAACTGAATCTGTTCTCACTGTGATGTGAAAACTGAAATGTTGGATACTTTAAGAAAGTGGCCATTAACTTGGACTGAAAAAAATTTCTTTATGTTCTGTCTATGCAATATGAAAGCAATACCTCTTGCATTTCTGACATTTGTCTGTGCTTTGTTATGAAAGTAACATCTTTTTTTTTACCTTGTTTTTAAATCTAGTCCATTTATAAATGTAGAATTCTTACAATTCTGCTTTTTTCTCTTCCTGTCTTGTCCCTTAAGATATAAATACAAAACTTGATATATTAGACATCTAAACCCAAAGTCTTTATTAAAGTTAATGAGGATTTAAATAATCCCAAGGCCTTGCTTTTTGTTTTAACTTTTGCTTGTCCTCTAAAGTGCACCATACTGATCATCTTTGAATTCCTAAAGGGCTCATTACAAAGGAAATTCTGAATCAAAGACAGCGGTCTTCTCCTTTTTATAGGACACTATCTGAATGAAGACAGAAGAGGGATTGAGATCCATGGCCTTGTATTAAAAAGCTGGTGCAAATGCTGTCATTAAAAAAAGTTAATCCTTCTAAGCAGCTGAAATTATATAGGGAAACAGCCCCTGTGTTAGCAGGATCTCTTACAGAGCTTAGTCCTCAGTGAGAAGTGCTGACAGGGAATTTTATTCTGCACTTCAGGGACTCTGCAGTGGAAGACCATAGTGTCTATTCCACTCTATTTCTTCCTCTTTCTTCTGTACTATCTGGATATTGAGGTGAAAAAACCAGATTCATTCTGGCTAACTCTTACTCCAAGAAGTCAGCATTTCTTGCTGATTTAATGAGAAGAATTAAAATTCCAGTGAGAAAAACCCTCACTCATATAGTGCAAAAATCAGTGTGATTTGAATACATATGTTTATTTGACTCCTTTGAAAATCTTGCCTAAAAATCATGGAGTGATTAGCAATGTTAGAATATAGAAAAGAAAATTTAAAAAGAAGAGAAATATCCAAAAAATGAAACTCTGAGAGTAAGAATGAAACTATCCTTTAGAGGACAGTTGGGATGACTAATAGATTTCAGTCTGTGTGGTTCATTCCTGTCTAACAAGAATTCAAGAATTTCTAGAATTTCTTGATTTCTTGCTTATATGGTCACTTTCCCCCCCCTTTTTTTTTTTTTTTTTTTTTTGGTATTTATAGGCAAAAAGAAACCACCTGAATAGGTGTTGGATTACCTCAAGATTCTGGATAAATGCTATAACATATTGGTCAATTATCAGCTTTATTTTCCCTCCAATGGAGCAGCAGAAAATCTACACTATTATAATAACAGCTATTTGCTCAGCAGGTTTACTTAATGGAATAATAAGAATTAAGAGAGAAAACCCTGCTGCCTTAGCACAGCAAGAAATAATTCCCATGGCTTGAAAAAGAATTTGAGAGGATAAGACTGCTAAATATGGCCATTTACTCAAGTAAATTTTCCAGAAAATCCATATATTATCAGCTGAAAGCATTGAAAGCACAATTGCTAACTAATAATACATATAGTCAGATGCTCATAAGCTAATTTCCAGAACACTTGTAGAATGATACAAAACACCCCTATGATGTTGCTTTTCCTGTTCACACGAAGTTGTCTTTTATTTCCATGAAGCCAATAGCTAAATATAGTTTTATATGTAATTAGTAGTTAGCAGTTGAGCATATATTTACACAAGTGTAAACTTATAAGTACTGTAGTACTTATTATTAAATTCATAAGTAATGCAGTGCTGTTTGTATTTCTGACTTTTTGTTGTTGAAGCAGATTAGATTTAGCATCATCATTTAGTTTTGCAAAAGGTCAACAAGAGAAGTAACTAAATGAGAGTTTTGTTTCTTTAAGTCTCCTGTTGCCTCAGCAACCCCCATTCACAACAAAAATGTGATACTTGGTCTGTAGATTTCGAGTAAAGTTCATGTTCTTCTAGTAAAAGAATTTTGTTATGTATAAAACTGCCACCCAACAGCTTAATTTCAGAGTAGATAGTTCACAGCCTTCTTTAACTCCCTGCTGAAACAAAATTTCATTTCAGCAAATAATATGTCCATGGTTTCTGAACACTTTCACTGCAAATTTACCACACTAGATTTAAGACTGCATTCTGGTACATGACAGTAAGCATTGTGCCCCAGAAAAAAAAAATCCCACAACAATCCTATAAAAATATTAAAATTATTTGCATATTGCTCATGCAGCTCATGGGGATACACTGGAGTGTCTAGGGCAAATGATGTTCATTTTGAAGCCAGTGCATTCGAGCTAGAGAGACCTGAAAGCCAAAGAAGATCCAGCAGGGAGATCCACAACTCAGACATGGACCCAAAAGCACAAACCATCATCTGAATCACAAATCAATGCCAGATGGGGATTGTGCTGTTGGCTTCTCTCCATGGCACAATAGGGATTATTTAGCCAGAACACATTGGTGTTACAAACAGGCAGGAGGAGCAGAACTGTCATCATCCAGTCAAAAGTTCACTCCTCAGGAGCTGCAGAGGAGCAGAAATTTTATATTGAAAAAGGGATGTTATTCTCCAATTACCTGTATGAACCAACAAATTTGTTTCACTGTTTGCCTGAAGAACCCAATACTTTGTAATTTTTTGTTGCAGTCCTTATGCTGAACACAAATAAACTAAGTGTAGGCAGAAAACACTTTGCAGTATATCAGGAAAGTATCCCATAGAAACAGATTAAGAGCTGTTCTAGAAAACCAAGCAGGCCTTTAAATTAAATGCAGCTTTACTTTGAAGCTGGTGTACAAAGCTTTTTTGGTGCCCTTAAGATGCCTTTCTTTAAACAGAGGTTCCCATTGTGACATTCCTGTGCAGAGCAGTAATAACATGGGTTTACTCTCTGCATGATAAAGTTGCGTGCCTTAAGTCTGACAACACTCCCCATACCGTGCTGCCTATCAGTACTTTGAACAAAGCTCTGTTTTTTCACTTGGAAATAGTGCTGATGCATTATTAATCCAGGAATAAAATTGTAGGTTATCAAAAGGTATTTTAGAAGCTACTCCCAAAACACTGTTTTACATCCCAGATTTGAAATTTCTTAACAGTTTCTAGTTAAATATTAAACATCATATGCACAGAGACACTATTGTGCAGTCTGTCACAATGCAATCTAAACAATATCTAAATGAAAATTCTATTATTTCTGCTAGATGTAATCAATTGTTATTCTTACTACACCCCTTTGAGGAGAAGGAATTCAGCAAGCTTCAAGGAAGCTTTACAAAATGAACATTAGCTAACAACATAAGGTCTTCTGTTCAGGAGAGTGAAAGAAAGACTGACAATGAATACAGTAATGGAGTAATCATCTGTTGAATGGTCCATTCAAAATACTTCTCAAATTATTAATAGACCTTAACTGAGTCATCTTCTGGCAAATTTTTAGTGGTATCAAAACTGTTACCCATAGCTGATAAAGGAAATCACATGTAAACAATTACTTGAATGAGAATTTGTAAAAAGAACATGAAAAAATGTTGAAAAGATACTTAGGAACCTTATTTTACATAGATTTTTTTAATCCTGACTTCTTCATGACCTACATGAATGCAATTTGGCTGAACATTGGAGTTCCTTAGATCTGGATTAGCTAATTTACTGAAATAGCTTAATCACACTCCGGACATGTCTCTCTCATCTCTTAGTTGTACAGAAGCCTTAGAGAAATGCAAAGCTTAATTCGGGCACTTCCTCTCAAATACAGATGCTGAGTGTGATTGATCTGTGCTTTCTTTTATGGTGGGGTGGTCCTTCCAGGCAAAGCCCAGCCAGATCATCACTTTGATCTAACTGTGCTGCTGATTTTTGACAACAGGCAGCCTCTGTTTTCCCTCTCAACTTCACAGAGCTCATCCCTATAGCAAAGAGAAAGAAACTATGGCAAGGTTCTCACTGGCCCCAGTGGGACCAGCAGCGAGGTTAAGGGCAGCATCCAACAAAGATATAGTTTTCCTTTTAGCAGCAAATATAACTTTTTAATATCTCAAAGACTACAACATAGAAAAATAAATGCAATTCTATGTTGGCTTTTCCAAGTCACCATTTCATCCACCTCTACAGCCCGTTTTCCTGCTAGTTGAGGTATCTCTGTACCCCAATGAATTGCTTGGTGTGGATTCAACATCTTGCTTCAGACCCATTGGAGCCAGCCCCAACACATACCCAGCTGCTGCCCTGGCTCCAGGACACGGCAGGGAGCGGGGGCTCTGATGCACAACAGCTGTGGCAAAACTCAGTTCTTTCCCTGAGTTTGGGTTTTTAATATCCCACTGGTGCACATTTACATATTAACATATTTTCAGTATGTCTATGGCCCTGAACAGAAGCTGCAGTGGCTAGTCAACCTTGTGGGAAGGCAGCATAGTCTTCTGAATTTTTGTCACCAGTAAAAGTCTCTCAGGACTGAGTAATACCTGCTCAATTCTCTGCAGACGTAGTCATTTAATGCTACCTTATACAGCTGGTTTTGTTATGCACTTTTTTAATAGAAAATGCCAAGAATGTAGAAATTAGGACACTTGAAATTCCAGAATATCTGGCACTCTCTGAAAGCAGTTACCTTGCTAAATTAATGGTCTACTGCTGGTGGTTAAATAAAGACTTCAATTTATTACTATCAGCTCTACAGACTGCTTCAAGTAGACACAAGACCCTATCCTTCTCCTGAAATTTGCTGTCTATATTTTTGTTCTTGGCAAATTTGGACACTTCTGTCATCTATTAAGAAAAGTTCCAGATGTGTTTGCTGACACTTAAAAACTCATAAGTAGAAAATGTTTTGCTTGTAATAATGTTTACATGATTAGGTACATTTTTAATTAAAAGTAGCAGAAGACATTAGATCATAGAAATTAAATAACCGCCTCATTGACTGATTTATTGGAAACATTTAACAAGAATCTTTTAATCCAGTAATGGTAAAAGCACCAGTTTCCTATTTAATGTATGTTTTCAGAAATATTTAGCCCACAAATATTTCAGAATTATCTCACACATAATATCAAGTTGTTATGGAGCAACTGTATAGCAATAATCAGAAATACTAATACATTTTTCCATTTTCAATTTAAGTTGGGAAAGTTTTTAGAAAAAAGGGTTCATCTTCTTAAGTGCTAAACATAAATTGTAAAATGCAAAGATTGATCAAATTAAATAATTTGAAGCAATGGTGCTATAAACTAAACATAATAAATTTAATCACAACTTTAAGAGATTTCACATGATTTAAAGTTAGTTGCAGATCCTCTGCCATAATTTTTAAGGTAAAGCGATAAGTCACCAAATTCTGAGAAGAAAACTTTTCAGTAAATATTGAGAATAAACCACTACTTCACTTTTTTTTTTTTCATATCAGTTTTCTGCATGTATTTTCATCAGGAATATTATTTCAGTAGCAAAAGTAGTTCTTGCCAAATAAAGACAATGCTACCTTAAGCTCATGAAGGGTGAATCCAGCAATTACGAGCAGATTGCCTCCAGATGCCAGGTATCCATCAGGTTTACCTTGGATTGCTTTGTTTGACCTGCCCTGCACTTCATTTGATCCTTGGTATTTCAAAAATAGAGGGAGAGAATGGGGAAATCCTTTTCACTGATTTTGAATCGCAAATGCCTGAAACTGGCATAAAATGTAAGGTGTTTTATTGCATTTCTCAGCAGTCCCTAACAGCAATGACAATGTTAATGCCAAATGGTTCTGTAACCAGCAGGAACATTGTAAAGTCAGTGAATTAAATCACTTGGGCATTACTTATGCTTGTATTACCGGAGACTTTATCTCTTTGCAAGCATTCATTACCACAGTGATTCAAAAATAAAACCAACTTCACAGCCTTCTTTTTAATTTAAAAGAGATTAAATAACTATCTGTTTGAGGAACATGGCCTAGCTCTGTAGCTATTTGTGCATACAAAACCAATTTAAAAGCAATTCAGCAAGCTGGAAGTAGTACAATGTAATAGCTCCTCATTTTGTAATACTACCCAGAAGTCTTGCTTAAGCAAGCTAAACATTCTTCAGTGATTCTCAGGTATCTGGGTTTACTTGAATTATGGAAAATTTTGATTCAATATCTGCAGTAGAGACTGCTGACAAGATGGAATAATTTGTGGGGCATGACAGCTCTATCCTGAGCCAATTCTTCTGATATTTCTACAGTTCCAGTGTGAACCTGACAAATTAATACCTGAGGCAGGTTGTAACTTTGAAGTTAAACTGCAATTCTTCCAGTTGAATGTAAAATGTTTTCATGACATGAACTGCCTGTGAGGCAGCAATTCATTTACAAGACTACAAGATGGAAGATTTAGCATCAGTCATGTAAATGGCATTTTGATCTTTTTCCATCCTGAACAGAAATACTTGTCAGGCTTCCAGGAAATCAGAGATATGACCATCCTCAAATGCTTTCCTTTTTTATAATTTTGATATCTCATTCTGTCACACAATTAGGAATTCCCTAGTGATAATTTTCCCAGTGCTTACGAAGAGAACAAATCTTTTTTTTTAGAGGATGTGTAGGATGAATAAAATGAATGTCAGTTGTAGGAAGAGGACTGCATGTGAATGCAGTGTGGAACCAATAGAGCTGAACTCTTGAGCTCAGGACCCCGACTGTTCTATCCTGCATGCGATGTTAAGTTTGCAGTTAGAGAAAACAACAGAAAAGCCAAACACAGACATCTCTCAACCATTTCTCCAAAACAGAGACAATGATTGAGACTGAGATTTTGTGGCAGGAACTTTTGGTACAAATGTGAGGCTGACCACCCATTACCATCATACACTAGGTGTAGACTTGCATATCTTATATATACATATACATATACATGTGCATGCATACATGTATATATGCATTTATCAATTTATAAAACCATGAGCTGAGAGATAACCCATCCATCCACTAAAGCTGCAGACACAGTATCCTAACCCAAGAAGTCTGTCATTCTTTCTGGTGAAGAACAGCCCAAAACCTTTTCTTCAAAGGAACGAGCTGGAGACATATTCTACTGAGTGAGATTTTTTTGCTTCATTGGGAGCCAGAACTATCTTATTCTCCATTATCTTTCCCATCCCAGCATATCTAAACAGCCACTGAAATGAAAGGACAATTCTCAATAAATACAGGATTTCATTAATTGTGTTAAAAACTATGTATAAAATATTTCAGTGAAGAACAGAATCAGATGTAAGGAATAAGTTAAAATGAAGCAAAAGCCTTTCTATTTCCTTTTGTCAACAACAGTTTACTTTTGCAAATAAGTTTGGTAGTAATGGAATTGAATTCAAGTTACCTGAGAATCGTGCAGGTAAATTCTGACATGCATATATATGTGGCTTATGAATGACACTATGAACTATTATATTTATTAACTAGCTGTTTTATTTATCACCTTGATGTTCTAATTTTGAAGTGACAAGGAAAGTTAACCCATTAAATTCAATTTTGGTTCACAAATTGCACATGCAACCCAACTCCATGGCCGGATTTGTTCTTCACTCAGGCAGTGTTTTCTTCCTGTGAAAATCCTGGCTGCTGGCATCAGAGCCTGCCCCAGTCTGTCAAGAAATGAGACAAGGAAACCTGCACATCAGCAGCCATGTTCACCAATAATGCCAGATGTGAAGCTCTTGTTAACACTGAGTGAGATCCTGGCCCTGAGGAAATCGATGACCCCAGACAGGCCCAGCCCCCTGAGACTCCCCTAGAACACAGAGATGCTGCTGAACGTGTTAGCAGTGATGTGCAGCTGAGGAACAGAAAGCCTCAGCACAGACAAAGCCCCAGTACAGACAAGGCATAGCCAGACTAGTATAGCAAGGCAGTAAGCTGCACTTTAAAATAGATTTTAATCAATTGCTATCAGATAATATGTCAGCTCATATTCTATTGCCAGTTAACAGTTATGTTAAGGCACTGTCCTGAAAATGGTTGGCTGGATATAATAAATCATAATGGCCCTAAATTTCTACTTTATTATGTCATTATGAGTCTTACAGAATAATTTTAGGGCAATCTCTCCTTTTGCATTTAACATTTTTTTTTAGTTATATCTGTCTCTTTCATATTTTTGAAGCAGAAGAAAGTAATGGAGCAGATGGTCATGGTAGAACACTGAATTAAAATAGGAAAGCATGAGTCAACCTGTATAGAAATGCAGGCAGAATAGAATAGCAAGGAACACTGACCCTCTGATCAGGAATTCAAAACTCATGTAAAAGGGAAACCTGTGAATCCTTGTGGGTATTTCAGACAAAGTGAGAACAGGTAAAGTTGCCACCAGGAGTCCAAAAGCAGTGTTACTCAGAGGGAAAATGGATTTTTTTCTGGTGCAGGGGAGAGGCTGCAGCACCTTCCTTGTCCCATTTCTATCACCCACAAGGAAGTCATACATAAGCCATGTCATTTTTTGAGAATATGAACTGCAGCATCTGAAAGGTTGAATGCAGTAAATATTCAAATTCACAAATACATTTTTTTCCATTTGAAAGTAATATATAAATGCAGATAAGGGCTGCAACATGAGTCTAGAATGGACCCATGAGAGTTTGAGAGGTGTTTCTATGTGTGTGACAAGCCAGGGAAATTCAAAATTAATGATTACATGTCACATTTCTGGTACCATTCCTTCGCTAAAGATCTTTTAATGATGTCTGGACCTTGAAACGTGCAAGAATTTTTTTGGCACCTACACATTAATTCTATATTCAGGTAGTATATGCATACTACTCTATCACTGTAGAAAATACTTCAATATAAAGCTGTTAAAAATTACTGGAAAGTGGACTTTAAAAAGCAAGCCACTGTGTTCAACTTTGTGCATGTATTCATGGAGTTTAAAGCAGAAAGGACCATCAGATACCGCTGTCTCCTGACCTGCTAAACACCTTTTAACCCAGTGTTCTGACAATTATTAATGACTGTCTTGAATTTAGTTAGAGTCTATCCTGCTGCAGATCATCAGTTCTTTATTTGAAGGAAAAGTGTGACCATAAGTAGACCATGACCTTCAAAAGCAGCTCATGCTATTTGTTCATTTAATAACACCTAATGTTCATCTAACGTTGCTCTAGTTCGCCTCATTTCAATTTCCCTGGCTTCAGCTTCCAGGCACTTATTCTTCTTATGGATTTTCCACAAGGTTAAAGAATCTGCAATATGCATTTCTTCCTTTTATGTGGCAGATATTTGTGCATGGTATTCATGTCACCTCTTTGCAGTGAACAAACTGATTTCATTGCCTCTCTAATTCAAAAACTTTTTTAAAGTATACATTCTTCTTGAGTGTCACTGCTTTCCAAGATTTAATTTAGTATTTTGGGCTGGGGTTTGCATTCCTAGTCCCTAGACATATTTTACATTTAACTCTATCTGAATACACTTTGCTTCAACTTTCCCAGCTTAACTATTCTACCTATTGTCGTCTGCAAATTTTATTTACTGTAATTTTTCCAGTTCATTGATGTGAATATTTAGTACTAGGCAGGATAGCTGCAATTCCCTGAAATGACTGCATAAAAAACTTCTGCATTAGTCCCAAATGAAAAGTTAGCACTACATCGTATCAATAAATCTCAGATTATTTTATTAGACAAGTCTAAACAAATACCTGTCAATAGGAAAAGTACATCAACTGTCTGAGCAAATCTTGTTACATCTATGTTGTTACAGAATGATTTGTCAAGCTCTGCTTTTCCTGGATAATTTTTACTAAGTTTTCCTGCCTACTTTGGGTAATCTGGCAAGAGAGATTATTCTTGTTTCTGCCCCTTTTAAAATTTCCCAGCTTGCTATATTTTTTGCTTCTACTATTATGTTTTCAAACTCCATAAATATTATTTTAATTGCCTATTTTAAAAAGATATTGTCAATTTTTAATTCATGCAGTAAAGCAAATGCTCTATTTTCATTTTCTTTGAATAAATGTTTCTCCTCTTTTGTTTTCCTCAGATGTGAAATTGTAAATATTCATGTGCATGTAGATGAGTGTACCTCAACTCACCATATGATCATTTACTCACATATTCTTCTGAAAATTTAAGTTCTAGCCACAAATAGTAAAAGACTGATGCTAAAAATATCTTTTAAAATAAACAGACAAGCCTCACAAACATTAAAATTTGAATGACAATATAATAAATTCCTAAGTTGTTTAAATAAGAAAACCTTTAAAGAGAATATTTGTTTAACAAATCAAGCAGTATCACCTGCTTTATAATGCATAAAAACTAAGTCAGTCAGTATACGGGTTTTTACTCTGTGTGCAATGTACAAATAAGGTAAACTCAAATGGCTCTTTATGAAGTCAAGCCAAGTATTACTTTCCTAACTTGGAAAGTTTCTTTGTGTGCTTCACTAGGCTTTTGTTGGAGTTTTGGTTTGGCTTAGGCATTTGTTTCTTTATTTTGAAAAAATTCTTATTCTGAAAATTACTAATATAATGTGGGTGGAGAGCAAGACCCTGTTCCTCCAGTTCCCACAGAAAAATTGCAGGGATTAAGGGACATCTGTGTAGAGAAACCAGTGTCCTGTCTCTTGTGGTTCTTTTAAACTGACACCCACTTAAATTTTATTTAGGCTGACAGAGAGCAAATAAACATTAAAACTTTTGGGTATTTTTCTCTGTAAATAAAGGAACTTTCATAGATACTTTGGTTGAAACACTGCCTATTCATTTTGTAAAGCTCTTTTATAGCCCACTATGGAAGATAATGATGTAATTACTGTCCTTTCAAGGCTATATTTTCTTCATGATGAACTAGCAATTACCTGATTAGAAAAATTTTTAAGACAAATACTAAATACACAATAGACAAGCCAGGTCAGATAGGCAATAATGGGCCAGAACTTCTGTTGTTACAAACCAAAACGTATCTAAAGGCAGTGCTTTGTGCATGTGAAAAATATATTTAAAACCTGGATTTCTCATTTTCCTTTAATCAGATAAAACTATAGCAGATGTTAGTTTGTGTTGAAAATTGCTTTCTTGCTTTGTGCATTTATTTTTAAGTTTATTCTAGTTTCCTACTAATGTAAATCTGTCATACTGGGTGATATATTATGAAGTCCATTTTTAATCTAACTCATTTGGAGGGATGGAAATTTATCCAGTCTATAGAAGTATAGATGATTTATTCCAGTGTTAGAATTTTCCCAAAAAACTAAACTCACAGAAGTATGGAAAGAACTTGAATCACCTTTCAGATCCAGTGGGACCTTAACTGTCTCTACATTCTTCAGTCTTCAGTCAAAGATTTGTAGGACATGCAATCATTACTATCATGTGATTGCAGCCTGCAGCAAAGTCTTCAGTGCAGGAAAGTTAGAAAATTGGAAGTTGGAAATAAAATCAGACCCTTATAGTGTGAGGAAACATTTAAGTAAAGCATTACAAGTTTTATATTTGGGGAAAATATTCAATTGGTCTGTAATAAGAGGGGAACCAGGGGAACTGACGAAAGAAGTGACCCAGAAATGGCACTGAGGTTAATGTGGTAAAGGAAACAGAAAAGCAGGCCCATACCCACCTGAAGTGGAAAGGGGTAACTCAAGTGTAGGATATTTCCTTTAGGGTCCAGTATCTGTGGCATGAAAAACCTAGCAGAGGCTTGTCTGGAGATTCTGTCAGGAGAACAGAGATGAGCCTGCTGTGAAGAGGGTGCAGGGCCCTGGGGAACATCTCCACCCCATCAGAAGCAATGGTCCACCTGTGGCATCCCCGTGATGACAGCGCCTTATTTTGATGGTGCTGGAAGAAACAGAGAAGAAAGTGTCTGGCCCTGGGCAGCTGGGTAGGGGATCACAGCTCCTGCCCACGAAAGTCCCTGATTTTGCTGTGGTGGAATCAGCAAAATGTAATTGTTGGAAAGGTTTCTGTGCAAATACATGAGAACAGACACAATTTCTGTATTTTGGGGTTATTTTACTTTCAAATTAGAAGAGTAAGCAGCATGTGTAAAAAGAGTAACTATCTGAGCTGATATTATGTCTCTATTACACACAAGTGACAACAGTATCCAAAAGGCAGTATGTGTAAACATTTGGAAGGGCAATTATTTTAATTCCAATTCCTTTTTTTTGCCCCTGAACCATAATAGCAAAGATGATAATTGTATAATATGTTTTTAAAAACCCTTTCACAGATATTTTAATGATGTGTTTATGAGAAACTGGCATTTACACATACATTTTTGTAAATGAAAATCATACCAGCTTCAATGTCAATGAAAATATACTATCCTATATCTTGGGATTTGGCTGTGTCCTGGGAAGTGCCCCTAGAGAGGTTCTGCTGTAAAAATATTCTGGCCTGGATCTCAAGCTGTATTTGATGGTTATGTTTCCCATTTGTGATAGAAACAGACAACTTTCCTACCATACACATTTGTGAGTTCATGAACTATGAGAGGAAGTTTTCATATTGTGAACATCTGTTTTTTTCCCCATTCAGCTGCACAACTACAGCTGGTAAAGACATGAACTGAGCTGTTAGTCATTTCTGAAATAAAAATAGATACAGTATATGACTTTAGATTTTAGCTATGAGCCTTTAAGGCATTTTATTCACTATATTTTATTATGTTAACTTACATAATTACAGGATTCTTATTTAAGAAAATATTTTAAAAGAATGCAAGAAAAGTACAATTTTTTTTTATTAACTAAAACCCATTTTAATGGACTATCTTCCAAAGATAACTACTTTTTTGAATCTTCAATCATTGACTAATCAGCATACCACAGACAAAACATATGGATCTAAACAGTTGAAAAACTGGCACGCTTATTAATCTTTTTACAGGAAGCCCTGATTTCTGGCAGTCATTTCATATAATGGTGTAACAGTTAGGTGTAGCCTGTGCTCTCTTGCCTAGATTTAGTGCTAAGCAGTAGAGTAACATATAAGAAAAAAAAATAATCTAAGAAATACTTATTATCAGCAATTTTATTTGAGAGCTAATTTGAACACAGGAAATGGAAGAAGTTTAGGCATTCTTATGAAAAAACAGTGGTATTGGGCAAATTTATCCAGAAGAGACACGCATGGAAAGAGTGCTTTCAAACCCATCAACCTCTGCTGCATTAATGCTTCCCTGTCTGGGAGAGCTGGGGATCTCCCAGGTGAAAAGAGTATGAGCCAGGAGTGGGATCAAGGATAATGACATTATTTTCTCTGTGACTACTTCACAGTTAATGTTTTTCCAGGCCTCAATCTAGTGAATAAGCAAACCAATTTTAGGTGACTGCAGGTGACCTATGTGTTTCTTTTTTCAATATACTTCTCACCACCAGGAACTTTAGTAGCATGAGTATTTTTACAAACTTTTGCAATGAACAGTGAGCTCTCCAGTCTATATCAACATCTTCAAGCAGCCCCTAAGACAGCTCATGATGTGCCATGACAGCAAGCACTGACAATATTCCTGTAAACACAATTTGACAAGATATCATATACCAGTAATTACAGTCAGTCTCAGTCTTTGGACAAGATCAATGAATGAATTAAGAAGATAATAACTTCTTAAAAATGACCTCACAAAGAGAGATGATGCTGAACTGTGAAGGAAATATTCAAAGATTTTTTTGCAGACCTGCTGCAGTCCTTTTAATGGTACACTTGTATGACTAAGTGGTTAATAGACCATTGTAAAAGTCATCCAAGTAAGGTGCTCTACTGTATCAGACTGGTGGTGGAATGTGTCCCTCCCTGGCAGTTGGTGGCTTCATCTCTCACATGTGTCTTCTCCTGCTTCATGGAAAGTAGCAGCAGATCTGGCCATAAAACTGAGTCTTTAGAATGCACTGATAGAGAGCAGAGGAGCATGGGCCCCTAGCCACTTGTCTCCCATAAAGCCCTTCCCTGTATCTCCACCTTCTCTTCCTCCTGTCTGTAAAACTTAGGAAGAGGTTTAAGGCTGGCAGAAGAAATCCTTACCATAGGGCAAAACTTATGTAGAAGACAGAGCTTTGCTGGAATAATCTCAGACTAAAGAACAAATCTGCATGAAACAGAACAGCCACTTCATATATTCCTGCTGTGTGATCTGTCTTTTCTCATACAGGTGCAGTAGGACAGACCTCTGTTATTTAAAAGGGAAAAATATATCCTAAAAACTGACTTTTCCATTTAATGTGGTGACAAGCATTTGTTTTAAAGCTTGTGTCATCTGATTTGCAAGTTCACCTCATAACAGAAAATGGACACAGAAATGTTTTTTTCTGATAACATTTTCCTGTAAGTGTGTTAAATGCTCTTTCTATTTACAAAATGTGTGAATGAGACACAGTGGATGAGAAGTCATAACAGGAGTGCAATGGAAACTTGGACCAAGAGGAGATCATGGTAATAATTTCTGTCCACTGGCAAGGATCAGCTGTCCTCCCTCCTCCTGATCTTTCTTGTTCTGCTCTTCCTACCCTACTTCCTACTCTCCGACTGTTCTCTTGTCTTGAATTCCAACATTTACATCTTGTTTAACAATTCCTCCCTCTCCTGGAGATTTGAGTTATCTTAGATTAACATCCTCAAATATCTTCTCTTGAAATACACTAACAGCAATTTTAACTAGGAAGGTAAATGAGCCCAAACAACCATCTCTAGTTCAATCACACAGGAGGCACAATGGCAGCTTCAGAGCCACCAACAGAACTGCCTCAGAACCTGTGAAGAAACCAGGTGCATCTATATTCAGGAGAAATCTTTGCCATTTCTGCCCCTGAGACTTTTCTGTGCTTGGAGAGGAATCTGCACTTGTACGAGTACACTTGCAGCATCCCTCTTTCGAAAACCTTATGTTGTTAAAAGGTATCTCTATTATTTTCTTCAGGAGCAGAAAATAAATGCGTAAATAGATCAGTGACTGAAAAATGAAATTGATTTTGGAGTATCTTCTCTCATTTTGTCAATGACTAGCTAAATAAAAGGCACTGGACATGACAGACTCCCCTCAAACTACAAAACAGCATATAGAGCATGCAAAGGTTCCAGGAAATATATGGTCATGCTCTGATTCCTTCTAAAAGAGCACAGACTGGTGAGAAGGTCGTTCCTTGATTAGTGGAGAATTTTATCATGGTTTGGTTTTAATTTCCATTTAATTACTAGGTTTTGTGGTGATTTCTTTATGTCTGTGAATGTCTTACAAGATGAGGAGTATTCTTAGGTTCTTGAGAAGAGATATGGTGAAAGTAAGAGTTTGCTCCAGATTTCAGAATGGAAAACCACCTATACTTTAAATGTGTATAATGTTAATTTTGCCTTTGAGTTTGCTTTAATTTTGAATGTTAAAAATTCAAATTCATCTTTTTCCACCGTATGCTTTCCAATAGGTTTCTACAGCTGCCTAGTGGGAAACTGAGATCAAAACAATAATTCATCTCCATTTGTTTAAATGTCACTTTCCCCACTATCCTCTGATAGCTCATGATCTCATACCTCTATCAAGAGGTCTCAGATTATGAGGAAAACCCATATCCTAAGGATGTTTGACCTCCATCCCATCTTTGTGGTTTCTATTGGACAAACTTCTAGAGCTGGATGTGTAAGATTTTTATTGTTTTATCTCAACAGATTTGAAATTGTCCATCAAAATATAAAACTCTTTTCCTGAAACAGACTCCCAGGAATAGCTCAAATCTGCTATCATTTAAAAATTCTTATATCCACCCAGAATCTCTTTTAGGAAAAAAAAATTAAAATGTCTTTTTAAATTTTATGAACTGGACCTGCACATCTTAGCTCTGTAGATCAAGCACAGTGAATTAGGTGCTTAATTTAAAATTTGACAGGCATTGATTTATTACAACATCTTATGAAGGTTATCTTTCATATGACTGAAATTTGTAGCATTGGTGTTAATTTTTCATCACTCAAAACATATTTATCCAGAAGAATGTTCTAAGACTATTTAAGTTAATTAATTTCCCACCAAAATTCTGGAGCTTCATACACTTTTGAAAGTACATATTTCAAAATATTTCATTTGTGAGGCTTGAAATTGTTCCTTGAGTAACATAGAAAAGATTTCAAACCAGAAAGAAGTTGGTATGCTAAATTAAATGGAACTGCTTTGGGAGCAAAGGAATACATTTTAATGTTTAGATAAAAGCTCCCTTGAATTTCACAAGACAGAAATGTACAAACATCCCATCTAACATTTGGCTGTATTGTATCTGATATCCTGGATTACTACAGGATGAGAGGCTGAGAAATTATCTCAGGACATATAGAAATGAAAATGTCTTCAGATCCATATGGGAAATATCTCTGAGAGTAGAGAAGTGATTTGCAGGCTGGTATTACTTCCTGTGGGAAAAGAAAATTCTTTCTACAGGAATTGATCTTATCCTGTCTATTTCCAAAATTTTTTTCCGAAGTTTTATACATGGCTGGGTAAATTTTTTCAGTGTCTAGTGATTCTACATTTGCCTTTCATACTGATTGTAGCATTTCTGTTAGCTAATTCTTTCTTCCATGAAATTGTTTGAGCTGGTTTGCATTTCTTACAAAAGTTATCTTCAAAATGTATAATGGCTGGACTCAATGATCTTAGAGGTCTTTTACAACCCTAATGGTTCTATGAATTTTTTCTTCCTTCACATGCAATCTCTTTGAAATGTTTAATCATGTAGAGTAAAACTGTTTACCTAACTCAAATCAACAGCAGACAAGAGACTAAAGTTTGTCCTAACCATGCTAGAGCTTATTTCACAAGTACATTTCACAAGTACATACAAACGTGTGTATGAAAACCTGCCAACACTGAGCAGTTCAGGAGTGGCTGTTTAATGTCACAGAGCCCAGACAGACGAGCTTACATGTGTGGATAAGCTGGGCACCACCAACCAGCAGGAGAGGTGAGCCAGAGGCTCGGTTATCTGAGCTCTCAGAGGAGCATCACAGCTCTGTCCCTGCAACTCAAATACCTGCGGTGGAGCCGATAAAATCTGAGGGGAGGACTGAGACTCCATTTACTTCAGGACAATGCCCTTTGTTCAGGAACAGCAAACACACAGGCACAGTGCTTGCTTACACTTATGTATATGTGTGAACTATTTTGCCAAACGTACAAAGGGCAACAAGATCAAGTGATTAATATTTTTGATAAAAATATCAAAACCTATTTGAGGGAAGTAGTTAGAAAAACTAGCTATCTAGTTATGTAGGGACTGCTGAGATTACTGGAGAGGACGAGAAGAGGCATTATGGCAGGGACTGCTTCCCCAGTGCAGATATCTGAATAAAACGAAAAGTTGTTGGCCTCATTTGCTGATAAATTCAACTTTGTATCTCAGTGCTCAAATAGAAAAAGGAAAAGACAGTAAACCACTTGGCTACTGGTCATGTTGTTAGTTGCATTACCCACCTGCAAATATAAAGAAAAGGTTCCTTCTTCTCCCCCAGATGTTAGTGTGTTCAATAAGAAACAAATATAGCGAATTCACACTTTACAAGATAATTTGTTTTGCATTGCCAGTGCCTGTGAAGTCAGTAACCAGTTTCAAATGCTGACAAAGATGGGTTTTTACCTCATGTTTTATACTAAAGAGAAGAATACTGCAGTGTATCTGTCTGGCAGTTCTCACCTCTGGCTCTCAGCTTTAAGTAATACTTGGTACCTGAAGGACGAAAAGTGCTTAGAAATCTTTTCATCTGAGCACATTCCTACTGCTTTTGTCACATGTCAGGAAGTGACAAACAGTGCGGAGACTACATCTTTATTGCTTCAGGCAGCATAGACTGGAGAGCAACTGAGTGGTGCCAGTCCTAAGGCTCCCCCCTGCATCCCAGCACCCCTCAGGACACCTCCAGCAGAGCCAGAGGCAGCCCAAAGGTTTAGTGCATCCAGCAAGGCCAGCAGCGCCTTGTCTGCCAGCTGCTGGCTGTGGCAGTGCCTGCTTGGCCTTTCTGCAGCCACAGCTGTCTACAGAGGGCAGCTGAAAAGCAGTGTGGACTGGCCTGTGTGACTTCTTTGCCAAGCAGAGGAGGAAAACTCCCCTGATGGAACTTCAGTCTAACGCAATGCAAACAGCTGGGTGGCACCCAGTTAAACATGTGGGACAGGGTGAAAACACAGCAGTCACCCAGGATGTCCTACATTCTGCCATTGCTCAGGGCTGCCCTCAGCTACTCTAGTCCTTTAATGAGAACTGGGGCATAGATGAGGAAAAATTCAATCCACCTCTGGATATTACGAGACCACTGAGAAGAAGAAAAATTATATGCTTTTGCTTTGTGTTATTTCTTGTGATGTGCATCATGTTACACCTGCATATGTCAAAATGCATTATGTCACGTGATGCTCTGTAACCTGGTGGCATTGAAAATGTGTGTCAGGCTGCAGAAGTAGCTTACTCAAGACAGATTTAAAATAAACAAGAGAGAAAAACTCAATAAAGGTTTCCAAGGCAAGGGACCCAGCAGAATTTGCACTTTAGTCTATGAAATCATGCCAGTTGAGATTTCTCTGTTCACAGAAATGCATCCTGAGCAAAACCACCAGCTATTTTCCTCAGTTTTATCTAATCTCTATGAAGTGATGAGCTAAATTTTATTTAGCAAGGGAAAAGAATAACAAGCAGTCAGAACGAATACTTTGTTAATTCAAAAGATTTGTGAAGTTTGAGGCTTTCAACTGCAAATTGTTCATTTGGCTGCCTCACATGACTATAAATGCATGTTTCTGCAGAGGGAGTTATTCTTTCATACTTCTCTACTGCTAAAATAATGTTAAATTTATACTATTGAATGTAGAGTGTTAAAATGCTAATTTTAATTTAATTTATTTTATATTGTTTAGATTTTAAAACTTGAATTCAGACAAGAATGATGCTTGTTTTTCCATTCAACATTTTGTAAAAGAAAAAGAAACTTAGAAATATCTAAAAGATCCAGATAACCACAAAAGCTCATATCTCACTGAAATGACTGGATACAGAAATATGCAGAACTGTTGCAAAAGGCTGAATTAAATCACGGAAGTAAAGAACAATATATTATGGCTGAGTTATATTTGTGACTGTTAAGTGGCAAAAACACATCCTTCTTCTGAAAGAAAGTTCAACATATCTTCTATATCATGTATACACTAAAAATGGGAAGGAACTCTTAAAATACACTGTGGATTTTTCTTCCTTCACTCACATCTTTATTTGGCTAAGCTTCAAGCAGTTGTTACTTGCAAAGACTCCAGGAGTGGTTACACTGGTAGCTTAGCAATCTCCTGCACGCAAGTAGCTCAGCAGAAGCCCTGTGGTCTTCCCACTTGGTGTAAGAATAAAAGGCACCCTAATGCCAGAGAAAGAACTTTATAGCTCTGTAAGAAGACTCCTGAAGTGGTAATGGCAGCAGCCAGGACAGTTGCTAATTTAGGAGAAGTGGGGATTTTTTGCAGGCAGAGCTGGTATCTTTTGTTAGACTAACCTAAAAAGGAAAATGGGAATGCATCTATGTTCAGGCATACAAATACGAGGTTAACTGAACTCAAAGAAGAGTTCACATCCTGATAAACTTTAAAAATAATCAAGGTAAAATGCATATTTCAATGATCTGAAAAGCATTAATTGGCTGATTAAGTTCCCTTTTCTACCAGTGTCTCTCCATCTCTGCCAGAAGGCACATTAGAAAAGACTCTGCTTTTTCAGGTTGTGGGTGAAATAGGCCTTTTTAGTCCTGTAGTAGAAGAGACTTTTGCTGTTCTTGGTGTGGAATTGAAAGATATGTTCCTTTCAGTAAAAAAAAAAAAAAATTATCCTTCTCACTTGCAGTTCAACATCAAGAGTTTTATCCTGAAGGAAGATTTTTTTCTGTCTTTATGCAAGTGAAAATAGGACATACAGTGCAGATCAGAAAACATGTGTTCTTATTGAATTCTAATCATTATTGATTTAGTTTTGACAATGTGAAGATATAGAAACAAAGCCATACAAACTCATACATTTACTTTAGCCTATTTCCATGAATAGAAAGAAAATACAGAAGTAAATGTGGTTCTGTTTCTCTTTTGCTGCACTCAACACCAAGAAGATGCAATACAATAATGAGAGCTTCATGTGTGCTTGTGACAAAACAGCTAGTGATAAGCTGTGGTCGAGGAAGTGGTTTCTGTTCTGTACAAGAGCAGGTACAAGTGGTACTTGAGTGGCTGCTTGAGTCAGGCACAGAATTTCTGTAGTACTAAGAACAAGAAGTCAAAATAAGTTCAGAAGCAAGTAATGAGAGTTACACCTTTTACTCTGCAAGGCACGCTTGGCCCTACCCAAGTGAAGAAAGGACATAAATATAACTGCCTTGTAGCAGTTGCATCCAAAATTGCTTTGCTCCCAGGATTTAACCGTTCTTACATCGCTTGTGTCTCCCTTGTTGGTTTTTCAATATGCCAAGCTGTGCAAATACAGAACTTCACACTACATGAAGAAGTTCACACACATATTTCCTGCCATTTAGCCCCAGTGTATCAATACATACATATTAGTTTTCACCAGGATTCAGCCCTGATACTTTACTACTTCAAGATTGTCCCAATTTGGCTATATTGTGCTTATTTGCACCTCTAGCAGGCCACAGTAAAACCATAATTTGCACCTTTTGAAGGAGAAAATTCAGAGGCAAAAAAGAGAAAGGTGTTACTGTTCAAAAGCTGTCACAACAGAAACTTAATCAGGAAATACATATAAAAGGGAATGTGGGACAGTATGTGATGACAGCCTCTTGTTTCCATGCCTGTGCACAGCATGAGGCTTCTGCATCACACTACTTCTGAGCAGCTGAGACACACACTCTGCTTTTCCAGGTGTCTGAGCTTGGTAAAGCAATCTCTTCATCATCTTGCTTCCTCTGTAATGTGATAGAATCCATCATTCCTTTTGTTATCTCCTTTTGTGTTTGCTTTGCCTCGTGGTAAATTTGCTAACTGCAAAGCAGGCAAGCACCTCAAAAACATACAAGGCTACTGCAAGTTAAGTCAGATGTGCTGGTAATGAATCATGCTGACAGATTGGCTCTGTTTACCTTAAACAAACTGTCAGAAATTTTCAGTACATGAACTAAAGTATGGGAAAGGCTTTCAAATACACAAGCAGATCAGAACATAGCCCAGCATGTCATATTTGCATATTTCATAAGGTATCACATGTACGTTTGCATGTAACAGTCTGAACATGCTGCTTGCAAAGATATTTGGTATCTCTACAAGAGAAAACAATTAAGATTCATGTAGCTAATGGAGCAGGAGTGTATTTTCTCTCACTCTTTCTGCCCAGTGAAGCTATTTGGGGGGCTGCAGGAGCTGCTGCAAACGCTGCTGTCATTTTTTCAGTGCTCTGTCTCTCTGCTTTGTACCAGGCTTCCAGTGGTTTTGCATTGCCCTTAAGAATAAAATTATACAAACCCCAGTTGAAATTTGTTGTTGCAAGTTCAATACTGTAAAGTCTGGGGGAATAAATAGTTCATAGTAAAAAATGTATCCACAGCCTTCCCAGTATTAAAATGGAAGTCAAGTGTCACAATCTGAGGCTAGGGCAGAGGAAGCAGCAAAGGATTGTTTTGTTTTTCACTTCTCCTTGGTTTATTTTTTGTGCTTTCTACCTGTGAAAGTAGTCAGAAAACCTCCCCTGAGGCTGTGAGGCATCATGACTGACTTTCCTGAGCAGGCACCATGCCCCAGATGCTCCAGATCTGCACTTACCCAAGGGGGCTGGCAAGTGTTAGAAGTGTGAGCAAGGTTTCTCACTGGAAATAACTACAACTGCATTTCAGGATGGGAAATGCCCTGATGAGAAAGGGAGCACTGCTTATTTATGTGTACAGGAAATAATTTAGTATTGACTTGGGAACCCAGAAACATTGTTGGGATAGGGTGATGGAAAAGGCTTTCCAGGGCTGTCTTGTGCTCTAAAAACCAGCTTAGAGCTGCAGTGCCTGTCACTAAGTCTGCCTGTTCCCCAGAAAACCACAGCTTGTTTGCATCCAGTACCACTGAATATGGCAAATAAGGCACTCTGAAGGGTTCTGTGGTTAGAAATACAGCAAGTGGATGTGATACTAATGCCTATTTTGTGATTAGGATACAGGACAGGTTTGCAAATTGGCATCTCTCCACACAAGAAAATAATTAAGTAAAAATTAATTGCCTCAAGCTATTTTGCTGCTGGTGAAAAATCAATTTGTTTATATAAGGACAACAAGATGGGTCAGTAAATTCTCGACTTTATAGGGAACTGGATAACAGCTCTTTCCTGCTAAGTGAACAAAGCTCCTGACTTTTTACCCAATGTGTAGTGCTATAACCACCAGCATGTTTATGAAAGGGACTAAGAATACTCTGCTATGACTTTGTGCTTAACTTTCATTTTATTAGTTTTGTTTCAATCTTAGTTTTTGTGATTTCCAGACATCCTTACCATAGACCAGTAGCCGCAGAGTGAGGGAAACAATGGTGAGTTGTTCTAGCCAAAATACCTGCAGTACCATGGCTGCTAGCAACATCCTTTCCCTACATTTATGGGTATCTGTTACTTAGGGGGAGATGAGCCTTTGTAGATGACAAGAAGAGGATGGACTAGAAAGATTCATGTGGGTCATTCAGGTGACCTGCAGAAATCCACCAGAAAGACAGAAATACAGGCAGATGCAAAAGCTGCCTGAAAGATTTCTTTATATAGATATTTCTTTCACTTTTTTTTTAAGGCGTTTAGCAATAACATTTTAGTTCTGTAAATGTGGCAGCCAGAAAATTTTCTATTTCTATATAGTTTTTCACATTCATAAATTGGGAAATAATGTGCCACTTGTCAACTCCAACTGAAAATGCAACCTTCTGTTCCCTCTTGAATGGTATTACCTGTATCTATACTACAGGCTAAAGGAATGGAAAAAAAAAAAAAAGCTAAGACATTCTCCCTGGTCTATGATACTAGAGCAAACTGCAGATACATTAAAAATATCCCCTTACAGTACTTTACATGTGATATAAAATCCTGAAAATGAATTGTCCTCAGATGGCTGATATTTTAGCTGAAACAACAATCTAAAACAAAAAGTTTCCCAGGGCATTCACACAGACTCTGCTCAGGCTTCAGCTTTGGGCATTTAAGTGACTGAATCTGCCAATCACCAAAAGGCCCTGGGCTCTTTCTTGTCTCCCTGGGTTTGTTGACAGCAGCTTCTCAAGTCTGCAGCACCCAGATTCACCACCTACACAAACAGATGTATACAAAACATTTTAAGAAAAATGCCTTCAACAGTGGTTCGGAAATAAGCACAGCTTTTTCTTATGAGATGAGAACAAAATTGTTGTGGAGTATTTTTAACACAGTTACAAGTGTGTTGCTTTAATGGCTTCTTCTTGATTTTCGTTTTTCTTACTGAAACTATTTTTATTCAGTTCATGATAAAACCACTGAAAACCTATCCTTGGGACAGCATAATAGGACATCTTTTACATCACCAGACAAAGCACAAGCAGAAGAAAAAGCTTCTTAACCAAAGGGTCCAGTGTGAGATAGATATGCTAGCATCCTGGATTTATTTATAATATTTAATGTCTAGCAGTTTCAGTGGAAACTTTCAAATCTTGACAGTGATGTGGGATGTCCCAAGCTGCTTATAGAAATGAAAGATCCTGTTAGTTTTTTTTCCAATAATAGACTTGAGTAAGCCCAAGGTCTGTTTGATCCCTAGTTAATCAGATTTTCTGTCATATAAGGCACAGGAGATGAAACAATTCTGATTTTTTTTTTTTTTTAGATGTTACCTAGTTCTCTGGAGTTGCTTGTATTTCAGGCAAACTTTCCTGCAAGTAGCTTCAGGTGTCTCATGGCAAATTTCTGTTCATTTAGTCATCCTAGAACTGTCTCTTTTTGTGTGTTCTATAAACCCCCAGTCCTCCCTCTGTTTACCTTTTCCTCATTTCCCCACTACCACTTTTTAAAAGTAGCATTCTGCTTTTCTGTGTTGCTATGGAGACATTTACACTTGCCTTTTGAAGGCAAAATATGTGGCTTTCTAGCATATTTTTGTCAGCTCTTGTGTTAGAGGGACACACAGGGGAATGAAGGCAACTGCAGATAAAGCTTCAGCAGCAGACTGAAACTTCATTTATCAACATAAAGGGCATTTAAGTGGGTCTAGTATGGATTTACCTATGTGTTCCCCTAAGACAGATTTATTTGTTTAGTCTTCTGAATCTTCTTCAGTGCAACAAAAAATTAAAGGAGAAACCGTGATGACTTCAGAGCTGCCTCTCTCTCCTGCCTCCTCTCATGAAGGCAGAAAGAACAGCAACAACGTTCACAATGGCCTTTGTTTCTAGACCTTGTCAACTATTTACAGAGATGGAGAGCAGCTAAAAGCAGCCAAAGGTTCAAAAAGGGTGCAAGTTACTTTTTAAATCAGAAGGCAGAGACAAAGAGAAAAAGACTTTTTGTTTACCCTCCAGTTTCTCAGAATAAGACCTTTGAAAATGCACATTGCACTGCAAAAATGTAGGAACTAATGCTTGCCCCTGATAAGAGCGACGGTTGATTCTATGGGCAGAGAGGGAGCTGTGCTCCCAACAGAATCCTCGCTGCCTTGCCAATGACTTTCCATATTGTGAACAGGCTGACTGAACTCTGCCTCTTCACAGGCCTAGGAGCTTGCTGGCAGCTGATCTACAGAAGAAGAAATCTCCTCCAAAGATGGAGGTTTTGAAACAATTGGGTCTTTATTGGAAATGCCAGGAGCTAAATAAAACCTCCCTTCACAAAATGACTGGGTCTCCTACTGCAGCCACAGTATCTTACTTAGTCAAATAAGTCTTACAGGCTTCAGCACTGTGTTTGGAACATAAAAACAGATGGAGACATCACATTCCCTCCAAGCAAAAGAGTTGGGCTGGTTTTGATGATGCTTATTTCAGATCTCTTTAGAAGACATGCAGCAGATATATCTCTACCTTTCTGGCACTGTTAGCAATCTGAACTGCCTCTCCTTACCAGAGTGTGGGAGCATGTTCCTTTGTTTAACAGAACATATCTCTGAAACATACTAACTTACTAGCTGAAAAAAAACTTGTTCTTGATGAGCATGGGAAAATACCAGACTCTGAACACAGCCTACAAGATGCTAAGCCAGGTTAGCAGACTATAGAAGTAACACATTTGCAAACAAAAATGTGTTTTATTTAAGGAGATTATTAGTATGTTTTCTAGGTTATAATGTTCTTCATTTTGTAATGGTGGCAACTGAGTGGGTTTAGAAAACTCACTGCAGTCACAACTAAGTCCTATAAAAGCATGGAATTCCAATATTAACCTAGTGTGTCTGAGCATGTCATGAATTCTGGGGGAACAAGGGCCTCTCTTTCTCCAGCACTAAACCTTGGATTGTTGACTATTGATTTCCTATCATTCTCGTACACAGAGATATCCCTCAACAGAATGCAATCTAGACAGACTTTCGAAGGCAGTTAAATAAGCTGAATGTTATCAATGTAGAACAAACATGATTTAACATGCTCAGAGGCCAAATCAAGTTTGCACAATGCTGGTGACAGTTCCACTTTTGGCAGAAAAGCTGGATACTGGCAATGTCTCTTCAGCACCCATCTCCAACTGCAGAAAAACAACTTAGCAAAATAAGAAACAGAAGGTGACTGCAGCTGTCATGCAGAGAACCTGATGATCTCCATCCCCAAAGGCTGAGGTCTAAGTCACATCTCCATTTCTCAGTTCCATTTTTATTGCCCTGTGCCTTTCTGTCAATGACAGCAACTACTCTCTGGATTTTATTAGTGGTGTCAAAATTGTAACCACTGTCAGCTTCTTAATGTTTGGGGGTTTTTAATTTAAAGGTGTATGTTAGAATTGAATCCTGCCACCATGAAGGACAATGATATGAAGAGCTCAGCTCTTCTACAGATTTGTAGCACCTGGGAGATGCAAAGCCATGACTGAAAGAGGCAAGTTTTGGCACACATCATTAGCATGCACTATATTAATGATGGGAAGAGTTGTTCCCATGTAACATGAGAACTCAAGGGAAAAGACAATTGGAGTAGGAACCTCTCGGTTTCCAGATCTTTAATCTTTCAGAGGGCCATTCTTTCACATGGTCATTTCTGCCCACTGGAGGGTAGAGGGCAGCTCTGGGTGGGATATGCAATGGTGTGGTCCCAAGCACACAGGGAGAGGGAAAACCCTGGTGCCCACACAGCAGCAGAGATGAGGTGCAGCACGATCTCACTGTGCCTCAGTCCTGTTCCCACTTCTCCAATATGTTTTTATGCCTTTGCACAGATTGACTGTGGCACATTTATATCCAGCAGTGCTACTCTACAGCAGGGAATTCATGTTGTGAATTTATGGATGGATTATGTCCCTCTTTAAGTTACCTCATAGGACAAAACAGCTGTAACACATGATCCTCACAGCACTCCTGCACTGGAGGCAGGCTTGAGTAATGGGCAGTAGTCTCATTCAGCCTCTATGTGTTGTCACAACAAACCCCTCTAATGTGGCAAAAAATTTAGACAACACCCATTTTCCTGAGGTAAGCAGACTTAAAGCTTGCATTTCAGCTGAGCAGTTTAAGAAAAAAAGGAAATGAAGTACGCCTTTCTTCTGAAAGCATATGTTTGAAATCTAAGCTGTATATATTTTTGTTAATATTATATCATTCTGGTTTAAAACTCCATTAAAAAAAAATACACAAAATAAACATAAAACAACCACTTGAGTTTTTTTCTTCTCCCAAGTCCTCAGTGATATTACTGCATGTATGCAAATAAGGCCATATTTATTAGTCCACAGTTCAGTCTCTCAGCTCATTTTTTCTGTCCCAAGAGAGCCTTGGAATTTTAAGTTTCCTAAATCAAATAATAGTAAATAAAAAACTTCACACTAGAGACAGCGAGGATTGCCAGTTCATGCTAAGTTCCCTAATCACGAGTGCCAGCTGCTGTACTGTCCTGTTGCAACATAACACTTCATATATTCCCAAAGGACTAAATGATCTGTACCTGTAGATCCTACCAAGCACATATGATAAGGTATTACTTTTGTTCTGATTGTGCAAAATATCAATGTGGAGACACACACATAGATGCAGATGTTACCATTGGTGAATGCCTGACCTCTTTAGGGTGTGTTGGTTGCTGTTTTGTTTTTACCAAGAAATTGGTTGCTTTGTTTTGGTTTTAAAAGCCAAACAATGAAACTTTACCCATCAACCATGGAAAACAGTCCACAACCTGGCATTTCAGTGACAAGAGCTCTCTTGATTTTCAGTCTTAATTTTCATTCCTTTAATTTCTACTTCTTCATTGGAATTGTGTATGTCATGCTGATTACATTCTCTCCATTATGTGGATGTAGTTCTGCACATATTTATGCATACAGTTAACTTTGTTATCACAAGGCATATGAGATAAAGGTAGTAAAGCAATGAGTGTGTTTATGTGTAGGGGATCTAAATATCCTCAAATATCTCTTCACTCAGATGGCTAAAATCTCATTAAATGGTGCATTGTCAATCTACATGTTTTGCCTGCATTGGTCTCCTGTCTGAACGCAATCCATCCACATCATTAATCATGTACTGATTTTTCCCTGTTAAATATCCAGTCTCTTCAGTTAATCAGGTATCCTAATATATACACAGTAGTCCACATCGGATTTCTTTGCATCTGTTCATTATCATATAGCACTCATTCACATGGTTGGTCACAACCATTGATGTACATATATGTTCATAAAGACACATCTCCCAACTGGAAATGCTCCTGGGGGTGAACAGCATATGTTCCATTTTATGAGACTGGACTGTATGTTGCTCAAAAATTTTCCATACTTTTTTTTTTTTTTTTTTTTTTTTTTTTTTAATAAAATACATTAAATAGGACAGAAAGAATATGAAGATTTCATAGACCCAGAGCATTCTCTATTAAGATGAATCAGACAGGTCTAAAGCTGCAATGCTATCTAAAATGCTCTAAACTGCAATTATTAATTTAATGATTTAATGTCATTCAGAACCTTTTTCTCAAGCAAAGGAAATTAAGAGTACTAGAAGTTCAAGGGTTTTGTGGTGTCTCCACATGAAGAAAAAAAGCATAAGGAATAAGTAAATAAATAATAAGTGCATGAATATTAAGAAACAGTATGGTAATAACTTTGAAAAGAGAAATATATAAATAAATCCTTATTTAACCCTCATTCTTACACACTTCTAATATCTTTCTCAAATACAGAGGATCTGGCATTAGTGCCCAGCAAAATCCAGGCTGTGCAAAATTGTCAGCTCTCCCTGGTATTTAGCTGATATTTTTACCAGACAAGTAAAAAAGACAGCTGCATGGGCTCTTCCAACTACTGTAGCCTCTGCAAGCAGTAGCAGGTGGAGTCTTAGAGCAAATACACAGTGCTGTCTTTTTTAATAATGATTTTTCCACACATTATAATACATTTAAGTGCTGTGCTTGCTCTTTAAGACGGCCTCATCTTGATAATCAATGTAGCCAGTCTAGTGAAGTGCCACTTCCCTGCTGTGAGAAAGCACAATTCCTCTTACTGCCACAGCCCCCTGCCGACATGTTTTACAACATTTAAGAAGGAAACTGTTAAACCTTACTTCTCTCTTTTCCCTCAATGCAGACAGAAATCTTCTTTCCTGCTGGTTTCTCTCTTGAACTGAGAGCCGTTAAGATGTGCCCTGACTTTTACCCTGAGCATTGCCCTAACTTTAACCTTGTGCAACGGTTATCTTAATTTTACTCAGATTTTTGGAACTGACTCATTCAATAAGACTGAATTCAAACTGAAAGTGTCTGGTAAAAGAATAGATTTCCTATAAGCTCAGTAAAAAGGTCATCTTACCAGGCTTTCTTCACAGGAAGCAGGAGTCATTCTCAGTGCACTGACAAACAAGCCCCATCTAGTCAGACTGGGGCATTCTTGCTGCTGTAAAGAGTGTAAAAGGCAAAGAGGCTGTGCTTGGAATTCTGCATCTGCAACATCAGGCACGAGCTTTCATGCCATGAGCCCCACTTCTCACCAGCAGCATTTTTAAAGAGGCTAGAGAAAAGTGAAATATAGGAGTCGATAAGTGAAATATAGGAGACTTTCAAGCTGAATAAGCACTGTTAATGGAAGTTAAAATTATGTCTGAGAAGATGATACAGGTGCAAGTTTTATGAGTGTGAAACTTTACCTTGACATAATGAGTAAAGTTAAAGCCTAAGGTTTTTATGCCATTATGAGAGGCTCTGTCAGTGAGCGCTGTAACCTAATTAGTTTTGATGCAGCAAATCAGCAAAGCCACCATTGGTTATGACCTCTGCCAAGAGCATGAGAGAGCCAGACAAATGAAGCTTAAGATGTTATTAGTTGTTCTGTTCCAAAGTTCCAGATAAAATATGACAGGATGTTGTTGCTTGACTTCGGCATCAGTTCTCCAGATGGCACTCAGCGCTGGCTTGTAGCGAGGCTCGCAGGGAGGCTGCCACATTGTCTCTGTCAAAACGAAAGTTTTCCAATTACAAAGAGATAATTTGAAGAGATGCAAACTTAATCTCCTGAACGAAAGGTTGCAAGCTGTGTAATAGCAGTTGAGGGGAGAGATTTTGCATAGTTCACTTGCTGTAAACACTGCTGCTCAGGAAAGCTTTATTAACCTGCCTAGCGAAACAAAGCAATCAGATGCTCTTGACTCTGTGCGTTAGGACAGCTGTGGCTGGACACAGCCAGGGCACAGCCTCTCTGGTGGAATTAGTGGGTCTGATCCACCTGCAGGGTTGTTGGTGATGATCAGGAAAGAGATAAAATAGAGTAAGATTTATCTAAAAGGAAAATTAAGGGCCTTTGAACTAGCTGAGACCTGTATTTTATGGTAGATAAGATAATTTCTGCCAGTTTGGTTGACAGAAATAATGTGTGTTTTTTTTCTAAAATTATTATGAAGTCTGTAGTGGAAAGAAGAAACAGAATGTCATGCAAGTAGTGAACTTGTGGAATGTTTTAAAATATCTTCATATTTATAGCACTGTACCAGGCATGTTGAAGTTATTCAGCTGCCACTGTGACAGAATGACAAGGTAGTGGCCTGATAACAAGCAGAATCAGTATCTAACCTAAAGATAATTTTGAGTTGCTGGGAGCATTGGGAATTGTATAAATGATAGAAGACAGAGTAAAGAAAATATCCTCCTCTTGTACCTATGTACACAAAGAACTTATGAATGAATGTACCACATTCAATTTAGAAAGCCCTCAGTAGTAAAGTTTTTATATTTCACTCAGTATCACTGAGTGAATCACAGCTGTGCTTTTCAGGGTGTGTGTCCCTTTCCACCTGACACTGCTGACAACTGAAAGCAACGTGTTTCAGGAACACTATTTGAAATACTTGGACACATGAAATTCCCTTTAAACATAAGAAAAAATCTTCATCTTGTGAGGATGGTCAAACATGGGAACAGGTTACCCAGAGAAGTTGAGGCATCTCCATCTCTCGAATTACTTGAAGCCCAGCTGGGTGGGCAGTCAACTGGCTCTGGCTGACCCAGATTGACCCAGTGGTGAGATTGGACCAGCTTTGGAGTCCCCTTCTGGCCCTAACTGTTCTAAATATCTATTAGCCTATTCAAATTATCATCAACTAAAAATTATTATCTACAACAAACCAATTCAAAAGGAAGTTACACTCTGTCCTCTTATAGGGAGGTACACATAGGAAAATATGCAAACGCAGGCAAGTAATATAAACCCATGAAGCAGCAGGATTAATTTCAGTTCCCTGGTTTCTAGGATGAAACTGCTCAAGCAGTGTGAGAACCCCAGCCTTGCTTTGGGGCCTCATGTGGTGGTGAAATTCCTCCTCCAACCCGTGCTTCCAAAGAAAAACTCCACAGGCTTTATTGCTAGTTATCTAACAGATTATGTTCTTGGACTGCGGCTGTTTGATCAGTGGCCTGGGTAGAGGCACACACACACCCTGACATCCTCTCTATCTGCTGTCTTCTTCGTCTCCCCCCCCACCCAGGGCTGCTTCTATCTTTTATAAGATATATTACGTATAACATGTTTACAATTATTCCCCAATACCTACTACCTATGTTGCCAAGTGTTTTTCTACTCTAAACCAATCTGTGAGTGCCAACATCACCAAGAACTTGGAGGTAAGGAAAAAGAAGGAGGAAGAACAGGATCAGCCCACTTTCCTCTATCCTAGAACTTCTGACCCCCATGTACAAAGTGAAAACCCCCCTGTACATGTGTTAAAACCCCCCTGTACAATACTAAAAAAATTTCCCCTCTACTTTGTAACTACTTATACTATACTATCTAACCTTTTGTGATTGCTTGTTCCACCTCCAAAGTTGGTAATTCATTCCATGGCTCAAACTCAAAATCACAGCTGTTTTTCAGTTGTCTGCCAGGGTCTAGAATGCTTCAGACCAAGGCCCGGAACCTCTAAAAATGTCTGAGAGACATTTTGAGTTCCCACAAAGCAGCCCCACCAGCACACAAAGCAGGAGGTTTGCTGCGGTGACAAAGGCAGCATGAGAGCAGCCCTGCACCACTTTGGGCACTGGGAGCCTCCCAGAAGGCTGGGCACTCTGTGGGTATCCAGAGCCCAGCCCAGCCTGGGTTTGGCACATCCATCAGGCCCCTGGCCTGGGTGCTCTGTGTGCTGCCCAGTGCCTGAGGTGTGAGGGCAGCCCTGCACACCAGCATGCTGCTGCCACCACAGGGGGCTGGGGCAGCTGCCTGTGTCTCACTGGGGCACTGCCAGGGAAAGGGAGGGCTAAGCTGAGAGCTGGCTTTTTCCTCTTTCTGTCTTTAAAAAGGCCGAGGGACAGTGAAGCTGGTGGGGGAGCGGGAGGAAACTCTACACATGACAAAGCAGAGTTACAATTTTCCCTTTGTGGTATGAGGTGTAAACAGGAGTGGCAAGGGAACAGGACTTGGAGGTCTACACAATCTTCTGGATTGTGTTATCCAGAAGCAAATCTACAAACAGATCTTCAGGAGGGGCATTTCTGTGCATATTTTTCAATTTAGCCCAAATAGCCAATTCAAAGTCAGCAACTTCTGGCTTTAAGATGTTCTTTTTTTCCTCAAGGTCTGTGTACTAGCTATGTTGGTACATGGATTCTCTTGACAGTACACTAATGTCTGTCATAATTGCTACCGTGACCCAGCCCCAAATATTTGGTAGGTAAGAAATACTCTGCTTATTAAAATGAAGAGGAATGGTGACATATATGCATAGAATAAAAACTGGCCTCATTTTCACAGATGTTACTATAAATAATTTCTCTTAGAATGATGCATCCTTTTTCCTCTAAGTTAGGACAGGACTTTCACACAGATACAAACAGCCATGGCAGCCATGTGGCTGCCATTATGGAATGAGAGGACTCAGGGAAGTAGGTCACTGAATCACACAAGGTCTTATCTGCAAAGGGTTCTTCTGATGAGAACAGGATACTTCGAGATTCATCATTTTGATCAATGGCATAGCTTGAGATATTGAAACCCTGAATCTGAAGGGAAATGTGAGAGCATTTTCACTTTTTTGGAGTAACATTTGTTCAGACAGCCAAACATAGAAAGATGAGCTAGAAGATTTTCCTATAATTAGGGTATTTGTCTTCTCTAGGGCTCAGAATGCAACTGTGCCAGATTTTATTCATACATATAGTTTTAATAAAATGCACCCTTCCCAAACTGCTGAAATTACTTATATTGGAAATGGGAGCTGCACCATGAAAAGGAGATCCTACAAAAGAGCACCAAGTGGGTAAGAGACTGCTATTAACTGCCTTGTAGGCAACAGCAACTTGGTAAATGCCCAATGGAAGTATGAGGTGTGCTCATGGATTTCCCCAGGGGGCTTCATGCACAGAAAGAGCACAGATGTCCTGAAGCAGTTTGCTGGGGCTCTACCAGGACTGACCCTTTGCTTTACCAAGCAGGGAACAGATCAGAGGCTATGAGTGCAGCACAAGTCCTCATCTGATGAGTGAAGATGTGGCATGGACATAGAAAGTCTATAAGGGAAGAAGACTCATGCATGTTTGATTTGGTAGAGATGAGAAGGGTCTTTTTCTTCAGCAAAGTTTAATGTTCCCTCAAATGTGCAGCAGATCAGGGCCTGCCACTTCTTCCTGGTTTAATTATATTTTCCTTTTCAACTAAAAAGAATCTTGAAAAGCATCCTACTCTAAAGTGTAGCTATAAATTCAACATGAATAGAATAGAATAGAATAGAATAGAATAGAATAGAATAGAATAGAATAGAATAGAAAGAATAGAAAAGGAGAAGGACATTTCTTTTCTCCACTGAAATCGCAGGGTATATAAATCTCCAGTGCAATTGAAGGAGGACTGAAAGGAGGACTCTATAAATGGGACTAAAGAAATAGATAACTACAAAACACAAAGAGAGGAAATCGGAAATTCATGCAAAGAAAAATGAAAATGCCTAAAGCAGAACATCTTGGGGGAAGTGATTCTAGTTTCACATAGGTGTGGATGAGAACAAAACAGTGGTGAAGGGCAACACCCTACAAAGTGTACATGTGTATTTACTGAAAAAAATTGTAGAGCTATGGGGTTTATAGGTCTAATTTTACATTGTTCACAAAATTTGCGAAACCTTTTGTCTCTAACCATCCCTGCACTATGAACTGTTCCCTGCTTTATTTTTCTGAAGAAAATTTTTTTTTTCCTCATTGAAGAAAGACAGGTTTGATGCAACCAAATTTTTGCAAGAACATACGGTGTTCATCAATGTTATCTTTCATGGAAATTATTGAAAATCCCTTCTGTGCTTTTGATCAGGTGAAGCCACTTTCCACTTTGTTCTGCCTGCTTGGATGCTGATGGTGGTGCCCTGGAAGGCACACATGCAAATGGAAACACCAGAATGAAAAATTCTGGTCTTCTCTCAGCCTACTGTCCAATAAAATTACCTTTGGTATTTGCAAAGTTTGTGATTTTTTTTCTATTCCATGGCCTTTGAAATGTCAATTCCTAACTCCATTTTGGGATGAAAGGAAATTCTGAAATGTTAAACCTAGTATTTATTAATGTGTGTCCAGCAGAGGCAGAGAGTTCAAGACTTTTTTTTTTTTTTTTTTTTTTTTTTTTTTGTTGGGCATTATTTATGGACAGTATTTCAATAATAAGATCCTGTAGCTTGGAAACATTCTTTTACAGCTGTTGATGCATTAATCCAATATGGGAAATAGAAACCAGAATAAACACTTCAGCCATAGGGTTTACATTTTTATAAAATTAGAATACCGTTTAAAGCTGACAGTATGTTTACATCTGGATCCTGTATGATAGCAATTGATACATTTAATCTGGCATGTGGCATAAAACAGGATTAGATAAGGTTTTCTTCTTAGCCATGCCTCTCTTGTGCAAAAGAATATTTATAACAGTGTTCTCAACAAATCACATCTCAGTGCTAGATACTGTGTTGAAAGGCATTGTGCATCAGCAGTATTTTCCAAAGGTCACGTCCCTGTGATTTGTGCTAATTAGACAAGAATTGACTCTGGAGTAGATGACATGCTCAGGAGCATGGAGGCTTGAGTTCAAAAGCCCAGACTGACCAGATCATTCCCCAAATTAGCTGGTGTGAATGCATCTGAAAAAATAGGCTGGAACAGGATCCCACATAAAATTTGATCATTTGGAGCTAGATTATTCAGAACTGAGAAAAAAAAAAACATATTAATGTGAACATTGGGAAAGACTGTACTCAAAATTCTAGGCAAGGGCCCAGGTGCTAATTTATTATTTGACGTTTCTTATTCAATGACTTAATCTTTAAGTCCTCCCAGAATCTGAAACCACACCAACTTCTATTTGCACAGTCCTTAATTGTTGCTGATTTCTGTGTGTTTCTGTTCCCACCTCCTCAGCTCCTATAGAACTATTCTTCCCAAAGTGAACACACAGGTCCTGAGCAAATTTTTTTTTTGTGAGAAGCCTAACTAATTTGTAATTATGCATTCAGAGGAAACCTTCTCCCTCACATCGTGGTGCTGAGCATCTTTGTGTATGTCACTACAGTAGGTGACACTGTGTGCTGGGGGCTGGAGTGCCTGGCACTGTGGTCCCCTGACAAATAGAAAGGAAAAAGTGACATGTGAGCCAAGGGTAGCTGCAGTGTGTATTACTGACTGCAGTCCACTGGAACTCACTATCCAATACTAGAAGTGATGAGTTAGGGGAATGGACACTGAGTATACTTTCCAACCCACATTGAACAAGAGTGAGAAATCATGCCTCTACATGTGCTGCTGGTGCACATTCAAATCCCCTTTTAGGTAATAGAGACATCTATGGAGTTAAAATAGGTAGAGAGACCATGCTGCTAGTTTTTTTTCTAGGCTATAGGTGTAAAAAAAAGGCAATACTTGATGCTGTGAAAAAATATACAACTCACAGCCTAGAGAAAAAATTGCAGCTGTGTTTGTATATGTCTACTAAAGACTTGAAAGAAAAATGCACATTTCTCTCACTAGTAGTAAGCCCTGCTGACATCACTCTGTCTGAAAAAGAACAAATAAACATTATGAATATAGAGATAATGAAATAAAACAGGATTTGCATTTGAAGAGAAAGACAATTTATTTCACTATGCATCTTGAGTCCATTTATAAGTCATGTAGTCTAAATGAGAGAGCTAAAGCACCACTGATAGGTAATAAATAAGGCCTTAGAAATGCTTGCTGTAGTGTGTGCCTCTCCATCATGAAACGGAAGCATTCAGTAGAGAGGAAAATTGACCAGACACCAATAGGAGATAATGGACTTATCTGTTAAAGGAGTGGAGATAACGTAATGTTTAATATGACATTCCTGATAACTAATCAGCAAGATCTACCTGTGCCAGATTTCCAAGGTTATTTGCAATTGAATGCAACTGGATATCACTAGGAAGCAATGTGAAAGGAAAGGAAGAACTGCAGTTGTTTGACAGGGGCAAAGCACCTTCAAATCTGAAGAGAGGGTCCCCCCCATCTTGAAGAGCTTACAGGCCCCAGTTTAGGACTGATTTTTATTCAAGCAAGCAGTGAAGCGCTCTGCAGGAAGAGGGCACCTCATTTTGCTGAAAAGAGCAGACATCTTCCCTCCCTGTCTCTATGTCTCTGCTCCTGCTCACAGCTATTCAGTCTCACCCATCTCACCCACTCTAGCACACACCTGACCCCACACTGAGCTGATGAAAAGTAAGGCAGCTGCACAAAACTACACCTTTTTTTTCCCTATGTTCCTTGCTTGGTGGTTTAACAAGTTGGGTTGGCCTGATATTCATTTGTCAGCTGCTAGAGGGCTGGAAATTGCAGCTCTCAGTAGGTACAGTCCTTAGACCTCAGTGCACAGTAGTAGCCATTGTATGTGTGGGGCAGAGTGGGGCTGGAAGGGCTTCTTATTGCGATGCTTCTTATATGTGATGTCTCACATATGTTAAATTACTTCTTTTTCATTTCGTGTAGGCTTAAATCCCCCACATCTGCAGCAGTGCAGTAGCTGTTGGGTTTGGTGCAGCTGGTGTAGGGCCAAGAGAAAAATTTAGATGGTGATGTTAAAATCTTTCATGGAAAACATCTTGTCTATTCACTGCACACATGTGTAAAATCAAATACTTACTTTTTCTGTTCTTACCACTTTTTTGTCTCCATATTTTCAGCTAAGGAGGAGTTCCTCAAGAAGAAGAGCATTAATTTCTTAATGCTTAAGGCCTTTAAGAAAGATGTATAGGGCAAGAAAAGTGCCAGGAAGTGGTGTGTAAACATTTAGGGATGATGACTAAATGGTGGTGTTGGTTTTTATTTATTTATTTTTTTAAAATATGTTCTGGTTTCTGGAGCAAAATGAAAACATATTTTGGACACTATTACAGGGTAGCTCTGTCAAAAATAACATTTTGTCTGCAACAAGTAGAGCTGTGGTCCTTCTCTTTTTAATTTACAGGTACTTTCTGTGGACACTCAATCTTAGACTTACAGTCTTCCCATAATTTCTTAATTTATTAAACAAAAAATGCAATAACCCAACAGTTCCACAGTCACCTTTATCCCTAACTCTATTCCTTGTCTGGGGCTCAGGCTGAGCCTGAGACACTTGGACAAGGACCAGGATAAGCTCATGCAGAGACCAGTTTTTGGGCAGCATGGCCTCTCTCTTGGTGGCCTCCATCCTATAATTCTCCAGCCCAGGGCCAGGCTTTGTCTGCCTCCCAACCCCATCCCTAACCCTAATGGGATGAGACCAATGAAAGCCCAGTGGGATAACGGCTGTCTCAGAAGGTGCTGGATGGAAGCCAGGATCTGCACCTTCCTGTCCATGTCTTTTGTCTCACAGTTGAATGACCACCCCTTTCCCTAGGAGGAGGATGAGTAGAGCTGTCCATCTGTCAATTTGCCACCAGTCAGGTCTAACTCCAGAATGTGTTTTATTTTCTTTGCTCCCACTGTCTTGCTCCTCTTGTTTACCAGAAAAGTTCCTTAGACTAGTCCAATCTTTTGGGTTTTATTCATTTGGGCTTTATTTCCACCCTTTGCATTGTGTTGGATTTATGTAGTCACAATGGAGGCTGAGCTGGCCCTCGGTTATGGGCTCTCTGAGGAGCACAGACTCCCATGCTGAGCATAGCTGGCTCCTTGCCACCTGCTCCTGTGATAGAGGATGGGTGTCAGAACAAAGCTGGCGGCATGAATTGGCATGATGAGGTGAGAAAGTAGGGTGCACGGTGCTCCAGCTGATGCTTGCCAATGTAATTGCCCTTCAGGCAATAATTCTTGCCAGTGTGATGGCCTCCAGGGACCTTCTGCATGCCAGCCAGAGCCACTTCTGCTTCCCCATCACTCAGCCGCTGTGAGTGTTAACCTTATATTAATTTAAGACTGAAGTGCTACCTTCACATTAGAATTTCATTATAACAAATTGAAGGAAATTAACTCTTCTTTCAAAATTTTAAAGTGGGTGGTAAAGAAAACATTAGTGAGGCTTGGAAGGATGGTCTTGGGAGAAAAATCTTTTATACTGGTGCGTATGCCACAAGGAAGCTGTACTCATCTGGTGCTTGCAGCCTGCTTGGCACTTGCTACAGTAAATTAGTTGGTTTTAAACCAGCAGAAGCAGCTCCCAAAGCCTTTTTCCCAATGCATCACTAAAAACGGCTGGGAACAGCAGAGTCAATTGTACAACAACAAAAGCAGGAAAGCAGGAACCACTGTAAATTTAAGGGTGAAAATAAATGGGGGACAAGACCTGAAAAGAGCTAATTTAGTTCCCTCAGCTGACTGCAATTTAAAAAAATCTTTAGTCTTAGATTCCAAGAGACAGTCAGATCCTCACAGTAAAAGTCAATTCTGGCAAACGGGAGCAGGTAACCTTGAGGAATTTTAAACTTTCCTGTCTCCAGGGCTTTGTGTTTCACAAATGTGTGCATCCCAGGACACTGCCAAGTCCTCATCCCCTCCCTCTGAAGAGCTGGGGCTTAAATACAAAGGAGCAGCTTTTAAAACGCCTCTCAAATAACCTTTTCATTTGATTCTCATTTTGTAGGTACACAGTTTGTAGTAATTGGGAGTGGGGCTGAGGCTGAGCCTCATCCCTAACAGGCTACAGCTGTGTAGGTCAGGTGAGCAGCACTGACAGCAATGAGCCATGGAGTGCCCAGGTGCACTGACCAATCACCACAGGGAGCAGAGGGCACACAGGTGCAATGCATGAACATGAGGGGATAAAATGTTGGGCTAAAGAAAAAGAAGGGCAGCTGCTTGAAGCCTTCTGAAGTGGAATGAAGTTACTCTGTATGGGCAGATGCTTGAAGCCTTCTGAAATTGTGTGGTGATCTGTGTATAATGGCCACCTCAACTGCGACATCATTATGTGAGTGTTTTTATGTTACTGCATGGCAAATGTTCCTTAGCTCTTAATGACTGCCATTATACAAAAAAAAATTGACTTGGGTTGTGAAATGTTCATCCTCTCCTTGTAGTTCTCCTTCTAACTGGAAGTTTGAAGGTTCCCGAAGTCCAGCCAGACTTAACAGTAGGTAGAATGTCCAATACCCCAAGGGAATGAGCAAGAAGGTTCCTCATGTAGTAGCTACTGTCTCTAGGGAGCATCGCTGTGATGGATGGGACAGAGAGATCATGTAGTGCCTAGGGTGGAGGTACAGTGTCATGAGACCTCCCATGTACTGCCCTGTGCCTGACTTCCAACCCAGATTCTGGCCTGATTGCAAAAAGCTTTGTAATTTTTAACCAGCTTTCCAAGAACTGCTGCTGACTGTCAAAATTGCTAAATCCTTAAAAAGCCCACAGCCAGGCAGTACCGGTTCCTCCCAATGCAGTCTGTGGATGCAGCAGTACTTTTGTAGGATTTCCAGCATATTTGCAGACGTTACAACACATTCAAACAAATCTCATCAATTTGCATCAAACATCCTCCTTTGCAGTTTATGGCTATGTAAATTTCTTTAATAAAAATCCTACCACAGGAAGCTTCTTAAGACAACTGCTATTTCACAGCTTCACTACAGGTTCCTAATGTAAGTTAATAAGGCAAACACAATACCTGACGTTTGCAATAGTAATTGCACAGGCCTCACTGTGAATGATGGCTAAATCCGATTGTGCATGACTTCCTTTGCGGAGTGTCTGAATTATAGTGTAGGTTGAAGCCTGAAAAATCAATGGCTGCTATAATCACTCAATTAAAGCCTTTGAAAATCATTAGCAATTTGGTAAATTTAAAATACTTAACCATACGTCATTTTTAAACAGAGAGTGCCAGACCAGCACAACTCCATTTGTTACACTGGGGAGCTGCTGCCAGAGGGGTAAACAGGAACAGCATTAGGCACTATGGCTGAGTAGGCAAGTGTATCACTGGAGCTGAAAGCTGAGAGAGATACAAGTCACCTCTGTGAGCTTTACCTGATTTACAATGTTTAGCTGAGGTTACCCTTCAAGTGGCCAAATACATGTCAAAATCTTGGAAAAGCCTTGCTGGCCTACAGAGCAGTAGTCCCACTACAAATGCCACAGTTTGGATGAACTCCGAGCCCGAGCAGCAGACAGGATTGCAAAGGAGGAAAGAAGCAGCATCATCAGAGTCCTTTGTTACTGAGACAAAACCACGGACAGCAAGGCCTGGTTTTAGAGTAGGACATATGAATGAATGTGGTCTATAAAAAGAGGGAAAATAACTTACTGATGCCAGGAGTCTAATACTTAATTTCCTAAATAAAATAGAAACTGAACATGATATTTTACTCCATCTGGACTAAATCTATTCATCTACAAATACTTAACTTTGAAATATAGTTGAAAATATATCTTCTTAACTGTGAGTTTATTTTCTTTAACAGCCTGTTCTTTGGAAGCAGTGGCATCTAAGTGCAGCAGCACCACTATTCTAAATATATGGTCCATCTGTCTGAGAAGAACACTCCGAGAAAAGGAGCAAGTTGACAGGCACTGGCCAGTGCACCAATGCCTCGTGTTCCCCTAGTGCTGTTGGATTTAGGTAAGTGCTATTAACTTTGTGCAGCTTAAGCAGCTTAATGAACTTGAGAGAGATGGAGTATGGGGCTAAGAGCAGTTGCTTCACTTAATCTATTGCAGCTTCTAATTTTGAACAATTTTGGGGTAAAACTAGATTTTAAAGCAAATTGTCTATCCTGAGAGTGCCACGCGCGGTGGCTGCTGAGCAGAACAGGCGGCAATCGCTCCCGCAGGCCTCCATCCGCGCGGGCAGGGGAAGCCCCGGGGTCTCGGCCTCCTGTACGCAGGCTGCCGGTGCGGGCTCGCAGGCCCCCGCGCTGCTGTGCGGGCAGGAGAGCCCGGCCGCAGCCCCGCGTCCCGGGAGCGTCCCGCCCCGCGCGGCCCGGCGCGGGCCGCCGTGGCCGGTGCGGCAGCGCCACCTCGCGGCGCCCGCCCCGCCCCTACACCTGCGTCTGGGAAAGGGCTCGAGGGAAAACTTCTCACCGGGTTTGGCTGCTTCCCTGGCTCGGTATTTACTTGATTTAAAAAATTATTATTATTATGGGGGGTTTTGTTTGTTTGTTTTTTGCCTTTTTTTTTTTCCCCTGCGTGGAAAGGTAGGAATTTAGCTGAACTAAACAGCAGAACTGGACTTGTTTTGTCCTAACTTTAGTTTTTCTTTATGACTGGGTCAAGACACTAATGTTTTTCATTTAAGAAAGATAATCCAGGTAATTTTTACTGTAAAATATTCACTGAATAAATGAATGAAGCTTAATTGATACCTTAATGGTTTTAGTTTTTCATCAAATCCATACTGATGAAAAAAAAAAGCTATTTGAAAAGAGCAACATGTAATAGTGAATAGAATAAAGATGTCACTTTTCTGTGATAATTGATCATTCCAGTGAAATGGCAGCATATTCATTTCCCAGTTAACAAGGAAACCTAGGAAGGGGCAGAATAGCATAAGGTGTATTAATATTTCTCCTCAGAAACTGAATAGAATTTTCAAGTTGTCTGTCACTTTAAGTCCACTGTCTATAAATTAGGAACTGTAAGTACTGGTAACCTTTATTTAGCATGTAGTCAAAAGTCTCAGCTTGGTGCAAATTTTCACAAAAGTACACAAATTGAAAACACTGGAGTACATAAACACAACCCTAGATTTCTGCACTTGCATGAAGCTGCCTTCCTGAGTGTAAGAAATGCATCACACTCTGCTGTACTTCAGCAGTAGCTTCATTCCCCTGCCATTTATCACTTCTACATTTGCAGCCCCACTATTGCTGCCTGGCACCGTGAACGTACGCTAGGCTGCAGGTTTCCAACCCAACTGTACCCTTCAGACATACATCCAATGGCTGTGTTCAGAGGAATGGTCTCCCACAAATTTTTGATTACCCTGTCTACCTATATGATATCCAGAAAACGATTCTCCACAATGACAGCTCATTCAGCACTCTGGAAATTTACCCAAGCTAAGCTCCTCTCTAAATAATGACCTGACATTTGTTCTGTAGAGGGAGACAAAGCCCAGACTGATGAAAACGGTTGGCAGCTGCTTTCATTTGTGCCATTCAGAAGCTAGATGATAATTTGTCCTCAGGGACCCATCACTTCTTGGCAGCCAGACCTGTCCACTGCACTTTGCTATTACTTTTGCTGTTACCTCCCACCCCTGGTGCGTGCAGCACACACACAGAGTCAATATTCAAAGCAGCTAAGCTAAAATTTACTGCCAAGAGTCATGAAGGATTTAATGTTTCTGAGAAGTGGGAGATAAGATCACATATTAATTTGGTGTTAATAAATATAAAGCAGTAGATATTGGGAAAGACATTTGTTAGATCTACATGAAAGGTTAAATTAGCTATTTCTCAGAAAAGAGATCTCAGCCTCTCTAAACAGTTTAATGAAGGCATTAGCTAAGCAATAAAGGTCAAAGAGGCAAAGCATTCTGAACTAGCAGGCAAACAGATCAAACCTGAAAACATTGTTCCAAATGAACTTTGAGTTCATATTTTGCATGCAGCGTGGAGCTCTCATTCATTTAAATTAGCTAGAGTGGAATTACAAAATGCACAGGCAAGAGTGACCAGATTCTTCGGAGCATGTTCCATATCAGCAGAGATTAAATAAAAGAGGACTTTCCAGCCTGGAAAAAAAGGTTACTAGGAGCTGATAATAATGATGACATATAAAATCATCAATGGGATCCAGGAAAAGAGATGCAATTATTTATTATTTTTTCACAGTATAAAACTGGAAGACCTAAAATGAAGTGCTCACATACCAGGTTGCATGAAATAATTACCTACCAAAGTGCTTTTTTCACACAGCCAATACATATCTGTAGCATTAACTGCCAAAGGATGTTATGGTAATAATTTATAATGGTTAAATGAGGTATTTACCTTGGACCACAAAGTTAAAAAATCCTTCCCAACACTTGGAAACACTATATAAATAGATAGGGCCATCCACCCTTCAGCTGTGGAAAAGCGATAGCAATAGCAATGAGATGACTCCATGAATTTATATTCATGCATGTGGTCTCACCACATCTTAGATCCCTCAAGATGCAGAGCCTCTGATCCCCATGAAGGGAGAAGATATATATATTTCATACTGTGTCTTTTCTATCTATTTCTGACAGTTTTTATTTTTAAGGATCCCCAAATTGTTGCTAGTATGTTGGATGCCATCTATTCTACCCAGCAACAGAGGAAGTCATAGGTTCCCTCCAGAGACATGCATGCAGAGAGATGGGGGAGAGACAAGCTGAAGCAGACTTCCCATTTTAAGGATTAAAAAAGCAAAAGCACTGGTGTGCTGCAAATGTTCCAGCCACTATTTTCCAAGTACATGATCTGCTCTCTCATCTAAGCTGAACACTTGAATGTGTCCAACTCTCATTGCAAGGTCAGGCATTAGTACAGGCAGCCATGCCCTGCTTCTCCCTTTGGAACCAGTGCTCTATTACAGAATCCCTCCTGCTGTCCTGGAACCTGTCTGCAGCCACCTTCAGTCAGGAGTGGATAGTGAAGGAAAGGGAGGGGGTTCAGCCTTGGAAGTTACTGTGCAAAACAAATGCAAGTGGTGCCACCAAGAAGTTGAAGGGATGCTGTACATAAAGCAGTGCCAAGTTCTCAAATGTATCTGTTTCCTTGGCTATAGCACAGGCTGCCAAAATACAATGCTGGTTTATGGCTGAATCAAATTGCATTTTAGTCATGCTACTGTCACTGTCCTTTGCTACTGCTTTAGTCCAGGATTCCTGCACAAGCCTTCCTTCTTTCATATAACTATCCACTGATGATTTTTGCTGAGGAAAATGCAGGCAAGTTGGAATTCACTCTTCAGCCTGGAGTCAGGAGTCCTTCCTTTGCTCCTTCAGCCCACGCAGACAAAAGCCCAGGGGCAGAAGGCCAGGAGCTCTTTGTGTGCTCTGCAGCTTGCTTCCCTGCAGCACTGTGGGGACTCAGGCCCTGGGGAAGCCATGCAGCCAGGGCTGCCCCACAGCTCAGAACTCCACCCAGCCACTGCAAAGCCCTTCAGCCACAGCCCTGTAGCTTTCCTGTCATGGTGCAAACGAGAACACCTCTGAGAAGCCACAAATCTGGTTCTCACACATGAAGATGGAGAATGGAAGAAAACTGGTCTCATTTTCTGCAATATCTATGGCCAAAAATAAGCCGGTACAGGGCAGGAACTGGTGTACCACAAAGCCTGAAAGAGTTTCCTTTTTCCCCAAAGGGTAGGGAGGGAACAGAGCATGAACCAGATCTGGTGCAGTTGCTTTCCTTACAAGGCTGTGCAAGCCAGGCCCATGGCTTGGGCTGCCCTGTGGTCTTGCTTTCTATGACTCCCTTCCCTTCCTGGCTATAGACTTGGAATGATCACTACTCAGCACTGATCAGCAAAGACTGTATCAGGCACACCACACATCACTGAGACACCAAAAACATCCTAGTACAGAAATACCAATGCTGATATTTATTAGCCTCCCCATTGTATGCAGTATCTTTATTTTTTAAACATGTACATTTACCCATCCCTTCTCATTTGCCCTGAATGTAGCCAGTAGCTCAGCTGAAGAGGTGTTTGCCCCTTTCAATTTCTCAGCAATGTCACAGGCTGGGACTGCTGGCTTCCCACCAGATCTCTTTATGCCAGATCATCATGGAGCCCAGTTTGTGCAGCTTCCCAACCAGATGCATGCATTCCCCACTCAAATCCCAAAAACAGCAAAAGAAAATGGAGAAGAAGAGGGCACATGCAGTATCTTCAGTGTTACACAAAAATGTAATTTCAGTTCACTGTTTCCCAAATACAGAGCCTAGTGATTGGTGATAATTTTCTCTTCTGTCTCCTTAAAACTGTAAAAGAGGATCAGTGCCATTCTTTGGTAGCATGCAGTATTCACCCCAGCACAGGAAATAGTTTGAAACACCAGATGCTCTTTGCAACCAGTGCTTTGGATGTATTTCCAGCAGGGGTTTCTTCCCTCCCCATGAAAACAGACACACATTCTCATTTAACAACTAATTGATTTATTTAACAATACAAATTTCTTTCTACTGCATGGTTTAGCAGAGAGAACTTGAGAAACAAAATTAGCTTCTTTTCTTTTTCTTTTAAAGTTTAAATGTTTACACAAAAACAACCTTTACTTCAGTAAATATAAAATTTACACACCAAAAAAATCTACATTAAAAAAGAACAGAATCATGACAAACCAACAAAAAAAAAAAAAAGAAAAAAAAAAAAGAGGATGGGAATTCAGTGTAAAGGATCCAATTGCAAGGAAAGCAAGATGGGGCAACACTAACAAGGCATCCCATTTGTACACCTAGGTATCTGAAGTTGTAAGTACGACACAAACCCAAAATACATTAAAATTAGAATTAAAACCTGTATTTTTATAGCAGAATACTTTATGATATAAATATCTGTAAATTCTGTAGGCAACACAGTTAGTGCATGAACTCCATAGTTTGCTCTCCACTGGAAGGTCACTGGAGTGGTGTACGAGCACCCTGTGGCCCACGAGTGCACTAATGGTCAGCAGGGAGCAGACTTTAGATGTGCAGCCCGGACGTGATAGCCCCTCGTTTCTTTGCCAATCTGTGCTATTTCTCACACATCCAATGACATGACAAGAAATTCTGGTCACCTTCAGCAGTGATTTCCAGCACTTCATCTCCTGGCATTAGTCTGTTACCTGACTTAGGCATATTCACCTGCCAGATCCTGTTTCTCATTCCCTTTTGCACTTTTTAACCTGAACTCTAAAGCTATCTTGTAGCTACCAAGAGAGATTGGCTTCTAGGGTGAGATATTTGGGATACACAGTTCTTCAAGCCACCTTCAGGCATCTGTAGAAATATTTAAAGTAGGGTGGACAATTCACGGTCAAAGGTTATGCGATACAAAAACCAGGGACCTGTATAGTAATGGTTAATTTAGATGTAAATATTTATTATTTTTTGTATTGATTTAAAATTTTAACTTAACATTCAGCTTTCATATATTAAATGAGCAGAGTATCTTATTGATGGAAGTGCTACTTTATCTCTGAAAACACCAGGTAGTAAGGGAGACTGTAAAATTTAAAATTAAGTGTAATTTTAAAAATAATCTAAAAGAATCAAGTGTCTTTTGTTTTTATAATCAATACTGTGACTGGCAAACTATAAAAGCTTAAACTATAAAACTATTAGTGACTCTACCTTTTAAATGGTATCTACTATAAAGCTGTATTTTTGTACTTACAGATGTTACAAAATTTCCAAGGCAGGAAGTGGAGGGGGGAAAAGGTAGTCTAAAACACTTTTATAGATTTCATTTTTACTAAGAAAGGTTGTTTCCCCCACAACTGTTTTTATGTCATATAAATCTGATTAAATTCATTGTACTCCTCTTTTTTCTGGGTAGATGATACAGTGTTCAATCATGCTTTGGAAGACCTTTTTCAGTGGATAACTCAGTCCTCTAGGTCAGCAAGTCCAACTTGCTTTACTCAGAAAAAAAGCACCAGACTATCTCTAACTTGGCCATCCTCCTGCAAAAACCTTTGTAGCAAGACTGAGGCAGCCTGTTCTGAGAGTAGGACTGGCCCTGAAGCAACCAGCTATGTTAACTTCTGAAGTAAGCATATGAAATGTGAACATTTCAAGTTGAGGAAGAGCTGAAAAGTATTAAATTTCAGAAAATTTTAGAAATTTCACTTGTTCTGTTAAAAACAAAACAGGGAAAACTTAAACAATCCACAGGTGTGCATTAAACATTTAATAGCAAGCCTTTGCTTATGTATATTAATTTAAAAATTATCCACAGGGATCTGTGATACATTGGTCTTGCCTTGTTACTATAACTAAATTTATTAAAATATTAATTTAAAATAGGAAAACAAAGAAACTACTCCTTGGGGAACATGTTTATTGTGTTTGAGATGATACACTGGGTGCTCTCTGAGCTACAAAGGGAAAAAGGAAATCCTTTCATTACAAACTGACAAAGGTAAAAGTTAAAACAGTTTTCACAACAGCATGTACCACATATTGGAAATAGATCTGGGTTTAATACAAATGACATAATTCCTAGTAATCTACAGCTACCTTTAATAACTTCATACAGATAATGAATTAGGCTAAAATGCACTATAATATTTGGTTGACTTCAGGAACAGTATCCTTAGTACATCACAAAATACATTTTGATATCCCAAAGAAGCAAGACTTGCAAGTAGGCATTTTAAACATAACTAATCTACAGCTACAAACTTCTACTCTTGATAGCATTTACCTTTCTGAGGGGCAGTATCCCAGTCTTCAAAAGGATAAAAGCAGAGTAGAATCAGTATAACATATACACAGAAGTCCGTATTGTAAAGGCTATAAAGATTTGTTGCACACTGCAAAGTTGCCTTCTGCACCTTCACACTGCACAAGTAGTTTGTCATTTATGTTGCATATCTCTTGGTCCACTGTCTGGCTATCCTGTCATGTTCTGCTCTGTTGGTCAGGTATTGAGTGGCTATGCTTCCAACCAGAGGGTCAGCTGCAAAAGGCAGGAGAAAATGCATCAGCATGCATCCCACAGTAACAAAAATCCCCGAGTAAAAACGTATTTTAAAGTACAGCATCCATTCCAAAATATAGTTTAGACCAGAAATATAGTGGAGCTTTTATCATATAAGACATTTCCAAGAAAGCGCACATGAACAAAGCACAACAAACAGAAAAAGAAAACAGGAAACATCTATTGTGGTTATCTGCATATGAATGACTCTTGCCTCAGGCAGGTGCTCTGCTTTCAGCCCTTTGCCTGCAGGACACATTCAGCAGTGCTGCCTGGCACCCTCCTGTCAGGGAGGTGCACAGGACAAGTGTGAGTTAGAGCATTAGGGGAGCCCTTCAGGAGCCATCGAGCCTTTGTACCTAAGAGGCTGATCCATTTCTGCCTAACTGTGACCACTTTCTGTAAATGAAGGGTCCCTCAGCACTGTTGCTCAGCTCCTGCCCTGACCGCAGGCAATTAGCATCCATCACCTAATGACACTGGTCACACAGCTGCTGCTGAGAATCTGTACTGCTTCCAGCAGAGCTCCTCCCCTCCCCACAGCATCAAGGAAGCATCTTTGAAAAAGGGAGAGTTTTCTCTGAACATCACCTCCCTCACATTTGGAAGATTAAGCCTTTCAGCTGCTGTCTTAAGAAACTTCCTGCAGCCTCTTCCCACATGCAGGAATTATATCTCAGGAGAATGTTGCTCCTTTCCTGAACTGAACACTCATTTGCTGGAGCTCCTTCAGTACAGACCTTCAATGACATCAGCTTATTTCTGCATCACATCTTGAAAAAAAAAGGACTTAGGGCTATTTACTTTCTGTTATGTCACAGGAGTGTAAAACACCATTAAAAGTGGGACCACATCCAATATGGAGTGCTTCATCACAAATTAAAAAAATATTAAAATTTATTTAATCTGCGTGCAATCAAATATACAAATTACATTCCATGGCAACTAAGTCAAACGACTGAGAGTCTCTCAGTGAACTATCATCTCCTTACCTGGGTTGCAGTCTGTCAGAAGTGAACAAATAGACAGCAGAACCTTTGAAATAGTCAAAGCAGGGCTCCAGTTGTCTTTCAGGATATCCAGACAGATGACTCCCTGACTGTTGATGTTGCAGTGATAAATTCTGGTGCGGAAAGTAACCTGAAATCACAGCACAAGAGACAGAGAGAGTCATTCAGTGCTGCCCAGGGATGGTGCCCCTTGGCTCTGAGCAGCCCGTGGGATCCAGTTCTGCAAAGCTTTTGCAGATGCAGCTCCTCTCTGCTTGGCTTCCAAACCACAATTGTTTAACAGGAGAGTGACTATTTTCTGTAGCCAGGGCTGCCTTTAAGAAACCTACCATGATGAGATTAGGGGCATAAACTGCTTTCACACAGGCTCTCTGTAAGGACCTACTTTATAGTATGGTAGCTATTTAATGAACATACCACATGTCAGGAACATTCTAATTACAAATGTAACTTTACTGTGGTTTCTGAAGGTGAAGAAGTACACAGAATTTGTTTGCATGTGCAGTATTAATTAATATTTTTCTTTCTTTCAAAAGCCTAAATACATACCATGAAAATTAGTCTTGTTAAATTAACAATGAAATCTTTGTCCTTACCCTTCATTAGGCAGAATATAATGTACAGCCAAAACAATGCTATTACACTAACTAAATCCATCCTTAAACTATTTCAGATTAATATTGATAAAGCATGTGAACAGTCTGCACAAATAAGAAGTGAAAAATATGTAACTCCTTTAATTACACAAATCACAAGAACATATGGAATTTTTTTTTCATACTGATGGGGGAGGGGAGTGGAATCCACAATGTATCCTGAAAATTTAAAAACTATCATGTTCTAAAAAAATCTATAAGATTAGAATGAGGAATTTGTCCAAAACTGTGCATCACTTCAGTATAACATTCTTAATTCAGAACTTATTAAATGCTGTGGGTTAAAAAGAAGTATGAAATACAGAGTATATATTCTTCATGTTGTAATAATTCTGGGAATGAAAAAAGATATTAGATTTATAGAAACTAGTTATAGCCCCCAAAGACGTAAGTTGTATAATGTTGTGTGGTAAAATGTATTTAGTTGTGAGAGTTTTGCAGTGTCATTTGTAGTGACTTGGTCAAGAGTTGGCAATTTGGCATTAAGAGAGGGGAAAAGGGAATGAATGACCTTTAAATTCTTTCATATCCATTAGTAAGTTACAATTTATTAGGTGTCCATACTATTTCTGAGCAAGGAAGTGACATTTTAATTTAAGATTAGTTTAATTTAATAAAAAAAGCTTTTGCTCAAAAACATTACCAAACAAGATTGCTGATTTTAGCAGTAGCAAATAGACATTTTAAAATAATGGAAATTCATCACACTAATTTACCCAATTTAAAGTCACAATATAACACTCCAGTTTTCTATATGAACTTATTTTAGTCTTTTCTTATTTTTTTAAAAATTACTGATAATATTTAATGTACAATCTGGCTCATAACAGGAAAGACTATTAAACACATATTTTAGTAGCTAGAATGAGAAGAAGGAAACATAAGTCTTCTGTTGTTTTCTACTAGAACTAAAATTTCTTGACTTTTACGTGTTGATCTGAATTATCATCTCATTTATCACTTGGTGAAGTTTGTAAATCAGCACTGACTGTGTTAATCAAGAAGTAAATTAGATGGGATTTTTCTGAGACTGCAAGCCAAGATTTTGGACCTTGTAGTTTTCAAGAGACCATAAACAAATTTGCTATTCAGAAAGTGATGTGCAGTCATTTGGCTGTAAGCTGTATTCTTCTCACATGAAAAAAGGATAAGCACAATAAACATCCTACCCTTACCTTTGGTGGCTTGAATGGATAGTCAGATGAAAATGTGATATCCAGGAAGAAAACACCTCCTTCATATACAGAACCTGGAGGTCCAAGTATAGTAGATCTCCATTCATAAATGTTATCTCCTTTAGGACCGGCACTGTGTAAAGAAAAAAGAGGAGAGGGAAAGGAAGACTCAGATGTACTTTTGAGAGAGGCATTTTATGGATTTCCTTCAGCATTCATTTTATTGCATAAAAACCATTTGATTCTTTTTAACACCTGCTCAATTTCCAGCTAATTTCAGTGGGCTAGGTGTTTTAAACTGGCACAAAAGCTGGGTACTTTGCTGTCCCCTTTGAAGAGACAGCAATGAAATAGAATGACAATGCACTCCTGGTTTTTCACTGTCCAAAACATATCCCCAGATTTATTTTCTTGAGTATATCATTGCTCTGAGTTTCTACATCACCCTTTCATTGCCATCATATTAGTACACAAAAGGAGTTTTACATCTTGACCACATTTGTCTTCTCCAAGCATTTAACAGATCACATCTCCATAAAAAATGTGGCTTTCAAGTATATTGATACACATTTATTGCTACTTGTTTCATAGACTCGAGTGAAATGTTACACCTTGGGCAGCAAACTAGGGAAGGGTGAGAGAACCAAGTAACATGGAATTGTTACAACTTCTTGCAGCAGTTGTTCCAAATAACTGTTTCTTTGGGATATATTTGTGCTATGCCTCTGGGCAATCGGAAATGAGACAACGAGCCAAAAATATTTTATTTTAAGAATGCATTTCTCACTAGGGGAAGGGTTACTGCATAATTACTTCTTAAAGTAAAGGTTTGAAAGAATGGATGATCCAGCATTTTCTCAATTTCTAGAGCTGTCACTAATGCTATTATCACACAGTAACCATCTAACCTCACAAAAAACCCTAAACAAACAATAAATCCCTCCCCTCCCCCTCACTCCCAAAAAAAGCAACCACCAAAAAAAAAAATCAAATCTTTAGCAAGTCTGAATAAAAATTACCCTAACCTTCCACAAAATGTCCTGAATCCACCCTGCTGAGAGCCAAACTTACTGAACTGACTGCTGTGGAGAGCAGCAGCACTGAACTCATGCAGACACAGTGGCCTGATGACATCCATGCAGATGAGCCAATGAAACAGCACTGTAAAAGGTCCTTTCAGTTTTCCCCACCTGGGCAGTTTCCCAGGCACCACCTCCATTTCCCAGACATGCTAAAGCAGCCCCATCCTTGTCTCGCTGTGGTGGCCAGGAACAGGCCCTGGGACTGTCATACATGAATTGTATGAAGTGAGTGACAGGGCATGGCACCACACTGCAGCCTGGGAATTTGTGGTTTCTGGAACTGCTCGACACACAGAGGAAACTCCCCGCAAATAAAAGGCTCTTCCTATGTCATGTCAGCCCACATATTTGTCATACATATGTTTGCAGTCTGTAACACAACATGTTGGACATTCATCCTTACTATGTAGTCAAACATGGAGACACTCATCAGACACAAGGAATATGAGCAGTCTGCACTATGGATCTGCAATCCCCAACACCCACCCCTGCAAAATGTAGGGATTTTTACATTAAGATAATATTTGAGAAAAAATATAATTATGATTATGAATTCTCTTTCAATTCATAAATTTCCAAGATGCTTTTTATCTTGCAGACATTTCATGTACCAAATGTTGCAGTTCTTTCATAAACAGGACAAAATAATCATGGAATTTGGATGACACCCCATTTAATTAAAAACAAAAAAATTATTTTATGAAGCTGTAGCTATATTCCTGTTGCCAAAATGAAAGTAGGTAACAAGAGAATGCTGGCCTCCAGAGCATTCTCCTGGGAAAAAAAAGCATTTTCTAGTGAAAAATAAATACAAGTGCTGTCAAAAATAAAGTTTGAGTCTAACATCTTACTTTCTATTTGAAATGCATGCATAGAAGTGGAAGAAAAATATTAGATACATTTTAAGGAAAAAAAAAGGGAAATCTAAAAGTGAACAGGTCCATTTTTGGTAATGCAATGAACCATTTGTACCTTCAGTCCCTCCAGAAGATAATTTTATTCATGCTCTCTAAAAAACAATTAGTGTAGGAACTGAAAATACTGGGGCAATAATGACAACACTTAAAACCCACACAGGGCACTGAAATGTTTCAATTAATTCTTGACATTCATCAAGCTTACAGCTAATTAGTACTGTGCTTGAAAACCAAATTTCTGTGGAGCAAATCAATTTCAGCATAGGATGTCCTAATGACTGCTTTATAGTTTAATGCAGAGGTTAGTGCTCTTGCTCTGCATGTCAGGTACCTTTCTTTCATACACTTCCAACAGCTGGACAAAATTCAAACACATTAATGAAATGGATGTATTAAATCAGTGACGTTTCAGCCCAATGAATCAGTCACAATTAAGTGCAGCACCAGAGTCAATCACTTACTAAGTCAGAGCTAGGGCATCCGTGAGCTGGTAGCCACAAAACACAAAATCTTGATGGAGCAACAGGTCTGAATGACAACTTCAGTGTTCTGGCTACAGAGCATACAAGTGCAGCCCATTGCTAACAGCCTGCTGTCCTCCTAAATTAGCTTCAGAACATCACAAATTCAGTAAAGGCACCAATAATTCATTCTCAATAAAAAATCCACTTGATTAATTTTTTTACAATATGGGCTAAAAAAATCTCAGACAAAATAACAAAGCAATTTAATTGAAATGACAAAATATTATTTGCAAAATTAGGGGGGGTTACTACATACATTAAAGATGAATTGCTTTTTAAAAATAAATTAGTTAACTGCCTGCATCTGCTTCCTAAGCAAATATTCATTATGTCACTTTACTGAGGGATATATACCTGATTCAGATAAGAAAGGATTTATGACCATGCTGTAGCCAAGCTAGTCCACAGAACGGATTTAATTTACAAGTGTGACTTGAGATGGTGAATTTGAAAAGACATGAGGTTAAACTTGAGGAGCCCATGGGGTCACACAGGTCTGTCACACCTAACTCTCCTGAACCCCCGCTCTCAAGTTTCCCGAAGATGAAGGACAGCTTTTCCAGAACAGTGTTAAGAGCATTCATGTGGATGCAGTGGCATTCACACCAGCAAGTTCTGTTAGCTCTGTAACCACTAAGCAGAAGTTCTGAAGCAAGAAGTTCTGTAACCACTCCTGATGCAGTGGTTACAGAAATCCAAGTTCAGCTTTTGTTACAATTCATTAAATCAAAATGTATTAAAGCTGCCCATATGGAACTAAATGCAGGACAAGAAACTAGGACAAGGAATCTCCAATCTACATGATGCTGGTAGCATTTTGCTTTCTGCACTTACTAAATGCAATGCTGCCAACAGGCCTCCTCTAAAACACAAGGCTCTAAATCTGGCGACAGAATGCAACTTCATACTGAGACTGTGCTAACGGAGAAGAAAAAGAATGAAGGAAAATGTAATTTGGCCAAATTTGATGTTAACTCTGTGTTACGCTTTATTATGATATTGAATATGGGCCTGCAATGGCATACAACTGGGAGGGAGTGTCCTTGTTTTTAGGAAGCTTCCAACAGTGAAGTCAGTCTGACTCTAAAAGTCCTATGAGAAATGTCATTGGTATCATAGAACTAAAGGGTCTACACCTCAAAAAAACCACTGGTGGAATATCTTCTCACGTTCTTCTCTCAAAGGCTCTGCCCTCAGGTGTGATACCCAAGCAGGCAGAATCATAGAACTGTAAAGGCTGGAAAAGATCTCTACTCATTATCACAAAGGCAGCAGCTAACAAACCAAATGGGGCACCTAGGGTGAGAATTAGGAAAGGAAGGTAAAGAAAGACCTCCCTCCATCCTTCCCAGATGTTTAATTCAAAATGAGATTCAGCCAAAGTAAAACTCTTGGAAGACTGCTCAGCTACAACTCTGTCACTGTGTAATTTTTACAGCAGTGTAAGTGAAGACATTGCTTTAAGAGAGGGATAAGACATCTCTTTTGATTTTTCTTATTTTAACTGAAGGTACTAAGTAAAGAAAGAAAAAAGCCCTCAAGCACATTCCATAACCTTGTACTTGAAAAATCCACTTCATAATGCTACAGTATAGTGAAGTTCTGCAAAATCTTCAGCATAGCTTTGGAAATTGACTTTTACAAATCCTGCTGGAGGAAAGGCACTCAGGATGTTACCAGCACAAAAGTCTGTATATTGGAACCACTGTCTCAGCTAAAGCTGTTGAATTAGCTAGCTCAGTGTCACACCACGAGATACTAAAGGGGCTCTGACAGATGCCACCAGCACATACAATTCAGGTAAATATACACACCCAATCTGTAGGGAGTCTGCCTGCTTCACCTTCTCAGCTTCTGAGCTTGATGAACTCATTTCCCATTGAAGAAAAGTGCCCCAGGCTCAGGTAACTTCAACTTATCACAGTGGTGTAGATCCATATTTACCATGCAGGATATCTAGTGTGGATGCTGATGTTTGTCCCACAGGCTACCCAGACAATCAGGGTAAAGAGAAGAGTGACTGCAGCACCCAGAATATCTAAATACTCCCTAACACCAATGTGTTCCATCTCCCTCTGGTGACACCTACCTTTCACCAAAAACAATGGGGAGCCTGGCTCCTAACTCAAGCCACTAAGCTCAGCACTTGAGAAAATCCTCCTCACCCTTCCATGTAGTGAGAAAGTGAATGAAAACAGAGCTAGACAACCCTATCTAGTAGCACACTACCTTTTTATCTAGCTACAGATACACACTTATGCTGCTGGTAATTAAAGAACAAAAAGTAATCTCACAAGCAACCAAAGGATCTCTGTCTGGGGCAAGCTGTCTGAGTTGCTCAGTGAGGCTGAAGAGAGCACAGATCACTTACCAGTAGTTATGTTTTAATGGTAAGCATGGGAATAGAAAATGCTCAAAATATTTTCTTGCTTTGATATTTTCAACATTTTGAAGAAAATTTGTCCATTATCCTTTTTTTTCTTAATTCTCTTTTCCAAGTGTGGAGGCACTCTTGTGGTTTTGCAAGAAAGGAAGTGAACATTAATTAAAAGGCATATGTTTGTGTGTGGCTTTCAGTTCTATGACCTATGACAAGCATAGATAACAATTTCTATTTTCTTTATTTTTCAATGCCTTATTTACAAGGCTCTCTGGAATGCTTATTCTCAGCATTCATATTATCAGTACCTGTGCCTAAGCACCTCTACTTAAAGAATCTGAGTACTACACAGAAAGTATTTCCCCATCCGATACACACAGAAAGCATTCTGGTTTCACTGGCAGGAGCTACAAGTATAGCCCTAATTTTAGGATTACAGCATTTTTCTAAGGTTGGACACATGAGGGCTGTCTACAGCAATATATCAAAACTGTGCAGAAAACACATTTTGATAAGGTGCTCACTATTATTAAGATTTAGATGTTATTTTTTACAAAGAAAAAGTTTCAGTCTATTGTGTTCTTTATATAGCTATAACTGTTTTTATTTTACCTGTCACTGTACTGCCTGCTACATTTGTTTGCTGGGAAGGGTTATTTACTGCTTCTAGCAGATCCACAGAGGCTCTGTGGAATTGAGGATATAAGGATCTAGTTCAGTTTACAAATCTTTCCTTGTGTCACTTCCCTAAAGTCTATCATACCCTTACAATTGAGACATTGAAATTAGCATTAAAAAAAAAAAAAAAAAAAAAACCAACAACAACCTATTTTTACCTTATGGATCCCTTGATAATTCAGCTGGTTATAAAGCAGTGCAGAACTTGTGCCCAAGGACATGGTTCAATGCAAAGCAAGTGCAATTTGAGAACTCCTCAAGAGCAGTGTGGCTACTCCAAGCAAAGTGCTGACCCAGCCTAAACTAACTTGGCCAAACCATACACGTTCAAAAACCATCAATGGATTATTAGCTTTATCCTTAATCAGGTGTCATTTCCCCTCCTGCAGCCAGAGTAGGGCAGGAACTTTAGTTGCTTGCTCTGGCTTAGAAATGGAACCACGTGGCTGTGTTTGGATCAGGTCACACTGTACCATCAGGGGACCTCAGCCAGTGCAGGTCTGCTATTCATCACCCTGAAGGGAAAGAGGTGTTATACACCACTAGAACCTCCAGTGCTAAACTTGCCATTAGTAGAAGAATATACACTCTTGTTACCAAAGGAAGCTAAGTAACAAATCATTTGCTAATTCCATCAAAATTTTAATATGTAGAAAACTCAAACAATGTATTTTGGAAAGCTGACAGTTTTTCCACTGCCTAAAGCCCCATTAAATTGGTTCATTGCTACAATAGCTTTAGATTACTTTTCTCCTTGTATTCCTGCTAGTTCCTAGGACCCTTATTGCTGCAGTTAGAAGTGTGTGCAGGTCCTTTCCATCTTCCAGGACAACCCAAACTAATCATGGAGGCAGAATTCCTGTAATTTTTCTTTTGAAAAAGTAACTAAATACCAGAACACAGTTTGCTAAATTACAACAGAAATACTTAACTTAAACCATGTAACAAAACACATCAGATATTCTATGTCTATGCTCTTGACAGAGAAGTGTACCCAGGCAATACACAAAAAAGTTTACCAAATGTGAGTTGTTTTTGAAAACAGAAATCTCATAGGCATGAAAGAATTTAAAATAAAACAAATGTTCAGCAGGAACTAACTTGAAATATGCACATAAGTCCCTCTTGTATGCCTACAAAGGAGAAATTATCCATACTTCCTAATAAAACACAGAGCAGGACAGTCAGTAAAAGGAAACATTTCCTGCTACTCTGCCATGTGTTCATAATAACAAAGCTTTAATTTAGCACAAAATAAAAGACCAGATCCCTTTCATCAGAGTTGAAAGAACTGTAGTACTAGTGTCAAACCACTATTTTCTTGCTGTTGATATAAAATTTAATTTGTAGCAGGGCAAAATCACTTCATTGAAGAAATTTATCTAGCAGGTACACAGTTCCCATTTTTCTTCCACTCAAAATTACTGACGAACCTTGGTTTAATAATGTAAAATTTTGCTTTTCTTCTGTGAGAGAGAATCTTTCTCAACTCCCTAACACAAACAAAACTCATTTGGAATACACACATATTTTGTTTTTCAGTATCTTTAGCCTCCATACTGATTCTAGCAATTCACACTCAAAGAATCACACAGTACCTGAGAAATTGTGCAGCTTTAGTTTAAGGTGTCCGCCCACAAATACATCCAGAAAATGTGTGCTGGGGAGTATGCCTGCAACATCCAACTCCCAAATCCCAGACCACCACCTTACCCTCTGGAGATTACATTTATTAAGTCATTCAGTTGTTCTGAGGCAACCACGTGCTTCAGATATCAGCCACCTCCACCCTTCACTGCAAAATCTTCATGTCACAAAGCTAAGTGACACTGAGAAATCCAGTTCAGGATTTCCTATCAATATTTTCAATAACACTTTTAATGTGAACAAAGAGATTGTTCCCAACATCCCTTATGCACACCCTTCAGATGGAGGAAGAAAGAAGTTAAAGCAATTTCACTAAAAGACCTAATTAAACTAAAAATACAACTGGCTTTAAAAATACAGTAAACATATAAATACTCATGCCTAAGAAGAAGAAGTGAGAAGTTTTCAACAGACTAAGCCTGCTGGTTAACTAAGCTATTCAAATGAAATCCCCACCTATCAAGCTATACCCAATACCTAATTGTTAGGCAATTCCAAATGTATTAAAAAATGTGACCAAGGTATTAAAAACGTCTTCTACCTCTCTGCAGATTATGTCTTGTTTTCTAAGGAAGGTACCTTCATCCAACAATTGAAAGCAATATCTATGAATGGTGTTTTTTAAGACAGAAAGCACACTGGTGAATGAGAGAATCACCACCATCCGGTAATTCAAGCCTAAAGGCAGACTCTGTGATTAAACTTGCGAACGGCGTTAATGTTGTGGAAAAATTTGATTCTAATATCATAAAAGGATAAAGTGCAATTTCTAGAACATGATTTATTCAGGTACTTCATGAAGGACCAAGAAAGAGAGAATTGCTGAGAAGTCACCTTCACTGAAATGTGTGTATCCACCTGTCAAGAAGATGAACACCCAACATGCCTGGTGCTTCCACAGTGAAACCTCCTCCTCCATCTCCAGGATGTCCAGGATTGGGCTTCTCTACCACTTTACAACATATAGCTAGAAGATGCATTTCCCCCTCCTCTTAAAAAAATCAGCTTTAAACTTCAGCAAAGAAGTTCCAGCTTGCTCACGCAGAAGTAAATACAAAACCAGCCAGTCAGATAACCTTGCCTCCATTGCCATACATTAACACTCTGAATAAGAAGCTCCTACTTGGGGATTTCTGACCTCTAATACAGGCATATCAGTTCTGTACTTAGAGCTGCTTCATACTGACTTCCTGAAAGTTAACCTGTAGCGAGCACTGAGTATTTTCATTCAAAAGAAGCCTGTATTTTCAGCATCTAAGTAATTTCTTAGTCCAGTCTTCCTAACCTTCCAGCACAGGCTTTCTCCCAAGTGTAATTCTATTATTACCTTTAAATATTTTCTTCCTCTTGCCTCTATTCATTTCCGCATAAGACTGTACAGAATAACAAAGCAGAAAATGCTGTGCCACAGCTCCCTGTCAGGTGCCTACATTGAAGCCATAAAAGTCTGATGCAAATCTCTGTAACTAGAAAAAAGCTGTATTTCTCAAAAAATAATTGTTCTTTCCCAGTTCATACACCAAGACTTTCTCCACTTTGCATGCAATATAGACACCTTCTCCAGTCCAGCTCTTTTCCAAACGTGCTTGGGGTCACCATGTGGATGAGCTGAATTGAAAGTAGTTATCTCTTTTGAAGGGGCATGAATCTGATTAGGCAAAACTCAAGAACCTTGTTCAGCACAACAGTTCAGTGTTCAAAAGGTTTGTCTTTAGTTAAGTCTCCACACTGGCCAACAAAATTTCCTACACTGAGGGTTGATTAAATGAGCTTCTCACTTTTTTTTTCTTTTTCCACTGAAATGAACACCCAAACTCTGGCTATGAGCTTTAAATCCTGCTTGGAGCAAAATTATGACAAGCTTCACATTCTGTGCAAGGGACAAGTTTATCATTGCTGACAATTTTTATATATCTAATTTATTATTTGATATTAATTGCTTTGTGTTGCTGAGCAAGCTGAGAAGTAACCAGTGATTGCTGCCAAGACTCCTGGAAACAGCAGCTGGCTGCAGACTGGCTCAGATGCCAGCACCAGCACAAGAACTGCTGCAGTGGGGAGGAGGGCAAAAGAGGAGGCTGCAGCAGCTCAACCTCAACTGGCTTAACACATGCTGGAATTATATTCTGCATGTGCAGCTCCAGAGCTACAGCAGGGATAAAATCTGGGCTCAGGATCCTCCCTCTGACATTTCCATAATGTTAATTTAGTACGTGAGTTGTAGAGTGACCCAACATTATGAGCATTACCCGCACTGTACCAGGACAGGGCAGGCTCCATTTGGGTTCTGAAACATTAGCCTAACAATGTCCACCACACTAGTTAAATATGAGTGTTTGGAGAGTCTCAAAACAAATCAGTTGAGGACAAGGATCTGCTTGTGTAATGCAGAACTGAAGACAGATGAAGCAATACTTGGTACAGAGAATATATAAATGTAATTTGTGTATAAAAAGCATTAAAACACTCTGAGAATACCAACTTTAGTTCCAAAAACAGAGCAATTCAAAGGAATAGAGAAAGCATCATGCATATAAATACACATAAATCAATGTCTGATACGAGTTTATTTTACTCCACAAAAGTGTACTACGCTAAAGAAAAATGTGAAAATAATAATCATTTCAAGGGAAAGCAAAGTCATAAACATCTGAGTGAAACAAGTCTCACCTAGTAAAATCTGTTTATTGAAAAGCTAGATCCAGCCCAACTATTGCTTCCTCTAGCAATAATTGAATATTCAAAGCAAATGTTCTCTGTGGATATAGTTGTAGTGTAAGGAGTAGAAACTGTTTGGGTTAGCCCTAGGAGTAGGGCTTTGTACCCCTCTCTAAGGCAGCTGCCACTGCTTAGGACAAGCAGCGAATTTGCTTAGGTCAAGGGATTTGCAACCCCCATGGAATTCTGCTGTTGAGTTTGGACCACTGGTGCCATTAGACTAAGATATGCTGGAACTCCATTGTAAGAAAAGTCATTTTCTCTCACAGCCCAGACTGGAGGCAGCTGTTGGGAAGTGGCATTTTTCTGCCTGCAGCAAGATACAGAAGCTCAGACCATGGGAAAATCAAAAGCACATGACACTGGGTGCTAAATCCTTCTTTCCAATAGCTCAGGCAGCTGCACCAGTTGCACCACATTCAGGAATTAGATACTGCTACAACACAGACATGGAATGGCTGTGATCTTAAGAAGAAAAGGCTCACACTGTGTATGGTCTTTACTTGAAGCTGAAAGCATGATTTATTGGTGGAGATAATGTCTACTGCAGCAAAATTCATCAGGTTATATCAAATTAAGTATAATCTCTTCCAACATGTCCTAATATTATATATTCATATGTAACTCTACTTCCTTCATATTTTCAGTCAGTATAATTTAGTGAACACTTTAACCACACATTGGCTTACATTTGCAATCTAGGAAAAGGAATTTTATTTCTGATAACAAATCTCAATAAAGCTTTTCTCTGCTGCAAATGCCTAATTTTTAAGCAGTGAACTGCTATAAAATTAACTTAAGCCGTCTGCTCATTGCACTTAATAGACACAGAGCTTAAAAGATAAACATCTTTACTAGTAGTGAGTGTGCTGGGACTGACTGCTGATGTTTAGATGGTAAAATATTTGTAAAAAAAGGAAGTAATATTTGTTCTTAACCACTTTTACAGCAGATATCTAAGACAAGGTCAATATTCTGTTTTACACAAAGAATAATAAACATGACAGGGCAATGACTTGATAAAAGTAGCTGCACAGGTAAGGGGCAGAACAGGGTACAGAAGTAGTCTCCCAAGTCTCTGACAAGGAACCAAAGCACTAGGTCTCAGCAATTCCCATTCATTGCTTGAAGGTTTATACATCTCAACTTCACACAAAAACCCCACAAACACCCCTTATCCTATAACCAGGTGTAGACAAGTGCTCCCAAGAGACAACTTACAAAACTAACTCAAATAGCAAGTTTTCTTTCATGTTTAAATCTTCCTTAATGAAACAAAAAAACCCCTGTGGAAAATAACAACAGTAGTAGTAATAATAACAACAACAATAATGATAATAATAACAAAAGGATCAAGCTCTGGCCTGGCTCTAGGTCCCTTGCACCTGAGTGTGCTACCTCACTTCCCTGGAGAAGGTTGCCAGGGGCCAGCTCTGACAGCAGTGGCAACCCTCTCTGGCATTTTGGGCTGGGCAGGGGAGTAACCAGCCAGTCATGCCCCAGCAACTCCCAGCTTGCTGCAGTCCCTGGGGAACACAGCAAGCTGGTGTGGGGCAGAACGGCTCAGGCAGGGAAAGCCAGAAAGAACTCTTTGATAACTTGTTCCCTTTCCCCATCGTGCCAAGCAAATGCCAGAATAGAAGACAATCCTGCAGTGGGAGAAATACTGGACAGATTTTTGGTAGGAGTTAGTTTTCCAAAGGGATAGTCAGAGTTTTCAAAAGCCCACTGATAATTTGTGAACACAGAGATCCAGCTTTTCAGAGTTAGGCTTCATCTCACTCCTGCTGCACCAAGCAGCAGCAGCTTTCACAGGGCAGGACTCCATAAGAACTGGAAGCTAATTACCAGATGTCTTGGAAATATTTCCAATCTGCACAGCTTCATCCAGTTTCCAATGCTTAGCATTAGCTCTTTTGGAACCTCTTCATCCTTATTTTGTGTAACAAATTTTCAACAAGGCAAGAGTTCTTTATTCTCTCCTAATAAAACAACCTAAAATGTTAACACTTCAGCATGAAACTAATGTACTAAATGCACTTTCCTGGAGATCTGAGCAGATGTACGGGCATTTCCAGATTTATGTGAAAACATATTAATTCTGGAAGAAGTCTTTTAGGCTGTGTTTTTAAAATAACTTCAGAACTACAGAAATTAATACAAACAACATTTGTAAATTATCTGTGTTTTGCCAAGCATATGGCCACTCAAGTGCTGCACTTACTGAGGATAACCTAAAATAAAATCTTATAAGGGGATGAAAAGAGAAGTGGACCAAGTCAGATTTTATTTAGATGCAACAGCTTTGTCCACAACATTTTACTCCAAATATATGCTAGTGGCAATGCAGAGATATACTCTGCAGAGCATTAAGTGTTCCAGTCTACAATTTACAAGGATGGAAATGATTTTAAAATGTCTCCTCCTGGGGGATGTAGCAAAAAAGATTAAGAGTTGGTTGAATATTTCTGCTCCTGCAGTATAGCTGACACAGCAGACTGTCAGTTTGATACAACTTATTTCACAGGGAGATTTACCAAGTTACTGGATGGATTCAGTACAAAGTGGGAATACAGACCCCAGTATTGACCCCATTCACATGAATCCTCCAGCTGGCAGAGTTGGGAGGGCTTTGAAATGCCACAGAAAACAGCTGGCAGCATCTCTGTATGTGCAGCTAATTGCAAAGCAAATGTCTGACCATGCTCTCACTGTGCTATGGAAAGGAAGAGGACCCTGAACTACCTAAGAAATGTATCCCTATGCCGAGAGCCAAGAGGAATGGGTGACATACAGATTTTTGGTAGTTGTACAGTGGGAATGTCCTGTTTAATGTCAGCATTGCTTTATTTAAACTTCTTTGGACAAAAGAGTTTTCACCTTGGGCAAAACACCAAGACTGCTGAATGCCACCTGCAGAAAGACTGTCATGACTAAAACTGGAAGCAATACCTTCACTTTCATTTTGTACAAATTTTACCCTGTGGATGTTGTCAATTACACACTAAAAAAATAAGTAACCTTTATCAGCCCTCAGTTCTAAATTTATTTAGATGCATACATTTTAGGTAATTAGCCTGCAATACTCTGTACTCCTTGAGGGCTGAAGGTCATCTGTTACAAGAATCATCTTACCTCCCTTCTCCAAAATACTAACTTAAAATATGGCTCTTAGTAAATGATATTCAAAAACATTCAGAAACATCAAGTTTATAAGAACTGACACTACAGAGGTACGTCCCAAACCATGTGACATATAAATCACAATCTTAATTTGAACTACTTTTTCAAGCAAACACTATTATTCACTAAAAAATCTCCGTGGCTAAAAGGAAGTGGCAAACATAGAATTAGCTGTGTTCACATGTGGATGACATCCAGGAAGACTGTGCTGACACGAAGCTGCCTTTTTAGCAGGCACAGAATGACACAATCCCTCTGTTGCTGGCATGACCCAAGCAGCAAAACTTGGAAATGTCCCCTTCTACTACATGTTACATCCTCTGTGCCTTTGGGAGAAAGAAAGAAGCACCATTCATTCAAGGCAGTGCTGCTCCTGAACTACATGGCTGTGATGAACTTGAGGCCAGCATGGGCTTCCACATGAAAGTCAAAAGTGTAATGCTAAAACAGCAACGCTGTTTTTTTTTTGTTTTCAATCAGACTAAAAGTAAAAAACTGTTTCGAATATATTCTATGAAGAGAAATATTGCAAATTGTGGTACTATTCTCCTGCTGACAGTCATTGCTAAACTGATCTATCAGTCATTTCTGATTTTTTCCATAAGCTTTCCTTGTCAATCTTGACAATCCTTGGCAGCTCTTGGGAGCCCATCCTAAGTTTTTGCATATGTAAAAACAAAGAAAAGATTTACACCATTTTCCTCCAGGACATTTGGCTCCCCAAGGTATCCTGAATGCCTTAAACACTTTCATGAGTCTTTTTTTTTTTTTTTTTTTTTTTTTTTTTTAATATTAACAAATTTCAGTAGTTATAACAGCAATTGTATGAGTGTGGCTTTTTGAAAAGATAGATCACCTACCATGCTCTGAAGCAGTCAATCTGTAACACTTTCACATGCCTCTCAAACACTTCAGAACTTGCACCTCCCTTTCAAGATCTGCCCTGGAGAGACCTCCCGCACCTGGCATGACCTCAATGACCACTGACTCATCCAAGCTATGGAAGGTGCAGCAATCCATGCCTCACACAAGGCGCTAAACCACTCAAGGTATAAAGACAGCAATTAGCAGTTGAAGTGGAACATGTCATGGTGATCTATTTTTGATGATGCTTCTTTGTGTTCTTCTTTCCCTTTTGAAACCTTTATATATACTCTGCAGATTGGCATTTCTGTGCTTCTTGGATCAACTAAGTGCTTATGCCAAGCCTTCCTACGAACAAGAATAACATTAGTCACTTAAAAATGAACTGCCTACACAGTCATAAACTAATCCACTCAGCTCAATTATATTGGAGCTACAGATCCTGACCAAACCTGCAGTGTAATGTGGGGAGAATTTTGTGGAGCACTGAAAAGGGTGAACCTGCCAGGTTCTGGACAGAGAGAGCCATTGGGATGCCTCTTGGAGACCCTGCTCAGGCAGCAGGAATGGAGCAGCAAGGACCCACCTTACAAATATCCCAGCCTTCAATATCCCTAATGGGGATTTTGAATCCTCTGAAGGTCAAGCTCCACTCTCAAACACAAATAAGAGCCAGGAGGCAATTTTGCTGGCACTTCCAATAAAGTGTTGCCTAACAAACAGGCTAGATTTTAGCTTCTGAATGGTCTCTGGGCACAGCTCCAAGCAGCAGATCATAGAGTCAAAGAAAAAGGTGAAGCAGAAATGGCTAAGGGTTGTATCTAAACAACATGGTACATTTGATATGCCAAGCACAAATAATCTAAACATAGCTGTCTATCTGGCATCAGAAAGCAGCCAACAGAAAAATAAATCCCAGCTTTTAAACACTGACTTGCCTCCAGCTTTATCTACTTGTTGTTTGACTAATTTTGACAAGTTTGGTCCACAAAATTAATGTACCACTTCTGCAGACTGCATGTTTCCAGCCTCCTTATACTTCAAATTTTCAAGTTCTTTACACCTTCCCACTCTATTCATAGCCTTCTCAACCTCCCTTCAGGAATGCAGGAAAAAAAGGATGTCTTCACTAAAAACTCAGCCAGCAGAGACTGACTGCAGTTCTCCCAGAATGTGCATATGTTTTCCCTACCTCTCTTTCTCCATCTGGTTCAGTTGAATGCCTCCCATCTCTTCCCAATAGATCCTCCAATCCTTTCCTTGAATAGGCCCCTAGTAATCCTTCTAACTATTACTCTTCTTACAATGAAGGCAATCCTCATCCCATGAAGACAAAATTATTTTTCCTAGACAATCTCTCAAGTTCAAAGAAGAAACATTAATTATAAATAACAGTTACATGCTTCCTATCTGTTGAAAACATATATCAGACACACAGCAACACCGAAGTGTCATTCACCATCACTAATTCCAACTTGTTTGAATTACTCACCTTAGACTCATACTCAAACTGGAGGAGTTTTATTTACTTCTGAGTGTGCCATACAACTAACAGCAACTACTGAGAACTAGAATTCTGAATTCCTCCTGAATTTCTAGGCAAATGACCCTCTTTTTATATGGCTGTGTGAATCAATGCACAGAAGTGATTGAGGACAACCAAAACAACAAAACTGAAATGCAAAGAGTAAATTTATTTTGTTAACTCGCCAGCTAGAGGATCCCAAAACCAAACTGGGCTGCAGACACCCAAAATGAGAGCGCAGGCACAGCCCAATCCCAGGCAGGGTGTCAGGGCTGCTGTATGCACCCATTTATCAAAGGGCCACACATGCATGGGTTAACACCATGCTGTGATTTTCCTCTCTGCTTTTTATGATCTCTGTTTTGATCTCTCTCCAAAGACAGGGAGCTCAAGCATGTCTGGGAGGGGGCCTCCAAGTTTCTGTAAACACCTGTCTTATCTCTACACAGAAATTCCTCTTCTCAAACAGACAAAGGATAAACAGCAGTAGGCATAATACATGGTTTTCCACACTGTTATTCTCCAGGCCTCAGCATTCCCAGCTGCAAGGTCACTTGATGGAATCCACCATCCTCCTTACCATTCTTCCACTTTCAACCCTTCCCTCCCCACACTGGCAAAATACTTCTTAGCTCATTACGTCTGTTGTGTAATATCAAAATAATGTTTTTATTATAAATTAAGTCTAAAGAGGATGATGAGTCTAAACAGCCTCTGTTTGCATCTTAATCTCAAAACTATATCAATGCAAATCTGCTGCAGTTACCTGAAATACTTTGATCTGTTAACAGTGCTTATACTCCTCCTGTCAACATTTATTTCTCCTCAAAAGTCTTTCTTTTAAATCTAGAAATATTTCAATAGTAAGGAATAAAAAAGGAAAAGGAAAGTGACAAGGAAATATTAGAGGAGATGATTAAATATTCATAAACTAGGTAATGCTAAATTCAAAGTTACACATGACAACTTTAATTCTAAACTCTCCTATAAGTTCCTGACATTCCCTTTAACTACCTGACTGTACATTCTGTCTAATAAAATGTTTCACAATTTCAGAGACATCACCTATTAGTAAGATAAATATTTTGTACCTATAACCTATAGCAAACTGTCTATACCCTGCCAGTAAAAATACCAAAATATCAGAGAACAGCTATGGCTCACATGCCAAACTGAGTTCACCACTAACATCCCTTAAGAGAATTATGAGTGTAACAGTTTCACTGCTAAAAGGAATTACATGTTATACAACCATTAACTTTGATAACAAAGAAAAAGTCTCGGAGAATAGCAGGGTCTTTTGCTAGGAAAGAACTCAAACTAATACCAGTGTCATACCAGAAGAATGAGGCAAATATACAGGAAATAATATATTACAGGATGTATTAAATGCACATGAAAACAGGCAAAACCAGCATCCTCAATTGGAAAAACAAACACAAATTTAAAGCAACTGTACAGTATGGGACAGTAGTATATACAGTTTTAGAGATACTGCAATTAGTCCATTTGCCATAAAAATACATTCAGATTCGCAATTGTTTTACACTTAGATATTTGTAAAGTTATCCAAGCAGCAGCTGCATTCCTTCTGAGCTTAGTACTCCAAATCCTCATTTTTTTGAAAGAAACCTAAAAACGGTAAGACATAAAAAATCCTCTGATTTCTTCACAGTCAGTTCTCAGCCAAATATGCTGAGAGTTTCCTTGCTTGCTCTCAGATCTCTGACCATGACGCTTGCCCTGCACAGGGCTTCTTCCCTGCCTCCTGCTTACTTTCAGATGCGTGACATTGAAGTTACTTTTCTGCAACTTGTATCTAAATCAGAGCTTGAGATGATACATGGTAATACTCAAATATTCACAAAAAAGAAAAAAAAGACAAAAGATTGAATTATTTATTCTGCAGACCCCCATCTGTGAGAATGGTTTTCATCTGTAAAGACATTATCTCACCTACTTTCTATCTCAATAAATAAAACTGTAAAGACTTACTTTTTTTAACACATAACAGAAACATTTGATTTCTTTTTATTTAGTTTTCTCAAATACTTTACTTCTACTTTAGCTGAGGACTTAAGATTCAAAACATAACTACATTACTGAAGAAGACAAAAAATGATCCCAGCAGCAGCACATCTGAACTAAACCAACTCTCCCTGAAAGACAAATAAAGTTCTTCACACACCTGAGGCTGGATATCCCAGTCTTGGAGCACAGACACAACCACAGAAGACACACTGGCAAAAGAACACACACAACACAGTTAAAACCTACAGAAACATTCTCAGAGATTTCTGCACAGCTACTGAATTATGACTGGATCCTTCAAGAATGATCAAGCTCCAGCAGCCATCGTCAGAAACAAGCAACCAGAGAAAGGAGGAAAGAGCAGCAGGAAAACTCCACTGGTGTGTGGTGCACACAAATAATGTGGAAAAATATTAAAGTTGCTTTTCCCAAGCACAGAGTGCCACACTCTGCTCTGGGAATATATGACACACCAGTGCTGAGGGAGGCAGGAGCAGGCCTTGCTCACGGTGACTCCATCAGTGAAGTCTGGAAACAAGCCAGCTGAGTGCTGCATCAATCCGTTTTCCTGCCTGGCATAAGACAAGTGATGCTGAGAAGTTAAAGCTGTCTGTACGGTGTTTATTGGCATCTGAGCTGTGCACTACTCTGCAACTGAGATGTGTTTTCCAGGTCAAATGCCATCTCCAGACTTCAAGAGGTCCCACGGGTGTTGTAACAACAATAAGCCAGAAAGACCCAACACCCAAAAACTAAACCCTCAAACTCTGTGGTTGGTTGTTTTGTTTTTGTTTTTTTTTAATTACAGAAAGACCAAAAATAAACTCTGCTGAGGTAGAGACTAATTTGGTATTTGATGAAGTAAACTGGACTCTATCAGTTGACTCACTGCATTCCAAGAACTGTTCATCAAATGAAGCTACTCATTCAGGATTTTAAAGAAAGTAAAGCCTAGCTGGAACGGGGTCAGTATTGTTCCGTCAGTACCTGAGGGCCTGACTCTGTATGTTCTGCACCAAAAGGATGGACAAGGTGCCCTATACTAGAGCTGTTACCAGTCTTAGATGGGAACACTTGCTCAAGAAGAGGTTAGAGATGTCATTGCCCAGCAGATGCACTACGCACACAGGAACTAGTGACACCAAGTCTGAAATTTGACTCCAAGGCAACATTCAATATCTTTTCTGTGTGCTGACACAACATTAACTTTTGAAGCCTAATTATGATCATTGAGATTCAATAAACTTACTCCACTGTTGAAAAACAAACAGAAACATGTTATCAGGCAGGATTTGTTCAGAGCTGCCAAGGAGACACTTGGCATGTCCCACTCCTCTGTTCCTTTCAGTGGGGCTGTTCCAGGACAAACATGCTTTCAGAAAAATTTAAATAGTCTGGAGCAGCTGGATGCAATCTTGATTCTTACTTAAAAGAGCAGCATACAAAGGCATGTCCAAAAATGAAACAAAAGCTGTGTGCTCAGGTCCAGACTTGTTGGGAGAATTCACATGAGTGCAGAGAAGCTGTCAGCAGAGGGTCGGTGGGAACTTGTGGAGAGGAGTGGAGAGGAGAGGTCTCTTTTCCCAGTGCTTATGGAAAGTCAGACAGGCTCAGTTTTACTATCTGGGAAATGTAACAAATGCCAGCAGCAGGAGGTCAACTAAATAGAGCCTTAAAATGATAAATCTGATCAGCAAAATATACAGTATTACCTTCTGTTCCTGGAGAAGTAAGAGTGTGTGTTGGCTGGAACAATTTTAGAAACATTTCATGCAGAAGACATTACAGGAGGAGATCCTACTGGCCCCTTTTCTGAAGATTTACCCAAGACCTTGACCAGCCTCAGAGAAGCAGGGGGATCCAGGTAGAAGAGCTGATTTCTCAGCCTGGACTACTCACTACCTATGTCAATGTGATGAGTAGGTTTAGCTCTTGAGCTCTTAATGGTTTTTAGCGGCAAATCCCAAGAAACATGCAACAGGGCAGGAGAGAGGGAGGCAATGAAGGCCAATGGAGATCCAAAACTGAGAACATTTTCAAATTTAAAGGTTTTCTGGGTATATACTCCTCCCAAATTTAATGGAGGAGGTTGAAAAGTTTTCAGCATAGCTATTTAAATCTGTAGCATTTCACAGGGTGCATGCAGGGTATAGAATGGTTGTTAGATTTAGTTGGTATGGAAATATTTTGCTGGCATAGATTATGCAGAGAATTATTAAAATTAACAAATGTATTCAGTCCTTTTGACCAAATTCAGTTCTCAAGTCTTGTCTGAGGCTCAACTAATGTCACTGATGTCAGTGGAGTTGCTTTAAACCAATACACTGTATTACACTTTGGACACTAGGATATGTTAGTAAAAATTAATTTACTTAATTCAAAATTAAATAAAATATGGTAATTTGTGCTTTTATCTAAAGCATAAAGTATACTTTAATATGTAGCTAATTAATAATAATCAACATTTAAAAACTAAATTATTAACATTGATAATGTATAACTAATTAATTAGTTTAGTCAATGAATTAATAATATGTAAAAAAGAGGCAATAAAACTAAAAATTAATCAGAATTCCAGTGCTCTGGATAAAAATCTATTTGTAATTTGTTCAGATTTAATATTTGTTTTACAGAAAAATCTGTAAGAACCTCTACAATCTCTCCAAATAAAATATAAAGTCTCTTAATATAAGATACAATCTCTTGGCATAAGAAACAAAATCTCTTCAGGTTAATTCACTGTTGTTCTGAGCAAGGGCAAACCCCACAATCTTATTATTTACTTTCTTGGTAAACAGATTAGATCCATATTCAGCTATGGTGTTACATATGCATGTGACAACTGCTGGCATATTGCTCTGCCAGTGCTTAAGAACATTTCTTTACCAGTTAAACAATCTTTCCCGAAATAAACACATCTTTTCTGTTATCACAAGCTATAAAGCAGTTCAAGAGCCCTGAAATGATCTTTTCATTAGTTTGAGATGCTTAAGGCTCTCAGTAGTGAAACACCCCCAGTAAGCCTTAGGAGTCAGGAAGCGAATAAATCCTGCTCTCCCATTCCCTTGATGAGAATGCCTAATAAAAATGTAAACTAATTCTCTTGACTGCCACTATCCCATATCTACTGAATGAAATCTTCCTTTTCCTTACCATATATTTCTATAACTTTAAAGCTACAATATATTTATGGCTGTTTGAGATTACTCAGCCAATACCACAAGCTGGCACTAGTTTCTTAACTTCCCTCATTTTTTTCTCTTGGCTGAGGCCAGACAAAATCACCCGCCCTGTTAGTAAATCCATCCTCTTCAAGTCGATACTGTAATAACCTCAGCAAAGTCCATCCTCCATCAACAAAGCAATCACAAAGCCCTTAGCTTGCAATATTTCCTTGTTGAAAGTATACTTCAGTAAATTTGAATTATCTATTTGATTACGAACATTTATGGGTTTTTAAATTCAAATGAATATTAAATATACTTAAACTGTGCTTTCCTTCCTCTCTCTGTAAATGTCTCCTTGTCCTCCTAATGCAAACAAATACAGACAGTGCTTCTCCCCACAACATTTGTCACTGTTAGCAGCTGGGTGGACACTTCTGCCCCCTGTTCTACCTACACAGAGGTCCTTGATGAGCCCTTTTTCTGCATCTCCAGGGTCTCTGCAGGGAAGTAAGAGCTCAGGCAAGCAACAACCTGCCTGTCCAGCAACAAAAAGAAGACAGTGGAGAATATGGATATTTCATCTCATTTTTATGCCAGACCTGGAAGCCAACCAAGGATTCCAGCAAGAATCTGGAAGATTTGAAAAGTTGTATAAAACAAAATAATCCTGAAGCCTCCAACAAAAAGCCAGGTGTTATGAGAGAGATTCAAGAAACCCTGGGATGATGCACAAAAGCAAGTTGTCTGGAGATTGGGTCAAGAAAGAGCTGAAACAGGTGCTATTCTCACACGTGACCAGTAACTGCAGCTAACTGCAAAGCAGAGCCATGCCACCCACACCAGCCTTTTATCACTCTCTGGTCTAAAGCCGGATCCTGAGATGTGTTTCAAGGCAGAAGCACCACGGTGGAAGCTGCCAGAAAGAACATGAAGAGGATGAGACTGTTGGAGAGGTGGGCTGCCTTTCAACACACAGTGCTGGAAGCAAAAGCAGGTTCCTTTGGTCCTGATCAGCCATTTAAATTGCTGTCAAACCTTCTGCTAGGGAAGTGTTTCTCCAAGCTCACTCCTGAGGGCACACATCTTGCCAAGGACCAAACAGGGAGAAGGCTCCAATCTGCATTTCCCCTCTGCAGCAGACTGCTGCTCCTTGCAGCATGGTCAGCATGTGAAAAGAAGTGCTAGGCCGTCTGCTACCCATGGATACAGAGGACACGGCTGGACAAACTGATCTTCTAGGTGTGCTTTTCTCTTCTTTTTGTTGGGCGCTCTCCCTCCTACTACCTCAAATTTGCCAAATCACAGGTTCAGAATGGACTGGCAGGCACCCAAGCTTGTTCCTGGCTCTCACAGGTAAAACTGCCAAATGTACTTTCCCCGGAAACAATGATCCTCCCCCTCCTCGTCTCACACCTAGCAGGGCGAGTTTCCCCCTGGCCACAGAGAAGGCTTCAAGGCAGAGACAGACGGTGCTTGGGAGTGAGCTCTGTGAACATCAAGGGAAAGCAGGAACTGAGCACCATTAACTCCTTTGTGTGTTTGTACAATAGGAGTTAGACCACTTAGGAGACAGACACCTACTGTAAGGGGCCTAATGGATAATTAGGCAGAGGGCCCTGCCCTTCAAAGTCCCTCTTCTTTCAGCCTGTGCTCTAACCTTTAAATGAAAAACACACAGAAGAAGGGAACTAAGCATGTTTTGCCCATGTAATATAAGCAGGTCTGGTGGCATGCTGATATTTCCCTGTCTCCAAGGACAGGAGAGAAGCTGTCTTGCTGCTTCAACCTGCTGCTTCTGAGTTGATTCACACAGTGTATGAAAAAAATAAAGCCACAACACGGTGGGTCCAAACTGGGAGACAGGCAGAACATCTTATGCAAGTGTCATTACACCATTCTGCACACAAAATGTCCTGCACCAACCTCTCTGTACTTGCATGAGACTTGAGTGTTTCCTCCTGACAAACTCCAGCTTACCTTTCTGTTTTAAGTAATGATTTTTTTAATTTAAAAAAAAAAAAAAGTTTTACACAAGTATTTACATTTTCCTGGAGCACTAGAAGACACAAGGCAAAGGAAGAGCTCCTTCTGAGAAAACCCTCTGCCAGTCTCCCTGCTCCAGGATGATCCTGTTGTCTTCTCCACACAAGTGCAGGATGTGCAGGAAGTCCCTCTCAGGGGCACTGGCCACATTGCCTTTGCTGTGTTAACACATCTCCTCAGAGGATCCAGTGACAGTTCTGTACTGAAGAGCAGCCTGCAAGATGAAGTTAGGCCAGCTGGTGTTCCCTTACAGTATTCATGGCTCTGTGCAGATCTGCCTTTTGGCACTCTCTGTCAGGCCTGGCAGCTCACCTGTGCCTCCTGCTCCTTGCCTTCCTGCCAGCAGCACAGGAAGGGCAGCTCACTGCAGCACTGCCTCAGCCCTGCTCCTAATGCCAGCCACACCCCCCAGCTCACACAGGGAGAGCAGCTCCCAGAGCAGGCAGGAAATAAAGACACACCCCTGACAGATGCCCACTGCCTGCAAGTCTGGTCTATACTTTTCAAATATGCTCGCTGACACCACAGTGACCTCACCCTGCACAAGGGCTGAGGCCCTTCTCAGCTCCCAGCTTCTGGCACTTAACATGACTTTCTTCCATGTTCACAGAACAGACTCAACAAAGTCATCCAAACTGTTTGGATTTGAAAAAATAACTGAGATGAAATCACTGACAATCATAAAGATGTGTTTCAGGAACTGAGGACAAGTCAAAGTGGTTTTTTTTTATTATTGCAACTGATTAAAAGCCGACAGAGAAATTCCCATGTGTCACTGAAGTAAGACATCAGATCTACTTTATATAATTTCCTTCATTGCTGACTTTACACAGGGAAGCTCAGCCCTGTGCAGAGGAAGACAACTTCTGCAGTGATGGCAGCCATGTGTAACACAGATCCTCAAGTCTGCTTATCTCAACTAGTAAAAACTACATTTGCTTCCATTTGGCATTTTTCCCACCTTCCTGGAAATGCCATGGTTAAACAGTTGGGTTTTCTTCCAAAAAGTTGCGATTTAAAATAAACACACAGAGTTTTTTTAAGAAATGAGGCTTTAATCCTGATTTCAGTGATCACACAACTGCTAGAGAACAGCACTCGGCGCCCAAGCTCGGCAGACAGACACACAGAACAGAGGCAGCTGGGCAGCCACCTCCAGACACTGCCCATTCCTGCCTGGTGCCTGAAAGGGACTGATGATCTTCTGGGGTGAGACATCCTAACTCTCATCTCCTCCCACCACCACAGATATGCAGACATTTCCTATTCAAACACACAAGCTGCCAAGGAAGGGAGTGAATGAGGAGGATCTGCAACAGCAGGGTTATAACCTGTTCTTGTGACAGAAGAGGGAACCTCAGAAAGAAATCAACTCCTGATCTGACTATTTATTCCACCACCCATCCAGATTACAGCCCAAAGCATTCACAGTGTACTGTGAATTTGAGTCCCCTTTGGGTCATTTCCCATTTATGTGCACTGCTAATGAATTCAACAGCTGCAAATCAGGGAGGGGAAAAGGGGGTTTCAGACCTATGACTGCTTCATCTGGCCTACACCTGCATTTTTGGCGTATGTGCAAAGTGTACTTAATTGACTTCTACCTCCAAAAGTACAAAGTTCCTCTGTAAGGCACTCTGAAAGGGGTATGTGCTACCTCCCTGAGCAGAGCAGCAGCCTGAGCTCTGTTTCTTGATTATATCTGACCTGGAGGACATCGAGATAAGCTATCCAGATCTCTTTTTCAACCAAGCAGGACAACCATTAGCTATTGCAGATAAACTCTTCAGTGCAAAAACCATCCTTCTGGACATGTCTTTGTTAGGATTAGCACAACAGGGCCACTGAGAAGCATCCCAAGTAAGAAACCAAAAGTAAGCATCTGTAGTGTTGAGGAGGCCTGTACAAACAGACAGTGCACATGAACAAGAGCCCATGATGCCTTTCAACCCTCTTACTTACTGGGTAGTGCTAGGGCTTGCCCATCCTTCTCCCACATGTGAGCCCAGAGCCACTCCTGCCCTGAGCATTACACCCTTCAGCACTTACTGATGACAAAAGAAGGTGCAGTTTACACTTACTTTTACAGCTCCATTAAAAGGTGACCTGCAAATAAAAAAAAAAATCAAGCACATTTAGTATTATGTGCTGAATGCCCCCAGATAAACAGGATTAAATGAGCATTCAGTCCTCATGTAAAATTTCGATGAAAAGACTGGCACTGAATGTGTAGTTTCATTTTATGCTCATGAAACAGAGTCCTTCCAAACAGCAATGTTCTGAGTAGTTCCTCAAAACTACTGGCTCCACATTTCTGCCTCTCCCTGCTTGCAGACTGGGATGGAGGTATGGCAGAAATATTATCCCTCTGAATGGTGTATTTCTGAAACTACAAGAAAGCTGGCAAAGAGAGGGCAGAGCAGGCAGGCCCTAGTTCCCCTGCTTTCTCTCTCCTCACCCTGCTCAGGCACCAAAGCCTATGCTTTCCAAATGCATTGACCTGGCACTGGGGGATCAGATGTATTTGAAGATGAGGTTTTGAGGTTTAGTACAAATTTTAGCAGTGCATTGTGCAGCTACAGGTAGATCTTTTTCCTTGTAAAATAATGAACTCAATAGCTATTTCCCATTTGCAGTCACCATGCTGGTTTCCCCTTCTCTTTCTGTGTTTGGCCCTGCTTGACTGACTCCCCTCCCTCAGACTCAGCTCAGGAAAGTGTTTCTGCATGCACTCAAAACACGGTGCCTTCGATGGGAGACAAGCTCATGCTTCAGTACATTACTGGCTGGGGTGTGCAAATATATACCTTTCCCACCAGTGCTCTCTTGTACCAAATTTTGTACCTTTATTATCAATTACTTGGTATAAAGCGATGAAAAATAAGCTCGTAAGTGACTTGTTCACTTTATAGCTACTCACATTATTCTGACTTAAAAACATGGATATGTAAAAGAAGATTAAGGGTTTTCCTGCCCTGGTATTCTTACACCACTTCCCCAGCACACGTGAGGAGCTGTTAAGCATTGTGCTGCAGTTCTCACACAACCTTGCTCTCTCCCCAGATCTTATTTGACATTTCTCTGAAGTGAGGCTTTGCAAAGAGCTACCTTCACGTACAGAAATGCACTGCACAGGTTTCCAGAAAGTTGTTCAAATAAGGTCTAGCACCTAATTTTAAATCTCTTTTACAAACAGAAACTTTGGTGACCAACTTTCATCAAAAGCGTCTGGTACACACTTACTGCTTGCTGGCTTCTTAACTTGGCTTTTTTATTCCTCATTCTTCTGTGAAATGTGATACTGCTTTATAGGTGTCCAAACTATAAACCCTCAACATTATCCTAAAACTAAGATTCTACCATAAAGTCTTTAAAAATATTGTTTTGTAAATACAAGTGTTAAAACAACCAGAGGTCTGCACACTCCCTACATCTAAATGTATAATTACAGGCAAACTGATTGACATTATCTAGAAATATTATTTAAACTAAGAAACTAAACAAGTGAGTTATATCAATTCCTGTCAACAATAATTCTTTAATTTTTAGTAGACTGGTAAAGACAACTGCAATGGATTAAGAAAGAATTTAAAATAACTATAATGTCAAGCAGGAGATCTTTTAAATTAAAAGTGCTAGTGAACTAAGAAAAGGGAGTAGGTTATGCCAAATTCTCACAGTTTAAAAGAGGCAGGTGATGGAGCTGAACTGAAAGCACTGGACAAAAACTGCTTGGTTCACCATTTCTCCTTACCATCCTCCCTGAATAAATCCACCTACCTGACATCTTTTTGCTTTCAGTTAATACACTACTCATATGAAAGGCAGGTTTCCTCCAGCCTTGCCTGGGATAAAGCACACCAGAAAACCATGTGCAGGCACGGTCATGCCCCACGTGCAGGCACAGCAGTGTCATGTTAGTGCTGCTGCCAGAGCATGACTGACCACTGACAAAACAGAGGAAACCAGCCAGGAAGAAAAAAATGTGGCATGGTGTCTAAACCACAAAATAAACAACAGAATAAAAGCTCCAAACAACACTTTTGGGTTTTTCATGTTGTCTGTAATAACAGTGGACATCATACTTTAGGAAAAACATGTACCAGGAGCTTTCTATAAAGTAATACTGGCAGAGTTTTCATTGCTTGTCTGCTCTGGCATCCTCCAAGCAGTCCTGCTAATATTTCAGCATACCATTAAAAGAGGCTCATTATGTACATAGAGAACCCTGCATGATACAGCAGCACAAGCTCTGGCTGAGCCTCAGTCCCTCAGCACACGACTTCAAGCAGTGTTCAAGCAAGCCAAGGAAGAGCAGAACCACAGCAGAAACTCCAGCACACTCACTACTTGCTTAAGAATTGCAACAGGCAGAAGTAACGCTTCAGCTCAACGCCCTCTCTTGAACAATTAGAAGCATGACTGAAAAGGAAAAAAATACCTAAGACATACACACTGAAAGATCTAAATGTTTTAATTACTCTACAGATTTACATTAATTTCATCTATTTTCAGACTCTCAGCTGTTAGACTACTAGGCAACGCCATCTAGTGATGCTAGCAAAAAAAAGTCATGCTCCATTCTTTGTTGAAAAGAATCACCCTTGAAAAGGTTCACTCTTTCAAAGTTGTGGTTTTTGTGGAACCACAATATCAAGAGGAGCAAATATTTCAGTACCCATAAGCATTAACACAGAAAAAAAGATCTGAGCTATTTTAGTTATCCTGAAGTACTTTCCAGAACTGACAACACAGAAAGTGAGCTGGGTTAATCACATCACAATTTAAAAATGCACACAACGTGTAGTGTTGATATGATATCAGGATACAGTGCAAAGCCAAATAAATGACCTCCAGATTTGGAAAGACCTAGAGATATTATTTGTATGATAAAATAATTTACCTGAATTTTGAAGATTTCTGCTTGTATGTGTAAAATATCTGCTTGAAAAAATGAAAAGAAACCTCTGTGTGGGTTTAAACTTTTTTTTTTTGTGAAGTGGAACCAGTCAGTCATCTGCTGGTGATAGCTGTGAGCTGTAATTAGCTTCTGGTGGAAATTGCCAGCAGATGCAACTAAAAGTTTAAGTCAATTGGCTCTGCTTCCTCCTTACAAGAAAATTGGCATTTCAGGGCTGCATTCCAGCGTGATGGATCTTAGAAACCAAAGCTAATTTGACAAGAAAGGGAAGTGTCCCTTTTCCTGGTCTGCTTTAACCCTGCTGCATGTTCCTGCCAAGGATGTGTATTTTTTTTTTTCTGTTCTTTTGTTGGCTTTTTTGTGTTTTTTGTTTTGTTTTGTTTTTTTTTTTTAATCCCCAAAGAAAGTAGCTATGATTATACAAGAAATATTCTACTGAAGAAAGGACAGTATTTAGTCTCAATTATTGAAATTACAGCTGTGGAGATGGGAGAGGAAGAGGATGCAAAAAGTCAGTAATGGTGAACGAAGGCAGCATGTGAAACAGGACTTGGAACAGGAAGCACAGCAAGCTTAGGGACATGAAAAGCCATGCACAACCCTGAAGCACCAGTATTGCAGCTGGTCCACACTCAGTCTGAACCGTCGGCCTGTGACAGTTCTGCACTCTGGCTGCACCACACTGCGCCTTTCAATATTCCACAGCAAATGCAGCATGGGTATTTGCTCTCACCCTGCTTGCCACCAGTTTCCTGCATTTGATTAATATTTCATTATTTCAACATTCAGGCTTGATCAGCCTGTAGTGGTGTATGGGCTATGCATTCTTGTGACCTGTTGTGACCATGTCCTTCATATCTGTTGCTGAGTAGATTGTAAATGTCCAGCCATGATGAGCAATTGGCATCATTGTTTTGCCAGCTGGGCTTTGTACAAGCCTTGCTGGGATTTAACTTCCTAGTATCTAACTCCCAGGGGTATCTGAAGACCCCAGACCGTAAAGAAACTTCACTTCCTCTGAGCAACCATTAGTTTGCAATGACCACATCTCACACGTGTTTTTCAATGAGAGGGTATCTATTCATTGAGTGTTGGAACTTCTTTTCAGAAATAAAAGCTCCTTAACAAATCAAGTAAAAGTCTGCACCTCCATGTCAGTGGCACACAGGCACACCTGCCTTATCAAGCCAGGCAGCATGAAGAGAGGAAAGGTTTCTGCAGGCTGCCTTTCAGCACCCACTTTATCTGTATACTACAAAACTTAGTTGATGATGTCTTCAGACTCACCACGAAGTAGAGTGATTCACAATACGTAAAAAACTCACATGAAAAACCTACTAAATTCAGTACTTACACAAAAGCTTAATGGAACAATGAGGAGTTTTGTCAGGCAGAAACTCAAGCAAAGTGGCATTCTTTGACACTGGATAGACTGGTCACATTGTAAACCACAGGAATTATGCAGAGCTTGCTAAAAAAAAATGATACTAGTGACTGTTTTGATGCATTTCCTGAGGAGACATGCAGTGACAGCACAGCAGAACTGCCACAACCATTCTCACTCCAGCTGCCCCCTATATGTACAACTCTCTCCTACATACCTTTGAATGCTCATTTTGTAACAGGTCAGCTTCTCAAAAATATATGTTAAAAGGGGGTTATTTACCACAATTTTTCTAGCAGATTAACCAGAAAAAACATACATGCACATGCTGGACTATATTACCCTCACACAGTATTGTATTTTCCACAAGGTTTAAGAGCACTCTTTAATAATTTTATATCCTTTTAAACAAGTCCATTTTAATAATCAAACCTCTTCCAGTATGCTAGATGGCTTTAGCTAGATAGGATACTTTCCCCTCCAATTAAGAAGAAAAAAAATCCCGTAGATCCTACCTACAGGATAACTTGTTCTTTCTTCTCTTTTTTAAAGCTAATCCTTACTACTTAATTATAAATCTAGTGTTTTGTACAAAAATGGGATCTTTCTTAGGCGCTCTTCTGTTCTGTCTTCCTCTGAACTGAAAAGCTGTCTACCAAGACTTTTATCATGTCTTTCTTGTTAAATAGTTATTCTTCCTATTAAACAAGCAATGGAACAAATCCTGATTTCCTCTTAAAGCAGTGGAAACACAAAGTTTCTGCCAAAAAATCTACATAGCCAAGATTGTTAGCTAATGTACCTTCATTGCTCTTAAGGCTAAAGCATTTGCACCACATAGGAATCCATCCAGGAGCTGAAACTCTCAAGCTCTTCAGGCAAAAAATGAGCAAGATACTAATATCTGTACAAGGAGAGGCAGGCAAAACTGAACTCACTTAGCCCAAGGATTCCCTGCACAGCTAAGTGCTATGGAGTACTTAGCCCTCCAATATCCTGGTGTCACACTGAGTGGCTCCATCCCCCAGGTGGGGTGGCAGGACACACAGGCAGCCTGCCTTAGGAGTTTCCTGATGGAAAGCAGGTGGCTTTCCAAACCAAATGTGCTGTGTGCAAACAGCACTTGCACCATTTTCTGCCTCTATGAGATACCATTCACACAAACCCCAACATCACCTTCACCCAAAGTATCCATTTGGGCAGAAATATGGCTCACAGGCTTTGCTGTTCCTTTTGAGTACGCTTGCTCTTTTCTAAAGCCAGAACAAAGAGAATATTTGGCTTTTAAAACATCTTGGAAACTACAAATGAAAAATTGCATGACAAGTGTACAGCTTTAATTACATCTCTCAAGGGGATGAGATAGCATTTCTGCATCCCCATCTTGCCTTCTTTCTGCCCTGGAAATTTGTAAGATGACCGGAGGTACAAATGTTAATATTTGTAGGGGGAAAAATGACCTACATTACATTCCTAGCAGATCATGTAAATAACAGGATGTACAGTCTCACAGAATTAGTTCACATTTGAAACATTTTCAAAATATTGTTTTAGCTGAGTATAATAGACCACCATAAGATGTGACACACAGCAAACACAGGGCTGCAATTAAACAGCTGGCAAACAGCCAGAAAGAGATAAAGGCCCAGGCTGTCACTTGCTAGACAATATATATGGCTATTTTGGCAGCCAAAATGAATGTGATAATTGAGCCATGACACATTAAAAAGGCACACAATTTCCAAGGAAAGAGTTCCTGAGCACTAAACAGGGAGCATCTATAGTGTGCTTACAGCCAAGCACAGTTGAGTAATAACAAGACCGGACGGATGACAATTCAGCGGTGCCAAGCCAACCTTGTCTCATGCACTGCACCGCTGTTTGCACTGATTTACCACAGACACAGAAATACAGCAGTCAAGCCCATAGTGGCCTTCAGAAACAAAGGGAATTGAAGAGTGTGGGCACTGACTTGAAATGTTTCTCTGAATGTTTTTTATACTAATAAGGATTTTGTACAGTAGCAGTTCTATTTCCAGAAGTCACAGTGACTTGACTTCAACATCCAGAAAAGGCCTAATTTATATAATTCAGTTTTAAAATAAAAATACACGGTAACACATGAAGAGTAAGTAACTCTTCAAAAGCATACTTTTGCTATAAGGAAAAATGACTGCTTTGTTTAAGATATGAAGAACCCTAACACTGACACCAATAGCTGTTTGGAAGAAAAAGTGCAGGAGTTTTTTTAGTGTTTCACTGCATGTTTTATTAAATAACCTAAGGACACAACAAACAAACAAATGTAGCAAATGAAGACATGGTTTTAACACCCAACAGTTATATAAAGCTTCCTCTAAATGTACTCCGTCAAATTAACACGCTGTCATCAACTGCATTTCCTTCTTGAGTAAAGGACTTGAAAGCCTATACACAGGCAGCCCCCAGCCCATTCATTCACTACCTCCCACAAAGTGTAGGTTCTTCAAGATCTAAAATGATGCTCATAAAAAAGAAGGCTAAATTTAGGCTCTGTTACAGGAAAATCCCTATGAAGAGTTTACTTCCAGATCTTAGTCTAAACTTAACCACATTAGAGGTATATTCAAATAAAGAAATTGCATGTGTACCTTCCTCAATCAAAAAGTGCAGTGCATCAAGAGAGCTTACAGAAAGTGTAAGAACCCACTTGTAGATGCATTCATACCAGTGATATCTATAGCTCTCCATAGCATAAATACCAGTGAACCACAACTGACCTGAGGGATACTAGCAAAACTTCTGTAAATGATCCCCTGTACTAAGCATCAAAGAAACAGAGGAAAAACTTTTGAGACATTAAAATAGGGTCTCTTCAATGTAAATTAATTTCTCAAACAAAAGTATCAAAGTGCTCTAAAAAACCATTCAGATCTCCTCAGAAAGAACTCCCTAGCCACCTCAAATAACCAACACAGACTTCCAAATCCAACAATCAAACTGCATTGCCATATTGGGCCAAAATAAAAAATCAGAATCAATACTTGACTTTATACTAAAACAGTACAACTACAATAATTACATAATCTACTTTTACACAATTATCTTTAATGCCTGTGATAGTAACTTCATTAAGTGTGAGTAAAGGAAATGGAAAGGCTTAAAGATGAGGTCAGAACATGCACTTTTGGCTGCTTCCTCAGGAGATGCATCAAGTTTGTTATTCATGTCTAAGGAAGAGCAGACCCTTGAGAGTAGCTGCAGCGCCCAAAAGAAAAATGAAATAATGACATGCATTTTTCTGACCCACAAATTAGAAGAAGCATAAGGGAACAGCTGCAAGAATAAATTAGCTGACCCTCATCTGAAAATTTCGTACTATTGCATCCATAAATGGCATATTCTAATACTGAAATATATTAAAGAAGTATAGTCTTAATTTTTTTTTGTCCTCAGTACAGCAGTCCCACAGGCTGGGATGTTTAGTGGCAGCTGAAACAAGGCCAATTCATATTCCCTTTGGAAAAGCATTTAAACAAACACACAGTTTCCTGGAAAAGGCAAGAAAGGTGGGCTTTCTCTGACTCAGGGCCACAAAGTAGAAAAGCGGTAATTAAAAATGTAGACACAAAAGAGGAATGAAGAGAAATAAGTCCCAGTTATTTAGCATACTTCATATATTTGCCCCTTGCCCAAATATCCTACAAAATCTCAGTAAAAAAAGGGTTTTTTCATAGAACTCATAACCAGACTGATTGTGAACAGACAATTATGGAAAGAGTTTCATGGAATTAAATTGCAATCAAAAATGGATTTTTCTTATAGGTTAGGAGGAAGTAGGATAGCAAACTGGTTTAGGACAAGAAACAAACACACTTAAGTAGCTTTGAAGTACGAGAACCTTCAAGGACTGTGAATAAAACTGTGTCAGGCAGAAAAGACTGAGCAACTCAGAAGAAGAGGAAGTAACTCAGAACTGCCTACAAGAAGGCAGTTTTTTTACACCTACCAGGGAATCAGAGAGTGTTTCTCGTTATGGCTATGTTAACTCAAATCAACCTTTGGCCCCTAGTAATGAGCTGTAATTGCAAAAGAAAATTTGGAAATACAAGGAATTAAAGGAAAACTTTTTAATCTTCTCCTGCAGAGAGTAGTAGCTGTAAAAAAGTGTGTCCCAGTATAATGCAAGGCACTAATCCTCCCCATAAAGCAGAATTCCCTGGAGTAGATAATAACATTCTCTATGAAGTAAATCCTCTATTTATTTACACTCTGCCACAGTTTCCAAGTGTTTACCTCTATTCAGTAAGCTAAAAAATTACTCAGACTTATTTTTTCTTTATATTTAACATATAGAAGAATGGCAAAGCTCTGAGCACCTGGACCATAATTAAATCTATAATTTATACAGCAGCATGAAGACTATTACATAAATTAACTCTACCTGCCAGAAGAATTAATAATATCAGGAACAACTTACTGCAGAGTCCAAAAATGAGAATAGAAAGGGTTTATAGTAAAGCTTCTGTCTTTCAAACTTCCCCAAAGAAAATCTTTTTCCCCAAATTTCTATTCCAGTGGTGATCCAGACTCCACCATTAAAACTTTAGAGGCTAGGACAAAGCTCAGAGAAACGGCTGGCAGACTGAGAGGCACAGGGCCCATTAGTGCAGGCACTGGAGCTACAGGCAGGCTACAGCTGCACCACCAGCACCCTGGGCCCAGCACCGCTCCTCAGCAGGAGGAAGGGTGCCCTGGCTCACTGCTGCACTGCTGCCTCTGCTGCAGAACTGGGGTGCCCCAGGAACATGCTCACTCCTAACAGAGGTTTCAGCAGCATCACATGCAGCTGGTGCAATTTCATACTGCAGTTTATCCACCCACCTAAGACAGAACAGTGCAATGGGGTGTTCCTGCGTCCTGCTCTGCATCCAAACTGGATGAAAGCCAGGCTCTGGCTTGCACCTAGCTAAGAGACTGTAGCTACACACTCCAGCAGTGCCAGGATGACTCATGGTGCTTTGCACTCTGATGACTTTGAAGGAAACAGAGAGCTGCATATGGAAAGCACAAGCAGATGCAGCACAGCATCTCTCAGACACTCGTCAAGCATTCATTGCTTATGGCATCTACTGCAAAGCTAACCAGAACTGACCCCTCGGTCTGTGATCAATGACCAACTTCAGAAAAAGATCAACAGAATTACTTTCAGAAATAACATTCAGTGCACTGCATGGACTGCTCACTGCACAATTTAGCGTTGCCTTTTTTTTTTTTTTCTTTCATTCAGGCTTCAAAAGGCAATGGCTCTTTCAAAGTTAACAAATATGGAATTCTTCTGGGCATAAATGGATCTGGACTACGACCTTGGGCAACACAGTCTCTCATAATTACTTTTTCTTCAGACACTTTCAAGAAGCAGAAAACCCAAATGATATTTCTATTGGTGCATTTTTTTCAAACAGCACTCTTATCTCCCCACTTCCTGAACCCAGCTGCTATCACACTGGTGGGCATATGTCATCTTTACTGGAAACCTGCCCAGCCTGGATGATTATTATTTTAGCAGGGAGGTATCCAGCTTATCTCAGGTGTGGGGAGAGGTGTGTTCACAGTCATTCCTGTCTCCTTACTCGCATGTTTGAAAACAAAAAGAGAGTACAAGCACAGCTGAGTCTGACAATCCAGATAAGAGATTTTATTTATATTTATTTTTCCAAGGTCAGAATCTGGGAGTTAAGAAAAATTAAGCACATCAACTTGCATTCATCAGGAAAAAAACTCCAGAGTTATCAAAATCTCTCTTACAGCCCTGTCTGAATGAAAAGTAGGCAGTAGCCATCTACAGCAAAAATATCAAGCACAGCTTGCAGAGAAATTCAGAGGCAATGCAAACAGCATCAACAGCATCCAGAAGGATGAAAAGTCATTTCTCAGAGTAGTACAGCTCACATCCATCTCCATTTTCTCCATCCCCGACCCCACCTTCTCTAGTAAGGCACACTGGTCATTGTACAGGCATTTTGCCAGAATGCCCTTTATATCTGGGACAACCACATGGTGCTCAGCCTACAATAACTGTTTTAGTATCGAGAGCCACTACTGTTAGCTTGCCTTCTAACTGATATGAAATCACTTTGCTTCTTCTATTCCTAAAATAAAAAAACCCAAGCAGAAAACAAAGACTTTAAATATTGCTAGTCTGCAGTATTACTATGAAAAACAAACCAAACAAAACACTTTAAAGTAAAATGCTTTCACTGCATTTGTTTCCAGAGAACCTTGAAAGTAACTGACTTCTCCACATATGGATCTATTTAAGGTTTGCTACTCTGTATTATCAAACAAATCGCTGCTTTGTTTTGATGATGTCCCTTTCAGTTCAGGAACTTGTTTCTTTTTTTAAAAAAAACTAAGTTGTGGTGTGCTTGCTCTGGTATAACTAAGTACACCACCTGGAATTCTGGCCTATAAAAAAAAAAAGGAAGAAGCAAACTACACTCAAAATACACAGCAGCCAGGTTGCTACTGCAACTCTTCATACTACTCCAGTTATCCATCACTCTGTGGAAGAAGGGGAAGGTGGAGATAGGCACTACCTGGCTGTATAAAACTTGTATGGGTACATATGAAATTTCTACTCCAGACAATAAACACTTTTTCAGCCATGGATTGTGCTTCAAATTGTTTATCATGCGAAGACCACCCTCCCACATTAATGTTTAATCATGATTGTAGAATTTTAGGTTCTATAGTATTTCTACCTTTTGCATAAGAACATATATCACTTGAGCAATGCTTAATGTGCAGTAGGCTGTGCTGTGTAACTTAGATCACTTAGATTTGCTTCTATGTGATATAGATTAAGAGTATTCGGTGCAAGTTGATTTTAGTCTCTCAAGACCTCTCTTTGCATTAGCTTTATAGAAATCAAACCAAAACTCATTATTTCCCTTCCACACCCAAAGCTCTGAACAGAAAACCAGGTATTTGTATAAGGATGTTGGTTCTTTGGGCCCTCAGGGTGTCTGTAGAGGGAGATGCTGCTAAATCTGTAATGGCCAACTACAGCATCTGCCATTGATATTAATGAAGCAGATACAGATATGCCCTAGGTTTCTATGAACAAGTTAGGACAGGCACTGATGCACAATGACAACACCAAGCTCTGTGTCAGCTAACCATCCCTGCACCACTTCACTCATCCCTCGGATCCTCCAGCCTGGATGAAGTCTTTGATGTTAGGATAACAGGGAGAAAGACAGACAGAAGCTAAAGTATTAGCAAACCCCTTAGTCAGAAAAGGTTTATTTGGGGACGAACCTTCCCAGTCTGCCACAATAGCAGCCTTCACAGCAAGAACCACCATCAGCTGAACATCTTTCCTATTGCATAGCTACTGATCTATTGAAACACTTTCCACACTCTAAATCCATTTACAGCATAAATGCTTTACTGAAATTGCAAATAGCAAACAAAAATAGCTTTATGCTTGTTATCTTCCCTTACAGAAAAGAGAGCACCCATGTTTCCATTTGTCCAATGAAATCTGACCAGCTGATGCTCTACTGATTCACCCTATCCCATTTTGGTGATTTTCCATGTCTAGGCTTCAGAGTGAAGTGATAACCTTAGTTCAAACCTAAACCACCTCACTGCAACTTCTTGAGCTCAACAAACTGAGCCAGCACTGACTGAACCCTTGGCTTTCTGCAGCACCTGTACTGCTAAGCCAGGCACAGGGTAGCCTGAGTGCTGGGCACAGCAACCTTTGCTCAAGCTATTTTAAACAAGTTCCCAAAAGGCAGGCTGGCTCTGCACTGAATGAGAGCCTTCATTTTCTTACTGATTTCCAGCCCTGCCACTGAAGCTACATGAAGGGTTTCTGGCAAGGGAGGAAGTCACCTCCAAGACAATTCTTTGTGAATCCCTGAGGCTGGCCTTCAGCTTTGTCGTCTGTTCTCTGACTTTGCTGGCTACCTTCCCAGCTCCTGCACCCTTCTGCATGCTTCAGAGAGGAACTACTCAAGTTTATAGCAGCATTAACTCATCAGCTGGAAACCTGCCAGGCTGCTTACATTTTCACTACAATCATCTGAGCTCTGATTCCAGAGGGTGCTTTGAGACAGGATCCATGGTCACGGACAGCACTACACAACTGCTTTCTGATGTGCTTGATCCATTTGGGGTGCTGGGAAAGATGCATTAGTGCTTGCACAGCTACTGCAAACTGCCTCTGTGTAAGGACAAAAATGCCCCTTGCTTTTGTTTAGCTCAGCATTGGAGATGCTCATGTGCCTGTGGAACAAACAGAGAGAACCCAAACACAGCGTATGAAGTATCAAAAATCAAGGTCTACTGCAGATCTACTGTGCTATTTGTTTCTCCCAAAGGTGACGCGTTTCTGGAGAACTGAGGACATGTGCCTCGTTTATTTCTAATTAGCAGAAGGTCACAACTTTGTGCAATTAAAGTAGGATTAGGTAACAATTGGGGGGGGCAGAAGGACAGAGTAGAATAATAAATCAGCAGAAAAAAAAAATCACAGGACATTTGCTTTTTTTGACTAACAACAGCACAAAATCTGTGCACTTCTAGTGACTTTTAAAATAATTGTTGCTGCTGCTTGGAATCACAGAACCTGTATATCTTCCAGGATGATTATACTAAAACCCTGACTAAATTACAGTTTTTAAATGAAGCAAAAATCGCTTCCCCACAAGCTTTCTTTTAGCATTATAATTTAAATCCAGTATAAATGCTACTTTGGGCAAACTGGTCTTTAAGAGGTCACTTAGTCCATTTCCTGCTTGAAGTAGAAACAACTGTATCTACAATGCTCCTGTCAGTCCTTTGTTTCTTGAAGACCTCTGGCAATGCAGACCCACCACCTTTTGCATGCTGTCTTTATGTCCAGGTACTCCTACATTGATATTAGGTCTTCATTATGGTAATTGAAGTTGCTTTTCATAACTACCAACTCTGGACTAGCAACACTTCCTTTATTTCCTTTGCAGCAACTTCCTTCTATATCTGAAGATCTTTTCCTTTTTTTCCTTCTTCCTTCAAAGCACACAATCCTCAAAGTGGCTACACCTGTTGTGAAGAACTGCTCCTCATCCAGTCTTTTTTTTCCCCACGGATTTGTGCAGCTGATTATGCCTACTAAAGCAGTTCTCATTATTAAATTACACAATATTTTTAAGGTCACTTGCTACATTTGCCCCCATCACTTAGCATTCTAGTCCTGTACTCCAATGTGCCACAACCCTTTCATCCCCACTGTTAACTCCAAATGCAGTATTTATATGCTCTAGGCCAGTATCCTCATCAATAAGGAAAACATCAGTTACTAGGGACTGTCAGATGGTCCTCTACAGATTCTTCCAACCTGAAAGTGACTCACTGCTAACTACAGGTCACTTTGCTATTTAATAAAAAAAAAATCTTATCCTTCCATTGTTCCTGAAGGTGATGCTTACAATGGTAGTTTAATAATTGTCAACTAAACTTGTATCTGAGTTCCTAAAAGTCTGGCCAGTCTGTTTTACTGTAAGTGCTATAAAATTAACAACTGCTCCAGCCACAGTGCTGAACTACGTAACACTATAGTGCACTCTCTGCAGAGGGAAAATTAATCCACATTAATGCAAGCAGGCTAGGACTCATTTTTCACCAGCAGTTACTGGCTTAAAGTAAGGCATCAATATAAAGAACAGCACAGTTCCTGGATAGCTTAATGGTACACATGCCCCTGTCTGAGATGGCAGCTGGATATTCCTCCTCCTGCCTACCCAGCCCTGAACTCAGAAAATATGCTCAAGGTATTTTCCATGATCTGCGTATTACCTGTCTCCAAATGTTCCACATCTATGCAAACCTGAGTTACACCAGCTCCAGGAAACTCTTCCACTCATCAGTTTTATAGGAATTGGGTAATTTTACATAAAGGGTTTGATGCTGTTTAGCTGATCCTCTTGTATTTGCACTTTGTTACATCGAATTTGAAGTCGGTGTCCCAAGTCTATAATAGTAAAGAAACTGATACACAGAAACAAGCCAGTCTGAGGGGGAAGCATTCAGTGCTAGGACCTTGCCACACATACTATTGATCACAAACTAAGTATGACAGGGTGGCAGGGGTGAGAAATGCAGTTTGAGCATAAAAAGAAGGGAAAAAAAAACATATACATGGCATATTTTAGTCAGTTTTATCACAGAGCCTGAAGGGCCTTTGTACCAATATAAAAATCCAAAAAGCAAATTTGTCCTTAACTCTAAGACCCATTACTTGGCATTTTTCACAAATTTTTTGCACAGTACCTAAAGAATTGTTTAAAAAACTGGTCAAGCTTTTCTATTGTTTCCAGATAAAACTTATGACATAATGGACATCAGTTCTTTAACACCAATAGCTGAATGAAAATGTGTCTGAATTATTTCTCTAACTTTGAAGTAGATAGACAAACATTAATTTTATTTTTATTTTCATTCTGACAGTATTGAAAACTAGCGAAGTGTCTACATAATCTTTGGACTAACACACAGATTACAGAGCAGTTAGGACAGCACTGCAGACACTGCTCACACAAGAGTCAAACCTGCAAATCTGCAGGCATGAAAACTTACTCCCATGAGTAGATATGTTGATTTGTGTTGCATAACCCTCTCTTAATTATGCCACTGAGAATACTTGCATGAGAAATTCACTATGTGGGGGCTGATAAAAAAACCTTAGTTTATAGCTTGCAGGAGGTCAATACTAGCAGAGGGGGAAAAAACTGTCATCTGGTCTCAACTGAAAAAAAAGTAATTTAAATACTCTCACAATTCAAAACGTTCACAAGTTACACAATCCTTCACTAGTGCATTTTTTAAATGAAAGTATATGAATAACAGTGCAGTCTGGCTCTACTTAACATTTAAATATTTCACTGGAATGCCTTTCTAAATTTGCATTATCCCTCTTTCTTAAGCATTTTCACTCACCAGCAAATAAGGCAAAAGCCACTCTGTAACATAAAGGTTGCTTCTACAACTGGACAGAAGTCTACTACCAGACTTCTGATTGCTGGGCTAAATTACACCACTCTTTCCTACTCTGACCTGGACTATAGCCTTCTGGTTAGAAAAAAGGAAGAAAGGAGAAGGGAAGAAAATGCTTAGGAGAAATAATTCTAGATAAATTAGATATGGGCAATACTAACAAGTAAAACTTCAATATTCATTTGAGAGTTACTTCAAGCATGTTTGTAGAGGAGCCATGAACCCTCTTCATAGTATTTTTTCTAACTGTAAACTTCTGCATAGGGAAGGAAGTATTAGAAATAATCTTGTGGGTTGTATTTTTGAAACCACTCTGTAAACTTCAGCTTTCTTTTAATGTAGAATGTATTTATTGCACTTAGTGGTGACAAAGTGCTGGGCAGGGAGAGACAATAAAAAGCATAATGTGTCACAAGATACATTATCAAGTAGAGTTTGGGTGATTTTTTAGGATTTTGCTCATTCAGCTTCAGCACAAGCATTTGGGGACATTCTTAAACATAAATATCTCTTACACATCTTGATCAACTGCTCTTTCTATAGAGAACAATTTAGTGCTCACAACTGGGTTTTCACTGCAGAGGTGTAAGACAGAAAAATTGACAATTTTTTTTTTCTCACTGGGATTCAGTATTTAATACTATGAAAACATTTGCCCAACAAGAAATTAACAGAATAAACACAAAACTGGGGGACTCAGACCAATCTGAAAAGTCAACAGCTTGAGTGGAAGAAAAAAATGTACATGTGAAGATGGGCACACACTTTTGCTACTGTATAAAGGCCTGCTATTTGACTGCATATATTCTTTCTCCTCCTGATTTCATAAAGGGAACAGAATGCCTGGCTTTGACACACGGGAGATGGAAACTTACTACATCTGAAAGACAAAAGAATGGATTGGCTTATTCATATCCTGGTGTGTGTGGCAAAAAGCTTTGTGTGAACAATGCCTTCTGTGAGAGGAGAGAGGAAAAACCCAGCAGAGTTCATTTGAATCACCTATTTAAACCATTTAAGCAAACTTGGATGGTTTTTTTCCTTTTTTTTTTTTCCCTCCCTGCGGAGCATTACAGAGTAATCACATGAATCTGCTTCACTTTCTGACTGGAGTAGTCATGTCCGTGGCAGAACCGGAGCAAACCACAGCTGTGCAGTAACATCTTCAACAGGCACAACTGTTTGCAGAGTAAACATTTGCTTACAGCCTTACTGCAGACAGAGCATGTTAACAAAAGGAATGCTTCTACAAGCTTAGCTGCAGCACCTTCCTCACAACATGAAGCTGCATTAGCTCAAATCCAGCGCTACCTCTGCACGTGGATGAGCCTGCACCACCAGCACAATTTTTCATTGCTCCTCATTGTTTCAGGCAGCTCAACTGAAAGAGCTTAAATTGCTGGTCTGAGGAATAGCTTCACAACATTGCTTTAAACACATACTGCAGTGCTCCCACACTGATGGAATAACAAGCACAGTCCAACAGTCACAAACATCTGGATGCATGGGTCCATAACCAAAGCAGTAATAGCGCTCGCCTGCCAGGGTTTTGCAAGCATTCTTCTTTGTGTCAAACTCCAGATCTCGGCCTTGGCAACACTGCAGGATGGAATTAGCCCAAGATGTGGCAGTAATGAAACGGACAAATGCAGCTCTTAGGAAGCAGAAAAATCCTGTATTAAAACAAACTCCTTACACATCTTCCTTCCATTTGTTCTTAGTCCACATACTTTGGAGTTATTTTAAAATACATAATTTCAAAATTAACTACTCATAAAATATCAACCTATTTGCAAGTCTAGGAGAGGCTACAAACAGCAAAATCATCAACTGCCACTTTTTGTAATACTGCTCAAATCACATTAGTATGTATTAGCATACAAGGCCTGAAAATAAATAGGAATCAATATTGTAATCCCTATTAAGGAAAATCTTTCCAATAGTCCTATAAGGTCAGGCACTCACTGGCTAGAGGATGAGACAGAGCAGGGAGCCTTCGGGGTGATCCAAGCAGCTCTCCCTTAGCAGTAAGTCCCATTTCCCAGCAGCTACAAAGAAAGCAAGTTGTTTCTCTGACCAGTGCTCCAAGGCATGTGTTTTGCCTGGCCTTTCCACTTTACGTCTTTTTTTTATCCACTTGCTTTCAAATATCTGATTAGTAAAGAGAAGATATTAAAGCCAATTTACAGCACAGGATATAAAAGACATTCGCCTGCTTGCCTGGGAAAGATGCACTATTTCAACTCACCACTTTTTAAACCACATGAATTAAGCTCCAAGTGGATACACTGAATTTGGTGTTTGCATTCATTTCCTGCAAAGTTTACACTAAAGTGGATTTGTTGTAATATGGGCTGTAAACTATAAACTAAGCTGACATGAGTGTTATTAAATAGAACTTCAAAAACATTTCCACAAAGAAGAACAATATTTAATTTAGGAATGGAAAGGAGGAAGAATGAGCAAAGAAAACTGGGAATACACATTTTTGCTATTGCAGATCAGCAGGGCAGCCAGGAACAGCTAAAGGAAGCTGCTATAAATCACAGTACCCCTGGGAACAGCCCCACTTGTGCCAGCCCTAAAATCCAGGAAATACAATGAGAGCTGGAGACGCAGTGCCGTGCTCCACCTGAGCTGCAGCCTCCAAGCTGGGCAGGTCTCAACAGCAGCCTCAGACAAAACCTCAACTACAGAGCAGTGACTTCAGATCTAAACAGTTTTATGCTATGAGCTGAAAATAGTTATTCCAGATATGTCAAACTTATTTAAGAGCATCTCTGCAGCCCAGATTTACCATGCACTACGTGCGAAATCTTTGCAGCATTTACCTGCGAGTCTGTAACAGTGGGGCTTGGCACACTTCCACACCTTGAAGTATGTATAAGTGCTTGGCCATGGCTTGAAACTGAGCTGCCTAGGAGTAATAGGGCCAAGATCTTTTTAGCTTTGCTTTATGCTATTAAAAGCACAAAAGAAATTAAATACAGTACACTGCATCAAGTAGCACAGCTTTGAGTTAAGATTGAAAAAGGAAGAAAAAATGGAATCAGATACCTGTCCTCAGTTTACCTATGTGTCCTAGTGTTATGGTCTATGTTGGACAGTAATTGATTTGTTTCAGGCTTTTCTGTTGAACGGGAGAAAACATGAGTGGAAAGCAACACTTAGTTTTTCTCCAAGATTTGTAGTGGTTTAGGACTGAACTTAATTTTATTGCTTTTGATGCTTTATCTTTCTTGAAAATCACACCAAAATCACAGGAATTTAGTACTACTGCATGTCAAGGAGAAAGCTATCAGCATGAAGATATTAAGTTTTATAGCTGGTACCCCCGAGATGCAGCTCATATTCACTGCTCACAAACATGACAGCATGATACATGACAACATGATTTTTTCAACAGTTCATTGTCCAATTAACAGAATCAGAAATCAATCCTTTCTGTTGAGACAGGCAAGCGAAAAACTACTGTTTAGTCAGTTTTACTGTGCCTGTCATTCTGCTATCCCAGTGCCTAAAATAGAAGTCAGTGTGCAGCCCAGCCCTGCTCAGCATACCCAGGAACACGCTTTCTTGGGGCTCTGGCATTTTATAAAGCAGATGTTACAGCAATAGATGTGACTGCAGGAAAAACAACTGCTGGTGAAATCTACACCTCTTTTGCATGAGAATCACAGTGCAGCCAGTCGGTGTCATTTTAAAGTAGATAAATCAACCTCGAGTCACTCCTATGAGGTGACTCTGGGCAGTTGCATTGGCAGGTGAGAAGGGGCCGCAGATATCAGTGTTTAGCATGGTATGAGAGAGCTTAACATATTTGTACTTTAGTATTTGTATTGTATCCTGTTAAAGTAACATTTAACATTTCATATGTGCCATTACTGCATTTTTAAAATTGCTAATTTTTCATTACTTATGTAAGTGAGTAAGCAGGACTATCAGCATCCAGTTGTATTCTTGTGAAGCTTGCAATAATGCAGACTGCAAACGATAAGATAGTGCTCTAGAACACGAAAAGAAACAACTGTGCATGAAAAACTGCTTTTGGGAGAACTTAGACACCAGGTTTTTATTTTTAAAGCACTTGCACACTTTTAAATGTTTAGGGGTTTTTTTTACAAATTCTTTTTCTTTCACAAGAAATGCAGTAAGTAGCACTCTGCTGCTTGTTGCATGATGAGCAGTGCAGAGGTCTCATCAGCCTTTTGTTTGTCTGTACCCTAATCTGTGCTACTACACCTTGTAAGAAAGTAAAAGTGTCAACTGTTTCTGCACATAACACACAGCTGCATTTTCTTCTTGATACCAGAACGGCTCCTTCTAACAAGTCAGTTTCAATGAAACAGTAAATACTTTGGGCACTGAAACTCTGCTCAAACTGTTTATCATGAAAACTCAGATTTCCTGTTACAGAAGCTTGTTGTAGATTTTTCTGGTTTTATTTTGCAAAAGGTAAAAAAGCACTTATAAAGTTGTTACTGAGTAAATCCACTAAATTCTTCTTAAAAATACCTATGGGAACAGAAGCATTGACTTTCTCACTGGCAAAAAAACCCTTTTTTTTCTATTCCCTGTAGGAAAGAAACTTGAATAATTTTAGACACACTGCGGGGTTTTCATCATTCTCAACATCATCCCTGTGCATCTGGCTGTACCGGCTCACAAGCAAAATGCTCTGCAATACTCTTGTGCTAATATGAGAGGAATAAGCTTTGCCAGGGAGCCAAGTATCAGACAGTGCTGCAGACTGTGAAAGCTTCTCTTTCTAAAAGCTGTAACTTGCTGTACCCGAAACTGCTACAATTATCTTTTTGGCAACTGTAAGCAAACCATCAGGGTTCTATTTCATTTAAATACTTTCTTTTCTGCCATGCCCCTTTGATGGTCCAAATATAAAGTGCAGGACCAACACAGAACTAGAGCCCAATATTTAAAGTTATCTAAAGCAGTTATTTAAAACCAAACCAAACCCATCTTCCCACAAAAAAAAAAAAAAAAAAACAAAAAAACCAAACGAATAAAAAAAAAAAACAACAAAAAACTCAAACCAAAACAAAACAAAACCAAACCACAAAAAACACAAACACCAAACCCTAAACAAACAGAGCCACTGACCCTACATGCAAATACATCAGACTGCCACAGGCAATCTACAGCACAGTCCTCAGGACAAGATGCCTTCACCACAAATTCAATAAAACTCTGCTCTGGTTTAGCCCCTGCACTCATAGATTAGTGAGACAGAGGAACAGCTCATATTTTATCAAATTCACAAAACACCCCATCAACCCACTCAAAAGCCAAACAATTCCAACACACAATCAGAAAGCATCTTCAGCAAATTTTTAAAAATATGTACATGGCTCACTGTTACATGAGTTATTAAGATACCTTCCAGACAGAAATCCTATGGAGATGCCTCAAATGAAAGCAACATTATTTAAAGCTAGCTTTACTGCAAATCTGAACACCGGATGCTCACAGCTAATAAGAATTGTTATGCATCCTTTAAACAAAAGTAAAACATGCCAAAAGATTTAAAGAAATCAAACTGTGCTACTATCTAACTTTCCTACAGATCAAGTGCTTCAATTCCAAAACATCACTTTAAAACTAAATCACTCAGTCTCCCGTGCTTAAAATTTCATTTTTCTAAAACCAAACAGAAGTGCCTCCCAAGCTGAGAACTTCCTTAAGAATATTCTTTATCAAGAGATTACAACTTTGACCAACAGACACATGAATTTAGAGGCAATAATTCAGTTTATCAGTTAAACAACATACTAAGAGAAAGCATATAAAAATCACATACAGTTCTTTACTTCAGAATGAAAAGATCACTCCAGAAACTCAGCACTCAAAAAGCCAGTTCAAACTACATGCAGACATTAAGTTGAAAGATTCAGCATATTTTGACATTCATATAATTAATGTTTCACAAAGGCAGTGACCAGCTATGAACAACAAACTGAACAGATTTCACTGTGTACATCAATCACTAATGACTACACCTCCAACATGCAGACAAAATACCAAACTTCAGTTTCAACATTTTGTATGCTTATTCAATTCACAGTATGCAATTTCTGTCTAACAGTCACCCGTAGTAAACGCTAAGTTTGCCTTTTGTTAACCTGAGTACGTTAATTTCCTACCACCGACCACAATTTAAGAAGCCATTACATACCTGCAGTTAGGAGGAGGATCAAGGGTTATTTCAGCTAGCTCCTTCTGGATTCTGTTGGTGAAATGAGAACAGACACAAAGCATTTGAGATAGTCTATAGAATAAATCAGGGAATTACACTGCCCTCTACCACCATGCAGTTAAATGCAAGATTGGCTTTGCCTTCAGTAATGCTAACATGGCTGCTTCCTCTTTGTTCTCAGAGGCATAACCCAAATCCCACAGCTGAGAAACTTTGCAGCTTTTTTCCTGCTCCATGCTGTATGTAAACAGAACACTTACAGCTGAGCTGGGTAGAAATTTCCCACAACTATTCAGAAAAGTAACTCTTTTTCACATCCGAGCACTTTTTACCAGGGAGATTTTCTTTTCAAGCTAATATGCAAATGAGGCGGGGGTGGGGGGGAGCCTGCACAGGCAGATGTGACAATGACTTTAAACCAGAGCTACAGGACCTGTGACTGAGGCTCGAGTGAACCGTGCTGGCAGCAGACACAGTCTTTTCACAATATTTTACCTATTACTTTGCGGTGTGTTTAAAAAGTGTTTTTGCAGATCTGCCAGGCTGTCTCTGTTATGGAATAATCTCTCTGGATCAACTTTGTTTCTCTCCATACCTTCTGCTGCCTTGCCTCCTGCAACCTTATACAGTAGCTGTATTTATGTGATAAAAAATGATACAATAACTTGAAATAATCTGTGCATAACTTTACTCTATTACAAACATTCACAAGGAGTTAAGATTTGAAAAATGAGTACAGAAAACTTCCTGTCAATTTAAGTTTATTTAAGTACGTAAGAGGTGCAATTTCAAAATACACATGGTTAACTCCTCTTAAAAAATTAAGACTTCTCATAAGAGCAATACTGTGAATTTCATGCAAATAGCAGGCCTTAAAAGGTGAGCTAACAGAAACTGCTCTGGATGTCCTTGCATTAACACCACTTGCATTAACATTAAATAAGTTCAGTATGCCTACTGAATTATGTGAGATGCATGGAATTACACTTGCAACAATTAAATGAAATAAAGACAATATGGGAAAATTCAATGTCAAAACCCTGTATCTTAGGCTTGTCAAATAAAAGACAAGTAACAACAAATTACAAGTGCTGCACAGTAGTTGCAAAACTTTTTTCTCTTTAGCCAGTCCTATTTCAAAGGGTTTCTTTAACAAGCTCAAAAGTCATCAAAGGCATGCAGCCATTCTCTGCAACAATTTTAACATATTTCAAAAAGAATTTACTAAGTTTAAGTCCAATACAAAATTACTAAAGTGCTCATAAAAGTCAGAACTACAATAGTTACGCTGAATAAGCAAAATTTGAAGCTAACTACAGCTATTTTTCAACTCTTCTTGCTACTGGATACTTGTAAATGTTTTCAAAGAAAAGCAACTCCAAGGAAAGGACTGGAAAGTTATGTTTCATCTCCAAAGACAGCCGGAATTAAAGAATTTAAAGTTTGAGTATTTCACACAGCTGATCTTTGAGAAAATTACCAGAGTAATTCCTGAGAGCCCAGCTGCCAATAAACTTATATGCAAATGAAAGTGCAACCAATATAACTAAACGAGGTTTCTGAAGATTCTTATATTTAAAGGCAGAGGCTACCTGTAGAATGTCACAGGTTTAAATCCACAGCTCCTAAGGGAGAAAACTCACCTAAGTTTCTCCCAGGAGAATGGCAGAATGAACCCATTCCTTCAAGGTGTGTAAGGCTCTCCTGTGCATCATCATGAAAAGCTCTCATAAGGCCCAGAGAAGCCACTGGGGTTTTATGACTTCTTTAATTAGACAGCATTGCCTGTCATCAGTCTACCAACCATAATAAAATATTCCAGGAGGACTCCACCCTATACCAATCAGGCATGGAAACCTAACTCAGAAAAAAGCACCAAAGATCTCTCACACATTTTTGAAAATACAAAATGTACCTAGGTGCCCCCCTCCCAGTCACCCTGTAAGTCACCAAGTTCTGCACCAACTCTTCAAAAGACATAGCACTATTCTGTTTAACTGCTACCCCAACAAGACTTAGATTAATTAAAACACTGCTTAGCAGGCTCCTGTCAACTACCAAAGCTGATAGTACATTCCCTTCCACACAGCTTTACAAGAAGAATGCCTCTGCCCTGACAAGCGCAGTGCAAGTACTGTGACTCCAACTATGTGCAAAAATACTGCAGGACGTTTCACGCCCTCCTTTACCTTTTTGCACTAGTAGATAGTTTAGCAGTAGTTTTGCTGGATAGTTTGGTGTTCTTCTTCTGCTGAGTGGCAGAGGGCTTTCGTTCTTCTTGCTCTTCAGGTTCAGGTGCAGGCGGATCCCTCTGATCGGCATCTGAACTACCACTGCTGGTACTTGGACTTTCATCGTCTGACCTCTGCCTATCACTGGACATCGTGGGGAACTTTTTGGGGAAAGAAAAGAGACAGAATTAATACACAAGGAAGGACTCTCTCTTGTCATTCCCCAAGTTCCGCTGACCTCTGCCTACCATTGGACATCATGCGGAACTTTTTTTGGGAAGAAAAGAGGCAGAGTTCATACAACAGGCAGGACTCTCTCTTGGTATTCCCCAAGTCCCAGAAAACTTTGAATAGGTGACAAGTCAGTTTCAGTGAGAAATTAATCAAAATATACTTCTTTGTCTCATACACAAGGGCTGGAGTTTGACAGCTACAAAGCAATATTTACACTTCTGAAAATACAGATATTTCCAATTTTTAAACCCACTCACATTTTTTTTCATACTTTAAACAATATGCCAATTGTCGACTTTGTTTAAGGCATGAGACAGATTTAGCAGAGTACTTAGGCAATGAGCATTAATAACTTATGACACACTGTAAATAACAGACCTCACTGAAAATGTTTTTTAAAAAGTCACTAATAACCCGTAAATATTTACACTGGGACAGAGCATTTTATTGGGTCCAGATCCCCCACTCTTCCCCTCTCTCCGAGAAAATACACTGCCAGTTACACTTGGGTTGATTTCAGATGGAAATGTACACTTGCTCTGAGCATTTAAAGGGCTGGCACGCGGGGGAACGAGGTCTGGTTTTTTATCGGTGGTAGGGCTTTTTTTGGTAAGGGGAAAAGCCCCGCGACGCATTTAAAGCCACTGGGGTAGCAGCAGCTCCGGTTATTTACATGGCCAGCAGCGAGAACTGCATTTGGCCACCACAGAGCTGCCGGAGGGGGAAGAAGCATAATTCAAACTGCACCTTCTGCACGGCTCTCCCCGCAGCTCCGCCAGGCAGACCGACATTTTTCCGCCGATCGGGAAGGCGGGGGGGCGGGGGGGAGAAGGAGGGGGCTGCCCCGGCGGCCGGGGGGGCCCGAGGAGGAGCGGCGGGAGCTGCGGCAGGGCTGGATCCGGGCGGCCGCCCGGCCGCGCTTTGTGGGGAGCGCCAGCCCGCCTCGGCTCGCCTCGGCTCGGCGGGCGGCGGCGGCTCGCCCGGCCCCGCTCCGCACCGTGCGTGTGCACCAAGTGAGGCGTGAACTCGGGCCGGCCCCGCGTCCCCGGCCGCCGCCAGGCAGCGAGCGCCGAAAACAAGAACAAAGCTCCTCTACCAGCCCCCCCGCCTCCTCCCCGCCTCCCCCCACCGCGCTCGCCCAGCCGCCGCGGCGGCCGCCTCGCCCGCCGCTCCCTTACCTTCGCCGGCGTCCTGTCCCGATGCTGGGTCGGAGGGGCGGGATGGCGGGGGGCCGGGCCGGGCCCGCGGCGCCCGAGGAGGGGACGGAGGCGGCCGGGGGGCTCTACGGCGGCGGCGGCGGCTCTGTGGCCGGGCAGTGTGGAACATTGAGAGCCGGAGCAGGGGGGGACGGGGGGAGGCGCGGTGCGGCCCCGCGGCCGGCGGGTGGCGCTGGCGGGCCCCGCTCTGCGGCGCGGGCTCCCGCGGCGGGCCGGGGGGCCGGGGCGGGGGGCGGCGGGCGCGCGCGGCGGAGCGGAGGCGGGGAGGGGGCCCGGCCGCCCCCCGGGCTCTCCCCGCCCCGCCCGGGCTCCCCCGCCCGCCCGCGGCCGCCGGCGGAGCTCCCGGCGAGCGGGGGAGGGGAGAGGGGGCGCTCGCTCCCGTCTGCCGGCCGCCGGGGTGCGCGCAGGCGCGCTCCCGCCGCGGCCGGGGGCGCGCGTGCTCCGGGCCGGGCAAGGACAAAGCGGCGGCCCGGGAGCGGGGGGGGGGATCGCCCCTCGATGGCCGCTCCGCCCGGCCGGGCGCCTCCCGCAGCCCTCAGCTGACCCGGTCCCGGGGGCTCCAGCCTCCGGCCCGCCGCGGGACTCGCCGGGCCGGTGCCCGGCAGAACGGCGATGCCCGGGGGTCGTGCGGTGTCCACGGCCCTCGGCCTCGCACCTCGCACGCCTCGGCTCGTGCCGCGCGCCCCGCGTCAGGCCAGGGACACGCGGGAATGGGACCCTCGACCCCAACACCCCCAACGCCTGCCTTCGGCTCTTGGAGCTGGAAAAACACCGGCCACCCTGCAGCCTCCCCACTCTGAATAGAAGTATTCACCATCACAACCAGGGCTGCTCTGCGAGCAACCAGCGCGCCAAATCACAAATGTTTTAAAGAGGAAAGGGGATAATTGACAACAATTGTGGTGTCACAGAAAGGTGCTATGGTACGGAGATGCAGCTTATTTTCTGGCCCGTCCCAAATGCACGGTGCCGGTGTGCGCTGAACAGCTTCTCACACTATCTGTCCATAGCAATACACCAATTTAGGGAATGTAAATACTCCAGTTTTAGAGCCTGATCACGCTGGCGTTAAATTCCAGTTTCTTTAGAAAGATCTTATCTATCTGGGAAAAGTAGATGAGGTTGAGCTGGTGGATTACTGGCTTCTGCAGAGAAGAAATTAACAATTACTATAAATATTTGTGAAATGTACATGAAATCTCAAGGCTAACAGTTGCTGTCCAGCACAAGGGCTTTTGCCTAGATAGCTTTCATCATCAACAGCCTAATGACTTAAAACTGCTGTGTTTTCTTAGCTTGTGCAAGATCAAGGGCTCAAAGAGCATGTACCATGCTCTAGAGGGAATGAAGAATTGGTGCGTCAAGGAGTACCCTTCACTGGCGGTAGCTGAAGTTAGCTCATGCTGAAGATTTGGCAGGAAAGTTGAATAATACGATGTAGGGGAATACTGGAGGTTTGTTTCTTAAAGTAGGCTATAGAGAATTCCCAGCTCACCACTACAGGCAATTTGCCCCTGAGGTATGCTGTATAAAATTCCTAGCATAAACAGTATCTGGCATGATGAGCAATCTGGGCATAATTAGTAAAAGGAAAGCAAGGCAGTATCAAAAATCTATCAGTCAGCACTGAGAGCCTTTGCCCCTCCCCTCTTCCCATTCTGTTGATGATGCTCAAGATGAAGCTTGCTGGAACTTTGAAAGTCAGGATTAAGTCTTTAAAATTATTTCAGGTGAAAATTTGCAGTCATCCCAAAAAAAAGTAGTAGAAAAGTGTACATCTACAGAATGAAAGTAAGTAGATTGGCCAAGAGTTGCACACCACATCAGCTACATGTGTGGCTTTTGTGGCTTTCAGGATACAAAGTGAAAATTAAGAAAGCTCGTTTAATAGAGACTAATAGAAAAATTATTCTAGATTTTATTTTTTTTCCCAGCATTTTTTACTATTTTAAAATGAATTTACTACAGCAATGTGTGGACATAACAGATATTTATTTGATTGAATATTCATTAATTTGACGTCAGGTGTCAAAGGATGACACTTTGTTCTTATGAGGTTGTATTTTCCTTGGGCTCATTTGTTATTCACAGAAAGAAAATGTTTTCTTTCTGTGTTATCATCCACATAAAGAGGACTGCACTGAAAGGTGCAGTTTGAAGGAGAGGGAAAAATGCCAATTTTAGTAGTTATTGTTACAAATCTACACCTCTGTGATTTTTCATATCCCTCATAATTTGCCTTCAGTGTAATTTTAACTGATGTACAGAGTCATGAATGTGTTTTCTCTGTCAGTTTATTGTGTGCTCAAATTGTGGAAGTGCAGCTGGCATTGCAGAGCCTTCCCAAGGAACTCCTGGGCACTCAGGCTGAGGCCTACATTTTTTTCCCAGTTGCCTTTCTTGTTTGTGTTTTGTTACTTTTGTTTTCTTTGGGTTATTTTTTTAGAAGCCCTGTTTGCAAAGGTGGTAGATTGGTAGCTGGTTTTTTCAAAAGCCCAGTATCTTTTTGGGTCTGTCTTCCTCCCTGTTCTGTCAGAGCACAGATATGAAGTTTCTGTTAGCACACAGAGGTTGAACAGTTGCCTTGGACTGCACAGACTTCTGAATATATTTTTCTAGATTTAGGAGTTCACAGCTGGGTCTCCTCCATCTGACATGAAGTTCTTAGATAGCAAACAATGGGACCAAAACTAGGTGAAAAGCATTTGGATCTCCTGACCCAAATAATTTTAAGGGCGTACAGGTGGTAAAATAAAGCCAGCATACATTTTTCATGATTAAGAGCAGTTCAACTCAGTTCAACAGTTTACAGTTGTGTACTTCATCTTTTTTATTAAAAAGTCATAGTTTCCTGACAGTAAATTCATCATCTAGAAATGCATCTCTCTGTCCTAAGTGTATTCCCATTCCAGGTTGTGTTAAAGCCCCTGCTGGACCCCTACTACAGCACCCTACTGCAGTGCTACAGATAGATGTGGACAGGCTGGAGAACCAGGAAATGAACAATTTATTTTTTTTTTAAGTGGATGGGGTAAGATTTAGATTGTGTTTTTGTTTGTAGGTAATGTCACAGTAGAAACTAGTGCTCTTTGTAAGGTAGCTCTTTTTCAAATATTCAGTGTGTCTTGTCCCAAGACAATTGACAGTTTTAACAGAGAGTTCTAGGAAAGCAGACAATGCAAAAATCTTGGGCCAAGAAGGCATGTAGTGACTTACAGAAAGGAGTACAGGAAGCCTGCAGTAGCTGCAGCTCATCCTGTTGTGCCTTCACCATAACTCTGATTATTCTTACATTGTGATGCTGTGGATTCTTTGGGGTTTATGAAGGAAAAATAAGCCCCTAAAGAACAACGTCCCTACTTCATTTGTGTTCTCAAGAATTTACAAAAACAGTGGAGGTAAGTTTTTGAGAAATAAAGTCAATGTGGCAGTGGACAGGAACCAGCCATTAGAAAGCCACATCCTGGTCCCTTTGTCAGCTGGTATTCAGCCCATCTGTTAGTTTTGTGTTGCCACCATACAAAGTTTGGCATGGGAATATGGTGGAGGAAGGATTGGAAGAGGGCTGGGCGGAAGAGATGAAGGCAAGAGCCAGAACACTGCTGTGCTTCAATTGTTCTTGTTTGAAGGATGACTTTCTGGAGGCTGCTGTAGCTCAGCAATAATCCTGAGACTGCTCTAATGCAGCCTGTCATGAGGCCTGGAAGTTGGGATTCTTACAGGACTTTTCAGGATATCTTTCCTTCTCTGAATCCTTGCATGATTGAATAAATCAGGAAGAGAATTTTGCCAACTTCTTTTAACACAGGAGTTAGCTGTTTAGCTGGGATTTTTTTATTACATTGAATACTGCTAAATCCATAGAATGTATCTAAATCCATAGAAAAATACTTAGCATGCACTAAAGCACCACATATATTAATTAATCTTCATCATAATCCTAAGAAGTAAACCGTAAGTCCTACTGTTCAGCATATGCTGTATTTGACAGTTGTATATTACACACTGGAAGGCTAAATGGTCAGTTGGCTACTGGTTTTTAATGGGCAGACTAGCATTAGGTACTTAAAAACATAACAGATAAATGCATGGTTTCAGAGCACAGAGTAACGTGGATATGTTTGTATTAGGGTGTTCCCATGGAGTTCTTGTGTTCTGTTTTGTAAATTCTTTCCTTGTATGTGGATTATTGATGCAAGTTAGAAACACAGTGGCCCCTTTGTAGTTCCTGTAGTCATTCATATGAGTTCAGTGCAGTGCATGTCAAATGAATATCAGTGCTTTAAAAAAATCCATCCTTTACTTTTTGTTGAAAGCAGCTTGAATTTACCAGCATTTAATTGCTGTAGTTTTCATTTTACTTGGAAAGCTTTAGGAAAAACAAGAAAATTAGAGAAAATTTGGGTGGAGTTGTTCTTGGCTACTGGACAAAAGTAATTTGACTTTCGTAAGGATATTTCCCTCAATAGCTAAGCATTATTTCATCTGTAAGCAAGAGGATTTTTTCCTCTTTTACAAATTTTAATTGTAAATTTCTCCTTGATGTGTAGATATGTGTAGTTATAGTTGTGTTAATGCATGTAATTTTTAGTGCAGTGTCTTGAATATTTACTACAGTAGAGTAAAATGTAAATACAGACTCTACCTGTACCAAAGTGTGAGATCAATAGGTCTATAAGTAACATCATAAATTCCATAACATTATTTTGTGGTATATATTCAGCAGTATAGTGTGTAAATCATAAGCTAGGGAGAGCACAGCTCTACAGATACAACTCTGGCAGACCAGCATTTCTGGACAACTTTCGGTATGAAATCTGCCCCTTTTCTGCTCACAGGTGTAGTAAAATTGTGTTGTCATTCTTGGTGTCTAATAATCTGCTATGAAAGCTGTAATAGTGAATAATGTTGAAGGCCTAGTGAAAATTACATTTCCCTGTTACAAATAGAGACATTCCACTCCTAAACTATCTCAGATTGAATTATGTGTAAGTCTACACATAATAAGTATATGTCTTAGTGCTATCTACATACTGCTTAGATTTTAAACCTTTGGCTCTGTAAAAGCTCTGGCTCCAAAAGACCAAAGTAAAAGCAGAATGTGAATATGCTGGTAGTATTGGAGCTGATGTCCTCATTCATGCCAGCCAAGGAAAGGCAAGATAATTATAAAGTCAAATTCATCTGACCAAGTTGAGGTCAGAAAGAAACATACACATGAGGCAGACACTATTCATAAGCTGATGGATGTTTTTATAGAAAAGTAATAATTAAAAAGTACATGACTAAGTTGGCCCATCCTGAGAGTGTTATTAAGAAAAAGGATCCTGGACAGCTCCTTACTGCCTCAGTCTGACTAACCTATTTATTTCCCCAGAGTTAGGTGAGTAAAAGTTTTCCTTCATAGCCTTTAGGGCTGGTTACAGTTGCACAAATAGCTTTATCTGGCTTCTCAGCATTTTTTCACTTCAGTCCCCATCAGGATCTTCAAATTCTGACATCCTGTTGAGGAAGGAACCTATCATCATTTAAAGAAAATCTTACAAATTTCCTGAGAGCCATCACACCTTCTAGTGATAATTCACAGTGCTTTACATTTGCCTGCCTGGAAAGCCAGGGACAATTCTGAAAGCACCCTAATTATAGGGTAAGGCCTCTACGTATTTCCCATTATCATGTCTGCACTGTGTAAAAACCAGCTTGATTGATGCTGTTTTGCAATAAAGAAAAGCAATACCTTTTTTAGTTTATGAAGATCAGGATTAGCAAAGAATCCTGTGGATTACCTTTGTGGCATCTTGCTTTTTGACTAGGGTCAAAAAATGGTCTGCATTTTTTCTCCCTTCACGTACAGGAGCCCTGATCTCCCACAAAGGGGCAGGAAAGTCAAGTCAGATCCCTATCATGATAAATCTCTCCTGCAAATAACTGGGCAGGGCTGGTCTTCCACAGCCCTGACTCAAGCATGCTGGACAGTCTCTGCAATAGCAGAAGACTTCTTTCGTGCCCTGGTCAGTGGGACTTGTTCCCATAGTGGGGACTTGTGTCCAGCATTTCCAGTAGCAGTGGGAGAACAGATCTCCAGCCACGGTGGTGGTGAGGGCTGAGAGGGGAGTGCAGCCTCAGCTAAAGTGTTCCCACATATTTGACCTGCTACCTCCTGTGCTGGAGCAGTCGCATACAAGCAGAGAGCCTGAGTGGTGAGGTCGCAAATAATTGCAGCTAAAGCCATCTAAGATGGAATGTCAGGCCCTGGAAATATACTGGCAAATATGCTGGAAATATACTGGCAAAAGTCAAAATCAAGAAAGGCTCAGATCCTGTTTGTCATTCAGCATGTTGAAATGTTTCTCTGAAGTATTTAGTGGTGAAGTTGTGCAAACGTAGAATTGAGCTGCTTTAATGTTACAGTCATTTCTATCACCCCGTCTGTGTGATGTCAAGATGTGGCTATCTTCAAGTAGCTCATTTAGTATCACCAGCCAGAAATCTTTGCACAGGAGTTATGATTAGCAGGTGTGAGACCAATCTGATTTTAGTCTTGTCCCATGGTTTCAACAACAAACTCTTATTTAAGCTTTTGTTCCTTTTTGTAATGAGGATTTCTATTTTATCATTTAGAGCAGCACCCTCTTTCCGAGTGAGAACTGAACCAGTTGCTCTCTGGAGTCCTTCACTGCTGCTCATCTGGGTGGCAGCTGATAGATGAGTGTGTCCCTCCTGGCCAGCCACTGTGCTGTTTCTCCTGCGCTCCCAGCAGAGAATGAGAGACCAAGAATGTTCTCTGTGCCCCTGTGGAGCACAGATGCACTGCCCAATGAAGGTATTTCTCAATTTTTTTTTTTTTTTTTTTGTCGTAAATAGCCATTTTGTCATTTCCCTACCTCTATTCACATGTTTGTCAGCAGACCAACTGCCGTGTGTTTTCCAGTGCAGTAATCCGAACTGCTTCTGGAGCCTTCCTTCACAATGCAGTGTGATACTGCAGTTTGTGCTTTTACTTACAATGTTTAATAAATATGTAAATTAACCTACTCTATTTCTTCAAGTAGGAGACTTGTATGACTGCACTTGTGTATCACAGAATATGCTATTCATGAAGATGGTACAATGGGGCAGGAACTTGAGGTGGAAGTTTAATATATAATTAGCACAATGAAAGTGTCAGTTAAAGCCTAAATGTAAAGTATTTTAATGTCTCCATCTGGAGTTAAGCTGAAATGATGCTCCTGTGTTCTGTGCAACATTGGTGAGAAAGTGTAGGAAATGCAAACTTAATTCATGTCAGCTTTGCTTGGATCAGACTACCTATGCTATTGCCTATTCATACTGAAATTTCTAACAGTTTTCATTTACTATCATTTGTTATGTTTTCACTAATATTTAACATGAATATTAACATACTGTGGTTTTACGAGTGCTTTTGGGTTAAATAAAAATAGAGAGTACTGTGCTATGACAGAACAAATAAGAACATGGTGATAACTTCAAAACAGCAGAAAAAAATATGCCAGTGAAGCTGCTTCCACTCATCTAACATCAAAAGATGACTTTACTTTGTAATGTATCCATGATCTTGAAAGCCACCAAAAAATCTCTCAGGGGTGTTCTTATTCCTAAGTTACCTTACATTGTTTTAATTAATCAGCTAAATGGAGATCATTATTCCTGAGGTCTGCTTATTTTTGTCTCTCTTTCAGCCATGTGTGAGAATGAACTTCTGGCCTTTGCTGTCAGGCTGATCATGATTTTAAATAGTAATGTTCTTCTTAGTAGACTGTATTAATCCTACTGGTGGAAATTTTAAGACATAACATCTTGGTCAATCAAATTAATCTAATTTAGTGTTGGACTGGAACACAGGTTAAAGTTAAGTGTTTAAATGCCACCATATAAGCAGATGGCCAGGCTGTTTTGAGAAAAGCTAGTAACTCACATCAATGCTTTACATATTATATCTCCTAATATCCAATATATAGTTAGCTGGTGCATTGCTGTGGTACTTTATTTTCTCGGTATCAAATCAAAGACCAAGGAGATATAGAACCAAAATGGTTCAGTTAATCAGAAGCATCAGCATATCCATTTAATAATTTGGCAATGTGGATTTAAAGTCTCCAGAAAAAGTAGATTTTTTCTATTTGCTTATCTTTCTCAGCCTTCACATTTAAGTATTACAGTGCTAATATAGCCTGGGCTTGAAACACTTGTTTGATAGCTCTTTCAATGAAGAAATCCTGAAACAAACAAAACTATTTAAATTTTTCATTGGTTTCTTGTAGTGAAGTCAGTCTTTACATTCACAAATTTATCTTTCACAACCTTCTACACAACAAGTAAACACGTAAATGGAAAAAGAGTTTTAAAAGTGCAACACAACTACTTTGCTTTGTTTCTTAGCAGTTGCTATGCTATTGATGGGGTCATTCTGAACTATCAAAAGGCATAGTTCATACAAGCAATATCCAGCAGAATAGGAAGTGCTTTTGTGCCTGAGGCTCAGGGCTGGCAAGTGATAATCTCTGTCTCTGCCCCCTTTAAAAAAACAAAAATGAGAAATCAGTGGGAGAACTTGCAGTGAAAGTGAAAGGATTGTACTGTAGGGAGACCTGAGCATACTTAGCAGAATAGGTCAGCCTTCTTTGCTGGGCAGTAACGATGCAGCGGTCACAGGATTTTAATATATTTCAAAGAAGTGGACAGATTTCTGGGAAAAGGCACTCCCTAGAAATGTACAAAATGCCTACTTCAGATTTGGGGTGATGCCTGTCCACCTTTGCTACAGAATGCTTCAGCACCTGGCAAAGGAGCTGAGATTGCCAGGATCATATCTCAAGAAGCAAACTTGTATTTTGTTCAGAAGTGTGCTCAAGTTAGAAACATTTCCTCATACAACAGAGCTTCCAACTAAAAAATAAATAGCTCTTTTCTGCCAAGCATTAGAAAGGGGAGATTTCTATTCTGTCTTTGTGTGTACCTGCTCACTAATACTTACCCTGCTGCCTGGAATCTAAGAGGTTTGCTTCTCTCTGTAGACTGGCCCTCCACAGAATTTGGGTCAGTTTCAGAATATCATTATTCAATTTAAAAGCTTTGTTTTCTAGTCACTACCTGGAACAGCTTATTTTCAGACAATGTTCCCTCCTGCCATCTACTTTACATTGTGAGCAGTGTTTCTCCTAAATTCAAGGGTAAGTCTCATGACAGAAGAAGACTTCTGAGGCCCTTGCAGAAACAGAGAGGAATGATCACAACATTCAAAGGCTTCAGTGTGAAGTATAACATGTTCCTTTAGCTCTGCTAGCCCCACAATGTACTCAGCTTAAAGCATCAATGAAGAAAATAGAAAAGCAGAAAAGGTCAGAATGGAGAGTCAGAAGAGGAAATAAGTCAGGTAAACCCTGTCTGGGGAAAGGAAAGAGCAAATTTAGAATTGTGGCCTGTTGTAATATTGGTTATTAATTTGTGAGAGAAGATCATATACTGTGGGAAAGGGCAGCAGAGATTGACAGATGAGATAGATAGCATTGCTGCAGTGTGACCTCAGAGTCACAGAACCGTTCTGTGTCTGAGTTCCCTCATCTGTAAAGTGAGAATAGTTCCTATTTATGTTTCAGGGTCCTTGGAACCATTAATCAGTGCATATTGTTAAGGCTTATTGAGACCACCAGTTGGAAATACAGAATAACATCTGTGTCTTCTGGGCTGTCTTTTGCATGGCTATGTAATCTAGCCAAAGTAATTTAAAAAACAGGTACAGAATTTTAAAATTCAGAGTTTGTTGGGAAATGATCAGTTTTAAAATTAGGAGGAGAAAGAGTTGTTGTGAAACACATATAATTTTAAGGCAGGGGGGCACTACTTATACCCTCCCTTCCCATTTCCATGAAGCACAATCAAGCATCAGGTTTGACTGCCCAGGGTCCTTGTGGGACTGTTCTCTGACATTTTCTTTTGAAGGAAAGAGTTAATTTCTTTTCAAGAGCTGAAAATGAGATACCAACCTTACCTCTTCTCTCTGTATCATGTACTTTTCCTGCCACCAAAAGAGACAACTGTTCAATAGTTGCTGTTATAGGGCAGGTCAAACTATGGCATTTTTTCTGGAAAAAGGTACAATAGAGAAATGGAGAGATCTCAGTTCTGTAGGGGTAGGTGATGCAAATAGAGCTGCAGCCCTTGTGCTCCTCTCTGGGTGTCTGCCTTTCTACAGTCATGCAGGGTGGGACTTGCACCAGTGGTGTGGTTGTGAAGAGTGTGGTGGGAGTGGGCAGTTATGGAGAGCATTGCTTTTACATCATGTCTGCACTACCCACCACAATGCTCTTAATAGTTACGAGAGTACAAGAGCTGATGAGATGTTCTGGCCCTCATCAAACAAATGTCAGGAATGAGTTAAAATAATTCAGTTGCATTTTTAGGTTTTAAATTAGCATTAATTTCACAATAAATTACTAAATAAAACCAAGACCTTTCATCCTCAGATCAGGTTAATTGCAATCTTTACAATTATTCATATTTTTATAACATTTCCAAACTAGTTATAGTGCCAGTGACTATTTACATTTACTGATTATTAGTTACTCATCAGCTGTCACAGAGCTCCACAACTTCTCTCACCATGACCTCTTTCCCAAGGCAATCCTGGAGCATGAGCCTTCTTTAACTGAAGATTATTTTTTAGCATTGTTCAAATATCTATTCTGAACAGCTTCTCATTCTTACAGTTTCAGTATGCAACATCATTTCTTTTTGCCCTCTCTGCTCCATCTTTGAGAATATCAATGACATCCAGAGCCTCTGATAACTGCCATCTCTTATGTCATGGGAAATATAAAGATTTTTTCCTTTTGTAGGTTTCATTGCTTGCATCATTCCTCTGTGCTCCCCCAATTGCTATTCTCCACAGGAGAGTTCCTCAGACTGTTTGTTACAGTCCCCAATAATCTTCCAGTGGATCACAGGAGCTGTGAATTTTTAGACTCGCATCTTGAAGAAGCAATGAACTACTTTGACTTCCTGTCAGTCTACATCTGCAGTTGTTATATAAAGCTAGTTTTCACTTCCTTGCCTTGGAAGTGCTGAGCAGATGCTGTTTCCTCAGAGAAGTGGAAGGACTAAGTGGATAACATCTCCTCTGAGATGCCCTCTTTTTCCTCACATAATTTGCGTGAAGATGAATGAATGTTCTTGCAAATCATTTGAGATGATATCCTCCAAAGGGTCTAGTTGTTAAATAGTGTCAATCTTTACTCCCCAAAAAGCTAGTTTGTAATCTCCATATTCTCATCCATATATATTTATTTCTTTTTCTCTTCTCTGATTTTTTTTCATCTTTCTTATTTGTGTTTGTTTGCTTTCATATTCTTAATTTCTCATGTGTCAGATTGGCCACCCACATCACTGCCTCATTTGACCTTTCATTTTAGCTCTTTCTGTTTAAGTGCCTGCTTGTCCAGCCTTTTCACCTCTCACCATAATAAACCAACTGCTCCTTGTAAGATCTTCTGTCATCTGGTTTTACGACTGGTGTCTTGAGGAAAAAAAAAGTCTGTGATTATACTGTACAAATGCATTTTAATCCTTAGGCAAAACTTGGAAGAGGAGTAAAGGATTTAAAGCATCTTTAAGTTTTATCAAAGAAGATGGCCACAGAGAAAAAAAAATAATTTATTTTTTATTCATCTGAAAAGAAAGAATGCAGTTTGATCTCATTTTTCCTAGACAGTAGAAAATCCCTACAGAGAGCTGAGGACTCAATGTATTAGGTATTACAGAGATTATAGTCTTATCTGTGTTTCACTCCTCTGTGGACTCTTCATAAAGAATTTGATTTTTGGGTTTTTTCCATAGTGCAGCCTTGAAATTTTTTTGGGTAATACTCCTGTAGGTATTCTTTGGTGTCCAATAAAAAGTGAATTTATGGTATATCATTAATACTATTGAGTATCAAAACCAGTCAGCCATAATGTGCAACTCTAATAGAAAGAAGACTTAATGGACTCTGATATTCATAGAATTGCTGAGGAATTGTTTCTTAATCTATTTTATTGTTTAGATAATAAATATTTTGAATAAGGCATCATCTTTGGGTTTTTTTTTTTGATTTGAGTGTCTGTTGTACACTCTGTGTGGAATGTTGCAATTCTTAACATTTTGCCTTGGTTTAAGTTATACCATGGCTGCATGGGTTTGATAAATCAATTACTTTTCTTATTTAGCTATTTTTTTACTAAGAAAATATTAAACATACTTCAGACCTGATCTGGTTCCAAATATGAATAGGTTTTCAGTAGCAACATCATATATCTTAGTTGAAGGAGTGAAGAAAAGGAAGAAAAAAAACTGTTTTAACTCCAGTGCAGTGCTTTCATGCTTCAGCATACTTGTGTTCCCTAGGTGTCATGTAAGTGATAAATTAACACTTTTGACAGCAAGCATATTTCTATATAACCTTCTTCACAAAAAGTGACTAGTTATTAATTTTAATTTCTCTCTGGCCTCTGACTCTGCTAAAATTTCTGAACACCATAGAATTTCATGGACAGGTTTGCAGGGAAAAAGGCATGACTAGATTGTAACAGGGGGCACTTGTGTATCGTATTTTGAGTCAGTGTTGACTAAGTGGTTAATAAAAATATTTTCAATTAAAACCAGTTTGTTTTTACAAACCTGCCCTTGTCTAACAACATCTTCAATCATTAGTTTGCTTTTCCTTTGAAGATTCTTTCTCTATGTAAAAATCTGTGTGAAATATTCCATGTGGAAAATTAGCCCACAACATATTCCTGTTTTATGGAGCTCCTTGTAGAATACTGTGAAAGCGAATCCTTAGGAATTTTCATTTTAGCTAGGAAAAAAATATGATGATCATACCAGTTGAGTGACCAGTTGATGATTTAGGGGCTGGAGCTCCTGTCCTTTAAAGATAAGCTGAGAGAGTTGGGGTTGTTCACCCTGGGGAAGAGAAGGCTCCAAGGAGACCCTGGAGCGCCTTCCAGTACCTAAAGGAGCTTGCAAGAAAGCTGGGGTGGCACTTTGTACAGGGGCATAAAGGCACAGGATAAGGGGTAATGGCTTCAGACTGATACAGGGGAGATGTATGTTAGATATGAGGAAGAAATTTTTCACTATCAGGGTAGTGAGGCACTAGAACATCTTTCCCAAAGAAGCTCTGAATGCCCCATTCTGGAAATGTTCAAGGCCAGGTTGGAGGGGGCCCTGAGCTGCCTGGTCTAGTGGACCCGCCCATGTGGGGTTGGACCTAGATGATCTTTAAGGTCCCTTCCAACCCAAAACATTCTATAATTCTATGAATTCAGCACTTCATTGGGCAGCATAGAAGAACCACAAAGAATCTTGAAGATGCTGTTACTGTCATCTTTCCATGCTGTTGGTAGCACTTAGACAAAATATTGTTGTCCTGGGAAAAAAAGATGAGGAAGCTCATTTAAAAGTGGTATAAAACCTGAAAGATTTAATTGAGACTCAGTTTGCACAGTTTAAATGTTTAATTTCCATGGCGTTGCAATTACAACTGCAGCAGGTCTGGATGTGGATACACATTCCCTGCCAAGAGCAGTTGTACTGCCAATGGTTCTCTGTGTCAGTGTGTGTCAGTTGCCACTCTGCTTTGTCAGCTTTTGGTGTCACTAAATTGCCAAATTGCCTCAATGCAGAAATGTAGCTGTGATTCTGGGATGTAATAGCTCCTTTATTTTTCTTAACTATATTCACAGTGTTGCATGCTGCTATCATCCCTTTGGGATGCTGAGACAATGACTGAATTTAGACCTTCAATAACAGCAGCTTCAGTACCTTTATTAAAAATGAGATTGTCATTGCTACAGTCTACATTCATCACATATTGATGTCTTTGATCACATCCTCTCTATCCCAGGCAAACCTATGTTACTGTTTTCTTTGAGGACTGATGTGCAAATTGAATTTACTGTTTCTGATGTAAAAGCTTACTTAAGCTTGAGTCCCTTAAGTTTGAAGTCTTTTCCAGTCCACAGATGAACAGTGCTAGCCTGTATATTCTTCTCTACATTTCTAATTCATTGTTTGCCAGAGCTATAAATCAATATCCAGTGGTATAAAATCCAAGTAGTACAAGCTGTGCAGAAAACATTTAACTAATTAAATGTGGTCATCTTTTCCTGAAGAAAAGAAGTCAGATATTTTGATAAACTACTCACTTAGCAGCAAGAAACAGAATATGTTAGTTGGTGTCTCTTCCATATGTATTTCTTCTCTGATTATGCCAGAAACAGCTGTGTTTAGAAACCTTTAACCTTAGGAAATGTAAAATTTTTAATTTACCTAAAATAGGAAATCATAATTTTCTGTCAACAAATGCTATGAAAAGAGTACTTTTTCTAGGTGTATTCCGAAGGAATCAAGGAATTTATGCCCTGAAAACTTTTCAGATGTTTGAGAATATCCAGTCTTTATTGTCTATTAGTATATATCTGCTTATAAGGAACTTTTTCTGTAGGCTCTTCAGTACATATGGAAAAAAGTTTTTGAATGTGTAAGAAAAATTTGTATTTTTCCCTTCAAGACCTAATTTTTATTCTATGAAAACAGAAAACATTCCCTACAAAATCCTCCATGAGATTGTATATTTGTATTGTTTATATAATACTGTATAATATATCCTGTGGATAACTGAAAAAGAAATCAGTAGTAGCAAATTATATTTGTTTGAAATTCAGGCTATTTCCTTCAGAAGAATATATCTTTTCAACTGAATGATCTCTAGTGAAAAATATAAACCACCTGTATTGTAAGAGTACCACATTGAGGAGTGATGTCTTTTCACAAGTCACCACATCATCATCCACACATCATGTCCTGCTGAACACAGTAGTTTATCTTCAAGAGATAAATTCAGCATAATTGCAGGAGGAGAGATTTATGTTTGACATCAGGAAAAACTTCCTAGCCCTAAGATTAGCACACCTTCCTAAGTGCAGTGCAACAAATGAAGCAGGTTGCCTGTGAGATTGTGGAGTCATAGAGGGTTTCTGAGAAGGTGCTAGAGGAAAGCATCTATCAGAAATAGGTTAATTCAGCTCTGGAGTGGGGAGATATACTCTTGTGATTCCAGTGGGGAGATATACTCTTGTGATTCCAGTCATGATTGTCTCCCTGTGGCCAGAAGATCACAATTCAACATTGGCTCAAAGATTGAAAAAATTAAAGTATTTGACATCTATGAGAAAATTAGATTTTTCTCTTTTAGCCAGAAAGGAAAATATCAGCTGTGAGAATGTCCAATTTGTCCTCAAGGCAACACTTGCAGATAATAAAAATAATGGGTTTTCTAGATTATTCCACCTCGCCTATGGATCCTTTCATGGAGGAGGAGAAGAAATCCCCACACAGGTGTGGCTTCAGACAAAGCACAGCTGTTTCACTCTGCTAGCCAAGGTGTGCCACAGAGCTGATCTCTTGGCCCTGCATACAGGTCTGTAGGTGAAAACTGTTGTTATTTTTGTGTGAAAACTACTTGTGGAAAGGAAAACTTCTCACTGACGGGCTTGTGGGCTTTCTTCTCATCTCTGCTGTATTTCTGCTACAGTAAATCAGGCCCTATGTCAGCATAAGGGTTTGTACACACCAGTGGAGAAACTGCTTCCCAAAATAACCCTGTGCTTGCATAGTGTTTTGTATTGCTGTGTATGCTGCCTACTTTAGTCATTTATTACTGCCCTCTGTACTATATTAATCTTTCTGTTTAGGACAGTATTGCAGGTGTTAAGGATATAACAATTTTTCATTCACTGATTTACTTTTTGTATAAACTTAAGCCTTACTTATAATTTCAATATCTGCCTTTATACCCATTTCATTGAATACTTCCTCATCTTCTGATCATACCTCTTAATGCACACTGATTTGTCAAGCATGACAATCCTCTCAAAAAAAACTTCTCTAAAGTGTTTGCTATTAACAAGAGACTTGGAATATTTAAAAAAAACCAGTGAGCAATTTAAAGGATTTTCAAAAAGCTTTGAAAATTAGAAGTACTTGGGTAGAAAGGCTTAGAAAATGTCTTTAAACTGTAACTTTTAGGTTGCTATAGCAATGTTGTAATAATGTCTTATTAATAGAAAACTACCGAAATATGCCTTTAAAACTGTAAAAATTTGTGCAATGTTTATTAATGTTGGTGCTGGAAACAAGCTAATGAATCTGAAGACATTAACCCCGTTGTTTTGGGTTGCTTCAAGCCATGATGGAGCATCCTGATTTTATCTAATTGTTTAAAGGAAATGCTTATCTAAGTTTCATATAATGGAAAACCCTTGTTCAATCTTCAGTTCTTATTTCCATGCATCGACTACATACACATACACAGCCCTTCTGCTGTGCACAATGTCTCCTGAACAGTTTTGTTGCTCTAAATAGTGCCTGGCTGTCATCCCCTTGTTGGAATATCAACTGCAGAATGATCCTTTATGCTGTGTGTTCTTTTTCTCCTCTTTCTGATTCTTATCCCTCTCAGTGTGCTAGTGGCTATACAACCCCCTGGAACTGAGCAGAAACAAACCATCAAACACAACAATATTCCACTAACTTTGGGTGAAGAGTCTGTTGGGGGTTGTAATTGCAGCACTTCCTATTTCTGTTACTAAACATAATAATGAATAACAACAGGTAAGATGTCACAGTGCAAGAGCAGTTAATACATGTTTCATGCTCTTTGCAAAAACCTTTTGAATGTCTACAACTACTTTGAGGTAATTTTCTTCAGGAAGGAAATAAGGGCCACTTGGACCAGAAAAAAAGCCTGTCCCAAACCCTTAGAAAGAGTTAACTCCATAATCCACAATGCTGTTATTCACAGGAACTATTGCAATCCTGATTTTTATTGATGTGGACATTAGATTATAATATTTTGTGAACAAGGCTACTTTTTGAAGATTTTCATTTCTTCCACTGTTTCGCACTTTGTGAAATGTTTAAGAGTATAGCAAATGAGAAAAAGTAGGGAAAATTACAAGAACTATTGATGTAATGACTCACTGATTTACCCAAATTCATAAAGCTCTTTGGTATAGGGAAATAAATTTTTCTCTTTCTGTACTGAAAACAGAGCATCAGATTATAGTGTTGATGATAGTCATTGAATCTACTTATTATTTTAAAAGTTAATAGGTACTGAATAAGACAAATGTCTTCAATTTTGCCTTGCAAGATTTTACACATTAACCAGAAAATATTTAAATCTCTTCTGTAGAATAGGACACTTTTTCAGGAATGTTCTTCTGACTCATCAGACTTCTTAAAAATTGCCATACTTTTAATTTTTACTAGAATCACTCCTCTGCTTTTCTCAAGCCTTTTTTTAGGAAATTGTCATTCAGCTTTACTTTTTCTCTTTCTGCCCAGAACATTTTCACATGTCTTCTGAAGGTGAAAATCACACACTGCAAGAAAACCCCAAAAAACAAAACAGAACAAAAAACCTCAAAAAAACCACCCCACCACAAACAACTGGAATATAGAATAATTATTTTCATGACTTCCAAGTTAAAATTCAAAATCATCATTTTAGGTGCTGATTAAAGTTAATCAATGCTTATTGAGATCATTAAGGTGATGTATCTTTGTAACCAAGGGCTGACAGGGAGGCCAAGGAAGGACTTCTGGTGGTTTTGGATGCTTACCATTTAGAGTTACCTTAAGAGTTTTCTACAAGTTAAGCATTCCTGGATAATTATAATAAATCAGATAAAGTTTTTTCAGAGTGCACTCTGTTGCCTTGGGTACTTTCATTTTTTCATTAAGATTTTTTTATTATGCTGCTTTCTTCATGAAATTAAGTAATATTTCAGATGTTTCTTTTTTTTAAAAATCCAAGGGTTACTAATTATATTCAATGCTATTTTTGCCTTACTTTTGTGAAATTTTAATACTTCTGCATGACTTTTTATCTGTGAAATTCTTAGGGTTATAGCTCAAAAACAGGCCTTTATAATTGACTCAAGCAACAAACACTACAGTGCATTTACTTCCACCTTTTGTCTAGTCTTGTATATGCAGTTTTTGAATATTTACTAAAATTTAGGAAGATACAAATATTCATCTAGACATACATATAGAAAGTGTATTTTTCTTTCTTATTTCATCTCTGTTTTATATGGAGATTCTCAAGACAGAATAACCTTCTGCATCTGCTTCTCTCTCCCTATTAAAAGCTGGCTATATGGACAGCCTAGGACAAGTAGGATGCAAAGGTGTTTTTCCACCAAGCTGTGAAACAGAGATTTGTGATTACATTTCGAGGCTGAATTTACTAAGGAAAACAGAATCATGTAGCTGGCCACTTTCAAAAGTTTTCAAATGGTCTTTTTTAGATAGTTGCACCTGTGACTCTTTTAAAAATGCTTTCAGAAATGTCTTTTTAATTGAGACACAAAACTTCAGGGAGCTCTCTGAAAGGAAACTGAGTTTTGTAATGACTAATAAAACACCCTTATGTACTATAAAATGATTGCATTTTTTATGCCAAAAATTAGTAAGAAGTTATATATATATTTATTAGAATTACTGTAGTAATACAAATATTACTTTTTAGGTATCATAGAATCTATTGGCTATCTTAGTAATTTTCTGCATTTAATAAAACCTAGTGTTGATAGCAGGTTTGGATAAACAAAATTAAATCAAAACCTTGTAGTTAGCTCTCTTCCTCCATCTGAAGAGAACTTGCTATTGTGTACATATGTTTACATTCATGTAAGCATAAATCATCATGACCTAGCAATGGAGCATAGAGAAAAAAGCAACCCTAATGGACAATTATTAAGTGGAAGTATCTGTATGAAACCAATGCCCATGTTCACTATATCTCAGCATCAGCTGGCAATATTCATCTCAAAATCTAGAGGATAATAAGTTAAAAAATAATCAATATTAATTTATCATTTAATTTATTACTACTTCCTCAAATTCTACAAGAGTGCTTGATATAATCAGCTGAAGATACATGATGATAATTTAATACATTAATAGTTAGAGGCTTCAATTGAAGCTCTCCTTTCAGGGCTTGATTATACATCTATAAAATATTTCTTTCCAGCTACATTAATTGGTAATTTGGCAGAAAATAATACAGCAAATTAACTTCTAATAATCATCTTTTACTAAATGTGTTTCTATCTTCTTGAGTATGGAAAGGCAGAATATTGAAATGCATTTTCCCCAGTGCACAGTGGGCACTTGTGAGACTGTGGCACTGGGCCCCCTGTCTGGAGCCCGGCCTTGGGACTAAAGGCTGTGTCCTGTGCTGCTGGCTCACTTAGGAGCCTCCCAAATGCCATCTGGCTCGGCTGGGTCTAGCCTTACACTCAGTGGTTGAGGTTCTTCTGGACCCATCCCTGCCCGTCAGGAAAAGTTGGCTGCTGAGTCAAGTGGCAAGGCCACAGAATTAAACACTCCTTTAGGATTCAGGCACTGGCTGCAAGCATCTTTTGGTCAGTAGATGGAGTTGGATAGGTCTGGGTTTGAGACTAGCTAGGTCTGTGGATCCTAGTGTTGGATTGAGTTCTGTTGGGCTTTTATGTAGAAAGACAGCTCTGACTGATTAACCTGAAGAAAACGGTAAGCAATTAAAAAGTTAATTGCTATTATCCTTGTGTGGCAGGTGACCAGAGCAAAAGTCAGTTTGCTATGGGATTGGATGGGACTTCTGAAAAGAAGTTTAGGACTACAGTTCTGTATTTAAGATGTGGCAAACAAATACTGTTTCTTCCTTTACCTCCCTTCTTAATTTATCACATATGAAAAAAACCCCAATTCATCAAAATGGCCTATCAGTGGGTAAAGAAAAACCTGGAGGCTCGGCTCCCTTCAATGTTTGGAAGTGATTAAAGACAAAAGGACAACCAACAAGCATGCTACCAGGATTTAGCAGTATTCTCTGCCTTTTGAAATAGCATGCTAGTACTGCTGGTGAGACCATCCATCAGCCCCACAGACATTAAAAATGTGAATGACTATTTCTGGAAGAAACATTTGTATTAGTTTTAGTAATAAAAGCTCATGGCAGCAAAACCACTCCAATTCATGCTGAAGCGATTCACGCTGAAGAAATGTTTCTGTGGAAAAAATGAACAGAAGAGCCAAAAAGAAATTTCTAAGAGCTACAAAGACTGTAACAAAAGCAGACATTGTGGCAGTAGAACACAAATTGCAGCTATTGTAAATCCTATTATTTTCTCAGTGTGCCTAAATAGCATACTACCAGGATTCCCACTGACATTACTAGCATGGAAATAGAATATTATTGTGAATGCATTTTCAAAATATTATAGGAGCCAATAGGGTCCACATAACTGTCTATAGAATATGCAATATAAGCTATCAAGCTCTCCCTCTCCTTTGGAGCCAAGAAAATGTTTCTTACACAGAGTGAGCCTGATTTCTGGCGAGGCCTCTGTTTTGCCACCATAAATATAAGTAAATAAAAATAGTGTATTCACAGCTTTAAAAGATGTTTTTACCACCTGATTTCCATTTGACTCATGCAGTCTGCTACAGTGTTGACATGTTTCAATTTCATCACAAGACTATTCTCTATGTGAGGCATGTTGTGAAGAAAGGCGAGGTGTCATAGCTGAACATTGTATCCATCTCTTCACGCTCACCCGTGAGCTGTTAGAGATGTTTCAGATCAGATTCTGTCTTGGATACAAAACAGATGACTCACTGCTGTAATGATGTTGAGAAAGTTTTAAAAAAAAAAAATTTAGAAAAATGTGTTTTACCCAAACCTGTCCTTTCTATCAAAATTCTTTCCTCCCTCCATGCTAAATTATTGGTTTATACACAGTTTTCAAAAGAAGTGAGAGGATTTTTTAAAATCTCATTTCTCTTTCCTCTCCCTAGTTGCATTGTAAAAAGCTTGGTCATACTCCAAAAGACAGACAGTTCATTTTGTTGGTGACACATTGTGCTCACACACAAGCACGTGTGCTTGCACACACACATGCTACACTCTCTAGAATAAGCTTCCATCAAAATATTTTGAAAAATTTCTAAGACGTTTACACATTTTAATGATCAAAACAATTTGAAGATTTAGATTCTAAAGCAACCAGGAAAAACAATTTTTACAATAAAAGCTGAAGAGTTAAATCACTGGCAAGGACAGGGAAAGGCTTGGGTTATCCAATACAATTGTAAATTTAATTCTTACAGATCAATTGTTTTCACTGTCATATGACACTAATTTAGATGTCCTCATTTCCTGTGAGAATTTCACAGTGTATTAAGATAAAATAAATAGTTTGCTTCGGGTATGTAGCCTTTAAAAAAACAAACCCATCAAAGTGCTATGTAAGGAAAAATATACATAATTTTAAATTCTGATTATCAATACATTCCGATACCCATTTCTTACATCATTCTAGAGATTCAGATTTTTGTAGGTTTTTTAGCTTATCCTATGAAATCCATGGCAAAGCAGCCTCTTAAAATCATCATTTTGAATAGATTGATAACTTAATTGAGAGATATGACTTTTAATTCAGTGAATTTAGTATTTAGTATTTCTCCATCATTTCCAGCATAGAAGCTTTTCTGTCACTGTAAAACAATTTAAAAAAAAAATAAGTTTTCTGTGACCATTGGTGGCTGGTTTTTATTTGGTCCATGTACATAAAACCTTGAATTTTCAGTTCTTGCTTTTCAAATTTAACATGTAAGTAATTCACTTAAAGTTTAAAGAATTCCATGTTTGTTTGCAAGAAATAGCTGGGGCTGCATGAAAATATCATGTATATAAAGACTTGGGGAGATGTGCAGCACTGATTTTGAAATTATAATGGTAAAATTTTCCAGAATAAACTCAATTTATAAAACTTTCATTATGATTGTCAAATCCATTAAAAGCTTATAACAAAAATATGCCTAAAATATTTATTGTGAAACAACATTTCCAATTTCATGCAGAATCGGAAAGATTTGAGGAAAAAAATCTTGCCACCACTGTAGGTAGAGTTTTGGTAAAATTCTTTAATATCTTCAAGACCTTATTGTCTGTTGTGCATCTGTGTCTTTGTGTACTTAGCACAGTTTTACTACAGTCCTACCTTTGTTTTGGTAAAATTTGATATCCTGTTTACAATGAAAATTCCATAGTACGTATATGTATGTTGTGAATACCTTGTGGGAGAGATAAGTGGTGCCTTCACAGGAAATCCAGTGCAGATTTCTTATTGTGCAGCTTGGATTTCTCAGCATGCACATCCAGTGTGGACCATTGAGTTCAGACCCTGCAGCACATCAGAGGAAAGTACAAATATTCACGTGAGTAGCAGTGTGCATGTAGTACCAATGGACAGAGAACAGACCATCAGGGTGTGAGGAAAAATAGATTTAAACTTGCCTGATAAAAAATCCTCAGCTAATTGAAGAAAGAATACAAATTTAGCCTAAGTTTAAGGTTATGTGCAAAATTAATTGTAAACCACACACAATTACACTTTTACAGCAGATCTTGCACTTCTTTATATTGTTGGAACATCATGAGCCATGCTAAGCACATTCCACATCATGTTACATGTTTTCACAAAATACACATTTTATTGCACCTTCCAAGCTTTCATGCAGAAGGAATGTTAAATCTATGCAAACTTTAGGAGATAAATCTCACTAAGCAAGACTCACTCGATATTGCCATATAGTTTGGACAATACAGGTGAGTGAAACTTTAAATGCATATATAGATTCAAAATAAATGTTATCCTAGCATTTCTAAGAATTTCAAAACAGTACCAGCAGTGTTGTCATATACCAGCTGCAAAAATTAATAGATTTTACATTCTAGCATATCCCATACCTGCAAGTGAAGGCACACCTCTGCCCACCTACAATTTTTTGCTTTTTATTTAAAACAAACAGTGAGTAAAAAATAATCCCACAAATACAGAGTCATTATGAGAAATGTAAACAGTTACAATGAGACACAAGTAGTGTTTGGATTAGGGAGTGGAAAGCCACTATCCTGCACTTAAATACAGTGGTTAGACAGCTAATGTATCAAACAAATTCCAGCAGCTTGGAAATGCAGGCACAAAAACAATGCAAATTGAACAACTGTGATGAATAATTGAAATCATACCCTCAGTGCCAGCTTCCCTGCACAATTTTGCAGCTTGACACAGATTCAAATTTTATAGTGTTTGTACATCATGAGTTTCAGAGAACACAACTAGAATTATCTCACATGGAGAAACTCCTTCACAATGGGGCTGTGTATGGGTAAATGCCCCAGCAGTGTGCTTTAATCTTTGACTTTAGTTTCTCTACTGATGTAATCTAGTAAATAAAATTAAGAAGTATCTGCTGGAGACAGATGTCACCTGTTCACTTCCAGTTGTTTCAAATACATCCTGTGAATTTGTCTGCTCCACCTGCAGCTCGTCCAGTCTTGATGGAATACAGGTTTTGTGGAGGACATCATGAAACATGTGTTGTACAACCATATTCATGATTTTTGTTGCACAAATATGTTCATGTATTGATGCTAATTTGCCTTCAAAACAAACTCAGAAAATAATGAATGGGGGGAAAATAAAATAACATGTATTTATTACTGGTATCTGCTTTAAGTTTGGAGGGACAAACCTGTCTTATCAGTATATAATCTTGCCTCCTGACTTGGTAGCTGTTCGTTCTTCCTCAATCCTAGTAATTCTGAGGGAGAAACAACACATACTAGAGTACATTTCCTCCTGTCAGCCAGCCAAAGGATTAAAGCTGGAGCTGCTATTCAGTATCCAACCTTAGCATCAAAACAAGTTGTTTTTTTTTTTTAAACTATGGTTTGAATTTGCTAATGACAAAGGCAACTCCCAGTGGGTGTGACAATCATGAGATAATCAGCTTTAGAGGATTAGAGGACCCCAGGGGTGTGATTAGCTCAGGTTGGCCAAGCCCTCTGTCATGAATTAATTCAGAAATTAATATTTGCATTCTAACACTGCATCTTAGTGAAACTGATTTCTAGCTTACGATTTTTTTTTATTAGGAAAAGCAATTCACATTGCACAAGACAATTGGCAGCTGTGGTTAATGAAATGTGAGATGATTAAGCAATAAGGATCTGAATTTTGTTTGATTTACTTCTGCCAGTAATCTTTCAACACAAAGAACACGTTCATTGTTATTTTTAGTCTGTTTTTTCCTACCCTTTTGTTAAATTCTTGATGGAATATTTTCAATTCATTTGATTCCATGGTTGACAACCAGATAACATTTCCTTCCATAATCAGCAATTATCAATTGTACAGAAATACAGAATACCATTGGCTTTGCATAATAAACAAAAACCAGAAGTGATGATAGCAAGTTTGCTGAATTGAAAATGTAGTTTTTGTGCACTTGTCAGCTATTTGGGACTTTGGAACAGTATTTCTTACTTATGGAGACACTGGTGAAATGTCCTATATGTCTGACAGTCACATTAAATCCAACCAGGCAAAATTGTCACCTGACACACATTTAGCCAATGTGTTTGATAAAATAGGCCAGAGAAACATAATCTGACAGTGCAGCAGTAATTTAAATCTGTTTTATCAAATAAAGGAAAATAATTATGTGCAATAAAAGGCAGATAGAGATTGTATGTCTACCTTTTTGCTTTAAGAGAGATCATTATGTGTGGAGGATAATAGACAAATAGCAACAGTATGGGTGCTTAGTATGGCTTACATGTGCACTCCCTCTCTTCTTTATCTCCATTTTCCTGTTGGTTCCACAATGTGTTCTTCAGTGTTGGCAATTTCTTGGATACATATTTTTTGTAACCTACTTGTTCTGATCATGTATCTCAATTTCCAGGTCTCTAAAATGTATATTATAGGTAGTGAACTCTCAAGTGCTTTGAGTTTAGTTACAAAAAGCATTAAGTACCATCAGTAAAAAAACCTAATTTTACAGTTTTCTTACCTGAACTTTTTTTTTCTTCTCTATGGGGTAAATAAAAATAATTCTATTCCAGTATTAATTACATGCAAATCACAAATTGCTCTTTAACTGAACAAAGATGTCTTATAGTAGTCACTTCTGACTTTCTGCTTTAGCATTCCATTTTTCTGTCACATCCAGGAAATGTTATGTTGTCTGTTTATAAAATGTTGACCTTGGATTGTGATAGATTTTCCATTACATTCCCTGGGAGAAACTGATGATTATTTTTATGTTCAGTTGCATTGTCTGCCTAAATATTTCAAAGCACTCAGCTAAAGCTGAACTTTTATTTCTTTACCAGTAGTAGCAATAGTCATAGCTGTAGCCCTGGTGACAGAAAAGCAGTAAAATGTGTGAAAGCCAATACCTAAGCCTCTTAACCTGAGTATTAAATTGTTCTTTACTATGTGGACCTGAAGAAAGGAAAGGAGTAGAGACTGTGGTTGATGGGTTTTTATGGACTTTCTTGAATCATACCACATGTTAATCCAAGACCTGAAGGTTAGCTACTGCTTTGTTCTTAATATTTGCATCTGTCTTGTTCCCTCAGAACACTTCTGTGCTTAATATCCTTTATTAGCATTTTAAATGGGAATTTTAATGGAGTTTCTATGGTTCTGTATCCTTGTTGAGATTCTCATCCCTTAAATCCTTTTTGCAACTTGTTTGTCTTTCTTGTCCTATTAGTCTCTTCTTGAGTACACTGCCACCCACTGAAAAATTTATCCACATGTTTCATGGTTTGAAAAGTGTGTTTCAAAAGCTGAAAGTCTAAGCAGAGTGGTACAAATCTTATTGGTATATATTGACATAAGGCATTAAATATGAAAGTAGGCTTCTTGTGATCACTGCAGTCATTAACAGCCTGTGGCTGTGGAAAAGTTTCAGACATAATTCCAGTTTGATTTTAGTGGGCACACAAGTGCCTCCATAACTCTGGCTCCTGAGGAAAGATGTAGAAACAGCTTTTAACTGTGAATGTTCTTATGCGATGGGAAGCATTGCATAAGGCAGCTTCATTGATACCATTGCAGTTCATCCATAATCAATACAGCACACTGCCAGAATTGTTATTTTGTATTCTGCCTAATAACTACAAAATCTGTGTTCATTGTACAAGGACAGCACCTTCCTGAGCTGCACATTGCCAGACTCAGTAGGGGAGAGAAGAGGAATAACTGGGCTCCTTCCAATGTGACTTCAGCCAAAACCATCGCTATTTGGGATTTTTTTCCTGTAGCCACAGTCAACAAAACCTGCAGAGTTCCTGCCTGTCAGAGGACAAGCTGCTGCTGTACACAGCAGAGCAAATAATGCTGCCAAAGCGAGAGTGCTTTGCAGGGCTTGCCCTCTGCTCCTTCAGAGCAGCCCCCGCTGAGCCTGCTCAGATCCAGGCACAGCAATGACTCGAGGGAAAAAGGCAGCAGAAATCCTGAAATAAGAGGGTGTGAGAAATTGCCCTGTTTCCTATCTGTTTCTGTGCAGAGGTATTATGTTACAAACAAAGAAATAGAGGGACCAAAACTTAAAGGTGCAGACATATGTGTCCATCATGACATTCATACTGACAGAAATGTGAATTGAAAACCTGTGGGGACTTTTGAAATTTCACAATGTTTCTTTCTGTATCTACAGGTATTACTGTGTTTCAAAACTGTGCACATTAATGCTTCCATTTCAGGTGTTAAAGTACTTTGCAAGTTCATTTTTTCACCATTCTTAAGTAGTACTGGTTCCCTTGATGTATAAGAAACAGATTTTTTTTTTTGCAATACATTTTGAATGTTTCGCACTATACCATTTTAGCATGATATACAGCTGTAGTGCAGCATATCTTTTGTATTTCCCTTAAAAGGGTAAAGAAATCTTCAAAATTGTTAAAGCTGAGTTTTATCTAAATGAAAAGGTGTTGGCTGCATCCAATCAAATAGCATGGATAATAGGTCACTGAACTGGATCAATTTTTCTCTTAATGCTGCAATGATCATGGATGTGAAATTTCTGCTGCACATGTTACAGATAATGGATTTTCAGCTGTCACTCAGAAAAATATCCTTGCATAGGCTGTATTGTGTTTACAACAAAAAAAGTTTTAATCTTTTAGGATAAAACTTATGGCAAATTTTAAATTAGGTTTATTTGTCAACCAAATTCCTAAGCTTAACTGGAAGGGTTAGGGTAGGTAGCAGCAAATGCAGCAAATATTATAGAGACAGATATCTGGATTTTCTAAAGGTGTTTTAACCATTCTGCTGTTTGGCAGCAATGACCACAGAGAGAATCATATTTAGCACTCACTTAAATTCAAGAAATCTGGCTTCTGTACTAAGTGTGTTTACGAAAATATTCTGAAATTTGTATATGGTGGTCTAAGTTTCTGTTTTTGAGCAGTCACAGACAGAGCAGTTTGCACCAGTGAGTTGCTCTGAGGCACTGAGGTAATGGTAGGGACCAGCATCTGAAATGCTGGGAGTCCTTTTAGTCCTCAGCCTGTCTCCAGTCCATGAATGGGCCACATCTTGTTACCAAGGTCAGCCATCCTTTCTGCTCTGGCTCTGTGGCCACCCTGACCCTTGTGTGGGAAAAAAGCTGATTTTGGAACTTCACACATGAAGAAATTACAGAGAAGGATTGAAGAAATAAGTACCCTGAGCAATATTTTAAACCAAGAATTAAAGCTTCTGGTCATCTTTTGCAGGATCCAAGGTGCACAGTGGCTTAGGGGATATTTGCAGACAATTTACCTCTTACAGGAGATGGATCTTAACTTTTAATACAATTTCTGTATGCAGGACTGAAATTTTCTTTGAAAAGATGGGAGTTCACTAGGTTTGCCTCCTGCAAAAGTAACTGTAAATAGCTAAGCCTTTTGTAAAACTTTTCTGAGCAAGGGTTTTTCATAGAATCATGCAGAAAATGTCCTCACTTAGCAATAATAGACAGGCCTAAATAACCCACACATTATTTAAGTTTTTAAGTTTTTATTTAAGTTATAAAATTTGTAGAAAGTTCTTTTAAAGACATCATTTTAACTGTAAAATATTACTAACATTGAATTTTGTGCAATGTTTTAGCACTGTTCTACTCTTCCCTTACACAAAATAGTAATTGGGTAAGCATCATGTACACTTGCAATCCAACATTTGACACAGCTCAAATGCAGATTAACTGGCGTGCTTTTTTGCATTTCTGTCTCCTGGTGAAGGAACTGCCATAGTCAGTGTTTCACATTTCCAGAAGATTTTTCTTAGCAAAAATGGAAGTACTAGATAGCCTGCTAATCTGTGTGTAAACACAAAGCTGCAATTAATACATAGTAATTTTCAAACCTATGGTACAGGGTCAGTTTCCAGCAAGCACCTAAAGTCTATGAAATTCTGTGTCACGTTTGCAACACAAATGTTCCCACAATCCTCTAGAGAAAGATGCAAACTTGTTTTCACTCCAAAAAATGTGAGCATGTCCAAGCTGATGTTTAGCGTAGAAACAAATTTGCAGTGTGCAGTGCTGCAGTGTAATTTTGAATCAATTTAGAAGTTGTTTCAAGAGCTATTTTGCTATTGTCCTTCTCACAGTAGTAGAAGTAATTATCTTTCTTTTTAGTAATAATTTCTAGCTGAACAGTATTCTCCTACCATCTCTCCCTCTCCCCCTACTTCCTCCCCAAAAGAGGATGTTTTGGGTTAAGAACACAAAAATAATTACTTTTCTTGGTATTTAAGAAACAATTTGTCTACAAAAAGCTGCCCTTTCTGAAAAGGACATTCAAATTGTTGCTTTGGTGATAAATCTAAAGAACTTTCCACGAGAGGCACCGTGTGGGACACATACGTCTTGAAACATCTTACAAGTAAACTTAAATCTATGCATTGTACTGTAATTTCAAAAGACCTCCTGTCCTTTCCCAATGTAAATCTCCTTTTAAAAAATAGAAGTCTTTGAAGACATATGACATAAGATAAGACAGCTATCAGCAAACACTCACTTGAGAAAAACAGGCCAATTCACCAACTGACAGCAAGGTTAAAAATGAGATTTGATCAAAAATTTTCTCCAGAATTAATTAACTGAAGGATAAAAGCTGATTTTTCAAGGCTAGACTTTCTCAGATTGCTCTACATTTATTTTCTGTGTTTTAATATTGAGATGACAGTTCTATGTCTGTCTACTAGCAATGTCCAAATCCCTTTTGATTACTTTTAGAAGTAGCAGAGTGGCTGCTTAGCTGCAGGAAAGGAGCAGAGGCACAGATCTTCCTGCTCTCTGCTTTGCCTCCTTTGGATTAGCAGATGATCAGCTATGGATCTCATAGCATTTTGGATTTCAAGAGTGGAAAAATTTAATAATCTTTTGCTAGAAGAAATTTTTAAAGTGATTTTAATTGTCTTCTTTATTGTCATTAAGTTGTTCCTTTTCTAAAATTATGCAGGTTATTGGTTGTTTTCCTAGTGTCTATAAAGAAAATGAAGGAAAAATCCTTTGCAAGTGCATTTAATTCTTTGGATTAAAAGTTGAAAGGTGAAAGTAAAGCACAAAAGACTTTGTACTTTCAAGTCATAGTAATTAATAGAAATATATCTGAAAGGGAAAAAGATGCAGCTTTCTGGACAGAAAGAAGAAGGTGAGGTGACACAAATTATGCTAAGACTCTGCATTATAATTAAAACTTCTAATTGCCAGTTCTATGGCATGCCATTTTTAAAATGCATACTTTTAAGCAAAAATACTGTTTAAACACAGAAGGTCATCTGGTTAGAACTCAAAATAAAAATTCCTTGATGAATTTCTGATTCTGAGCTATGTCTCTACTAGTATTGGATGATGTAATAGATAAATACAATAGCATCACAACTTGATGATTATTATCTTACTGATTTGTACTATTTCCTTGAAAATAAACAGTTTCTCTAAAGTCTCTGGACAAAATTCAAGCCTATTAATATTAATGAATTATATAAAAGGTAATTTTAGATCTTGCAGTTATTCATAAGCTGAAGCAAAAAGGTATTTTTAGAAAAAAGTTTATATCACTGTAAATAAAATACAGGGAACTGAATTAAATGTCTGACATCTTGAAGAGGTCTGGGTATAACTTTGCATATCAGGTTTCTTTTGCATCAATTTATCAATCTTCTTAGTGACAATCCTACTACTGCAATGAAGTGTGACTGCACATGCCTGAAGTTCATACTGACCTTAATCCCACTGGTTAACAGAAGCAATGGAAAAGACCCTGATTAAAAAAAATAAAGTATCTTAACATTCAGAAAAAAACATATGAATTTGAATATTGAGTGAGTTTAAACAACTCTGGCATCTCAACTTGACCCCCATTCTTATAAATTTATTGCAAGTACAGTTTTCATTTGAAATGCCAAACTACACTTTCTCTTCCTTTCCCCTTCATTCATAAAATACTGGATGTTAGCTTCTATTTCCTGAGGAAACATGGACTCTGTTAGCATAAAAGTCTAATGGCAGACCATGGGTAATATTGTGCATGGTGTGGTATAATCTGTTGTTAGCTGCCAGGTTTAGCTAGTGGTGATCTAGTAAACTGGACCAAGAGGAGCACATAACATTCCCAGCAATAGTACATTGACATCCTGTTCACTGGAGAGAGTCACAGTAAAGCACGACGTTGGTTTCTGACTGTTGAGTTGGTGGGCCAGAACCTTCCTGGGAAAGATAAAATATGGCAATAATCTTGTAAATTTGGAAGGGTTTTCTGCTGTCATCACTAGAAAAAAGTTGTTATTTCCCATCCCATCCCACCCCACCATCTAGATGGCTTCACCAGCTATCCAGTTTTCCTAGTGGTAATAATTGCCCTAAAATATGACATCATCATGGGAACTAGTTGGTGTGCGTGGTAGGGAGGTAGCAAGCTGTTATTACATCTCTCCAGTCTGTGCTGTTACATGTGAACAGTTCTGGAGCTGTTGAATACTTCATTTTCTCTCATTTAGCAGAGTTATGTTTGATCAGCAAAGGATTTTAGTTATTGGAGATGAGTTTTTGCTGACACAGGGGTGTTCAGTCAAGTGTGAGATGTGTGACACTGGATCTCAGCTGAGAAAATGAGGTATTACTCAAACTTAGAGCATCTTCAAGTTCAGTCCTAATCCTAACATGCTGCAGCAGGCCAAAATGGTACAAATATGAATGAATATAGAACAGAAATAAGGGGGAAATATTCCAAATTCTTACAGTAGTGAAGCTCTGGGAGACATTTCAACTAAGAAAAGGATTGTTTTGAATTCAGAACTCTGTTTCAGTAGGGTATTGATTGATAGCAGTGTTTCAGTGCTGGAATACTGGCCTTGTTTGACTAAAAGTTTCCAGCTTGTGTTTCTAAGGCTGCTAACAGGCAGGTATGTATTTGTTTTCACTCACCTGAACTATAAATCTTGTTACAAATCAGTGAGAATATTCATCATTCCATTGTTAACATGATTAAAGGCTGGAAGGATCAGGGCTTTGACTTTCCATAATTAAGCAAAACAATCTTATAAGTCTGAACTACTAAATATTGCCAAAAATGCAAACTGTTTCTAAAGTCTGCTGTGGTACACACAGAGAAGTTGTGGTCTCACAACAGAAATCAGAAATCTTGAGGAATGTCCTTAGAGTGTTTTGGATTTTTCGTGTTTGCTTCATCCCTCAAAAGAATGAAAGAACTTTGGTCTACCAAGTTCTGTGACGTTTAGTTTTTCTTGAATTCTGCATTTCTCTTGCATGCTTTCCACATGAGTGCTCTTACCAGGGAACAGAGTGCACCCTTAGTAAGTGTCCTTAGTAAAGTCAAATTTCACAAGAATTATTTAAAAGTACATCTCCAACTGAAATCACACATTACTTCATATTAATACAGGTTCTAAGTCTGAGTAGATTTTATACTATAAAAAAGCACCTTCTTTGTCTCTATATGAGTCAAGTGAATAATTCACCATGAATAATGTATAAGATTAATTGAGGCTCCTCTTTCATGTACCACCTACGTGAAATAATTTCATTTATTTTACTTTTTTTTCCCTTTAAATTCTGAGGTAATATGCAGATCTGAAAGCAGAGCTCCCTTGCCTAATGGTGCTTGGTCAAATAAGATCCATGTTTCTGTATCCTGAATGTATGAGTAGAATATAAATATGCTGTGGAAGCAGATGTTATAATTACAGATTTTAAATCTACTTTTGACAAACACTGCTTAATATGAAACCTCCTCTCAGAATTATTACCAGGAGTAACGTGAATAGGATAAGATGCTTACATAAGTCAAATACAACAGAGTAATCAGAATCATCTCTGAATTCACGTGCAGGTATTTCTGTGGTGAATCCTCTTTTGGAATAGGCAAAAGGAGGCGTGCTGCCTGTCGCAGAGGTGCTGCGGTGCCCCGGGGCGCAGGGCAGCGCGCGGGGCAGAGAGCCTGGCACAGGCTGTGGCGCCCCCAGAGCAGCAGCAGCAGCACAGACACGGCGTGGTGAGGCTCTCCAGCACTCCCTGGCCACATCAGGCTGAGGGCACTCTCGGTCTCTTTGATGCACACCAACAGCCAGACCAATTCCAAACTGCCCAAGAGACAGAAGTAGGAGCTGCCTTCCTCCTATGTCTGCACTCTGTATCAACTCAGAAAGAATCAAGCCTATGACACCTACTTTATAGAGAATTTCAGACTCTTAATCCTATTTAAATTTTAATGCGAAGGCTTGTTATAATTTCTATAATTTGAGGCATTAAAAGCAGATAATGCATCTTTAATCATAAAAGCTTCATTGCTCTAATTTACGATACCTGCCTTTTAAGCCCCACCATAAAGTGGATTGTGTTTGGGGGGATGATAAGCAAATGTGATCCATCAGGAGACCTGTTTACATTAAAACATTTTGACAGCACCAGTAATTAAACCTGTTTCCCAGGTGCAGAGCAATATTTTAAATGCCCCTCTGGCTACAATACCATTCAGGTTTGTCTGTCTTTCTCCCTTATCATCCATCCACTGCAATAACAGATAATGAGAAGATGGGAAAATATAAGGAGGACCAGACTAGCAATTAATAATCTAAGTATACAATCAGAATGTTAAAATATTATTTGAACTGTTCTGTGTATTAGTTTGTATGACACTGAAAAATTACTTTGTGCATTTCCATGTGCTTGAGAAACAGTAATAGGAAATCATGGCACCAGTGCTTGCTGCTGTGAAAAGTTATAGCCTAACATGATCATGTCTGACTTTGAAGTGTGAGCTGGCTCTAGAACACAGCTATGCAGAGCTTTTTATGCAGATAGCATGTATTTTTTTCTGTGAACCTTGCTTTGAATAATAGTGCATGAAAACTGGCAAACCCTAAAACCTGATGAGCTCATGAAACCGTAATTTGGACAAGTACAGACTTGTGCTATGAAGCCAAGGGAAAGATCTATTTGATTTAGACACAACATAGTTCAGATGCTGCTCACTGTCAGACCAACTAAATTCTAACATCCCTGTCCATGCTAACTTGCTTCCTATCAGCCTTCATCTTAAAAGCCCCAAACTAACAGGTAGCCATCCACTTATTTTTTGGGAGTAACCAGTCAGTTCTGCTCTTCTCTTCATCGGCCAACACAACCTGCTATAGTGCTTCATTTCCAACCATGCCTAGGTAGGCTTTGGAGGAAATTTTTGGACAACCAGGAATGGGTTTACTCCTGGTGCTTTAATCAACATATAATTTTGTTATTCTGAGAATGAGGTACATGTAGCTGTTTAATTCTTTCCCAATTTTTGAAGCACTGTCAAGGTCTCTATATCAAAAGCAGATAGGTTGGCCTGGGAAATCTGATTATGTTGGGAGAATGTGGTGACTTCTGGTAGTGGGAATAGCTTGGATTCATCATGAGAAGTTTTGAGAGGGAACAGGACATTCACAGGAGGTGTGAAAAAGAAAGCATTTAACACTACCCTATTGCACAGCCAAAAGTGTTGCTCTTTCCAATACTGTATTTTCTACAGCTAATGAACAGAGAATTTTCACCACTTGTAAATGTTCGAGAGCATATCTATCATGTACTTAAATGAAGTATTTATGACTTAAGAACACCTTTAAAAATACCAGAAAGCTATAATTTTGGAAATATGAAATGTCATCATTATTATTGCTACATAGTTTATATGCAAATACATGCTTCCCCCAAGCTTGAATTCACAGAAAATTAATTGGACCAGCTTTTTTCCCCTTTTCATGTATTTTGCCTTCCATATTATGAAATAAGACAATGCACAAAACTGGCATGTCGCTTGAACAATCTATGGTTATTACAATACAATCTTAAATGCTGAATCAGAAACCCTGGGATATCTTTATATTCAGTGCTAATTGAATAATTGTGGCTGCTTACCAGATCTGCACTGTGTCAGGAAGCTATGTAGAAATATTAGTATCATGGGTCTATGCCTGGTGCAAATGAGAACCACATCAAAATCAAAGGGATTTTTGAGTAGTTACTTCCTCTAAATCTATAAACATACACAAATATTTGTTAGAAGCAGAAGCGACTGTTCACCATTAATTTTATTGATAATGGAAGTGATCTGATTTAGCACACTATAGCACTCATACATATGGTACAGAAGCTATTTGTTTAAAACCACAACACAGCAGATCACCTGAGACATTGCTGTTAAAAGAGAAAATATGATCATTATTCATAAAGCTATTTTCAGAGGGCATAAGTGGGCTCCCTGTGTCCTAATGCTTCTACATGCTGCTCAGCTGAAACACAGCACACTCATTTCTATCTGGGTTTCTAGGGTAAGAGGCTGCTTGAATCACCAGAGAACTGGCAGAGTGTCTCCTAAGCAGCATAAGGAATATCTGTTAGGAATAGTTGTAAAAACCTGTGCTACAGGAAAGTTCATAGTTTGCAACAATGACTTGTGTTTGTTGTACAAAATGCCAGCTCTGTGCCATGCTGTGTGCTGGTTCTGTATCTGTTTAGTGTTTATATACAAACAATCAAAGTGCTCCTGTAACCAAGGGACTGGGTCATGTCCTGTCTTGTTCATTGGGGAATTAATTGCACTTGTTTTAGAGTTAGCTGTTAAGGAGATTAGGAAGGTGAAGCATAGCAGGGTGGCTGTGGTTGCATGGCAACTGGAAAGAGCAGTAACATCTGGTATTCTTAATTTTCTTAGAAACTATAGGTCTTTGTGCCATTATATGAGTATTATTATTTCTACAACTATGCCTCATTTTTGTTATTTGTTAGCCAATAGGTAACATCCTTGATGTTACCAGTTGACCCAAGGGCAAATTTAGATACAGCCTTGGATACTGTGATGTTAAAGTCAGCTTGCTAATTGCCAGGCAGAGTTAGCCCCAGAGGACATCTCCAGCAGCAGCATAAAGGAAGAGGTCTTTCCTCACAAGAAGGAATGACTTAGAGGTCAGTCAGCCAGTGCTGTTAGCTGCTTCAGCATAGGATGTGTCTCCTGAAACAGTTGATCTGGTTGAAGTTTACTGTCCACCTGCAGGACTATTTCTTTCCTTTTAGGAGAAGAGGAGACCGGGCCATCTGTCACAAGAATGGCTTCTATAAGGAAAACTGCATTAACGCCTCTTCCTTTATAATTTCCCCACTTGTGCCTCTGAATGCTTTATGCTTTATTTCTGACAAACAAAGGAGCCTTATTAAAGCAGAGCTTTACTTCATTCATTTTTGAAATAACAAAATCAGTAAGTGATGTGGTGTCAAGTGTAGACCAGAGTGGATTTGTTCATCTGCCTTCAGTATTTGACATCACTCCCCAACCACATTACTTTCTTCAGTGGTTACTTTAAAATAAAAGGAATAACAGGGTTTTCCCACAGAGCTTCCCATTAGGGAACTGCAGACATTGGGCAGACTCGGCAAGTGTCACAACACTTGGCTGCTGCAAAGCTTGGAAAACCTCCCTGTTCTTGCCACGCAAGGTACAAGGTCTATTTTAAGTTCTGCTTGCTTCTATGTAGGTACCCAAACCAGCCTATTTCTAGGGCAAAGCTGCTGATTTCATCAAACCTGATTGACAGTGGGGCTTTGGAGAGCAAAAGCTCAAAGGGAGGGTGAACATGCTCCCCACACCTCTCAGCACCTCTCTCCTCTGGATCCACTTATCTGCTCAATGTCAGACAGAAAAAAAAAAATGCCAGAAGCATGCCAAAGCCCCCTTTTCAGCCTGAACCCATTGCTGGAAAGATCAAGCAGAGACCTGGAATTCTGTGAACATCAACTAGGAAATGTTTTCTTCAGTCACTGAACTTCAGTGAACGTTCTGTGTGCATTTGCCTGGCTCCTACAATTGTCATTGTCTCCCAAGAAGCTGTTGAGAGCATATTGGAATAGCTAACAATTGTATAAATGCAGCAAATTAATTTCTTATATTTTAAAATACTGACTAGACGAGCAGTTTTGGTAACTGATGCATAAAAATTTCCTTTTGCATATTCTGCTTTTAAGACTTCATTTTATATAAAAACACCTTTGTAAATCCTCTTTTGCTACTTCCTATTCATCCTTTTGTTCAGATCTTTTTGCGACTCAGCCCAGATTAGAATTCATCATGTCTAAAAAAAAAAAAAGGTATGATAAAGGTATTCTTTCTTCAATGTGCATCTCCAGCCTTTCTTGACAGGCTGTCAAGAAATATGTCTCTAAAAAGCCAGGTTAGATCCTCAGAGACAACCAGTGATGCAGTTCTTAGTAATGTGCTAAAACCCAGTCAGAGTACACCTTATTGTTGCTGTGTGCAGTGATGTGACATGTGAGTTATTTGTTTGCTCTGCCGTAAGATAGCATTAGGGGATATAGTATGAACAGATCACTCATTTGTGGAAATATTTATGGTGCTGCTTTTGAGGGATCATTCAATTCGAAAGCAGATGGCAAAGCATGGATATTCATGGGCTATTTTAAAAGCTATCTTAGGTAAAATGTTTTCACACAGAGCAGCCAAAGCCTGTAACATTCTGATATTTTACAACATTTATTACTTAATGTTTACATACATTTACAATAAATCTTCATAAATGCTACTCAAGCAAGAATTTGCTAGTTCCAGTTTTTATTACTGTATCCCATGAGCTCTTTATAGCTCAGGCCCCTGACCCTACAAATATCTACACATGACTTAATACTCAGCTGAGGGGGGTCTACTACGTTCAGCAGTGTTTCTACCATGGCAGACTCTGGGAACATGTGGTGTATGTCAAGATTTTCAGTTATCTGGGAATTGGAAACCTCCATCTCATGACACCTTAAAGGAGTCTAGCACTAGATGTGATGATATTATCTGGTCAGAACTGCAGAATCCTTCTAAAGTGTTACTTGGAGCATCCAGAAAACAAATATTTTTTAAAGATGACTTACAAAGGCTTTACTATTGTGAAAATACAAATTTAGATAAACATGAAGTAACTGTTTTGATAATTTCGTGTCATTCTTGCCCAACCACTCAAAGTCCAGCTTTCCATGGTTCAATGTTTCAAAAAGGAGGTGAATAAAAGTCCACTATTCATGTCGAATTGGAGGACTGGCATTTTTCATAGAATAGGTGATTTAACATCCTGATTGTTATTTGTGTCCCTCACCTGGCATTCCCTAGGCTGCCTCTTCCTTACCGCCTTCTACTCCTTTAGGAGCATCCACATGCTTTTTCCACACTGCGGCTTTAGAGAGCCACACACTTAAGTTTGAAAAAAATATTATCAGAATGTACTTTGAAATTATTCCCTCAGTAAAACTTGTGACACAGCACTTTGTTTTACCCATTTCAGCTGTGCTCACTTGCAGTGCTCTTATTCCCAGCTGTCTGGCATTTAGGCTAGTCCCCATTGCATTGAGGTGTTTCAGGTGTGGGCTCTGTGCCTGCCTCCGGTGGCTCCTGGCCCTGGGCTGGTTGAGCAGTTGCCACTGCCCAGCTGTTTGTGATGGGCAAATGGGCAGAGCCCGAGCCTGACTGGCTGCGATGGGCACAGCCTGGGCTTTCCCTGGGGATGAGTGGGGGGCTGCTTCCACTACAGGAGCTGCTGGGAGCACGGGGCTGTCCTCAGATTTGTGCAGGCGCCTTTCCACAGGATGGGCTGGTGAGTTATTGTGGTTTTATGTCTCTGAGGCTGTCAGCTTCTGCATGATGAGTAGTTTTGATAGTGAAAGTAGGGGCTGGAGTGCATTAAGATGCTACAACTGTTTCCTAAGCAAATGCCTTTTGAAATGCTTGGTTTTTTGTTTTTTTTTTTTTTTTAATATGGCTGTATAGCTATGGAGGTATAGCACTGAGTGTGGGTCAGCTTGTTTTTGGTTGTGATCTGTCCTGTTTCTGAAAAACTACTGGCACTGGGGTTCGACTAGCTTGAACTTTGCTGAGTTGAATGCACTGGTCCTGTGCTGCTAGAGTATTTTCAGATGTTAGGGAGAGATTTTTATCCTTTTTATTGTTTCCATTTGATCTAGTATTGTTATAGCCCTCATGGTAATTAAAAATATTATTAGAGTATTCTGCTTCTTCTCTCTCCCTCATCCTCCCCAGCCTCAGTATAGTTATTTCATGTTAAAATTGAAATAAGTCTTGTGACTGACAGTGACGTCCTCACACACTGTGGGCTGTGCTTGTTCTTAAGGAGTGCCTTTAGGAAGGGACCATCCTTCAGACCTCCATCCAATTCATTGTTCTATTTCCATCTTTGTTCTGCAGCCTCAGAGTGCTGGTCTCTTGCTCTTTCTGCTCCTATAAATTGGATTGTCTCTCCTGTCATTTACAGCTAGCAGTAAATGTACTTGGTGCTATAGTAGGAGCAGTGTATGCTCTGGGAAATACCTTGCCATGAGCATTCAAAGACTGATATTGAGTATGTACTTATATGCATATGTATGTGGTGTTTATTAAAATGTGCTTGAGTAAGTATTAATAATGGATACAATGCTAATCTTTGTTATGGGTTTTCAACCCACTGGGGAAAGTGGAGTATAAACTGCAACTTTAAATATTTCCCTGTTGAGAAATAGGTGGATTACAACTACTGCAGTGTACTCACTTTTCAAGAAAGCTATTAGTTAAATCTCATCAATGCCATAAATTGTCTGAAGGAGATAATATGCCTCTGAAAAATGCTCTTAAGTAGGTAAGTACTTCTGTGCAGCCATGTTAACAACATAGCAGAGATGGAAGCTGTTCTTTCTGACTTAAACACAGTGTCTCTGTGCTTATAGAGGAAGACCTGGATAGAACTGACCTGGGATTTGCTGTCCTTGTTCACTTTGGCCTAATATGGCACTGACTTGTATAGAAGAAGTTGGGTACTTAGATTGGCTAAGATGGTGCACAGTTTGTGTGTGCTATTTGGGTTAGATTATTTAAGCCTCATTTCCACCCCCATTCATGCTCTGTGGTGGTTTGTGCTATGAAAACCAGTGAAATATTACAGCAGGACTCTTTCAAATTCCTCATCTTGCGTATCAAAGGGAATACTGAGGGGTAAAAGCAAAACAAACAAATGAGACTCAGCAAAACTTACTTATGCTGCACAATATTGAGACAGGCAGTCTGTGGTAGACTTTAAATGAAACACGAACACAGGGGACTATATTTAATTTAAACACCACTCATCCTAAAATAACTTAACCTGCAGAATGATTGCTGTGCAAACACTGTAATAATATAGCAGAGCTGTCACTTCAGACAGTATTTAATAGGCTCTGGCCGATTTCATTATTAACACTTAGAACACTTCATGGAAAGTGATGAAAGTACTGATACATAACCTGTACTGAAATCTCCAAGATCCCACAGAACATTTTTGTAGCTACTGCCTGACACTTCTCAAGGGGGGCTGAAAATGGTTGTGAACTTGAGCTGTTAGCAGCAGATGCCAAAACTCCTCTTGTTTCAAAATTGCAAACAAAGTTGATGAAATGGACTCCTCACGGTTTTGCTTCCATGTGGTCTGTGTGGAAGCCTCATAAGGGAGATGAAATATTTCCTCCTGCTATTGCAAATGATTGGAAATTTTTCTCTTAAATTTATGTGAAGACCATGCTGATATATTGTACTGGCTCAAAGATCTATTGAAGGAACAACTTAAGAAAAAATACCAAAAAAACCCAGTAGCTGCAGAAAAAGTGCCTACAGTTGTGCTCCTAATGTTTTATTTTTACTACCCTGTATTCCAAAAGTTATTTTCCATACAGAGGTCCTGGTGATCATAGAAAGAAGTAGACTAGCCAAAATTTTTATAATAATTAATATTTGTGTTACGTATATAGACACTATAATTATGATGCAAGTATGAGAGAGTACCACTACATTAATTAGTGTTCCTGTGGGTTTTTAAGGCTCCAAAAATAGACTTCCCTTATAGTGGAGGAGAGTGTGTGGATTTCTACTTGTGTTATCACTGGGCATTGGAGGAGGTGGTTGATACAGCTGTGGCTGGGTTGATGGTTGTTGTAAGGAACAGCTGGCCCAGGGCTTGATCATTGTCTGAAGGAGCCAAAATGGAATCCCTCGAGAGCCTGGGTATTTCCTTATGGCTTGAGCTGCTGCCAGGAGCTAAGTCAGAACCTTCCTATGTTGAATTGCAGCAGCTGGGAAGTTTGTGTATTTCCATTAGTGACAGATTGAGTAGTGTTAATTTGGTCTTAACTTTAGGTGCACCTGTGCTGGCACCTGGCCTGGAATAAACATGAGCATGGAGCTTCTGGCATTGCAGGCAAGAGAAGTAGATGGGAGAGATGAGGCCAGAGATGCAGGGGTCTCCATGGCAGAAAACCCCTTGGGTTGGACATTCCATTTCTGCCTCCTTCGACTTCTGTAAGTATCTAGGAATGCCTCAAGGAATTTGACTGGTATTGACTGCTCATCTGAGTTACTGTGTTCTGGTCTGAAGCTTATGTCATGAAAAAGGATAGGGGATCACTAATAACTGAATTTTAATAATGAATTCCCAGCTGAGGTGTCTCCATTGAATGTGTTGATTTGTCTTTCTGGACAGGTGCATTTCAGATAAAAAAGAGGGTGAGAAGATGGCTAGATTTTATTTTCCTTAAAAAAAATTGTAACATCTCCCCACTGTGCTTTTATTTTTTTGGTGTTGCTTGGATTTGACACAAACTATGGAATTTGGGAATCTCTATAATGTAATGCTGCTGAATATCTGCAGTCTAGAGGTTGGCTTGGTTGGGCTTTCAGCTTATGTTCTGGAAGGATTTGGACATAAACGACACTTGATTTAAAGAAAAAATAACACTTAGAACTTTTTTAGACTTCATATAATGGTTTGGATGTAAAAAAAATCCAAATGAATTGAATCTTAATGTACATTTGTACATTAATTGTACATTGCTTATAGCAATTGGACTGCAAGAGTCCAGTCTTTTCTGTGCCTCCTTGCACTCTTCTAAGCTCTTCTGAGCTGTCTGGCTCCTGTTGTAAATGAAAGTTTGGCAGGGCTGCTTGCAGCAGTAAAGGGTTTTAGGATCGTCCCTGTAGTGTGCTGACAGAGTAGCCTGGCTCTTAGGACTGGTTCTGGCTAAAGCAGAAGGGAGTTCTTGGTGCTCAAAAGTAGGAGAGGCAGGTTGGGTGCTGCCTCAGTGGGAAGGCAGGTGAGGGGTCTGGCAGAGGACTGAGATGTGGTGCAGGAGGAGCCTGGTGCCTGCTCTGAACTGTGCTGGGGTGAGGTTGATGAGGATTAGGAGAGGGCAACAGGAGGCCGCTGCTTAATTTTGTTCAGCTCTTAGGGATGCATCAACTAAACCTGGCTTGTTCATTTAGTAAACTATTAAAGAAGTTGTCTTCAGAGTATTTATTTCAGGCAGTTCTAGTGAAGTAATCCTTTAATTCCTCAGAGTAAATGCTGATGAGGATTTGCTGCAGACTAAGGTGTGTGGAGGTTACTGTGTGAGTGGTTATGGAGTATGTTTGGGAGCAGTGTGGCTGCTCTCCCCTGGGGCTGGGCAGTGGGAGATGCAGGGTGTCCCCACAGCAGGGCTGTCCTCTGTGGCCATTGATGGCTGTGCTTGGGAATGTTTATGTCTGAGCCTGGAGAAAGGGGCTGGTTCTCCTTCAACTTTGGCTGAAACCACTCCTTCTCTAAATGTTCTGCTGTTTCTTTCTGTTGTGTGTGCTGCCTAGCCTTCTCTCCTTTGCCTTGATCTTTCTATTCCTGGACTGTCACAGAAAACGAGAGAAGCCCCACATGAAACCATGGTCTGATGTGTATAATTCCATTTCAGCACAGTTCTGTCTATATGCATTATTTTGCCTACAAAATCGTAAAGAATTCTCATTGTTTAGGCAGTGATTTCTTCACTCTGTACCAAGAGTGGTCTGCACTTAGAAGGCCAGGAGAAGGCCTGTGCTGTTCCACTTAGTCAGAATGGATGTATTGTGCTTTGATTAGCTAGGTTTGCAAGTTAGGAATTATTTATCCTCATTTTGGTATTGCTGGAGCAAGTAAAAAGAAATCTAAGGGGAGCTGCAGCTTGTGGTGAGCAAAGGAACTGGGACTTCACTATTCTGTCCCACTCTTTTTCTCAAGGGAGCTGGTTTCTTGAGAAGACCAGGAGTTGAGGCTGCATGATAGGAAAGCAATGTGTGTAAAATCTTATGCCAATATTTTGGATGGGAAGCTGGTTACACAATGTAATTTGGTGTTGAAAGTGATGACCCACCTTATGAAAAGGAAACGATCACCTTCAGTGGGATAACATCTAGGTCCAGTAAGTAACTTATTTGCTGTAGAAATTCCTTTGCTCATGGAAAATTTATTAATGGCCAGTGCATGGCTTGGGTCTGAGCAGATATTCCTTGTCTCTCCCTGGCATTGCACTGCTCTGACTCCCTTCTGTAAAATGTCCCTCCTTGTGGCTACAGTATTATTGGCAAAAATCTGATATTAGATGCTTGTTAATGGATAATAATAAATCAAAACCTGGAAGTATTGGAAAAGCGGAGTCACATAGAAACTTGAAACTTTTAGCAACTTTTCTGCTGTGGAGAAAAAATGATGAACAACTTTTACCAGTTCCAAGTTATTAAATCAAAATTTAAAGTATCCTTTTCTAATAAACTGGATTTTTCAGCTTCTTCCATTTCTTATCTCGGACATGGAGCTGATTTACATGGAAACATTTTGTGGTAGAAGTCACAATGTGTTATTATGTTTTCTTTCCATAGAGAGAAAAAAAGTTATATTAGAGTTTTTCTTGAAATTAAGTATTGTATAAAGCACTTGGAACTTTAAATTGACTAATGGAGCACTTTATTTTGAAATGTGATTTTATATATAACTAAAACATGCAAACAGGGTTGTGCATTATTACTGAGTAATTGTAGTCCCTGAAGGATCCCATAGTTGAAAGAGGCTATTTTAATTTAATCCTAGAGGCTCAAAGATATTAAAAGCAGCTGTCCTTCAGTTTAGATCTGGAAAATAACAAGTCTTATTACAAAGGGTAAAAGGAAATATTTTGACCTAGAAAATAAAGTAAGAAGTCTCATAATTTCTAAGTAACAGTAGTCACCCTTAAAAATGAGACTATTTCTTTGACTTAATCTGACTTGTCATTATGCTTATAAAGCTTGTGACATGGCTCAGTACAATGTGTTGTATTAAATGTTATTATTAACCTGTGTCATGAAATAACATGAATAATAACTACAAAATTAAATATAAGGTTTTATTTTAAAGTATAATTCAACATTAAATAAAAGTTTAAAATATCATCCTGCTTCTGGGAATTGTTCTGAAATAAAAATGGAGATTGATGCAGTTTGAGTGATACAGGATAATGAGTATGTGCATGCTTCTGCAGTCTGTGTGGTGTTGGAAGTGAGTCAAGGCTGTCTACACTTCATAGTCTCAGCAAAGGGTGAAGTTTAGCCTTTGGGAGTCACTGGCACATTCCCATTTGACTCGGTGAGGATTTTGGCTGTGGCTCCAAAAGCAGATTTGTGTGAGCAGTTGCCATTGCCCTTGTGGAAGAGGGGCACAGGAGGCCCCATTTCTGTGGGGACCTTGGGTTGTGCTGTACTGTGGGCAGTCATGGCAAAGCCTGGAGGGGGCACAGAGGGATGTGAGAGCTGCAGAGCAGGCAAGCCCTGGTGTGACTGCCCTCTCTTCTGGCTGCAGCTATTGTCCCAGTAAACCATCTCTGTAGCTAACACACAGGTATGGAAACCTCAACTTGGTGGCCTAAATTCAGACCTTTGAAAGGGAGGGCAAATTGATTTTAAGGCCAGCATGTAGTGGCCTCACTCTTCATTTACACTGTTGAGATCAAAGTATGAGGTTACTAAACCCAAGTCTGTGCTTTGTTTTTGGGAGGCTTTTATTTAAGCTCTCTCAAGGTATTGAATTATTGCCTATTAAACTGATCTTTCTTTTTCTGGTGATTAAATCAGTACCAGATTTTTATTTTAGAGTGGACAAGAAGAGAAAACAGCAAGGGCATAGAATGGTTTGTGTTGGAAAGGACCTTTAAAGGTCATCTAGTCCAACTCCATTTCAATGAGCAGGGATATCTTCAACTAGAGTAAGTTGCTAGGAGCCTTGTCCAGTATGACCATGGATTTTTCCTGGGATTGGGCTTCTATCACCTCACTGGCCAGTCTGTTTCAGTGTCTCACTGTGCTTGTAAAAATTTTCTTCTCTATATGTAGTTAAAGACATTACCTTGTCCTGTGGCAGCCTGCCAGCCTTCTCTTGTGCTTCTTGCTGGCTCCATCTAGTACTTGACAGCCTTCAAGAGTTAGTAAATTCTGAAGAGCTTTTGTGTAGTTATATCCATTTTTGCAGAAGAGAAACAGAGACAAATTACATGCCCAAGGTAGCCGAGGAAAAACAGGGAAAATCAAGCATACCTGTGTTCCATGATGCTTCTGCCTACTGGCTGCTCTGCCTAGTTTTAGATGAAAAACATTACTTATCTTTCTCATGGCTGTTACTGGGATGGATGTTTTCCACCACACCTCGTGAGTGCAAACTGGAGGGAGCTAGAGAGCATCACTGCATAGAGTTGTTTTCCAATGGCCTTAACTGCTGCCATTTATCACAAGCCTTTTTGTAAGGCTTGTCATAGCTGACTTTTGCTCTGTCACTTCTAGTTGTTTACCTAATAAACAGAAAGAAATAAGCACAATTATCACTGTTAGGCAGAGAAACAAATCTTCAGAGTAGAAGTTATGATAGTTGCAGACTTTATAACCCTTAGGATGTTTGTTAAGGTGGGTAATATTGTTTATGTAAGCTGTGCTACAGATGCTATTTGTGGTCATTAGTTTTGTGTTATATACACATCTCAGCTTTGGTCCACAGTTGCCTTGCTCCTCTTACCACTATCTTCATGTCCAAATCACTTCTGTGGAGAAATCAGAACAGCTGTAGTGCTGGTATTGCTTATTTTTTCCAGAGTCTGTCTCCCACTACATTAACTATTTGCAGTACCAGAATCACTTAAATACAGTTCTGGGAGGAGTTGCTTGCCTGTGACCACAACAGCTTCTCCAGGGTCTTTCCACACCTTCTTTCCCAAGGCTCAGCCTTGCTCCACTTTGCAGGTGTACTTGTTTAGTCAGAACAGATGAAGGTCAAGTACAATAATGTGTTTTGGTGAACAAATAGTTCATGCATGCAGTGACTTCTGAGTGTTCAGCCTTCACCTGTTGTACCTCTCATACTTATGTTGACCAGTTTCCATTATATCGTCTTATATAACCAGATAAGACTTGTATCATCAAAAGGTTACTTTTTAGGTAACTTTTATCCACATTCAAAGTGGACAAATTAATATACTGTGAGTTTGTGTATTTTTTTAAAATGCTGTATTTGGACCTTGTTATATTTTTCTCTATAAAATTCTATAGGTGTCTTGGATACCTTCATTAGCCACTTACTAGAAGACAGGAACTTTACTCATTAGTGTGTTATCTGGCTGCTTGTCAGCCTTTCTTGTGAGTTCTGAGCATGTTTTCCTTTTGTAGTACTTGGGCTTTGTCCTTATCAGGTTTGCGTAGCATTGTATTAGTGCAGAAATAAAATGTTTTTGAGTGGAAATGAATGGAGCATGAATAACGCTCTTGTGTTATAAAGAATTTGTGAGAATTACTGTGTATAAAATGCATTTGTACCTTTAACTGATAAAGCTGTAATAGGGCACCACACTGAGAAACTTGATGGTTCAGACCTGGCAAAATAGTAGGGAAAAACACAGACCCTCTAGAGATAAAAGAAGGGATCAGTGGGGATACCTCTGCCTTTATGTCAAACTATAGAATTTCCTGCTTAACTGAGATGTGTGGACAATCTGCTACTGTCTAACTATCAGGAGAAAAAGGGAATCATAGATCAATTTGTGAGCCTGCAGTGAAGGTGACACAGTAAAGTGCAAGGTAAAAGTAGCTATTGACATAGGTCAGTGCTGTTGGAATTTGTCTGAGGAATTGGGGTGGAAAAGTCAGGCATAATAAAAAGTGAAAGCTCTATACTTGTTCTCCCATATCTTAAGTGCCTTTAAATGAGAGTTGGATTTTTGGCTTCCATCACCACAGTGGTTCCTGGTGCTGTGTGGTAGAATGATAGGTGTGTAACCTGGCTGCCTTCAATGTGGCACTGCAGGAAGGTCAGTGCAGAGGGAAGCAGGAGGGACAGTTCAACATCTCTATTGTTTACAAGGTTTCCTGTTGGTGAAAGTGGGGAAAAGCCATGGCAAGCCAAACAAATTGGGATGTGGAAAGACCAAAGCTGAGAAAGGAAACCACAAAATACAAAGACTGTTTGTAATCTGTCGCTGTGGGACACGTGAAAGCACCACGCGGACCACTTGCTGCTTGCAAGGTAAAAAGGAACGTTTATTATCTGACTCTGTCTTTTATACCTTCCCAAGGGTGACATTGGATTGGAGAGTGAACGGGCCACCTCTCCAAAGACATTGGACAAACCACCAGTACATCAAGTGCTCTCCACCTCCATAAAAGAATGTAAACAATACGTTGTTTACAGAAATTGTGTGGGAAAGTTCTCTAAAAGAATATAAACTCAGAAAGCTTTAAGAAGTCTTAAGAATCAGGGTGACAGTAATCTGTCTAGAAATATTATCAGTAGTGCTTAACTGCTTGCCCTGAGTAGGATATCATGTTAAAGAAGCAGGATCAAACTATTATGGCAGTTCTTGCTGATCAAATATGACACCAAGAGTAGTAGTCACCCCTGCTGGTATTAGCCCTAAGGTTGCATGCAAGGTTCTAGAAACCTCATTTTTTTCTCACTGGGGAAAAATAGGAACTTCCCAGTGCAAGCTGAAAAGGTGACCATGGGGAGCTGTCTTCCCAAAACAGATCCACTAGGAAATCATCTACCCTGTTTCTTAGAATTGCAATCAAAAGTAATTCTGTGCATCACTAGAAATACTCCAAAGAATTAGTGTACCTTCAGTGGTTTCAGTACTTAGTCTGTATTCATTTGAATCCATAAGAGATGGTAATTCCAAAATAAATACCAGGTCAACTGTACTGAAGATCTCACTTATTGTAGTGTGATTGAATAAACAGAATGGTGCTAACCCAGAGTATCTGACAAATAACTGTCCTGAGCTCTGGAATTAGGCATAATGACTCTCCATACTGACACTTACTGATACAGCAGCAAAAGCCTTAATGTGCATCTGTAGTCTGGTTAAGAGTGAGAATTAGTCTTTGCAGAGCCAAGAGCTGTACAGACTCTCATTTCCTCTGCACGTGCCTGAAAAACCTGTGTGTTCTGGCCAGCTCTTGGCTGTATCCTTTCTGCAGCTCCACGAAGATGTTTTCTTCTTTGGAGGGGGGATGACCATGGCTATCTCTGCTGCTCTGAGACCAAGTGTTGTAGGAGACTAAGGAAAGAATGTAGTCAAGACCTAAATTCCTTTTAGATGGAATAAATGCAATTTAGCTTACTGTTGACAACAAATCTGATTCAGCATTATCTGAAGCAAAAATTAGCTGCACTTAAGTAGTTTAATCTTGTTGAAGATGGGGCTTGGCTAAGAAAAAAATGATTTTTTTTTTAATTTAAATACTGATTTTGATTCACTTATTAGAGGATTTATTATTTTTCTTTAAATTTTATTTTAAAAAAATCCATTGCACATTTGCAACCTTTCATTGAAGGAGTCATTTGTTATTTGTTGTTATTGTTCAGTATGACTGTTTCTTTTTTACAATAACTGACTTGTTTTCCGTTGAATGTTAACTTTCTGTATATAAAGAAGAATTAAATCTGATTCTCTCTGATAGAAAAACTTCATTGTGAAAATGTTGAAATAAGACCTTAAAAACACTGTTTTCTACAAAGCTCTGAAATGGATGTGTGAAGTGTGTTAAGTTTTGGCAATTGAAGTAACTTTCAAGTTTGAATCATAGAATGGTTTGGATCATAAGGGGCCTTAAAGGCCAACCAGTTCCACTCCCAATCCCTGTCAGGAAGGGATACTTTCCACTAGACCAGATCCCATCCAATCTGACCTTGAACACTTCCAGGAATGGGGCATCCACCACTTCTCTGCTGACACCTGTTCCAGTGCCTCACCACCCTCATAGTTCAGAATTTAGTCTTGTATCTAATCCAGACTTAATTTCTTTCAGATTTAAGTCCATGTCCTGTTGATCCATGCCCTTGTAAAAAATTCCTCTCCACCTCTCTTGCATGCCTGAATCATTGTGGTGTTTTCTGGCCAAACTGAGCCTGTCCACTGCTACTTGTGAGCACAAAGAATTTTTTCAACAGACATCAGCAAATTTTGTCAAATTACCCTTAAACTGTAATAGATTCTTTGTACCACTTGGGTTTTCTTCCATTTTTATGGTGAGTGGGATAGTGCCATTTCTGTGAGGATTCATTTTGTGCACACTAGCTTTGCGTTTGACAGGTGCAGACTCATCTTATAGAGGATCTTTAATGCCCTGATGAGATCATGTCTCTTTCATTCAGGAAATACAGGATTATAGCCAATTCTGACCTGGGCTTTACTCCCATCTGAAACCAACCAGTTTGGTTTTAAATAAGGATGGAATTTGACCTGAGTTTTGTGTGCTTTGAAGGAAAATAAGAAGTGATCTCATCACATGTAAAACCTATGAAACACACTCGGAGTTCATGAATCCTAAGTTTGAGAAATGTGTTTGACTTACTCTCACCAGCTTGAGACTTTATGGGCAGTGTCTGAGTACATTAACAAGTGGGCCTTTGTAAGGACCATTGTTTACTATTCTACAGGTGCACTTCAAAAGAATTTGTGGCCATTGAGATTTGTTTTGTGATTAGTTCAGAGATTTGCTGAGAAACTCTGTAACACTGCAGATCAGAAATTCTGTCTCTTCTCAGAGAGACACCAGCCCAAGTGTGCAAAAGTGGAAAGGCCAAATGGCAAACTATGCCAACTATGTCTTGCTTCCACCCTCTCTTCCTCTTTTTCAGGTACTGTGAATCACCACTTTCTATTACTGCTCTGTTCCAGGATATTGTGCCACTCAATACTCTTTCTCTAGAGTTGAGAGCCTTTTACCTTGAGCAAGCTAGAAGCTATTCACCCTTATTCCCCTGCCCAGAGATATTTTTTCTGTTATTCTTTCCTTAAATTCCTTTTTTCTTTTTTCACTTCTGCATAAACATATTGGAAAATTGACAAGTCAAAATATTTCCACTGTGGGAGACCAAGAAAAGCTATAATCTCATAGAGCTATACACTCTTTTGTCGTGATTTGTTTATCACTCTTAACAAATTCAAATTCTTCTGGGATAAGATGGTTTTGGAGTTTTTCCCTTTCAGGATAACTTTGGTTTTTAAAATTGCAGTGGATTAGTGTGGTTTTTGATGTGCTTATGGAAGCAATATAACACTGATAGCAATAGTGCCTAAATTAATCTTTAATGTCAACTACAGTATTACAGATTTGGGATAAGCCAGCAAAGGAAGCTGCTTCAGTGCATCTCTCAGCTGGAGCTGATGGCTGAGAAGATGGAAAGCCATTCCCCCTTTGTATCTCAGGCCAGCTAAAGAACCCTGGCCATGTGCCAGTCCCCATTCCTTCCTCCCTTCCCTGCCAGAGGCAGGAGAGCAATAGTAAATACTGCCAGATGTGGAGACATCCTGCTGTGGGTCTGTGTCCAGGACTGGCAAGGACCCTTCTCAAACCACCAACTGCACGGGGACTTGACAAGCCATTGCAAACATGGTTTGAGTAATCCCACAGCCTCAGTTTAACTGCTTTGTGAAAAGTGTTTCCACCTAGTAGTTTTGAGATTTTAGTGTACTTTTTGTATCGTCATTTTATACCTCACATCTTTACATTGGTGTAGTCTGTACTCCAGCTTAGGAAAAGCACCACACACCACAACTGTCTTGAGCATGTTTGATTGCTTCCACCACTGATTTTTATTTTTTTCTCCAACATTTGGGGTGTGCCACCATACCCAAAGCTGCGAGAGCAAGTTGGAGAAACTTAAGCATCCTACTCAGAAAATGCACCTTTCCCTTTTTCACCTTGCTCCTTGAATGCTGGTTGACAGAAGAAAAGGAAAATAATCTCTAGTGGAATAGCACTTGCAGTGGAACAGGAAAGTTTGAGATGAGCACCCTGAGCACTCTTTTGTCAGTTCCAAGTTTGAAGTTTCTCCTTCAGAATGTGTTCTCTCCTCATAATTATATAATTCAGTCCAGCACAGTAATCCTGCCTTTGGTGATAAGTGGCATATCTTGCTTGGAGCACTCAAATTCCTGAGTTGCTGATGTATTCCTCATGTACCTTCCAGACTTTGAGGTACATAAATACATTACACCATTGGCTGGTAGAGGAGTAGAAGTTTTCTTTTTCTTGGTGTCTACTCTGTCTTAAAAAATTTTGTGACTGTAAGTGTGGCTTCCATTGCCTGGCATTCTATGACCTCATTGGCACCAAGAAATGCTCACAGATATGATAATAATGGCAATTTTTAAAGCATCATGCAAGTATAAAAGAAGTAACTCCTGAGAAGACCTGCCTAGTTCTAGCATGTCCAGGATATGGAGATGCAGATAGAGCCATTATTTCTGTGAAGGTAGAGTGTCCTGGGAAGCCCAGTCATCTCCAGATAAAAAAGTCTCCTTTCTTATTAGTGTTTTGTTTGGTTTTTTTTTCTACCAGGTTGGCACTGTTTCCTTGAGTGTGTGATATCTCTGCCTCTGTTTGCCTGTGATCCGTGTGAGTACTCATTTGAATGATGCATCACATGTGCCCAGTTTGTAGAATATTGTTGCTCATTATTGCATTAGAGTTCCTTTCCACAGTTCTGCAAGTGCACTTCAGTAATTGCTGCTTCATATCTTGGGTCCAAGTGTTCTCCTGGTCAAGGAAACAGGCATCATTAATTACACTCCCTACTTAACTTTCCAATGTTTCTGCTCCTGGCAAGCAGTTGATCTGTGCAGCCCCTCTGCAGCTGGAGCTTTCAGCCTCCCAGCAAACAGCAAGATGAGGCTACACAAGGAAGAGCCATCCAAGTGCCACAAGTATTGGTATGATTATCAAGAAGAGGAAAGAAAATGGCAGAACAACATGGCTTAGACAGGCAGTCATTTCTCAGAAGTTCCCCAGAAGTGCTCTGTGGCTGAATGGAATGCTGTGGCATAGAGTTGTGCAGCTGAAGCTTGTTGCCTCTTTTTATCAGCAAGTGAGGTGACAACAGTGTCCTGTGTTAGACATGGGTGCTCAGGCTGGCCAGCAGCCTGTGACAGGAAAATGCTGGCCCAGGACAGTTTCTATTCCAGACAGGGTTTTATTTTTCTGATACTGAAATGCATCCAGTAAGAAGTGGAGTAGCACAGCTGGCCCTCTGGCTGCAGAAGGCCAAGGAGGATCTTATTAGCAGGCAGCCTGCTGATGAAAAGCTGCTGTTTCATTGCCAATGTGTAGTCCAGTCCCTGAGATTTAAACGAATACTTGAGCAATAAAAAGAAAATATTTTCTTTCTATTTTCTGGATAATTTTATCTGATCCATTATAGATATTATGCTATAATAATTCAGGATAGACACTTTTCTTATGATTGTTATTTTTATATTGATTATAATTTGATTTTTATAGATTTAACATGCAGAGTGGCTGAAACTGTAAGACAAAATAAATCTGACTGTAAACCAGCAGATTGGTCATTGTGTTGTATACATCCTAGCTCTGCATAGACAGGCAATAGGCTTAAATATCAACAAATCTGTTTGATTGTAAATAGTTTGCTCATTTGGGTTTAGGTTTATAGAAGGAAGAATCATTTTCAGTGGTATTGATATAGAGTTGAACACTTAGAGCCCTGTCTTTGCCACTTCCTCCTCATTTTAGGTCAGGTGTTTCAACCTCCTTTGTAGTATGAGCAAGAGATCTGCATCATATAAAAATATGCTTGCCTGACAGTGTTTTCTGTCTTCAGTTGTTTTTCAGTAATGCCACTAACATGTGCTTATTTATAGCTTGCTCAAGGGCAAGGTGTGCTTACTCTGTGCTGAAGGCACTCTTGGCTCTGTTGCACATCCCTTCACCCTTTGTTTTTGCTACTGATTAATTGATGTGCCATTATCTCCTCATTGGTTAATTTTGTTTCCTGTGCTTGTTGTTTGACTAAATATACAGCGCCCGTTCCAGGGATCTATATGGGGACAAACTGCATGCCTAACTTGTGGTTTATCCTTTTTTCATGAGGACTCTGAATGCTGCAGCTCAGCAGCAGTGTAGTTTATACTTGTGTGCATGGTTAACTTGCTTCAGAATCCCCTCTTCTCCCAGTGGTGCAGCTATGGCCAAACTCCTCCTTCCCTGCAAAGACTTCCATGTCCCTCCCCTTACTGCCCTTCCAGTGTTTTTATAGATTCTCAGGTTGAATATGATATAGAAGCTCCTTTGCAGAGGGGTTATTAATTTGATTTGGAGTAAGTAGGTCTGATGCATCTGTTGCCACCTAGCATCAATCTTCAAATTTTGGTCAGATAGCAAATTCTGAATGCTACAAACTACCTTTTTTTGAGCTACTGGGGCAGTTCCTCTTAACTGTATACTTTGAAAGAGGAATTTACATGCCTTAACTTATCAGTGGACAAAAGAAATGTGTTTAGAGAGAAGTGGACAGTAAAGAGGAAATGCTAATTTTTAGTGGTTTCAGAACTCTGGACTTCACCTTATAGTATCTTTCCTAGAAATTATTTTAAAATAAATCAATTTTTTTTTTCTACATTCAGAAAAACTAGTTTCTCTTCAGGCTTTACACTGAGGTATGTGTATGTAATTTTCAATGTTTGCTTTTACTTGCCCTGGTATCAGACATAAAAAACGAGCTTTTATATTAATTTCTATGGATTTCTGCAATAGGACTGTATTAATTTTAGGCTGATTCACTGGAAAAAAATTTAGACTAAACCTTCTATGCTGCTGTCATCTTTTCAGGGAGAAAACAGTAATGCAGCCTTGATTAATATAACTAATCTCATGTTTAAATCTGAATGCACAAGGGAGGAAAGGTTTGCTCAGATACTTAGAGACTACAGAAGTGTGAAAGTCTAACCTAGTTAAAGCAGTGAAAATTTTGAACCATTTGCTCAAAGAAATTTGTGTGGCAGTAATGCTTATATTTTTTCTATGGGCATTCATAGCCCAGCATGTATATAAATATGAATGGGCAATCTAAGTGATGTACTTGATGTATGGATTCATGTAACTCAAGTTGCTTAAGTTTCTAAGATGTTCAAGATTTAGACCTACACACAAAGTTAAGACATTTCCTTCATGTTCTCAGCAGACTAAATGTGGATGTGTGGTGGAATTGTCTGTTGTTCTCATTACATTATCATTTTTATCTATTCAAGTACAGATGCTTTTTGGTATGTTAAAAAAGATAGATACCACCAAGATGATTAAAGAGATGATTATTGTGTCTTTGTCCTATCTTCATTTTCCACCTAAACACCTGACAGGCTTATCATTAGTTAAATCATGCTTTTCTCTTCAGAGTAATGAAAAGTATCATTGCCCTTTGAGCCAGGAGCTTCTTTGAGTCTATTTTCTTGTCCAAATGCTGCTTCCCTCCGAGGCCCTTGGCAATCTCTCAGCCACTGTTACAATTCTTTCTGCAGCGTAAGGCGAGGATAATGGCATCACTAATCACACCTTCCTAGCAGTGTGGGAAGAATAAGCAGTTACAGTTTGCAAACTGCTTTTATGATGACATGCTTTATTGGCTCTAGACTCATTCTCATTGAATTCAATGGCCAAAATTATGTAAATAGCATAGTATTCTTCAGCATGTGTGCATTCACAGCCCCTCCCAAATTAAGAAACAAAATCCTTGAAAGCGTGAGACTATCAAGGAAAGAGAAGGCAAAGAAAAAAATCCCTAAATTTTAGTCAGGAGTGTATAAATTCTGTGTATGTTGCATCTATAAGACCTGCCACATTATTTCTATTGAAGTTTAAAAAAAGGTGACTTGCTTTTCTTCTGAGCTATATAGAGCTTTTGAGAAGCAATGAAGAGTGAATTTAAATTAAATAATCCATAATGAAGCTTTGCATATGTTTCTGCAGTTTTATACATATTTGAAGTATTTCATCTGGCAAATAAGCTTGCCACATGATGAATCTTAGAATATTCTGGAAGGTGTGATATATATTTAGATGTTGTTTCTGATAACTGATCTGTAGTCCTTCAGCAGTAGCCTTTGTATATCATCTGCAAATAATTGAGCTAGATTATTGTTCACAAAGCTGAAGACATTGAATAGAGGAAGGGCTGTATCATTCACTGTCTGGAATCCCATTTCTGTTGTCTACAAGAAATAAAAATTACTCTCCTGTAGCCTTGTACCGTGCTTTTGTGTACATTGCCTCATATAGATAAGGTTGGATGCTTGTTATTGTTACATCTGAGCAAAAATCAACTCTTTTTCTTGAAGCTGCATTTATGCCTTGTAGGAGATCAGCAGGGTGCTGCTGGCCACACTGCTACACCTGGCCTCCATCCTGAGGGCTGGCAGCTTAGCTCACACTGCCACTTCCTGCATGGGACTGCACAGACTGCCTGCAGGACCAGGACTCAAGACTTTTAATTTCTGTTTTCTACTAAGTTGTGAGACTTCTGAAGCACAGCCAGCAGACAAAACACTGGGCAATATTGCACCTTTTCCCACCAGCACAGAAAATTAATATTCTCAATCATTATTGAGCAAGTTAGTAAACTTTGTTTTAACCTCTGGTGAAGTACAGTATTGAAGGATTTTGCAATGCAAAAGAATCCTTCCTACACAGCCTAAAATAAAATTCAAATGTGTTAGTTACAGACAGAGGCCCCAGCTCTGTAATGGAAGGAAGTGCCTTAAACTGCTGCATGATCCAGCACCTGCATAAGAGCCTCTCAAATATTTGCAGCAGCTTTATTTGCCAAGATCTTATCTTCTAGCGTAGCAAAACCTTCAGTCAGTTTTCAGTACTTTTTCATTTTATATCAGACTACACAGGATTATGATATTTAGTTTGACAGATTCTCTTTTTTTCTTAAATAACTGATCAGAACTGTGCTCACTTTTACATCAAGTATCATAGAGTATTTCAGAGTAAGAGTATATAATTACTGATCCTTGATACCTTTGCAAAACAGAAGTGTAGCTATTGAACTATTCCATGTACAATTTTTTCAAGCAATCTCATCCAGGACTTGCTATGCTTGAATAAAAGGAAGGGTTTTTAGAGGTAGTGGGTAGCTTGAATCTGAATTTAACTTTGGGGAAATATCAGCAGTTTCTTTGAAATCTCTTTGGAACTGGCTCATACCTCAGAGTTCAGCATTACTTTTATCTACTTTAGAGGCAATCCAGGTGGGACTGGATCCTGGCTGTTGATAACTAATAGAGCTTTATCAAAGGAAGTGTTCTGACTTTCACTGACAGAGGCACTAGCCCTCAATATTTTTAGGTCTTAAGCCTATTTACACAAGTCTAATTTCTTTTATTATCAATGCATTACTTCAAGTTTTACAAAAAGCTTTAACAAGGGCATTAATCTTAGATCTAATGAATAAAATTGTAGTTCCTTCAAATATTTACATATGAAAATGAGGCATATTTGGAGAGTAAAACCAAGGGTAAGCATATGTATAAAAATGAGGTAGGGAAATGCATCATCTTAGGATATTTTCCCTGGCTGCTGGGGTAAGGGAAGGAAGTACCACTGACATGTTGGTAAACTCTCTACTATTAGGGGTGCAAGCCTTGTGCAGGGTTGAGATAAGAAAAAATAGATTAAAATATTATTGCAGGGCAAACTGAACTGTTGCAAACCATTCAACCTTTCTACTGCTGTAAGAACAGATTAACTTTCTCAATTAAAATGCCAAATCGTAATATACTCTAAAATATACTGGGAGTATAGGTCAAAAAGAGGGAATATAATGGCTAAACTGCTTCATTAGAGCTGACCTGCTGAAGTCTTTTCCATCAGCCTAGTCTCATCAAGAGTTCTATCACTTGTTCTGCATTACAGCTTCAAGTTAATTCAGCATTACCTGATCTGTGTTGAGTATAATGTAAGATGAAGCTCAAAGTTGCAGCTGTTCTGATTTGTCTCTGATAACCATCCTGTTTTCTGGTAGTCTCCTGACAGCAGCAGCCAAACTTGCTAAACTTAATTTGGGCACAAAAAGGGAGGAAAGGCACCAAGCTAAGTCTTGTTAGAAACATGCCAGAAATGATCAATTTTGTCCAACACTTTACCAAAGCAGTTTGTATATTTAAATCCTGTGAATTGGTGGGGTTTTCTCAGGTGTCAGCCTGAGGCATAGTGATCATCTCACTTGCTCCAGAGAGTGTAATGAAGTGCACTGGGACTGATTTCTGGTATGTTGATTTGGGATACAAAAGTGGATGATCTTGTGCTGTTCTAAGTGGGAGACAGACTTTCTTGCAAGCAGCCACCTTCAGTAGACAGAGGCTGATATTTCTTCCTGGAAATGTGTTCCAATGATTCTTGCAGACCCTTGTGGCAATGAGGCAACTTAATCTTGGGTCACAACTTGCAGATGATCAGTTCTTTGTGTTTTTATGAGCTGGCTTTTAGAAAGGATTAGGTGCAATAGGTGAAAAGTGGTCACCTACTGCTGTGTAAAGAGACTGAGATCATACTTGTGCAGTAATTAAAAGTTTTGAGGGTCTTCTTTAATTTCTGACATGTCACAAGTGTTAGTCTACTTGGTCTACACACACTGAATTCTCCTGATCCCTGTTTTTCAGCCTTACATGAGAAGTTGATTTCTTCTGTCATTGGCTAGAACAATCATAATAGTATGTTCTGCACAAATAGAGCTGAAGAGTGGAATAATGAGATTTTAGTAAGAATTCGCTGGTAAGTAAAAACTGTTGCTCTATTCATAGAAGAAAAAGCTTTGTTCTAGGGAAGGTCCAGGGATGGTCTGGTGGCCTGGCCTCCTGCATAGGGACCTCCAGATTTCCTTGGCCATTCCATGCTTGGGAGCTCCAAAACTCTTCTATTGATGAAAAGGCAAAGTCCTACCATCAGAAAGAAGCTCTCTTTACAAATTGGTCCTTAATACTTAAATATTTTTTTTTTTTAAACCAAAGGGATGAACTCCTATACTAAGTTGTGCTCAAAATGGACCTAGCACAAAAAATGAGAGCTTATTTAAACACCTCCTGAGCAAGCAAGATGATACCAACAGTCCTGAGGCTGCATTGAATAGCTTTGTGGTTAGAAGATGACTTCTGCAGGTCACTAAATGGCCTCCCTGTTAGAATGTGTGTCTTTTATTGTTTTGTTCTGCTGTGCCTGTTCCATGGAAGGAAGCTCAGGTGAGAGCTGGTGAGGACCAGTGCTGTTATCCTGGGCTCCTCCTCTTCCATAGCCCTTCCCTCTGCCTTGGGAATAGGCTGGCAAATACGGGAAGCTTCATATCCAGTTGTGTGGATTATGCATTTATGGAGATGCAACAGGATTTTTTGTAGCTGAAATATGACAGCAAAACCCTCTTCTGAAAAAACCTTTGTTGCTGATTTTGTCCATAGCATTTTATGTAAAGCTGAAGGACGACCTTTGGATTTCTTAAAACCTTGTTAGTACATTACCCTCTGTATTGATCATGCTGCAAGGGTGGGAAGATACTCCTGTATTTTTAAAGTGTGGTGGCTAGAAAACCTATACCTTTATCACTTCCACGGATTTTTATTTTATTTTTCTAAATTGAGAAAAATAAAGAGGGAATAAATACAGTAAAGAATTAATTCAGTGATAAACCATTTCTCTTGGGCTGCTTTTCCAAGCAGAACTGCATCTTACACTTTAATGTATGAGGCTATAAAGATCTGGTAAATAGTTTTGTTAATTTTAATATGCAGCAAATAAGGCTGCACTTTCAGCCAGAAGTGGTACATTATGGTCCTTGATCACTGTTTTCCTTTCTGGGCATTCATGTTATTTAAGTAAGTGGCACTTGAAAGCTGTTTGTGAGAACCTGTGGTCCAAGAGGTGATTTCTGATTCACCAAAAAGTATAGGTCTTCTAACTTAATATACAGCCTGTGTTCCAGAAAGCAGTGCAATGAGAGAAGATCTTTTGATTTTTGACTTGCAGAAAAGATCTCTTGTGGGAAAGAAAAGTAGTTTGAAGTAGTATTTTAGTGAATAGTAGTATGTGTTATTTGCTGCTGCTTTTTGCTCTGGATCTGGTATTACATGAATGTTTACCAGAGCCCTTCTCTTATAATGATTGCTGAACCAAGGGTGCATTTTGGGTTTCTTTGAAAAGTCAGTTCACAGCAGTGTCTGTGTGTGTCTCAGCAGGGGAAGCCCAGCCTTTGCAGATGGGCAGGACTTGATAAAAACCAGAAGAGGGTGGGGGTGGGTCCCTGAGGCAGGGCCCCTGCTCTCCTGAGCCTGCCTCTGCACCCCCAGGGGTGTCCTGGCTGCCCACCAGCCTGCTGGGCTGGTTCTTTCCTGTTCCTGTGCTCTCTCAGCTGGGACCAAAGTGACAAATTAAGCAGGAGCTGATGCCAAGCCCACAAAAAGAATGAGTGTGCTATGCATGTGACAATTTTTAGCTTTTCATGTTGCTCTGGGCCATGCAATTCCTGGTATAAATTAAGGGTGGAAAAAAAAAAAAAAGCTTTGACTAGTTCTCACTAAAACTGCTTATTTTTGTTTCTCATGCTTTCAGCATAATTCTTACTGAAATCGCTTTGTATAGGATATTTTTGCCTCTGTCCCAAGGAAATACTGTCAAGATTTTTCCAGTCTGAAAATGCAAGCTAGGTTGACTGAAAAATTATACACTTCAAATACCAGAGGTGCTGTGAGCTCATCGTTTCCAGATCTCTGTTGCTGGAGATGTGGGGAAAGAACAGATGAACCAGATTAATGTCACTGGTTTTCCATAACTCCCAGAGATTTTCTTGGCAAGTTTCTTTCTCCAGTAAGTTTCTCATCCCTTTTCTGTTCTTTCTTAATTCCTAGCTCATATTTCCCAAGAAACAGAAGCCCTTTTCTAGCTTTCTATGCTCCTCTGAGGAACACACTCCTTACCCAGGCAGTGCAAAAATGCTGTGCCATGCCTCCATGCCTTATTTCAGGGCTTGATCAGGCTTATGTGGGGTAGGGGCTCTTTAGTTAGGGACTGGTGAATCAGCTGTGGGAACAGGGACTTCATCTGAATTCCACATTTCAAACTGTGAGGAGTTCAGCCTATGTTCAGCTTTAATTTGTGTGTAGATATATATGTTACATAAAAAAGTAGCCTGAAGTGTGATTATTCCCTTACTGCAAGTGCACGAGTGTTCTAGATAGAACTTGTCCTTGAAATCATCTCTGTGGGTGTAGTTTTGGCAGCTTGTTTTCACTTGATCAATTTTTGTGGTTTGGGGGGAAAAAAAAGATGTTCGTATCTGTTTTATCACAGATATGAACAGTTACTAATTTTCTGTTGGCATTAAATTTTTGCTGATATCAGAATTTGGATGCTTCTTTCTGAGCCTTTGGTTTACCTACCCTGACTGCCCTTTACTGAAGGGTGTTGCACTGCTGCTTCCATGTGCCCTTATGTAACTTATGCAAAGAGGCAGTAACTCACTGCAAAGAGGCACCATGTGTGTCTGTTCTGCACCTCATCTGCACTTAGCCTTTAGAGTTTTTTCAGCTTACCATTGTGTCTTTGGAGCATTTTTTCCTTCCAAAGTGGTGCCTGCTCTTTCCAGTTGCTGGCCAATTTCAGAGATGTGGACAGAAACAAAGTGCTTTTCTGACTTCAGTAATGTGTTGCATGAATTTAGCAAACAGAAAATGTGCTTCCCTTAGCTCATCTCACTTTGTGCATTTTGAATATGTTGCCAAGTGATAACACGTTTTTGGTGGTATCATGTTCAATGGTAGAGATTTATTAGTTTATTAGAACCCAGTGGCTTCTGCAAACAGAAGTTCTTCCTTCTTGTGTCATTAAGGGCCTTAATCTCCCTTCATCTCTCACCAAATAGTTGAGAGATCAAAACAAAAATATTTGTAGGCATCTTTCCTGCTTCTTGGTAAGACACATATGAAGTTGCAGGTGCACAGATATGAAAAGGAGGAACATGTGAGTTAAAGTACATATCCACAGTCTTAACTCTGTGTCCTGGCACTGCTTCAGTACCCTTGCAATACATAGATTTTTCACTTTATTTTCAACTCTGCTGCATGGAAATTATCTTCCTTCTCAGCAAGTCTTTTATCCCATTAAAAGAAGGAATGCAATTGCTCTTAATTCTGCAATTGTTGATGTCCTGTGCATGTCCATCCCTCTCATGTTCCTCGCTAAAAAATGTGATGCTTTTTGAGCTGTCATTAATCCCAGAAATCATGTCTGTCTGCCAGCTGACTACTGACAGTCCCTGTGGCAAAAACCCTTCCTTAGTTGTGACAGATATAGTCTGTGTAACACTATCCTGAAATAAGTTACTTCTGTTTCTATTAAAGACATAAAAGTTTTGCTTTTAATCATACATGGAGGGTCTCTTCTTCTATGTCTTCACCCCATGAGGTTTCTGTTTCTCTGATTTTTTTTCACAGCACTGCAAAGCTGCTTTATGTAATCTCCCTGCTGCTCTACACCTACATTCCCCAATGAATGCAGCTGACCTGTTTGTGGATAATACCTTTTGGTTATTACAGCTTCAGGGCTGGCTGTGAGAGGGCTGCACTGTCCTGCTGTGTGTATCTTTGGCCTGACTTGAAACTTTTTGTCTGAGTTCCTCCTCATGTGTGTCATCTGCAAGGCTGGTTTCCTAATTGTGATTGTTTTAACCCCTCTTTGAAGCAACAGTATTCAGAAGTAAGAAAGGCTGAGTAAGCAGTACAGAGAAGTTCTATATAGTTTGGGGAATTGTTTCAAACACATGACCTTATTAGCTGAATTGGATGTGGTAGCAGGCAGTAACGCTTTGAAGCCAATGCAGAGAGGAAGATTTCACAAATGAGACTTAAAAGAGGTGGTTTTGCTCAGTAGGATTACCGAAGAAGTTATTCCTCACCTGCAAGAGATATACAGATTTTCTGGTTTTGCTCTATATTCTAGAGAAACCAGCCTCAACTAGGATGCTGAAGGGAAGTTAGGGTGAAGAGTCAACCTGGCAGCTCTGCACAGCAGCTCCTGGAGTATGGCTGACAGGCTGCAATACTAAGGTATATATTGCAGATGTAACATATCCATAAATACCTTGGAAAGGCTTCCCAAAGGGAACTGAGAGGGAAGAGAATCCTACTGAAAGAATATAAGGAAGAGAATCTAGCCTTATTGCAAAAAAAAAAAAAATAAAAATCCACTACCATTGGTTAACCTATTAACATAACTTTATCAATAAATGTGTCCTATAAAAAAAAATCAGTTTTCCAGTGTTTATAATAGAAACTTTATTGCCTTCTTTGAGAAAGCTATTGTAACCATTCAGACAGAAAGTGTAAAAAGAAGATTCCTCTCTTGCTGCACTAGTCTTGAGCCATCTGGTTGTCTCCTTGAAAAAAGTTCTATTATTTTTGAGTAGTATTCTGTTCCCTCATACATCCTTAGTTATATTTCCTGGATTTTTTTCTCAAACTTGTTACCTTATAATATTTTACATTGTTTTGTTTCTTTGATACGCAAGTTTGACAGCATGTGCTCAATAGCAAAAATCATTAGCTAGGTACATCTGGGTAAGCAGAATTCAAGAGACAGCTTTTTAATGTCTAAGTCACTGACTCAAATTTTCAGATTACCTTCCTCCTTTGAATGCCAGGAGTTGCCTGAAATGCTGTGGGTGGTTCTTTTGCTTCTGTTTTCAGACAGCTAATATTTGATCATTTCCTAAACCACTGCTCTTCTCACCTTGGACTGAATCCAACCTATTTTTTACTTTGACAAGTAAGCCTATCAAAAAGTCTGACTTGGATAGTGGTGCATTAAGCCACCACACATCTTTGAATTTAATTATTGTATAGATTTAGCACTGTCCCACAATAATGCATTCAACAAGTTAAATTTAAAAGTTGATCAGAGGAGAGTGAGCACAAAATAATAGAAGTTCTAGAACAATATAGATTCTGAATTCCATGATGATAAAACCCCAGAGCTACAATGTGCATGCAAAATGATGTCAAAACTTCATGGCCCTTAAATAATACAGTACAGTTCAGGAATGTTGCTGTGCTGTAGTAATGTGCTCATGATTTAAGGAGATCTGTCCCAAAGCGTGTCACTCCTATAACTACTCGCTGTTCAGAGTGGTGGGATGGATTAAAACATGTGTTATTATATAGACCACTGTGATGCCACTGTAGCAATAGATCAGGAGAAAAACCTTTTGTCTGTTCTGGGCAACTTTAATTCCTTATGGCAAAGAAGCCTTGTGAAGCTAGGTGTCTAGGTGTCCCTCCTGTGAATTGCTGAGGTGACAGGATCCCTCAGGACACTGCTGTGACTTGCTGGGCACTGCTGTCATCTGCAGGCAGTGCTGGCTCAGACTGAGCAGGCATGCAGCCTGTCCAAGCTGTGACAAGCTGTTTGAGTTGTGGCAGTGAGCTAGAGCTGGATGGTGTAAAAATGACCTGTGCAGTCATCCTTAAAAACAGATGGTTTTCTTTTCCAGTAAGTACAAGGCATGTGAGCTAAATGGGGAGACTGAAATACCCTTAAAATCTCAGAACATGATGGAACATGGTTAGTGGTTCAGAAATACATGTCTTAGTTTATACAAACTCAGACACTGTAATCATTCAATGTGATAGGGAAAGCTGAGGCTTTCATCTGGATTTATTAATATGAACTAGTTAAGGAAGAGTTCAGAAAATCTGTCTCAGTGTTTAATGTTTGAGCACATAACTGAGGACAGACACCTAACAATTCATAGCTGAGTATAATCAGCCTTGCAAGTCATAAAACAGAATCCTTCCTTTTAAAGTGGGGGTTATGTCTAGATCAAAGGTAGAGAATTATGCAGTATGCCCAGTTTAAGAAAGTGCCATTCAAGAGGTTAGTGTAAAACTGGAAGCACAATTCTTTTTTAGTGTTATCTACTATCTTGATATTATGTAGAAACGTGAGTATTTACAGCCAGTCATGCCAAAATTCACTGAGCTCAGAAGAAGGATAAAGGAAGCCTAAACTGTTATGTTTGTATTTTAAAGTGATGACCTAGAAGTTGTATTATGTTAACTCTGTGTTTCTGACCACTGGATATTGGTAGCTTTGCCAGCTCTCGCATAATTTTGAACAATAATGTTACATACACCTGTCAGCCCAGCAGATCTGACCCAGGAATGAATAAGTATATACTGGGTCTTGTGGCCCTGGTGTCAAGAGTGAAAGTAGTGACTGGGTTTGAACAAGGCCAGCTGCTCTGCATCAGCTTAAGATCTTTGCCTGTTCTGTGTAGTTCCCAAGACCACAGAATTAAAATGTGTGTAAATATGGTATGACTTTTAATCCACATTTATGGAGTTTTTTTTTTTAAGTCAGAACTAACCACCTTGAATTTCAAGTTTCTTGGGGAGTTTGAAAGAGAGGTAAATAGAACTGTTTTACTCTTCCTGGAACAATTTTGACTGTTGTTGAGATTTGGAGATGATGGAATGTGGCTTTGCTCTTTAAACCAAGTCACTCTTCAGAATACATCAGCAGGAATTCCTTCTCTCCAGTCCTTTGATTCTCTGTAGTTATCTGTACTTCAAGATTTATGGTGCCTTCTGTAATGAGAGAAATCTTATAAAATATATGCTACCTTTGTACTTCCCATACTAGAGCCGAATCCAGATCTTAGTCCTTTGAAAAATGCCTTCATGCCTGCCTGTGTCTTTCAGATCTTGGGCTTTCAAAGTGTAAAGACCTATATTTTTAATAGTCTTGGTCTGTGTTCTTTTCTGATGAAGAACTGGTAACCTTAAAGTTGATTGTGAACCAGATCCAGTCAGAAGACCTGGTGGGCTGAATGCATAAATATGTATGTGCACAAACAGGTTTTTAATGATGGTATGGAAACTAGATAATCTATTGATACAGTAATAAGTGTAAGAGCTGCATGAATAATAACTTCTAAGTTTGTTATTAGGGCTGGTTAGTGCTATCTTGTGTGATGGTTCATTATTATAAAGCCTAATCATTAGAAGCTACAGCATTGTCTCAGGCAACTTGGCATAATTACCCTGTGTTTCTTCAAGAAAACAAAGTCGTCTTGTCTGGCAACTGTGGTTGCCAGACAAACAGTTATGTTTGTGATATGAAATAGAAATGATGCTGTAATATTTGGTCTTTTGTCTAGCTGCCCTCAGTTATCTGGTTTTGTTTTGTTATGGTTTTGTTTGAGTTTGTTTGCTTTTGAGGGTTTTTTAAAATTTGTTTGGTTTTTTTGGTTGCTTGGTTTGCCTTTTTTTTTCCCATTTCACACAAAACAATGCATCTCCTCTTATTGGTGTTTTATTGGTAGGACACACTGTGCTGATGCTGCTGAGTTTGCTGCCTTTTGTTTAGCAGTTAAGACCCTAGACTAGATAGAAAAAGTCCTCTCCCCTGGGATTTGATGAATAGCAGTTAGCAGTGAGGTAGATTCAGGTGTGACTGAGACTCATGCCATGAAATTCATGCTCCTTTTTGTGCTGTGCTCACAGCACAAAATTAAAACTTCCACAAGATTTCAAAAGAAGGCTTTGTCACTATATGTGGTATTTCAGTGGCCCTTCTTGCTGAGTATCTGATACAGTTGTTGGTTGTGTATTTTTGAGTTTTCTGTTGGGATTTTGAGGGGAATAAAGTAGGTTGTTATTGTCTTATAAATGGATATTGAGAGAGTAGTCCTAGCTTTATAGGAGCTTTGGAAGTAGGTAAGTCTTTCCAGATCCCAGTATCTTCTCAAAAATAATTTTTGTTCCTCTTCAATCTCAGGAACATTGTTCAGTGAAAAAAAAAAACACCAAAGTCCCAGTCTCTGTCCTGTCTAAAACTCAGTTTATAAACTTATGGGGAGGAAAGCACTGCTATGGAGTAGCAAAGAAGCTGCATTTGTCATTTAACTTTTAAGCAGACCCTTCATTTCATACCTAGGTAGTGCATTATGTAAAATGCAAAGTATGGATTTTTGTGTAAATTGTGTAGAAAAGCAATAGATAGGACAAGACATGCAGTTGATGTGTAGGAGAATTTGCCTGTGGAGTGTAGAGCAGTCAAATATGTGTCCCATGGGTGGGTTATGAGGGACTGAATAGGATAGGAAAGGCCTTTGCAGGAGTTCCACTTAAGCCTCTGTGTCTGGTCAGGTAAGTGCCTCTGAAAACATGATTGGAAACATCTTCTCTCCCTGAGAAAGGCTATTGCCTAGACTTCATGGGATTTTGTTCCACTTAACCTCTAATTTGGGAATGCCATATGGCATGTTGCTTTAAAAGCTGATGATTCCTGTTAAATGCAGCAGATTTTGGAAAATGATTTTCACTAAGTGAGCAAGAGATGGAGCACTCTGTATTTCTTATATATCCAGCACTATTAAAGAAACATATTGGGGCAGACAATAAACATTGCTCAAGCACTGTTCAGTGCCTCTTGCAATACCTTAGTACCATCTTTGGGTGAGCTGAAATCATGCTACAATTTATTTGTAGGTTTTTTTATAAAATTTAATGGGCTTGTCTGACAAAGTTGTGACCAGGGAGCTGAATCTTCCAAGATAGGATTTGTGGTGTGAGTGCTAAAATACTTGTGTGCTTGGCTTGCTTTGTTCCCTGATGCTAGGTGGGTGCAGCAGAAGAGCACTGGGAATTCTCATCTTGTTGGAAGGATTTTCGTGCCTTGCTCAGCCTGTTTCAAGTTGGTGAGCCAGTGGAAGAAAAAACTGCAGCTCCTGTTGTGTTCTAAAAAACCTGTTGCTGAATGACTTGTAGCAGGTTTTTTGTATCTGATTGATTTACTGTTAATTAGTTGTCTTGGGATGCTTATCTGATCTCAAATTTTAGACCTTCTCGATTGCATGTCATGAGTCTGAGCCTTGTATTTTTAAGGACATCAAGTTGATCAACATTGCCATAATGCGAACTTATTTAATGAATGTTCTTTGTGCTTGATTCTAATTCCATCATGTGGTGATAAAAATCCCCTTTTTAATTGTTTCTTCAACAGCTATTGATGAATAGGGTACTTAAACTGTGAAACAGTTCTCCCAGACTGTCCTTCTGGTTCTGTTCCAGCTTAAACATATTTTTGGTTTGGAATAAAACATGATTATCCAACATTTTAAAAAAGAAATTGGACCTGACCTGAGCCTGGCATTAGCTGCTGTTGCTCCTGTCGCTTTGAATTGCATCCAATTTGAAATGAAACTGCTACAGAAGACACTGGCAAGTGCAGAAAAATATATTGAAACAGTTAAATGTCTTGCTCAGTTTTTCTTAATTGTAATATTTTAAAATACCATAGTATGAAGTCTCAGACTAATGATTAATTGTTCATAATTAGCCAATAGCCTAGTGGAAAGAAAGAGGGTTTCTTTTCACTGACAGAATAAAAGGAAGGAAAACAACTATCTTGGTTCTTATCCTGTGGGGAAGATTTTCATTATTATTAATCAATTTAGACAATTTATTATTAACAAAGACAAGTTTAAGAGCAAGGACAAATGTTGATAGCCCCAGCCTGCATGTTCACACTCTATTATAGTGTAATTTCTTTGATAATAATTTCTCCTAGGAGCAAGAGTGACCATGTCCTTTTAGCGAGAAATCCTTTGCCGCTAACAGAAAAAGGCAATGTATCCTCTTGTGCTGTGACCCGAGGTAAAAGATAAGATCAGTCTTAAACAACTACTCTTTAAAGGGTATTTATTCCCTTATATACCCTGGGAGAAAAGTACAATAGAGGAAAGGAGAATGACTTTTTTACTCTTGACTGAATCATCTCTTTTCACTGTTTGTAAAATGCAGTGTGATCATTTCATATTAAAAGGAAATGAATTTTTCTGTTAGGCATTGTGAGACACATTAACAGTGTGCTAAAATGGCATTTAGATTTGTCCAGCAAGGCTTACTTGTTAACTTGCTTGCTCACAATTCAACCAAAATAATGATAAATAAATTATCCCATTTATGGAACCATTGGATATTATGGGCATCTTATTCCATGGAGACAGGCTTTCCAATTTGTTTTTCTAATAATTTTAGGAGCTCTATAGGATGGAAGGACTCTAAATTAGGTTTAAGCAATGGTCCAGTGGCAATATATTATAGTGTGGATCCCTGTGTAGATGTTTTTACCATGTAAAGCATCTTTTTTCTTTGAAAATTTTCAGATTAATGTTCTTTGAGACTTATTTTCTTATTTTTACTATTTGGTTGAACAGAAGTTGCAATTGTCAGAATAAATGGTTTAATGTTTTACTCCTTCCTAAATAATATTACTTCCAAGCATTGCTTCAAACTTCAGTGCATAGTGCTTGGACCAGTTGCCTTGGTTTTCATCACTTTTTTGCAAGTGGGAATTGCTCAGCTGTCTGTTTTGCAGCACTACAAGATGCTTTACTAAAAGAAGGTTATGCATCCTCTCAGCCTAGGGACAAAGTATTCTCTACTTGTTCTTCAGCGATATTGAGCAGCACTTGTGTGCTAAATATAGCCTGGGAGAAGTTACTTGACCATAGTGCAATATCTTACACTGCCATGGACATCATTTCCCCATTCCCAGCAAATGCTTTTAACTGAGTGTTACTCTTGCAGTGGGAAGCAGGATCCCATCACATTGGAGAACCTGGAGAAGTCACTCATGTTTACCCAGCAACAGCTGGAAGCTGAGAGGGGCTCCATGTGGCTAAAATGTCTTGAGGAAGGATGCGAGACATAAATTCACAAGTGTGGTTACTAGAGGAAAAAGGAGCAAATGTATGTGGTTGGGTTTAGCTTGGTCACAAGAATGAAAGACTTCATCTTTCTTACTATGTTGGAATGAAAACCAGAGGTGGTAGAGGTAATTTCAGTGGCATGTGGCAGTTTGCCATTGGCAGGTGAAAGTGTTTGCGTGGAGAGAAAGGATCATCTCAGACCTTGGAGACACAAATATGAATAATATCACTCCTCAAGTATGGTAGCATTCAACTTAGCAAAGGGACACCATATGTGTCTGTTTCTTAAGCAACCGTTGTCTTAAATACCGTTGTCTTAGTGCTTTTTACATGTTCACTATTCTGAAGATTCAATTCCCTGCTTTGTTGTTCTCTTGTAAATAAAATACAAATACTGTTATGTTGTAATGCAAGTACATAATGCTGTTCAGACCTAAATGAATGGCAGACAAATTCCATTATTGGTTCTACATGTCCACTGTGGCTGGATGTTTGTTGAAGATTAGAGTCCACGAGGAAAGGAAGAATCCTGTTAGCAAAATACCATGGAAGGCTTTAGTTTGTTTGTGGCACCTGCAAACTGCCCTGCCCATATCATGCTTTTAAAGATTTTGAACTGTTTCTTTTAATGATGTTGACTATGCTTCTTTCAGTCTTGCAAGCTGTGTGAACTTATGGAAAAGAAATGAACAGTTCTGTGTTTGGACTGACATTGTGGCTTAGGCTTTTGTTTTATTTTAATCTATACCTTCAGAGGTGGGAAATACCAGAAGCCTTGCAATGTAATGTGCATAGCTGACCTTTTGAGTTTTGGATTGCATCAGGAAGGAGAGGAAAATATTTTGAGGCACAAAAGAATAAGATTAAAACAAGGTTTAATAATCCCAGCACTTTGCATCACTTGAAACAATAAATACTGCAGAAATAATTGTGCAGTGCTGTGATCAAAGATGGAAGAAAAAATGGGAATATATCCTGAAACATTAAGATGTTAAAGCAATGTTTTCAGCATCACTGTAGCTTCAATTGTATTGAACTGTGAAGTTGAGTATCACAGAAGTAAATGCCAAGTGTGACAAAATAAAATGAGAGAGAGAAATTAATGCCAAATGGTATCATCCAAAGCTATTAAACAAGAATCAGACACAGCTACAGCATTCACTGTGTCTAATTCAGTTGCATGCACTAGTTCTGAAAAGGAATTTAGCTGCATTTCCTCTACCCTGGATTCCAAAGGGGATAAGGCATGAAATAATTGCAGTAATTGCCCCTGGGTTTGGAAGTTGTATGTGAAAAGCAGGACTTCCTGCCTTGGTTTTGGTGGGGTTTGTTCTTTTTTGAGTTTTTCTTAACAATGAGAATAAAATCCCAACTTTTTTTAAACTGATATCTGTGACATAATTCTAATTGATAATATTTTCAATACTCTGTTGAAATAGTAATGACTCATGGTCCTCGGTCCTCCAAGTGTGATGCCTGTTGTGCTGCCAATACAGAGATATGTAATAAGAGACAGGCACTGTCCTCAGAGAAATTGCCACCCAAGCACAGTATAAAGCAGGTGGCTCAATGAAGTGATTTCATGTAAGTGATATATCTCTAGTGAGGAGCTGTCTGGCTGCAGAATCTCAGAAGGTAGAGGGAGAAAGGGACAGAAAATTACCCCAACCCTTCATTGCAAAACTTGGAATTAAATGTATCAGCAGCTGAAGGTGAATTTGTGTTCTCTGGTTGGGTCTGTTCTGAGCTCTGCCTGCTCTCTCTCCCTCCCAGCCACATGGAAAACCAAATGGGAAAGCTGGCTCTGGGCTCCAGAGGCTTGTTTGGCCAAGCACCAGCTTTTGTGGAGCACATTCAGGGAGTCAGTCATAAATTTGTCTATGTGCCACTTGCTGAGATGGGTGTGGAAGCTGCCTTTGTCACAAGAAGCACTCCCTGTGCTGCCACAGTGTCTTGTGGCAGCCGTGGTGACAGCTGCTGGGCTGAGCAGGGCAGTGCTGAGCAGGGCAGTGCTGTGCTGCCAGCAGTGGGCATGGAGCAGCAGTGCTGAGTTACCCCTACCTGGACTTTGGCTCTGTAGCTGAAGGAGGAATGTTGTTCATGGCCCAGTTTTCCCAGCTCTTCTTTTTGAGCTGTTCCTTCCCTTTCTAGTAGTTTTTGACAGTCAGGAGCCTTCTTGCACTGCAGCATTGAAGGATTAGAAAAGACCTGTCAGTGTTGGATGGAGTGGACTGGGGTTCCATAGGTTTTCTGCTTGTCTTGCAGCTGGAGCCCTGAGAATCAAGGCTCGTGTGTCTCCTCTGTGTGTTGCAAAAGAGCTTTTCTGGTGACTTGAGATTGCTAAGCATAGAAGAAAAATTATAAACATTGTAAATGAGATTTGAGATTAAATGTTCTCTGTTTGATCTTTGCTAGAAGGGGATGGATCTCTTCTTTTCACATGCTGTATTGGAGAGCAGGACACCCAACAGGAGTTTTGTACTTCAAGCCTTGAACAAGTTAGATGCCTGATCACTGAAATTGCAAAAAAGATACATACTTTTATCCAATGCATTAAAATAAGGGTCGAGCCCGCTGCTTAAAACATTTTCCAGTATCTGTTCTCCATTCATTTATAAGCCCTATGCAAGTGCTTTATTGTAAAATGGTGTTTGTTGCTTTGTGTTGGTATTTAATGTGAGAAATTAGATATGTCTTAGGCACAGTTATTTTCCTGTGGTTTTATAATTTGAAATCCCTGTAGCCTGTTGTATCCAAAGCATGGTCACTTTGTGAAACAGAAAACACTGCTCATTTTGCACAAGTGACAAACCATATTCTCATATATATATATAGGATATATAGTTAGTTGTAAAGAGCTGTTAAATGGTATTAAGATCTCATTTGCTAAGCTGGCATTTTTAAATAGCATTTTGCTTTACTTGTAACTCATGCTTTTTTTCTGCATCTTATGGTCCACAGTCCTTGAGGTTTTCCAAGCACTTCCAAATGCTCAAGATGGGAATGGCACTCAAGTAATGAAATAATGATTTCCATGCTTCATGTTACAGGTGCATTAATATGCACTGAAATGTGAGCTTTTCATGTTAGTAACACACAGGCTAGCAAGTCTTGAAATTGTCCCTCAGAATCCCACAAAGATTCTGTAAGAAAAATGGTAGTGGAACTTTGATTTTAAGAGTTACTGCTGCCTTTTGTTTTAATAAATAAAAGTGAAATTCAGACCTTAAAACTAGCTGAAGAGAAGACAATAATTCTTGTTGGATTAAACTATTTGTGCAATTTTCAACTTTTTGTGTAATTTTTAAAAGGGAAAAGAATGAGCAAAATCTAATTGCACAAGAAATATAATTGCAAACTTATAGTGTTCATATGCTTGGCCTCTCTAACCTGGCCTCTGGAGCCAAGATATTGTCTTTATCTTGTATCATGTGATGAGCAGTTTCTGGCAGAGTATGACTATGGCTCAATGGTGAATGTCCTTGGATTGTAATATTAAGAACAAGTTTGCGTGCCTATAAGCTCAGTTCATCTAAACTTGATATTGCAGGGGCTATCTTGTACTATGAGGATGGATGTTTCTGTCATTGACATGAAATACTGATTTTTCCATCCTCTCCAAATATATTATTTGAAATGCTAGCACTTAGTAATAAGGTCTTCTCCTTACTTAATGCAGAAGACTCTTCCATTAGTAGAAGAGCTCTGAATCTCATGTTGGGAATTTTGATATTGCTTGCCACCTTTACTGAAGGTGCTGTTGCCTTAGTAAGGTTGGCAGACAGCAGCTTCATGCTGTAGGGTATCCACTGCCAAATCCAGCATCTTTATGAGAAATTGTGTTCTCCAGCAGGTCAAGCAGAGGGCACAACTGAGGCTCAGGTGGTAATTCTGAAACCACTGCAAGTAGTTGCTGGGATTTACCTGCTTTGACAGAATACACCTGTCCACATGGAAGGCCCTGGAGTATAGAAGGACTTAGTGGGTTAGGTATGACCTGGAGTGTTTAGCTGAAAACGTTTTCATTGTCTATAAGATACAATTTGAAAATTGAGATTGGGGGAACAGTGACCAGGGAAGAACCTGATTAGTCATATAATCTCTAATGGGGAGCACCTGAACAGATTTTCCTGGTTTAATAGGATATCTTTTTGACAGTTTCCATGCTCTCCTTTACTAGCTGTGAGTTTAAGACATTTAAATTAAAAAGTTCTGATACATCTTGCTTTTATTATTCTCTCATACAACTGACATTGATTTTTTTCCCCTTCTTTCTGTGGGAGATTGACCAAGTATTCCTGTCAATTGCTGTGGTGTTATGTTGGGAGCAAGACAACTGCAGACTGAAGTGTTTATGGGGTTTTTGGCCATTCTTACCCAGTAATACCCTTGTGCTGATGTTTAAAAAGTAAAGCTTGGATTCTTTAGAGCAAGGCTGAGCAGGGCTGAGGGAAGGTGTATTTAATCCAAAACTGAGAAGGACATTGGTACTCTGAATTTCTAATGATCATTTTATTTTCAAGCTCTACAATTGTGAGCAGTGCAAGCTATGCAAGTGTTGGTAGCAGAAATAGAGCATTTTGTGTGGCTTTAAAGATATAATTTTTGTCACCAAATAGTGCCTCCTACAAAATGTATTAGTTCTTTTCACTGCATCAATATAATTAATTCAGTCTGTTAACCAGCTTATTTCATCTAATACTTTCTTCTACACTTGCTGACAATACAGTTACCAAAAAAATTACAAAACAACTGAAAACAATGCAAATAGATTTGTTTGCTGTTTCTTCTACAGTGGCAGTTTGCCAGAGATGACATGCTTTGCCAAATGTCACTAACTATTATGTATTTAGGACTTAATTATGCCTTTAAGGCACTGGCCCTTTCAAGGAAGAGTGGATAAAATTGGTTCCTTGAGAGCTTTCAGCCACGCTCTGCCTGAGAAAACACGACTGCTGGTTGCGTGGTGGGAAATGAAAAGGCGAGCTGATCATCTATTTGAGATGATGGAGCATATGTTCTTGCCCACACCTCTTAGCTCTGCTGATGGACAAGTTATCTCACTGCTTTGGGCATTCAATAAACCTTGATTAAAGCTATGTCTGCACCTGTAGCCCCAAATGCTCTTTTTATCTAGAGTTTATAATGGGGAAGAGACTTTCAGACTGAGAAGTCTAAGACCCTAAATACTCCTACATTTTCCTACAGTAAAATACAATGTGAATGGTTTATTAGAAAATAGTCACTTTGCAGCCTTTTATCCAACTTACACTGAACCAGGAGGGCTGAAGGGCTAAGAGTCTAGACTGGGACCTTTGATCTCTAAAGAGACTGTTGACCCAGGACGCACAATTGCTGCCAATTTCTAATCCTTAACTTCTTGAAAATATTGTATTTCATAGCATACTTATAAACTTCAGAATATATTCAGAGGCAACTCATGGGAACACAGCTAAATCAGGATTATACTGCACTGTGGAAGTATGTAGGATGTAGCGGTTGAATAATTTAATGCTTCTTTGCTCTATCAACTTTTTAGTCAATCCATTTTCCTTAGCATTTAGTCAACTCTCAACGGTTCCCTTTCAAAACTCAAACTATTACAAACTCTTGCAGATGTGAGTCTAAGTGCTAACAGCAGTACTGGATTTCCCAAGAGCTGTCTCTCATGTCAGGTAGTTTCATTTAGCTTTTTAAATCTTTAGTCAGTAACTCATTGACAAAAATAGTATCTCTGCTTCAAGATCTACATGACCCAGTTTACAAGAGCAACCGCCTAAGCTAAGCAAGTGTCCAAACTTCTTCCAGTGCTTCCTCATGGTTCACAGAACTGCTCTGTGGAGTAACAGTTTGTAAGTTCAGGATGCTGACAGCTGCCTCTTCCTTGCCAGAGTACCTTCCACCTCTAATGTGAGCCTCCTCCAACTCACCTCTGCTGGATGTCTCCACTCAAGCTCTTCTCCAGGGCTGAAGTGTTTGAAGAAACGGAAACAGCATCTGTCTTTGATGGCACCTGTTCCCCTGCCACCAGACACTGATTTAACCTCTTCACTGATTTCTGGAAAACTCTTTCTTGGAGCTTGAGTAGTTAAGCCTGCTATTCATACTTTTATAAAAATTATTGCAGCAATTCTTTAATGTGTGTACTCGGGCACATCTGGGCTAAAATATTACAGCTTAAAAGAAGGTAACATATGCTGTAGTCTTAAACAGGGTCTTGCAAACCAAAAATAGCAGAACCTGAGTTCTAATAAGTAAAACAGAAAGAGGTGCATTTCACACAGATTGCTTGATTTTACCCTTGACTTCAACAGAGAAAACATCCTAAAGCCATTGTATATTCCTTGCTGCAAAATAAATAAAACAGAAATGCACTCTAACATACTATCATCAGTGATATTTGTATAAAACACTGGGTTCACAATGGTGCATAATTTATTATTGAAATTATATTTAATTGCACTGAAATATTACTCACTGCATGCCTCTTCCCATTCTATTATAAATGCATCTTGGTATGTTCCCTGCTTGCAGCTGAAATAATAAATGATTTCATAACTTGAGTTATTTGTGGGATACTGGAAATAGGTTTTCTGTCAGTACAGAGACATTTTATGAACTCATTATGGTGTGGGTATTCATTGCTTCCTCTCTTCTGGCAGAAGTCGTCTCTGGACTGTAGTATCTAGTACTTAAATATGTTGGAGGAGCTAATGTTAAGAAGAATATTGAGAGTAGGCATCAAATTATAGTTTTGCCCAAGATTTTAGTTTTACTGACTTGTATTTAATAATACTCCACTAAATATCTTCAAATCTGTACATTATAATTATAGCCTTTTTCTTGTGTTGCAATTTCATTTCTCTCAGTGCTTTTAAAACAGATTTTTCTCCCTAGATCATAAAACTTATCAGTATGTATTAATAATGGGAAAACAACACATGTGGTATAATGGCTGTCATGAAAAATATTGAAGTGGTGCCACTTCTCGCAGAAAGTATTTTCTTAGTACCTAGGTGAAACACAAGATAACATTGATGCTATAGTGTTTTGTTTTATAAGTGGTAGATTTGCTATGTAGTAGTTTTACAGGCTATTAGATGGTACATACCATCTTAATAAAAAGCTAATATTCCTCTTCTTGAAATGCTATTAAGATTACAATGTGAAATGCACAAAACTTAACAAATTTCAGTGTTTGTAACAGAGTTATGAAACCCAAACTTGGTATGTTAGTATATGGCATGATCATTGCTTTCTTTCCATTTTCTAATTCTTTATTTTCCTCTTTTTATTTCTGCCTTATTCAACACTTTCTGTGAAAGGTATTTTTTCTCCATCTTTCAGTGTGTGGTCACATGTATTATTAACTACTTGCTATTCTAGCCCTGCCATAAAATACCCAGGCATGTTAATGTATGCCTAGACTTGTGTATGGCATGTCATCAATTGTGGTATTGTGACAAGTATTAATGAACTCATCCTTAAATTAGATCTATTATGGGAGACTGTGTGTATGACAGAGAAAAATGTCTGTCGTTAGCTGTAGATACATTTTAGACATGAGGCTATGGGATGAAAGGTTAATACTATAAACTTGTCTGAGAACTCAGTGAATTTTATTTTTGAAGTACTTGATGTTAGGAAAGTTTTTAAAATCATAAGGTGAGTGAATGGGTACTTGTCACTTCTGCAAATCTCTGTAGGTATTGGTAATATGGTGTCTGTAGGTGTAGTTGATGCAGAGGAAACATGAAGGGCTGTTAAAGATTAAAGGATTGTCAGAGGAAGTTAGAGGTGGTTCAGTGCTCAGGGATGTTTGTGGTGAGTTAATACAGGGCCTGGATAACAAGGTGGCACCAAACAAACCTTGTTACAGAGGCAGTGCTGTCAGTTTGGTGCTGACAGCAGCTTGGGGATGTGCACCAGCACAGCTTTGCAGCTATAGCCTGACTCTGCCTGGGGTGCAGGGCATGCAGAGGCAGCTGTGGGATGGAGGAGGTGGTAACAATTGTCCAAGCAGTATTATCCTTCATTACTCTGTATTAGCCAGCTGAAGACTCCTGAAAAATGTGCTACACTTTTATGCTCTTGGGTAGAGCTTTTGAAGTTGGGAACTTGTAAGAAATTTTACATGTGAAGGAATCAGTTCTAGGAAGCAGTCAGTACCAAGGTTTGCAGTGCAGACCTGTGCAGTAACTCCATGAGAATAGAGTACTGAGGGAAGATGAAATATGCTTTTGGCTTCATGAGATAGGAGCCTCACCTCTCATTACTCCTGGTTAATTTACAGTTGTCTAGTAGTGCAGCCTTCAGTAGGATTCTGCTTCTGCCACTCTATCATCAATCACTTGCATCTGTCCCTCCAGCTCCCAGTACCTGCCCGTGCCCCCCTTGTGCCTGTGGGCCCTGCCAACACATCTGTATTTCCCCATAGTACCCCTTATCCTCTATAGAGTTGTTTCTTTGCCAAACTGTCCTGACATCTTGCCTCATTCATTATTTCTTGTAGATCTTTTTTCCTGTGCTTAACTAATGTTCTTTTCTGCCCCTCTTTTTATGTTTCTGCAGTTTTCAGGTGTCAAGAACAGAGGAGAAATATCATGTTTCTCCATTACTTCTTGCTGTTTAATCAGCCAAGCTGTTTGAGTACAACCTCCAGAAGGAAAAATAATTGGGCTCAACAGACAGCAGTAAAGGCAACAAAATTTTACATTTTGGATGGTCAGGTAGGTAAAAGATATTGAATGCTCAATTAGTTTCATTCCATAGTGGTAGACTCCACCCTTTGATCTATACATGAATAGAACACCCTTTGATCTATAAAAACTATATGTCTAGTCTGAAATATGTCTGTAGTTAATAATCCTGTTTCTGTTATGTGTTTGGCCATTTAAATAAGGTTTAGGACTATAGGACTGTATTGTTTTAGGGATCTGAATGCACAAACTAAATCATGATTTCATACTTGGACTATTTTTTTAAAAATAATTGCTGTGATGAGGTGACTGATTTGTGCTATGGATGCTCTAGATAAGATATGGGGCTAACTGCAATGCATTTTAATGCTAACTAAAATCTTACACTAGGGCCAGTAACAGACTGGGTATTTCCACTGGGTGAGTCGGTTCCCTCCCTCTTCTCTCACATCAGAAGACCTGTCTCTGATAACATAATTTGTACCATTGATTAATAGTAATGGCAATGCACAGACCTCAATGAAAAATGAGTTTTTCTTTACTGAAGTGATGTACATTTCTGCCAGTCGGTGCTTATCAAATTATGCATTCTTATTTCTTTTTTTGAGGACTTTCCCCTCTAATACCTAAGAGAAGTAGTAGAGATGGTCATTTCAGTTCCTATTTGTGATGGTTGTAAATTTGTACTGCCATTCCATTAATCTTACTAACAGCATACAGCTTACAGAAACATTTACTAATGTTATGTGCAATCCTAGAATAGTGTTTTTACTGAAGTTGTCAAATGTGCCATAAATTTTGGCTTACTAAACTGACAAAAAAAAGCTTTAGAGTCACCATCAGGTGCAGGATTAGAGAGAGTAAACTGTCTCAATTTGTGCTAGCTGTAAAGCTTAATTTTCAGTTGGAATACAGAGATAAATTTGGCATGTTTTGTCAGCTTGTGGAAAATAGAAGCTAATATGTATTGTTACAAGCAATGGTGACAAGACCTGGTAGCAAAGAGCAGCTTCAGAAAAATTAAGAGCATATAATGCCTTCAAAAGGTAAATTCTAGTTTGAATAGAACTGTATCCTAATTTAATAACCAGAAGGAGTGTAGAATCTACTACAATTCACATACTACTTGACTGTTTTTATCATAAAAGAGAAAACTATAAATCTTGCTGGCTAATTAGAACCATGATTACTTCATTGGTGAATGTTAGGTCTACTACCTGCAAAGCTGCCTGGTTCAGCTTTGCAGAATTAAACTTTCTTCTACCACACAAACGCTTGGACAAAGTAAGTTGGTAAAGTCCCACTTTCTGAACTCACTGTGCTTGGTTAGCAGAGTTTATCAGCAGCTCTGCTCCCTTCAAGGCTGAGAGGTATAGTCTGATATTTTAATTGGAGACTCAGAGGTAATTATTCTAAATATTTGGCCATTATTAAGAAAATTTTGAATGAATATGAGTATTTTTAATACACATAAACAAGTACTGTGTTAGAAAAACCAGATCACTTATAACTGCAAATAAGGAAAAAGATCTGAAGTTTATTATAGTTGTAATGATTTCCAAAGTAGTAAGAAGCCTGTAGAAGGTTTTGTAGGGGAAGGGTCAGGACCAAGAGGAAATTTTGTTATGAGGGAACTTTATGGAAGAAAGAGTAAAAGGGGAGGGGACTGCTTGATTTTTCTAATTTTTCTTAAAATCCTGTTACACTAAGTAACTAATTTTTCCTTTGCCTTCTTGAAGCAGAGATTTATGCTGTAATATATTAAGCTGGCTTTTAATTTTGTAAGAAATATAAAGATTTGCATTCTGAAGGAAGTGATTTGATTTTAGTGAAGCAATATTTTGACCTGAAAAATGCTGTTCCGGAAACTCGTGGGATAGGAAATGGTAACCCCATGTGGTAATGACACTTGGAGCTGTGCTTGACTGAGAGACAAAAATAGGTTTGGTGGCTGGTGTATTCCTGCAGCAAGACTGCACTTTAATCAGGATGAAGAGGATTGTGCAGCCAGGAAGCAGGATGATGTGGTGTGAATGTTACCTAATGAATTCATGTCTGTTAGCCTGAGCAGAGGAGAGGCTGTACTGCTTACTGAAAGCATTCAGGAAGGATTGAAGCAGGAAGAGAGATTTTTCCCTTGGCAAACACAATTCAGAACTCAGGCTGTCCCAGATACTTGGTAGATGAAGGACAAAATCAATCATTATATTCCTGTCAATTCAACCACACTCTGGCTTTTTCTCTCCTTCTTCCACGTAGCTTCCCTCCAACTGTCTTATACTCTGGATAACAATAACCCTGAGCTAACAAAGAGCTCTGTCTCTTTTGCACTGGTTTTGTGCCCCCATGTGTCCTTGCCTCACCAATGCTCTCCTGCACAGCATTTCTTGAGTGACACATTTCTTGAAGGGGCACTCCTTCATATCCATACTGTTTCACATCTGTTTCTTAAACACCCTCCTGTTGGCCCCCAATGCCAAAATCATTCTTGATTTTACCTGTTGTCTGTTCTTCTGCTAAAACCTGTTTCTGAGCTGCTTGTCCTGCCAGTGCTCCCAGTTTCTGCTCACCTTTCTCTGGCTCTTTCTCAATATTGCAACAGTTTGTCTCCCTGCCTTTCATTACATGCTCATTAATGACTCTTTGCCTCCTGCCCTGATTGTTCTTTGGCTTGAGAGGCAGCAACTGCAAGAACTAAAGGAAAACATGCAAAGTGCTTGTGTACAAAGCAGAACTAAATGAAACCCAGGACTGTGAGGAATGAGAGAGGATTAAAAGACCCTTGCCACAAGGGCTTTGGGCAGGGGTTAGTTTGGAAATCACAGTATTAAGGACCAAGAATGAGAATGGAGCAGGATATCCTTTAATGGCTGGCTGAAAGTGGTCTCAGCCAATGCTGTCCTGCTGAAGAGGGGCACTCACACTTTCATCAAAGGCTCTCCCACCCCTCTTGCACTGTCAGCAGCTTTCCCACAGTATGTGCTGACTTGGGTCAGTTTGCTGATGCAGCTGCCAATGTAAGGGTGGGGAAGCAATAGAAGCTGCCATAAAATCATCTCTTGAGAAAGTTGCATTTAGTATTCAGAGGAACAGAGAGGAAGAACAGTACCTGGAGGAGAGAGTCTGTGTAGGAGGGATTGCTGATGTTTTACTGGGTCTTAATAACTCTAGAAATAGAATGGGGGGGGGGGGGGAAATATATCAAAATAATTGGGAAAGAAGTAAAATACCACATCCTTCCTTCTCCCCAAAACAATTAGGAGGAAAAGGGAATGGTTATATTGACTGAGTAACTAAATAAATCTGACAAGTCAAAACAGTTGTCAACTGGAATTTTGCACATAGCTTCAATCTAAGCAGGAAATTATTTTACTGCTGGTTTGACTGCCCTTTCTTCTCCACTTCCTCTTCCCTTATTTCACTCGTCTGTTGTGCCCTTTCATTCCTGGAGGAATCTTTTCTGTAAGAGTGGTGATCTCTTAGTGTACAATTACCAAATGCTGAAGATAACAGGGGTCTCTGCCTGAGGCCTCTACCTGTCTGCAGTGACATCTCCAGTGAGTCAGAGTCTCTCCAGACAGGGACATCTCTGCAACCAGAGCCCCGTTTGTGAGGGATACAAAAGTAAGCTGTTCTTACCAAGGACCTGCTTTCAGCTCAGACAAGCACACTTCCAAATGAAAGCATTCATTTAGGCATATGGATACTGAGTGTTGGTTAAATTAACAGATGTGCCTGCCTTGAAGTAATAGGGCTTGATATAGTGGAGAAAGGAGATTTAATGGAAAATGTTCTCAGGAAATTCAGTCTTCTCATAATTACATTTTGCATATAAATATATAGACAAGTTCAGGCTTTATTAGAAATTTTACAGTATTTCAATCAGCAATCATAACATTTTAGTATGAATTACAAACTGATAACTAGCAGGTATGTAGCAAGTAACAGTGTTTGTGACTATAGCAAAGCTCTGAAAAGGTTGATATAAAACATGTTGAAGAAAATTCTACCTTACTAGTTAAGTCTGAGACAAGGCTCTCTTCTTAACTCTGAGCTTTGTTTCAAGGCCAGATCTGGTTCATGCCTTTTGTAATACTAAGGTTATACAGCAATCAACCTCACAATATTTCTTATTCCATTTGAATCCTCATTTTCCCATACTCATAACTGTCTTCTTTCACTCTGACAATTGTAAGGGATCCTTTAAGACCGTGACCAAATTTTAGTAGCAAATCTATTTGTCATGTCTGAGTAGCTTCTTAATTACTAGTAAATTGTGTGATGTCTTATCTTAATTGACACTTGAACTGTACTGTCATCTGAGTGTGTTTTTGTAACCCAGCCAGCTGCCATGTGGAAAATCAGCTCTGACAAAGCAGAAGCCCCTTATACCTTGCTTATTTCTGGGGTTTAGCATACACTTTTTAGCTGCCAAGAAGTTGAACACCTCTGAGTGATTATTTGTCTTTCAGATGCCACAGATTGTCTTTATTTGGTATGTGCTCACCGCATTTGTTGGTGCTCTGGGCAGATTTGGCCTCAATATGTCTGAATTCTTTTCTCTTCTGTGCATTTGTTTCCTCATTAATGTTTGGTGGTTTCTGTGAGTTCTAATTATCTTGGAAAAGAGGCTGCTTGCATAGTGATGGTGGAGTTTTGCCCAGCTGACTGAGCTGCTGCCAGGCACAGCCCAACCATTCTGGAGGGCTTTTTCTCTGTGTTGAATGAAATGCTGTGTGCAACACAACCCTTATTCCTCTTGCTGAGTAGTAAAATAGAAAAATTATTAATTGTAAATCATCACAATTCAAGCTTGTGTATGAAGTCTCTCTCAATGTCACTTGAGAACTTTAAAATGCCTTTCAATAAACATTATTTCTATAGTAATTTTATAGAGAAAATGCTTACTAAATTTTGCCTGACTGTATATTCAACTTGCACCTTCTTGCACCTTCTGTGTTTTGGATTTCTGAAGGGACTAGTGCTAAAGAATTAGTCTTGCTGGAAGCAGATTGATAGGAGTGCTTCTTGCTGGTGTTACCCTGGCAGATACAGGCTATCAAGCAACAAACCATGAAGAACAAGGAAAAAATTTAGTTGGCTAGTAAAAAAAAAATCGACTGAAAGAACAGAACTATGATAATTTTTTTCCAAGTGAAAGTAAGAGTCGAGTTATGAGCCTGCTCAGCTCAGCATGCATTTGTGTCCCCCAGTCCTCTTTTGCATCCTTTATTCAGTAACATCTGTGGTATGTTCTGTAACCTCCCCATACAGCAGTATTTTAATGCTACTTGTCCTCTTCTTGAAAAGAGGAAGAAATATGATCAGGAGACAGAATGAGAAGCTAAACAACTGCCTTCTAAAGTGATTTTAATACAGTGAGGAATTGAGTGCTGAGGTATTTTAATAGAGCTAAAAAGATTTATTGCTACTTTGTCTTAAGCGTTAAGCTACAACACTTGAAAAGTTTGGTGTTCTTTGTTTTGGAATCAGGAGGTGGTGTTTCTGAGATGGTCTTGTAAAAGCAATTGCAAATAGAATTTTTCACTCTAAAAAATTAAAATCTGATGTGTCATACACTTGTTTTCTTTCCCTGTAGAGCAAACAAGACTAACAATATCCATAAGACTGTGCATGATGCAAGTTACATCCTCAGTGGAAATGCATGTTATAGGTTCTAATCCTACAAAGGAAATGAAATTTAAGAGGAAATCCACTTGATCTGATTTGTATTTCTTTAATTGGCAGTTCTAAATATGACTGTTAAAAAATTATGTAATAAAAATCACTTCCTCACAATGCAAAGGATTAAGAAATGTATTATAAAATTGATTGAGAAATTTATTACAAAATTGTCACCTAAAAATGTTTGGGCTTATTTTTTTTTTCTAGCAGAGCCTTAAATAATATTTCTAGAAGAAAACTAGAAAGAATAATAAACCTATTAATGTTTATACACTGTATAAATACAAATATACCATAGGGAGAACACAGGTACTATGCAAGGTATCCATTTTAGAAAGCACACATCTTTTCACTGTAAAATAGGAGCATCTGACTCTTCTATTTTACACAAATTTTGTGCAGTAAATTTTAATTCTGTTGTGACTACCTGATATTTGGACTAGAAAAATAAGTATTCATCTTGTCCTAATGCATTGAAGGAAGAGATTTAAATTTTACATTCCTCTCTCTTTCCATTTTTAGCATCAAGTTTCACTGAGATATTATTTTCTCTCTGCCTTTTGAAGAGCTTACTGCAACTTCAGAAAATCTCAAGACATCAGAAAAATACGTTTTTGTGATCCCTTTTGTTTATTTATAAAAGATTACTTAATGGAATTCATTCTCTCCAACTTGCACACTTATTTAAAAGTCGAAATCCAGTTGCCAAGCAAAATAAACACAGCAGGGTAAGCTGCTGTGGAAAAACAAGATATCAATATGTAATTTTGTTGAACTGACAAAATGAAATCATAATATTAACCTAATAATAGTGTCATAGAAAGACAATCATAGCATTATTTAAATACTGTAATAGATCTGTAGCCTCATAAGATAAATTCCTCTGGTTTGCCACAGAGATGCAGGTTTTATTCTTCACTTGGAGGTGTTAGTGATTGGTAAATGAAGCAGTGTGTAGTAAAGGAGGTAAGGCAACTGCCTTTGTGCTCAATATCCTGTAACAGCCTTGGCTGCCTGGTGCAGGGGCAGTCTTGAACATCTTGCTTGGCAAGTGGTGTTCTGTAGAGATCCTGGCAGGTTTTGTACCTGCACAAACACTTCTAGTGTAGCTCCTGTAGGGGCACATCAGGCTTTCATGATGATCTCAAAAGGAATTTTTAGTAAAATGTCCATAGAGATGAAGATAGTTTGGAGATACAAAACTCTGCTGATCATTGCACTGTAATGAACCAACATAAACATGCAAGTAGCAAAACTGTTTTGCTAGATTACAGGTATTTCAATGTTATTTGCTTTTCTTCTCTGATCTATAACACCAAAAACTTAAACTGATCTGTCAAAACCTGGCAACAAGAATTCCTGAGGGGGGAGATTGATGCTACAGTGGAGAATGGTTTTTTTTGTTGTTGATTTCCTTGGGAAGCTAAGTATCAGGTTTAGTTGTTCCAGTCTGTGTTGGATTAACAAGACATGGAGTAAAAATAAGCAGAAATTGAAACCTTTACTATTTTGGAAAGTTTGAGGAGTCAATCTTAGTTTTTGCTTTGTTTTCAGGAGTTTTCCAAGTGCCTATCTGGAGAACCTGTGTTCAGGGTTTATAAGGTGGGATTTGCATTTTTAGGAGATAGCCTGCTTTATTTTTTACAGCTAAATCCATATATAAAACAGCACAATGCTTCTCCCTGTGTGTATCTGTGTAAAAAGATTTTTTTGTCATCCTAAGCTGTGGCACTGGTGATTATCAGGGTTCAAACTCTGCAGAGTCTTTGAGATGATGAGCAGTGTTTTGCATAATTGAGCCCCTTCCTGTGCACCAAATATAAGCACTAAGTGAAAATTCACTCTTTCCTCTGAAATGGGAGGACTGTCTGTGTTGGACTTCTCTGACATAAGTGCATAGCCTTGGATTGCCTGCCAGAAATGGTGGGCCCAAATACAACACTCTTGAAAAGGTTTCCTTTCATTGTAGTGTCCTTATGTACCAAACAGAGAGCTCTAGAATTGAGGCTGCTCTGTTTGCTCTCCTTACCACCACAGACAGCACCTGGAGAGCTGATGCAGTGAAAGCCAGTTCTCCCCAAGATAAGGGTTTGCAGAATAAAAATACTGTTTGAGGATTTTCCACAGGTGTGAAAAATACATTATCTCATTAACAAATTAATTCAGGATTTTAAGGTATTAGGATTTAAAGGACGTGTCTGTTGTCATCAAAGTACACAGCAGTGTTCTCCATGCAATGTTCAGGAAGAACAAGCTTTTGGTCTCTTATTTCCCCCTCTGCTTATCTGGTCGAGGAGCATGTACAGCAACAGGAACATATCTGTGATGTTTCTGTCCTGGCAGCAGAATTGACAGAGCATGGTGTCTCCTGTGAATCAAGATGATCTCATGTCCTCATACATTGGCTTTTTGGGATTAACAGAGCCTTATGTAGTGCCAACTTCAGTCACTGTAGCCCAGACAAACCTTGGCAGTTCACTGGGAGCTTTAACATGTGAGTTTGAAGTGCTTGGGTTAAAAGAATAACCAGGAACTAATACTTGAGAGGTTGTGCAGGTGGTTCTCCTAATCAAAGCACTAATGCCTTTCATATTATGCAAATCCCATTGTATTACACATATATAAACTGTACAAATATTGTAATTCCCTAAGTAATGGAAATAATGTGATTTAAGAGGGAAAGGTCTTTCTTAAAGTGATAAGACAGTGTGTATAGAGCTGAGATGAGAATAAATGAGCATATTAGAAGTCTCAAGTTATTCTTCACTGTCAACATTAAGCTGCAAGCTACCCTAGAACCTAATGTTTCATGATTTTTAATTATTGTAATGTAAAGCTGCATTTTTCTGCCTTTCTGCTGTATCTATCGCATGCTGCTCAGTGAGATCTGCTGCTGTCATGTGCTCTTACCAAAGCCTTTAAAAAAAATATATATGAGCATGAGTTTCTTCTGTAGCTACTGTGTCTTAGCACATGGTGAAGAGTTGATAGCCCAAAGTTCTCAGCTGACAAATATTTCCATTTGCTCCCTGACCAGTCCTTCCATGAATGCTCTGCCGAGTTGAAGCTTTGGCAAAGTGCAGCACAGTTAAATACTGAGTTACACAGCTAAAAGTTAGAGCAGGTGGTACCTGTCACCAAACACAAAGTGCAAATTTTAAGGTGTATGTGTCCAGGCATGTTTTATTTCAAACTATTGAAAGGGGGTGGGACTTGGTTTGGTTTTTCAGGGTTTTTTCTCAGCTCACCAGAGTACTCAAAAGTCCTACTCCAGGCTGTCAAAATTCTGCTCTCATATATTTTTGTTAAATGAAATGACTGTTACCAGAGCTATGTTACCTTGTGGGTCACATACCAGTGAAGCTCATGTCTGGTGCTGATTTGGTTCTCCCTTCAGATGCCATAGTATTATAGATGGAGAAACAGGGATGCTGGGCGTAGTTAAAATTTTACTATTAATCTATACATTACATTTTCAGTAAAAATGGAAAAATTGGTTCCTTGGGCTAAATTTCTCTTCTCTTTTGTAGCATTTCACAAGAAATAATCTTCACTGATGCATGCAGGGCAAAGCAGAATACAGATGCTTCTCCTGAGGTTTTTTTGATAGAGATAGAAAAGTTATTTTACAACGAGCACAATGTAGTAATTTGTTTTGGCATATCTGAAAGTAAGAAGGCCATGCTATGCAGGAAGTAGCTAATGCTTTTATTTCTTGCTTTAAAATAATGAATTGTGTGCAAAGTAAAATCACCAATTGTCATAAATTTAAACAAACCTCTAAAAACTATCTTGCTTTAGAGGTTTTACTGTCTTCAAATTGCTTCTCAATTTCTAAAGGGGGCCCAAACACTTTCAAGCTAGTTATCATCAATAGTGTTGAAAACTTAATATATTTTCACCCATTTTGCAAGTGTCTTTTATATCAATTTACAACAGAAATGGATTTACTTTCAGCAATTTTCAATAAGCTAGAGGCTGAAATTCCTCTTGTTGTCCTGATGGCCAGAGGAGGTATGTGACAATTCAGTTTACTGGTGAAGTGTGGAGCAATTTTATTCTCAAAATTACCAAAAACTCCTTTCCTGCCTCTTCCTTCTGGTTGGTTTGGTTGCTTTGGCTTTTTTTTTTTTTCCTTACTCCTTGATACCTTCATAGCTAATTGCTCAGTGTGAGTAAAATTAAACAACTCAGGTTTCAGTCTCTGATAGGAAAAGAAACTATTAACTAAAATCTCACCAAGATTTTTGAGAGAGTGCTATGTATAATTTAAATTCAGGCAGCAGTAAATTGAAAATGTCCATTGCAAACAAAATGTCTTTTCTGTTTAACAGCAAGTGTCACCTCATCCTGTGCAGTGTGAGAATGGATTTTTGTAAAGGGGTTAAGGGCAAAATGGGCTTTGCTTAATGACAGCTTGAATAATTAGCATTTGAGCTTTGACTGTAAATATGTTACATATGTGCAGGTTAATGTATAAAAAACACACCAATGCCTGTGAAATCTTAGATACATACACCTGGCATTAGTAGTGTAATTCAGATTAGTGCCTTACTAAACTACTACAGATTTAGTTTATCTGAAGCAATTTGTTTCTTGGAAGCATGAAGGGGTGGCTTACTTACACACATTTATAAATAAAATTGGTTGAAACATGAGATCCCTTTACAGTAATTAAACTGTCAGATAAGATTATTCAAAGGCTTTTTAATAAAGAAAAGGTTTTTTTTAGTTTGATTTAAATTCTATTAACTTTTTTATGCAACCATTACCAAAAACTCATTGTCTTCTACTTTCTCATGAATGACATTCAATTTCAGACTAGTGAGTGGTCAGGTGCAAGCCTAGCAGCTGCTTTATGTGGGCCAGAGAACTTGTGATATATTATCTTGTCTTAAACCTGTGTGATTAATGATTTCAGTGTGAAACCTGAATGTGGAAATGACTGCATTTATGTGATGAGCAAGAGATCAATTTCATGTTACCAAAATTCAGAATGAAGTCTCTCTCCAGTCAATGAATTTGGAGGGTAATTCAGAACAGGACTGTCCTTGAGGACTTTTTGTCTTCCTGTGGGGGGAACTCCCCTATCCTGGAATAGGAGGAATCAGGAGAGAAAAACTACAAGTTTGCTAGGGGATTTATTTCTCAATGGTGAATTTCTCCAACTCTTGACTTTTTTTCTGTCTTATATCAGAACATGTGTGGGGGCCTGATCACGCATAACCCAATACTTGAGAAAAACTTAAACTGTGATACTGCACATGAGGTCAAATGCAATTGCACTAGATGTGAGAAGAGCAGTGGTAAATAGCCACTCCTGTGCTCTAATTAAGCTGCAGATCATCTTCTTTGCCTGTATGTTAACTAGTGACCAGCTCTGTCTCTCATCAGAAGTATTAGTTACCTACTGGAGGAGCAAGTCTTTGAGTGTTGAGAGAGTTTATAGCTACGTACTAGGCAGTCTTCAATTAGACAAGGGAAAAATTATTTAATAAGAATTCAAAACCCCCCTCAAAATAAAAAACCCAACAAAAACAAACAAACAAAAAAACCCAACAGCACAAAAAGAAACCCCAAAAAAATCCCACAAACCCAACCTAAACCAAGTAATTGAAACCCAAAAAAACCAAGCAACTCGGAAGTGGCTTGACTTTTTTTAGGTCGTTCTGAACATACTCTTAGAGATACTGACTGAAAACTTGGTATATCCTAGCAATCAACTGCACTGTTAGTATGACAGAATCCATCCAAACAAGCATTTGAGATTTTATAAAAAAACAAAACTATAGTGGTTTACACACTTGAGCTGTGCAGCTGTCTCCCTGTGTAAGTTCTTCAATAAGAGATGCTCCAGACTGTCACTAGCTACTAAAATTCATTTCCAGCACTGAGATCATGGGGGGTAAGGTTGTTAAGAAACTGTGCTGAAAATAATTGAGAATAATCTTGTCTTTCAGTTCTACCTCTCCTAAATTCTGGGTGTAATAACAGTCTATTGCATAAGAGTTTATTTACAGCTTTTCTTTGTGCAGAGGGTAAATTGGGGAAAGAAATCTGAGTGTCCATAACAACAGTGAGACCCAGAGGAGAAGATTCAATTAGCATTAAAAAAATGCACTTTGCTTCCTGAACTATTCTTTGAACTCATAGCATGCAGATGGAGCAAGCTGATGCTTAGAACCAAAACAGACCTTTGTGGTGTTACCCAGTTAAGCATTTCACTCTTCCAGGAGAAATCTCATTTACACTTTTTCATTATTTTTTCAGGGTTATTTGGTGTTTCTTGGTTTTTTTCAACAGCTATTTTCTCCGGTCTCCAGGTTTTGTCAGACAAAGATTGCTTGTTGCTTTAGACTTGTGACTTAATTGTCTGCTATATTTGCTTTGCAATTAAATGCTGACTTAATTCAATATCACTATTAATTCACTAATCTTATTGTTTGGATCTCTGCTGTTACTTAATTTGGTGATAGTTCTTTAACATTACCCATCAGATCAATAGAAATGGAGAGCATTTCAAGTATTTCTTGAATGTTAACACCAGCTTCATTATTGTACATTTCTGAGAAGCTACTGAGGAAAACCATTTAAGGTGTGACCAATTGAAATCGACTCAGGTCCCCTAAAAAACTCTGAACTTGTGATTCACTGCTGGAAACCTCATATCACATCTCACGCAGAGCAGAAAGTAAAATCTGAAACAGGAGATTTGTGGCTCCTCTTCACTAACCCTGCAAGTTCTAGCAAATTCTCCTTTATATATTCCATCCCCATCCTGGTTCTGAGAAGGTATGAGCTTGTCATATATCTGTTGGAGGTCTTGGTTCAAATCAGACCCACTCTCAACTGAGTGGATTTAACCCAGCTAAGGTTTCAATGCACTCCTGGTTGTTGGTATGTAAAAAAGCTTTATTCAAATAATACTAATAATGTTAAAATATATTCAGTGTTCTGTGTCAGGTAGAGACTTTGACATTGCTGCTGGCTGCCTCCCTTGACACTGAAAAGCTAAAGGAAATGCAAGTTTGCTTAGTGTCCTGGAAAAAAACCCTAAGTTTATATTGCCATCTATTTGTGGAGTAGACAGTAGAAATATTTAAAATTAGGAAAATATTGTCAGACAACTTTCATGTAGCAGTGATTACTCAAACTGGGCTGAGAGAGAAAACTCCTTTTGGCACAAACACTGAGCTGAAATGAGCTGAACCTTTGCTGGTGTAACAGAGCTGGTCACTTTGGAGGTGCAGGCTGCTCATCCTGGGCTGAGGAGCAGCTCAGCAGGACCTGCCCCAGCGCCTGCCAGGTGACAATCTGGCAGAGTGATGGGATTGTCCACCCCTCACTGGACAGCAGGCAGTTGGTAAAATGGTCACATTTTGGTGGAAATTCTGCTTTTTGATGGAGAGAGCACCACAGCAGGTGTGGGAGGGTGCTGGCTGGTGCTGGCAGGGGACAGTGCCAGCGTGGCCTCGGGCACCCTGCCTGCAGTGCTGCCCTCTGCTCTTCTGCACAGTCTGGGGGTTTTTGAACATTCACCAAGCTGCAAGCTGTGCTGGGCATTTCTACCTAAACTTACTGATGTATTAGAGCAACAAAAATGTCAAAGAATTAGTGTCTTATAATCAGCATCCTCAAATTTAGCTTCCTTCATATTCCTTAGTTCTCAGGTTATGAAAACCTGCCCTTTTGGGGTCTTACCATTGACATTTTCTAGTGAAGCAGGGATTTCCTTTGAAATAATCCAGTTGCTTCAAATAGGACAGTGCTTATTGATTGCATCCCTGTAAGACAGGCATTTGTTTCCTCTTCCACATACATTTTCCATGTATGCAGAGATCAACTGGAGCAAGAAAGTGGAAGCATGAGACAGGGAATTCCTGTGGAAGATAGGCAGTTATGTAATTTAAATTATTCTTGCAATAAGTTGGTACAGGAAATTAATTAGGGATGCTAGCTTTTCTATAAAACGAGTTGATTGTGCTTTTTATTGTTCATTTAATTCATAGCTTTTGGTCATTTTCCTCTTTTGTTTTTTAACATGTACAGGATTAGTTTCTAAGCAATTCAAACTCTGCATAGATTGTTTAGTGTCTTTTAATATTTGTACTCTTCTCCCTCTACACCTGAGGGAGACTAGTTCATTGTAATTTTTTAAAGAAATATGCTCTTACCAGCTTCCTTTCTGCTGCCACCAGTCACGGCACAGTATGAAAGTGAAAGCTACTGTAATCACTGAGTTCAAGTTTCTGGATAATGGCCTGGCCACTGTAGAACAACATTTGAAGCTGTATTTCTGCTCAGCTCTACTCAGTGGATTAAAGGAGAGCAGAGTTCTATGACAATACCACTAGACAGGTAAACTAGGGAAAAAAAAAGGAATAACCCTAATAGTATATATTGTCTTTCTTGTTTACTAAATTCTTTCTCTTATGAATACATTTTTCATTTCCCTGGAGAACTTCATTATATTAAAAAGGAAAAAAATTGTATTAAAAACAATGAAATTTTAGAGCAATTCTGGTAAAGCAAGGGCAAGGGAAATATCAAAATGGTAAGGGTTATTTTTTTTTTCTTTGAACACATAACACATTCCTTCAAAGTTATCCTGCTCTCCCTTTGACTACAGCACCCCTATTGACATCAACTGGAGTTTAATACAAGCAGATACTGTTGAATAGACTTCAAGGGAACCTGTGTGATGATCAGGGAAGAGGAATTTAACTCTTGCTTCTTAGCACTGAGAAAATAAAAATGATATATGGGAAACTCCACTTGTATTCACAGGTGGCAAGAGCAGCCTTACACGCATTCTATGGCCCGATTCTGTTTCCAGGTTAAAGAACAGATACAACGTTGATCTCCAAAGATCCAATTTAAATGAGGGCTTATAATATCAAAAAGCCCCCTCAGGAAATGGCAGGATTACAGAGGCAGGTGTGGCTGGAGTGTAAAACATGTCATCCTATAGGAAAGGATGACAATTACCTTTCCCAGACAGGAGGAAGCCCTGAAGTCTGCTCATCTGCACTTTTATATCTGATGTTTAAAAGCCAATGGGGACAATATTACCTTAATATTTTTAGTGGCTACTTTATCCCAGCAGACCTTATACTAGATCAGACACCATTAATCTGAGTTACACAGGCTTTTCAAAAGATTCAGCGTAAACCAGTAGAAAAGTACAAAGGCAGCAGAAATGCAGAGGATTTGGGAACCAGCCTGGTGCACCTCCTCCAGCGTAGAAGTAGAGAAAGCAGCACCACTGAAATTCACACCAAATGTTAAGTAACTGTGAGAGTCTTAGGAAAGGTGGGTGTTTAGAGGGGTCTGTGCCCGAGAGGCGATCGGGGCAGGGCCTCCTTGACCACAGACTGCATGGAGATGTAGGGCTTTTTAAAGTTATCTTTGGAAATTGCATTTAAATCCCTGGTCTGTGTGCTGTAGCTGGGGTGGAAATGCACCTGTTCTCATGTCAGGAAATATCTTAATGATGGGTTTTGGCCCATGCATTTTTGTACTTTGAATATTATAAGCAGTGGTAATTGCCCAGCAGGTGAATAGTGGGAAATGGTGAGTGGTGTGTGTGACAAGGCAAGAGCCTACAGCTGGGCTAATTAGTGCTGACAAGAGAATTTTCCTAATCCCGTGCTACCTGCAGGCTTGTGCTTTTCATATTGGGTTGACACCGAAAACAAACCTTTAGGGGATGTCACTGTGGTGGGAAACTCCAAATATTTTCATCCTTGCGTTCAGTGGGTGTCTGACCCCATGTGCTGCTACCACCCTCTGTTGGCTGTCACTGCACTAAATGGCAGTGGAGCTGTTACCTTTTCTCACACTCCAGCATGTCTTTGTAATGGACAGTAGTAGAAATTTCCTTCCTAAGAAAGAAGGAAAACAAACATTGTCTTAGCTGTTGCTGGAGGTTATAGTCAAAACATTGTTTTCTTATCACTTGATAGAAACAAATCTGGCAAAATATTGATGTGCATGTTGCTTTACATCTATCTTTGTCATTATTCATAGCTACCCCCACCCATAATGCTGAATTTCCCCAAGTGCCATCTGTCACTATCGTCTGTGATTAAAAAAAATAATTAGAAATTGGTCACAAGATTATGTACAGCATCTGTGGGTGCAGGAGCTGTGATAAAACCTTCCTTGCTATTAATTTTCATTGCAAAATCCTACAATGGGTAGAAGTAAAGAATAATCTCCCTCCCATCATAGCAGTAGATAGCTGAATAAATGAATGTAAGATACACCTGCACATAAAATACACATCAATGTACATTGGTGTTTAAGGTCTGCTTTACTCTTGCAATTTTTTACATTTCATAAGTATACAGTAAAATTCTAGAGGCCTTCATTAAGACTGCAATTCAATGGCAGATTGGCCTACTGTGGAAAAAATTTAGGATGCCACAGCTTTTATTAGCACTTTAAAAATTGCACCAAATGAAAGTTGACAATTTTTGCATTTTCTTTCTGAAAATACAAAGATGCTCATTATGGTTTTTCTGCTCCTATTTATTACTCCTATATCAACTCCTATATGATTCAGTATTTCCTTTAATATGGAAAAAATACTTGAGACAAAAATTCTCAAACACAGTGAATTCTTTTAAATGTGTGTATGATCTCTTTATGCAGAAATCCTTTGCTTGCACAGAAGGAGCTGGAATGGAAAGAGAACAGTTAAAATGCCATCTCTGACAATATATGAATATGTGTTACTGTATTTTTAGACTGGATCATAATGATCAATTAGTCTCATCAAGTAAAAGTCTTAACTCCTAATAGTGTAAATATAATCTATACTTTTTAATAAAAATTGAAATGCAAAAGTATCTACTACATAAAAAAAATAATGCTGTTTACAGAAGTTTTCACAGGTTTCTTGTAGTGGTTGATCTCATATGCATAGACTTCACCTTTACAAAAATGTGTGATTATCAAATGACTTTGAAAAAAAAGTTTAATGGTGATGGTCTGCTCCTGGTCTAAATGTTGCTTTGTCTCTTTTGTTTCTGAATAAATTCTGCTGTGAATAACAATGGGTGGTCATATATCAAGGTGTCTAAATTCATAATTCTTTATAGTGACTAGAAGCAAATGTTTACCTGCTCTTTCTGGAATAAAGCCAGGGGTACAGATTTCAGAATTAGTAGGTATGAGTCAAGGACATGAACCTCTCACTGATGCCTTTATTACTTTGTTAAATCAAAGTACTTAGCTCTGAGCCCTTCTCAATTTCATCTATATCTTGGACTAAAGTAAATGTCATAAGAAAGGATATTTTTTCCTCCTGTTAAATCATCTCAGGCTACCACAGGGAAGTCTGATGTTGTGTGAGAACTGAAAGTTTTACCCTTATAATATACATTTCTTCCATCAAAGGAAAGGTACATAAAGATGATTAATTCAAAAAACGTTGGAGTGTTGTACTGTGGGCAAATAATGTTTGTGTTTGAATACCTAGAAGTGGTGTAAGAGTAGACATAGGTTAGCCCTAGCAAACTGTGGAAGCAACTTTCATACACAAAGGAAAACATGCTTAACATCTGAAAAGTAAGTTAAGTGAGCTTGGAAAGATATTAAATATTATGGTTCATTGGCTGCTTCTGTTTGTGTTGCTTAGTCCTAAAGAAACAGGTGTTTAGTTTCAGACCTTTATTCAAGTCACTAGAGCATGCATACCAAATTGAAATGTATTTCATAAAAAAAACCCAGTTCTATCTTCAAGTGATCCTTTTGTTCAGAAGTCAAAGTTTGTATTGGCTATACAATGAGCCCAGATTTAGTGTTGCTCAGGTCTGTCATTTATCACACTCATTGCTCCAGGAGCAGTGATCCTGTGAGGTATCTTACAGGAGTCCCTAACCAAGCTCTGGGGAAATGCTACTGTTGGGTGAGAACCTTGAGACTGCAGCAGCCTCCAGAGCCAAAGGAATTTTGGCTTCAACAGGTCAGAGGAGGGATGTGCTGGTATTTTAGATTCAAGAGAGTTTTCCAGCTCCAGCCAGGAAAGGCTGAATTTGAATGGCTGACTGCTGGATATCCCCAGAGAGAAGCTTTCATGGGAAGTAATGAGCCACAGAGGAATTTGGGAATCCAGTTTGTGATGTGTAATAGAGATGACTGAGGTTGGGCCTGGGCGGGGATGTAAATTGTGTTTGCTGCCAGGAGCCCTTATTGACATTCAGATGTGATGAAAAGTGCTGTTATGGCTTTTTTTTTTTTTCCTTTTAATCTTCTAAGTCTGAAGCCTCTTTTCATTTCTCCTTGTTCTTTATTAGCTTAGACTTCTGATTTGGGCTCTCCAACCTAGAAACTGGGTGGTTTTGCCACTGTTGCTGCCTGAGATAGGAAGGTTGTTCCTCAGAGCATGTCCCCTTTTCTTACTGAAATGCAGACTGCTGCTGAACAGAGTCACTTGAGTGGAGGGAGAAATCAAAGAAAACCTTCCTTAAGAGCTAAACTACTCTGTGGCTTTAAAACAAAATAAAATTCATACTCTTCATCTTCATATTAGAAACCTGCAATCTGGGGGAGTGGAAATGTTTTTACAGTGTATTTGGAACAAATGTGATCTTCTTCCAGCCCTTGCTCCAAGCTGAAAGAAGGGCTTAGGTATACCTCTGAATCAATTTTATTGATTCAAAAAAAGAAGAAGTCTATCATGTAAAAGTATGGGAGATATTTTTGCTTGTTTTTCCACCTTGACCGAAGTCAACAATAGGAACTACAGCAACCCCTTCAGTGTGTTCTAAGGGCCAGGTGTCTCTGGAAAAAGTCCCATCCCCTGGAGTGCTGGGCTTGTTAGAGTTTTATCTATGTGCTCTGTAAGGTTTTTCTCAGTTTTTCACTTTGAGATAAAAACATAAAAATGGAACAGTCAAACACTATTTGAAGGGCTGCACATCTTGCAGAACTGGATGGATTTATACCACAGCATCGTCATATAATTTTTTTCTGACAGACTTGTTCATTCTTTGTTCAGGATATGCAAAACATCCTTAACCCCCTCTGAACTCAAAGGGCTGTTGACAGGTGGTTTTGTATAAATTGATTCACTTCTCATTAACTATTTTTGTATGGAAATGTCTATGGTTTGGCAAATGGACATGGCAGCAAATTCTTCTTAGCGCAAACTCTTTCATCAAAACAGGGATGGGGTGGAAGGATGGTGCTTTTTCCTAATGGTGTCATGGATATCTTGGAAAGATAAAGCCTGATTTTTGGGTCAGCGTTGGGTCAGTGAGTAACACAGCTTTGGCACAGCAGGCTGTGCTTCCTGTCGATTTGCTTCTGTGCTGTAGGGAGAGTTAAGTATGTAGAGGGACAGAAAAAAACCCCATAACTTGATGGTTAGAGGACTTGCTTTAAATCCTGATCCAAAACTGGAGTGGAAGGACAGGGTACCCTGGTGCTTGTGGCCTCTCCTGCAAAGGCACCAGATCACTCCTTACTGGAAGGTGCTTCTGGTCCCTTGTCTATTCAGTATATGCAGGAGATTTATCCTCTCATGTATTCATGTTTTCCTTGAAGGAATGGGGTGAATCATATGACCCAAAATGGAAAAAATTTTTGTTAAGGAAAAACCTTTTCATTCCATCTAAAATGTTTCTTTGTGTTTTGAAATCAGACTCCACACTAGCAAATTGATTGTTGACATAGCTCCAATTAATTTGCTGTTTGTTTTTCACAAACCTTCCTGACATCTTCTAGTAAGGTGTTATCTGAATTAAGAAACTTTATTCTTTATAAAATCCTATAATGGTGGTAGTTGCCTTGTTTTATGTGAATTTGTAAAGCTTTTTCCCAGCAAAGCTATGAACTCAATAGACTTGAATAGTTTGGCACTCCTGTAGCCCAGCTCCTGGAATTGAAAATCATCCTTCTTCTCGAGACATTTCCTGTGTTTGTCAGCAAAGCTGAATCATAATGCTACATTTCTCCTATGCATTGCCAGTCTTGTGTGGCTAAAGTATGAAAAAAACCCCAGCACCTCCTCCCTGTGGTACCTGGGTGGAAGAACCTCATCCATCACACCTGTCTGTGCCAAGGGTTTGTTAGGAAGGGTTCCCTTTGGATGAAAATTGGACTTTCTGTCCCTAGAGCTTCTTCAAATCTGACTCTGAACAAAGGTTTGACTTTTTATAAGATAATTTCCTCTGTCAGTAACCAGGCAGTCTCCAAGAAGGGAATGGGTGTGGGAGTTTTCTCCATGTATTTTCTGCAGATGGTTACAGATACCAGTACCTCTCAGGGATACATTTCCACAAAACAGGTACTGGGTTATCCTGCTCTGCCCACAATGAGGAGAAGCCACAGTAGAGATGGCATTTAACTCTCCCTCTGCACCAGTCATATGTGTCCCCCAGTGAGGCTCACAGAATGTCTGGGTCTTCATTATATATCCTCTACAGTGTAGATGATCAATTTTTGTCTCCTGATAATCAGCACCCATATTAGAAATTCTGTTCAGGTATTTTGAGTGGCTCTGCAACAGATTAGCAGCAAAAAAATATTCAAATCCATTCCTAACATTATTTAAATACTTGATTATGAAAGCAAGCAGTGTTTCAGAAAAAGAAGTCTTTAGTGACTAGGCAGTAGTTTAATATACAACTTGATAATGTAAAACCAGATTTTTTACTCACAAATGGTACTCAAAGCAGAAATACCCAAGTACTGTGCATTTGAGGTAAAAATTACTCCATCTATAGAGACTTCTAGAACAGAGAGGCACAACTCTAATTGTTTAGGATTTTATAAGAACATTGCCACATCTTGAGATTTATCTGATTAAAATCACTTTATAATTATGTCATTGCAACTTAAGATATTTTGTCTTGGAGAGGAATAGTAAAACTAGTTTGCACTCTCCTGTTTGCACTGCTGCTTTTAGTCTCTGCACAGCAGGGAGTCGTGTCTTCTTTTGCATTTATAGCTCTTAGTTTCAGCTGTAACCAATGGGACAGTTGTTAAGACCAGGAAAATGGAAGATTTTTAATAATAAAACTATTATGTCCAATTAATAAGTTTCAGTGGTGCAGCTGGGATCCTTCTGGCTCTAGAAGGGGGATCTGTGAGGGGGACTGCTGTCCAGCCCTGCTGTGTTGTGGGATTGATCCCCCTAGCAAATATAAAATGACAACTTTGACAGAGTAATTCTTTCTCCACTTCAGGATGCGCATAGCAAATATTTGAGTGCGTGGAAGTTGGCTGTATGCCTCTAGAAGGTCTGTGGATATCTAATTGCTTGATGAGCTGATCATTCCACAGGATTGTATGGAAAGTGACCAAGGTTAAGTTAAAATAAGATCTATTTGCCTATTTTTGTAAGCCTTAGCAGATACAAATTAAAACTTTGCCTTTGGATTTAAGCAATTTTATTTTTTTTTTAAGTAATAATCAAAGGAAATGGCAAAACAAGTTGTTTGGTGGTGAAAAAATCCATCTTTCTATGTCAGGAAGGTTTTGATTTTTCCACTATTTTCCTTGATAAAATAACATAAAACATTTAGCACAAGTGAAAGAAGTTACTTTAAAAGTTTTATCCCAGACAAATCTGCAGTTTTTCCTCCTAAATAAGTGTTTGTCTAAAGCTGTTTATGTTGCTCTTAGACCAGCCTGTGAGAGGAGCAGTGTCTTTTCTATGCCTTGAGGGACAGAGACTGAACAATTCCTACTGTGCTCTCCATCAGCAGAGCCCCGGCAGCAAACCCAGCTCCTCCTGCAGCTGGTGAGAGGCAGCCAGGTTGTAGGGGGGCTTCAGTTCCAGCAATGATGGGGCTTGAAATGTCTTGCAAGATAGGCCTCCTTTCACAAGGCAGAGGCTATAAAAAGCATCCCTGGAGCAGGGGATTCTTCTTCAAAATAAGTTGGATTTTTTTATTGGAGTTCTGTCATTGTATGTGGGCACACAGGGATCTGCTGCTTCCTGGGAATTTAGAGTCCTAACTTTGTATGAGAGAGATTCAAAGTCTTCTCTGACTTGAATAATTCTAGCATGAAAGCAATCTAGCTCTGTTTGAAAATAGGCCAGATGAAGAGAGTTGCTTTTCCCCTTTTTTCTTCCCTCCCCACTGTGTCTCCCAAGGCAGAACAGGGATGGGCTGGTTTGCAGCAGGCAGCTGAGAATGAATGGGGCAGAAAAAGGGGCTTGGCTGGTGCCAACCTTGTACAGCTCTGGGTAACCCTGGAACCTCGAGGCTTTGTGGGCAGAGGCACTGTGGCATAGGGCTCCCCTAGCACCACAACAAGTTTTTTTAAAGCATGACAGGATTAGAGGGGGGAATCTCTGCATTATAAAAGGAAACAGATTTGGTAAATCTAAAAACAATAAAACCTATCAATAACATTTCAAGAATAAAAGCTGTGTTCTGTAAATGTTTCCTTGCTTAAAAAAGCTGCTTCAATGATATAAGACTGTTGTGTATAACCTTAAAATTAGCTGTAACACCTTTCAGTTATCAGTTCTTAGAGATTTTAAAGTTCCAATTGACTATAATATTTGCTAACTGATAGGAAAGTACTTAATTTCAAATTAAAAACTACTGCCTCTGGAGAAAAAAATTATTCTTGTTTTTAGAACACTCATGTAATGTCTTTCCAAGTTTTCTTTGGTTTTGTGTAGTTTAAACAACCAGTATGCAGCTTTAATGCTGGTTTGTTTTTAATGCCAAGTCTGTCAATTTAGGATTAAATGTAAATCAGAAATACAGTAATTTAATTGTCACATAAAAGATTTTATAGTCAGTAAACAAGAGCACAACTGTGAAATAGAGGAACTATTTTAGAATGTTTTTTTCCTTCAAGAGGAGTAGAGGCTGATACAGATTGGAGAAGCAACTGCTTCCTCAATCCTTTGAGTAGCCTCTTCAGGAATAGACCTGTTGCTTGCTTTTCAGGGTGAAGTCTGTGGGCTGCATTGACTGCTGTATCTCCCTTGAGAATACAATTCTGGTTTAGTTTTTAGGCTGTTTACATTTTCATATTATAGCAGCAAGCCTTGAAAGAGCACTCAGTGTGCTCCTTTTCAGTGTCACCCTCAGATGAATGCTTGGGGATCTGGAAGTGCTGGGACTGTGACCAGTGTGGCCCAGCAAAACAGAATTTTGTCCCCTGCATGGCCTGGAGGTAGACATTTCCCACCAGTGCCAGCCATCAGCTGGGCTGGGAATGAGTGTGCTAATTCGTGAGCTTTTCTAACACCTGCTCACTCATATTTCAGACTAGGGCCAAGCCAGTTAAGGCACTTTTCAGGTTGTAAGGTGGATCACACTCAGCATGTGCAGGCTCTGAGCTCAGAGCAGGACAAGCCCCATTGCCTTTAAGGGTTCTCATCATGCAGCATGCCAGGAAAATGGCTCCGTGGGGAAAATGGCTCTGTGGTTGGCAATGCACAGGACATAAAGCAGGAGTGGGATGCATTTCAAAGAGGCTTTCTGTGTAATGTTTATTTGAAATCCACAGACTCACTTAATCAAAGAAGGAAAAGTGAATTGAATAGGTTCAGTGTACCTGGAGCAGGTAATTAACTATTGGTTTTCTGACAAGATCAAACTTGATGGCCAAAACCTTTGAATAGGAGCAGAACAGAGAAAACTGACTTGATTAATTAAACCTCAGGAGTGCCTTCCTCATCACTGCTACTGTCAGGGAGATGGGAGTCAAGCTGGGCAGGAAGAAGCAGTGGGGGTGTAGTACTGCTCCTCAGAGAGCTGGGACTTTATTTCAGGAGAGATTGGGAGTGCAGTGAGGGCATTCCCATAGAGAAGCTTTCAACCTGCTAAGGCAGAAGCTTGAGAAACAGATCCAAACCCCACATCTTCCCATGACTGTTCTTCTGATTATCCATCAGGCTCCATATCAAAAGCCAATAATGATGCCAATGATGATGCTGTAGTCTGGAGCAGTCCCAGCACTGCAGGGGCTGGGAGGGGATGGGCTGTAGCCAGTGCCTGCTCTGAGCCCTGGCAGAGAGGCTGTTTTGGGAGATGTTACCAGTGCTGCTTCTGCTCCCTCCTCCCCTTTCCTTTGCACAAGTCTCAGGACAGTTTTTCCCAAATCTGTTGTTTCATCCCTTATGAAAAGGAAAAACTTTTAAATATATCAGTTTTGTAAGATAACTTTTCAAATTTCTCATCCACTCTTCCTTTGCTCTATGAATTAAGAACTGTTAAGTATAAAAGCAGTAACTTTTTTTAAAATAAGTAATTTCTATTCCCGCTATTTGCTTAATTAGACTTTTAAAAATATATTACCAACTTGTAATATATTTTTTTCAATAAGGTAAGTCACAATTCTCTAAAGTTAATATTTGTTTCTGGGATCCCCTGCTATAATTCATATTTTATTTCTTTTTTTTCCCCCTTAGCGTAGTGTTTCCAAATGTGCTCTGGTCACAATAACACTTGTGCTGAAGTTTAAGCCCAGGATTTCAGTGAGGCAGGACAGGAATTAGCCTGGGTCTATGTATCTCCTCTTCTGTAGCCACAGCAGCACCCTGGTGGCTGCTTTCTCCACCTGCATGTTTCTCAGTATCTGCCCTGTGTGGCTCTCCAGTGGCTGAGCCACCACTTTTTGTATTCCCTGTGAAGTCTGGTCCTTAACGTGCATCAGTGAAGCTGAGAGAGTTTTATTCCTTCTTAGAAAAATGTTTGCTGTGGCAACCATTAAGGAACACATTTGAAACTCCTGCTGAACTGCTGTTTCTTGGAATGTTCCTTTTCTGTTTCACGAGGGCCATATCCTGCAGCTGGGTCTGCTGTGGTGTGTATGCCAATATAGTTATTTTGTGTATCCTTTTGTGTATGCTTGTATGCCTGCAAACCTTATTTGCTGTATTTATTTTGAATTTAAACATGGCAGAAGAGAGAGCATAACAATTCTTGTAACCTTTCTTAACTACTTGGTATGTCTAATGTCTTCAAATAACCATTTTGTTATGATCAAACTAAAAGTGCTATGTCTTCTCATTGGTAAGGCCCACATTATAGAACCTGTACCTTGAGTTTCTCTAAAATTGAAGTGCACAGACAGCAAGATCTTTTGTGTCCAATCTGGCTGAAATGCATGGGAAAAGTTGCACTTCTGTTCTTTTCTGCTCTATTACTAAGGTAATGAAAGGTTATTGCTTACAGCATAAGTTTAATTCTCAGTTTCTTCTTGGCAAATTGGTGATGAGATGAGGAAGGAGCATCCCTCCCTTTAAATTCTTGCTGAAGCAAAGGATCAGTTGTAGACACCTCTCCTCCAGGTTTGGAGCTGCTGCAGAGTGATGAGGCAGTGGTGCAGGGCTAAATGTGAAATCAGAATGAATGTTTAATAATTTGTATATCACCTGATATTGAGCACATGAGCAGTGTTGAAACTACCAAAACTTGTGTATTGTCTTCTGGATGTTCTTGTACCAGACTGTAGAAGCCCCAGAGTCTGCTAAACATCAGTCAGCCCACATCACCATATCATCTCTTCTAGACATAAAATCTGTAAATTATTACAACACCAGGAGTTATAATGTACAGGACTCAAACCAATCAGGAGTCCTGCAGGCAGCCAGGCTGAGAGAACCATCCCTGCCACCTCCTGCCCCTGCAGTGGCTGCTCCTTTCCCTCCACACTTGTTTATTCTACAGTCCGTGTATCTCATGCCTGGTCCACTGTCCCTTCCAGCCAGGGCTGAAAAAACACTTTTGGAGAAGTCCCATTTTTTGCTTCAGGTGCACAGGTTCTGCAGCACTCCTTAGGAGTTTATCCTGGCCAGGGGATGGCATGCTCTGTGCAGCATTCCATGGTTGTTCTTGTGCCAGGTATGTTATTTCTCAAGTAGTAACCCAAACTCATAATTTCATCTCGTCTTTCTCATGACTCTCCCCTTGCTTCTCTGCCAGGGCAATGCAAGAGATGTGTGTTGTTTCAGACACTGATATTTCAGCTGTGCTATGTAAACATAACTACATTTAGAAAGTTAATATTGCTATAAAATCTGAATATGTTGTCATTTTTCTAATGTTTGAGCTGAAAATGTGATATTAAGTACAAAGATAAATAAGATAATTTAAAGTGTGTGTAAAAATTAAAAGCCACTGCTCTTTAGAAGCAAATATCAGTCCACTTTATCTTCCTGATGTACTGTAAACTGCACACACAGAGGAGGTTAGTAGCTGAATGGGGCATGATTATGAAGATGAATGAGTGGCCAGGAGACAGAGTCAGTTTAATGAGCTGAGCAGTAAGGAGGCTGTAATTTTTATAGATTAGCACTGAACTTGTCACTTACTGGCTGATACAACAACTTAGTTTCAGAATTGCAGTATGTCAGAAATGAGCTCAACAAGCTTGAAACCAGTGGCAATCTGATTATCCCCCATGTAATCCAAATTACAAGTTCCCCTGGATCTGTATTACCGCTTCCTAATGTTTTATCTGTCACAGGTATGAAACAGAGAGCAGAAAAGTGCACAATTACTTTTGTGCCAGATGATTATTTTAAAATTCCTTTTCCTTCACTTTGCTGAAGTGGCAGAGCCTCTGAGCAGCTTCCTGTCCCCAAGCTCTCTTGTGCTCAGTCAGATCAGCACCTCATCAGATGCCAGTCCTGAGGGAAGCAGCAATGTGGGGACAAAATGGTGAATGCCCAGCACCACCACTTTCCTAGAGATGTTGATGATAACAGTGCTTTCTTTTGTTACAGTAATTTTGTGTTCTTGTGCTAGTCTTTAACTAGACTCTAACACTCTGTGGGTTTGTCACCAGGTTTGTATTTTTTTTATACTCCCAGTCCAAAGGTACCCTTCTGTGCACTGGTTTGGAGTTTTCTATGCCATAATAGGTTATCAACAACTGCTTGTTTTAGCATCCCCAGGAAATTCCTGCCTCCTGGTGGCTTTGGGTGCCTAGTGCCTTAACTGACCACAGGGACTGCTCCAGGAGGTTCTTGCCATACTTCCATTTGGTACAGATGAGCCAAGGACCTGGCTCCTGCTAGGAAAGTCAGGAGCAGGACAAACACCTAGGCTGATTTGTTTTTCACAAGCTGAGCAGAAGCTGTGAGCCCTCAGTCTGGCACCATTCCCAGAAGTGTTATTTTACAGGCATGATGTTTTTGATAATGGCATTGCTTCTGGAGTAGCATACAAGGGATAATTATTGTTCCATGAGCAGATGAGAGTGTTGATTTCTCCCTCTCATAATTCACTCAGGCCACAGGCTGATTTGTTGGAAGAAGCATTTTGGTTTTAGACAGCTCTGGGACAAGAAGGGGGAAGGCCACATTTGGGTTTGTTAAGGTAACAGGCATCTGTAATTTTGGAGGTGGCTCTTGTGGTCAGCTGTAGACAAGACTGTCGGGAATCTGGTTTTGGTGACCTGAATCCACTTTGAGTCAAGTCCAGGTCAAGAAATGGTGCTTTAGTTCTCTGTTCTGGCAGTGTTTCCCTGTGCTTTATAAAAATACGTACATTGGCAGTGTGGGGAGTTTTATGTACCACTGTAAGATTTGCTACTTGTGTCTGCTTTCAAGCCCTTCTCTTGTGTGGGTTACTTTTCCAGTGAACACTTAACTCTGTTCCAAAAGCTAAGTTTTGTATTGACATTTACACTGAATGTGTGCAGTGAAAACAGCAAAACCTGGTTAACCAGATCACTGGCTTGTCTTTCCTCAACCACTCACCTGCCATTTCACCCTAGGAACAATTTTTACTGTTTCCTTTTCTACACATTAAATGAGAGCAGTGATATCGTCCTCTCCCCAGCATTCTGAGTGTTCTCAACCACCACAGGATATTATTTAGGCACTATTACCACTGTGTATCTTATATATAAATCACTTAATTGGTAGCAAATGCACTAACTCAGCCAAGCTGTTTTTAGAATAAAGTTGTCCTGCACCATGTAAATGAGCTTCTTGACCAGTTCTACTGGCAGCTGCCAGCAACCAAAGCAACATTGCTCTGGCTGCCCTCAGATGGAGTCTGCCACTACACACCCTGTGCTTATTCCATCTTCTCAATTTGTCTTCAACTTCTGGATCATGCTGTCACGAGGGGCTGGCTCCTCATGAGGAAGAAGTAGTGACTACATGCCTCTTGATAATTTACACCAGCAGTGCTTTTTAAAAAATCATTTTCCCATGCGTTTACTGAGTATTAGCTAAGTGATAATGTTAATCTGTAAACCAAGGACCTGAACAGATGAGTCCAATATTTGTGTGTGAGTGCCATCTTGTCTTTTAAAATACAAGTCCCTATTTTTAAAATTATTAATTTAAAAAACTAAAAGAAAACCAAAACAAAAACACAAAAACCCCTACTACATATTGACCTTTTAAAACCACTGTATGCCAGACCTTCTTAAGAGATTTGGCACTGACTTTTTTTTCATAATGGAAGATTCATTAAGGTCAGTTATAAATTTGCTGCAATAAATACAGAAGAATTAAGAGCTCATCAGCATTACCACCGCGTAATGTTCAGCGGATTGAATTATGTACTTAGAAAGATGAATCTGTGGCAATTGGCAAGCTTCAAGAGGAAAGCTGCATGTGAGCATGGACATGTGCATACACATGTGTGAGAGGAATGGCAGAGGAAATGAGGGGAGGAAAAAGGAATTTTAAAAAGCAAACAATTTTTTCCTAGCCTAGTTATATTTGGAGTAGACATGATAAACAGTACGATTGTACTCCTGCTCAGTGCCTTGTAATCGATGTTTCTGGTGCTAAACGCTGGGGTGTGACTGGGTGTATGTCCTGCTCTCCTCCCCTTGTGGCTACACCCTGTCTTTTGAGCCATATTTTGTGCAAACAACAGTATTGATGGTGATTGATGAAGAGAGTGAGAGGGTCAGCCCTTTGCCTGCCCCCTGGAGTAACTGGGCTGCAGTTTGTTAAAGGGTAAGAGAAGAGAGATTAAAAATGAAGAAATGCACTAAGTGGGTGTGAGCTGTGTTCCCAGCTGGTCACAACATCTATTCAGTAATACAGAGCATCAATCTAATTCTCCACACAGGGCAGGAGCGTGGCAAGTCAAAAGCCTCTGATAGGCAGTCTTCACCAGCAAGATACAATGTTCAATTTAAGGAAAAATTGGAAAACATCAGTCTTCCCTTAAAACAATTTGTACAGAATAAATTTGGCACTTGCCAGCTATTCCCACGGAGAGAAACTGATAAAAGGACAGAGAAAATCATGTAACATGATTTAGGATTCCCAGGATGGGATTACTTGTAATAAAACAGGAGGGAGGCGGGAGAAGGAGGAAGAACTGACAGTAAGCTTGACATTAATTCAGAATGCTCTCAAACCCCTGGAAATTCAGGACTGAGGGTACTGGACTCCTCCTAGCATCAAGATTCAGTCTGAATGCAGCTTCAGCACAGTGGTGGATGAGGCTCTGAGTGCCTCAGCTGGAGCTGCTGGGTGCAAGTTCCTCTAAAAACCTCCCCTAGGCCTTGTGTATCCTACAAAATAATCCTCTGATGAAAACTGGTGCCAGGTGCTGAACTACATTCCCATATTGGTAATAAAAAAATGTTCTCTGAAGCTTAAAACTAGATTCTGCAGTAAGTCACCGCAGGCAACCCTTACATACCACCTGTCCCAAACATCTCTGGGGGATCTGAGCTATGTTATGGATAGAGGTAATGATGCTGGAAGGCATTTTACCTAGCAAAGGCAGCACTGGTGCTCTAACAAAGCCTGATACCAAAGGTCTGCTTGTTAGGGTATAGAGAAGAAGGTACCCTCAGCACTAAAGGTAATAAATCCATTTAGAAGATGTGGGCCTGTAACAAGTCCCAAAGTCTCACAGGACCAGAAGCCAAAACTTATTCTCTTTCACAAGTTGCATGTCATTACCAGGTCTCTCAGAACCACAGAACTGAGAAAGAAAAGATGAAATTTGGTTTATTCACCATAAAATCATCAGTGTTCACTGGATTTAAAGTCTCTGCCCCCAGATCAGCAGCTGTACTCTGCATGGCTGAGGAGCTGAATCCTACTGTGCCTTACAATAACAAGACTTAATCTGTATTCTTTCAGAGCTCTATTTTAACAAAAATATATTGCTCTTATTCTATTTTTAGCATAGTTTTAGTAGGTGAGACTAGAGGTTTCCAGAAACAGATTCTCTCACCAAAATAATCTTCTGTATACACTAAATGACATTTACACATTGCTGAAAAAATACAAGTCTTTTTAATTCAATAAAATAAATTTTCTTCAATTTTGGTCTTTAAATGCCAGCATTTTAAATAAGTGGTTTTTTTCTGTGGCATTGTCATTTTCCCAAGGTTAACAATGACTTGGGGAAACAGAGTAGAAAGCATTCTTGAGGTGATGTGTTCCTCTTAATGGTGTATTTCTGTTCTCCCACATACTGGGAAATTGTTGTGTTTTGGTTACTGTCCCTATGGAAGGCATACTGAAAACAAAATGTGCCCTCATGAAATATGTCAGAGCTCCTGTTGTGGTTGGAATGGGAGCTTCAGACCGAGTTTCTTAGAAAAGACCCACTGTTGAGCCATAAGGTACAGCCTTCTTGCTTTCAAAACTCCTCAGAATAGTGCTGGATCCAATATTAGCCCCAGGCTTGGTCACCAGTCTGTCTAGAGGATTGTATAGATATAATTGAAACTTTATACAACATTATTCTTTAAGATTAAGTATGGGAACACAAATATGCATATAAAAATGTATTATTTATTTTGTTTGTGATAAAGACTAAGAGACTTATCAGAATTATTTACTATGTAGTATAGACTGTGCTCTATATTAGCAGTTATATCTATTTTTTAAAGCAAGAGTTAAACAATTATATTCGTGAAATAATTATTAATTAGAAATTGAAGTTACTCATCCTTATCAACCACCATGGGTAACTGTCTTTCATTCAGCCTAAAGAAGTAACTTTGAGGATTGTCCCCACTTGGGAGGAATCTCCACATAAAACACCTAGAAGGGGGTGTTTTAGAAGGCCCTGCCCTTAAAAATGAGACACCCCATTCTATAAACTGCTTGCCTGTCAGTCATATGGTTCCCTAGACTGGTCAGGGACTCATCTGGTCAGCTCATCAGCTTTAGATCAGTTATCAGTTCTATCATTTGTTGGTTCCTTTGACAGGAACTTTGCCACATCCTCACTGGTACCAGTGTCTGCCAGGAAACATCATTCTTCACATCCTCAGGAGGTTTAAGATTGGGTTTGATGGATCAGGCTAATCTAGCATTCTTCACCACCAAAGCTGTATGACCCACACCCCTTCTCCATCTGTTGCTGATAACTTTTGGAAACAGTGTCTAGTTTGATCTGGTTTATTCCTATTTAGGCAGTGCACCCTGAAGAGTGCCTGTATGTACATAGCCTGTGTACTGCTGAATCCAACACTGTACAAAATGTTCTTTACCCTGAAGAGCTCCCCTGTCCTAACTGCCCCCAGCTCCTGGCTGACACACTGCTGAGACACCCTGTCCCATAGTCACTTGCTGGATGGATCTGTGGATGGTTGTGTTGGATGTGTTGGTTAAGTCCTTCAGGAAGGAGCTTTGTGTTTGTTCAACTCTTACATGTTGGTCTTTGTAATCAACTTCATCAACAGGTCACTTGCAACTCTGAGCACACAAAATGCAGATCTTGAGTTCAGAATCTGTAAGCTACTTGCAAAGTTTATTGGGACCCTAAGCCACCTGAAGCAAAACTAGACTTTATGCTATTTGACCTCTCTGTTATTTGTAGAAATGCTAGAGGCTGGCCAGATGGGGTCCCAAGAACTGAGCAGCTTCTGTGTTCCTGAGCTGAAGTGGCTGATGGAAATGAGGAGGAGCCATCAGAGCCCCTGTATCCTTCTTTTCCATGCAGCTCCTCCTTCTTAGGGTTTGGAGTTGTTGCACCTCTCCCCACATGCTTTGGGAACCTCCATAAACCTTGTGCTCAGGAGTCTTTCTTCCTGGCTGAACAAAATCAGTGATGGAAGGGACATCACTTGTGAAAGCCTTTGCCTTTGGGTCCTATTTCATCAAAAAAATAGGAGGAGGGGATCCATTCTTTACATTAATGCTGCTGTCTAAGGCTTCCTGGAACACAAGAAATTTGCAGTCCTGAAGCTGAGATGAGGGAAAGGAGCATATGTGCTGTGATCATTTGTATTTATAGAAAGACATTTCATCACTGGTACTGGAGCATTAAGTTCTCCTTCAAGGCATATTCAACCTCAAGGTGAGAACAAGAGGTCCTGTTAGAATTGATGTCTCAAACCCAGCTATGAGTATAGAATTAGAGCCTGAAATAAGAGTTTGGATCTAAGTTTGACATGTAAATTTATTTTTCACAAGCTTTAAAATCTGCCTATGTATTGATATAGTGACTTTCAGTATGGGATCCTTGGACAACCTTTCTAGTGCCTGTGAAAGAAATTAAGACTGTATCTCCTGCACAATATATACACCTTATTTATATGCTGTACATCAATCTGCAAGTGTGACAGCTTCAGTGAATGCTTAGAGGCCTTTTTGATCAATAAAGCATGAAAGCAACAAAAATTAGTTCATTTAATGAAAAAAAAAATGCTAGTTTACAAGGAACAAATTATAAACTTAAAGAACTCCTTTAGGGATATCATTCCTGCTCCATAAGTAAGGCAGATTTGTAATGCTTTCAGGAGAGATGTGGAAGAATATCTAATGGTCAAGTACTGTTTGATCTTTGTCCATGTGTTTTACAGTGCACTTGAAATACATACTTATAATTTTATAATGCTTTTTGCTTCCTTTTACCCGATACACAGAGATGAACTAGCAAAGCAGACCCCATGTAGCTGCATTACTCACACAGCAAGGTAATCGGATAGTTAGACATGCCATCAGAAACTTGCCTCAGTAGAGCAACTTTACTTTGCTGTTGTAATGTACCTGTTGGAATAGAACCTGTAGTCAGGAGAAGGGTGATTAAAAAGGGTATATTATGTAACTACTGCCTGGTTCAGATAACTAAAATGATGATGATAGTAGTAATATAATTAAAGAGAAATAATTAGTCTGAAGTAAACAAACCCAGCCCATTCTCTGCTGCCTTCCTTCCCCTAAAATAACCAGCTAGAGTCTAGTCCTTGGAGAGAGGTTGGTACTCCAGGCAGAGGCAGACAAGAAAAGCAAGATGATCTCTCTTTTTATTTGCTGAGCTCTCCCTGCCTTTGCCTTCAGGCTCCTTCCCCCAGCCAAGGCTGCCCTGCTGCCCCAGCTCTGTCCCCAGCAGAGTGGCCAGCGGGACAGAGGTGGCACCAGCGTGGGGCTCAGCAGTGACTGTGGGGGACACCGAGAGCAGAACAAGGTGCTGCTGCCCAGGGACAGACCCTGCCTGTATTTAATGAGTGAGGCCAGGCTTTACATTTGTGTTCAGCCAGTAATTAGCCAAAGAGTGGGTTATGAAATCTTCCCCGGCAAAATTACCAAGGCCTACTCTGATGTCTGGAAAGGTTTAAAAGACAAGATTAATAAGCTAAGTGTGCTGTAAGATCACAGAGAAGCTAAAAATTTAGGGTAGGTACTGGTTAATTACTCTCAGTGGAATATGGTGTGGATGACAATGATAATGGCAGTCTGAATGGACTGACAAATCTTGCTACTAGCCAGAGAAAATTATGATAAATGTCTGCATAAAGACTTGAGTTTAAACTCTTGCTGACTTCTCATCTGAAGTGCATTCTCAAGAGGTCCAAGAATTCAGAGGCTTCTTGTCCAGTTACTCTATGCTGAGCTTGTCCTGTGTTTTTAATGTTATATTTGAACATTTTTTGTCTTTCTGTGGCTTCTTTTGATGATAGAATGACTGTGAAGTATGTTAGTTGCTTTGTAGTGAAGAGTATTTAAGCACAAGATGTGTGAAATTTCTATTTGTTGCAAGTATGAGTTCATGTGAATAAATTTTGTAACATTTCTGTATTTTTATTTGAGATGTGGAGGTTTAGATTTCAATAGTGAGAGTTGTTAAGATGAATTTGTGCAGGGAAGTGTGTGCTGCAGCCTAAGCAGGGAACAATGCCAGGGAGCTCAGCAGCACAGCCACCACTGGGACTGCCCTGTGAGCCCCCAACAGGCAGCCAAGCCAAAATCCAGAGGAACTCACCCAAACCCCCACCACGAGCTGCCCTAGGCAGGGGTGTTACAGCATCCTCCTCCACTCAGTGAACATTTTAGTCAATGTACACTTTCCTGGAAAATATTGATTACTGTATTACAGAATTTTTATTAAGTTTATCTAGGTGCTAGGTGGATATTGTGGGTGTGATAAAAGACCTGAGCTTTGAAATTGGATATGAGTGCACCAAGGAAAAGATGGATGTATCCTAAGAGGATTGTGACTTACAGGGATGAAGTTATCCTTGTTATATCCTATTCTTTACATGACTAGAGCTGCAAAGCAGAGGATAACATTTTTTAAAATGTTGAAATTACTTGAGACTCCACATTTGATTCTCACATATGACTTCAGCTACTCTTGTCCTTATATGCTTCAGCATCCCAACTATGTTGAAATTTAAAGGAGTAAGCAGTGGAAATAAAGCTCTGATATAAGCCACCACCTCAGCTAAAGCTGCTCTTACCCGTTTCAAGTCCTGGAAGTGCTAATGCCAATCTAAATGTGTTAGATGTAGTAAAACAGGGAGCTGATTTCACTCCTTCTCAAGACAGAGTGTGACAATCATCTGTTTATACTTTGTCTTATGGAATCAACCAGGTGCTCCTCCTTTCTATCTGTGCTGCAGGCCAGGTGCAGACTTGGATTTCACTGCTATGAAGCTCTTGTTATTCAGATAAACCCATAATCTGAAATGTTTATAAAAGCATTACAGCCATTCCTTTAATTGTAGTGGGAGAAAGAGATATTGAAGAAGCCAGGAGATTGAGGGATGCTGTTCCTTAGGGTCTGGTACCAGGAGCTCAGCCACAGTGCTGGTCCCTGCTCCTTTCCCTGAATGAGAAAAGCAGGGAGAGCCTGCCCTGGAGGCAGCAGCTTCACTGGGCATTCCTAAGCCCACCCCAGGGCCCCTCTTCAGCAGCCACTCCCCACCAAAGCAGGGCTGCAGTCACTGCCCCTATAAAATGGCTTGGCAAACAAGGCCATTTGTATAATACACATGATTAATTTCAAATGCTATTATCTTAGTCCCTCTCCTTCTAATCTCCTCCAGATCCTCCTGGAGAAAGATCTAGCACATTTGCTATTACCTCATCCTCATGTTTTCTAAAGCTCCTGCTTTCCCTGTGAGGATCCCTGCTCTATCATCCCTGAGACATCAACCATTCCATTTCCCTTACCCTCTGCTCCTCTACATAATGTAATTGAAACTACACTGGTGCTCCCAAAAGAGTGAAGCTTGAGCTTTTACTCATATTTTAATTCAAAGCAAACACAGAGCTAAGCCATGAGCTGATGTTAAGTATGGTATAAAATGCAAAAATGTCATTTCTTTGCCGCTCCTTCCATTTAGAAGCATCAAAATGCTTTTATTTCAGCAATAAATGCCATTTTAAGAATTATTAAGATTTTATATGTTATGTTCGGCAAAGAGGATTAATTATTCTTTCTGCTTAGTTTCTATTCAGCCAATCAAATGTCATTAAGCTAGTTTGCTCTTCACTGTTTTATTTAAAAGGAAAATGAGGGATTTCTGTTTTTCACGTACATTGCTTAGATGATTCAGGTTAATACAATTTGAAGCCATGTGAAAATAAAGCATTTCAGCAGGGATTTTTATTCCATTAAAACCTGGTTTCTGTTTCCTTAATACATTTCTCTTACACACCAACTTTTTTTGGTATCTCCAAGTACAATTATTTAACAAAAAGGGTCTTTCAGAAGGAGTTCTAGAGCTGTGGTCACTTTGTTAAAGAGAATAGGATGGTCCCTGCTGGTGGTCTGGGTGCTTTCAGGATGTTTCCTGACACTGGAGATCCAGCTGGCAAAAAGGCCAAAGGCAAAGGGAATTCCAGCTCTCTTTCTGCTTGTGAGTGTGGTCTAGGGTGAGAGACCTTTGAAGGGCAACACATGGAAATGTATTTTTATTTTGATGTTATGTGGTGTTAGGAGGGCTTGAGGGAAAGGGAAAGAAAAATAAAGAGGTTGTAAGTTCCTTCTGCAGGGACAGAGGAACCTGATTTCATGCAAATGAAAGTCAGTGAGAGCTTGAAACATTTACTCTACAGCCTGTATTTTTTGAAGTGTTTGCTGAGAAGATTCTATGCAGAAGGGCATCCAGTAATCTGCTTAGTTAGCTCCAAGGACCTGTTAGATCAGCAAAATGAGTTCTCTTGTGGTTTTTTTGCCTTCCTGCTCATTGGTAGCCACAAGGACAGCAATGCAGTTCATGCTGGTATCCTAGAGGAAAAATGTAAAACCACATCAAATAAGAAACCCATTAAGCTGTATTAAAAGAGGAAACAAACTGGTCAAGAAATCATGCAAAGAAAACAGAAATATTGAAAGTTGTAGTAAAATCTGCAGCACTTATACCTCTTCCCCTCTTGGGGATCATTGCAGAAACCTCTGTGCAGCACCAGACCCCTTGTGTGGGCAGCCAGAGGGTGCAGAGAGGAGGTCTGATGCCTCCTGTGCTTTTAAGGGCTGCCCTTCTCTGCTCCCACTTCCTGGGGCCAAGGGCTGCTGCACCACCCCTGCCAAGGCTCACCATGCCAGGATCTCCCTTCCCAGGATGGGTGCCTCAAGTTCTGGGGCTGCTTGTGCTGCAGGGAAACATGCCCAGGCTCTTCCTGCAGAGACTGTGCTCTGGGGTATTTGCTTCTTGTCTAAACAAATGTCATTGAGGATTAAAGAATACTTTGGTCTCTCAGTATAAGAAAACAGGACATATAGAGGTTATCTTGGCTCATCCAGCTCATTTGTGCTTGCGAAATTTAGTCCCTTTAAAAGGTTCTGGTAGTTTAATCTGTTCCTTATCCCACTGATCTTCCAAATAGAAAAATGCTAACAATATATCTTACTTGAGCCTTTCAAGTCATCCTTGTGAAACACTTTCATTTGCAGTGTAATGAGAACTATCAGGTATTATTGTTAAGGGCTGCTTCAGTCCTAGCTGGATACCAATTCACCTCTCCAGCTTGAAGAATAGTGTATTTCACTCCATATCATTTGCTCATATACGAAGAACAGACTTTGAAATAGTCTTTTTTTCATCTCCTTTTTTGTTTAGTTGGAAGGATTGACACTAGAAAAGCTCATTTCATGAAATAAGTAGTTCTTGAAGTGATGGGTAACAAAGGGATGTGCTTTAAAGTGAACAGCAACACAATTCTGTAGTTATCCAGCCTGTGACATTAGGTCTATTCACAAAGTGCTGCAAAGGCTGGAGTCCAACTCCCATGCAATCTCTTGGAGGCAGGCTGTGCTCACTCCAGAGTACCTGCCAAATACATGTGAGGCATTCAGCAAAGAAAATACATAACGTGTCGTCTTTTCTTCTCTGTTTCTGTCCCTTTAATTCGGTCAATTTATTTTTATCATGAACCCTGGTCAGAGTGCATTGATGGCTGTATGGAGGGCAACAATGTTTCCTCTCTTCTGTGTCTTAGGAAACTGTCTCAGAAATCCAGAAATACGGTTTCTTCTAGCAGGAGGCTTTCTGGAGTCAGCCAGGACAGCTCACAAGGTAGCTGACTTTGGCCTTAACATTAATTATGATACCAATTTGAGTGAGAAAGTTGTCAAGGTCTCCTAATTGTCCTAATTGCAATTACTTCGTCCTTTAGTTTTGGTTGGGTTTTTTTTGTTTTGTTCAATGTTTGAACAATAAGTCACATCTCTTGCATCTTTTATGCTTAACTCCTAGCTTTGCAAGCAAATGTCTTTACTCACCCAAAGAACAACTGTAGCATCACAAGTCAACATTGCTGCCCTGTGATCCTCCTCTAGCTAACACTGCCACAAAAAACAAGTGAGGAGAGCCAGGCTGGCAAAGTTGTCATGGTGAAAAGGGGACAAAAACTAAGGCTGCCCTTCCCTGGCAGAATCCCAGCTGGAATGCAGCACTACAAACACCATCTGCTTTCTCCTGCAAACAAGCCCTTACAGGGTGCAATGGGCCTGCCTGGTGGAGGAGGAGGGGAATTCTGCCCCTGTTGATCACAACCACTATGGATTTGGACTCGGCCTTTGCTTGTGAGTGCAAATTATTATTAACTCTACAGCATGTAACTAAGCCTAGATCTTGAGCCTGGTTAACACCCTCTCTATTTGTGACCATTCAATGACATCATAGAATCAGTAAATTCGAAAAGACCTCTAAGGCTGCCAAGTCCAACTGTTAACCAAACACCACTCTGTATCACCAATTTTTTTTTGCAAGCTTTTAAATTTTATTTTTCAACCAATAGTCTCAGCTATTTACTAATCATTTTAAAAAACCTGAACAAGTAAACCGCAGTAAACATAAAACCCAAAACGACAGAACACCAAACACTCCTCCCTCAAAAAAAAAAAAAAAAAAAAAAACCAAACCAACCAAACAGAAACCCTTTCCCCATCCAAAAAACACAAATAGAAAAGAGCACCACCTCAAAAACAAAAAACTCCCTGCAAAGTTTTATAGGAAGGGTTTTGGAAATACAAGAAACTGCCCCATGACTATGGTTAGTGTATAACTAACCAGCCTCAATGTCTCAGCTCCTCAAGCTTTTGAAAATTTCCTTGTGGTAATATCTTCTAAATGTTAGAATTGGGTCTGCAAGTGAGCACTGGTTCTTGAAAGCTTCCTGTATTCATGTTTGTAGGAGCAAATCCATTCAGAGGTTGGAGCAAGTTTGCATATTTCTTTAGGAAGGGTGTCTTTGAGCACTGCTAGTGTCTCCACTGCTGTTGAGGAAAGCTGAGCAGCTCACTGTAATGCTGCTCAGTTAAAACCAAAGTTGTCAGTGTTACTCCTTGAAATTCATTTAAGTAGTTAATGAAATGGAACCTGTGACATTTCAGTTAAGTATCTGGAACTGCTCGAGCAGGAGCTGCTTTGTCTTTGATGCTCACATTTAAGGCTTCAATGTCCTGGGTCCTGCCATGCTCAGGCTCTGTCCTGGAGAAACATTAAATGTCCCTCTCTGTTTTATGGCTAGAGTATTTCCCTTTTGCCTATCACTGAAATAATTTGGTATTTTGGTTAATAAATCATACATTTTGTCTTCTTATCCACTCAAGCTCCCTCTCCTTTTTTCCAATTATATATTGAAGAAACATTTTTCTAAGTCATTTAGTCAGTGACTAGGGATTCTCAAGCCTTTCTCTGATTTCCAAAAATCATATAAAGTGCTGCCACTTATGTAGGAAATGAATACATATCTCTTCCGCCTTGTGTTCTTCCCAGCCTGAGAACAGGCTCTGCTCTTTTTTCCCTTCTAATCTCAGGCTATCAGGAAATCTTCTATTAATTGAAGGCTGATATGATTTGAAGTATCTTGGTTTAATCCCATTTCCCTAAAGACTTAAGGGATTTTTCTTATTGAATCTGAAAAGTTATCATTCTTTGAAAATAATTTGTCCTTAAAGCCCAGCTAGAAATTCTGCCCTGTTTCTTCTCTTTAAAGTTAATGATAAAAAGTCTCATTTGGCAAAAAAATACTAAGCCCTGAATTGCTGTTTTGTTAAGTTCTAATTAAATTATTATGATTGCTATTAAAATTTGAGGAAGAGCAGAAGATTTATCAATATTTAAAAGAAAATCTCTATATCCAGACTATAATATTCTGGGTGATAGAAGCAGGGATTCAAGATATGCGAGTAAAACAGCTATTGACATCAACACAAATCCAAAGGTCAAATAGGTCACGAGTAATAGATAATCACAGATTATCATAAAAATAATTATTATTGGTTATTGCTTCAGATTAATCTTGGGTAACTGCTAGTCTTTTACTGTTGAATACTATATATTATTAGTTAAAATTAATTGCCATCTCTGTGGAAGCAATTCACCATATACCTACTTTCATATTAAATTACCTAGCTCTTGTTCCCTAAATTCAGTCTCTTTTGTAAATCAAGTTCAACCTATTCCTTAAAGTGCTTTGCACCTGCTTTCTGTTATTATTTTTCTTGGCCTATGAAAGTCCTCTTAAAATTTCATGTATGCATTTAAATCAAGTTCTGTTATTCTTCAGGGACTTTTTTTAACAGTGTTTTAAATGTATTTTGACATCTTATTCCTTGGTATAGCCTATTGAATTCTAGACAACATTTTAAAACCACTGCATGTTGTAAAGGGTCCCATGAAGGTTTCTTTACGTGTTACATCTGTCTCTTTATTCGAGCTCGCGTGTCCTAGGTGTTTCCTAGTATTCCCACCCTGAGGTTCAACGGGACCCGCCCAATTCACGCAGGCTGTACAGCACCAGCATCAAGGGAAACCAAATCCTTCTCAAGTGCCGCTGTGTGTCTGCAGCCGGAGCCACTGAGAGCAGAACCAAGTCTGCGCTCCTGCTTCAGACCACAAACTTCCATACTCCGCTAACAATAAGCGGCGCATGCCGAGCCCTTCCGCCCGCAGCAGAAACAGCTCTGTGTCCCGGAGCAGCTCCGGCAGCAGCTCCGGCAGCAGCTCCGTGTGTCCCGGAGCAGCTCCGGCAGCAGCTCCGTGTGTCCCGGAGCAGCTCCGGCAGCAGCTCCGGCAGCAGCTCCGTGTGTCCCGGAGCAGCTCCGGCAGCAGCTCCGGCAGCAGCCCCGTGTGTCCCGGAGCAGCTCCGGCAGCAGCCCCGTGTGTCCCGGAGCAGCTCCGGCAGCAGCTCCGTGTGTCCCGGAGCAGCTCCGGCAGCAGCTCCGTGTGTCCCGGAGCAGCTCCGGCAGCAGCTCCGTGTGTCCCGGAGCAGCTCCGGCAGCAGCTCCGGCAGCAGCTCCGTGTGTCCCGGAGCAGCTCCGGCAGCAGCTCCGTGTGTCCCGGAGCAGCTCCGGCAGCAGCTCCGTGTGTCCCGGAGCAGGGGCAGCGCCGGCCCCAGCGGTCCCTGCGGATGTGCGCGCTCCTCACCAGCCCTGCTCACACCGGTGCTTCCCTTCACATTCTCATGACATCGCTCGTGTGTTCATGTCTCAATATGAACATTTTCCAAGTAGGACTTAGATGAATTTTAAAGTTACTGCGAGTAATATATTGGAGAGGGGGGGAAAAATCCACCAGTTATGGAATTTTGTGGAATTGTTTTAAAAGTTTATTTTTACTACTGTGTTTTCTTGGCCTCTAATGATGGAGATCAGGAGTAAGCGCAGAATGGTCCCTCATAAAATAGGGATTGAGGTTTTTTAAAAATATAATTTCCTTTTTTTAAAATTGCCAAAAATGCAGAAATAAATTTAAGACAAAACTTTCAATAAGAATACAGATTTATTTTGGCAGTACTGAATTTTCAAGGAAAAAGTTTTCTCTACCCCTGTTGCAACTCTGTTCTTTACCTGTGTTGCACAGAGTGTAATAATGGAATTTTGATATTCCCTAGCAAAACTAGAATTATTAATCGTGTATCTGATTTAGACAGTCATATTTTTACATTTATGTTATAAGCTTCATCTGAAGGGTTTTTGTTTGACTTTTTAATGTGCCTGATAAGTACCAAAATATTTGGTCACATGCTAAAATACTTTTTAAAAAATAATAAGATTGCTCATGCCTTCTGCTATTTACCACTTTTTAAATGATTGTTCCTAATGTATGGTAACTGTGTTGGTTCATCATTCTTAGGTCTTTCAATTACTACATTATATTCTTTTAATGTTCTTGGGTACTTCCCTTTGATCACTGTATACATCTCGATTATTTTGTGAGTGTATTTTTTCTATCAGGCAAGTTCTTACCATCAGCACAGTCCCCCTTTTAGATGGGGATTGCATAAATGATTCCATCTAAAAGGAGCCTTCATGAAAGCACTCTGCACCTCGCTGGATGTCATTTGCCTGATATATGAGTCCTGCCAGGAAATGCCGCTTCCACTTCTCATGGTAGATGGCATTTGTAACAGATTTTTATTTAGATCTAGACTAGGAGCTACAGCCAACTTCCATAATGTTTGGGGGATTTGGTTTTGTGATAGTGGATTTTCAGACTATGGTCTGAACCAGTTATCTTCCTAAGAACCTGCAGGTTTTTGAGTGTAGTGTTTATGAGAATAAGGAAATTGCATTTTCTGTACATTTTTAGGTTCATCAAAACGCTGCTAAGAGCACCTCCAGCTGGTGCTGGTGGTCAGCACAGGGCATGGCATGGCAGCAGCCTCAGATCCACCCCACCAGCTTCTCACCAACTCATGGAGCCCCTGTTGCCACAACATTGTCTCATTCTCCATATTCAGGCATGGAAACTTGATTTCAGCCTTCTCTTGAGCAAAGAAGGATCTGATATCCTATTTCCATCCAGTCAGATGCAGCTGGTGGCTCAGCCCCTATGGGAATGTTTCTTTCACTAGCTCCATTAGGCTCCTTTCCTTGCGGCTCACTTTGCCCCTGCCAGTCTTTCCAAGTATAAGCTGGCTCCAAAGGCAGTAAGTGCTTTACAGTTGCATAGACTTCTATCCCCCAAAAGTTCCTGGGTTTCCCAGGCACCTGCTGTAATTCAATCTGTCTTGGTGGCAACCACAACTGTCGTGAACAAAATGTTATTTGGCAGGCAAGGGCAAACAGGTGTCCTGTAGCATGAAGACGCACGTGTTCCTGCTCTCTTGTAGCCCTCTGTGCCTGTGAATAAATCAGTGCTCCATGAAGCAGGAGGCTGGAATCAGAGCAGTGGTGTGGAACACCAAGGCATAGGCATTCAGACAGCATTAGCAAGGCTAGGTGGTAAATTTTGGAAAAAACAACAAGGAGCAATACGATCTCTTTTGTAGCTCTGACTGGGAAAGAAGGTTGTGTGTCCTCACCTCGAGTGATGGAAAAGCCAGAGGGAATGTGAACAAGGCAACAGTCATGTGTGTGGCGGGGCAGCACTGCGTGAGACAGAACTGATCCTCTACTTCATTGCAAGGCAATGAACCTCTTTCTGTTCACACTGAGATTTTGGCTCCAGTTACTGTACTGGGAACAGAGTTGTGCACAAGCTACAGGCAGCTTCAGGGAAATAGCAGGAAGGCCCCAAATGTATGAATTAGAGTTATCCAGATGGGGCATTACACAGGCTGCATAAGCATCTGATGATCAAGGCAGGACATAATGATTCATATCTTGGAGCTATTCCTGGAATTACTGTGGGAAAGCTCAATAGCATGGTGCTGTGACCCACGAGGCTCTGGAGAGGTGTTAAAACAAAGATCAGGAAATTTCATGGAAGGGAAAAAACCTCAAGCTGCTTTTGCTGCAAAGCACCTGTGAAAACAGGCAGGACTTTAAAGCAAGATTTGTCCCTGCTAATACTACTATTTTGTCAACATCTTAAAAGGGATATTTTGCACCCTGACCTTAAATCATGGCACATGTGCCAGCAACAGTCAGTTTTGAGATTTCAGGAACAAGACTATCCCTGTGCTACCTTGCTATACAGGATACTAAGTTATAGGAAAATTCTGGTGCTGAGCGGAATTATGTGTTTACAAAACAAACTGCCATGGGGGTGTGCAATAAACATAGTTGTGAAAAGTTGAAACAAGGCAAAGATGAGCACCTTACTTACATGTGATATTCACAATCTCCAAAAATGGGAAGTGAGGGGGGAAAAAAGAGTTGCTGGGAAAGATTAAAATCCTGCAAGTTCATGTAGGTAATCATAGGGTCACTTCCTTGAAATTGTAGACTGTGGATGTGGTCGCATGGTGGATTGGCTGTAAGAACACAGCCCAAAAGGAATACTGTTCATGTGTAGAGAGGAATGATGAAGTCCATGCTCCAAAATTTAGCAGAGACAGTCAATTACTAGCAGATTTTTTTTTTTTCTAAGAGATCTACTTTATTTATGGCAAAACGGATTTCACTATAAAAAAAATACTGCCATTTAGTACTCTATACTAGACAAAATTCAGTCCACTGTAGTCTGCTCTATAACTATTTTGATATAGATGTTCTACAGGTATGGAATAACTGTGTGGTTAATAATTTCTGAAAAATAAATGCATTAGCAATTAGCAAGGTGACATTGCTACAAAATTTCTCTCAGTTGGGGTATCTTCAAACTGTTGGCAGAAGGTGATGCAGTGACAGTGTTACCAACTCCTGTGCTGGAACTCCCCACTGGCACCAAGCAGGGATGCAGTCGTCCCACTGATCCAGCCAGTGAGGCTGCTTTGGAGTGTTGTTCTGTGCAGAAAAGAAGGGGTGCATGGACAGCTGCTGCTGACAGGGCAGGCACTCAAGGACTGCCTCTAGCCAGATGGCACTTCTGTCTCAAACCCATTTCACAGGTTACTGGTGCATGTGCCTAAGTCAAGGCTGATGTTTCTTAATAAAAGCCAGTATGTGATAACCTTTTTTATGGTTAAGAACCTACAATAATCGTCCAATTTTGCTGAAAATAGGACACCAAGAGAAGAATTTATGCCACCTCCAGTACCATTACTCAGCTTCTCTCTGGCTGTTTTCTTGGTGCTGGCACGTGAGCAGAACCTCCTGCAGAAGCAATGCTGCTTGCTGTGCTTTGCAGCCTGGCCATAAACTTGTAACTGCTGGGCACCTGTGCTCTGTGGCAAGGGGCCAGACAACTTGGGAACAGGCACTGCTCCGTCCTGACAGATGGGGATTAATGTTCCCCAGGCTTAACACGCCCTGGCCCTGATCTCTGTATGTCAAATATTTGGGACAAGATTCTCAGATGGGGTATAGTGAGTTTCTGCTGCTCCCTTTAGGAAATTGTGCTGGTACTAACTGGTCCAGTACCATTTTTCTAAAAAATGTGTTTTTTTCAGAGAAGCTTGACTTCCTTGCAGTCTGTAACACAAGACAGTAAGGCAGCACAGTGGACAGGGAGGTCTAACAAATATTTTGGGGCCCAGGGGCAGAAATCCTCCAGCTGGAGGGAGAGAAACGTCTTCTTGGAGGTCACAACTCCAGGGGTGCTCAGGGCGTTCCCCTGTTTGCTGATCCCAGCTCTGAAGTGGGGAATGAGGACAAGTGACCCAGCCAATACCAGGCCAAGTGACAGACAGGCAGAGTATGAGCCAGAGATACAGCTTTTGTAGAGAAAGGATCACTAGCTGGACACACATTCATATTTGTTTACTACTTTGATGTAGTCTTCCGTCAGAACAAGATCAGATATGCTAAGACTCATTGTCAAGACTGTAGAAATGTGTGCAAGATTTATTAATTGATAAAAAATTAACACAGTCAGGAGTAGGGTATTGAAACGAAAGTGAACCAGCTTATCTGCTAGAGTATAGTGCAAAGCATAAATGATAGTGCTAAAACACCAGTGCACATCAGATATTAGCTAACCATATGGCACTTGTTATGATTGTAAAATATTCTTGGTGCATGAACTCTACTTGTTTTAGAGAAATATTCTTAAAAAAAATATTTGTTTTTAGCTCTGCTATTTTTTGACATAATATTTGCAGTCATCTTTTGATGTTTTTCCATTAAGAAACATATGGTTTAAAATACAGATCTTACAGACCTTGGGAATCCTGCTGCTGATCACTAATAGTTAGCACATCTGGATTTGAGTACAGTAAACATTAACAATTGACTGGTAACTGCTTAACTTGGCACATTCTAACTATGGAGGTCACAGAGTAGAAATGAAATTGTTTTCTTTTAAAGAACCTGGGTACTGGATATTTCCTCAAGATGTATTATCTGTCAGCAGCTTATATATAATACACTGCGTGTCATCTTAGAGAGTTCATAGAGAGCCACTATGGAGTTCCTACACAGAACATGGCATTCAGAAGCTGCTCAACCTTTAGGTAAATAATAGGTGGATAATGCTGCTCTGGAAACACAAAAAAGCCTCAGTTTCCTGCAAAATGCACTCTGAAATCCAGACTACCATTTTCCGTTCTGGCTGGTCTTCCCCCCCCAGGTCCAAGGTGTAACTTTTGCTTCTGCTATACAGCTGAGTGCAAAGACCAACTGGTTTTGTAGCATTTCTGCTCATTCAGCTTACTCTTCATAATATTTCTGTCCCAGCAGGAAATAACAAAAACATCACTCTCTAGTAGTCTGTTCTTGGAAGACTTGTAGTGCAGTTTATCACTTGAAAAGCTCAGTCCTGCAGGAGCAAAACCAAATGTTTTTTTTACAATGTTTGTGTCTGTAGTATGAGATTCTAAGTCTTAGGATGGAATTACATGAAAATCTAATACAGATTTCTACTTATCACTACCACGTGTGTATAATTATCAAAATTCAAAAGAGTTAAAGATTTAAATGGCTGCAGAAATTTGGAGAAATTTTAGTTATCACCTCTTTTTTCTCTTGGATAGAGAGGAAAGAGACACATTTCTTCTGACCTAGCTCTTCAATCACCTGAAAGTCACCAGGAAAAGCAAAAGGCTATTACTGCCTTCCCTGTATATGCTTAAAGTTTTGATAGCATTGCACCTATTCCTTCACACTGCAAAGGCATAAATAAAATACATTTATGTCCACCTTTGAAAACATATAAAAAAGTTATAATTCTGTTGATACATCAAGAAGAAAGAAAGAAATATTCCTTCACAAACTGCAAACTTTGAAATTTTGACCCCAACCCTAGCAGGTTTCTCAAGATGCGAGCATAACGTAGCATTTTTTTTTGGAGAGAAATTTTGATTATCCTTGACTGCAAGTCTACATTAGGTTCTTATTTTGACATAAATGGGTATTGCAGGAGTTCTTTTATGAAATAATACAGCATTTCTCTCAAGAAACGAGATGACAATCTGGGCTAGTCTGTCAAAATAACAGTTATTTGAGCACTCAGCATGTCATAGTTATAACTTGATTTCTCAGTCAGAGCTGCTACTACAGTTATGTTCTGAGTAGTGGAAAATATTCTTGTGTCTCGCAAGCTGGCCCAACAAATTATTGCTAAATGCCAGCTCTGCTGTCCTTTGATCAACATAAGTGAAAATGGTCTGTGAGCCCAAGTGATCCATCCAGATTCCCTCCCTGCCTGTGTCCCAGTGCTCTCTGGTGAGCTGGAGCTTTGGCACATCCCGGAGCTGCCCTGCCCCCTGCACCATTGCTGCCAGCTGGGCTGGCTCTCTGCCCCTGGCTGGCACCAGGCCTTTGCCACAGCTTCCAGCCACGGGCAGCTGGAGGCAGGAGCTGGTGAAGCCTCTGACAGCCCCGCTGGGAGCCTGGCAGCCAGGAGCCCTGCCCTCCATGTCAGGGGCTCAGCAGAGCAGGGGGAATGGAGCCCCATCGCCATTGGCTTTACCAGTGTCCTGATAGAGGCTGTCTGCACAGGAGGGCTCCCTGGCCTCAATGCAGGTTCCAAGGGAAGGGGGGACACCCATTGGGGCTGGTGCTTTCTGCACTCCAGCCTGCTGTTCTAACCAGGGGTGCAAATGCTGTCAGTGTGCTGTGTTTTCTGCTGTGGAGGTCACTCCAGAAGCACTTCACCATCACGTTTGGGGGTCATTCACCGTTCCGTAGATATTCTAGAAACAGCTGTTTTTCCAGTGTAAATAAACAAAACTACCATCTGCTTCTTTTACACTGCACAGAGGTTCACCAGTGCCCTTCCAGTTGGACACAGGCTCAGCAGGTGTCACAGCTGCAATGTCCAGGCTGCGCCCCAGAACCCCTGCAGAGGCACACACCAGTCACAAAGTCAGGTGCTGTGACATTAACACATGACTTGGTGCCAGGCTCTGCTCTCCTAGGAGCAGAACAATCTCCTGTGCAACTCAGAGCAGAGGAGCCATGGCAGGTGACAGGGCTGGAGGGGTCCAGGCAGTGCCATCTCTCAGGGTGTTGGTCCCCAGGACACCCTGTCACAGCTCACCTGCAAGCAGCCTCACAGCTCCTCCTCTTCTCTTTTCCAGAACATGGTGTGTTGCATGACAATGTGATTTTGGAAATTGGTTTAGGATCAGAAAACTGCCTATGTTTGAGAAATTACGAGCTTTTTGGAGAAGGAATTGTATTACTTGCTGCTGTGCTGAAGGTTTGTGCTTTGCTGGTTCATTCTTGCTTCCTAAGGGGAGGTTTTAATGCAAGTTGGCTTTAGGAAACTAGAAATTGCTGTACTTTTTACACTACTATTAAATGTTCAAGGCTTACCTATCACTGAAGAATGGTTGTTATTAGCACAATTCTGGGTATGATATCAATAATTGCTATGGGAGTTGGTTTCAAACTGATGCTTGATATTGTTGTTTGAAAACTCCTTATATTATTAAAGAACAATTTTATGAATTTCTACGGTCTGTGTATTAACCCCATCAGCCTGATCAATTAAGCAAAATAGTTCCAAATTAAGAAAATTTATATCTTAATCTCTACTAGTCATGTTTTTTCTCTTTCTTTCAAGGATATTAAATTTTATTAAATCTCACAAAATATTGAAACATTGATGTTAAAATGAAAAAAGAAATTAACTCCTTGAATTTCTAAAAGCCATGTTTTTTCCTCCTTTTTTTTCAAGGGCATGTTTTTATCACAAACAGATTATTTAGATAGATACTTTATTAAGTATAAGATACTTTGTATGCAATTAAAATAGCTTATAGGAACCTTAATAATGCCATTTTGATAATTTCTTTGGTATTTAGATTTAATTTAATGTTATGGGTTTTTTCATTTAATTAGAAAAGCCAAAGTTTTTCAAGGAAGTAATTCCTGAATATGTGAGTATGCATGTGTGTTTCAGGCTGCCAAGTGTCCTTGAAACATTCCTAAACAATTTTGCTGATCCAGTAGGTTCTGCACTGTATCTGCCTAATTGGAATAAGATCTCTCTAGGAAAAAAAAAAAAAGTTGATTCCAGACCTGGTAATCAGACTTTATTTCCTTTAAAATACTTCTTCAGATCTTTAAGAAAAGCGTGTTATTTGAGCTCTCTGGTGTGATGCTGCTGAAAGGCTGAGTATGCTGGCATGCTTGTGTGGAAACTCGGAGAGCTGCTGAGCAGGTCTCCTTGTGTGACAGAGAAATCCAGGAGTTATGAGTCTGTTTTAAAGGATGGTTTTGGTCCATGTATAATATTTTGTGTCATCTCAAGCAGTAATACCTGTCATACCTCTATGGACAAATGCTGAAGTATCCACACTCCTTGAGGGGTGGATGCCACTACCATGCTTCAGGGCTAAAGGATGGAAAATGAAAATGGTAGATTTCCTTTTTAGGCCACATGTTTGCAGATTGAACAGCAATGGCCAAAGTGATAACAGATGACACAGAAGTGAAACAAGGACAGGAAGGGACAAATATTAATAGAGCAGACCTTTGGCTTGTTGTGGGGGTGGCAGCATGGAGCTGTGGGCTAGAAATGGACATGAGAGCATAGAGAAGTTCCTCTCTATTCTCATCTTAACACTTTCTAGTGTCAAAAATATGCGTATTTTAAAATTTCGCTCTAATTCATATTTGCATGTATTACTAGGAAAGAAAGGATTTTGAAAATTAACACTGGAAAAAAGTACCAGGATAGAACAGATGTCATGATCCTTTGCACTTTACAGTCTGCTTTTAATGGCAGTCAGGACATAGCAGGGCTTCTTTCTGTGACAGATTTGGCTGCCACATGAAGTGTTACACTTTACTTTGTATGCTGGGAGGCCAGTTGAAATTTCCAGGATCACACTATAAATCTCAAAAATATTTTTTTAATTGCAGGTTAAGCTAATTAATACAATACTGTCCCATGAATATTTATTGGTTCTTGAGACATAGAAGATAGATATCAATAAACCTGGAGCAATGTATACTGTTAGTTAAAGAAAAATTCTACTTCATGTTTTTCCTGCCCAATAGATCCAGGTCCATTTTCTTATCTGGAAATGAGGTGCCTCAAAAGACAAAGCAGAATAGACTGAAAGGTCTGAAAGCTCATGAATTTAATTTATATCTCCAAAATTTGTTTTGCATTGTATCTGTCTGGTAAATATATATATATTTATTTAATATAAACAGGAGGAAATACTTGATTTCATTTTATTTTGACCATTTTTATTATTTCTAAAATGCAGCTAAAGACAAAATTTGCCCAGTGACCCTTAGCTGATAAAGACAAAGCTGCTGCTGAGTATGTAAAACTGGCATTCAGAATTCAAACTTCACTTTATTATTTTTTTCCCCTTTCAGGTGCATCTAGTATGTCTTAAATTGTTTCACTAAGGGTTTTTTTAAAGCTGAAGATGATTAAGAGGCAGGTAAAACGATGATATTGGTGTAAACCTCAGAAACTTGAAGGGTAGCAAATGGCTCATCAGCTGCATTGTCAGGAATGGCAATTTTCAGAGGATTGTGAATCAATTTAAGACACGGATGGATAAGATTTTTTTCAAGACAGAAAATAGAATTTAGAAGCAAGCACACTAGCAAACCTAACCTGAATAGAAATGCTTTCACTGCTGAAGGGGTTACTGCATTTTTCTTGGTCTCAGGTTGAGTCACCCAGTGTGTAAAAGGACAGACACACACAGAACCCACCAAAGAACAAAACCAACCAAACAACAACAAAAAATAAGACCAAAAAAAAAAAAAATACCCACACAATAAAACCCTTGAAAACAAAGTTGAAATAGAAAAGGATAGAAAACTACATAGTCTAGGTTCACTGTCCAAACTGAGTGAGGCAAAAGGAAGAAATGCTGCAAATGCAGGAGAAAAAGACTCATTTTTCTTTGACAATATACCTTTAATATAAACTAAAACTATCTCAGTTCTTTATTGAATATTTTCTAAAGTTCTTCACTGAAGCTATAACAAATTATAATAAATTCTAGTATAAGCTAAGGACTGCAGAGTCCACTGAAAAAAGTGCATATTTCTGTTACAAATTTCCTCCTCCGATCAGGTTATTCAAAGCCTCAGGACAGACAGGCTTTGAGCAACCTGATCCTGGTGAAAGATACTCCAGTGTGTGTCAGGAGGTTGGAGAAGGTGTTTAAAGGTTTCTTCTAAGCCAGACCATTCTGTGATTCTACTCCCAATACTGCCTTATTGATTCTGCTGGAGGTATTTGAGTTACTATTCTATAAAAATGTGAAAACCTAGATTGCAGACAGGTAGACGTACAAGATCTCTTTACCACTTTACCTTGCACAAGGTCAAATATTCATCAGTGCCAGAACAGAGCCTGTGACAACTCCAAATTTCAGCTTTTCAAAGCCCTGGGAAATACCTTATTTCACACAACCACTAAATGAATAAATCTGTATTGTGTGTGGACATAAACACAAAATCGGCTGAAACTGAGTTATTTAATTTTTTTTAAGCAGTGCTCTCCTTAGCTGGTGGACTGTAGGACTTAAAAAAAAATCTATATCCCAACTGTCCCCTGAACCATGGGCAGAGTGTTTGTGGCATGATCTGTGCAAAACCACTGTCCTCAGACAAGAGGAACAGTTTTGTCAGCCAGTCTTTCTGTAACTGGGTGCACTGGTCCCAGTGTTGGTGGCAGACATAGAGAGGGTATGGATGAAGGATGTAAAATACCTACTCTTCTTTTCTTTCTCATCCTTTTTTTGTTTGATATATGCATGTATACTGTAAAATCTCTGGGTTCTGTATCTGGAAAAGCTTGTTCCTCGTTTCAGTGGCTTTGGATGAAGCCTTGCAGGTTTGACTTGGTGGCAGCTTTGTTGCACTGTTGGTGCAGTAGCAAGGAGCACTGGTCACTCCTGTGAGGATCACAGCTTTTATTGGCAGAAAGCCCTCTTAGCTGCATGTTCAGCAGGCAGAGCAAATTTCGCTGTTCCTAGGAATTAAACCTTATGACTGTGGCTGTCTGAATATATAAAATAAGACATTTGGCAATTTTACTGGAATCATAAACTATGTATATTACATTGATAACACTAATTGTTACTTGAGGGATTTATTAGCCAAAGTAGTTACTTTTCTCAAGTATCCAGGATTGAAAACTCACTGACAATTTCTTCTTGCACATAAACCTCAGGGGTTATGAAATCCTATTAATTGGTAAAGTGTAAGACACAGTTAAGCCATGAACATAACAAGGATGTTTCTAGTAATACACTCCTGGGATACAGATCTGTGTGTTTCAATGAGCTGAAAACTTTCTCTAGCAATTTCTGTTCTGTGAGCAATTACTATTTAATTCATACCACTGAGCTTCCTTGATCAACAAATACAAGTGTGATGAGATCATGGGACAAATGAGTATATTAAAGATCAAGAGAAGATGGATAATTTTCAAATTACTCTGAGTTTGAGAGAGACAGTGGGAAAACTACTCCATATGTCAGGACTTAAGACATGCATAATTTTTCCAGCAGTTTAATGATTTAGCTAGCTAAGATTGCAAATATTCAAGTGAACAGCCATCATTGTGCAGGTGTGATATTCTGCTGTGATATTTGTGCAGTACAAACTGTCATTGCCAGGTACAGCAATGCTGGCAGCCTTATCATCATTTAAATGCACTCATGGGCTCCCCTCCACTTGTGACCAGTGGAGTCTGTCATGGTCACGGGGAGATGCTGCATGTCTTGGCAGGGCTGCTGCTGGCATCCTTCACATTGGGATTATTTTAGATTGACTGCAGTGAATGTGTTATTTTCCATTTGTTAACACATGGGGACTTGTAACTCTGACAACTGAGAAAAATACACTCATTTGTATGATGATTACTCTTGTTTTCCCCGATGGAATCTGAAAACACACTCTCTTATCTTTACCTCCTCTCTTGCTCCTGCATGGTCCAAAAACTGGTGACAATTGCAGTACTAATTGTATGATGCTTTCTTTGGCAGCAAGAAAAACTTTTCAGTCATATTTTCTATTACATTGAATTCCAGATGTGAAAATAAAGATAATCCATATTCTTTCACCAACATAAAAAAAAAGCAGAATTGTAGCAAAATAAAATTTCTCTTTTTTTCACTTTGATCAGAAAAATTATTTCACACCTGTTTCTGGCTTGAGTGGGTAGGTTAAGTTATTGCAATTAAAACCCATTGGAAATTAAGAGTATAGTATAGTAGTATAGTACCTTGAGCTGCCCTAGAGAGCTGGCACAGTGTCAGCTGAAAGAGGCAACCAAGAGTCTTTGTGCCCCAGGACTCAAGGTCCATTATTACCAATAATAAATGTCTGATAGCAATTAAATTTTTATTGGAGCTGTCACAACGGAGAGGAAACAACTAATTTAAGATATTAAATTCTAAAAAGTGAACTGATATGTAAATCAATACTGCTTATTTGATTTCATATTTCAATCATTGTGTTTCATATCACTAAAAGCCACTTCATAGTAAGGTCATTCATAAAAAAATTTTTAATAGGTCTTTGAATTATTTCCTTGTTTATTTTGTTAGGTGAGAATCTGATGATTCCTTTATATGCCTTCATCCTCCTTAGGTCTGGCCTCAGGAAAAGGGAAAGTTCCCTGACCTGCATGGAGAGAGTGACCACAGGCCAGTATTGGGGATGTGGGAGTCCATGTACAACAATAGACAGGCAATAATTGCAAAGGTGAGGATTTCCATCCCAGTAGCCCTATAATAGGCTTTTTCCTAGACTTTAGTGTGCCTTTTTGAGGGAACAGTCTGAAATTAGTGTTTTTGCAAGATGGGCTGGGACAGTTAATACAGTGATGCTACTGAATGGATGGAGTTGAAAGTGCCACTTTTAAGCTGCTAATCACTAAGTAGCTTGGGCTAAGATTTCACTAAAAAAGCTTTCCTTTCCACATGGTAGAATAACAATTATGATCACTATAGATTTTCAAGATAGTTCCTCTGATAACAAGAGATAAAAAAGGCTTAATGTGAGTCCCATGGTATAGTTTGCTTTATTTTCCTTTGGTCCACGAGAGCTTTAATTTACTGGCTCTTATCTCATGCTGAAAGATTCCTCTTTTCTGAGGACTCTGGGGATAGGGGAGGATGACAGTTCTGAGGGAGTCGCCTGCAGGCATCATTCCTCAGAAGCTCCTGTGGTGGCAGTTTTACCTGTTGTTTCAATGCCTACCACCAGGAGTTAAAAGAAACCCATTCATCTTTGAAGGTGAAAGAAGTCTTGTCTCATGCTTCTTGCAGGTTTTTATTTTGCTTCTGTCTTCAATATGCAGAACAGAAGCCTCTGTGCATGCTGGAGTCCCCTGGCACAATTTCGTGCCTGGCAAAGTTTTGCAGGTTCCTGTTTGATGACTTCCACTGGAAAATCATGAGTCTCTGCAGCCCTCAGGATGGCTGCTCTGTCATGCTGGCAGGATTGTCTTCTGCTGCGGTCTCCATGGGTTTCACTAGCTCTGCTGATTGTCAGACACTTTTAAGACATGTCCTTGGTGCTTTGTTGAGAGGCACATGCACATCACTGAATCACCTTGAAGTCATTAAGCCAGAGAGAGAACCATCCTTGATCCTTCCCCAGTAAGTCTCCAGCTCCCAGCAGCCAGCATCTCCTTTTGGCTTGTGTTGAACCTCTTGGGTTACTTACATTAGACCCTGATCCCAGATTTTTTTGGTCTGTGAAAAGTTAATTTTGTTTGTGAAAGTAAAAGAAAAATATTGCTTTGTTCTGCCCCTTTTTTGCCCATGAGTGGTCACCCCTTTGTGTGCAAGGCTTCCCAGGGAAGGTATGACTCTGTCTGTTCTCAAAAGGCTTTAGGGGCCTTTACTGGCCAGAAGAAAACTCATTCAGAGTGTACCTTCCCCAGCTTCTCATCTCACAAGACAGAAGAGCTCTTAGCTATCTCCTCTGACATTAGTCACATTTCTTCTTTCTTAGCATCTGTAGGGCTTTTTTTTTCATAAAAATGTTATTCTTGCCTCCTTGTGGTCCCTTTCCAGGGTTTTGACTTACTCACATTCAGTATTTGTACTGCATTTTGCATTTCCAGAGTGCCTTGAAGCTAATGAACTCACCACATAGATTTTACTGGCATTTTTCACAATTGTTAATGACAGACTTGGGAGTGTGGTGTAAAAATTCAGTCTGATATGTTGATGCTGCTCTTTAAGATAAGCACAAGTGTCATAAACTACTGCAGCTGTTTTGGGAGCATTGATGAAAAAGAATGAAGCCTTTACTCTGGTCCCATTAGAAATGTTTCAAAAGCTATTCAATGCTGCCAGTCCTCTGCTCCCAGTAAGAGATTTTCAGCAGTACAATATGTAACTTTTCCTGCATTTTCTGTGTATCAAACCCATCTAGTTTTTGGTTTTCCTTGTATGCCTGTACCAAAGTGTTGTATTGACCAAGGGTCAGTGTCTCATGCTGAATTTCATATAATAATTTCAGGAGGTTGACTGCTTCTGTTCCTTGGTAGAGCTTGGACTTCCTGGTGGTTTAAAACAATGATTGTTGTTAAGTATTCCATTCATCATAAGCTAAAGTCACTGGTGCAATCATCCTTTTGGCCAAGTCTAATCAAGAAATTATATCAGATTTGGTCTTAATACATCTGGTATTAACCTTGTCATCAGATATCATCCCAGTGCATTACTCCCTTTACCCTGAAAGTGGTTTTCTCAAGGCCACCCTGAATAATTAATTTCTGATTACTTCTGGAGGAACCATAAGCATCAAGACCTGATCTTGTCATTCTTGTTTGCAGCTAGCTCTGATGTATGTACTGGCTATTACCCTGCCCCTCTCCACTGCTCTCCCCTGGAGCCCCAATAGCTATGTCACTGTGTTGTTTTGCAGAGTTCAGGCAGTTGACTGTGACTAATTTTTCAGCCTCTGTATTATCACATTACACCACTAAATGTCCACCAATTATTTTTTAAGCACTTTGCTGTGGGTATAATATTAGAAGAGGAGAAAGGAGCCATTCTCTTCAGAAATGCTGCTAACCACCTGTGAAGGGAAAATTCACCAATCTACATGGAGTTAAGGGTAAATCTGAGACTTTGTAAAGTAACACCTGCTTCTTTCCTGTGCATAGGGGGTCAGTAGCTCAGGTAACCCTGGCATAGAAAGTTGGTTTTTGTATGGTTGTTTTTTGGGCTTTTTTTAGACAACATGACATGATCTGTGCAAGGTAGAGTCTGAAAGCAGGCACTGAACCCATAAATAGGATCTTTGTAGCAGTGTTCAGTGGGTGGGTAATTTAGGCAGAACACAAGCACAGCTGATGAGGTTTGTTTGCTTCATATGCCCGTGTTTCTGTGGGGCTGGAAAGCACAACTCCTTGTGCTTTGTAGCTGTTCATGTCCCTCACCTTGCCATGTGAATTTGACTTCATGCATGCTGATTTTTCTGATAAGAACTCCTGACATTTTTGCTCTTTGCTTGCTACAGCCACCACATCTTTGTTTCATTGTGCTTGGCAGCTTTCACAAATACATGTAGCCATCTGTGGTTGTAGACCAAATATATGCCTTTTCTTCACGTGTTATCCTCAACATTACTGTGACTAATCTTTAGCACTGGTTCCTGCACCATTCTAAATAAACAAATGAGAGTAGTTGTAGCTTGCAGCTATCAAAATTCTTTCATGGGTCGTTTAATAAGAAGTGATATGTTTTTACAAATTTGAAGAATGGAAAGAGGAGTACTGGAAAACCCCCATTAATGGGTTGTACAGACCTCTGCTGTGATCCATTGCAAAATTAACACAGGCAGTTGGTAATGGCTTTCATTGCCATGGCAGAACAAGAGCTACATCTTTAATAAACTGGTAAATGATGTAGTCTAAACCTATGCTTATGTTAATCCATTGTGATCAAGGAAAATCACTCAGTTCTGTTGAAAGAATATACTGGGTCTGGGAAAATGGAACAGATTTCGAAATTGTTTGTAGATAGTGATGTTGATTCACCTCAGGCATTATCACAGGTTAATTCCTCCTAATTGGTATTCCATTAGGAATTAGTTCTGGAAGTGTTTTAATCTTATAAGGTATTTTTGGCCTTATTTCTATATTGAAAATCTTCACCTATTTTGGACTCTAATGTATTTCTTACAGATACATAGACCCAGGTATTTACTTACAGACACATATCTGGTGTTGAATATATGTAATACATGTATCAAGATAAAAATTCTGTAATATTTAAGTCATTTTCTTATTTAAAACTTCACATGAACTAAATTTAGTTGTTCTTGTTGATGTGACTTCAAGTCCAAAAATTAGGAGAATGCCATTAAATAATAATACTTTTACTGCCCATCAAAGAATATAAGTATTCACATTTAAGAGGGCCATTATAGGAAATTATTAATATTTAAACTGACTTTCTTAAAAAAAGCAAGCTTCGAATAATATATTTTAGAATATGCATTTTCCCCATTTACATCTAAATCAGCCAAAAATGTGAATCCCTGAAATATGCAATCCCAAAGAGAGCTTCCTAACAACCCTTCCTGCCTATGTAATCCACCCAAGCTGCACTCAGTTTTAATGTTTATTCTTTATGATAAAAACATGTTCCACTTTTTTTTCCCAAGTGATTCAGACAAAGTGAATACGCTGGTCCAGACAGAAAACACCAATGAAAAGTGAGAAAATAGATCAAGGCAGGACAATCAAACCAGTAGCTTTGTATCAAGAAGGAAGAGTGACTACATTTGTACAAAGCCCCTGACTTCCAAGGTCAGAATGACCTAAAGTGAACTACCTTTTTTAACAATTTACATTAAAAGCAAGCAAGACAGCATGAAGAGGTGTTTTCTGGGGATGTTTCACATAGCCACCATATGCCACAGTCACAGCACTGACAGGAAAAGACAGTGACATTGCTTTAGGCCACAGGAGAGATGGCGCATTTCTGGCACACACACACAAAATTGATCATGTGAAAATCTACATGTTTTATAGCCCAAAAAGAAGTAATACTGTGAAACTTTTTAAATACAGATTGCATGCTTTTCCAACAGTGAAGTATGACCTGCAGACTCTACATGACAGTGGGTGCAATTTGGTCTCCATCAAAGTGAATAGCAGGCCTATCTAATGGCCTTAAACGTTTGGATGTAAGAGGCAATTTCTTGGCCATTTCTGAATTACTTTTGTATGTATTGGCTGACATTTAGGAATTGCTCTGGATCCTGCTCTCTGCAAGCCTGCTGAAACAGAAGCAGTTTCATCCCAGTAGCCTGTGCAAAGGCTACTGTGCTGACTGCTACCTACTGTCAACACACTGACACCGAGTAAAATGGGAAGGGTGGAGCTGTGGGCCAGATAGTGTCAGAGCTAACAGTGCCTACTGCTTTTTGAAGAATACAGTGCAAATTATTGAAGTACTTCTTCCTCTTTCATTGTCATCTAATTTTGAGAATCCAGTGGTTGCACACACCTGCGGTAGGAAAGGTTAAATGAGTGCTACAATGACTGTAGGATTCACGTGATTTGCATGAAATTTGGTCTATAATGCACATCTGGTTCAGTATTTACTGAACCTGTATAGTTATATACTCTATAATTGTTATAGCATACATTTCCAGCCCCCCAGAAGCAAAGCTGATACAAGTTTCCCACAGCAGGTGCTTCATTAACTGCTCAGACCAGTTCTTAAGGTGAGCAGTTGTGAAGCACTGGCTTTACCTTATGAAATCTAAAGTAACCTGGACCTAGGAGAACTGCTTTCAGTGCAGTCCTTGGTGGATTGTGATCCAGTGCAATCCTTGTGCCAGAGAGATGTGAGAGCACCTTCAAATTGTGAGAGAGAATTGCAGGAATAGGATGTACCCTGAATAATTTTCTTTAAAGTTCTTAGCAACTTTGCCAACACTCGCACAGATAATCTGCTTGTATTCAGGTGCACAATCTTTCTTTTAGACTGTTTTAAGGGATATGAGGGATTTTTTTAGAGTTGGTTTCCATGAGGTGTTTAACTGCCAAAAGCTACAGGCTGTATTTGCAGTGGGTTTGTGAAGGCACATAAACTTTGGACTAGATTTGGAAATTTAATTTGATGGCCTGATCATTTTAATGCTCTTTATCATTAATATCTGGACTAAATATAAGTTTGCATTTTGGTTTCTAAATATTAAGACTCTGCTTTAGAGAGCAATGCCTACTGTTTTCAGTCTTTCACATTTACTCAGCTTCCTAAAATTTGACCTCTTTCATTTGGGAGTCTGTCACTTGGCTCTCAACTTTTCAGTGTCAAATCTGCATTTCATTACCATATTTTTAAAAAATCTTTTCATCAGGTCACCCCTGGGATCTAGTGCTTTTTTGCTAAACTCATAGGCAAGTTTTGAACTACTACATTAAATCTAGACATGCCTATAGCTACTGTCTACTTTTCATCTGTCTAAAAGAAAGTAAAAATCAACATTTCCAAATTTTTCCATATGGTGATAGCAGATCCTATAGAGGTTTGAAAATCATTATAGACTATTGATTTTCTCTCAACAGAAAAGCAGTATGTTAGCAAGCACCATTCAGCATTGCAAAGTAAAGCAAATGGATGCACAAACTTCCTAATTCTTCTCCTTGGCACAGACAATGCATTTTTCTGGTATGCAAGGCCTGAGGAGCAAACCTTGTTACCTGCCACCTTTCCTGAGAAAGAGATGTAACTCCACACCATTCTCCTGCTGAGGGTGGAGGTTAAACACCATTCTCTGCCTTCTTACAGTGACAATATGAAGTTCCTTTGAAAGCTCCTTGAGTGTTGCTCTTTCAGCACATGAGATCTCAGTCTCTGTGGGGCTCCCCTGCTAAAGCATCCTGTGGTGTTTTTATCCAGATAAAAAATATCTCCACAGCCATGAGATAGTGGCACTATGAGAATTCTCCTCTTTTCTTTCCTCAGCTTTATGTTCCTTCAGACAGTCCCTATGTAAATATATTTTTCGTGTCACCATTATGAAAACATTTTGCAAAATGTTCTGTTTTCTTTAATGAGTGAAAAAGAATTTGATTTCCCCTTCATCAAGCAATGTATGTGCTGCCTTAAATCACAGTTTGATAGATCTCTGAATGGCATGAGTAATTAACAGCCCGTTATAGGAGTTTTGTAATAACCAGTAACATCAAAGGGTAGAAATAAACCAGAAAATAAACCAATAATTAAACCAATAAATCTTTTAAACATAAATGGATTAAAAGCTCCTTTGAAAATAAGCATGTGCACTAGCCAGCATCTAAATGATGGACTTTGTCCAAGAAACTCATATGATGCTGAACAGAAGATGCAACAAATGTCCATCACACAGTGGGATTAGTCTTGGTGGTTTATGTGATAAGAAATACAAATTCTGCCTGGCAAACATTCAGTAGCAAAATGCCCCTGTGGTTTGAAACCATGCTGGTCAGGCTGCAGATCAGTCAGTGGTGCAGATGAGTAAGAGCAGGTCTGCAGAGCAGAACAGTAGCTGATAAAGACCTGACATCTTTATTATGCATTTTTCTTTATTTTATTTGGACTTGTCTAGTGTGGCAAATCTCTGGTGCTGTTGGGAGTATTGTGGATGCACTGCTGGAGAATATCTTCCAGGTTTTTTATTCAGTTTGTGTACTTGGATGGTGCTATGTGAAGCAAACGTGAGGCAGCAAGGTCTACAGCTAGGTTCCATTCAAATCTTCTTTCCCCATCTAAACTAAAGCAAGAGCCCAGCTGTGCTTTTCAGAGAGAAAGAATGAGAGGGAAAAGTGCCCTTAAACACTTGCTGCTCTCAGGATGTCTTACTGTGCACCACACTTTCTCATTTTGGTGTTAGAGCTGCAGCCTTGGTTACCTGTATTGCTTGGGTCATGCTGGGGTGAAGTACAACATTTTATTATTAAATGTATCAGGACTGGGCTCAAGGCAAATCAAATTCTACTGCCACATGGCTGAAATACTGGTGCTTTACCCTGCTGCAGGATTGTGCCCTGGGCAGAGGCATGGCCAGTCACCACTGCAGTGCACAGGGGCTGGCTGAGATGGGCTGCAGAGACTGCATCTACAGACACAGGGAAGTTACAGTCACTTCCTAGGATAGAGCTGAAAACCTGCCAGCAAGTATCATATATGTCTCAGTATTCCATAAAAATCTGAAACAATGTGGCAGGAATTTGTTTTGATATACTTCAATCTAATAGTGCAATCTTTGTTTTTTTAGAAAGGATATTTTCAGTATTGATATTCCAAAGTTGGTATTGTATAGAAGTAAAAATATGTGTGTTATAAAAGACTCGAATGACTGGATAAATATTGCTAAGTGCTGCTTCGAGAATGAAATGCAGAGCTGGAGTACACCCACACATAAATAAAAATGCTGTCTGCTGGGAGTTTTTATTGTGTTTTTCAGAGAGCTATAAATGCACACTTGAATAGGGACTTCTATCACTATCTTATGTTTAGATCTTTGAATGTACAGAAATCAGAGACTCACAAGCTCAGTTCACTCTTGCATGTTTAAATGCATTCAAATAATTTTCTTACTGTCTTGTGAAAAAAATGAAATTGAAAATATTCAGCTAGCTTTCTTAGGATAGTCCACAAAGATTATGGAGTTTTGGGTCCAGGAATGACCATAGCCATGATTTCAAAATAAAAACAGCAGTCACTTAACTTGGTTCCACACATGGAACACAGTTGCAACCAAAGGTGTTATTTTGGTATGATTTGTTAAAAGCGATCTAGATAAATTCAGGACAAAACTTTGCCAAAAAATGAGCTATTTCAAGACACAGACTTGGCATGCAGCCTAGCCAGCTTGCAGTTGTGAGTCACGTATTACAGAGATACTTAAAGAGATTCTTTTGTTTCTTTGTGAGCCAAATGTTCTTTTCAATCCTTCCTGCAGCAACTCTAGAGCTTTTAGGCTTTGAGAAGTAATTTCAGGATGGTCCCAAGGAGTCAAGTTGAAAAGAAACCTGTCTTAAAACAATAAATGAGATTGTTTAGTTATGTTTTCCACTTTGGTTTTTTCTCCTCAATCAGTGAAAATTTACAGACAGTTCCTGCAACGTATTCTCTACAAGACATTTTGCAGTTTGGTGCTTGCTTTTTCTGCTTGCTGCTTCTCTGGCTTTGATATTTCTTTTATGAAAGTCCACAGAATTTCAATATCAAGCACAACAAAGCAACTATTTAAAGTGTAGATTTTTTCACTCATTGTCTTAGTTCAAAGTATGGCCAAATATCAAGATGAGTTTGCAGATCTAATTTTTATTCCTTCAGTTCAAAGTCTAAACTTTCTTAAAATGTACATGCTTATACTGACACTTGTCTTACAATATTTGCTTTTGATCACCCAGTGCTGGTATACAGACTATGACACAACTAATCATAATTTTACTCAGCAACTAGAAATGGCAGTTTAGGAGAGAAAAGAGAAGGATTTATACTTTGTTAAAGTATCTACCCTTTATTATTGTATTGTGTATTTCATAGAGTAGGAATAGCTGGGAGAAAAAGAATGAATAAAAATGTTCATAATTGCTGGAAAGAATGTAACAGATTGAGGTGTATCACCTATAAGATAAAAATGCCCTGGTATAAATCTGTTCACTTTTAGCTCTTTTTGTGGTTGTGTGTGGTTTTCTGGCAGAAACTTCAATTGTTTAGCCCTGCTTTTGGTGAACTCATATATGTGGGGTCAGTGTAATGAATAATATAGCTGATGACCAGACACCTAGGGGTACTTTGAATTATTAGAAAGTATTAGGAAACAAAATGCTTTTAAAAATATGAAATAATGAATTTTTGTCACTGAAAATTATTCATACTTAATTAAACTTTATAAGACTTTCAGATTAAAATAAAGGTAGATTCATTCCTAATTCTTGCTTTAAACTTTCTTGAAATTCAAAAGTGTATGACACAGCTGGTGGGGAATAAAAGGCAGTATCCTCTTGCTGAATTTTTGAAATTGACTATAAAAATTTATTATACTGATTGGAAGCCATGACAGGAAAGTGGTTTGGGGACCAAATGTCCTTTCAATCATTGTGGCAGCTCAGGAGAGGAGGCTCTGTGTTCTGAGAGCATGGTGATGAGCCAAGGCGTGCTCGTGGGTGCAAGGCAGAAACCTTTACTAAGTGCTTAGAGAAGATTTTTGGCAGTCTTGGCAGGTCCTAGAAGACGTTGCAAATGACAAGGAGCAAAAATGCTCCCTGGAAAGTCAGAGGGAGGGCCATGCAGTCAGTGCCTTTGGTAAAATGAACTGAGGAAGCATATGGGCTTTCCTGCTTTTCTTACTGACTGCTCTGTGATGTGTTGGTTTTGAAAATAAGATTTCCTGGTGTCCCTCTGAGGTCAGGAGAGGGGGGATGCAGAACACCTGTGTGTACCATCCCCAGGGACCAGCTCAGCCTCTCCTCAGCACCTCTCAGTGGGCTTCAGCCCAAACTTCACTGCATGTTGCTTTGCCCTCCATTCTCTGACCCCTCAGAGATAAGCAGATCAGCAACCTTGCAGATATTTTGTTCTGGGTTATGCTACAGGTTCTTTTGGTGAATACAGACTCAGGTGTGCATGTTTCCCTGCACATGAGAAAATGTCTGGGAATGAGCTAAACCTTCTTGTATTTATCTGCAATTTCCTTAGTGTGAAGTGTGTTCTATTGGCCCACATGGTCCCTGTCCCTGTGGAGGGCTGGGCAAAAAACTGAGCTGGGCATCCAGGGATCAGTGGGGGAAGAAAGGAGCCCTCCATGAGAAGCCTGCCAAAGTCCCTTCTGCTGAGCAGATGGCTCTTGTGTTTCCTCCCACTTGGAGTTTTGCCATTCCCATGGCTCCATTTTTATATAGAAGAAACTGTAATAATAAGGCCTTGAGTTTGTAAAGGCACAGCTCAGCATTACATGTAGAAGACAGGGTTTTTTTTCTGCTCTGCCTGTGTGTGGTTCTGCTGCATGGTGATAGTCCTGCTCCACAGCACATCCGAGCTGGGAAAGGTGTGGGGTATTTGTGCACACTGTGGGAGATGCAGGTGCATGAATCAGGTATTTCTTCTGTTCCTCTCTAATCATTCAGGGGGCAATAGGCCTCTTTCGCTAGGTACAGAAACAGGGAGACCAAAATACCACAAGATCCAAGAGCAAAACCCTTTTTGCCACATCAGGGAAAGCATCTCCATGGTACCAGCAGGGTGACACCCACTGCAGGCTGCATTGCACAGGGATGTGCACTGAACAGGATCAGAAACACTCCGAGTTATGGGTGGCCCTGTCAGCCGGGGGGGCTGCACAGGGTCCCGTGGGTGCCTGGCAGATGCTGAGCCTGGTGAGGGTTTTGGCTGCCTGATGTGCTGTGTGCTGTTAGGGTACCTGGCTCTTTCCATCCCTGAATTGCCAGCCAAAGCCTCAAGCAGAGATGCCTTTCTAGTAAGGCAATCAAGCCTGTGTGTGCACCAGGGTAATGCTCTCTCTCTGACCTTTTCAAGCTCCCAGGAGAGATGAAAAGAATTGAATCCCTGCCAGGGGAAGGGTTTAAATTGACATGACAATTCTGGGATTAAGCAGCTGTCTGCCAGTGCTTTTGGTAACCTAAACTGCATCTTCTTCCATTCATTTTCCTGTCCTGGGTCCTTTAGGGCTGCTGTAAGGAAAAGTTTAAATTAGCTTTTTTTTCATCCTTTATAAAAGCTACTGTTTTTTCAATGTTTGCACTTATCTAAATGGATAAAATCAATCTTGCTGTAAAACTAGGACAACTCCAAAAGAGAGAGAGGGGGAAAGAGTGATTTCTGTGTCTCCTGAGGTGTACAGACCCCAGTGCCCTTTGCTGAGACAGCCAGTCAGGAGGTACCTCTCTGCTGGGGAGGAACATCCCTGCAGAAGGGCTAAGGCAGAGCCAGACACCTACAAGGAAACTCGATGCCTGAGCCAGGGCCACAGCTCGTGGTCATGTTGTGCCTTGTCCTCCTTGTGTCTAGGGCTGATTTAGCAATGAAGAGAAGCCCACGTGAATGATGAGCACATGCTGTGTACTGCTTGCAGGTTTTACTGTGCGTGTTACAGAATTAGAAGATCTGTCTTCTTGCTGTCTGATTTGCATGTTAGATTGCAGGCTCTATTTCCTTCTTTATTTTAACAGTAGATATACCATAAACAAGTCTGGTTTAAAATAAAGTGGTTTATTTATTTTCTTCTTCTTTAGATACGGTAAGAATCTATCAACAAGTATGGTTTTATGGTATTATTTTTTAATGCTTTTATATAAATGCTTTATTTTTCATTTATGTGTTGATTATTTTTCAAGTTTTAAGTATGAAATGCAGTTGATCAACATTTTCTGGATCACTTTTACATTTTCCATTGATAAACAAAACACTCCAGAAGGAGACAGTGTGGTGTAGTAGCATGTGCAAGAGCCATATACCAGTGCAGATCTATCACCAGCTGCCTTATTTTTTCCCCCTGTTAAATCATAGGTGATTGTAACTCTTAGAAAAGTTTGAAAACCTCAAAGGGGTAGAGGCAGCAGCTGTAGTAATGGCAGGTGATATGTGGTTTGTCAACACAAGTAACTTGGATACTGAAGCCTGCATTGCACGTGTTGCCTGGGAAACCTATGTACAGCACAATGGGTTTGTAAAACCCACTACACTGACAGAGTGTACCTCTGTACCTAAGGGTAAAACCAGATTTCCTACCAGCCCTCAGCCAAGGAGGTAACTGGGACATCAGCACACATCATGATAAGCAGGGTCACAACCCTATGCAAGCTTGTGTTTCTGTGCAGCTTGGACTGGGGAGAGTCCCTTTTATTACAGGCAATCACTTATGGGTTTTTCTTTTCTTCATGCATGCTTAATGCAACACTTAATTAGACATGGCAGGTGAATGCCAGGTCTGGAATTAAAATCTGAGCTTTATTGACTTTCATTTTAACACTCTTATTCCCAGGCACTGGGAAGGTTGGAAGTGCTCTTGGTCCAGGCAGGTGAACACCTTGGCTGGCACAGGGAGCAGCTGCCCTGCTGGGAGCCCATGTGCTGTGCTGAGCTAGGAGGCAGGGCTGGGGTAGTCACTGCCAAAATCTGGCCCCTGCCACACCACTACCAGTCAGGGCAAGGTCTTGATGTACTGTTGAAAATGAAGTTGTAATTTTAATGTTTCCTTCATATATTTTTTTTCCTTTGGTCAAACAATCAATCTGTTGCTGTAGGGACAAATAGGAAAGAATAGGTAAGAGTGGAATAGTATTGCTCCATGTGGCATAATGCTGATAAACTTGGTTTTCCATTTTTCAAATCTCTGATATGCAAAGATGTCAAAAATGTCATTAGGAAAGAAAACCTCAATAAATGTTAAAATGAGTTTGAAATATTAAGCTCTATTTTTATATCTCCATAGCTGTAACCAGTACTCCCCCTCACCCGAGTATAGTGAAGGCCACAGAGAAATACATCTCTGATTGCCCATCACAGGCTTCTGTTTCCATCTGAAAATGTTCTGTGCCACTGCTCATCCATACGTAATCAAGTTTATCATGGGATAAAAAGTTGTTTCATTGTATTTAAATGCACAAATACTTTTCAAAAACATGTAGTTTGAGAGTGATGGGATCTCTTGTAAATATATAAGCTGTATTGATTATCAGTCCAGATATTTTTTAAAAATACACACTTTTATTCTTAAAAAATACTTTAGAATAACAGGGCTTTCAAAGCTTTTTTCAAAACAGTATTTCTGACTAATTTTGTTTGGCCAGTGAGCTGTAATCAATTATTAACAGTACTTCCCATGGGATGCATATTAGACACAAGTCTTTAGCTCGTCAAAGAGAACAGAATCAGGAAAAGACATTCTAACAAATTACTATTCCCTGAAAGTAGTGCTTTGCTATAAAAAAACATGCCTTAAATTTAAAGCTGACTTGGAGTAGCCCATTTCAGGTCATGACAGTATATAATCAAGGTTTCAGGAGTGCTGAAGAATATTATTAAAAAAATTAAAATAGTATTACTATGTTTTGAGGAGCTCAAAATGTTCCGTTCTTCTTGCAGTTCTGCTTGGAAATATTTTCTGAAAGTGGGACTTGTCACAGAAAGGAAATTTCAGACCTTGTTTATCTCTAAATTCAACCCATCCTGCATACATAGAATGACCCATAATCAGATTTACGAGACATGTAAAATGCTGTGTCTTCTAGATGGCTCCTCTGCAGCTGCTTGTTCTAAAGGCACAGTACATTTTCATGTTCCTTTGTTACTGTGATAGTTTCATTCTAATTGTAACTGGTCAGATTTAGATACCTTAATGGCTTTGCACCTATTAAATTTAATAAGAATTGAGCACACTGAGACCATGGTCACAGACTAAGCAGCCAACCCTGCTTCTGTTGTGCTGTGGTTAGAGAACATAAGGATGTCCCCTTTTAAATCAGGGGACTTACCAAAAGAGCAAATATGATCCACTAGTTTTACAGACAGACACACAAACTCAAGGGGGTAAATGTAGAGGTATACAGGCTCATAGCTGTCATAATTTAGGAGTCACAGTTGTTTAAAATTATAGGTTTTCTATGCGAAACCTCAGCTGTTGCTACAGCTATTATTATCATTGTACGTATTTTACGAAACCAGGCAGTATTTCAGGCTGACAAAAGCTTTCCAAGTCTTTGTTTTCTCATTGCACCTGTATTGTGGCCTCTGCACCTGCTGAGTTGAAATCCTGCTTTAAAATCTGCTGTAGTAGGAAACAAAGTCTTTGGCAGAGGAAAAGAAGTGCCCTGGAGAGGATGGTAGCACATCTAGAGATCTAAATAAACTGATACCTGCTGAAACCTTAAGGATTCAGCAGGTGTCAGCTGGGTTAACCTTTTTGTTAATCAAAACCCAGCCCCAGTAGTGCAGGGTCAAGTGGAGAAGAGGCCTGGGCATTTTACTGGTAATTACAGCTTTGAACCCCCTCTGGAGTGGGAAAAGTGCAATCACAGCAGGCCAGGTAACTGCAGGTTCCAAGGATGCTGCCTGTGAAGGATGTCCCTGCTCCCCTCTGCTTCCCACCAGCACTGGTGGCTCTGCCCAAACCCTGTGCTGGGGCTGTCCCTCATCACTCAGCCCCAGGAACAAGGATTTCAGCAGCTCATCAACATTTTGTCCCTTTTAAGAGGCATTTACTAGCCTGTCACTCTTCCCTTAAGCACACTGTAGTTAATGTCTATAAATAATAGAATTGCAAGTATTGATTACTTTCAAATTGCAGTAGTTTTGCATAATATGATACTGGCAGCTAAGCTATGATAAAATTGCATGTTGTATTCTAGTTCAGTTGACAGAGGCCAGACTTATTGCCAGTGCCAGCATGGCCTTCAGGTATTGCTGCCACCCACAAGGAAATGTCACTTGGCTCTTCCAGCAGGGCTTTACAGACAGTGTTTGACTTGATACCAAACACAGCTCCTTTTAAAATTAAGTTTGAAAAGATAGCCCTGAGTCTCTAGGACATCTTTATGTGGCTTGCTAAAAAGCACAGAGTTAGAACTGACTACATATATATATGAAAAAGATGTAGACTCTTGAAAATGAGAGGTAGCATTTTTCCTTTTTTCCTGAAGGAGTCTTCTTCCACCAGCTTATCCTTCAGTTACATTCAAAATTATGTTTAGGTTGCAATTCATACCTCTGGTGGAGGGTGTCAGATAATGTTCTGAACTTGAGCACTGGTCTGACCCACAAGGTCAGAAAGCATATTTTCCATGTAAATGAAAAAATTGCTTCTCTTTTTCCAGAGTTCTAATGGAATTAATCCATTGCTACAGGGATTTATTAGGCTGTTAATTAGCTTCTTACAAGTATTGCAATTAATTTACATTTCTGATTGTGACACTTCCTTGTGTGCCTTTTGAACTTTTGTAATTTTATAATTGCTTGGGTAAATAGTTAGGACTGAGAGCCCCACCATATGTACATTGTGCATCCAAATTTTTCTTTCTCATTCTGAGACACAACACATCCAGGATACAGGACAAGGCTGCATATACAGAATATCTTCCTTCCAAATATGCCAAGGGTAAATGTTCCAATAAGGAGAAGAAATGGTGCTTTAATTATACTTTACCAAAAACAAAAAATTCCCAAAACATAGGGTAAATGTGTAAGAAGAAATATAAGCATATGCCAATGCAGACATTGCTGCACAAGGATCCCTGAAATTGCAAATCTGAGAACACAATCCTGGAAACATCTCTGCTGATAGCAAAAGAAAGCAAATATTAATACTGCAAGAAATATGTCAGACTGATTCTGTGTTTAGTTGTGGTACTTAGCATGAAGAAATTAGCTCTAAATTCTTCATGTAAACAGTTAAACCCTTGCATATTCTCTGCTGGCAAAACTAACTTTTAAGACCAACATGAAAATGGTGATTACACACCATTTGAGCACAATTTTCCTCTCTTCACAGACTTCCATCACAGCCTTCGCTTCTTTATTTAAAAGTTGAAGAATTGAAAGGATAGTTGTCAGCAGAGAAAGAAAAAGAAAAAAAGCCCAATATGATGCTTCAAGCAGAAACATCCAATGCAATGTAAGTGCCCTTATCCATCATATCCATTCAGATCTCGTGGCATATTCTGTCACCAGTGGCAATCAGGGTCTCGATTACACCATTAAAATGTCATCTGTCTTCTCTGTTAGTGAAAAGTGGAAAAAAATATTAGCTGTTTGTTCCATCAAATTGGACACCCTCTGTATTTTGCACATACTGGCCTTGAATATAACTTTTAAGTAAATTCAGTTGATGTTCACTTCTGGATGCAGAAATTGTCAACTTGCATTCTTGCAGTTGTTATTTTCATGTAATTTTTAATCGGGAGACTGATTGAGATTTTCCACCACAATTTAAGCCACTCCTTCTATAAGTTTTTAAGTACTCTGCAATTTTTGAAAGGTATTCAAACAGTTTTTTCAGAAGTTGTGTTTAGAGACAATAACTATCTAAATCATGGTTTGACTGGGCACAGTTAGAAAAATCATTGTCATGAATAAATACCAGTTACTGAGCTGACAGACGTACTGTGAAGTGTTTGATGTTGCCCTGTTTTCAGCTAGGATGGAGTTAATTTTCTTCCTAGTAGCCAGTAAAGCTAGTGCTGTGCTTTGGATTTAGTGTGAAACTAATATTGACAACACCATGATGTTTTGGCTGTTGCTAAGTAGAAACTTTTTTTCATTTCCCCTCCCCATCCCAGGAGGGAGGGAGCAAGTGTCTACCTGGTGCTGAGTTGCTGGCTGTGGTTAAACATGACAGGTGTTTTTTATGTACTTGGTGTAATTTAATGTGAGAACAGCACTTCACAATCTACTAATGGAAAACATTTTCACAATATGTATTAAGAAAAGTAAGATAGCTGAATTTTGGGGGAAAAAAAAAGATGGGCTCATTGTGAAGTGACCCTCTTTTTAAGTGCAGTGTATTTAAGATACCAAAACAATAGCTGAACTGGTTGTTGCATATTAACATATGCACAGGAATATAAGCACTGATGCCATAGGTCTGTACCAGTGGCAATCAGATAACTGTAACTCTATCAGGGCTCCATGGATTTAGTGCTGGACTCATGAGTGCCTGTGTGCTCTTAGGGCTGCTTCCAAGCTAATTGTGATGAAGATGCACTCGGAGGCTCTTGGGGTCAGGTTACTTGTAACAAATCTTTCAGGTTTGTGTTGGGAGGAGGACATAATTCTGTAGTGATTATTGGGTTAGCATTTTGTCGTGGTAATTGAAATCCTTGTATCTTTATCTTTGGGGTATGAATGAGAACATCAATGACATTCCTTTCTAAAGGTCTAGCTGTGGTACGTGAGATCAATCCAAAATTTCTTCATGTCCTAATGGAGAGAGACTGCACCCTTGATGGTGTCTCACTGTCACAGATGTGCACTCTTTGCAAGGTATAATTGACCTGATTTAGGTTAGACTTTATATCACCTCCAGTTGTAATTTAGGCTCTAGTGGTTTCTGATTTTATGTCACTTTTCTGTTAGGCTATTGCTATATATTAGGTTTTAAATAGTCTTTTTTAAAATAGATTCATACTGAGCTGTCTTTACGAAGCCTTCACCATCCAGTCTGTTTTTAACATGAAATACCCATGCATTGATACTGGTGATGGTGCTGACTTTTAGGTCTTTCAAACAAGATTGGTAACCATCTTTATGTTCTGTTAAGCATTTTACATGTTTGATTAAATGGGTGCTGATAACCAGAACAAGGCAAGTGCAGCATAGTCTGCCAGTAATTCACCAAGATCACTGGGTTATTTGAAGAAATCAATATCTCAATTTATATGTCTGGAGGTGCTGAGAAAAGGGTGAGGTGCCACTGAATACTTGCACAACTGAATAGCAATAAAAATACTAAAACAAAATCAAGACATAAACAAACTAATCTCAGGGATCTTAATTCCAGGTCAGACTATCACAACTTGGTCTGTTGACATTGCTTTATTGATCTATTTAGTATTACAGTATTTAATGACTCCTCTGTGGCTTCATGCAACATACTTGTACATTTGCCTATTACTACAGTAATTGACAGTCCTTATTCAGAAGACAGGTGGGTTCAAAGATGTGGAAGAGAGATTATACTATTTTCTGAGATTTCCAATACAATATTTTCATGAATTTAAATTCAGCATAACACCACACGACCATCCCTCACCTCACATCTTTTAGTACCCTGCCACAAACATGCACTAAAAGGCCCTGATTTGCAGACCAGCTGCAACTCTTGCTGCAGTCAATGAAGGCCATGCTCGTTTGGCACCACTCAGATTCATAATCATTCCCAGCACTGAGAAAATAATGTTCAATGGAGAAACTGTAAATTACAAAAAAATCAACAGGTTCTCGCCATCAGCAGAGTTAATGATCCCACAGGCTAAACACAGTACAATAAATAAAGAACTGCTCGGCAACTGAGATAAGAGATGGAGCTTAAATTAATATTACTGTGGCCAAAAGACTGAATTCAATGTAACTATTACCCAGTGATTTGTTAAATAGAGATTCAAATGCATTATTTTTATGTAAAAGTCCGGTGTATGTTTTTAACAGCATTCAAACACAGTTATTAAGCTTTCCTCTGAGCACACCAATCCAAAGGTCTTGCAGTTCAAACTTACATTAAAAAAGAAATTCAACTTGGGCTATCATGTATAGGTTCAAATCTCTTTTGTCCAATTCAGTTTACTCTGAGTGGATATAAAGAGCAAACCAAGTCACAATAATTGCATAATGTAAAACATCCTACTCATGACTGGGACTTATTTACTTCATGCCTGCAGCTGGTGTTGTGTACCCTTGTATACCAGTTAAAAATTATATGGTAATTTTTTTCACTTTCTAAAGAGCTATTTAAATAAATGGATCTGGCCTGAAAAACACCACAGTATTTTCAGTCTTCAACTTAGGCTGCTAATGAAAGACAACTTTGTTTCTTTTTAAAATACAGAAATCAAACTGCCTTTCATCAAACAAGCTTTATCTTGGAGGACGATACTGTTAACCCTCAGACTGGCATTTAAGGAGTGGGAAGATTTCCACGTCACATTCTGCCCATTGTTCTGTTTTTTATGGTAGTTCCTCCTGCTTGCAGCTGAGTGTCATGCTGTGCTGTGCTCACCGCTGTGCAACCCCACACACCACTGCTGTTTGTCAGGGCTTGCTCCCTCACACACCCCAAACCCTGAGCCCAGGGTGCCAGTCCTGAGCCTGCTGCAGGGAAAGGTGTGGACTTGGCCTCTGGAGGAGGCAGTGTGGGCAAGCAGAACATGGTCTGCTGCTCATTTGGAGCAATCACAGGATACATACTGCACCTAAATCTATCCAAAAGTTCCTAGAGAACTCTGGGGTCCAAACCATTCTTTAGGACTGGCTTTGTTTCAGATCTTTTATTGGGAAGAAAACTGAAGGAAATAAACCTTCTTTGACTGAACAAATAATGCTGAAAATAAGAAAAGAGTTTATAAATGTAGTTTTGAATATTATTGTTATAATTTTATTTCCATGTGTTATTAAACAGCTGTCAGATTTCCTGTGTTTGGCTATGCTGTGAATAGTGTCTTGCTTTTTGCAGAGGTGCTGTTTGCAGAGCTATACTCTTCTCAGGTTAGAACTGAAATTCCACCACTGACATGAGCTTCAGGATGTATTTATTATTAATACAGGGAATTCAGTAATGTTGTGTGCTTGCTGAATTAAAGACAAAATCAAAGGCACTTTAGCTGTCAAGACCTTAGTTCAGAGCTCTCAGTTTATCCTGCAGAGGACGACAATGTGTCATTGATTTCTGAAATGGAGCAGGCAGCTACCTTCATTACCAGTCTGGCAACTTTATAGCTGTGCTCAGTGGCAAATCTAGTGCTGGTTCAAAGCCCATCTGGTGCTTCCCATGGTAGGCCTGTTCTACACTGCTCCATCACTGAACACTATCCAGGAAAATATATCTGTATTTCCAATCACTCCTACTCTGAGTGTCCATAAGACACCACAGGAGGTATCCTCTTCCTCAGGGGCCAAGAGATGGAGTTCCTGGCCCACTAAGGCGGTGGGAGAGTCTCAGAGCTACTGGAAACACACAGCAAAAGTGCATCAGCAAAAGGGGCCAAGCAGTCAAGCTGGCACATCTGTGTTAGGAAGGGCCTGTGTTAGAACTGGCACCTCAGCTGCTCTCTCTCAGCAAAGTGCATTAGCACCTGTCCTGCATCTCTTCATTCCCATGCCCTGAACCTCTGCAGGTAATCTATGTCCAGCACCAAAGTGTTCTGAATACACCCAGTGTTGTGTTCAAACAACCTGCATCCCTCCTTCATCCTTATGCCAAGCATTTTCTGTCAGCTGGTTCAAGGCTCCAGAAATGCTCACAGAAGTGCTGGACAAAGGGATGGTTTGGGTGGAACATGCTGTACCTGGTGCTGATGGAATGGTTGAACGACTGTGGATGGTACACATCCTGTAGCAGACCTGAGTTTGAATCCAGACCCATATGTGACCTTAAAGGTGACATTTTCTCCCCAGTCCCCATTATTATTGTCCATCTTATTTTACTAACTTCAGTCAGGATTTACAAGGGAAGGCTTCCTTCCAACTCTGCATGCATAATCTTCTGCATTATTATTCATTTGATCTACACTTATGCTATATATCATCACAGAAGAATGGGTAATTAAAAACACAATTAATTTCTTGCTAATTAAATGTTTTCTGAGTAATTCACAAACCTGGATGATTACCAAGTAGGCAAATATTTAGAACTGTTAACCAGCATCTAAAGCATCAGAAATAACCATCTGGATTTACAAAACTTCTGGTCCATCTGTGTAACACAGTAAACCTCACTGACTTCAGCCAGGAAGGGCATGAAGGCCTGTTCCTTAGGAGGAAATGTTATGTGTTTAGGAGACACTCTCAGGACTTTTCTCTGATTATTTCTGTTGTGAGGTGGAATTCTGCTCTAAATCTGCTTTTGAGTAGTTGCGTGTGATGCTTAGCCAATGCCCTCCCTGCACCACTGCCAGCAGGAGGCAAAGGAGGGAATGGAATAACACCTCAGTCTTTCTCCTGAGAGGGCATCTTAGAGGCTGGGAAAAAATGAAGCAAGGTGTGGATGCTCACCATCTGGAGACTAGACTCCAGGCTTGCAGAAGGGCTTGGATTCCTTCTTTGGCTTTTTTTTTTTTTTTTTTTTTTTTTTTTTTTTTTTTTTTTTTGTGTGGTTTCAGCATGGCTGAATCAAAGTGGAGCAATGTCAGGAGTGTGGGAAATTTGGAAATGAACTGCTGAGCCTGGAAGAAGCAAGCCAAGAGCTGTCAAAAAGTAGGGAGAGCCTGCCTGGACTGTCTCCAAAGAGATTTGAGACTAAGAGCACCAAAGCCATCTCAGAACATCGCTGGAATGAATGTGCAGCATGGCAGCATGCCCAGGTTAGAGATGGCATCAGGACTCTGTTACAATCCATCTGCAATAAATGGAATGTTTAGTCTAATGCAAGAACATGATGTGTCCTTCTCCAGAAGGAATCATTGTCCTTCACCCAAAGATCTGTGCTACACTGTGGATGCTGTAAAAAGCTCCAGTGTATCCAAGCAGGGGTTTTCCATGGGGCAGTAGAGGCAAATGCCACAAGCCTGGTCCCAGTTATGTCATTTCTGCAAGAAAGACATTTATAGGTGATAGCTGATGTTTTTCTGGTCTTATTTCCTCTGAAACTAAGAGAATTATTATGTCTTGTTTGGTGATTTTTGTAGCAAACATTTTCCGTTACCTTTGCATTTCATTTTGCCTACAAGAACAAAATTTTTTTTCATCCTTTGCCAAAAGCAAGAAAGGAGAAAATACTTCTCTGCCTCTTTAGCCTTTCTCTCATCTTGATCACTCAAGCCTTTATTACCTAGCCAGACAACTGTTACCTGCTCTAGTGCCACTCATCTCACAAGCTGTAGAGGATGGCACAGCCTCCTGGGGAAGCCAGCAACTGAAGTTTTGGGTATTGTTTGGATAGAAAATCCCCCACCTGTGTCTGTGTGTTAGACCTTGGCAGGGTATAGTCAATGGAGAAGCAGCCTATTTGAAATCCTCTTTCATTTTGCTTATGGTAAGCAAATGAGCCATTCAAAGAGAATGTGATATTAGGAAATTATCCTCTGCTGCATGCCAGCTTCAAATAGACCTCAAACAGCAGTGATAAAATCAGGAAATCTTTTTTGCTGTTTCAAAATAAGCTACTGAATTTTACTTTATCCTCTAGGTGATGTGAAATTTCAGTCGTACTACAGTGCTTGGAATCCAATATTTGGCTCTTTCACATCACTCATTGCCTCACTGAATCCCACATGCCAGGTTTTTAAAAGGTTTGCTTTTAAGCCTTCCAAGGACAAATATGTCTTTAGCAACATTTAATGACCCAAAATATTCCAGAGAGAAAACACTGGATGTGCTGTTGGCTCCAGTAGCTGCACTGCTTCCTACAGGATGTTAAACCCCAGGAACTTACAGTGGGTGAGATGGAGATAAGCTTTCATAAATTCTCCTTTCTGTAGCTGTGACTTTGTGACTTGCTTTGTTTCTTTCCTTTTGTTTTTGTTCCTCGAGTGGCTGCAGCCTTTGTTATTCAAGCATTTTTCAGGGATTTGGGATTATTTTGAGATTTGGCCAGCAGGTCTGAGTAGAGAGCCTTAGGGACAAATTCTAATTGCCCAGCCTCACTGGAATCCCAGACTTAGGGAGGTAAAGCCAGTGGCCTGTCAGTGGAGTATTTAAGGAAATCCCTCAAAAGCCAGGGAAAGAGAGAGCCAGTGGCAGGAAGAGGAGCTGTGGGCAGAGTTACAGTGCCTTTTTTCTCTACTGCCATACAGGGGACTTACCTGCCAAGGTTGGGTGTTTTTTAAAGACAGGTAACAGAGATGTGATACAGAATGCAATGTGGAAAAACAGGTGCTGGCTGAAGGAGGAGGAATAGCTGTTTGGGGTAGGAACATCACCTCTCTGCTCCCCAGTCACAGAGGTGTCATCTTTCCAGACTCCAGTTTTCACAAGGCAGGACCAGGCTGGGGAATGCAAACCCAATTATCAGATGATCTAAGTCAGTATTTAGACACAAAAATTCTTTAAAATGTCATAAGGAGGGTTGGAGAGGAAATATGGTTTTTTCTTTTGCAATTTTTAAATCCAATCCTATGCAAACAGCGCACCAAACTAAAATGCTTCTTTTTCTGTATTAAAATGTTTTTCAGAGGTAGGCAAGAATTGTTTGCCTTTCTTCAGAGAGTGCAGCATAGTCAGCTAAAAACACAGCATTAGCCAAAATGTCCCAGCAGGCAACAAAATGTAGCACAGAACATAGCTGGGCAGTTTCTCAGCTGAATAGCTGGACAAGACCTCTGAAATACTCACAGCAAAAGAGAAAATGACATTGAAATAGCATGTTCAACAGCATTCAGTTAAAATTTAACCTTCTAAATGATGTATTGAAAATCACCAGCTTGGAATGTGGCTCACCTAATTTTACATTCTGAAACGCTTGTCCCACGCTCAGTGCTGGGAATAGGTTTGCTGCTGAGACCATCTCTGTCACTTCTCCATCCACTTTATTGGCCACTGTTCAAATTTTATTTCTTTAGTTAAATTTTATGGTTAAACATTATGTATGGACACACCTCATTTGTTCAGTTATAGCTATGGAGTTTAGCCAATTTATGGCAAAATAACCTACTCCTGTCATGGAAGGGATGGGATTCACTGAATTAATATAAATTCCTTGAGGCAGCAGCTACATCTGAGCAGCACTAAGGGGAACCAATCCTGTTATAGTAAGGTAGTTCAGAATACTACAAGTTTTGCCCTTTTTAGCATGGTAAAATCCTCATATGATGCATCTTAAGGTGAATGGAATGTCTTTGGTGGATAGATGATGGAAATTATTGATGTATCTGCCTAATGTGCTGTTCTCTTGGCAGGCAGCCTAGTCTTCAGAGGATAACTGAGAGCTTTCATGTGCTGTTAGTGTTCTTTGCAAGGGTTCTCAAATCACATAAAAACAGACCACCTCTTGCTCTGCAAGATGTATGTAATGGCACTGATCTCAGAGGATGGTGCTCACACCCAGCCAGGAGACTACTGGGCCCACATTCTTTAAACCCACTGCATGGTGAAGTAAGATCCTTCTCCAGGAGGTGTATTTCATGGGTGCAGAGTGCCAGGACTGGCAGAAGGTGCTTTTCTCTCTCAAGTCTTGACTGCATCAGCCCCTGTAGCCACATTTTCATTATATCTGCATACTATATTCGGAGTTGTTTTCATTTGTAATAGTGTGGATATTTCTTCTTCTACTGTTGAGTCAGGTCTGCCACACAGGAATTGCATCTTGTTTCTCCATTGTTTCCCTGATGCTTCTTTTCCCATCTTATTTTCCAAGTATTTTCTGGGGTTTTTTTTTGCTTTTAAGTTACACCTGTGATCATGGCATACTGACTGTTCATATACCAAGCCTGGTATACCCTTTCAGCTTTAGCAGATATCCTTCCTGCCTGCCTGCCTTTTCTCTCTTTTTTTGCCCTAGCTGCAATACTCCTTGACTGAGCCACTGTCCTAGTGCTGAATCTAAGGACACTGAAGTGGCCAGTGGGTCCTCCTGAGAAGGACAGGATTTCATTAAGCACTCCAGACTGACTGAAGTTCCTAAAAGCAGTACTGGGAAGGCTTTTTACCTTTTTTGAAGGACTCTAGAAACCATCACAGCCCTCTCGAAAATGTATTTTCTCCCTATTTATGCAGGCTTTCAAGGCTACTGCCTATGCTTTTACATTTTAACTTGGAAATCACAGAAAAAAATGAAACGCTCAAGGCATTCTAGATTTAGATGAGTTCAAGTAAGCACTTAAAAATAATTCTTGGACTCTGTGCTTCATCTCACTATCACTGATTTTGTACTAGAAATTCTCTTGAAGAGGGCACAAATTTTGTTTAAAGACCAAATGCAGATAAGAGAACAAACCAGATAAGGGCTGCAGCAGGTTTTCTTGTTTGGTTTGGTTTCTCCCTGGTAGAAAGAGTACGCTACGCATTTTCTCTGGGGGGAGGGAACTCAGAAAATACTTATTCTGCAAATTATAGTTAATGTTCTAGTATAAAAGTAAAATGATAGCTAATATATCGTGTACACATTAAATTTTAAGGGATATATTCTCCATTCATTTCATGTGTGATTACTCCTCTTTGACATTAATTGGAATTCTGTGTAAAGACTGAAGAGAGACCATCAATGGTAATGTAAATTGAAACAAGTCTCTGATAAAATACAGCTTTTAAAGAAAGAGTCATTCAAGTAACAGTGCTGCAGTATTCAGCTGTTCTGTGTCACTAACAACTAAAGGATCCTCCGGACTGTTAATAATTCTGTAGCAGGATGATATCATCTACTGCTGCTACATCAAGGTCTTAAATAAATATTATGAGGTAAGAGTTTTCTGTAGCACATAGTTGAAATTGGCCGCATAAAATGGACTGAGCTCTGTTACAGACTCACAGCTCACCACAGTGAACCGAGAAGGGATAGCTTCAGTGTAGTTTACAGCATCTATAAAAAGTGACTGGAAAATTGATAAGAAAGATGTTAGTTTCCCGACTTGTACATCTTAGTCAGCTGAGCTGGAGACAAATCACAAGAACAGCAAGGTCTGACCGCTTCCTTATGCAACTGAGAGGACAAATCCCCTGTTTCTGTTGGCAGCCAGCTCGGTGCGGCTCGCTGCAGCTGGGCGGGGGAAGGCAGAGCGGGGAAGGGAGCGCGGCTCTGTCCCCGCCGCGCCCGGGCTCCCTGACCGCGCTGCCAGCAGCCCCGACCCGCTCCTGGCGCAGCACGGCACGGAGTGAAGCCTCCCGCACGGTAAGGCTTTCCCAGATCTACCTTTAGGGGATAAAAACATTTATATTGTGTTCTACTCTCTCCAGAGTCCTTCCTCTGCAATGGTGCCTATAGCAGTTATTGCCTTTAAGGAGTTTTCCTGAGCAGGATCACTGCCCTGATTTCATTTACCATGCAGACACACCAGACAGAAGAGCATGGAGTTAAGAAGGGCACGGGGGATGCATAAATTGACATTACTGCTGACAGGAATACTCATTTGTTCCAGCTTTGATTAACTTTGCTCCTTAAAAGCACTCCTCCCAAACTCACTGCTTCTGTAGGACCTTGAGTGCCAGTGGTCCTTAGATACAAAGTGCAAACAGTGTAAAGACAGCCACAGACACCTTCAAAGACAGAAATACAGCACCTGGCGCTTCTGCTCTGCTCTTTGGTTCTATTTGAGTTTAATTCTCTCAGTGGTAAGTCTTCAGTTTCCTTCTGCCTGATGAAATCCACCCATCAAAGTTAACTCCAGTTTACTAAGGACACACATACGCAGATCAGGATTTATTTGGACTAAACATTTATTTCCATTTTAAATGGAGTTAATTGCTAATTATTCTGACCTAATTAATGGTAGCAAATGCAAATTTGCACCCTCCCAAAAATTTATTCCGGGAAACAAACAGTCCTTTCCAGTCTCTGCTTGTTCTATGACCAGCAAGGATGAGGCACAGGCATTTGTGTCTCAAAAGAAATTATTGCAAAGGGGGTAGATTTGCTTTTGTCAGTTTCATGTTAATTGACAACCAATTAAATAAATGTAGAAGACAACCAAATCATCTGGCCTAGGCATGGTTTTCAGTGAAAGATGAGAAGCACGTTTGAAACAGAATGCTTGCACATGCTGGAAAGCCTCTGTCAAATAACAGTGTGAGGAGGTGGTGGGACAGGAGGGAGGGTCTGTAGTGTGCTGTACTTTGAAGTGTTTACTGCAATCAGATTTGGACTTACTTTGACTATGATGGCCTTTTTTTTTTGCAGTAAAGAAGTAAGAAATTAATATTTTCAGGGTTCATTTTAAAAAAGAAAAAAAGGAAACCTACTTCCACTATTAGAATATAGTGTGGTTTGAGGTTTTTACAATACAATTTAATCCGATTCCTGTAGCATTTTATACCTCAGTAAGGCTATGATGAAGAGCTATGTTTTCCAGTCTAAAATAAACTCTATTTTTAGTTGCTTTGGAATAGCACTGAAGGGCAGAAGCAGAGGGAATGTAATGTTTCTGCTGTTTTGCAGGTGAGCATAGCTAATAGACCCATATGTGAAGAGATTTATTTTTATTTTCAAACTGTAATGATTTCCAATTGATCAAGTTAATTCTCTTAACTATGTGAAAATGTGGGGAGGAGAAGAGAAGGGTTTCTTTGCAGCAGGACCATGAGATTCAGCCACGGTATTGCTGATCAGAGGAAATAAATCTGGGGCAGGTAAACAGACTCCCTGATAAGAAAGAAAAACATTCTGTATTGCTCTGTGGACTCTGAAGATAAATACAAAGGAAAAGATGGGGGAGTATTTTCTGGGTTTTTGTCTGAGTTGAGAGGAGAGTAGCTATGGCTCCATACACCTTTTTCCCCACTTTCAATTCTCACATTACTTTCTTCCTCCCAAAATGTCATCTCATTTCCATTTGTTTATTTCCTCCTTAGCCATGCTTCAAAAATTCTGTGAGTAGCCTCATACCATAAATTATGTCACTGAATTGACCAAATTTACCACACTGATTCCATCAGAATATTTAAGTTTCTGAGAAAAATCATAGAAATCTTGTGAAGGGTGATGTATGTATATGTTAAATTACAAACCCTCAGCACATAAATCTTAGAGTTCTGGGAAATGGTGTGTTTAAGCCCTGGAATGTCCCCTGGAGAGGCAGAGAGAGCCTCAGTGCCTGGACATGTGCCAGAGCCCTCCAAAATCCAGCCCAGGAACTGCAGGCTGAAAGTGAGAGCATGACAGTGAAAGCTAGTTAAGATGTAAACCCACACCTATTCCAAAAGCTAGAGTTTGGGGAAGTTTTACACTGAATACAATTGAGTCTATGAAAAAAAAAAATGCCAGAGCCACTGATTTTTCATCATAAAAGCCTCAAATTCTACCAATGCATTGCTGAAGTTTAATATATTGACGTTTGATGTGAAAGCTTATACAGTGCTTAAAAGACTGTAGGCTAGGGAATAGTACGTTAAATGAACACCTTTACACCTGTTGTGCTAGAACTTAATTCTTCATGAGGATGCTGTTTTTTAAAATGGATGTTTATATTTTAAAAGTTTACAGTGAAAAATAATGCTTTTGACAACCCTATTGCTCAACATTCACTGAAAAACCCCTAATATGTCTCTCTGAGGGTTCTTATGCTTGTGTTTTGTCTTGGAATACATTGCTGTCTTGTCAGCACTCTAATACCCATGAAAAACCCTCAGTATGTGAAGCTGCAAGAGTGCAAATTGTGTATTTTCAAATACTTGCTGAAACTCAGGTCCTTGCTTTGGGCTTCCTGTGGCATTATTCTTTTCTGATTATAATTCCTGCTGGTTTTACATGCTGCCTCTGTATTTTAAGATTTGTGAAAATTATGTAACATTGTGCATTACTCCTTTCTTAGCCAGTATAAAGAATTGGGCAAGTACAAAAGTACTTGATGTGGTTTTAGCTTTTGTTTTGTTTTGTTTTTCTGAATGTATTTCTGGGAGGTTGGAAGTGCAAAGAAGCTTGGGTATGGTAGGCTTTTCAGGTGAAATGTCGCTTCATCTGAATTTGGATTCCCCCTTCTTGGTAGATTGTATTCTCATAAGGTGATTCAGAAAGGGTACTCTGGAGTATGCATGCTCTGAGTGTGCATATTTGTCTTCCTTCTCTGCTATTTGTATAGCTTCTTTCAAATTTTTGCCAGGATGACAGTGTTTGCATATGGCCTACTTTGATTATTATTAGATTCTTCCCGTTCCCCATAATTGACTCTTTTCTGGGATGCCATGTAAGATGCCTGTGGTCTTTTATACGTGTTATTGAAATACTTGATCTCTTCCATTAGTTTGTCTGCGTGCCCTGCTCTGCTCTAGAGCAATAACCTCAAATGTTTTCAAACCCTGTAGCATTCTGTAAATCTGCTGAAAGACCAGTAGTACCTAGTGAGGAGGTAACTGGGAAATGTCACCTGTGCACAGTGGTGCTAAAGTCAAAAGACAGCACATTCAAAGGGCTAAGGCCTCCCTGCCATGAGGTACTGATGTGACAAGGTCACACTCTGCAGTTATTTTGTCAGCTGGGACAATTGATGAGGCATCAATGTTTTGACCATGTTGTCAGCTGAGTATTTTCTTCTAATGTAGTTATGATCTTATTATCAGCCAAAATCTGCTATATCCTTGCCGTGTTTTAAGATCTCTTTTGAACTTTATTTTGTACTATTAAGTAAATTTCTTCGTCAGTCACCATCCAGACCTTTGGACCAAAGTAAAATGTGGGAAATCATTTAACTTTTATAGAAGTGATTGAAGAATTGGGATGGGAATCTAACATCAGCACTGTTTGAACATGGAGGTATTTTTGGAATTTGGGGAAAAGGTGGGTGGTGGAGAAGAGAGGAAGAATCCAGGTTATTGATTTCCTTATTATGAGGAGGTCATGTCAGACACTAAAATCAATAAGCTGTTCACTCACATTTCTGCATGATTGGCACATACTGTGAGTTGTCATGGTGTATATTTGTATTTAAACAGCTGTGTACGTGACCTTACATAAGGGCAGAGCCAGTGAATTAAAGAGTATTGCAAGTGAAATTTCAATGGGATACCTGCTAGCTCGCAAAATTATACTTTCACATGACTAAGCAATATAAGGTAAGTATTGTAGCCAAGAATCAAAATTCTTCACACTGTAAAAATATTTCTCTGAGTCCATTCAAACATCTAACTACTTGACTGGATCGTAGCCAGAAGCTAACTGAATAAACCTGTGCTTGTGTAGGCTGAGAGCAATGAAAAAGCTATTGCTAGAATGTGTCATTTTGAGTACACATCTAATCCTACTCTTTAAATACAGATTGTTGGACTCTGCCTCTTAATTTTTAAGCAAAGTCATGGAACAGAATTCAACAACTGGGAGGCAAAAGCATAAAACACAACATGTATTCTGGAATGCATTTTATGGAGGAAAAATAGCCCCAAACAACAAACCAAAGAGCTTCACCTCTTTAGCCGGCTCATGTTCATTCACTACTTTATGAATGACTAATGATGTCTATGGATGTTGTACCCTTCCTTCCTCTGCTGGACATCAAATAGACATTGTATTCACAGGGAAATGAAGCTTTACAAATCTAGTGTATCAGTCAGGTGCCAGATATTTTTGTGCTTGAAAAGCCAATATTTCATTGTGGTGTGGATTTTTTCTCTCTTTTCTTTTTTTTTTTTTTAATTGTTTATTAAAAATTTTTGCAAACAAGAACAGGAGGGGCACTAACAGTATGCAAAATAGAAATTGTCTTACTAATCTGAAAAACTGAATACAGCACCAAAAATATCTGAGCTACCTCTTTCAAATTTACTAGTAATATCCTGCTCAGGAATGGTACAGGTGGTGAAGAACCAGTTTAATCTCAGACATTACAATTAAAACCTGCTCCAGTTCAGCTAATGGCATTTAAGTGTTGCTGTTCCTAGGCTAATAAATCCTGTGTCCTCTGGCTCTTATGATGAGGGGTAAGACTTAAGTCTATTCTTTTCATTAGGACTTGAATACATATCGAAATTATCAATGTGCTTAGGTCAGCATTAATCCCAAAACTCAAAACTTTGCTCAACAAAACCAAATGCTCTACAATAATTCTACAAATTTTGGTTTAAAGAGTTTTTTACAAGATAATTTATTTTGGATCCTTAAGAAGTGTGGAACTATGCAGGTATGTGTGTCATCTACCAGTCCAGGCCTGCTCTCTCCAAGGCAACTAGCACAACAGCTGTGATTGTAGGGAGAACTCACCTGGCTCCACAATAACTGAAGGTGACAGCCAGTATGAAACTGAAGAACATCTGCCTCATTCAAGGAGGAGAACTGTTCAGGAAATTAATAATGCTGTGTACTGGATTTTAGGAATTAACTCTCTGTGTGATAGAGAAAGTATGGATATAAGATGACAGCTGCAAAGCAGAGAGGTTGTAGGATAAATGGAAACAGGCTTTCCAGAGCAAATAGTCTTTATTGCTGCTGTTTGCTCTTTATAGCTTGATTTGCATCCCCTAACACTTGAGTTGTTTTGTTCACTGGCTGTATTGCTTGTGAATTTAGGAAAACACAATTTAGTTCTTCTAGGCACCAAGAATTATAGCTTAAATAAAGGATTTTCTCCTATGCTTGAAGTGAAATAATATGTGCTCAGTATTCTGTTGAGTTGAATCCAGAATACTCAACATCTCATGGGATTCATCTCCTGACAAATAATTCCTTTGCTGCATGTATCTAGAGACTAGTACTAGCTAGTTAATGTGCAAGAACTTTATTACTGCCCAAGTTTTTGAAATTATCAAAATCACCATGCTACACCCTTGCCTTCTTCCCTTCTCTCTTCTCCCATGTTTCCTTTTATTGGATTATGCTCAAAGTCAGGAAAGGTGAGCCAGGAGAACTCCCCTTTACACACTTCCAAATTGTAGCAGGCAAAACGACCATTAGGAACAGTGCTGTGAGTATAAACTTCAGGCTGATCTGTGACCACACCAAAGAGAGCAGTGGAAAGGTCTCATGGGGTTCAGCTGGCCCTATGCTGTTCCATTTTACCCATGTAAATCAATGTTCTTATCAAAGCCCAGTGTTGGAGATCACCTTGTGCTCTTTATTTACAGTTCATCTCATTAAACGATATATTTTTTTGTCAGTGATCAGGGAAGCATTAATTAATTAATTAATTTCTTGCAATTGCCTTTCTCTCACTTTTCTACATAGGCATAGCTGTGATGCATATCTGTCATATTCCTGAGTTCTAGAGTGTCTATATAAAAATGCTGATCCCATTCTTAAGCCAGAAATCCAAAACTCCTTAAATAAATTTCACGGAGTGTGTGGGGGTAGGAGGGACTTGTTTTGGTTTGTTTGATTTGTTTTTTTAAAGCAGGCTTCTTCTAAAAGGTCATGTAATTGTTTTCTACTTATTGCCTATTGATCATACTACTATATTTCAAGTAATTCTTTATCTGATTATCTCTAAGCACTGCAATTATGACCAATTATCATAATACATATGTTGTGTAATTTCATTATATCCATTGGTGACTCAAAATCCAAGTGGATATACCTGAAAGTAGAGTCTAAACAATTGTTTTGTCCTACTACTGCAGAAGTCTGATGTAAGGCACCCTCCCCCATCTCATGTGAAAGAATGTTCACTTATATGAAGTACCTTTTCTCAAAGAACATGAAAGGTGCAGTAGGTTATCAAGTAGCTAGGGAACCAAAGCAGACTTTGTAGTCACAAAAACCATAAAGTATTTGTTGCTTGATCATCAAGAATAATATTAGATTATCTAACTTTGAGATCTCATCCCTAACCATAAGCTTTCCAGAGAGAAGCAGTACATTTAGACTTGGGCTCTTTCAGAAGGGAATTCAGATCACATGCCTGCACTGACAGGAAAAGGGTCTCAGGGGAAACTGGATTCCTTGGTAAAATTAGGTAACTAATTCAGATGGGAGAAACATTCCTTTTTTCCAAGGGTTTAAGCAGACAGACAAATTTCCCTCAATAGAGTTTTGCAGGATGGAGAAATACAGGTCCCCCCAAATTAGAGTCAAGCATCTAGACTGCAGCTGCAGTAGATAGAGGTTTCTTGTTACATGCTACACCTCCAATATAAGCTACAGGCTTCTTCAAAAGAAGCCAGGGCTCTTTCACCCTTGTACACGCATCTTTTGGAAATGTGCTCTACAGAAAAGTGCTTATAAAAACTAAGAAATATGTTAGAATTCTTTGTGGTAGCAAGTAATCACCAAAAGTAAAATATGCCCCTACTTAAGATAATGTGAGTGTTGCCATTTCACTCCATGAAGCCAGAACTAGGATGCCAGACTGGCTGCTTTTTATTAAAGGAAATCTGGATTTTCTTTCAGGTTGTTCAGAACCAACCCTAACCAAATCTCTGATCCACTACATGTTACTGGCAAGAAAGAAGTAAAAAAAATTGAAGCACTAATGAAAATATTTTATGATTTTAAACAAAAAGTTAGTATGTCAACATATACAAAATAATAATTTTCTTGACACTGAAATTCAAAACCATACTTTATATCACTTACTGCATTGTTTCTCCACCAACAATTAAAAGTGCCTATAAATTCAAATAAATCTACCAGAATTTTATGGTCTATTCTGAAATTTTCAGCCTTTCCCATAATTGTTTTCTTGAATGGATACATATATAGACATGTCAAATGTTCTTGGAATGGTTACAAATACCCTTGGCCTAGTCCAAAGGTTATTTTGTGTCTGTAAGTGGCTCCAGTTGATGTCAGGGGCCCTGAACCAGCTCTGTTCCTCTAACCTGACAAAGCACTTAAACCATTGCTTAACTTCAAGCACAGACATGACTGGCATCAGAAGGCTAACCTTGTGTGTAAATAATATCTAGGTTATCTATCAGCTCTTTACAGGAAAAAAATATTAGCTTCCAATTGTGCTTCAGCTTCCATAGCTTCAGGGGCAAGAGTCACATGAATCAGCAAGACCCAGTGCATAGTAGAAAAGGGGTGAAATGCTCAGATAAAGAAAATTTCAGTTTCAGACCACAAAATTTATTGCAACTTTGACCTTGTAAAATGCTACCAACAGAACAGATACTGCTGGAAATACTGCAGGTGTCAGGTGTAACAAATAAATTCAGGAAATAGTTGATGGCTTTATTTTGGTTTTGATGCAGGGGGGGATTTTAATTCAATAACTTGCAGGGTTTTTCTCAGCTGCATTATCGACTAGGCTGATGTGACCAAACTCAGCCATCAGAGAATCATTTAAAATTTGTCATGACAAAGTACTCTATAGACTCTGGATTTTAGCAAGCAGCACAGAGAGAAGCAGGCTTAGCAAACCCAACATAACTGGGAAGAAACCAGGCAGACGATGCATGCTGAGGTGTGGACTCCAGTAAATACACCAGTTAAAAGGACTGTGTGGATGCTGGGCAGCAAGTCTTTGATAAAAGTTGGTATGAGAGCTATTGTTATCCAGTACAGAGAGGTAGGAAAAGTGCCAAGGTACAAGTAGCCAAGAAGATCTCTGCCCAGAAGGCCCTCAAATGAGAGGTGACAATGTTAATGGAAATGGACAGATCTGATTCTTCTTGGGGTCATCTGTGTCCTCAGCAATTCCAGTCACTTCCACTTTCCTTCACTAGGATTTAACATCATTTTCCAGCAGCCTGAGTTAGCTTTCAGTCCAGCATTGGGAGCCTTGCAAAGCTTTAGCTGGATCTGCACAACCTCATTCTCTTCACTGTAACTCAGCAAAAAGTTTGAAATTGGTGAGTTTGTACAAACGTGTTTGGGGTTTTTCTCTAAACAAACTAAATATATTTTCATAATTTCAAAATTAAATATCTGTTAGATTGTAGCTGTTTGGCATATCTATCTTGTCAACTCAAACTCAATCATAAAAAGATGGTGAATTCTTAACACAGTAAGAGTTTGCCCAGAAAAATCAATATTGAAGAATGACAGCAAAGAGAGTCCTATAAGTAGTATGACTTTGCCATGTACTCAAGTATTTTTGGAACCCAGACAGTACATTACGAAGTGACAGATTCATGTAGTTTAGCTGGTGATTTATAAAGTTTGCTAGCTGATTTAATAGGGTGCTAGAAAGCGTTGTTGTTCAACCAAGTAAAGAGAATCATAAAATGGTAATGAATGTTATGACAGTTCATGAATATTTCATTTGGGGTCTCTTTCAGATGCCTGTTAGTTTATCTCAGGATCTCAGAGTATATTGCATATAAATCTGCTAGAGAGCAGAACTGCACAGTATGCCAAGAGACAGGCAGGAGAGGTTTGGTGAGAGCAGCGTGTGTTTGAACAAGTGTCTCCAAAGCACAGCATCACAGTTAAGGCCTCTACAAAGTGGTCAGGAAATGGAAAGTATCCTGGGCATCATTTTTATTTGCTGTTTGTGCATTTAGGAGCATCAGAAGGTGCCTTTCAAGCTCGCCGTCCTTACCCATGACTTCTAAGAGGACTGGTTGGCTGTAAACTCACAGCAAAGCTTTTGCTGAAAAGGCCAAATGGATTCCCATCTCATTAAATGCTTGCTAAGAGCAACTTACAATGTGGACAGACATCTTTAGTAAGATACATCTGTAAAAAGGGCAAGCAACTTTTCACTTTTAACATCCCAAAGTGCAGAAGGTAATCTTTAAGTCCTGCACAGCTCTATTTACCCTGTAGTCAATTATGTATTCCATCATTAATTTTGTAAAAGGTCTTGAATACTTAAAACTAAATTATTTGTGTGAACAAATGCCAAATATTAAGGAAAAAAATAAGATTTTTTTTTAATAGAGATAATCTGTATTTCAATGTATTTTGATCCAAACCAGCAAGATGGACCTGCCTCATCACAGCAGTGATAAGGTGGAGATTCTCATATTTCCATTTTCTTGGCTGTTTCTTAGTGATAAACCCCTTTAAAACAATGGACTTCTAACTTTATGCATTCTGAAGGTTTGCAGCAAATGAAGTAATGAAAGAAAAACATGTGAGGACAGGTCAAGAACAGCACCATGCCAGGAGTTCATTTTAATGGGAATTACACACTTAGAAGGGGTCAAAACAAATATGAAAATCTTAAAGGGACTTGCACAAGTGATATAAAGGTTTTCTGTCAGTGTTTGCATATAAAACCAGACTGAATCCCATCCCACAGACTGAATGGTATGTGATGAAGGGTTTTGTTTTAGCTAATAAATCCTTTCAGTGTTAACCTGTGGAATCCAATATTCACCTTCAGTTTTGTGGCTTTGGGAAAGACAAATTTGTGCTGAGGAGGCAAAGGCTCTATTTACAATGACTTTGAAGGAAGATGTTAGGACAGAGCTGGGGCTGGGACTCTGCTTTGTACCAGTTGACATCATCGGAAAGACAAGGCAGAAAGGGCATGACATGAAAGCTGTGAGGCCTTGCAGTTTGTCTGGTTAAATAATATTTAAATCTGGTTAAATTTGTGAGGGGCCTCAATTCAGTACTAAAATCTCTGTAGCATAAATTATTATTTTGTTTCAGTAGAAAAAAACCTAGAAGTTCATAAACAAGTTTGGTTTTACCACATGAATTTGGTGCTGCAAAACAAACAAATGCGTGACCTCCCTAGTTTATCATATTAACTGATTATAACCAGCATAGGCAACTGTGGTGCAGCCTCATATATGTAAACTGAAAGAAATATTTTTTCCTATTATTATTGCATCTTGGACAGTAAATTATGCTGAGAAAACAACGCTCACAAATTTTTCAGTGACTTTTTCAGAAGAAGTCACCAATATGGACAAAGAAATCGGAAAACGTTTAGGAAAAATTGCTTGTTCAGTTCTGGTTTGTGTCAAGGGCTGATCTGCAAACTGGAAGGAGAGAAAGATGTGCTGTCCTAGCAGATTTGACTTATGTTTACAGTAATTTGTTTGGCCACTGTTTATTACTTAATAATCAATCTTTACTATTACATTAATTCTAATTGGGATATGTGAAATATGCAGTTCATTGACCACATGACATCAGTTTACTTGCTGAATAATTTAAGCTGTTTCCTTCTAATGCCTTAGGCTGCAATATCATTACTTTTTGGCTGTCCTAATATTCAAGTTATATTGACGTTATTTCACTTATTATTACCTTCTTGACATGAAATTATTTTTCAAATATGGAAATCTTGCTCAAATACTTCTACATGACAGAATCCTGCATTAGTCTATAATGTATCATAATAACAAAAGAGTGCAACATAAAGCACTTTATTTGTTTTCTAACCTGTGCCAGCCTTCAGAGTAAGGGGACGAGAGATGCCAGAAGGAGAATTTTGGTCTGCAAATTTTTTATATATTCTTATCCATTTATACAGAAGGCAAGGAATAATCTTTTTGGTAATATAGAGGCAGCAAATGCACAAGCAGTAAATGGACAGGGTGATTTATCCCACTTCACACTGTTTTATAAGCAGTATGTATCACTCCTGTAAGTTGTCTTCTGCTTAAAGAATTGTAAGAAATATATCTCACTATTACTTTTATTGATAAAACAGACAAACCACCTTAATTCATTCTTCATCCAGAGCCTTTTATCACAGCATGGTTGTGATTAGGATTCTGATCAGAGTGTGCCACTCTGAGATTGAGAGGCTCTATCTACTCATCTATTATTCTTCACAAAGCAAAGCTCCAGTGTACCATCTGTTTTCTTACTGAATCTTGCATGTAGCTGCAAAGAGCTGGTCACCAGAGATTAAGTCTGGCAAGCAATCTCTTGCTTTGCATGGGGATAGCTAAGCATTCACTGCTATTGGCTTCTTTAAGTTTCAGATGAAATAAACTACTGTTCTCTGCTGTATTTCAATTTTTATTTTATCTGGTATTTATTTATATATGACTTTTATTTAATTTTTATCTGGCATAATTGATTTTGTATTTTTCTTGCTTTTTTTTCCCAACAAAAAACCACTTGGAAAAAACCCCAAGGAGCCATAAATAACCATGCTATAGAGCTTTAATTGAGGAGAGGTCTGTCTTGCATTTTGCAAGATCTGGATTAATAAAGGCTGCTTTATGCTGGTGGTGCCTGCCCCTTCTGACACAAGAAACAGAAATGGTTCCTGGTATGAACATTCTCAGATAAAACAAGGTATCAGCAGCCTGCTGGACAAACCTGAATATCATCATCCTATGATTCCTCTTCTATATCAGGCTGTGCAGACACCTTTGCTTTATTTTAAGAATGTAGGATGGACTGGAAGCAGCTGAATCCCCCAGGCACTGGGGGGATTTAGTTTACATTAGGCTGCACACAGTTAAGGGACAAGGAGCTGAGCACTGTGTAGGGCTGGGATGTGGCTCTTTGCAGAGCCCCCCAGCATCCCTGCCCTGTGTATTCTGCTGAACAGAGGTGTAGCTCTACCAGCTCACTGCCACTGAGCTTTCTCCACCTTCCTTGAGGCTTCTTTCTTTTAAACTACTACAATTCTATTGGAGTTTTACAACCTGGAGCATTTTATAATAGCCTGTGCTATTCCCCAAAGAGCAATAAAAAGTAGCTTTTGAGGCTCCTCTTTTTGATCCATTATTTAGAGCCTAATTTGTGCTGTCTGAAATCCCCACATCAGTGCCAGTGGTCCTACAGTTCTGCAAATTCCCTTCAGGACTAGACTAAAATCATAAATCATTTTGAAGGAGGTATTTAGATATCATCATAAAACAATTTTTTTCAATCTGCTCCTCTTACCATGGATTTTCATAGCAGAGAAGGGCTGTCTGAGGAAACAACTCTATTTCTTACTGACTCTCAGCTTACAGATTAAATTTTTACCTGGCAACAAAACTTCCTTTCCCAAGATGATGGTTAGATTGTTCTGATATTGGACTCAACTCAAGCAAACATTTGAGTTTGTACAAAACCTGGCTATTTTCCTCATATGCTCAGTAAGACACTGGGAGCTGAGCCATACAGAGTCAGCGAGACTCTACATCAAGCAATGCAGGTTATTAGACTATGTCAGTAGTAGCAAGTGAGTTTATTTTTGCTTCATTCCTGTAAATGACAGCTTTATTATATGTGCATACTTGAGCAATCAGTCTTTTTTTTTATTTATTTTTTTTGGTCTCCTTCTCCAGCAGGAATAAAACCATTCTCCTCTTTAAATATGCCAAGGCCTTTTTTCACTCAGATTTAATTCATCTTGTGATATCCAATGTTTTGCCTGCCACAGCAGGCCAGTGAAGCCACATGGCAGTCTGATACTGCATCATGATTCATTCAAAGGCTGTAGCTGCACACACCAGTTGACAAAACTCATCAGTGACAGGGTCTTTAGCCCCTGCACCTCGCAGTCTAAGTGCTAATGATGCTACGTGGTGCAAATCCACAGAGATACGGGGCATGCTGCTGGCAGGACTTGAGCAGAGGTTAGACAGGCTTCATCTTTGCATCACCAAGGAATTTTGTGTGAGCTTTAAAGCAGCCTAGAAGGCAAAATTGTTGAGTGAGAGGGCGAGGATACATATGAGAGTATAAGTTACACAAGAGGTTGCGTAATTCCCCTTCCTACTGGGTGATGGGCTCTGGTGGGGGGCTCAAAAGGCACACAGAGGTTTGATCCCTACTTCAAAGACTACAAGCATGTCTTAGATTAAGTAGTCCTTGAAAAGTTCATCCAGAATGCTGCTCAAAGGAACACCCCAGAGATATTAGCTGTAATGCTGTATTACCTTGTTTCACTACATAGTCCCTTTCTGAAATACCTTTTTTCTCCTTCCCTGGCCTGCTATTTTCTTTTCTTCATTTTTTGTTTTCATTAATTCTGATGTTGAGTAGCTCCAGGAACAGAAAGTACAAGATTTCTGAAAACACCCAGAAGTTTTCTCTAAGTCTCCAAACAGGAGCTAAGAATCCCATTGTGTGCATTATATATACAGCTGGACAGAACAAAACCTTTCAAAGACAGCAAAGTCTGAAAACTTAAAATGGCATGTCAGAAATTAGTCAACAGAAAAGCTAATCCCATTTATTTCTCTGGGAACTATATAAATTGGTATCAGTGCTAAAAGAGCAGCAGTTTGCTGTCATCTGTGACTCTTGCCCATGATGCTGTGAGCTGGTTATCAAAAAGAGCATCAAGAAGTTATTCAAGGTATCTGGAGGGACAGACAAGGCCATGAGGGGTCCTTTCTTCTGTGACCTATGGTCTCCAAGGCAGCAACAGTCTCAGAGACATGAGCTTCTTTTTCTTCCAATGCTGGTTGTTCTTCTTTGTGGGTGTTTGTTTTTTTTTTGTCATCCCTCCAAACGAGTTGTTAATCATCAACACCAGCTGAAAAAACCTAGCGTGATCTTATGTAACAGCCTAAAACAATCACTTTACAGGGGCGGTTTGCCACAGAAATCATCACATTTCTTTCCTCAGCACCTCAAACCCTGGGATATCATGGGATGGCAAGGTCATGTTAGAATTTTGACCAACTGAACCCATTTATGCAGCTGCAATGTTCCCCATCCCAGTGTAGTAGTTGAGTAATACCTCCCCTGTAAGTGGGTGCTCTCTGACAGCCCCCGGGCTGGGAGGGGCTGTGTGCAAGGGAATTTGTCATCTGAATTCCTGCAACCCTCCCCCTACCCCATTCCCCTCAGGTCTGACTTCTGTCTACACTGCTGTTTGTTTGTCCAGGGGCTTTTTAATAACCATCCTTCCATTAACAAAATTGTTGTTGCAAAATGTATTACCTAACCAAATCTAACATGCCTGAAATAATAAGTGCATTAAAGGGGATACCTGCTGCTTTTGATTCTGATATCAAAACCATGTGTGACATAATTCCACTGGTCAGAAGCAGCAGAGTGAGCTGCTAATGGACGTGTTATCTGTGAAATACAGCTATTGCCTTTCCACAGATTGCTTGGGGGAAAACTATAGAACAGTGAATTCTCACATTTCAGACTCCTTCTTGGTAAAAATAAATATGTTTGATTATTCAAATATATGCCGATTGAAAGACAACATTCAAAATAGATGTTAGAAATTGAAATGGCAAGATGTTTTCATGCTTAGAGCCTAGAGCATGCAAGGTTCATATTCATGATCGTTTCTGCATTAAAGACTCTATGGCACTGAACAGCTCTGTCAGGTTAGATGCTCAGAGTAGCCACACAACATGGCAATCAGCCTGATGGTATGAAGATATTTAAGCAGCTCTTGAAGATGTGGGTTTGATCCCCAGGGTCAGTTTCTTGCCTCTAAATCAGTATAAATTTGTTTTATGTTTCAAACTATGCTTTGTAGGTACACTGGAAGCAAACACAACACTTTTGTGATGGACACCATAGATGTATCAAGGATGTAACAACAAAATTTCTAGCTTTGCTGTGCTCAACACCCAGGTCCGAAATCCATATAGAAATTGAAAAATTGATATCAAAAATTTAAAGAAAAAAAATTAGAGAAATACAGGAAGTACAGATTTTTATTTAATAAAAAGAAGAAATTGCAATTCAAAAAATACTTCATTCCATTTGAAGGGATTTATTTTTTGTTATAATTATTTAAAAGCACAGACAGTACAAATATAGGGACTTTATGCATACAACATGGCTAACTTAAGCTACATAAACACACAATGAGGGCAGCTGGAAGTTGTCTTGCCTTGTAGGGAAACAGTAAGTTAGAAAAGCAAAGTTGAAGCTTCCCTTTCTGCGGTGAAAACTAATCCATGTCTATTAACCTATGGCTTTTATCATGAAATGTGTATGAGGGGGATGAGGGAGTTTAGGGAAGTAAGGCAGTGGGTACATACTTCATTTTATTTATTTAATAGCTTAAATTATTAAAAAGACAGGTGCTGCTTGGAAGATAGTTTTCCATTGTTGTATGAACTATCAGGGATTGAACCATGAAGGCTTAAAAAATAATTATTTTTGTTATAATTATATCTAGAGTGAACAAAAGCCTACAAATACATGATAAAAATATGGATGGGCATTAATTATTTCATTATTAAACACTAAATGTAGAAGATTGCAAAGTAGAGGAACTCTTTGCTAAATGACACTTAACTCTAGGGCAAACTCTCCTGGCTGGCTGGTAGCAGGCTATAGTGTTTTTAATCCATAGGTCACTCACTTGAACCTGTCTCAAAATGTTAATGATTGGTGGAAGGTCAAGGATCTCTTCACTGATCTAGAGACATGTTCAGAGAAGGGCAAGAAAGTGCAAGAGTAAAATGAAAGATCTTCCTTATGGAAATTGTCTGTCTTTGCCTATAAAGATAGCTTTGAAAGAAAATTATATTTACTTTTCAGATAGTATATAGTATATGAATAGATTAAATATAGCACTACAGTGCTGTGTATGCCCCTAATTAATGAGTGAAAGATTGTGACTTTAGTATCCACCTTAGACTAGGACTTTTGAGTCTAATCTTTTCATCTAATGATACTATCTTTGTACATTATATTAGAGGGTTTTTATTGCTTTGTGGGTTTTTTTTTTTGTTTTTTTCCTCTGGGCATGGACTACTGAACTAGAACTAAGATTTGATTAAGCCACCTTTATACTAAGCTGTGTTTGACTCAAAATAGAATCAATTCTAGAACAATTGCTCTGTGCAGAATTCCAAGCTGAAGAAAAATTGAGCCTTATTTAGTCCAGCCTCATATTGTGCTCCACTTTCAAATATTGACTGTGAGTCCACATGAGGTTTTAAGTGTACTCTGCATTTCCAGCATAAATTTCTCTGCACAGCATCCTCACATAAGTATCAGGCCTCGGATCATTACTTGCAGGCAGCTCTTGCAGTTCCTGTGGCATCTCCCTGCTGGAAAGTCACTCTTTTGCAGTCAGTGGGTTTTACATTCTTCCAACTCTCAGCAGAGAAATCATGTCAGTCACAACTTGGTCTGTAACTCTAGAGTAGGGGAGGCTCCTCATTTTTTGAGATGAGAATTGTCTGAGAAAATTAATAATGTTTTGCTTGTTAATTTATTAAGCTTCTTACTAGCACTTGTTGTACCTGGAAGGCCCTTTGGTATTCATCAGGCTCCATTCAGAGCCACCTCACAGAGCCTTTATTCCTGCCACCTTTGCAGGGACACCTCGCATGGTCATGCAGAGCCAAGCTCTGATTTGTCAGAGATAATTCCCTTTTCACTGCCCGAGTGAGCCAAAGGCTGAGCTCCCATGTGGGTCCTGGCTCTGCCAAGCACACACCGTGTGCCAGCCCTGCCTGGGACCAGGGACCTGGATCCCCCACCTGCTGAGCACCTGGGTCTGCACTGAGTCAGTCTCCTGGCCATGCCACCCACTCCTCAAAGGTCCTTTCTCCAGTGCTGGACTCATTTTTTATGGTGACATTATTTGAGGTCATCTAACAGGTCAGGTAAAGAGTAAACTTGGAACTATAATTTCTTAAACATGCAGTTGGATAGCAGGTTAAATTTTTGTAATTAATGTAGCCTATTAATTCAGATCCTGAGAATGATTCAGGACATCATGATATCAAAGAAATCAACTTTTTTTGGTGTTTTTCAGATAAGTTGAAAATGCTGCAGTTCCTTCTTTCCTCTTTTGCACTACCCATTTCCTATCAGAATAAGGATACTAACTTTTGCAGTAGAAAAAGATGATATTTTAGTCTTCATGCTTCTAACTTTACTATATCCTCTTTCTCTACTTAGATCTCTGGCAGGGTGTGACTAGGAGTCAGTGGCTTTCTTTTGCTGCAGCCCAGTTTCTCAACAAGCTGGTGGACCTGTTTCAGCATTCTTAGTTGCCCCTCCACTTCTGCAATGGAACTGACCTTGTTATCCACAGCGGCAATGGCAGACATAAAAATAAAAATAGACAAGCTGGCATACAGATGCTGACTACACTGACACAATTATGCTGTTTTATGTACTTCTGGAAATTGGATAACCTGTACGGGGCTTTATTTTCAGATTGTTAACAACATTTTATGACATTTTGACTTCTGAAGCATGGCAAATTTGAGTACTGTCAATAATAATTCCATAATTATTATTATGGAATAACACCATATCATAAATAACACCATAATTCCTGACTATTTAATGAGAGGAAATTTCTCTTTAGAAAGTAAAATAACAAAATTATGACTGTGGGCAGTGAAAGATTTTCATTTAATTAGTATTTCTTGATCTGCCTGTGATCCAGGACACAAATCCAACTATATATAACATAGAAAAATCATATCTGCTTCCTTCTGCCAAAGTTTACAAATGCTGTCTCTGCTTCTTTGTTGCAGTAGCTCAGATCTTCAGGAGGACCACTGACAGCCATGTGACCTAAGAGGTGCACTCTTGATTGAATGATCTTGACTTTCTTAAGTAGTCCTAAATGCATAACTTTTTGTTAATTAAGCTCTGGATAAATGCTTTTATTCAGCAAAGGGTTTCAGGATGCTGGCGTGTGCAGCTTCTGGGATGATTAGATGATTATCTTTCAGGAGGGCATTGCTGGACCATTCTGCTTTATAGTTCATCACCATTATCTCTCATTAAGGGTTTAGCCTGCACAGAGAACAAGGAAGGTTTTCTCATCCTCATTATTTTCCAAACCACTAATTCCCTGACAAGAATATTTATAAATCCAAGTTGTTCATTACAAAAGCTAGATGAAAATGTGAGCTAAACCTATTGCTGTATAAAACGAACTGCAGATTCTGACATAATGGTCATGGTTTTCATAAACTGAAAAAACACTATCTTGTACTTAGAGCTTAGAAAATACCTTTTAGGTCACAGGTATTTATGTACCTAAATGTAAAAGTTAGTAACACTTTAATTTAAATGCAGTCTGTTATCTCTTTGTCACTTCTTTAATCCTAAGAAGTTTAGAGACCATTGAATTATAAAACTCTGTTATTAGATGCAGTAAAATGGGAGCAATCATTTGGCAAGCCTCACCCAGAAAGTAATATCAATCTATTGGAAACTCTGTACCTTATCTGAGAAGAGATCAATTACAGGCTAAAAATCTCCTTGGGCTGTATTCTTTTGGTTTGTTTGTTTGTTTGTTTGTTTAATAAGTGATGTAATTTGAATGTGCTGCTTTTAGACTATCAAAAGGCTAAATAAGCCATACCTAAACTTTCATGTTGCTGTTCTGGATAATATTTATATTGACAAGTATCTGGCAGGAACAGGCTTGCAATTCTTCTTCACTCTACATAATGTAGCACCCTGGTAGTGTGTGCTTGGAAAAGGAAAACTGGACATTATGCAAACAGACTCAAAATGAGTAATTCACACCTCCTCTCCAAAGCACTTACAGTAAATACAGTAAATCAGGAGGCTGTCTGGGTCTACATGTCACAGCACAAATGTCCAGACCGAGTCTGCAGAGGCTGATCTGCACCCTCTAGTGACCCAAACTTGTTGAAACATTGGCAGCTACAAATTGCTAAATTACTTGGAACGCTTCTCCCCTAGTCAAGACCTTTATTGATCTATTATTGGTCTAGAGCAAATGATAAAAAAAATACAATAAAATCGGAAAAATTGGACCGCACCAAGATGTCTAGAAGCCTTCATGGACCTTAGATGTTAACTTCCCACAGGTGCCAGCCCAGCTGTGAGCAGCTGTACAAGGTGCCAAACAGGCCCATAACGTCCGTGTCCCCAGCCACCCATCCCCAAAATCAGCCCTGGCTCACACCCCAGGGGTGTCTGTGAGCTCCAGGCAATCCCTGCAAGGGAGGGTTGTGCTGCTCCCAGCTTCCTGCAGCCATGCAGCAGGATTGCTGTATGGATTAGCCCGGGGCAGCCTTGAGTGCATGTTCCAAAAATAAAGGCAGTTATAGTAATCTGCCGTGGCACGCGTGCGTGTGTACGATACGCACTCACTGCAAGCCGAGTGATTTAATAGGATTAAATTCTGATCAGCAGAGAGAAGATTGATCATAGTAATGAGAAGATGGGTAGAATACATCTGGCTCAGTGGCAAACTGGCTTGAGGAAGAAAGTGATACAGTTCAGTGTACATTATGAAGGAATCATATTGGACCTCAGGCTTATTCGCTATATTAAGTGAGCAATAGTGTAGGAAAATTGGATAGGCTTGCATTCTCCTTTTTGGGTAAGTATCTAATGTTTTGCTGTGATACTTTATTTGCTTTTCAGTTCTAGGCATGAAATGAAGTGTTCAAATAATATGGTCAAAAAAGCTGATTTACAAACAGAGAATTCCCAGCCCAGTAGCAAATGTAGTACCATATAATGCAGTGTTGGGTGAAGATTATCACAAAGCAATTTTCATGGATGGATTCTAAGTGTATGTTTTCAGTAGCAGTGAACCTGACAGGGAAATCATCTGAGAAAGAATAGACTCCCAGTGTTGCCAAACTCCAAGGCAACTCTCCAAAGGGGACAGCTTGCAGCATACAGATGAAGTAAAGGAAGCTACAGGGGGTTATACTCTGGGAAAGTACAGTATAAGTGGTCTTTACTTAGAGGTAAAGCAGTTCAAGCAGTGGGCTCCAGGGAATTACCAGGGAGAATAATTAAAAATGTGGAAGAATGTTAATGTGCTTAACTAAGAAAAAGAGAAAATTTAAAGATCAGTGAAAAAAAAGTAGGTCAAGGGAGTAGAAAAGGCAGTGAAACCTGACGACTGCAAATGTGCTTTCCTGCCCTCCTGGCATCCTCAAAATTGATAAGGAGAGATTGGCAGAAAGCAGGCAGTGCATCCAGCATATTGAAGTGCAACTGGCAGACACTTTTAATGAAAAACAGTAATTGGAAAATGTTCTCGTCAAAACTTCTTTTGCCAGAGGTGTTTTGTCAGGTTTCTTTTCCTGTGCTATTTTGTGTTTCTAGAACTCACTTGTTGGCAGGGTAGTTACTGTTGGTTTGGTAGGGTTTTTTGGCAAAAAGTTTTATTTTAATGTGGCCACGTTGTCACATTTGCATTGCTGCATTTCAGTTTTGATTTTCTTCTTTGAAAGTGTAATACAACTTGAGTTAAACCTGGAAGTTTATGAGACATTGAATGTGCAATTTTTAAACTTAGGAAAAGTCTTATCAAGAAATCAATACATGAGTTCAGGAAGTGTAAAAAAACCACTTAGCAAAAGGAAAATTAAGATTTTTTCAAAAGTTGCAGACATCTTTTTTTATGACATTGTATTTTATTTTTGTTTAGCAATAAGTCTCTACAAAGGATCCAAGGGTCCATCTTTTTCTTCAGTTCACATCCTGAAGCAGGAGCAGTAAATAACAACTTCCCTAATGTTCATTATCTGATTAAAGAAATTGAGGTATGTAACAGTGCAGAGGTTAAAAGACAGGGAGGATTAAAGGATGAGTGTAGCTAATTAAGGAAACAGCCCTGCAAGCAATTACATACATGGTTAACTTTAAGCACTTCAGCATTAATAGGACTACTCACGTGCTTAAGTTAAGCACATGTGCTTGTGAATTGGAGCTTGAAGACCACATCCTCTGAGATGCTGAGGACATTTTAAACATTGAAGGCAACAGGACTGCCCTGTTCCAGCAGCAGCTGTGGATATGGAGCACTTCCTGGTACCAGGCTTCAGGACAGGGTAGCACAGGCTAATTGGGAAGAGGTTGATCACCCAGGTTTCATGTTCAGTCTTCCTAGGTAAATACTGGACAACATTTCTTTTCAGAAACATTTTGAATCACGCCTTCATTGATAAGCATTTTCTTTTAATAAGCTCCTCAAGACTGAAATTAAGAATGTTTTCTACTCTATCATTTAGCAGTATAGAATAAACAAAACCAAGGGACTCATTCCACTGGAGTAGGTTGGTACGAAGTACGGTGCCTGCAAGAAGTGGGGTGTGACAAGGGGAAGTTTCACTTCTCAAGCTCCATTTTAAGCAGCAGCATAAAGTGAGCTACCTCATTCACTCACCTGGGCTCTTGTCAAGGTCACAGTACAGCCCAACACAACCAAAACCTCATGCCCAAAGGACATATAGCAAGCAAGTCTACATTTCATCCATTGTTCCCTAGATTAAAGTCAGTGTCCCTTATCTGTCTTATAGTGATATTTTTTTTTTTTTTTAGAAAAGGCACAGAATCATTGCTCCAGTAGGATTTTTTCAGTTCACCAGTTTAAATTTTAGAAGCAGAAGCATCTGTAACTTAAGCAAAGGGATCAAATGTAATTCAGTCACATCTTCTGATGGTCTTAACTGCCCATGCTCACTGGGAAAATATTTCTTTCATCATGTTTGGTTTGCTATTTCCAAGAAGAAGAAATAGCTGTGGATATCTTTTCTTGCATTTGTTTTTTCTTCTTCTGGTGTGCCAAAAGGAAAGGGCTTGTTTGGCATCACACTCTATGTCGTTTATGGTCTTTCTGTATCTTTTCCAGAGAAAGAAATAGTTGTTGACATTGATTTGGAAATTAGGATTAAACTGTGGCATTAAAACTGCCAGCCAGTTGAGCAGAAAGTAAAATAATGAAAACTGAGAACACAGCCTTATCTTGGAGTATATCTCAGTGTCCTATAGCCTCCTCAACTAGAATCCATTAAAATGTCTACTTTGTATTTATTTATTTGTTTTTCAGTTCAAAGGAGATGACCTTTTTTAAAGTAGGCATTGCAAAAGCTTTAGTACTGGTGTTTTCTCAGCTGCTCTCCTCACCAGTGAGACTCCATTAGTGGTGGCAATTGTGCAAATTCAAAGGCAGGAAGAGGAAGGCATGGAGGAGAGGAGGAAATGATTGATTGGGCTATCAGAGAAAATGTCCTTTGACATGAAACTCTTCATTATTTTTGATCTGACTTTCTGAGGCAGTCCTTGAAGAGAGACTTAGAGGGATGGGACTTACAGGGATGGTCCCTTCTCCTGGTTATTGTTGTTCCACTTTGGGGTTCAAATTCTGGAGCAAACAAACTGGGAGATTTTATATGCCAGCAGCAATATATGACTGCTTGGCATGAAATTTCTACTCACTAGAAAGATCTGTCATTTCACAGAAACACCTTTCTCCTCACTATTAGCAAGTTTTCCATACCCTCTAGGAGTAAATATCTTTGCTCTAAGAACTCCTCCCAGAAGAAGGTGAGATTGTTCTGCCTTCCTTCTCAGCTCTCACATTAGCCAGATAATGCTGGCAATTATTTCTCTTCTGAATTTTTGAGAGAGTGTCCATTAGTAAGCCGGATTCTCCCCACTATGTTCTGTTGCCCCACTTGTGCATGCTTCCATGTGTATTTTGAAAATAAATAGGTTTTCTTAAAAGGTAAAAATCACATTTAACATTTTAAGCAGTACCTTTTGTGTATGGGTAAGTTTTATATTTCTAGTGTGGATGCCCCATTTAATACGAGAAGAGCCAGGGACATGCCTCTTTTCTGCAATTGTTTTGTCACAGTTCTTCTGCTGCTAACATGGTATCACTGTGCTGCTTTTTGGCAATTTTTAATTACATTTGAATGCGTACTGCTACAACTCTAGTGCCCCTGCAGACAGGAGAGGATTGTGCAGAGGGCTGGCAGCTCCCCTGTCCCTCTCTGTGTCAGTACCTGCACACCTTTCCCTCCCCACTCACCCCTACACTTGCCTCCAAAAGGCTCTGCCTGGCCCAGGCTGTGCACAGGGCTCAGCAGGAGCATCTCAGAGCTGCTTGCTGGGTACCTGAGAGGCACTGCTGGCTCCTTCCCTTTTGGCTCCCTTCATTCGACCCCTCGGCGCTGGTGAGCATCTGCCAGCCGATGTACACCAGGCTCACCTGGGCAGCCTCTGCCACAGCAACCTGCCAGCAGCAGCTGTGCCTGTGGAGCAGAGAGGAAAATTTGGCCTTTGCTCTGACCTGGAGTTACCTCTTAGAATTTCCAATGACAGTATCTTCTAAAGGCCCTAATTCTTCCTAAACCTTGTGTAATTCAACATCAAAGATCATATCCAGCTGTGTTCACTATTGCTTTTTTCTCTCTTCAGATCCAAATCTGTCGCTAACTGCATTTTCAACTTTTTTCAAGTTCCTGTTTTTTGAAGTGTCACTATGCCTGTGTTCCCCACAGCCTATTCCCCAACCTGCTTTGCACTGTTATCAAGGACTGAGTGATTCTTTGTCCCAGATCCTCAAAGGAATATTTCAGTTCTTTCTTTATCCATTTCTGAGACAGTTCTGTCCCTTGGCCCGTGCACTTCTTAATTTACTCTTAACAGTCAATGCATTTTTCTATGGGCACTTAAAATTCACTCTTAACTTTCCTCATTTCAATCAACATTCACACAGGGACACTTACATGTGTCTTGAATTGTCATTTTATTAAAACCCTTTGCTCCTTTACCATTTCAATTACCATTCTGTATAATATCATTTGCATTTGCATGGTACCTTCACCCATAAAAGACAAAAGTTTTTATTCTCCCTTAACAGATGGGTAAAATAGAATCACAGAGATTAGAAAGATGTCTTTGCAGCTCAGTACAACTATATGGTCTCCAGCTTGAGAGCTTAATTACATTAGAAGAAAATACTGTAAGCACAATGGATTGACATGCAAATCAAAGTGATATAAATTACAGATCTGAATCATAAAAACTTGATTTGAATTACTGCTTTTAATTTTGGTTTGCATTAGCATTTTCCCTTATTATTCTAAAAATGTTTGCCCTTAATGGAGTGCATAATGTTTCAAAATTACAACTGCACATAGCCTTTACTCCAGGTGGAAATTTCTCACTACGTACTCTTCATACATGTTTATTTAAGCAGAAAAATTAAACATATATTTATTCAAATTCCATTGTAAAAACCTTAAATTACATTAGTTCACTATGTCTTCATTTTTAGCAGACAGGCTGTTCTTTTAATTTGTTTCAAGCTGAATGTACAATTACAGCACACAAAATGCACAAACTGAGATTTGGAAAATATTCTGTTAGTAGCCCCTTTCCTTAAGTATCAATAGCACCATTTAAATACCTATTAGCATTACATTTGTATTGACTAACTTAGTGAATGGGAAGCTTGTTTCTTGTCACTCTAAGTGACATATTAGGACTCCAAATCTTCAGTGGAGGTCTAATGAGATTTTCAAAACTGCACTGACAATCAAGTTCCTGCTTCCAAAGGAATCGATGGATACAAGGTGACCTGTAGGAAGTCTTGAAAATGCCCAGAGGCATCTCAAAAACCTGTGCTGGGGACCTTCAGTTTTCTGAAATTTGTTGAGTTCATCCTCACTTGCTGTGTTTTTTCATGGATTTTGTGATAAAAAAATAGGCTGTTCTGTTCAACTCAAAATTGATCTTATTACTGGGTGTGACTTATTTGGAAAAGAAGCACATGTTCTCTCTGCTCCTGCAGAACTGCAGCACAAAGTCATTTGGCCAAAAGCTTTTCTGCACTCCTGAAAATACTTACGCCTACAAAAGTAAACAGAACCTATCATCTGTGCTGCTACAAAGATAAATATAGAAGATATTAGCAGCACATTATGTATGTTGTTAATAAATTGGTTGATATAAAGTAAAAGTAAAATAATGTTTTGCTGATATTGCATATAATTTGAAAAGCAATAATCTTCAACTAATTTTTGAGTTGGGGCCTTATTAATTAAACAGGATTTTGTTTAGCAGTAAATGATATGAAGATTAAGTCTTAACATTTGCTTGGTGGACACATAATTTAACATTAAATTTTGAATAGTTTTTAAATTATTTTGCATATGTTTTTTTCTTTTTGTAACTTAAGTGAAGAAATATTTTTGTCATTTGATCTTCCCTTGAGCCAGCAGTGGATTTCAGGAAACTTTTCAGATTTTCTCAGCCCTAAACCCTGGTTTCTGTCTATGGTTATTAAAACCCTCTTGAAGTCCCTGAGAGCTGCAGTCTTGCTGTGTGACTCCTCATCTCTTTTCCTGTGCAGGGAGTTCTGCTATTGCTTATCCTCTAAGTGGCTTTTATTAGAAAATGATCAGCAAGTTTTCAGAGTATTTGATCTTTCCCTAAATACCACAAGGAGAAGAAACAATCAGGAAAAAAAAAAAAAAATAGAGCCATTTTCTGTGCAACCTGCATGCACAAAGTGTGTCCCAAGAGATGTGAGAGGGGACAGAAATGGCAAAGGGATGCCTGAGGGACATGGGATGGGTCAGACAGGGCACAAGGGGAAGATGGGTCTGTGGCATTAGAGAATCAGACCCTTCCAGGCCTCTGTGGCTGCATATCTGGGGGACTCAGTGCTGCAAAATTGGTGTGTGCCTGGGACTGGCTGTGCCCTGAGCAGGTCATGCCTGGGACAGGCTGTGTCCTGAGTGGGGCACCCCTGGGACAGGCTGCAAAAGAGTTGCAGCTGCCCCTGAAGCCCCCCTAAACCCAGGGAGCTCCCCCCAACAGCCATGTGCCAATAGCTCCACCTGACCTGCCCTAGCACAGACACCACAAAACATTCCCCACCAAAGGACATCTCTTACAGTGTGACAATTGTCATGCTGTGTACAAAGAAAAGTATGTTTCAGTTTGACATACTGAGAATTACTATCTAATTTCGAACTGGTAATTTTAAATAATTCTCATTTTATTCTAAAGAATGACGTTTTAATTTTAAGACAGAAATGCTTCATATTTTAATCAAAGGAAATGTTTCATTATGTTTGGGTTTTTTTTTTTTATTCCTTCTTTCCTTTTCCTTGCAGCTTGTTGCAAATTTGAGCTCTCTTTAGTTTTGTTTCCGGTTAATCCCATACAATTTTCATTTTGACAGATCTTTAGGCAAATGACAGTATCTGTTATTTATATAGCTCTGTCTGTTAAAGCACTGATATTCACTGCTCATCGCTTTAAGGACAAATTGAGGCCCTAATCCTGTAAAGACCTACCTATTTTTATGGGCAGAACTGCTTACTGAGCATAAAGTTAATCACATTAAGCTTGTAAAGCACTAGAGATCCTAAAATGGAAAACATTAGTGATGTGCAAAGTATTATTTTGACTTTCAAACACTTCTCCCTTTCTCTGCCTTCTCCTGTAGAAGGATGAGAGACTCATTCAAATGGACTAAAAAAATTAGTTAGAATCTCAGTTTTGCATATTTTCATTCATTTTTTGCAAAGAATATGTTCTTTATACTAGTCGTGTGTCAGTTTAAAATAATGTCTGTCTGATCAATTCAATGTCAAATATTTTATTTCAATCATTAAAAATACACAATTTTCTACATTTTCACACATATCCCTGTGGAGGCATGAGAAAATTATTGCTCACCATGGTTCAGAAGGTGCTCTCAGTAAATCCTTTTACAGCTGGGATAATGCCCTAATTGCTCTCCTTTCTCTCCTCCCTGTTCTCTGCAGAACTCAGATCCCAGAGCTCCTGACAAACCAAAAGTCATCGTGGTCTTTGCTGAACCTTCTTTGCCCTCTCTCCCATGCAGGGAGCCTGGGAGCCTGCTCTGTGTGGAATTCTCTCAGTGTCACAGGTGACACTTGTCACTGTCCTTTGTTGGTATGTGGGGGAAAGCAGTCCTCCACCAGTCTGAGAATGCTTTCCATTCAAACAGTGGAGACACAATGAGGAATGGGCTTCACCTCAGGTTTTTGCCTCACCCAGAGTTTGAAATAGACTTTTCTCAAAATTCTCAGAATATTTTCTAAAATAATATAGGAGATGTTGATTTTGGCATCCCCTGGCCCATACTCCTAATTTCTTTCTTTCGCTCTAATTTTCATCCTCATTGCTGCAGTTTGGCTGCACTTGCTCATCATTCAGAGACAGGCTCTGAGACCTCCACACACGGTACCTGATAGATACAGGTCAGAAATAGAAGGGATCGTTCCCATGCTGGGCAAGACAGAAATAGAAGTAAAGAGAGAAAGCTTTTCTAGGGCTGGCAAGTCTGAGAAGCACTGGGAGCTGTAAGACATGCAGGTGTAAATCCACTCATTCACACCATGAAAACAGCTGGGCTTTGGCGTGGGTGGCACCAAGCAGGCTCTGCAGTGCCACAGCATCCCTTGTGCACGGTGACATCGCAGGGAGGCTGTAACAAAGCTCAGGACAAAATGCAGATTTTATCCTTATCCTGCTTGAAACGCACGCGGAGCTGGCTCAAAGGTTACCTGGGGCTCTGGCAGGGCAGGTCCCCAATGCAAGAGGCTCCAGGGCTGGCCTTTCCCCTCTGCAGCCCCCCCAGCACGCTCAAGACACGCTGACAGAGGGAATTTTTTGGCTGGTGGAACTGCACCGCATTCCTGACTGACACAAGTGAAGGCAGCATTTTTCTGCTGACATAGCTGAGCACACAGAAGAAGTCTGCCAGTGTAGCTGAGAGAACTAGAATTGCAGACTAATTTTTTTCATTTAAAAAATAAGTATCTACCATGATTGTTCCAGAAATCTTGAAAACATGAGACCAAAACACCCTAGAAAAATAAAAAAAATGTGAATCCCAGTATTATAATTTAAAAAATCTCATTATTTGCAGTAATGGGGAAGCACAGGTCATGACATATTTTATTTTTTTCTTGCAACGAGAAACCTTGCTCTTTGATTCATGAGGGCCCTTTCCTTGTGGCCTGAAGCCAGTGGAGTCATATGTTGACACAAGTCTCCATTACTTGGGCAGAGTCAGGGTGTAAAGAGCACATAACATTTGCTTAAAGGTTCAAACTTCTTTTTTTTAATCTTCCTGGTACTTTTCAGGAAATAGGTGAGTATTGGTACCTCATTTTCTAAGTACCTTAAGTATTGATTCGTAAAGCAAACAAGATTTTTTTTCATTAAAACTTGAATATTCATAAAAATTTGTATAGAAAATAGTTAGCTTGTCATTGGCTGGAAAACACAGAATAAAACTCTCCATGTAAGTCCTCATACTGTGTCATTAGTGACAATCCTAATAAAAGATAGCTCAAGCCAGAAGATTAAGGGATTTTTAACATGTAAATACAGATGCAAATAAGTAATCTAGACATTCAGGTCAGGCTTCCGTATGAGTAAATATATTCTTTAATTTATTAATGAAGATCAGAATCTTGTTAAATTGTTTATTAACCAGAGCTTCAGTATCTTTTATGTCTGTAGCTGAATGTATTTTAAAGAGTTAGAAAGTCAATACATGAAAGATTAAAATCATGTGATTCACTAGTCTCTCGCAGCAGGGTGGCCAAGTCTGCTCCCATTAAAGCTGTCATTGCCATGGTACCTAAAATACCAACAGTTCACAGACTGGGGGAAATGCACACATGAAGGTCTTTAACATTACATATGAATATAAAAGTAACAATTAATAATCTTGCACATCAATTTTCTGCTGCAAACACCATTTTCTAATTTTGTGCACATTCCAAACTTACTATTCCAGGATTTGGAGGAATTTTTATGAATCAGGTTTGCCACTGATTGACAAGGCACCTTCAAACAAATTGTCACTGTAATTGTGCTGTGTGCCCACTTCTCTTGAATCCCAAAGCTTTTTCACATAGCTTGAACAACTCACTCTGTTGCTGATAAGGCACTCAGACGTCACCATATGTTAGAATAAATGAAACATTTTTAATGCCAGCATTGTTTTCTGACAATAGCAACCTTTCTGGTTGAAATTTTGCTAGGTCGTTTTTCTTTTTTTCTTTTGCATATTGTGTTTTGACAACAAGCATTTCAATAATTTTAAATAATTTAAATATTAAATATATTTTTATTTTTTTAGAATAGATGATACAAAACATAAACAATTACAGCATTGAAGTGTAATTATGCATAATTGTCACTCTAGCAGTTCAAGTTCTCCAACATCATTTCATAACTTTGTCTTACATCTTTTATAAAGAAACTGCAGATGGAAGACACTTTACTAGGAAGGCATTGACATGACAGTGATTCCTTTATGGTACTTTATGTAAAGATGCCTGTGAGGAAGGTGTCAGGTGAATACAGAGTTATTTAATAGCTTTTATCTGATTATTCTAGTTGGTAAATATGTGTGAGTGTGCATGCTTCTGCATGATGTATCTGTGTAATACATGTGTATTTTAACACCTAGGTATCTATCCAAATTACTACATCTTACAGGAGTAAAGTATAGTAAATTCTGGCATTTAACCACATTGGAGTAAGCTTCAAGCAAGTAAGAAAAAAATGCTGTTAGCAAGTGTGTTGTAGCACATGGGACCAAAACAATTAACACTGAAGTTAAATGATGTGCTATGGCCATTGACATACCAGGGGAAATATCTATAGCCATACTTTTGAACAGAAGAACCACTGTTTTTCCAATTTTTCACAGGCCACTGTGCCTCCCTATCATCAATCTTTATAAGCACGTAAGAGCTGTAAATTAATGGACACATAATGTGTTTAAGCAGTTTACACATAAATTTATGAATATGCTAAAGTTTGTGTTTTTGTACTTAGAGCGTCATCTAGTGGGAATCTGGGATTATGGAACATCTCTTCCCTGTTTCTTCAACTCCAAGTAGACTGGTTTGTGAAAAGGAAAATATACAGCAGACGAAGCTATGCAGTGACAAAGCTTTCCTCATAATTAAATTTTAATTAAATTGTATAAAAAAATAAAAGGCAAACTAGAGTATTGGAGTAAAATTAAATTATTGTAGACTTCTGCAAAATTATTATCAGATATCAATATATCAGATACAGGTGAGCTTGCATATCTCATAACAAACCTTTACACATACAGTTTTAAAGTATTTTATTAATATTATAATATCCATAAAGGGGAAGAACTGCTTTTCCTCAAATTGAAATCAAAACTTTATTATTGAAATAATAACTCAAAAATTAGGATGTAACAAATCTATTTTTAATATATACAGGAAGAACATAATTTTGCATGAGGAAACCTTTGGAAAAATAATTTGGTGAGCATCTCCTACAAAATGATGCCTGGACACTACTTCTTGTCTGACACAGGGTCTCAGGCAGGTTGTCTTCTCCAAAGCTGACTTTGTTTTAAACCTTAAAAATAAATAGCTTCCTTAAAGGAATAAGTTCAGTTTAAATAGTTACAATACAGCAGAATTACAGAAATCAGCAGCCAGTCCAGATTTCTTCTTTTTTCAGCTGTGACATTACTTCAGACATCTTGAAGCAGAGTTCATGATATCATTAATTCATAAGGGATACAGTACTGAATTGCTGAGTCTAAATAAAAATCTCTATGGAGTGCTACTTTGTTTTTTTTTTCATGCTGAAAAGAAAATTGGAGGCCACCTGGGCCACTGACTAAACTTTAAAAGGATTAAAATACCTGCTGGAAAATTTGGAATGGATCCAAGTCTTGATGGAAGGTTTTTTTGTGTTTTTACAAACTTAAGTGGTTTTTTGAGTCATAATTATCACAGTGCTATAAAATGAAGGCAATCTTAGAGGAAGTCTTGACCAGATAGAAATGGATTGGAGTTTGTGTGTGTGAGATACCTGACCTGAAAATACATTTTTTCAAGTTTACATGTTGGCAGATCCAAGTTCTGCGTAAGCATCTTTCTTCTTTACCAGAGACCTCAAGACTTTTTAAGACAGGGGATTGACTTTTTAGTAGCAGGTCCTGTAGCAATACACAAGGGGTAATGATTTTAGACTGAAAGAAATTAGATTTATAAATTTAGACAGGATATAAGGAAGAAAATTTTTATGATGAGTGACAGAACACTGGAACAGGCTATCCAGAGAGGTGGCAGATACCCCAACCCTGGAAACATTCAAGGCCAGGTTGAACAGGGCTCAAAGCAACCTGATCTACTTGAAAATGTCCTTGCCCACACAAGTTGGACTACAGGACTTGTAAAGGTCCCTTCCAAGCCAAACCATTCTATGACCATGATTCTGTGATTTGTCACCATTTTCTTAATGGGGATAGGTGGAGAAGGTGCAGTTAAATTTGAGGCTGGACTGAAAGATCCAGGACTGCCTGTACAGCTTGGGACTGGAAAGTGATGGTTCCTCTCTCTGGAGGACCATTTTAAGGGAAGCTGTCTTCCTGTAATGAAGAAGAGGTATAGAAAAACTTCAGCAAGGGAAGAGGTAGCAAGAGAAAGAGAAACACAAAAGAAAAGGCTGATAAATAGAAAATGTCATGAACATTAATAGATAGTAGAAAAGGAAAAGGAGATTCTACAATGGGAGAAAACAGGGACTGAGAAAAGTTCAAAGAAAATACTAGCTTAACCTCAGTAACCCACTCATACTGTAAGGGCAGAGAATCTCATTTAACATTTCTTAGGTTTCAGAATTCATTGTACACTGAAAGAATACTTGATAAATTATTTAGACAGTTTCAACTGAGATTGGAAAAATCCCAGCCTGTCAGAAGCTAGGTTAAAAAAGGTTGATGCTGTATAAATAATTTACTTCTTTGGGGAGGAAAAAAACATACAAATGCTGTGTCTAGAGTAGAGAAGTGCTAAACCTGCTGAAGCTCAGTAGCCATACAGCGGGTTTAAGCCAGCACTACAAACTGAGTGCTGTCATTTAAAAGCAGAGGCTATGCCAAAGCTAAGTTATCAGAAGAAGGTCAACATTAAAGATTCTACAATTAAGTTCTTTCATACATTCATACTTTTAACACCATGAGAATAGCCCAATTTAACAAAAATTATAAAAGGCTATTTTTTCAGTGATTTCTTGTAGCAAGTAATTTAAGTAAAGCAAACTTACCATATCAGTGTTGGGTTTTTCTTAATTCATTTCATTTCTGTAAAACAGACACCCTCCAGCTTCACCATAACAATCCACTGTTCTCAGCAGATACTTCCTGTTCTAGTCAGAATTGCTTAACCTTTCAAGGGAACCAGGTCATGGGGTTTGTTTGTTTTTAAATGAAGTAATTATTACTTAATTTTTTATTATAGTATCTTTTTAAGAGAAATCACCATGGTAACAGAGGAAAGGAATATATAAATATTCTATTATAACATATATATTCTATTATATTTTATTATGGTGCTCATTTCAGTAAGCAGAGGTACAGAATATGACAGCAACAACCTTCTATTGCAGCATACCACCACAGTGTAATACTCTGAGTAAAGCCATTTCAGTAATACCAGATGTACAGTGAGCACAGAAGCTGTCCCCACTGCCAACTTAGCTTTGCTGGCTGTCACAAGTCAGCAATTCCCAGACACCATTCCATAAGGAACTTCTGTCCTCTGTTCCTCGCTGAAGTCTACAGAATCTGAGGAGGGATAATGTCCTAAATTCTGTCCTTACTTCTGACCACTACAATCCCCTCAGACAAATAAAAATCAGCCTATCACTTAATTCTGTGTATGGTCAATGCACTCCGTGTATTGAATTATACCAATAAATGGAAAATACTGTTCTGGCTGACATGTCTCAGGGTATCTCAGATTTATGGCTAGCAAAAGAAAATAAATACTATAGATCTGGAAGGTGATTTATGGATTAAAGCTCTGCAGACAGGAGTCAGCTAGAACACATTACCTCAAGACTCCTTTGTGTGTGCCCATATATAAAACTGGAATTCCACTTGTCTGCCTCCCACACAGCCCTGCCAGCTCACCAGGCTCAGCCAGAATATCTGCATGTCAAAGCTGCTGTGCAGAGTCTGCCTTGATACTTGTCAGTAGAATTATTATGTGTTCCCTGTGTGAAAGAGATGAATTTAGATGTTCAAAGTATCGCCTGTGAGAGCACACCAGAGCAGCACACCCCATAATTTGGTTGGCCTGTGGGGGAGGCTGGGGGAAGCAGAGTCTTTATGACTTTATTAATTCCTGAGAAACTTAAAAGCATATGGCCCCCAGCATGACAGCATCTACTGCAGGCATGGCCATGACCCAGCCATGGGCACCCTGTAACCAGAAATATAACACTTGCTGTCTCTCTTCAGTGCCCTCAGAATGCTTCTTTAACTAATTCATGTCACTTCCTTCTGTAATACTGATGTGAAGAAAATTCCTTTGTTTTGACCTACAAGCCTCAGTCACCTTTCAGCTCTGAGAGGCTCTAACATTTTTTTATGTCTGGGGCTTTAGCCAAGGAGAGTGGCAAATCCCTGCCCGCCTCAGCCTTTGCCCAGGGACCCCTTGGATGTTTCATAGACTTTGGGATGGATCAGAGGCAGCCATTACTATCCTGATTCCTGTCAGCTCTGAGGTCTGTGTTCAGTAAAGATACATAGTTCTCATCACAATAGGATTTGCCTGAAATACTGGCTTTAATTTGGTATCTTTTGTCCATATTAAATATTTTTCCTACAAGAGCTTTCTTAATGAAGAGATAATAAAAAAGTTGGAAGCATTCTCTTCTGCATTTACAATGGATATTTTTACACAGGAAGTGCTCAAAGCAGAGATACATGTTCCAGGTTTCCTAAAAGCACTGTGGATGAAGAAAATTATCACCCTCAGGTTTAGTAGCAGAGTATTTATATATAGGTAAAACAACAGGTTTTTAAGTCATATGGACTTTGCAGTAGGGAGTAAAGTGGGGAGCAAGAGTTTCCCTTTTAGAGCTGTCTTTCAAAATAAAGTGCCAAATCAGCTGTCTACGATGGAATTCTCCCATTTTCAAAGACTAAGCTCAGCTAGTTCAAACTTACTGCAAATTTGAGTTAATATTTTGTTTCCTGAATATTTTTTAAAAAGCAAACTTCAGAAAAAATCAAACAATTCCTTACTATTTATGCCTTTCAAATAAAGCTTTATTCTCTGCTTGTCATAGATCAAGGGGTTTATCAAGGTTTTTATGTATTTATTTACTATTTTCCCCAGACTTGTCAAATTGAGCATAACATGTGGATAAAGGCAAACAGCACTAAATAATTATAATAAAACTGAACAAAAAGAAGGGGAGAATTAATGTCCTTGTTAAATTTGATGTTATCCTTTGCTTCCAGAATTAGCTGCCTATTCTGTATTTATTTTCTTCACATATATTTACATGTGCTCCCAAAGAGAAAAAAATCACTAGTGGGTAAATATGGCATAGGATTTTAAAAAGTCTCTTAAGTGTTGTTTTTTGTTTGTTTGTTTGTTTTGGATTTTGGGGGGGGGGAGGGTTTCTTTACTTGCTCCCCTCTGCCTTTTATTAATGCTAAGGAAGCTGGAGAACAGGCTGCCTGGGGAAGGGGTTTCAAGAGTGCAGACCCCTACCCCCAAAACATCCCACTGTGCTATTGAGGCTCCTTTGTGAGAACTGAGACTCGGCCACTGATACAAGATACGTGCCACTTTGTGTTACAGTCTCTGTGGAAAAAAAAAAAAATGTAATGGCACACATCAGGTGGGAAGTGTAATTTTTGTACCGATACAATATAGTACATGTTCTTAATTGCTTGGTTCTTGGTGTAGGAGATAAGATGGAAGGAGATGGAAAGGGACTTTATGGTGAGTGTGGGTGTGTGTGTGTTTGCAGTGTGCTCTTACAGGGTGGCTCTCACAGGGAGAGTGTCAGGAAGCATCATTTTGGCTAAAGTGATGTAGCCCATCACTAACTTGGCACAGCGCTGCCCTCAGGAATCCCACTGGGCTCTGCTTCAGTGCCAGTGCCCGCAGATGCCAGGGACCGGAATGGAAACGCGGACACCACGGCTCCCACTGCGGTCATTGCGAGCATAATCGCGGGGGCCGGCCTGGGGGAGGACTATTTAAGCTGCATTTTGTTTCTGTTCTTGCATGGCTGCTTAACAATTGGCCACTCGCTCGGAGCCCGTCCCCGGCTGCCCGCCGGCCGTGTCGGCTCCGCGGGCCGCCCGGCCGGGCGCGCCCCGCTTTGCTCCGCGCCCGTCCCGCCCGGCGGTGCCGGCTCCCCGCGGTACCGCGCCCGTCCCGCCCGGCGGTGCCGGCTCCCCGCGGTACCGCGCCCGTCCCGCCCGGCGGTGCCGGCTCCCCGCGGTACCGCGCCCGTCCCGCACGGCGGTGCCGGCTCCCCGCGGTACCGCGCCCGTCCCGCACAGCGGTGCCGGCTCCCCGCGGTACCGCGCCCGTCCCGCACAGCGGTGCCGGCTCCCCGCTTTGCTCCGCGCCCGTCCCGCACGGCGGTGCCGGCTCCCCGCGGTACCGCTGCCCTGCCGGGCACCGCTCCCGCTTCCCCGCCGCTCCATTTTCATCTCAATGCCGGACCCGGGCCGAGGAGTGGGGCTCCATCTCATCCGCACCAAGGCAGTAATTGATGTCAGGCCTGAGTCTATTGAGCTCAGACGAATTTCTCCAGGTTTACACCGAAGTAACCAAGACCAGTTTGTGGCCTCACTGTAAGATAGAACATTATTACAAAGTATTTGTCCCTTTGTATTCACGAAGAGGCAAGAACACAGTGCTGTTCTCATTTCTGTTTCCATCCTACCATTACTTACTTCTAGGACAATCTCTTCTACAGAATGCTGGCAAATTACAAAAATGGCAAGGAAATACAATGGGAAACATTTACACATTATATACACACAGCTGCATAATCACTAAGAAGAAAACAAATTTCTTGGCAGAGTGGAATTAAAGAAAGACCCATAAAGTTAAAGCCAGTTCTATGAAGTCCTGTCTTTCTCCTGCCTTCACTCATTTTTTTCCTGTACTCATTTTTTTATTATTATTATTTTACTTTCTCATAGAGCAGTAAGGTCAAGATAGTGAGCCCAGCTGCTGGCTACTAGCTGAGACTGAGCCTTTGAGGTGGAGAGTGGGATCTGACACTACTGTATATTTTACTGAAGACTTTTTAAGGTACCAAGTTTTTTTAGCTAGTAAATAGAGATGATTTGTGCTTTTCAAGAATGGATGTTTTCTACACTTCCAGAGGTTCTTACAGGCTGACTGAAGTAAAATTCATATGGCACTTGAGAAGAATTGACTTCCTAAAATGCTCACCATCCCTGCAGAGGTGCTTTGGTCCAATTTTAAACAGGCATTTAGTTCCCTGTTTTTGTTCAGCTTTTAGATGCTACTCATTCTAGTGCATCTTCCTTTGCAAATCCCAGAATAAAAAGAAATGTTGCAACTGCACAAGTCAAATCTGTTTGAAGAGAATGTATTGTAAAATTATCTCTGCGTTCTTTTTATACTATGAAAGTGCTGACAGCACTTTGATGTGGAAAGGATGAGATACAGTAATCTGAGGGGCTGCTATGAAAGGAACGACATGCTTTAAGCTGGAACTGTACAGAGAAACACACAGTAATGAAAGCTTCACACAACACCTAATTTGATTCTTTCTTTGCACCACAGTGAATCTTTAAAGCACATCCACCTGCTAATGAGCAGGGAGGCTTCTGAGCAGAGGTCACCTTTCTCCCACTTTTGTAAAATTCACTCCACCCCCTTATAAAACCATCCATTATCACTTTCTCTTCCACAGCATTTTGTCTTTGGTGAGTTTGCTACCATAGAGAAATCAAATTAAGAAAGGGAAAAATTAGTTCTTGTTTTTGTAATTGAAATTACTTCTAATTTTTAAGTAGTAATTACTTCTATAGATAGGGAAATTAGTTACAAATACTCCTAAAAAAAATGAGACCTCTTCCACTCTGCCCTCTGCCCCAAACTCAGGTAATTAACAAATGCAAAGCTGGAATCCTGGAGTTTCAAGCAGGAGTAACATTGCATACATGCTTGCAGATCATTGCTGAACCAGCTGTGCCTTGGTGGGTGGGATTACCTTTGGTATTCCCAGCTCAGGCTGGGAAAGGTTGACTAAAACTAGTGAAAGCAAATTTCAAGAGCAGAATTATTTTCTGTACAGAGAAATGTCATATTCACTCATACACCTATTCAAAATTCATATTTGTCTGGCTCAAAGCTAAAAAGAGCAAACTTCCAGATTTAAGGCAAATGCTGAATTTTGAATGCTAGAAAATAAATGCCTCAGGTTATTTTTATGTTTATGAATGTTAGATAGTGAAATATTTCCTAAAGCTGAGAAATTTGTCAGATTATTAACGAGAACAAAATAAATCCACTGCATTGCAAATAATGCCCTGAATGCCCAGTGAAAAGTCATGATGATTAGCTGTACCACAACTTCCCTGTGTTGATATTAAGCACAAAACACAGAGGACTCACCCCAAAGTGTCTGCAACTATCACAAGGCACCTGGAAACAATTTATTTAATTTTCCCAGAGGATGGTTTATCCTCCCACCCCTAAAGTACATGCTGTGATGCTTACAGACTGGAAAAACTAGACACATTGTGTCAAAGCTACAAAGATCCATAAGATGGTTATTAAGAGAGTAGATCTTTATCTACATTTATTTGAGATGCCAGTATAGCCTTTAAAATATTAGTACATGGATGCATTTGACAGATAAATTACAGCACATATATTATTAAGAATTAGTTCCTAATTAGTTGTAATTCTAATAAAAGGAAGAATAATTATGTTTCTAAACTCAGCAAGGTAAAGAATGGGACACGCTCTGTGACCCAAAAGGAGTTTATAATTTCCATGTAAAAATATTTAGTGAATATGTAATGAAGCTGTGGAAGCTGGAGGATCTGGACATCTCCTATGGAGAGAATAAAGCCTCATGTCATAGAGTTAAGCTTCATTCTGCTGCTCTCCCACAACCAAGAGCACAATTTTATTATTTGGAACTTGGGAGTATATAGGAATGCCTTGATTTATTTCTTCTCTGTGTGTTTTATAGTACTTGCCTTTTTCTCATAGTCATCTTCATTCAGGCAAATCCGTGTGCGACTCAGAAATAACCACATCTGACCTGCCCAGCTGGCCGCTTGATCTGAGCATTATCCTGTTACTGCATTCCTGCCCTGGCACAGATCTTATCACAACACAAGGCTCTCACACGTTTCCCAGTCTGACAGCTCTGCATATTGTAGAGTTCAAAGTGCTGACTTCCACCTCTGAATCTCTCAAGGGCCTAGGACCTGCCTGAAAAGGGTCTGTAGAGATACATCAGAGAAAATGAGATCACTCTGCTAAAGAGAGATATTAGCAGGCTTTTTTGGGGAGACCTGCCTACTATTTAAACTTCTGTTATTGATTGAAGTCCTGAGGTGTTCCTGTGACAGGTTACTGAAAGTGATTTAAAGGAAATATTTGCTTATATGTGGGGTTTTTATTTCATTTATGAGTTTCAACTTCTGGCAAACCCATGCAATGAGATGGAGAGAAAGAGAAAAAACTACCCAAAATTCTGTTTGTAGTAGGTAGGTGTTTTTCAGGGTCAGAAAAAATAGTGATGGCTCTTGACACTTAAAAAATGTTTAAGAAAAATTATCACTTCAGGTTGTCATAAAAACCTGCCTCTCTGAGTTTTAGAGGTTATTCATGATTATTTTTGCATATATTTCGTATATTTTAGCAAAATACCTAATAGGCTTGGTGTTTGTATTTTTATGACTGCTGTAACTAAAGCTGTTCCTTGTTTATTCTCTCTTTGTTCTTGTTCACTTCATGCTATCTTTCTTCTCTGTTTATCCACACACAAACAAACAAACAGCGCTTCCTGCTGTCTCCCAGATCACTGCCAGCTGTCCTGATGTCAACTGGCAAAGGACAAAAGCAGCCCTGCCATAAAGACCTTTGCTGAGAAGTGATCTCTGCAGCCTCCTCCCTTTCTTCAGAGTGCCAGCAAAGATAGCACAGCTCTCCAAACTGGAACCATTAGAGGAATTCAGTCATTTGGTTAACTTTCTATTATTGGGCATAAAAGAAGAAAACCAAAACAAACGTTCTTTTGACCCTTCTTCAAACCAACACCTCTGGTTGCAATGCTGGGCAGAATTTTTATGTTCAGAGATTAATATACTGATGAATGGTTGACTTAATTTTCTTAAATTGTCCCTTCCTGGAAAAAAAAGCTCCTGGGGGCACTGGTTTGTTACAAAAAGAAGGGAAAAAAGCTGAGAAGATTAAGATGCCTCTGTTCTTAGAATTGAATTTCCCACAATGATACACACTGATGCTATTGAGAACAGCACATAAGTGACAGAACTACTGTTGGTAAATTTGTGTACTATGAAAACTCCTCAGAGTCAAAATTAGTCACGGTATCAAAATAAATCAAGGTAATTCATAACTGCTGCTGAGAAGCACTGTTACAATATATTAGGGAACTTACAGAAGAATTTACAGAAGTAACATTTCATTAAATCTATAGGTAGGAGGTGGGGAAAAAGTCCATATTGTTGATAAGATCTCACACACTGGAAAACAAAAAAAGCTATTGGATTAGGTAGGAAAAAAAATAAGAAAACATTTTAATTCCTAGAGAATCTGTGTCTAAAGGAAGAAATTCTGAAAATAATTAATAAAACAATATCTTTCATAATAATTCTCATACATGCAACTTACCTATGGTCCATTGCTTGGAAAAAACCACAACAAAATCCCAAACCCTCTAATCCTTATTAAAATATACTGGCAGGAACACATACACACTCAAAGAAAGCATTAATATCCAAAATACCAGATTACTTTCAAATATTAACATTGTATTGAATGTGATTTCTTAATTTGCTTCTATAGGGTAAAGCCAGTTTAAAGCTAAATCATCCAAATAACAGTTAGGGAACATCTTTTGTAAGTTTGTGTCACTTGGTGCTTTGGTGCTTCTTGACCTGTGGTCTTTTTTAGGACTACTGAGTCATAAATATACTGGATCAGGCGGGTATTTATGCTTCTTTTCAGCTCAGTGATTGAGGCTGCCTGTCCTTGCTTTAACCTACTTTCCCTCCTAAAGTCATTTTGCCTCATAAGCCCCATGGAGATTTGAGAGGCAAAGCCAGTTTATTCCTATAGTGGTCCCACTTTGTTCAGAGATATTGCCAAAGGCTCATTTGGAAACCTTCTCACAGGAAATAGGAACATTTGGTACTTTGCAAAAACCGTAAGGACTCAACTCAAAATAGAAAGGTAGAGTAAGCAACCGTAAGAGGAATGTACTGCTTCTCTTCAAATATAACATCTGAGGAAGCCCATTAAAAACAATGAAAAGTAATTAATGCTCATCACATATTCACACATGGAGTCATTCTAAGCATTAACTATTGGCTAACTGTTTGACAGTTATTATTTATAATAGAATATATTCTATTTCTGATGTGGAGTTTGCCACACATTCTGTAGCAGAGTTAAAGAAAAATATTAATTTTGTGTGTATTTTTCATGTTGCATTTTATGTCTTAAAATGTTGAAGTCTTTCACCATGATGAAAAAGGATGGGGCAGTCAAAAATACATATTAAAAAAAAAAACTTCAATTTTTTTAAATTTGTAAAAAATCCAAGTATATTTTGCTATTCTGGGATATAACTCCTGTGCAGCAAGACACAGAGGTGACAGATGGAGGGTGCCACCTGTATCTAGGCAGGGTTTTTATGAGCACTCTTCAAGATCACTTTGTACTTTCATAAGGGAACTCTGTGATTGTTTTATGTGATCACCCCCCTCCCCAGTGAAGATGAAGATAAAATCTTTCTGTCCAGAAGGACTTCTGAGAAGAAGACCATTTTTTGACACTGCTCAGCTGCACTCATGGTGTCCCCAGAATTTTTGTGAAGTAAATACTTCACAACAATTAGGACAACAAAGACAGATAACCATTCCAGCAAAGGGACGGCTGAATTTCCTACCCTGGGTAGCTGAGAGAAACTATGCATGGCATGGTGCTGCAGGGAGGAAACAGTGCTTAGAATTAGAATTTACCCTTAAATAAATAAATAAAAAAATTCAAAAGTCATTTCCTTGAGTGCAGTGAGTCTTCAGATCATCCATCATACAGTCTTTCTATTTAGACCATACAGCAAATTTGTTCTAGTATTTCTATGAATAGTTTGTTTATTTCTTTATTTATATATTACTAATAGCACAATCAATTTGGTTTTACTCCATTAGCTGTGCCTTGGCGTTTGCATATCTTCTGATCTGCAGACCATAATGATAACTAAATCATCAAATAACAATAATCTTGCTCCTCAAGTTGCAGTGCCCCAGCCCTTTGGAGAAATACAGCCATATGCCATAGGAAAAACCGTGCCCGTTTTTAGCACAAGCACCACCAAGACACAAATCACAACACAGGCAGAGTTAATTAAGTCAGGCACCTACTGTTTGCCTATAGTTTGAAATAGCTATTAATTTGAAAGTCTACTGTAGTGCTGAAATGAGATAATTAACTAATGCATTGTGTGACATGATGAACACATTCCTAAAGGGGCTTGTTACAGTGACTTTTTTGGGATAAGACAGTAAAATTTTAGGTAATATAACACAGCAGTTTGAAGGGGAAAAAATGCTTACAGATCTTTCTTAGACAAAGTGAGAAAAAGGTCAGGAGCTCTTACCACTGATTATACTGATTATATATCAGTGTGCAGAACTACACAGCTGTTAAAACTACCAAAGGATCATCAACACTTTGGCACCTATTTTTGTTAGTTTGAACAAGTAATTTTGGCAATTACTGTGAATTTTTTTAATTATTATTTGTAGTATATATATACACAAGAAGTCTGTATTTTGTTTAAAATCATATTGAATTACATACATGGTGTCACTATCACTCCAAAGGAATTTCTTTTATCTATTTAGTGCACCTATCTTATTGACTGAAGTACCTTCTTTTCTCGATTGACCTGCTAACTCTTCCATTTCACACTACTAGAAGACTCTTTGATCCAGGAAAAAAAAAAAATGAGACATTCTGAGTAGGCTAAAGAACAATTCTGATGATATTAAATAGGATTGAAAGGATTAAAATGAGAGACAGGACACAGAGTGCAAGCTCTGCCAGGATTTAGACCAGCTACATTCACAGATGAGGTAAGATCCTAGGATCACTTTCACCTTGAACACAAGTTGATCTCATATTGTGAAGAGCCTCTATTTAATAGAATTAAAATATATCACTTCCAAGAAAATAATAGTGGCATCAGGTTTTATACAATACCAAACAGTTACTGCAATACTAGTTGGCTGTTACAGAGGAATGAGGTATTTTACTACAAGTATGCTTCAGTTTATAACTAGTTACTTTTCTTGTTACTAGACTCTCTTGTTTTTATTGTTTCAAGTATGTTACTGTTCTGTATATAGAAAAGCTCCCTGTGAAATACTTCATGAGGTCTTTCCATTGTTGTTACTCTGTTACAATGCTGAAAAAAATGTTTTCCACCAACCTTCTGCATTTATGAATCTATTGTAATTAATTCACATAGCTGGATATGCTGCAAGAGCCAGGAAATCCAAAGGCTGCTTAATGTTCTGCCAACATCTAGATATTCTGTCATGACATCAGGACCATAAGAATTATCCAGAAACCAAACAAATCCAGAATAATTAATGTTCATGCTGGTTTTGTCCTTTCCATGCATTATGGCGTATCATCTACCCACCATGTGTTGGTGCCTTAATCTCACCTGAGATTCACTGGGAGCAGCCAACAGCTCTGGTCAGAGATCACCTTTCCCTCTGCATTGTTGAAGAGATGAAAGATGAGCATGACATCCAAATGTCAGTTCAGCAGTGAGAAGCAGCTATACTAACTTGTCCTTTATTTGAAGGCATGAGTGGCTGCTTCTGCTCAATGACATCAGTGTAAAAATGCAGGAGGAAGATGACAGAAGGGACAGGACGCTGCATTTTTTTTTCCTTTTACCTACTGTATCATGCATTATTGTGACACAATCACCAGGTTAGTTCAGGAAGGAAAAGTGCATTCATTAGCCTGTCCTCTGGTTTCTAGGCACAAACACACCTTCTAGCACTCAGCATCATGACCCCACCATGGGTTCTACTGTCCTAGCTCTGCAGAACAGCAGAGATATTTTTTTCCTTAAAGGTCAGGAGATATAAAAATACTTCACAGAGGATAAAAAAACCAGCACAAAGGAGTAAAAACAAAATTGAAAGGGGTTTAGTTACTAAAAAAGGATTTTAGTTGCTAAATAATCTAAAGCTGCCAAATGATGACATAGCTCAATTCATGGTGTAGCCCTGAAATTTTAGGCAGATATTCAGGGTGCTGGCTGTAGAATGATGCCTTGGTTTGATGAAGTCTTGAAACTGTGGAAAAGAACCAACATTCTTCTGCAGTGTGTAAGGACAAAGTGAAACTAAGGACATGAAAACACCAGTTCACAGCCCAGAGTGACCTGTGTCTGCAGCACTATGTCTGGCTCCACTCCATACCACTTTGTAGGAAAGGCTTCAAACAAACAAACATTAATTATATTAACAAGCAAAAACTCATTGCAAAAAATGTACCTTTATTTTTTTTTTTTTTTTTTTTTTTTGCCAATCTGCATTCACTATGCTTTCCTTTTCTGAATAATTGCTTCCCCTGTATATTAATTTAAGGTTAGACTGGACAAGAATTGTTTTCAGTCCCAGAAGCTGGTTGGAGAAGAGCATTGCCACAAAACTGAAAGAAGGCAGATTATAGGATACAGACCAGGAAGTGCTTTAAACAGTAGCTGAGTGGATTTTTTTATTACTGTGAGAAGCAGCTGAAAGACTGTCATTAAAAATAATAGCAAACATATGTGATGTGTTCTCACACAGAGGAAACTGTGTGGAAGTTCCACATATGATCATCCTGCCACTGAGCTCAGAGGGATAGCTTCACTTTGATGAGGTTTCAAAACACATTGCAGGAGTCTGCTGGTGTTTTCTTGGGAAAAACAAATTTTGTGATGGAATGTGATGAGTGTCACACATTTGAGGTATCAAAAAGAGATATTTCTTAGTATTGTAAACCCATGATCTTCCAGCAGTTATTAAACTGTAATGGTGAGGGGACTGCAGAGCACGGATATTGGATCCCTCTGAAACAATGGTGTTTATGTGATGTAAGAGCTTTCTTCTTTCTCTCCTATATGTTGTTTCTTAACACTCTGCATTGGAAATAACTCCTGCCACACAAAAAGTAGCAGTAGAGTAGGGATTGCATGTCCCTGATCCACTCTGCTACTGAACAAGTTCAGCTGTGTTGTCTCCAGCCTCCTTTGCTGACTCACCTCACTTATGTGACCTTAAACTGAAACCACAGAGGATGAGATTTCTCATCTCAGCTGATGTGTGGAATAATATCCTGCAGCTGGCACATTGCAACAGCTATCTGGAAACAATTTTTGAGCCTTGCACAAGATTATAATTCTACAGCATGCTAAAGGTCACACTGATTAACTTGGATGGGAATTAGCTGTGTATAAATTCCTTACTCCTAATAAAGCAGGCAGGAAACCAATGTCCAATCCATCATTTTGAAATTAATTAATAAAGCAATACTAACTGCAAAGACTCAGTTACCAGAATAAGCTATTGGAGCAGCTATCACTGTTTTTCCAGAAGCATTAGGTACTTGTATGAATTGGGTGTTATTGTATTTCAAAGCCTGATCATCATGCTTACTTAAGGTGAAGAATTCTTTGTTGATTATTGCTGTTCTAAATACACATAAAGCCACTCAACAGGAGTTAATTCTTGTGTGGTTTTGTCTTTGGATTTTTTTTTCCAGACTCCAAAATCATGCTCCATTCGAACTGTAATGTACTTCAGACTGAGATAGAGATGAGAGAACCTCACCATCTCTTACACCCACAGAGTAGCTGCACAGCTGCAGGGTGATCAGGATTGCTTCAGTTGGATTACTTCACTTGAGTGCCTTCCAGGCAAGTAAGGAGTCCCACATGATGAGAAAGAAGTTGTGGAAGACACACCAAGCAAGAGAATGTACCTGCATCCCTCTTACTCTCTAGAAGCTGGAACCCACAGTCACGTCTCTACTTCAGACTCTGTACATTTAGGATCTTGAGTGCAGCAGATTCCAAAAGGCTGATCAGGGGTACTCAACCTGCACTGCATTCTACCCCCTTAAAGCACTTGGGAAGTGCAAGCTTTGTCTTTTCACTCTCACAGAACTAAAACTTGCATCTCTTAAAGCATTTTGCCAAACCACAAGACTAGACCCACTGTAAAATTTAAGAATTCTCTCTTTAACCTGGTGAGGAATAAAATCTAACTGTGACCTATGGCAGAAAAAGGACTGTAAGATGGCAGGGAAGAAATGAGCAGAAGGGAGCTTCACTGCATAATCCAATAGTAAAAGCATTAACTTATGAAAGGAGAAAAGGGAAACCTCACTTCACTGCTGCTATTCAGCACTTAATGCCCTTTCTCTTGTTCAGTGAATCCCATTGCCCCAGCCCCTTGTCTGCTTTCCACATCCAAGAAGAGAACTGAAGAATTGAAGTCACCCCAGTTATTCAGCCCCTCTTAAATCACAAACATGTTTTTCAGAGGTTATCAGTAGTCTCCTGGTGGAGGCACCTCAAAAAAGACCTTTACATTTCCCATCTCTGTCCTCAGGCTCCCTCTGAGGCAGAGCTCAGCTGTCTATGCTCTCTCTTTCTCAGGGCATTTGGAGGGGCAGGCTGAGGGATGGTACTTGTGGCACCAGCCACAGGATGTCCCCCTCAGGAGATGCTGCTGCCACACTGGCACCATATGCCTTTTCATTTCGTGACACCTGTTTACACAGCGTGAGGCAGGAAAAAGATTACTTGCACAACAGAATGGGAAATCATGGAGTGGGTTCAGGGAATAGCGTGTGAAAGCATTTAACAATTCACATTGTGAGAATGTGTAGAACTGTCCAAATAAATGCTGTTTCCAGTCTCCTGTGTAAGAGCCACATTTGCAAATCATTAAGCCAAATAAAGCAAATCCTGTAGCTAAAAGTTATAAGCAGAAAAAAAATTTCACTTTTTCTGATTGTTGTTTCTTAACATTTCCATGTTGGCAAGGTGTGTTTTGCTGCCTTGACTATTCTGCTTAGTATTACAACATAAATGAGAAAGTTGACTTTTATGAATGTGTAACTTAAAATAACTATTCTCTCCTGAGCACAGAATATTTGTCTCTGTGACAATATACAATGTTACAATGGCATTGATGGCCTTTGGAAAAGTTGGAGAATAGGTTTGCTCCCATTTTGTGAATGCTTCAAATTCTGGGGAACGTGGACTGGTAGATTAGTTTAAACCAAAGTGGTTCTGAGTTAAAGTGCTGCATAGCACAATCTCAGTCATGGCCTGATGCTCCTTTTCTCTTACTCTTCTGAGATCTTCTGAGTGACAGAAGAGCGAGATAATTTAAATCTTGGGGATTAAGTCTTCAATTGCTGCACCACATTGACCAGATCTGTCCAATCATGCATATCCTCTCCTTACTATGCTGTGATTTTTTGGTTTTTTTTGGACAGTGAGCATTTGAGTCTGTACTAACTGTTACAATGAAAATAGCGCTACAGGCGTATTACATGATGTGACAAAACATTAAGAACTCTAATGCTCAGTATAGAATAGATAAGTTGACTTAACAACCTCCAAAAAGAAAGAAATGTAGCATTTTCCAGCTCTGAGAAAGCTCCATGTTCATCGCCTGGAGAAGCAGCGGGTCCCACAGGTGCGGCGGCGCCCTGGCCCGGAGGAGCTCATTGCATTTCACAGCATGGAAACGAACCACAAGCACTTCAAGACCTTATGTAGCACTGTCCTTTGTTTTCATCCCGTTTCTATGCATTTAATTACTCTCCCAAATCCAAACACATTTGTGCCTACAATAAGCCAGAGGCTCTCTGTTAGCCTGGATCCGTGGCGCCGAATCCCTTCAAACTTTCAGAGGCCAAACAGACCCTGCAGCATACAGGTGTTCCAACACGGCAGCGCTCGGCACTGCAGTGCGTGCAGGGCTTTTCCCCCAGGATGCCCAGCCCAGCAGTTTTTGTCTGGCACGCAGGGCGAGCGCGCTCCTTTCCGACTGAGGCGGCCCCGCCCTCCGGCCGCCATGTTGGGGTGGGGCCGGCCGCGCGCTCCTCGCGCTGCCGGAAGTGACGTGTCCGGGCCGCGCGCGGCGGCGGCGGCGGGAGGTGCGGGCCGGGCCGGGTTCAGGAACGGGGCCGGGGCCGGGGCTCGGCGGGCCGTCCCTTCCCGCCATCCCCGTGGGGTCCGGGGGAGCTCCGGGTCGGGGTTCGCGGCCTCCCCCGCCGCGAGCGGACGGGCCCGGGCCGGGAGCCGGGCTCGGGGTCGGTGGGCCGGGCCCCGGCAGCCCCGGCCGCGGCCTGTCCGCTCGCTCGCTCGGGGCCGGCTGCGGCGGTGCAGCCGCTGTGCCGCCGCAGCGTATCGGAATAGACCCGGGGGAGCCTTTGGGTTTAAGGACTTGTGTAAGCATAGCCTTAAAGGACAAAATAAAGGTGCGTGTTCTGGCACCTTGTGCAGTCGAAAGCTTTTGATTTTCTTCCGTGTGTTACAGGTGAAATGGTTTTCATATGCTGAACTCCAGCTTGGATTGCCTCGTTGCTGCACGTTGAGAACTTCGTAAAAAGCAGGAAGTCAAGATGAAGAGCAGGGTGACACAAGTAAATGTAAGTGTTCTTAAAACTAAATTGTGAGATTTTATACTCCCATGTCACTGGTAATTAGGTTTGTAGTTGATATTATGTTAAATAAAACTTCCTGAGTGCAAAGCAAGTAATATCTGTAACAGACAGCAGTTGTTTGCAAGATAAATGCTACTAGGAGTCAGTAAATTACTGACTAGTAATTTACTAGCTGCTGTTGTCCTTGCAATTAAAGTCCTGAATATTATTAGTGTAAAATGTTGCAATAATTGGTCAAAACTGACTGAATGCTGATGGCTCAACAGTAAGTGTAAGCATGTAGAGGAGTGGAGAAGGATTTTGAGAAATTTAACAACAATCTTAAAAGATATTGAAACAATAAGTTGCAGTTAATTTGACAACTGTATGTCATACTATGCACGTTAAAACTTTTCCTTTTAATAGCTATGTGTCCCACTTCTGAGTGGATGGGGTTGATTTTTTTGGGAATGCAAGAAGAAAAAGTTTAGAAATGCTGTTTGCAATGGATGCCAGTTTTGAGACATGTTAACAGAGCAATATTGTTGTGATGCCCTGACTCAGATCTGTGGTATTACTCTCCCTGTTTGCCCAGAGTTGGAACCTGCATAGGCTTCTTCACTCTTTTAGACCATCTTTTCTGACTTGAGTGACTTCTAGTAGGGATGCTTGAGGGGTAGTTTAATACCTTCTCCTGTTCTCCCCACCTGGTAGCGCTCTCTCATCTGTCAAAACAAGCCAGTTAGCAAAAGCACACTGTTTGGACAGTTTCACTTAATCACTTTGATGAAAATGGATAAGGAAGAGGGCTAACTTGTGGCAGAAAACCTGGTCACAAAGAGCTGAGGGTGACAATTTCTTCAGCAAGCATAGCTTCTTTTGCAAGGAGATGTGATAAATGGCAAATACAGAAACAGCCATAACATTGTTTTATTTCTGTGAACATTTGTCTCTTTGGTTCTGCTTGGGCAGAGACACATGATAAAGAATCCATTGGAATGGATCAGCCTTAAAAAGACCCACTGCCTTCTTCCCATCTGCTAGATAGGATTTAAATACAGTAACTATTTTGTGGTATTCAAAGATTTTTATTACCGCTTTCTTGGAAGCTTAGGATTCAGACTGGCATATATTACTATGCTGGGAAAAGGAAACAAGGACTCTTGTTACCCTTGAATGAATTCAGTGATCTGCTGTGTGCTGTAATGACCATTCAAAGGGGTAAAAAACCTTGGTGAATGTGTGAATTTTTTGTACTGTGTCCACTGTTGAAGATAATGTGGCTCTAAAATGACACAGGTGGACATAACTTCTATAGGGATGCATGCTGCCAGTGGATAGTGCAAAGCCCTTGTTTTGTGTCATGGCCTTTATGCAGGCAACAGAACTCTGGGTGTAATTTTAACAATTTGAACTGCCCTCTTGGAAGGGCAATATTCCAGGATATGTTATAGTGGCCTCAAAAAAACAATTATTTTTTTTGCATATATACACACCCTCCCAGTTAAGTTTTTGGAGATAGCAGTTGCTCTGCTTTTTATGGAAGAGGTGTCATGTTCTGGTCACCCAGAGTTTTAATTGGTTCTTTGGTGGGGAGGAGGCTGCTTCAACAAACGAGCTGAGTGTTCCTACAGGGAGTTCCATCAAGGTGCATAAGGAAATGCTTTTGTTGAGTTACTGCATCATGTGAGGTGTTCCCTGTTTCACAGATAATGACTCTGTGACATTGTGAGATTGTGGTTCTGAAAAATCATAAATAATATTTTAAAGAAAGAGGTGACCCTTCCAATGAAAGTACTCAGGTTACAAATGCTGCTGTTTACAAATGTTTAGAAACATGTTAATGAATATCTTTCTGTTTGCTGTAGATGCTGTCACTTTCTGATTTTTGTACTGATTTTCTACTCCATACTTCATGTCATGGTTCAGCCCATGGAATTTGGTGTGAGCTGTTTAAGTGTGTATCACTTACACAATTCTGCAAATCTGCCAAGTAGATCAGTGCAGCTCAGATGTTTGTAATGTATGAAACTAAGAATGACTCTTGAGGAAATAAATTGTGATTAGTAAAAAGGGGGAATGTAAGGAAAAATTACTCAATAAAGGGAATTTTTAGGAGAGAGGAAAGACAGTCTTTAAACAAGAAATGGTGGAATTCTGTTCATGGTATTGCGTGTAATACAACAAATGAAAATGGCATCTGAAAAAACGAAGCAGGAAAGGCAGACCAGTGGTCCATCTACTCTAGTCTCCAGCAGTAGTTAACAGCAGATGCCTTAAAGAGTTTAGGAATAGGGATATATAAAAGTACTTGCCGACATACTCTCACACTCTACCTGTTTGCAGCTTCCTCAGCCAGATAAAGTCTTTTAGTAACCCTTGTGGATTTTTCTTTGGTGTTTATTCCATGCCTTGAACCTGTGGAAGCATTTGGCATGTGCAGCATCCTGTAGCAGGGTGTCTAGCTGCTTAACTGCTTGTTCCTAGAGAAGCAGGAACCTCTCCTGACTGCCGTCAGCTTTATTTGATGGCCCTTCTTGTAAAAGAGTGGGAACTGAGGCATGGTATGCTTTGATCTAAGGAGAGGTGCTCACAGTCATGTTGTGGCTTGATTTTTTTTCTTTCTCTTTCCTTAAAGCATGGTTCCAGTCATGACAGGAAGGAAAACTACAGTTCCCGACATGAAAGTTCATCTCCAGAGGACAGGTAGAATGACTGATTTTTGTATCCTTCAATTCTGTATATATACCTCACATAGTGAGTTAGAGAAGTTAAAAAAATTATCAGGTTATGTTTCTTTTTATATATTACCATAACTAAGTGTTAAAAACCAAGTGTAGCAAGTTTGTTTAATTACATACTTGAGTGTCACTATAACAGTAATTAAATGGATGTGTTACTGAAAGTTAGTGTTTAGCTAAATTATGAGACTTGAAAGTGGAAATTACATGCTAGCTTTTTGCTTGAAGTCACATATTGCTGATACCATAGTTACCATTTTTGGGCAAGATGGCTTCATGCTGTACAGGCAAAAGTAAGTAGAAACAAAGGAATATGTGCGTTCCGAGGAATGCAAGCTGCTGAATTTACCATTGATTTTTGATGTTATTACTGTTAAACATTTAATTTCAGATTTTAGGAGCTTTCTTTTACAGTTCTTTTTTTGATTTTTGGTAATATTTTCCTGATGGCAAATTATTGTTAAAGTAGACCCTTTTATTGGAGTATATTTTGAAACTCACATTGCAGAATTGGAACTTCTGCATAGTTACGTTATATTGCAGGTAAATATTACACCATTGGTTTTCTCAGCCTCTTACTGAAAGGTTTTTGTGTCTTGTGTTGCAAGAAGGGACATGGAGCGTGATAGGTCTCGGTCTCCATCTCCCAGGAAGAGGAGATACTCTGATGACAGCAGATATGATGAGGAATATTCAAGACGGGAATACTATGATGACAGAACTTCAGATGGAAGGTCTGGAGCCCTTTCTTAATCAGTAATGAAATACTTATTTTTAAATAATAAAATATGTAAGCTTTTCACAAACACTTGGGTGTTTATTTTCCCTTTAGAAGGATGGAAAGGGGGAGAGACAGACACTATGAGAGATGGGAAGACAGAGAATATGATCGAAGGAAGCAGAGAAGATACTCATCACCTGACCGCAGGAGTCCAGAGAGGTCGACAGGCCAGAGCTCACTTACTCATGACGAGACCACCTCAAAGAAGAAGAAAGAAGAGGTGGATCCAATCCTCACTCGCACAGGTGGTGCATATATTCCACCTGCCAAGCTCAGGATGATGCAAGAGCAAATCACTGATAAAAATAGGTGAGTTCAAAGTTACATAGTAGTTTTTTTGCTACAAGCAAAATGGTTAAGGTGTTTAGAGAGAGTGTTGTGATCATTGTTTTGGAAGTATGTTTTTATGAGAAGAGAGATAAGAGAATCAGATTAAACTACCTGCTTCTGCTGTAAAGTGGAAATTATAAAGGAAAGCAGGATACTGAATGTACCTAGGATTTTTTTGGAATGTCTTACAAAACAACATACTGGGTTATACCATATCTGCAGAGAATTACACTTTGGTTTCTCATGTTGGTTTACTGATTTTCTAATGGTTGAATGTATAATTGTGAACAAGTCTTCACATTTATGCAGAGAATATTTTTAATTTATTTTACTGATTAAATAAAAATGTGAATGCATGCTATATATGTATAAATTTGCTCAGTGCAACTTCAAATTTTTACATTATTAATTTGTGATACTCTGTAATAGCTTGGCATACCAGAGGATGAGTTGGGAAGCCTTGAAGAAGTCAATCAATGGTCTTGTCAATAAAGTGAACGTTTCTAATATAGAAAACATCATTCATGAGCTCCTTCAGGAGAATATTGTTCGGGGAAGGTAAGCCTTAGTATTTTAAAATAATTCTTTTGCTCTTCTGGACCATGTACACTTCCTGTGTACACTTCTGTGTGTGTTATTAGTAGTGTATGGGTGTTAGTCAGATTTTAGTATTAACCTTGGGCCATATTGTCCTATCCAGAATAATCCCTTACCTGGGAAAGGTATTGTATGCTTGGTGGAATAAGAGTACAACAGACGGTGTATATTTCCTTTTCTTAAGGTTTTCCCAATGCATTTTACTTGAATGACTTGTAATTTACAGTTGTCACCATCTATATATTTTTGTAGCGCTTTGTTACTTTTTTCTGGGACAAATAATATTTTTAGCCACTATTTAGCAAAACAAGTTTTACTACAGTTATGTGTTGGTGTTGTTTATCAATGTAATGTAAAGACCATTATGCTGTTGTAGCTTGATAGATCCAAAAATAATTTTGTTACATTTCAAACAGATAGTGAAACTTTTCATGTGTGTTATATAGATTTGATGGGAAGATCAGAGTCAGGCAACTAGCATAAAAATAAGATAATTAAGTAACATCTGGACAGTGGGCAAATACCTGAATGTGATTTCTGTTAAAAGTAATAATGAAGTTTCATGCTTTTGTAGGGCTGCTTTTTACTTGCCTGTATTTCTTGTCCCCAAAATTTAATTTTCATACTAGCAACGTTATTTTAGTTTAAAAATTACTTTATTGACTATTTTTAGAATGCACTTGTCTGTGGAAGTTTCTGTGCAGTTTATAAATGTCAAAATAATATATATGGAAAATGGTACCATTTCCTTCCATAGTTCTGTACTCGAATTTGCACAAAGGGCATTTAAAAGTAATGCCATGGACTTTTACCTGGCTGTCAGGTCCTTTCCTGAGGTTTTAATTAGATGGTAAATAAGAATAAAACAGACCACTTTCAGTACAAGCAAGAAGTAACTAATTTCAAAATGGAAATATTCTATTTTTATGCACTAGCGTGAAATGAGTTCTATTTCACCAGTCAATGCCAAAGTAAGTAGGAATAAGGTCCCTATGCACTTTGTATTTATTACTCTGTAGGAGTAGAACACGGAAGGTAGATTTGGATATCAGTGTCCTCGCTTACATGTAGTTGAGTAATACAGCAAAAGTCAAATTCAGTGTGCTTTAAGCATTACAAAAAGCAAAACTGAGAGGAAAGGAAGCAAGTCGCATATTCTTTTAAGACTTTCTTGATAATAAGTGTAAAATAGATTATTTGAATAATAGAAGAACTATTATCTCATTAGTCCTTTCTCTACATTTGTTTAGGCTCTAAGTAGTAGTTCAGATTAAAAAAGGGATAATTGAAGGATACAAGATGGTTTTTTGCATTGCTTAGCATTTTTGAGTGTATCTCTAATATGAACAATATTTAGTGAAAATTAGGTAACAGTTTAAGAACTTTTCAGTTCAGACAGATTTGTGCAACACATTTTGCAAAATTCCATTTGTGGCATGATAAACCATGGTTTGAAAAAGATAGCTGATTTCTTCCAGCTATTTCAACTGCACAACACTATTTCATGTGGTAAGTACTAACTAAAAACATTACATGCTTTATTACCAGGAAGATCTTTAAAACTTACTTGTTTTTCCAGGGGATTGCTGTCTAGATCCATTTTGCAAGCTCAGAGTGCCTCTCCGATTTTCACTCATGTTTATGCAGCTCTTGTGGCAATTATCAATTCGAAGTTTCCAAATATTGGTGAATTGATCCTCAAGAGGCTGATACTGAATTTTCGTAAAGGGTATCGCAGAAATGACAAGGTATGTAAGATGTAAAGGAGCAACGTGCTGAAATGTGGAATTCTGTAGTGTAACTGTGTCAAGTGTGTACAAAGGAGCACAGCCAAGACATGGGTCAGCACCAGTTTATGGGACATATAGTAGTATAAGAGTATTGTGAAAGTTTGGCAACCTTTTCTGGATTGATACTGTGATAGTTTGGGTTTTTTTGATTTGGGCAGGGGTGTTTCATTCTAATTTTTTATTTTTTGCGTGTACAGTCCTAATTGAGAACAACTACCAGTATCCTTAAATAGTTTCTTGACTCAATTTGTTTGTGAGATGCATTAGTCTGTAGTATGTCTGGGTGAGGAGTGTCTTCTTCCATATGTTAAAGTTTCCTGGTTTATTTCTTTTGCAGCAACTCTGTCTAACATCTTCAAAATTCGTTGCACATTTGATGAATCAGAATGTGGTATGTTTCTTTGTTTCTACTCAATCCAAACCCTATATGGCTAATTTTTATTTTAAGAAAGCAATACCCTAAGTTAAGGTTCTTTGTTCTGAAAGTTGCTGAAGGCCTGAGTGTGGTTCCAGCTTTAAGAGCTCTTTATAAAAGATACTGGTAATTGCTTATGCAGTTATCACCATTTATCACTGCACTTATGCTCCAGAGCTTCCCAAGATTTCATGTGTGTGTTTGGGCTTGTTTTCAGGCATGTCTGGATGCAAAGCAAGAATCATTTGAGACTCTGTCCCACAGATCTTAAAGAGTTTTCTTGCAACATGTGTGTTAGCAGAAGTGGACTCAGTTGCATCTAAATCAAATTTATATCCAGCTCTGTTCCACTTGATTATGTGTCAGAAATCAGGATGCTCTAATTTAAACAACATCAGGAATGTTTTGGGAATGTTCAGCATTTTGGTAAAGAGGAACTTAATCTGAGATGAGTGATTTGCTTATATGACTGATCCTGGAAGATCTTATTTAATTATAGATACAATGCACTTAAAACTGGATTCTGTCATGCAAGTGCTGGTTTGTTTGCTTTTTGGAAATGCATTCTGTTAATTTTTTAATGGCAAAATATTTCTCACTGCTAGCTTGTTCACTTAATAGAACAGTCATATTCACTAGAAAATTGGTGTAAATACTGATGGTAAAACTGGATTTGAAATTTTGACTTTCTCTTAATCAGCTTTGCCCTACTACTGCTGCCTTGTGTGTGTAATTAAACTGCTGTGTCGTGACATCCTCAAAGGCTGGACAGGTCAGTCCAGTAATGACTGTGGTGATAGAGTAACACTGTGCATTCTAATTCTTTGCTGATACTCTTTCTACAGGCTCATGAGGTTTTATGTTTGGAAATGCTCACTTTGTTACTTGAAAGGCCTACTGATGACAGTATTGAAGTAGCAATTGGATTTATTAAAGAGAGTGGGCTCAAATTAACAGAAGTTTCTCCTAGAGGTATTAATGGTAAGTACAGTTAGCCAAAACCTATCTTGGCATTGGTATTGGTACATACCTTTCATGTTTACATTTCTCTCTTTTCCAAAGCAATCTTTGATCGCCTTCGACACATTCTGCATGAATCTAAAATCGATATGCGTGTTCAGTACATGATAGAAGTCATGTTTGCTGTACGGAAGGATGGCTTCAAGGATCATCCAATCATTCCAGAGGGATTAGATCTAGTGGAAGAGGAGGATCAGTTTACTCATATGTTGCCATTGGAAGATGACTACAACCCAGAGGATGTTCTTAGTAAGTTAGAAATGAAAGATAATTTCGTAACTGCATTCCCCAAGAAAATAAATTCAAGATGAAATAGCTATCTTCAATTTGTGTTTTAAATAAAGATTCTCTTTTATTCTAAAGATGTTTTCAAGATGGATCCGAACTTTATGGAAAATGAAGAGAAATACAAAATGCTGAAGAAAGGTAGGGATATTTGTGTGTATACACATCCATTACCTATGGCATTTACTTATGCAGCTGTTCCTGCCAACATTTATTTAACAGCGGGTGATATTTCTGTTCTGTAAAACTTATTCAGTTCACAGACCTTTCCTTTGTGTTCGTGCTGCTCATTGTTATTTCTCCATCTGTATTTCCATTCAGTTATGATATATCTGCTTTTTGGCCTCTTCCACATTTTGTACCTGAAACATCCTTTCACTCCTCAGGAGTGGGATCAAGGGGTTTTTTGTAATGAAGGTACTGTTGTTCTGTGTTTTATTAATCTGAGATACTGCTCTTTCAGAAATTCTTGATGAAGGTGACACTGAATCTGAAGGAAATCAAGAAGCTGGAAGTAGTGAAGAAGATGAAGAAGATGATGAAGAGGAGGATGAAGATGGTAAGTACATGACTGGCACCTTACAATGTAGATAAACAGGAAAGAAAAGCTTAACTTCTTAGATGTTTTGCAAAACTGAGATGCTCAAATGTTAAGCAATGTTTTCCTCCCCAGTTATTCTCAGATCTAAGTGTTTACTAGCAAACAGTATGAAAGTCTGAAAGGAAGCATTCAGTACAAGCAGAAAAGGAAAAGCAATTTTCCCACATTATTCATGACAGTATCAGTTTCCTTTGAGAAAAGTGTTGCACACCTAAGATTTCTAAAAGAGCAGAATGAAAACTCTTGCTTAAACTTTTCCATGCTCAATCATATTTTTAAGTCACTTTCAAAATTAGGATGGATTTTCTTACAACTGTATCTACATCCTCCATATCTCACTTCAGCAGAGACAATACTTACTACTCATTTTTCAAGAATGTATTCAATTCCCGGGAAAAAACATTGATGAATAAGCATAATCAAAGTTTTTGTGCAGACTGCATGAGTAATGGAAAAGCCAGTCAAGTATTGTTCCTGTAGAAGACCAGGAATGGATTTCCTTACTAGTTTGGTAGAAAAAGAGCAGAGCTCCCAGACTCATGAAAAGTATGAACATTCACATAATTCCTCATTTTCTATGCTTTTACCAACCTTTAAAAGACTGAAGGAATAGTGAGTATTTTACAAATCAAAGTGATTTGGTTCAGAATGGATTTTTCTCTGCTTGCTGAATGCTGTAATGTAGATTCTGTAACTAACAGGAGCTAAGAATTACCTGCAAAAAGAGATGCTGCATAAAGTATTGTATAGCTAAATTGTGCAGAAAATTGATTGCTAATAATGTTATGAAGAAATGTTAAACCTAGAGGTTGCACTAAGAAATATGAAATGTCTTTAAAAGAATTACACTTTCAAAACTGCCTCTAAATATTCACCTTTGTTAAAGATGAAGCAAATACTGTTTTTTTTTCTTATCTATAAAAATACATAAACCTGCAAACAGTCCTAAATACTTCTAGAAAAATAGTGTGCTGCAGACTCGGTGAATGGTAAATAGAGCTGTCCTAAAAAATTACTACATGTGTCTCCTTAATGTTTTGCTCTTTACAAACCCAGGATTTTCTTTTCCAGGTCAGAAAGTTACTGTCCATGACAAAACAGAAATTAACCTGGTCTCCTTCCGTCGTACAATTTATCTGGCTATACAGTCAAGGTAAATATAAGTTATGCATCTATGAGTGTGGTTCTTTTGAAGTCAGTGAACTGTAATTCTCTTCCTTTTGAAATTATGTCTTAATACACAATTTAAAAAAAAAAAAAAAGGTAGGGAAGTAGTCTTTATGGAGCCTGACCTGACTGTAAAGCAGACTGTTTTCCAAATTCTCATTCTAAGATGAATCTTGTTTGTTTCAAAATGTTTGGGTAGTGGACTGGGACTATTGCTGTAATGAGAACTTTTCGAGTGAACAGAAGTCAGTGATCTTCAAATTTTACAGTATCTTGACAATTTATGAAAAAAAAACTGAGACACACTTAGAAATTCTGTGGCTTGTCTCCACTTTTGAGATAGAGTTCTTTTGCCATCTGCATTGTGTGGAAAATAAGTATGCATTTACCAGCCCTGAAGTATAGTCTGCTTGTAGTCATGAACTCCACTTGCAGTTTGTGGCACAAGTACTCCAAACCTGCTGGTGTAGCTTCTCTGTCACCAGGCTGAGAGGAAGGATTGATTTTCTGCAACCCATAATACTCTGCAGGTCTGATGCAGCGTGACAAGTGCAATGATGTAGTTGTGGTGTTGATCACTAGACATGTGAATTAATACCATACTGAGGGCATCAAAGGCTCTCACATTTCTCATAGTGACTGTTAGATACTTTCTTGCCATTCTCGAACTTGTTCATCTGATAAGTGGAGCAGGGAGGATGTACCTAGTAGTAGCTAAAGGCTTTCAGAACAGGAGTGCCAGAGGAGACTGGTATATATTGCTTTTGGAGCTGGTCTGAAGTGCTTGCATTTCAGTGTGTTTAAAAATGTGCAAAACAAGCTTCCACTTTTCTGTTTTAGTAAGTTTTGTAAGATGATGTGATAGTAATAATGACTTGGATCATCTTGTTTTCAAATTGCCTGCAAATGTAATCACTTTGGATTAATTTACGGAGAGAAACTCATGAAATACAAAATGTTTGTTAAAAAGCCACAAAAGCAATAAAGTCTCAGCAAATAAAACAGCTGACATACTTCACTTCAAAACTGTTGAGGTTTTATTACCAATGACTATTCTTGATATAGTTTTGGAATGTTTTTAGCATAGCCTATATTGCAGAGATAATAAGTGTTTCTTCTATTCAGCTTAGACTTTGAAGAATGTGCTCACAAACTGCTGAAGATGGACTTCCCTGAAAGTCAGACTGTAAGCCTTTGTTTACTCTTCTTGTTACTAACATTACAAAGATACAGTAATATGGTAGTATCTAAAAACCTTGCTCATGTTCCACCACCTAGTTTGTATAGCAGGCAGATGAATGAGAGTCATTCATTACAGCTGCTGTTCCTCAAAATTTATTTCACAACCTTTAGAGCAAATAGACTGACACACATTTCATAAGCAATTTGTCCTGTGCATGTGCTCCTTTCTGTCAAATGTTTGCTCATGGCCTTTTAAAAAGGTCTGTTTGGACTGGGGAAAGTTCTGTCCTATGACAAGAGTACAGCAGCATGGCAGAGTTCTGTCTCTGAAAGGACTCTGGGTTGAAGATAATATTTGCAGGCAGCTGTAGACTTTATCAGTGGGGCTTGAAATTTAGCACAGTGCTATGAGTGTGTTGTTTTGGTGCTTTCACAGTAAGTCTTTGAATAAACAGGATATTGAATTTAAGTAGTTTTGATTGATTGCTGTAATTTTGGAGATCATGAGACTAAAGCTGCTTTTTCCTCACACCCTGTAAGATCAATGCATTTGCTGTGTTTTCAAGTAATGGAACCTGTTCTTCATCCAGTACTTTTGTTCAATACTAGTAGAATGTGAATACACATCTGATTTTCCAAGCAGCTTTTCAGACAGCTGTAAGCTGTCATCATAGGAGTTGCTTTTTAACTTCTTGTGCCTTTAATTATCAGTTTTATTTGAAACAGTGTGTGTAATAAGTAACATTAGTATAATACTAACTGGTAAGGGGAGATCTGGCCTACACTTAGGTGTTCTTTGAGGACTTGTTTACTTAAAATTTTTTCAATTCTTTTTTCAATCACTGTTGCTTGTTTCTAAGCAATTTACATGGAAGTAAACTTAAGAAGTGAGATTGTGATTTTTTTTTAATGTGGTTCTCTAATTTTGTGCATGAAATGCATTATTAAGCCTGCATAAGATTATAATTCTCAATGAAGCTTGCATAACCTGAAGAACTCTAAAGAGAAAAAAAAAATCCCATTGCCCAGCAAATCGATTCAGCTATAAAGAATAGAGCAAACAATGTAGAATATGTGTACTAGACCATACAACAGAGTTATAATGCATAACACTACTTGCTTGTAGTGAGAACTACTTAACTCTTAGGATTTAATACCATGGCAGTCTCTGTCAGCTGCTAACTTCTGTGGGCAAAAGGTGCTCAGAAGAAATAAGGGAAGGAAAAAGAAAAACCTTAGTATCAATTAGTATCAACCTATGATTCATTACTAGTTGTAGGAATTGTTGCAATTCAAGATTGAAAACTGTTGTAAAACTGCATCCTCTTTTCACATGAGGCTTTACTTTTTACTGATTTCTTTTTTCCCTTAACAGTCCTAACTACTTTTCACCTCATTTAATCAAAGACATGAGAGTTTTGACTTGTTCATTGTATAGAATTAACCTCCTTTATGGGGACAAAAATTTAAAAAAAAAAGACACATCCTGATCATTGTAAGAGCAAAAAGTATAAGCAAATGTGGGCAGCAAAATTATTCAGGGGTTTCTACGAGTCTTGAATGTGGATATGAGTCTTGAGTCTGTACATGTGGATAAAAAAACCACTATTAATTCATTCAGCAGGTATAATTCAGTAAGTTAGCTGCCAGATTTTAAGGTAGAAAAATCACCTTTTATTCGTTCAAGCTACTGTCTTCACACTGAAGTCTTAATTGAATTAATTCCTTCTGCCTTCATTAAAAAACAAGCTATTACTGAGTTTGCAGATGACCCCAAGTTGGACAGGAGTATTGATCTGCATGAGAGCAGGAAGGCAGAGGGATCTGGACAGGCTGGGTCAGTGGGCTGAGGCCATTGGTGTGATGTTCAGTGAGGCAAAGTGCTGAGTCCTGCTCTTGAGTCACAACAGCCCCAGGCAGAACTACAGGCTGGGGCAGAGTGGCTGGAAAACTGCCCCAACAGCAGGAAGGGTCCTGGAGGTGCTGGTTGGCAGCAGATGAACATGATCCAGCAGTGCCCAGGTGACAAAGAAGGCCAGTGGCATCCTAGCCTGGATCAGGAATAGCGTGACAGCAGGACAGGGGCAATGACCATCCCTCTGTACTGGGGACTGAGGCCACACCTGGAGTGCTGTGTGTGGCTGAGGGAGCTGGGCTTCTTCAGTCTGGAGAAGAGGTGGCTCAAAGGGGACCTTATCACTGTGCAAGTACCCAAAAGGAGGGTGTAGCCAGTGGGGGCTGGTCTTTTCTCACAGATAACAACTGACAGCACCAGAGGAAATGGCCTCAAGTTGCACCAGGTGAGGTTTAAATTAAATACTCGGAACAATTTCTTGACTGAAAGTGTGATCAGTCATTGAAGCAGGTTGCCCAGGGAGTGGTGGAATCGGCATCCTTGGAAGTGTACAAATGATGTGTGGGTATGGTTTAGTGGTGAACACAGTGGCATTGGGTTTATGGTTGGACTTGGTTTTAGAGGTCTTTTCAACCTTTATAATTCTCTACTACTCCTATTTTAGCCATGAATCACTTCTTTTTTTTTTTTGGTCTGTTTTACTGAAAGCTCCAGCAATCTGTATTTCAGGATGTTGCATCTTAATTCTTCACACTTTCTGATTCAAAGCTTTAAACAATCTTGAGAAATTCCTGAAATGTTTGCTGAACTCTTGGGTGAACCTGCAAACTTTGTTTATGCTCATTCTCTGTTCCAACTCCTACTATGCATGGCAGTCATCATGAGAAGCAGGAGCTAGAGTATTTAGCAGAAGTATTCCTTAAAAATCAGATGTTACTTAAGATTTTCATTGCAAAATTTTTTTGTTCAAATCAAGTCTGATTTTACAGAAACATTCTGATTTTCTTCTGAAAGGCTTACTTAATAAAGCAATATGTATTTAATTTTGTAATAAAGACTGTTTTCCACAAGCTTTGAGTAGTAAATTGTCAATTAAATACAATCAAAAAACTAATCAGAATATCTGAAACCTAAAGACAAATGCAAACAACAGGTTTAAGACTAATCCAGTCTTAATGACATCTTTCTGGGTAACTCTTCCAGAAATCTTCATGTGTAGAAACTTTTGGTGTGATTTATCAGGGTTAAGTTCAGAAATACATTATCAGTTTTTACCAGTTGTTGAATTATCAGATAATCGTGTTACATTAACTGCTGTTGATTGTCTGTTTAATACCAGTAATGGATCTATCACATAGCTCTAACTCACAGAAAGAGGATTAAGGTTCAGATGGATAATCTGTGGACTGGAACAACATAATACTGCTTTTTGGCATTGCAGTTAGGGCCAGCTGCTGAGGAGGGATGTCAGCAGTCTTGTAGGGTTTGTTTTTTTTTAACATTTAAAGTGTTCTTTCATTTCTAAGTACATTTACTAGGAGTGGGTTTGCTTTTATTCATGTTATTTAGATGCTACTGAAGCCTGCAGATCAAAAGTGAAATAGCTTTGCTATCTGCTGTCTGTGCAAAGCTGTTCTAAACAAGCCTTGCAATTGCTTCTTTGGGCATATGTTCAGTCCTGGCAGAGCTCACTGTTTCACTTTTTTAAAAAAGCACTGTTATTATCTCTGTTATAGCTGTGTTAATCCCATGTATTACCAAAGAAGAAAATTTAAATAAATTAAAACTGTAGTTAGAGGAGTGTGGTATTACCAGTTGTTCTGGCTGCTGAACTGTGGGGAGAAGCAAGCAAACAAGCCCAGCTGAAATGCAGACAACTAAAAAAAATTGCAGACAACTAAAAAAAATTAAACCGACCATACATTGTTCTTGCTCTTTGAAAATGTGGCTAAAATGGATTGGCTTTTAGGCTTTTCTTCTTTCTTGGTTTGTGATAAGAACTAAACTTGTATATAGAAATGTTACTAAATTAAATTAGAGCCTTTTCTAACACTGTGTATATTCTAGATAACGGTAATGCGTCACCAGATTTTTTTTTTACTTGAAATGAGAAATACTCTTGCAGGCGTAGCCTTCTTGAAAGAATTATGCATGCATCTGACACATTTTCATTTTTACAGGGTGGTGTCACTTGCTCAAAGCAGTCCTAGTTGGTGGTGTGGGAGTGTCAGTGTCTTGTGTTATTTGTGCCTTGAGTCTTGAAAATAACACAAGTACTTCTGCTGGCTTGACTATTTTCACTTTCAGTGAAAATATAGTTCAGGAAACTGATGTAGAGCAGGATGGTCTAAGGCTGATAATTACACTTTGGTCAAATTGATGATTTCTTAGATACATTAATTTCTTCTCTAATTGGAGATCATTGCAGCTGATAGGTTTAGCAACTGCCCCATGATTAATTCACAGCCTTGCTACTGGCCATAAAAGATAATCATCCTCAAGTAGCTTTCCTGTCTTTTGAAGCAGGAGGTTTCTGTGGGCCTGAGGTGCAGGATCATTCTAAATTTCCATGATTTATCAGTACTGTGCATGCACATATCATGTTGTGGTATTTGTTGATGTCTGCAAAGTGAAGGTACAGAATCCATACAGAATTAGCCTGTTGTGTTACTGATAGCAGGCATTAGCTAGAATTCTGCCTAGATTTTGATGATCCACTGAAGGAGCTGAAGTTGCTCAGTGAAATCACTTAAAGTGAAGTTTTGCATTTTTTGTGTGCATTTGTGTGTTGCAGACTAGTAGCAGCATGATTTAAAATAGATCTATCCTTATATCCAGTTAATGATTCCTGTGTAAAATATTAAGTCTGATTTACACAAGATTTATGATAACCATATTCAGCTTTAAGCATATGTTGCTCTATACAGAAAAGGGATTGAGCAAAAAAAGGGACAAAAGTGGAGGAAGACCATTGGAGAGCACAGGCCAGACCTGGAGATTTTGTAGTAGCTGCTAAAAGCACTGCACATAGCTTCACAAGAGGCTGCCTGCTGCTGAAATGCCTTCCATGGCTTTGTCAGCTTTGGCTCTAAGTGGTAACTTGACAAATTAAGAAGAGAAAGTAGAGATGCTGGGAAAGGTGGGCTGTGTGATGGTTACACCATTAAAATATGCATCAGTAAGGAAAGCTTTAAGGTAGTCAGTGGGAGTAAAATACATATCAGTGAATTAAAAGAGAAAAAAGAAGTGTGACGTCTGTAAAAGCAGTGAAAATACATAAAATGCAAGGCACTCGTTTCACATAATTCCAATTTCACATTGATTTAAACAAACCTGAGGCCTGCACTAGATTTGCTCCTGGCAAACCAATTCCTTTAGTTCCATGAAGAAACTTCTAGAAAGAAGTGTTGACATTGAAAATGTTCATTTTAAGAATAGCTTACAGGGTGGGGATGTCTCATGATGGCTCCAGCTTGTGTGTGCAGTGGATACACAATGGAACAGAGCTGTGGGGCTGGCAGGGAAGGGAGCTGGAAATGGCATCACTTCCAGCCAAGGAGAGCAGAAGTGACCTCCACATGGAGGCAGCCTGGGGGGCAGCTCTGAAACTGCAGTCTTGGCTGAATGCAAATCTTACAGAAATTGCAAAAAATGGTGAGAAGGGGCGGGGGGGGAAGTAGTAGCTGTGGAAAGGAAGCTGTGGTCAAAAGGGGATAAGTTACTATAGCTCTTCTGCCTGCCATGAACACAGCCTTTGTGTGAAGCTGAGAGAAGATAGATTGGGCAGGGTGTGCTTGTGTTTTAAAATTATAAAACCATGAGAAAAAAACAAAACAAGTCTGATTTTCCTGTCTTTTCCTTTAGCATCTTTAAATGTATGATGATTCTTGCCATGTTAGGTTGAGTCATGGTTCATCTAAACTGTTGTTCTGTTTGGGTAAGAGCAGATAGAGATTGTTTAGGGAGAACTGTGAGAAATGCAGTGCATTTAGACGGAGCTTTCTCCTTATCTTTGATTGTTTAGGGAAGTGCTGTTGTTCTCTATGATAAAATAATAAATTCAAGATCTTCACAAAAGATGATTCACCGTCTGTATGAGATGTCAGATATTTTGAAGTGTTTTACTTTGTTATGGGATAGCTATGTATATTTTCTTTACTAAGCTGTGTAGTTACTTGTTAAGCATTTTAAGAAAAGAGTTAACACAATATAGAAATTGCCTGTAAAATTGGGGAACAAGTTCTTTGTGGTTTTCAAAAAAAGTGATGGGCTTAATAACAGACTCTTCATGTCATAAACATCATTGTGAGTACAGAAATTAGTTCACTAACTTTCAAAGCTGCAAATTAATCTAGAATTGCCATCTGATCATGTTTGATCTCTCAAAAAGTAATTAAATAATTGTAAAGTTTGTTAATTTCAAATCTGGAATACAGTTGCTCTAGACGTAACCTCAAATTGTTTTGATAACACCAGCAAGAATGTCTTTATGGCCAAGCCTATTCTCATGCATGTGGTTATTCAAGATACTCTCCTAGAAATCATTGTAATATTTAATTAAAATGTTAAAATATTTAATTACTGTAAACCACAGGGGATACCAAGGCTATAATTGCATTTAAGATGAGGAAGAAAAGTAATTTGTTTTTCAACTCTTCCTGACATTATTAACAGTGGCATCAGCACTTTACCCTTTTTATTGTTAAAAACTGATTAACTGCAGCATTACTGTAAAATGAGATAATATAAAAAGTTAATATGCATTTTAATACATCACATTAACACTGTGTGACAGTGTTAAAAGGAATGTCTTTAAACACATCTGTAAATTTATTTGATACATTACTGCCTTTTTATTTGGAGGAGTGGTTTCTTTTCCTGTTCAGCATGGTTGGCTTTTTATTTGTTTTGAGCTTTTATGATGGGCAGAAATGTTTCTTCTGAATAGTTGCTTGGAAGAATGACTCAAGTGGGAGAATTATGAAATCCAGTATGAAATCATCCAGTAGTTTTTAAAGATTATTAGTCTGACTGTCTGACAGCCAGAAACCTATTTGGGAGTGTCATAAATTGGATTACACTATGGAATTGGTCTTAGGAGAAAACAGTAATAAAAAAAGTAATAAATAATGGGCAAAAAATAGCAGGGCTTTTTTTAAGCATTGTGTAACTTCATGGCTTTTAATTTATATAAAAACATTTGCTCGCTTGCCTTAATTAATGTTGCCAAATGTACCCTAAAGCAATTCACAGCTGCATTACAAGCTGTATCTCAGACAGAAGGTCAGGGGAATAAGTTTGGAATTAAACCTGCATGGTCTGACTTGCCAGGACCTCTGCTCTCAGCTGATGAAGGGCTCTGGCCTGAGAGGTAAGGTACAAAGTGTTTCCTTCTGGTTCCTGGTTTGCTGGGTGTGAAAGGAGAGGAAGAGGCAGCTACCAGAAGTTGATCTGATAATAATCCTGTGGTCGTGGTGTTGGAAGACAAGGAGGAAGGGTGCCAGAGATCCTGTATTCCAGAAAGAGTGGACTACCTGTTGTCCTACACAGTTGGCATTGTGGAACGGGAGAGCATCTTCCCTTCTTCCGTCTGTGTTCACCAAGGAGACAGGAGAGTGCAAGGCAGGCTGTCGATGATGGGGGTGTACAAACGTTTTGGGAGACTAATTTAGCTAGGCTTCCTCTGTTCATTCCTAGCCAAGAAGGAGGGAAGCTCTTCTATAAAGGGTGGTTCAGAATCAGCCTAAACCAGCTGCTTTAGAAAAGTTTCTCTTGTTCTCTCAGTTAGAGAGGAAGTCCAGGCATATTGGCCTCCCAAAGGTGAGTTTAGTCTTTCTAAGTGTCTCCCTCAGGGCTGAGCCATTGCAGTGAAACTCAGCTTTCTGGTTGCTTATGCTAAGCAGGGCTTATCAAGCAAATTATGGCTGAATAGTTCAAGGTATTAGTATATACCAACATGGACAGATATTACTGGTTTTGGAAATTACTGCTAAGAAATGCACATTGTGTTTCTGAGTGGTTTGTCTGTAGGCCGTTTTGACACTTGGAAGTTGTAAAGAATTGTTATTTTCTTTAAGTGCAAGGATTGGTGCTATTTCAAACAAAAAGAAACCCTAAAACACATGAAGAAGCAACTGACAAATAAAAACAAAACTACAAAAAAAACCCCCTCGAAACCTTCACTTTTTATCTTGTAACTCCTTTTTTCATTGTGGTAAAGTCAGTTTGTAAATGAGCTCGTGACTTTTTGTGGTTAGACATACATTGTGTTAACACATAAATCTTAGTTTAGGCAGAAGAGGAACTTTGGACAAAGATTCATACTCATGTCCCAGAGAAATTCAGAAAACTACTGGTGTTGCTAATTAAGTTTGATGTAAATACTCATTTCAAAGCTCACATCCATGTAAGGCTTCCTTCAGTTACTTGGTATGTACTGATGGGGTTTTTTTCTGCTACAGTGAATTTACCTAGAGAAATATTCTTTTTTTAACCCAGAAAGAACTCTGCAACATGATACTTGACTGCTGTGCTCAGCAAAGAACATATGAGAAATTCTTTGGGTTACTGGCAGGGGTGAGTTGTATTTCAGGTTTTATACTTTATGATAGAAAATTGCATTGTTTTACTCTGTTTTTTGTGTGTCAAACTTAAGTTTTAATGGATGAATAAAACTAATAGTCTTTTTATCATTCTAAAAATGCTTATGTTAGTTGATTGTTTTAGTAGATTGAATTAGCACTTTGTAAAAAGCATAGTAAATGCAGAATGAGAGAACTCACTTTCCCTTTATATTATTGCTTATTTTGCCTCCCTTTTTTCTCATTATGGTAGAACAATAAATCAGTGGCAAAGAAATGGTACTAAAAAGACATAATAGTATTATGAGTTATCAAAAAATAGCCTTTTTACAGTGCTGAAGATTAATCTTGGAGACATTTACCACCTTGTTCAAAGCTGCTTAGTAGGTTTAATTTAGAGTGCAAGATTGAATACTTACTGTCCTGGGCTTGGGGGTGTTTTGTTTGCTCTTCAATAAACAGCTAACTCTCTGGTTTTGTGTATCTAACTGCTAATTTAGCTGCAGTTATTTGTTACTTAAGGTTTCCCTATCAATAATATTGACATGTCTGAAGAGTTAAGATTAAATACTTGTCTTCTCAAGGGAGCAAGCTGTGCTGAAAGGGAATGTTGCTTCTCATTTGTATTTTTCATCCATTATTTCGGGAAATTCTTTTACTGGCAGTCAGTTACAAAGCACTAACCATATGAATCTGCATGTTCAGATGAATGTAAATGTTGATTTTTGTATTCTCTAAAATGTTTATGTCCAAAACGTTTGTTTCCTGCTGCCTGTTCTAAATTGAAACAGTCGTTGGTGATGTCCTGAAAAAACATGGGGTTGTATCAGGTGAAAATACTTAATGTATAGAAGTCAAGCAAAATGCTGGCTAATTCTCCGTAGTTCAGAATTGATAATTACTACTTTGCTATGCAAATGAATTTCTTGTCCTGACAAACTGCTCAAAGCTATAAAATATATCCATTTTGAGTGTTTGCTCTTCCTCCAAGGGCTGTTTATAATAGAAGTCTGGCAGTAAATATTGACACCATTAGGTCACTTAGTTGTAGGTTATTTGCATGTTTAGTGTTTTGTTTAAAGTGGTGGTTTAAATTGTCCCATGTTATCTCAGCGTTTCTGCATGCTAAAGAAAGAATATATGGAGTCCTTTGAAGCCATTTTCAAGGAACAGTACGATACCATTCATCGTCTGGAAACCAACAAACTGAGGAATGTGGCCAAGATGTTTGCTCATCTCCTGTACACTGATTCAATTCCCTGGAGTGTAAGTTAAAACAAAAAGCCATTGTCCTTGATCTCCAGTACTCCACAGTAGCATCGTACATTAATTCTAGTATTATTCTACAGTTTGTAATGACTTGTGGCAAACTGGATTATCTTAAGTAACTTCTCAGACACTGTTGAAGAATTCTGGTTTGTTCCATCTCCTTTTTCTCTCTATTGTATGTCATCATCCTCTCCCCCCATTTTTCAGTAGTTGATTTAAGCTATTATTTTAGGGAGTTCAGCTGGAATTTGTTAATTAAAAAGTACTTCTTTTGGAAAAGAGTTTTGAGCATCTAAATTTTGATAAATTAGAACTTGTATTGAAATATAAGACAATTAAAAATATTGTAATTTTATGATTTAAATACCTAATAAATAAAAGCAGTCTCACATTCCAAGATATATTATTATATAGAAAGGTAACTTCTCATATTGTTTTATTCTTGTTTCATAGCCTAGTCTAACTGTCATTCTTCAAGCACACATAAGTTAGACCAAATAATTTACCTCTCCTGCATTTAAGTCCCAAATCTCTTAACTTGCTGGAAGTTCATGCATCTGATTTTGTCTTGTGGAGCTTTCCTAAATAAAAAATAATCCTTAAAGAATTACTAATATAAATATGATCACCAGCTTTTCTACCATGTGGTAGAAAAGAATTTTTGAGAAAAACAGTCTTGACTAGAATTTATGAACTTTGGGGGAAAAAATAACAGTTTTTATTAGTTATTTCAGGAGGACAAAAGTTTCTAAGATAAGAAAAGAATGTTACCTTAAAGGTTAATGATTTTCTGAATATTTTCAGGTCCTTGAATGTATAATATTGAGTGAAGAAACTACCACATCCTCCAGTAGAATTTTTGTCAAGATATTCTTTCAGGAACTCAGTGAATATATGGGACTTCCAAATTTGAATGCAAGATTAAAAGATGTGTAAGTTGAAACTTTATTTTCAAAACTGCAAATTTAATTAGGTTGTTTATCTGAAAACATACAGATGAGAACTGTGTGTTCAGCTTCAAGTGAGGCTGCCCTTCTGTAGCTGCAGTACTTCAGGAATAAGTTCATGTATAGATTTAGTCATTTTAAGGAGTCACTTTTGAAGCTGAGTGCATTGCTGTCATTTTGGGTTCAAGTACATACATGACTCTTTGCAAGATGTATCTGTTCCCCCTCCACCCCCAGTGACACTCAGCTACCATAACAATTTCCAAGTGTGAGTTTATTTTTATATATTGTCTGCAGTATAGCTGCGTAATAAATGTTACTGGGGCTTCTCTTTCTGACAAAACTTAGAAAAAACCACACAACTATTAGTAACAGTTTCTTTAGGATTACTTACTAATCCTTAAATGTAGTATACATAACAGTATTTAAAAACTGTATGGGATTTAATGTGTTACATTCTGACAATGTTACTTGCACTTGCTTGACCTATTTCTTCTAAGTTGGGATTTCTTCTGTGTATGATGAGGAATTTGGTAGATACTTTAGTTCATGTAAACTTAAATTTGAAACTATCCCTAAGGCCCTGTATGAGGGGATTTCAGCATGGATCCCTAATCTTTGAACTGTTATCCTTTGCTATCCCACGCTGCTGCAGTTCCACAAGTCACTTCAGGGCTTCACAAAGTTGGGGTTTCTGTCATCATTATCTGTCAGTATGTATGCAGCTCTCCTATGTGTGAAGTTTATATTGTCATAAGAGAGCAAGTTTTTAAATAGCATTTGATTGGATGCATCACAGGTACAAACAATGAAAGAGTTGAAAAATGCATGAAGGGAAAACTTTTGCTTTCTTGTGGAGATTCATACAGTTTATTTTTCAGTTTCTTTATGTCAGTGGGAGTGCTGAGCTGGCATGGTGTTTAATATAGATGTTTGTTTTCATCAGGACACTGCAGCCTTTCTTTGAGGGATTAATGCCTCGGGATAACCCAAGAAACACTCGCTTTGCCATCAATTTCTTCACTTCCATTGGCCTTGGAGGACTAACGTGAGGAACAATTTTCTCATTTGATATTTACTTCATCTTCCCTCTCCCCATGAACAAAAAAAATAAAATTAAAGAACTTTTTTTTTTTTTTTTTTTTTTGCTAATTAGGGATGAATTACGGGAACATCTTAAAAATGCACCAAAGTTGATCATGACACAGAAGCAAAATGTTGAGTCATCAGATTCCTCCTCATCTTCAGACACAGACTCTTCCTCAGATTCTGATTCTGACAGCAGCAGTAGTAGCTCAGAGTCATCGAGCAGCAGTGACTCCTCATCTAGCAGTGACAGCAGCAGTGACTCAGGTATTTAAACACAAGTGTACAACTATTTGCTTTTCTTTTAGTTCTTTCTCCAGATATGCTTATTACTCTTTCTGTGTATACTTCTTTTGGGGAAAATCTGGCTATAGACAGTGGTCATTTCTCTCGTTTAAAAACTAATCAATTTTATTTCTCAAGGAAATTTGTATTTGAATTTGTACTCAGAAAAAATGAGTTCCATTTTTAGAGGCTTAAATATTTGAGAAATGTTGGTTTCTAGATTACTGTTTTTACACAATTGATATCTGTTGCACTCTATGACTTCAGTTTATGGAGGATTGAGGGATTAGAGTCAATACCAGTTATTTTCTCTGTGATTATTGATGAACCGTAGTGATTCATGTCTACAACTCTTTTTTTCTTGGCGTAATTGAGTGAGCTTGATAGTTCTTGTGTCTTTCCCTGGAAATATGTGCTTCTTCCTTCTTCCTTCCAGAAATCAGTTCTTCAGTTCTAGAAATATGTTTAAATATTGTTCTCCATCTGAGTCCCTATTTCTAATTCCTCTGCTTCAGGAAAAGATTGTGTGACAATATAGTGAAAGTTCTTGTCTGTAGAGGAATTTCCAAGGAAGAATTAGCTTTTTCTTATAATTTATTTTGTATTTTTATGCATTATAATTAGCATTTAGTGTCTCATGCTGTAGTGCTGATGTAGAAACTTCTATTAGACATGAACTGTCATAAACATTGCTTAATCTTTAAAGTAGCTGCTATTATGAGTTAGTGTGTGCAGCCTCCCCCAGTATATATAGCAGGAGCAGATGATAGCACTGCATGACTTCCTGTAGCACAGAAGTTCGCTGATTCAAAGTTAATTTGATTTATTACATGTCTTTGAAATTAAAATGATGAATAAAATAAAAGCAGTGTGAGCTGCTCCTGCTTTGGAAATGCAGTTCTGTTCTCCACCACAATCACCTGTCCAAGGTGGAGCTGTGTGCCATGGCTAACAGCATTAGTGATGACAGCACGAGAGGAGGGGACAGCCAAACAGGGTCAGAGAAGGCACTGGTTCAGCACAGGGCCAGATGGTCCTGCAGGGACAGCTGCAGCTCTGCTGAGCTGCTTGATAGGAACCAGAGGGGTCAATCCTTAGTGACAAACCAAGTCTGCAGTCTGGGAGTAGAAACAGTTTAGGACCTTCTCTTTTACTACTTGCCTTTTCTCCATTGAGGAGCACATTCATTAAAATTCTCATCTTGATACCTTTGCAGCCTGCTTTCACTTCTCAGTTTCTTGTGTACTTTAATGCAATGGTCAAAACACTAACTGGAGATAACAGTAAGCTTTAATGGTTAACTGGGTTGAGGTTCTATTACTGGTTATAATTCTAAAGTCTCCCTGTGTTTGCAGCTTTTTAAATCTATAAAATTAATTGGAAGAATTAAGAGGCATTTTCCAGGGGAATGTGCTGCAGTATTTCAGTGTTGGTGCAGTGTATGAAAGGAAAACAGAAAACCTGCTGATTAGAAATTGAGCTAAGTTAGAGATTACTGTCATACTGCCTGTTAATGCTTGGAACTTCATGAGCTTGCTCAGCTCAGCACTGCCCTGGGGAGGCAGTTCTAAAACAGGTCCAGCAGAGGATAAAATACATCTGCCATCAAAGCAGCTGGTTCTTTTCTGTTCGCTTTCTCAGGTCTTTTCCTACATACTGGTGGAAAAACAGTGTAGAAAAAACTGCTTTAAAAACATAATAGATTAAAATGTATCTGAATTGATCCATCATTGCATTTTAACAGAATGTCAGCAAGCCTTAGTTCAGACACAAGACTAGACAATTCAGATAATGCATGTACTAATAAATCAGTTCATGGCCATGATATTTTCCAAAGGTGATGAGAAGCAGCTGATGTGGTTCTATAGTTCATGCACTAAGGTGAATGAATGGTTGTTGTAAATGGCTCTTAGTGCCAAGTACTGCTGAGTGGGATCTAAAGGTCCCTGATAAAGAGCAAACAGGAAGGATAAGACCTGTTCCACTGAGATGAGACTACTGTGTATTTAGAAATACCGAAGATAGTTTTAATCTGTTTGACAAAGATGTCACTATTTCTCCTGAAAAATGAGCCTGAAAGCCATTGTTACAGTGCTGCAATATCATTCTCTCAAGCGATTTCATCCTACTTCTTTCTCCTTATGGGATAGTGTTGGAGATTTTACCTCATCTGCTGTTTTTTATCTCCATTTCCTTTTTTCCAGGAAAAGTAAATGATTTTGAGACTGGATAGCCTGGGAAGGGTCATCTTCCTAGAAAAAAAACATTATTTGTGAGAGTGCTTTGGTGTATGACTTTACAGCCTATGCCTGGTCCTTGGGTGCAAGTCAGCAAGAGGGTGATGACAGCTAGGGGTTTTAAAGAGACAGGCATCATGTGCAGATAGCAAAGGGATAAAAATCAGGAGTTCGTTATTTTGGACCCTTTGTCCTGATACATATGTAGAAATGTTTTCTGGCAAAAAACTCTAGAACTCTTTCTGTAGTTCAATGGATTTAATGTACTAAATTAAAATGCAACCTTAGTTCCATAATTTATTTTTATTTCAGATGTTTCTAAAGCCAAAAGGAAGAGAACGCAAAAGAAAAACAGAGAATCTGATAAAGTTTCCAGGAGAAAACAAGAAAGGAGAAGGAAATCCCTTGAAAAGAAAACTGGAAGGCGGCAGCAAGAAGAAAGAAGTGATACTGAGAGCAAATCGGAAAGAAATCACCGACATTTAAGAGAATCTCACAGGAGAGATGATGTTTCAAAGTACCACCACAGAGATGAATCCAACGGCAGAGATGGTTACCACAGCGGAAAGGATAGGAACCACGAAAGAAGTAAGGATCCAGAAAATAAACACAGTAATTCCAAACTAAAGAAAGCAGAGAGAAGAGCTTCTGTGTCCGACGATGAAAATTACAGACACTGGAGCAAAGACGATGGACATCGTAGTAGGAAAAGAGAGAGATCAAAATCCCGTGAGAGAGAGCGCGGCCGTGGCAGCCCGCGGGAGGAGGAGCAGGAGGAGCGCTCCAGGAACGGCTCGGAGAGGCAGCGGGACAAGCACGGCCGCTACCCTGAGCAGCACGGGGAGCTGCAGCACAGGGAGCTGCAGCACAGGGAGCTGCAGCACAAGGAGCTGCAGCACAAGGAGCTGCAGCACAGGGAGTTGCAGCACAAGGAGCTGCAGCACAGGGAGTCCCGCAGGAGCGACGACAGGCACAGGGAGAACTCCCCGCACCGGCGGAAATGAAGCCAGGCTGCTGTGGCAATCAAGGTGCATTTCTGAGTTGGTAGAACTGCATTTTAAAATCTAGTACTGAAGTTTCTTTGAAAAGAAGATTTTGTACAAAGTGATAGTTTGCATTTGTAAATTTTACCAGACTTTTTCAAATTTTCAGTAACACTTTTTTATAACTGTATCATTGAATCTTTCTGTTATGTTCTTTGTTTGGAAAGACAAAGCTCTTTATTTTGTGAATAAAACAGTAAGATACCAGCAAATTGGGTATTTTGTCACTTAGTTTCAAGTATTTGTAATTGGGAGATTCACAATCTAAAAAACCATTGGTTTTTAACTTCACTTGTTAATTGAAAGACAGATGCTGAGGCTGGTGTGATAATATATGAATTTCACACTACAATGTGACTGTTACATGAGAAAACTATAAAATTTTCCAACAGGCATTCTATATCTGCATGTTCTTTCAACCTTGCAAACATGAAAGCCTTTTGACCAAAATCTTCAGGAAATAGTTGATTTTTTATTCTTCAAGACTTAAATTTTGAAAACACAATGTTGCTGTTTTAATTGTCACATGTGAAAGTGTGTCAGCTTGTTCTGTGACTTTTCACAGTGTTTTTTAATATTGTGACATCCTGAGCTAGTTACAGTTGTGACTTTTCTGGAAAAAGGGTTGGTTTGGTTTTTATTTTTTCAGTTATGACTTTGATTTCCGAACCTTAGTCTTCAGTTCTATCCCTACAGCTGGAACATTTAAGGAACTTCTTTACCAGTATATAAAAAAAAAGAAAGCAAAGCAGGAGATGTTTCAAATATTTTTAGATGTTTTGAAGTGCTCAAGTTTTTTGGAAGCAGAGTTCAGAAAAAAACATCCCTCAGTTACTGCACCACTTTGTGATACAAAATTGTTCTATATGGGGTCATGGGATACAACTCACTCCATCTTGATTTCATGAGAAATGAATCAAAATCATCTGGTTAAGACTAATTATTAATAGTTACAGAAAAATTTGCAAAGTCTTCATGATTGAAATAGGAAATAGTGTAGGGGCATGGTCAGTAGGAAAGAGGTGGTAGTTGCAGATTATGCAGTTATTGTTGCTGTATGACATTTGTTTTTTATTTGTGACATGGAACACAATTGCTGGACGAAAGAACTCTCACATTTCATGTGTAAATCATATTTCTTGTATAAAGCATAAGAAATACATTTCAGCTGTTTTATAACAGAAAGTAGAACCATTCCTAAGGGAATAGATCAGTTTTGTGTAAATCTTGTCACAGCATTTTTCTAAGAAAAATGTCTATTTTGGGTTTTTTTCTGTGTTTGACAGAATTTATTTCTGCAACCTTACATGTAAAAATGTTTTCAGTCAAAAACATTTTCATAGAAAATAAATTTATATTGCAGGAAAAAAAATATCTTGTTAAGGCACACAGCTAAAAATACTTAGGTGGCATCATGTGTTGCATGTTTAAACTGTTGGGTTTTTGCCCAACGCACATGTCATTTTCAAAATGATGTGCACATTTTGGCAGTGTGTTAAATCCACAAAAATGTAATTTAAAATAATGTTTTCTAAAGAGAATTGTGCTAATTCTTATGCTTCTTTGATAGCTCTGTATGCACAGTAATTACTGAAAAGAATCTATATTCCATAATGATTTAATTACACAAGCTTACTTACTATATCTACAGTAATACTTCCCTTAATATGGCATGGGTTTAATAGCCTATATTTTATTGACCCATAACAGTTAATGATCCAGTTAAAAAGTTTATTAATGACACCTTTAATAAATGGAATAAATTAAAACAATACATGTGAAAACATGTAACATTTATTCTGCGGTATCCTGTGCCAGCAATCCAGTGTTTTACTATAGAGTATCTGTAAAAGCATGATTCGTTTATAGCCTCTGCCTGATCACTTGAATTTGCTATTTTGTGATGTTTTCCTTGTCATCTGGTGTGTAATTTTATAGACCTAAACCTGTATATTTGCCATTTTGCTTTTCTAGAAGTTAAAATTCACCTGCAGGCTCACCTTATGCCAGTCTGCTCTATAGGCTTGTCCTCCCGCCCTTTATTTATTTTGCTGTATCTTTTACAAGGTAAAGAAGTCAAAATACTCCGTAGTATTTAAAATGAGGGTATTCCAGGAGATGCACAGTGCCGTAGGAATTTCTGGGTTGGTCAGTTCTCAGTGCTGTAGAGCTGAGTGGCACTGGGTGGTCTGGGCTTGCTTTCCTCAGCAGCAGATTGTAGACCCCTCACACTGAAGGAGTGACTCGTGCCTCTTGTCTGTATTTAATACTGGAGCTCTAGGTTGTGATTGGAACAGCAGTTTTCACTGAAAAACTTCCAAGAAGTGGAGGTCCTGTGGATTTTCTTCGCTGTTTTGTTCTGTTCTTAATTCTTGATACTTTAAAACCAAGGTTGAAACGCCTTGGCTTGGGGGATGAGTGGTAGAGGAGTCTTGCAGACTTGACTGTGCATCAGAGATTTGTGGGAAGGAATTTTTGATAACCTGCTCTGATATTGCATGCTTTGAAAGCTTAACTTTAGCTTTCAAATGTGGTTGTAACATCCACATCTATAGATACAGCAAGAGAGGCTGCATCCCTTTTCTAGGAGTGCCTGGCCATGTTCCTGAATTTCCTCACAGTGGTGGTGTGAGGTGTTAACGAGATGAGCTGCTGACGCACCCAGCAAATTCCTGTTGGTGTAGGAATAAATCTTGACTGAAGCATTTGTGGTATTGGTAAGAACTGTAATTCTGCTCTCTAACTATATTTGGAGCAAGGTCTCCCAGTGTGGCAGTTCATATGCTCAAACCTAGAGCATGTTTTTAGAGGAGGAGGGGCGGGGAAGGACAACCACTGTTCAGGCCACATTGATACATAAATCATCAAAATACAGCCTCACAGCATGAAAGCTGATACATTTTGGGAAGAAAACTTTGTTTAAAATACATCTAAATTATCTTCAATGGATGATGTTTTCTAAAGCACTTTCAGTTGCTGTTTAAGCAACACTGCACTCGTTCATCTCCACTTCTGCATAGGAATGGAGGCATGACTACAGTAATGTTTTTCTGCTTGTGTTATGTTAAATGAATCTTATAGTCAGATGACTTGCATACTGAAATCCAAATTCTGTTTTTGAATATTACTGGTAGTACTAACTAGATGTTGGTACTACAGTATTTTAACCTAAGAGCATGGTGTTCTCTAATTTACTCTAGTTCTGTAATTTACTCTAGTTCTCCAATTTTAGGCTCTAGTAACATAACTTAAATGCAGGGTGTACTTTAAAATAGCTTAGTACATGTCAGACTCCCAAAAGTACATGAGCTAGGATGGGTACTTTAATCTCCAGTAACAATTTAAATGCCTGCCTGCTATTACATTGGTACAGTTTTATAAATATAAAAGAAAAACAGTAGCTTATCCTCATTCTTAAACTGCTTTGAATTGTCTTGCACTGCTGAGGGGAGCAAGCATAAGGCTAATTGTCTCAGACAATCTGAAAAAGCAGGAGTCTATCATGTGAGCAGAGAATTTACTCCAGTTACTCTTAAGAACATACAGATGTAGGGAGACCTGTCCTTCCATTTATTTTCAGAAAGATTAAGTATGTTTTTTAAGATGTTTTAGATTTGTCAAAATATTTTTTTAAGAAACTGTGAAATCAAAATGCAGACTGTAAGGGGGCACTTTTATTAAAACTAGGCAAAAAATGAATTATAGTTTAAAAAGGCAGAGGCAAAATACAACTTTATAAACTGGAAAAACTTTAGGTCAGTTCAGAAATGTTCTGCTCTTTTTTAGGTTTTCCTCGAGTCTGTAATTTGGCTGAGACTAGTTAGGGATTTTCTTTTCTTGTCTACTCATGAATGTCATCAATCATTTTCCTTTAACTTGAAAAAAAATAGGAGGGAGAGGATGCAGCTTAAAACCATGGTATTGTTGGCCCATAAATGGTTTATTAGGCCATCAAACAGACAAGTCCATAAGAAAATTAACTGCCACCTTTTGACTGTTCAAGGTATTTTTCCCCTTATTTTGTGAAATAAAGGGGGCACCAAAATCTTTTGTGAGGGAGAAAATAAGGTGCAACATTCCTTAAGATGGTGAAGGAAAGAGCAAGGATGTGTAAGAGGATGTAAAGCTCCATGAGAGAATTTGTTTCCAGTGTCAGGGTGCCCATGACAGGTAAGAAGTGAAGTCAGAGCTGTTCTTGCCAGGGCTACTGGCACAGGTGTCTGGCTGCAATGATAATTGGTTTTCACTTGGTTACTGGTATTGCTCCTTAATTACTTAACCAAAATCTTAACCAAATCACTCTTGAAAACTGGCAATCCCTTTGCTTTTTTTCAATGGCTTACCTATTTCTTTGAGGCACTTTATGCTCTTTTCACAAATCTCTTATGAAATTTCACATTCTGGGTTTTTGTATTATAAAAAGTTGCATAAGAATTCCTTTGTTACTACCTTACCTAGAATTTGATATAATTTAAAGATTCCTTATATTTTCAAGACCCTATGAATAAGCTCATGGCATCCTATAAAAACTGAAACTTTTCAGCACTTTTTTTTTTTTGCCCTGGAGTAATACTTAAGGTAATTGGAGAAATAGTCATTGATCTTAAAGGGAGAGGAGTAAGATGTTTGATGTAGTCACTTACAGATGCTGCTATTGTATTGCCTGTATTTGTTTTGCTCAGTACTCTCGTTAGGCTTTTCTTCATTTCTTCCTGCTTTACTTAGAGCTTTTCTCATTTTTTCCCTGCCCCTTTTGAATTTCATTATCACATGCAGCGTTAGCCATTTAGAAAAGTATAATGCCATAAATACATCAAAAATTTACTATATATCACTTGCATAATGCATCAAAAAATAGTCTTTAAAGGACAGTTTGGCTGAAGGAACAGTATGTGTCACACCTACAGTAAAGAACAAGTGTGCAGCATGCTGCTTGCCTTCTCCTTACCTCAGAATAATGAGTTACAGGACAATTGGAAGTTTTATGAGGTTAATCAGTCTTCCATTTGTTAACATTCCTTTCTGATTGTCTTCTTTTTGCACTGCCTTTGTTAAGAAGAAGCATTGGTAGAGTTTTGCAGGTTTCTGAATGTAGATAAAGAGGTTTTGTGTCTGCTAGTATGCCCTCAGAGGAGCCACAGTGGTGTAAAATAACAGCAGAAAAAGTAGAGGGATCAACATCCAGCAGAGACTTGAATCCCATAGTCTTGTGTGCCTATAGGGAATGCCAAGAGTTGGTATTTTCTTTCTACATAATCAGCCCAAGTCTTTTCACCATAAACTCTCCTGCTGCAGTTCATGGAGAGCTGTGCACCACTCAGCCTGTTTATCCATCACTTCACTGGGCAGGGCTCTTACAAGAGAGGTGCATCCTACTGTGCCCTGCCTTTCCCCAGCACTGCAAAGTGCAGAGCTGAGCGTGCTGTGCTGCTGCACGTTTTGGTGATTGTTGCTCTACTAATGTTTCAGGTAAGATAAGCAGATGTTCTGGTCGGCTGCTCCTGCACACTGAGGATCCACAATGGCTGCTTGAGCCTTGTCTCATCTGCCATGGCTGCTTTATGATCGTATGTACATATAAACAGAGAACCCCTCAGTGTACAATGAACTGAAAGAGCTTCCCTTGGCTATAGAGAAAGCCCAGAAGGAATAACTTCATTACACCAAATTTCGCTTTTGCAAATACTTCTTTCCTCCTTTCCTTTTTTATCCTCTTCCTGGTTTTCAGTTATTAGTGAATGTCTTCATGGGAAATTGTGATGTGTCCCTGTTTTCATTTGATAAATTAGAAGAAACTGGAGAAAACAGTGTAGTCCAGTAGTGTTGCAGGGAGAAAGATTCCACTGACAGGTAGCTGACGGCAATCTTGTGTTTTGCTGTTTCAGTCCTAGTGAGAATGCCCTCCTCCCTCTCACACCACCACTCCTGACTGCTAGGAGCTTTAAACACACTTCTTCACAGAAATGCCTGCCAACACATCTCTTGTAAACTGTCCTCCCCATCTCCCAGGTGCCCCTCCTAAAAGAAAAGATGGTCACATCTTTCTATTCCCTTTTAAAAATGGCATTTCATGACCCAGTTCTGGTGTCTGTATGTACACCTTGCGAAGAAGGCTTAAGTAGCTGATAGGGTTCAAGTGGCCTTCTCGTGGTCTGTGTGTTAATCTGTGTTCACAGGTCTCAGGGGAGATTTATAATGGACAGAAAGTTCTGTTAATTTTTGGGTTGAAATAGGCAATTGAAAAGTTGGTGTATTAGATCATATTCATCTTAATAATGTCAGACTGCTGGGGGTGCAGCCAGCCTTTGTGGCTTCCCATGAGGAAGGAAGACTTAAGTCATGACTGCCTGGAATGGAATGCACTCTTTTAATGAATATGCTTCCTTTGTTCAGGTCCTGAGGATGGATTTCTGTTCCATAGGCTCTGGTTCTTTGATTAGATTCACAAGGTCTGTTCTACCATACACTTCATTATGAGTCACCAGAAATGGGACATGAAGGTGCTTAAGAAAAAATTGAAGCCAAGTGACTTAATCAGTGATTGAAATGAGAAACTGAAAATGCACATTTAGGAAAAATAAAGTCTTTGCAATTCTATTCCTTCCTGTCCTCTGTTGTCTGCACAGAAAAAACCCTTGTTAGCCCTCTTGTTGAAAGAGAGACAGTGCATCAGGCTGTTTTGGTCACTGTACTTGTTTGAACTGGGAATTCCTTGAGATGTCACCCCCAAGTGCTCTGCAGCCCATCATTTTCTGCAGACTGTGTGCATTTTGTGATTATGGCTGTGAGGAGAAATTGTGAGGATGCTACGGCCATGCCAGGGAAGGACATGTCCTTTGAGGAAGGAACCTCAGGCTAAGTTCATCATCCGCATGCATGCAGAGTTGGTTTGTTTGTTTTATTTTGCAAAGAAATTCTTTCCTCCCACTTCATTTTTAGCTTTCTATTTACAGGGGTGCAGATGTGCTGGAAAAGTGTATTTCAGTTCTCTTCATATGTATAAGCACACACACTTGCAAGCAGTCTTCTATTTTCATTCTCTTGTTACGCAAGGGTTTAAAATTAGTTGTATTTGTGAATTAATATAGTTCATTGGAATAAATTTCAGCTATTTTTACTCTGTAATGAGCTTTATCACCATGCTCACAAACACTATTTTTCCTCTATAGCCTGTTAACAGTGTAAAATATTCATAGTCTTGATGATGTGAAATCTGGCTGGGAGAAAAAATGATGTGTGGTAAATTAACTGAGGTTCTCTGCTGGTACATGGTGTAATATAGTGCCTGCCACCAAAGAGGAAAAATATCTAGATTTTGATTGTACCTTGAGACAGGCACTTCAAGAGGTGGGATTTAAAAACCCAGCATTGCTGGTGTTGTATTTTGGTGTCACATTCTGAGTTTTTATACACCTGCAATTCTACTTCCCAGGAGTAAGTGAAGCTGAAGCTTCACGAGAACACTGTGCATGTTGAGATGAGGATGGGATGCCTTGGGATGCCAGGAAGATGGGTGGAGCATCCTGTGGTCTGTGTGCCTCTGATTACCACTGTGCTAAAGAGCAAGGCTGGATTTAGTGCACAGGATTCCTACCCAAAACTCGAGGTCTGCCTCATTTTGGTTGCATATAGAATCAAAAACTTCCTTTGCTTCACAGTATTTATAGGAAGGCTTCATTTCCTAAATTGCAGTTTCACTGCAATTTATAAAGAAAATAGAGCATGAAGAGTCATTGTTTTTGTGATCTGTATATCATGCATTAGTCGAGGGAGAGTGAGCTTCAAGGTTAGTTGCATGGCAGTTGTCATCAGTCTGTGAAACTCTTATTTTGAGTGACAGCTTTAATTTGCACTTTAACCCTACTGTTGGCTTTCACTTAATCTTATTCCTTGTTCCTGATCAGTCAAGTCTTCTTTTTTATAGAAGACCATTGTAGTCTCTTTTCATAATCATAATTTAAAGGGGGAATAGGGAAACATACCTCTGGAGGCCTCTCTTATTTTCTTAATAAGCTTTCTGCTCCCCCTGATTGTTCTGAATTGCACGTGAAATACTTCGTTTCTTATCAATCAGTGTTTCAGAAGACGATTCTGAAAACCTTGTAGACTATTCTTGTGGAATTGTCAGAAAGAAAAAAGGCTGTAATATGTTTTAAATGTATTGTTTTCATTTTCATTGAATGTTTCTCCTCTTAAAAGATAGAAGTGCTCATTTTCTCTTCCATATAATATTCATTATTGCCTGTGTTCAGAGCTAAGTGCTTTTCTATTCATCTCTTCTGTAAACACTTCTTTAGCATTTCACTTGAGAAGAAAAGCCTTCACAGCCTATAATCATATTTATTGCCTCTCCTTTCTCTCTCGTACTTTTCCCTGTGATTCTAAACTGTTCTCTGGGGCCACCAAACACAGCATTCCTGTTGATGGGACCACACCACTAATTTTCAAAATTTCATTGTATTTCCTGTTTTGTTTTGTGTTTGTTGGATTGTTTTTTGCTTTTCCTTATGCTTTGGAACAGTCTGTTCCAAATAATGTTTGCTTCTCAACAGCCACTGAGCTGTCCACAATGATGCTCTGGTCTTTCTTCTACAACTTGTACACCAAACTTGTATGAATAATTCACAAGATTTCTTCTAGTGTCCATTACTGTGTTCTTTTCAACAAAGACTTCCCGCTGTCAATGTTTTAATTCAAGTTCTTTAGTTTTCTGTTCCCTTTTGTTTCATGTAAGCTGAGTGACAGCTCGCTGCACTATACAGTGCTAGAACATGGGTTTGGGACTGTTTCAATGTTAAAACCTTTTGCCACACAGAATATTGACCATGTCTGTGTAAGCTGTCTAGCACCACATCCCAAATCACTGATCTCTTACCTCCCAACTGGCTGCTTTTTTAATAGCTTCTTATGCAGGACTTTTTACAGGTTTTTTAAAAGTCCAGACAAATCAGATTATTCCAAGTAGATTCCTATAATTTTAATTGCATTTAAGTTAATACTTTTACTTTTGACTGAATATCTATCACATATCTAAAAATTAGGTCAATCATTTCCCTAAAGACCTTTGATATACAACTGACTACTTGAATTAAAGGATTAAATTGCTAAAGAAAAGATGAAAATCATTCCAAGAGGATAATTCAAGGACTTTAGTTCAAATACATTTAAAAATGTATTTAAAGAGAGAGGAAATGAGTAAGATAAAGAGACTGGGTGTGAAAAATGTTGTCAGTCCAGGTGGTTGAGCAGCTTCATTTGAAATTACTTGAGGAACAGCTTGAGTTTAATTTATTTCATGCCAAGGACCAAAAATCCCCAGTGAAATAAAATATTTTGCTTATTAAAAACGATCTTAATCTCTCGAACTGCTTAGTTTAATCACGAGTAGACGTTTCAGAGCTGCTGTGTCCCCGACTTGCTGCAGCAGGTGCCAAAAGCAGGAGGAGGTGTGAAGACAGCATCACTCCCTGTGGATTTATCAGTCCATGTTCTACCGTGGGCTCCTGGCACAGGGAGAATGTCCCAGGCACAAAGGCTGGAGCAGGGCAGGGGACAGCCAGCCAGGCCCCTTGGCCTGCCCTGCTCCTGGCCTGAGCCAGGCCCCTGGCTGCCCTGCAGCCCCACGGAAGCGGTGGCAGGGCCAGGGCACCGACCTGCAGCCCGGGGAAGCTGCTGCTGGCGAGCAGGGCCGTGTCCCTGACACAGCCGGGGCTCAGCGCCCTGCTCAGAGCCTCCTCATTGTTCCTGTACCTGCTGCAGCCCTGTGCAGGGCACGCAGGCACCCCCGGGGAGGCTGGCACAGCCCAGTGCAGGCACCGGGAACAATCTCCTTGTTGGCTTCCTTACTGGAGACAGGGCTGCGTAGAATGTGCTCACTTTGGGTGAGCTTTTCGAGCACAGTCTGTGCCAGAGCAGCTTACAGCTGGACAGCCAGGGCTGGCCTCGTCTCCCCGACCTGTTCTGCAGAGCCTTCGCTCCCTTCTCTGCCCAGAATTGAAAGCAGCGAGTGACAAAGCTGCAGAGTTCTCGTGAAAATTCTTTTCTTGCCTGTTTGGAGTCCCTCATTCTACTGTGAAGAAAGAATGAATGCAGGTTCCTAGGTAGAGCCCATCTCCCCACTACAGCTGCTGTCTTGAAGGTTTTAAGCTCCCAAAGGAATTGATGGAGCATGTGCAGTTTTGTAGGATGATGGCTGGCGGAGGAGACAATCTTGTCATTCATCATTTCCTTTCAGAGACACAGCAAGTTGTTTCTGCCATGCAGTTGCCAGATTCCCACGTATTTACAAAACAGGTGATTTCTTGTGTGTTTACTGGGAAAAATAAAAAAGAAAAATTTCCTCTAATTAGTTAAAAATTGTGAGAGATAGGGACTTTGTGTAGGTGGAGATCTGAGCAGTGCATCACTTAGTCTTCCATTCTGAACCCAGAATTAATTAATTTGTTTCTGTGGTTCTTTCCAGCAGGGATTTCTTGTTATAAAAAGCGAGACTACCCATTGTCTTGATTCTTTCCTATTTGCCCATGCTGTACTTTGTGCAATTTACATTGTGCAAATGTAAAAAAAAAAAAAAAAATTAAAATCCTACTGCTTGAATATATCTGCATAGTTTAGTGTAAGGAACATTATTTTTCATTTCTGCTGAGTGCTGCTATAGCTGTGACTGCTGATGTCCTGATCAACTTAGTCTTTTATTTCACCTTTACAATGGAGTTGGAGGGAAGAGGGAAAGACTGAATGCACATGAATCATTTGGTAAAAGATCTCTAGGTTAATAGCTCATTACCTTAACTCATTCAAATTCCACCCAATTCATTTCTCAACATAATTACAGAGCAGACCAACTTTGATAAGTCCTCCCTAATATATAAGTGCATTTGTTGTTGTGTAGATAAATGTGCATCTGCACACTGAAGCATTCTCTTATCTGTGTGGAGTGCAGAGTATTCATTAGTGTTCCCCTTGGAGCTTCTATCAAACGGACATGGCAGGAGCTCAAGGGGAATTTCCTTCCCCCTTTTGGCACAGGCAGCAAATCTGCTACCAAAATCTGCACATCCTTCAAAACCTATGCTAGACCTTGAACAGCCCCCAGAGATGCCTCTGCCTTATTGTTATCTGTGGGACTGCTGCTGTGTTTCCTTTCAGCCTGCCATTGGTACTCACAACACCCAGGAGACAAACTCATTCTACAGCCAGCAGAGGCTTCATGGAGCAGAGACCTCCTGATGTATTTTTCACTATCCTGAGGAAGCTCAGAGCCTGGCACTGTTCTAAAGCAGTGCCTCAGGCCTGCCTGCCCTGCAGAGACTCTGCCCTCAAGGGTGGCTCAGTCCCATCTCCCACAGCCTTGGGAAAGGTTTCCCAGAGCTACCTTCCTTCTCTCTGCTCCCAAGAAGCTCTTGCTCTCTGAGGAGCTTGGTGTGGTAACGATCCCACTGGTGTAAGGCCAGGTGCAGATTTTTTTTGCAGTTCTCTTCTGAGATCTGAGAGCTTCCTGTTCTGCTCTTTCTTTTCCCAGTGCTGAAGCTACTCTTTTTCTGTACATGCTAAACTTCCTCAGAGGGAGAAGCAGATCTCCTGGTAGTGCACTTTTTACATTGCTCATGAGGTTTTGTTTCTCTGTGGTTACACCAGATGCAAATTTTTTTGCAGGATACTATTTTAGTGACTGTTCTTTTTCTGGGGCTGTGTAATCATATGGAGGCAGCTTTTGATCTGTTTAGTATATAATTAAGCTCTATGTATTGCTGTCTTTTTTTGAGAGAATGGAGAGTAAATGAATAAAAATGTACTAGGGAAAAAAACTTTTTTTCAGTTGAGTTATAAACACTAAGAAAATCAGATGTAGAAATTAAGTTTTATATGATTTCTATTATTCTTAAATCTTAATGTAGAGTAACCGTCCAAACAATCTAAAGAAAGAATACATATTTTTAAATTGTTGCATGTCTCAGTGGCAAATATGGTTATTCTAGGGATGAAATTTTTTAAGGCTGTGGAGTTGTATATTTAATAAGCAGCTGTTTAATTATACATTGTGCTGGGTCTTTAAAATATATAAAATATATAAATTACAGTGCTGCATATTAAAATTATCTTTAAATTGAGTAAACAGTCATGTTGGGAAACTTAAGTTTCCCAAAGTTACTTTACTGTGTTACCTGCCAACTACAATTTAGTAATCATAATATTACTCTTTTACCAATAGAACAACTCAATCTCAACACTATGCATGAAATCCCTATGTATTTAAAAAATGGTATATCCATGTAATATATCCATCCATCCTACTAATTAAGCAGAAGTAGCTTCCTGCAGCTCAAATAAATATGTGTATGCAGGCATAAAACTCCACTGAAAATAAGAAATCAGACTGATCTAAATCTTGTGTACTGTTTGTTTCTCTTCCTGTGCTGTTCCAGTGGCACAAGCCTGCTCTAGAAGGTGTCCAATTACTGTGCCTGTAGACTGATTCCTGTGACTCAGTGTGTTGAGAGGCATCCACCCTATTGATGCAATTTCTCACATTTCTGCTGAAATTAAGCACAGCTGCAACTTGTCCTTTAAATATCCTTACAACTGATCTCCTTACAGTTCAGGTTTTGTAACTATTTCAGTTGGTTTGTGTTTTGTCCTGTGTCTTTTGACAGAAAAGGGGGAAAAAACTTCTAGTATGGAAAAGGAAATGTTTCCATATGAGAGGGAAGTTTTGATATGCTGTCTCTCTGCTGGTGGAGGGAAAAGAATCAAACTAATAAACCTGTAGTCAAACACTTATAAATTTCCATAACTGATACTCTGGCCCACACTGTCCAATAACCCAGGTATTGCTAGTACAAGTCTTAGTGTATGGCTGACCTCTATACCTTTATCCTTTTCAATAAATGCTCTTGTGCTGCCCTCCTGGATTCAAATATGCTGCAATACCAGCACAAAGCATCTAACAGCAGTTCCTGCTTCCAGGCTGGTTTCATGGCATGCTGTACCACCCCAGTGAAACAGCTGGCTCATGTCACCTGGCTGGCCAACTCGCTCTGGTCTGGTTTAAGACAGAGCTGCAGTTGGAGCCAATTCCTATTCTTAGGTCACTAGGGTAATTCTCCTTGGGGATTAATTACAAGGGCTATTATTTATTTTATAAACCTGGATGATGCATTGAGATTTCATACTGAATAGCATTAATTCAAGTACTTGCAATCAAGGACACCAATGCATTTTTTGTAATGCTTTGTTTGATTCTCATTGTTCACAGAAGGTCTTGAAGCTGTTGTAAAGTGCTTTCAACCACCACCACCCTTTTTATTTGACTCCACAATAACTTTTACAAGGTAAGCTTTGGCTATGGAAAGAATAAAAGATTATAGTTATCCTTGGTACCTTTTTCAATCCACAGCCCAAGATAGAAGATGACTAGTTTCCCATGTGATCTAAACCACTAGCACTTATATTGGATTTTGTATTTCATAGTTTTCCATCAGGGGAAAAGTGCCAAAATTATGGTGCATATGCTTGGCTTCTTGTCTGTCCTTGAAGTGGCAAATCTGTGGGAGAAGAGGCTGCCCTTAGCCAAAAAAAATTTATCTTTTTAAATCTGATTTTCTTGGAATTGTAGTTTGTTGCACCATTTTTATATAGATATAAAATTTTTCAATATGTAAGCATCCTTGCTTTTTATTTGGTGACACCAAAATAACAAATGCATTAGCTCAAATATCTTATACTACCCTTCTCACAATTCCTCATCTCCTATGCTGTGCAGGATATTTTATATATATAACACCGCCATGCAGGATTATTTTATAAAACAGATGGGAACTCAGGAGGTGCCTCCGATCTTTCACCTGTACTTTAAAGAGATACTGCATAGTTCTTATGTGGAAACCCCTGGTGATTTTTAATGGACTCAGGTTTAGGAACACTGAGGAAGGGAAATATCCTAATTGGTTTTGTTTTTCAGCTGAAGAACAGTTTGTTTCTATGTTAAATGAAGTAGTGAAAACAAATAGCATGCCATCTGGCTAGCCTACATGGGTACTTTACCAGGAGGTTTTCAGATGTTCTCTCTGCCAGTTTTCAACTTCTTAAGTCCTGTGTTACTGACGTACTTTCTTTACACAGTTTTCTTTCCTGTTTAGGACTTATCTTGTTCCTTGAACTGAATTAGAATTGTAAAAATCGTACACTGTTTTACAAAGAATTCCCCTGTCTGTTGTTTGAATTATTTATCTTCTAAATTAAAAATCTCCAGTGTTTCCAGCATTCACAGTAAATTGGTTATACAGAGAATTAGTCCTCCATGTTATCTGTGAAGCTGATATTCTCAGGGGGCAGGATAGCATTGATGTACCAGTGAGCTCTCAGTCTTGGAACAGATTGTGACTGAAAGGAAGGGTTTAGCAGCTTTTCTAGTGCTTGGAAAGATGTCATATGTTTTTCTTTAGATCAGGTTTTTTTCTGTTTCAGTTTCTCAAAGCAAGAATATCCTGCAAAAAATAAAAACATTTAACATAGCTGAGAAAGAAATTAAGTACAGACAAACGTCATTTCATAAAACCTAAATGTTTATTGCTGACTGCAACTTTCAATATTGTTTTTTCTCAGTATGAAACAAACATATGTTCACAAATATCTTCAAAAATAACTGTGAGCATATAAATGGCAACAAATTTGTGAAAAGCATTCGTATGTGTTTCTCATTCATGTATTTGTTGGTTATGATGATGGTGCACATACAACTCTAATCACAACTTAGAGATGTGGTTCTTTGAGCATGACATAGATAACAAAGAGAATTCTTTGTGCCAAACAGCTTACAATCTAAATCCATGTAATTTTTCTAAACATGCAATCAGGAAATAGAAATACTATACAGGAATTAACTGATCTGTCACACAGTACAAATAGCATAGTTATGTAAGATTGAATGGTTGTGTGCATACTTTATGAACTAACTTATCAAATAATTTGGAATAATGCAGATAATTTGTAGGCACCCTTCCCATCTGATACTGAGCATTCTAAATATAGCTAGCAGACAAAAGTGTAAAAAAAGGGATAAATTTGAGCCATTAAGAAGTCAAGTGGGATGCTTAAATACACTTTTAAAACCTCAGGAAATTGGAAATATGTGGACAAAAATAAAGAGCAATAGAAGTTAATAGCGAATTTCAAAAGCATCTCAAGTAACTCCATCAAATATAGATGCAAGGTCAAAAAAATAAAAATCCAAATCACTGTCCTCCTTAAAAAATAGAGTGGTTAGCAAGAAACAGGTTGGCTCAGTAGTTGCTTTGTCTGTTTATGCAGGGAAGGCAGATGGAGATCTGCTAAATCTAGGATTGTTTCCCCAGAGGCAAAAGTGGGGAAGCTGGAAAATGTACAGGCATATAAGTTATCTGGTTATAAAATGTCAGCTTTCCTTAGAAGAACCAAAACTCAAGATGTGCATACAGATGTGAATTTTAAATTGAGTAAGGGAATCTATAAAGTTTCTAAAATCTTAAAAAATAATACTTGATCCAGAAACAACTCTTTATTGTAAAAAACAAACCAAAATCCTCCAATGAACAGGTGACAAACAAGGAATTGCATACCAGTGGGAAAAACTTTAACAAAGTCTTCTAAAGAAAGGTTATGAGCAAATGCCTAAATATTAGTTTGGTAAGGGACTGGGACATGGATTCAGGCACAGAATATCTTAATTCAGGCATTATTTCTTCACTTTTCTATACTTTTTCCATGCATAAAAGTAAGATTTTTATCTGTGTTTTATTAAAATTCTGCTTATCAGGCCTTAATTTCAAAGACTATGGAAATGACCGATCTCTTCAGGAAGAAAAGAAAAAACAACACAAAACCAAACCTCTCAAGTTCATTCTTCTCATGTACACGGTGACAAGGCTATTGCTGTCTTAGAATGGGTAGAGTGCAAAGCAAACACAGAAGGCTGCCCATATTCACTTAAAGGCAATATGGCTTTAGAGAATCTGGGGCAACTAGTCGGGGAAAGAAGATGCGTCGAGGTAATCACTTAGAAACGTCTCTCATTATAAAAAGCATTGGTACTTAATGGAGGGGAAATACTGAAATTAATGTACCTGTAGTTTCTGTGTCTGCATCTGGTCTCCCAATTTCTGAAGTGTCTTTTGCTGAAACACTTCTCAGCAAAGCTGACATTTAATAGGTTACCACTGGAGAAGCCAGTTGAAAAGAAGTCCTGGAAACACTCGGTTTATTTCCGCAGAGGGATACTTGTGTAACATGCCTTGAAAGTATTTATTTTTGTTGCTATTCCTTACATTATTTGCCATATGGGATCACCAAAAAGGCAAATCAACATTTGGAGAATTAGGATACTATTTTCATATTTTGCATAGACAACAAACAAACAAGAATACTGTAGTCATACCCAAAGCACTTGTGGTGCTTAGAGACAGCTTATTTTTTAAATGGATGATAGTAAAACATTACTGAGCCTTAATTTTCAAAAAGGTATAGCAGTCAAAAAAAAATGAAGACTTCCTCAAAATTTGGCCTTTCAGATATATATAAAAAACAGCTTAGTGTGGAGAACACAGCAGTTTCCTTGTTTACTGGGGACAGAGAAGATTTCTGGCATTCTGGCACTACAGGGTGAGTCATGAATGTGACGTTGCTTGAGGCCTCCCAATGGTGACCTTTCCTCATAAAATGATATCAAATGTCACCCAGATGTAATATTGCTGTTGCCTTTTGCAGAAAATATTTCCCAGCTCTTGGGGCACCCTGAATAGATGTTGGATTGCAGGCATCCCTAAGATGTTGGTTTGCATGCACTGTTCTGCATGCATCTACAAAAAAAATTGTGTTGCATTAAACCTATGTTCAGTGACAGATGTTTTAGAAAAGTCATCAGAGTTTGTTTTGGTAGAGCCAAATTTAAAATTCTGAAAAAAATGAAGTGATAAAATGCAACTCTAATTCATACTCAGCATGTCTTCATAACCTGCATATTCTTATTTAGGATAAGATCCCACCTCTGTCTGTTTTTTTATGTTTTTATGCAGATTCCCAGTATAAATGCATCCAACAGCAGCCTCTCCTTTCCAATAGATTCCTCTGAATTTACAGACCTGTTGTCTCCTTATAAGATCTCCCAAGTTAAATGGTCTTCCTGTTGCTAACATCACTTTTGAAGTTGTTTTGATATTCTATAACTGTTCTGTAATTTCGTAACTTCTAGTGTACTTTCAGCATTTATATAGATGAAATGTGCCATGTTGATAATACAGATCACAGGGCATTTGCAATTTTCCACCCTTCACACTTATATAATCTTATAGACCACAAGATTTGATAGGGAGCTGGAGTCAAGAATGGTGAGTTGTAAAGTGGAAGACAGCTGTGAAATGCATCATAAAGATGCGTACAATTGTGGGTTAAATTTTGCTATTTCTGATGAGAACTGGCCTTTCAAAGACAGACCTAAAACATATTTTTGCATCAAATGTTTGAAACCATATACAATTATCACCCCTCATTACATCTCTCTATAGGAAGCTGATGGTTAGAATGCAATGAAATATCTTTTGTTTTTTTGGTTTTTTTTTTAATCATGAGCTACTGAACAGAAATGTTACAGTATTCACAGGGGTTCTTATACATTTTCATATTTGCAGCAAATACAGTGAAAGGTCATTTTCAGACCACGTTTCTGTTTAAGATTGAATACCATCTCTGTGGCAACCACAACAGCTGCTTACATAAATAAAATAATAGTGCCTGGATGTAATATTCTTAGTTCTTTAGAATAGGACTTGAAAGTTGTGTATGAAGAGAAAGTTGCTGAGTTTTTGTCCAGTCAGAATTTTTTTGAGACTTCTGCTTTGGAGACCGTTGTGCTAGTTTACTGCAAGTTTGTCTTGAAAAGGGCTAAAAGATAGACAAAAGATAATAAAATATGAAAATTTTAGATATTGCTAATGCACAATCATACATGTTTTTGCCTTTTCAAGATAATCAAATTGATCCATTTATCATCTGATTGATCTCAAACCCTCTGTGGTATTTTTGTTCTTTTTGTTTGCTGCTGAAGCAGATGTGTACGTTCAAAATTCCTCTACCACTGGTCCAACATTCCCAGTTTCAGTAGTGGATTTTTCCTACTGTGCCATCTATTCTGCTGCTACAAATTCAGACAAACTCAGGACTTCTGGTGGGGAAAAAAAGTGTCCTATTTTCAGCTGCTCTCTCTCTGTAGGAGACTAGTAAATCTTGCAAAAACACTTGGGTATGCTTTAAAGTTCAGATTTCTTCTGAGCAAGAAGTTTCTGGTAGGTAAAACAGCAGAAGGGTTATATTCATGTTTTTATGGGATGATTAATTCAAACTCTCAGAATTTCCTGTCCTGAGTGCTAAAAGAACTTACTGAACATAAAAGTGTAAACAAGGTATGATGCAATTCTTAATAGTATTAAGTATCACTGGTCTTCTCCAAAAGTTCAGCAAAAATTTTTCTCCAGTGTTAAATGTTCTTGTTTTCATTTGTGCAGAAGAATAACAAATTAAATACTGTGGGATTTCCTCTGTTTGCATCACATTCTCCAGGAGCAGTGTTTGAACTATAAAAGCTAACTCAAATAATAAAAATGCTGTGAATTTTCTTATACTAAAGTTTGCATTGATTTTGATGTTTCTACCATTATCATTATTTTTTTTTTTCTTAAGTACGTACAAAACCTGATGTTTTCTGGTGTAATGTTTATATTTGGGACACACTTTTACATTTTACAGAACAGAGCTGAGGAGTAGTGGCTATAGATTTAAAGCCCTCACAGGAGGGCTGGGAGGCTGTCTACAGGTCTGTGTGAATCTAGGGAACGAACAGCATCCCCTGACAGCAGAAGCTGGGCGGGGTAAGGAAAGCGGGAGCTGTTGCTGGGCGTTCGGGGGTTGTTTCTCACGGCTGTCCCCGCCGGTTCGAGGCCGTGCTGCCGGGGCACGCTGAGGTGGCGGCGCCGGGCTCAACCGCCGCTCCCGCCCCGCTCCCTCAGCGTTGGCCCCGCTCCCGCCCCGCTCCCTCAGCGGCGGCCCCGCTCCAGCCCCGCTCCCTCAGCGTTGGCCCCGCTCCCGCCCCGCTCCCTCAGCGGCGGCCCCGCTCCAGCCCCGCTCCCTCAGCGTTGGCCCCGCTCCCGCCCCGCTCCCGCCCCGCTCCCTCAGCGTTGGCCCCGCTCCCGCCCCGCTGCAGCCCCGCTCCCTCAGCGTTGGCCCCGCTCCCGCCCCGCTGCAGCCCCGCTCCCTCAGCGGCGGCCCCGCTCCCGCCCCGCTGCAGCCCCGCTCCCTCAGCGTTGGCCCCGCTCCCGCCGGGCCCGGCCGCCACAGGTGCGGCCCCGCCCCGCCCCCGGCGCCAGCGCGCAGGCTCCGCCCGCGTGCCGCCCCCGGCCCCGCCGCACCTGAGCCCGCGGGCGGGACCGGGCACGGACGGACACACGGGCAGACGGACGGACAAACCTACGGAAGAACGGGCGCGTCGGGAGAGCCGCGGGGCTCCGGCGGAGTTGCGCCGCGGTCCGGCCGGAGCCGCGCTGCCCCCTCGCTCGCTGCCTCCCCGCGGGCGGCTGCTGAGGTGAGCGCGGGCGGCGCGGGGCACCGGCGGGGACCTGGCTCGGTGTCACGGCGGTGCGCCCGGAGCCCCGGCCCGCCCGCGGCCGCCGCCGGGCAAAGTTTGGCGGCCGGAGCCGCAGGTAGCGGGGCTCCCGGCGTGTGCTCCCGCCCGGGCGGCGTGCGCGGCCGGGCGCTTACCGGCGGCTCCGCAGCATCGCTTGTTTGCGGAAAGGATAAAGCGCGTCTCTAAATAGGTCAGGGGCTTCGGCAGCGCCGGGGATTTGCGTAACGATTTTTGTTACGAGGGAAAGGTGCGGGGCTCCCGCTCCCGGGCTCCGAGGCTGGACCGAGCGCTGCTTTCCTGGCACACGGAATGACTTTTTAAAAAGAAGTAGTTGCATGAGCACAGCTCGGCTTTCTTGTTTTCTATATCCCGACGACTTCGGGAAAGTTAAATTTCTTCAGCAAAGGAGGAATTAACCCGTATGAAGGAGTCATCCTTGATGAGCTAATTACGCGTGGTGAGTGCAAGTGCTTTGCATCGCAAGCCCGTGGACGATGATGGTATGCTCAAAATGTTAAAGTTTATGTCCTGGTGACACTGTTTCCAAATACGCAGATGAGAGTTAGGTGCAAGATTGTATTTTCTGCAGCTACAGCAAGAAATGCCCTTGTTTCAGAAGAATTGTCAGAATATTCATGCCTGTGTGAAGGCTTAGGTTTGTTTTCTCTTGTTTTTGACTTCTGTTCAAACTTGGGAACTCTTTTCATGGGTTTTAAAGGTTGTGAGTTTGGCATTAAATCTGCACTGTTAAACTTGAATGGGAAATCTATAAATGGAAAAGTTAGAGAAGTGTGGCACTGGGAGCCCTCAGAAGTTTCGATAAATCTTCAAAAGACAATTTAACTGCAGCTAACTACTAGTTATGGGAGGAGGGAAATGATAATTTTATTTCCATACTCTCTGCTACTGCTTTAGTGCTGCCTTGTACAAAGTATAAAAATGAGCTGCAAAAGAAGTATCTCGCTGTCAAGAACCTGTTATGTTTCCTTATCTGAACGGAATGTAACATGAAACAGTAGTGCAAAGCCCTGAAGTCGCTGGGGATGCAGCTGTGTGATTGCCGCAGGTGTGGCTGAAGCACTGCTGCTGCAGGTCCGGAACGAGAGGCAATGGCAGGATACGGGTGGGATGCCCAGGCTCCTGGATTCAGGGAGAACGTGCTCTTCGAAGCTTCTGCCTCTCGTGGCAGCATTGTGCTCTCCAGTGGATGCAGCCACCCTCTGCCCGGTTACTGCAGTTCTGAAAACAGGGAAAAGGTGTCTCTTTGTGTAATCCAGAGCTGACACTAGACTGCTGTGAATGGGCTATGCTGCTTCTCCTTTTCCAAAGAAGTAATCCTGCTACTCCTTTCAGGAGTAGCTAGAATCTTGCTACTCCTTTCACCAGGTTAGTAGACTGCTTAAGGGGAGGGACAGTGATTTTCTTCTGCTTTGTTTCTAGGGTATTCCTCTATAGCTGCAAACTTTTTTTCTGGTGTTTGGTCTTGCCAAATGGATTTTTTGTACCTTTTCCAGTGGATGGGTGTTGATATGCTTGTGTGCAATCTGAAGGCAGAAGATAAACCAGTAGGTAGTTATAACTGACACTGGTCACATTAATAACTTTTTTTTTTTTTTTCAATTGTTTGGCTTAACAATCCACAAGGTAGTAAGAAACTAGAAAGGAAAGTATCCTCTTTACAGGGCGTTTTCACTCAGTTATGAAGGTTTTGCATTTTTTTTTTTTTTCCAGTGAATTATATAGCAGATGCTTGGTTAAATCTAAAAATATTAACAAAACCCAGCAGGTGTCAAGATACTGTGCTGACTTGCCTCTTCCTGTACTAATGGGAGCTGTCCATCCCTCTTGTGCTCCCTCTGCACTGCACACTCTCTCACAAGGGATCAATATACTCACACCAGCACCTATTTCTCTTAAATGACTGTTTTTTCACTGTCTGCATTTTTTTTTTTTTTAATCTTTTGGATTTCCTCAGCTATCTTCCTCCTCAAGTACAGTTTCTCAGGGATAAGTATGTATAAAAGCAGCAAAAGGGGCCTTGTGAAGATAATCTTTTGGGGGAGTGTAGGCTTGGTAGTTAATTAGCTCTAAGAAGTCCTAAGATTTTAAAGAGCAATGAGGATTACTGCATAAAACATAACAGATGTTTTACAGCTCTTGCAGTTTTTTCTCTTCAGGTTATCGCAAGGGATTGTGGTTTGAGGATATTTGCTCTCTGAGTTTGAGAATTTATGAAATGGGGCATTCCTGTTAGTTTCAAAATGAGCATATGGCACAGTTGTGGTAGTCTCAAATCATTCATCAGGCTGTGTTGGGATGTAGCAGAGTATGAACTGGAGTGCAAGGTGCTCTCTAGTGTATTGAAATACTCTGCAAAGCTCAGGTCATCTGTAGTTAATGGGAAGAAAATATGACTTTGCAGTCTGAATAGCTTGCTTACTGAAATTCTGCTCTTACTTTGTAAAATGCCTTAAGCCCTTTGGAATTCCTTGAATGACAACTTGCAGCAGATAAATATTTTGGTTCTGTAACTTTTGCATTGCATTCAGAAAATTGTAGTGCTTAATATACGTCACCCATCAAGATACAATTGGGAATATTGTATCTTATGTTGTATCTTTTCTTACCTCAATTACCTCTGATAGTGAAGGTAGAGGCAGATGTTAAATGCCATAATACCCCAGTTAACAAAGGAGGAATTTCCCCAGATCCACAGAATGCATTTGAATATTTTATTCTCAGGCTGATGGAATGTACAGAGTTGAAAGAATTACAGGAACTTCACTCTCCTATGTGACTGTAACATCCCCCTGTTACAGGTTACTAGATTTTCACCACATACTCTGCTTGCCTAACTACACATGCAGCTCAAATGTTGATTGAAGGGCTATTTTCTATTGTTATTTTGCCTACATGTGAAAAAGGTACAGGTTCTTTTCAAATGTAAAATATGTCTTTTTACTGCAGTTTCACAGAACGTGCATGATCTTAAAATAGGAAGTTTATGGTTTTCATTAATTAACGAAGGCCAATGTTTTAAAAACAAAACATCTAAAACTTTTTCAAAACTTGTGTCCTAAGGATTTAAAAAATGTTTTTTTCACAACATTAACAAATTTTCTGATTTTAAGTAATTTACGGAGCAAGCAGGGTAATTATGGCAAAAATTGCCTCTGCGCTGTGCAGTCATTTGATGTAATTCTATATTGTTGGAGAAAGTGCTGCCAAAGAGTAGCTAGTATTCTAACACAGTTGCATTCAGTGAGGACACTGAATATTATTAAGTAAGCATTACTTAATTTATGTTATCAGTAGTATGTTGGTAAAAATAACAAAATACTTGGTAATTTCTTCTGGTATAAGGTATCTTTTAGTGCTAGGATGTGAGGTCTTACTTGGCTTGCCACAAATAAAAGCTTTTCTTCTGATGCCCTGTAATATATCACATTCCATGAAATTATGCTAATGTTTCCCAGAGTGATTAATCATGCCCATTAACTTACATATTTTTCCTTTCTAAGTGATTGCTGTCCTCAGATCATGTGCAATAATTCTTTTCAATTTCTCAAATGTGCAGCTTAGAGCTTTAACACATTGTACATTTTACATGCAACTGTGATTCTTCTTATATATTAGCTAAAGCTGGCATTGCTTTCTATAAACATATTAATTGACATGTTAAAAATTCATTAGACAACCTGAGCTTCCGAGGCTTGTAAAAATAGAAGCCTTGTAAACCAATCTAACTATATCAGTGCAGCCCCAGTCTGTTACTTATCAATATTGGTACCTTAACAATTTGCTTCTGCTGAACTACCAGACAGCTCTTGTAATGACAGGTGATGCCAATACACAGTGAGGCATGTTACAACTGTGCTATTTACATTATTGATGATTGTTTGAATATGAGCAAGTCAACCTGTTAGGAAAACACTTTTACTGCTTCACTCCTCAAAAATTATTGAACAAAACTTTGTTTATTGCAGCAACTTTTTTTGGTTATTAAACATTTATAATAAGGAATTTAAGAGGGAGCAGTAGCTAGACATGAGTACAAGCAGTAACTTTAGACAGTTGAAGTCCTTTTTACATCACTTTATATATCTACATGTTTTTCAACTACATAGCCATATGTAACAAAAACATAAATGTTTCACAAGTTTTAAAATGTTGCGAGATTGCATTGAACACAGAAATGACATTAAATAGGTTCCAGTTTACAAACAAATGAAATGCACTTTCTTTGTGGCAGAATGCAGGCCCTGAATAGTTATGAACCTTGGTTCATAGTTTTCACACCTGTGGGATGGGATGATGTGTTGTGCTATTGGTGAGATGCTGTGATTCTGAAATACACTGGGCAGTTTCTCATTACTCTCTGATTTCTCCTGGCGAACTGTTTGGTGCAGATATGCCAGTGCTGAAAGTATGGGCACACCTGCAGCTCAGTCAGTCATTTTGCATGTGAGGCAGGTTAATCTTGTCTCCTAGAGCACACTGATTCTCACTGAGAGATGTCTCGGACTCCTGCAAGCAAGACTCAAAGCCAGTCTGCTCTGTTATAGGATCTACTACTTGCACCTGGCAGGGAAAGTGATCCTGAACACTAAGGTAAGGCTTGTGTGTAAAGGAGGACTGTGTAACTGCTTACTACAGGCACTGAGGAACAGCGACTGAAATGGCAGCATTCAGGTCAGGAGAGCAAAGTGAAATTAACTTGAAATGAAACTTGAATTATATTATGACTTCAAAAATAAAGTTTTCTTTGTTTTGTTGTTTATTTTTTCTGAGCCATTGTATATTTATGGTTTATGAGGCTGTTGTAACACGATGGCTGTCAACCTGCTGCCATTCTACAACCACTGTGGTCTCATACTGAGTAGTTCCTAATTGAGTTATTTACTGGGGACTGGCGTAGTGCTCTTTTCTAGCAGAGGCAGTGCTCCAATGATCTTTAACACTTCTCAGCATTGCTGAGCTTGTAAGGGCTAATGAGTTTATAACACAGCTGATGATGATGGTTTCTCTTTCTATATGTACTTGTGTAGGTAAAGCACAGAAAGCTAGACCTATGGGAGCAGGGTTTGTTGTTGTATTTTAATTTGACACTTCTCAGTGCATCCCATTTAGATATAGTAGACTATCAGGTGTCATTAGTCCTAATATAATTTGATACAATTTCAAAGATTAATTAGGTTAAGAGTCAGTGGTGTGGCAGGCAATATTAGTATGGTCTGCTTCAAAATGAAAATGAGGGAAAAAGTTTAATGTGATTTTTATATCACCTAGTTTATATTTTAGAGTGTCCAACTGTATATGTCATAATTTTGATTAAAAAGAAACTTGTTTTCCTAAGCCAGGAAAAAAGGTTGAGTAAGTTCTTACTCTGCCCTGAACAGCAAGATTTTCAAAGATGTTGCAAGAACCTCCTAATGGGATTTTATAATGAAAATCCTAATAAAAGCTAGCAGAGGAGTATCAAGTCTCTTTCTTTGCATGACTGCATGTGACCAAAAAAAGTAATTGCATAATCTTTCTTCCTTTGGCCACCTGCTAATAACTGGATGCTGAATCTTTGACTTGAAATTGCAAATGCCTGTGTGTGCCTAGGTACATTTAATCTTTTTGTTCAAATGAGATTATTTAATATGTTACAATTAAGAAAACCCCTTAGGAATCTGCATCCAAAGTTATGGACAAGATTCAGCCTTGGTCTGCTTCTGCAGTCTGTTGTCTGCAATGCAGGTGCAGTGTATGCCAGACATATGCTTGTTTGGTAGATTGTGGGGTCTCTGCATAGTCAATACCATGTTTGATGCTTATCTTGGTCTCTTGTTAATCAGAGAAGAATACCAATATTTTTAAACCTCAAGCAAAGAGTTGAAGACTTGCAAAGTTAATGATGTGAAAACCAGGAAATGCAATACAACCTTAGCTGGGTCTGTTAGTAGGCATAATCAAGAGTAACTTTTGGTTTTTTCTCACCACACTTTGTGCATAGCATGGGTAATATGTGCTTCAACAATAGTAAAAGAAATTTAAGAAATCTTTGCACCACTTCCATTATAGAAATAAAAGAGCATTTTCCTGACATTAGGGGAAACCAGCACAGAGAGGGGTTTTCAGCTATGTTAATGCCTGGGCTGAGTCCTGGGGTCTGGTGCATCCACCCTCCGAATGATGCAGGGTGAGCTCACAGCAGAACTGTCATCTTGAGTAGCAACTTTATCAGCTCCAGCCTGCAGTTCTCCACTCAAGCTCCCAGGAAAGTTGTGTGCTAATAGTGAGTGATTTAAGCAACTTGCCAAGCATTTCTAGCAGCTCTGTGGTGAAGCCCAGGCTGCAGATAGATTCTGCACTGCAGCATGTAAGGGCCTCAACAGTGAGAGAATCTTTTTCTCTTGCAGTCTCCAGCTTTTTTTACAGTTTCTGCAGCAAATGAGATTTTTTTTTTTTTTTTAATGAGGTAGCTGTTCTCATTACTTTGATTGTCTTGACTGATCTTCCATCTGTGAGGGGTGGGAAAATATGATCTTGAAATTTAAAGAGCCTATTAGTTGGGTTTCTTTAAAAAAAAAGCTATTCTGCCCTAAGGAATCATGGTAAGTTTTGAATTTTTTCATCAGTCAGTGCTTTTCAAATTGTCAAAACTAGAGCCTGGCTTCTGGACCTGCTGAAATGATTGAAGAAATAAATGTTGTGCTATGTGGAGTAGCATTAGAGGCTTGACATGTTTTCTGTTTCACTGGTACTTGCTCAGGTATTGTCAGATTCCACTCCGGAGATCTTCACATTCTTCATTCAGACAGGTGACATCACCTTATTGTCAGATTAGACAAAATGGACTAATGACACTCCTAGTTCCATGAGTAATGTAAAAACATTAAGCACATATGGGTAGTGATACTTAGTGCTGTATCTTATTCTATATAGTATTAAATTCTGGCAGTTAATATCTATTGTCTGTAAATATATAAAATAGATTTTAAAGATGGAAGTCATTCTTCTTTCAAAAATGTCTGAAACTGCTGAAGCTTTAGAGAATAAATCCTATAGGGAGTGGCTGAAAGACTGGGGTCATTAAGGCTGGAGGAGGCTCAAGGGAGACTCTGTCACTCTCTGCATGTTGGAAGGTTGTAGCCAGGTGGGAGTTGGTCTCTTCTTCCAGTAAGAGGAGACACGGGATGGGAGGAAATGGCCTCAAGCAGCACCTGGAGAGGTTCAGGTTGGATGTCAGGGAGAATTTCATCACTGAAAGGGTACTTAAATACTGGAATGGGCTGCCCAGGGAGGTGGTGGAGTCACCATCCTTGGAAGTGTTAAAGAAACAGCTGGCCATGGTGTTTAATGGACACAGGGATGTTTGGTCAAAGGTTGGACTCAATGACCTGAAGATCTTTTCCAACCTTAGTGATTCTCTGTTTCTATGCCTTTTGGGGTGATCAAGGTTTGAATAGGGTTAAGTCCACTGTACTCAGGACCCCCTTCTCTACTGCAGGCAGGAGACAGATGCTCTTGAGCAAGTGATATTCCTGGAGGGCTAGACAAGAGCTGCCTATTGTCAGAAAACTGACATTTTTTTCCTCTTTCAAACAGGTTTGAGAAAACATTCCAAGCAACTTCTGCTGTCTCTCCTTGGCATGTGGGTTAGTCCCATGATCTCATGGATGTTACAAAAACAGACAAGGAGCTTTACAAACTTCAGCATCACAGAAATTTGTGTTGATGATCAGTAATAACAAATTTTGACAGGAGTAATATCAACATCTGATTATGCTGTCAACTTCATAATTTGGTTATGTTGTCAGCTATGTTAACTTGGTAGATTTGTTGAGTTTCAATTGTCCCCATCATAATTACAATCTATTATGTAATTCAAATAGGTTGGGGCAGTGAGAGGTTGACAAAACAGGTGTGGTGCAATTCTTGTTTTTACCACTTACAGTGAATTTGCATTAGCCAATATTTATGCACGTAACTTGGTGGTGGCATGTTGTTGCAGTGTAAAAGATCTGAAAAAACTGTGCTATTGAAAGAACCTCATGGACCTCTCTTATGTGTTATTTAGTTCTCAGAAGCTTTTCACCTTTTTTTTTAAACTATAAATTAGAATATTGATCAAGTTTCTGTATCACAGTTTTTCAAGAAAGGATCTTTTTTTTCTTTAAGTTGAACATCTAGACCTTGAGCCCTTGCTGAAGGAGAACTTCCTTCTTGTTCAGAGGGGAAGATTGACACTGACCTGATTTGGCGAATGTTTAAAAATAAAGGAAGTGCGTTAAACCCCAGACAACACAAGGCAGAGGGGCTGCAGGGAGGCTGTGGCTGCCAGGGGCGTGGGGGGTTTGTAATCTCCACGTGCAGCACCACGGCTGCTTCCTGCCACACACAGTGATCAGAGGCTCTTCTGCCATGTGCTTCTGATGACTATGGGAATTGTCACGGGCAGTGAGGAGCCAACTTCATGTTTCATGCTGAGCATGGGGGCTTGGCAGGTTTGCTTTTGTATGCTTCTACCATATAAAAGCCTTTGTAATATCAACATGATGGGGTGGTTCATGTTTTTACAGAGCTGGAGATCACATTTTGTGTGACACAAAGTTTTGAATGTTTCTGATTATGTATCTTTTTACTATACATATATGTTCTTGAATTGATTCCTGTCATTTATTGTTGCTACTATTGTATGGCTTCTTCCATCTGTGAGAACGACTGATTGAAAAAATCTGATTTATTTTTAAATTTCTTATGAGGTTGAAGTAGCTGGCTCTGGGCCACAGAAGTACTTTATGTTGTTTAAAAGGATCATTTCAGCTTGAATTTCCAAATGGACTAGTTTATAAAATCCAGCCCTGCTGCTTTTTAAGAATTGTCAGAATCTCTCTAAAATGCTTGTTACTAGGATTTGTATTTAATATTTTTTCCATAAAGCCATAGGCAGAACTTAATACACTTATCAAAGTGCTGCCAAATGCTTTTCAGAATTAGTAGTGAATATTAAAAACTTACTTGAGATTGCTTTGGATCTTTCAGGTTGCAGGAGTGTGAGCTATGCTTTTTGTGGGCTGCCTGCAAGCAGCCCTGCCTGGTCCCTGTCACTTCTGAGCATCCTCTATACCTGCCTCCCCTCAGGCAGCTGGAGTGCCTTAGTCTTTGGACTTCCCTTCAGCAGCTGTATTTCTTGGCTCTTCTAATTTCTTGACTCCTGTGTTGGCTTGTTGAACTTAGTATTTGTTCTAACTGTGTATTTGACCCATGCCCCTCTTTGTGATTGCAACCTAATGCAGCAGATTTCAAGAGTGGCCAGCAACTTGGAGAGTTTATTGGAATATCCCAGTAAAATATGAATCACCTTATAGATGGTGCCCCATTTTTAATGAAAATTCTTTTGCACCCTTTTTCCAGTCAGTGAAGCCTGAAATAAAAGATTAGCTTAATAAATTCACACACCCTTTTAAAATTTTATATTTAATAGAAAAAAAGAAAAATGCTCTTTAAAAATAAAGCTCACTTGTCAAATTTGGGTATAATTTAGAGTGCAAAAGCATTTGTTCTTCCTTTTTTTAAGGTATTTAGGGGGAAACCAAAGTTGGGAAAATGGAGTGTAAGACTACTATATAAGCACTTGGCTATTCCTTGCAGTTACACATTGAGACTGATGAATATGTATATTTTAAAAATAAATGTTTATTGGCAATGATTACTCGGAGATACATTCTCTTGCATTTGATGAACTGCTTTAGTAGCTACAATTATTAGATCTCTGAAAAGAAGGTGAAGTAGGAACAGGAGTTGAACATATATCTGCATATATCTGTTCAATAAAAAAATTTTTTGAGGAAAAAGCTCTTGGAATTACAGGACCATCCTTGTGCTCTGTTTGCATATGGCCTTGGTGTAACAAGTTTCTCACCTATGAATGGATGCTCTAGGTGTTACAGTAATATTATGCATACTTAAAAGCCCTCTTGGGTTGTGAGGTGTATATATTTCAGTTAACATCTCTGCATCAGATTTACCTCTATCCCTTTGAAGAAGAGCTTTTCTGACATAATTGCATTGACTTAGAAATCTGTTATCAGGGAATGGATTTTTATTTTTTTTCCCAAATAAGTATTTCCTTATTGGTAAATGAATTCTGTAAATAGCCTGAAGTGTTTGCACTGAAGTTTAAGGGCTAGATTTAGATACGTTTGTATCTAGTGTATGTAGAGATTTCTGGGGTTGTGAATTTCTGTATTCAGAAGCATAGAAATTGATACTAATTAGAAAAGGATTTAAGTTTAAAGACTGTACTGCAATATAAGGCAGAATGATCTGTTATTAAAAAGGAAAAAAAGGTGAGTCAGGGTTTCATGGGGCTTCCCTGCTAGGAAATTAAATATTGATGTTTTTCAGGTAGCAGTGCTCAGCTCTTAGAGAAAATACCTATCTGCTGGAAACATCTTTTAATATTTTAGAATATATTATACAAAGTATGGCTAATTTTGGAGTTGTCTGATATGCAACAATGCAGAATTTTATGCTTAGCTGACTCTTTAATTAGCTCTCATTCTGTCTCGCATGATTTATAGCATCATGATTCCAATGTAAAAAGGATATATGACTTAATGAAGCAGAAAGCTGCAATGGCTTCACACCTCTAGCTGTTTAATGGTTTTCTGGAGGTAGGGGAATGGTTGTGCTGCAGAAGAAGCTGTAAGCATCTCCTCATTTATTATGGCAAGGACATAATAGTGCACGTTGCTGTGACTTACAGTTGTTTGCCTCCTTGTCATATACACAATGCATTAGAGTGAGGAGGGAATGTGACTATTCCATAAAGCATAAAAATAACAGGTAAAGTAAGAAATGCAGATGTAATCTTTCATGCTCAAACTGAGTTTAGTGCAGCTCTTTGACATGTTTGGAATCTAACTTTTTCTTGATCCTAGAGAAATAGAGTTTCAGTGTGATATAATTTCAATAATAGGCTGTAAAACCCTTAGTGGCGAGTTGCTTTTCTTAGCTAAGGAATTTGGCGAGTTGTTTTCCAAATTGCTACTCTGAACCATACAAATAAGTTTTTAGAAGAAAGAGGTGATTTTTACCGTATTACTCTTACACCGTAAGTTTCTCTAGTTGTGCTTATGTTAGTTTCACACGTTTGTCTTTACAGCATCTTTGATGTAGGGGCTCTGATTTTCCTAATATAAATACTGTAAATTCAAATCTGTTAATTCTAGATTCTTAATAGTTTAAGTGGTCTAAGCATGGCTTCTGAAATTAAAGGGGAAAAGAATCGGGGATATCAGAGAAATGAACTGCCTTCAGCCTTCTTTGGATCTCCAGAAACAGTTTGGTTTCTATTTGGGGCAGCAGCTTTCAGTAATTACTGTTAGGAACCCTCTGAAATCAGAATGAAGCCCTTTTATTTTTTTTACTGTGCAGCTGTATGGTGTTAAAGAATTACCACCTTTTGCCAAAAGTACAGTAACATTACAGGTATGTTTCTGGTACTGTGTCTGATGCAAGCATACATTTATTTCTGAATCTGATGTGATCTGTATCTATTTCCTGCTTATTTCAGGAAGTGACCATTCCTTATTTAGCTTGTGGTCCTATAGAGATAGGACCTAACACACAAAAGTTAGAACCATAGATAGCTATGGACCCACAAAACTGAGAACCTTTCCTGGCTTGCATCTGAGGGCTGAGGTTTGCTTTTAGAGTTCTGTAGGTACCTCTCCCTTTCCTCATTCTCTTCCTCTCTTTTTTTCTTTTTTTTTTTTTCTTTTGTGTGTGAAGTTTGGACTTGCTGCTATTAATCTGCTAGAATCTGCTGCTGCTACCATTTCAGTTTATAAATGAACTACTGAGTTTGTAAGTGAAGACTATTATCTCCTCCCATGATGGGAGATGTGGTTTCTGACATAAATTCTGGGGTTCTCACAGAGAAATGTTTTGCTGTTGCCAGGTGTTTTTTGATTAAATAAGGATTTGTAGAATTTACAAATTTAGTACTTCCTTCAAATACCTGGTTACTTTCTCACATTCATAAAATTCCTTTCAGTGTTTCTGGACTTAAGTCTCTTCTGGAACCAGCACTCTTTGGGACAGCTGTTCTAGGAATTTTTAGGTATCTGGGGAAAAAATAACAACACTCCTCCTTTTTCCAGTCCCCTCTAAGCACTTGCAATGGCTATAATTGTGGAAGTGGGCTGTGCAAGTTATTGTTGAATTTGGCTTTTGGACTCTCATATAGTCCTTTTAAATGTCAGTAAAAGAGAAAGTGTGCTTTGCTGTTTTACAATTGCAGTTTGTGCTTACTTCAACTTTGCAGTTAAACACAAATACAGTATTCAAAGAATTATGCAACTTTATGAGGTTCTGGTAGAGTTTGAGAAATTAGTGAAAAACAGATTACTGCCCTTGGAAAGCTAGATCAGTCCTCTGTATTTGGTAGTTTGTTAGGTTGTAATTTCAGAAGTGAATTATAGATGCTCTCCCAGCACTTTGGAAATTGTCACAACTTCTGGGAAATCGCAAACAAGCCGTGGTTTCTGCTGGACCTTTCAAGGAGGCTGTTTTGTAATGTATAATGGAGATCTGCTCAAAGTACAAGGAACATTACAAGGGCCATTTTCAGAGTAGAGTAAGGAGTATACATGGCATACATAGAATAATCCTGGAGGCTTTTTAAAGGGTTTTGTTTCAGCGTGTGACTCTGTTTTAAACCAGAATTTTGGCAGTGGTGGTGGTTCCTGTTTCTGTATGTGTGTGTGAGCTCACTCATCACTGCAAGGTAGGCTAAGGTCACCTACTGAGAGCAGCAGTGCCTGTGAATGAGAGCATCATAAGAAAGTGAAATTTTGCTTAGTTAATGACCTAAACTAGAAAGAGTTTTACTTAATATGAAATACAAGCACCTGTGTTGAGGTATTTTAAGTAAACACATTTATATTTGTGTAAGTTAATGGCTAAAGATGCTATTAAGATGATCTAGCATCTTAATTTTTCTTTGGCAATGTTTTATCCCATTCTGAGTTGTCCTGGCTTAACTTTGAATATGATCAGTTCTATTTTACATAGTGGTATGTTTTGTATGGAGTTGGCATTTTTGTCAGTAAGAAATATATATGTTGGTAAATATGTGACTATAAAATGGTGGCACTGATAATACCTTTATGTACAAAGCTGTGTTCATGCTTGTTGTCACCATGAGGTTATTACTGAACTATGCAACTGTTTTTATTCTCAACTCTGGCATTTTTTGCAGTACAAATAGATTGATGTACTTGGCTCCAGTCATGCATCTATAGTTGCTTGTGAGGGTTGCTTCTCTTCTCGGGACATGGCTGCATGGTCACTGATACACCTGTGCAGAAGCATTTGTGAGATCAGAGCCTAAGCATATTACTGCTAAATGTAATTAGATGATAGACTCACCCTGCAGTACAACTGCTTCCAAGTGTCATTCAAGATTAACTGAAGAACAGGAATGATTAAGGAGACTTTACCTACTAAATATTTCGAAAACCATTCTGAGGAGGCAAACTTTTAAAATTGATACCCTGGGACTGTGAGCCACTACTGAACATGTAATTCCCTACTGAAAAATGAGATTTAAAATGTTCTTCTTTGCTTAGTCTTCTTTTTAAAAATAATTAATTTTTGTGAAATAATTTGATCAAAAATTAGTATCCATATATTGGTATATTAATTGCTTTGCTGCTGATTTTGCTGAGTCGTGGTGTTTGCTAATAAATCTTTGCTCTTTGTGTAAGAAATTTGAAATGAGTATCTAAAATGTAGGGTCAGTATGATCAAATCAAGTGTTTCTCAAGTTGAATGAAATATTGTATTAAAATGGTAAATAATGGATGCCATACTGGCCCTGTTTACGCTTCCTATGTTTTAGGAACCTTGGGATTAGTGTTTATCTGTCCCATAAAGGACACAAATCATTTAGATTAGAAGTAATCTGATTGTATTGAAGTACAAATTATAGCACAAAGGCCATTCAAGTGGGTTAAGTGACCAGGGTTGGTAAACACCATATGACTGCTGATTGGTCGATGAAAGAGTATTAACTGAAAGATAATGATGGATTTTAATCCAAATCTCTAAAGCGCAACAGCTGTAGTTCCCAAATGAGTTCACTCACTGACAGTTTTAGGACACTGATTTATTTGTTCCTATTTCTCTTGCACACAATTACTTTGAAAAATTACTCATTTTTCCTGTATAGAATATAGCTATTCCACACAGCTTTCTTAGATTAGATTTCTTGTCTACTTTCAGTGAGTTCATTATGATTCTTTTGCATTTTATGTTGGAGAAATTGCAGGGTTTTTATTTCAGTGTTCTGAAGTATGCCAAGGTAAATTGTTAGGGTGACTTGGTTTAGGAAATTCAGCTGAGGTCCTTTTTTTCATGTCTTTTATGAACATAGTATGAAATCTCATTAACTATTTAAAAAGGCAAATTGGTATTCCATATGAACTTATTTTAAGAAAACTTACTGATGTTAATGCTTAATGCTTATCACTGATAATAAATTATATGTATTTGTGTAATTTTATTTATTTCAGAGTGCCTATATCCAATTTAAAAAATGGAAAGTGCATAAAAATGACATTATAATATCCTAAGAGTGAGAAATGGAAGCTGTATAGGTCCATAATGGAACATTGTTTAGGATGTGAAATGAAAAATGTGGGTAGACTGTATTTATTAATGACTTCAGTGTTGGGACAATACTGCCTTTTTAGGGGTTGTTGTTGAAATAGGGACTTTGGTGGGAAAGTTTCATATTTTCTCAAGTCTTCCCCTCAAATTTGTGCTTGCCCTGAAATAAGAGTGTTCATTAAAGGAATTAGATGAATGTCTTCAAAAAGAAAGTAATTTAACTTTGTGGTTTTCCTGGTCCATCTGTCTATTTGCTTTTACAAGGTCAAGAGACCAGATGAAGTGATACTTAATTATTGTTTACAGTCTAAATAGTCAAACATATGAAAAATTGTTAAAGATCTTCAGAATGATACTGTTTTGTCTTGTCTGTCTTTGTATCTCAAAAATGTGTGTGATAAAACCATTCCTCTGTTATTATTCAGGATTTATTTAGATAATGTAGACATGCCAGGAGCAGGCATTAGATCAGCCTGTGTGCTGTCCCTACAGATTGTTTAGAGAGCAAGAATGGAGTCATTAGTACCTAAGTCATGTTTTGTCCTTTTGATGTGGACACATCTAATGCTATAAATAGTGTAAGTAGGTATAAAACTTTTCCTTTGGATTCACAGTATAATTCAAAATGCAGCTAGGAAAACTGCCTGGTAAATAGGCTAAGTCCTTTATATCCATTCATTTGTAAGGATATTTTGGTATATCTCTGAACTCTAGTTGCTTTCCTAGAGGAAATCTACTGCTATGGCAGATGAGTGTTTCTGCTAACAGTTGAACTAGGCTTTCTTCATTCGTTAGCTAAGAACTGATAAATACTTAAAAATAATAATATGGCATTTAATTGACCATTTTGCCTGATGATTGAATTGGCCATTTTGCATAAGTGAAATTAATTACAATAGCTGTGGACTCTTATTTAATTGCCATACCTAATGAAGCATAATTAAATAAAAATTTGTATATTGTTTAGAATGAAATAGTGATTCCTTACCTTTCTGCTTTTCAGGGATAAGGGAGCATTAATGCTGCAGTTGCAAAATTGATGAGTGTCCATTGGAGTTCAGGAAACTGATTTAATTAACACTTTTGATGATTTCAGACTCACATGGGTACAGAGAAGAGTTCTGGCCAGGGAAAAGCAGGTCCTGTTTTGTTATGGGGAGACTTCCTTAGTCTTGGAAAATAAAGGAATTATATTATCATAGGATTTGAAGGGACCTTAAAGTCATCAAGTTCCTACCCCCTGCTGTGGACAGGGACACCTTCCCCCAGATCAAGATGCTCAGAGCCCCATCCAATCTGGCCTTGAACACTTCCAGGGACAGGGCATCCACAGATTCTCTTGGCAACTTATGCCAGAGCCTCACCACTCTTACAGTGAAGTAGCTTAGGTTATAACTAATCTACTAATTATAACTACCTTCTTTCAGTTTAAAGTCATTACCCCATATCCTGTCACTACATGCCCTTGTAAAAACAGAGAGGTTGTGGGAACACAGGGGAAGACAAAACATTTGTCTTCTGATGGATTTATGGACTGAAACTTTTTTTTCCCTATTATGAACAAATAGGGAAAGAAATTAAACCATCAGCCAGGGTTGACACAAAATCAGTGCCTGGACTATATGACTGAATACATGCTTGATTGTTCAGGGTTTGTCCTGGAGGAAGTACATGAGGACTAGAATTTAGGTTTGGTTTTGTTTGAGCTTTGTTTTTTTAAGTCTGACATTTATTACAGTGATAAAGCATAGCAGCAGTCCAGACCTTGATCAAGTGCATGGCTGAGAGAAGATAAATGCTCCTGCCTAAACATTGTCAGTTCTGAACATTCAAAAATCACCCCAGATCTAGAAGAAAATTGAAATTGGTTTCTGTTTAATTCCCTTCTAGTTTTTGAGCCTTTAGGGTTCATGTTTTCAGTCAGCTCTGCCAGGATTAGAAGGATATTTAAAAAGCTAGAGTTCCTGGGGATTTTTATGACTGCATGACCCAGGCTTAAGAAAAATGCCTAATACTGCAAGATGTAATTCTGAGAGCTAGCTGCCCTGAATTTGTGAGTGGAGTGCCATAAGCAGAGGGGATATCAGATTGAGAACTTGGATTTTACTAAGTGAACCTTTCCAAATGTTTCATATTTAAAACCTCATACTTGAATATGAGGTTTTGATGTCAACACAGGAGGGATATTCAACCTGCTGGGTCTTTTAAGTAAGTGTGTTTAAAACTGTCTTTAACAGAAACTGTGTTCAGTTATTAGCTATTCAGAAGAAGACAACTTTGGCACAGATCAATTCGGTAAGCCAGTGTGAGAGAGAAAGATCTTTGTTAATTGGAGGATTTAATAAAATAATTTTTTATCAAAAGGATGTTTTTGTGTTACAAAATCAACTGTCTGCACATAAAAAAAGAAGGGGTTTAAAAAAATTTCTTTATTGATAAAATGTTGAGGAAATTTAAGGCTACCAAATGTCTCCAGGGAATGTGACAGTTCGGACAAGGGAGAGATCTACTGAAATAAGGCATAAAAGTCAGCTTTACTGCAATCCTAAAGTTGCAAAGGGCTTTGAAAAGTGAATGACTGGAGAGAAATTTCTCCTGAGAATAAAATGGGCTTCTGAAAGATAACTTGAGCTGGAAATGCTTAAGTAAAAGCTTCTCGTTGTGCACCTCAACATTTTCTAGTGTAAAAAAATATATATTCTGCTCATGCTTTCATCTTCCTGGGGGTCATATTTATTCAGAGGAGATTAATAGCCAATTTTCCTTGTGACTGCCATCATCAGAAGTTTATCCCTCTGTAAAATGAATTTTTTTACTTTTTAGGGGAACAGTATGCATGAATTTCTGTGAAGACTTCAAATAGATTGTTGTAAAATGACAAGTGGAATTATGTTTATATCCCTGAGCAGGTGCTAGCCTTGTATTCTATGCAGGATGGCAGCACAAGACTCACTGTGACTTGTATAATTTGATGACAGATATTTTTGTCTTAAATATCTGGTATTTAGTTTTAAAAGCACTTATGATTTCCTGGCCATTTAATGAAGTGTTCTACAGAGAGCTGCACTAGGATCATGGATTAGTGAACTCTGCAGTAGAGGACGCAGTCTGGAATGATTTAAAGCAGTTGACAGTTCTACACTCATTTGAAAAGGGGCAATGCTTAAGGAAAAACTTGGAAAAGCTACCTTGTTGCCCCTCATTGCCTCTGGCTGAGTGTCCTGTAGATTTCCAAGTGGTTTGGGTTTTTTCCTTAGATAGTTCCTGCTTTTTCTCAGGAGCTAAGCTGTCATTTGCAGATGATTGATGTACTCTGCTCCTCTGCCCTTCATGGTCTGAATTCTGGAGGAGGTGATGCACTTGTGCTGGGCTGGGGGAACCTTCCTTGAGCATTTGCTCTGGGCCTCCTGGAGCATCTCTGCAGGTGCAGCCACAGGGGCTGTAGTGCTGGGGACAGTACAGGGCCCCTGCAGAGACCTTTGCAACCCTTCTCCCTCATCACTGTGCAGTACAGACCTTGGTGATCTCGCTCCTTTATGTCCTGTTCTTCTGCTATTAATGATTTAAAGGCAATTTGTCCATATCTTGAAATTTTACTTTTTAAGGTTTCAGCTTAAACAATGTTTTTTTTTCATCCAAGCAGACCATGATATAACCTTTATATTTGTGCAAGGGCTAATTGCCTCCCTGAGAAAGGTTTTCATGTACCTGGTGATTTAAAAAGACTGGAAAAAGGCTTCTGTGGATGTATTTTTCTATTTTCTCTGGTTGCATTACGTATTTATCAAGGTACAAAAATAATTTCCATTAGATATTTTAAAAAGAATGCATAGAATTATTTTATATATTTTCCTAATTTTTATATATATTCCTGATAGTTGTTATTGGGGAAATGGCTATATTTTCTATTAACCATGTATAAATGGATATGACACATGAAGTGATTTTATGCTGGTTGTGAAGCAGACAGAAGATATCATACTAGTTCTGCTTTTTAATTGTCTTTTCCTTCTTCTATGTATTTATAATATGTCAGTGCATGAGCAGGAGGATAAGAAGACTCTACAGAGAGGATAGGAAAAAAATTGGAGCTGGGCAAGAGCTGATGGAGGAACCAGCAATCAAAATAACAGTATCATTTTGTAAATGATCACATGAAAAGGAGGAAGAAAACATCCTGTTGGCAAGAAAGAAAATTCCTAAATTTTCTTTTCAGGTCAAGGAAAACTGTAAGTTCTGCAGAATTGTTTCTTTGTCTCAGGTTTCCTCTGAACTTGTGGTCCATATGTGCCTTTTGCTGCTGATCACAGTGAGAATCCTTATCTGCTCCCAGGTCAGTAGGTGGAAGCAGCAGAACATTGTAACTTGTTCTTAATTTACTGTGTCTTCTACAGTGCAACTTACTCTTATTTTACTGGGCAATTAGAGAGCTATAACCTCCTGATTTGTCTGATCTACAATAAACTTAAAATCATCTAGTATGTCTCAACAAATATTATAAACTTGACAGCAGATGGCACATGCTTTTTATTTAGCCCTGCATATACTATCTTGGTGGGTGGTAACTGCCTTAGGACAAAATCAGCATCCCACCAGTCACCATCTGGGATGGCAGATGATATGTGGGACTGTCATGAATAAGCATTCTGATGTTTGTAAATGTCTGAGGGAAGACACTGCTTGTTAACGTGGCAGTTGGTATGCAGTCACCTCCATGAGAAGCACACTTTATGCAGTAATCAGCAAAAGACAAACTGTGTGCCTTGGGTTCATCTCTGCAATATGGGTGAGTGTAAGTTGAATAGTCCATTATTTGTTCACTTTGATGGCAAACTTGAATGGTTCTTATCTTGCCAGACTTTTAGTCTTTGTCACTGCTTTTGTGCTTAGAATTTTACTCTTTGGTAGTGTGTCAGCAGTAATATTTAGATGCCTCATACGGCATTGCAACCAATGCTGATAATGAACAGTGTACTCTGAGCTGATGGGGAAATGGAGGGGGTAGTTTGGAGAAAAAGGTGTGAATTTCTTGTAAAAACACTCCATAGTTTTGCTCCAGATGCAGGAATGGGCCCTCTGCTATGGGTGATAGGGAGATGGGGATGACTGAGCTGGATCAGAAGACAATTTTATTGAGAATATGAAGAGTTTATATAAGGTATATAGGATTCTATTTTTGGTAACATTTTCTCATTGGTTACACCTTCTTCATGACATCAGCTACCTGGTAATAATTACAAAATTGTACATGTCTCTTGGTCACTTGTACACCAGGGAGCAGTTATCTGTGTCTGTCTCTCCCATGGTTTCTGCTTGGTTAGGCATGAGATATCAGGCTTCTTTTTCAGTTGCATTGAACTCTGTCTCACTCCCCACAGTCTACTCCCATTTTACATTATCCCCTGAGCAAGATGTACACACAAACATCTGAACCATGAGGATATCCACAGGCCACTTTCCTCATTTCTGTTCCTGTCTCTATGCACTAAGCCTCTTTCCTGAACAGGTGTGCTTTGAGAAATGTTATTTAGATGTGATATTCTGGAAGGGCTGCTGTCATTTATGTAGCAGGCTCTTTATGTAGAGTATTTTAGACAGTAAAGCTGGCCTTGTAGGAAACTCTGAGTTGTATCAAGTACAAACATCTTTGAAAGAGTCTGTGCATCTATCATGCAACTCGATTCCTACTGCAATTAGAACATCCATTTTGATTTGTGTTATTATTGTTTTACTCACACTTACCTGGTCTGTATACCAGCTGAAGTAGGTATCATAGAATCACAGAAGGGTTTGGGTTGGAAGGGACCTTAAAGGTCATCCAGCTCCAACCCCCTGCCATGGTCAGGGGCACTTTCCGTGAGGTTGCTCAGGGCCTCATCCAACCTGATCTTCAACACTACCAGGGATAGGGCTTCCACAGCTTCTCTGGGAAATCTGTTTCAGTGTCTCGCCACCCTCATAGCAAAGAATTTCTTTCTATTATGTAATCTAGACCTACCCTCTTTCATTTTGAAGTCATTACCTCTTGTCCTGTCACTCCATATCCTTTGAAAAGTCCCTCTCCAGCTCTCTCATTGCCTTTTCAGCTGCTGGAAGGTGCTCTAAGGTCTTCCTGGAGCCTTCTCTTCTCCAGGCCAAACAAACCCAACTCTCCCAGCCTCTCATCATAGGAGAGGTACTTCTGTCTTCTAATCACCTTTGTGACCCTCCCATGGACCTTCTCCAGCACTTAGAAACAACAATTCAAGGAAGTGACATCTGCTTTAGTGATTCATGTAGTTGACTTGACTATTATTTTTTTCAGTGCTTCCTGACTACTTGGTGTAGAATATATACAAGAGTGCAGGGCTTAAAAAAGTTTATGTAGGTACACAGTTTGTGGTAATTGGGAGTGGGGCTGAGGCTGAGCCTCATCCCCAGTGGGTACAGCTGTGTAGGTCAGGTGAACAGCACTGACAGCAGTGAGCCCAGGTGCACTGAGCAACCACCACAGGGAGCAGAGGGCACACAGGTGCAATGCATGAACATGAGGGTATAAAATGTTGGGCTAAAGAAAAAGAAGGGCAGCTGCTTGAAGCCTTCTGAAGTGGAATGAGGTTACTCTGTATGGGCAGATGCTTGAAGCCTTCTGAAGTGGAATGAAGTTACTCTGTATGGGCAGATGCTTGAAGCCTTCTGGTGTGGTATGGTGTTACTCTGTGTGGGGGAATGCTTAAAGCCTTCTGAAACTGTATGGTGATACTCTCTCAGTTGTGACATATGCCATGACAAGTTTATGCAGTTTAGTGGAATTGCCAATGGACCTTAGGTGTGAAGGTTTTGTGGTAGAGCAATATATTACCTGAGTATCTTAATGTATTTTTGACTATTAAGTATGATATGCAAATACTATACTGATTTTATACAAATGAATAGTTAAAAGGATGAAACCCAAACAATCTGCCCTGTGAATGCTTAATTTGGGTACTATGATCAGCTTAAAATGTAAGAGTTAGGGTCCAAAAGTTTATAAAACCAGATTAGATCAAAGCAATAATATGGTTGCACTGACTGGAAAGTGCAGAAATGAGGGGTGTTTGCCAAATTTGTATGAACAAATGCCCTCCTTCTCATGGCTCTTAATTGAGGAGAGAGCAGAGTGGATTATTTACAGCATGGAAGCACATCCTATTTATGGATCAATGTATGAAAAATCAGCAAAACTCACAAAAGGCTGGTTCTTCTTTTTTTTTCTGAATGGAAGTGTGTTTTTTGGTGTGGAATAAGATATTCAGAATGGATTTTGCAAGCAACAGTCACTTAAAGCCTGAGGTGATTGGCAGTTGAGTTTAGGAGAGATCTGTGCATGGGAAGGAGGAATAAGGGAGTGGCTGTAACTTCAACTTCACCAGTCATCTCTCCAAGTTCAGTTCTGACACAAAATACACTTAATTGTAGTTCCTTTAAATGGGGAAAAGGGCAAGCAAAAGGTTAAGTTCAGGTCAGTGCTGACTTTACCCTAGCCTGCTTGCAGGTGGCTTCAGACTAAATGATCCAATATATTCTTATGGTCTGTCACTACCAGCTGGGTAATGTTCTTATAACTTGATCATAAAACTTAAGTAATTAATAAGATAAAGCAGGTGTGATGTCCCTTTATAATATAAGGCAACATTAGTTTTGATATTTTTTCAGTTCCAAAAGAGAATCAGTGTTTACACAGACAATGACAGAATCTATGAATGATGACTAATCTGGGACCATCTTTTTAGGAACATTTTAGGATTGACATTCACTGCCACTGATAATACTTGCAGTTTTCTGTTCTTTGTGCTCTTAGTGTTTCCAATCAAGCTGATAGATCTCAATCTCACATTTTTTTCTCAATGTGGTGTGTTCTTTGTTCATGCCCAGCTATTATTGTCACACAATCATCAAAGCTCTTGTGTCCAAGAGTGCTTTCACAGCATTACCAGGCTTTATCCTGAATTAATGATTTCCAGTACGACTTATATTCAGCTGTAGCATTGTCAGACTTAAGAACATGACAGCCATCTATTAGACCTGACTTTCCGTTGTGGCTTCCTTTTATGCTGAGATGAATTCTTGATATTTTTGAGAGGGTAGGAAATTATTTTTACTTCCCGAGACCAAAGACTGATTTACTCTTCAAATGTCATTATGCTCAAGCAAGATAAAGTAAAGTAAAGCCAGGTACAAATTCTCTGTAGGAACCTCAGATTATGTCAGCAGGTTTTGATCTTTATTTTTGCAAGTTTATGCTATGAACAGAATTTTTTAATAAATAAAATAGTTGCTTCAGTAGAAGCACCTTACATCTTGAATCATTGTCCAAATAATTAAAACCCATTTGTTTTGCAGTTGGCTTTATGTTATCTCAAGATTCTCAAATATATAAAATAATATGTTATTTAAAAAAACCCTATTTTCTGTGGTTCTTTTGTTGTTGAATACAGGTTCAAACTATATCCTCTACAGGATTTTCCCTTTATAGGTTTGTATTCAGCTCTTCCAAGTTGTAAAATCTTATGAAGATACACTTAATTAATGTTGTGTTATTCAATGTTTTTCTAGGGACAAATACAAGGAGTCCTTTGATTTAAATAGTACTTGGATCCAATACTTTGAAAGTTACAAATAAAAATCTTAACCTAGCAACTTTGAAGAAAATTCTTAGGGGTAATGTAATTCAACTGATGTATTAAATTCACAATTGATTAGAGAGTTCTCTGGTCTCAAGAAAGCAGAGTATGAAAATGGATAAAATTGAAAATATACATAAGAAAACTCACTTTGCTAATTTCTACTTGGAAAAATTTAGCTTTTTAAAATTGAGGATTTGCTGTTAAAAGAACTTGTAATTTTCATGTTGAACTTATTAAAGTATCCTGGTTTTAAACCTTTTTCTTTATTTTCTTTGTTCTTTTTACCCCTGTCCGTTTGGCATTTGTGGATGTTTTATGTTTTAATGCTGCCTGTATCCAAGAAAGGGCTTTAATCTTTCTCGGTGTTGCCTTACAAATACAATGTATTTGGGATTTAGGTCATTAATAGGAACTAGAGTTCCTGGATGAAATAGGATGTAAATAGGATCAGATACAGACAATCAGTGATGGCTGGTATGAAACGGATTTTTTTTTTTTTTTAATGAGGACACTAAAACACAGACTGGACCATGGGTTATCTGATGGAATTTGTTGCAGGCTTCATACCAGGGATAGAACTATGGATATTGGGATCATTATAAGGATTTGTTCAAAACATTTGTTAGAGAGAAAGCTAAGGGAGCCAAGCCATTTTCCTGGAAGGTCTACTCTCTGAAAGGTTTCTGCATGTGGTAGGGGAGGGCAAATGTCTAAAATGATATATAAACCATGTGTTGGACACTTAGGGCATCTAAACATTCTTCTTTAATTAGCTAAGATTGCTTAGAATGCAAGTTAACTGAAGGTAAGCAGTGGTTTAATGACAGACTGCTGAGTAGAAGGGACCAACTTGTCAAATGGTTCATCAAGCAAAGTCGTATTATGATAATTCTGTAGAACTATCTGTTCATCTTGAAGCATAATCCAGGATAGCTGTCTGGACTGCAAACTTGGTTAGCCTACTTGGCAGCAGTCTGATGTGTTATGTCAGGTGGGGATATATCTCTTTGGCAAATAAACTGATGTGTAAATAAATTCTTGTTAATGCTAAGAGTGCCAGAAATCTGTAAGTACAGGTGCTACAGAGGAAAGAATCAAACTTATAATTAGAGCTAACTGCAGATATTGGCACATGCAACAGCAGTCAGTGATAACCTAACCTGAGAGTAATTTCATTTATTCCAGTTTAGCTGAGCTCACAGTCTAGTGTAACAGGTCTAATTTTAGGTTTCCTTAACATCAAAAATTTCAAGGCTAGTAAAGCAAAACACTAGTTACTTGAATGCTTCCAGTTTTCTGAATTACCTTGTGCTGAACAGCTAATGTTTGTATTGTGAAACAGCCATCTGTTTCTATAGTTTGAAGAGAATCTCCTTCAAATGTTAAATGCTCTAAAATGTGTTTGTGAAGAGGCTGTCAGCCATTTGTCACCATTCAAGTCTTTTCATGCTCAGTGAAAGCAAGCTGAGTTTCTATTCCTCTTTGTATTGATGAACTAGTGTCAAAATTAAAGCTAAAAAATTACTTGAGTCCAATTTGGTCTGTGTACTGTGACCAGTTGATTATTCTTTATCTGTATTAAGAAATAAAAAAATGTATTTACTTTTATGAACCATCCAATTTTTACTGTAACTTTGAATAAAAACATTCCATGTATTTTGTAAGCAGAGATGAAAGACATAACCAAGAGTTGATTTGATATGGATGGATGGGTAATAAATAGTTTGACAGGTGGAGATGTTGCAGAATAAGATGCCTCCTTGAGGAATTTCAGAACAAGATGAGGATTAAACATGGCAGTTCTCTGTTTGGGTTTGTACTGAAAGAAAGAGAAACACATCTTCTGAAACCAAACAGGTCCCTTAAACATATGGGGGATTTTACAAGGCTGGCTTCAAAAGAGTCTCTAGTGCTTTTTTAAACTCTGTAGGATACTGCACACAAGGCACTATGCATATGCTGTTCACCACAGTATCCCAAAAGAACTTGTTGCCCAGATGGTGCAAACCATATGCCTCTTGATAGTTTATCTGTGTTTGGGAAATACTCTCTAAAAATATAAGAAAGGTCATAAGACTTGTGAAGAAAAGCTCTATTGAATTTCTTTTAAATAATGCTCTGGAGGTATTCAAAGTTGGTTTTTGTATTTTTTTTGGGGTTGGGCTTTTTCTTTTGGGAGATGTGTGTAAATGTTTTATGGAGAGATGAGGAAGCAGGGAACCATAGTTGCTCAGCGTGAGACCACAGCTCTTAAGACATGTATGCAGACTTCACTAGTTCAGTGCACAGCTAGTTTTTTTCCATTGGAGATGCCTAAGAGGACTGTAACACAAGGCTGGGTCCTGGGTCCCTCTCTCCCCTCCCCTTCTCCCAGCTGTTTGAATGAACCTTTTTGGAAATGTAACAATACAGAAAGACAGTTAACTTTAGTTTTTGTTCTTATGTCTTCAACAACTCATTTGATTATTTCCAAAGGCTAAAGGAGAGAATTCTCTTTGCCCATATGTAAGTTTCTAAAATCAGTTTTCTTTTTTGCTTACCTGGCACAGATCCACGAAGGAAAGGCAGTCTAATTACATTTCCAGCACAGTGGTTCTTTGAAGTATGAACTAATTAGGAATGGGCATTACAAAAGTTTAGACCAGCACTCAGGACAAGAATGCATCATGTAACCATCACTAATTCATTAGGATAACCAAAGCTTATTTCCTTCAAGTAAAGATTTGCACATTCTCACCTACAGCACTGTACTATATAAATACTTCTTTGTAGCTCCTCTGAAAGCACAACTCTGTTTAAAAGTAAATTAGCCAGCCAAATTGAAAGGCTAATTGCCTTAAGCTTCAAGTACAAAGGATATCCACACTTAGATTTCTTTGCCAGCTGCAAGAGGCTGAGAAGATGTGTTTTCAGAAATCCTAACAGGGTATCTCATGACACTTCAGAATTTTAATGTGGTGTCATAAATCACTAACTTATTCTTGCTCCGGTATTGTTTGCAGAATCTATTGTTTGCAGGAAATACAACCCTGTTTAGTCTGGTAACAGTTTATGTCAAATATCTGAAAAGGTCTTACACTTTACATTGCTTCCTCTTATGATTTTGATCAGAAGAAAAATTAGTATACCTGGTTTAATTCAGAACTTGTTTTTGCAAGAGAAAAACTGATGAAGCTTACAATTCCTTTACAGACTTAACATTTTTCTGGATCATTTCAGCTGGATATATGGATACTCTTGTGTTTCCTGCTTAGTTTTTCTTGTTTTCTCATTCCCACCTTTCAATTTTTAATTAAGTCTAATCCTCACTGAGTAAATACAGTGACAACCTTTGCAATGTGTGTGTCCAGTGTGATTCACAGAATCATGTCCTTTTTGTATGGATCATTTTAACTTGTGGATGTTATGTGTCAGCTGCTGCTGCTGAGACTTACACTGTGCTTTTTATCAAGGTTGTACAGAACTGGGAGCTTGCAGGATTGATCAAATGTATTTTCTCCATATGATAATTCCCAACCCTTCTGCCTTTTAATGAACTCATATTCTTGTTCTTACGCTTAAACCAACTTCTAAATATTCCACAAATCTACCTATAACAATTACTCTAAATTATTTTTTAGTTTCACAGAATGTAATGATTATGTAACTTCTCTTTATTCTCAGCTCACTGACTGTAGTCTCAAGTAGCTGCTTCTGTTACATGATAATGTCATTGAGCTATGTGTAAGCCTGAGGAATGAAATGACCCTGTTTCATATCTGACTCCTGGTGGGTGAGCACAAGTACCACCCAGAGCTCTTCACAATCTATCTGCAGGAATAAGCTTTTTTGAAAAAAAAAAAATCACTTGTCAGATGTGTGCTTGCATAAATTTGAGTGACTACAAAGTTTAGAGAATAAGAACAAAGTGATTGGTTTGGGAATCTTTTTGGTTTTGTTTTCTATTACAATTTAATGTGTATGTACATGTTTCTGTCATTAAAGTTTAAAGCATTCAGACAGGTTTCTAAAGAAAGGTTAGCTTGTACAAGATAAGCCTCATGGTGAGATTCTGCACTGACTCAATGCAGAACTGTACTTGTCCTGAACGTTCTAGAACCAGTATATTTCAAAGGTATGTTTTTTCAACCTGAACTTTAAAGAAGAAAGGAAGGAGATGAGATTTTTAAAACAATGGAAGCTTTCTTTGCATGTAATAACATTTTTAGTTTTTGAACAAATACATGCATCACAAGATGTGATCATTTATGTTAAAATCTGTATTACAGTGTGAAAAATGGCCATGCTTTAGAATATCAGTGCATGTTTGCCACCAACATTTTCATTTTAAAACCTCTAGAAGGGACTAAACAAAGCTTTTCAAGCACAAGTGATTTGCTTTACCAAATGTTCGGATCTCCACATCCCAGGGGGATAAGGGCTGGGATTTCTGTAAGGAACAGGCAGACTTCTGAGGCTTGGCATGGTCGCATCTCTGGCTGCAGGTACAGGTTCTCTCCAGGGCTGGACTGGTCAGACTATGCTGCTACAAGCCCTCCTATGCTCAGTGTAGGCATTTTCTCAGAAGTAGTTTGCATCTGCTGCTCCCATCAGTTGTTGGGAGGTCATTGCTGCTTATAATCAAGCCACCTTTTAATTTAGATGCAGAGCTTCAGGCAACAAAGGTTGTTTTAAAATTTCAGCTTGTTTTTTAATTCTTGAATTAGTAGCAAGAGATTGTTTCAATGACTCGTTTGTCCTGTGTATGCAACTTTGTAGTAAAACTGAGTTTATAGTTATTTTTTTGTTAAAACAAGAGTGTACCTTGGCAGTGATTTCTTTTTATTTGTTTGAAGGTTAGTTTTCTTTCTATACTGGCAGCTGGGATGCCTAAGGGTGCAGGTGCAGTGTGCTCAATTGTTCTTTCTGGGTGCGTCCATATTTATAAATACTTTGGTGATGTCAGGACTGCATTCTTGAGGCAAATGTTCTGATTTCCCCGTGTACCCTGCTTTGGCCCATAATTGAGCAGTCTCAGGCTTTGTTTTGTTCCTCTGGAGGAAAGGCAGCAGAAACATGCAGTCCAGGAGTGTATGTGCCTTGTGCTGCAGTACTATTGTGCTAATGCAGTGCCAGCCTGGTGCTTTCTAAAACAACACTTCTTGGGAAGCTTTGGTGCTCCATCAGTCTTCCTTCTGCTCCATGCATCTTCCCAATGCAGATGTTTGCCTCTGCCAATTTTAAAGATATCCAAACCAACTGAGCTTCATTAAGGTCTTACAGATGATTAAAATAATTGCTGAATCATACTTTGGATTATTTTCTGTCTGCAACCAAAAGTAAGAGATTTTTGATAGGACAGGATTTTTAAACTGTAACATTTTAGTACTCAATAATGATTTGTATGTACAACTTGTAAAAGAATTTTTGTTTCAGAACATTTTACTTCAGAGAACAAAAGCTACAATAGTGATGTTGAAATGAAATATGGAAAACAAAGGGACTAGGGGAGGTTATTTATGGTTTAAAATACATTGAAAAATAATAAATACTGAAGCTCTAAGGAGATTAAATTTTCAGATGAAAACGTTATCTTAGCTGAGTCAAGGATCTTGGTTGCTGGCCTTGAAATATGATACTTACACTTAAATGATTTAGTGTGACAGTCTCTAGCCTAGGTTTTCAAGATCACCAGTATTTTGTTTTTAAATTAATTAGGTACCTGTATGCTACAATTATTTTTAATAATTAGTTTTATTTTTATTTGGTGTGATTTATACCTTAATGTATTGTTAATATTGTTTGATGACAGAACTGTCATCTATTAGAAACAAACACATGAAGTGTATTTAGAATTCTTGATCAGTGAATTGTACTTGAGAGGGAATCTGTACCAATACTAAGCATGGGTTAGTTAGGAATATGATGAAATACTCTATCCTACCATATATATGACTAACTATTTCTGAAGCTTTTTCTGTTTACACCCCTGTGCCAGAGAACAGAACAGACTTTCTCTTGGTAATAAACTTAACTGGATTATGAAAGGGGTAATCTAGTGTTACTTGTGAATGCTGCACTCTTCTGGGGAGGATTACTGCTACTTTTAGTTTTAATGTTTGTGTCTTTCAGTGCTCCTGCCTAACAGAGTGGTAAGTATACACAAAATTCTGTGCTGCTTTGGTTCCAGGCAGGAAAAAGGATCTTGTGTTTGAAGTCTTTTGCTTCTGAAACCTGAGCATAGGTGAACTCTTGCCTGGAAAGAGCTGCTTTTGTGCACTGCTTTCTGAGCCAGCCTTTGGCCATCCAGAGTATCTGGGTGGTGAGGGATAAGAATATATATCAATTTATGTAGCTGAGAAAACAGAATTATTTTCTATATGAGTTACCCTAGATGCACTTTCCCCCCACCCCCAATTTCTTGTCTGCTGGTTTAGCACCATACCTTAAATAAAATAGGAACGTTCCCCCAGTATATGTAAAACTGTATTTTGTGTAGCTAGATGATGAGGTTTTTATTCTCTATGGCAAGTTAATATTTCAGGCTATTGGATTGTTCTTCAGGGATTTACCATGATTTTCTGTAGCTTGCACAAGACTAATGTTAACTGACTTTCCCCTGTAAAATAGTTTGAGTTGTGAAGGTATTGATGGACTAATATAGATAACATACAATCTTTGTATGAAGCTTTAGATCTGGATGCATGTGAAAGTGGAAAGGCTTCATTAGTCTCATTTGAACAGTCTGATGCCTTCCAGTGTTTCCATAACATTTTTTGTTGGCATCTATTTTGTTGAATCGTTGTATTTGAAGCAGTGGGCGCTGCTATAGCCATTGGAAAGTGAGGAGCTCTGGAACCAGTGTTTAGTAAGGCAGAGGAAATGTATTTGAAAATCATCTTAACCTCTGCTACAGATGCAATAATAAATCTACTTTAAAATAGAGAGCTTGCTTAACAAAATAATGAGTTGTTCCAAGTTGCTGTGCACAGACTGTGATATATTACCAACTTATTATTTCTGAGCTCTGTGGTGTGTCACGAATGCATTTATTTCTATATTAAGCAATGCCTCTGCAGTTTGCAACCTTGTTAGAACTGGTTGCTGGGTCATGCATTACAGCATTTTAAAACAGAAAACACAGTTTTAATAGTAAGGATTTGTTGCTGTCTAGTAACAATTTTGTCTCTTCTTTGTAGGTATGAAGCGTCCATTAAGTCCTGACCACATTGTTGAAGATGGGACTATGAATCAACCAGCTGTTCTACAGGCCTTTGAAGAAAAAGGACTGAGGAATGACAGACAGGATTACCAATTAAGCAAAGAAAAAAAGAAGATACTATTTTCCTTCTGTGAAGTGTGCAATATACAGCTGAACTCTGCAGCCCAAGCTCAAGTTCATTACAACGGGAAATCTCACTTGAAAAGAGTGAAGCAGCTAAATAATGGAAAGCTCCCTACAAGTACAGCTCCTGGCACTTTGTTTGCAAGTACAAGCACAGGTACATAATTAGATTGATATGTTGCATCTTGGTCAAGAATTCTAAGGAAGCTTTTAAACTGTACCTTCTGCATGTAACATAACCATTAAACTTAATATAGATTAATACTATTAGTTAATATTTTGCCACGTTCAGAATTACTGGTGTATTTCTTTACCCGTGAAGACAAGTGGTATTGAGGCAATATTCCATTATTCCAGGCAATATTCCATTATTCCAGGCAATATTCCATTATTCCAGGCAATATTCCATTATGTGTTAGATCTTGAGGTATGGTCTGTTTAAAAGTAACTCTTGTGAATCCAAATACTTAGACATTTTGTCATCTGCTTTTGTTCCCAAAAGAAAGTTCTGGAGGGATGCAACATGTACAGGAGAAACTTTTAAATGAAATCTAGTAATAGAATGATGGAGGAGGAGAGCTGGAATTTACAGGCCTGGCCCTTTGATTCTTTCTCCTTTCAGCCCTCTGTGTTTTAACCACTCTTATACATAGAATTGGTTAGGTTGGAGAAGACCTCTAAGAAAGAAGTATTTCAAAATAAGACTTTTACTTACTGGGAAAAACAGAAGTCTTGGGCAGAATGCATTTAGCATGCATAATGTAAAGATACAAAGCACATAATATGCTGTTCTGTTTTTTGGGGGTAGTTTGTTTCTTTTCATTTTAGTGTTAGTTCATAACTACTTGAGAAAAATCTAAAAGATCTCAGATCTTCATACAAGAAGTTTTCTCAGTTGTAATATTAGTATTTATTTGCTATGTTAATACACTGCCTTTGTTTTCTTTTATTTCATTTTGTATAGAAATAGTCAAGCTGCATTGAAAGGTTTTGCTTTTTCTTCTGATTTTGTTCCTTGTTACTTGAATATTACTTGTTTTGAAGTCTGTGGTACTGTTTTCTTTGACTTAGAACTAAACAGTATGAGAGTATCACTAGAGAGATGAAATTCCTATTGAAAAACATCTGGATTACTTAATTGTGAGCATTCTTAAAATAACTAATATCTGTGAGGCATTATGATTGATTTAAGATTGCTCTGTGTGTAGACCTACAATGCAAACATAAAAACATTTTTTATTTTTGTTGCTTTTTGTTATCTGAACTCCTTCATCTGATAACTTTGCTGTCATTCCTGGGGATCACAGCTGATGCTCTGGCATCATTACTCAAAGAATGCTCTGATGCTCAGAATACAATTATGCTTGATGGAGCACATGCTTTGGGGTTACTGCATAGCTTGGGAGTTAAAATTCATGTTTTTTTCTACCTTGTTTACCGATCTCTATATTAGACTATTAGTTGTATAGTAGTTATGCTGGTCTATCTAGTGCATGCTGAAATAAGCACTCTTTTTTCATAGCTGAGGGATATTGTGTTCATAGCATTTAAAAGAAAGAAATTCCTTATAATAGACAACTTATTATTACTGTGATTACATAAACAATTTATTATACTGTTTAAGAACCACTGTGAGAACAAGACTTACTAGATGTAGTTCTCAAAGAACATTTTCCAAAAATAACTAGAAATTAATTTTCTTATAAATAGACATTATCCAGGCTCAGTTTTAATCCATGTCCTCTGGAGTGTTATTACCTCTTGTAATGGAAGTCTTCCTTTCCCATTTCTTCAGCTAACATTGTAAACAGAACTAATTGTGCAGATGGTAAGAGAGTAATTATATTAATCTCACCTCACCAGTGAATAGACTTTATTCCACACACAAAGGAAGCAAATAGCCCCTCTGATACTTCGCTGTTATAGCTGCACCCTTCTAACAAAGCATCTAGTGAACAGTTCAGCACACCTTAGGAAACTTCCTGCAAGAGTTCCATCCAGTGTCAGGTTGGAGGTTTTCCTCTGTATTCAGTAGATGAATGTGAAAGCAATAATATTCCCACTGGAAAATGAGGTGACTGTAAAATATATGTGACTGTAAGTTTTCCTTGACACTTGAGAAACCAGGATTACAGACCTGCCAGAACTGTCTTGATTCTGTGTGACAGAATTGATGGATTGCTGACTCCAGTTCTCCCTGACACTTGGTGGACTTTGTTATAAATGGAGATGAGACATATTTTCATATTCATTCTGTTTTGTGATCCTTTATGACAGGTGGCCCTCAGTTGTTAATAAATGTCCATTAACTTTTGACTCCTATGTGCTTTACAACTATAAGCTCAAATTTGTTGCTCTTAAATTTTGCTGGTAATGATCCTTGTTGTACTACATTGGAGCATTTATTATGATTCGATACCTGGGATTCCAGGTCCTGGCAAGAATACCTTTAATTTTGTAGATGAAGGGCTTTTATATATTTAAAGTCTAAATATCATTTTAGAGATGTGTTTAAAGTTACTTTTTTATATTTAGAGTAAGGGTACAATTGTCGTATGATTTATAACATATTTTTCTAAAATGTTTCCTCTTTTCTAGTTTATCTTGCCTCACCTGTTATTGATATATACAAACTCTTTTGCTATTGTACCTCTACCTGCCATTTAAATTGCTTCCTAGCAAGTAAGATTTAATAGAAAGCAAAGATTTGGGAGCTGCTTTTCTTTATATTGCCACAATCAATAAATTAATGGGTTGCATTAGGCAACTTTGGTCATTTGATCCACTCATTAATACCTCCTTTAATTTACGTTGGTGTTGAAAACTGGAAAAAATGAGTATTCTATTTGGAAAATGCATTGCATACGGTGCAAAATGCACGCACACATATTGTTTATGTTAGTGCTTGTTTATTACCTGCCTTGCCCACCACGTCTCTGGCTGCAGTTTCAGTGCTGCCACTCCCAGGGCCATCCGACCCTTGTGCCAGGCATGCAGACGTAGAGACAGGCTGCTGTCAGCAGGAACTCGCACAAAACTCAGAAAATGCGTGTTTGTCTTGCGGCTTAAGTTGGAAATTATTTCACGTATTTCCTATGCAGAAAAAGGAAAAGAAAGGGCTGTTTCCTGCAGCCTTGGGGAGATGTATTTTGGAGCAGCCTGTTGAAAGCTTTCAGGAGCGTTCTGGGTACCTGAACTCCACCTGCCCTCGCTGAGCATCCGCCGCTCTCGGGGCCGGCACGGGCCGGGCTCGGCGCTGACCGAGGTCCGCTCGGGCCGCGCGCTGCCGGCGGGGCGATCGCTGCGGGGCCGCGCCGCCCGGCGCCACGCGGTGGCGCTGCCGCGCTGCCGCGGCCGGGCAGTGAGGGCGCTGCGGGCTGCTCCCGCCGCCGGCCGGGGGTCCCGGCATGGCCGCTGCTCCTCCGCGTCTGCCGCAGCTGACACCCGCTTTGCCCCACGGATCCTCGGTGCTTCCTCCATGGGGTGGTGTGTCCTGGTGAGTCTCCTGGTTCTCGCTCCTTTCCCCCATGGTAACATGGGAGCAGTCGGTGTAGTTTTAAGGGAGTTTGCTAGAAATGCCTATCGAAGTCCAGATTTTACAGATCTCTGGAAACGTGTAGGGAAGTTTCATTTTTGTTACAGAAAATGTCCGGATTTAAGAGTGGGCAAAGGAGAACCCCTTTTCCCTGGGTCCTAGACTGTTAAAGGCACATGTACTTTAGGGCTCTCATTAACGCCCGTGTGATCTTCCTGCAGGTCCGGCTGGAGGTGTGATTGGGATGTCAGGATGCAGTGTGTCCTCGTAGCAGCTCTGCCTTCTTGTTCTTGAAATCTCTGACTTTGTGACAGTTTGGAAATGCTTTAGGACCCTATACCATGACTCTTTGTAAGGAATAGTGCTACAAGTTTTTCTGTGGACGCTGCAATACTGAGGAAATTATCACAGGTTATCACAGGTTGGTTTCCTGAGGTGTTATAAACACACAGTTTTGTGATCTGGTTCACAGCAATGACAGCCAGGGATTTGTTAATACAGCAAAATAAATATGTAAATTACTAGACTTCTGTTGTGTTTGTGACTTAAACAGGTCACAAAAAGGGCCTGGCAGTGGCAGGGAGACGGTAAAACAGCACTTTTGGGCATGGGAGAAGGACATGGGACTATGGACAAGGCAGAGCTTCTTCCACTTTTGGCAGCAGAGATTAGAGCTTCTTTATCTCTTTGTCTAGTGCCATATAAATTTGTACATCTAGGCAACCTACCAAGTTAATGGAAGCAGGGAGGTTTGCAATTAAAGAACTCAGATTACTCTTGATAGGATCCATGGACTGTATCGCTTACTTGCATATTTGTTTCAAAAAAAAAAAAAATAGAGATAGCGTGTGTAGTATCTTCAGCCAAAGAATTAAAGAGACTATTGATAGACGTTGAGAAATTACACTGAAAATATTCCAGATAGCCTTTGATCTGACCAATGATGGTTGGTTACAACAGGATGAATCTGCAGTGCACTGCTCTCATTTCAGTGGAGTTTTTCCTTGTTTTATGTCAGATGAATCTAAACCTAAATGCAGGTTTTTGTATGTAGGTTTTAATCTTTATATGGGCCAAGACTGCCTTTCTGACAGGTAACTTAGTTGCCATCTGAGATTGCTTTGTGCCAACATAATGGAGTACAGAACTTTTGCTTACTTTAAGCCTCTTGATCTAGGTTCTCAATTCCTTCTCAATGTTTCTTTCATTAATCTAAAAAGACAAGAATAATCCAATTTTTATTGCAGAAGATCTTTATGAATTATTCTAGCAAGTACTCAGAGGAATGCAAAGCAGTAACTAAAAGTATATTAAAGTTTGTGACCCGAGTCCTATTAAATGTATGCATGCGTAGCTACAGAATTAGTACACAAGTCTGTAGAGAGCACTGTGAGCTTACTCTGTGTTGGCCAAAACCATTTTTAGATTTAGCAGAAGGTGAGCACTTGTTCTGTCTTCCACATCTGCTGCTACAGCCTGACCTTTCACAAAGCAGTTTCAGGAGAGCTGCTTCTGTGGGGCCACAAAGTGGAGCAACTCCTCAGGGCTTCCCCTCTGTCCCCTCGTGAAGCAGGAGGTTGCTTCATGCTTTGCTGTCCTACTCTAGGAAAAATCCATTTTTCTATTTGTAAAAAATTCTGCTCTCACTAAAAATCAAAACTGCATCCAATAGAATAGAAATAATAACAGAAAGAGTTATATGACCATAATGAAATGTAGCTTAGTGAACTGCTGAGAAAGTCTTAGTATTTCACTTCTTGCTACAGGGTATGTTGACTTTTTTCTTATTCAGTGGTCTCTTGAACAAGATGACATTTGGTAGATGGTACCACATTCTTTGCATCGCTTGAGTCTCTTCCACCATTTACTTAAGAGATAGGTAATAGTATGTAACGTTTTTCTTACAGTATGAAATATATTTAGTATAAGCAATTGCTGTTTTTTCTTTTGCAGAAGTGATTGTAGAAACACAGAATTAAAAAATTTCCTAATTCCCTAATGGCAAATTGAAAACTATAACTCTTTTGAAGTAGATAAGAGTTATCAGACCAGTTATTCATTTCTACACTCCATTCTCTTGGAGGTGAGGAATACATGAGTGACATTAAGCAAGCAAATAAAGTATGTACCTATTATGGGAAAAAATGGTTTGCAGGCAGTGGTCCTTTGGGTGGAATGTGGAAAGATTCCAAAATAAAATTGGACAGTACATTCGGGACCCTTTGCCACTACTTTGCATAGATGTATTCTTGTAGCAAAATGCCCTCCTGGACAGTTTAACCTCTCTTCAAGGGTGGGTATGCTGTGGTAAAAAAAAGCAGCATTTAAAGCATCAGAAAATCGGATGTTTTAGAGTCTAGGACCAAAAATACAGCTGCTCATCAGCCATGGTTTCAAGCTGAGAATGACTGCAGGAGTGGTGGTGACACAACTTCTGCTTCAGTTGGGAGCATGTCCCTTGTCCTTTAACCACTTCAGGCATGGCCTGGAGAGTGTTTTAAATCAGCTGAGTTGATGCTGCTGCGAGAATTTCTTCACTGTCTCTCTGAAGGATGTGATCTACAGCTTAGAGGTGTAGAAAGCTGAGATGAAAAGGGATCTATAAATTCATACATTTTTATTCATGTGCATTTCTGGCCATGATTTCTGCATTAAAAATACTGGAAGAAACAAAATAATGAAGTCAGGTTTGCTTATTATTTTTACTTCGTAAAAGGAAAACTGACATCTTCTCTGTACAATAATTTTTCTCATTTGGGATCAGATCCTGTCAAAATTTCTCTGATAGTTATCTCATGACCCAGCAGTATATTTGGGTAACTGCACAGGAAATAAAATAAAAAACTCCTGTCTTTCCATTTCTTCAAAGCCTAGTTATAGTTACATCTGTCTTATGCTGTGTATCTCTGGCTGTGAGCATGCACAGCAAAACATGCTCTCTTACCTTTCTGGGGAAGGAAAACCTATGAAGTACCTGAAAAGATAAAAAAGATGTATGCTGCAAGAAGTCCATGTGGGAGTAGGGATAGCAGGAATTTAATAAGCCATGGATATTTTTCATAGTAAGTAATTTTAAATTACTGCTCTTTTGAAAGAATGAAGGCATTAGTCATGCAGTGTCATGCTTTTAATGATATTTTTGTTTTGGTAAAAAATATTTAATCTGCTAGACTGTGCAGGTCTTTGTTGGGTCAGCATTCTAAATGTTTTCACCCAAATATTTATTATGCTTTTTAATGGATATCCTGTTTTTTACTATGTAATAGACTGTTGTATGGTTAAAAATTACTTATTTCATGTCCATAATTTTGAAGTAATCTTATTTAGAAAAGCTGTAAGGTGTCATTAATTTTTATTGCTGGATTCCCCCCCCTCTCCCCCCAATAATGAACCTCTTCACAATACAGGCTGCTCATTCTCCTCTGTCTCGTGTTCGTTGTAGAAAAGACAGGGCTATTTTTAACATTTACACAGTCTAGATAGACGATTCCTCGTTCTGTGTGGTTTGGAGCTGAAGCTGTAGAGCCTTTCATAATCATATCCTTTTATTTTTTTATGGTTTGCTTGAATTTGATCTCTGTAGCTGATTCCATGCATTGATAATGAAGGCTTGGGTTGCCTGATTCTCAGCATAAATTCAGGCAGACTTCTAGTTTGACAGTGCTCTGTGTTTCGGTACGCATGAAGATACAGAACTGAAATTGCTTTGCTTTCTTTACAAATGACTCAGAGTGTGCTTGTCCTTCCCTAAAATGTTGCCAGCGTGTGAAGGATTTTCAATGAGCAGTGCAATAAGCCGGCATCTGGGAAGGTTTGAGGCTGCTCTGGTATAGCAGTGAACTGTCACACAGATGATCAGGGCTGGAGCCAACACTCTGTAGCACCGTAGATCATATTGGTCACATACTGGAAGTTTTGTTTATGTAACTTGGTTGCTGTTTAACCTGCTTAAATAGTATTGCCATAATGTGGAGTGGGCTTCCCAGTAGAGGTGAGTCTGTTTTTTATTATTCAACTTCACTAAGTTGCTTTGTGCTATGACATTAAGAGTGGATGCTTACATGTTTGGCATTATTGCTATGTGCAGTGCATTTCTGTTTTAGTTATTCCAGTGGAAAGGATAATAAAAAAGGCAAGGCATATAATGCATCTTTTTCTTCTCATTTCAGTATAAAAAATTACTAAATATGTGGCAAGCTCCCTTTCCTTGCTTGCTGTTTGCAGAGGGCATCTGTCCAGTAGGTGACTTCCTATGCATTTTAAATGTTTTTTTGAATGTCAGTGATGCTGTGTTACTGTTGTAGAAAGAAGCTTATTAGCAGTGTGAATAAATACCTCTTACCGGAGCTTGCTTTCTGGCTTGTTAAATCTCAAAGTATAGTTACGATGATGTGTGAAACACAAGAGCTGTCGGATTCTCCAGGTAAACTAAAAAAGTAAAGACTGAAATAAATTGTATACTGGATTTGACATAATAGATATGTCTGTCATTGTTAATATTAAAAGTTATGATCTGTCATGCCCAGAACAGCTTCCAGTAATTCATTTGCACTGACAGCTTTCTTTGAGAAGGGTATAAAATTACTGTTGCTTCTCCCTAACCAGTTAAATTTGAGATTTAGTGCACCAAGTTTTATTTAAGGGAACAGATAGTGTGCTAAAGGTAGCTTGTGTAGTTCTAGTAGCAAATCTTTAAGCTTGAAAGGATTATCATAAACTAAACAGACTTGGTATTTGTGTGTTTAAAAAAAAGGGCTTTTATTGAGAATATCACCTCTAGCAGAACAAAATAAAATAGTTCAGCTGAGTTACTTATTAAGCACTGCTGTTATGCAAATATTGAGTTGGTGAGGTGAGACCTCCTATGATTATATTTGTATATGCTGATAGTATTTTTTAAATAGAACAAGGAAAACTGTTGAAAAATATTTATTGTTTTTCTTGCTTGCTACAGAAATGTCTGTGCTTACTGTGTAAAGACTGCTGTGGTTTTGGTTGTTTTTTTTTTTTTTTCCTTCTGAGGAACTAGGACAGCTCATGCTTTTTCCTGCTAAATATATTTATGAGGCAGCTGTTTTATAGCTTTCAGCTCCAAAGTTATAGATAAGTGTGTATTTGTTTGACAGAAGATTCGAGAATTTCCATTTATTGCCAGTACATGTAAAGCTTGGCTAAGCAGACTGCATCAGGAGCACACACCATTTGTATTAGCCAATCTGTCTTTGCAAGTCCCAGGGCCACTATCTTGCTAGAAGCCACTGTGTGCTTTTGAAAGCATGAAATTAGTTTTATACTGAGCACATAGTTTCTCATTTAGCAGTTCTTTTTATGGTAATGGTCAATTATGGTTCAGTGCCAGAATTTTGGTGTTCTGTCAAAGCTGATAGCTTTTGCTAAGGTGTTCTTTGGAGATAAAGACAAACAAAATCCAAAAAAAACATCCCCAACAAAAATGCAGTTTGTGGTGGGGATCCTAGGGAGATGCACATAAAAGAAAGTTCTCCTGAATGACCTAAGTCTTGACATTCCTGATAGCATTTTGGAATTATTTTGTTGTAGTATTTCAGAAAACATTTGTTATTCATGACATGAAATTATTAAATTAATCGTCACCTTTTTATACTTAATAAGTTTTTGTTTGCTCTTTTTTTTTTTTTCCTGTGACATGTAAAATTGCTATCTCTCAATGCTAATTTTCTCTATGTGCTTATTTAATGATTAAGGTCAAAATACATGTGAAAAAATGTATATAATGCACCCTAAACATTCAGGGTGATTTTTAGATAGCTGCTTTACAAGCTTTTCCCTTTTTTTAGGAATCTATAGAAGTCAAAATAAGTTGTTATTCAAGCCTTTGTAAAACCCTTTTTAATACATACTATTCATAAATTGATGAACCAACTTATTTTTAACCTGTGTCTCGCTCTTGGCAGGTTTTTGTTGTTTTTCTAACTATGCCAGATTTGTGACTCTTCCTCACTAGGAGCTGTGCTTGATGAAAGGTTAAGGTGGTTAACATTGTGCACTTCACTTGGGTTACTCTGTCTAGCCTAAATTCCTCTCTCTTGTATATAGGCAATTTAAAATTGTGTTGTTTGAAATCTAGGTCTTCACAATTCTGATTTGATCCTGAAATAAGCATTTTTTTTAATGATACAATATTTGCTTCTTTACTCAGCTCTGTCTGCAAGGAGCAAAATTTGATGTTGCTTTGTTTTTTGTGCAAGATGATGTTGGCTCTAGAGCTGGTAGTGTTTCTTCTAAGTGCTGAGGAGAGATTCTGTTCCACCTACTGTTATGCCTTCCTGGGATAAGAAAAAGCTGGAGGTCATAGTTCCATAAGTTAAGTTAAGAAGTAACGTGAGCTGGTGTACCTGTTTTTTCTTACTCCATCATCATGGAGGAGAAGAAGTAGAAGCTATGGAGAAGACTGCCCTTTGTCACAGGCACTTGGAAAGCACAGCAGTCCTACTGCAACAAAGCTCCCTTTTCAAAACCATGTTTGGATGCTTCTATAGTCATGCAAGAGATGCATACTGGCAGCTTAAATATATATTGTTATCATTTTAGTACCTTTGAGTAAATTTGCTTGCTACTTTCCAGTGTGTGTTTAAAGATTACCAGGCAGAAAATATTATGAACATTTGGAAAACAATGTGTGTGACATGTTGCTAGCATGGCATATAAAATTTGTTTTATTTCTCTAAGTGCTTGAGCTAGAGTGCCTTTCTTTGTCCTTTTGTTCTTTGGAAATTCTTTGTATCATTTTGGATATTAGCTTGCCAAATTTCAATCTGGTTCGTTCTTTGTTCAAAGATGGTTTTTGCAAAGTCCTTTTACCCTTAAAGATCTTGCATTTTCTCCAAGTGCCTTTATTTTATGTTTCTTCTCCTGCCATTTCATATTGGTAGTTCAAGTGAGGGGCAAGATTTGATGTGTTGTGCTGGACAAAACCACTTCTGCTGTGGAGCTCTATTGCTTCTGTATCCATTCTCTAGCTATTTCTGTATCATATTGTCAGTTATCACTGTGGCACTGTGATTTTAATTTCTTCTCCTTTGGAAGACATCACTGTTAAGGTATGGTGATCTGCATTTTGGGAGTTTTCAGGAGGTAGCAGCTTCTCTACTGCCAAGATTACAAAGAAATTCTGAAGAAGAAGACACTAAGCTAAAAGGAAAAGAAATTATTGGGGAAGTGGTATGTTGTGAGCAAATCCATGTTAGTCACTTGACTCTGGGATCCAAGTATAGCTAGGCTTTTGGTGGAAATTTTGAATTTTGCTTTTTTTTTTAGTGGAGGTCACTGATGAATCCTGCCAGAGGAGCTGAGTGCACTGAGAGCTGTAGTTCACTGTAGCAGCCCTGTTGAAGCTTTACTACTGAAGCTCAGGTTTATATGTTTTTTCCTGTCTGTAGGTTAAAGAGCCAGAGATGTTCTGGAGGTCTCACCCAGAATGTTCAGCCAAGAAATTATTATTTTTTTAAATATACTTTCTGTTCTGTTGGATTTTGAGCAGTGCTCATAACATGAATCTGAAGAGAAAATAAACTGAGTAACTTCCCTCTTTCACATATGATTTTTTGTTCCTGTAAGGATGTTTTTAAAATTATTTTTTAGTTGGAAGTGAGGAAAGCTGGGTGTGTTTTGATCTCCAGAGGTGTAAGGAGAGTACAGGAGAGTACTTTTGTTTTGACACCAGCAGTCAGGGCAGATGAAAGGCTGAATTCCTTAGCCTTGGGTAGGTTCAAGAACTACACTGAAGTGTTTGTGTCTCTGACTGAGCAGTGCACATCTTGGGAGGAGATGAGAAGTCTTTTTAATACTCTGTGAATAGAGGAATACAGCTTCCTTAAGGCTTGAGGCTTTAAAATTCATATAGTGTGCTGCAGGAGCTACCTGAGGAAAGGGATATGACTATGAGAGATGAGTGGACAAAATCTTCCCTTTAAGCAACTTGTGAAACTGTCAGACTTTGGGCAAGATTTTGTGTTACGATGCATTTGGTAATACCATTTGTTAGTGTATGGGTTGCTCTAGATGGTGTAGGAGATCTGTGTTCAGATCACCTGTGTTCAGGTGATGAAAGGATGTTTCCATGTCAAGGGACTTTTGAGGTTACTGGGGTGTATTAAATTTTGGATTTTTTTGCTTGGCTTTGCTAGCTGTTCACATTGGTACTGTTTATATTTTTACTGAGGTAGAAAAGACAGAGCAGGTCTCTGGTGTGGGAGTTTCCCTTTCGCTCCTTTCAAGCATTCTGTGATGGCAGAAGTTGAAACACAGTACCTGGATTTGTAACTTCCACCTGGGGGTCTCCATTTACTTCAGGATATTTCATAGTAGGGGTAGAGAGATGAAGGGGAGGTAAGAAATCCATGTAGGGAGTTCTTAAAATTGTCTGTTTTTCTGCTCAAGCTGGATTCAAAAGTTTCATACATGTGCGTCTCCTCTGGCTCAGCCTTGAGTATTTGCAGTGATGACATCTGGAGATGTTTTTGTGACCGAACATTTAAATATGAGCAGAAATTGAGGTGTTTTTTTTAACAGGTGATCAAACTTAGGTGGAACATGGAAAAAATAAGGAGGTGAGGAAGATTCATAGGCTTTAGAGTGGCACATCTGGATAAAGAGTCACAGAAATCACTTCATCAAGAAAAAACAGCCTATTTGGAAAGGACAGAAGATTACTGTTAGGAATTGCAGTTCATGTATTGTGGCCAGGTTTGGTAGTGGTACCATTTGAGCCTAATGCATCTCTAGTAAGGTTTTGAATAGTAAAAATTGATCTATTAAGTAATCATTGTAGTAACCTCTTTTTTAAGGAAACACAAACAGCACTTAGCTCCTGTGTACCCAAGTTACTTTTGAAAATAAGATTTAACCTTCTCAGTCACTTTGGCTACTGAGTTAAAGATAAGACTTTGAGAAAAGCCAAAGCTGAAACACCAGGAGTGTATTGACTGGGGAGCAAATTGTTATGAAAACAGCCTCAGATTCTGGATATTTTAAATATGGTTATAAAGAATGGAAAGTGGTATAGTTCCAGATTTATTCTTGATATCTATTGACAGAAACAAGGACAAATCTGGCAGAAACAAACAAAAATATTGTTGTCCTTTTATTTTATCAGCTACAAACATTTACTCATTTTAATAATTCACCCTATCTAATAAGTATTTCTCCTTCAAGGGAAAATTGTCTTTTCTTTCAATCTTCCTCCAAACAAACAAGGCAACTGTTTCAGAGATTTTCAGACTACCTTTGCAGAAAAAAATATTTGAGTTGATATTGTTGGGTAAAGGGTATATTAGACTTCTACTCTGGTTATTAGTTATTGCATGGTATCTATGCTTACCGTGTTTGTGGGATTTTTTTTTTTTTTTTTTGCTTAAATTCTTGGTAGGTGGTGGAATGCCAGGCACATACTTTGCCTTAGAATCCAGTTTAATGGATTTTTACAGTTTTGCTTCAAAAATACTTGTTATGATTATCCAGACATGAAATCAGTGGATGAATTGGGCAGATAAATCTATCTGTATTTTTAAAGTATTTCTACTTTATACTGCTTTCCTCATTTGGAAACTTGGTGTTGCTTTGATCAATGGCACATTACCCTGACAGCTTCAAGTCATCCCTTTGCAAGGTTGATGCAAAGCATCAAATCTGTTTTAACTGCTTTAAATAACCAAGATAAGAATCCTAATCTCAGGAATTGTCATTCATTAATTGAATATCTGCAGAGTGGAGAGCAGGGCTGTGTTGTTTCTGCTGCTTGCAGCTTGGCAGTCTGAGTCTCCTCCATCCTGTGCCCAGGGTGATCAGCCGTGCACTGTGCACAGGGAGCTGCTCTGGCCCCTCTCACGGGCACCTGCCGAGCCCGTTCAACACTGACCCCTCTGTGCAAAAGCAAACTGCTGGAGCAACACTAGGAGTTTAGAAATACATGGGAGTCTGAACGAAAAATGGCAATTTTTATTCTGTCTTGAGTGGTCAAGTACATGTAGCTGGAAATTACTTATCCTAAAATGTGTCAAAATAGCAGCTTTTAGTAGGCAGCTGAGTGATGATAAATGGCAAGGAAGTGCTGTGCTATTGTGCTACCTGGCCTGGAATTGAAATCCTTTTACTCAGTATATTATTTTCTAGGCCATCTATTGCATGAACATGCTGTATACTGCCTACTTTTAATAGAGTTCTTGGGTCAGGAGAAATTGTTATGCAAAGTCAAGGTTTCAGGAGTTGCATAGCTGGTAGAACAGCCAGTGACAGTGCAGGCACACAGAGGAGGAGCCTTTGAGGAACTATAATAACTTAGAAACTTTTTTCCCGTCTTCTTTTCCCTTTGATGTTCTTGCTGGATGCTAGTAGAACACGATGGTACTGCTGTGGTGTGGAGCAATCAGCTGCCAGCACAAAGCGAAGTCTGAAGGGACATCTACCAATTAACTGAAAATAATGAGAAAATTATTATTGTTACCCTAATCAAAGCTAACTTGTTACCAAGAAATTTGGAAGTCAGCACATGTGTAAGCCACATATGGTCTAGTATGATAGTTCTGGTATAAACAAAGTCAGAATCAATGCATCCACTGGGGCTCACAGACTCTGAGGGCTGAAGGAATCGCCAAGCCTTATCATTCTACAATACTGGACAAAATAATCTCTGGTATTAATTCCTTTAGGAGAAGAAATTGCTTTCCCAAATATGCAGGTGTTTGCTGTTAAGTCAAATAAATCTGCAATTGAACTAGAACACATTATTTAGTGACACATTCAAGTTCAGTTTAAGGACTTCAGGATGTGATGAATTTGCCTGTTAAGCTCTTGAATTGTTTAAATAAACCTTCACCCTTGCAGTTAAGAACTGTATCTTATTGCCAATTGAAATTTTCTAATTATGTGCTAGGAGGTCCCTTTTCCTCTCTGCTATTAAAGAATCTCCAAGATCAGATACATTCTCCTAGTAAAATGGCAGGGAATCTTCATTTCAAGTCCAACCCTGTTTGTATGAAGGATGCAATTACAAGCAGAGATTGTGTAACATTTGAAAAGGTTATGTATTACTTTTTTAATAACATGATTTTACATCAGTGACTCGCCGATGAATCAGGAGGACAGCTTTGCCCCCGCAGCCGTGGACTGTTGGGTCCTGGTGTTTAAAGTCTGCATGACACACTTGTAACTGGAACAAATACTCTTTCAGCCAGGAGTGAGTTCATAAAGCTCTCTTTCTTTGCATCAAGTTAGAACCATGATACAGATACTGCTCAAGATTTTCTGGGCTTCTGTTGTCTTTTCCTCTCCTCTAGTTATTTTCAGCTGGCAGGATCAAGATTTTCTCTGTGAAAGGAGAGTAATTTTCCAGTTCAAATTCCTTGCTTATGGTATGGGCTGCTTATTTTGCTCTTTTTTACAGAGTTGGCCTCTGTTCCTAATACTGTATTTTAAATACTGCAAGGCAGCTATGTAGCAACTCTGTGTCCGCTGCTTGGTACCATCTGGGATGTGAGGGGAACTTTGTCACTCAAAGTTATTTTACCAGTTCAAAAAGAAAATATGCTTAATATTGATGTAGGGTTTGTATTGGCATAGCTTTATCTGAGTTCCTGTACATAATGTTTCCTAATTTTCTTGGTTGTAGTTTCAAAAGCTTTCATTGATCTAAAGCATACTTTTGGTGAAAACAGAAAGTGGAGAATGGAGAATCTACCTAGCTTGTAAAGATACTGTGTACATGATTTTGTGACAGATGTTTCCTTATAGTTTTACCTAGGTTTTAGGGAAAGAATATATGTAATCTAATCGTGTAAATAATTTTGTTGAGTTTTTATCGTTTTTGCATACATTAGTACTGACACTCATGCTCATTAGTCATTGTTTTTTTCTCACTTCATTGTATTGTTTAGAGACAATATCATCTAGAGTTATGTTCAGACTATTATCCTTGGAATGTCTTTACCTCCTTTGGAGCATGTCCCCAGCAGCTACATCCATCTACCCACAAAGACTTCTTTTTGTACTTTGTGGGAAGCATAGTGTAAGCATACTAATTTATTTGGACAACCAGTTCCTTCCCATTTTACCCTTTTACTTTAGGTTAAATGCTTACAGTTGGGTTGCACAGGACTGTCTTGACAAGATGTACTGTTAACAGGCTGACTCCTAATCCTGTGACTGTAGTACTAATACTGGTCTTTCTAATACTTTACAAGCTGGTGTTCAGTATTTCTGATTCCAGGTAGTATGCTGCCAGAATATGGCTTTTCTTTTCTTGATACTAGCTCTATGAATTTGAGTATTGCTTGGAATTTATTTCTGCAGTTTGCTTGAAACTTGACTTTTATCTAAGCTCTTCTCTCTTCTGGGTCAGTGTATGTGTACCTGTGTTTAAGATTTTGAGAGTGTTGTCCATGAATAAATCAAAAAGCAACATGGCTTGAATTAAAGAACATTATTTTGTAGCATTATCTAAAGTGAAAATGCTCAAACTAAAACAGAAGTAGAATTCTTTTTTGCACATCACTGAAAAGCTGGCACAGCTGGTCACTCCTGGACTGCCTGCTTTTTCTCCTGCTATGTAAGCTTCCCTCTATTTTCCCCTGCTGAAGTCAAGGAGTTACCTCAGGTTAGTTACTTTTTTTTTCTGAAACATAGTCTTACAGTAACTCTTTTAGTTCAAATTTTATAGTTTCAAATTTTAGTATTTTCTCCCCTTCTCTTAGACTTCTCTTTTAGTATCAGGGTTTGTAATTGATTTTTCTCTACAGTGAAATAAAAATGTGGTGTATTTTCCTGTGGCTTACATTCCTATAGCTGCAAAATTAACTGAAGTCTAACTTTGAAGGTTTGCTTTTTATTGTTTTTTTCCTTTGGTAAACAACTATTATTTTTTTAATGGGCCTTTTTAATTGAGGTTGCTAGTAACTGCTGAGAAAAATATAATGCCTCTTTTTTTTGTAAGTAAGGTATTTATGAAAATGAAAATATTTTCCGTGCAACTTTTCACGAACTTAGTGAGCTTGGATTGGTTCCTCTAAAATGACAACATGTTGGAAGTGTTTTTAGTCTTTCATCATCTCTCAGTGACATGTGCATCTGAGGCTTCTGATCTTTGGCTTAAACTACTGTTAAATTTTCATTATAAATGTGCCACCTACTGGAGCAAAAGGCCCATCAGCAAATATTTATTAATGTTATCTTGTCCCAGACACATTTGCATAGTAATTTCTTGCTAGATTCCTGTGCTTGTGGTTGTCAAATCTACACTGCTTTTTGTCAGCCTCACCATAGGGTATGAAAATGGTAATAAGAATTGGAGGGGATGTGGAGCATAAAGGTTTAATAACATGCCTTGGAAAAAAAAATAATTGATATGCTGAATTTTAATGAAAAATACCTGCCTGAAATTAATGTCCAGTAAGGGAATCTTAAATTCACAGGTACTCTAGGTACTCTAAGTCTTGATTTCATTATGTTAACAACAACAACAACAACAAAAAATCACTTAATTGTTCAATACAGCCTTGTAGCAAAAAGAAAATTTAAACAAGATTTTAGATTGCGCAGTAGTTTTTTGGATTTTTTTTTTCTTTTTTTTTAATCTTTGGTCTTGTCTTGGCGCAGGATTAGTCATGTTCATCTTTACAAATGAGGGGCATTTTGCTTGGAGCTTGTTGTCTTTTGTGTTACCATAATGAAATGAATGATTATTTGTATTTCATATATGTCTTAAGAGCTACAATTCTATTGTGCTAGACTTGTACAGAATTATGGCAAAGGCTTATTCCCAAAATTTTTAAATCTGCCTTTGAAATATAAGGCATTAAGGCAATAGTGCAAACTAGAAGAATAGAGAGATCTAGGAAAAATTGCTCTCCTAAATTTAAATTATTTTCTTGATGTTTCTCGTGAAAGTGAGTACTTGTTTGGCAAGACTTGATTGTATCACAGTAGAAGAAATATCTAATATATGAACAAAACAAGAAGAAGAGCTTCCTTAACATTCATCTGTTTTTCTATATTAAATATTAATATTAAATTTATTTGTCCTGTAGGACAGTCTTTGACTTAAGCAGGATTGTCTTTTTGTTCATTGGGCTGATATGTTAACGAGACAGCTATAAAATTTGGTGGTTTTCCTTATTCCTTATTGCTGTTTTTTTCCATGCCTTATGAATACAGCTCAGCCATGAGGCATTTGCTTTTGAAAAGGAAGAATGAGTCAAGGAACAGCCTCAGAACATGAGTGTGCAGTCTAACAGGTTATGAAGGAGCAGACAGGGAGCCAGGAGCTCTCTGATCTCTTCCCATCTCAAGTTGTGGTACATGTTGCAAACACACAGGTTTCCAGGTCCACAATGTTAAATGCAGAGAGTCCAAACTATACTTACTCAATCTTAAACTTTCATTATAGTTCAATGAAAATATAATTTACTTAAATTTGGAGTTTTTAACACAGATTTGTAATGATCATAGTCAGGGTCCTTGTACACTGCCTGCTCCTTTTCATCTCTCTAATTTTGTTAGACACATCCATTTGCTCTGGATGTGTTGGGATGGTGTAACATATTTATTTGGTCAATATGCCATAGATACATGAATTGCAAGACTGTCAAGGATGATGTGGCTGCTGGTAGGACTCTGTGGCACGCTGGGATAGCACAGTTGGCTGAGAGATAGTAGCACAATACTTTTATTCAGGTCTTGCACCTAGTTTTCTGCATTCAAGGGGGAAATTGAATTTCCTGGTCATAGATACTATGTTGCCTAAATTCCCTTTTCTTTATTTGATAATTGAATGACCAATTTAATATTTCTAGGTGAGGAAAATTTAGGTTTTATGTTGAGGAGTCCTACTTATGAAAAATATAAATGACATTTTTTTTCTTTGGTGAGTGATGATCAGAATGTGTTGTCTGCAGTTCTGTGCAGCAGGCTAGGGTATATGTCTGGCTTCACTCCAGGGAGTGAAGTTGGAGTGTGCTGGGGCAGTGCTTCAGGAAGCATGCTGCTTGCAGGAGCAGTGCTCACATTTCTATTGGCTGGACAAGTAGGAACATCAGCTGGAGTCATTAATATTGTTGTCTTTAGGAGTGCCTGTAGCTGATCTGCCTGCTTTCCCAGAATAGGACACTGAAGCCAGTAAATAAAGCAATAAAATATTTCACACCTAATAAATTTCATAAACCAAAAGCAAATAAATTCTAAACAGTTCTAGGAAGAACACAGTTGTTCCAAATGTTAAGAGATTGAGGTAGTAAAGAAAAGAAAAGGATGAGAAAAAGCACTGCTATTTTTATAGGAGGAGGTAAAGATTGTATTTCTGGAAACTTCTGAAATGCTTTAAAATACTTCAATAATGAAAAAAACAGAAAAGGGAAGTAAATCCTAAGCAACGTCTGAGAGTAAAAACATTTAAAGTACATGAATGTTACTCAACAAAATAAGTGGCTTCAAGAACATAACCCAAAGAGGTATTAAAAAAAAAAAATAATTACAGAAGAGAAATGTAAAAAAAAAAAAAAAAAAAAAAATCAAGTCGTGCATGCATTATTATGGGTATATGGAGCTGATTCAAAGCCTGTTTCTTCATAACTGGGCTTTTAAGGAAAAAGAAGTTCCTTATCTGTTATTTACTACATTAAAAATTTTATTCAAAGCATGATTTGATTTTTTTTTTGTCAGAAATTATTTGGTTATTAGTCTTTTGTCTAATAAGTTATATTGGCTGTCTTTAATTTTATCATTTTTACCGGGAAGTATATGTTTTGACATAGTATATGGACATGTAGCCTTAAAAGATAACTAAAAATAATTCCAGAGTACAAAACTGAATGGGCAGAGAAGTGATACACTAGATCTCAGGACTGATGAGTTATTTTGAGGAATTACAATTGGAGTTGTGTACTTTTATTAAAAAACCAGCATAAATTGCTTGGTTCTTATTTCAGTTTATAGCCTGTTACGTCCAAGCAGAGGAAGTTTGTAATATGCAAAATTCAGGATAACAGAGTCTGGTAGGAGTGGAAGAGACAGGCTAGTTGAAGTTATTCAGAGAGATATACAATACCTGGTTATCTTTCATAAAGTAGCATTTTACTTTCAGCTATTTAAAAGATGACATTTTTTGTAACATTAGCATAAACTACTAAAAATATCACTTTTTGGAGAACCATCTGGAATTGTTTTGAAAGTTAAAGGCCCAAACTTTTGATTCCTGTAAATAATGATGCCTTTCTAGGGTAACCTCAAAAAGGTTTGCTTGCCAATTATATGTTGTAGCCATAAATAAAACACAATTTTATCTTCCAACCAAGAAAAATTATTTGGTAACTACTTTTCAGTCTTTCATATGTAAGCTAAACAAGTGCACATAAAATATTCTATCTGTGACATTGTGTGCTCCTTATCACTGTCATAGCAAATACCATTAAAATTGCTTAGAGATACTTTGAGAATTTTACTTGCAGTTCTTCTCTCCTGTGTACAGGAGGGAATTGCAAGGAAAGTTTGAAGAAGGCAAGACATCATGGTATAGGATGTATTTCAGTGTGGTAGGAGGCTTTAGGTATAACAAATTTCAGTGTGTCTGTGTCTCATGCTTGTGGCATTGTGGTGGGGCTTTGGATGTTTGGTTTTTTTCAGCCTCATTAATGGTGACCTTTATGGCCCTTGGCAAGCCTTAAAATTATTTCCACTTTTGTCAGTTCATAATGACTTGGCTATTGTCAGTATCTTGGAGGAGTTTCAGACTTGCATGCTATCAGAAAAACTCCCTCCAGACAGTACTCCTTGTGAACAAAAATTACTTCAGCTGGGTACTGGATATTGCTGACCATTTTTGTGGTGCCTTTTTATGCTGCAGGATGACTAGGATGGTGTTTAGCTGCATTTGTGAAGCTGTGACAGCCTTCCTTGTTTAGTATGTTGGATAAAGACTGTTCTCCCTTTATTCAAGTGGAACAGATTGCAAAGCTTCTCTGCACAGGTGAAATTACCTGTGCCAAGATGATAACCCTGGTTTTACCATGCTGCCAAAGGAAACCTGTATATCCACTCCTGTGATCTGAAATTTTTGTCTGAATAATTTGTTTTGAATAGGTGTTTTAATGTTCTGCATGGTTCCCAAACACAAACAGTTTGTTTTTTTTTTTTCTTCTGTCTTTTCCAAATATAGCAGTTAAGCACCAAATTGCTGAAAATAGAAGCTAGGTAGGCCAATTTGCATCCATGGCAGGTGTTGCTGTCTATTTCTCAAATGTTTTCTCTGGTGTGTCATTAAGCTTAGCTCAGCAGTGCCTGTTTCAGGGTGTGCACATGATGAGCAGACACACTGTGCTGTCATTGCTGGTACTTAGTCCCTTTATAGGCAGTACCACTGCTCTTACTTTATTAAAGGGAAGCTGCTCCTGTTTGAAGAGTTCGTGTGTATTTTCAACATTAAAAGGTTTGTGATAGGGTGGCCATCAGACAGAAATTTCCTATGTCAGGGTTGGCATGAGGTGTGATCTGCTTTGGCAAATCAGTTGAATGCTGGCTTTTAGTGGCAGAAGGATTGACAAGGGGGAGGAGGGACTGCTTTGCAAAGAGCCTTAAAAGTTCAACATCTGAACATGAGCTATGCCAGGGCTTGTCACTGTCTGGTGATGAGAGCTCTCCCACCACTCATCCATGCAGATGGCAAGTTTTGGTGTGTTCAGAGTGCTGGCCTTCCTTCAGGATGTGTGGTCATCACTGGCTGCAGGCCAAGAGAGTTAATTTCTGCACTTCTGTTTAATGAGTTAACATCACCCTAATGTAGACTTTCATTCTGGCTTAGGTGGTTGGTCACAGTTATAATATCCAGATGCTGTCTTCCATTATTTGAGCATTATTTTCCCATTCTCCTCAGCAAGCTGTGCATTACCCAGACTTGATGGGGGTGTTATGTGCACTAAGCACAGCCTTACAGCAGTGCGGCCCCACCAGATGCATGAAGCAGTGCTATAGTCAAAACCAGAACACTGAGAGCTTGTAAAGCAAACCAGGAGTTGCACTGCAACCAGGGTAAATATTTGGCTAAAAATGAGCCAGTGTGTAAGGCTGTGCTGTAGAGACTTATTAGCCATATCTGAAAAAAGCAGTGAAGGACTATCCTATTGATTTTGTTCTTATCTTGATGACCTTGTAGGTTTGAGTTAATGGTTTCTAAACTCAGTTGGTGAGTTTGGATGACAGTTCTGTTTTTTTCCACTCTAGGAGAAAGGGAAGTAGTATAGAGTTGAAAAATAAACTCTTATGATTTTGTTCACTCTCTTAACCTCCAATATGTATTTTAATTTGCATGGGTGTTGAATCAATGTAGACATAGTAACTGCGTAATCTAGAAAAGACTGAAATGTAGTTCATCTGCATTATAAATTACTTATTTCTCAAATCTTATGACTTGGAAGTCATCTGGAATTACAATAGGTGTCATAGCATTTGGCTGATAGATGTCTTTAAAGAAGCTGGTGTTTGACAAGGATGGGGAAAAATGAGTCTGGTCTTAAACCAGGCTGTTTCTCACTGTGGTACTTACTCCTGGTGTGGTTTGTAAGGCAGAACACGTTTTTGCCTTCGTGTTGATACTTGTACCTGGAGAGGAAGCTGTTTTTTGAGGACAGTAGGGCTGCAGAATCATCTCAGGGAATGATCTTTTGTACTAGATCATTAACTGATTTAAAAATTATCATAGCTTCTGAAAATCCAGGCATAAAAGCAAGCATGCAGAATTTCATGTAGCTACTGCTAAGATGCATCCTGATTTTCAGTTCCCATGTGACATAGTGAACTTCACCTTCATACATAATGTTGTTAAAATTTGGATGTTTTATAGATGAAGAGGCTGTTGCTCTCTTGTAAATGTTAACTATGAGAGCAGTCTGCATAAGATCAAGAGGCACTAAGGGATAATGTAATTGGAATTTTTCAAACAACTGTATCTGTTTCAGAATGAAGATTCATGATAGAAAAAATAAGACAAAATAGATCTCACAGTTTCAGCATAATTAGGATTTTTGCCAGTGATTGTTATGGGAATACTTTCTTAAATATTTTACCCTTACCCCTTTGAAAGTTTTGATGTCAGATGAGCAGGATTTTCATTCTGTGGCTACTTTATTAAGCTCTGATTCCCAAACTGCTAGCTAACATAGAGGACCAAAGCTGTAATTGGCATTTACCTCTTTCTTTTCCTTTCCTGTCCTGATGGAAAGATCCTCAAGTCAATCAAGATAAGATGAAATTTTGTTAAAGTATTCAGGGTTGTGTTCTTACTGAAGAGTTGAGAAAAAAACCCCTAAGAAACTACATAATAATATATAGTTATATAAAATAAATATAAAAAGTAAAATAAGGTGGGGGAGTCCACATAATTTGATATTGATTTAAATTATGTAAATGAGTCTGCTCTTGGTAACTTGCACATTAGTATTCTCTTCAGCAAGATGGTTAAGGGTGCTTAAGTATGACCTCTGCCCAGGCAAGGAACAAAAACAAAAATAACAACAAATTTAGAGAAGGTATAAAGGAGAAATAGGACTTCTATTTTTACAGTTTTTATTTTTTTTTTTATTTCAGGACAAGTAAAATTAATGATAATATGTAGAGGCTTCTCTATAAAAATTCCATCTACTGTGTCCAGTATTAAAGCTCTGTTTTAACAATATTGACAAGTAAAGCCTTGACCTCTATATGTTACTGAGAAGAAATCTTTGAAATAGTCTTAGCAACATCCACTTAATTGATTATTTGAAGACATCTGAGCAGGAAGATATGTCCATGTCTTAAGGTAGATTCTTGTATTAATGAGCTGGTCTCTCATTTCCTGAGCCAGTATCATTTAGCACAACATTTTTATGCTGTCTTTTTTTCTCTCATTTAAGTGCCAGTGCTGCTAACGCTCCACTGCACAGAAAAGGGTTTAAAGCAGGTGTAGACCTCTTGGCTGAGAATTTATTAGTGTCTGTCTTTTTATCTTATCATGTAACAGAGAGGAAATTATGTTCTGTTGCTTTATGTTAACATGTAACAGAGAGGAGATGATTTAAGTAAAACAGTAGCCAATATTAAAATAAAGTTCACATAAAGTAAGGTAGGGAAGATAGAAGAACATGTGTAATGTAATATACTGAAAATTGATAATAACTTTATTTTGGTAAGCTAAATTTCTTCTGGATAGACAACACAAAAAATGAGAAGTACAAGATGAATAAAGGATTTGAGTTTTTAACTTCTGTTTGTAAAACTAAGGAATATATGTCATAATAAGACACAAATCCTATGCAAAATGGTAATAAGACTATTCCCAAATGAGTATTACTGTCTATTCTGCTAAAAAAAGTGCTTTTTCTGGGGAAGAAGCACACAGAACATCTGATGTTATATGCTATCACAGCCAGTTATAGTACAAAAGCACTTCTTTGTCAGTATTATATGAGAGACCCTGAAAAATTGTATAGGGGGTCTTTTTGTCCCCTCATGTTTCAGCATCTGAAGACACGAAATAATTTCATATTCACCTTTCGAAACCTTGACATTAAATAATAATAATTTTATTTGAATACAGAAGTGGATTTCCTATGTCACATGGAGCAATACAGATATTTTAAAAACCTCTTAACTGAATCACTCTTGAAATTTTTGTATCTTGAATATTTTTAGTCACAGTATTTTGAGTTGTGATCATTCAGTAATAAGAACAATTGCTTCTCCATCACTCAGATTACTCTACAAAGATTGAATTCATTTCACAGGGATCTTGGCAAGTGGCGATTAGCAGTATAGATGGCCACTTTTTCTTGTAGATTGACTTAATGAGTATAGGTTTAATGCGATTTCTTAGTAGTATTTTTATGCTCTAGAACTGTATATATAGATCCATCTATTACTAGATAAAACTTGATCTTTAGTGGACTATACTATGTATAGTGTCTGTGATCTGGAACTTGCTTGAGCAACAAACACTGCATAAACAGTTGTGGAAGTCATAATTTCATGTGTCTATTTTGAAAAGAGGTGAGCAAGAGCTAAATTCTCTGATATAATTGTGTTACATTAATTTAAAATGCTTGTGACACATTTTTTTCACTACCTTTTTTTTTAATGTCTTTTTAGTATCATCAGGTTATATGTGCATACTTATAACATTTATCACAACATATTCTTGCAAAACTGGGTAATCTTTTCAGAGAATGGCCCAGGTTAGAAGGGATCTTGAAAGACCATCTGGTCCAAGCTTTCCAGGGAAGGGAAGTCATGAGAAGATTATCTAGCAGCTTGTCCACATCTTGAAACCTCTAGCAATGAGGATTCCATCATGTTCCTGGGAGGTTGTTGCAGTGAATTCATCTCACTGTAATTTTTTCTCATGTCAAGATGATGCATCTCCCAGTGTACTTCTTGTACTTCACTTTGTCTTCTCCGTGTGGATCCTCATGGAGAGAGAGCCTCCATCCTCTTTATGACTGTCCTTTAGTTGACAGTGCTGTAATTCTGTTATGAGTTCCCACCTAAGTCTTCTCTTTTCCAGGGAGAAAAGTCCAACTCCTTAAGTCTTTCCTCAAAGGGCAGGTTCTCCAGACCTTTGATCACCATTTAGGGCCTTCTTTGGACCTCATCACTCTGTCCACATATTTATTGTTTTTTTTAGGGACTAGAACTGTACTAGTACTGTTCTAGTGCAGCCTGACAAGCACTGAGTAGATTGAGATGATCACATCTCTATCTCTGTTTATAAAGCATCTGTGGCCTGAGGATTGAAGATTAATCTTAATTAAGATTAAACATGTAATTTTTTTTCATACTGAGATTTCAAAGTGATTGAAATGACCAGAGTTTGTTATACTGTTTTTCAATCTCTGTGTTTGGATTCACAGCCAGTAATGTCAGATGTGGTTTCTATTTTGTGCTCTTTATATGTGAGTGGTTATGGATGGATGGTGTTTGCTTCTCTGTAAAGGAAAAGCAAAGATATCTGTCTTCCTCAGCAAGTGGATGTGAGGTTGCAAGATGTATTTCTGTGCTGGTCTTTGTACTCTGTCACATATATGAAAATAGAAGTTTATGTGAAGGATTGTGACAAAGATGCCCTGGCTCTTCATTGCTTCTCAAGTTTCAGACTTGATCCAAATCTGGCTGTAGTAAGGAACACTTGTCTCATTAGTCAGTTTTTCTCATCAGGAGCCAGCAATGCTGACTGAAACAAATTATTGGGAGCTGTTTGGGAGGGGTGGACAGAAGAGTGCTTGTGTGCCTGACATCAGAGATGTCCAAAACCAAAATACTGAATTACCTTTTTGCTGATTTCTTAATGTGGAACTAGTATTTCACAGTTCTGTTGCTGCCAAACTCATGTGTTTATTTACAATTATGGGAGAGAATTGCTTGGCTGAAGGTTCAGTTTATTTCCAAAGATGACAGAAATTTTCTGTAAGGGTCCTCTTCTAGGTTCAGGAGGTACTCACATCTTTCTTGTGATATATTTAACAATGGCTGCCCTGTGCAGGTTAACCTCTAAAGACAGAATATGCTTTGGTGGTCTATATTCTTCACACTGGTGTTGAAGGATGTAAGCTCTTGGCTTGTCGGATCTGACATTGAGTTAATTATGCAGACTTTTCCTTCCTCTCAGTTACCTTTTATGTGAAACCTATATAGACTCCTTTCTAAAGTAGTTATTTTCTCATCTGTGACATATATTTAAAGATTTGAGATACCAAATTAAATGTTCGTTTACCTGCCACATCATGTGTGGTGTTTTTTGTAGAAGTCTGTTTTGCTCTTTCTCAAGTTTCCAACTCGGGAGCAGATTTTTTAAAGAAAATTCTTATTAAAGATATTATTTTATATCTAAAAATATGAAATTAGAACAACCATTTCCATTCATCTTTTACCAAGTCTACTTAACCACTAAATTTTCCCCTGAAACCAATGAAATGAAGGGTGATACCTGGCATGCTCAGTAGACCAATGGGCATAAAAACCTAAAAATGTGTGCAAAATACAGAAATAATGAGATTATATCCTGATTAAATAATTGCAGATATATTGAAAGCAGGTGAGGTTGTTTCTCTTACTGCCCCTTCACTAAGTGAAGGTGCTTAAGGTACTTGTTTTAATCAGCAATATTGTATAGCAGATAGCAAACCCAAGTTGGACAGTTAATCTGTCCAGACAATACTTTATTTATGTAATAAATTTATTTATATCAATTCATTATTTATCATTTGTTTCTAAAGGAGACATAGAAAAGATCTTACTGGAATTTGAAATACATTGGTAGCCATTATGACATCTTTCCCAGGTGTTTAGTATGGTTCTACAGCTGTCAAAATGAGCAGACTTCATCAACTGACTAATTTACAGAAAGTGGCCCTCTGCACAGTTCCATTTTAAACTGCCTTTCTAAACATTCAACATTCTATTTAAGAACAAAATTATTATGATTTTTTTTAAACTGGTAAACATTGAGTGATATCTGCCACTTTTTTTGCTGAGCCCAGCAGGCTAGACATACATACACAAAGTGAGGGAATTGTTAATGGGAATAATAAATTAGTAGAGACATGAGGTGTTCATTTATCCAGAAGACTTTTTCAAGGAGAGAGTCCTTATATGTTTAAAAGAAAAGGAAACTCTCGATTTTCCATTAAATTTAAGAGCTGTTAGGTGCCAAAACATTCTGTGGCTAAGGAAGATACTGGCTGTCCTGCAGAGTCCATCTTATTCAGCTGGTTTTAGTTCAGCTGGTCCTGGATATTTGTTCTTCATGTTTCGTTGTGTGCCAGTGCACAAAGCTTCCCCATAAACTGCCTTGCTCAACAAAACTGTCTTGTAGTTGGGCACATGTAAGCCTCTTTCACTTTGGTAGGTTTTTCCTCTATTTTTGGGGAGAATCCAGTCTGTCAGGGCAGCTTAAATTAGTACTGTATATGCAGGAGCGATTGCAACTGCGGTTCTATACCACTCATTTAAAGAGAGTTTGGGTTGTGCTTTCTTTTAAGAATACCTCAGACTTAAACTGAGGTGAAGCTGAAGAATTGCAGAAAGACAGCTGGCCTAGTTTTCCAAGGACAGAGTATCTGCAGTTTCTTTTGGCTTCTCTGCAGTTTCAGAGTATCAGTGCTTTGGGAAACTGGGTTGAATGGCAGATAATAGTGAAATAGCCCTCAGGAATAATTGTCATATTAGGGAAGGCTTAGTCAAACGGCTTTACACTTTGATATTTTTATTTAGTTAATAATAATGTTGAAATAACCTAATTTGAATAGTATTTTTAAATTAAAAATTTAAAATTTAAAACAGACATTGCCATGTCTGTTGTAATAAAAATAATGTGATTTTTAACTGTTTTCTCTATGATGAGTAGAAGCTCAGTTATGTTTTTATGGGAATAAATCTGTATCCTGTCATGCATTGCAGTATGTTGGTACTTTGCCAAAAGGGTGGCAGACTGCAGTGCTATAAATCTGTTGAATTCCAAACAAACTCATTTCAAGAAAATCACAGAAAATATATGCCAATCTGACTGAGAGAATCCAAATTACTTCAGTCTATGATTAATTAAATTAGGTTGCTTCAAAATTCATAACAGGTGCCTGAAATGATCTTACTGCTGTCAGTGCTTTAAATGTCTCCAGAGAACTTGGATTAGCTGAGTACCCCCTTTACAGAAGTCCTTAGTGAGCATGTTGTCCCAAAGGGATACATCTCAGATGCCCTGAAGGAAATACATACCCAAATGCATGTGATGAAAGGCAGTTAAGGTATCAAGGAAGAGCCTTTGAGGTTAGAATTTCAAGATTAGTATTTTATTCAGATTGAGAAAGGGAGGATGTCATGTACACAATACAAATATAATGGAATATATATGGGATATATACAGAATGCTTACAAAATGTAACAGCATTCAGAGTGACTGTTTCAGGATGAAGTAGTTGCTCTGTGATGTTGCTGTGGTTTTTGTACTGTAGTAACATAACCTACACAATCCCTGTGATGTTTTTAGAACAGCTAGCTTTGGAAGCTGCGGAGCAAACTGATGGAATTTTCCATTGCAATGGTATAGGTGGAGGTTTGACAGCACAGCCGCTGCTGCAGTGCTTTTCCTGGAGTTGGGGTGTTTTGTTTTTCTTCTATCCAATGCCTGGAAATTTTCAGCCAAGTTTCTGTACATCTTGCACTTGTTCATACACAGCTTTGGGAGCATATGCTTGTGTTGATAGTAGATATATATACCTATGGAGTCTCAGAAATATTTGAATGAATGCGTGCATCTCTGAACCTGCAAACCTTTGGGGATGGATTTTAACAGGTGTAAATGTACTTCTAGTTCTGATGTGTCTGAACACAAGGCATCTCTGCGAAGCCCATGTACACAATTTGATGACTGTGAAAAAAAGAATGCTGGCAGCCAAGAAAAATTAACCCCATGTCTTTGTGTCAGTTAAGCAGTTTAAATGACTTTCACACCTAAGGGTGAAATAAAAATGAGCTACTACTTGCCACCATGCTCTGAGAGGCTGGTCTCTTTGTTGAGTAACAGTATCCATCTGCTTCAGGAAAATTTTTCTATAACAGACTCTGTCCTACTACATGAATCCAGCTGCCTGACCAGAGAAACAATTGTCCCAGCGTAGTACAGAGCCCTTGGTCAGCATCTCACATGCATCTTCCATGTCCAAAATAGTCCTGGCATGGGTTTTGTGCTGGGTGGTTCCATTCTGTCAGCTTTCTCCCTGCCCATGGTCTGAAATGTAGTTATGCTGATGCAAGAGTGTATTTTCTTTCCAGCTGGCTTTGCAGTGGGTGCCATTGATTTGATATTTTGCAGATATACTGAAACCCAGTCTACAGTATGAGGTATTGTGCAATCCTGTGGGGAGGGGAAAAAAGGGGCAAAAAATACCAAAACAAACAATCCCCCCTGCCCCCCCCCAAAAAAAAAAAAAAACTCACAAAAATGAAAAAAACCCAACTGCTAACTCATCGTCACCAGAAAGGAAAATAATTTTGTATGCAAGAAGAGAAAACAAAGGAGAAGAAGCCAGTATGATCATAGTTATGAGCAGTGGAGTGTGAATTTAAGTAGAGAAAGGATAGATGGAAATACCAAGAAAAGGAAAACTGAGAGAAAGTGACAAATAGAGGAAGGATTGAAGGGTAGGGAATTTGTGAAATGTGCAATTCCTCCCCTGCTTGAGGAGGCTATGTGGGAGAAGACTGGAGCCAATATACAGTCCACAGAACAGACTCGCTTCACATTTACAGAGTATGGGTAGAAATTAAGTTTCTTGGATTTGCCCGTTAAGCAACTCAGAAGGCAGGAGACTCCCCTCAGCCTGTTTTAGGACTCTGGCTGAACACAAGTGCTTGGAGAGCCACACTGTCCTACCTGCACTCAGTTGAAACACCTGGCTTAGAACTAGGCGGTACAGGCTTCTACCCCTGCAATTTACCAGAAGTGATTTCACCTGTAGAACTTCCTCTCGTGACCTGCCATTAAACAAGAATGCCCATTCAGGAGGGAGGTGGTAGGTTAAAATCTGAACAGAAAGAGATATGGATGTTTTGAGTATGTCTTCCAATAAGATCCAGTAAGCCTATGAGTTATGAATGTTTTTTAATGGTGTTAGGGTGCTTTTTAATGTGGTTTAGTTTCTCTTTTTTGTTTCTTCTTGCATCAGGATGCTATGCTTTTCATAACAAAAATCTCAGATGGTAATTTGGAGTCAGTTTGAGCTGCCAGCTCATCTTATACCTGGATGCATTGCTTATTTCTTATACCTTCACTCTCTCAGTAAAACTGTCTTGATGCTTTTTACCTATGTTCAAACTTTTTGGATATTAGTCCTTGCAAAAAATTTGTTTGGTTTGCTGTGGTGGAGGGGTAAAGGTTTTACTGATTTTGGGGTTTTTTTGTGTTTTTTTTTAATAATTCCTGAAGCTCTTAGTCATTCAGAGGATTTGAATGTATTTTCAAGCTAAATAATGTCTCAGAAGGCTGTGTTGAATTTGCCTTTTCATGTTGATGCTAATGTCTTCCTCATTTTTATTGTTAAGGTAACATTTTTGTGATGGTGACCCACTCTTCTTCCATTTGATGACTTGCTAAAGGCTGCTATCCCTTACAACAGAGGATGCCAATTAAAAAAAGTTATCCATGTGGAAATTTTTATAGCACCTCTCCTATGGCCTTTATTGGGTTTTCATATTTCCAGTGCCAAAGGAGTGGATTTCTAGATAAAGACAGTCTTTTAAGGTATTCACCATAGTGAATTCCAATAATTTCTGTGGAAATCAGACAGTCCTTCTTACTGGTATAAACATACTCCACAATATGCTCCCCTGCCCATGCTGTAGAAAGTTCTGGAAGCAACCTGAATCTGTGTACCCTGCTCCCTTTTCCCTTTTTTTCTGAAAGCGCTTATGCTTTTGCTTAAGGACAAAAGCTTCCCCAGCCTGACCATATGCAATTCTTTGCATTAGAATTTGGGAATTTCTGGAGCATGAGTGTTGCCTCTTCCTCAGTGACAAAATGCTTTACAAATGGCATTGGACTGGTGAGTCTTTGAGGGTTTTGTTTGTTGGGGATTTTTTTATTGGCGTGTCATCACTTTCTAAATGAAAAATATATGTCAGGAGAAATGCCTCTGGGATCTATCTCTTGTGATAGCTTTTCAGCTCCAGGAAAGATGACTGAACTGGAGTAAAATGATCAGAACATGCTTAGTAAAAGAAATTTGTCATAATGAAGCAGTACAGATCACATAATTTGTTTGACTTTGGGAAAGTTACAGATGCTTTCATTCACTTTGCATAAAAGTTGATCTACTTGTCACATGTATCTCTTTTTTTTTTTATCGCTTACTTGAACTATAATTTAGGTCAAGAATTCTTTCTTAATGTGTGTATGGAGAGCTGTTGTTACTGTGTAGCGTGATGTCATTTTGGCACCTCTCACCATTATTGTAATACACATATTAAAAATAATCAAGGACCTTTTATATTATTTAGACTAGCTTGAAGCTGCTTATCCTCTGTGATTCCCTACTATCACATTATTTAGGAACTCTGTAATTATGACAAGTATATATACTAATATAAATATGAATTTGGGAAGAAAATGCTGGAGAAGAGTTACATATGACTTTTAAAATGTTGCCACTTCCAAATATGTAGTTTTTTCAATTCTAAATTTGTATGACAGTTGTACAGAAATGCAATGTGGAGTTTGAGAACTGAAAGTTAATAGTCTTTCAGAATCTGTGTGCCCATAATAAAGAGGAAGGATCAAAGGTGCCTCATACATGGCATGGGAAATTTCATTTTCTTCAGTACTCTGGAATACAAGATCCAAAGCAGAAAATAAGTTCATCGTTCTCTCTTTTCCAACTGCAGGGAAGTAATGACTTACTGGAATGAATCCTAAAACATTTGCTGTCATCTAGACCTTTCAATGAAAAATTAGATCAAAGTAGCTGGTGAGGTGGGCAATGGTGATTAACAGTTTGAACAAAAATAGGTTTTACTGTGCATTTATAACTGGAGTGTCATGCCTTGAATATTTGTTAGGACCTTGAAGGTTGCATACCTGTAGAACCTGTTGCAGTCTTTGAAGCTGGAGAAAGATTTAAAAATTTGTCTGTGAAGATTGCTGCTCGGGGAGAATTAAACTGACATTAAGTTCTTATGGCTGCACCATTCCCCATCATGACAAAGGTGCGTGCATTAAAAAATGTGGCATCTGGTTGCTACGTATGAAAATACTTCTATGCTTCATAAAATTGGGAATATATTTTTCATCTCACCAGTGTCCTGGGAGGAGCTGTTGAAGTTAAAATGTCATCTTTGAGGATACGCTCCAGGTAATTTTCTTTTTCAAAATACCATAAACTAGAACAGGAATACTATTTTATTATTTCCTCTAGCATGCAGTATAATGTTAAGCTTAATGGGTGTATAGGCACTGGTGAATATGTGTGTGAGTTTGATGCATCTGTGTGAAGCAGATATTCAAACAGAATTTGTTTCATGTAAGTAAAAGTACAAGATACCAGTATGAGCTGGTAGGTTTTAGTAGTCCTGTCATATGTATTTCAAGAGGATGCTTGCCATGAGGCATCTGCCTAATGTGTCATCTGGGGCAGAGTTACATACTGCTTTTGGGAATTGTCCTGGAGCCAAACGTAGTGAGAGCTGGGTGACAGGAAAAGGAAAAGCTAGTACATATATGTAAAGTAGTACATATATGACTGGATGTGTAGATGTCTTGGTGGAGGTTAAGATTTAAGAGTTCAGGAGAATACAGTTGCTTATCTCTGCTTTGAATCTGTGTCTGTTTGTACCACAATTCACTGTCATTAACTTGATGAGGGCAAAAGACTTAGAGGAGAATAACTGAACTCCTTTGATTGAATAACTTTCTGTTCTGAGATGTTTCTGGAAAGCCCTGGTGGTTTGTCATACATTGTGAAATTTGTCTACTGTGAAAGGGATTTTACTTTTACTCACTGGATATGTGCTTGACCAGGCTGTTGCCTGTACAGTAGGATCAGGTTGTTCTACCTCACCTCTCGCTTCAATTTTCCTCCTTCAAACTGGGATGATTCTTGGGGATTGTATTAAGTGGTGTATTAAAATACTACTCAAGCATGGCCAGCAGATTTCCCAGCGTGTTTGACAGGGCATTGGTATTCTCCTGACAAAGTTACTTCACCTCTGCTTTGAGCCTTGCTTTGAATTTTTGAAGCTAAGAATGGGTGATTTGGCTTCCCCCATGCTTAATAAAGATTGGATTACTGATCTTTTATTCCAAGAAGTAGGGAGGGTAATTGTTTTTTGTTGAATAAAGGTCCTTTCTTTTACATACTAATCATTGGTTTATGTCAATGTCTCTGGAGGGTGCTTCTAGTTCATTAGTGTGATAATGCAAATATAAGTTCATTGAAATATTAATGAAATTCCTCCTGTGATCATAACAGTAGCATTTTTGTGCTGAAAACATTAGGTGAACAAAGTTGAGAATTAAGAATCATGATGGGTAGTATAATAACAATAAGATCAAACCTTAGCAACTAAGTTTTGTCTTTTTCTTAGCTTTTTTATTATTACCCAATATTGCCCATTTTTTTTCTAGACTGCCCTTCAGTGAACATTTCCTGTAACAATTCTGTATGTGACTGGCATACAGTGCGCTGAAGAGAAAACCTTGAGAACAGGAACAGCAAGCCTTAAGAGTTGCTTGTGCATGAAAAGCAAAGGACAAAACCTAAGGATCCAAGCATGGCTCTGCAAAGAAGCCTTTTATGAATTTGACAGTTGGATGCTATTGCTGCTTGGCACTAAACTTTACAGAAGTCCAAACTGCTACACATTGGACTTCTTGGAAAGATGATTTTTCTCTGTACTTAATCTGAAAATGTAGCACATCTGCATAGACTGTTCATTTCTCTTGAGTCACATCCTGACAGTACAATTCTTCAAGTTTCTAATCAGCCAAAATACAAGCATGATGTATTCCACTCTGCTAGGGAGAGTTGCCCCTATCAAAGCAAAGTGGAAGGGGGTGGACAATAGAATCTTAAGTGAAAAAAAAACATGTTTTAGGTAGCTATTTTTGGATTCTGAGTGACTTTTTTTCGTTAGTAAAACTTTTTAGCTGAGATAATAAGTAACCTATTGAAAGTGCTCAAAATGTCACATCTCCTGCAAACAAGAGAGAAGAATTTGAAGTACGAGCTTTGGTTTAAAAAAAAATTCCACCACCTGAGCATCTTGGCAGTTGAGCTGTTCAGAGTCAGCTTTTCTTTCTTTGACTATAGGAGCTGCATGTGAATGACACTTGAGTGCATTTGCCCTCAGATAACCTCTTCAAGAGGCCTCTCCTTTCTCTGTGGTTCGATTGTGCATATTTTTGTGGTCTCTCTTTCTTCCCCTTGCTTAGATGTATGGTCTTGGTGTGACACTTGGAGTGAACATTGTACTACTGTGTTCTGAAAGGTCAGCACATCATAGCTTTTTGGAAAGAAAAATGCTTTTCTTTTTTTTTTTTTTTAAATTTACTATTGGTTTTTTTTCTGCCTGTTTTGCTTTCATCTTAATGTTTTTACTTTCTTTCAGTCTCTCCTTCTGGTATAATAACATTTGCCCTTTCATTGCATTCTTTTCGCACATATCTGATGTCTTTAAACCTTCCCCCACACCTTTCTCTTCTGTATTCCACTTTCTCTTTTTTCTCTTCTAGCCACCTATCCTCACCCTTGTGACTTCTGCATCTATAATGCACGACTGTCTCAGACTGCTGTTCCAAAAGGAATTGCTGTTGTCCTGCTTTCCTGCTCGCTCACAGCACTCTGTTGTGCTGCATAAGTGCATTGAATGCCCTCAATACCAGAGTCCATCATGCTTGTAGTCTGGGGGGGCCTTCTGTGCTGTTATGGATCTCTGAGGAGGCCTTCTCAGACAAACAAAATAATCAGGGTATCTCCAAAATCTTGGGACAGTGGCTGCCAGTCGAGTAGATGAGAGTTAGTGTTGTTTAAAGGGTGGGGAAGAGAGAACTGTAGTTAAAACTGGGATGGTTTGTGGTTGGAGGTCCCATTTTGGATGTGAGTTGGGGGGCAGGCTGACACATTAAATCTGAGATTACTGTGTCCTAAGACCTCCCTCTGAAACCAAGGTCTGGCCTTCTGCAAGACAGGGTGCTCTATGCTGTTAAGAAGAAAATAGAAAGGAGCTATGGCATGTTAAACCAGATAAATTTTTAAAACTGGCACATTTGCATGATATTAGAAAGGAACTAATAAACACTGCCAAAAATAAAAAAAAAAGAGACCCTGCAATCATTGAGCAAGTGGAGGGAGTAAGGGAGCTACGCCTCTTGTCTGGGGGAGGTACAGGCCCTGCTGTTCTGTCTTGCTGTAATGCATAAACCTACCACATGCTTATGGAACATGTAAGACTCTTCTGCAGTTAACAGTGAAATTGAAGGAAAAAAATCCTTCCATCATCCCATAAAATGCAATTATGAATGTTATTATCAGCATGAGACAACAGAGTATTTATTGAGTATACTGGTCATCTTATGAAGTCATCAGAGTCTATATAAAACCCACATAAAACTTCACAGAAGTTTGGTGTTGCCAATTCCAAGTGTGCAATGAGAATGAGTCACATCTTCCAAGATTTGCTTAAAAGTCAGAGAAGTTTATTTTTAATTTGATTTGATTTTTATTTGCCTTTTTATGTCAAAGCTGATTTTTTTTTCACTGCTTGCAATGCCCACAACCCTTTTTTTTTCCTCTTTTTTTAAGAACAGGATTTTTTTAGAGTACCAAATATTTCAGGACATGTAACAAAATTATGTAATTACTGCCAACTCATATTATCAGATAATTATCGAAGTAATCCCCCTTTAGTAGAAGTGAGGAGTAGGAGGTTATAGAATAAAATAAGATTAAGCTGAATTTTCATATGTGCTGTTTTGAGTAACCGACAGTCACATACTAGAGAAGAGTGTTTTCACTGGAACAATATACTTTATTCAGGACTGGGTACAAATTTAATCTTGTTATAGAAATTCTGTCCAGTATTTCTAGAGGCATGGAAATTTCTTTCAAGAAGTTTACTTTTTAAAGTCATCTTTTATCTCTCTTCTCATTCCTTCACTTTCATACAAAACAAATGAGAAGATTAAGTAAATCTTTATATATTTAACACAAAGCATTAAAGTGGAAGGATTGCATATAAGATTTCTTCTGTAATCTTTAGTTCTCAGTGAGGAATTATCTGACATAACTGCAAACTGCATCAGGTAAAAATCTGTTCCTAATTATGTTGGATGTCTTCCATCTCTATTTTTTAATTATTTTGAATAATACTCCTATCAAGTATTCTTACTAGGATGTGCTTGGAAAAATTCTTTTGAGTGAATCAGAAGTTCTGTGCAAACTCCAGCTGAGGTGTACTCACACAGCACATCCCAAAGTGAGGGCTGCAGATTAGAGAGGCTTTTTGTTTGAAGTTAATTATTTGAGTCCCAGATTTGAGATTTTGTGCCTTTTCCCTCTCTAATATGAAGAGGGATATTTTTTCTCTTCATAGCAGAGGCTCATTTTAATTTTGGGCAAATAGTCTGTGGTCAGTTTTACTGGACAGTAGGTACTTGCCATGGTAGCAGCAGCATTCTGAATGTTTTTATTGCTTGTCCCATTTAACCTTGTAGGTGACTTTTGAGCTAAATAAAAAGTCCAAAACCAGCTCTCTATTTGTATTTCTTTAAAAGAAGTCTTTTCCATCAGAGCAGAGAAATTCAGCTGTAATGAAATCAAACATTATGCAAAGATGGAACATTTACTGTTGCAAAACTTGCCTACCCTGTAGATTTTCCTTGACACACTATTTGTTCTGTAAGGAGTTTTTCTCTTGCTGGAAGATGGGCAACTGTTTTAAAACCAATTGTAGGACAGATATACTGAAATATATTAACTTTAAAAATTTTGCACAAGTGACTGCTTTCTCTTTTTCTATGGTTTTGGTACCTTGAATTAAGGTGGCACCAGCTGCAGCCTGTCTGCATCACTTGTGCATAGCCTGCAGAGGTGTCATGCACCAATGGGAGTGAAGTGCCCCAACAGCTTTGTGGAGCAAGCCATATTTCTCAGCAGCACAAGTTCAAACCCTACTCAAGGCTTACACCAAGTCAAAAAGGAGCTTGTGAAAACATTTCTTTTGCTAGATCTATTGTGCAGAACTTCTATTTTGCTGAGCTAACTGTAGAAGAGAAACATGCTTCTGGGTAAGTAATTCCATGTGGAGGCTGAAATGTGTCTTTCAAGCAGCTGCATAATAGAGCGCTGTATGCTTGCTCCAGCTGTATGGAAGGAGAAATGTTTGGCTGATTTATTTTTAATAGCAATCCATTAGTGAAAGCTGTACTAATTTGCTGCAGTTTAGGAACAGAGTAGTCAAATTTGGAAATCTTAGCACTGTGGGTGACTGTGATCTATTTGTTCAGATACTTTTTATCTTTGGGTAAACTGCAAAGAAATACAAATGCCAAAATCAGCATTTGAACTTTTTTTGCGCCTGTTTAGATGGTAATTGTGACATTTTTTGAAGGAAGGCTCTAACTGAAAATTTTTATTAAGAAGCACATTGGAAGAATGTGTTTCTTAAATGTGAAAATAAATGTTTTTTATTTGTGAGTCTAGTGATAGTTCACTGTAAAAAATTAATGCTTAATTATTGTATATATTTAATTCTCTTTTATCATTATGCTGCTAAAATCTGTTGACTAATATTATTTATATAATAGCTTTAATAAGCACAAATATTAGCAGAATTTGAAATAGGGAATGCCTTCAAGTGTATATTAAAGAAGAACTTGAACTTATTAAGCTTCTGAATTGTTCATGTGTTGCAGATTATACAACATTAGTTAACTGCAGTGTTAAAATGTACATGATGCATTCAAAATGTTCCTCTTACAATGCCTTGATAGGTCAAAAACATAAATGCTCTCTTCTATCCTCAAAGTCCTGTTTATAGTTAGATTATTAGCTTGTATAAAACACCTTTAATTTTTTTTTTATATACAAGGCAACCATGACTGGAGGAATGTCATTGGTAGGTTTTTCAGCTGTTGAAATAAATAGTAATAGAATGCTCATTTTCTGTGATTTGAATGTGTAAATTACTTTTTTTTCTGTGTAAATATGATCATCCTTAGTATGTAGTCAATTACAAAATTACATCTTATAGTATTACATTGCTTTTAAAACTACTATGTAATATTTTGCTCTTTTTTTAACCTAAACTGATGCGTACTAATTGAACATAATTTTTGGTTACTGTCACCTTTTTTAACTTTCTAAAAACAAGAAAAAGGCCTGGAGAGGTGCTTTTTATGAGGTGGCAGAATTTAAGATTAGTGCAGAATTTAGCCTAGTGTGGTTGAGTTGATGAGATTTCAGCAAATTAGGTTGCATATTTGTATGTGTTTCCTTTTTCTTTTCTATATATGTCTATGTTTTGTTTGATGATCATAATTTTATACCTTGGGTGCTGGAATCTTTGTTGTGGGGAATTGCTTTCTGGTTTTCCTAGACCTTTGCTCTCTGTCATTTTGTATGCTCAGATACAGTCACAATAGTAATCCTGCAGCATTGCACAGAAATACATGTTGCAGCAGGTTTAACAGAGAAGCCTGAGAGAAATCTGGTGAATTGTTGTTCCTGTTGTTCATTTACTTGATTTCAGCAATCTTGATTTAGAAATGTGTTAATTCTGTCTGAAATTGGAGCAATCCACATCTTCCATTCAGCCTCAGGATGCTGTGTTAAACATCACCAGGCACAGTTCCCCTGTGCTACCATTATCATGGTAATGTCTTATCTTTGACTTCCCAGCATGGCTGATCTGAGAGCCCCCAGAATGGGCCACTCTGCAGGGCAGTGCAGACAGCCCAAAAATCTTGGGCTGCTCCTGTCTCCTGGGAGACAAGACATAGGCAGTGGACAGTCCATGCTGGCCAGGCATCATCTGCCTGCAGCTTTGGCTAGAAGGTGGCAAGACCAGAAATGGTTTGCCAGCTGAGAGAGAAAAGTGAGAGCCAAAAAATGGTATCAAGCCTTTGGGGACAGTGGGACTGGGATTAAAGTAAATGAGAAAATTCTGTCTATTTGGAAAGTGGGAAAAAAAAAACCAAACCAACAAAAAGAAAACCCCAATGAACAATAAACCCCCAAATGAACCAAACTCAACTAAAAGAGAAAGTTCCAGTTTTAACCCATCAAAACTGCTTTATGCAGAACATGCAGCTCTGTTACACTGAGAGAAAGAATTTGTTGAGAAGGGAAACCTAATAAAACTTGGAAATTTGTGCAACAAATAAGATACAAATTTTGGCAAGAGCTGAGCAATACAAGTGCTGGCAAATGGAGGAAAATGTCTGACCTGTACTGGTACCAGTGTCTGTTTTGACCCTGTTGTCACCAGAACTGAGTCACAGGGACAAGAGACAGCAGTGGGGGTCAGGAAGGGTCATGGCAAGAAGGGGGGGTTTGAACAGGACTCTAAACTTGTGGGAGGTGTCCGAGTAAAGAAGGATAATCCATACATACAGAAGTGGTCTGCTGTCACTTTCCCAATGATATCTTTAGAAGGTAAATTTTAGTAATTTAAAAAGGAAAGATGAAGCCACGCATATACCAGTAAGCAAGAATTTCAGTAATGCAGCACTGGTAGTGAACAGTGTGCAAATAAAATTTGTGTCAAAGGTTTGTATTTAGATAGGTGAATATCCCAGATGCGTGTACAGGTCTCTTGATTTTGCAGAGGAGTATTTGGGTTAATTCAGTACTTGAAAATTTGGTCTTTGGGGAGAACATGCTTTTATATGCTGTAATACTGAAATGCTTTGAGCAGAGTTTAAAATTATATTCTGTGGCTGTAGAGAACATTGACATCTTTTGGATGACTTATTCAAATATTCTTATGGTTGATGGTGTATTTGTTTTTGAGTAAATTCAGGAAAGATTAATTCAAAGGTGTTTCAATCCAGCACTGCTGTAAAGAAACAGAAAAATCTAATCACTTCATCACTTAAAGCTGCTTCAACCTTCAGGAGAAAAAGGGTTACTACTTAAATTTCAGATGAAAGGAGTGTTTTGTGAATTCATCTGTGTCATGTATTCATACCTGAATTAAAATGAGCCATGATGTACTGCATTTTCTCAGGAACATTACATAAACTTCCTTGTTCTAAAACATGCACAAGTTTGAAGTGTGCAAACAGAACTGAAAGAAACTTTGCAGTAGTTTCTCCACAAGCAGGAAGCCTAATATTTACACAACAATCAATAGAGTAAAGAACATGGAGACAAGCAGCACTCTCTCCTACAAATGTTGGTTTAACTGGTAAAAGAAGGTAGGATCTATTTGAACAACAACTCGCTTTTAGCTAGAGCTGTTCAGTTGGGGATGGGTTTGGCTTGAATTCTGCAGAACCTTGTTGGCCGTGGTTTGGAGTTGTGCAATTAAAACAAGGGATTGTTTTTCAGTATGTTATATTTGGAACAGTTTTCTCCTGCTGTAATTTCTGGGATTTTGATCAGGTCCTTCAGTAGTGTTTTGGTGAGACTCTAATGAAGATTAGTTAAAGAAAAATCTGATCCTAATACAGCTTGCTGTGCAGAAAAAAAAAAAAAAAAAGGAGTTTCTTTATATATGATTAACTTACATATTTCTCTAATTCTTTGCAGTCATGTTTATTTGTTTGTCCTGTGTGCCTTTAGGGAGATTTTTGTCCTCACTGTGGGAGGGGAGGTAAAAGTGCAAGAATGCACTGACCTCAGTGCAAACCAGAAAGGGACAAGAAAGGACTGGGGACAGTATACTTTTATTTATTGTTATTCCCTGATCTACAAGCCTAATGTTACTATCTCACAATAAAAGTTGGCAATTTTCAAATCAAGCAAAAAGTTCCTGAATCCAGGAACCTGTAAGAGAAAGCTAAACATGTCTCTTGTTTTCATCATCCTTCCTGTGAGAACTCAGAAAAGTATTGTCTTTCCCTGAGTTCAGTGGGTAGGAACAATTGCTAGTCACATGTGCTACCTACAGAGAATGGTTTACAGAAAAACCTGCTTGTCCTCAAACCCCTGGGAAAAAACTGTCCATTGGAATGAGAGGAGGCAACTAGGATACTGACTGGGGCTAAGCTAAATTTTTTTTGGGACTGGACATTTTGCTCTCTTACCCTGGTGGTGTTTTCCTCTGCTGCAGTGGTTGGTAGAGACCAGGTATGCTGGCTATGGCATCAGCTTTAGAAGTCACCTGCTCCTTTCAGAGGCTGGTCAGAGTTTCTGGGATGTTGCTGAAATCTCTCTGAGGCAAAGGTGAGGATAGGGAAGGACGATTTTCGACACTTCAGAAGGTAAGTACATCAATAAAACAGTGATTAGGTGGATAGGCTTAGCAAATTCTTTCATGTACTAACAGTCAGTGAATATATGAGAAATGCCCTCAAAATTTTAAGAATCCATTGCAGTGGACAGCTTCAGATAATCTTAATTGGGTAGTATCTATCAGTTTTAATTTGTTCAAGCTTATGTGCACTCAAGTTACTTATAATAGCTGTTCTCAGAAGTGACTAGAAGCTTAAAGCAGTAACAAATTTAAACTAGGCAAAGAGAACTTCAACTAATAGAGTGACATATGTTACTGAGAAATGTGGTCTTGCAATAAAAAGTAATGTGCAAACCTTCTAGTTAAATGTGTTGGCTGTTGTAGTTATACAAACCAGATAGTGAAGTTCGGCTTATACTATGAAACCAAATTTGATTTTGTAGTCTTTGTGGTTGAAATATGTGTTATCTGGTAATATCATTAATAGTTTTTACCAAAGAGAAATGTACCCCAGTCTTCCATGTTTCAAAGGGTAGTGTATCCCAAAGAACTTTTACATACCCCCTTGCAGCATAAATCCAAACCAAATGTCCATCCAGTGTTCCCTGTTTAAGTAGATTGCTTCACTTGAAGAGGTAGAGATTGGTATGACAGTGATAAGTGCACTTATCCTCAAGTGGTGAAGCATCGCCAGATCTCACCATGATTAACACAGATGTTATTTTCAAAACCCACCTGCTGGCCATTCTGGACCTTCATGACCATGCAGAGCTTCATTTGCATTACTTTCTTTTTTAGCACCTTCCTTGTATGGCTGTGCTTGTGTGGTATTTGTATAAAAAGAGGTAGCTAAGGTACTACTTCTGAAGTGATTTTTATTTTTTTCCTCTTCATTTAACAAGTATTTACACAGTAACTAAAGTGTATGCCCTTGGTGATGCTGTGATTTGTGCCAAAATGAAGTTGGTAAGTACAGAATCAGATTGTTCTTTGTAGATTCTTACAGGGAACCTGAAGAAAGACAGAGCTTTCAGAATGGAGGAAAGAAAATTGCTTTTTGAACTCTTCTCCTGTGTCACTGTACAGCAATACATACACTTAAATATCAAGGCATCTGTTCAATGCAAAAGAATGGCCAAGTTTGTCTTCCTATACCTTGCTCCTGGTTACCTGTATTTCTTGTTCAATGAAGCACTCATTCACACCTTTCACCACATTACACAAACCCACCACACTGCTTAACTGCTTGGAATGGTGTTCTAAGCCTATAGAATAGCCTATTTTCATGGGTTTAGAAAAGGCTGATAGTAGTAAAACCCCAAAACAAAACACTGCCCCCAAAAATGCTAAACTTGTCATAGAGTTCTATAGTTGTGTTCAATTTAAAGTACTCTTTGTTCATTGTTGTGAATAAATTGAATTAGACTACATCTTTGTATATAATATATAAATTTAAAAATAGGATTACAAGTATTACAGACTAGACATAAATTACTTTTATGTTGCTTAAGATTACTTAGGAATACAGCCCTAAAGGGTTATTAGGAAAGTAGTTCTTGCTGCCATGTATTTGGAGGCCTTCATGAAACTAAAGGGCAGAATGTAGTTACAGCAAGTGACTGTCACATTAGTTAGGCACAGATCAGCTTCTCCTTTAAAAAGTTCTATATATTTATAAAAAAAAATCCAGTGATTACTTTGTAAAAAGAATGTGGAAATATATACTTTTGTCTACATTCCTTGGCTTTTTAGGTGGTGGTTGTTGTGGTGGTTTTTTGTTTGGTTTTGTGGTTTTGTTTTTTGTTTAATTTTTTTTTCTTCAGGAGGTTTCAGGTTTACTTCAGAGTATATACCAAATTAGAAGAATTCTGAAAACGTGGCTAATTCTTAATAGAGTTTGGCAATACTTCCAGGCCTGCTATTAGGCAGATTCATGGGCTTTATTTCCAGTGCAAAAATGAACCATTTTTTTTGTTACCAACTGCTTTTTAGTGACTTGAGGTACCATATATTAAAGTCTGTCACCATGTTGTGGTGGCACAGCCAAAAGAAGTGGAAATGTCAATAACAGCTCTGACAAGTAGTTCTGAAATGGTCTTTGAAAACTTAGCACCAGCTTCCTGAAGTGGCAGGTAGTAGCATAGCAGAACAAGAGAGCATGTGAAAAGAGAGTGATTCAGAGTTTAAAGCTTTTGAAAAGATTGAAGAATAAGGATAAACTCAGTCCTATGGTTTGACTGAAAAAGTGATTATATGCTTGTGTGATTTTGATGGCAATGGACGAGTAGCTCTTCAGCCAGTAAAAGACATAAGGAATACTAGGGGTGAGGGGGTAGGGTGTCCCATCTCTCTTTCCCATTCTTTTTATAGCTTATGGTATCTGCTGAGCTATAAAGCTGAATGATCAGGGTTTTAGAATGTTCCTTATGAGTGTTGTCCTTTACCTTGAAATTTTTATCTTGTAATGCTGTTTTTGTTGGAAGCTTTGCTGCCTGCTGCGGTGGGATGAGGAGCTGGCCTCTGAAGGGGTATGTTGTATTTCTGATGTGCTTTAAAACAAAAGGCTGATCACCACCTCCACTGCCCATCAGTTGCTTAATGTACTGCAGGTCACACTCTCTCACAGGGCTCATGTTTCTGCTCAAAGAGCCATTGCTGGCTTGCTCAATGTTTATTCTTCACTCATATGATTTCTCTGAGGCTAGTGGAATTAAACTAGAGGGACAAGAGTATGTGTGAGAATAGAAATAGGATCAGCAATCCACAAAATCTGGTCTTTGTTCAGTTTAAATGGAAAATAAGTAAATTCATAAAAGGGGGGGGAAGTATTTTCATTTTAGTTTTGTATCTTGAGTGCAAGGAAGTCCATGGGGAGCGATGTACATTTCTGATTAAGTAGAACTCTAGCTGTAGAACAAAATCAGTTTTTCACTGAGTATACTCAATAGTAAGGGATATACTTCAAGATGAGCAGTGTTAGAGACTACATAATTACACTGTGGTTCTGTGCTCTTTCAATTTTAAAATTATGCTAATTATCACATTTAAAATAAATTTTATAAGTTTTAATATTAAAAATACAACTGAAATGCAAGAGAAACTGACATTGAAACACATGAAAATAGGCTGCACTCACTAATTTCATTACTTTCTGATCTTCCTTTAAAAGTCCTAAGCTATTTGATTTTCATGCCTTTCCCATGGGTCACTTTCCTTTTGCTTTATTGAATAGATTGCTTTGGATATTGGTTTTCTCAATATTAAGCTTTTGAAATGCCATTCATTTCTTCCATCTCATCATTCCTAATTATAACCACAGTGTATTAAACTAAGGGACAGTCTTTGCTTACAGTATTTATGTCTCAAACATTTGTGATCCAGCGAGGGGTTCAGATATTAATTTCCTTTTAAATCAATCCTGGTATTAGAGGTAGGAATGGTGTTGTCTGGTTGAACGGAACAGTCTTAACCTCATTAAAATATTTATTTTAAAATTGTTTATTTCAAGTCAGCTCACAGATACTTTTTGAATAGTGCTTTCCCCACAGTAAAGTTAGTGACTTGTTGTGTCATGGTCACCAGGATCATAAAGGTGGCACAGGAAATTCTGCCATTTGGGTGCTGCTGCTGTTCCTTTGCATGCAGCAGGCTTGGAGCTACTTTTAGTGGCATTCTCTCTGCTTGTGTGGTGCTCTGAAACACATTTCATTACATGAGAGGTCTTTAAGCCAAATGCTTAGTTCCAGCAGCTGTAAATGGTATCACTTTACTGTTTTAACAGTCTGCCTGTGGGATATTAGGAGCACTATCATTTTACTTTCTGAGTCCCTGTTCAAGTTTGGCCATTAAGAAATAGTATCAAATAATGAAAGGGATGGGATGCTATTACAGCTTAATAATAGTGGAACAAACAAGCCAACAAAACCAAGTAAATAACTTTCTACAGAATTCCAATCAAATTAAATGTAAAGACTTACTATTCTGTGCTGTGATGCTTAAGAGCTAGTGATAGTCTTAATGTTGCAAAGATGCATTAGCAGGTTCTGAGTAGCATTTTGAGTTAACAGAAATGAGCAGCTTTTGTGAACTGGGAGGGTGAGTTGATTACAGAAAAACTACTTGGTCTAAATATGAAAGATTCATCAAGATACATTTAACATGCTGAGTCTGCAAACCTATGGATTTATTTTTGCTCCTAGTTGGAGTTGTAAGATTTGGGAAATCCTTCTGTTAGAGTGGCCTGAGAAGTACTTTGAGATGTAGTTATGCAAGTCTAACAAAAATTAGGATCTCTGCCCTGTCTTTGCTTTTTAAAATTTAACAAAGGACATGCTTCTACTTGAAGGAGAGGAATTGCTTCTTGTAAATCTAAACATCAGAGACTGAAGCTCTAGACCCTTAGAGCAAAGAAAGTGTAAGAAATATTAAGAAGCATAACAAAGTTTCTACAAAGTCAATATTTTGTAACCAATTGTGAATCATTCTGTGCTTAAAAGTTATGTAATACTGTCAATTATGAATACAAATCCAGGGGGAATTTTAAGACTTTTCATCAGAATTTAAAAACCATGGTACCCTAAGGAATAATTCCCTAAGGAAATATGAACATAAATAATGACGTATGTGCTACTGACCTCTGAGAAAACATACAAACTCCAATTAAATGATATCTGGAATGTTTGCTCACACCAAAGGGATCAAAAAGATGAAATATAGACTTTCATCTGAAAGAAGAGCAGCAAGGTTTCTTAATTTGAGCTGTTGCAAGGCCATTGCATGGTGGCTATGGGAGCTCCAGGGCATCACTGCAGCTTCTCTCTGCCAGACTTCTTGAGGCATCAGATCTTCCCACATCTGTGCCTTCACACCAAGGAAGTCACCTTTTCACAGACAAGGAACTTCTTAGCTAATACAGCAAGAGAGTGGTTAAATCTCTGCTTTTAGTCAGTATTGATAGAAGTTGCTGGGTGATCTGTAGTTGTGTTTGCCAGTTTCTGTATAATTCTTTTTTGTGATTTCATAAACTTTAAAAACTTTCTGTATTTGACTTCTGTTTACTGTTTGTCTTAAATGCAGTTCTCCCTCTGCACTTACATAGTCTGAGAGCCCTACTTCTTCACCCCTGGCTTATCTAGATACTGTTCTTTATCTATGGTATTTAAAAATAGAAATATAGGAGCTGAAATACTAGGCAAACTGCTAGCACTGCAAGTCAAGAGTTTATAATAATTTCTGTCATGTGAAGGAAGGATTCATACTTTTTCTGAAGAAGTTACATGTCTGTTTTTTTCTCAGGTTTCCTTAAATAAATTTAGCTGTGCTTCACATAGCTGCTAGTGCAGTGTACCTCACAACAATTTTGTGTAAATAGCTACTAAGTTTTAAATACACACCATTTCATTATGCCTCATATGTTATGAACGTATGCTAATCTTCAAATACAACTTGTCCTTGATGTTATCAGTGTCTTGCTTTGTTTCTTTTTGAATTCCATCTGGAATTTTTTTCATTGAAAATTCTTTTCCAAAAGTCATTCCCTTATAATCTTTCCATATAACACTTTAAATGCAAATCTTTTATTTCCTTTCTCAGCACACATTTCTTTAAATTATGTTTCAGGGAAGATTTTTTTGCTCCCAAGGTGGAAGCAATTCCAAACATGTTTGATAAAAATACCGTTGGGACTGAGTCTGAGGCTGCCATTCAACTTGTTTCCTTTTCCCTTTGAGTTTTACCTCATGTTATGGTGTGTGGACTTCTTCCCTTCCGTTCAGGTCTTGACTGTGGGTGCACAAGGATCAGAAATGTCATTGTGGTTTATTATTATTATTTTCACCATCATGGGAGGTGGTAGACTCATCTTCCCTGGAGGTGCTTATGAAAAGATGGCCTGTGGCATTTAGTGCCATGGTTTAGTTGACAAGGTAGTGTTTGGTCATAGATTGGACTCAATGATATAAAAGATCTTTTCCAACCTAGTTAATTCTGTGATTATTATTATCACTACTAATATTAGGGTCTATCTTTTCTCTTCCATTCTCCTTTTCAGAGAGGTGTGGAATTGGACTTGGCAATCTGTCAGCAGTGATGTGCCAGACTGCATTTTTCTGTCTGTAGCTGGGGCTGTGAGGAGGCTCAGACCCAGAATCCAGCAGCTGCTGCTGTGGGTGGGGTGGTGCCCGGGTCTCAGCCCCCTGCTGCCCCTGGCAGATGCCCAATGCCCTTCCAGTGGGTGCATTGTGAGCTGTTGGGCATCCCTGTCAGAGGGGCTGCTGCCTCTCTCCCCATCAGAGGAGAGCACTTTCTTTTTTTGAAGTGCGCTCTTTTCTTGCTGGGCATCTGCCCAGGTGATTTGCCCAAGATGTGCAATCTGTGTGACTGAGCAAGCCTAGAGCAGGGCCTGCTGAGGCAAAGCTGAGCTTGGATTAAGGTAACTCCTGAGTGGGGAAGGAGCTCATTTAAAATATGGTCTTGCCCTCTTTTTGATGAAGTTGCTTTTATATTCTTACTCCTTCTGTTTTTGTAATTGTTTGCATCTTGTCCCTTAGCCCCTAGATGAGTGATGTCTGAATTGTATCTTCTCCCCCCTCAACTGATAAAAAATTACTTGCTCAAAAGAACAAAAAAGTAGTGATTTTTAAGGGTTTTTCCCACATTAAGCACCTTTTCTGTGGATTGGAATTTTTAAAACTAGAATCAACCTGTATGTTTAATTTCAGTTTATCATTAAAATGTTCTCACTCAGCTGGAAACTCGCAAGCTGGAGGAACAGACCTCCACTGTTACAGCCTGCCTGCCCTTTCATATATTAATATTTAATATTTTTGCTCCTGTGTGAGCTCCAAAGTCAATTCAAGGCTTCTTAGTAAAAGCAGATTTTGTCCAATGTGAGCAAAAGCTCACACTAGTCAGTGTGAAGTGTTCTTTCTAAGTGTCAACAAAATGTATTTTGGCACAGAGGCCAGGTTGTTGAAAGCTGAGGGTTCACAAGAGGCCATGGCAGAGGTGAAAGGAGCCTCAAGTGTGGGATGTCAGGGCTGTGGGGATCAGAGGCAGGGGGGGTGAGAAAATTCAGTGACTGGGAAAGGGTGTGCAGGAATCTTTCAAAAGGAAGGCCTGGTGAAGAAGAGGAAGAATCACTTGTGTATCTGTTTTCCTCCTTCTCTTATGCATTATCCCCTACTACTTGTCTTGCTAGAATATTCCTCCTGACTATTATCCTGCACCTTGCAGCAGATAAGCTCTGGGGATAGGCAGATAACAGTCTGCTCATGGGGCAGGAAATTGAGGGGCTAAAGCTGCTCCTGGGGAATGATCAGGCAGCAACCCCTGGGAACAGGTTTTGTGTTCATGCTACCACTAAGGTTTGGGAGAAGGGCAGTGGTGTCAAATTGAGGGGGAGGTGAAGGCTCTTGGAGAATATTCTTTCAACTGTCCGTGGGATGGCTTTGCAGGACAAAGATCTGATTTGTTGCGTTCTATTTGTACCAAACCAGGGATAATCTGCTATTTATAGTTATCTTTAGAAATTATCTGACTTCTCAACAACAGGATTCAAGACAGAAAAGGTAACACTTTAGTCTGATCCCATGCTTTCTGTTCACTCAGGAGCTGTGGGGCAATGGAAGGATTTCAAAACCTAGGACTGGAATCTGAAAGACGCCAAGTATCCCAGGGCTGAGTGCCCTCAGCTCCCATCAGCTGCAAGTTATACTGTAATATGAGTTAATGGGACAGTGAGCAGTGGGATTCAGCTGTTAGTCTGAGCTTTGGCACATACTCTGTACGGGAAGGGTCGTGCTGGGGAGAAAGCAGATCTCTATGGCTAGAGGAAAAAATTCAAGGAGGGGAATGCTTGATTTTTTTTCCTAGGTTGTGCTGTGTTTCTATGGATGAAGCAGCACTTTGCATGAGGTGGTGAAGCACTTTACTTGGTGAGGAAGATGAAGCATGAAGCTTCTTTATTGCTTCCCATTTTGAGACATAAGAAGAGAAAATATATGTGTAAGAAGAGAGAATAAGGTAAGGTCTTTGTGTATTGACTGTTTTATCCTTCAGCGTGTGGGGCTGGATTCAACATCTGCTGAGTTTATCTCGTGCCACACCAGGGAGTCAGTCTTCTTTGCCTCTTCAGAACTACAGTGGGCAGGAGGAAACACAAGGCTCTTTTTTCTTTGCCTTTTTCTTTTTTTTTTTTTTTTTGAGCAAGGTTCTGACTCAAATCTCACTATTGAAAATAAATTCCATTAGAACCTGAGACTCTGTACTGGCAAATAGCATCCTATTACTAAAGAATAACCATTTTTTGACTATTAAGATTGCTATTCAGCTGTTCTTTTGTCTCTATGGCAACTTTAAGAAGTAACAACAAAGCAGTAGGTGATGTTGTCAGCCAAAAATCTGTAATGTTCAAGGGACTGTTGATAGCAACAAAACAGATGCCAGTGCAGGGTCACTTACAGCCAGTAATTGATACTGCACCTATGCCTAAAGTATAACATCATGGGACACTTGGAAGCAGAAAATAACCAGAAAAAGTAAGGTTGATGTAATTGGCAGTTTTTATAAATTATACATGAGATCCTGCTTTAAAATTCAAAACTGTGGTTTACCTTCCCTGACGGAATGAATTGCATGAAAAGTGAAGAGCTCCTTGTACGTACAGTATAGGCCATCTGGAGAGCAACTCAAGCTTTCTTCTCTGTTTCTTGATGGAACAGAGAACAAGAGCTCCTTTAAAAAAGTGGAGTCAGTTCCTAAAGGCAATAAAATTTGAAGTTCTCATCTAACTTGTGTTGATCTGAAAAAGGAAGTATGTTTAAAAAGAAAAGGCAATGCTTTTCTTAAAATTAATAAAAAGGGGTTGGGGTGGGATTATCATCGGTTTTTGATCTTAATCTCATGTTGTCAGGGATTTGGAAGTTTTACTGACATGTAAAATTGAAAAAAGTTCAGGGGGAAAAAGCCATGAGAAAGTCAGACTGAACAGTGATGAGACTATTTCTGGAAACCAACTATGAGAGAAATTTTTTTTAAAGGCATGATTGATGTCAAAGCAGGGAGAATAGGAATTATAGTAGTTTTTATGTAGAGACATGCTAAATACGGAAATCCATTCTTAAAAAAAAGTAGTGACAGATGTGTTAATGAAAATAAAACTCTATTGTTTTGAGTAATTTTTGTCTGATATTTGACAAATCTATGTGAACTGCTGGTGCTGGATCTACTGTGAGAATTCTGCCTCTTAATATGTATGTATGCATGTTGTCAGTGCAGTGTGTACCAAGACACCTTTTACAATCTTGAATTAGCTGAATTTGAGCGCCACTTTCTCCAGTTAAAGTATCGTGTTAGTGCTCTGTATTTTGTGAAAGTCTCACTGCATTTATTGAATGCGGGGTTCCCTGTTGTTTGAACTGTCTGTTATCAAAGAATGCTTTTCTCCTCCATGAGAAAGATGGAGGATGGAAAGTGCAACCAGCTGTTCTCCAGAGCTTACTTGGCAGCATCAAACAAACCCTATTTTAATGCAAGCAAACAGAACGGTTCATTCACTGACAACAGCACAGGATACCAGCTGATGTCTCTCTTAGACTTCAGAAAACTGGACAGATACTCACGTGGTCCTTGGTTACCTGCTTATGCCCTTCTTAAACAAACATAACGATAGTGTATTTTATTTAATTTGTTGTATTCTACTAATTTAGCCTACTTGTACTAAGGAACACAGCCAACTCTTGCTTAAAGTTTGATTTCCTTGTTTGTTTTCATTTATCTCAGATATGAAAGCTTTCTGAGCAGTCTTTTGGGTCTCAAAGTGTATAGATAAACCCAAAGCATGCATTTCATTCAAATCAAATAATAGAGTTTCTGAAGTTCCCAGTTATTTAGACATTTTTAACACTCTTGATGAAACTGGAATTCTAACCTACATCATCAACAACCTTTCAAGTATCAGTGTGTTTTGTAACAAAACTTAAGCAGAGATCTTACAGCATGTATTAATTTTTTTTTGCTTACAGCTGCTTCTGCTGTGCCATTTGAGACCAGATCAGCTTAAGGGAGCAATGCAGCCACTGTTGTGGTTAACACTGGAACATTTCAAAGGAGAGCACTGTTACAAGCTATTTATTACTTGGTGTTAACAGCTCCCTAATGGTCCTGTGAAAAGTTCAGAACTAGTTTGAATGAACTAATGAAATTTTTGTCTTGCTTATTTTCTCCTTTATTTTTTTTTTTTAAGTTTATGCAAACATGTATCCTTCAAAAGATGAACCAGTTAAGGAAGCTGTCTTTGTAGTCATCACTGATGTGGCTCTTTACAAGGGATCTCTTCCAGATCAGGGCTTGAACTTTGTGTGAAGCTGCAATGATAAAAAGTGGAATAGTTTACAGGAAGGCTCTCAGGACAGCAGGCCACCATGGGTGGGGTGGGGACCCTCAAGGCAAGGTTTCCTGCTTTGCTGTGAGAGCCAAGTGTGTGCATGGTGCTGAGGGGAGATACCAGTGACATGGGGAAGAGTGAGGCACACTGCATATTCTACCAGTTCTGCTGTCAGCACATCGTTGTGATATCAGCATCTAAGAAAATTGTTCAGGGGTTTTTATACTTTTAACCTACTCATTAATTTTTCTCATACATTCAACTATATGGAAAGCAGAACAAGATGTGAGAATGGTGGGAATAATTTTTAAGAGTTAAATCAGCTTGGGTGAAGGTTCTTGATGAGATTAATTGATATGGGTCACTGCCAGTGGGGGTCTGTAGTTGCTGGGGCACTTAATGAAATTAACTTTTTTTAATGAGGGACAGGACAGCAGTAGCTCGTGAGACTGACAGACTCCTTTTAGCAGAGTGGTTGCAGTGCAGGTACTGGAGGTTTTCCTGTACCTGTTTGCTCTCCTGAGAAGGGCAGTTATGTATGTAAAGGTGCCAAATGTAGGTCTGAAAGAGGACCTGAAGGCCACCAGGTAACTCCAGCCCAGCCTCCAGCTGATCAGTGCCTGCTTAAGTCAGTATCCACTCAGGCTCACAAATCTGCTGACTCAATCAGTGAAATTTTGTATCCCATTTTAGTCCTCTTCCCTTTGCTTGACTTCTTTGGGGAGCATTTCCCTTTCGATGTATTGTAAATGTTAAATCTCACTAATTCTGTAACTTGTTCAGTCTAAAAGCAAAGCTATTATTGTGCTAAATTCCAGCCCTATAAACGCTTCTGAAAATTGCAAGTTGCATATATATATATATATATTTTTTTTTTTTGTGTGTGTGTGATTTATCACCAGTGACAATTTTCTTTTCAAGCCAAATAGATATTTATACTTTTGTAACACTGGCTTTTCCAGCATAAGCAAAATATGGAGCAGTGAGATTCCAGACCTTTAGGGGAAAGTGGTTTATATGTCTGTATTGTTCTTACCTTTATTAGATAGAACAGTTCTTTCTTGCTATTGAAGGATAATCCTTGAAATGCCTAAGCAGTTGTTGTAATTCCATCAATTATTCTGCATCATTAACGGCTTCATCTTTATAATTATTTTCCTTTATATTTTCTTTTAAGTAATTAAAGTTCCAGACTATGAGCAAGATCTTGACACTTGTCATTATTTTCTATCTACTCTGCAAATATCATATAATCTTTCCCACCATTCCTTTAACTATGAATGTGTTAGGTATTTTTGTACCTTCTTGTCAATAGATCTGTTAAAAGATATGATTTTTTGGAGATACAAATGTGTATGGAAAATACACAAAATTCCATGGAGCCAGTCTTTTTTTTTCATCTTCTCTGCTAGCTTTTCATTTACCTGCTCTTCTTTTCCCACTGTTTTGAGTGCTATTTATAGTAAAGGGATTTTCAAATAATGTGGTGCTTGACGGACATTGTAGATTTAAGGTAGAATTCTTGATTTATTTCATGTAGATGGATTGAGTGACTTGAGATTCTGTGATTCAATGATCAGATTTTAATCAAAATGCTTTGATAGATGTAGGAATAATAGCTGAAAGTTGCTATCACTCTAGAAAGTAAATAGAAGTTCTTGGATAGATATCTTCCTTTGTTGCCACTTGCACAAGTCCTAATGGCCCTAAATGAAAGCTCCTTCTGCTTTTTGCTGATTCAGCTCCCAGTGCTTTGCATGCAAGCTGATTGTTACAGTAGATGTAAGGGACATGGCAACTAGCAGCTGTGCTCAGGGTGCTTTATCATGAACTTTGCTAGGAATGCATTATGAAACATTAGCATTTAAAATGAGATACAAGTGATATTTAGGAATAAAATTTGTAAATCTTGTATTTACTGTGAAGATAAGCAATGCTGTTTTTGACTGACGCACACTTGTCCTTAATATGAAAATAAAAGTGTTCCATGAACAAAAGCTCCCAGTTCCATTACAGCTGTGGAACTTTCCATTTCATGTGCAGTGGTAGCATGACTCTGTAAAAATCACTTTGACAAAAATAGTATTTATATGAAGTGGAAAATTCCACTTGCAGAGTGAGAGGGAATTTGAGCAACCTTCTTTTCCCAGAATTTGCAACTACTCCTGTATTGAGAACTACTAAATTGTTCAGTTGTCAACGACCACATTTGACAGAAGTGTTAAAAGACTTTCTGCTTTACTTCTCCACAGGAATAGGTACATAATTCCAGAATTAAAATAAACACTCTAAGTGTTTATATTGTCTTCTGCATTTCAAGTGGAAAAGACTGCAAGTTCCATCAGAAAATAAAAATGCAAATTTGAAACAGAAATAAGTTTTTGTTTTTTAAGCTAGAGCATTTTACTGCTCTATACAGAGAACTATAGAGCTATTTCTATCTATTTCTATGTTATAATGTTAAACTTTTAACAATTCTTGTGGAGGAAGGACCCACTTTTTTGCTGTAAAATGGACATTGGGTTCTCATTGATATTAACTGTTAACATATGGTTGTGGTTTTATTTGCTTTTGTAAAATTTTGGTTTATTGATGTTTTGATCAAAACTTATGATAGAACTTTCTGAAAGATATGGAATCCTTGAAATGAAGCAAAGCCATGCTTGTACTTCATAAAATAAAAGTTTAATGCTATCAATACCTTATTGCACATTATATTTAACAAGTGCAATGATGGTTGCTGATCATCTGATCCTCTCCTTGCCAGTGTAGGATTGCTTCTCTTGTAAATACAGTACTGCTTTATTCAGTCTTGATACAAATGCATGTGCTGTTGAGAATCTCAAAACCTCTTAGGAGATTATTTCCACACTTTGGTTCAGCTGAAAAAGGCTGTCACCATGAATATTAAATCTCTCGCAGAACAATCTTGATGCTCATGATGTTTCATCATGTTTCCATGATGTTCAGGCCTGTTTTTCTCACATATTTTTATTTCAGTTCTCTCTATTCTCCAGAACCTTTCAGAATTCTTCACCTCAGAAGTCTTTTAAATACCTGTACCCCCTCTAGCCTCCATATCTGCCATGTATTGTTCCAAGGGTGTCCATATTTAACTTCTTGTGTTTTCTAGACTTCCCAGAGCTTTCTTTACCTCAGGCTCTTTCAATTTGTAAATCCCTTCCCAGTTAAAAGGTACCTGCTGCTAATCACAATAAGCTTTATCGGAGATGGACTTATGAGTCCTTCCTTCATGTCAAGGACACATGGATGGTTTGAGCTTTGTCCTTCATGCTGTGACCAGGTTATTAGGCTTCTATTAGGCTTTTTCCTCCTTCACCTTAATTGCTACTCTGGCAGGTCTTTCTTTACTGCTCTCTCTTGCTCTTTCAACTCAAATATTACTTGGAAGCCCATCAATCATTTTTACTATATATACTTTTTTCTTATATTTCTCATTGCCCTGACCAAGGGCATTAAATTTTTTTTTCAGACAAAATGTCCAGATATTTTTATTTTCTGCAGTTTTTTTGTCTAAGTCTTTTTAACTCTGCACCACTGCCTGATAGAGTGATTTATCAATCTATACCTAGCCCAACATATGAAGTGGTGGTTTTAGCTTGATTTACAGATTTTCTCTGCTGTTATATTTGAGCATGTGTGTGCAGAAATAGAAACACTAGACAATGCTCATCATGTTCAAACCTCTGTTATTTCAGGCACCAAAGTTTGAAATCTCAAAGTCAGCTCTAGTTTTCTGATGCTTGCCACACCGGAATCCAGTTGCTCCTATGATTTCTTCTTATTCCCATTTTAAGTTAATTTTTCATACCTTTCACAATGGATCTCAAGAATTAAATAATTTGCTGCAGTGTCACAGGATGACTGTTTCTCAGTTTGTGTTGGAGGCATGTTTTCTTTTTTCATGTTAAATAATTGCTCTTCTGAAATCCTTTGTTGCAAACAATGCTGTTAAATCTGGGGTGAAAAAAGAAAATGTTTATGGCTGTTTTGTATTCTGGCTCTGGCGTTGTCTAAGGGCAAACCAATCTTTTTTTTTTCCCTTTTATTTCTTTCCTTTCTTTTATTCCAGTTGAGGCATTAATCACAGTAATCAATTCATGTGTATTCCATAATTCAAGTGCGTTTCATAAAGCATTTAAAATATATGATAGACATTTCTGCTCTTTTATAATAGGAAACATATTTGAGGATTAAATTTCATTTTGCATGACATTTTTTTCTTTTGTGCAACTTTGAAAAGTGTTTAATAGAAGATGTTTGAATTTCATGTCCAAAAATGTGTTGTACAATCCTGAAATTCTGTGTTGGCAGAAAACTGTAAGATTAAAAACTGTCTTTGCAAAGATGGTGAAATAGACCTTAAATTTAAAACAAAAACAAAAAACAAACAAAAGAAACAAAAACAAAAAATCCCAAACAAACAAAAAAACCCAAAGAAAACACCAATAGTTGTAGGTACCACCAGTGGAGGTGGAGGGGAGATCACTTCTGCTTCTCCTGGAGGTGACTGTGTAAAAAAATATGGGATCCTTCTTCAGGTGATTGAACTGCAACTGCAGAATGCAAGTTCAGAGCTTCTTACTTGATCACCTGCTTAAGAACTCCAGCTCCTGAATTAGGGAATTTGGTTAGAATCCTTAGGTTATATGGCACTGGAGTATAGTTTCACTCTGAAAGGCTGTACCTAATGGAGAGATACGTGGCATATTTTAAACCCATTCTGGAATGCATGATGAATTGTCAAACTGTGTCTGGTGCATCCACGGAAACATACCAGCCTTGACCTTAACTAAAGAGCCGGTGTTTGATGCTTCCCTTGCAGCTTTAGCATGCTCCTGTAGCAGATATTTATGTAAGGTGCTATAATTGAGACATCTGCACAGAAATGGAGAGAGAGTTCCATAGAAGTGTTAATAGATAGAGGAGTGGGTGGGCTGTGATGCCCTGCCTGCCCTCCAAGTTGCTCTGCAGGACCCCCTTGCTGGGTTCCTCCTACAAGTGCTGCTCTGTGGAATGTCCGTTCACCTCTTTCCAGTGAGTGCTGGCATGTTTCATGTCCTCAGTGGGCTTCTCCGTGCAGCAGTTGGAGAACTCTTAGTCAGCAAAGAGCACGTAGCAGTTTCTGTGGATGTAGATCAAACTGACGACATGGAATTGATAACAAATACATTTGTACCTTGTCTTGCTATTGCTTTGCACTGGGGAAGGTTCACTGTACTGTCTGACCTGGCAGCTGCTGCTTCTACACAGAGCTCCTCTAACTGAAGTTATTCAGCCAAATTTCACGCTTGTACTGCTGCTAATCCTGGTGATTCTCTGGACTTAAAAGGAATGATGGCAGATTTGCACCAGGGTAATAGATCCATGTTTGAATTATTTGCCAGCATTTTTTACATCACACATTGTAGCCCCAGATCTCAAGTTTATAAAAGTAAGCTTGCTTCTCTTGGTTTTGTAAATATGGGCAATTAAAAGGGAAAAGCAAAATTATACTGTAAAGTATTTTAAAATTTATTTGTGTCTAAACATATACTCATCAAATGCCTTCAACTGTGACTTCAAAATCTTACATGAATAATTCTTTTTCCAAGAATCTGGGTAGCATTTCAGTGGTTTTGCTTTCCCTTTTGCTGGGAGTGGCATTATAGCTACTAGAAACATCACTGGAGGTGGAAGACACCTTTGCAGTAGCAGTATTTTTCCTCCTTTGAGCTTTTTGCCAGTTCTTTCCACTTCACAAAACCAAAATACCCTTTCTTTGAATTATATAGTTTCAACTCTCATTGTTAAGTTTTGAATATTTTAGAAATACAAAGTCATATTTCAAACCATATGCTTTCTGTTAAATTTGCATTGCCTTTAGTCAGAAAATCCTCTCTTCAGTCTTGCCAATCACAAAGTATGACCTGAGGTTTGAGATGTGTGGTACTCTTGGGAATTAATAAGAATGTTTGAATGTGAATTTAAAACCCAGTGATTGGGAATTTAAGCACATTCTTAAATCAGGCATGAGAAAAGGGAAGAAAAAAGTGAAGGGCTCATTGCTTCTTTATCACTGCTCAGAATTACAGGCTCAATTATTTACCACAGTATATAACCTGGGATTTAGAAGTGAAAGGGAAATATGCTACCTGTTCCAGAGGCAAGCTGGAGTCTTTCTGATGCTTAGATTCAACTTTAAACTAACATTTAGGATACTGAATATGAACTATTGATTATTGCTTTTGAAATTAGAGTGAAATCTTACACTTATTTTAAAGATGGGGAAAACCACTATTTATTAGAACTGAGGGGGAGTTGCTTTTTAGTAGAAAAAAAAATGTCAGAATAGCCATCTTGCCTGGGTTTTAATTATGCAGCAAAAGGTTGCAACATGATAACACACACACACACAAAAAAAAAAAAAAAAAAACAGTAGTGAAAGCAGTTCTGAAAAGAGGATTGAGGTTTTCCTGTAAGTTATCCTTATCAGTATATTTCTTTTTATCAAGCATAATGTAAGGGTTTGAAAGTTCTTCTAAAGAAACCCTAGTAAGAACACAGCTGCAAACTCTCTCATGGTAGAGGCAAGTTAGTAAATGTGGCAATAATAGTTTGGCTAAACTATAAAATTCCTACAGACTTGAGCACAAGAGCTGTATCTAGGGGTAGGAAATGGAAAAGGGTTTAAATTGCTAATAATGATGAAGAAAGAGCAACATGCATCTGTAGGAAAAAAACCCAGAAAATAAAATGAGAATGAAATAAGCATCAAACATAAAGAAATCTTTCTCTAAGTGCACTTACAATACTTACAGAATACCAAATTAAAATTGGATTGTTATTGTGAGAGTCAGATAAAACAAAATGTTTGGGTTGCATGGAGCCAGTTTGTAATTACTTTTTGTTAGAAAGATAAGTTATGTTCATGTGACAGTTGCCAATATAAACAAAAAAAGCCTGCAAGAACAGGTCAGAGTGTATTGATGAACCAGAATCTTCAAAGCACTGGCTCAGACAGACACACCACAAGGATACTTGCATAGATGAACATACAGATCTGTGGTACTTGTAAAAGAGGTTCCAAAGTAGTGAGAGAACTGATGAGGTCACAGTAATTTTAAAAGAGAAGAACAAACTGAATAACTTTAAGAACTAATAGGTTATCTTCCCTTTGAAGCAAAGGAAAAATGAATTACGCCAAAGTATAGAAAGGAAATCAGGAGCTGAGTAATAACCAGTGCAGAACATGAGCAGTAATCTCTATTCTGGGAATGCAGGACTGGGTTGCTGTGTTCATAAAGTGAACTTGAGTTAACACTGCTGTGTTGTCAGCTTAAACTGATACCATCCTGAGAGAAATAACCAGGAACACAAAGTGGCAGGCATGAAATTTGACTGTTACACTGCAGGGAAGATGAGGGCTAGTTCAGATGAGTCTGGATGACAGTAAGATGCATCAGTGCTCAACGAAGGTTTTATTTTCTGCTGCTGCTGACTTGGTAGTCTCTTGGTACTCTCAACCATGACCTCAGCTTGACCAGCTCACTGGTCTGCTCGAAGACAAGTTTCTCTTTTTTTGGTTTGTGTTTGTTTACAACTGGTCTGATCCCCTGTGCTGGCTCAAGGGCAGTGTTAGGAGAAGAGGAGCAGTGAGGCTGGGCAGCCTCACTGCTGATGTCATCATGAAAAGCAGATGCAGGCTGGACAGCACATTTTCAAAAAATACTTTCAACTTCTCTTTGTTTATCTTTATTTTCAGCATAGTGTTTAATTCGTTACATTTAGTTTATGAAATAAATCATATTAAAGTGATACTGATTTGTCTCTGGGAAACTAGAAGAAAAAAGAAGCCTTTTTTTGGAAGGCTTGTATCAGTTGGAGCACAGTTAAGTCAGTTCAAATGTTTAGGTGAAAAAGTTCTTGTTTGGTCCAATCTCAATTTAATTTGACAGAAACATTCTGTTACCTGCTTCTTTTCTTTGTTGTTGTTTTTTTTTTTTTTTCTTCTTCTCTCTTTCTGAAGGTAAACTGAGGGTAGAGTTGTCAAGGTCATGTCATGCATTCTTTGAAAACATAACACTATCAGAAGTCTTTATGTTCCAGCCTTGGCAGGGCTGGAGCACTGCTGCACCCAAGACAAAATAAGGTTTTTAGTCAGATACTGGTGTTTAATTAATCACAAATGCAGCAGTCTGGGCTAGCAGATCTGTTAATTTGAAATCTATTGTCTTCCTTCTCCCATTATAAATAGAGGGTAGATAGCACATATATTAGTTTTATAGATTTTCTAGTTCTCACTTATTCATCAATGCTGACTTTGAGACTAAGTAAAGCAGTGCACCTTAATTCAGGAAAGACAGAATTTTTGGACTTTGATCTTCTGAATGCCATGACCCCATGCTGTCTGTAACCCTGTGCTCTGAGGTCCCCTTTTATGAACTCTTCAAAAAATTCAGAGACCATTTCTTTTCATTTTTTTGTTTCTTTCTTCCCCCAGAAGTTATTTTAAATGCAGCTCAGTAGCAGACAGCTAGCTAGTAATCCTTTTAAGTTTAATTCTAAGAAGAATATCAGGGAAAAAGCCAGTGAAATTCAGTTTATCAGTCTTTTAGGTTATATTTTAATGTTGAATAGCAAGCTGCCCTCCTTCGAGGGTCAAGTTGCAAAAAACTCAATTAATCACAGATTATTCTGAGTAGGAAGGGACCCACAGGGATCATCAAAGTCCAGCTCCAGCTCCTGCACAGGACAGCCCCGAGAATCAGGGGGCTCATTTCAGACACACTGATCTCACAGATCGTCAAAGCTAAACACACAATTACAACAGCCCAGGTTTGTTCAGGCTTGAAAGTTGCTCACTATTTCACAGCACCTGAAGTCATAAAAGCACCATGTTGAAATGAAATTATTTACCTCTGAGTATTGAGCTGTTTGTTTGTATATGTATATGTTGAAGTGCTGCAGAGGTGGTGGGTTATACCCTTAATGACTTAAGTAAGCACCATGGCACTGATTAATAGTGGGAAGCCTTTACAGGACTATGTGTATTTTATTATGCCTTTTGGTTTGCTAAAATCATTCACAATTGTGTGGTCACAGCAAAAACATATAAAGCTTCTGAATATTGTAAGGCACTGGTAAATCTGTGGCACTTGCCTTCCTTTGGTGAATGACCTACAGAAATTTAGACAGCTAGAAAAATAATGCAACTCTTGTGCTCTTTCCACAGGCAGGTTCAAGTGCCTTTCTTTGTATTGTTAGGTAGGGAAGTGCTAAGCCTGACTCTGCTCTCATCTGTGGAGTGAGGTCTCTGCACTCTGTTTCCAGGTGTGGTGCTACAGGATGCACTGGTAACCTGTGAAGCTTGAGCTCTGTCTTGTCCCTTGCTGAAGACATTTAAGAGTGTGGGGTCTGAAAAGAAGTAGATGTAGTGTGTCATCTGATTAGCAGGACACTGAAATCCTCCAGAAAATCCTATGAAGATGTTCTTGTTGCTTTAGTTAAGGGCAACAGCTAGAAAAAAAACTGCACGTTTGATCTCTTGGATAGGTTCTCATGTGCTGCATGGCCTATGCTGTGGCAGAGCAATTAAATTCAATGTGAAACATGTGTACACTACATGGACAATATAATGAATGTTTTAAAATCTGCTTTCCTTCCCTGCATCATTGTTTTTATTTCTAAACAGAAAGATAGTGGTTATTTTAAAAGCATGTGCCTAGTATGGAAATGATGGCAAGTGAGGGGAAGATTGTGTCTGGTGTTGTGGTGGTTTGGATAGAAAAGGGATGGAGTGAATACGCAAACTACTTTTGAAATTTCTGCAAATTTGAAAATTAATATTGGAAGGAAAATAGATTTCATTTGGTGGAGACCTGGATTTCCATTGCCAATATTTTCAGGAGACCTCTTTGAATAACCTAAATTAGTTTTTGCAGCAATCTTTACTGTGAACAGGGCACTGTCAACAGAAAAACTTAGAAAACAAAAAGCAACTTGGGTAACTAGTATAGGAGATTGTGTGTTATGCAGGAAAAGCAAATGAGGCATGAAATTCTCTGAGCTATGATGATGTTCAGGAGCGCTGGAAGTTGTCTAATGTGGTTAAGGCATCGGACACATCTGTGAGGATCCATGTGTCTAGATCCCTTTTACCTTTGTGCACAGCACTACTGAGCTGAGGGGTTGGCATATTGAAGGGGAATAAGGAGCAAGAAACCAGCTGCAAACAAAGCAACAAGCAACAAAGGATTCCCTCAGCAGCATTCCTGGTGACAGACTCGTTTGGTTTTTGTGGGTAGCAGCTCAGTATCTCCTGAAAGAAAGCCTGTGCTGAGGCTCACTGAGGGTTAAATGGCACCTCAGTGGTGCCAGAATTGGAGTTGGATTTTGAGAAAAATCAGGTTATATGAGAGTTGAAGGGATAATAGACTCTAAAAAACTAACTGCAATTAAGTGATTTCCTCCAAATTATGAAACTTTCGAGGTAATATATATTTCAATATTTTGCTCTTCTTCTTTATCAAGGAAGCTTCAGTTTGTAAGAAAACTTGTGTTTCCTGAACCAGAAAGGAAAGGAGTGCAGTGTTTAATCCTGGGACAATTACAGGCTTGATGCCCAGCACTGAAGAACATGCACTGGGGTAAAAAATGGAGACTGTTATAGAAGTTGCACCATGCTCTGGGAAGAATGTGGCTTCAGTAGGTGTTACCTGATGTGTTTTCAATTAGGGGTGACTGCAGCAAACCAAACACCTTCTTTCACTGCATTTGGGTTGGGACAGTACAAAAGGCAAGGGTGGGGGCTGGTTTAAATAAATAAAGTAAAAGGATCCTAAGGATTTCAGAGAGCTCTCCATTAGTGCAGATGGCAGGAGAACAGAGAGCTGGAAAAGATGCAGCTGTTCTTTCTTTTATGTTTGGAAAACTTCAAAGTGAAAACAAGTCCAAAGCAATGTTTCCTAGAAGCAGATAAGAACAGAGGAGGGGGCTAATGCTGCTCACTCAGTCTGTGGAGACAAGAGAGGGAAGTTTGACCCATCCAGAGGATTCTGAGAAAAAGAAATAGGGATAGACTGCAAAACCTCATCTGACCTTAATGTAGGTCAGAACATTGCATTTATTAATAGTTGTTACTGTTTTATTAGAAAAAAACCCAGCTTACCGAGCTTGATCATGTTATGCCTTGACATGGCACTCTATTTTTCAGTCAAACAGTCTGGGTTGCTTTAGAAGTCTAGAAAATTAACTCTTTTAAGAAACTAATGGCAAATATTCCCATAGTATCTACAGATAATACCAAACTGCAATTGCATTCCAGCCAGCATGTTTCTTCTAAATATAGAAAAGGATGTTTTGTAATTTATTTAATTGCTTAGACTTGACAAGGAGCCAGTGCTAACAAACATGCTTTGATAGCAGTATAGTGCTTGTGGCATTCGCTTGGCTTGGAATGTAAATACTGAGAAAAAATGTGTGAAATGAACAGTGGAGCACAACTGCTGTGAACTCTGCTGCTCTCTGTGCAGGTGTGTGTGTCCTGGGACACAGAAGGACATGGAGGGACAGCTGCATGAGGGAGGGGACAGGAGCATGAGTCACCCATCCTGCAAGTACAGGGCTCTTCCTGATGTTATGATCTGGAAATTGCAATGTGGTTATTTAGGGGAAATGCAAGATAATCAGTTCCACTTCTAATTATTGGACTTCACTTCCCACTCCATCTGTTCTGGTATCTTCAATAAAAAACCTATGGGGATTCCAGTTGTTATTGAAAACTATTAGAAAGGCTGCAAGAAAAATAAGATTTTTTCAACTGCAAGAAGAGTAAGATTTTTTTTTAATTAATTTTCTAACATATTTGTCTCTAAAATACTGAAATTCCAGTTTCTTATTGTTTTGTCTCAGTCTTCTCCCTTCTCCCCAGTAGATATCATTATTTGTCTATATATGTGATTTTGATATACAGAGATTAAGGCAGTAAGTATTAACACAGTTATTTTCCATACTCTTATTATCATAAGAGAAATTTTCAATATCAGTTTTTTCATTATCTTCCTATAAAGTATGTGCATAATACTTATGATCTATAATATTGTTTTTTGTGTCCATCCTTCTATCATAAGGCTTTGGAGATGGAAAATAATTAGCTAGGTAAAGGAATATTAACAATTAATCAAAGTTAAAGTACTTTCATATAACCAACTAATATTTCAATGAGGAAGGATCTGATCCAATGAAGATATGCTTATTTGTAAAGTTTTTTCTATTTTTAGGATTCTTATGTGAAATTACATGCAATATATAACTATAGATATACAACTTTTCTGGATGAGTTATATATAATTATCAGTATTAGGTAAGTGATGGTTGACTTTTTGGATTGACTAAAAGGCATTCATTCCAGCAGCACCAGATTTCAATTTATTTTTGGTGTTGACCTAGTTGGTGGAAGCCTACATGCTTTTGAAGCATATAAATAGCCCATTTCCAGGTATCCCATTTTATACAAAAGGAGAATATGGAATTCTGATACTATACCTTCATAGACCATTTCTATGTGGATAATAATGGAAATACTAACTTCATGCTCAAACATACTGGAAATAATGTTTTAATTTTTAGGGAGAAAATTATTTTTATAATCTGACATGTTTTAGGTAAGTAATTTTTCAGCATGTATTGTACAGAGCTTACAATGTACAATATTTAGATAATTTATATGTTGCAGTGAAGTTGCACCAAAAGCCTCTGGGTTTCCTGAAACATCTACTGAAAAAATAAACTCCAAATGGAGTACAGAATATTTGGCATATCATTTTTTATCCATATGTTGCTATGGAAAGCTGGACCTGGACCAATGCTTTCTTAACACTTGCCTTATGAGTGTTCCATGCAGGGGTCGTTCTTTAGTTGAGTAGCCATGATTTCTACACCATTTCTTGCTGCCTTTCCTTGTGGCTCCTGAGAAAACAAAACCACATTTTTTGAGGATTTATCTGGTTTTATTTGCCAGGCACAGATAGGTGTATATAGTTTGGTTCTTAAATACATAAATAATCCAAGGACTATTCCATTGATATCTGAATAATATTTAGGTGATATGAATACAGTGCACTCTCCAGGTTTTAAAATATGTGTATCAGTAGCTCTGATGCTAATCATGTCAATTCCCAAAGGAGCTGCATCCTCATTCATGAGTGTTTTAGTTGGTGTGCTGCCCAGGGGGGTAGAAAACTTGTTAGCATTTTTCCTTTTGTCAGCTAGGGGCTGTGCCATGTCACACATATTCTGGGCTTCTGCTTCAAGTTACTTGTAAAAGTAAGTTGCCAGGGTAGCGAGTTATCTCTTAACATCACATTAGTTTGGAAAAATATGTTTAAGTAATGGTCTTATCTCTCACGACTTCTTTTGACAGACAGGAATCCATATGGGTGTTATAGGTCTCATTTCTCGTAATACCATATTGTAAGGAAGACATGTTTGGTCTGCTGAGTGAAATGTGAAAACAATTAATTCTGTATTTACTAACTTTTTGTGTGTGTGTAAGGGGAGTACATATGTTAATATTCACCTTCAGGAGTATTATTAATGGGCTACTTCTAGAACAGATTTTTTCTTAAGCGTTTTTATATCAACACCTGCTGTTCAGAAACTCAGGATTATTTTACTTGCACTTAACTTGTTTTTATGAGTTTATTTTAGGCATAAACAGAAGCAGATGACATCCTCTAATACCCTTTTATAGCTGTAAGTAAACAAACTAAATTAGAAAGTTTCTAAATCCTCTAAACTGATAATACTAGAATGGAAAAATTACTGATTTTTTAAGCATTGTAAAAAATCTCAAGGGCTAGTGTCTTATAAATGCCCAAACAACAAAATGTAGTGACTTGCAAGTGATTGATTTTTACCTGTCAGATAGGGGGAAAAATCTGTGGGGGAAGCAGAACTGAAGTATGATGCAATGGGGGTATCAGACAAAAAGGAAGAAAACTCTGAATCTTTCATCTTGAAGTTAGGTAAAGGGATCGTAATAAACATATTTTTTTCTGCATATCCTTCCAAATAGTTGTATATAAGCAAGTGTAGAAAAGTCTTGTGTAAGTTGGGCTGTTCTAGAAGTGGTCCGAGTTTTTGGGGCTTTTTATGTGAGTCATAGGCAATACAGCTGGAGATTTTTTTATTCCATATGAAATCCCTAGGTACTACCTCTGGCTGTAATGTGTTTATAGAACTGGATTTCTTAGCCACATGAAGAAAGTAAGTATTTCTGAAAATGTTCTGAAAACTTCCACTGACACTATAGGATCCCAGAAAAAGCTCCTGGGTGAACACATGCAGAATTGTCTCAGAATCCTTCCAAGGGGTTGCTTCCACCTTCTGGAGCTCAGAAGGAAAGTGCTGTAACTGGAGAGGACAGTGTGAGGTCTAGAGACAGGGTGGCTGTGCACACCCTGGCTGCAGTCCTTAATTCAGGAGCAATTTGTCATCCACCCTCAGAGGGGTACTGTTGGCTCTAGCACAGTCTCAAAAACACAATTCTACAAAGAAGGGAGGAGAAAGCCCAGAATTGATCCATCATACCACTTACATTGCTGCTGTTCTGGGGCCAGATAAGACTGCTCAACACTACTGTAGAAAGTGAAGGTTCCTCACAGCTGAACATGGTGAGGGATGAAAACAGCAGCACAGTGTCCATAACTGAAAACTGCCAGTGTAATGCCCATAAGTAGTGGTGTGTGTGAATATCTCCATGTCCCTTTGGAATTTTCCCAAATACTCTCAGTGGCACAAATTAAAACAAATGCAACCATGTGCAATCTGAGGTGGATGTAGATTGTCCAATGCATAGAAATTAGTCATTCAAATGTTTCTATTCAGTCCTGAGAGTGCTTACTCCTCCACTGTCTTGCTCTGAGTGAGGATTGCTTCCTTTGATGGTAGGATTTAAAAACTGTAGTAACATCTTTAGGTAACAAGAAAACAGGAGAAACTTGAGTATGGCTTCAGATTTCTCTATAGTTGCCTTTAATGAAGCTATTGGAAGAGAATGCTTTCAAGTCTGAAACATGATTCATTTAAGTAAGCTGAAATAATTCACAAATGTGGTTTATATGAGTATGATTTAAGATGGAATTGGGCTTTTTTTGTATAACAGTCTAATAATGACCCAAATCTGAGGAATTAATAGCAGGCATTGCATTTTTTTTTTTTTTTGTGGTTTTCAGTGACAAAAAAAAGCATTTGGTGAGAAGATCACAGAAGTAATAGTGTCACAAAGAGGTACAGAGGGCGAAGTTGTGCTCTTAGATTTGACTGATCTTGGCACTGCTTTTACTTGAAGAGCACCAGTGACTTTTTACCATGGCCAGAGTTAACTGTGATTCCCTCTGTCAAAACTGCAGTCTTGTTAGTCTGGGATTCTGTTTTTTTCTTTTCCAGCGGGGTGTTAGTAGAGATTCTTCAAGCCCCTGTGTCATCTGTCCCTTTGTTGGCAACAGGCTAAAGCTTGCTTCATTGGTCCTGGGGACACATCTTGCTACAGAAGTGACAGATAAAAGATGTTCTAATTGCTCCCCAAAATATCACTTGCACTGCTTAATCCATTGCACCTTATTTGTTAGAGGCTGATTAATTTTGAGTAAAGATTACCACCTTTCCTAACTTCTGTAGAAACATCAGTGTCCCAGTGCATTGCAGTGTATGCAAAGCCATGTGTACGTGGCTAAGGAGGAGCAGCACCTCTTACACAAGGACTTGTTTGTTCAGACAAATATGTGTAGGAAGAAGAAAAACTTTTAACAAAATTAGAAATTTTGTGTAAGCTGAAAACCTCTTTTTCTCCTCTTCAGCAAGGGTAAAAGGGACCAGTGAGAATCAGTACCTTTTGCAAAGTCTGTCCACAGCTTGCATTCCCAGCACTTAGATAACTCCTGCTGTGGGAGTCAAAACTGAAGGTACAAAATACTGCTTAACAAGTATGAAGCTGAAATAAGCAAATGCCTTTGGAATAAATATAACTGATCTTTCTTGTAAGGATTTACAGGTAGTTTAAAACAATCTGTGCTTGACATGATAAGTTGTCTTTATCATTAAAATGCTAATAAAATTATAAGCACCTGTTAAATTCACAAAGATAATGAAGCTTGTCGGTGACAACTTTTTTGTGCCAATATTCCTGCTTAGTTCAGGCCTGGATAAAGATTTGGTGGAGTAGTGGTGAGAATCTATTTGACCATTGGGAGCAATGCCAGGGTAAAACTGCCCTGTTGCATTTGGTTTGATGTTTTTTTCATTAAGTGCTTCTAATTGTGATTTAGGTCACCTTGACCTGATAATTCCTTCAGAGGCTTTCAGAGGTGGGTCTGAAAGCCAGACTTCAGTCCAACAGGGTTCCCAATATTTGATTGGCAATTGTTGAAGTAGTAAATTGGCAAACAAAACGAACACATTTTTTATGATTAATGCCTGCACTAATAAGTCTGGTAGGTGTATGTTTTCTGTGTGGGCTCCAAATGTATTCTAGTCTCCTGATTATAAATTACTCTGGCAGCAGAAAAAACATGGACTGCAAAACTAGAGAGAAATTTCAGATGTATTTTTCACATGAAAGATCCTGTGCTCAACCAAGGAGTACAAAGAAGGTTGCATTTTTTGCAGCAAGATGCCTTAAAGATTTTATGCCACGTGTTTTCTATACATTGAATAAGGACCATGTCAGAAAAGTAACTTTGATTTCAAATGTCAGTCACAATCTAAGTCTATTCTATTTTTTTTCTGTAAAATTGAGTTAGAATATGTAACCATAGCTTCATTGAAGTACATTTATGTAAAAGGAGGATAGGTCTTCTTTAACTTCAGATCTTTAATTGCTTATGAACTTCAAAGAGAAACTTGCAGAAGTTAGATTGATGATGGCCCTTTAGGTAATTGAATACAACATAGTTCCTGTTTGAATGCAACTCTGAAATCCAAATTATGTAAATCTACTGTTTCAGAACCAGCTAGTAGAAATAATCATAATTTTTTGCAGTTGAAGATACTTTCTTTGGATAAATTCTCTGACACACTGCTTTCCTATTGATTCATCTTTTCCATTATGGATATGACTAAGAAACTATAGGCATGTTAGCCTTTAGCTTTTTGACGTTTGTGACTCCACTTGAATAAGCTTTGACGTACAGTTAATTAGGCACAACTGTCAATTAGTCTCATGGGCTTATGCAGGAAAAAACTTGACATTTATGAAAGTATTGGGATAGAAGAAGGGAGAAAATAGTCTTGGAAAGTTTCTCAAGCATATTTTTTCTTTCAAGTTGTGCAGCTCTGTTGGGATGGTATGATTTTGCATGGCTGTCACTGACCCATCTTTGTGCAATCATGATGCTTTTCCTATAGAAGAAATGGAGAATAGATTACAGCCTGCTATTCGTGTGCTAGACCATAATACAGTGTTTACTATGCTGCAGCTGAGATCAAAATTACTGTCTCTCCAGCATCAACAAAATTGGAGCTCAGGGCTAGCTGTAAGAGTTTGTTCATCCAAAAAATCCATGCAGCCCCATCTGCTTCTGAACTTAGCTTTCCTCTTGGATACCATGAGATGGGCTTAAAATTGTGACTGTGGAGAGAGGACAGTGAAAAGGAGGAAAATCTCTCCTTTGCCTTCAGTTTTGTGCGTCCTTAGTAGGCAGAAAGGCAGATCCCTTAATGGAAGACTGGTGCTCATGCAGCCCATACGGATTGCCTGGCATTTTGCAAGTGAATACAAATGATTTCATTTTATGGGAGAAGGAAAATTGCTTGTTTACTTTTCTAACCCCATCCTTCTAGCAGCCTCTCAGTTCCCCTCCCCTTCCCTCCTGCCCATCCCCTTCCTGGCTGGGTTAGAAAAGCTCAGATGTCTTCTGTGAGAAAAAGCTCAGGTATTGTGTAAGCTGTGCTTGAGACAAGGGAAGCTCCTAAGGCCTGTTATGCTCCCAGCTGCTGGCCACTGATGAGTGGGAGGAGGAGGTAATTATGGAGAAATTGTGACAGAGGTAGGAGAAACAGAGTGACTCACCTTCCTTTAGAGGTGTGGGACACTTGTTTTCCACTGCCTGCTCCTGTCGGTGTTGAATTATTTATTCAACCCAGGAAGGAGACACTGAGGGCTTCTTTTTGTTTGTGGTTTTGGTTGTTTTTTGTTTTTTTTTTTTTCCACTTTGTATTTCAATGAGGGAAATTTTATTTGAAATTTATTTTGTATCATTTCAGGGAAAAAAATACTCCCACAAGCATAGCTGAGAGCGGTGTGCTAGGCACCCTTCTTGAGTGAATAGGTTAGATAGCTAGTTAAAAATAAATATTTGGACGTCTGTGCCTGCTCATTCCTTTGGGACCTTGCTGGGCAATGATTCTTAAGTGTATAGAGGAAAAAAATCAGCAAATGGATTTCTAGAAAACTTTTGTTTGGAGAGCTCCAATTTAGCAAATATTTAGCATTGCATGTAAAGAATTGTGTTAATCTGTATGCTAGCTGATTTTTTTTAAATTGTTGGCTGTTTCCTAGTATTTGCCTTGCACCATAAAAAAGGGAAATTTTTACATGTTCAATGAAATGGTGTTTGTGTAGCACCTCACACTTAGAAGAGGGAAAAAATAACACACAGATCACTATTTGGAAACAAATCTCTGGATTTCAGGATACATGTATTGTCTGTGCTGGCTGATCTAGTAGGCAACCATGAATTGCACAAGCATCTGACTTTCATGGGCACCCATCCTGGCCTTTTTGGCACAAGAAGAATTTTGCAGCTGTAGAAAGGATTTATTCTACCTGCCAGTGTGATTTATATACCATATGTCTTCTCTTCAACATCTGAGTATCCATGGCCATAGGGAAGTGCTCTGCCTCATCTGTACTGTGTTTAAATAGGTTTGTTTTAATGATATTAACTCCTACAGAGCCTTTTCATCATCCTCTGTGTAATTTTTTCTTGGCAGTTGTGTCAGCTATACTGTGTGTGTTGCAGAAAGGAGAATACCATGAATTCCTGGTTTTGTTTGCTCTTGGCAGGCACTACTACACTTCCCACCCTTGTGCGCACACCTACCTTGATGATGCAGCCTTCCCTGGATATCAAACCCTTTATGTCCTTCCCTGTGGACAGCAGCTCTGCTGTTGGATTCTTCCCAAATTTTAACACAGTAAGTAAAGGTGTTTCCACATTTAGTTTCAGTGTATACTTTCCAATCTGGTTCTAATATCCAGTACTGAAACTGCCTTAAAACATTGCATTGCTTACACAGTTCTAGGAGCCCTTTTATTCTGTGCCATGGTGGTTGCTTTTCCCTTTGTATAGAAGGCTGGACATCACTCCAAGCCTTTCACTGTGAATGAGGCTGATTGATTTTTAACTTGGTCTCTTGAGGTAGTGTTTGCACATTAAAAAAAACCCTATGCTGTGCTAAACATTTGAGAAACAATAGAATGATTTGCAGCATTTGTCTGGATATATGTATTTCTATATGCTGTAAAAAAGGAAAAAATAAAAGTTCAAGGACAGACAGGTGTGTCAGGTAAGACCTAAATCCTACATTGTTGTGAATCAAACTAAGTCTAATACAACCAGGAAAGCAACTGGAGGATATTGTTAATTCTGTATAATTTCAAAATTAGAGTGTAAAACTGCACACTGTCAATGTGGAAAATGTGAAACTGTTATTTTTACTTAATGGTAAAGCATCTTGGGGTTTTTTGAAACAAAAAAAGGAAGGAAACTGTTGTGAGTCATTCCTGCCCAGTGCAGGTACAGTGTGTCTGTAGGTGACCGTCACCTGAACTGCTGCACGCTGCTCTTGGCACCTGATGCGGGGGGGGGTGCAGAAAGGGAAGTAGTGTCATCACCACCACACAGTCACCAGCTGAACTACTGCCAAGTGTCTCCTTTCTCAAACTAACTGTCTGTCTGAAATTAGAGCAGCAACGGCATTATTTTTCCTCATGCCAAGCAAATCCACCTTGCTGACAGGCCTGGTGCTACAGCCCGTGGGGATGTGGGGCGGCTGTGGGGTGACATGTGAACCAGCTTCTCTCACGTGTCAGCAGCCCAAGGTATGAGCAGCAGCAAATGTTACTAATTCATTGCAGAACATGTGTGTGAAAAATGTGCATTTATCAGGGTGATGTGGGGATGTGCATTTGCACAAAGATATAAAAGACTAGGAAAAAACAGGTACATTAAAAGAGCAGGTTCAATACTCAATACCATATTAAGGAAGCAGTGTGCTATTACCATATCTAGGCATGGTGCAATTCATATTAATTTTCCATCCTCTTCCTAATACTCTCAGGAATTTTGTTTGCTACTGATTTGTTTCCTTTCTAGTTGCACAGGTTTTCTCGGTGAGTTTTTTCACATAACTGTTCTTTATGACTCAGAGAAACTTTTCTTTACAGATGTAGTTTCAGAGTCAACCAACCCTTATTTGCTTTCTGGTGGTATTACTGAATATCAGAGTTGCAATAGCCTCTAGATACAGATTAATTTGTATATTTACACTGGTTTTGCCTAGCTTATATTTATCTGGGTTGCCTTTCATTTGCCTAATTCTTGGCATGTTTATCATTCACAACTGTCATTCCTCTCCAAACTTCTGTAGGTTTGATTAAAAATTTGACCTGGGGTAATTAGCAAACATTGTCAACTTGGTGTCTACTTCCTCCCTTGGAATTCTTGATAATTATATAAAATTATGCTGCTATACAGACATTGCATATTTAAACTCTTTATTTTAAGAAACAGTGGTTCAGTACTTCTCTATTTCTAATTTGCAGACTTTGCCATTTATCTTTCAGGTATTGATTTTCCTTAAGAGTCTTTCACAATGGACTCCAAAGCTCATTGCAAAACTAAATCATTCATGATTATCTACTGACAGGCACAATGAATGCCAGCTGTCATGCACTTCCTTTATTTCTAACTTAGCACAACCTTTGCAAAGGTAGATTTCTAAGTTTTGTATATGTAGCATTTTTTTTTTGTCCTTATTCATTCCAAAGTGGTGGCAATAGTATGTAAAAGTGTTTAAAACAATTTTTCCAGAAGATGATTTTGAGTTATAGAAGCAAAATTCAGTTGATCCATATGTATCATCCAAAGAACCACAATTTTTTATATTGTGCAGGAAGTGACTATTAGAAGAGCCAAGAAAGCCATCATTTGCTTTATGGATCAATCAGGAAATCTGTGTACTTCATTCATTGGAGGACTTGTCAAGGACTGCAGACAGGGAAACGTCCAGTGTGCTTCCCTTCATCTCTTTGCCTTCCAAAAGACTGGGAGGACCTTTCTGGGGTGCTGGTTCTGCCTGCATGTGTTCACTGAAGGAGGCAGAAAGAAACTGTCCGAGCCAAAACTTCTTTGGATCCCCCTGCATTTTCAATGGCTGTCAGAGACAAAAACATTTTTCTAAACCTTGCTAGGAGTGGTTTCTAACTTAACATCAGTGGCCTTAAAAAAAGAAAGTTTTGCATGGGTGTTAATACAGTAACTACCAAGGCAGAAAAACAAGGTAAAATGTATTAACTACAAACATCTTCAAGGAACACCCCCTACAGTTTTTTCCCCAAAGAACTTCTCTTATTTATGGAAACATATTTAAAATCTAGGGTAAACCCTTTCTTATTTAGTTAACTTTGACAGTTTTCAGTTCTGAAAACATCAGTGATTCTCCAGATAAAACATTAGTGTTCCCATTTTTTTGTGGAACTGTTTTGATCCCTATCTTCTCTCCACAAGGAGTACTTTCAACTGAAGCAGTGAGCAGGCCCTGATTTTGTAAAAGCAATACCTACCTCAGTCATATCTTATTTTCTTGATGGAATTGTGTGATTTAGTTTAAGCTGTCTCCAATTTGCTTCTCTTATATCATTAATAGCTCTTATTATGCTGTGGATGTATGTACAGTAATTGCCAATTCATGCCGCAATTAAATTTGTCTTTGTTCATTAGGACTTATTATATAGGAAAAATTATTTGGGGAATGATTGCACTAACTCACTGGATACATATCTTTATTCCTCAGTAAGGGGAATAAAACTTTTCTGTTTTAACAGATCAGCCAGAAGGGGATCTTGTAAGGGCAGGATGAAGGATTCCAAATGAAGAGGTATTGCAGAATAGGTGCTGTCTTCCCTGGTCTTTTCATGTCAGCTGCAAGTAGTTTTGTCAGAACAGTAGAGGCATGATCAGACTGTCAGAGTCTGAGCCTGAGTTTCTGCATGGAAGGACAAGCCCTCTGTCAGCAATGCAGCAGTGGATCCAAAGGTGACATCATGTTTGTCCTGGCATCAGGTTCCAAAATGGTCTTGCTCAATACCCCTCTGTCTGAAATGCAGAGCTTGAATCATATTATCAGCTATTATTACTTAAAATGTTCCTGTTTATAAAAAATTTGGAACCATCATTATAGGAACTTCCCAAACTTGTACTTCCAGTTTGACATGGATATGGACCACAAGGTATTGTTAAAGCAGAGGTTTTTTTTCAGCATACTAAAATGACTATAAAGAAGCCTTAACAAGTTAACAACTTCTATATTGATTACATTCAAAAATATGTAAGTCAAGTATATAGTCAGTGGAAATCAAAGCTAAGTTTACTGTGATCCCTGTTGTGTGTTTATTATAACATAATCTTGAATTTTACACTTGCTGGCTTCCACCACACAGCTTTACCTTCTGTCCCATTCTTTCTCTAAACCTCCCTGATTCTTCACCTCCTGTCATCCATCTTGCGTACTGAATGATGAAAGGATACTTTGTGATCACATCTTGGTACATGTGCTAAAGTGGCTGAAAGCCAGGATTTATCTCATGAGATCATGATCACTTCACGAGCACTGCCTCCATCTCCCAATATAAAGATTGTGTACTCCCCAAAAAGAGAAGTCTCAAAACTCCAGCATATTCTGCCTCGTCCTGAAATGAGAGCGGTACTACATGACTCACATTTAGTTGTAGTAGTACAGCCAGGGACCTGTCAATCTGCACAAAAACATTATCAGCAGCTTCTCAGATTCTATCATCATAGAAAATAATCAGCAATTCATATGCTTCTTTCTGAGTTTGTTATGGCCTCAGGGGTAATCAAAGATTAGAGCATCTCTTGTAGCTTTCACATTAGTGAAACATTTTGCATCTAACTAGCTCATGATTGGTTTCTAAATGCTAGTTCATACCCTTCATGTTTTAGAGGACACATGGGTTAATGTGGCCTAGTTATTGCTTCAGTGTTTTATTTTTCTTCAAGTAGCTTTATGCTGATTCTTTATATTAGAGTTCTCTCAGTCCCCTTGCAAAGTGGACCAGAGATATTTTACATCTGCCAGGGAAGGTAAGCCAGCTGGAATGTGCTACAGGAAGGGAAGAGGAGCTGACTAGTAACTCAGTCGGATATTTCTGACTCTTCTCCAGCATTAGCCCTGCCTGGACTAAGTATCCCTGGCCTATCCCCAAGACAGCTATGGGGAGGAACTAATTTCTCTTTCCTCTTCTACATTTTCAATTATTACTCACATTTTTATTTGCTGCCCATCTCTTTCTCATTTGAAAGGCCCAGTAATCACCAAGGCAGAAGCTGAGTTCAGCAGATAAGAGCACAGGGCACCCGTACCACCAGCTTCACTCAGCCCTCTGTGCCAAGTGCCTCTTCTGCCTTTTTGGCAGGACTCTCTGGCTTGGGAGCTTTCTCTTTCCTTAGCAGGGCCTGAATTCAGCCACTTAACACCCTGCTGCAGTGCCAAGGTACGCTTTGCAGCCCAGGATTGTATATGGCAGGAACAGATTACAAATGCAGCCAATTGGATTTTGCCAACCCATTATCTACCATCCTTTTTATCCAAGTACCCTATCCCTGGGCTCTGAATTCCCATTTTCCCTGTTCTGGAGTGCTGGAGGGAAGTGACCTTTTCTGTTCCTCTCCATCTGACTCCAGAGAGGAGGTAAAATTTTCAAAGATTCATACTTTTATTTATTAACCGCACAGAAAGGAAATTTAAGCAATTGATTTAGGAGTGGTGTTTTTGCAGGGTAGCTGGATATTTTCTTGAGGATTTTTGGTGGCTGGGATTTCTTTAATTAAGAAATAGTAATGTTTTTCTTACAGATCTCTTATACTCTTTATAAAAATGCAGGAACACAAGGACTTCAGGTTTACCTTCTATTCCTCTTTTGAAAACTTAAAAGATATTCCTACTTCACTTTTAGTTGTACCGATATAAAAGTTCGTGTGTTTCAAGTCATAGCCAGTATCATCCAATTCACAACATGAGGAGTCATCCTATTGCCATTTATTAAGGGAATAAAAAAGTAATAGGTATTTTCTGAGATACAGGTGAGGAAAGCACAAGTTCAGGGACCACACAATCAAGCCCAGATTCTGTCAGCACAGACCTCTGTGGCTAGTCTTTGCTATCACTTGTCCAAGTACCTGGCTACAGAGACCCTTTACTCTCCATGTCATCATTTTCTCAGTTTTTTGTAGTCCCTTTTCTTTGTATCTTTAGGCATTTTTTACCAAACCAGGAATCCCTCTTTGTCTTTCTATGGCTTTGAGGCAAAGCAGCAGAGAACTCTTTCAGCTGTGGTAGGAGTTTTTGGAAAAATTCTTCTCAGCCTGTGGAAGCCTTATAAAATGTTTATTGAAGGTGGTATATTTTTCCCAAAAAAATACCTGAGTCTTTTCCTGAAACTTTCAAAAACCTCTGAGCTTGAAGAAAACACGTAGTAAGATACACTGAGTTAGGTATGAGAAAAAAAGCTGCCAAAAACAGGGGATTGTTAGTTGAATTTGACAGATTTTTCAGTTTCTGGTATTTTAACAGAAAGATGCAGGTTCCCGAGTTCCTGTCAGGAATCTCTCAAAGAGCAGCTCTGTAAAATTGGTGAGCCTAAATAAGCACTTTTCTGTCCCTTCTTCTAGTATATCATACATATAATTACAAGGGGGGGAAATGTTTTTATTAAAAGAATACAGTCAGGCTTTAAGGGATAATCTCTTCAAACATTAAATATCTTATAGATTTTTCTATTGCTTTTGTATTTTTTTGAAGAGGAATTGGATGGATGAGCTTCCTTCTCAGTTTCCAGATCAGTAGCCAGATAGGGGACCCTGTCTCCAAGGAGAAAGTGCACTGACATGCACTGGTGAGGAACAGAAGTTACCAGGTGCAGCCTTTCCTTACCCCTTTGCAGGAGTCTGGCATCCACCATGTGGATGTTGAAAAGTGGTTTCTAAATTGCTGCATTGCATCCATTATTGCATGTAAAAGTAATTAGGTCATCCTAATTAAAAAAAAAAAAAGTACAGTTTCTGTGTACAAATCCTACAATTTGCTGAGTCCTTCATAAAATCTGGTCCTTGGCTATGTGTTTTGTCTTTCTTAAGAGAAAGCTTGGAGTTACTATTTGTTACATTTCAGCAATATTTATTTATTTTACTAGTCAACACAGGAAAGCTCAGAAGCCTTTATCTGCATTGGATTGCTTTCTTCTCAAGTTAGTAGTATGTTCCTGATGCAAGAAAGCTTTTTAAAGGGAGAGGGTTGTCAGTCATAGATATTTTAGGCATTAGGTAACTGAAGGATGTTTTGCCAATAGACTGTGATTAAAACATCTCCCTTCAAAACAAACAGTCACAGAATTGTGGTTTAGGAAAAGTAACATGTCTTTTACCACTCTGTTTACAAAGATTTTGCTAGTTCCTAATTACAAACCTACAAGCTCTACAAAATCTAGGCAAAATTCTGGACTAGCTTTAGAGAAAAGTAATTTTCCATAGGTCTGATGAAGTGGCTGCTTTTGCTGTATCCTGGCTGTCCATGGTGAGCTTTCCTGCCCTGCCTTAGACTTTTGTCACATTGTTCTGGGTGAAACTGAGAATTGCTGCAATAATTATTAGTTAATATATTATAAAAATGTAGCCAAAATTTAATTCTTGTCATACTCATTCCTTCAGACTGTGGGTGTACTCATAGTCTTTTAATCTCAATGCAGTCAATTGCATGACAATCTGAAGGTATTGTATGGCAGTTTAAAGCCACACTGTGAAACTTGGCTTTCCTTTGCATGCCTGGAAACCAACACCACCCACGTTTGGAGTGCTGAGCAGCTCATTTCAAGTAACAGAGCAAGGCTGATTTGAGTAGCTGTGCCTTTCAGACCAGTCTTCCCTTTTCTGTCTGTCCATTTTCACCATGAACTTCAGCTGCTTCCCCAGGTTACCACTAGGGAAAGAGCATCTCATTTCTTGCCTGTCTATGTTAGACAAGGCAGGTTTCTACCTGGCTTTGTTTCTCATTTACTTAAATTTAAAGAAAAAAAGTCACCACCAAACAAAGAAAAAACCCAAACCAACAGACTTTGATACTATATTAAGTTTCAGAGCAGACTTAGAGGAATCCTTTAAAGATTCATATCTAAATACAGTGCTTTTTTAATCAAAAGCATTTTGAAGTTTGTTTATGTTGTGTATGTTGTTGATAAAAACCCAAAACAAAATCAAGAGAAATAAACCTAAACCAAAAATATCATTATTAATTTTTAAGTGAAAAAGGCCTTATTTCTTGTATATGGTGAAAAGCAGAAGACAGCTGTGAAAATATATAGGCAATTCTTGCTTCTGATTTGCTTCTCGCTTATATTTAGCCATTTTTTACATTCATATTCAAGTGTCTATATACACATAAATTCTATCCTCTTATTTGTTTTTTTTTTTTTTAGTGTGTGAAAAGTAATGATATTAATTAATTTCAGAAGACTAGATTTCTCATGTCTTTATTCTCTCCTGTTCATTGAATTAATCTAAAGCTTTGAATTTGTCCCTAACTTCTCAGCATAGTTCAGAACTGTAGTGGAACTTCAATTGTACCTAATGCAATAATACCATTCATCTCTGTGTTTTGGTGTTCTGGAGCAGCCTGGGAGCAGGAAAACTCATCAAAACCTAGAGCAGACTTTTAAGTAGAAAAAGGTTACAGCTAAGAACTATCTCAAAGATGAAAGCAAAAATCAGGAATCTTGTTTGCCCCATGCACTAGCTAAGCTCCTTTTCTGAGTACAAGCTCTTAGGCTTGAATCTTTTGGCAGGATTTTGCTGGAAGGTACTTTTTAGTGTTATTTACCTATTTATATTGTTTTACTGCCAGTTGGTAATAGACATTGTAACAAGAGTAGTTTTGCTCTCAGAGTATGTTATTGGTTTGCTTTTCAGCAACTCTCAAACTACAGTATGTTTTTATTTTTTGCTGGATCTGAAGGCAAGTAATGTTTTTTTTTTTTGTTTAGCTGAACACAGCTGAGTGCTCTGAAAAACAGCAGCTATAATAATAGCAGTTATATAACACCTATCAGATTATTTTAACATGTTATTTAGACCCTTCAGCTTTTTTTTATGGGGTTGCAAATACTTTTATCCCCAGTTTATAAATGAGTGATATAAGACTCAGATGAAATTTCTCATGTACAGTTAAACTTATGAGCCAGCATAGCCACAGAGGGAAAGAAAACTGTCTTATTCCCTGAGCTTAACCATTGAATTTAGACTTTGCTCTTTTTCTCAGGTTTGGTCTGTCATGGTCCCAGCAATTCACTTTACAGATATAAATTATTACACAATGGTAGAGTAGTAATCTGGATGGATTAAAGAAGAAGCTGCCCAATGCATAGAGCTAGTTCAGTTTCATATAGCAAACAGCACTGAGCCACTTGCTTTTTTTACTTATTCTCCATTTCTTTCATGGGGAATTCTCTTTTATCCGAAAATATTGTCAGCAGCTTTTTATTTCTTTATTTCAGCCATAAAAATCTCTCGTCTTGTCTGGAGCAGAAAATTTGACAATTTTTACCACAAAGTTTAAATCCATTTTTGGTGTTCTCAAAACAAACTCAATCCTTTAATGTATTTATATCCTTGCTAAGAATAAGCTTTATAAGAAAAGAAACCAGATTTAGATTTTTTTTTTTTTTTTTTTTTTTTTGTGGTGGCTCGTCAATTTTTTTTTTGGGTCAAGCACTTCTATAGGAATCAAATATTACATTTTCATGATTTTTTACACAAATATTTCTAAATCAGAAAACAGCAGTGGTATTTAATTTTCAGAGAATTCTGAAAATTTAAGACTAAGACTCTCCTGATTATGATTTTCTAACCCAGAAATTGTTTTTAACATGCAAAAAATATACAAGTGTGAAGGGAAGGAAGGGCGGGGGAAATATTCACAGCACTGAAAAAAATAATAGTAAAAAATAGTTTAACAGTGTTTTCTCAGTTACCTTTTGACCTCTGTGCTTATTTATACCACATTACATGGAAAGAAGAGAGAGGTATGAAGAGTTGAGAGTTTATTTATCTTTGATTTTGATTTTTAATATAGTACCTTGATTTAGGCTATTGTAATGCAAAGCCAGAGGATGTCAGAAAAGCAAAAAAATTAGAAAATCCATTATTTCAGAACTGGGTTAGGAGAAAGAAAATTCTGCCGAGGAGACTGAGATTCATCAGTAGCCTCTGGATCTTGTTCTGACAATGGTTTGCAAATTCCTACATGCAGACCTTACTGAAAGGTAAGGTTCACTGCTTCAACGTAAGATTCCCAGTGTGGTGCTGTTCTAGCCCTCTACGAGACTGGGTCAGAAAGCATCCTAGGAGAGAGAAGGATGTGTGATGGTGAAATTGCTTGTGCTAGCACACTGGAGGGATAAATGTGCATGTCAATAAAGATTTAGGGCTCTGCTTCCCAAGTCGATGCTGGGGAAAGATGATGAATGCATTTCTTGTTAATACAGAAAGGATGTAATTAGGTAGCTGAAGAGAAAGTATATTTGAGCATGTGTTCTGACTTTCAGTACCTGGGCTTCAGTGGTGTACTGAAAATCTGAAAAGGAGTCGGAGAAAAGGTAGCATATGATCAAGGTTTTTATTGTGAGCAGCTTAAGAAGTTTGGTTTTTCAAAGAGAAGGTTAAGAGCTGGCATGATTGCAGTGTGTGAGTGCCTGCACTATTCAGAAGGTATTTGAGGTTTGAGTGACCTTTAACAGAGCAGCAGAACTAGAGTGAGGGGCTTATAATAACTCAGCAAGTATTGCTTCCACAGTCATGTAAATTAACTGGTTTGGAAACTTCTAAATCAAGCTGTTGAGATGGGGTTGTTTCCCCTTAAAATTTAGGCTCTGGCTGACCACAAATTATTGGACTTTGTAATAGGAAGGACTGAACCTTTTCAGTGAATGAAATTATGTCATAAATTTTTCAGGAAATCAGATGTAATGGCTCCCTCTGGCCTAACACAAATCTGTAAATCACTTCAGAAATCACTTTCAGTATTCTGTGTGATTGTGAATACAGGCACACAAAGAGAATCAGCCTCTTTTTCATTTTTCTATGCAAACTCTAAAGGGGGAACATGCAAGAGGGTAGCACACCCAGAGACTCTGCATTATACCATAGGACTGATATAAAAATATAGGAAGGGAAATTTAGCTGCTAGGAGCTGGAGATAGAAAATTGGTCTCTGATGTCCAGGGATCTAGTCCTGCAACTCTGTTAACAGAAATAATGTGGAATTTGCAAAAGCAAAAGTAGCTGAGCCTTAATCTAAAAGGAGAATGAGGAAGTTGAATTTATTATTATTTCTAATATTTCTTTTAAGATATAAAAGTTGTTTCTGGCTCTGGGTGTCCTTTTAGTTGTCTTATACTAAAAATGAAGTAGAAATGTAAACACCAAAGGTGTCTCTTTCCTTTTTTTCTTCAGTACTTACTCTTATTTCAGCAACTCTTCATGGATAGCTGTAGTATCTGTCATTAGCAAGTGAATTACAGCAAGATTTTTGGGGATTTTCAAAATGCTTCCTGGCTGATTACTCTGACCAGTAGTAGTGTGTGAATGTCACAGCTATCACAGCCTCTGTGTTCCTCAGGGAAGTTGGATCTTGCTGCCAAATTGAGGGAACAGATAAACACAGTGAGAAGTTCAATTCAGAGAGAATTTTCTTCAGAGTACAGTGTTATTGTATTTTAGGAATCCTGTGCGAGGGGAGATGCTAGACCCTGTGGTCTGTATTCTTTCTTAGTGGATGCTTGTTTTACTGCACTTGGGGAGACATCTACTCAGCATTTTAAAAAGAAGAAAAAGTAAAATCATGGCCTTTCTGTAACCTGAGTATGGTTGGGCTTGATTTCCCAGAGATCCATATTTCATACTCTGTGCAAATGTGCTATGTGTAAGTACATCGAGAGCCTCCTTAAAAAAAAAAAAAAAAAGTGATTCCAGCAACCCTCAGCTAGACCACAGGACTGCAGTAAAAAAAAAAAACCAACCCAAAACTCTATGTTTTAAATTAATTATTCTTTCTGTTCAGTGAAGTATTTGCACATGTCTCCAAATCAGCTGCTGAGAATCTGACTTACCTCTGTGGTTTGGTTATTGGCTATTTACATTTGCCTGTTTTTTAAGAACCCCCAAAATGTTGTGAAGAGCACAGGGACAGAGGTGTAGGGAGGTAGTGTTTAGAGAGCTGCAGGCTCACACTACAGAAATACATCTCTGGAGACACTGCTACTCAAGGAGAGCTGATGCACAGGGAATATTGATGGCTTTCCTGCATGAAAAGAAAGTTGTTCATATCACAGAGTGATTTATGTTGGAAAAGACCCTGAAGATCATTGTGTTCAGCCGTGAAGGCAGCACTGACAAATTCACAAGTGAACCATATCCCTCAGTGTCAATGTACACATCTTCTAAATACCTCCAGGGATGGAGACGCCACTTCCCTGAGCAATGTTGCAATGCTTTATAACCCTTTCATAAATACATTTCTCCTTGTATCTAGTCTAAGCCTCCCTTTGTACAACTAGAGGGTATTTCCTCTTGTCCTGTCACTTGTTATCTGGGAAAACATAGTGACATTGACCTTGCTACAGCCTTTCAGGTAGAGCTCAATCAGTAGCTGGCAGAAGTGTTCCTGATGCTAAAAAAGCAATAAAATGTATAACAGGATTGTAGTGACTTGAACACTAAATTATGCTTAGAATTAGTCAAATGAGAAATATATTTGTTGCAACAAAAGCAACACAAACGTGGAGAGAACAGATTTTTGCTTTTGGTTTGTCTTGGCCAAGCTTGCCAAGCATTACATCACAATGTTAATGTTTCTGATTTTATGCTGAGCATTTTAAGTATGTGCTTTTGAATACACAGTATGTGTATTCACTTCTGTCACTCTTTCAGTCATTCTAATATGTACAGTTATGGCAGGGGGCTGTGTATTTCTGGCAGAATTTATGATAAGCTTCAGTGTATGATCATTCTCCACAGTGGCAGTGTGCTTGGCTTTCATAACAACTGGAGCTCAGACACACAGGAAGTTTCAGAACGTAATTTACATGTTGCACTGGTAATTTATATATGCCAGCAGGTTTTTTTGGGGGTTTTTTGTGGGGTTGTTTTTTTTTTTTGGGGTTGTTTTTTTTTTTTTTCTGGAGGGAAATACTGGATTATATTATCAGTTTGTTCCACAAACATTTTAAAACTTTTCTTTATCAGAGTAAACCAAGATAGTACACTGGAGACCAGTCTCTGTGTTTTCCAGAAGCTGATTAGCCTGCTGGTTAAATGATACTGAGTTACATCTTTTATCCCCACTATCAATATGTTGTTTACAAAAGCTTGTCTAACAGTTAATTCTATATTTGACCTAAGAGTTACCTGATTATAAGAGGTAACAGGACATTCATTGCCAGTCACAATTTTAAACCTTACTCAGGTTTAAGGTAATGCTTCTGTTACTTGCCTCCCCTCAGGATCATTGCAGTTTATTTCTGAGGCTCACAAATTGGTGTTTGTACAGTCTGTTGTATATAAAGAGATCTTTCAAAATAACCAGAACTTCAGTTTCACCAAGTGACTTCTTCCAATGCTTTTTTTTTTTTAATCTTTTTCCTTTGCCTACTTACATGTGTCTTTGTAGTCTGGTTCCTTTCCCTGGAGTCACCAGAAGAATCTATGGTACCATGATACATAGCAGAGCAGGGAGAGTTTCTGGTAGCAAGAATGGTAAGAGAATTCAAGGACTAAATTATTGAATTGCTGATGATAAGGTGAAACATCTTATCTAAAACTGGCTTTGTACCTGAGGACTAAAAGGTGGTAAGTATGATGCAAGTTTTTAAAACCCACTCCGTAGAGTGTGAAAGGGGTTTTTTACCAGGCAAATGAATATGTGCCTCAATAAGAACAGTATAGTAGAATACCTTTGTAAAGATAAATCTTTCTCTACAAGCCTGTTTATAGGGATCAACAAGCGTGTGAATAAGGATGTTTAAATCTACATAGTCTGAATTACCAACAAGATTTTTCACAAAACCACTTGGCAAAGATTTTTAAAGAAAACTAAATTGGCATAAGAAGACTCTTGCATGACAAAAAGATGTTTGGGAGGTAAGTGAGCTGAGGAAATTTGCTATTGGCAAAGTCTCTGAGGTAGACAACAAAAATTGTGAAAGACCTTGATGAGACTGACAAGGCAGAAAATAGTGATTGGTAAAGTTACATCTAGATATTTCTAAAGTGAGGCAGGCAAATGGAAGTAAAAATTCACAAAACTTGACATAGAAAGTAGTGAGCTAGGAATTGGTCATCAAGACTTGGGAGTGGGAGCTCAGGTTTATAATAGTGGTTCCTTGAAAACATCAGCTCAGAGTTCAATACTAATCTACCCAGAGTATTTTATATGGTTCCTGTCCATATCTTCAATATATTTAATTGAATTTGTTGATTTTTTGGTACACTTGAGATGGGCAACAAGAATGTAGAAAGGAATGGAATTGTTTCCATACACAGAATGACTGAGTAGCACACAGATAACTCGTGATGTGGTACAGGTCTTATAAAACTGAATTTTATGAAAGTATATGTAAACAAAAATAATTTCTTGGCACTGAGGATTGTAGGCATTGGAAGTGCATGAAAAGAGTGCAAACTGGTTTATATCAGTTTCAGGAGTAACTATACAAGAGAAAGTCAATGGAATTTATCAAATACACACAAAACACCTGAGTCTGGAAAATTTTTGGTGGAAAAATATGAAAAAAGCAGGAAATACAATGTCTGTGCTGCCCCTGCTCTGTCCTGTATGTTGCTACACTTGTATTTTCTAGGTGCCTTTAAAGTTCTTGTTGCAAATCTCAGTAGGTGTAGAGTATTTCTTAATCCTTGCTATCTTCAATAGTTTGGGTGGTTTTTACAAGACTCATTGCAAAAACGATGGTATCTTCAACTCTCTTGGAAAGACATTTTTAAATTTAACGTTTTATTAAACCAATGGAAGTAGGAGAACAATACTTACAGGTTGTTAAACCTACTTATGGCTACCAGAGCACTATGAATTGCTTTGTTAAGTCCCCCTGCAGCATAAACAGTGTAGTGCAGATTTTTATTTGCATTTGTGGTAGCTGTTAGGTTCTGTTATTATTTTGTTTTATAGACCTGGTTCTTAAATACTGGTGCTCCCCACTGGGCAAACTATACTGCATCATTTCGTAATAAATACCTCAATGAATAATTCTCTGCCTCTTTCCTACTCCCTTCCTCCCTGCATTGAAGAGGATAATTTTGTTTAGGGATCTAAGATCAGTTTACCCTGCAGCATTAATCTTCTAACAGAGAGATACTATTATATTTTTCCAGTGTGCTGTAATCCACCCCAGTTTCTGACATATTTAAAGTGTATTAATTGTTAATGTTGCACTTCTTGAATTCTAATCATGACCAGCTTGCATGCAGGGCTCCAGTTTGGGAAGGATCATTACCCACTCCCCTGGGGATCACAAGTGGTACTTTCTGGAGGCACCATGAGTTGTATTCTTTTTGTGGGTTTATGTTCTTGTGCTGCTGCATCTGTTTGAAGCTGGGACTTGGTGCAGAGTCTGCATTGTGTGGTTGTGAAGTGCCCTGCCTGGCGCTAGCGCTGCGGATCGTTATTGGAGCGCACAGAGGAGTCATTGATCACTGCTTCTTCCCTTTGTGTCTTGTTTTAAACGGGACTGCAGACACTTGTGGGTACTTTTGCTGTTTCTTTTCACCGGTCTCAGACACTCCAAATGTTTGAGGTACTTTTGAACATTACCCTTTTCTTCTAGATTAACTGATTAACATTTAGTATTTAAGTTGAAATGTAAAACATATCTTCCATTTAAGAAAAAAACCTATCTCTTTCCTAATAATACAGCAATATTTTAACATGTATAATAAATTTAACTATATATATTGATTGCCATATCTATTATAAAGTGGATGTTGAAAAAAATTTTAATCTGCATGTATAATTTTGATATATTATATAGGGCAAGGCCGTAAATGGTACAAGTCAGAAGAAGGGGTTCTTTTTGTTGTGTTTAAGCTTTTAGGCTTTGAACTCTCACTATATCCTACAAATAGAATAAACAGGTAACAAGGGCATCTATTTCAGGTTTTTCTTTTTATTTTGTCACAATTCATTGTAACAACAATGCATCATTAAATAATTTAGTAGATGATTCCAGATGAAGTGCTTTTACTTTTGTGTTGTCACATGGTACCCCTGTGGCAATGAAATACAGTATTTAGGGGAAGAAGATAAATATTAAATTACCTCTCTGGAAAATTTGTTACTAATGCCATTTACAAAATCATGCATTTGGTTTAAAATGAATGCAGCAAGAAACATATGTAACCATTGTCCAAAAAAAAAAAAAAAAGTGTTTAATGTTAGGTAATATATTTGGGGAATATCTTCTTAGGTAGATACAATGCAGTAAGTTTTCCTTGAATTTGTTTTGTGTGTGTGTATATATGTGTGCAGAAAATCCTCAGTAGTGCAGGCTTCACTGGAAGCTTAAAATTTGTACTAAGGGAAAATTAAAGTCTTTATCTTCATTTTTAGAAAGTCTAGAAGCAGGTAATTATGTGTTCTCTTGTCCTTTTGCAAGTCAGCTTAGTACCAAATGTGTTTTGTGTATCACCTGGGATTAAACAGCAGGTTTGGTTTCTTCTAATAGTACTGTAAAGGAAAAAAAAAAATCACTGTGGTTGCAAAGCAAGCTTCAGAAAACTCTAACTTTATAAAAAAATCAAATTATTTTCTTCTGAACTAGCTTAAAAACAAAATAAGCACTTATCTTTTGTTGTAAATGTCCTGTTTTTTCTCCTCTCCTCTTCAGAATCTGTTTATCTTAGATAAGGATGAGGGGCCACACATACACAGATGCTCATCGGAATATTTGGGTTGAAAGGGGTTTCAGATGTCATCATGCTGAGAGCACAATCAGTTGTGAGACCAGACCAGATATTTTGCTTTTTCTTTAATTAGAAAATTTTGTTTGAGTATTTTTGCATCAGGAAATTAATTTTAATCTGTATTCATGTCGCATCCAAAAGAATGACATGTTAGGACTGAGGCCTTGCTCCAGTAGCAGTTCTAAACTCTGTTTAAACCAACAGGAGTCCTGACATGTAGCAAAGATGTAATCAGTTCCAAGTTCCTGAAAGTTTCAGTCAGATTTAGGAGTAATATATTCAGATTTTTCCCTTATCTCACGTTTCTTACAGTGTTCAAATATTCTCTGAAGCATGCCAACTTTCCTGGTACAAACATTCCCTTCATGTTCCTCTGAACTTCAGCCTTCCCATGGGCTCTGTCACTCATCAGTTCTGCATGAAAATGCTTGGGGATTGCAACCTCTTTTCCCAGCAAGTGGTATTTGTACCAGAGCCTGCAAAGGACCTCCTTTCACAAAGAGATCTCCAGAAGAGAATATTTTCAAATAATTGCTAATATTTATCACTCAAAGGAAAGCATGTAGAAATAAATGACAGTGACTTGTCAGGGTGCAGAAGTGGCTTTTGCAATATGTCTGTTGGGACAGTGGGTGAAAGGGGTGGGCTTTCATTTGCAATTCAGGTGTGGTAGGGGGCCCTGAAGCCCAGAAGATGTGCAGGATTGGGGAAAGAACTATTTAGTAACCTGGGGACAGCTCCAATTAAGCTGCCTTTTCTTCATCAGCTTTGGCATGCTGCCAATTCCCTAACCTATGTTAAATCTTACTATTATGAGGGTTGGAATCTCATTTATCCTGTTTATCTCAAAAAAAGAAAAGAAAAGAGCTTTCTGCTGGAAGTGTCATTTTTTAAAAAGTTTTTCATCTGTACTCTTTATTGCCCTGAAAATTTGTAAATTGGTTATTGTTTGTTCTCCAGATGGATCCTGTGCAAAAAGCAGTCATAAACCATACATTTGGAGTGTCCATTCCCCCAAAGAAGAAGCAAGTAATTTCCTGTAATGTCTGCCAGCTTCGTTTTAACTCTGATGTGAGTATTGCCAATTTTCTTCCTTAGTTTTTTTTTTTTTAAATTTGGTCCATTAGGTATAATTAATCATAAATCTCTTTCTCCCAAATAACTCATCCCAGCTACATGCATTCTGCTCAGCCTGGTGGGTTTTTTTGTCCACTCAGAAGCAGAAGTCCATAGAGCATGAACTCTTAATTTTCTTACATAGCTCTGGCATGATATCCAATGCCACATCCGTAGGTGAGATCCCATTTGATGGTACAATAACCTTCTACAGGTATTGCAAAAAGAAATGTTTGCCTGAGGTTTTTTCCTTAAAAAAATGAAGTGAAGCAGAAAAGCTTCCCAGTGAGTTCTCCAGGTCATATTTGCTTTTCTTCCAGAAGAAATAGCTTTTTCTTCTTGTTTGGATGTCCTTGCTGATACGACTTTCCATTTTTTAATAAAGGCACTCTTATAAATACTTTCATCTATAATAGATATAATCACATAGTTCTAGCTGCCATTTTGAGTATGACAAATGCAAAGAAACTGCTTCCTGGAGGTTAATTTAAAAAAAAATCATTACAAAAGAGTAATGGTGTTTTAAAATGGTGCAAAAAAGAGGTATTTTTAAAATATATAACCATTTAAAGTTTCTTCTTAAGTAGCTTGAAAATTAACAAAATTCAAGGAAACTGTATCTAAGAAAATTATAACCTTTGACAGTTAAGGAGTATGTATTTATTCTTGGAGACTATTGTTAATGTCATTGAGTTAATAAAAATAAACTCAAATTACTAGATTTTTTTTTTTTTAATCTTTAGGTAAGAATAAATCCTGACATGATGTGTTAATATTATATATTTTTCTGTCAAAATTTTGGCCTCTGAAACAGTTTTCAGGCACCTCCTCCAAAGCCTTTGAGTATTTTGTGCTCCTAGAGGTTTGCAGTAAAGCACCCATACCCATTACCCTGGTTTTCTCTGCTTCTAACATTGCACTTTGAAAACTGTCTTGTGAAGTGTTTTCCCCAATTTGCTTTTCTTGTCTAGGCTGGTAAGGATTTTGAAGCAGTGCTATCTCAGCTTCAAATTGATTTCTAAATCTGTCATCATTTGACAAGCTTATTAAACTTCCTTTGAAGTGGCAATATCTGCTTAGTTAACTCATCTCAAAAGTCGTTATTTTAAATTTAGTTTGCTTGTCTTTCTACTTTAAGGTTAAGATTTAAAGGGGGAAAAAAAATCTTTTCTGCTCTGATACTTAGTCCAGGTGTTTCCTTTTACTGATTAAATCAAGGAACCAATAATATTTCTTAAAATTTTCTTTGCCTTCATGGATCTTGCTTCTGAGGTGGATCTGTCACCTATGAGATGGCTCAGGCTGTCCTCATTCTTCCCTCTCCTCTTGAGGTCAGGGTCCCCCTGATGATGGGATGTGTCCCCAGAGGGGTCACTCACTTTGTCTGTGCTGACATTCAGGTGGACAAACAGCACTTCAGGCAGATAAACTGAATCACAGCTGAGTGACTTGAAACAAAACCACCAAACAAACAAACAAAAAAAGAGCTGAATATGTTATATCATTTTTTACCTCTGACAACCAAGCAATTTTTCCTATTTAGACTTACAAAGTAGAACAGGAAGTGCATGTCATATTCTGCTTTAAATAGTGGCATCACAAAAGCATGGCAAGTTATAGCTACACTTCTTCTGGGCCAGGTGTATTCAATAGGGTGGTGTGATCTTCCTAAATTTGGTAAGCATATTCAGTTATAGTTACTAGAAAATATCACCATCCTTTTGAAATGAATGGTTGTAAGAAAGGATGAAGCATTGTGACTTTGATACTTTACCTGCTGAAGTGCAGCACCTTACTTTCTACAGCAATTTAGTTTACCAGGCCATCCACAAACAATAGAGAAATTTGATTTTGGAAAGTGCTATGGTTACAGCAATATTACAAATACCAGAAGATACTTAAATATCAATCTAATTTCACAATTGTTTCTTAACCTCAACATCCAGGAATATTGGGAGAATGAGTTTTCATAGTGTAGTACTTCTATTTTAAAAGCTTTCTAGTCTTCCATTGTGTTATTTAGCTTCTCCTGAGAAGCTGTACATAAGATTCTAAATTTTTCTTCAGGTTCAGTCATTTAATCTTAAGAATTATTTATATGAGCATATGCTGCATCTTTTTTTTCTGAGAGTGAGATCCTATCTTATTTGGATGTTATTTTTGCCTATCCAAATAGACACTCCCCCCCATAATCTGCATTGTAATTGTTTCATTGAGGTAATGGTAATGGGGTTTCAACCAAGCTCTCCATCTTAGCTTGTTGAAACTCCTGCACAGAAATAAAAATCTGGACTCTGTATTTTTCCCTTTGGACCAAAAAGAATGTGAAATTATGCTCAGGGCATAAAATAATCTTTACAATCTATCCTTTCTTTGCTTCTTTTGGGAAGAAGGGAATCATATAACTGTGAACCTTGTAACTGCTGAATCTTTCAGGAAATCAGTTCCACCATGACATGCTTTTGAGTAGCATCAAACTCTGTTAATCTGCATTAAGACTTCATTGCACATTGCAGAATGAGATTAGTAGTGCAGTCACTCCACACTTGCAGTTTCTTCTGGCTCTACAAGGCTGACATACTTCTTGTTGTTGATAGGCATTCTATTCCTTTGAACTTTCTCTGACCTAAATTATGCAACTAAATGAAATAAAAATGTCAAAACTGAACTATGAAGAGTCTTTTTTTGTTTTGTTTGGGTTTTTTTAAATTTTATTCTCCTAAATGAATTTCATTAGTATGGCGTTTGAGGATGCTGGCTTCATTCTGGTGGTGTTTTATCAATTGCATAAGAAACACAGACAGTGGTTATTCATCTGTGAGAAGAAAATTGGTTTCCTTGCCTTCAGTCTTTTCCTTGTGCTATGGACACTCACTGGTCTAAATCAATAGACCAAAGCAAAAAAAAAAAAAAAAATCAAATTAGTCAATTTGTAGTTGTCAAACCTCACACTAAATTAATAGAGTGAATTGCAAAGGTTTGGGTTTCTTTTACTTATGTGTCTGCACATAGCTTTGGTGAGAGTGTTCTGGCACACATTTAGCTTTGGTGAGAGTGTTCTGGCATCAGATTCAGAGGCAGGGATCTGCAGCTACTTGGAGGAAAAGAAAGATAGGGATGGAAGGAAATTTTAAATTTTAAATATTTAAAAATAGGTTTTCTTGAATGTGGGATTGTGCGTGTTGAAGTGATGGCTTCTTTATTTTCAAAAATAAAGTCCATAGAATGATTTTTCTTCTGCCATATAATTTGAATAGTATTTTCTAACTGAACTCTTCAGGATCTCCCAGTCTTCGATTTTTAAAAGTACAACATGAAGAAAACTTCTGTGTACAGATTCTTAATTTTATCTAGTCTTCACTTGATATGTCTGTCCTCTTCCAAAAAAAGAAATCATAGTATTTGACTCATACTTACAGACATTCACCATCATACTCCACCTGTCCTTTTTTAATATTTCTAGCTGCATTTTGGTCAAATTTGAAGTTGTTTATTTCTGCTAATAAATTTTGCTACAAGTAGTTTGGACATCCCTTCCAATCTCTGTCAACTCCAGGATAAACTGTAGTATGGAAAAGATGATCGAAAGTCTCATAAAACAGAAAAAATATAAGGTCATCTCTGAAGTAACAGCAAACTGAACTTGTCTTAATAGCCTGAACTTTGTAGTCCTTCAGGAGAATTATATCTGTAAAAGTAATATCAGCATTACAGCAATGATAGCTGAGGTTGCCTTCAACAACATTTTTTTGCATGATCTCCTTAAGATACCGCAGCTGGAACTGAGTGGGATTAGGTGCCTAAATTTAAGTGTCTTGCTGCTGGAATATCTGAGGTGCCTGGGACATCCACAGCAGGCTGACAAAGGATACCTGAGGACATGCCAAATTATATGGGATGCCTGCCTCTAGAATAGAACCCCCACTCATTCAGTGTGCCTTCTGGTTTACTTTTCATTCTTCTTATTTTAATTTTCTTTCTTTTATTTTGAAGAGGGGAGAGAGAGAGAAGCAGGATGCAGCAAGGAGAAAAAGCATAAAAATGTAGGAATAGAGGAAGTGAAATGAGCAAAAAATGTGAGGAGGGTATAGAGGAAAGGTCTCTTTCCTAAACTTGCTTTTAATGGTGATAGATAGCAGGAGTCAAGTACAGTTGAAATAGTTCAGAAATCTCATTTTAGGAAAGATAGTGTTATGAGGATTGATATTGATGATGTTGATTTAATAGTATTGTCAATGAGATACTTACTCTAGTATGCATAAACTTCATTCTGCTATACAGAGGAACACACTCTTTTTGAAAATAGTTAAAAGAAAAAAAGGAAAAAAGCAATATTATCTCTTACCAGTTGCAATTGGATGTGCTTCAATGTTTTGGAATAAACACAGGTATTTCCATCTTTGCATCAAATTATCTGTAAACACCATGTGATGACATAGCATGTGCTCCAGTGCAGCAATGACTAATATGTCAATGAAGTTCAAGCTATGGTGTTGTGTTATAATCCAGCTCAGAAAAAAGGAGAAATACTCAGTTACATTTACTACCATGGGAGGCCAGGCAGTAGAAGAGGAAGAATCCTCTCCATGGAACAGATTGTGATTGTGAGTCAGATTTTACACTACGTGTATTCCACCAAGAGGAAGCAAGACATGCTGTGAAAGATCTAGCTTAACCTTTGAAGAAATACTTTGTTTTTTCATTTTAAGAATTTAGGTTTAATTACATAGGTTTGTATGGTGATAATAATTTTATATACTACAGACATTCTAGCAAAACCAAAAATCATCTTGAGTGAATGTTCTGGTTCTGCCCTGGACAGGGCTAATTTTTTGCAGTGGCTGAGAGAGGCATGGCCAGGGGCCTGGAGACTGTTCTACATCACCTCCCATCCTTGCTGGGAGCTCTCTTTAAGAAGGGGTTCCCTCCACTCAGGGAAATGTGGCAGATGGAGCAGTCCCCTGTTATTTATTGTTGGGAGCTTCTTTTACTTATACCTTTTGTTATTAATATTGTTGCTCTTACTGCTCATCATCTTATTTCATGGCTGTTTCCATTAAATTATTCTTGTATCAACCCAGGACCTTCTCCTTTTGTGCTTCCATTTGGGGGGAGGAAGGAAAGTGACACCTGATTTTAGCTGTGGTGCTGAATTGGGGAATACCATTCCTGAACCACAACAGTAAGTTTACTGAATTCATATGGTACCAGTAGGAGGGTCCAGTAGCAAGAGGGCAAGGGGAAACTGGCTCTTTTTAATCCCATATAGGCTCCTTCTCTGCTCATTCTTCCTCATTCCTTCTGGCCAGCAGATGAATCTGCAGCAATTTCCTCAACTGGTGTGTGGCAATAAGTCTCCAGCAGCTGTGGAGCTTTGGCCCCAAGGTGTCTATTCTGTTGTGGCATCTGATAGTGTAGCTTACAGCCATAAGAGAAAAGGAAGTTGTAGTTGGAAGGCTATTTGTTTGGTTTCTGCAGAATTGCTCTTTCCTCCTTATCTGAATTGTTACCTTGTGTTTCTCTTCTCCCTCATTATTTTTATTTTACTGTTTAGTCTTAAAGTTGTTGGGATTGTTTAGCCTGGAGAAAAGGAAGCTCAGGGGTTACCTTATCACTTTCTATGCCTACATGAAAGAAGGTTGTAATAAGGTGGGTGTCAGTCTCTTCTCCAGGAAACAAGTGACAGGATGAGAAAAAACTGCTTCAAGTTGGCTCAGGGAAGGCTCAGATGGGCTGTTAGGAGAAATTTATTCACCAAAATGAAGTTGTCAAACATTGGAACAGACTGTCCAGGAAAGTGGTGCAGTCACCATCCCATGGAGGTATTTAAAGGATGTGTAGGGACATGTTTTAGTGGTGAACATGGCAGTGCTGAGTTAACATTTGCACTTGCTCTCAAAGGCCCTTTCCAGCCCAAAGGATTCTGTGATGGTCCACTGAGTTTTAGGTGCTTAGGCACTATAAATAATGCCAGTACTAATCTAATCCCTTTTTCCAGCAGCCAGGCTTCTCTATATCCAAACTTCCATGATGCCTGGAGTCCACGTGCTATTTTTCTGATTTCTGTTTGGTGGTGTCCTTTTTTGTAAACAGATTTTGTCATCTGTTGATTGTGTCTAAAATAGGTGAAAATGTCTGCTTCCTTCTGCACACTTTGTTTCTTATAGAAATATCTTTAGCTGTGGTACAGCCTGGTAGGCACTGTCCTGTTATTGAAAATAAATTTGTGTCTGCACAGTGTGTTGCTGTGTTGGTAATGATTGCAACTCAGCCCTGGTTTTTGGTGTCACCTCAAAAATCAAGAGGAGATTGAAAAACCAGGATTAAACACCTTGAGGCAAATCAGAAAAGCAGATGTAACAATTTGGCATTAAGAGACAATGAAGGTCATCTTATTGTTGAATGCATTTAAAGCTAATAAAGATGATGTGATTATAGTGTTCATCTTTTTAAAAAGCCAGAAGGCAAATTTTTTAAGTTTAGGCAAACATTAGCAAAAGTTGACTTTGCAGATTTAAATAAATCATTCATGCTGTCAAAAGGATAACAAAATAATCAATAGCATCACATAAAAATGTACAGAACTGTCATTGTCTTCTGTCAAACATTTTACATTTTTCTTATTTATAGGACTATATTGATTCTTTGGGTATGGAGGGTAGTGAAGCAGATAGGAGGTAATTAAAAGCATAAATCTCAGGAACTTGTGGAGGTAATTTTGTGTTTTGTAGACAGAACTGACAAAATGATGAAAGTTGTTACCTCCAATGTGACAGAAATACCACATGATTATAGGGTACAGGGTTATAACATGATGGAAGTTCTGTTCAAATAACAGCTATTTAATGGAGCTTTTAACTAAGTTTGGTAAAGTATTTTAGATATGAGTTGACTTTTTATGACATGGCTGATATTCTCACAGCTTTCTATGTGAGAAATTATTATGTGTTCTTTTCAATAATAATCTACCTTACTGTTTTGAGAAATTAGGTTTTAGAAATCTGTAAGGATGGAATCAAAAACTAATGTATAGCTTTGGTGTAAAAAATGTATGAACATGCCAGGTTTGCAGATTTCTTCAATTACATCTATTATTAATAACAAATGAGATAAAAATCTATTTTTCAACACTGCTTCCTAATTTATCATGTAATTTTTATTAGTTACGATTCTAGTCTAAATTCTTCATAATTTATATGCTCAAATAAATGTGCGTACTCTTACAGAATGGTTCTAACAGATAAACTAAGTGAACAAACATTTTGTAAACATCTTGCTATTAGGAGACCTTTCTAGTTTAGGATCTGCTGTGAATTGAAATAACAGTTTGTAATAAACAAATACCTCTCTGCTCCCATCTTGCACAGTTAGTTTCCTTCTCCACCAGGACCACTGCCATTGTAATCAACTTGATGAGTAAAAGTGGGCGGGAACACAGGTGTTGAGAGGTTCTTTCTACAATATAAATTAGGACTATATTTGAGACATACTTGGGTTTTTTAGCTTGAATTTATGTAATTTTTTTTTGTGATATGCAGAAAAAATTCATCTTTATAAGTACTCCATAACAGATTGGAAATTTTCAGGATTATTATGCATCTGTTCAGTCTTTCAGTTGTTTCATTTTCTGTGGTTGAACTATTACTGGCAGAGGCTTTTGTGGTTTTTTTCAACAAAATATTTTTCATTAGAGATTACCAATTGCATCAACACCAAATGAACACAGGATTTGAGATAGAATCACTGAAGGTGGAAAACACCTCAGATAATCAAGTCCAGCCGCCACCATGTTCACCACTAAACCATATCCCCGAGTGCCACACCCAGGTGGTTTTTGAACAGTTTCAGAGATAGTGACTGCACCACTTCACTGGGCAGCCCGTTAGAGTTAGAACTGGTGTTGAGAGTATTTCCCATCCAGGGTGGAATTCCTGCTTTAAGAAGGTGCAGTATAAACGAGAAAAAATAGGAGCTGTGAGCCACCTTTTTCAGTTCCATTTAGTTGCAGCACTCGCCTAATATTGTGCAGCTCAAGGCATGAACCAGCATTTCCCACATGGATGCTTCAGAGTCTCCCTTTTTTCCTGCATGTCTCCTTCTTTCTGTTCATGCAGATGCATACCTACATATATTTAATTGTATATGTTAATTGCCAGACTGGATGATGGGGTAGCAGATTCAAGAGTTGTTGGTACAATTGTCTTATTTCCATGAAGACCTAATGAAGGGCTACTTCAGCAGCTCTTGAGTAAACCTGTAAAAACTCTTGATCTCACACACACACACTGCACCTTTAGACTTACTCAAGCCTTTCATCAGGTTAATGTTTCTTTGTGTAGCAATAAATTCAGTTAATTAGTCATTCACATCGCAAGTAGATTCTAAAACTCAGTCACTTGTGAACTGTCAAAATGGATTATGTGGATTTCAAACACACTGTCATTCATTGTTCCTGATGAGGAATATTTTGTTATCTTTTGTACTGCAGTCTTGCCTGTAGTTCAGAGTTTTCTTAAAGGTAATACTGCTATCAATGAATCCATATGATCCACCTGTTTCCTGGTTATCTAGATATTTTCAATATATGCAGATTTCTAAACACATTTAACTTTCTACAAAATAAAGCTACTGACGTTGTTTTATGCACTACAATAGGCTAATGTAATTAAATTTTATTTTCAAAAGCCTTTTTACATGTAGAAGATAATATAAATTGTTGATGTTTTATTAAATGCAGTCCAGTATATGTAAGGCTATTGTATATGTATTTTATGTAGTTATGCAATTTAACATCCTGTTTGGATCTCAAATTTAATAATCTGTAGCTACTTGCTACTTGCAAGTAGCAGTTTTAAATAAAATATTGCATTTGTATAATTTTTAAGAACAGAAAAAGCTATCCTTTCTTACAGCCAGATCATTAATCCTTATGACATAGAGGCTTTCTTGAAAATTAAAACATTCATAAGGTTTGATTGTTTAGGGGTTTTTAATTGATACTAAAAGACTCTGGATAGAACTGAGGTGTATAAATTTTAAGGTGTATACATTAGAAAAATTACGGGGAAAAATTACATGGTTGTCTGTCAATTATACTCTTAATTATTTGCAACTTAATTTAAAATACAGCTATTCACTAAGCCTTGATCTTACAAATAGGTAGACATATTTTTTAGTATCATAAAATATGCATCCTATTGATCAAAAAGTAATGCCAGCCAAATGTATAAACACGTTTTTGGAATCTGGTGTGTCCGTACAAAGGTATTTTTTATATTCTGATTCATAATGTCACATTTATGGCAGCTTAAAGCTTTTCTTGTTCATTAAACCTTACTAGCCAGTACTTGATGACTATCTGTGCTGTCTAATAAGTAGGCGGGTCCTTTTTTAAACTGTTGCAATGTGTAATATATATATATATCTCAAACTAGCAGATTACAGTCAGTATTAGATTCAATTCAAAATTAAAGATTCCTTTCAGCTAAGGAGTTCTTTAATAGAAATATTTTCTTATTCCACTTTCTCAAAAAGTGTTTTCCTAACCTATTATGCATTTAATTTCAAAATTGTAATAATGATAATTCAATAGTAAGCTTTAATACCAACTCTGTAATAAATAGATGTAAAATAATATTTTTGAAATGAAAAATAAATATTTAATGTTGAATTGTGGCACAGATAAATTATTTTAGTGTAGAATGAGTTAATGCCTACAGTAAATGCAGCTGTTTACACTGGAATAAAGTATTTTGCAATTAAAATCATTACAGTACGTGAGTATAGAAAGCTATTTTGAGGTAATGGATTTTAATTTTGGTTTTTCCTATTTTTTTATTTTTTTAAATATTGTTTTGCTGACACATAATTTGCATTAATTAGTTGTACTTAATGATGATCAAAAAGTACCTTCATTATCCATTTAAAATATTGTATCCCAAAGATATTTACTCTTAAGTTAACTTTGTATTTTAGTGGGGGTTTATATTAAAATTGGTAAAGTATCTTTCTTTTATGCACATGAATTTTGAACCCTATGTGTACATAACTTCCTATGGATTACCAGAGCAAATGAAAATAAATTTTCAGCTTCTTGCCTTAACTAAAAGTGAAAATGATATATGTCATGGCTTATTTCTAGGATAGATCCAGTATTTCAATGATTTCAAAGCTCATAGCCTCTGCTCTATTGCTGTATTTGTCTCATAAGCAAGTTTTAAGTGAGACTAGGAACAAATATGTTTGCCTTGAATGTGGTGCTTTTGCAAATATTTTATAAAAATAAAATTATTAATGATCAGGAAATTAATAATCACAATAATTGGTATCAGTACTAATCAGAACTTGAGTTCCAATTTCCCATTGCCTCAGCTGCCCTTTTTTCTTTTGCTTGCTATGACTCCAGAAAACTCCAAAGGTTTACGTAACATGGTAGTACAGCATTTCAGTTACCAAAAGGCAGCTGAATCAAATTATTTATCCCACAGTGCATAAGAAAAAGCAAACTCTGAACTTCAAGTGTATCTGAAAGGACTAGAAAATAGTGCTTATGTGGTTAGGAAAGATTGCTTCAATACTTCAAGGAATGTTTCTCTAATGTCATGCTTGGAAAGAGTATCTGTGTTTCTATTCACAGAACAGTGATGAGCTGACAAAGTCTAAAAACCAAAGCTCTAAAAATGGGCAGCCCCTGGAACTGAAACTTGACAAAGTCAATGTAGAAACAAATAGCATCTACTTAACTGACAAAGTGAGGCACTGAAACAGTTTTTGAAAGGTAGATTTTTCCATCCCCTTATTACTTTAAAATTCAACCTGGAGAATCCTACTGACCCCCAAAGGATTATGGTCTAATTTGAACAGCATTGAAGAAGGATGGCATTTCCAAACCCCTGCTTAGACTGATCACAGCAGTATTTTTTTGCCTTATAACATACAGCTATGAGTTTGATAGATTATGATAATTAGAAAGCTTAAAAATTAGTCCATTCACCATGTTCCCATGAAGCTTTGCTTGTTATTATGGAAATCTTAATTTAATCCTGCCTGGGCTTGTTTGTTCTCAACAGGTCTCATGTACACTATATGAGGATTGAATGAAGGGAATCAAAAACTGTAGTAGGTTATTACTGATATTGCAGGCATTATTATTGCAAATATCAGCAGAAAGGCTTATTATCAAGCAATTGACTTACTAAGTCTTTCTCTTGAGTGCATTTATGTTTCCTATGTCATAGCTTTGGCCTCAGGCAGCATATGATCCTATCAACAGCACACATATGCGCAGAGAATAGAGTTCAAATATTTAAAGGGACATCATCAACTTGAGGATGCTTGAATGGACAATCCTGTAGTTGCTATTATTGAAAGTTAAAGGTGTTGGAATGGAAAGGGTATATATTCACCCCAATTTTTAGTTCCACTTTTTTACACTGCAATGTGTGAATAGTTTATTGAATTTTATTGGCGGAAAACACCCTTCCAGTGCATCATGTTGCAACTGAAAAGCTTAAATGGAAAAAGCCAGCAAAGGTGGACAGAGACAGGATGTGACTCCTGTGCCTCAGAAGGCACATTGGCATAGCAGGGCAAAAACAGGACTGTGTTCCTCTGCCCACATTCAGAACTGGAGAGATCCAACCCAGAAGTTGACAAGTGTCCCTTTAAGTAGTGCACATAGTACTAGTGGTATAGCTGGTTAGTTGTTTCTTTATAACCCTTAAATTGTGTTTGTATGCGTCTTAATATTTCAAAGGTTTTAAAATCAAGAAATATTTTACTAGCAATTTATGAGTAAATTCTTTGCTGTTTTTCTAATAAAGTTTTTAAAAGACATCTCACTTTCAGAGGAATTAAAATAAAACTAATCTAGCAGCCTTTCTTACTGAATGCTTGCTTACTAAAATCTCCAATGAAAGGAAAGATGTGCCCACAACATACACTGTCCTGAGATGGAAAGCACTGTTTCATGGGCTGTAAAATCACTTAAGTTCTGGTGTGTAAGAACTTAAGTCCTCTATTTTAGCAACAATTCTCCATTAGTTTAATGATGCCAGTTACTTGTGTGAGGACTCCAACATACTGTCTGTTCTCTTGCCCAGCTGTTTCTATTCTTCACTTCTACCATATGATAATGCTGTTATTACATGCTGTCCCAGGGTGACTGTATTGTAATGCCCATTTCTGCTGATCTTAGAACAATTTTCCTCATTATGGTAGCACTCTTTATGGAGTTCAAGCATCTTAGATATTCTAGTTGCTCTTTATAAAAAGCATGTGACTTGTTTGATGGCTCGCTTCATTTAACACAGCGAAATAAATAAAGTAGTTGATAATTGATTGATGAGAGAGAATGAATGTGGTTTTGCATGAACACAGTGAAAGTTTACTTGCACTGATGTTTTTATATGCCAGGTTCCAAGATGTGCTTAGAAGAAGCATGCCTTCTATTAATGTTTTAATTTGAAGTAAACAGCAATATTAACTTTTTTGGTTAATATGTAACCTTCAATAGAGGCACCTAGTGGTATGCCTGAAATAGCGTTTTAAAATTGTGTTCGGAAATATTAATAATGCAAAGCTATTTCTCAATACAAACTCATCATGAAAACAAACTAGTTTGGATAGGATTTTTTTCTTGTCCATTATTTGGTAAATTAATTTTTATAAGAAGTCAAAAAAACACTTAAATTCATTAGCTGAAATTTCCAAGCTTTGGAGTTCATATTTAATATGTAGTTCCTTAGTTCAGCTTCTAACAAAGTGGCCTGATTTGTCAAAGCATCTGATTAAATAGAGTCAGGAGCCATGAAGGGGACTCAAAATCATTGAAAAAAATGGGCAGATATTTATGTGTCTAGCTTTAGCTGTGCAACTTCAAAAACACTGACCTAGTTTCTGAAGATAGTTTTAAGGCAAAGGTAAAGGAAACATCTCAGTATGTATTTATACTGTTCTGTTTGGGCAGATTAAGACAAAATAAATAATAATTTTTAAAAGCTCCTCTTCTCCCTGTCCTTCAGGTTCCAATTTTCTTGGTATTTAAAAATAATATTCAAGACAATTTATAAAGCAATCAAGAGTGGCAAGTATTTAGTTTTCTTGTACTTGAAGTTTACAGATATGGTGTTTCCTTATTTTAACCCTTATTTTTTGATCTACTAGTAAAGTAATATTTTTTCAATTGTTTCAGTTGCTGTTAGTATGAAAATGAAAGTATTTTATGACATCTGTATTAGATCAAACAGAAGCAAAAATGGATTATTTAATCATGTTTCAGCACAGTACATCTTTCGAACTGCAAGTAATAAAGACTAAGGAACACCACATGAAAATTGAGTAGCATCTTTTTGAATTGGATGTATTTGCATTTGTATAGTCCTTTAAACTTTTAAGCACCATAGAAGTAAAGAATTACCTTAGGAGTGACAGAGTGCTATGTAATCTTGAATTTTTCCAAGTTACTGAAAACATGCAATATTCATTAAAATATAAGAACTTACATCCATGAAAAGTGTTAGTATAAAGCTATTAAAAATTTTTAGGTGGAATAATATGGTGCCTACTATTGAAAGTGTCACTTTTCTGCCTTGTCACCCATTGTATTATATACAAGTGCAAAAAAAAGTGAGCCTGATTTGTTCTCCTTTGTAGAGCCAGGCCGAGGCCCACTACAAAGGAAGTAAACATGCCAAGAAGGTCAAAGCACTAGAGGCAACGAAAAACAAACCCAAAGCTGGTTCTTCCAAGGACAGCGCAAAGGTTAACACGGGCTGCTCCACCACGCCAGTCACAGCCAACATCTCTGACAAATCAGGTCAATGACAACTTTTTGTTCCGTACATCCTTTACTTTCTCCTTTTTTTTGGTGTTTGTATGAGAGGATTTGGTTGCATGATAGTGATCCAGAACTTGTCTTTTCTAAACTATTTACTTTCTTGTACAGAATAGATTTGTTGTGATACTCTCAAATTGCTATTTTGTCTGTGAAACAACTCATGTCCCTGAATGCTACAGTGTGTTTTTTAAAACCTATGGAATTTGCTATTAAAAAGTATGACTGTTCTTATGGCAGTAGTGGATGGATATGGGTGGAGGGTGAGTTCTGAGGTTATGTATTTAGCTGAAGCACAAGAAACCTTTGTAAGAAATGTTTCCTTTCTGAATAAGACAATCTTGTTCTAATAGGAAATGTGAAGCCTTGTGGCCTGGGTATTTCCTGACTTTCACAGCTCGTTAGTGCTTCACATCACTTCTTTTCTTTTTTTTTTTACCCTCCAGATGAGTAATCTGAGGAAGGTCAGCAACACTAATAGCAATAGAATTGCTTGAGTTTCTGCTCTGTCAGTGTTGTATTACTGAATGAAACAGGAGACTTTCATGAACTCGCTGACAGTGTTTTCAAGAGAAGGCCCCTACTGTGGATTACCCAACTGTCACAGTAGACTACTGCTGATAAATTTGCTTCTACCTAGGGAGTCCTTTATTATCCTCTTCACCAGAGCTGAGCTTGACTCAGGTGCTATGAGGTGAATAACAGTTTTTTGACATGTGCATTAAAAACAACAAAAAATCCAACTCAAAAAAAAAAAAAAAAAATCAATGACTGTCATCCTGCAGTTTTTACAGCAGCTTCAAATCTCTCTGTGGATCCTTAACAACGACAGTGGGTGCCAAATTTTGTGTTGATCTACCTAACAAACCACATTTTAGTTTTGAGAGAAATAAGCTAAATTCAAGTACATTGTCAGGTAAACAAGACATGCTGCTATAAAAAGGTAGCAATTTGCCAGCGATAGGTAGTATATTGAACAGAAAGATTTGAAATATTTGGTAAATATTTTACTCTCTGAAATATCAAAAATAGCTTTGTTTAAGATAGGTTACTGCTCCAGGTGTACATACTGACAACTCAGACAACAGCCAAAGTAAAATATCAGTTAAGACTTGAGAGGATTTAACATGTTAAGAATTCATCTGTGGAAACATAATTTTATTATGCCCTCCCTCTCCAATGCCAAACATTGAGGTCCAGATAGCAAAAGTTTCATCTTTTTCAAACTCCATCTTTTTCTTCCAGAAACCATCTGGATCTGTTTCATGTTTCCTTTCCCAGACTATGAGGTCTGAATTGAATTAATTTTTTTCTTTCCTCTGCAATGTATCTAAAATCTACATTCAGTTTTTTGTAAAATAATACAACCAGTCAAAAGGGAAACATGCTCTTGATATTTTTTTAATTGCCTTGTTTTGACAGTGTGTTATGCTATTAACTACTCTATACAAATTAGACATTACCATCTGTGTCTGTTGGATTACACCACTTCAACTGTTTCTACATTAAAAATAAGTCCCAGTGGCAATTTATTTGAATACTTTCTTCCCATCAGGAGAGCAGTGGGATTCTCTGTGGAGAGTAGGCTCCTCAGAGCCTCTTACTGCTGTACAAGAGACTGAGACTGGGATGTTTGGGAGGAAAGAACCTGAACTTGAGGCAAATTTTCAGTATTTCTAGGGAAAGCTCATCAGAGAGATGGGTGGAACAAACCAAGTTTTGTTCAACTGCAGTTTCCCTTACAGATACTATTGCCCATCTATTCTGGTATGTGTTTATCTCCTTAACATAATGCTTCAAAAACGAAACTAAAGCAGTCACTAAGTTGCCATTGGGTAGTGTTTTGGGCTTTTTTTTTTTTTGGGGGGGGGGGAGTGGTTTTTTTGGGTTGGTGGGGTTTGTTTTCTTTTGTGGGGTTGTTTTGTTTCTTGGGGTTTGGTTTAGTTTTGTTTTTTTTGTTTTTTTTTTTTAATTTGGAGCAAAATATTTACTTATGCCATTTTTTCTGAATCTTTTAACACAGCTTTCATTCTCTAAGAAATCTACTAGTACAAGTTATTAACTTTTTAGAATATTTTAATTTTCCTTAGTATCTTTAATACTAAGAATTTCAGTTAATGTGTTTATTTGTTCTTCTTTTATCCTGATTTCCAGAGGAAATGAGACTTATGGTCATATAATCTATTCCTATATTTTCCGGAAAAGAACAAAAAAGAAAAAAAGAAGAAAAAACCAGAAAAACAGGAAAAAAAAAAGATGTAGAGATTTTAATCCTATAAATCCTATAAGTTTTATGAAAATTGTCCCCTAGGTAGAAGTCATAACTTATGTTCTGTCCTGAAGGATGCTAACATCTTGACCTCCTGACTGATCAGGAACTCAGCCTTCAGGATGAGACAGTTGAAAGTGTGTATGTGTGCTGTAGGTCTGAAAAAATGGCTTCAGAACTGAAATTAAATCAAGGAAGAGAATTAAATTCTACCACCTGGGAAGCTGTTGTTTAGCTATTGTACTTTGGAGAGTTCCTGAGAAATGTTCACCAAGTAGAAGTAATTTCTGGTGTCCTTTTCTAGTATATGGAGGAATAGAAAGAGAAGCTAAACAGAGAAGACAGTTATAAGTTCTTGTGATCCTTTTTTATCTGCTGTACTTCCATGGGTATTAGTGCAGAAAGGGTAGGGAGCATTACAGTAAACTGATAAGCTGCAATTATTCTCTTACGTAGGTCTGCTAATAAAGGGACACAACAGGCTTGAGTAGCACCCCTTCTGATGTTCTGTCATTTTGAATGAGATAATGATGAATGATTTGGAGCTCTCCAGACAGAACAGTTGTTAAATATTGAACTGAAATGTCAGGTTAAGTTTGCTACAGAGCCATGTGTTCTTTGAGTCAGACATAGCATGAAGTCCAAAACATTTACTTGTCAGACATCACCACTATAGTACTAATAGGAAAAATAATTTCACTGTTAGCTCAACTAGTGATGAATCTATCAAATGCAAAACACAAATTCATCCAGTCCTTATTTTTCAAAATGTATGATGGAGTGGTCTCTCTACAGCTGTTCCTTTCAGCTTGAGAAATGTGGCTGCTGGTAGAGATAAAAAAGTTAAATTAATCTTTAAGGTTTTTTGGGATATTTCCAGAAGAATGTGTGCTCCTGTAGGCAAAAGTGGCCTCAGCCACATGGAAAGGTGTGGCTGTGGTCTGAGAGTGACAATGCCCACATTGTAAGAGTTCTTCCCTGCTATTGTTAATAGCAGTGTGACTTGGAAATGGCATTTGTAAATTGATCATCAGCAAACATTTAATGATAAAGCCATAGAGCAGGAATGGTGCAGGTGGCTGCACCGTAAGTGGGTATCAATGGGTTTAACTGAAGAAGTTTACATTCTAACTTTGTTATGTGATCTCACTGTCTAAGCTCACAACTCCTTGCTGTTCAGAATATACTTATTTATTGGTACTTGTCAATACCACCACCCTTCCCAATTCACTCTGCAGACAGGAAAAATCACCACAGATTGTGTGACGAAGTTGTTGCTCTCCCACTATAGCTGGTCTATCTCTACATGTTCTGACTGGTATTTGTAGATTGGAGGAGGCCATAGGGGATGTATCTGTCTCCCACACAGTTTCTCAAACCACACAGGAAAAGTCCAGTAATGTCTATATAACAGTTTTATATGCTAGAAAATTAATACTGTGACCCTGCAAGATTTTTTGTACCTGCTTTGAGATGTGGTTACAGAACGGCTGTGTTAATAGCACTGGGAGCTGTTCTTGCTGTGGTGGGTTGATCCTGACTGGATGCCAGGTACCTACCAAAGCCACTCTACCACTCCCACCCTCAGCTGAGTAGGGAAGAGAAAATATAGCAAAAAGCTTGTGAGCCAAGGTCTGTCAAACATAAGGGAAACTTCTGACAGCTTCTCACAGAAGCTGCCTCTGTAGCCCTCCCACTACCAAAGCCTAGCCATGCAAACTCAGTATAGTGGCAAAGATTCCCTTCCCTTCCAGAGGAAGCCCAGGGTTTCCAAGATGGCTACACAGAAGGATGTATTGTATGGCATTGTTTTAGGAAAGGGCAAGGGCAATAACCAGTACAAAACATAGTTTAGAATATTTGAAGTGTGGTTTAAATATAGCTCTAAGAGTGCAATAGATGATGATGTCTGTGACCCCAGGTCAGCATAGTCTAGATGCTTACAGTGATGAATCCTTCAGGAATGCAAATGATAATTACTGGATTGAAATGTCACTGTTTACTTATCAGGCAAAGAGGAATTCTTTGATCCTACTTCTAAATCAAAATGAATAGTTCAAAATGAAGCATACAAATGAAGTGGTATCAACTTCTTTGCATTTTGCTTTGATATGAAAATTGGAAAGTAAATGCAACTGTTTTAAACTACTCAAGAGTCAAAATCATATTTCAGATTATAAAAGATAATCATTTTTGGCCTTTGATCATTCTCTGTATGCTCTATTGGCCCCATGCCCATTTGTGAAATGATAGGTATGGATACTTCAGCTTCAGTCGTCATTGCAGAAGAGCAGAAGCCTCTGTTACTTGGGAATTAGAAGGTAGAAATAAACCCTTTGGAGGCTCTATGAAACCCCATTTTTTTCAGGTGGCAGGAGCAGAGAATATTACACACCTAACTAGGCCAAACACTAGAACCTGTTTCAAATCCTGACCCTTTGTACTACAGCTTTGATCTGGGGCACTGTCTCAGGACAGCTCAACAGGCAGCGCACAGGGTCATAGTGATGTCAGTCCAGCATATGAGCAGTCTTGGGCTGATCTGCTGTGTGTGGCAAGAATGGTGGGAAAGGGCTGTGACTGTCAAGTTTTTTTGCCAGCTTCTTCATCCTAAGTGTGTCCTCTAAGAGTTATTCCAGTCATTACAGCTGCATGACTCAAAATAGCAGGAGGTTATTCTGAGGAACATTGTCAAGCCGGAGTCTGGTGCAGTATCTGACACTAGATCATGTTTGGAAAATAACCTGGACCTCAGGTCCAGGTGGACCTCATAAATGACTTGATGTCATGTAGACATATGGTAATTAGTTGTCCCATTAGACAGGATTGGCAACTCCAAGCTTTATCAGACGTAGAAAAGTTGACCTCGTGGTCTTGTCTGTGGGTTTAGTTCATCAAGGGCTATCTGTGGATACTTTCACAACAAAACTGACTGTCTTTTTTCCTTTTTTTTCCAAATTAGTGTGCAACATGTTGAATCACATTTACTCAGGAAGCTTATGGTGGGTTGGATTTCTCCAGTGTCCCCATTGCCAGTGCTGTGTAGTCATCAAATACCAGTGAGGTGAAATGTGCCAGTGGAGGGTTCAGTTTGTATTTCATGAGTCCACCATCAGGACACTCCCTTACTTATCTTGCTGTCATTGCTTATTTTAAAAATCTTTATGCCAGTGCTTAAATTCTAACTTATACATATGCAGCTCTTTACTTGGACTGATGCAAAAATGATACCAGATCTTGTAGCAAAATCCCTTTTCACCTTAACATTTGTTTCCATTTATCACATTGTTTTCCACACATTTTAAATTGAATAGCTCAAATTATCTGTTTCTTATATGATCCTTCAGAAGTAGCTAGTAGCCAGAGACATACAGCCTCCCCAGCTGAACTGTGGTGCATCTGTCCTGGGAAATTTGAGGTTGTCACATTGATAGCATTATAAGACCCTCAAAGCCATAGTAATTCTAATCATTCTTACAATTTTGTGCCATGTACCAAAGTCCTCTAGACCTTGAAATAGGTTGCGACAAAGTTGAATTTTGAGGGTGGGGCAGGGAGAGGCTCTAGGAGAGGAACAGGACAAGGCTTGGTGTCTTCCACTGTGTCACTGTGCCCTATTTAGAGGTTCTCCCTTTTGCCCTTCAAAGATGCTGGTGCTTATGTCTAGTCTCCTTCAAAAGCCACTGATGAACCTCGTCAGTTCTTCACATTTATGCTGACATAAAGAGTTCAGCTGAAGCTGTACTCCATAAAATAACCACGCATTTGTGTTTATGTGGATTCAGATAGTGCCTGCTAAGCACAGGCATATTCCTGTTAGATAAAGGCATTAGTTTATGGTCAACTGAGTAGTAAATTCAATCTGCTTCAGACACCAAGGAGAGTAATTTCAAGGGCATTTTTCCATTACATCATCTGAGGTAAGCTTTGTTCCTTTTTGATTCAGTGTTTCACAGCCATGTGAGGATCCTTCTATATTGCCATCTGTTGAAACTCTACCCCCAAAACAGAGGTAATAGCACAGTATAGAATTTTCTGCTTGACCACGGTGCTTTTACAATTGGTAATATAAATTACTATTAATAAATGCTCATAAAGTCATCACAGTTACACAGTTCTAAGTACCATATGTGTACTTACATCCATGGCACATGTAATACCTGTATTTCATTTAATAGTAAATAGCTTCTGGGCATTTTTCTGGCAGGTAATTTCAGCAGCTCTTTCAGTAGGTTGCTGTTTGGTTTATGCTCTTAGGATGAAAGGTGAGCCAAAAGAAAAATTAGCAAGTCAAAGTCTGTTAACAGGAAATCATTATAATAGGTTGGGATCTTTAAACACTTTCCTCCCTGCCGGTCTTACTGTTCATACTTTTCAAAAATGAATATTCAAATCTCATCTTTCTATGTGTGTCCAAATGTGAATGGAAAACCAGTCATACTGTGTATTTTGCTCTTGATAAGCTCCTGGGAAATCTTTGGTCTGTCTATAATGCTAGCTACATTTCAAATTCTGTACCTAACTGAAAACTGATTATAGGTGCCATTAACTGAAAAGCAATGTCTGCAGCTGACACACATACACTGATGAGCTGCTGCAATTTTATTCAAACTGGAAAAGGCCAAAATTTTTCTCTCTTCAGTTATTGTAGCAATCAGAAATATAGGCAACCAGGATTTTCCTTGGAAGGAATGATAAGGTTTTGCTTTTCCTGCAGTAAAATAAGCATAAGCTTTGGATCAAAATATATTGTAAGATGAAATAAGACTCTTTTGGATGTTCTGCACTTTGCCTGAGCACTCATGTCCTGTGCATTAAAACTAAATACCTCTAGTAATTCTACTTACTCAAGTTCTAAAAATATGAATTTCAAAGCATTTTTTAACCAGCATTCTTAAAATGATACAAAGCTTTTCTTTCTTTGAGAAGTAGAGAATAGGCATTTGGTCCAGCAAAATTCACTCTACTAGTGTTGCTGGACAATGGAGCAGGGCCAGGGATGCTATCAGCTACTGGGATGATTTTTTTTTTTTTTTTAGCTAGATGTATGTGGTCATTTAAACAATCCTTTCATATACCTTGAATCTTTCAGCACCTTATTTATACTGTGAAATCAGGCATCTGTTTTTATTGTTTGTTCTATTAATGATTAAATATAAAATTGCTTATTGAGTATCCCAAGAGGATGTTTTTAATAGGATGATGGTGATAATGGAATGATAGTAAGGTGAGTATGAAATAACAATATAACTTGCTAAAAAGACACCTGCTGGTTCTGTTGGGTTTTTTAACAACCCTGGGAGAAATAATTTCAATTGTATTTTATACTTTCACAGCACTTACTGAAGCAACATATTTCTAAGGAAATAAGGCAGTTCTTCTGATATCAGATATGGATTTTGCACTGGTGCCAGAGAATAAATAATATGGGTCTGGTGACCATACAATTGGTAGTTGAATAAAATTTTCTCTGTGTTCAGTTGTGTGAAGTTAAAGGCTGCGTTAAAGCTTCAAAGTTTAAGTTTCTCCTTTTCTCTGAGCCCTTGAATAAATTTAGTGTCCAAATATAAAAGAATGGGTCAGGACCAAATCTGGTTCAGTGAAGGGGGAAATATACTTCATTCCCTATAGTAGAAAAATTATTTATGCATACATTAGGCTACTCATTATGTCCTTATTGTTTGTCTTCAAGGAGAGTGAAAATATTTTAGTGTTGGTTAGACAAGTAAATCTGAAATGCAATTTATTTGTCAAATCTTGAGGGCTTGACTGAATGCTCACAGTCTTCAGGCAAACCTGCTACAGAAGTGGGTAAGAATGCACAATTACAGATGTCATTTAACTGAAATGAAGACGAGTGTTTCATAGCTGACTTTAACTGCAGTTCTGCCTGGGCAAGTACCAAGTGAGTAGTTCAGACACAGGCCCATGAGAATTTACTTGCAGAGTGTGTCAGTTCTCCTTCATTCTTTTATTTAGATGTCCATAAATTTCATATTAAGTTCTAAAGCACTTCAGCAGCTGAGCATAGAGTTTTAAGATTTTTGTTTTGCACGACCAGCAATTTAAATATATTTCTAGTAATATATTTCAGATTCATAAATTGTGGAGCCAATGTTATTTTTACAGCTGAGATGATGAACTGAGACTAAGCAGACTGAAGGATCTCTGGGTAAAATACTGTATGTTTTTTATAATCTTTGAAAGTTATTTTTCTAAGAATTCCTACATTATTAAAAAGTTTAGAAGACAGTGCAATACTGTAAGTTTGCATTCCAAGACTTCAGAAATAGATGTAGCAGAATTTGGAATGGGAGTGTAAAATATTTTCAAAATAATAGATATCTGTTGTCAGAAAAAGATCAGTTTATAGCTGGAAAAGCATTTGCTTTCACCCATATATTTTGTAATAGCAAATCTTAAAACAGACACTAGCCAGCCAACATAAACCAATTCCCTAAGAATTTCCAAATATGTAAGTAATTGATGAAAAATCATAGGCGATACAGCAGGATCACCTCTGACAACCCAGTAATTAAAGCAGCAGGAGTTTTCAGTTCAGGAAGGTGCACAAATAGGAACAGGAAGAGATTTTGCAGGGCAGGGTTTTACACTTGCTCTGTGTCCTTCTGAATATTTTCTAATTCTCATGAGTCCAATTTATCATAAAAATTAAACCCAACCAAAACTCCAGCAGCAAACCTTTTTTAACATTACATCTTTATTTGGATTAGCACAAATACTTTCATACTCTAGAGAAAATGCAGGTTCCATTGTAAGAGCCTTTGGTATGCCAAATCAGAAATAAAGTATCTAAGAAATTGTCAGCATCACTGCTGCAACATAGCCATGCAAGCAATACTTCTGAAGTGAAAAAAGATATTTGGGTTCAGCCTGTTGGAGAGTACTGATGCAGTTAATCAAATAATCATTCTAGCTACGAAGTTCACCTAATATTGCACAGCCATCCAGACATTTCCTGCTGTAGCTTCAGTATCTTGAGAAAATATGTCACAGTTTATTTGAGGGCACATTTGTGTTTGAGAGAAAAAGTGTTATATTTGTAATGTCCATTTTTTCCTCATCTTTGTATAGAGACAAAATTTGTTTGCTTCAGCATGTGTCAAACTGATTTATTTCAATATGTAAAATGTAGCTCTTTTTCATACATGCCTGAAGTAGAAGAAAACACATTTTACAAAAACGAAAAGTAACTAAAGCGTTAATAGATACACTGTGCTGTCTGATTTGCATGTAGGTTTTGCAGTGGAATTTTTCTAGAACAGAGCCCTACGGGTTTTTCAGCCTCATTTCTCAGTAGACTGCACAACTGGTGAGAAAGTAGGCATTTTGTCTGACAGCCATTAGAGTCTCATTATTCAGCAAATGTGCAGGTAGAACAAAAAATATTCAAGTTTTCTAACTCCATCTTAACGAGTGTGAATAAATAATCTAATACTCTTTGTTGTTTCTTTTGTTAGGGGGTTTTGTGAGTGGTGCTGAGATGCAGGAACGGAGTACTTACAAATCTGTAAATGTTGTGACCACTAGTGACTTAATTGCTGTCCTACTATTATCTTTATGGCATATATTATGCAAAGTGTTCATCTTTTCCATCATAAGAAAAACAATTAATTGTGTGTGTGTGTGTGTGTTCTTTATTCCTCTATAGTGCTGTGAACCAGAAGAAAATGCTTTCTGTGAAGAACAGTGTTTTGAAACCTGCTTTTCTTACTGGAGCTATTATCTGACTTTCTATTCAATAACTTTTCTGCTAATACACTGAAAGAGGCCCTTCTTTTCATCCTGGTAATTCAGTCACTGATGATCTCCCTTCAAATCTTATTTCAGGCCAAGGAGATGTACAGCAGCTCTTGCTTCTAATATAATTATTTGTGGGTGTTCTTGTTCTATCCCCAGGACTGTGTTCCAGGGTAGATCCTGATGTTTGGTTAGGCAGTCCTACAAGTACAGTGTGACTCAAGTTTTCCCCACTTTGATTTTATTTTGTTGTAGTTTCTTAACATTTCCCTTAATTACATTCAGCCAGGCTTGTTATCTCTTTGACTGTGATCTCTCCACTTTAATGGTTTTTGGTCTAAATGCAGCAAATATTGTTGCAATATTTCTGTGGTATTGATTTTTCTCTCTGAATTTATATCCTTCACTTTCAAAGCTCTCCATACCTTTGTATGCCTTTTGTAACACACTTTCAAATGTTGTCTTGCACCTACCACAAAAAGCCATTTGAAACCAGCTTCTGATACAGCTTCCTAATTTGTCTGGACCTATTTGTAAAGAGTTCCCTGCAATCAGCTGCTAAACTTATTTCTTTCATTCTCACCTTTAAAAATTTCTCTTTTGCTGTGATGGACTGAAAAATAGGAGAACACTTGTGAGAAGTTTGACTGCCACAATGGTGTCTGTATCAGTGCCTGGTTGTCGTGTCTGTCTGTGGTTTCATACCTGTCTGCAGTGGTCATCTCTGCTCCTAAACTGATCATTTTGTCTGGGGAACAACTTCTGTGTGCAGAAAGCTTCGAACAGAGAGGTCAACTGGTGACTATTGAGTAATTATTCGAGTAACTCACCTCTCTTTACCATTGTCAGTGGGCATACCTTGTGAAGTGTGGGAAAAAATGTAATTAAATTTGTCACTTTTTAGATTTATTACACGTGTGCCAAGCATTTAACATGTCAAACTTAAACTGAGAATTCTGTTTTCCAGCAGACAAATTTTTACTTTTTGATTGTGGATGCTAATTTAGCTTTACTGATAAGCTTTTCAGCAAAATTTCTTGGATTGTCTACTAGTGTAATGAATGCAACTGATTTTACCTTTTCTTGTTTGGGACAAGAATGTTTAATATTCTGATAATCTCATGGATTTCCTTTTCCCATTCTGTAATCACTGTATGCTTCAAAAGTTGTTTAATTCAGCCCAGTATTCCCAGGCATATGTGGAGCTGTTGAAATTGCAAGGAGAACCTGGTAATCTGTTTCATTCAGTACAGCTTTACCGGTATGGGAGACATGTTTGCTTTCCCTCAGACTCTCTCTTAGTCTCCAAAATCAACACTTCAGACAAATAGCAGCTCCCTGTAGCACAACTTAAGTGAACTCAAGATTATCACAAGCCGATCTTTGCACCATGCTTTCAGTATCCCAAAAACAAAATATTAGCATTTACTTTCAGAAATGACCATTGATTTTAGTTACCATAGGAAGTGACATAGAAATCAGTTGAAAATGTACAGGATCACCAAGCAGTCCTTTTTTTAAAAAGCTGTTCTTTCAGCAGTGGTATGGTATTGTAAGGCACCACCATAAACAAGGCTGATTGAACCAAAGGCTTTGCTCCTAACTGCATCAATTGTGCTCAATGATCATGCAGTGACTGAGTTAATTACATGGGAAAAAAAATTATGTGACTGGTTTAGACTGGAAATTTCACTGGATATTGTGTGGCTCTTTTCTTCATCTTTTTCAAGAAGAAAAGAAGCATGTGTTTTTACTGTTTTCTTACCTTTACAATGGAGAATATTCAACGTTTTATTGCCAAAAGTAATTTTTCCATTATGATCTCTTCTAAGTTGGCAATGTGCACTATTGTGGAAGCAGGTAAAAGAAATATAAAATCAGACTTCTATACCTAAGAAGGCAAATGAGTGAATATCACAAAAGAGCTTCAGTGCAGGGTTGTAGAGCAGAGTAGCCACTTTGCAGTGCCTGTGCTGCCCTTTTGCTGTCAGTACTTTGTGCACAGCTGCTGTTCAGTGCCTGGAGCTGGGGGATGCAGTGAAGGACGTGGCACAAGGGAAGTTGTGAAGCTGAAGCTGGGCAGTGGGTGATGTAAGCACGGCGTGGTCTCTTCCCAACTGCACCACAGTCAGTGGTGGACAGCTCTTAGTGCCAGGATCCTTCCCTCTCTGTATGCCCAGCCTTCAGCACAGGCTGTGCACAACAGTCCCCGTTTCTGGTGAAGAAGGGAAGCAGGCAAGTGTATTATTGCATGCAGACAGACACAAAATATGCATTTTAAGTAATTGAAACATTGGTCTGTTACTGTCACAGCAAGAGCAAATTTGTTTATTTATTACATATAGCAGAAAATTTGACAGTTTGAAAATGTGACAGTTTTGTAAGCGTTATTAGGATTGTAGCAGAACTTAATATCTGAAAAGCTTTTTAGCATATGTATTGGAAAGAGTTCGTGCAAGTTTATCACATATCATCAGTACCTCGGATATTTTAATTCTAACTATTTGTACAATCTGTTATGGAACAGAACTTTATTGTAAAGACGTCTTATGTATCATCAGTGATAAAAATTGGGCAGGTAGGCATGTTGAGTGGTGGAACTAGCAATGAACATTTTTGATACTGAAAAAGTTCATCAGATTTCTAAATATATACATGAGTTTTAAATTTACATTGCTTTTATTTTTATCAAGATTGTAAATTTTGAATTGATGATGTGAATATTAAGTTACTCTTTTTTTAGTTGTTGTTGTTGAAAATAGCATGTATTATTTCATTATGAAGTCCAAATAAAACTTCTTTCTAATGTGCACCAAAGCATCCCTCTGACTCAAAAAGAAATAAATGCCATCAATGGGTAAAACCTATTCTCTATCCCACAGCAACTGCACTGAGAGTGGCATGACCTGCAGGGTCAGTGAGTCACTTCAGCTGTAGAAGTGAAGCAGTAGAACCTGTAGTTTTGAACCTGTGAGGTGTTGCCCTGCAGTGTCCTGACTTTGGTACTCGAAATGAGGCAGTACTGATCAGATAAATAAGTCTTGAATGTTAACATGGCACTGACACAAGCATGAGTCAAACAAGCAGAAATATATGAAAACAACTTCAAAGGAGAATTAAAACAATGTAATGGGTGAGAAAAGCATTGATATTACTGAGCCCAAAGCAATACTTAATTATCTTGCTTTAGGTATTTTCCCTGGGCTCTATTTCAAAATAAATCCAGGCTTCAGTAAGAACCTGAATCATCAATTTACTTTTCTGGAATTTAAGAGAGGAATTTAAGTCACATGAAATATGGCTTTTCTGCATGGAAAAGGAACATAGGGAAACAATACAAATTAGAGTTTAAATTAATTTCTTGCACTTGAGTTTTGGTGTGAGCGTTTCAACCTGACCATGATGCAGACTGAATCATAGCTACTGCCTTCAGGCAGTAGGCTGGTTCTGCCCTGGTCTCATGCTTGCAGCTGTGTTCTGCTGAGCTGTGCAGCAGAGGCTGGTGTGCCCATGATCCAGGCAGGATGGACTCACTCCTGCACTCGTCTGGGCTCTGCCTGGCTCTATTGGGCTTGAGCCAGGTAGAGTTTAGAGCAAATCTGAGCCTATTCTCAATAAATACCTTCAGAATAGCAAGAGGACTGTAATCCTACAGCTGCATCTCACAAGTCACATCTGTTTTCTAAGGTGGTGATAGCTGGGAAGTATGGGTATGCATGCAGCCCTAAGCTGTTACATTTTTACATTTTTTGAGTTCTGCATACAGATATTGTTATCTCTGTGCTGTAAGTACAAATAAAAGAGTAATGGTCTTTGTGATTTGTATATACATGCAATTGGCATTTCCTGTGCTTTGCACTGTTGAATAGTTGGCATTTCTGTCTCAAACATAAAACTGTAAGTAATGGTGTTTTGAATGATATGGATTGAAACAATAAGCTGTTATCAAAAGCCCATTTGGAGAAGTGCAATTTTCTGATTTTAGAAGCCAGGAAAATGCAGTTCTGAGCCCATTGCAGTGACAAATACGCACTTAGCTCCGTGTACTTTCCGTGGGAGTTCAACTGTATAATAACCTTACAATGATGATCTTTGAAGATGTTCTGCATTAAACATTTAGAATGGTGGAAGGAAACATTAATTCATAGAGAGCTTGTATGTCTCTCCTTATACATCCCCATCGATGAAGAGCTTATTTGTGTCAGGAAGCTTTCCAAATGATGGAATTATTATGTGAACTGAGGTTCTTCCCAAAAGCTGCAATACTGGCAGAATTGAGCCCAGCTGCATGCTGGTAACTTCTCTCTGGTTCTGTAGAAGTTTTCTTGTTAGTGTGTGTACTCTAGAATTTTTGGAAAATGAATAGTGAAAACACTGTAAATCTGGCAAGCATTATAAAAATCAACATACTACATCAGCTGTTGGCCAGCTAAGTGAGAAGAAGTGGGAAATGAAATCTGTAATTTTTTCAATCATCTCTTAAATTCAGTGTTGGAAAACCATCGCTATGATGGTAATTGGTGGCCCATGTAAAATGGAACTTCTTCCATATCTTGGGATCTTACTCCACAGACAAAATTTGATGGCAAAACAAAGTCTACTCCCTCTTGTTGTGGTCAGTGAGATCAGTGCAGGCAGGGGCTGTGGGCATGAGGGTAAGCACTGTGGTTTTTGCACATGGGTGATGTTTCAAAACCAGCAAATTTTTATCCTTACATTAAAAAAAGCACATAGGGAACAAAATCCCATGTATTTATATATAAAAAAATCCCAAAGCCAAATTAGAAGTGTAGTTGGTATATGTTAACATACAGCCTACAGTTATGTAGGTGTATCTTTCCTTTAACGCCTGAAATGCAAAATCCTGTAGAACCTTCCTTTATTCCATTTTGGTTCACATATATCTTAGTGTTACACCTTTTGCAATTTGGTATAATATTGCATATTCAGACTACAATGCTGTAGCCTGAATTGTTGTTAATAAAGTCCAGAGTAAGGAAGCAAAAGGGCCTTTGCCTGATATCCACAGATGTTTAATTCAGCCATGTGGTGAGATGTTCAGGGTCCAAGGCACACTCATGGGGAGTCCAGGTTTCTCTCTCCCCAGAGGCAGGGGCTGGGCAGTGGCATCCAGGCAGTACCAAAATCATGGCCAGTGAGGGCATGGGGAGGGAGTAGTTCAGGGACAGAGGAACAAGAGGAGGAGCCAATGGGGTCTCAACAGCTTTTTGTGGGAAACTTCTTGTGTCTCCCTAACCTAGGGGATGCTCCTAGGATCTCCACAGAACACAAACAACAACAACAACAATTCTATTTTTCAGTAATGTATATTTGTAAATGACAGCTACTCAATGTGTTTCATTTATAGATGTTAGCACCTTTGAGAATTTTCCATATTGAAACTCTTTAATTTAGAATGTTAGCAAATGTTATTTATTGAAACTCTATTTCATAAAGACTCATAAGTCATATAAATTATTCTAGATTTTTGCAGATGTGACCTACTATGGAGACTTTAAAATGAATAGCCTATGAAGTACAATTTAACATCAGTTTCTTTTATCATACTTTGTCAATCAGAATACCTTCAGAATCTGGTTTTAACATTAATTTGATCATAATAGTATTCTTTGTTCTTGACTATTTTCAATGTTTAATACAGTTCATATTGTGTAATTTCCAAGTATTTTTATTGTTATTTTAAAAAATAATAGTTCTTTTATTAGGGTTTTCTTTCTTCTGGTTTATAACAATCCAAAATTGATGTACTGCAATGCACTTCTGGGAAATATGCCAGCAGCTGTGGGGGTTAGTTTCAGGATGGCTATTCATAGTTCATACACACTTTCAAGTGTTTGCTTGAGTGGTTACAATCCTGTTCTTGGTAGCACAGTCTTGGCCTGATACACAAAGGTATATTAAGATGAAGTTTGGTAGCTATAAACACAAAGTGCAAGGGTCCATGTTAAAAAATAAATGCTCAAAATATACCCTAGTTTTTCAAGTCTGTTCAATTCTTATTTCAAACTAAGCCATGGGTTTCAAATGGGGAGGTTGCTCTTATGTAGATGTGGTACTTGCTTAGATGAAGAAATTTGATTCCAGCTGTTCAGAGTGACATTTATTCATGTCTGTTTTGCTGGGGTTGCTCATACCAGCACCCCTGCACTGTCCCCCTCCCATCCTGTGCTTGTTTTGGACAGAGCTTGTTTTACTGCTGGCAGCTAACATGGCTTGTGGTCACAAGCCCTCCAGTTGAACAGCTTCAAATGCAATGAGCATGTAAGCAGGGATCATTTAAATACTGGCTCTGGCACAAAGTTCCTCTGTAGGCACAGCTGAGATGTTTTATCTCCTGCTTTTTGATCACCATCTGCAAAATGAAGTAATACCTGCCTCATAGAAGCACAGACTCATGCTTGTGAAGTGATAAAGGAATGCACTGAATGCACACAAAAGCCACCTGATCCACAAATATATAGGAGTCATTAATGGAAAAAGCTAAAAATATTAGCAGCTATGTTAATGTGTAGTACCACAACTCCTGGAACTGAAACAAGGGATGTATGTCAAGATGGTACTGGAGCCTTTCAGTGTCCTCCCAGTGACTTTGAGAAACATGGGCCCTTCCAAAGGCAAATGTATTGCTTTTGAGAAATATTTCTTAATCCCTAGTGCAAAGCCCTGCTTGTTTCTCAGTGTTGTCCAGTCCTTAAGCCTGGCTTCCTTTGGTATTGCTTGGGCTCCTTTCAGCTGGCCATGCCTGCAGCACAACAGGAACAGCTGGCATGAATATGGTGAATTCGTTGGTATTCACTGGTAACTTTAAAAACAGGAAAATCACCCCTTTGTCAAATTACACATATTTCATGGCAGGACTTTTAACAAGATTTCAAGGATGCTGGTCTCTTTTATAAAAATGAGATAAATTAGCCCCCTGTTGTGTTATGTTTACTAAGCCCACAGGACTATTACTGTATGTTTTTTGTATGTGTGGCATGAAACAAAAACATATGTGTTTTGTTTCTTTTAGAAGATAAAGGGAAAGAAAAACCCGACAGTGCAAGTCAGCAGTCCAGTACAGAAGTGGATCCTTTTCTTCCCAAACCTGGAGTGGTGCCTGCAGCACCTGCCTCATCTTCCAAGAGCACCAATGGAGCTGCTAACACAGTTACTGAGTCAGAAGAGGAAAAAGCCAAAAAACTACTTTACTGTTCATTATGCAAAGTGGCTGTGAATTCCCTTTCACAACTAGAAGCCCACAATACAGGTGAGTATCCATATGGTACAAGTCAGCTGTGTGTTAACATTTTTAAAATTCAATGTTACAAGGCGGTGACCACACTTCACTGAAGCAGCTTTTAGTTAAAACTTAAAATAGCAAGTTAAAACACTGGTCCTGTTAATAACAGTTTCCTGTGTGTTTTTTGAGATTCTATTAAAGCACTCTCTAATTTTTTTATAACTGTCCTTCGTATACTCTAAATTTTTAGTTGACAAAATCCCTACAGTTCATGTTAACTAATTGGATCCCTTCACACCTTCACACTGAGGATCACAGTAAGATCATAGTGGTTTCTACAACACTTAAGGTTTATAAAATGCCAGTGTTCTCTCTCCTTCATATTTTATCTCATTATCATTAGTATCTGTTATTTTGCTGGTAAAACTTACAGTAATTTATTTGTTATTTGATTTTTTTATAATTTTAGGGTGGAATCATTAGGTTTCCTAGATGTCATAGAATCTTTTGATTATTGAAGATTAGTTATGTGTCTTTTTTTGGGCTACAAGCAGCAATCTCTAGTGTGCTCTGTCTGTGTATGGTGTGTTGGTGATGTAAAGCTTATTAACAAGCTATTGAAGCTGGTTTTACAGCTGTAATCCGTTCTTGAAATGGATAAAGCAGACATTTCTTCCAAATCAGAGGATATTTATTGAAGTATTACAGTTCCTGGGCAGGTTTTGAGGGATTGCTGTGGTTCCTGTCCCAGTGTTGGCTAACCCTTTTCTGAAATCTACTGGCTCTATGGAATTTGGCAAAAGAATAGGCAGCAAGCACTTTGGCCATCCTGGCACATACTGCCCCCAAACAGTGTGGTCCAGCATGCCTGCTGTTCTCTTTTTTGCACAAAGCCTTCTGGCTTGCCTTTAGATCAAGAACGCAGGAACTACACTGACTGAAACAAGAGTGATCATTAGTCCCAGTCTGTGGTGACTTTAACCATTCTGTCTTGGAAATAAATGTTACAAAGTCCCAAAGCTGAGGGAATGTTTGTGCTGCTGATCATGAACTCACCTGCATCTCCTTGCCCATTAGGCTCCAAGCACAAGACCATGGTTGAAGCTCGGAATGGTGCTGGTCCCATCAAGTCTTACCCTAGGCCTGGATCCCGAATGAAGGTGCAGAATGGCAGCAAAGGCTCAGGACTGCAGAACAAGACGTTCCATTGTGAAATCTGTGATGTCCATGTTAATTCAGAAATTCAGCTTAAACAGGTAACTTGCATGTATCTGGAGTTCTTCGTTGGTTGAAGTTACATTGCAATGTTGTAGGGGCAGTGTAGGGCTGTGTAAAGATGTGTTGTTGAATATTGAATGAACTTAGTATTTCTTATCTGCCTTCCCACAAATATTTATAAATATTTAATGACAGGCCAAGTTCACCTTATTATTTTAGTTGGGAAAAATGGGCTTGATAGTTGTAAAAGCAGAGGTGTCAGTATCAATGGTATAGCAGATCTCATTTAAAAGTTTTCTGTGGTTCAAGATAGGGATGTGAAACTTGTTATCCTAAATGTAAGAAATTCTGGGTTGAGGTTCCCTGAATTCATCTTTTGGTGCTGTTTTCAGTGTGCTGTAATAATATTTAATGCTATGTGAGAAGGAAAACATGACTCAAATCTATTGGTTTGGGACCATCACCTATGGGGTAGTACTGTAGTTATGTCTGAATTATGTAGAACAACATTATCATTAACAGTGTGGCTGTTGTGTGCCTGTGGAGCTGTTCTCTGTCTGAGCCAATTAGCCCTGGGTTCAGAGCTGTGCCCATAAAAATGCAGTGATTCTGATACCCAAATGGGAATCTCTGACTGGATGGTGCTGTGCTGTATGAATGTGTCCTCTTATTCCCTGTTTTTCAGCTGGCTCTAAGAGAATTTTAAATGCATGTGTAGACATATCCCTGGGTACTGGTTCTTCCTTCAGATAATACTGAATTGTTTACACAACTCAACAGTATCAGCAAGATGGAAATTTACCTCTTACTTTTGAATAGCCCTATAACTTAGTGATTACAGCTCTGCCTGGTTTAAAGCTCCTCAAGTGGAAAAAGGAAATAGTAACCAAAATATCAATAATTTGCCTGTCTTGAATCACAAAATATGCTGTATTTGATTAATTTCTGATTCTCTATTTGATATGCTCCAAATTGTTATGTTTAATTTAGCAAAACTCATCCTTGCTCTCTATAAAGAGCCCACTTTATCTTACAAACGGGCTTAGGCATATCCTGCTGATAAATCAGTTTCAAACTCAAAACTGAGAAATGTTTAAGGAGCTAATTAAATGTGAGGATATTTATTTCAGCACATTTCCAGCCGAAGGCATAAGGACAGAGTTGCAGGAAAGCCAATGAAGCCTAAATATAGTCCTTACAACAAACTGCAGCGCAACCCAAGTATTTTAGCAGTAAGTATTTTTATTTCTTATCACTGTCTGTGTGAATTTGTGACCTTGGGGACTCCCACTGCACAGAGACAGGAACATGACAGACCCGACGCTTTTGCAGCCTCTCTTCCCCTGCAGGCTGACTCTGCACAGGAATCAGATTTGAAGATAGTTATGTGTTCTGTCTGCACAGTCCAAGGCATGCAGACAGCACTGCAAGTGTTATTTACTGCTAGAAAGAAGGGAGGAATCAGTGGAATGGGGAATGAGCCATGTGCCCCATGGAGAGGTATGGGCTCTGCTGGGCGAGGGCTCTTTGAAAACACCAATGGGTATACTGTGTCTTTTTGCACACCTGAGATAACTATAACTTATGATGGATGCACTCAGGGAAAAGGACACAGGATTAAGATATAGAGATAATTTTAAGATATAAATATACTAGTGCGCATTCTCTGCATACAGCAAACCTGAATGCTCTGTGGATGTATGAGTTGGTGCAAGAGCCATCAGGTGTTTAGGAGAGTTGACTGCCTGTATGTTCAGGCCATGTCTGTCACTGGATATCAAACACCTAGTCAATCTCTGTGCCACTAGCCAATCCCTGTCACACCCACCTGCATGTCCAGGAATCCCCCAGGCTGGTCCCGCTGATCATCTGCAGCCAGAGTTCACGCTGGCTTTAGCACAGCACAGTTTATGTGTTTATTTGCCCATGACACAGCCAGTGTTCATTGAGAAAAGTGCTCGCCACCCCTGGCACAAAAAACAGTTTATAGGTTGAAAAGAGACAGATGCAATTGTGTGTAGGTAAGAGAAAGCATGTGAAAAGCCTTTAAATGCTAAAATATTGATATGTCTTTGTAATTGTTTAGAGGCAAATGAAAATGCTGTAGGTGTCTTCTAAGTCTCCCCATTTGATAGGTTTTGCCCATGCTAATCTTCTTCATTTGTGTAATACCTCATTTTGTCATCTATTGAATAAGGGGAGACCACCAATTATAAAGGAAGGACATGAATATTTTTGCTTCCACGATTGAATGATTGTAGTGCAACCCATTTTCAGTGAGAGATATATAAATGGCTGTATATATTTCTGATTAGCTGTTTCACCAGAAGCTTGTAGATCCTATGGAGAGTCATACATATATTTCAGAAAAAATTTCTTTTTGGCATCAATCTTAAATAATGTTTTTACTTTGAAAAGAGCAGGACTGCATTGGAAGGCACAAAGCTGACTGGCCTGATACCACTTTCATCTTGTCCGCTCTACTTTTCTACAATTCAATTTTGCAAGTGGAAAATTTGACTTTTGTTATTGAAGTCTTAATCTTGGGACTATTTTTAATATTTCATGCACACAGTTATAATTTATATAAAGTTACTCACAAATTATGCTTCTTTCTAAACATCACTGAGATGGTCTCTTAGACTCAAGACATTTATTTATCTTTAGATTTAGGATCTGGTAGCTTTAATTGCCCTGGGAGTAAGGGACAGTGCAGGTAACATTTCTAAGCAGCTGACAAGAAGTTTCTGTGAGAAGCCACAGTGCTCCCTGTACCAAGTTCAGTTTTTCCCTTGTGCAAAAGTGGGTGCTGGGAGAACTGTATTTACATTGCTTTTGCGTGTGTGCTTTATTCCAGGCAAAACTTGCATTCCAGAAGGACATGATTAAGCCTGTGGCACCTGCTTTCCTCTCATCTCCTCTTGCTGCAGCTGCAGCTGTATCATCAGCTCTGTCCCTCCCTCCCCGGCCCTCGGCATCCCTGTTCCAGGCACCAGCAATCCCGCCAGCTCTCCTCAGGCCAGCCCACGGGCCCATCCGGGCAACGCCTGCCTCCATACTCTTTGCGCCATACTAATTTATTGATGTGAAAAAGAGATATCTACGGCCAGTACAAAGAGCAAAGAAAAGCAGGAAAGGGGTTGAGGTTTTAAAATGTTTCTCTTTTGCAATGCCATCCAGCATGACACCTCATCCAACCACATCATAAAATCCATCATTGACGGCACTGCGTTATGGAGTATAGACAACTCTGTCTTCTCTCCATCTCTATTTTTTTTAATCAAAATAGTGTGATTTGCTTAAAAATTAAATTGCTCATAAAATTTATACCATTAAAGATTCATGCATCTATTATTTTTTTTCTTTTTCTTTTTTTTTCTTAATTTGTATGATGCACCTTGGAATCAAGGAACATAAAATATTTTCCTGACAGACTTGAAAACTAGGGTCTTCCTCACTCACACCTATGTAAATACTTGTCTGAAAAGCAACAGGGTATAATCTAATGTGGAATAAAGGAAAAGGCAGATGAACAAAATGCTTGATTGCAGATAACATCTCAAAAAATAATTGCATCCATTATTTTTATGTGCTCTTGTTGACAGGGATTGTGTGCTGTCCTAGACCCCAGTACTGGTGTATCTTGTGTAGTACTACAGATGTACCATGTCTGACTTTAATATTTTTAGTTTCTGTGCAAATGTTTCAAAGCAATGCAATGCTGAAGCTTTTAATTATTTCTTTTGTGTCATACTTTATTTAGAGAAATCAAGAATAGAAAGCCATATAACATAGAGTTAAGATTACTGCTTGTTTGCTACTTTCATTTAACTTATTTTTGTTGTTTCTTCACTGGTGTTGCTAAGCAATGTTTAAAAAGAAAAAAAAGCTTTCAATTGCACATTGCCACAGCTCACATGTGTTGTTCAAGAAGACAATGGATCCATGTGTTTGTACGTAAATATCCTGTTTTCTTAATTTCTAACTAGTTTCCTTTGTAATGATGCTGCATAACATTGTGGCTCCCTAATGCAATAATGTACAGAACATAAAATATTTATAATTGACCATATTCTCTGTTTACTGAATATATTACAGTAATGTCCCACCTATCTTCTTACCTCCCCAACCCTTTTATAAAGGTGAATCATTATGCAGTGCTCAGACTGGAGTCATTATATGATAATGAGGACTACAGGTGGAAGAAAGGAAAAAAAAAGAGAATTAACTTTTAGAGCATCTTTATCAGCAATCCATAATAGTAAGATGTCTGTGTATTTTTTTAAATGTACCTTTTCAATAAAATAATAAGAAAATTGTACATGCTTATTGTGTTTTAATTGGTACGGAAAGAAAATGCCTGAAACAAATTTAGCTAAAGGAGTCTTCCAGGAGTAGACAAAGCATCAGAGTTGCAATAAAGTATAATTACAGAACCTGTGTTTGTTTCCCTCATGTTTTAATGTCTTTCCTCACCGCAGCCTGTAACAGCTTTTACTGGAGCTTTTTTGCAGCAAGACTGAACATTCACTACATCAGAGCATCGGAGGAAGATGCAGCAGAGACAGGTGTGTGATTATGTGAGTGTTTTACTGTACCACCAAAATGCTACACCATGGTCGTGCCATTGCTAATGGAGATTAAGGATTAACTTTAAAACCAGCCTGGGCAGACTTGAGACTGGAAGCAGGTCACTTGGGAGCCAGGACTTGCTGTGAAGTATGGGCAAAGTCTGCAGTTGCTTGACCCAGCAGCAAGCTTTTGAAGGGATGTGTGTGGGGAAGCCTTATCTTTTTTTAGAACTGGGAACTTGTCTTTTTACTGCTGAAAGGCTTAGCCTATTCTTTAAAAGCCTGCTCTTTGTTAATAAAAAGTGGAAAGTAAGGAGTACAAGAGTAAAAGGACTCAACTGTAAGGCTGTTAAGGTTAATACAAAGCCAACAGGGCCATTACAAATCCACAAAGGCCAAGGGAAAAAAAATTTCAGAAACTTTATAGTAGAGATTTTACAGACCAAGATATACCTCATAGCAACATTATTAGAGATCATTTTCTGCAAGTGCAATTCTCCCCATTTACCCTGTTCTGTGGAGCTGTTAGTTGTGTTGTGAGAGCGTAACTCACTGGAAAATCCTCTACCAAAGAGGTAGCTAAGGGAATCCAAGCTTTTAGCATCCTCTGGGAGAGCAGTTGACTTTGTATTAATCTTGTGGACTCTCAGACCCACAGGATTACAGGGAGACACCTTGCCATGTGCTTCTGTCTGTGCCTGGTTTTGCAGGGAGTCAGATTTAACTGCTCAGCTCCCTTCAGAGGAGTTAATCCTATCAGGAGCCTGTTGCTGTCCAACACAAGCTAGGTCTACAGAACTCTGTATTTTAACTAGTTCCTCAGGAAACAAGAGTTGTCTATGTATTAAACCACTATGTTTTTCTTTTTATATTCTACTGTTGATAATAAGAAATTTAAAGTAATTACAGGTTTCTGCAAGTGAAAATGTTCCTATATGAAATACAAAAAAAGGAGGAGGCTGGTTTAAGCATGTCTAGATTTCTTGGACAGCTGATTATTTCAAAGAGCATCTTAAAATGGAGAAATATTCGGGTCACGAAGAGTGAAGGAATGTGTTATGTCATTCAGCAATGAAAGGAATTAATCTGTGAAATATAAGGAACTAAAAAATGTGATTGTGAACCAAGGAAGATTCTTAATCAAAACTCTGTGTTTTGATTTTTAACTTTTTGTATTTTGTGTATTGAAATTCTGCTTGCCACCAAAGTTTTATCTACAGCATGCAGGACAAAGCATTTGAGATGATAATTAGAGGAAAAATGGTAAATCCTCCCATTACGCTGGGATCTCTCCTTTTAAAAAATGAGCTTTACAAGAGAAAGAAAAGTATCATTGAAAAACGCAATCAGCAGCTTTTTTGTAATGTTAGGATACCTTCTCCTGAAGTGTCACACGTGGCTGGCTATGAAATTCATGCATTTGTTGTAACATATAACAAGTATAGAAATATAATATTGGCAGTGCAGTTAGAATTTTGAGTAAGACACCAAATGTGGAAACCACTAAGGTAGTAAGATTACAGTAATGGGATCATATCCTCTATTATTCTAGATTTGGTGGCTGCACTCTGAGCTGCAAGTTGTTCCTGTATTAAAATTCAAAAGCTATAAGGGCACCCTGTGGGTCAGGGATTATCACCTGGCACTGCCATCTTTCTGTAGAAGACAAAGAAGGATCCATAACCAGATATCAACACATTAGCAGGAACTTTCTGCTGGGATGTGTGACTGGATCATGGTCCTTGTATCACAAAGGGTTATCAAACAGAGATCTGGTCCACTAGTCTGTACAGACTGAATATTTATATACACTGCTTTTTAAAAAAGAAAAATAATGGTGATAGAATATTCTATAACCACTACAAGTCACTAGTGTGTGTCTCTCTCATTTCTTCAGGTCAAAATGTTATAAAATCTTTCCTTCCAGTTCTGGTCTGATAGCAAGAGCAGATAGGAGCTAGCATGGACATTGCCCAGTCGATATCAGCACTTGGACTCTGATGATAACGTTACACTGGGCTCATCTACTGATAAACTAAAAGGCAGTTCCTTTAAAAAAGAGACTTTTCCATTAAAAATATGTTGCCTTGTTTTACTACCTTACAATCTGATCTTGAGCTATGAATTTTATGGTGAAAAAGTTTTACAAAAGATTTTGTCACGTTTATCTGGGAAACAAAGCGTGGTGGTTTTAAACTCTGCAGGAAGTGTTCCACTCTCTTTATGGATCTGGCAATAACCCAGTAAAGTGAGCTTTGCTGTATATCTTTTGAACATGTCACCTTGAATAAGTGAGGTACTTCACTATTTTTTCATGCCTGGTTGGACATTTCATCTCCACAGCCATCATCTGCTCACAGTGGTCACAATAATTTTCTTACTGTGGCTTCTATAGTTTTTGCTTGTTTCCAGTGACAGCTGAAACATCCTTAAGTATTTCTTGGAATGACCAGCATTTCAGGTAAAACTATTTTTTTTTTTAGTGTCTAGAATTATTCTATATTACAATGTTTTATTATTAAATTAACACTGTTTTAGAAATGTTTATATTTGGTTTTGTGTCCTGTTCATATTTATTTGTATCTATAGAGTGCTGTGCTGGATGCCAAGAGCCAGGTCCTGCTGAGTACCTGAAGTGGAGGAGACCAATCTGAGACAGTGCCATTGAAATGCTGCAGCTGAGGGAGATCTGCTGGGACTGTGAAAAGGACAATTTCATGCCTGTTTTCAAAAATGTCAGGAATGAAGATCTGGGCATGTGAAAGCAAGTAGGTGTTTAGGATTTGCCAGCACGGGTTTACAAAACACAAAACCACATCCAAAAGGCCTGAGTGCTGCCTGGCTGCCATGAGGGGTCCGTCTGCAGAGCCAAGGGAGCCAGGTGCTCTGAGGCTGGCTTTGGTGACGCTTCCAAAACCAGCTCTCCCAGAATCCCAGCAGGCAAATGTGGGCACCAAAGGCAGGAGGAATGGCCTCAATGAGCTGTAGGACAGCCTGGGCCACCAAGCTCCAGGAGCTGGACAGCTGCTGGCAGCCCATGGCAGCCACTCTGCTCTGTCCCTCAGGCCAGTGACACCAAAGGCACTCTGCAGTGAGCTGGGCAGGACAGAGCCCCTGGGAACCTGTGCAGTGGGATGGGGTTCTTGGGCAGGACAGAGAACCCTAGGAACCTGTGCAGTGGGGTGGGGTTCTTGGGCAGGACAGAGAACCCTAGGAACCTCTGCAGTGGGGTGGGGGTCCTTGGGCAGGACAGAGAACCCTGGGAACCTGTGCAGTGGGATGGGGTTCTTGGGCAGGACAGAGAACCCTAGGAACCTGTGCAGTGGGGTGGGGTCTTTGGGCAGGACATGTGAGTGCCAGAGCAGGAACCTTATTTTCCATTGGTGTGCTGGAGAGTAAGGCTGCCCTCCATGGGGACCTAGGCAAGCTGGAGACCTGGTTTGATGGGAACTTGGGGGACATGGAGAGATGCCAGGGAAAGGAGCTGGGGAAGGAGCCTGCTGTGCAGTATGGCTGACTGGCCAGCACCAGCAGGAGCCCTGTGGGAAAGGGCCTGGGCAGGCAGGGGACACCCAGATCTGTGGTGGACAAAGGGAGCTCGGGTGTGCAGTGTGCCCTGGCGGCAGCAAAACCAGGCTGCATTCAGTGCTGTGGTACCAGAGCCACAGGCAGCAGCTTAAGGCATGTGACAGCCCCTCTGCACAGCTTCACCTGGAGGAACGTGTTCCAGCCTGGGGCTTCTGGTGAGAGAGAGACCAACAAATGGGAACAAGTCTGGGAGAAGGTCAAAAGGTGGTCAAAAAATGAGCATATCGTGTTCAGGGAAGTGAGGTGGGTCTGTTGAGCCCAGAGAAGGCCACTGTCCTCAAGTGCCTCACAGGGAAGAGAGATTGATGTTTCTCAGAGAAGCACCATGAGAAGATGAGAGTAGGCAGCCAGGAGATGCAGGAAAGTATATTGTGAACATACAGATGAAAGAAAGTTTTGAAGTGATAGTGGGTAATGCCTGCATTGCGGGTGCCATGCCTGGAAGGTTATTGCAATATCCACCCTTGAGTAGTAGTGGAGTAGGTGCCCTCCAGAAGACCTGTCATGTTAAATGAATCAATAATTCTAAAAGATAATAAAGTCTGAAAAATCAAAAGTAATCATATTATTACAGGGCAGTTAACAGCTGATGGATTTACAGCAGTAAATGCTGACAGATGATTCACAACACAGTGGGCACCTGCTATGCCTGAAAAAATGAAGACAAACATCTTGCCTGCTGAAGAAGGAGAACCGGAAGGAGGATTTACCTGAAAAGGTAAGGCACTCAAAGTGGCAGCAAGGAGAAATTATTTGTACTGCAATATTGTTACTGGATTTGGGAAGGGCTGAGGCTGTATTTTTCAGACCAGAAAAAGGACCTTGCAGTAATTGCAATGTGATGTGTTTCAGGCCTCTGTGAGTTTTGCTAAAACAAATACATCCATCTTAAGTGAAAGTATTTGACTGTGGTAGTGCTGGAAAATATATTTGTTAGAAGATGTTAGCTACTGTGAATTATTTTGCTAGGCCAGAAGCAGCCACAGCACAAAGGCTTCTTTTTCAAAAACTGCAGTTTGCACTTTAGATATACAATGTAATTTCAGCAGATTTAAATGTCCAACATGTTTAGCAGCCAGTTGATGCTGTCAGAATTACAGCTGAACTGAGCTGTAAATCTGAGCTGCAGCTTTCAGGATACTCCAGGCAATGAGCACCCTCTCTAAGGCTCCAGATCCAGACACAGCTCTTGTCCAGCAAGGGACATTTCCATTTTGTTTCCCCAGGATTTTTTATTTTCTTCAGGAGGTATCTTGCTCATAAAAGATGTAATTTTTGGTTAAGGTTTCTCCCCAGAGCCATCCACCCAAGTTACTTCTCCATTAAGACACTTTTCTCTCCTCCAGCTGTGAGAGGGGGAACTCCCACTGTTCAATCTCTTGTCATCCCATGCCTGAACTTATTGCTGTATTGTCCTCCTCACCCTCTGATTATATCTGCTGACTCTCTCTAGCTCTTTCCTTGACCACATCAAACCATGCCTTTGTTTTTCTAGCCCTCTATCTGGCTCCTAGGTATGAGTTCTCATAGCTTGTCAGGATGTCAGCTCCCTTCTCCATCCCCCGAGTGAACTCTGTTTTCATTTTCCAGTAGGTGCTGGTAAGATTTTTCCATTCTGCCCTTCAATTTCAAAGTTCAACTCCCTAAACTATAAGTCACCAAAAGTCCACCTTCAATTTATTTCCTAAAGCTCAGTTATGGCAGCAAAAATCCAAACCCACCTCCTGCCCCTCCCCTAAAATGAACCACCACCACTGCAGGGAGAGTAAAACTGTCATGAGATTTTTCTGATGTCAGATTTTAGCAAATAAGAAAGCCTAAGAATAAGGGACAGCATAACAGTGAGTCTTCTTATTTTATCTATTGAAACTCTGTCAACCTTGACTATACTAAGCACATTTCCTGGCAGATACGACGCTTGCCTTGGAGGGTCAGTGATGCCTGCAAACTCTTGCTTTTCAGGACATATTATCTCCTCAGGAAGGGAGGTGGTAGCTGGATTCAAAACTAATTTTCATGTTGCAGTGTGCCAAATCAGGTTTTCATATGCAATTTGAATTTTAAAACATTCTCTAACGTTTTCTGCAAAGGCTGAATGAAAAATGGATCTTCATTGCTTGACTTCACCAGAGCTGCTCAGCCAGTGTTCACAGTCCAATAGTATGAGCCTACCCCTTGCCCAACGGTGCAAAGGAAATAGTGGGGGTTTGTTTTATGTGAAACCAAATGCACTGGCTCCACCCCTGCTCTTTCTTGCCAGTGTAACTCCACTGGGGGTGATGCTCCTGTTTGGAACACAGTCCAGCCACCCTGGAGAACAGCACTGCTTGCAACATAGCCACGCTGTAGAAAAGTTAATTCTCCAGTGTCTCAAGTCTATGCCTCCCTCCTTTCCAGAGGTTTTTCCTGCATCTTGTTTTCCTGCCTCTGATTGCAGAGGCAGAGTTCATGTAGAAAACCCCATCCAGTATGAGCTTTACCTGTGACTTTCCCAGGTGCATGTTTGCTGCTGAATTATTCATTCCCCAAGGAAAGGGAGAGGGGAACAGGAACATAATGCCTGACACCAGGCTGAACTTCATTAACAAATGAAGTTTTTATCTGTGACAGAAAAAAACATAAATCTCAGACTCAGTTCCTTGCTGATGCTAAACAGACTTTGGTTATGTTCTCCCCCTTCTCCCCTACCCGCCTTTGACAAATACCTGAGGGCAGGAGACCATGCAAACACAGATACTTTCTACCACGTGTGCTTTTTGTGCTGCCAGACAAGGCACCTGGCTCATAAATCAGCTTCAGGGGTTGCTTTCTGTAAATTGTTTAGTGTGGGAGTCCTGATTAGTGGTAGCAAAGGCACCAGAATTGTTCAAATGTAGAGGGTGATAAGAATTACATCCACATTTTCAAATGAAAAAGTTAATTTTAAAATAACGACTTTGCCGTTCCCTCCCTGGGTCTGAATGCTGGGAACATTCTGGTGCCTTCTAAATCATCAGAGCTGGCTTGCTCTGCAGTCTTCTGTCACGGGAAAAAAAGCATTAAATAGTTTTATTCTCCTCCTGAAAATACTCACCTCCTTATATATGTTGCCTGTCATTGCTCTTATCTATTTTTCAAAGGAACTCAAGGGAAATTTGAGACACTTTAAATCTGCATTGCAACTGCTTGCCATGTGTTAGAATGATGCTCCAGCAGTTGAGGGAGGAGGCAGCAAGATGAGAGTGGGCAAGGTAGGCTGCAAGAGAAGAGGGAGCTCTCCCTGCACTGTGGTGATGTGTGAGCTACTGAGAGGTGCAGTGCATTCACAGGCATTTCAGGAGGAGAACACATTTACAAACACCACCATCGGTTTTTGTTTAATCATGAGTGAGCAAGAATTAAGTTGTGATTTGAAATGCACTTAAGTTGTCACTTAAAGATAACTTTTAAATGAAGATTTAAACTAAAGAGCAGTTTTACAGAGGCTTGATAGATCTTATGAAGTGGACCATTCCTGGAACTTCACTATTCCAACCCATTCTACTGGGATTTCTTTTTCTGTGTTTTACAAAATATATTTGCGTGCTAAAACACTCAATTTCTTTTCTCATTTTCTTGTGCTAGGGGCTACAATTTTAACTGCCTAATCTTATCCTGTGACTTGAAAAAGCTCTGATGTGCAGTACAAGGCACATTTACATTTACTGTCAGCATCTCCAGAGTTGGCAAATGTTCCAAGTCAAGGAATTACCAGAAAGCAATGAAGGAACTGGCATAGTGATGGTTATTTCTTTCTATTCACCTGCATGCGTTTCTTCTAAAGTAGACATTCAACTCCCTATTTCTGTAACATAGAGCATTGATATTGAAGATAGAACTTTAATAGAACTTATTCTTTGTATTGATATGGCCAGACATTCTTTAAAACATGCCATATGGAAAATTTATTTCAAGTTCAATCACATATTAAATTATCTGATTCTTCTAAAATATACTTGGATGCTTCCAGAGAGTAAGGTCAATAGAAATGGACTCCAGATAGCATATAAAGTTTCTTTTAAGAAAGTAGGAACAAAAAAATTACAATTGTCCTCTTTCATTTTAGGAATATACTTTGCCACATTGTCAAAGGAATTATCTTATAATGACAGATAGAGAACATGAAAATCATCAAATTTTTTTGGTTGGTATTTGGAAGGTTGATAGTGGTGATTGTTCCCACCTTCTCTCAACTCTTGGCTGCATGCTTTCAACAAGCAGTTCACACAGTGATGTGTTCCAACACATGTGCTTTCCAGTTTGATTTAAAATAAGATAATTTTGATTCTGTGAGTGTCTTTTTCACATGCAGTGGAGACAAAGGGAGTTTTTTATATTGTGTGCTCATGAAAAGAAACACCAGGACCTTAAAACCAGCCAGTAATTTTTGGAAAAAAAAAGAAGACACGGGGAGTTCTAGCAGGACTGAATCAAAGCAGTCTGTGAAACAGATTGCCAGGGCCCTGTGCTGATGGGAAGTCAGTCTCTTGTCCATTATCTATTATTAAAGGGAATAGCTGAGAAAGTAAATTGGAGATCACATCAGAGTTCTTTTCTTTGTCTCATAACAGGAAAGATGAACAGTGATGCCATTCTCCTCAAACAGCTGAGTGTCCTGGCCACAGCTTTTGGAAATCTTGGATGCTTGGCTTCTCTGATCTTTGGCACTTATCCTGCAGCTCATGACTCTGATGCAGTCAGCCCACAGGCAGGGCTGCCTTGGTGTGGTACAACCTGGAGCCATACATTAGCTGATCTCTATGAAGTATGGACAGGTATTATAAAGAGAAAAAAATCAAATTGTAACAGTAGAGCAGTCTGGCTGATTTTCTTATTTCTGTGTACTGTTAAGAAGACATGACACTTGGTCTGCATATACTGCTGATAGAGGGATTTTTCCCCTATTTCCTGGGACTGATCTTATTTCTAGCAGCATTTAAACAGGCTAAACAAAAAAAAAAAAATTCTGCTGTGTTGAAACTCAATTTTCAAAGTTAAACCTTGGAATAACATGACTGACTAGTATCCCTTTAGATTATAAAGAAGCCAAAAAATTAACACCACCACTTCCCAGGAGAAATGCTTTTCTTCTTGGCACTGATTGAAAGTATACAGGGTGAATGTGAAGCTCCAAAGAAATCTCTGTGTAGGCATTGTAAGGAATTGAGAGCTGCTGCCAAGCATTTCTGCAGCTCCCACAGAGACTTCATACCAGAGAACAACAACAGACCAAAGAAAAGCTCAGTAGAGCTTCTCACACCTGAAACAGCTGAATGTTGGTTTATAAAATAAATATTCAGTCTGCTAAAAAAACTTTCAGATTGATTAAAAGAAACAAAATAAATAAAAGGAAGATAAAATATGATTTACTGTTGCATGCAAACTTCACACTGAGCATCCTTCTCTGGTCTCCTTTTTTAGATGCATTTTTATGTACTGAAAATAATTTTTAATATTCTCAAGATGTGGCTAAGTTAGAAGAACTCTTTGAGCTTTTTAGTTAGGCAAATCTGATTTTGTAATTAATTGTATTTTCAAAGAGTCCTCCCATGCTGTCATTGATCTGCCCAATGCCTTCTCCTGGAGATAGAGCCTTGGCTGTGACAAGAAGCCTTGAGACCAAAGTACACAGCCCAGCTCTGTGCTCTGACCTGCTTTGCTTGATCTCCTGATGAAGGAAAAATACAGTGGACAAAAATGTCATAGAACTTCTGCATAAAGGAATTTCAGCTAAGGAATTTCCTTTCCTTCACTAACCCAGGAATGAAGGAAACAGGAAAAAGGGGACTGGAAAGAATTGCACCCCTAAAATCTGTAGGTCTCTGGTGAGCAGAATCCTTGCAGCCTCACTGCAGCTGTCTCACCAGCTGTGCTCCTCCCACAGTCATGCCTGTAGAAAAGAAAATCAAGAATCTGTATATTAGAAATTACGACTTGATGTGCAGATAAAGACTAAAAATCTGTGACTCCTAAAGTTCCATGCTACCTTGAAATGCAAAACTAGGAATAAAAGTGTAACACTGTTGAGTTGCACAAGGGATATTTGATTTATTCTGCATCTCAGAGTAAAGGAAGTAATGCAGATAGATACATTTTCTTGTGGCCAGCTGCTGTTATTTTAAGATGAATGCAATTAAACTTGCTTCTAGCTTTTTCCCCTTTAGCACTACAGCTTTAAGTTGTAGTTCTGCATGTCTGTAAAACTGAGTCTGCTAAGGCTATATTTTAAATATACTTTATGTGCAAGAATTAATTAGGACAACCAACATATCTTCCCTAAAAACAGATTGAGAAATATGTCATTAAAGGAAAAAGATACTTTTCTAAAGCACTTTGCTGATTACTATCCTGAAGCAATTAATTACTTCAGAGTTTATTGTTGTAAGTCAATAAAATTATTTTCCACAGAACCTAACAAGATATTTTAAAATATAGGATATGATAAAATCTTACTTGTGAAAAGACATATTAAAAACATAACCTGAACTTATATTTATCATTATGTAACAAAAATACTAGTGCCTCTTTTTTATAGGCAAATACTTTCATACTTAATTAGAGCCCATAAGCTAAATTGAAAAGAAAAAGCCCAAAAGCCAAATGCAAAGCCTTAAATCTGGAATTATTTACTTAATTTAGAACCGAGTTACACTGAGCTAAGATCTGTGAACAGTGGAGATGAATATACCATGATGCAGTTAGAAAATATTTATGCTTCATAGTACTACAAAATTCTGTTGATCATGTTCTGCTGAATGAAATTATTCAATTTGAAAAAATAGGTGGAAACCCAAGCACCTTCAGCTGGAGAACCAATTAGGTATAAAATCCAAGAACCTCTCAAACTGGATTATGATTGATTTTCTACAGAAATTCAAAACATAGAGTTGACAATGGAAGAAGACTAAAGTCTAAACAAGTTGAACACATTGGATTTTACCTTGGACTGGGACTAGGACTTCCTTAGAGCCCTAGGAAGGTGCAGAATGGTGGAAATGGTACCATATGGATTGCAAAGGACAGCCACCCACAGCAGATCACATCTGGCATAGCTCCTGCATATGAGCAGAAATACCCTTGGGCAGCCACCTGTGATCCCCCTGCCAAGTCCTGGCCTGCTCATGCAGGAAGCAAGCTGGTACTTGTCTGCCTCAGCTGTGGCCTTTTGAGCCATCCAAAGCCCCTGGTGGCAATTCCTGCCCCTTGTCTTCTTGTCCAAGTAAGAAGTGAGTCAAAGAGGGTGTAAATGGATATATACCTCTCAATATGTATGCTGTGTGCCAGTTTAGGCTCATTAGCCAGTATGTAATTATGCCTGATTTCACATCACTCCTGAACTTGATCCATTAAGAAAACTTTTATTCTCTGAGACAGCAATAACTTGACCTTAAATGAACTTAATGTGAAATTGCCTAGTGATTGATTTTTCAATTCAATTATTTTTCCTTCAGAAGTTAAATTTAAATGTGGCACTTTACAGTCGACAGAAACTAGGTCAAATAGATGGGATATTAATAACAACCCATCCTGGGTGAAATCTAGGGGTTGTACTTAGCAGTAAATTCAGTTTATGGAATTCTCTGAAGACTGGATTTTATGTAAGCAGCCTATCTCATGCAAGACAAAGGCACAGGCCAGGCTTTCAGTACTGACCTGGGACCCCTTTCCTGCCTGATGTGCTTCCAATACTGGGCATCAAGGGTGTGGGAAGTAGAGGGTTTCTAGCTCGAGACTCTTCTTTGCTTTGTTTAATCAGGTTTCTTTCTATCCTCCTAGAGATTGACTGAAGAAGACATTGCTATTCTCCACGCATAAGAATAACTGCAAATGAAGACACAGGGCTGCTCCCCTCAAATCCCAGGGGGAAGCAGGATCATGTGTTGGCCCAGCAAGAAGTCAACTGAGTTAAAAAGTGATGGACAGCATGCAGTCTAGCTAAAGCACCTCAAAATGGAAAAATCTGAAAACTAGACCTATCAGAATTGATCAATCAATTAAAATGTTCTATGACCTGAAACAAAATAACAAAAATTTGGAAATATGTAATTTATTTGTGCATTGGAGCTGATTTGCTTGTCTGAAAGATACTAAAGACTTTAGTGGTGCTGGTCTTTCCTTACTGCAATGTTCTTACTGTAAATTTCCAGCACATGATATCTAAAAAAGCAATGGCTGTGCCACCTTGGCACCCTGCTGGCTGGGCTTGCTTTGCCCCCATGCAGGTAGCAAGGGGGATAGCAAGATCCCACAGTGCCCAGCTGCCTGGGAGAAATGAGGGCAAGCTTATTCCTCTGTATCACGTGTCTAATTAACAGCCCTGGGGAACACTAATTCATCCAAGTTTCTGATTCAGATGAAAAGAAGGAAATGCCCTATGCAGTAAATTAATATAGAAATGGAGAACTGGCCAGGTGATGGCCTACAGAAGTGGGCAGGTCAACTGTAGCAAGTAGAAACATCATTGAATATTTTTTTGTTGAAAAAACTGAAAATTTGAAGAGGGGGAGATAGAGAACAAAAATGAAGAGCTACATTTGCTTGGGAAAAAAATTACTTCACAATCTACCAGGAAGAGAGGAAGGAAGGAAGCATTACAGAAACCCTGGAATGAATGAGTGTGTCCTATCTGATGCCTTTCCAATTTGTTTTTTATCCTGTAGATCTCGTGGGAGTTCCAATGGCTGGTTGAAAAGCCTTTAAGGCCAGACACAAGAAGAATGACTTCTTCTAGGCTTGTTAATGAGGACTGTAAATCCAGGCAGACTTTGGAATGACTCCTAGGAAAACAAAGGTAGGCTGGTGTCCCCACCACAGTGCAAACATCTGGAGCGTGTGGTTTGTATTCTATTGCTGTAATGCAAAGTCTAGCTAAACAAAGGAAGCCGTGAGGAAACCAGAAGTGTGACCCCTTTAATACTGTGTCAGTTTATTGGCAGCTAATGACACCCCCCGTATACCTCCCCACGCAAACCTCGGGGTTCCCAAATCCTTCGGGAAGCCGAGCCGCTGGTGAGCCTTCTGATGACACCTGCTGGCAAAATCCGAATTATACACCAGAAATGCAATCGCATATGGGTGATGGCCATGTTACTGAAACTAAAGGGAAGTTAAATCCGTGGGGAATTAATGTGAACTAGAGGCTGGTAGTTAAAAGTAGAAAATAATATGCTAGGAGTGAAATGGAAAAGCTTAATAACATTACTTTAAGAGGCGAACCCAGTTCTGATAAATGTAGTACATATCTGTATAAAGCAGTCCTTAAGGAGGAGCCATAACCGGCTCTGCAGGATCAGTCACTGCCTGCTTAAAAAGAGCTGTAAACAGCAGCAAGAGAGGATTAATTATTTTAGTTCAGTGAAGTTGTCTCCTTGGATACCATTCAGGTGACTTCCACCATTGTTCATGTGAAGTGACCAGGAACATGAGCATCAGGATAATAAATACCTGTGTTCCAGATAAGTATTTTTCATGTGAATTTGATGGGAATAATCTCTTTTCATTTTGGGTTTGCCTCTAAACACCTTGTAGCAGGGAGAAGAAGGGGGTAAAGAAGGGGCCTGCACAGGGCAGCCTTCCCCAGTATTGTCTGGAGCCAAAGTGGCCAGGGAAGGAGCCACAGGCACCTTGATTTCTTGATTTCTCCTTTAAAAGCTGTGGGCAGGCTGTTTGAGGATGTTACATTTATGTATTTTATTGCCAAGCTGGATCTGTGAGGCTATTAAAGTGAAATACCAGGTACAAACCTTGAGAAAACCCTTTCACTGATGAAAGGGTTTAGTGCTTTTACATTTGTTTCATTTCTCAACATGCTCCTTCTGTACCTTGCTGAGGATTTAGTGAGAGGAGACTGTCATTGCTGTCACAGTTCTTCAAAATACTCCAGATGTCTACCCTGTCCCATACAACTATTCAATTCACCCTAAAGGTTTGCATTATGTGGCTTTTAGCTGTTCTGTGTTGTGTATTTACGTGCTATCTTCCCTTGGCTTTATGGAAACAGCCCTGCAATCACCAGAGGAGCTTCAGTTTAGCTTCTAGTTGCCAGATGTCTGCTGATGCGTGGTGTGGAGTGGGAGATGGGTGCATAGCACAGGAGGCTGTGACAATCCTGCTCTTCATATCCTCCTGCTCCTCTCCTGCTCTTCATATCCTCCTGCTCCTCTCCTGCTGTCTGACACACAGTGAAAGGCTGGGGCTGCACGCAGCCTGCCACAGTTACTGCTGAGGGCACAACCAAATTACCAGTTTGGGATTGCTCAGTCAATTGAACATTCATTTAAAAACAGGTACTAACTTACACTTCACAGAGAAGCAGTGAAATTGAATAGTTGGGTTTCTCTCTAATTCTCTGAAAATGTCCTGGCTAGTCAATTATCTCAGGGTACCAGCCTTAATGATTTGTACATGATGACACACAATGCTCCATTTTCCTATCAGAATGTCCTCATTTTCACTCTGTAATATCACAGTGAAAGGTCAGCAACTATTTCAGTGTCAGGACTATAAGCTAGAAAAGAAAGCAAGCAGGGAACTTCCAGAAGCTTCCTTCCTCCCACAACCTCGCTGTAATTTGTTTACTGTTGGGACAATATCCTAAACTTTAAAATCTTTGGGACCTTTTATCTCAGTTTAGTGTTTTCCCAAGGTTGAATAACATATCAGTCCTGCTTGTATGGAGTTTTTAACAATTATATTATTTAAATAGGTCAAGCAAAAATTTTTTGAAGAAGAAATAAAATATTAATATCTTCACAATATGCAAGTGAAGTCTGTGTCCAAGCTCTAGCTCTAAGCAAGAGTTAGTTATTTTTGCTAACAAGCAAGGAGAGGCAAATGAGAGCCCTTGTCTTGGCTTAGATTTGCAGAGACAGATTTGCAGAGATCTGTTTGCCCTTAGGGCTGAACTGGATCTTTACACCCCCTGAGGTGCTGCAGCCCCCTTTCAACCCTGCTGCTGCTGGGACAGGAGCTGCAAGAGCAGTGATTTGCACAGGATGGGAAGGGAAGGGCACAGCACTCATCAGCCCTCATGCAACATCCGCTCTGTGCCAAGGCTCCAGCAGAAAATAATAAAACAACCTGTTCTTTATGCTAACTGTGATTAGCCCAAGAGGCAATGAGTTTAAATTCCAGAAAGATTTAAATGAGATGTTAGGAAAAAATTCTCATGGTTTGGGTGACTAAGCATTGGCATAGATTGTCAAGGCTTTGTTCTTAAAACCTACAACAGAGGAGATTTCATAATCCATCAGCAAACTTTTGCCAAAAAATGACTCACTGCAGCAGAATGTGTCGACTGATACCTTGGGATCCCTCACCACTCTCGATTTTAATAATCTGTAAAAGTACAGTTCATTGATTTGCTGCCTTGTTCAATCATTTGACATCTAAGCCCCAGTAATTACATCAAACATCCTGTATCAGCTGCTTGATGGTTGCATTGCGCAGTACTCGGATGCATTTTTACTAATTGGATGCTTCTCTTTTATTATTTAATGTGTATCAAGTTTTAGCCTGACTCATAGAGAACACTTCAAGTACAAGAGCCAAGCAATAATTAGAGCTGTTAAAAATACATTACAGCAAAAAGTAGAAACTAAGAATGATGAATGGCATATTTGCTGGTTTTTTTCCCAGAAACCCCCAGTGTGAAAGATTTTATGGTATCAACAGCTCAAATAACAATGGGGGCTTGTTAAACAAATTAATTTCTATCAAGAATTCACTATTTTTTTTCTGGAAAATACCAATAATTCAAGAGTTAATAGTAACTGTGAAGAGCTTTCCCCAGACTAGCAGTCCAGCAGGACCACCAACTTCTTAGAGCCTTTCTACTCCTTTTACTGCCAGATACCTGGTAGCACAGAAATGGTACCTACAGGCAGTGACCACCAAGGACAGCTCTTGACTTAGAGGGACAGCTTGTTAACTGAAAATTTATATAAAACTGAAGTTGCACTGATATGAAGAGTCATCTTTATTTTGTCTACTGGAAAGATGAAAACAGTTGTCTGGCTCATGTTGTGAAATGTGTCAGGAAATCTGCTAGGGCACAATTTTAAGAAACTCAGTCTCACTTTCCTACTACCTCTAAATTAATAAAGACCCCAAGATGTCCCCACTGCTCATTTTGCAGCTGCTGGAAGGGTTTATCACAAATACATTTTTCAGCATCACTCCCAGGTCTGTCTGATGGATAGGGAAACATAATTTGGGAAATAAATATTTATGATGCATAGTCACTTGGATTTTTTTTTATTTATACATTGCTCAGTACAGATGCCCATTAAACTGTAAAACCAAAACTGTGTTAGGTTTCAGCATTTATGATTCATCCACCATGGAAGACTTAAATCATCAGCCCATTAAATGAAATGGTTCTGAACTAAATCATGAAGTCTTTTTAAGTGTCAGTCGTTTAAAGAAAAGAAGTTTGTTACAGTTTTTGCATTGACCAAAAAGGTTGTCTTGAACACAGGACTTACTATCTTTCAAATCCCAACAGCAAAGCTTAGAAAAAAATTAAGTTAATGGAGAGTTTTGAGGGAGGCTTTACTCTGGACTGGTTTTACCTCTGAACAAATTTGAAAGCAAAGTGCAGGAAGTATGTGAGGTTTATTGACAAAAGAGTGTTTCAGTGGAAAAAATGAAATTAAATACTATTTTTTTTTATTTTGATGCTTTTAATTCCACAGAAAACTATTAATGAGTTGTAAATGCCAGCAGTTTTGCTAAAATGTAACATAAGAAATAATGTAATAATTAAGTACAGAAACCAATTTTGATCTCCGATATTTTATACTTAAGACTCTCCTGGCACTGGAAGGTGATATATGTAATATGGCCTTCTGATGAAACACTGCTCACTTTTAAAGAAAACTGCAGTGCTACATTTTCCAAATTACCAGAAACATAATTACATCCTGCTGAGAATCTCAGTGATAATTCATAGGATCATTACTTTCAGTAAAGACTGTAATTTCTTTCAAAATGTGATTAATTCCTTCCTAAATTATAAAAGTCAAGCCAAAAATTTACATTAGATTGGCAAACATATAGACAAGTTTTATTATGTTTGCCCCATTCCAGAACATACATGAAATCTTCACCTTTTAAAGTAAATAAAAGAAAACTTTAAATCCTGTCTGAGCTGGTAGGGAGCTGTGAAGAAGAGGGATCCAGTCAAGCCAGAAGGGGATGATGTGTTTGTCCATATGAACAGATTTTAAGTGTGCATAAAACTCATTGGCCAGCAGAGGTGTTTGTGCTTCCTTCTGCAGCAGCCAAGTTTCCAATCCTTCAGAAAGCCCATGGTTATTCTTTTCCAATAGAAGGAGTAGAATTTTACTCCTTGTAAATTAGTCCTGTTGAGGTTGCTTTCTTTTCTCAGTGACAGGGATGGTACTTACCTCCAAAAGCTGTTGGCCAACATAGCATTCTTCATTTTGTTGTGTCTTTCTGCTCCTAATATGAAACAGAGAAGAGGATATAGTCATCGGATTCTAGATAACACATCTTCAAATCTAAGTTAGACTCAGCTTTGATTTTATATAGTAGAAGCTATTTTAACAATGTTCAACAGTTGGTGGTGCATGCAGCAAAGCCAGCCCTATGGATTTAGGCACACTGAATGTTAGTATGGTATTTGATTTCCTTTTATTCAGCTCAATTTGCTTCTAATTTTTATCTTCCTATACATAATTTCTCACTGGTTGCTAAGTAACTGCAGCAGTATTGCTGCAGATGTGCAATAGGCATATCTGATTACTGTGGTGGTCTTTCTTTTTAGGGAAAAAATCAGTAAAATAAGAACAATAATGAAAGTAATGATGGCCTGATAAAAAAGTTTTATTCTTATCCCAGATTTTTACAGCTATTCATACATTGTGTCAGCCAATGATAGGGAGGAATGAGTGCATTATTCTCAAATGGATCAATCACCACAGGACTACTCTCCTGGAGATTTATACCACATTGAATATGACATAAGGCAGTCTTGTCACGGGCTGCACCTGTGGTGGGACTTTCTTCATAGTGCACTCACACTAAGACGGAGTAGGTCAGAAGCTGCAAGATCACAGACCCTCATTTTTGTCAGCTTCTGTAGGTATTTCTGTGTAGATCATGAGTTTTATCTCTGACCACGTTCTAACACTTCTGCCCATGGAGGCTGGGAATTTCTCTTTGCTTTTGCCAGTACTGCACTCCAGAGCTCTAGCCAAAGTTTTATGGGGATTTAATACAGGTGGCTCTCGGGGCAAAATTACATCTCTCAGCTCATTTTCATGGCTCTTCCCAGTTACTGTGTATGTTATTCAAGTGTCACAGGTGTCCTTTCTGAATTCATTTCCCTGAGTACTGCAGCCCCCCTCTAGGAATCTCCACAGCAAGCAAGCCCTTGCCTGTTCCTGTCACCCTGTGGCAGACAGGGTGCCATGCTGTTGTTTACTATCTCTGTCACCAGTTGCTCCTCTGTGTAAGACAACTGTGTGTGAAGTGCAAGAATTAAAATCCTAATTGAACGTTAGCTTGGGAAGAAAACAGCAGAATGCCTATGTGACAATGAATGATCACTCTACTAATAGATTTCATTCTAGTATTTACAAATTTGGGTGTGTTTGACGTTGTATCTGCAGCAGGATGTTAATGTAGATTTTTGGCAGGAATTATATATAGATATATTGTCCTCCTATTGTAGGAAGAACAGAAGAATTGTAATTGTTAACATTATTCAAAACTAAAAATGACATTTTAAAGATGTTGGTATTGTATTAATTCTTAACTTTTTGTAGCTAGGTTAGGATGGTTCCATTTCTTTTGTCTTTTTGTATTCAGTTTAATCAAGTGTGTCCATTAAGTGTAGGATGTGGCATTTGAATTCTTTTAGGGAATGCTTGCAGGAGATTGATTTTTGCTGTGTTTGCAGAGAGTGAAGGAGTTTGCCCGTGTAATCTCCAAAAAGGTCAAATCTTGACTTAATAAATGTATGATTCAGGAACATAAACCTCATTCTTTAGGCCATCACATTAATATTTATTGGGGTCTGAATACTACAAAGACCTGCTAATTAGCTACAGAATCTTTTGTGTGTTGGTTAAACTGGCTCAAGAGGGATTAAAATTGCTTCCATTATGATAAATCTGCTAAGCAGTGGACTCATATTCCCATTAATTCCTATGGCTCAGACTAGTGTGAACCATAGGACCATGCATCTTTGTGCCATGACTAATAGCAGTTATGACATTTTTAATAAATTCAGTGAAGAATATATCTAAGAGGAATCATTTGCTATTGCTGATGGTAGAGTAAGAACCAGGCAGCAGCCAGGAGGCCCAGCAGGAGCTACCCAGGTGCATCTGGAAGAGACACTGGCTGTCCCAGTCCATCCAGAGAAGGAAAGGAGTAAAGACCAGAAACTGGGCTAGGACTTGCTTAAGGGAAACGACCAAGATATTCCAACAGAACACTAACAGTCAGGCCAAGTTTTAAAGTATGGAAAAATAAAGATGGCCACTGTATTGAGAGAGTGAGACAAAAGCAGCTCTGAAAGGGAAGCAGGCAGAAGAGGGCACTGCCCAAGGAAAGGGCTGCTGTGCACAGCTATAGCTGCAGTGCTGCCTAGGCGAGGGAGAATATGTCTGTATATCATGGAAGACAATATGGTACAAATATTGTGCAGGCTGAGCTGAGCCTGTAAATCCACAAGACTCAGTCTGGATCTGGCCCAGAATAAGTACAGCTATATTTGCATAGTGCCAGCCCTAATCAAATATGTCTTGCTTCTGGTCTCTGCTCAGCTGTTTTTCAAATACCTGTGATTACAAAGTTGTGGGTTGAAAAAGATTAGATAAAGCAACTAGTGATTTCAGTATTTTTCTAAAGTGGGAAAGAGAATGTATGCAGTATAACAGTTGAAAAAATCTTGGTGCTCTGCTAAAAAATTCCTGGAATGAGTGGGCTTAAGAAAGAAACACTTGCAACTAAAGGCTCATGCCTTGTGTTAAGGGAAAAAGTCACAGAGTCAAAACTGAACTGAAAATATAAGTGGGCAGGAAGACCTTAAAAATAATCATATGGCTCAGAGGACACTAAGCAGAATCACAAAAAGCACTTTTTCCCCCCTAAGAAATGTGGCAACTGCTCTTCACAGGCATTCAGAGTCATGTGGGGATAAGAGTATGTTCTGTCAGCCCAGGATCCTACAGATGAAACTGCATCTTAACATTACAAGTGGTGATAGAAACCAAGATGGGGGGGTACTGAGGAGGCAGGCTTATGTCTCATGGGGAGGCTGAAGTGGAGAAAGGGAAGTAAGCACTAAATGTTTGAGGAAATTTAAGAGGATGCACTCAGGTCTACCTGTGGTTGACCAGTTTAAACCCTGGGAGCACTTTCTGGACAAGTCAGTAAGAGATAAATATTGATGAAACTTGTCTGACCTTGAATCAACAAAAACTTTGTTTTCACAGAGCACATGGCATCTGGTAACAGTGATTCAGCTAAAGAACTTTGCACCTCTGTGCAGCATCAGCAGCATTGTGTTAACACTGGAGGGATAATGACATTTTAAAAAATACTTGGATGCAGCTGTGGGAATTTTAACTCCTGTAATTTTTTTGTTTGTTTTTTCCTTCTGTCAGGTTTTATTCTAAAGCAGAAAAATATCATTTCATAAAACTTCATTTAAGTCTCATGCTCCAAGCCTCCATTACACTAATTTTTCACAGAAAGGGAGAATAATGGGAAGGGAGCTAGCCCATCTGCATAAACTATTTACCCAGAACTCCTGATGGGGTAAAACCACAGAGAAGTGCTTTCTGCTCTTTGTTACTGGCACACAGGGAAAGTCAGCCCTCAGAAAGCTTCAACTACATCAACTTTCAGCTCAGCACTTCCCTACTGATGCTTTTGAGCCATCATTACAGGAAGAACCAGAAGGACTCCAAACAAAGTGAAGGTTCTTCCAGAAGCTGAAGAGTATGAGAGAAATTCTGGATTAGCTCCAAGAGAGCCTCTTGTGTCACAGAACTAAACAGAGCCGAAACAGTCATCATTGGCTGAACTGAAGGACAGGGTTGGGCAGTGTTCCCAAGAGGCTGAAGCCTCTCTGCAAACCCTCTTGGGAGGTGCCACACAATGAAAACTATGCACTAAAGCAGAGAGGTGGTAGCTAAAAGTATGCATGCCTCCTGCAAGCTCTTTCTGGTGAGTGAGAAGTCCAAATAATGGACTATTTCTAACACTAGCTTAAGGGAATATGTTATGTATCATCATAAGCACATTGCTGGGAGCAGGGTTGGGTCGAAGCTGTGTTTGAATATTAATGGCAATCTTTCTTCCCAGCCTCAAGAATACAGTGCTTAGAAGTTGGGAACAATTTAAGAAGGCTCTCAGGGTTTGGTGGTTCCACAAATCCTGGGAGGGGGCATGAACTAATGGTATTTGAAGACCCTTAAATGTGTTGAACTGGGTGGGAGGGGTTTCTGATTATTCAAATCAACTAGGAGAGAGCCCATATGATTTGAAGCTTTTATTTCTTGCTAACATACGTTCACACATGCAATGTCATTCTGTTGAATTGTTTCCAGAAGATTAATTATTCTTTAGAAAGATTTTGGCTTTCTCTGAGGACAGTTTCTACTTTTCTACATTAGAGAAACCTTTTTCTTTCTTTAGCAAATAGGTGCATTGGGGAAATACTTGTCTGGGAAATTACTGGAGGGAATAAGATGTACAAAGATCTTGATGCTGCAGTCCAAGACAAACAGGACATTGTAATACACTTAGCAAATGAAAATGCAAATTGCAGAAAAGTAAAGGAGGAAAAAATACATTCCCTTGGCTGAACATCCAAAGAAAGGGAGGGGGGAAGGTGTTTGATAAGCACATTATTTTCAGACTCCTGCTAATTTAGTGTTATCAGAATTGCTTGTGGCTGTCATTCCATGAACAAATATATTTGTAGAAATGCCAGTAGTTTTAGACAGATGATGCACTTATCAGAAAAAAAATGTGAGTACTATGAGGAGACTTCAAGCAAAAGATAACTGGTAGAAGAGGTGTCCAGGAAGACTTCTTGTGCTTATCAGGAGTCTGTTCTTAAAACCTAATCAGTGTGGTGTTAAATTATTAGTTACAGCTAAAGAATCTAATTGGAGTTGCTTTGTTTGTTTGTGTGAGTTTGACTTATCAGTGTGCTTGGCTTCTTTACAAGCTAACAGTGAATTAACATCTAAGCAATGAGATATAGTCAAGGCCAATGCAGAGACAGAGCTAGCAAAGAAGGAATTATTCTTAAATGGGCTCAAGAAGTAGCCATAAAACTACTGAGACTTAAGAAGCACCAAAAAAAGGTGGGGGGGGAAAGGATAAAACCCACAAGTTAAGGGAAGAAGAAATGTGGAAACTATGAAGGAAGAAATTTGAGAAATTATGTAGAAAGAAAGAGGAACAGAAGTGAAGGAAAGAAAGATTGTGGGAAAGTTTGGAACACGGACAGAAATAGCTTGGCAGAGGACAAATAGTGAATGGTATCAGGAAAGAGATTAAAATGAGAGAAAATGGGAAAATGAGAAAATAAAAACAACCACTAGAATTATGAAATGTGTAAGCATCCTACCTAGCACTGCAGTCACTGAGTTTCACACTAAGGATTATCTAAGGATTTCTGCTATAACTATGCTATCAAAATCCATGAAGCTGTGATGTGCCATTGGTGCACACTGATGTGTATCTTTGTAGGATGAGGCTGCATGTAACCAGACTGAAAAGTGCCTTGCCTACAATCAGATATGTTTCCATGGTATGATCCCAAATGCAGCTCAAGGGTTCAAAGTGATCTTTAGGTCCCCCACAAAGAAAATCACTCTTACATCTGTTTTTGGCTATTAAATTACAGACTTGTGACAAATATATGAGTCTGAAAGATTCTTACAAAATAACTACATCTCTGTAATTCATATTTTTCTTTAGCATATACAGTTTAACAAGTTTTCTTGCACATACGATTTTACTCCTGTAGGAGTAAAAGGCTGTGTGAAAATCTTATGTATATTTTAAATTCTTTTAATGACATCCAAATTTCTATTCATGTTAATTTTCAAGTAGGGTTTTTCTTCCAGTTTTATGGAGAAGGATCAGTTTAAATTAATGCACCCAACAAATTCCCTTTCAAATTTCTACTGTGTGGATACCAAGTAGTTGCTTTGAAAAACAAACCTCCAAATATTCCAAATTTTCCAGAGCTGGATTTGCATTAAGGGAGCCCTCTGCTAACAATACCACTGTCAGCCCTATGGTATGTTGTATAGATTGTGATGCTGTTGCCATGGATTATTGATTGGGCATTGCAGTCAGCAGAGCTTTAGTGATTCTGCTCATGCCTTTGGTTACAGCTGTCTGCAGACATGTGAGTGTTTGCTCCAGCCATCCCAGGGCAACTGTGCTTTCCAAAGCATTAATCACTGCAGAAAAGCAAGGAGAAAAATTTCAAATCCTGTGGGCATTTGAAATAGTTCAGCCTCACTCTACACTGTGAAGGCAGGCAAGCTTTATGTGTTATGAGACAAATAGAAAATGTTTGAATAGAGTGTATGGGGAGAGAGAAGTAGATTAAAAGCCACTCACAGCACAGAGAACCTTTTCCAGAGTGCTGACTAGAAGTTTGTGTTTAGAAAGTAATTTGGGGCTGAGAGGATTCTCAACATCTGCTACAACCTAGCTCTGAGGACTGTGGGCAGGAGGATTTCCTTACTGACTACATTGATGGCTCTCCTGATTTCCAGCAGTGCTAATTTCACAGGCTTGGGGACCTTCAGAGACACATGGATACCAAGCTTAAAATAACAGAGGTGAGGGCTTATTTTTCCTTGAACTATAGGTTCATTCATTTCTATGCCTCTACAAATGGGGTCATTTTAGGAATGTTGCCTCACCATTGAAGCTTCTCAGCAGGTACTGCTAGTTTGTTGTTTGGAAAATGCCTTCTAACACAGGTTTACACAGATAAATTAAATAATGTAAAAACCTCACTTGAAACTGCTACTTGCACCTGTATGTGCTTTAGATGACCCCAGAACAACAGTGCTACTTACAGGTCAGTAATGTCTAACATCTCCCTCTCCCAGAAAATGTGTGACTGGTTTTGATTTTTTTTTGTTGCATCCCAAAAAAACCCCAAGCAAACCTTGATGCAAAAAACTCACAAACCTGCAAAAACACTAACGTCAAGTAAGAATGCTAAAGTAAAAATGGGTGGGAATTTTTGAGCATCAGAAAGAATAAGGGATGTGTTCAGAGTTGATGAACACTGTGAGAAGAAGCAGAAAAATAGTTTAAAAAACATCTATCCAAACCTTGAGTAACTTTGGGTTGGTTGTCTAATACATAAAAAAAACAAACCAAACTGAAACCACCCCTCACAGCTGTGGACCCATGGAGCTTCAGTAGCTGTGGGCCTTGTTCCTCAGCAGTGTAGGAACACATCCCCCAGCCCAGATGCCATACCCTGCAAGATTGAGGTGTTATCACAGGGTGAGAATAACAGCCACAGTCCCAGCACAGGAGATGAAAGAGCACCTACACATTATATGCTTGCACTTCTGGAAAGAAGTGGTTATGTATTAAATACCTCCCCTCTGCCTCACTACTTCTTCCTCCCTGCTTCAGTGAAATATTTTTCTAATATTTAAGTTAATCTGCCATTTGCAAATGGGAATAATTAGTTCATTTAGTTTCATATTTTCAAGTTCCAGGGTATAAATTTAAGCTGGTGTTTATCAGAGACTTCTGAACTTAGAACTCATATATTTTTGCTGCCAGTAAAAACCTGACAGAATGATTATACTTCCCCATCTTCATAAACATGGTATTTCCTAAAATATGTTGTAGTTAACTTTTGATACTAAACTCTAATAAATACTCAGAAATGCTTGAGAAATCCCATATGCTGCCATATACTTCCATATACTGCAAGGCATCATTGAATCTTCATATTTGTTCTTAGATTATATGTGCTGATACCTCTCCTCTTACTACAGCTTGAACACGTGCTCTAGCTGTTTCTAACACGTACAAGGTCATCAATTGCCTCACTCTTGTTTACAGCATGCAGAATTATATTAAATGCCTCTGCCATACTCAAAAGATTGGCTTATCTTTCAGTGGAGATTTTATGTCTAAAATGAGGCACCAGAAGTGATTGGCAATTTGAGATCCATTTGTGTGAGCAGGCTATATTCCTCCCCTCTACTTTCCTCTGGGGTCAGGGATGCAATTGGTAAATGTGCTTATAATGCACCTTCCTCATTCTAAGTGTGGGTGCTTGGCAGGATATTCTTCACAGGGATCTCTGATGGCTTTGAGATGCTTTCTTGCTCTTACTCTGAGATGTTCTGGAGTTATTAATTTTGAGCCATAAGGCTTGGCTCATTAGTTCTGACTTTCCTTTAAAGAGCATAAGGAATCATGAACTCTAGTCTTTTCTGTGTACCCTGGATATTAGCTATTGTTTGTGGGAGAAATAAAATAGATTTAATTTTAATTTTTGCAATCTGAAATGGCTGATAGGACATGGTAGTTACGGTCCTTAAACTATGCTAAATTTCACAAAAAAGGAGAAAGAAAACTGCAGTTTAACAGAACTGGTAGTTCAGGTATGATTTTTAAAAGATACTACACCTGCTATTGACAGAACTTACCTTTTAAATATGCATGATTTGCTGCATTGGTAATGCATGAAAATACACCTTGTTCTTTCTTAGAAAGGTAAAGTTTTTCTTAACACTCCTATCTGTAGTCTCTGCCTACTTTATGTTTGAGCTCCAACATATAAATACCATGTTGTGGTCTTTCAGTGATCATCAAGATATTAATTTGCAAGCTGTATTTCTGTAGGCGTCTACCATGTACAAATCTCTCAGTAGAAATGCTTGTCTGTTACTTAGCTCACCATACTTTTCTAGACCACTTTCCAATGTTGAAGTTTCTAAGTAATCAGCTGTTAGATCCAGTAAAACAAAAATATCATGTCATTACCATTTAGCACCAACTGCAAGGATTTAATTTTAAACCATATCTCCTTTCCCTGACTGAAGAAATGCCTCTGCAATAATTTTTAACCTTTCATCAGCATAATTGCTAAATAATTAACAACGGTTAAATTATGAGAACCTGGGAGATTTGAAAATTATTACTGAAGTATGCATTTCACCAAAGCAATGACCTATATGCATCTGCATCAAAATAAAAGCAAACTATAATTACTAGCAGCAGCAGCACAAAGTCTTTTTATGTGCTCATTCCTAAGTCAGCTGCCTTTGGTCCTCTGTTAGGGCATAAAGACACATCTCACTACTTGTGTGCTGAGGCTGAGCTCTCCTTCTCCAAGGTTATCTCATAATGCTTTGCAATGCCTTCATTTCCATTAATACAAATTAGTAATTCCACAGAATAAGCCATGGAAAACAATGTAAAGGCTCTACAATACCTTTCTATTTTTATAGCAGATATTATTTCCTTTCTTCTGTTAGCTGAGCTGATTTGCATTTGCATGCTGAGCTTTTCTCCAGTTTCTCCAGTCTTTTCAATGAGCTCCATGTGCTGATCTTGGATCTGCCTTTTATACACCATTTAGGAGCTGACAGTCCTTAGCCTCTCCATCCTGTCCCAGCTCTGTGAGTCATCGGGATTTACTCACTGTCCTTTGTCTCCTAACTTGGGTTAAAAACTGCACAGTCTGCTGGCATCCCACGAATCTGGCTTCCAATAACTTGTGGGCCCTTGTGTCTTCTCCTGCCCTTTGTTCCAGGCACTCCCATTCATTCTCCAGTCACCACAATCTTAACATTTCTACTGCAACTCTGTGTAACAAGGAGAGGAACAGGAGGTATTTTCTGGTGATCATGAATGTACAGCATAAATCTGTCAGAAGCCTGGCTGATCCCTAAATGATTTATTTTTTCAAGTCCTTCTCAAGTTCATCCTTTGGGTAAATGTTTGTCTTCCAAGCAGTTCTTGGTAAAAAATTATGGAAAGTTCACATTGACTTTCATTCACCATTTTGAGAATGTGGCTATATTTTATATCTAATCACATCTCCCCTGTCCATAATATCATTTTACATTCGTGGTGCTTTTGGTGGTGAATGTGACTCTGCAGCTGTAACTACCCTTTGAATTGCAATTCCCAATTTCAGTTTCATCCAAGCATCTCAATAGCCACTTCTTTCTTTCTACATTCTTTCATCTATTATAGTGCCATTCATATTCAGTCAATTTCTTTGATTCCTGAGGGGAATACTCATACTTTTAGGGGAAGTAGTGGCAGAGAGCTTATTTTGTTTTTTCTATTAGAGGTTCCAAGTACACAGTCTGCTGAGCTATCAGTAGTGTCTGTACAATTCTAATGAGACTTCACTCACTTTATGTATGCCTTTGAGCTGTTTAAATCAGAGGCACCTGGATGGAAACAAAGTGAAGTGGGCTCCTGAGCATTTTTACAAATAAAAGTAATGTGTCTGGTGCTTCAACTAAATGCCCACCACTTCCTCCCAGAGTATTCAGCACAAGGGTGTTCAGCAGGCTTTGGCTTTGTTGAACACCTGCTCAGAAAGTCTGCTGACTACCAGAGGCCCCAGCAGCACAGCAGCCTCTTCAGGCTTGCTTTTGAAAATGTTGGTCTAACACCAGCACAGCACTGTGATCCTCTCTGACAAAGTCCTCTCCATGCAAATTGTAATCAATGCCATTTCCTCATAAATCAGTCCCTCTAGCTTTGTAATTATCAGCACCAGCTCTGAATTGTCATTACACTTCTCATATTGATGTCCAGATTGAAAGTGATATCTTCCTGTGCTGCACAGGAAAGGATTATCACTTAGCTGCTCTATCAGGGATCTGAGAATAGGATATGAAGCTGATTAGCACACCTTCCTCTCTCCTGTGCACACAGTTCCACCACTGCAGTTTGCCTGCTATAAAGCTATTTATTTTTTATTCCTCATTTGAAACAACCGAAATAAACAAAATCTTTATTATGCTTGTGGAGTACTCACATTTATAGCTATTTTTAAGAAATGCTAGAATGAGAGTTGAACCAACATCAGCCTTATTTTATTGTGCAGTTCACAAATAATGTGGCCATAATTGCTGTTTCTCTTTCCTCCTATGCAAACATTTTTCCAGCCTCCTACTTTTTCTGAGCAACTGAAAACCTCTTGATCAATAAAAACACAGTGAATTTTTGCTGGAATGACATACAGATGCCTAAGCTTTCAAAACCACTATGAAATAATTCCCCTCTCAAGCAAAAAATATGTGAAATTTGTTGGCAAGAAAGTGCATGTACTGTTTCATGTATAGCTAGAATTTTAAAATGGTATGATTTTTATATTATTATTTGGAAGATAATTGTGTGCATCCTGTTTTCATTACCAATAAAGAGCTGCTTCATTGACTTAATTATGTCAAAATAAAATACTTCTATTAGTTTGTTTAGTTTCCTTATGATTGAATGTAACTTGGTTATAACTATTATATATATATTATTGGTGGTGTTTATTGTTAATATAATAATGAAAATGAGAATATGATCTTATTAAAAAGTATAATCCTTTTACTGCAACAAATGGTAAATATTTTGCATATTTTATAATATTTCTTTCCAATTATTTTAATGGAGAGTCTTAAATAGATTTTTGTGAAGTGGTGAGAAAAATCTATCCTTTTGCATTTAAACTTGAAATTAAAAATGGAGATGATATTTTTAAAAGATTGTATAGGGACTCATCACTCAGGATACTGTAGTTTATTAACAATTTTGGGAACCATGCCAATTTTTCAGGGAAGCCTAAAAATATGATTGAAAAAATGCAGTGGTGGCCACTGATAAAAGTAAAGATACTAGTTAATACGCAGAATAGAAAAACTTTACATTTATTCAAGGGGGGAAATTTTAAGGCATAATAATCTGGATAAAACCTAAATGCAATGTTTTATTTACCAAGTACGACACAAAAATACTTAGGGTGTTATTTGTTTTCTGTTTTGCTTTGTTGCAGATTAACTGCTGTGAATGTTCCAAACTCCATGTTCTGCCCCATGAGAAGCAGAGAAATGCCATGCATTTTCAGTTGTCATCTGAGAGGGATCCTACACACCGGCTCTGGGAAGGAAACTGCCTTTGGTTAGAGCAACTTGGGTCTGGACTCAAATGGACACTTTACAGAACAGAGATATCCAAAGACAGGTTTGTTGGTTTGACTCATCTTTCATTCAGCTCATTGTGCTGTTCCAAAAGACTGCTGGTAAATGGAAATCTACTTTTAAGTCTTTTATAGTATTTGCATACTTACATGGTTTATAGGTGATCTAAAGTTCAAAACTGCCAGTGGAGCTACAGAAATATTTGAGATGAACGGGGCTCCTTGTCACTGGAGGCAACCTATACAAGATTTGCACTCTGGTGCAAAAAGTGTGTCTATTTCTGCAGACATTTCACCAAAACAAGCAACTTCATATAAGTGAGTAGTCAACTTTGAACAAGAGCACTAATTGTACTGATGAGGCTTAGCAGGACTGAAACAAGAATTACGAAAAGACTTCTTCATGTTCTATCAAAAATGGTTTAATTTCTTACAAGGGGTTGAAAATTAAAAAGAATGATGGAAGGAGCTGTACATAATTTCTAGGGTAATGTTTGTGCAACTGAAAAATTTTGGTTGCTGTCAAAATATTTCTGTGTTACTATCACAACATAGGTGTAACCTGCCACATTCTGATAGAGATTGACATGTTCAAAAACTGGAATATTGATGGACTCCTGAACTTTGCTGTCTCATCACGGTGAAGCCATTTGAAGAATAGCACAGAAGCAGTTTAGAAAACCTTGGCTAATCAAATTTGTCAGACAATAGGAAAATGTTTGAAGAGAAGGATTGATACCAGGAAAGGCCCAATGGACCGAGTACTGTGAGGGAAGGGCATGTGTGACTTAACAGGAAGGATTTCCTTTTTAACTCAGGCTAGAGTTTGATGAATATTTCCTTTGATGGAAGTGCTGGATAAATCAGCTTTGTAGGGAGGGAAAGAAGCTGGTTTTGATCTTAATTATTTCTCCAGCCTGGCTCACTGTGTGACAGCACAAATTAAAATGCACAACAAAAGGCAGTGGCAAGAAGGACAGGCAAAAGTGAAGTTAGGGCTTATCAAAGCCTGTCTGAGATGGCCCCCATGGAGAAGAGGCTGTTTGGAGACACATGTACTGACAGAGGCATGGGTAGGCAGAACGGGTGCATTAAGAGCCATTTGAGCTAAACCCAGAGCCTGCCTGGTAGGAGGGAAAGGCAGGGAGGAAACCTGAACAGAGAAATGCATAAAGAAGTTTCTACTGTGAGCAGAAGGCAAAGCTGAACAGGCTGCTTGCTTCCCTCATGGCACAACACTGAAGGGTAGCCTCCAGCACTAAGCAGGACAGCAAGTCTGAGTTCATAAAAGGACTTCACTTCAGCTAGTGAGGGTGCTGAGGAAGTTTTATAGAAGAATGGGCACTAGCACTGGTGACAACAACCAGCAGGCCTAAGGACCTCCTTCTGTGAGGCTTGTAGGTGGCCAGACAGTGAAAACATCTGGTGCTTGGTTATCCTAACGAAGGGTTAAAAACCTACTGGTTTTGACTGCATATGCTTAGCATGCTCATGAATTTTAGCAGGACAGTTTGCTGCTATGTCAGGATAAAGAAAACTGAGAGTTTAATTCAGAGTACGTTGCATTTTCAATCTGCTCGCTGGTACATGGGAAGTATATGAGGGATTTTAACTATCTTTTCTTTAGAAAGGATCATTTGCTGATATAAAATTTTCTATGAGTCTCTAAGAAAGGGAATTTTTAAAATCTTTTTTACATATAGAAATGTAAATTTCCACATTTTGCAAAATTTTATGTAGAGTAACTTAGTATATGATAATATTCTCTAACAATATTTGTTTATATCAAAGATTTTCAGAATTACCTTATTAAGTAAAAGTTGTTGCATGATTTTGCTAATCTCTGCCCTATTTTCCTCTCTCTCAGTATGAGCTGTTCTGAAATTATGTTCACGTACTAGAAGACAAAGTGCCAAGTACCTAATTTAGTACTCAGCAGTTACATCCAAATTTCAGTTATTGTATAACACCAAATACTCTAAAGATGACAAGCTCAAGAAATACTTGCCTTAGACTGGAAAACTATCAGCACTTTGGATTAGACAGTATTATTCAAATTACATTTAAATTGCACTTTATTATCTAGGTGGCCTGAATGATTTTAACAACCTGTTTGTAATGTGTGTGACCTCTGTGACTAAGAGAACTATTGTAGCCTGATTGCCCACAATTGTACAGAAAAAAAAAAAAAAGATATAGGAAGAGTTTTACAAACTGCTTGTGAACTATGCAAAAAAACAAGAAAACAAGGATCAATCAATGGAATTTTAAAACACTTATGTGGATTAGAAACATGTACTATGATTAGGCTCCCAGGGCTTTTGGATGTGTTTGAAAATCCTTGCCATTCTGACAAAGATTTCAAAACTAATTTATCTTAAGGATAAACATAATTCATTACATTTTAAATTACCCTTTCAAAATGCATTAAAGCTTGTACACAAAAGTTTCAACAAAGCAGTGAGAAATATACTCCACTCATTCCAAGATGTTTTATTTTTTAGTTATAGCTACAGGTATAATAACTTTATTTGGAAAAATAGTTGGATTTTCAGTCATGATATTCTGTCTTGAAGAGAATTTCTGATCTGGGTGAACTTTGAATATTAAGTCATTGAACATTAAATAACACCGAATCTCTATAAAATAGAATTTTTATCTTTTTGACTCAAAGGGTTACAATTTAAAGCTTCTACATAAACATAATAAACTATGAAGTCAGGTAGCTCTAAGGACATTTATACAGACACAGAGAAGAATTTTAACCAGCTCAGCCACTCACTCCTAAAAATTACTTTTCTCTGAAAGTGAAGAGTTCTGCCTATTACTGCCTCTAAAAATAACTCATATTACTTATCCTCTTTCAATTCACTTTTGCTAACAATGACTGTGTAGCTGTTGTTTGTAATTTAAGAGATTTGAGCCATATGAAGAGGAACCTATGCAGAACCTTTATTTATTTGTGTAAATTAATAGGTTTTGTCAACGTAGAAAGATGATTTATTTACACTTAGAGAAAAGCCTATTACTGGGAAACTCCTTTCAGTTTATCCTCTTTCCAAACACCCCATTATGGCCCTCCAAAGAAACTTAGAGAAGAGTTTTTTTTTTCTCAAGAAGGTGCTTGGTAACATCACCATGCCAGAACTGTGCTAAAATGTAGAATCACACAATAATGCATGCAAAAATTGTAAAGCTGTCTTGGTCTTCCCCTTTTCTAAGACCAAACAAAGTAACAGCTACAGTACAGAACACCCAATTCTCAATCCCTGACCAACATTGCCATCTAACCTCTTTTATGCTGTGAACATTTTGCTAATAGTTAATTTTGAAACTGAAAATGAAATGCAAATCTAATGTAAGTAAAAATGGTGGTGGTACTGAGTGTGGCTACCTCTGCAGTGCTAATATACTCCATGGCTGAAGAGCAAGGCAGTTGCAGGGAGATGGTAATCAAGTCTCATTAGAAAAATCTCTGTTCTTTCCTTTTTTAGGGTGCAAGCAGAAGAAAGCATCATGGAGCTGCAAATATGGTTCCAGCAGAATATTAGGTGCTTTGTACAGGAGTCATTCAAAATGTCATTGACTATCAGCTCTCTCTCTCTGTGTTACTTCCACAGTCATGTCTTCTCAGAGCTGCCATGCCTCATGTGATAACTAGTATGGTAAGTACAGTTCCTCTGCTTCAGCAAACACCAGCAGTAGCCCCTGATCAGACTGAGCCATTGGGAGACAGAGCATGCTGCAGCCATACCACCAAACCTGCTCGGTGGGATGGCACAAGCACTTAACAGAATAAGAAAGTTGGTCTTCGAGTCCTTCCCCTGTGGCCACAAACGTGACCTGAGACATGCCCCTCTCCATTCTGCTGCTGTGTACCTTCTGAGTGAAGCTACAGGATCAAGATCCCTGCCCTTGTATCCCAGGTTGTTTGTGGCCACAGGGGAAGGACATGAGAAGCAACTTTCTTGTTATGTTAGGTGCTGTGCAGAAAGGAAGGCATTCCCCCTTGTATCAAAAATGCTCAAGGTCTACTGCCAGCCATAAATCATTTTTCTTTCACAAGATTAAATAAATTTGTGAAGAAACTACATTAATATTTAAGAAATCTGAGCAGCAAAACACTAAGCGCAGATAGCTTTGCTTCCTTTTAAATATTTCTCAGGAAATGCAGCCTTTAGGCTTCTATTTTATTTTATACAAGAAAGACCAAGTTATAAAGACTATTTCACAGAAAATAAAAAATAATTAAAGAAAGTAACAAAAGTCACTGCCGAGTTTGCTACAGGAAGCACAATCCAACAGCCTCTAGTACTTGGAAGGACACAATAGGGATAGTTTATTGTTTGTACTTGGGCATTAAGAAGCACATGAAAAAAAAACCAAAACACTCCAGGTTCTTCAGAATCTTGTAAGGTTTCATCCTGCTGTATCTCATTACAGGCATGTCATTCATACCTTTATAAAATGAAGGGTTTATGGGTTTTTTATATAGAATTGAACAGAAGAACTTTAAAATTATGATGGAATTTTTAAAATATTGTTTTACACACCCTATGATAAGTACAATAAAACATAGATCCTTCAAAACCTGCTAGGTGCTGTCTACAGAGTGCCAGGCTTTCTGCCTGTGCTAGTCAGTAAACAAAATCTCATGGGTTTGGGCTATTTGGGATTAGAGTTTCAAATTCTATTAAGAGCACAATTTAAGGCATTGTTGTAATTGTTTCAGAAGAAACAATCACTCCTCAGTTCAGGATTAAAACCTAGTATTTGTGTTTAAAGGGTCATTTAAAATCTGAATGCTAATAGGTGAATGTGGCTTACCTTCAGAAGCCAGTGAATGGTAGCTCATGTACTGAATTCTGCAGATCTTTTGTTTGTTTCTGTGATGTTTTGAATGTGCACTGAATGCTTGAATTTTTCTGTCACTTTCACTTCCCAAACCTCCTGTCTATCCTTATAGAAGGGGCTTTTTTCACTGTTTTTACAACATGAATCTAGCTGTATGACAAATGCATAAGTTTTTAAAGTAGTAGGTGCCTCTGCTTCTTACCTGTGAGTATGATGATACCATCTTGTCATGATCAGAAAGCTCCATACGGAAAACATTCCACAGCTTTTATTTACAATTCATTGCTGCCAGCCTATACTTATCCCACTGCATATAGTTATTTGCTTATTTTTAGTATACACCTTTTATGAACTGGACTATTATGTAAGTTGCATCTCTTGCCAATACCCACTAAATACCATTTACTTAACTGTTCACATTCATTTTTGTGCTACAAGTGAAATCAATTGCCTATCTCTTGCAGGGAGATGTGGAAGCAAATAACAAGCAAGGCAGCAAGGTAAATCATTCCAGGTGGAGGATTTCCAGCCCACCAGGTGCAAGGCTGTGCCTGGCAGCACCTCCCTTGCCCAGGGGCAAGTGGAGCAAGAGGGAAGGCGTATTACAGACCTGAGGGGAGCTGCACAGGATGGCCAGTGTCTCATCTGTGTGACCAGTGCCACCATGAGTTGGTGTCCAGTAGAAGTGTATGGGGGTTTTGTTTGTTTTTCTTTGAAGGCTGATTTTTCTAGAAGAGCAAGGGCTGAAGCTGGAAGCAGTAACTCTGTTGTGAGAGCACTGCTCTGCCTTGTAACAAAGGCTCTGTTGTGCTGGCACACAGCACAGTGCCCAAAGCTCAGGATGTTTTCAGCCTATTTGCTTTCATTTGTATTTGAGTTAATCTGGCACAGCTGCTGGAGAATAACACCATATATTAAGGGTCATTTTAATCAAATGGATCCTTGATACTCTGATTTCTTCCTACTGGCAATTTGCATGGAAAAGGCAATTAACTACAACTCTAAACTGATGGCATGACCTTAAAAAATATTAATTATGTCAGAGTCTGTCCTGGCCACTCATTCAAAAATCGGAGCATGGAAAACAAAAGTCAGAAAACCTGTTGCAATATTTTTATATTTAAACTAGCATATCTCCAACCAGAGTACAAAAATGAGTGACTTTTGGGTAATTCTCTCTTATGGAAGGCACTGCAAGAATTCTGTCCCTCCTCTGCAGGAGAAGCCTTGTTCTGTCTTTGAGAAAAGATTCCATTTGAGACCAGAAAAATTGAGAAATAGGGTCTATATCCTTTTGGACTGAATTCCTTTCCCTCTCCCTCTTCTTCTCTCTCTCCCACTCCTCTCCTCTCCCAAAAGTAGCCACAAGAAAATTTATTAGGATTAATGAGTTTATGTGTACTGAAAATTAGAGATCTACAAGGCAAAGCAAAACCACTCAATTTATAGTATAGGCTATGTGATAGGAATGGTTCACAGAGTGTAATAAGTGCACTATGGAGGATCTTAGATGTGTGAAATAAGAAAGAGAAATTAATGTATGACAATCAACTGTAGTTTTTCCTTTGTTTATTTTTGTCTTGCTCCTTTTAAAGATATGTGTGCCAGAGAGTCCCACTGAGCTTTCACATGTGTCAGGCATCAGATGACCTACCTAGTGTTCTGAATTACTATTTGTCCTTCAGTCAGAGCTTACAAAGATCCAGTCTGAGGGATCTCAAGTAGATATTGATGAATAGTGAGTTTCTATTATCTTAACTTTTTCGCACAAGTGTGCAATAAGCATAAATGTAGAAGAGCATTGTAGAAGTTCTATCTGGCACATTTTTAAATCATTAGTGAACACACTTAAAATATTGCTAAAGTTTTCCTCTTTTAATAAAGTAAAAAATAATTTATTTGGTTCTGTGCAGCAATTGACTTTTGTTGGGAAGCTGATGAAGATAACTTATCTCTGTTTGTCTCTACCAAGAAGTAATTAAAATGTGAAGGAAGTCATTTTGCCCTTCCTTTTTCTTTGCTGCTGCTGTTTTAAGTATTCTTCCGGGAAAGAAAGGCCCAGCAGAGAAGGTGTGTTCTCGAGGCTGGCAGGCCTTGGCTGATAGGCCTCATCCGAAAATCTGTATGACAGGATCTTTTGCTCGTGCATGTGCAGTGGGTGGTGTTGCTGAGAGAGGGACATATTCTGAGTTTGCAGAGGCCAGGGATGAGCTCAGTGCCACAGGTGTGTCCCGAAGGTAATGGTAGCTGCAGCAGATGTTGACTGGACAGCAACCAGGAAAAGTGAACAGAGGCAGCTCTGCAAACTCTTGGATTGAGGGAAGAAACTAAGCAGTTGCAGCCTCTGTGAGACAGTTTTCATACTCAGAATGAGATTCAATAAATTATATTCAACTGCTCTGGAAAAACCAGGAGCAAAATAAGAGTTTGCAGAAGCCAATTTTTTAAAGAGCCATTAGGTCACCTAATGATGTATTCAGCTAGGAGATTTAGGACTCCAATCTGTCCTAGAGTGGTTAGGCTAAATGTAAGGCAAGTGTCCCAGCCAGCTTTCTTCACAGCATTTCTTTCTGCATTTTTGCTTCTATTATTTTAATCTTGGCATGACAAGAGTTTTAGGGCGTTTGTCCAGGAGCTAAAATAGACAATGGGCTATTATCTGCCATCAGAGGTGAAACAAAATAGACGTCAGTGCTGAATTGGACTAAATGATCCTCATGGGTCCCTTCCAACTCAGTGTATTCTGTGATATACTCAGGATATTCTGCGATACCGTGAGTGCTGAAACGTCGGTGGCGAACGGCCCCGGGGGCAGCCGACACCTGCCCGAGGCACTGTCAGCGTTCACCGGGGAGCCGCTGGCCGCGCACTCAGCACGCAGGGCGCGTCTCCGAGAGCGGAGCAGAGAGCTGTAATCGCAGCGCGGCTGCCAGCGCTGCCAACTCCGCAGTCGGACTCTGCCGCTTGTCCCACGCCGAGTGGTTACCACCGCCGTCCGCAGCTGCGGCGGCCCGGGCCGGGCGGGGCCCGCGGGCACAGCACAGCGCTAGGCACGGCCGCATTGTCTCCCGGCGGGGCGGGGCGGGGCGGGCGGCTCGGGGCGGGGGCGGCGCTGAGCGAGGGCAGCGGCGCGGGGCGGGCCCGCCAGCGCCCGGCGCTCTCCGTCTCCTTGCCGACGGAGGAGGGCTCGGAGCCGCCCCCGTCCCCAGGGGCTGCCGCTGGGCGAGCGAGGCGGTGCGCGGCGGCCGAGGTTCGCCGCCGCAGCCCGGCCGGAGCGGGTCCAGGCTCCGCCCCGCGTCCTCCCGCCCGGGCACCCGCAGCGCCGCATCGGGTGAGTCCCCGCGCTCCGGAGCGGCTCTGCCCTGGCCCCCGCCCCGCGGAGAGCGGCGCAGGCCCTGCGGCCTGGCCGCGCTTTGTTCCCGGGCGGCGGCGCTGCCGGCGCCGCGGGCGCTCCGCTCCGCTCCGCTCCGCCGTGCGGCGGCGGCTCCGGCTCTCCCGGGGCGGCGGCGGCGGGGCCGTGCCGCGGAGCAGCCCCGGCTGCGAGCTCGCCCCGCTCGCTGCCCCGCGGTGGGTGCCGCCGGCCCGCCGGGGGCGCGGCGGGTCGGTGCGGCCCGGGGGAACCCGCGCAACAGGTTCGGGCATTGTTCGTGCGGCCGCGGCGGCGGCGGGGCGGCTTCCCGGGGGGCTCCCGAGCGGCCGCCGCCGGCGGAGGTTCTGCCTTTGTGCGGGCGCGGGAGTGCGGAGGCCCGGCGGGCAGCAGGGGCTCGGGCCGGGAGGCCGCCGGGGGCGGGCGGGGCGGCGGTCGGCTCCCGGCCGCGATTTTGGCCGTGCGCGGCCGCCGGTCCGTCCGGGGGCTGCGGACGAGTCACGGCCGTGTCACTGCCGCGGCGTCGGATTCTGGAAGCGCTGCCTGGTCGGGAAGCTGATTCACTGCTGAAGACGTGGTTGCTCATAGCTGTGGTTACCCTTGCTTTGATTTTTGACAGGTCTATTGTCCAGCAGTTTTGTCTTCTCCCCCATAATTGTAGTGTCTTTTGCTACCCCCGACAGAGCTTTTTAGCCGGGCAATTGTACGAAGGCAATGCACGAAAGCAGCTGTTTATGTTGAAGAATTTAAACGAGTCTGGAAGCAAGAGTGGAAACAATTAGGGGAGAGTGGTTCTTTATTTTTTGACTTTTTGTAAGTTTTATAGTGAGCTAAATTGATGAGGTTTGTGTGGATACATATTAATAGATGCTTTTGTCTGTTGCTCTGTCATCTTTGTGCATCCCAAAGGAAATATTGGTCCTCTCCATTTTTAGTATTGCAGTGTCTGCAGTGTCCTCACAATTGGATCTTGACTTTGTTCATGTATTAAAATTCACCGTGATGAGGAAGTACTGGGTTTTTCCCCCTTTTCTCCCTTCTGTGACATTGCCTGCTAGGATTAAGTGTATAGTAAATAATGAATACTGTTACTACATTACAGAATTACTGGTAGTTATTAATTTCTTTGCTAATAAGGGTTCTCCTTTTTTTGAATGTGAGCATTTATAGTCCTAATGCCATTGTCTGGACCAAGCAGAAACTGAAGAGAGAAAAGGGGGAAAGTGGACTACAGAATAGAACTGAAGCTTGTTCAGAGAGGCCCATGGCTTGCTGTGTTGCTGGTCATGCCTTGCTCTTTCAGGAAAAAAGCAACGAGGCAGAGCACTGGAACAGGCTGCTCAGGGAGATTGTGGATTCTTCCTCTCTGGAGACATCAAAGCCCCTGCCTAGGCTGGGTCACCACCAGCAGTTACACAGGGATGTGTCCAAATGGGGTTCCAATAGAACCATTCAAACAGATGATCTCCAGAGGTCCCTTCCAATCGTAATGATCCTGTGATTCTGTGAAAATCTTCCACCAAAACTAAGAGTAATTACAGTGTAGTTTTATGGGCAGATTTTTGGATTTTCCAGAATTCTGTGTCATTGATTGCTGCTTGAGGAGTGCTGTAAAATCATCTCAGCTGACTCTTTTTCCTGGAGTACTTTGCTAATAGATGATATTTTGTTTGACGGTTATTGATCAGTAACACCAGTTTTCCTAGAAGTACAACTTACGATAATGAAATAGATGTATTTTTAAATTGTAGGCGGTAATTCTAAATTTGCTATGGATTCCTACTTCTCAGTAAAGCTTATGTAAACAAGGGAAATTCACATAATTTTGTCATTTTCTGTCAACACAATAAAGGAGTCAGGTGAATTTCAGCTCAGTTGGTTGTTGCTTGAGAGTGGTAGTAGGAAGAGAAACCAGAGGAATTTCTGTAAGAACTTTAATGTAGTGCTGCTTTACTGTTAACAATCTTTGGGAATAGATTATAAAGAGGAACACCTTTATTCCCTAGTGGTGATGGGTGGGGAAATACAGAACACCTTCAATAGACAGCTTCTGATAAAGTAGGCAGAGCCTACCCTGGAAGTGAAGTTGCAGCATTTCCAGTGTGTCTGTACTTAAGCTGTCTCAAGGACTTGCTGTTTGTAGTTTTGTTCCCAATCTGTAGGTGTGTTTTCTTGCATTCTCTCCCATCTTTTTGAGGCTGACTAGAAAACTTCCATGAATAGAGGGGTGCTTTTAATTTAATATTTGCTGCCGGTTAGATTACTGTAATAACTGATCTGTCAGATTTACTGTAAAACCAGTGAAGTGTGTTTGTCATCTTGGCTTTGCCTTTTACACAGTATACACAAATTTGAACTTTTAGGGTTTTGCTGTTGGGTTTAATTTAATGGATAGAATTTGATAAACTACAAGGTTTCATTCAAGTCTTACAACACTTGCTGTGGTTTAACATTTGATGCTTATGTGTTAATTCCATATCTCCTAATACAAAGAGGGACTATTTCTATTTTCTTACTCAAGTTATATTTTGCCTTTTAAAATTTTATAGCAGTGAGTACCTTTGTAGGAATAAGGTATTCCTCTCCACAGAAAAATCTACTAACACTGTTGGATTTTCAATTTAGTCTAAAACTGTGTAGGTTACCTCTGATTGAAAGCATACTACAGGGATTCTGGTTCTTGTTACTTTCCCACTGCTTCCGGTGCTGCCTCAGGAGCATTGCCTGCTAACTATAAACAATGTTGATGTCTACCATATGTTTTGGTAGAAAGTGCAGGATTCCTGCTGTCCCACTAAACTCAAATGCCTAGCTTACTAGTATTTGTGAATATAAAACAGAAATGTTGACTCCCCTATCATGTAGCGCTGTAAGAAACTCTTGTTTTCAAACTCCAAGGAAATAAAGTTTTAGATTGAGTAGCAAAAGCAAAAAATATGGTCAAATACTTTTTCATTTAAATTTACAGAACCCAGGATCTGGAGCCCAAACTTGTAACCATAGCAGACAGTTTTGCATTCCAGTACCAATGGTAAGTAAGATAGGTCTCTTCCAAATATAAATCTGTATAATTTTCATGTACTATATTTGCTCTTATGAAGCTTTGAAACTGCTGAATATACTGCCTGGAACAACATGTTTGCAGTTGCTTTTGTGGAAACTTACTTAGGCTTTAGCTCATGCCTTCTTTAACTTACCTGCTTTACTTTGTTTTCATTTTGTTTCTTCTAAAAAGCCTTTAAAAGACACTATAACATAAACAAAACTATATTAAATTACATTGTTTAGCTGTGAGCACACAGAGCAGCTTGTGTTCCTGTGCCTCACGTAGTGGTAGTGTCTCACAAGGAGAGGAGTGGCTGCAGATGTGTAAGAGGGTGTTTAAGCATAAGAATGGAGAAAAGTGAATTCTACTTTTAAGAGGGCTCCGTGGTAGTGGGTGAGAGTAAGGAAAGAAATTTTAATAGCATCGAGGTAATTGTTGCTGCTCTGATGGTGTTGATAAGCTTGTGCTGGAAGATGAATGAAAGAGTTGGGAACCTTGATTGAGCAAGTAGAAAAATGTGTTGGCAAAGCTTTTTGCTCGTCAGACTAAATAAGAGTGAGAGATTTTTGAAGTGAGGATAACCTTACAGAGATGCTAAACTCAACAAGGAAGCAAGTGAAAATCAATCTGGAGTGTTGTTTTCCTGTTTCCAGGTGAGAAGATGAACTGCTGCATTTTGGACAAGCTGAAGTTTGGAATGCTGGGACATAAAGAACCCATTAAGAAGGAAATTACAGTAGTTAAGAGGAGATGAAGGTATGACTTAGGGCTTTGCAGAAGCAATAATTCAGTGGAGATAGATGTAGTAGGTACCTAAGAATTCAGGGCAAAGATCACTTCCTATTATGTTAGCAGAGTTGTATTTGAGATGTGTTCTTAGTGAGGTATCCTGAAGGATAAGTGTTGACCACACCAAGTAAGGCCAAAGCAAAAATGTGTTCCAAGAATAAGATAAATGGGTTTGATGTTATCTTGATGTTTTGGTCACTAAATTATATCTATGGCTGAATTTGAGACCTCAGTGCAGGTTGTCTGTTTTCTTTCTGTTGGTGTTCTGTTTGCTAATTCTTTCATTTTACATTCTCACTTACAATAGTACCATTGGAAAATGTATGAATGTTGCATCTATGCAGGATGTTCCAGGCAGCAGCTGAGAGAGCTTGATCTTATTTGCTCTGAAGCATGTGACCCTTTATTTATTGGTTTATTGATTTATTTCTTGGTAGTGAAAGGCTACATGTTTTATTTTGAGGGGGTAGGAGAGAGGGAGAGGTGTTGTGATTACTGCAGGTGATTGCTGTGGCTGATTTAATTTGTGATTTGCAGTTGAAATGTTCAGAATTTTTAATCTGAGTGCAGAATTTTTGATCTGAGTACAAAAAATGAAGACATCCATGAAAGTTAATATTTATTTCTCCTGTACCCACTAATTTTACGTCATTTTAGGTAATTATTTTTGCTTTTTAGAGCAGTGAATTAATGGATTTCTGAAATACGTGAATAAGGTATTTATTGACCAGATCTGGCATATTTCAGTCTCTTGTACTTTCATGTTTGGTTAACATTAGCAAAATTTTCAAGTTATTTATTTCTTATTGAAGGGATTTTTATTATTACCCTTATCATGGTTACTTTCTATATTGTGCAGTAAGGACACAACAGTAATTTTAAATTTTTTTTTTTTTTTGGGGGCAGATGAAATTGTTCAGGGTGTTTCAAGGTCTGCAAAAAATCATGCCCTGGAGCTGGTAATTTTTTGGTCAGGTAGCAAACCCAGAGTATTAGAGATTTGTAAACAGACTTTGTATTAGCCCCTTCTTCATTGTCATCTTGTTGTGGTCGGTTTCCTCCACTCCAAAAGAATGACTGCTTTTGTGTCTGCTGTACGAGATGGCTTTTGGTGTAGGGGAGCATTTCTTTTTGCTTCCACTCAGTGGAGTGTCACTATGCTGAGCTGGGAATTGAATCCTGGGGCCCTGAGCCACATGCACTTGTAACCAATGCCAAATATGTGTATTGTTATGAAGTGGTAGATTGTTTTCTTATATAAGTGTTGCAAAAAGAACAAGAAGTTCTAATCTTGCACCCCAGAGGAAAGTGTTTTTCATTTGTTCTAGACTGCCAGCAGTTGCACTCATCAGTACAGCTGTTTGTCTTTTGATTTGGCTGCCCATGGCCTGGATTGTCCAGCTTCATTCCACCCACTGTCCCAGTTCATTTTATGAAGTACTGAAGGCATAGAAGCTTTCTGATCTTTCATCACAAACTGGTTTTGGACAGTTCCTTAAAGAGCTGGTGATAAGGTATTTATTTTTCCAAGCACTTGTGACTTGTATGTTGTTTTGTTTTTGTTTGTTGGGGGTTTTTCTGTTTGTTTGTTTTTAAGAACAGGGAGCTAGGAGAGGACTATGTAATTTTATTTTACTGTCGGTTATTTTTCTTCCCCCTAATCTCATGAAGTATTTCTATGGTAGAAGTTGCAATCCATGTTATTCTGTACTATTCCCATGAGACTTCTGACTAAGGAAAATTTTAAGACCTAAAAATTGGAATTTTCTTTTAACAAGTTTTAGTGCAGTTTGATAAGGAAGAGAAAATGTCTTGGCTATGCTTTGAACATAGCATTTCAATTGGCATATTGCCATGTAGAAGGTGGTGGAAGAAGCAGCCTCTCAACTTGCATCATCTTCTGTGTTCTGTGGTTACTTGATAGTGTTAAGAGAGATGGGACTATACCAGATGGTTGCAACTTCTGCTGGTTTGGCTGCTTGTTGTAAGGGAAGAAGGGTATGAGGTATATTGGTCTTCTGATGCTGCTGGGCAAAGTGTAGGGTTCTACAGGAAGGTAAATGGTGTCTCTCATTGTATGTGAGAGAATGGCAAAATGTGACAGGGATGTTGCACTAAAGGGAATATGGAGATGCATTCAAAACCTGTGGCTTATTTTCTCTACTGTTCTAGATTAGAGGTCTGACAACTGCTACAACTCAGCATAGACCGAGTGTGTGCCTTGGACTGAGGCTGGACAGGGTAGAAAACTCTAGCTAGCTGTCACCTTTGTCTCGTGTTGCAGCATCGTTGTGAACGTCTGGATGTGCTCCTTTGGGTCGCGCAGGTTCACTCTCTGAACATGGCCAGGAGTCCAAGGAGTGCTGTTCTTTGGGGGTGTGCTCAGTGCTGCACAGGGCCCTGTGGCTGGCCCTGCTCTCTGGAAACACCTGCACATGCAGGTGTTATTGTGCATCCCGAGTTACATTGTTTCTGTGCTTGCTGCTCTTCCCTTTTTCCCCTCTGGCACTTGCTTGAAGTCTGAAGAGAAGCTCTGCCTTTGTGTGAAATGAATAGCTGGCTGTGATCAAAGTTAGAACTCGGACACACAATGACTTTTTCTTCTCAGATGACGTAACCCCTCACTCACCTGTTCTCCATTTGCTGGTTTGCTATTCATTATATTGCTCATCGCTTCCTTTTGTTGCTTGTCTTTTTATTTCACTTTTCACGGAATGCTGAGGGATTGAAAAGGGTGGGAAATGAATATGGAAGATGGGTTAAATATAGGAAGTAGTTAATGGACAGTTCTTACAAATTCTATTATTAACTTTACTTAGAAGACATGATTTGAACCTTCAGGTGAAAATGGAGTGGAATTGGAATTTTTCCAAGCTTAAATTTGTTGTGGCTGTGACAATGTGCTTTTGGATCATGGTCAAGCATGCTGTTTACCTCAGCTTTAACCCAAGTCATAGCGCATTATCAGTGTGTTCTTTGAGCTGCCATGGCAAGTTGCTGAGTTAGAGTACTAACAGTGCATGTGTAATGGAAATGGCATTGAGTGGTTCTTCCTTTAGAATCAAAGCAGCTTACATACTTGAGAAATTAGTCTGTGTTTTTTATTTTCTGACTTCTTTATTGTGAATTAGCAGGTTAAACATTAGGAATATTTTTGTTGTGCACAACTTCAGATATAGTATAAAACTTCTGTGGGTTTTTCTGGATAGTTTTTATTGAAAAAATTAAAAATACAGAAGTGGTTGAAAAAGCAAAAAACTTGATATTCCTTATATATCTGAAATTACCTTTTCTCCTGAGGGCTTTAATGTTAAATATTTATTAGTACTGCTCATAATATCTTAATGAGTAAAAATCAAACACTGTATTTGCATATGTGAGCTGATGTTCCTCCATCAGATTTTATTGTTATTTTGAAACTGTCCAGCTGAGTAGCTGAGTTTCAGGTGCTTTTTAATTGAAGACAGCATTAACTAATAAATATTTACAGCCTTTTTTTATTTTTGGGGCAGGTTTATCCTTCTTAAATTACCCTGGGGCATCAGCCCTGGAGACACCTTCGTTTGTGTTCTCTCTTTGTACAAGTTTGCTGTGGGAGATATGACATCCTTTAATGTAGCTTTAAAGGAAGGTGAAATAATAATCTGCATAGATAATTATGATACTTGGCTTTCTCCCTGTCTTTTTCATGTGGATTTTATTTCTGTGTGGAATAGATGAACTAGTTTTAAGCTGATTCAGGGAAAAAGAGGGTAATGCTTTGTGGGCTGAAGTTAGTGTCTGAAAAAGCCTGCGTGCTGGCTTCAGAGAATGAAGACGTTCATTATGAAGGTCTGCAATTCAAAAGTTGATCTAAAAAGAAAAAATGTTTTCATTCTACATGATTTGAGGCTTTTTTTCCTTTGGTACTTCAGAATGTCTATTGTTATTTGTGCTATTGTTTGGACTTGCAAGCTGCTACAGTTTTGAACCTAGCTGCCCATCTGCTCCTTGGTTATTTATAGGCAGATTTGTGGAGCTCCTTCTAATCCCTCAAGTCTTCAAAAACATTAATGAATTAAACATCACAATACTCTTGTAAAAAGAGAATTAAATGGAGAAACTGAATGGAGACTAAAAGAGGATAAATGACTTGCTGAAAGCCATATGTATATTTCATAGCAGAACAGAGAATAGAAACCAGATTCTTTTTACAGACCAGCTACATGCTCTTGTGAGGTACATGCTACAGGAATGAAGAAAGTTGTTCTTTGAATCTTGCAACAGATGCTCATGCACAGACTAAGCCATTTCAAGACCTTGCACCATGTATTGAGAATTATAAAAGGTTTCAGGTCTAACAGACATGAATAAACATGTTAATATTAATTCTCATTAAGCCTGAATTTGTTTAGATTGTTAATATTTTGGAGCAGTGGTTTCTACTGGGTTGCTCAGAAAGAAAACACCTATTACTTGCAGGAGAGCTTCTCTCTGCCATCTTACTTCTATTTGTCCAGTCAACCTGTCCCTCTTCTCCTGTCCTTAATAGGCTTCTATAATGGTTTTAAACAGTGTCTGGACATTGGTTCTTATTTAATTTTTTTAATTCGGTGGTAGTGAAGATGGGTTGCACAAAATGCAGGCAAAACTTTGCATTCATCAGGAATTTTGCACTTTGGTGAATTTCACATAGTATTTATTATGTGTGAGTTTTTTTAATATTTTGGCTTTTTTTATTGGTTGGCTTTTTTTTCTGTATATTTATTGGGGGCATTGTTTGTTTTTGTTTGGTTGTTGTTGTTGGAAGAACTTCCAAAATTTTAGATGTGTGGAGTAAAACATTGTAATTTGCAGTCATTCCAAAGTCTAGAAATGATGGAGGATGCAGCCTACTAAATTGTGATTTGATTTCACATTGGAGTGCAGCCTTAAATATAGTTTTGCAATTTTTACCTGTTTTGTAATTTCTTTGAACTATTTGTTTACTATATCCCATTCTCTCCTTAATGTATGCATATTTATATGTAAGAGAATTTTCTCCACAAATAGTATTAGTTTCTGCTTGTCAAGTGGATTGGAAGAGTTTTCTATTTCACTGGAATGCCCTTCATATTTGGGTTTTAAATAGAAATATTATGTGAATTTAGTGTTGCCGCCTTCTTGTGGAAATCTTCAAAAGAATCTCCATTCTTTTGAAGATTTCCACAAGAAGGTGGCAACACTAAACTCATATAATATTTTTTCTTTGTTGGAGACTGACATTGGTATATTGATTTAATAACCTGGAACCTATGTCATTCTAAGCAAGTTCAGTGAGGTTCAAAGTGTATTGAATGTGTCCAGGGAACATTTTAAATAAAAGAACTACAAGTTCTACAGTTTGCTGTGTGGTATTTTATGGTATTATGGCAAAGTAGATTCTAGGTGGGCACACAGCACTCTAGATTATTTCTGAAATTCAGCAAACAAATGTAACCTCTTTATTTGTTTAATATCGGTAACAATTCAGCATATAAAAGTTATGTATTTTGATTTGGAAGTGATAAAATGCAACTTCCTGAAGTATTTCACTTTCTTGTCATGAAATCTGTTCTCTTCAGTGCTTTTGTTTTTCTTCAGTAGCTTTTCTGTGTTTAATGAAACCAAATGGGTTTTTTATTGATGAATAGACACTGAATCTGGTTTTTTCAGCTACATAGTGGAAAATATTAAGCAACAAGTCACTCTTTCCTCATTCTAAATTGAGACCTTGATGGAAAATTTTAATTTTGTCTTCCTCCAACAAACTTTGCATATATTTTGTATGTCTAAATACATTGCAAGGGTACAAAGCACTGTACCTTTTCAAAACACCTTTAGTAGCTCCCATTGGAAAGTAGATGGCAGCTTTCTTGAAATGGTTTCACTTTCCAATATTAAAAAAAGACATTTTGTTTCATTTATCCTGAGACTCTTTGGATGTCAAAAATAGAGAAGGATGCTAAGCCTGTTTTTTAAACTGAATATTTTCATTTTTCTAGTATGTTCTGATAACCTGCTCTGGTGAGAGTTTGCTTCTAGATGAAACCTATTAAAGCTCTCACAGAAGAGAGGTAATTGTACACTTCAAGAGTTTATGGAACAAAAGCTAGGTGTTTGGAATTGCCAGCAGTTGTTCTAACTGGTCTGACTCACCTCCCTTCACTCTGAACAGAATGCTTTATTTGATTCCAGGAAATACTGAATAAAAGAACTATTTTGATCCATGGACAGTGCCACTACTGTGGCAGAAAGCCAAGCAATGCTTTCATATTAAATAAATAGATCTTTTCAGAGCAGCAGAGAAACATGTTCCCTAGAGTCAGTAAGCTGATGCAGACTTTTGTTCCAGTGTGAAAGTATGAAGATAATGAAGTGTGTGTAGGTTTGAACTTTCTTCATTGATTATAATAAAGAGGCATTTATAATAATTTGGAAATGTAACTTGGGGAGGAGGGGAAAAAAATCATTCAGGTATGTGTTCCACATCTTGAAAAAAGGAAAATAAAGAAAAGTGCCAAAGTTAAAAAGCTTACACAGAGTGGTTTGAGAGACAAAAATTATTGCCTGCGTAATTCTTGAATTTTATGCAACAAATAACTACAAATCTTTGTCTAAAGTATACAGGAAGCTTTAATAGGATGCTTTTTTGAGTAGTTGTTCAAAGAGCAGGCTGTCATGGGACTCAGTTCCCTGAGAGAATAAAATTTGTTTGTTTCCTTCTTTAATATATGCAGTGTGAATTCTATATAATTGGCAAAAATTGCGCTTCAGTGTGGAGATTTTGGGATAAGAGGTGGGAATGAACATTGTGACACATTGGAACAGGAAGAGACAGTAAAAAGCTGTTTAAATGTTTTTTCTTTTTGCAATAATATGTTAGGTCTTTTTTTTTGTTTTGTTATGAAGCTCATTGTTTTAACATGAAAACGAATAACTATTTTACCTCAGGCTGTTTGGATTTCTCTGAATTTTTTGAGGTTTTTTTTTTTTTTTTCCTAAATCATTTATAGTTTTTATTCAGTTAACTTCCCCTGTGCCAGGAAAAAAGTTCTCTTTGTGTGCATTCTGAAGTATCCAGAGGGAGAATTCCAGGTTACAGTCCAAAGCCATTTTGGTCTCTTTTTACTTTGACTGATATTGGCATATAACTTGAATAGAGTATTTCTGAGCAGAACTAGGTTTCTTAATTACATGAATTGATCTGTGGAAGTAGGACCTCAGAAAGTTACAAGCAGATACCAGTTCCTACTTTGTGTTGGCAGGAAGAGGAGGTTGCAGTTCAGGCATCCTGTGGATTTGTCAGTGAAGCAAAAAAGCTTCATCATGGTGAATTGCAGTTCACAGTGCAATAAAAAATGCATGGGAGTAAGGAGGCAGAAGGAGCAGGAGCATTTCCAGGTATAGATTATAGGTAGGATGTAGTTATTCAGGCTATTGCATGTTGGATGTTTTTCTTCAAGTGAAGCCCTGCTAATGGCAGGGTAATGGCAATGTCCTGACAGAAATGTAGCATAACATATTTAGATAATTATTATATTCTTGGTAATACCAGACAGACTGTGCAAAAGCACAATCTTATTTGCACTCATTTTACATCTGAATGAGCAAACAAATGACCTACCTGAAAATTAATTGTAGTTTTTTAGTTGGGAAATTTGATTTTATATACATTATCTTGTTGTCCTTGGTTGAGATTCTGCTTTGGGTTTTGTGGTTGAACTGTTTTTTCCACACAATGAGGGAAAGGAAATCTTTAATTAAATATATGTATTAATAATGCCTATAATGATGTTTTTTCTAAAGTTTACAGTATTTTAGATGTTGGTTACAGTGTTCTGTTCTTCCTTCAGAAGAATACAAAAGTGTAACACAGCAAAACACTGTAACTGATTTCCCATGCTTGATAACTTCAACTTCTTGTGTTTCAGAGCTGCGAAAAGTATCTGAAGTAGAATGGAAGCGTCAGTAATATTACCCATTCTGAAGAAAAAATTGGCATTTCTTTCAGGTACAGTTTCAGTTTTTCTCAACTGAGTCCACTCCACCCTGCATAATTTGGGTGGGATTTTTAAGGTGGTTATTTGTATTTTCTGGATGTATTTAACACAAATGTGTTGTTGGTTAGTGCTTTGTCATATTCCAAAAGAATCTCTGGAACCCTTTATTGAGTAGCCAAGCTGTTGGTGTTGGTGTTTAGGACTTGGTTTTGCTGTAGCCTCTAGCTCAACCCGCAAAGTTTTAAAGAAGTTTCAGTCTGTATAGAAGAGATTGATGATTTAATAGACACCCAGAAATAATCCTTGCTGGTTTGCCTTTTTAGTTTTTTGGTTTTAGAAAAACAGAGTGATTATTTTCAGGATTTTCTGTAGAAAATTTTTCACATGTCTTTTCTCAAGCTTTGAAACACATGGGAGGAAAATTAGCCATGCATTGCAACAGTTTGATTATTGCCAATTAGTTAATTCAGGGAAAGCTGTAATTATCACTGTATTTATTAAAACTTCCTGAATCTTACATTGAAGGTAACTTTTTCTCCTCCCCCTGCCAGAAAAAAAAAAAAAAAAAAAAGGAAATGCTTCAAATGGTGAATGACTATCCCTTGCTGATTTCTGATTTCACTGCTGATGTAGATAGCTGTGTTAGTTCTTGGTGTTTGATTGTCTGATGCAGTGTAGGTAGGTAACTTGCAGAACACTTGTCAACTTCAAAAACTGACAAGTGTTGCATAAATATTCTTCTTGTTTAGTTTATTTTCATTTATGTTTTTGGCCAGTCTAGTTTAGCCTGCTCCAATCACCTGAGAAGTGAAACCTGCTCTTTTTGTTAATGAAGTCTATTTTGCTTTGAATTTGCCCACTGTCCCCAGCAATTGCAAATCTAACAATTCCTTTTCAAAAACAATCAAACCCTAAAACTCAACTCACATTAAATCCTGGGACAGTTCTTCCACAGTAACAGCAGATGTGGTGAGTTGGTTGTTCAGCATTATATTGCAAGCAGATATTCTCATTAACTAGAGTGCATTATCAAATTGCTATTAAAGCTGCCTGATCTGCTTTGAAATACAGATGTTCGTAGTGGAAAGTAATTTACTGAATGGCATTTTAAATGCTAGGAACCATTTTGGACCTATGTATTTCTAAGTAGGTTTGATCATTCTGGAATTGTTTAGTATTAATGGATGTTTTAATTTAATGAATGGTAAAGCTTGATGCAGGAGGATTTTTTAGCCTTCTTCAGTGTAAGTCAACTAACTTGACACAAATCAGTTCATCATGTCTCTTTACATCAATTTTACTCTATATAGTTTCATAATAGTTTCATTAATGATTAGAAATATACACTCAGAAAAATAATATTTTAGGAAAGTCCTGCAGTGTTTATGTGCTGAAGTCTGTTGTCATTTTTGAGTTAAATTGGTACAAATAATGTTGATCCTGCCTTTTTCTAGAAGCAAAACAATGGTTTCTAATGGAAGTCCATGGCTGGAGTAGCTTTCATGCTGATAAGTCATTCATTACACATAGCACAGAAGAAAAGGCAAGCTCCTAAATCAACAAAAAGCCTTGAACAACCACTTCGGTGCAAAATAAACTAAAAAATTTTTCCTTTTGTTTTTTTTCTCCTTCCTTGTGTGATGTTCTCAGTTGCTTTCCTTAGCAGTGTTTACAAGTTGAGGGAAAAACCTGTCAGTTGTCACACACGATGTCTTGTAATGAAATAATAATTTAGATAATTATTCTGGTTTTTTTGTGAAATGTCAAGAGATTATATTTCTGGGATTTGGGTTGTGCTTTGCTTAGGCAGTTCAGCTTGTTTAAATCCAAGCATTTTCCCTTTTTCTCTGTTTCCTCACTCCAATTTTCAGGCTTTTTGCCATTCAGAAACAGAAGGGTGGACAGTCTGTAAATAACTGCTGCTGTAGATTGTTTCTGCTGGAAGCATCTGTCCATTTGTCCTTTCTCATACAGCACCACTCTTCAATTATTCAGTTTAGAAATACAGTTATTAGAAAGTATGTTGCTATTTTACAGCAACAATTTTCTTACAAAAGCGAGGAAGGAAAGGGAACATAACTACTGCACCAGAAGTAGTAGGTTCTTTATGAAAATGCGGAAAATATCTACGTATCAGTGGATCTTTAAAACTCCAAATTTAGAGTGTTTGCACAGCTTTGGAGACAAGGAAGAAAGGCCTGTTGCAATTAAGATTCTAATATATGTTGTGTAAGTACTGTTCGTTCATTATCTTGCATGCACCTCATGGATGGGGAGAATTCTTATCAAATTTTGTCGACATACGTGTATGAGTCTACAAGCACTGCTGTGCTTGTGCCTTTCCTTGTTTCTGCACATCTGTTAGTATTCTGTAAAAAGCTGTTCTTATGGATTAGATGGAACTTCAGTTCTACTGAAGAACTTTATGATGCCAAAGCATAGTTTAATTGCTTTAGCCATGTGAAAAACAGTTTGAGAATAAAGATGTTCTTTTTCAGATTATGGGAATTCACTTTGCTTGATTTTTCCACAAATAAACCTGTGATTATAGATGTGTTTTTATAGTTTTTTTCTAAAATATAGAGAAGATTGTATAGTAATTGACTCCTACATGTGCTTAAGTATGTTGTGGTTGTGGTTTTTTTCCTTTAATAACATAGATAATATATCAAAATGTACTGTTTCTAATATTGTTTGTATAAGTTTTACCAGAAAGGTTTGAAAATGCAGATGAAGATTAAGGCAAGCTGGAAATACATCTCTTAATTGTAAGGTGATTGTTAGCTGTTTGTAAGTAGGTCTTGAAATTGTTCTGTGTTTGAAGTAAGTGCCAGTTTAGAGAATGTGCCATGGGCAGCCTCTGTGGTAGGAGATCCTCCTGTAGTAGCCAGTTGGATAGGAAAGTCCTTTTCTAGGAGCTCCAGTGGAGCTTCTGGGTACATGCTCAGCTTGGGAGTGGACTAGGTTTCTGATAGGTTGGTAGTGTAGAAGGTCTAGGAGATGTTTTTAAGTAATATAATGTAAAAATGCAAAAAAAAAAAAAGCTTCTGGAACACTTGATTTGTGTTGTTTATATTGAAAGTATTAGATGAAAAATTGTGACAGCTGTGGATGTGGGCTATGCTCTGATGCCCTGGTGATGTTTTAAATGTCCATGTGGTGAATGAATCTTCACAACTGATAGGTGAAATCAGTCGTGGTTTTCACAGCAACTTTAAAGATTGCTTTTGTGATGAAGTTTGAGACCACTTAGCTGCAAAGTATTTCTTCTGCTTAAACCTCATCACATTAACTTTATAATTACTTTTTCTTTCTGAAACAGGAGGGAAGGACAGAAGAAGTGGCCTCATTCTGACTATTCCATTATGCCTTGAACAGACGAGCATGGATGAGCTGAGTGTCACACTAGACTATCTTCTAAGTATACCAAGGTGATTAGGAAGGCAATCTGTTCATAGCTGTTTTTTATTTCCAGTTGTAGAAGGGATCATTCTATTGTTTTTAATTTTATTTGCTCTTCTTTACCAAATTAATTTTACGTAAATGTTTGTTTAGAATGTGATACTATCTGACTGAGCTAGAAACACACATCCCAATAAGCTAATGGATATGTACTAAGGCTTGTCTGTGTCCTTTTATGTCCTTATGTTCTCTTTTCTTGGCACAGCTTTTTTCATAATTTCTTTTTAATGACAATGCACTTAAATTGCTAAGTAAATTAATGAGCCATTCCATTCGAACATTGCCCTTTCTGTGCTACATGGCTAAACTTTGAAGCTTTTAGGGCTTCAGTTTAAAAGTGTGCTAAGATAAAAATATAGTCTTACTGCAGAGAACAGCTCATGGTACTGCTTAAATGTGCTGCCTAACAACTTGAGTATCCTCTCATCCATAGCTTGCTGTAAAATTGTTGTTCTTCAAGTTCTCTACATGTACCATTGACAGCTTATAGTGACAGTTTTTGGTCCTGGCTTAGTTACCTGTATGTGTTTTCTTAAGATCCAGGGATTGGTCTTTATCATAATTTTTTTTCTCTCATGTGCCACTGTTTTATAAAGAAAAGGAGCCTCTCAGATAAATATTTGCTTTTGTATCTTTTCAAATTCCTCTTCTAGAAACAGAGCAATAATGGCATAACTGAAGATATCCAGTGTACTTAGCATATTGTAATCTGTAAATGTTTATAAAGCACAGTTAAACGATCCAGTGTTGGGGTTTTTTGGAAGATAAGACTTTTAAACATCCTGATTGGCAAGAGAGAAGCAAAGAATAAATTCAGATTATTTAAAAGTAAAACATCAGAAGGTATATGAGTATACTGCACAACATTTTAGTTGTCTAAGTTTTTGAAACAGCTTGTTGTCTTTTGTAAAGTGGTGAAACACCAAATGGTCATCCACACACAAGTCATGTCATTGACTTAAGGACTTGGCTGTATTTGTGGAACAGATGCAGGCATTCTTGTTCCAGTAAGCATTAATTATTCCACAGTCTCATCCTGATGTATGTCTTTACATACATTAGTGTAACAATAACGGCCTAAAAGCTGAACCAAAGTGCTCTTTGTATTCAGTAGAAACTGGGAAATCTATTTGAAAGTGAAGTCAGTGTTCCCACATTTAATGCTCTGTGTCAGTTGTGGAAAAAATGACCTCTCTTCTATGGTGGCAGTATGGAAAAATCATTGTCGTTTTGGTTCGTATGTTGTTTTTCAGTGGGAAATGCAAACTTTGGCCTAAGCACGTCTCTATTTTTGTTCTGGAAAGACTTTCTAAACAGTGTTTGGGGAAAATAGGGCTGAGGGGAGTGATATTGTCCCAAACCCAGATAGCTGTCCAAGCAACATACATACTACTTTTTTCCCCAAGTTCTGTGTAAGGTAATATGTTTGACTTATAATTCAGTTGTGTGTGGTATACGATGTGACTACAACTGGTTTGAGATCTGCAGTTTAGTGAGAATTGCTGGCTGTGTCCAAAATTGGAGAGGCATTAATGCTTAAAGTGTCTTGGGTAGAATTTCTTTGGAATATGTGTGTAAAGCCGTTCTGAAATTTCAGACGACTTATTCCTAGTGTTGAAGTATACTGTCATGCCTTTCTTTGATGGTATTTAAAATTCTCCGATTCTGAAGATGCCTGTTCAGAACTGAGGAAGAATAAAAGTGGGAACAGTATGATATGTTGCCTGTTCATACTAAAATATGCTTTCTTGGTTGTATTCTCTCTGCTGTGGCTCAAATCCCCAAGCTTTTTACTTTTTATTTTAACCTACATACAAACACATACATTGGCTAACCTTTCTAGAAGTGGTAGGTCACTCCTCAATTTGATCAGTTGTGTATTTTGTTGGGTTTGGGGGGTTTTAATAGGTTAGTAGTAGAGGAGAAGATGCTGATACTGCTGGAGTCCAGTGAGCCTAAGGAAGTCATGTCTCAAGATGCTGTAGCAGCACTTTACACCTTATTCTTTAAAGCAATAGCATTGTGCCTTCTGAGTTGGTTTTATTTGTGCTAGTGAAGCCTGAATGTTCAGACTGCTTCCAGAAACATCATATGTGTGATCTTAGAGGTTCCTTAAAACCAAAAGCATTCATGGACTGTTTAAAGAGCCAAGATGAATTATTTTTTCCTAAATAGGCTAGTAAAGTGACCTTTTTCCCCTTTTTTTTTTTTTAAACTTCAAGGTGAATTTGTCTTTCACCTGTACCAGATGAAGCTCAGCTTAAACATGAAATAAATAACAGCTGATTTCTTGTTGTGCAGCATAATGCTTATTATTGCATGCCTTGTGTTTTGTAAGCTAAGGAGATCACAGAAATAGCTTTGTTTTATAATTGCAGATTTGGGAAAGATTATGTAATGCTTTCCCACCTCTCCTAAATGTCATGGATTTTAATTGCTTATAACTTTGCCAATGCAAAAATTTCAACCTAGGACATGATATCTAGTCTGGTAGCTAATGTTAAACCATGGACTCACTTGCAAGTCCTCTTCTGGATGCTCCTTGTAAAAACTGACATCCCTTTGTCTTCCTTATGACACTCTAAGTTGATCTCTTTTCTGAGCATTTTGTCAAGTTAACCTTTTCAGAGTTGCTACAGAGCATTAAAATTGGAAGTTATTTTATAAATGAGTAAACTTAAGGTTTATAAGACAGTGTTTCTGTAAGGAAAATGCTATGTAGCTGTATTTTACAAGAGGCTTGAAATCCAAAGTTGTCATGGTATGACACTTGTTATAGTTTATATTTTTATAAGTTGTTTTTTCTTTTAGTGAGAAGTGTAAAGCTCGAGGATTCACTGTGATAGTGGATGGCAGAAAATCTCAGTGGAATGTGGTAAAGACAGTTGTGTTAATGCTCCAGGTAAATAAATATTTATACATTCATAGTTGACTGATCAGTTTTATGATGTGAATGCAATGGCTGCGTTATTGTAGAGACAGTAATTTCCTTAAAATGCGGTTCCTGTGCAGCAGGAAGAAATTCTGAAAAGCAGATGATCAAGAGAGCAGTTCACTCAAGAGAGAGACAAATTCTTTATATGCTGAGAACACACAACTGTAAACCTTTTTCTGAAACTGAGTTTTAGTTAAAAAAGTAAAAAAATATGCTCCTGGCATCACCAACTATGAGCAGCAGGAATGTGTGCAGGGCTGCAGTTCACACAGATACTGCAGCTGAGCAGGTTTTGATGCAATATATGCTGTTGCCAGGGTTCCTTTGCAATAGGATATAGTTGACTTAGTCATGGATCATAATTCCAAATACAAATTATGTTGTGTGTACTTCAAAAAGTAGGAGAAGAAGTGACAATTTCAAATAAAATATTCTAAAAAGTATTATTTTAACTCTTCAGAACTGTGGGCTTACAAATAGTCTTATTTCTGCTGAACAGTATAGATTATTTTCTGGTCTCAGTGGTAAAAGAAAATGTGAAATACAGTATTTTTAACACATTAGAACACTTGGACTACTGCCTTTCTTACTGCACAGGTGGTTCCTCTTTATCAGAGTAGTTTTTCTCTCAGACTTAGGTGAAGCCTTAGAAAGTGTGTCAGATGCAAATGATTTTTTTATTTTTTTTTTTTTTTTAAATCCCTTGTGTTCAGATAATGATCTTGACTGGGTTTTGCTTCAGCCACTGTGTGGTTGTGAGGTTTCAGTAGGTCAGTAGGAGCTGCAGCTAGTGGGGAAGGTCAGCTCTTTGCCAACACTTATTTCCCTGGCAGCACTCACCCTGCCTCTGCAAGGCTTGCAGAATCTGTGTCTTGAGTTTGAGAAGGAGCCAATAAGGAAGATTTTCCTATGTGAATTGATCACTTGTGCAGATCATGTGAGATTTCTGTCTGCTTCATCATTTGTAATTCTCAAAAACACTTCTGTGTTCAAAATATTGCCTGCTTATAAATAGTTTTTGCATATTTGGTAAAATGGTGCAAGAATGAATTGGGTTTCTTTGTTTCTGATTTCTTTAACTTCTTTTGAATTAATTTTTTATTAATAAAATTAGGTATTTAAAGAGAAATCCCATGGGTTGTGTCACCCTTATGTCACTACTCTGATTAACTTCTTACTGCTATAGTTGATGAGTAATCAAGAGTCTTTGTTCCTTGATCTACATTCAGTGTGGCATCATAAAATCAACTTAGTAGATGAAATTACTGATTTAGTCTGAGAAATGTTTTCCTGGTAGTACTTTAATGAAATTAATATGTTGAAATGTTAATATTCAACCTTTTCATTTTAGTCTAAGTAATATGTACTGAAGAAGTATAGGATATAATCTTGACATGTAAGCTGATAACAAATACACAATTTTTTCCTAACTTTATGATTACGGTTTCCTTCTACATAGAAGATAACATTGGTGGAAAGCTTTTTTTTAAACATTTCTTTCTCTTTTTAATGAAATACCATAAATTAAATTAACTCTAGCCAATAGTTCATTTTTCTGTACTAACACAGCACAGACTAATAGTTTGTCCTTAGGACTGGGAGTAAAGAGGTTATATTTTCTTTTCAGTTTTGACTCAGTTTGCTATGAAATCTTGTGCAATGTTACAAAGCAGAATGGAGCAAATATGTAATGTAGATGAAGCAGGCTTCAATTTCTGTCTGCAATTTTTACATTCTTGTATAGATGATGAAATCTAAGTGGAATTCAGTTCTGTGGTAAATGAAGGTTTAATCTTGAATATTTTACTTGTTTTTTCATTTATTTTACAGAATGTTGTTCCAGCTGAGGTGTCACTTGTTTGTGTAGTAAAGCCAGATGAATTTTGGGATAAGAAGGTTACACATTTCTGCTTTTGGAAAGAGAAAGATAGACTTGGCTTTGAGGTATGTTGAGCTTTTGTCTAGTTCAGTCAAAAATACTGTTTCTAAAATAACTGATGTGATTGGATGACAACTAAAGTGCCTTTAAAGTAGCTGTATTCTTGATGCTTTGTGGATAACCTTAACAAACCACTGTGGCTTTTTAAAGTTTTCCATTTTTAATGAGACTTTCTTCATTGAATATTCTTAACTTAGAAACGTGAGGCATTTAATTCTTTGCTTAGTAAGAAAATAAATCTCTGTGATACATATGGGTGTTTTGAGTCAGAAACAGTTGTACAGGATTTAGTGTGAAATTTTTAATTACTTCTCTGATAGGCTGTAGAGATACATAGTGTATGGTGTCACTCTCAGCTGTAACCATTCTGACAAATACCTTGGTATTGCATGCATCTTCTCTCGTTTTGTGAGTTCTTTGACATCAGGAACAGGTTATATATCCCTTGCCAAATCCAAGCTGACATTGTTCTGAGTTGTGAGGCAGAGCATGTACAAGGGACTACATGGTGATGTTAGCACTTCCCTTGTTATCTCTGGGACGTTAATGGAAACCTCAACTTTTCCTGTCTTTTTAGAAAATATCTGTGTCATCAAACTTTCCACTATTTTTTTTTAAGCTAATCTTGTTTGGACTACATCAGGCATGTAGCATGCAGCCCAGTTACATTGTCCCTAATCAAAAACATGAGTGTGGTGGTACCCACTTTTATAAACTAGCATATTGTTTGGAGCCACATCCATGATGAGAATTTAAAAAGCTTCTGAACTAACCATTTGTACTCCAAAATATGATTTAAGAGGTGCTGGTTAGAAAGTGATTTAAGCTTGCAATATTCAGTTTCACACAGATCTTTCACAACATAAGGTAAATGTCAGAGTCCAGAGAGCAGCAGAGGCAAAGCCCCTCTTTAGGAGTCACTACTGTGTGATTTAGGCTCTCTTTTCCCAGCTACACTCCTGTAAATAAAGTTGTTGGGTAAGTACAGGAAGTCTTTGAAGTCATGATATGAAAGTATGTGCCATAGCAGTTGTTAGTGTATATATGATAGGGTTGCTAGTTTGTAAATTAGTCCTTCTAGAAGATTCTTCCTGGGTTTTTCGTTAGTATGACTCAGCTAGAATGCATTTCTAGACAAATAAGCAGAAAGCTTACAGAAATTATATCAACAAAGCAGGAACAATTTTACATGACTATGATAATAGAATGATTTTTTGTTTCATTCTAAAGTTTAGCTAACTTAAATGATAATCCATTAATCTAGTAATCTTAGTAATTTTATAAAGCATGGTCTGTGCTAGAATCATGTTGTCATTGTTGGCATAGGCCACTGGAATTATGTACCCAAACCTTTTGGTTTCTGTCACTTGGCTGCAGTCAGGAAAATTGTTTCAGTAAAAACGACTCACCTTCTCTGGGCTCCAAATATTTGTGTCAGAGGCAGAGTATTCTTTCCTCTATTCCAAATATGAGTGCAGAGCACTGATAAGGCCATGGAAGGCTCCAATGCAGGCACAAATCTACAGCTGCATAATTTTGCATTACTGGCAGTAAAAACAAACAACACCCAACTCATGTTTTGGATCACAGGTTAGATATGTTTAACTACTAGGAAAATTCAGGATTGATTTTGTGCCAGTGAAATAATTATGAACTAAAAATTGTAATTCAAATACAAAATCTTTTTAGTCACTTGGGTGTAATAACTGATTTCTAATGGGGCATCACATCTACCTCCTATTTTCTGCTACCTGATCTGTTCTTAATACCTTGCTTAATATTCCCATATGAGGCCATTAATCACAGTGTCTTCCTTTCTGTTCAAAGGCAGAGATCCTCTGCTTCAGAGTGAGATGTGGTGATGATGAGTTGCAAAACACTGAAAGTAAATGTGGGAACTGAGATCAAACAGTACTGGGTGGATAAGTACAAAGAGGTGGGCTGATTCAGCTGAGTAAAAGTTCATATCTTTATTTCTGGTTAGTATTAGTGTTGGTTTTGGACCTGCCTCAGGACAATTCCTATTTGTCCTCCAGCAGAACTTTCTTCTGTAACTTCATTCCTCCCTTATTAGCAATCAGTTCATGTGTTAATTGAAGCAGTTTTATCTGGTTCTGTGCCATGCTTCACAAGAGGAAAGTTGTCTTTATTGTTTTAAAGCTGTCTTCCAGCTGAAATGTTGCATATATGACACTGTAATGCTTGATGCTGTTAATGCTTTAAAAGATTGAAGAACAGGATTTGAGTATAAAAAATGCTGTGTTTTAGAGTTGGGAGGTGGTGCTTTTTGAGTTTTTATTAACATGCTCTACATAGTAATGTGAAAGAAATCACTCTTAGTAGATGTAGTGTGTTGTATTTGAGCATGAGCTTTTCTTATGAGAACAATGAGCATTACTGGAAGAAAAAAAATTACCAGAAAAATAGAAGAAATGTACAAATTTGTACACAATGCAAAATTGCCTATAGATTGATGAGGTTACTTCACACATATCAGTCATTTAAGGAACTTAGTGAAAAAATAATCTCTGAGCCTGATTTAGATATTATATCAGTACTTTGAAAATCAGTTTGTCAGGAGCAGGAAGGAAGAGGACATGCTTGCTGTTCTTGTCCTTGTGGAAATCAGGGAGCAAAATCTTAAAAGTTCACTGAGAATTTGGAGAATAGAAATTAAGTGCATTAAAAAAAGGAATAAGAGAAAGGAAAAAATGGGTGGTAAACTACCATGGGTTAGTTGAAAAAATTAGAGTGTGTAACATAATGATCTTTATAATCCTGAAGTCCAAAGTCTAAATAGTTCTAAATGCTGCACACTTCAACTGTAGCAGCTGACAGCTCTCTCTAGTAAAGGGTGTCAGAAATATCTCATGATAATTTATCTGCAGCATCTGCTCTGAAAAATATCAAGTCTCTAGTTTACCTTTTAAGAATTATGCTAATAAGCAGAGGATTGCTCCACAGACTAAAAAATGAATAACACTTTGTAGAAAGTATCTAATTTTTGTCCATTTTCAGTTCAGTGTTTTAAGACTGAGGCACCAGAATTTAAAGCTTTCATGGACTTTCCTAAAAAAGCATATGGAAGTTCCTGTCAAAATTTTTTATTTAACTGCATCTCTTTTCATCTGTATGTATCTCAGTTGCTACTTTAACATGGGAGGCAATGGGTTCTGGAGCAAATTAAGGAATTGTCTGTGTGGAGCTGGGGCATGTAAGCCTGCATTTATGTCATGTCCTGAATTCTGTCCAAAGAAGGTGTGTTGAAAAATGCAAGAATCTTTGCCTATTTTCTCTTCTCTGGGATGTAAAAATGAGACTGTGCTATTTATTGTGAGCCCTGGAGGGTAAGGTGAGTGAGAGGGTAAAGCCACAAGTGAAGGAGGCAGTTCCTGGGAATGGAATTCATCTTGTGTTTATCTAGGTTCTGCCAACTGCCCTTGGGTTTCTAGTATGACAGATTTCTATGGCACTGGCCAGATAAATATTTACCTAGTGTTTATTGGTGTATTGTTAAAGGAAATTATCTTTGTTTAGATTAGTGTTCCATATTAAACAAATAATACCCTGTGCTACTCAGTGCTTAATCAAATAGTATTTCAAAAAAATTGATTGAAATAGTATTTAGTATCAAAAATAGGATTATTCTCCTCAGGAAGAAGTAGCCTTTGCTTTACAGTTCTGTGGCAATGAAGAGCATATTTAGATTACACTTGTTTAAATTTTATATTCTCAAGGGACATGTGTATTGTTCTCTTTCGAAAAGTAATTTCTCTTTTTCAGATTCAGTAGTGTGGCTGCTCTGATATGACACACTTCAGAAAAAAGCTTCTTGTTACTGAAATTTTACAGCATCCTGTTCTCAAGTAGCTCCTGGGTTTGACTCTGTGATATTTGTGTTAAAGAGCTTTTTCATTTCTTCCCCTTAAGAGAGAAAGTTCAGATAGGAGTATTTAACATTTTGGGGCATTTTTACATGTCCTCTTGAATATGTAGAATTCTCTCATCTTGACTTCTGCCTCTATCTCCTTGTAGATGATCAATGAAAATTGCAGAAAACAGAAATGACATAGAGAGGTCAGCTTACTGCAAACAGTATTTAAAGCTTTTTTACTACAAAAGATACATGTTGCATGAGTCAAAATCATATATTTTCACTCCTGAGAAATAGAATTTTGCACTTAAGACACAAGACTTTGCAGTCCATGTTTTTAGCTTTGTCTTTCTTCTTTTGCTTGACAGCTTTTACAAACGTTGTTTTGATTTTATTAAAAATACAGCACTTCTACTTTTCCCAAAGCACTGTTCTGAGTTATTCCTTTAAAGGCTTTCACAAGAATTTAGCAGGCCAATATTGTGCAGAGGAACTTTACTGACTAGAGTGGAGTAAGGATGAGAGCTGCTACCACTCCTCCAGGTTTGAGAAAGAGCTGAGTGCAGATGATGATTCCGTGACTCTGGTCAGTAGCAAACAGGACATGTTTGAAACTACTGCCACTGTGAGCTTATTAGCTGTCCCTGTTGGCAGAAGTGGGTGGATCAAGTGGGAAGGGAAGCAAAGATTAAAGGATTCAATAATGTATACTTTTTTTCCCCTGTTTTACCATCTGTCCAGATCTACTTGTTTCTCCCTTGGGAAATTTAAGCTCTTCATTTTAACATGCAGCTATAATCTGCTGTCCAAAGGCTTTTTACTTTGGATTATGAAAGCTGCTTTTTTTTCTCCCTTTTTCTGGAATCAACATAGCTTGACTTGGAAAAGAAGGAAAACAAAAAATCATTGCAATTGCAAGCAAACAGGGTTATTTCTGATTTTACAGCTGTAAATTACCTTATATTTAACTGTGGTAATACTTCAAAGGGTAAAATTCAAAAGCAAGAGTGAAACACTTATTCATAAAGAACAGCTTTTTCTAGGATGTGGTATTTTGACATCTTTTTTCACAAAAGGTCAAAAATAATTGCTCTGTTTGGATTTTGAAACATTTTGGAAACCTGACAGCAGAAGTTTGCTGAGCTTGAAGTAGAATTCAGATCTGTAAAAGTGAAGTGTCTTCTCACTGTCCACATTGCATTTTTCAACATTTTTTTATTTCTCTTTTTTATTTCTTGGTCTATATACTTATAGGCTATTAATCTATAGTAGCTGATTAAATCATTACTTCTGAAGCTTCAGAGAGACAAACTACACTTTCGACACCTAGAAAATATCAAAGCTGATTGACTAATTTAAAGCATATAGAGGATGTTAGGGTAGCACTGCCACTAGTTCAGGTTTAGAGCAAGAGCTAAATTCTGTTCAGGAGCCCTCATTTCTGCCACAACCTTGTCAAAAATTCAAATGTTTGTTTATATTGTGAAAAGTTCACACATGATTTTAGCAGCTAGCTCAGTGAACAGTCAAGAAACAGTTTAAGAAGGAAGTGCTTTTTAAATGAGAATGAGAAACCTAGAGAATGAATGGGTTTGGGAGTAATGCTTTAAGTTACAACAAGGTTTATTAATGAGGTGGAAGTTTTATTTTTCAGAGTTTTTTTAGTAAGATATAGAAAATTTGGGTTTTGACCAAGTCTCTTTTCTGGGTGTTTATTTTTTGTCAAAAGATTATTTTTTCATATGGCTAAAATATTTATTTTGTGCAGGCTTTGCTGTTTCAGATTTTTTTTTTTATTAAAAAAAAAACATATCCCTAGTGGGAGTTTGAGGGCTATCCCTTGCCCACTGTCTTTCCTGAAGGATCTCAGTTAAAAAAAATATGAAATAAGTGGTCTCAATACAGTCCATCTATTTTGTCAGGCTATTTGGGTCTTTTCAGAAATTATACTTGAGTAACAAGAACCAGCTGCCCTGTTTGCTTTCATTCCCATACCAGAATGTCCATACCAAAATTAGTTTTCTTTTTTTTGATGAACTTACAGAGATTAATGTTAAAAATTACCTAAACTATTAAGTGTGCCAAAAGAAGGAAGAACAAATGCTTTTTTTTTCTCCTTTCTTGGATGTAGAATCCTCTGGGGTTTGGGCTGGTTACTGGCATTACCTAAAGAAACTACTAGCCAATTCCATTTACAGCAGCCATGTACCATTGAGAGTACAGGGCAATAGTGTATATTTGGATGTTGCTGAAAGGCTTTCCTCTGCAATAATAGACCATTTGTTTGGAGCTACTCTGAATTCTGTAGTTTCAGTATCTGCAGGGAAATGGAACTGGAATAGAAGTCTCTCTTTAGTTAGCTCTCCACATATTCTTGTGCCCTGCAAAAGTATGTGGATGATTTGATGGGTTATAGAAATTTTCTTTTATTTTTTTTTTCTTTTGTTTCTTGTTTTATATTCCCAATATGTCTGCTTCAATAGAGATGTTGTTTTGGGGTTTTTTTCCACAGGAGTTATTCCGGGCTTAGCATATCATTCATCAAAGCAAGCTGTGCTGCCAACTTTTGGTTTGGGCTTATATGAATAAGGCTCATTCAGGAGCCTCTAGAATGCAGAAATGAAGGCAAGAATTTAGTTTTCCACCTAGCAGTGGACCTGTGTTTTCCTGTATGCCCTGATGGAGCTGATGAGCTAGATTTGTCTCCTGGGTAAATGACTCAGGCTTTTAAGCATACTAAGATTTGAGTTTTTGACTACTCATGGAAAGATCATGATTGATCCAACTTTTGCTGAGCATATTTTCACAGTAAATGCAGGCACTTAACTTTTATGGCACAAATTCATCTCTGGGACTCAAAGTATTGCCAGAGAGTGGTAAAAATACCAAGCGCTTTGCAGTATGATAGCCTGCTACTATATTCACTAGAAACAGATAATGTGATATATGACTTAATCACAAAGCATCAGCTTCCAGCAGGAAAACAGATATCCAGGGAGCACATTGCTTTTTCCCACTAAGGTGGTAGAGGTGGTGCACTTAAAGGATTATGCATGAGGCATACACTGCATGTCAGAATTTCTTGTCTCATTGAGGCCCACATTAATTGCAAAGAGCCATATTTCATTTAAACATTTAGCAGTGAAATCTGAATCACAGAAAGATCTGCTCAGTATTTCTAGACACACTTCTCAGATACTTAAGGAAAGTATGAGTATTACCTACAAGTGACCTCTCTTATTGTTGCAGGTTATTTTAGTATCTGCTAACAAGCTGACGCGATATATAGAACCATGCCAACTAACAGAAGATTTTGGAGGAACTCTCACCTATGATCACATGGATTGGTTGAATAAGAGGCTGGTTAGTCATCTGTGTTTTGGGGTTCGGGGGTTTTTTAATGTCTCCTTCTTGACCCGTGAAATTTTTATTCATGTAGGAACTGTAGAGTGTGCAGGAAATGATCACATTTATAGTTGTGCAATTCATTTACTTGAATAGTCTTGTGATAAGTAACACTGCCTTTACTCAAGGGGTAACAAAGCTAATGTCATCGATTTGTTGAACAACCAATTCCTTAATGAAGCTCTTTTAGTAACAATAACTCTAGAAGACCCTGAGTATTTGGTATAGTTGCTATAAGGGGAAATTGGCTGCTGTAGAAGAAGATCAAAACAAGCAGAAAATACCTGGACTCTGCAGATTCTTCTGAGTTATCACTTAGGTCTTTGTTCTTGTGGTTTTAAGCTGTCCTACACGAAAACATTTGCTGTCGGTGCAGTTTCCCCAGCAGACCAAGAAGCAGTAAATGTCCAGGAGCAACTCTACCCTTTAATTATTAATCAGCACAATTTTTTTAAGCAGCTGCTGGTGTGCATAGCTCTCCAGAATGTTTTTAATTTTTTCTACATTGATACTTGCTTTTCAGTTACTTAAATAGAATTTTCAAAACAATATTTAATCTTCATTTACACAGCATACACAGCATGTTCCCTTCCTGTGTAATCTATTCCTAAAATGTGTGTCTCCATGTGAGACCTCCATGTTTCTTGCAACTGCACCTGCTTTCCTCTGAAATTTCAAGTAGTCCTAGAGAAGTTAAGGAAAGTTCATTGGCAAGCTATTGATTAATAATTCAATAACAGCAAAAATACCTGAAAGTTACTGTGCATGTCACATAAGACACCCAGTTATGTTCAGTTCTGTTAAAAAGCAAAATCAGCCCTCAGAAGTCAGGTACAGAGGAATTGTCTGAACACTGCACAGTGTCTTGACTGTCCAGGTGTTATCTGAGATCAGAAGCACCTGAGTTCAGTGAAACTGATGAGGACATTTTATTCTATGTAATCTTTCTGTATAATATAATACATTTTTCTTTTATTTATTTATTACAATATGGTCCATTTTAATAGTGATTAGAAGCTGGAATCTTTACAAAATTATTTTAATCCTTCCAAGTAAGCTGGCCAGTAGTTGTGTAACATGCCTTGATTCTATATCATTATTAAAGGTTTAAATGAAATTGTAGAATAAATATATCCCTAAGATCTTACAGGTTTTGCAGATATCTCAATTTTTTTCAGTATTCATTATATTCAGTATATTTACTTTCTCCCTAAGGAATCTTAGTGCTCATAAGTGTTTGTTTTTCTGTTGTTTCATCCCTATCCTTTGAATCCTGGGAAATAATTACACTGTATAGAGACTGAAGTATACTAATGGAACTACTGAAAATAAATTTCCACTGATGCCTTCAGCTAGCTAAAATTATTTCTTAAAACCTTCTTCTTATTTAGGTATTTGAAAAGTTTACTAAAGAATCAACATCTTTACTGGATGAGCTTGCGCTAATTAACAATGGAAGTGATAAAGGAACTCAACAAGAGAGAGAGAGGTATGTGATTCACTTTTTGAAATCAGTGCTTTTGGATTATAAAATTTCATTTGAATTTCAGAAAAATACTTTAAAAATTATACACTTAAATACCTTGAAATGTGTAAAGAAATTCTAAACCTCTATAATGTAGACTACAAAGTAAGTGAGTGTGTAGATAGACACTCATTCAACTGATTATCTGAACCTCCACTTGTGTTTTGATTTAATGAGTTAAAAAAGTAAGGACTTCACTGAGAAAAAAACCCTAGTCTTTTAAGACCCTTAGGTAGTTCCAGCCTTAGCTGAAGTTTTTAGTGCTATTATAATACAAATTTTAATCATGTGTTTGTTTTTTTTTCAAAGATCAATAGATATGAACTTCCTTCCATCAGTTGATCCTGAGACAGTGTTGCAGACAGGTATAGTAAGTCAAAAAATTAGAATGTTGGTCAGTAAAGTGACATGATTCATTTTAGGACCCAAGTGGAAGCACAGATGGCACAATTGTTATCTTGGCCAATGTAACAAGCTTATCGACTTCCGTAATCTTTGGGTTTAAAAAAGTGATGCTAAGAAATGGAAGAACTCCAAACATGTATTTTTAAATACTTTTTCTATAATACCACTAACATCTTTACAATATCACCATAAATATTACGTTTAATTTTGGGAATGCTTAGTTTCTTGCTGATGTCAATATATTTGCCTTATGGAATTAATTCATCTCGGTAGCCAACAAATGGTTACAATACAGGAAGCATTTTGCAGCAGAAAGGCACTGCTGGTGGTTTAAAATCAGGCAATCTTACTACTTATTTTTATGGGTTTTTTTCTTCGAATCTAGATTAACCAGATCATTCCGTGTATTCTTGAAGGTCACGAGCTGCTCTCTGAGCTGCAGCAGCGTCGCTTCAATGGATCTGACGGGGGGGTGTCCTGGTCTCCGATGGACGACGAGCTGCTGGCGCAGCCGCAGGTGATGAAGCTGCTGGACTCCCTCCGGGAGCAGTACACCCGCTACCAGGAGGTTTGTAGGCAGCGAAGCAAGCGCACGCAGCTAGAGGAGATTCAGCAGAAGGTAATGCAGGTAAGCTTGGGCTCTTCTCAAATGCAGCGAGGTGGAGTTTTGAGCTCAAGTCTCAGGCTGTGATTTCTGCCAGCTGGGAGACCTTCATGCCTCCCGCCACTTCACAAATCTCAGTGTGCTGGTGTCACACAGTGCTTTACATTGTGGCTGCCACTGTGACTTTCCAAAGGCTGTTCTGGTATGTGGAGGTTGCTATAAATCTGCTCTCTTGCTTTGGGGCTGTCCCTTTGCTGGGCACTGTGGCAGTGCATGGCTGCATTGTTGGAGGTGCAAATGCCTGCCCTGCTGGCAGAGAGGACATCTTCGACTGAGCATCAGCTTTGCTTGAGAGTTGAAAACTTTCCCCTGCCCACATAATTTAAAGTGTTTGTTACTGAAAATAAGCCATTATTTATCCCTTTAGTTGTCTGATGCCTGGTGGTTTAAACTAATCTGAAGTGCTTAAACTGTCTGTATTTCAGGAACACCCTGACAAGAATGAATATAAACTTCCTAATCAATTGCATGTTATTAAAGGTCATGATGAACTCACTTGGTCCTTTGGAAACAGCCATGTAATTGGCACTTTCAACAGTTTCACAGCAGAGTCTCAGTAGAGAAAATCAAGGAAATTGAGTTAATTTATTCATCTTGTGTTTATCACTTGAAATTAGATATGTGTATTTTTTAGATTCTGTATAGTTTAAATATGCAGAAAATGGAATAGATAATTGCTTTTAACCTTTCAACATTGGCCTTTCTAATGCATGAGGGGAGTGCGTATCAAGTACTTGCACTTTACAGCATTGTAGATATGGGTAAAAATAAAAAACTAATCAATTTTGTGATGTCTAGAATTGAAAATAGAAATCTACCAAGGAGATAATTTTAATTTCTATAGTAATTCGATTACTGTAAAAAAATATAAAAAACAGATGTCATTTGTTGATATATTGAGCTGGAAGTATTAAAAATATATTAAATATTAATATAATTCTATATAAAACATATCAGCACAGCTGTGGATATAATCAGGTGAAGCTTCTTTTCCTGTGTTTTAGTGGTTAAACAAGATGTGATTTTTATTGTACTTTGGCAAACTGACATTGTTTATGCATTTAAATAGAATAGTTTACAATTACTCAGCCTCATTTTGCAATATTTGTATAGAAGTAGTTACTTGTTTGCTGTGTGTGCACTACAGATGTTGTTACCTGATGAGTGAACTGAGTTTCAGTACACAGGAAGAATTTGTTTTGCCCTTTTGCCAAATGAATCAGGTTTTTTTAAGTGTATTTAAAAGCTTTCTAAATGGCATACCAATATTTGAGAAAAACTTACTAAATCTAGGAAATTATTTTGTTTCCTTTGGATTTACAGCAAAAAATTTGGCTAATAGAGTTAAAGGCAAAAATGGGAAGCTAATGATGTGCAGAAGGAAGCTGATAGAGACAAAGTGCTGTGGAATTTATTTTGACAAAATAAACAGAAGTTGCCATATAACAGTACTTGCAGTACTTTAATTAGAGTGGATTTTTTTTCCTTGTGCTGCTGTTGGGTGGGGTTTTTTGTGTGTGTTTTGGTCTTCTGTTAGCTTTCTTTACAGTTAGATTAATATTTTATTATTTGTGTACCATCTTATATTGCTAACCACTCCTGGATTGCTTTTGTATTCCTGTTTCAATTTCACTATTTTCTGCTTCTCCTTACTGTGATGTGCTTAGTTCTTACTCCTATCTCAAAACCCTCTTATCCAAAACCAATTCTCTCCCTTATGCCTTCAATATCCTACCCTCTCTTTTGAATCACCCCTTTTGCTTCTGTTTCATGGTTTTGTTTCCTCTCCTTTGTCTTTAATTTTGTAATGCAAAGGCTGCAATAATTGTCAGATGCTTTGTAATAAGCAGTTTTTCTAAATGCTACTTATTGTTGTAACTGTGTAGACTAGGATAAATTCTGGCTTTGTCCCTCCTTAGGCAGAAGTGTTAATTATTGTTTTTCTAATCTCAATTCACAAAAATAAATGTGACCTCTTGCAGTAGTCTTGTTATTAATGATCTTAAACTTTATTTTGTGAAAATTACATCACATTTTTCTGCATGTATTCTAGGAACTCTTCCCTTCTCAGTATAAGCATCTGTGACAAGAACAGCCATGTGCTGGCCTAAGCAGTTGCAGAGTCAATGCAGTAGTTGCTGCAGACTTGTAATGGGGAGGTGGTCTTGGCCAGAGAGGGCAACTGCTGAGCAGTTGCTTTGTTCACTGCTTCAGGCTTGCATGAGAGCTGTCATTCCCATGTGTAAGTTTTCCAGGCCACTCTGACCTTAGAGGGGAACATCTGGGTCCCTTCACTTCTAGGTCAGTTCCATATTTAACCCGTAACAGCTGTGCAGAGGTGCTGAGCACAACAGGAAGTTTCTCTTTAAACAAAAAGAACCTGCAACTGTTGAGTATTAATTTGTCCTAGAAACGATAAAAGCAGGGAAGACTCAGAATGCTTTTGGAGCAATGAATATATTCTCTGAAATGGTGCTTTGGCATGGGGCAAAAATGGGAAGTGGGAAGGCAGACACGTAATGACTCAGAGATGGAGTGAATTGAGCAGCCTTTTGTAATGATGATTGTTCTTGATTGCTGTTGCAGTGCAGTCTAGCAGCACTGGGAAAATGGTCCTATTAGCCCCTGTTTCATTTGTCTTCATGGTTGTGGGGTTACATTGTGTATTGTATTCCGTTTCCTAAAAATCTGTGTGAAGCTGTTTTGTGATTGATGCTTAAACAAAACGAACATTAAAGACAGGAAGCTGGCTTCCTATGCCTTTTTATTAAGGTTCAGAATCTAGAGGTATTCCTGCATTTCCTTACTTCAGGACTCCAGTAATAAGTGACTTCTGCGCTTGGTTTCATTGTAGCTATCTCTGTTTCCCAGATATTTAAAAATTTATCATGAAATTTTTCCATAGGTATTGTCTGATAATTCAAATTTGTGTAAGGAAACCAGAATTTAAGACATTCTGCTTTGCTTTGAATAATATTTACATCAAAAAATAGTTTCAAAATAATAATAAAAGAAATCCAATACTGTAGTCCAAAGTTGTGTTGCTGTGACTCTGCAAAGACAAATTCCCTGAGATGTGGCCACAAAAACTCAGTTACAGGTTTCTGTTATTTGAATAGAAAGAGTTGATATGTAAGTTTAATTTTGGAACAGGTATGTATCCTGTACTTGTGCTAGTTTATTCAGCAAAAAAAGGAGAAAGCTCTCAGGTGTGAGGTTGAATACAACCGTGCATTGTAATGACTTGGGCAAAAAATAATCTGGTTTGAAGACAAGAGATTGTTATTATTGTAATTTGAGCTCTTTTATTGACAAGAGATATGAAGTGACAATTGTCTGTTTGAAAAATCTTCTCATAGCTACGACCTGTTTGCACAGAGCTGACAGGCTAAGGTTAACTAAATGTAGTTTCTACTTAAAACTTTGAAGGATGTGAATGGATTCAGTAACAAGATTTTTACAAAGCTGAAAAAGATCTGTTTTTTTCATAAACATACGGTTTTTTAAAATTTCTGCTTGTGTTAGAAAATTCTGCTTATACCAGTTTTTGTATAATTGATTTGCTATTTTGTTTTTCTCGTCTTTGTCATACTGACAGGTTGTCAATTGGCTTGAAGGACCTGGATCAGAACAGCTAAGAACCCAGTGGGGAATAGGAGATTCCATTAGAGCTTCACAAGCTTTGCAACAGAAGCATGAAGAGATTGAGAGTCAGCACAGTGTGAGATTTTCTATACCCTTTTCAAGTATCAAAATAATTCTAAATACATGTCGTTATGAGCAATGTATTTTGGTTATGAGTATCTAGGAATTTTGCACAGTGCATGATTTTCTGAGTTACAGAGGAAATTACCTGAGCAGTAGAACTAATATGGTCGTATTATATATATATATTTGCATTTTATTTTTTTCCATTGTAGAAAAATACAGATTTCTATCTGTGATTTTTCTTGTGTTTAGTATGTTACAGCAGTTCTTAAATTTTCATGTTGAGTAGAAGGAATAAATTTACTTTCTCCTCTCTGCCAAAATGTCTGAGAAGTCCTGCACTTGTCAGGTGAATAACTCCATGTTTTTGTCTCTATTAGACAACACTCAGCAGTAGCTGAAATTGGCTTAAGGCTTTAATTGATCCAGACTTTCTGTTCATAGTGAAATCATGAGGATGCTTTTTTGTAACTACACTAACTTGATGCCTTTGCTCCTAATTTTGAATACTTCCTAAGCTTTAGTAGAATTTTGTCTTTCCATCAGATTATTAACTATAAGTAGGTTATGGATATTCAGTGCTCCCAAAGGGAGTTTTGCTCACAGTGCTGTTCACCTTTTCTGACTTTTGTTGATGTAGACATAAACACAGCTTGGTTCTCAGGTGCTGCCAGGAGTTTGCAGAAACAAGAGTCAGAAAAAAATATTTTATTTTATATCGAAAGAATTAATTGGAAGACCACTGTCCTACCTTACATTTGGATGCCTGTTCAGAGATTAAAATAATTGTTTGTCAACAGTGCTAGAAAAGTGTACTTTGCCTTTTCCTTTGATTTTTAGTGTATGCTTCCTCTTTCCTTGTTTTCCTGTCTTTTCTCTCCTAAGAATTGAATTGACAGTTTGTATGCTTGCTTTTTTCATCACCTTCTGTTTAATATTGGTTATATGTTTTGAAGAGACTTGTAAAAATGTTTGATTTGTTTTGAAGATACTTTTTTACTTCAATTTACTCTGAAGTGACAAAAATCATTTCCATAGGGTGCGTTTTTGTTTGGTTTTTTTTGTTGGGAGAGGGTGGTTGGATTTTGGGAGGGTTTTAATTTTCTGATAGTTTTATTCATGAGCAATACAGGAACTGTTGTTTTTGAGCAGGTCTTTGCTCCATGGGTTTGAACTGTCACATACAACTGTGTCCAAGTTCTCCCATGAAAAGATGAGAAACACACTTTTTTGCTGGTATCATAATTTTACTGACAGCTTGATCAAAATAAATTACTGCAACTCTTACTTACTCTAATACTAAAAATAAAACTGAAAAAAAAAGAGAAACAAAACCCAAAAGCCCTAAACATATTAATCTAATTGTTTTTTACTTCTCATGTTGTAGTTTATATGTCACATTTAGCTGGATTTGTATGCTCAGTGTTGAAGAGCTATTTTTGTGAACTGATTGTGCTGAATCTGTGTATCTATAGTGCATATGACACAATGGAAGATGTTTTCACATTATGTCATCTTAGTTGCCCATTTTGGGGCAGATGAGAAATTTTTTCTGCTCTTAAACATTTGACTGATTGCTAATTTAACTTTTTCATTACTTTCTGTTTGTTTCCCTTCTTGCTCTTTTCCTGCTCTCTTTTTTTCTGTGAGCAGATGGTAGAGACAGCTTTGGGAAAAAAGAAAAAAATTCACAATATGGATATTTATACTCCGTTTTGCATGATTTGTAAATAAATGATGCAAAAGCTGAAGACATAATTTACAAAATTCTAAACATCCCGATAGGAGCGAGACAAGAATACAAATTAAATCAAATATTGTAGGCCAATAGATGGTGCTGTTCCATAGAAATGCATAGGACACTTCAAGGTCAAAATTAGAGCAAACACATTTTGCTTTACAGGCATCTCAGTCATGCAAGATGTGAATGTGATCTGGATGTATCAAGCTGTTTTTATATCTCACCAAATTGTTAAATATTTGAACTAGTTTCATCTGCAAATACACCAACAGGATAACGTAACTAAATCTTGTGTATGTATTCAGTAATCAAGCCATTTGAACAACAAATCTGCACATTTTGAATTAAATAGTATAAAGCTTTCCTTAAATAAGTAACAAGGATAATTTTGAAGTTTCTGTGCATAGACTTTCCTTTTTTCAGAAGATAGAGATTACTTCCACTTTGTCAACAGCAGTATTTTTCTAAATATTTTAAGGAAATTAATTGCTAGTTTTAATCATGTCACTGAAAGTAACACCTGGATTGTCTGTGAACAGCTTTTTATAAGAGCAGATCACTTGGCAGAAATGATCTTTTGTTTCAGTAGACCAGTACAGACATTTAAGCAGTAGAAATTTGTTTTAAAATGGTGAAATTCCTTTTTTGGTGGAAGTTTGTGCTTGGGACTAGGAGCCATGCATGGAACTCTTCCTGTCTTTCTGCACTAAATTTCTTATACTATAATGTGTGTATTAACATCTATTAAGCACTTTATTGAGAGTTGGTTTGAAATCAGGAATATTTTTTCCTCCCCTGTGAAATAGTGCAATCTGTAATAACCTCATTTTTTCAATCTGAGTATTTATTAGCCTGCAGTTGGATGTATACCATATAAGAAAAATAAAATTGTATTTGGCATTTTTAATTTTTCATCTTCTTGTGTTTCTAGGAGTGGTTTGCTGTTTATGTTGAGCTTAATCAGCAGATAGCAGCTCTTCTAAATGCAGGGGATGAGGAGGACCTTGTGGAATTGAAAGCATTGCAGCAACAGCTGAGTGATGTGTGTTACAGGCAGGCCAGTCAGCTGGAATTCAGGCAGAACCTGTTACAAGCAGCGCTTGAATTCCACAGTGTTGCCCAGGATGTAAGTGTTTCTTTTTAATTTTTTTTAAGGCACTGTCAATAAATTAGTGCCTTAATATTATAAATGTTGAATACATTGGAAAAATAATCAGGGAGATGAGGGGAAATAAAATGTCACTTGGAAAATGCTGTAAGTCATCATTTACTGTAATTGAAACATTGAGAAAATTGGCTCCCCCTTGTTTTAGGAGGGAAGTACTTTGTAATATGTCTTACATTTCAGCAGTATTTTTTTGCCCCTCTTTTTTTTATTTAGAGGCATGTGCATTGATTGGACTGGAATTTGTTCTACCTTTCATAGTATCTTTTTATAAAATGGCATGTTCATATCCTATATTTTTCTTTAAAAATGAGTAGTATCTTGGCTTCTACTCTCCCACCATTTAGAGATGTATGCTCTTGGATTTCTACAAGGCAGATGGGTCATTTATCTTTCATCTTGACATTCATTTCCTGTAGCTGCAAAGAGAAATTTGAAAATGACAAATTTCCAAACATTTAGAATATTGTAGACCCAACCATCTGAAGCTCAGACTTCTTTTTAAATGTCAGCATTTATGTTCTTACATTTTAGTTGTCTCAGCAATTGGATGGTTTACTTGGAATGTTGTGTGTGGATGTAGCACCAGCAGATGGAGCGTCAATTCAACAAACATTGAAACTACTGGAAGAAAAATTGAAAAGTGTTGGTAAGCAAGATATTTCTGCATTTCAGACACATACATTCTAATGAGTGCATACAGGGGGAAGAAAGAGTAATCCCTTTTTAAAAAATCACCAAAAAAGCAGGGGGAAAAGATCTTACAACTTCTGATTCCTGACTATGTAATGTTCCACTGAGCTACTTTGGGCTGGCTTATGCCATCTGCTGTGTGATAGCTTTGTCTGTGGAACTGATCTTGAACGGTTATCTTTTAAATGTTTTACATCTAATATATATATATTTGTTATATGCCATTATGCTTAGATGATCTTTTTGTCTCCAGAACTGGTTCCTTGATGATTAAAGTTTTATCCACTCCATTTTAGAATGCTTGTACTGAGTGTTTTGCAGTAACTTTGAATGCATATGTTAATAAATGGCACGTTGAAGATTGTTACATTGTCAAGCATATGGAATTATTTCAGTTGGAAGTAGTCTACAGTGATCAGCTTGTTCATTAAGTTGTGGGAGAAAGAGCTGCAAAGAAAATTTATGGTAGAAGTAGGTATGATTGCAGTATAACAGTCTGATGAATAAATGAGATATTCCTTCAGGAAAACAGATAATAGAGCTGCCAAATAAGAGATGTAACAGCAGATCCCAAGGGTTGACAAGTTTCAGTGTAGAAAATTGTGTCATCCATATCAGATGTATTATAAAATAGTAACTTCTGCCTGCAGTGGAAGAACACTTAGGTTACAACTGCTTAGCAGTGATAAATATTTTAGGAATTATATAATTATGTGGATGAAAGACATTAATTAGCTATGTATATGCTGAAAAGCTGACATGCTGTCAACTTTTATCCCTTTTCTTGTTATCTGCTAGGTCATAAAATACCAAAGCCTTAATTCTTTGTTCATATAGACAAATGCTCGCTCAAATGGGAGTTGGAAAGGGCAGTGAAGGACATAGTCTTGTCCTTTTCATTTTCCAGGTTCCAGTCTTCATTCATGTATGATTCTGTTGCATTTTCTCTCCATTGAGATAAAAGCCCACCAAAACTCTGAGTGATCACTGACCTTTTTATTCCCTTTCTTGTATTAGACTTAGGCTTGCAGGGCTTGCGTGAGAAAGGTCAAAGTCTTCTTGATCAGATATCTAACCAGGCATCATGGGCCTATGGGAAAGATGTGACCATTGAGAACAAAGAAAATGTGGACCATATCCAAGGAGTGATGGAAGATATGCAGCTAAGAAAACAAAGGTAAAAACAAAAATTTGAATCATTAAGAATTTTGTGTGTTAACAAGTCACTTTTTATACAATTTAGTTTGTTGAAAAGAACCCATTTTGTTTTATGTTCAGTTAAGGATGTATTACAACTGTCACTTATATTTGTAGTATATTTGAATGGGACAGAAATTTCCCTGACTAATCTGTTGTAGTGTATTCCTAAAAACAAGCACTTTTTATATTTTGATACTAGATGGAGTACTTGAATGCTTTCCTGTCCTTGTAAACACTCTGAAGTGAGACATTCCTTTCAGATAGAGTTATGAAAATATGCAAGAGGTGTCTTATATGTTAGCAGTTTGAGATGGGAGTATAATATAATTACAGTAGTGGTGATGGGTGTAAAATTACATAATAACCAGCCTTGTTTATCCTCTTCATTAGGAAGACAAATAAGGTGAGGGTACAAAATGGAGGCACAGATTTCAAAAGAGCAGATGATGGGATGCAGGACCGTACAGTCATCCCAGGACATGGGGTTTGAGTTTTGGAAAATCATACAGAGTGGAGGATGAGGTTGGGAAAAATGTTGGAGGGAGTTGAATTTAAAAGAACAATGGATTTTGCCGGTCATCATCTTCCTTCAAAATTTGATTATTTATAATTAAAGATGTAGTAGTACTGGATTTTCTGTAGTACTGCCTTTTTTTTCTACTCAACAGTGTGAAAAAATTAGATGCTATTGCCAGTATTACTGCTGGAAGCCCTCAGACAATGTAATACTGTCCATAGAAAAGGCCTGATGTTCAAAGGCATTGGCTGGGCAGAGAGGTGCCTCTGGGCAGCAGCAAGGTCTAGTGAGCATCAAATTGCCCATTTTACAAATTAATTCCGCTATTCTTAAATTGTTTTCTTAGGGAGCTTAGTGTTAGGAGCTATGTGTTTTGGTAGTGCTTAGAGAAAATACTGTTCTACATCTGCCCTCTGAATGCTATTAATTTAAGCAATACTTGTGTTTAGAGGGCCAGCTGCAAAAAGCTGCAGAGGACGTGTCACTGTGCAGTAAAATGGCAGATGGAGTTCCATAGTGAGAAAAGAGATGTGCATGGGACAAAGACTTTGTAGACACAGTAATGGACTCTGAATCAGCTGTGAACTCAAAGATAAATATTAGAAAACTTGCAGAAATTGCTTTAGTGTGTAAACACACAAGGACAAGCAAGTAGAATGCCAAGAATTATTAGGAAAGGAATAAAAAACTGAAAGAAGAATGTCATTGTGTTGCTGTATAGATTGGTAGTTGATTTCTGTTTGTGTTACACAATTCTGGTCTGTGTTCTCAGAAAGGTTATAGAATTGTGGGAAGTCAGAGGACTAAAACATCAATAATGTTTTCAGACAAAGGTATGAAGCAGCTTTCAGATTGTGAATGATTAAACAAGGTTATTTAGCCTGGACGAGAAACAAAAAAGTAAAAGGACTAAGTAGTTCTCAGTAGCATGTAATAGTATTTTTTATGACATTTAATTTTATTTTTTTTTCCAAGTTCTGTTGAGTGTTTCCTGTTATTTACATACACATTTGTTGTAATGTTTACTTTTAGGGGCATTTTGCTGCTTTGTTTATGATTTTGGAACCCATAAACTGTTTTCTTGCATTATTAGAGCAGCCGATGTCCTTTCTGTGAGCATTGCAGGACATGAAACAAAATGCAGCATGCTAACAAACTGTTCTTTGGAAGAGCTTGTGTTTGTAACCAGTTTGGAAAAGATCATGCACACAGTCTTTTGCATTTGTTTATAAAGCCAACTGTTGTTGACATTAGTAATTCCATTTGCACTGAACAGGAGCGTGAGTCTTGCTGTCTATTTAGTAGGCTCTGAAATTGAAGTGAAAAGCATTCTGCTGGATGTATTAGCTTACATCTCATTGTGGAAAGAAAAGAATTTTCAACACTTTCGTTGGAATTCTGGAGAAAGAACTGAAAACTGTGCTCAACTCAGAACAAGATAATTAGGATCGATTTTTATATCAATTAGATTTTGAAATGCTTCCTGACAAGTAAAGCAAAGGACATCATCATATAAGGGTTCAGATATTACCATCTGTAATCAGCTAAAAAGAAAAATGGAAAAATGTATTATCTTTGAAACAGCCTCATTGTATGCATCAAGAAAACATTGCCCCAGCAAACAGTACAATTCAGAATTAAGTCATATTGAAGCCCACTTTGATCTGAATTTTAATAGGAGAAAGTCTGTCTTAGCCATGTAAGCCTCTGTTTTGCAGAGCTTACCAGTGCAGCAAGGCAAGGAACCTGGGATGCTGCTGCAAGGCCTGGTAGCTATCTCTGGTGTTACTGCCTCCAGGTTAGCCATATCAGGAATCTTGAAGATCATGATTTTGGTGACTTGGAGTGCTCAGTTCTATTTATTGCAAGTTTCTTATTGTGGTCTGTGGCATGAGGTATTTTGGCCAAACAAAGCAGCTTTGATCACCTTTTCATGAGTGCTTGGATCTTAATGTTTCTCACTTGAAAACGTTGTCACCATCAGAGTGCTTTGTGTCTGCTGTACATGTGCTGATGAATCTTTCTGTGTGCTGTTTAAGGTGTGAGGATATGGTGGATGTGCGGCGACTGAAGATGCTTCAGATGGTGCAATTATTTAAATGTGAGGAGGATGCTGCTCAGGTACAGAAATACCTCTAGAATTTCATCATTCTGATCTTTGTAGTCCACTGGGTTGATTTATGGGAGCTGGTAGTTTTACAGTACTTTTTTTGCAACTTTCAAATGTAGTTTTATTTAGTGAATATGTACAGTGAAAATAAAGGATATAGCAATGTCTGCAAATAGTGTATTTGAGGATTGCATCCACCAACTTGTGACAGCTCATTTAACTTTTTTTCTGTATCAAAAGTATATGCTAGTACTGAAGTAATGTCACTCTTCTGGTTTAATTTCTTTTTAATGTACTTGTTTTTTATTCTTTTCAACTTTTTTAAGGCGGTAGAATGGTTAAGTGAACTGTTGGATGCTCTGCTGAAGACACACATCCGACTGGGAGATGATGCTCAAGAAACAAAAGTTTTACTGGAGAAACATCGAAAATTTGTTGATGTTGCACAGGTGAAATGTGTTAATTTTTTTTAGCAATATGGGGTTTGTGCAGTTTCACGTTCTCTCCTAAATAGAATCAATATCTATATGGACAGTCATTGAACAGCTGTCACTGGTCTTACTGGTTTGCCTCAATGCCCGAGTGAAGAAATTGATTGCCGAAGTTGGCAATGGGCCTAATGAGATTTGACAGTTCCATCAAGAGCAGCAATGCTGCAGTTCACTACCTTAGTTAACCTTCACACAGGCAATGCAAACAACCAATGAAAGTTCATTGGCTTTTGTGAAAGATATATCTCAAGCAGTCTTTAAAATTACTTTTGGCAAGCCGGGCCAAAGCACCTGGTCAGATGTTTTGTCAGTCGTTTGCTGCTTTTAGGAGTGTCCAATTTGGACTCGTTAATTAACAGATGTGATGTTTTCTAATTCCACCTGTTGCACTGGAACTGATTTTCTCTTTTGATGAGTAAGAGTTGATGATGACAGGAGGGTCATTTGCTGTTACAGTGATGTGCCCCAGGGCACGTGGATGCTGGCTGACCGTAGACACGGTGCCAGTGGAGTCAGGGGGACAGTCTTCTCAGAAGTGGATATCAAGTATCCCTTGGAAGATCCAAACAGCTATTCAGAATTCTTGGGAAGCTGTCTTTTGCCAGTGTGAGCACTAGCCAGGAGCCGATATTGGATTTTTTTTTTTTAAGAGTGAAAGCAGTGTTTGGTCATCACCATTTTATCCTTACTTTATCAGCATTTTCTAGTAGACCAGATTAGTTCACTGTACTTTGTGAACCTAAATTGTGGAGCTTCCATAAACTTGCCTGCTGTTGCTGCTTTAAGATGCTGTTTCATTGCCAGGTAAAGTGCAGGGTTTTTACATGCACTTATTCTCCCTTCCCATCCAACTTTTAGAGTACTTACGATTATGGGAGACAGTTACTGCAGGCAACGGTGGTCCTGTGCCAGTCCTTGCGATGCACTTCAAGGTCCTCAGGGGACACACTGCCCAGGCTGAACAGAGTGTGGAAACAGTTTACAGTGACCTCTGAAGAAAGAGTACACCGGTTGGAAACAGCTGTTGCATTTCATTCAACTGCTGAAAAGGTGAGTGTTGTGTTTTATTAAGAAAAACAATTCTTACCCGAGTTCAGGCAAACAAAATACAAGAAATATGAAGTTGTCAGTGTGTACATTTACCCTTTTTAAATATTTTGTTTTAAATGGCAGAAAGAAGAATTTATGTATATTTTTCTAACCATTAACTTCAGTACTTAATGTAATAATTTTTCATATACTGGTATTGGTATAGGGCCTGCTTAGCAAAAAGGAGAACAGCACTATTCAAATGGGAACTCTGCTATTGATGAGAAAGCATTTATTTGTGTCTTTAAGACTGTAATTCTTAAAAGCCAGGAACACGTCTTTGTGCAAGGTATGATACAAAGCTGTCAGGTCGTTTAAGTTCTTTGGAGAGTTAAAGGTGTGTTGCCTTTTAAGCCGTGTGGATTTTGGATGGGATAACCTTCTCCCAAACTGTAAATGAAGGCAGCTCATGCCACTTTAATTTCCACATATACTGTCTTGTTCCATCTCGTATTTTGCTCCTGGTGATGTTTGAACATGCTTTCTTCCTGAGCACACCTCTACCTTGGTATGGTTTTCTGACTCCTATAACCAAATGTCTCACTGCTGCACCCACTCAAGTGATGCACAAAGCACAGTGGAGGATGAGCAGTCAGCAACAGTATGATGAGGATTAGTTGCTATTCAGTAACAGCTTGCTGAAGGGGAAAAATATTGAGAGCTTTCAAATGCTTAAATTTGAGACAGTGTCCTTTAATGTAGGTCATGAGAAGTAGGACCTTTTTGTCCTCAGCTGCTTTTTCTTTGTGCAGTGGTGTGTTTTAAAAAATCAGTTTAGAGTATGTATTTCAAATATTGATAATAAAATTGCATATAACTGCAGTAAAATCCAAATCTTGGATATGGTAAAATAAATTCATTCTGTCATTGAAAGAGAGCATGGATTCAGAGTTGATTCTTCTGCTCCTTGGTTTTATTTATTTCTTACTTGTATTAGTGGAAGATACTTTGAATTTTCAGGCATTGGGAGTTTATGGAGGTTCACAATAGCAGAAATATATCATCTGTGCTTCCAGAGACTTACGTGATACCAAATGAAATTTCAGTAGTTCATAGATTCCTAGAAGAGTGAAATCTCTCAGTCCGTATTATGAGCATTCTTTCATTATTACAGTAGTTAATTCCTGGGTTTAGGCGGTCTTAAGTTTAAAGAAAAGTAAATCAATGGCTGACAAAACAATGCTCTTGCTCAAAAACCTTATTCTTCTTTCACTGTTGGACATATGAGTCTGTGTGGAAAATAGACTGTTAATATCCATGCTGCTTTGGAAAAAAGTAAGAAGTGGCAGAGTGAGAAGTGGAAGAAAATAGAGTACTGAATGCTAGTATTGGATTACAGTCCCATCTGGAAAGACTTGTGTTCAGATTTCTTTATTCCTACCTGTTCTGTGCCTGATATGGTTTTTAGTTTTGAAACCTGTTGTAAGGAGTCTTCATTGACCATGGTGTTTCCACTTTACATTACTGTCTTGTATGTTTAATGATGTCGGTCGCTATTTTTATGCATTTCACATTTGTTGCAGGAATATTGTCTAGGAAGACTAATTTTTATTCCCTCTCAGAAGTAATGTAAAACATTCTAATACAAAACACTGGTAGCCCTGAACTGTCTCCTTAATCGATATTTTCTTTTTTTGAATTATATATGTCAGTTGATCTCATGTAAATGTGTCAGTGGAAATGCCAAGAGAACATTCACTCTGACAGTTAATGGCACTTAAGAAACTACATGCTATCCCTTGTGTACTTTATTCTGTATTTTCTTACTTTTTTTAAACAGATTTTGCAGGAATGTCCAGAGCAGCCTGAAGCTTTTAATGAAATGGATCAATTTGATGAAATTGAAGCAGTTGGGAAATCACTGTTGGACAGACTAACAGTGCCTGTAGTTTATCCCGATGGGTATGTAGAATGGTTTCTAATGTCTTTGGAATAATGCTTTTGGTAAAATTGTATTATAGTCTTGTATGTAGAAGAATCCTGAAGGCTTATTGTTGAAATAGAAAAGTGAGTATGTTTTATAAAATTTCAAATAGGACCTGTCTGCTTTCTGTGAAAAAATGGGAAAGAATTTTTAATGAGGATTTAACGCACTGCCTTTTTAAACTAGTGACTTTTTCACACTGAATGATTATTAGATTTATGCAGTCTTTGCACCAGCACAGTATGCAGAAGTAACAGAAGAATGACCAGTCCCAGTCTCTTCTCCCTGAAGAAAGATACCAGATGAGAATTACAGGATTTCTATTATTTATTTGCAATTCTATCTATCTAAGCCAGTATATTGAAGATAACTTAATATTATTTATTGGGTAAATAAAACAGTACTTCCCTCGAGAATTACTCATATTAACTGTAAACTGGTTATTCTCTTGAGCTACAAAAGCAAATTGAATTTGCAATCTCAGCCATAATGAAACTCAGTTCTCTCTGTTCAGTGATGTCTGTTGTTATGCTGAGCTTGTAGTTAATTTGTACGTGAGTTACAGCCAAGCTATGGAGCAAGTCTTTGATGTGTAGGATGTCACACCATAATGAAAAAGGTGTTAAATAAGCATACAGAATTAGAGGCTGAAATCTTATGAGATAACATCCGGCAACTGCATTAGGCGTTACCTGAAGTCTACCTGAAAAACACAGGTGCAGGAAACTGGTCATGAAAATTTGTCATCATATTTCCAAAATGCCATATGCCTTCTGCAGTGTAGATTCTTCAATACAGAGTGCTAATCATGAAGATGAGACCAGGCCTGAATGAGTAGTGATTTTAACTATTCTTTCAGTAGTGTGTTTGAAAATAGTGGAGGATTTTATAGCTGTGGAAAAAAAAATCCAAAACAAAAAAAAAAAAACCCAAAAACAAAAAAACCAAACAACAAAAAAAAAACTGACCGTGTTTGTTGAAGTATTTTTGTATAACTTCTGCATAGCAGATTCTAGTAACCTGGTAAAAGTAGCAACTGTTCAATCCTGAATATTATAATATTATTTTTGACCCCTCTGGCATTTCAGTAGAGTGTTGCATATCCCCCTTCACAAAAATGGTGTGGTAGTTGTCCTTTATCTCAGGACCTCCTGCTCATCATCCTGGCATTCTGGTTTTGAAGTGTTTAGCAAATAGTTTGCAAAGAGTTTGCTCATTATTAGAAATACTTTGAGATTTAAGAACATGCAAAATGTCATAAATGGTTGGAGGCATTTTCATTTGCCTGTTCACCTCTTCAGACTTTTGCCAGTATCTTTTTGGAAGCTCAGGTCACTGCTCCCTGTCCTGCTCATGGCTTCTGCTGTGTCTGTGTATGAAGAAATGCTGTGATCCATGTGCAGTTATGCAGTCTGACCAGTTACCTCCTAATATGAGTCTGTTCCTGCACAGAATAACTTTTCTGTCCAGTTTTGCCTGTCTGAAAGTCCTTTGTCCTACTGCCATTTCCAACTAGATTTAATACCTGTTTTTCTGAAACACATGTTCTTTTCAAACCCTCCCTTTGCTAACAGCTTGGTTAGTGGTTTGCCTAACATTTCAGCTGTTCTTTTTTGTAGCTGAATTACACAGCCATGTGTTCCTTTCAGTTTGAGAGGTAGATGGCACAAATTGAAAGCATGTGGCTGACTTAATATGTGAAGAGTCCTTTAATAATGCAGCAATTTTATAAACTCAGAATTCATGTATAGGCAGGTATCATATTGTCACAGTATGCAAAATTGTCAGATGGACTTGGGGGAGACCCAGAGAAGGGAGGCATCCAGTTGTGCTTCTAGAATAGTGCCTTGCTGTTCAAGTCACAGATTGGTTTGGTTTGGAAGGGACATTAAAAATCATCCAGTTCCAATCCCTCTGCCATGGGCAGGGGCACATTTCACTAGACCAGCAGTGTCTCACCACCTTTGAACTTCTGTTGAGAGTGTCTTTTGGATATGAAAGGCTCATTGAGTATTTGTAATAATTTCATAAAAATTTGCTGTTGAGTCTTCATCACTAAGTCTCCAAAGCTTTTTAAAGGTGGCTTTTAAATGACAAGAGGAAAAAGTGGCTATTTTTCTTATGTGCATTGTGTTTTCTACTGCAATTAACAGGTGTATTCGTGCACTGACTTACTACAGATAATTTATTGTGGTTTGGGTTTTTTCTAGGTCTGAGCAGTACTTTGGGAGCCCAAGTGATATGGCTTCTGCAGCAGAACACATCAGGGAGAAGATGAAGTTAGTTAGCCTGAAAAAGCAACAGCTGAGACAACCAGAAGCCACTACCCCAGAGAGCTAATACTGACCTTGTCTATGAATTCATAACAGGACTTCAGTTTGTAATCCAGCATGTTGTTTGCATATTACAGAATTTGGTATAATATATTAAAATGCATTTCACAGCTGTTACGAGTCTCATCTTTTTTTCAAAGTAAATGTTCTCAGCATCTTAATACTGTACATCTATCAAGCCATAATTATTTAACATGCTATGAAACCATAGACTCCAAGTATCTTATGAAAAGGAACTGTAAACTTTGCACTGAAATTTGCTGTAAAGCTTTACCTGACCTGTCAGCTGTTTCTTAGTTAGACAGCTGATGCAAGCTTTGAGTGGTGCTAATTAAAGTGTTAGAAGTTCCATATTATGAAACTAGTTCTTTGCTTCCCCCATGCCCAGGTGATGTAGTAATTTTAGACTGTAAGGAAAGTACCTGCAGTGTAGACTGTGGTAACCTTGTAATTTTCATTTGAAATACTTAAAAAAAAAATCATTTTTATTGTGCCAGTATGCAACCTGCCCATCAGATCTTTGATATATCAAATTCATTAAACAGATGTTTTCTTATTTGTATTGATAATGTATTAAAAGCTGTTTGTGCTTAATAAAAATCATCTTTTTAAAATCTAAGATAAATTTGTTCTGGTCTGTATTTCCAAATATTATTTATGTTACATTTTTAAGGTAAACGGTAGTAAAAATAATTACTCCCCCAATATATTTAGAAAGTCTGTATAATTTTTCTTATTAAATACATTGTAGCTATAAGGGAACCGCTCTTGAATATTATTCAATGGATATGAAAGTCCTGGCTATTTTTTTCTTTCTTCCTGGTAGCAGTACTTTCACAAAAGTAAGATGGTATTTGCATAAGTCAGTGTTATATTAATCACAGTTTTGTTCCCTTGTAAGACTGGTACGTCTCCTGTGCTTTGTTTCTAAGTCCTTTGTTTCCCTTTGAATGGAGAATCCTGAATAATGTGAATATCCCTGTTGGTACCTTTGCGGTTAAAGGTTTTCATGTAATGAAAGAAATTAACATGAGGTTCATAACTTAAAACCATGAGATTAGTAATAAAATGAAATTTATTCAGAGAAGGGAATTGGATTAAAACCAAATCAGCAGTGTACATGGCTTGGTTAACTTTTTAATCTTCAGGATGCAATCTGGATACATCAATTATTATATTTTTGGAAGATGGTGTGGGATCTGACCATTTAGAGTATTCTGTGTGGAGCAAACGACTGTAAGTTTGAGAACTGTTATCTCACTATACTTTGCTCACAGTAAAGATAATGCTTTCTTCCTACAGGCTTTGCTATTACTCTGCAGATTTTCCTGATGGATCTGTCTCAAATACTGTATTTACTTTTTTCAGTTTTACACCTTTTTTCCAGAGGAAAACTATGCTTCAAATCAAGCCATTTATTTTAAAAAATCCGTTAATTTCAAATTAACAGCTTTCCTATAAATCCAGTGATAAAGGTATTTTTCCTCTTAGGGTGTTTTGGCAGAGGAAATATAATTTTTTTAATGTACTTAATGCAATGTTAAAATGTTACTTTAATACTAGTTTAGAACTAACTGAAGTTTTACAGACCTTGTTTATGAAGAGACTTTTTTGATACAGTCTTTTCAAATTTAATTTTGTTGTTTGATTGCATTTGGGAAAGCTGATGTTATTACAGCTAGTATTTGGAGGATATAAATTCATTTAGAAATAACCAAAACAAGAAAAGTATGCATATATTTAATATAAAGTGCAAACACGTAAGTAAATTAATGTGGTTATTAATAAGCACCCTCTCTCCAGTTCTGCAGCATTTGTAAATTGAATCTGCTTACAGTAAATAATGGTCTGCAGTATAAAATCTCATTAAAATATTAGAGTAAGCAAGTATTACAAACACTGTAAATTATTTTCAGGGTTTTATTTTATTTTAGGATTTTTAAAATTTAATTTTATTTTTTTACTATGTTTAGGGTCTTATTGCTGTATGCAAACCCAGGGCAGTATCAGAAGCTCTTCACTCATTCCTGTGACAGCTGCATGCACAACTTGGGACTGATGACTGCTCACCCCAGTAACCCTGATGTTAATTTTGGCTCAGTGTGTGTAGTCCAATCTTGACACTGCTCTTATCTGTCCTTTGACATTCCTAGGGGCCAGTGGATCCTGACTTTCACCTTGTTGACTCTAATTGAGTCTCCAGTACAGCATCTTGGGCTGTGCCAGCTTTTGCTCTGCCTTTCGGCTGTCTTCCTGTGGAATTCCTTGCCTTTAGGCAAATCAAGTGTCTGGCAAAGGACTTCCTAGCTTACTGAAACAATGGAATAAATGTTTCTATTAATACTGCTTTTGAATGTAACTGACTGAGAGGGGGATTTCTGTGCTGGTCTTTACTCTTACTCTATCCTCTGTGGTTGTACTTGGTACTGAACCTTTAGAACTAAGCAACCTTTAATAGCCATCAAATTCAATGAGATACAGACTTACTAAAAAGCAAAAAAACATCTGCTCAAGTAATCCATTGTTACTTGTCTGTGCATCTACTACTGTGAAAAGAAAGGTGGCTCTACTTGCAGCTTTTCCTCTGCAATTTTTGGTTGCAAAAATAATTCAAACAATGGAATTCCAAAAGATGCAAATGTGTTTCAGGTTTTTTAAAGAGAGATCATGTGCAGTACTGCAAGGAGTGAGATGGGGAGATCGCCACAGAAAGGGAAGGATTGTAATTGTTACACCCCTCGGTACATTACAACTAATGACTTGGAAGTGATGGAGTCAGTTCTGTTCATGGTAATGAAATGAGCACTGAGATTTTCTGTGTTCCTGTTTGCTAAATTTGGATGTATTTGAAATGTTTAAAACTATGATGACTATTTGTTGCTCTTGATGGTAATGTAATCCTGAGTGTGCAGTTTTGTGACAGTGAATGGAAAGGTGATCGACTCAGTACATGCCATCCTGTTTTCCTAGGGATGGATCAGTTGTGCAGACTGACAGCCATAGAAAATGCTTATACCTACAAGCTCTTTTATTGTAAAATGTGTGTGCATTGTTGTATTAGTGTCCATAAAAATGTTAGGTGCTTTTCTCCACTTAACTTTATATTGCGTTCAGTAGGATTAATAGGGTTACATTTTTCTTGGAAAAGAAATAGATTTGGACCATGGACTTCTATAGCTTTGTGGGACTGACTGATTCAGTATTCAAATAAAGCCACTCTGGAGGTGCAGCAGTGGGTGGAGAAGTGCTGTGTGCAGAGCAGGATCATATAGCACTTCTTGTTCCATCCTGTTGGCCAAGGATATCAGTGCCAGCTGACAGAAAGGTGAGGGGAACATTTTTTTCCATCACAGTAAAAAAAGTGTCAGTAGGTCATGATCACAAAGTGAGGTTGTCATGGGCTTTCTGCAAAAGTTATGACAGGTGATGGTGTTATAATAGCCTCTACTTTTCTGAATTCTTTCTACAGGATAATTTTAATTTGTTTAAGGATATTATTAAGGAGGAGGAAAAAGGAAAGCTTTTGGAGCTACAGTCTAAATTCTCTAATAGTTCTGAAGGTAAAATGCTGAGAAATTGATGAAAGCAAAGGTTTGGTAATTCCTAACTTCTGAAGGATTGACTTAGTATCTCTACAGATTTTTGTATTGGTAAAAAGGGAGTTAAGACTGTAAAAATACTAGGTTGTTAGATTTCTGTTCTGGTTTTAAAAAATATCTATTTTAAAAATTTATTGAAACATACAGAATAAAAATCCATACGTATGTAATAGCTGCAAAAGTACCTGAATGTGAGCTGCACAGCCACAAACGGTTTGAGTATCTGGATTTGCATAACATGGTTCCAAGTAATTAATTAATTAATTATCTCTTTGGAGAGATACCATATTTTCCAGGTTGGTGGAGAACTGATGTACTCTGAAATAAAAAGGCAAATAGCCAAGCAGCTCCTCTATTTGTAGTTCCTTGCAGAGTCACTGCGAGTCTCAGTAGATTGAGTCTTCCATAGTGTGCCATTTCCACAATTTCCTGATGTGTAATAGTGCAGGCAATTGCAGAGTTCCTTCTGCAGAATCAAAATCAGGTGTTAGGAAATTATTATGTGATACCATTTTTAAATTTTGATTTCCACAGGCATCCCACTTGAGTTTCCTTCAGTTAAATAGTGACCGATTCCTGTCAAGACTGCATCTTCATTGAAAATTCTATTAAAAATCTAATTGCATATTTTCTGCAATGCTATGGACTCAAGGAGTACTTAAAGATATTTTTCATTTAGGTTTACTGTGTGGAAATACAGGTAAGACTAAATAACCACAGAAGAAGGAGATTGGTTTCACACTTCTGTTGGGTCCCTTTATACAGATCTCCCAAACACAGGGTATTTTAGGACCATTTTTTGTGATTCCAAGATTAATTTGGAACATGAATTTCTGAAGGAACTTGTGAGAGAGAATACATCTGATTCTGTGAAAATGGAACACAACATGTTACATATCAAAGATACTCATCAAAATAGATGCTTGTGTGACTGAAATTTTAGTTATGTTGATACAAGAATGAATAGAAACAGGATATATTAAAAGGTTTTTAGTGTATTTAAAGCACCAGTGACACTTCAGCTCAAAATAGCAAGGAAAATTAATGTAACAGCCTTCTCTTTTCCTGTCTGTTGACTTTAGTTTACTTGGGTCTCTATTACCACAAAAATTATGGGAATATAACACAGACAAGAGGAAGGCTGAGTCAGGAGATAAATACCTCTTGTTAAAAAAAATGCTTTCTTAAAATTTCTTATGTGCTGAGGAAATATATTGGAAAACATTATGAAGAAAAGTGAAAATACCCATTTTAATTTCAGTTCAATGAGAAAAGTTCAGCTAATTTTGCAGGTACTAGTGATATTTACAGTTTATAGGCCAAAGAATGTTAGCCCTGCTCTTTTTTGACTTTTGAATCCTGAAGAAAAGTGAAGGAAACTTTATTTGGTATAATTTTGTGATACATTGAAAGAAGTGGAAACAATTGGTTGTGTTAGCAAATAATTTAAATTGTGTGCAGATAATTTACATTCTTTTTAGTGCAGATAAACCACGGTTTTTAAATACTAATGCAGTTTCATTGGCAGTTTAATGACAACTTTGAAACATCAAATGTGCTGTGATTACTGCATGCCAAGGAGAAGACACCTTTTTGTGCACAGGTAACTAACAGACAAAATGTGTTTCAAAGTAATTATGCTTAAAAACTTAATTTTAAATTATTATGCATTTTTATCATTTTAAAGTGTTAAATATATATTTTTTACATATTAGGAAGCCTTTTAGCTTTTCCACCAGCAGCTAGCTGATAATTGCTATCAGACACCACTGATGCAAGCTGCTGTTGGGAAACCTCTTAATGCACCTCTTAATTGGATTTGTATATAAAGGGGGGGAATGCTGCAAGCTATGTAAGATATCCTATTGATTTACTAAGCTCATACATCTGTGCTTAAAATGTTTGAGTGGACCTAATGTAAGCACCCCTACTTTCTAATACTCAGAAAGTGAAGCTCTGTGTTAGAGAAGGCATATTTAGCCCTAGATTGTGTGTCAAACTCCTATAGCAAACCATGTCACTGACTGTTCATGGCCCAGATGACCGATTCCTTTGCACATCCTGCTAAGACATTGTGGCCACTTGTGACATATAAATACACTTGGCTCTTCTGAGGCTCCCTATGGGACAAATCCCAGTCTTGTACAATGCTGTCACTGTCAGAAGGCAACATACATTAGGTGGATTAGAAAATAGTGAAAAGGTTTCATGGTAGCTGTAGGTCCTAGAGCACACACAGGAAGATGCTTGGGCAGCTGTGTAGATGTGTTTTGTGCTTGGAATAAGGCTGTGACAGCTCATGGTAGAAGAGCCCTGAGACTTCAGTCAAGTTCTGAGAATCGCTGGCTCCATTTGAATGGATATAAATGTTTATAGGTTGGGACTTAGAAACTCTTGAGCCTTTTCCTAGACTTTACACCAAATGTTAATTCTAATAATCTGTAAATTATGAAAGTAAAGTGGAGAGGAAAGCTCGTCTTAGCTCTAAGAATAGACTATTGGAGGAACTGAGAGAAGACCTGTAACTTGAGACACTGTATCAGAATGAAGCACGAATGAATACCTATCAAAACTCTGATTTTAATTTGTTAGTGTTCTCCATTTTGGCAGGAGTAGTCAGTATGTTAATTTCAAAGGTGTCATTTTCAGGCATGGTTCACTATGTTGTGCTTGGTCTGCAGTGAATGAGTTGCCATCTCAATTTTGGGATTTCTGCTTCCCATGTTCATTTTCCTAGCATGAGTTGCAGATGCTGGGTGACAACATATTCCCACTGTCATTGCTGAATTTCCAGGTGTGCCAGGATTGCTCATGATTCTTGTGCCTCACAGGATAAGAGGCTGCAGAGTTCCAGTGGGTTGTTGCTCTCTAGTAAAATGTTTCTCTCAAATATTGTGCTAGGATTTATGTGTGATAAGCATCTTTTAACATGCCATTCTCCCCTTAAGGTTTTTAGACTACTAGGAACGAGAGTAGCTTTCATGGCGTCTCAGTCATTTTCAGAGGCAAGCCTTAAAGCATGGTTACTTGATATTTAATATGATTGTGTGATACAAGTCTGACTTTCAGAGACTTGGGAACAAGCCATATTCTAAACTGGTACTAAGAGCAGCCTGTTCTTTTTTCTCAGCCCTTGTATACAGCTCTGTGTGCCTCTATTGCAGGGTACATAACTGCAAGCTGGGCTCAGCAGGGTGAGGATTGTGCAATGTATTCAACACATTTGAGTGCCACTCCACATATCAGTGGTGATGATGTGAATGTGATGCCCATTGTCTGCTTTATATCACTCGGTGCCTCTCAGAGCATGGCCTTCCTCCTCTCCTCCTCCCCAGGACTAATGTATCCAAAGGAACACAGTAATTTGTGACATGTAAGCCAGGGTTAATATTAGTGCTTTGCTTGAAATGGCATCAAAAGGCTGCAGCGAGCCGTAGTTCAATGAGCCTTGTTGGATTTTATTTCCACTCATCGCATGTGGCCAATTTGTTAGGTAGCTGCTGTTTGCAGGCATCATTTCATGGTGCATTGCCTCTGCAGAACCAGCCACACATGAAGAAGCAGGGCATTTGTTCCTGCAGGTGGAAGAAATGTAAACTATTGGAGTATTTTGTATTTACTGTTAGCTGTTACCTCCTTTCTAGGTATTGCTTTGTCTTCTGGATTTTATCAGAGGTATGTCCACATGTCTATACCACTAAACTCTCTTCTTCAGCAGCAGTTTCATCAAAGAGTGATCCAACAGACATGTAAAGAATTTCTTCATTGTTTCCAAAGAGGATTTACTTCTGGGATGAATTTGTTGGTACTGCCAGTGTGTGTTGGGAGGGGGTGGCAGCTGCATTCCCCTCTTCACAATGTTGCTAGAAAGGAAACCTCATCAATATGAAGGAGTGGCAAGACGTTATAGTCATGAAAATCATGCACACATACGGAGGATATAAAAAGCACAGCTGAAATAATTTTAATCTTAGAACACTGAGATGATGGGGTTTTCCCCTATATATAATAGTGAGACCTGAAGAGCAGTAGCAAGCAAAAAAAGAAAGGTGGAAAAACCATTTCGTGAATGGTGTGTTTCACATACAGTGAAAATATTTATAAAAGTCTTTTGGTTTCAGTAGGTAGCCTTTAATATTTTGGAAGATTAAGCTCATCCTTTGAAGTCAGTTAATCAACCTGCAAAAGGAAGGAATATTCACACAGTGAGAACTAACATAGAGAAAGGAGTTTAGTTACAGGATAATTATCAAATATCAGATCAAGTAGACAAAAAAGATGCACAGCCCACAAGTACTCTTGCATGGGTTTTTTTGTCCTGGGAATACTGAAAGCAAGGTTCTGAAACATGGTTACTGCAGATTCTGCTGCACTGACAAGGCATGACTTACAGTACATCTGTCTCTTCTTCTGAAAAGACTTGCATGTAATGTAAAGAAGAAAGAGGACTCCTCAAAAGTGTCTGGTAATTTAGGCCAAATTCTGGGAGTCCTCATTAAAATGTGGATTTCAGTCTTTCAGCCCTCTCCTGGAAACCCTTATGATGAATTCAGGCTCTGTGAATTAAAAAATGGAGGCAGTGAAATAGTTACAAAATAAATTTGATTTAGCTAAAGAAATAGCCCACAGGAATTGCATAACTATAAAAAAGTCTAATATTCCATCATGCAACTTGACAGGATTACTTAAGAATTTTTTTTAAATCTCAGTACTGTAAAACATATTGCATGATTTTAAACAACCAGTGCAAAAATAGACAAATATGAAACAGTGGAGATTTGCAATTACTTTAGCAAATTACAACAATTACAATTGTTATTATTTTAAACTTTCTTGATATACACCTCTTTTACTTCATGGCCTCAATGTAACATGCTGATTATGGTCAGTTGCAGGTTAGAGGACAGAAGCAGACTGGAGCAAAACCTTCTGCACATCAGTGACCACAATTCTCCTGTAAACTTTCCATAAAAATGTCCATGAATTTTCAATATGGCCAGTCAAAGCCTCAATCTGGAAGTTATTCTGCAATATGAGAGTTTTATCTCAGCATCCTAGCAATGTTATTACTGTCAGTGAGAGCACAGAACTGTTCTCAGGCCATAACATCAGGCAAGGGATGCTTGAGCATGTATGCCACAGGACTCTGCCTCCTGAATTCTAACACTGAAATTGAGTTAAGGTTAAAAACAAAGCAAGAATCTTTGTGCCATTTGAAAGATGCAAAAAGTTTACAGTTGTAGTTGGTTTGGTATTTCCTCTCCTCTCTTCCCCAATCCCATAATATATAGAGGGACCCAAGTGCAGTTTTATTTCTGACTGGAAATTTCAACTATAATATTTGCCTGCCCTTTGTCTCCACAATGTGAAATCATCACATCTTGTATCCACCATACCATTAAATCTCAATTTTTGTCCTTTTTTCAAACTAAGATGGTGATTATTATCCCAGGCAAGTCTATTTTCCAGTGTGAAATCCAAGGTAATTAAGCAATGGGGATCCTTAATTGAGGAGTGACTGCAGAGTTCACTAGAGGACTGATATTTCAGAAGCAGCTGGTTTGAGAAATCAGATGAAGTGGTCAAAAGTAAATTATACTATGTTTCACAGAATGTATGTTTCACAGAATACTTTTGCCCTGAGAGAAACATTCTGGACATGTGGCAAAGCATAGGAATGCAGCATTACATCCACATAACCTATATATGGAGCCTGAACAGCCTGTCAGCTGGAAATGCCCTGCCAAGATGGGCTTTCATATCTGGGATCACAGCATGGGAGGTGCCAAAGGAGTGTGTCCCTTCTGGAGCTGATCCAGGGTCCTTGTCCTTGGAATCTACAGACAAATCCAACAAGGACATGCTGGCAGACCACTGCTGCAGCCAGGTAAAGGTTGTGATGTTCTGTGCATATCTCTGGGGAAGGGAGTCTTCTGGTGGTATTACAGCACTGGGTGCAGTGGTGTGGAAAAGTGACAGCTGTCTCTGGCCTGGGAGCATGGGCTGCTATGCTTTTGAAATCAATCCCTTCAGGACCCTGAGCTGTGACAGAAATCCTCCTGTAGCAGTCTCTTGTTTAAGTACACTTGTCCAGGTCCTACTCTGTGTAGGATACCCAGTCCTGGTGCCCAAGTGAGCCAAATGTGCAGAACACCAAGTTAACAGGGCTCTCTATTCCTTACGGTCCTAGTTCATAAACTATTGAGCCCTCTCTCATGGGAAAAGAACACCTTGGATTCTTGTGGATTTGTGTGTGGGGAAGGAATAATTCCTGGAAGAGTAGAGGCCCAGCTGTGAGGATACACTGGATTAACAAGTATGGGCAAAGATAACTGATGGCCCATTATGAGTTTGAAGGACATTGCCACTTGCTGAGTAGTGTTTCAAAAAAAGCTGAAGCTTGAATGATAAAAATGAGAGCTTCTCATCTCTCATTCTTGCTGCTACTTCTTACCCAAGAAGACAGCATCCCTATGATACCTCATCCACCCAAGCAGGCACAGAGCAGTAGGAGATGACAACTTCCCTGTAGAGAGCAAGTTCAAACCCTCAGAAGAAGGGAGGAGAACACCTCACTTTTCAGGTTCTGGAAGAAGGAATCAAAAACACCAGCTATGACACAGAGAAGGTAATGCTGTCCTAATGATATGAACAAGACATCAACCTGCATTCGAAAATTTCCCATGCTCAGAGCTTTTTTGCATAGTTAGACCGTAAGAAAAGCCACTCCAGGGTATTAAAAAAAAAAAAAATCTAAAAACATTTCAGGGCTTTCCTAAAGTTTTCCACTAGGATAAGCATACATTAATTCCAGATGATGTCCCCACAGGAGTGCACAATGTTGTCTTGTAGTACACACTGTCATGCAGGCAGCTCACTCATCATGGTGTCCCTTGGAAGCAGCATGAAGAACACTGAACTATATAAAGTCCTGGTCCTGAGTTTCTGTCCCTTGAACCTTTCCTTTTGCAGGTGAAGAGAGGTTCAAGAGGAGAGGAGAACCCACCTGCTGCTGCAGAGAGCAGCACTCAAATCCAAAGCAATATGAGCACCCAGAACAAGGAACAAATCACCTACTCTTGGTGATGGTGTTTTTGCTATGGATGGCAAATAATGGCTCTGGAACACATAAATCCCTCTTCTCTCCTCTTTGGTGTTTAAACAGTACTGAGTCGCAGGGCCGGTGGGGGGGGTTTCTTTTGTTATTTTTTTAATTGTATGCAATGCTTCATAGATTTATGTGGGTCTTGAATTCTGAAGTGTTATATGCTAACCTTCATAGAGTGAGGAGTCACCTAATCTGGGAGGATGGAGGGAGGATCTTCAAACCCTGCAGCCACACTTCTTGTACATTGGGTAAGCACCATTGTTTAACAGAGCTCCAGGCAAATAAACTGGGGTGGGTGGAGATGGAATGCCAAGATAGCCTCTCCTAAGTATGTGACACCATTCGGTACTTACCTGAAAGGGACAGGCAGGATCCCTGTTTGAGGTATCAGGGTCTGGAAGAGGGCAATGTGTGGCCAGAACATACAGAGGAATCCTCAGCAGTGTCAACCTTCAAGTAGCAGTTTTATGCAGGATGGACTTACCTTTTAAAACAAAATAAAGCACGCTATTTATAATCCCACTAATAAATGACATTTTTTTAAAAGGTCTTTAAAGCCTCATGGTTCTCTAACACCTAAAATTCAACTGCCCTGCTGAATATTTCTTTTCTGGATAAATATCAGAGGTGTGAAGTAATGTTCTATTACAAGTATGTCTGGGAAACATATTTGTGTACATGTTCTAAATTTAGCCTTCTGGAAGTTGTGTAACTCAACTTTTCCAGACAATAGCAACAATATGGCTTTTGTGGTTTGGTGTGGTTTGCATAATTGTATCTATTTAATTAATCCCCTGTTAACTGAATGGCTCATACTGATCTTTTTGCATCTGCTGGCTAATTATGTTTCATAGGTCTGAACAGAGACTTTTCACTTTTAAAAGATGGTCCTAAAAACTCAGTTACTCTGCTTGAATTCTGAACAGTCTGAGTGATTTTAAATAATGTTTTTATTTTGCAAATTTAGTACATACATCTGTATTTATGTATAAACATTGAAAAAAAATTAAACTGAAATAGTTTTTTAATACAGCTGAAATGTAAATGCAAGTTAAACACAGAAAGTAGGGACATGGGGCCAAAGTGCCCCAAAGTTACCTTATTAGTGGTAGTTTGTAGCTGCCCTGAGAGCTCAATGTCGATTACCAATCTGTATCTTAATCTTCCTTCTTTACAGAGAGAACAAGTAGCCTGTCTCACATCTATATTTGGTGCAGAGTGCATACTCCACTGTGCTAACACACCACACCAGGAAGGAATTTCAAATGCTCCCAAGGAATTCAGTAACAAAAGTCCTGTTGGCTTTCCTTACATGCATGGGCAAGGGAACACAGTAATCCTGTATTATAAACTCTCCTCTTTCTGCTGCTGCTGCTGGAGCCTCAACAACGGACTAATGAACCCTCAAATGTCTCTTCACCCTCCTGACAGAGCCGAGTACCCTGGGCCACCGTCTTGCTTGACAACCTTTCAACTGGGCTGACTTGTGCACATGCCACCTGTGAGCTGCTAAAAGGGCTTCACTTTGCATTTAGCAGGGTACAGCTCCATAGGCTGTGCAGCATTTGGTTTGGACAACACCCAGTGACACAGAAATGTTGAGCTTCTCCAGGGGCGCTGATGGGGTAAGTCTGTTCACCAGCTGATTCTGTGGAAGCTGGAGAGCTTCACTGCCATTTCTGCAGTAAACTTAAGAAGATGTGCTGATGTCTTCACCTGGAACATGAGACAGAATAAGACATGATCCCTTTGCAACTGTGAACACTTGTGAATTGTTTTCTGTTTTGTTTGATTTTTTTTTTTACCCCATTCAAAAGTTAAAATTTTCACTGTCTATATTTTGCCATTACATGTACACTTGAACAATCATCAAGTCACTTCTTATGTCTTTTCTCTAGTTATCACTTTGAGGAAAGGTGTAAATCCAGCTTGTATTTTTTATTGTCTGTGATAGCAAAATCAAATTAAACTTGCTAAAAATTATGATAGCAAGTTACTAATGTCTTTCAATTTTAAGAAATCTGTTCAGAGAGCTTGACTTTGAGATACAGCTGTTAATCACTCAGAGCTGTCAATGGCTTCAGAATTACTACAGGAGCCCACATTCCCCTCTCTTTCTTTTCCTTTCCTCAAAGTACTTTTTATCCTCTTCCTCTAGTTTATCATTGTATCAAAATACCTCAAGGTTATCTGCTAGTAAAAAATCTGAAGGAATTTCTTTTTTTTGCATGAGGTTAGTTTTAACAAGGAAAGGAACTTCTTTCTGAAAACACTGATGTGTTATCCAGTCTCAGGACAAGAAATTTGTTTTGCTGCAGGGGTTCTTAAGTGGAGAATCCAACACCTTAGTTTTTTATGCTGCCCATTGTGAATAATGTGCTAGGATAACAAGATATGAAGAAAGCAGATTAGATGAGTGCATTTCTGCCAAGCTTAATTGTTTATTGTTATTGTTATTATTTATAATTATTATTATATATAATAATGTATTATTATTGATTATTTATTATTATTGTTTCTGTATTTCTGAAAACAGGGCAGTTAAACCCTCTTCTAGAATTCAAGCCTAATGAATAAAAATGTAAGCAGTCCCTATGTGCTGTATACCTCTTTATCTTGTATATAAGACTAGTAAAGAACTGGAAGACAATTTTTTGAATAACAGATGCTAGAAAGAATGGTGGCTTTTTATATAACAATTAGAATCTGGAATTCTAAATTTAAAGGTTATATGAGCTTTCTTAAAATTAATGTGAAGGCTGAAGTGACATTTAACCCTAGTTAAATTTGCTGGATTTTTCTATCATTCAATAAATAATAGAGATTTAGGTACTATTTCTTATTTACAGGTTCTAGGCACAAATAGCATGTATACTTTGTGGAAATCCTCTAGATCCATAAAGAGGGATACAGGGAAGAGAAAGCTTCAGGATGAAAGAGTGGAACATGATAAATTGATGACCAATGGACTGAAATGTTTCAGCTGTCATTGCTCCCTGTGTCTATTACTGTATGTTTTTTTTAAAAAAGTTGTTGTCCTTGGAAGCAAACAAATAATGATTTTTGCTCTTACCATTGCACTAAATTAGCAGTGTTAAGATGTTTGCTGGTTTCTTAATCTCTGATAGACTGCTGGTTTTACAGTTAGCAGTGTTGCTTTATTTTCTTTCCCAGAGATGTTCAGTGTGACAGGGGTAACTTTCCTTTTGGCAGTTTCTCTGCTTTGTGTGATGGTGTTTTTGGGGTAGCTTTTTGGGCAGCTTTTTCTTTTCATGCTGATTTCTTAGTGCGGTATGAAGTGTATTCAGGACAGGTGATGAAGAAAGAGTAGAGAAGTTTTTGTTAGGGGTGATGCACTGGTAGAATGGGAATATACAAGAATATCATTCCCTTCTGCTTCCTGTCAACCTTCTCTCCAGGGCAGCTCTCTGCGAGAAGACTTTCCCCCTCAGAGTAAAGAAAGAGGTGATATTCCAAGTTACTGCTCCCCACAGGCCTCCAGGTACTGCCGGACCTCTGCTTCATTCCTGTGTCCCCTGACTGCTGCCTGGATGGTTTTCATCATTCTTGGGTTTGGGTTTTAGGAATAACAGGTTAGAATTTCAACCAGTTTGTCACCCTAGAAACTTATTCCACCAGTTTAGGGTAAAGAGGCCTCTTCCAGGAGGAAAACCCATCTTTTGCTCAGTGCTCACCCTTGATGACCTCCATGCTGTTTTATGAGCCTGGGAGCTTGCAAGGCTGCTGGCTTTCATGCCTCATTCCCGATGACACCTGGAAATGGTCCCTACTCAAAAGGTAAGACCAGAGGAACCAGTAAAAAGGAACAAGCACAGTCTTGGCGAGGCCTGATGTCTTTGTCCCTGTTTCAGGTGGGGCTGTGGAAGCAGTGTTTACTGGCAGCACCTTTTTGGAAGCCTCATGAAGCCCAGAAGTCTGAGGGATGCTTCCTTCCCTTCTTTGCTGTGTATGCCTCTTCTCCCAGATTTGAGACAGGGAAGAAAGAGGAGACTCACTACATTTACAAACCAAAGTGAAGCACCTTGTGTCTTTGAGGCTGCAGGGAGTGAGCTTTGTCTCTCCCAGAGGCATTTTCATAGTGCATCAGTAGCTTAAAAGCTCTCAACAGAAACTTAAAGTCAGAGCCTTTTTCTATGTATCACTATCAAAACTGTTATTAGCATACTTTGCTTGCTATACAAGAGAAAAACCTGTGGATTGGACACCCTATGTGTTAAAATGAAGTGGAATTTATCATATTTACCTCTCAAATCCTTTTTACATACAGTTGTTTCAGATGACATTATTTACACGAGAGAGACTTGATCTTTTTTTCTGTTTTCCTGAGATTGTTTTCTTTGTTCCTTTGTTCAGTTTTGTTGTTTCCTGTGGACAGCTGGTGAATGTTTCTTTCTTCTTGTCATTTTCTTCTTTCACACAGCAGTAGCAAAGGGAAAATACTTCTCTCTCCTGACACAAATAGCCCATCTTCCTTTGGCTACTACCAGGATTTTTGTTTGTTTCAGAAGAACAGAGAGATAAGTAAACAAGACAGAGAAAGGCATGCTTGTTAAATTTTGCTCCCTTGGACACAGCTGAAACTGCTCATCGTGCAATGCCAAAATCTGTTTTATTTCTCCCAGGGTTATGTTCTAAGATGTTTTGATTCCATGATAACTTTTCTCTGCCACTATCCTGATGTTTCTCTGTCTCTATCTTCTATGCTTAGCATAAGATGAATAAATACAATATCCATACATTTGTTATCAGACATTCTGAGTCACTTGTCTCGGTTGTTACCAAATTTGCTTATAGTCAACTTCTTGAGTGTGGCATTTTTCCCTTATTTCCAGCTGTCAGCACTATGAAAAATGATACCTCATTTAACTTGAGTGAAAAACAGCTCTTATGTCTGGCTACCCCAGGGAGATGATGGATTGGCCCAACTTGTGCCATGAAAAAATACACTTAGAATGCTCTTCTGAGAGAACAAAAGCTCAAGGACATAATACCAAAATTGGTTTGTAACTCCTTTTGTAAGAGTAAAAAGAGGATTGCCTGTGTTTTCCTAATTAGTTTTTCCAACAGCCAGGTGCTGTTTGTCCTCCAAGTGCAGTCCTGCCTGCAGGGTAAAAAATCCAAACTTGCTTGTCTTCAGGAATGTTTTTTTGAAAGCTGAGTATTTAGGATTTGTAGAATGGACCTATCTTCCATTCAAACCAAAATAGGGCTCTCTTATGTTTCAATCCTGATGTTTTCTTTAGGACTTCTGTCTCCCAGGTTTTGTGTTGGGATTAATTATCACATTTTTGTTCAGCATACTTATTACAGGAATACATACAAATCCCAAGGAGATGTGACTAATATTTCAGTGGCAGGGTCCCTGGGTCTCTTACAGGTGTTAGGAAGTGTTTCAGAAAGTTGTGTGATACTTGTTCCTTGGTTGGCAGTTTGAGGGTTCATGGTTGTGTTTTGACACAAGGGATGGATTTTGCTTTGCCAAGCTCATTTTGTTCAGCACAAACCACAATAAAGGGCTCCTTCATATCCTGTTTGAAATCATGATTTGAAGATGGTGCTCAAATTAAGAATCAAATCTGCCAATAATTGGAGGGAGGGAGAAATGAACAAACAAAAAGAAAAATCCTACCTTGACACATAAATTGAAATTCCTTATAACTACCTTAAGTTTCTTCTAATCCAAACTATTTTAGAATTTGCTTCTAGATCTTGATTCCATTGCAGGTGTGCATGTTCTTGTATGTAATTAGAAATCTAGTTTATATAAAAAGGTAATGTTTAAATGTTACATATTTTTAAACAAACCAAACAAGCAGATGCTTAGGGGAGACTTATGCATGTAGTTTCTTGGGTGGAATTGCTTTTCCAGAGTGACCTGCAAGCCTAAACACCAGTGTCACTTTCTCAGCTGTTCTGTGGAAGGAAACCCAGCAGCTGCTGTCCCATAGTGTGGGCTACTTGTGGCATGCTCTGGACTAATGGCAATAAAATTAATATGTCAAACCAATTGTAATCTAAAGGTGTCTATAATTCCCCACATTGAATAAAAAACTTAAGCAGTGTTTAAGCAGCTATTAGAGAGGTCTCCCTTATGCTCGTTTAGAACAAAATGAAGACTCTAGAAACATTTAAGATTAAATTGAGAAGTGAGTAAATTATCTTAATCTTAGAAATAAAATATCCCTTAAGGATTCAAAGTGCTTGGTTTCCTTCTCTGATTGTTATGGTCACTATACCTTTAAGTATTTTTGGATTAAAAATCCCTTCTTTTGATTTAGCATTTGATATATATATACATGCTCATCCTGTTTAAAGAGTTTGATTCAGCAGGAGAATCATATTGAACATATATTTTCAGTAGCTAGTGAAAAAGTATTTTACTGGTATAATGTGAAAATGTAGATTTGATGGTTGCATGTTTGAAACCTCGTAACACTGGGTTTGTCACTAGAGAATCAATGGAATTTTTTTTTCCTAGCTGTTTTAATTTGAGAACTTTTTAAAATTTGGTTAACCGATGTCAGGCGATGGCCATGGAAGAAGCCCTTCACACTTCAGATGGTGACAAAAAAGAACAGGCAGCTTAAATGCTACCAAACTAGGGGTGTGTCAAATCTCTCTCAAGAATGATAAACTCAATGGAGCTGTCTATTTTTAACCTCCTGTTCTTTCCTTTTGGCAGACTAATCAGTGTTAGCTGAGCCGTTTCGCTGAATGAATCCAAGCGACTCCGGTGCTTTCTGCAATGAACAGTGGACCCTCAGAGTGCCTCAAGCCTGCTTTGATGTATGCAGTCCCCTTGTGAAACACCATGTCAGATGAAGCCAGCTCGGAGCAGAAGCCTTCTACAACAACAGTGAGCTCAGTTGCTGTGCAGGCTGGGGATGCCAGCATTGTTATAGCTGTGCTGAAGGTAAGGCACCAACTGCTGCCACGGCTGCTCTCATCCTCTGCTTCTCCGTCATTAATGCTTTTAAATATTCTCTGCAAATGAGGAGTTAGCATGAAACGGTACAGCAAGGCCATTTGGTTATTCAATGTCTAATAGGCTTTTCTTGCAAATTAGCACTTGTTTCTGTTCACAATTACTCTTGGTGGCTTTTTCCAATACAATAGATTTTGGTCAAAATATGTAGGGTCTTGGAAGGAATTCCTTTTACTCTGTTTAAAAAGAGTTAAATGAAGAGTGGCATAATGTGTTTAAAGCATGGTGATTGCAGTTCAGCCTCCTTGAGTTACTTTAACCTGTACTAAGTAATAATTTTACACAGTAAGTGTACAAACTCCACAGATGAAGTATTTTCTGGGGAAAAAAATAAAGGGCTAAACTTAAAAATGAGTAGTTATTTTTTGAAAGCTGTGAATCCACCATCCCACATGTTTCAGTAAGCCTTTGTGTACATACAGTTGTGTTTATAAGTATGGAAAGGCCTGTCTTGTAAGTTGGATTCCACACCTTCAGTTGTGTGGAATTGGGCAGTGGGAGAAAATCTAGATGTTAGTAATGAATCCCAGCTGGAATTTATTGGCAGTTTGATTTTCATTCTCCAGGCAACCTGGAAAACGTGCTAGCCTCAGCCATTAGAGTATGTTTGTAATGCAGAATAAGGTGATAATGGGTTGAGTTGTCACCTAATTCAGGTGGTTATTTAGGATGGCTTACCTCAGTTGTGGGAAGGGTTTTTGAGGTTAGTTTTCACCCTTCCTGTGAGTCCATCTGCTGTTGCAGGGGAGTAATATCATTGCAAGGAGACTCAAATTGATGGTGAAGCCACTTTCCCTCTCTGTGCTGTGGAAGGAAGCATGCTAGCTTCCAGTGACATTACAGCTTCAGTCCTTATCGGCATCCTTTGGTCCCTGTCCCAAAGGCTGTTCAGTGTCCCTGCTGTTACCTGTGCAATGTCTTGTTCCATGTATTCACTGTAGAGGTACACTGGACCCATGCAATAGAAATAAGATCTGAGGATGGTTTTTTGCATCTTCTGTAATAGATTTGTTACTTCTGCTTGCCCCACTCTCCCACTAAATTCACATAACTGTGTCATCTTCAGCCAAAAGGGGAGATGAGTCAGACAAAAATTTTGGCTCATTCTGATGGTTTTACTTTTCATGGGCAAAATCAATATTGGAACATCATCTGGATAACACTAGTCTGGGGTTTTGTTACATGTTTCAGATGAAGTTTGTAGTGTATTCTCTGTGACTTCCTTGTGTGTATGGTCCCTGTGCTCCTATGACTATGGAAAGTACTTGTGAGCTGGGAATCCGTGTGAGTAAATAAATCAAGGAAACCTTGTGTTTTCTGAAGGCTGTAATTATTTGCTTATTACAGTGTGGAAAATGGGTGAAGCTTCAGCTAGCTGAATCAACACCAAATATATTAGAAATCGGCAGCAATCAAGATGAGACTAAAAAACTACTTCAAGATCATGAATTCCTCCTATCCAAGCTGAAGGTAAGATGTCATAAAATTCCTCAAGTCATTACAGTCCAGGTACAACAGCTGATGTAGCTGTTTGTGTCTCCTGTTGCAGTATGGTGGTTAGATTAAATTCCACATGGAAAAAAATATGTTCATCTTTTGTCAATGTAGCAGATCTTTGATGGTCCTTGTGGGTTCTTTCCAATTCAGGATATTCTATAATTCTCTGGAAATTACACTTCTTTCCAGGAAAAATATGCTTCTGACAGCAGCAGAAAAGGCACAGTTTTTTCTACTTTATACATCAGTGTCAAGTGAAAAAATCCTATATCTAAATATAAAGGAATGTAAATTAATTTTTTTTAATTTTCCAATGTTGTGAAAAGTCTGATTATTTTATAACAGCTGTGAACACAAGCAAGCCCTTTGTAATTCTGAAGCAGATATTCCACAAACATTTTAACTGAATCTTAACTGATGTATGTTGCATTAGTATTGATACTGTAGGATTAAAACAGCTTGTCTTGATCTAGGAATATTTTAATTAAGTGACAGTCCTAAAATCAGGTTTTGGCATTCCTGAGAGCAGATTATAACAACAGTGGCATTTGGACACTGAGTGACAGGCTTGCATTAAAGAGTTGAATCATTTTAAGTGTGGGTGTTTGACACTGAGAGAAGTCTGAAGTCACCTAAAAAGAAATGTTTTAGTGTTTTGATAGGGCAGGTTGACTTTATATATGTAGACAAATTAATTCCTCTAACAGAGAATCTATTAAGAGTAACTTATCCATTTAATTTTTGGGGGAATTACATAAATTTGAGATCTGAAAGAACAAACATGATTTGGATAAGATAAGTATTTTATTTAATGCCAAGGACTATGTACTTCCCCAATCATTAAAAATATCCAATGAGTGTGAGGGAATTCAGTACAGTATATAGAGAATGTAGCTAATACACTGCACTGTGTGGATTTTGAAGAGTATGAAGAATTGAATTATGGAAAAAACCCACCAAATACCCAAAACCAACCAAAATACCCAAATCCTAGAGAAAGATGGTTTTGCTTTCCTTTTTTATGCCAAGTGCTTCATCTTTATTGTCACTAATGCAACATTTGGGTATTCTTGGAACAAGCTGCTGTGGCCTGTTTGAACAATTCAGAATTAACTGAGTTCTTACATCCTGATGACAGAATGAAGCTGATTCTTTCTCTCCTAATTTTCAAAAATAAATATTAAAGAGTGGGAGAAGAAAACAATTCCCGTCTCTGAAAGAAACTCCCATCTTTTAAGAAAAGCAAGGTTTCAAATAATATTTTACAATCAGATCAAATCAGATCAGAACATTTATTATAAACTGTTAAAGAATACTTTTCATCCATATACATTCGGAACAAGCACTAGTTATTTCATGTTTTATTCCTGTGGCTCTTTCAATTCAGCATTGATTAATGAATATTCTATGAAAGAATTAAGTTCAAAATTACTACTTTTTCCTTAATAACATGAGCTATAAAAATAAGGGACTGCAGTGTTGTTATAATTCTTCCTGGCTGTGTGTTTTTCAGCCAAGACCATTTGTGACTTATAGCAAGTTGTTAACACTTGTCAGTAATTACATAGTCTTAAGTCACTAAACCCAGTTGTAAAAAGTTTTTTCAAGATTGATCCTCAGTTTTTGAATTATTGTTTATGGTAATTATTTTCCACTTAGCATTTGATAATGAATTATACCTTAGCTGTGCAAAGATGGGTAAGAGGCAGTTTGAATTGTTTCCCCATTTATTTTTTATTGTTTTAATAAAAAAGGAAAATAAATTCTTACAGATACCCATACTTGATTTGCATATGCTCAACTTTATTGATTAGACTAACCCAATTCAAAATGAATTTTTTGTGCAGGTCAGGTAAAAATTCTTGAACAAATAATGACTCAATCATGAATCTAGTCCAGCTTAAGGCCAGGGTTAGATGATTCATACTAAATACACCTTTGGAAAAAGTAGAGACAAACCTATCAACTTTTGGAAGATAATTTATGGAATAGTTGTTCATTCTGGCATTATCCCATGTTCTTCTGTAAACTCGTTCTAGGTTTTTATCACCCCTTTGCTTTTTAACTTCATTATTTTCATCCCAGTATATTTATTGCAAGTTATAATCAAAATAGTCAGGCTAAATTCTTCTGCCAGCTCAATATGTTGAAGATTCACAGATGTAAGTAAGGACAAAGTCTGGCACAGTGATCAGTTTACATACAGTACTTCTGATGCTAGAGGAAAAAGAATGTAATCCAGCTCAGTATTTCAGGGAATTGGTTTTGACTTAGCAATGCTAACAGGTTTAGAAAAGCCCAAACAAACAGCTTGACATTTAGTAAGGCAGATGGTACTTTAAACAGCAATTGGAATAAATTTGTTGAAAGATGAAACAGTAATTTTTAGAACATTTTTGAAGTTCTTTTAATGTTCAGAATTATAGTAATAAAAATTGTTGTGTGGTCTTCTGGGCTGTAGGGAAAAACATATCCAAAATACTTTGATAGAATGCACTCTAGTTTATTCATAACTGATTTACATTTGTTCCATTAAATTTAGGAATTGGAAACACCTTACTACTTAAACAAAAAGCAGAATACAAGTTCTGAAAAGGGTTCCACTTCAAATGTTTATGGATTAGGAAACAGATGTTTTGTTATTATTAATAGAGTTGAAAGAATAAATGTTGAACAGCAAAGATTGAAACTGAGACTAAACAGAGAACATGTATACAATATTTACATCCAGGTAAAATTTCCCCTCAGGAGCCTCATCTAATAGGTTCTGATTCTAAGCCAATATATTCTGTTTCTCTTTTCCTAAATCAGACCATATCAGCAGCACCAGTTTTGTTGAAATCATCAACTTCTGTGATTTCATGGAAGTCTCTTTCCCAATATCTGCCTCATCCTTGTTTAGGTAACTTTCAGCAGGTATATATGTTCTGGAAATATGTATATGTGCATTTGGATGTCTCATTCTTCACAATTTAAAAAGAAAAATGAGAATAATCAAACCTATAAAACCTGAGACAAAACTTCCAGGAGGTAAAATGACCTGGATTGCACTTTGCACGACATTTCTCCGCCGTTCTCCTGTGTTTCCAAGAGAAGCGCTACTTGCGGATAACGTGATTTCTTAGTGCTTGGGTCTCTCAATATTAAAACTCACTAGATATTCTGAAAAAAAAATAAAAGAAAAAGAGTGTATGTATGTCCATAAAAATGTGAAAATTCCCAATAAGGCATTCTTGGTTTGCTTCCAGAATTCTGATATTTATAATGAGAAAGACTGTGGCAGAACAGCCACAAAATGGAAGAGAATCCAGTCCATAAACTTAAGTTTAAAACCATTATTGTTATTAATTTGGCTCATGAACCTGAGGATTGCTCCTAAATATTTTATTTACTTTAATTTACAGAGCATAAATTGCAAAATATTAATTTATATGGTAATAGCCAAGAGAAAAAAACCTAGAAAATTACATTCTTCAAAAAGCACTAATATAATACATTAATTTTTTGCATTTGATACCTTTTAAATAAGCCTTTCAGTTATTTCAAGCAAAAATGTTTTAAAAATGCTTACTTTTAAGATATTTTCTTATGGAAGTAATTATTTGTTAATATTTTCTGAATTATTGGCAATTAGTTGTTGAGGTGCTCAACAGTACAATTAGCATCAAAGTTCAGCAGCATTTTTATCAAACCAGAGCTGACTTTTGCAAGTGATTTAAAAAAAAAAAAAAGAAAAGGAAAAGGTAAAGTGAGATGTAATAAATATCTTTTTTTCAGTGTTTGTTCAGGTCACTCATACATTTCAATATTTATATGAAAAAAATTCCCACCAAAATAATATTTGTCTTAAGGTAGCTTTATGACTATTTTCCGGCTTCAAGTTACCAACTGTGCTGTATTATCTCAGCACTGCCTTTTAGCACTAACCGAAGGTTAATTTTAGCAGCAGCTCAGTGCTAAGAGAATGGGAGGGTAGTTTACACCTCTGAAAATTCCAAGTTATGTAGTCAGTGTACAACAGCTCAGGAAAGGCAAAAGATAATTTCCCCCTCTCATTCCTTGCTCTTTTAGCAGAAGGAAAAGTACTCTAATAATGGACTGTGAACAAATTAATACAAAAGTTATGCTATCCAACACAAATTACATGAAAGAATTTTTTGTCTTTGCTGCAATATCAGAGGCAAATGTGCCCTGAGATGGAGTGGGGGGAGAGGTGTGGCTGCACAGCAGCTGCATCAGCAGGCAGGGAGCATTCCTGCTGCAGGCCTGGGATTGCATCCACCCAGCATCCCTGCAGTCCATCTGAACCAGAACGCTGCTCCCTGTAAGCTACTGGTGCTCTTCTTTTGCTGTGGTAGAATTAAACATATCATAGATATTTAATAGAAATTGAAATTGGTCTGCTGTTTTCAGAGCAAAGCTTTTTTGACATGGTTTTACTGACAGTAACAGAAGTTGCATGTTTGCATGAGCTCGTTTTTGACTACATGCTAGGCATTCCTTGTATTGTCAGGCTTCATTCCAGCTTCTCAGAGTCCAAAAAGAAACTCTTCCATTTTTTTGTGTTCACAGGGAATGAAACATGAGATTCCAAAAGTTTTTGAAATAATTTTAAGTCTTTACTGGAAAGCTCTGTTAAGTTCACTCAACTGAAAAAAAACCTCATTAAAATTCAGATTTCTGTGAAATCATTTTTTTGGTGGAAATTCACATTTTTCCTTTTCCTACACTTGCTTCTAGATCGAGAGACACAAGTTGGAAAAATGAAAATGCCAAATGGATATTAGGAAAAAAAGTTTGACCACAAATTGAATTCATTCTAGAACAGGTTGGACAGAAATGTCCTGGAATTTCCATTGTTAGGGATATTTAAAACTTCATGGGCTAAGTCCTTGAATAACTATAGCAAGGGATTAGACAGATGTCCTGAAGAGTCCTGTCCATATTATTCCTTGGCTCTGTGTTGATAAAAGGATTATATTTCAAAGAGAAAAAGTAGAAAAACAGTAATATTGGTCTACTTCATTTAAAAACTAACTATTCACATATGTAGTCTATAGAAACTAACATAGTTGAGGATAATTTTTTTGAAAGTTCACAGTAACTAGTGGCTTTGACAGTTGTGAGAAGCATAATTGTAAATTCAAGGCAATAAAACTTTAATATCACTCTGACCATCTAGGGTATTTGAACTGTTTCTCAAAGAAAGAGTAGTTTTCTATAAAATATTCCTCTTTTTTGTTTTAAATTAGTCTGTATTCTCAAAATGTAACTTTTTCTGTTGCAGAGGAAACAGACAACATGACAACTCTTGTGATAGTATATTAGGGTTTTTGTAGCATTACAAAATCAGCAAAATTAGCATTACAAAATAAATTATTATTTGAAGGCAATATAATACACATCCATTTTAAATGATTGAACCATATCCAATCCATGCTAAAGAAATAATTAAGTCTGTTTCTGAAAACTTTCATTAATCAGTCCTAAGCACTAAAAGACTATTATACATGAACAGTTTCATAATTCTTTTTTGTAACTTAATGCACACTAGTTTTGCATTTCATTAAATGCAGTAGTTTGGCTTCCTTTTACCTTCTGATTTTCTTTGACTGGATTTGAATTCATCCAATAGTAACTGAATTTTAAGAGGTGCAGGAAGCATGACTGATAACCTTTGAAGAATATTCCAGTTTTCTCTGTGTCTTAGGGATTAGCTATTCCTCACAGCTAATCAATTACTAGCCTACTTGCCAGGGATAAATGGTAATTAAGAACCTGTTCAGAAAAAAGGCTTCTAAAAGAAGAAAATCTTCTTCTTGGTCCTATACCATTTTTGTAGCATTCTTCTTGTGTAGTTAAGAAAGATTTAGCATTTGAAATGTCTTTTAAATATGTTGAAGCTGATGTAATGTTAGGATAAAAGCATACCTAGTTTTGTTTCAAAATATAAAATAGTCAGCTCTTTGAAAACTAGTCTTTGCCAAGAAATTCCATGTGGAACTCAGATGTCATCTGGTTTTCTACAGTGTATTCTGAACAGCTGTGAAAGTGGTCTGATGTTTTGGTAAAATTGACCTTCTAGTGTCAAGCAGTTTGGGTGTAACATTCTGAGAATATATTACCCCTTTTTTTTAATATCAGCATTGTCATGACTATAATGCTTCTCATTAATTGATATTAAGGTGTTGAGTTAGTAAAGAGACTATCAATATCTCATATACTCATTTAATTCCCGTTATATTTGTTACAGAGTCAGTCTAGAATGTTAATAATATCTCATGTTGGATGATTAATGAATGCCACTGCTTTTACTGAGTTGTTATGCATGTAACAATTTTATGCCTCATCAAGAAGGAAACATCATAAAGGCTTCTCTTAGAGTTGAGAATCAAATTTTTATCCAGCACCATATGAATGGCTGTTTGAATTTTCTAATAAACATTTATTTTTACATTACATATTCATGTGATAGCACCTCTAATTAAAAAAAAAAATAAAGAGTGACACTTCATTAATTCATGCTCATGATAAAACCCAATATGGGGGTTGGGAAGAACACAGAAAAAATGTTAATAAATTTTTCTGACACACTGAAGATTTGTAACATAAGCTGGCTAGCAGTTATCTTTCTTGTGGTTAGATTAGGAATGAAACACAGAAGAATTATTTTGGCAGTAGAACATTATTATATGGTGGCCAGCTTGAGCAATGCAGCAAGCTGAACTTGAAACATTATATAATTTAGGTCTGTTTTTTTTTTTTTTTTTTTGGAGAATAGGTGCTTATGTTCAAACCACTCTTGTCTGGATTGCATTGTAGTCATCAGAAATTTAAGAGAAAATTACCTCACAAAGTTCTAAAACTTATAATGTCCGGTAATATAATTTCATGACTATGAAAGAGAAATCAAAATATCTGCCCTGCTACCATTTCCAGGAAGACATGTGTTTATGGAGATGTAAAAACTTTGGAGCATAACTATTGGAGATAACATGATAAATTCTCTTAAATCTTGTTTGTATGTGAATTTCATAAAACTATTGCCTCTTAAGTGCAGTTGAAATTCAGAAGCTTGCTATAAAACATGCAGAACTGGAACTGGATATAAAGCAGGTGTAGGAGGCTTGTGGCTCCTGTGCAGACGCGCTGTAAAAATATCCTAAGACTGGTATCAGCACAGTCTTTTGGATTTTGTATACACATTTCTTATGTTTGTGCTGTTTTGGTATATTTCCTTCTCAGGCTTTGGAAGACAAGGTATGGGACCTGCTGCAGGAAGCAGACAAGGTTGCAGAGGAGAACAAAGAAAAGAGTCAGGTTTATGATGCCATGGCAGAGACCCTTGGGGATGCATGGGATGCCCTCATCATTCTGTTAGAGAAGCGACAGGCACTTCTGGAACTTACTTCAGTGTTCTTTGAAAACGCTCTGGAGGTTTGTATTTAAATGAAATAACTGCTAATTTGAAGCCACCCTCATCTTACAAGTACTCTGCCCACTGTAATTTTAATATGTTTTATATTGTTCATTGTATTCCTAAAGTTTGAGTCAAACAATAAAATTAAATTATTGGGATCCTTCCTCAAGATCCTTCCTTTTCCACCTTTCAGAAAGTGCAGGATGAAGCTGAACAAAACACCGCGTTGACTTTAAGAAATATTTTAGTCACGATGTCTCCCAAATTTATACTTGACAAAAAATGCCAAAGAAAAGTGGAACTGGACCAAACCCTAAAATATGTATTTCAGTGGCCATGGACATTCTGCAGAATAGCTTTCATTCCTTATGACTAAAATTATTTGGCATTGAAAGAACTTATTCTCAGGTGCCTTTACTGATGCACACTGATGATTGGTCACTGAAAGTTTTACACCAAAATATCCCTAATTTCATAAAGCAAACATTAGTCTAACTTGACCGTGCTTTACCTGAGACTTTGCTGTGGAGATGGACACAAAAGAAAAACTGTGTGATCCCTGTTTACCCATTTATCTTATCCTAATTCACTGATACACTCAGGGAGCTAAAGAAGAGACGAATTCCATACCCTGCAGGTTTTTGCCCACTGTGTGTAGCCTCAAGATCAACTGTCCCCACATCCTGGAACTTGAAGAGTTTAATAATTCTCCCTGATAATTTTGTTTCCAGTGCCCCCTATAAATTGCAGAAGCAACCATGGGATTGCTAACTGTCCTAAGAAGCCCAAGATGAACAATCTACTTATTACTGTATTCTGATAGTATGCATTATACAAAGAAATTAGATTTGGCATAAAGCTTTGTAGGAAAGATGATTAACAAAGTGGTGAATTGTAATTATAGATTGTGTCAGCTAAAATCCTTCAATCAATCAGTACCTGAAAGAAAAAAACAACTCAGGAAGTGCATAGAGCCCACAAAGCATCTGTACCTGGCAGCCACTAAAAATGCCTTTCTCCAAGAATTTACAAATTCTCATGAACTTTCCCAGTAACACAGAGATTATGATGTAGTTATGTAAAACACAATTACAGCGTGCTTCTCCCTATCTTTTGTTTCCTTAATGCAGTTTGCTGTTAAAATTGACCAAGTTGAAGATTTCCTAAAAAATGCTCAAGAGTTCGACAATATTGACTCTTTGAGAGAACTTCTTCTGCAACAAGAACATCATACAAAAGGTACAAACAGTATTCCACTCCTGATGGCATGTGGTTGTGTGCTGACTTCTTGATGGAGTAATTTTGGTTTTTTCTGTGTGTATTAAAAAAAAACAAAAAAAAACCCAAACTTATAAAAAATATGCAGATGTTCTGTTTGGAAAAATATAATGGTGAGATAGATTTTGGCAGACTTGCTGAAAGATGTGAAATGCCTGGTTTCAAGCTAGCCCTTGCAGCTTGCCTTCAACAACTTTCCTGCACATATCTTTGCCCATAAAGTTTCTTTCACATGAATTACTTTTCTTTATTCAAGCTTTTGTGTGAAGTACCTTCTACTATATTGTGACACATTCAAATCAAAAAGAGAAAAAAGTTCTTGGAACTAATCTCATTGTGTGGCTCTTTAGACACCTTTGCAATTCCATATGGTTCTGCATTTTTTATAAGTCTTAAGACTCTGTAATTTTAATCAGATTTTAAAATTAAACTTGGCAGAATATAAATGATACTTTATTATTCACTAGTGGAGCACTAGCTAAACTGTTTTTAGCTACCTTGAATGCCAGTTATTATTTCTGGGAGGCTGAATAGAGAATTAAACTTGGATAACACTAATATGGGTTTTGAGTCCTCCAAATAGATCTTCATGGGAACAAAGTGCTCACTGCCTACCAATTTAAACTTGGAGTATCTGGCAGCAATTTACTGCTGAAAAGATGGTTTATATCTGTAAGGATAAGATGAAATTATTTGCCAAAGTCTGCTTTGATGGAAATAAGACTTCCCTCAGATGGAGGAAAGTGGCTGCAATTTATTGACTCCTTATTCTACCCTAAAATAAGAAAAAGAAAAATTAAAAGCTGATATTGAGTCATCTGATAAAAAAACAGTGCTTTCTACAGGAAGGATAATCTCTACCCACTCCAAAGAAAGGTGTCTGAAAATACAACCCTGGCCAAGTGTTGACTCTACCAGTATGTGATAAGTAGTTTATCAAAAATGCTTATCACTCTGGAATTTTAAAAAAAAAATATTTTAATACAATTGCACTCCAAAATGTAATTTAAAAAGTTAAAACTTATGAAATATTTTTGTTTACCCATTTCTATGTATGTTCAATTTTGGATGGACTGAAATGAAACATTTCTGATTAAATACCACTTTTCTGGAAGGCAAGAAGTAAAATGGACAGGCTTTTTGCAGTGAGCTCATGGACACTAATCTCTTTGGTTAGCCCTTGGTGACTGAAGAACTAGAGGCCTCCCACTCTGCTTCTTCCCTAAGTGCTTTTGTCAAAGGTGGGGATTTAGGGTGCTTTGCCTTGAATTATCACTACAAGTACTCAGCTGGGAAGAGTTCGGAGTTTAAAGTTTCAGGAGGATTGCTTCTTGTTCTTTTATTGGAAGATCCTGGTAAATATTCCTTTCTTTATACTTTCCTTCATGTCTACCTTGACGCTTGTAGTGGTTTGTCTCCCCCTCTTCATCATTCTGTGCCTAAAAATATTTCCTTTTTCATTTGAAAGATTTAGAAATATTGATCATTGTCCATCCAATAGATTTGGAACTATATGACTTTCAGGAGATGGAACAAAGATAGACATGTCACTAATAAATCATTAAAGTGGAGTAGTTCATTTTTAACTAGAATTTTAACCCTGAATGTGTCCAGGTAAAAACTATAGAAGAAGGTAAGAGTTCCTGATACCCCTGGATTCTTTATAACAGCACCCAGGCATGTGAGAACTTTTTTCCCCAATGCCTGTGAGGGATGTAAAGACCTAAACTTAGCTTCACTAGTGAAAAACTGCAGAGTGTAATGACCCACAAGGGAAGCAGGGTAGAAAATTCCACTTTGGCTTACCCACAGGTTGGGAAACCATCAAAAAGAACTGTTTTGAGAAAACAATGACACTTCTCGGTTTTGTTTTGATGTCTCCCAGTATACCATTATATGTGTGCGTATATATGTTTGTGTATACACCATTGTACTTTTGCAGGTTTACCTAAGAGCTCTCCAAATTGAAATATCTTACTATATATATATATATCTTCTAAAGTAAGCATTCATGTTCATGCAATGCATGAAAATATGTTGTGCTCGTGTATGCAAATAGATAGTTTGAAAGATACATGAGTAATATTTGAAATATGATACTAGAATCACAAAGCACTCTGGGTTTTTCCTGATGAAATTCTTTTCTTGCAGAACTTTTGGAGAAGTCATTTGCTCTTTTAAACAAAAGCCATGACCTAACTCAATTCATAGAAGAATTCAAATGTGAGGGGCCAAATGCAAATCCAGAACTGATTCAAGGAGCCCACAGCAGCTGCTTGAAGATTGACAATCTCCTTGAGATGCTGCAGGACAGGAGACGCCAGCTGGACAAATTCCTCAGACATCAGCGCCAAGGACTGGAGCAGGTTCTGCAAATTTGTTTGTGGCACCAACAGGAGACCCAGGTAACACAAAAAATATCAAGGGAAATCACAGTATGCAAACCAACCCAGCAACTGTTTAACAGTACAAATAGAGAAGAAGCTTAAATATATTTATTAAGCCTATATTTCTGGGCTACTTCTGTTTGAGGAAACCCTAACTTTTGAATGTTTGACTGATGTTAGTGGGAGTTAAGGGGATACAGAGCAAAAAGAGTACTGGAGACATTCTCTGCTGCACTTAATCTAAGAGTAGCTTTTTGCTCTTTGTGTTGCTTCTGTTTTGCTAGGCACAGCTGTGTAGTCTAGAAGGATGCAAAATCTATGTGTTGTTTATCCCTTACTACCAGGTCATGAAACACTGAAAATGCAACATCTCCCTTTGATCTCTAGCTGGAATGTGATGATCTGATAGTCATGATTGTAACATATTCCTTATTCAGAATTTTCTATGTGTGAAAGCATATTTATTTTACATACCTTCCTTTATGAAAGTGTCAGCATCATATTTTCCGATCTCTCTTTCATTAATGAAAATCAAAGGCAGATTGGCATATTTTATGCATAATTAGTTATCTTTGGAAGAATAAAGTAATTAATCTAGTCAATAATTATTGTAAATGAAATATAAAATCTGATTCTTGAAAAACAGGAGTGATTTTAGATTTCAACCAGTCAAGGAATGCCATGTCTTTTTCTAAAATCTGTGTTAACCTTGTCTCCTTTCCCATACCTTCAGCAAAATCACTGAAAGTGGAATTTTGTGGGTTTTTTCCTGTAAAGCAAGTTAAGAATTCTAAGATATTCCTTCAGAACTAAGGTAGCATGGTGAAATCTCTCAGAGGTATTAGCTGTAGTGGAAGCCAGCTGATTAAACTCACTGTAATGGAAAGGAATATTGCCAAGTGGTAAAAGGGTGAACACTTTGCTATAACAGGGTTAAAAAATTACTTCTTCCTCTGCCTAACATAACAGATATACTGGCTTGTTTTGCTAAACCGATACATGATAAAAATCCCCCAGACCTAATTTGCAGATAAATTTTTATTTCCCTTCTAGCACAGTTTTTATTGTCCACTCCATTTATTTGGTTTTTGATGAACTCATAGTAAATATTCCGTGAAAATGTGTTTCCAGGAAAGATATTTCAGTCAGTGAGTACACATCTGGAGGATATACTCAAGAAATGAAGGCTTAGTATTAAAATAATTTCCTTACTTCCCTAGGTCTCTTGGACTCATAATCTTAATATTTTTTATGTGTAACTGAAAATATTTCCAATATATTTTAAAAGTATTTTAATTTTTTTTGTAATTGCTTAAATTTATTAAAAATATTGTGATTCTTCATGAGCAGATAAAACAACAAGAAAAAGTCTCTAGTGGGCTACTAATATCTGTAGAGTACAGAAATTCTTCATATGCTGCCTACAATCTAAGTATAGTGGTGATTTTCCAGACTGGAAATATTGGAGGACGTCCTCTTGATACCAATAACTAATTCTGGATACTATCTTAAAGTGTGGAACTTCACTCAGGAATTCTTGCCATGTGTTGTTAACCAAAAATGTGAGAGGTACCTACTATGAATCAAGCAGGTACAAATGCAAGTAATTCTGTGGAATTTAGAAGATTTTATTGTATGCTGCACATATTTGCTGCATATACTTGTTGAAGAGGTTTGTAAGATGTAGTAAATTTGTGCATCTACATAAGATTATTCCATACAATAGTATCCCATTGTCTTTACTGAGTTTTTCAAGCCAGGGATGGAGAGGTTCTATTAGGTCAGAAGTACTCAGATTTGTAGTATTTTACTGTATGCAAGTATTTAAGTTACTGTATGTCAAGGGATAATGTACAATATCGTTATGGTATCAAAAAACGTGCATTTATTCTGTGCAAGGCTATAACTTGATTCTTCTTTTACTGTGTTAATTCACAATCTTGATACTTGATTTTCATACTTGATGAATATATTTTTGTCTGTTTTGTCATATATATCCACTGTGTGCTTGCTTTGGTATTAGTCCTTTCCTTCTGCATTTGTTATGACAGAAATATAATTGTTTAAGTAAAGAATGAACATTAGGAATGAAAAATGAAAGGAATGAAAATGTGAGTTTTTTGTTTTTGTTTTTGTTTTTTTTTTTTTTATACTGCCTTGTACATATTTTTAAAAATGGACTTCTCAAACTTCTCACTGAGTTCTTTTTATTATTTATTTAGGTAACATCTTGGTATAAGAAAAACATTAGAGATTACTTTCAGAAGCAAAACTTAGGCTCATCACTATTGGAAAATGAAGAGTTACTTCAGGAACTTGAAGAAATGGAAGTCAAAGTGAAAGTAAGAAATACCATAATTGGTTGGTGAAACAACTTTAAAAATTAGTAGCAAAACATGATCTTGGGCATTGAACAAGCAGATATAGGAGCAGACATTTTCTATATGTACATGAGATATACGTCTCTATATGTCTAAATTATTTTAGTAATTTTACTGCTTTTTATGCAAGGCCTCCATATTTCTCAGATTTTTTTTTATTTAAAATTTAAAAAGCTACCCATAAGTTATAAGAAGAATAACCCTTGATGTTGTTTAGTTGGTTTTTCAATCTAGTGATCAAATTCCACACTGGTAATTCTCATGTAAAATCCTGTGGTGAAAAATGCATAAAAAATAATTTTATTCGAATTTTAATGTTAAATTTTAAAATTTAACATTAAATTTAAATTAATTAAATTTAATTTTTGTTTGATTTAATTATTTTTGTTAAATAAATTTAATAAAATTCAACATTTAAAATTTTTTAATTTTACTGTTTATAAAGGACAATACTCCAGCCATTTCTACCATAATTAATTGTCAGTGAACTGAGTACATGATTGGAAGAGGTACTTGCCCATTTATTTCTTGTGATTAAAAGTAATTGAAAATGCCACTTTCATAGTTACTATCAGTTTTCCAGAGAATAAATCTGTTATTGCCACTCATAAAAGCAAGATGATATTAAAGAAAATGTTGCTATGAGAAGAAAGAATCTTAGTATGAAATAAATTGCCTATATTTAGAACCTTTTTTAGGTAACTGAATTGTGCCATAATCAGGTAAGTGCTGCTGCTGGGTCAGGACCATTCCCCAATATATCATTTTCATGCAATTGAATTTGGATAACCCAGATGACCAAGGAGATCTTTTTCATCCATAAAGTACTCCACTAGAACGAAATGTCTTTTAAAAGGTTATTGTGGTGTTAGTAAGAGCTTCTGATTGTTCACAGATCTGTTTCCTTGTAAGCTTTGTAGTTAAATGTCACATGTTTGCCTGTTTGCATAATTAACAGGTAACTGCTTCAAGGCTGTCATGTTAACACAATACAATAATATTTCTAATGCTTCTCCAAGCAGCATGTCAAAAATACTTTTTGTTTTTAAAGGGAAGATGAGCATGTAAAGATAAATTCTTCTGAACAGACCTTTGACACAAGAAAAACAGAAAAAGCAGTAAATGAGTACACTGTGGAGTGTTTTCAGAGAGAGACACAACAATAAGTGTTCTAAAGCATTGCTGAATTTTAACCAAATAATAATCAGTATTTCCCACATTTCATTTTCACAGGCTATTCTTGTAATTAGGCTATCTGAATTAGAAATTAGGGTGTAAGTGCAGAAAGGAAAACACGCATTTTCATTTTTTATAATAACATTTTTCATGGTTGAGTATCTAGAAATTAACTTATAATAATAACACTTATTATTACAATTTCACCTAAAAATTCTTCTCCCACACATTATGCAATAGATCATTGATATAATTTTAATTAATTTCTTTTTTAATGAGATAATTTTGAAGTGTTTAGCATTAAATGTTTTTGTTACACATCCATGTGAATTATGATTTTGAGCATCTTATTTTTAAGCCTTCTGCAATTCTTACTATCAGCATGTTCTAACAGAGGGAAATTAAATTCTTGAAGGGAATATTACTGAACATGTAGGTTTTGCTTATGATGTGCAGAAGAGTGGCCATGTTGAAACTGCATGCTGAAAATATAATTGAGAAAGTTGTGAGTTATGGGGCTTGGAGAAAGCTGTGAGTTATAGGCATTGGTTTTTGCAGCACTGAACTGCAGATGTTGAAAACAGAATAAAGGAGGAACCTGCTCCAAAGTAGCATAAATAAATATTTTCAAGTACCATTTCATATGTGTACTGTAGCTCAGAGCAAAATGTTTGTGTGCAGTAGATATGCAGAGCAAGTTCAATGTTCTCACAGGGAATGGAAATTTCCAATGTCTGAAATTTCACACAACGTGTTTACTTACATCTATTGTTGTATTAGGTTAAACAGCAGAAATGGTTTCTTAAATTGTTCAGAGGCCAGCCTAAGAGGGTTTTACAGGCCTAGCATTTAATTTATGGGGCTGGGCTGAGAAGAGAAAGGAGAATGATTAATTGTTATTATTATTTTCTCAATCTGGTGTCTGATGTTGAACTTCACCTTGCTAAGAGATAAAACCCATAAAAACCTTATCACTAGTTTGTAAAATTATCAAGACCAAAAACAAACCAAAGAAATCATAACTGGGGAAAAAAGCCCTCAACCCTCACAGACTTTAAAAGAATCCTCCTGCCTCCCATTCCTGCAAGGACCTTCCCAGCTCCCCCCAGCTGTTGCCACCAAGATCTGGGAGAAGAGGCACATTTAGAGCTCGTGTTTCAATCAAGGAGTGCTGGCACTGATTACCTGCTTGCTGTTACATTTCTGCGTGCCTTGGAGGTGCTTGACATGGTAAAGAAGAACTGCTAGCACCACTTTGTGGCCAAATAATTTTCAACATATCTCAGCAATTTTCTGGGACAAACTTTACAAACTTTGAATTATTTTTTGCTCTTTCTGCTTGTTGATTTTATCAGCTCACTGTTAAATACACTGCTACAGCCATTCACTGAGCTTCCCAAAAGACACAGTATATGGTAATGGTCATAGCAGCTCACAGCCCCTTGTGGTTTTATTAGTGCCCACCACTTCTTTTGAAATTTGATTATAATATAATATGACTATATTAGTAGTTATACTGCAATGTAGTTCTTGAAGGGGAAAGCCTTTCAAATATTCATGAAGACTAAATTATCAATGTGCTGATGTATGCAATGAACAGGCAGGTTCAGGGCTCAGAAAAAATCAGTTGTGGATATTTTTGCATATGAGAGAATAAGCTAATTTATCACACATTCTGGAAGAAATGCTTTTATGTTTAACTTACTTATGTTTTAATTGCTGCTTTATCTAATATGTGGATCATAATCTGAAGTCAAATAAATGTGTTTCAAAGCTTAAGCGTAGAACATTACAGTGAAAAAAACTTTTATACAGCTTCTGAGGTTTTAATTCAAAGTTCAAATGTTTTATTGTATGGACAAGAAAATCAATTTATCCCACAATAATTGTTTAATAACAAGGTAAATTTTTAGGTATTTATTTCCACATTTTTTCTCCCAGATTTGTGCTGAATATTTTAAAATAAAAAAATTGTCAAGATTTTTAATTAAAGCTACAGTATTTTTAATTCATCAGTTTTAACACTCCTGAAAAATACCTGTTTAATCAAAGAACCTAGAAAGGACTCATTTTCCTTGCCAAATGGAATAGTAAAAGCGAGTTTTTAAGACTTACTTAGTGTGAGGAAAACAATAGTGACAAGAGCTAAGGAGGCACATTCAACGTGTCTTTAATGTGTCAGAGCAATTCACAAGCATCTCCCGGTAAATTGAAAAGTCAATGAAGGAGTAGGCTGTGTGTGCCTTTCAAGGAAAATGAGTAGGAAATATGTTAGTGCTGACTGGCAGACTTATGAATTTAACATGTTGGGGTCTGAAGAACAGAAGAACCTAACTAAGATTTTTCCACGGAGTTTTTATGTCCTGTTGATGGAAAGCCCAGTCTTTTTATGTATAGAAACATTTCCTTATAAATAGAAAGCTGAAAATGAAGCTGTCACTAGCTGTTTTATAGAAAATTCAACCGACTGAGGAATGTTTAAACAAGATAGCAAATGAGTCTAACCAAATTTAATACCCTCAGAAAGTGTGAAAAGTTGTAATAATTGTGGAATGTTTTAAAATATAAATTATTATAATAAATTGGGATTTTGAGCTTGTGTGAAAACTTAGAGATGAGCCTTGCCTCAATATAAACAAGGCAAAGTTTAATATCTGATTTTAGATCACCTAAAAGCTGCTGTTGGGCATCTTGTACCAAAGAAATTTATGAATTTTGTAACAATGAAATACTCTTACATGGAATAATTGCACTGTAAGTTGATTCATTTTCTTATTATAAGTCTTGCCTGCTATAATTATAATTTAAACATATAATACACTGGAACAATTCAGAACTTCTGTTTTTCCATATTTGCTTCTAAGCTAAATATGGACAATTTTCTTTCCACTTGTTAAAATGTTACATGTGCGTTTTCATTCTTGCATAAAATATTATTTTTTAATTATGATACAAATAAAAATAATAGCAAAATGAGGATTCACATATTCAGCTGCACTTTTCTTGCCATTTTTGTGGTAAATTATTATTAATCCCAGTTCAAAGTGCCTAACTTCAGGCTTGTTTTCTAATTACCATGAATATCGATATGTTTAAATGTAAGTAAAATTACTTACATTTAAAATTATCATTAAAATCTGACCATGCAATTCATACCAGTCATTCCAGGAAGATGACAATTGGAAGATGACAGTGTTGCAGCGCTGATATAATTGGAAATCAAGTCACTTCAGCTGTGTCTACAGGGACACCTCCTTACTATTGTTTCCCCCCAAGATAAATTTGTCAGGTAAAAAGTAACAAATACAGCACAGCAGACTGTGATTTATTATGCCTAAAATCCTCATTCTTGCTTAATATTGCTTAGGATAGAGAGACAAAAGATTTTATGAGAGGGGAACTGTGCATTAATAATAGAGTGCAAAGTTTCACTTAATTAAAAGTACAGGTTGAAGATTATTGCATCCAGATGTCTGTAATGGTCATTATTTTAATTTGAAAAAGAAGTTTTAAAAATTAGAAAGATTTTGCTACAGCTGTTTATCAGAAATAGATACAGTGAAAAGAAAACTTGCTTTTCTTGTTCTCACAATCCATCTCTCTTGATTTCAGTAGGAAGCTGAGAGTATCCAAGTCGAGACATTTAGGGGATTTTTTGGAGTATTTTCTTGAGAAAATGAGCAATTTCTTTGCAGAATATTCTCAACCAGCAGTATTTTAAGAAGCATAGAAGGAAATACAGTGGGCTGGATTTGGCCTTCAGATGCTTATCTTGGGAAGAGATGAACTTTGAATTTTAAAAATATCTGAGAAAGCTTTTCCTCCACATTCCCTTGTGGAAGGAAAGAAGAGTTAAAATGAGTGAGACAAATTTGCATTTTTTTTAGGCACACAGTGCAGGTATATTGAAGCACAACCAGAAACACAAAAATAAAACAAAGATAGGTTTGTTGAAATATATGAAATTAATCTTCTTACTAAAGCCCTTAAAATCTGATTGAAACATTTTAAGGTTATTGAATTTTTTTTATGGTAACACTTTTTTAGAATTGGTAATACTATAAAGTTAACTTTAACTAAAAGTTAAAGGCAAAAGTAGATTTAATATTAAAAAAGTGATAAAAAGCAATAATTTAGTTCTACAGCTTTTTACTGTTGCTTCGTCTTTCCATGGCAGAAAGGTGGGAGTATTCACCACAGTAGAGAAATAACATTCCAAAAGCTGATTTATATTTGGGTCACTACAGTAGAAGCACAAGTCAGTTCAGTGTAAATAATTGAAAAAAGAAAGAGGAGTTAAATAGGCAATCAGTTATAATTAACTTAATGTGCTTCCAAATGTTGCAATGTAGACCAAAAACCTATATACAAACTTGTACTGATTCAGCAGAATCCATTTTAAAGCACTTTATTCTTAAAGTACCTGGCTCAATTGTCAGAAATGTTTCCGACTCTATGGCTTGGAATTCTTAAGTGTAATCTTCCTTTTTTTCCTTCTGTCACTGCCACTAGAAAGGTTCATGATCAGATAAGATAGAGATATTTTTTGAGTGAACTTAAGATTTTTTTGTAGGAAATCAGGGAAACTGCAATGGAGAATGCCAAGGATGATGGCACAACCTGCTGTAAGGGAGGGTCATTTGATTGAAGGGATTACCAGATATCTCTTAGCAGAAATTCTGTCACTGCAAGCAGCTATTGTCTAGGCAATATTTTAATTTGTTCTTGATTAAACAGGTGGGCTGAAGGGCTGTTTGCCATAAGAGTGTGGTCTTACCAGGAGATTTCTTGTCTTTCTTCTCCCAACAATTTTTCCCAGCAGACACCTTAGTAACTGTCAAACTGTGTCAAAAATGTAGAATGCCACTGCTGGAAACTCCTATCACTAAAACCATTATTTGCTGGGAAGCCCCTCCTAGTAAAAATACTGTTTTAAGTAATGATAGCTTTCACGCCTATAAAAATACACATTTTCCAATGCTTATATTATTACCATGTCAGTATATTATTTTTCTATGTGTAGTTGACTATAGTGGAATTTTCCCCACTAGGAATGGAATTACACTGTGGAACAATTGGAAGGTGAAGCATTTAGGATCTTGCTTTCAGAGGACTGTACAGAAAAAGAACACCTAAAACTTGCAAATCAGAAAATCTGTCTGTTGCAAGAAGAAGTGTGCTTCCACATGGAAGAAAGGAAAGCCCTGCTGCAAGAGGCCAATGACTTCTTTCATGCTGCTGGCAAGGTAAGTAAGAAGCCAAGTGTGTTATAATAACTTGACAATGAAACTATTAGTGTGCTCTTGAAGGCTGGTGGATGTGGGATTATGCAAACAGTAGGCTAAGCAAATTGAAGTGAAAAAATTCAAATCCAATTACCTTTTTCATATGACTTTTTGCCTCAAACTTATATCCAAAATGGCATATCCATTCAAAAATATATTCTCTTTTTTATTTCCTTTAAGTATATTCAGTGCTTGGTTTGGAAATAAGGTATTAGGGAATTTTTTTTTTTGCCAAGAATTGGGCTTTAAGGTTGTTTTCTGGGAGCACCAGAAACAATCCCTATACTTGCAGTGGTCTCCACAGGACCCAATTATAATCAGTATTATTAATAATGAAATCTTTTTTTCCAAAAATCCTTCTGTTAGAAGACTATTTAGAAAAGTTTATATTTTAGACTGTCCAAAGACCAAATGGTCTTGTATTTTTTTCAGGTATGTTTTTTTAAAAATCATTTATAGAGGTCTAAAAACCAGATAATTTCCAATTATGGTTTCAACAGAAATATAGATATGTTTTAACATATGTTTCTCTTTTTTTCCTTCAGGTACTTGATGGTCTTGAAAGTATTGAGAATTACCATAAAATCTCTATTTCTGAAGGCTTACATTTACCTGTATTGACACTGAAGTACAAGGAATTGCAGGAAGCAATTAAAGGTTGTACAGCAACTACCATGCAGAAGGGGCAAACTTTAGTTAATAAAGCAGATTCTCACAGGTATTAACATAAGTGTCTTATGGAAGTAAATTTATGAAAAAAAATATTTTGAAAATGTTAATTTTACAAAAATTCTTATGATTAATATAAATTTAAGTAGGAAATAACTTGATGTGTGGGGAGAGGGGGTTACTATCAAAATTTCAGTTCTTAATTGTATGAGGTAACTTCTTTACAATCTAAAGTGGAATGCCTCAAGTATTCATGTTCTGAATTTCTTCCCTGATATTATGGTTTAAGTTATAATGCAAGCCACTGTTTTGTAAATTGGTGGGGATTTTTCTCCCATTAAAATAACATCCTTAAGGAGAGGTTGACTTAGAATGTATATGGCATTCTTTTTATCAGCTACTGTAAAAACACTAAAATATTTTGGAATCCAAAGAAAACATTTTTTCAAATAGAACTGGTATGCCATATATTTTCCCTTTTAAGCTCTTCCATTTGTCATTTTAGTTTTTAGATAGTATAGCTAGAGTGAAAAGGGAAATGAGTTATTTGTCAGTGAATCAGGCTATGTGTCTCGTGAGAATTAATATATCTGTCTTGTGTATCAACCTTAGGCACTGGTGACAAATTATTTGTTTGGAAATTTCATTCCTGTGTTTTGCTAATTATCAATTTAATTTGAATTAATTTTAATATTTTTCTTGCTTATTATTCTTTTAAGGGTGACAGTTTAAAAATTATAAGTTACTCATCATACAAATCAACAGAATGAGTATTGTTTTTTTTAAATCATAATCATCCTCGATGTTAAGCAAAAAAAGAGAAATAAATGAGAGTTCTACTTTTCTATTTTAGCTCTTGGGTGGCAGGAATTCAGAAAATGATGGAATATATTCAAAAAAAAGTAGATCAATTAAACAGCCAGTGTCCAGATTATGAAGAATTTACTTTGAAGAAACAACAATGGACTGCTTCGCTTGAAGATCATCTGAGTAAGGTACATCATAGATTCATAGAATGGTTTAGGTTGAGAAGGACCTTAAAGAACATCTCATTCCAACCCCTCTGCTATGGGCAAGGACACTTCCACTCAACCTTGTGGCTCAAAGCCCCATCCAGCCCGGCCTTGGATGCTCCTGGGGACAGGGCAGCCACAGCTTCTCTGGGCAGCCTGTGCCAGTGTCTTACCACCCTCCTAGTGAAGAATTTCTCCTGTGTATCTAATCTAGACCTACCTGGTTTCAGTTTGAAGCCATTGTCCCTTGTTCTGTCACTCTAAGTCACCCCTGAGCTTTCTTATAGGCCCCTTTAGTTACTGCAAGGGTCTCCTACAAAGTCTCCTGCCCTCCAGGCTGAACAACTGCAGCTCTCTCAGCCTGTCACCATAGACGTGCTCCAGCATTCTGATCATCTTGTGATGGCTATTGTCATCACTGTAGCACATCTTCTTAGTGCATTCATGAACAGTGCATTGTATTTCCATAATTTAGCTATAGTGAATATTGAAGTTGAATCAAATAATATTAAGTTTTTTAGAGAGAGCACAGTTATAGTTAGAATGCTGAATGCTCTTATCAACACAAAGAAACCAAAAGCTGTTCTGAAAAACTGAGCCATTTCCACAAGCACATTTTACTAGTGATGTTCAATTAAGCATGAATTTGCTTGGATAATGAACTATTATAATTTGTTCTTTCAGAAAAGTGAGCAATCAGTCCTGTGACCCATAAGCAGGTTTCTTATACTGCTTCTGTCTTCTGTTTTATGTGGCTGAAGATAAAAATTAAAGTGTGGCAAGAATTGAGGTTTAATAAGCACAGTGACTGAATCACAGCAAATTTTCAATAAATGTGAAGCAGACTAGATTCTATTCACTATAAAAAATTCCTTTTGTTAATTAAGGTATTGATGCATCAAGGACATAACCTTCTTTAAATGGTTGAATGTCATATAGTACTACAGACCTTCTAAATGACTTATTAAAAATGGAATAGACAAATAGCTCCTAAATAAGTTTCCATGTGTAAATTCAAATTTTAAAAAGTATAGTCTTTTAGCATAGATGAGAAAAGTAAGTAAAATTTAATGGCTGAATAATTAAGTCTGCAATCTGATATTTTGTATTTGCATGATGTTTATAATGAACCATTATCAATCAAATGTGAATTTAATTTGCTACAAATTGGCCATTTTCCATACCATTTATGTTTATAGAAATGATGTCACTATTGTGTTGTGAATTTTAACTTAAAAGTTAAATTATGAAGGCAACTTTTACTTAAAATATAAACCTTAATTTGAACATAAGGTTTCAATGTGCCATTTGTTCCAATGAACTTGTTCCCAGCCTTGCATTAGAGAACATTGTGCCATAACACGACTGTCATTGCAGTAAAGAGTGCTTACTGCTATACTGTTACTGAGCAATACACTTTTAATCCCAGCTCTCTAAAGCAAAGTATCCAAAGGATACAAATTCAATTGCCCCTCAGCCTCATATAATAAAGTTTGAACCTCAACTGGCAGCCAGTTCTTAAGAAAAATATTAGATGTAAATTCACATGTCTAATAATAACTATGTGTTTTGTGTCTGGTGTCATCTGCCTGTGCTCTTCATAATCTGTTTTGTTATTATAGTGCATACATAATATCTTAGTGACAGTGGAAGGGAATTCTGTACATGTATCTGCACAAAAATAGGTCTCTTGCTCTGTCAGAGAAGCTTTAAATGTGCTTTTTGATTCTGGAACAGAATCAAAATATTTCTGCCAGGGCTATAATAGCAAGATTATAGTGCAGTTGTGCCACATTGAAATCACAAGCCTCAGATATTTAGGGTAAAGGAAAGAACTGTCAATAGAATGAGAGCAAACAAGAACCAGTTTTGATCATGGCTGTTGAAGAAATAGTAGAGCTGTCTTCTTTTATGTAATTCCCATATTTCTCTGAGTATACATGATATAAAAGCACAAGTTTTACCTTTTCTTCATTTCTTCTCTCCATCCCACCATTTGGAGTGTGTGAGCAGCTGTGTGGTACAGCTGTCATTTGGGTTTAAACCACGACATTATGCCCAGAAACATAATCTATACACCAACAGAGAAGTGTTGCCTTATTTTTTTCTATAAAAAGTGGTATTTTATACTGGTTTATGATGTCTACTTATATAAATTAACCATGTGAATAATACTTTCAAATAAAGGTGTCGCAATCAATTAAAAAACTTGCCCCGATGCTCGCAGTTGGGATGGAGATTGGTTCGTATTTGTGTGAGTCAGAAAGAGTTTTGAACAAGCACCTTGAACTGGCTAAACAAACAAAGGTAAAAAACCTTTAAATAATGTTGAGTGCTTTTAGAAACAAATGTTTCCTATATGCAATTCTAAATAGGGTCAGAGTCTGAGAGTTTCTTGTAAAGAAAATAGATCTGTAGTTTGTTTTAAAACTGTAATTAATGAACAAAACCACAGATAACTTTACAGTCATTAAATCACTGTTTTTCTCCACTGTCTCTATCTCACTGTGTTATTTGTTACTGCCTCAGGATCCTTGTACCAATTCTTGATAGGAAGACTCTTCAAATGTGGATTGCTACTCCTCCATGAGGCACCAGGTTTAATAATTGTCTAGACAGCCAGAGTCAGAGAAAAACCTTCTTGTGGTTTATTGTGCCAAATATAAGGGATGAATTGGCAAAAAAAGAAGTAGTTCCCATTTAGAGTAAAAAAGAAGTAGTTCCCTATCATTTTTAGGAAAGAAATAGATATTTCTGTGATTTAGTCTCCATTGTGAGCTCTTCTTCAAACAAGTAATAAAATTATACATAAAAAAGCAATCCTAATGAAAATTAATAATGTGATATCAATAGTCACAAGTCTTTTCCAGTCATTATACAATTTTTTTTCTATGCTTGTACCTTCAAAGGAAACTTCATGTGAACTGAGAGCAGCTGAGGGAATCATCAAAAATATGGAAGAGTTGGAACCTGAGCAGGTGGCGGCTTTTTCTAGCAGAGCTGCCTTTCTGAATAGAGAGCTGAAAAAAATGGAAAAAAATATTAGTTCAAAGCTAGAAATTCTGGAAACTTATGTGGCCTTTTTACAATCAGCTGTAGAGGTATGGATTACTTATTTATTCTCTGACTAGACTGTAAAAATCTTATAATTGAAAAATTTGCATCCATTGTAGGAAGGATTGTAATTTATTTAGATTTTTCTCCTCTCCACATGTGCAGTCTCACTTATACATGATAAAAAGAGCTTCCTTATAGGTATTCTGAATATTAAATTTACTGATTTGCTCCATATAACTTTTAAAAATGTCCTATGATATGTTCATAGGAATCTTTGTTGCTGTCTTACACTATTTCCACTGGCAAGCTAATTCATATGATTGTATTTAAAAATGTGATGAAAACCAGCTCTAGTTCAAATCACAATCAATTCAATACCAACATAATTTTGGGAGCTAATGGTATCAGGATGCTTAATTTTCATTTTGATTTGGATTCCATTTTAAGATTCTATAATATGTTAGCTGTTCGTTAATTTTTAGAAAAAAATTGAGGATGGAATGGGACCTATCTGATAAAATTAGCCATATTTATTTTTTTATTGCATTATAAACTACAAAAAATATTGTATTACGTCTACTTCTGATTATTGTTAACTTCAGTTACTTCACATTAAGCAGCTCAGTGAAAACCAGTGCATTGATATACTGGTACGTAAAATCCATGTAAGGATATGTGACAGAAATTGAGTTAATTGTTGCCACCTGTCTGCTTGCCGTCTACCAGTGGGAAAGTTATTTAAAACTATTTTATTATTTGGTGTTTGTAAATATTTTAGGGACTCATAGATCTTACGAGAAGATTCAGAGGGTGCTATTCAAATTTATCATATCTCTATAACTTCTGATCATAGCACCTAGTTTGATTTTTTAAAATGTTTATTTAATGTCTTTCTATAGGTGAATGATGATATTAAAAATCTGAAGGAATTCTATAATTCAAAACCCCTATCAACAAACAGAGGGACTGAAAGTAAAATTGCAATAGAGTCAGCTAATACTCAGTGGCAACAGACCATAAAGAAGACTTTTTCCACCCAAAATTTGGGTTGCTATTTTCTTAATCTAGTAAATGTGGTGAGTATGATCTGATAAACCATACTGAATATTTTATACTTGCCTGTGATGAGGTCCAATCCTAGTTCTATGCCTGATGGATTGTGTACCTAGTTTTAAAGGGGCTAATGCTGATATATACTTTCAGAAGAAGAAAGTATTTGAGTGCTTATGGTAATGTAAAAAGTTTTGTTGTTAGCAATGACATAGCCCTTATGGACACAGTCCATGTATACAAATGTAATGCATTCTCATATCTGTTTTTTTCATGTTGGAAAGCAGCATATACACAAGTAAAATATTAAATTTATTTTACTTCCACTAAGAGGCAGGGAGTCTTTACCAACTGATTGTATGGATTTTTCTAAAGAAATGGATGTTAGAGTTACTTCCTTGCAGACAATCTTTCCCAGTGTCTTTACATTCTGTCCAACAGCTACACTGCCTAGGCATCCCTGTGTAATTTTCCAACAACACTTCATGAGGTGCTGGTTTGAGATGTGCAATCATTCCCTAAGCTACACCTCCTAAAGTAATCCAAATTAATGAGGTCAGCCTGAATACCTAGCTGTTCTTTCTGTTTTTATACGACACACTAGGGAGCAGTTAGACATTAAGCTGGGAAGGGGGAGGTGGTGTTGGTAAACTAGAGCAGGATGCAAGGTGAATTGGAAAAAGCAGCTGAGGGAGGGAAGGTGCTCAGGCTGTTAGTGTGGCTGCAGGGTGTGTGTCCCGGCTGGATGCAGCCAAGCAAAGGTAAGACAGTCAGAGTAATGGCAAAGTCACTTAAAATCTTGACACATCTTCAGACATTACCCCCCTAACAACCTGGATATATGTTGTCACTGTATTTTCTACTACTCTGTTCCCATGATACTCACTGACTATGGCTTTTAAATATCTGGAAGATACGGATCATACTAGTAATTTACAGCTTCTCTTAGAAAAAAAAGTCATCAAATGAGAAAACCAGAAATGACATTACCCAGTTTGCTGGTATTTCTCATAGCGGTTGTACTGAAAAGAGGAAAAAATACCAAATATTCAAATACTAAAATATTCAAATACTAAGCACTTTAGCCCTCCTATGCTTCAGTGCTGCTTTGTTTATAACACAAAGGGGTGGTCTTTTCTTCATCTACTTTCTTTTCCAGTTGCTATTTATTCTCCAAAAGACCATTTTGGGTAGTTCTGTTTAGTCAGAAATTCTTTTATTTTGTCTGAGTGTGAAACAGACATCAGATAGCTGTAATTCAGTCATTATTGAATTATGTTCTGTGTTTTAAACACCAGCTTTGTATGTCCTCAGTTTGCAAACTCTGTCAATCTGTGCCTATTTCTAGACAATATTAAGGGAAAACTGTATTCAAAAGAATAAAATTTTCTATGAAAGTTACATTAGAATAGTTGAGGTTTTATTAAGCTTTATTTAAAATTATGAAGTTTTAATTGTATGTTATAAAAATATGTGTGGAAAAAAAATGTGTCTGTTTATTTGCCAGGTAAATGAGAGTTTAATATTAGAAGTAGAAAAATCGATAAAAGTAACAGAAGATATCATTATTAATCTGAATAAAGAAAGGAAAGAGCTGACTGATCTTTGGGCAATCTGGAATTTTAAAATTACTCAAGTAAAACCCATCAAGCAACAGTGCCAGATATTTAAAGAACAACTAAAAATCGTAAGTAAAATAGCTAGGAAGAAAGCAACTGTGGCAAATATTTATAGATTGTTATTGGCTTTTCTGTGTCTCTCTCATTAACTATTATTTAAGAGTGATGATCAGTAAGATATGATTCTTGTCCATATTCTGTTCTCTGTTCTGTCAGTTAGTCATCAGGAACCATGAAATTCTTTTGATCTTTTTTTTGCCTTACTCAAATGCACACAAGTCCAAGTCTCCACTTCAAATTCTAAGTTTTAATGAAGCTTAATGCTTTACCAGCAGTGATTTTTTTTATGCTTTTTAAAAGCACCATTTTTTTGAAGACTGAACAGTTGCTGAATTAAGCTGTGTACTAATAGTTACTAAACTGAAATCCAATGGCTCATGAAGAAGGAGGATTGAAACCTTCTTGGCACAGGGAGAGTGTGCAGCATTCTTTAAAAGAAGCACTAGGTGGGCTAGTAGCAGAAGCAGAAACAGCAGCTGCTGTATCTCTGCTGCCACTCAGTAGTACAGCAGCACATCTGCTATCACAGAAATCATGTGTCTGTGGTCCTGCAGTCCTGGCCTCTGAGTGGCTTTTTCATGCTGTCTCAAAGATATCTTATCACCCTCGTCACTCAGAAGGTTTGTGACAGGCTTTACTGACAGCATTTAGGTGCCTGGTTTGAGGAAGTTTTTGTTACAAATTTAGCTTTGACTTTAAATTTGTTGTTTTTTTTTTTTTTTAATTTATTGCAGTTAGAAATGCTGAACTTTTTGATTCTCTTTTAGACTACCCATGGATTAGAGATTCTTCAAGAGGCCCTCCAGCTTGCAGTACCAGTTGACCTTGGAAGTGACCTTTTAATTGTTTTGGAACTCCAGAAAAAGCTGAACCAAATGAAACCACACTATGAGGTGAGAAACCAAGCTAGTGGAGTGAAGGGTACATCAAAATCTCTTTTTGGTCCCGTAAAGATCCACACCCTCACTGATGCCAGACACACTCTCTCTGGGATTGAAGTGTTTTATGTTTCACAACAGCTTTCCAAGAGGAAGTGTTTGTGTGTTTATAAGGTAGAGGTGAAGAGATTTTTCCTTCAGTGTCCAGAAAATGTCTTGTGCTGTGTTAGCTGTGTATTCAAGGGACAAGAACTGTGGTGGTGGAAGTACAAGGAGAGCATCAACTTTTGAATTTAGAGCAGGTCAGAGGCTGAGGTACATCATAGTGGCTTTTCTGCCTCCTGTGAATATTGTCTCTGAGTTTGAGCAATTCACTCTTCCATTGCCCTTTAATTATGTTTGACTAGTTTTTATGCAAGGCTGGGTGATAGCTGAGATTTGTGCATATCAGAAAGTACAGAATGTAGTGTTTTAAAGTGCAGGGCATTGACTTCTCCCCAAGGCAATTTACCATTGTCACGTGGTTATTTCATCAAATGTAAAGGAAAAATTGCAATGTTTGTGCAAATTGAGTAACTTCTCTGATTTTTGTTAGCAACTGAATGCTGAGCTTGAGTACCTAACAAAATTACTGGAATTACCAAGCCAGAAAGGATTTCCTGTGAAAGAGAATACTGAGAGAATAAGTGAGCTTATTCATTTCCATCAAACAGTAAAGGATGCAATGATAGAATATGATGAGATTTTCAGCAAGACAGTCAAATTCCATCACATTAAAAAAGAAGTGAGTATAACATTTTAAAATTTCCATTGTAGTTTTGGTTTTGGTTCCTGTTGTATTTTTTTCCTTTTCACCAGAGAAATAAGATTAATCAGCCTGGTGATCACAATTAAAATCTTGGATCTAAAACTGCATGATCTGAAACTCAGATCTGAAACAAATTTTAATTACTTAAACTCAATGGTATGGAAAAAAAAGTTATTTTTAACAGACACTTATTTTTGGTTTTTGTATATTTCAGCTGGAATGTCTATCAAAATTAGGAGAACTGGATATTCCTGAAATATATGGGGACCCTGAAAATGTGCACCAGGCCAAAGCCTACCTTGTGAACTCTCAGGAGAAACATGCACATATTAGACAGCTATATACTCTACTTATTACCCAGGGAGTAGATATCTTGTCTGCAGTGCAGCAACCTGTGAGTATAAGTAAAATTATTTATGAAATCAAGGATAAATTTGAAAGATTATTGGACTTATCTGGCTGAATTTTAGATGTGCAAATATGTATTACTACTCTGAGAAAAATACAGAGAGAGCCTTAAGGAAATTAATTTTAAAATATCATTGCTTGGAAAAAACTGCAAGCCATAATTTACTTTAGTTTTGTGAAGCACAAGGCCCTGATGGCGATTCCTTGAATCTCTACATTACAATCCTGCTATTTTGACAAGATTGCTTTGCAGATTTGTTCTTCTATAAAGAAAGAATAATGTAAGAACAAAAGAGAAAATGTAGTAACAGTGCTACCTTATCAGTGGGTTCAAGACTGATTCGCATGAAAGGATGGATATAGTTTTAGAAAGGAATTATTTATTCAGGGAAGAATTTTCATTATTCATTCGCTTACTAAGAAAGCAAGGCTTTCCTTATGAGTTGGCTAGATCCTTCATATTGACAGTCTGCTCTTCAGACACCATAAAGTGATGGGTGACTGAAAGGAGCTGTTCTCCAGCTGGCAGAGGACTGGAGTAAGTCACTCCCTCTTTGCTCAGAGAAGACACCATGTTTAGGTTGTGACTTTGACCCAAAACCACCCCCCATGCTACCAGTGACTGAAACCACTCTGTCCTTGCTCTCCTTCCAGTGGAAAGCTAGTTTACTCTAGCCCATTGTGGCTGGCTGTGCACCTTCTGCCTCAATGATTTTCATTTTGGATTGGTTAAATCAATACATTTCCTGAGACTGATTAATTTGTTTCTTTCCTCATTAGAATTGCTTGAATGTTTCTGTAAAGAATCTGAAGCAAGAACTTGCTAGATTTGAATGTGATAGCATAAACTGGAGCTCCAGAGCTGATAAGTATGAGGAAGAGCTGTCACAGTATTTCCAACACTGCACCACTCAAGAGGATATAAATGAGGTAAATGAGATGAATCCCAACTCATTGCATGACTGTTAAAAGAGCTGGTGTGTTCTATAATATATATTACTGTTTACCATTCCCCTAAATGCTTCATATATATACAGAAAAACAGACTTTGATTTTAGCAGCAACCTTGGATCAACGCAGCAGCAACACTAATCTATGTTTCATGGCACTGCTGTTCAGGATTCTATCAAGCTGTTGGGCTGGCAATAAAATGCTTTCACTGTACCAAGAGGACTGGAAATAGAACAGCTATATTTTCTTTGGCTTTCAGCTCAGTCAGCTTCATCTGAAACATGAGTCTTCATAATTTTTTCTTATGAAGCTAAAGTTTCAAACAAAAGTAGAATTTGTACATATTGTGGTTGTCAGGACATTGTAAAGAACTTTTAGTATTTCAATGAAATGTTCAGAATAATTTAGTACTAATATTTTTTCAGAAACAAAAGACATACTTGAAAAACTGCTAGGAGGAAATAAAATGTTCATGAGCACAAGAGATTAGAATAAGCATTATGGAACTTAGGTCAGGAATAATTACTCAGGTAATATGACTATCAGTGTAACATCTTGGTAGGCCAAATACAAATGAATTCACAAATCAGAAAGCTACATTCATTAGATGTTTCTAAAAAAATTAATTTAGGAAAAACATTTCAAAGAACTACCTTTCCCAGACTGATACATTAAAGTAAGAGGCTGATGGCATCTGTACTTGATGTTCTGTAGATTGTACTCCTCTGCATCTGTGAAGAACAGAAGGTGGATTTTGAAATGGAATGATTTTCACATTAATATTCCCTGTAGCATGAAGCATATGTAAAAAAAATACAGGACACTGAAAGTTATATATTCTTATCTTTAGCTTTTGCTAAGTAAATCCACACCTATGTAAAGACAGACTGTATTTTCTGAAATCACTAAAGAAGAGGTGACTGAGACTTTTTTCCCAACTCTTTAATGAGAAAATTATTGTTTGGCTTTTTTTTTTTTTTGTTGGTTTTTTTTTTTTTTTTTTGTGTGGCTCACACAGCAATCAAAGCATTTACTGAAATGGTACTGTTAACAAAAAATGTTTAGAGCATTTTTTAACTTGTTTTTTCCATTTATTTTTTGTGGTCCTGTGATAAAATTAAACAATTGGTACTTAAACCCCTCTCCTCCACTATCATTCTCCACCTGTGACAGGGCAACTATAGTTAGAACAGCTGCCTGATTAAAGACTATGACACAATAGACAAGGTACAAAGTCCCATTAAAACAGTGGGCTGAAGTCACTGAAGCATATTTGGATGCACAGCCCCTTCAGTATTTTTCATTTAATCTTAAAAAACTCAGATATGTTTAGATTTCTAAAAATTGTAAGCCACACATTGTTCTTGGTACAACTGCTGATGATAACAGGAGCTGTGCAAATGCAGTCTGATGCACAAGTCAGAGCTGAATCTGGTTTTTCCACTGAGGCTAAAAGAGAAGAGTGACAGCAGCTGCAGACCTTTCACACAGAAGCCATCATATCTGAAACAAGGCGATCTAATTTCACATACTGCTATGAGGAGAGCCTCTGGCCTTATAAATTATCACTGCTAGTCTGTATGTGCACAGGCCAGTGAAATAAACTCTTGTTCATCTTTTCTTTCCCACAAACTTGAAGCAGCAAATAAGACTCTTGATTTCTGAATAAAAAAATATTGTTCTGCAGAAGTGATTATATTAACAGAGGGCTTTTAGATAGACTTTATTATTCTGTGTACTTAGGCGGGATAAAGAGCTTAAAGTAATTGGAGATCACAGGGGCAGTGATAGAATTCCCTTCCTTTCCATTACACTGACTGAGCACCATCTGTTTATTCACTGCTGAAATAATGTGGCAACATCCCACTAGATGAAATGAAAAATATATCCCTTGATGGATTAACATTAGTATAATAATAATGATGGATTGTTAGCTGTTCCAATAACAGTGGCTGCAAAATAAGCCTTCTTTACTCCCTGGATTCTTTGGCATGAAGGAGGAGGGGGTGGAGGGTGAAGTCTGTAGGATTTTTTAATATTAAAAAAGCCTCAAATACATATTTAGATATCCAATTGTAGATGTGGCCTGAACTTGTTAACACTAGTGAAGTAAGCTCTTTACATTTGTGTGTCTGGGATATTAGATCCTAAGGCATTAGAATTTCTCCATTTCTTTGTATCAGTGTCTTTAAATAAACATACTTTTACATAATTTATGTATTATTATTATTATACCTTATCCTAAAAGCAAAATATTATCTGCCTAAAGGATTTGAAATTCTTAAAATTAATATTTTGGTCATTTTTATATTCTTTTATTTCAAATTTTATCAATTAATTAATACTGATTGTAAGCAGGTTTTATACTTGTCTGATTCTTGTATCTCTTGCTTAAAGAAAGTAAAAAGTAACAGTAATATCTGAAAGGAGTTTTTAAAGTTGTAAATAAAATTGGAAGTTGCATAGCTATCAGAGAAAAAATATTAGGAAAACTATGCTTGAAAATATCATAGGCCTTTAGTAATGGTTTATCTAAATAGTTTTGTTATGCTGATTTATATAAAATTAATAATAAAAAAATGTCATGGTTTACTAAAGGCCTACTTGTATGACAATATTAAAGGAAATATAATTGCCACTTGAAAACAAAAGATAAAGAATATAGCAAGCCTATATTTTAACTAGTTCCTATGGTAAATAAACACTGGGTTTAAAATTCTGTTCGTCATATATGGCTCTTCTTTTTGATATGTATTAAATTCTTTCTGGTAAATTGGCAATGTATCTGATCCATATGTGTGTAAATGAAATTGCAGCTTTCTAGAGCTTCATCACTGTAGTTCCTATCATTCTGGCATTTCATAATATTTTCTATAGAATAAAGAAAATCTAGCTATATTCCATCTAATTAAAAAAAGAGTTTTAGAACAAATTTAATATAACTAGATTTAATAGGTAGCTGGTATGAGTTCATCTGAAAAGTCTTCAAAGGCATGGATACTTCATAATTGAACCTACTAGTTAATTTTAATTTATATAATTGTAAGAATAATTTCTGTAATGTTGGGCTTGTTGCAACAAGTCAGTGCTGCCTGGCAGAAGTATTCTCACACAGCACATCCAATAGTAGTTAGACAATTTCTCTATCTGTTGGGCAGGATACTCAGAGCACAGTTTGAAAGTCAGGCGACCATGCAGTCTGCATCTTCATCCTGCAAAGGGCTGTATTCCTCTTTGTGTGCTGTGAGTAAATGTACTAGAACGTTTGGACTTGCACAGTGTATGAAATTAAGCCCATATATAACTTCTTTTCAGCAGCAGGACTTTTGAAAAAGGGATGAGGAATGGGACAGTTACATGGTGACTATTTCAACTAAATGGACTAAAGTATGTGAAGAGCATCTACCTCTAGTTAAAAAAAATGGAAACTCCTGGAGAGGATTTTTTCATAGATTGTCTGTGCAATAATAATCTCATCTCTTGTTACAATACTTTTTTTTCCCTCGTTATTCTGGAAATATTCATTGCATTGTCATTCAAAATGCAAAAACATTGTTTTAGCAAGATTATGAGTATTATTACTGTAAAGAAATTCTGAGGAGCTAAGGATGCTTTATAAGATGGCATAGTATTACTAATTTCTCTGTTAAATTTTCAGTGTTTAAATAGTCCATTAAACAGCTCTTGAAACAAACCTAAATTGATGTGCACTGATTTCTTTTTTTTTTTACTAACAAATATATTTACACTGTTGCAGCTCAGAGAATCATTTAGAGATCTCAAAAAGAAATTCAACAATTTGAAGTTTAACTATATGAAGAAAACTGAAAAAGCTCGAAATATGAAAGTACTCAAAGTACAGATTCAGCAAGTTGATACATATGCAGAGAAGCTACAGGTAACAGAAAATCCAGGCTTACTAAAAGCTTCACCAGTTTAATTACTTGGCCTATGCCAAACACATCACAGGAAACTGGCACATCACAAAATTTATTGTGCACTTCCCTCTTACTTTTCTCATATTATCCTCCGTCTGTCATTGACTGAGACATTTTTCACTATTCTGTTCCTGTTATTCTGCCATTTAATTCAGTGAAATAATGCTAATCCAATTCCTGACTTTACTCCTTTAATCCATTATTTTTCTGTTTAATCTTTTATTTTTCTTGCCTCTATTGTGTGACCTAGTCTTTCTTCTCCTTAAAGAAACCCAAAAGAATCATGTCTTGCATCAAGCTACTCTCTTGTCTTTCTGATTTCATCATGTAAGTGATGAACTTTTTTCTTCAGAGCATTTGGCTGTATTCATTGCCTGGAGTTGATCATGTTCATTGGTACCTTAGAATCCTGTTAGCCTCACCCATGTTTTGTATTCACCAGAAACTGTTCCTTCAATGGCCTTTTTAGTTGCAAGTCTTGCATGACCATGTTTTATTACTGCAGGTATTTGTTTATTTTATGCTGAAAAAGTTAGCTCAATTATACCTTTAATAAATATAATTTATATAAATTTTAATCAGCTTTGCAGAGGCCCTCCAGTTTCCTTTGATTTTTGAAAGAGCAGCTTGTAATTTTTAAAACATAAGACAAGAAATACGTATGTATGGTTTTCCCCTGCTTTTTTATATTAAATTTCCAAAAATAGAAGCATTTTGTAGTGGTATTTAACATTGCTATATCTTTTAAACAGATTCTTAAAAAGAAGATGGATAATTTAGAGAAGAAAGTAATTGACCCTTTTGCAAATGAACCTAAAGCTAAAGTTCAAGTTCTCTTGGGCTCTATCAGTGACTTACAAAAACAGCTGAATGATTTTAACATGGTTGTGGAAGATTACAAGCAAAATCTGGATCTCATGGAGCATCTGCAGCAGATGATGAAAGAGGTACTAGTAAACCTGCCAGCCCCACTGTGGCTGTAATAACAATCCAGGACAGGGATGGATAAAAGTGCTTTAACTGCCTCAAGGTTAATCTGTACATTCCAAAAGTAATAAATTGATAAAATGGGTTTTTGTTTCTTTCTAAATTTGTGGTGAAAGGGAGAAATAAATGTTCAGTGTGATCATATTCATGCAAGTGGTGTCTCCGCCTCCATATGCCCATATGACTTCCACAGTCATTCAGCATTTTTTTGGTCATGCTTAGGAGCACATTTTCTCTGATTAAGCTCTGAGGCAACAGAAAGCACCACAAAGTCCTCTTTGGTGGCCGTCAAATTATGCGAGGCAGGTATCACAGTACCCACTATGGTTTATGAAATGATGGAACTGAAATATAAAACACTCAGTTCCTTAATAGAAGAATATGGGTTTTTTAGTAAACTAAATTTTTAAATATATCTATAATTTTTTTTCTGAACTGCAATCTTTCTTATTGGATACTTCCATAAGTCCATTTTAATGTGTCTGAGGACTGTCTCATGCATTGTTTTTTTTTAAAGAAAAAAGTTTGTGACAGTACTGTAAGAGTATTTTACTTGCTGTAAATATTTTTAGTCTTGCTGTATTGTGTTGTTGCTCTTGCCATGGGGCAAGCTCATTCTGGTCATCACTTTATTTTTAGAAATAACGTTGTTCTTATTTCCAAAGAGATCTAAGTACATGAAAAATTCCCTTAATAACGAATCACAATACTAAAGATTTTTAAGAAATATTTTCAATGTCCAGTGACCTGATCAGTGTGTTTTTACATATACCATTAGCAAAGCAATTTGTTAATATTTCTTGAATATTTACATTTTCAAACTCCCCACTTATTTAACAGAAATAAATTATCTCCTAAAGCTAAAATTTAAGACTGCTTTGTTTTGATTTGTTTTTTAACTTAGTGTAAAGTATCACCTTTTACTCAAAACTTTTCTTTCAGCAAATAGGCACAGTCTTAAATGCTGATTTCAACCATGACTAGAATTGGTGATTTTTAGCTGCTTTCTGTAATGATGCAATACTGATGGTTCTGAGTGAACACCAGATTGTGTTCTGTTCTGAGTATTGTTAACCAAAGATGTTTATTATGGGTATGTTCTAAAGCCCATTTTGTCACTAGTAAGATTCCTGATGACTTTAATGGTTGCTGAGACCAAAAACCCATCTGCTAGAATGTTAAATTTAAAGAACTCTTACGCCCTTACACAGCTATAACTGAGGCCATAACATGGCGTTTTTGAAATTAGCCGGTTAATATACAAGGTGGAAAGAAGACAGAAATAAAATATGTTTTTGCTGACCCATTAAATAGTAACTTCACCGTGATTGTAAGATGAGCATGGGCCTAGTATTAATGAAAATTTAACAGCTACTAATGCTTGAAGCACCATTAGTAATGAACAAATGTTTTTCAGGTTAAATGTGTCAGAATATTTAAGACATACTGTGTGCCACTGATTATGGAAAGTCTAAGAATAATCCAGTCTATTCTTCAACAGCTTGAACTGCAGACAGTAATTCATTATAATGCAGGTTTTTTAACCCTCAGTGTCAATTTTGGTTTGAAGATGTGAGCGCAACAGTGGTTAGAGTTGGCAACTACTCTGCAGAATGCAGAACAAGAGAAGCAATAGAGACTCTCTACAAGCAATTCAATAAGTTTATTGAACCTGCAGTGCCTGAACAAGAAGAAAAAATTCAGCAGATTATGGACCTTGCTAGACAGTTATATGGTGAGGTGATATGGTAATGTACTGTGGGGACAAAATGCAGTAACTTGGGATGGAAGTAAGCAGACTCCTAGATTTGTTCATTTAAGATGAAAATCCGATGAATTTTTAAAAATAAATGTTGTTTTAAAGTATTAATTGGAAGAGGTGAAGGATTTCAGAACAAGTATTTACAAAAAGTAAATATATCAAAGTACTCTTTCAGTCTGGTATTTACTTAGTTTTCTGTATACAGCCTGAGTTCACCTTGAAATCAAAATGTCCTAGCAATATTCATGAGCTTTGAGTTAAGATTTCATGGCTTAAGCTCTCTCATAACAGGCAAGCCTTTGAAGCCAGAGGATATTATAATGATATACCTAAATGATGAATTAATTTTTTTCATTATAACTGTAAATAACTGGTATGAGTTGATTGTCAAATGTTTATTCACAAATAATGTAGACTGCTACTTAGATACTGTATTTGCAATTTTTGCAATTGGATTGATTTGGAACATTGTTGACCAAAAAAATTGAAAGTCAAAAGGTTTTGTATTTTTTCTTTTTTTTCCCTACTTGTAATTTTTGTATACTTTTTAAAGTTAATTTTTCCAAAGATAATGTGACAAACCAAATGTACAGGGATTTTGTGTAGCCTATCAATTCAAGTAGTAAAGCTAAAAAAAATTCAGCAGTCAAACTGGGCTTTTAAATACTTTTTATTTTAGTGGAAAGATTATTTAGAGAGCACAGATAACTTTTTTTTTCTTTTTGCTTTTTTTTTTTTTAAGCCTTCTCAATATTTTAAACATTCCTATCTACAGGAAAGGAGATGACAGAACAGATTTTTGACAACAGCTTATTAGGAAGACCAGGAGAAAGAAGTTGCTTTGATGGCCTTTAAGTCATTACATTGGAAAACCCTTCTCCAGCCTTTGTTCTGTATTCTTATAACAGGGATCTAAGTGCCTCCTAGTTATAGAATGTAGCAATGAGTTTAGGGGACACTTTATGAGGTCAGCATCTTTTAAAGCAGTATTACTAACCAGACAGAAGACCTGCAGAAACTATGAGGATTCATCTCAAATAAGCTCGTATGAGCTGGGAAAGCACATTACTATGAATGACAGAATTCCTCCCGCAGAACAAAACACAGAAAAATGTGTTTATTGTAGTACCTTGGGGTAACAAATTACACGGATTGTTGCATGTCTGTTTGAAGCATTCTGCTTTACTTCTGTGTTGTTTTGCCTTTGTAGGTATTGAAGAAGGAAAGAAGTATGTAGAAAAAACTGTATTAAAGTATGAAGAAATCATGAATTCTGTTGATGGGTTGTGCAGATCTCTGAGAGAACTTAAGGAGATAAAGGTACTTTTTTAAAACTGGAGAATGTATTGCATCTACATCAATTTATTTTATTTGGTGTCTGAATCAGTGCTTCTAGTGAGGATCATCTGTGGTAGCATGAATTACTTAATTGTTCACTTTTCTGTTACTTTAGGTAATGATTGTAATGAATCAATGAAGCGCTACTTGTTGAACACTAAATATTTCTTCTGAGTTTCTTTTTCTTTGCCCCTTTCAAAACTGTTACTCCTTTCAAGAAACTTTTAGGAGAAAATGTTAAATTCTATTTGAGTATCTAGCAAATACTTTTTTTTTTCATACTTCTTCCTTTGATATTGTAATATACATAACTGCAGAGCTACCAAATACCAACCAACCTCACTTGGCTTCCTCTTGGAAAAGACATCCTGAAAAACAAGTAGTGTTATGGCCAAAGTAATTTGAGTTAGAAATGCCTTGGTTTTATATAAATATTTAAGAGAACAGTATTTTTAGTTTAATGTTCTGCTAAATGGCTGTAGGTGTAATTAAATGTAACATATTAACTGAGGAGGAATTATGGAAGCCCGGTGATGGGGTAGATAATTAAGACTCTGTCTACTCCACCCCCCTCCATTCTCAAAGTAATATCTGAAAAACCTTCTGCATGCAGCAGCAGCTCCTGTGAAGTGGGAAAATTAAGATGCTTAAATATCATGCTTTTGTTGGTACTGCATATTGTTTCACTTTTCTTTGATGGAATTATACTATAACATTGACAAATGCTGAAATTATCCATTAATGCACTTTAAAGGAGTAAGAGATGCCAAAAATATACATGAATTCCAAAGGTCATTAGGTGAATGGGAAGGCTTTGTCTTGCACTGTGACCATATAGAAACCTCAACATAAATACCGTTTCCCATCCCCATTAGTGTATTTCATAAACACTATTGTGTGCAGGACAGTAGTCCCAGGTTCTGTCAGAAGAGGGCTTGAACCTTCCATCTTTTCTACAGCAATGTTTTATGAGCTTTTCAGGACAAGTAGAATTTCAAACTAATTTTACTACCTAATTGTCCACAACTATTTTAAATTGATTTTTTTTTTTTTTACATTATGTGATGTTCTAAGATTTAAAAACTAATATTCCTATTGAACATTTCCAGAATATATCAATTATCAATGTCTGTATCTTATGAAGAATAAATAATTCAGCAAATTGTCTGTGCCATCTGTATGGAATACCAGGACCATAAATTGAGTTTCACTTCCTGTTATTTTTAAAGCATGACAAATTAAGGGGAAATGTATTACATAATCTTTCCTAATTTTACATATATTTTGAAATCTGTGTAAGTCTTCCATGACAGTTTTGAAGGATTTATCAAGTCTTCTTAAAATACATTATGGTTGTCCAGATTTCTATTTCTATGTTTTATGCTTAGACCACATTCTTCCATTTCCACCATTAAAAAAAAAATTATTATAGATGCTCACAAATGTTTCTTTCCACCCTAGGACTGTTTTCCTGCAATCCTGATATTATTTCTGACATTGTTGTTTGTTGTCTTTTTTCATATAACAGTGTTACTTAATCCTTTATTCCCCCTTACTGAGCCTGTGTATAAATTAGTTCATATTCCTCAGATTCTTGATTAGCCACTAGAATTCTTCAGTCTTATACACTGAAGAATTATAGTCTTCTCTAGTTTCCCTGCCTTAGAAAAGATCCTGTCAGCTTCAAAAAATGTTGTCATTGTTTTTCCAAGAATAAATTTATTGGATTTTGCTGCATTTTTTTGCCATAAGCAATTTACACCTGTGCTGATGACAGATTTTCACTTCCATGCTTTCTCTGTTGTACAGAGCATAAATCAGTGTAGAGCTAAAAATTCCTACCTTCTAAAGTGTATAAACTTACTTAATTTTCTCTTCATGTGGCAGAAAGTTGATGTTTCTGAAGAGCTGATTACTGTTAAAATAGAAGAAAGACATGGTCAAGAAACATGTGAGATTGTTAAAGAAGTGAAGCAAAACCAGCAGGTTAGTTCAGTTAATTGTTTTTTTTAAAAAGTAGAACTCTTTCTTAAAAGACTCTATGCATTGCTAAAAAGGTTCTTGTTTTTCAGTCTTAAAGCCTTCATTTGGATGGGTGTTATCAGTGCAGTCTTGGTCAATTGTTTTTCAGTTATTTTCAGTTACCCCTTTCCCTTCTAACCAATCCATATATTCTCCCCTATGAATATTTATTTTTTAACATTTTTACATGCCTGTATATATCCCTTTCTTTTCTAAAAACTATTCCTTTTGTAACCTTTTACCAATTTTCCTTTGGTCCTATCGCCACAGTATTCTTAATGTAAAGGTCCTCTTTGTGACCAGTCCTTCTTGAAAAAGAGAACTTGTTGAATTCTCTTCTTTAAAAAGAAAACCTAAGGGAATATAAGTAATAGTAGAGACTGCTTGATAGTATTCCCAGACCTCTAGACTTCTTATGATGCCTAGATACAAGTTAGGGCAAGATTTGATTTATAAGTAATATTCTATGAGAGAAATATAGCTCAGAATTTGAACTAAATAATGGTGGAAATGCTGTTTATTTGCTGAATTATTAAAGTATTAATTGGGAAAAAAAGTGGGATTTTAAAACATTTTTCTTTCAGATGGCACCAGCTGAATTGCTTGCAAATTCAGAAAGCATTGGTGAGAAGAGAAGCAATACTCCATGTCCCGCACGCACTAAACAGGTATGTGCTGTTCATATCAATTTACCTTTGATCAGATTGATGGGCACCACTGTGTACTCTCAAGGGAATTCTAGTCCTTAATTTGTTGTGTATCAAAAGTGAGGACTATTTTTGTATTGGTAAGCTTTGATTATATTCCCATTTGCAGTATTACCAAAAACCTGACAAAACAAGCACATTGATTCAGTTTAAAGACAGTGTGAATAACAGGAAACAGAGAATGATGGAACACAACTGCAGCTGTCAATAGTTCAGTAGGAAATCATGCCAAATATAATTTGCTTAATATTGGTATGACACTACAGAAGAAATAACAGAACTCACCATCAAATAATTATCTTTATCCTCATCTCAAAACACTCAAGCTGGATTTCAGTTGCTAGGACTCCCTACATCAGAGATCATAAATAATCCAAAGTAGAGATTGCATCCATGTTGAGGACAATTCACAAAACATAAGAAAAGACTGAGCATGTATTTAGAATTATAAAAATCCAGACAAACATATTTTATTCATGGATATACAATGAAAGTTTCCAAATAATCAATGGATAAATCAAATCTTAGAAGTACAGGCAAAGCAAAGCAGATCTATGTTTTATGTGATTAATTACTTTAGCTTAAAGAATATTTTGAAGTCTTGGGATCCTGGACATAAATGTAAATAATTTCCTATGTAAAATAGTCTGATAAATTGGTGCGGGTTTAAGCCTTGGAAAGGTAGGATCCATTGATAACAGATTTAGAGATCTAAAAATGCCATTTTGCAAACTGCTAACACAGACAAATACTGCAAGATATTAAACAGTGATGTTTTGTAGAAATTCAACTCACATAATTCCCTTCAGTTCAATAGAAAATGTCCTGTAATCTGCTGATGAGCCAAAATGAAACCTAATTGATTTTCTTACCTCCAATCCAAGTCAGTGGGAGTTTCAGCATTGACTCGGAGCCCAGATTTCACTCAAAATTTTGAGACTGCTCCAAAGAGTGTCCCTCATGAGAATCACTTCAGCAGATGTCCATAGCTCTGTTTTGCTAACCACAGCTTTGTCAGTCCTCATCAGCCTGAGCCTCAGCTGCCAAGGAGAGAAGTCAAGGGTGTGTGAAACAGCAAATATCGCATGAGGATTGTGGCAGCTACGATGCCTCTACCCTTTTCATCACTCCATACTTCACTTAAAGAAGTAGCAGGTTCATTTCACTAGAGCTTCGGATAGCAGGCCAGCAATCTCTAATTTTGTCTGTACTTCTGCAAGCTGCTTTCCCAGTATTAATTTGCTTCAAATATAACCCTCTTAAAAGTGGGCTAGACCTTCTCATGGCACATTGATCCTCCTGCTTTTTTGGTCTCATGCTGCCAAAGCCTATCTGGCAGCTTGCTCACTCACAGCTCACCTGTCATTCTTTTCCACAGCATTTTCCCCAATGTCTTCTTCCTTCTCTTCAGATGTCAGAGTTGATCAGGGGATGCTCGTGGGCATTTTTATAGTAAAACTTGAACTTCATCTAACAACTGAATTGAATTGTTTAGTAAAATAGACACAGTAAAATCCCAACATGCTTTCAGTCATTTTTTTCATAGATCTGGCATGAATCACAATCCTTTGAAATAACAAATAACTTGGGAAAGCATCTATATTAAAACAAACATGTCTAAAGAATCAAGGCATATATGAGGTTCTATTATTTCTGGGTGTTTAAATTTTTGCACTAGTTGTTAGATTGTATTTAGAGAAGTAAAGGAAAAAGAAAACAAAAACAAATATACCACCACACTCTTGTACTGAATACTGTCAAAGAGACCTGCTTTGGAAACCCAATTTATTAGAGTGTGCAGCAGTGTATAACCCAATTTATTAGAGTGGGCAGCTTATAGGTGATAGAAACAATGCTTAGTAGATTACATATTTGTGTACAGAACTCAGCAAAGAGAGAGTAGCTAAAGGAAACATTATGCACACCTTTGCTGAGAGCCTTTGCACAAATGAAATCAATCTGAATATGTGATTACATTCACGCAAAAATCAAGAGGCAGAGAAGTAATTAACAAAGCAGATGACTTTGATGTGCTTTGTGATTAAAATTAATGCACTTATGCCTACCCAATTCTCTTTGAAACATGATGAGAGGGTTGTTTGGTTTTTTTTCTGGATCCAAGCTAACATAAAAATAATTTTTGCATTTCTTTTCTTTTAATATTTGGGAGGATCTTTTAACAGCTGGCAAAGTAAAAAAAATATATATATATAAAATGCTCAGAAAATGTTATAGAGATGTTGGCTTAATTATTTAACTCTTGACTGACAACTTTTTTCTGAAAGGAACAAGTCCAGCAACTTGGCTGTTAATATTTTTTTTTTTTTGCTGTGTAACTGTGTCCCCTTTAGATGTAATTAGGCCAACCACACCTCCTCTTCCACCACGTTTCCCTGGCAAATGCTCATATAAACATAAGCTACAGTAAATCCACAGGTTGCTCTTTGTTTATGGAAAGGTACATTCTCTTTTATTGTTACTGTTGTAATAAATGCTTATACATAATATAATGTTGTAATAATGTTTTCTAGGATCTACTTGAACAGTTTGAAATTCCAATAAGCTGCTGCAACATTTTCTGACAAACGGTCTTTTGCCCTATTTCTTGCTACCTCTCAGAATACATCAAGCTGAATTAGAAGAAATATTTTTGCTAGATTTTGCATGACAAGGGCAGGTATTTAATCATAACTCTGTCTTTGTTTTTTCTTTTTCTTCTTTCCTTTCTCCTCTTCCCCCTCCTAGCCTGAGGAGAGGAAGATGTTGGCTGATATTTCAGTTATCTCTCCAGCTGGTGAGGATCTTGTTTCACAGGATACAGAGCTGTCATCTTCAGCCAAAGAGGATAGTTTACAGACTGAATTCCTGGCGGAAGAAACACCCTCTGGAGATGAATATGAGTGTATATCACCTGATGATATATCTTTGCCACCGCTTTCTGAAACACCAGAATCCAACCTCTTACATTCTGAAACAGAGCTGGAAGAGCAGTTCTGTTGTAGTTCTCATAGTCTGCATGTCAGTTCCTATAGCTTGCAAATGCAGAAAACCACTAGAACAGTAAAACTGATGGAAGCACCTGACCTCTTAACAAATTCTGCTTTTGCTGATGCTACAAATAACAGAACGGAAAGCCCATCAGATCACTTTCAAAAGTTTTGTATCTCTTTCACAGATTCTGGTCCAAAAGTCAGAGCAGTATCTCCTTTGACTTGTAGCTCACAAGGAATATCTGAAACTAGCACTGCTTCCGACCCTATAAAAGCCAACCCAGTAGATAGCATGATGAGTGAAACATGCAAAACACATTTACAACACCTTGAACTTCATAAAAGCATGACAGAAATGCAAGAAAAATTGCATGCTTTGAATAACTGTACTAAACCCCAGGGCAGGCTGCATGCTTTGCCTGATGCATTCTCAGGTTTCGTGTTTCAACCAGATGCCACCAGAAGCTGTCAGAGGCAGATGGTTACCCAAGAAGAGATTAAAAGTCCTTCAGAAAAGAACAGCATGGCCAGCCTAACTGGACAGGCACCTAACTTCTCCCGGCTTCTGTCTAACAAAACCGTCATGGAAGGTTCTCCAGTAACTTTGGAAGTAGAAGTAACGGGATTCCCAGAGCCTACACTGACATGGTGGGTAGCTTGCAATGAGAAGTAGCAAATATACCTAGTAGTGAGCCACCATGAACTGCTTATAACCAAATAAATTCTTCTGTAGGCTAGAATAAAAGGCTTGTATCCTTCTCCTCCACACTTCTGCATGATTTCCACCTTCAGAATTGTTTTCAACAATTAACCATCTTGAAATAATCTCTCTATCAAATTTCAGGAATGAGAGTATCAAAGTACTGCAAACATATCCAGTGTTTACAAGCAAAATAAGCATACAGTTTTCATAATCTGGAATATGGCATTCTACTTGTTCAATGCCTTCTTAAACCATTGCATACTTGAGATTTACTATAAATAAATTCACCTCCTCTTTCCCAGGCTCTGGGCACTACGTATGGACAGAGACATAGATGTGCATGCACACTGAAATATCTATGTAGTCACTATGTAGATGGGGACACAGTTACACATATGTGAAAGTCAGGTATCAAAACTAAGGTTGCATGTTTAAAAACCCCACCTAAATATCTACACTAAGAGAATCAGTTTTGTACCATGTATTGGTGTGCATGGTCTATCTCTTAATTGCTACATGTCTATTTAGATTACTTTATTATTGGATTTGTGAGAAATACAGATGATGTAACATAAATGTCTGAACTCTAAAACTTCCCTGCCAAAGGGAACAGGGACTGAAAGAAGGACAGGATTTTGAGATTTTTTTTCATAGTTCTATATGTTGTGACATGTATTCCTTCAATTTTACCTCATTTGTCTTTTCTCCACTTATTTCATTAGTCTTTCAAAATGGAGGCCTTTCTTTTAATGTATTAAAATTAAATATGCCTCTTACTGGAAAAAAAATGATATTATTATTATTGCACATTTAAAGAATTAAACTGTATGTTTTTGTTAAACTGAAATTTTTTTCAGTGGCACTGAGAAGAATACTGGACACTGAAACCTTGGTGCTATACTTTGTTGGTATCAATAAAGTTAGCTTGTTTTAAATACCAGTATTGTACAGACTGGAGAGTATTATTGGTGAAACGACATTCATTTTATTGTAAGAAAGCATTAATTTAGCCCAAAAATATATACACCATTAACAGGCTTTCAAAAAGACATTAACATTACTAACATTCTTTCAAAAAGATAGCATTCAAGTGGAATAATTTTGAAAATTAGAAATTTGTGAAAACAGAAAAAAATATTGTTTTAATTTAAAAATCACCAATAACATGTATTTTTGTACTGGTGTAGAAATTTCTTCGGCTATACATGTAGAAAAATATTTTCATGTTTGTGTTAGGTTAAATGTAGCCTATGCTGAAACATAGGCTGGGGCAAGGAGAGCCAGAATTTTCTCTAATTTCCATGTTTAAATCAGAAGTGAATACCAATACATCATGACAGATCCTTAATTGTTAGATTATGGCACGAGTTTGCTGAAGTAATTCCTGATGCATTTTTCTATCCTGTTTGACGATGTGAGCTAAAATGTTAAGTGGGCTGGGATGGAGGAAGGTTCTTGGCTGTCTTTTATGCAGAAGATGCAAGTTTATAAAGTTTGTTTGTTGATCCTTTGGAGCCTATTCATGAGTTGGATATGGACTGACTCAAGACCTCATTAGCAAAAATATCTCAGGACAAAACTGAGAGCCCAGGCCATCATGTTACCTCTCTAATACTGCAGTGAGAGAATTGTAGCTTGTATGTTGAAAACCATTTTCAGAACCAAATTTTCTACTGTTAAGAATGTATTGTCCTATAATTTGCATTGTTTAACTGTTCATGCATATTGACAGACTAAGTTTAAAACTGAGAAATGAGAGTAAAGCAGTTCTCTGTCCCTTACTGTTACTGTAGTGTTACAGAGATTGTCTAAATTTGCAAAGTTCGGTGTGGAATGCAGTGATAAAACTCTGACTTGAAAACTGACTCTCTGCTTTAGGTACAAGAAGGGCCAGAAACTGTCTGCAGATGAGCACTTAAAGCTTTTACAAAAGGAGACAAAGCATACTTTGTTCATTCAGAAGGTGTGTGATAAAGATGCTGGCCTCTATGTTGCTCGGGCTAAAAATTTGAACGGCACTATCTCCTCAAGTGCCATTCTTCACGTGCAAGGTAACAGGCCACTTATTGCAAGAATAGACTGGATAATGCTGTGTGTCATCTATATTAGTGTATCACTAATGTACTGGCTATTCACAAAATAAGTACAATATTGACTGCACTGGACTTAATTATCACATGTTGAATTTATTTTCTTACACTGCATTTTCATAATATGTACCAAACCACTTTTTCTGGCAAAATGGATATGTTGCTTGTTTCTTTATTGCCAGTATTCTGTGTTTATTCTACTTTCTAATAGTGATGCTGACATAAAAGTTTTACAAAGATTTTTCTAGAATCTGAGGCTGAGTTTTGCTTTCTAAAAATGTAGGCATTCCAAAGCACTGGAAACAGTTTTATGGTTGTAGGTTTTAAATGTCAGTATAGAGCCAGGTAAAGTGTTCAGATCATTGTATATTTTGGAATATGTCTTCTCCTGGGATAGGGTGTGGAAGGTGTTTTAAACGTCAATTGTATTTTTTCCAGGCACGTATTTGCTTGTATTCATACAAAAAAAAAAAATTTAGGACAAAGCTTCTTAGGGAAGGTATCAAACCATTCATGATTGAACTAATATATATCAGATTTAAATCTGTCTCAGCCCAGCATACAGTCTCCACAAAGGAAAGCTGCAGTAGTTCAATAGAGTTGTGATTGTGCTACAGAACGGACCCAGAACCATCAGGATTCGTGTAAGTGGCATCTAGGACATAATAGAACCAATGTTTATAAAATGAAACATTCCAACATTCCACTATGCTTAAATAGATGTCTGTAATACTTTCTCTGCCTTCTTACAATGTAAAGGTACAAATATTTCTAATAATCCTCTAAATTGTTAGTGTACAAGAAAGTTAATAACTTATGAAGTGAGCATTTGCATTCATTTGAATTTTTTAATGCACTGATTTCAAACAGAATCAACCATATCAGGGAAATATCCAAAAGTGTATATTAATTTTAGAAAAATTAAAAAAAAAACAAAAGTCAGTCAAACAGAATTTTCTTTTAAATTCAGAGCAGTAAATCCAAATCAATGCTTTGTTCATCTACAGTTTATATTTCCTTCTTGACAAGAACAACCACAAATATATTTTTTATTGAAGTTCTAATTTGTTTAACTATTACATAACAATGATGTAATTGTGCGAGTGGAAGGCTCAATTTATAAATCCTCAAATATAATGTCATTCTTCAGCCTCAATATTTGTTGCATTTATGCAGTAAAAAGAGTTGACAAACAGCTACATGATTTTTCCTGCATCTTTTGATTACCAGCTTTTGTGTTACAATTGCATTGCTGTGGAAAATATTTAAAGAGGAAGTATTTACCTTCTCTTGCATAATTTGCTGGAATAAAGTAAACCTTTTACTGTGTAGCATGCTATGAAAAGAATATATATTGTATTTGCTGAGGGTCAGATATTTTGGCCTAGTGATTTCAACATTTAAAAAAGGAAAAATTCTCATGATATAACCTCACAGCAATGAGAGGGAGCAGGAGGAGGAAGTGGTGAACAGATGGGGAACACAAGAAGTTCTAACTTGGTATTACCCTTAATGAACCACTTTCTAAGTTCAGTAATCTCCCAAAAACATAGATTCATAAAGATTTTCTCAGGTATAAATTTCACCTGTTTTCCTGCAGTGTATTTTCCATTTCACAATAAAGGTAATTTAGATCTTAATAAATCATTGTATAAGTATATAATACCTTTTGTTTGTTTGATTCTTAAAGATTTCCTCTGAGAATTTGACAGTTTCTGTGAATTTTAGGTAAACAAAAGTTGATTTTGTGAGTGTGTTATTGCATCTACTTTCAATCAGGAATAGCTTTAAATGCAGTTTTTAATGGGTGGATATCAGCCACAATTTTAATTGCTGCAAGAAACAAGATTTCAAAAAGAATGCTTAGAGATACTGAATTCACAGCAGGACTCTGAAACTCTCATGGTTTTAATGTTCTGCTTTGTAAACAAAGACATAATCAACACTGGTTACTGCTGTGCTGGCAGTCTGGATTTAAATACCCTTTATTTAAGGACTCAAATGAGTATTTAAAAAAAATTACTGGAAAATTCCAGCTGTGTTCTGTTTAGATAATCTAAAAAAAAAGGGGGGGGGGGGGAGGGAAAGGAGTGACTGTGATGTTATCTAATGATGCACTAGTATTTCTTTGAAGGAAAAAACACTCATTCTGTTGCAGCAATAATCTTAACATAATGCTTCCCACTCTGATTGTATTTTTTAAAATGCTTTACCTCTTCCTTCTTTTAACCATACTGTAGAGCAGGGAATACATCTGGGTGTTTTGTATGGTACTGGTTCTTTCTTGGTTCACAACACTGACTTTCCCTCATTGCACTCAGTTTTGAGGCTATAGTTTCTTCAGGATCCCAAAATGTTTACATCTTCCTGATGGCTCCCTTATAGTGAAGATTTAGGCCTCAGTCCCCCCATCCTTAGAAGAAAGACATTAAGTATATAACTAACCTACACTGCCTTCCTTCTTCCCCATATGAAGACACCTTTAAGAAAATGGTGAGAGATACTGCCTGATTACAAGACATGGAGTCGTGTGAAGGGGTGTTTACACAAGGTACCTAAATTTGGAGGGGAAAGGAATTAATTATTTTAATTTTTCAAGAGAGGCAGCCTGATGTCACAGGTTTGAGTCAGTAGGCAGAGGGAGGATGAGACATTACCCAGATTGGATCAAATGTGGCTGGAGCTGCAAAGGAGAAGGTGAGTTCCTCTCAAATGACTGGTAAGGTATGCTTACTTCTGCACCTTTCTCTGGAGACTTTTCTAGGGTAAAGGAGTAATTTTTGTGTGTGTGTGTGTGTGTTATGATCTGTGGTCTAGAGGAACTGTGTCTTGAAAAATTACTGCCAAGACTTTAAAGAGGTTACATATGGTATTCAAGGAGACTGGAGCTCTGGGGTTATGGATATTTCAGATCAATTGAGTCATGACACCTGCGTAATATTCCTAATAAAGGAATCCTTCTGTTTGTGTTAGGAGCTTGACTGAGACAAAATCTCCAAACAATAAAGTGTGCTGTCAATTCAGAGTAATGCTGAGCAAATCCAAAGTCTCTAAGCAGCATGGTGGGAATCTGCCTAACCTAAATTCATAGACAAGACAGGGGAAGTTCATAAAACTGCTAATTTCACATTTCAAGACACCAGAGACTGGAAATTACATGCCTAGAATAAATAGATTGACAATAACTGTGAAGCAATTTAATTTAAAAAGTAGCTGTTAAAACCAATTTGGCTTGACCTGCACACCTGTGTGTAAGAGAGACTTTAGGCAGGGGTGAACGCAGTGTAATAGACAGATGAAGGTGAACTTTTCTCCTGCAGTTTTAGCATTGCTTCAGGTTGATGATTTTTCTGTGCTTATTCACCAGTTTGCAGCATAATTCTACTGGTTCCTACAGAAAATTCATGGAATATTTGATAGTTGACAAAATTATTGTCTGCAGCTGTAAGAGTGGTATTTCAGTACCACTGTCTAGCTGATTATTTTTCTCACAATGGAAGAACAGATCTGTTCTTTCTAACCTGTGTGGATGGGATCATGGGATATCCAGCCAAGAAATAATTTGCAATTAACAAATTGTATTCTGAGTTTTTGTTATGATCTCATGCAAAAACCATTGGTGAAATATAACCATTCTATTTTGAAGGTTGCTGTCAAATGATAAAATCTTTTTTTACAGCAGGCTTTGTTGAGGTAAAGCCTGTGCCTGAAAGAGTTGTAAGAACTTCATGATTTTATTTGCACATACCTTTGCTCTCTAGAAACTGAACCTTTTACTTTTTGTGTTCTGCTGTCTTACTGATATAAAGTCAAGATGTGGTCTGATCATTATTACAGTCACCATTCCACTCAGATTTTTTTTTTTTTCTTTGAATTGTAAAAATCATTTTGGTATCAGATTCAACATGAGTACACAAGGCAATCCAAACTGCACAAGTTATGGAATCCAGCCAAAATTATCCCAAGGAGCCACTGAAGCCCACTTAATGTTTTCCACTGGAATACTAGCTAATCATGTTCTATTTGTGACCTGTTGCTAACTGCCTGCAAAGAGTAGGCAGGGATGTAAACTTGGTTCTCTTGCTTGAAGTGAAGCTGGAGATCTCAAATTTCTGGGCTTCAGGTGCATGCAATGCAATGGGGGTGGCAGCTTGCACATGCTAACCTTCAACAGCTAAGAACTGAGTTGTTTGAGCTGCTCTGGCTGGCTAATAGAGAGGTCACACAAGGTTAGCACCAGTATGGGAGAGCAAAACTTACATTCTTCTGCTTTGCCTTGGTGCCTCAGTCCTGCAGTACCTAGGAAGAATATGAAAGCAGATAAGCTTGAAAGCTTATTGGAACTACGAGCTCACTTAAGAAGCTAATTTATTAATACAGTGGTCAAAATGTCTGCCTCGTGATGCCAGCAGGCCCACAGTTGGCAAAAATAGCCTTTGGCTCAATATATTTGGGTCTAGAAGTTGATGGGCACCTGTGTGAAGTAAGTTGATATTTGTTTCATAATAACATAAAGAAAAAATTTTCATCCTTAAACATTGGAGTTATGGTGTCATGGCAGTTCCAAACCTTTCTATTTTGGAGAAGGCCAGTGATAACCTTTGTCAAATATTTTGGAAATGTAGTACAATTTATACTAAAGAGGAAGGAGGACACATTCTTTATGTGATAGAGATGCAAAAAGATAGTTTTTATTGTAGGGTGTCTTTGTGTGTTCTTCTTGTGTTATCTTCTGCTTTACATTCCCTGTGTCAAGAATACTTAGTCACTTCTGAGCTTGTCTTCTCTTTTTACTGCAACCTCATAGGTGGAATATAAGTGGAACCTCAGGTGGTAATACAATGATTCAATAAATCCAGCTTTACAGGTCATTAAGTTACATGTCACAGAAAGCAATGCTTTTATTCAGTACAAACTGATGCTGATGATCAAAATCTCTTCAATTTTGATGGGTTAATTTGTATTGATCAGTCCTTGTAGTGGTTCAGGTGTCACCTGTCCTTCCACAGTTGGCATGAGGCTAGCACAAAATAAATCTCACGTGCTTTAGGTATTGCAATAAAAAACAAATTACTTGCCCATCCTTCATCTGAACAAAATTTGTACTGGATGATGTGGTAACACATGGTTTCAATATTAATGACAGCGAAAATAATGATGTGGTCAAAGCTGTAGAGAGGCATAATTCTGCCCTTCATATATGTTGCAAATACCAATTTTCTAAATCTTTACAATAACTTTTTTAAAACTAAAATAATAGAGGGGGGGAAATGAAGAAATGTGATGTACAAGAATGCACTAAATTATAAAATTTGCTCTCATGACTTTGTCACTTTAAATTTGTGTGGAATGATTAATCTTCCACCTTCGTTGAAGCAATAATTGACACAGACTTGCTTAATATCGTACCAAACAATATAATTCTTTACCACTTCCACAGAACTAATACCACTATGCTGATGCATGAAATTCTTGGGTGCTTAAGATCCATGTTTTTTAACAAATGTTATATTAGCTAGATAAATTATATATGACAATTGTCTTGCAAACAAGTTATTCTGAGTTCCAGGCATCAGTAAAGGCTCTCTTTGTCTTCCAATGTGATAAACTTTGCCAGAACAGATTCTTTTCTTCAGTTGCTTTAGCTGTCTTTTAAAACACAATTAATACTGATTTTATTTTTTTTTTTTTTTAAGTACAAGGAAAACAGCCAAACTTCATACAAAAGTTTGGACATAGAACTCTGCAGGAAGGAGAAGATTTAATCTTGCATTGCACTATACATGGAAAGCCCAAACCACATGTCTGCTGGACAAAGGATGACATCCAAGTGGTATCTGGAGATATCAGTGTATGTTTTAATGTTCTTGAAATTTTTCTTGGGAGAAAAATTTGTTTTATGGTGCTAACTATCCCCTATGTATATTCTCTTGTTTTACAGACTGAGAAATTAGGAGATACCTATTACCTTTTAAAAAGAAATGTAGTCCTTGCTGATACTGGGAAATACATCTGTGTTGCCAGCAATGAAATTGGAAAGGCTCACTGTTCTGCTTTTGTGACGGTGATAGGTGATTCCTCCTGCCAGCTGCATGCTTTTTGGCACTCTCTTGCCTTATTACATGAGCAACTAATGGACGTATTTTGTTTCAGAGAAAAATAAACCCCCGCACACTTCCAGTGTAATGCAGGCTAAACCAGAATGTGAAGATGGATACTTTTCAGAAGAAGTGAATGTCACCACAGCAGAGCTAGTACAAGCCCAGAACACACCATGTGAGGGAGAAGAAAGGCCAGTGGCTAAATGTACTCCAGTAAGGTAACTTGCATCTTACTCCATGCTGCAGCTTGTTCTACTGCAACAACTGTAACAACCTTAATTTAAAAAGCACACATCACTCTTCCTAATTTATGAATTTCTATGTTATGTGCATAATACGTGACTCCCTTTTTCACTTAATTCTTCATCAAAATATGCGTAATTTTTAGATCAAATAACTAGTAATACATTAGAAAATTGAGCCTGTGCAAGGTATTTATGTTTATTGTATATTTATGTATTTATGTTTAGTGAAATTTTTTTTTAAATCTAGTCATCTTAATCTAGATATTAAAGTAAGATTGAAGAGTTTAAAACACAAAGTACTACAGAAGTGCAAATTGATGCAGTTATTTGAAGTTTCATGAGCAGAATATATAAGCGAGGTTATTCTGAAGAATAAGTAGCAATCCTAATAAGACAGGAACTGTTGTTATTACTTAATTGATTAAAAATAACAATGCTTCCCACTGTGCAATTTCAGATTAAATAAATGAGATACATGAAGTCACTAATCCCTGTGACTTTCAGCACAGGATGAATTCTTGCCTCATTAATATAAAATTCTGATAAGAATGAATATAAGATTCTGATAAAGAAGAAAGCATTTTTGTCTTTAAATTTCTAAGGTTTATCTATCTAGATTTAGCACAACATGTAAACATAAAGGAAAGGTTTTGCACATGTTGATTCAAAAGCTTTGTCCTTTTCCTTGTGAGCTGCCTGCACACTTGGCTTCATGGCATTGATCCCACATATTTTGTTCAGGGATTTTTTCCATATTACTGTGCTATGGCAGTTATTCATAAGTAAAAACTGACATGAAAAATCATCATAATTTTATGTAAGTCACACAGAGAATTCAGTATGATTTAAACATGTAGACTGTATGGGTTAGATTTATCCTAATTTTTTCTCTAATCTTCTGTTGTTTGTAGATAGTATATTCTGGTCAGTAAGATGAGATTTAGAATATTTTATATTCTCTCTGTAATCACGGTTTTTTTCATCTCTAATCTTTTATTTTCACTAGATCACAAAAAAACTGTCTATGCCACCATTAAAAATATGGGCAATATTAACTGACATTTTTCAAACAGGTTTAAAGAGAAACTTTGGTTTCAAGGAGTGCATCTTGAACTTGACAGGCCATAAGAGATTCACTTCAATTTCAGACATGATCCCATTCTTCTGCCTGATGCAGTGGAACAGAAGATGGACTGAACAGCAAGATGCCTGATTCCTGAGCATGTTTGTGGTGTTTGCTGTGTCCATTAGTAGAGATTGGCCATGGGTGAGGAACAGATGAATTTTGGGTGCTATCCAATATATATCTAAATTTTTATTTTGTTTCTTTACAAATAAATCATTATTAAAATTCACCTGTGCACAGCATTTATTAGGCAGTGATTTATAATTTCTTTTGGGTCTTCTCTGGATTGTTGGACAAATCTAACAGAAGGCGATGATGAAGAAAAGAAACATTCTCCTTAAAAATTGCAGATCTCCTTGGTGATTCACTAGTACCCACTATTGTATTCTACAAATTCCATCAGTGGTATTAATTTCATATTTCATATCAATAGGTCTTCCCACTAGGTAATATAATAATTAGGATTTAAAACAAAATTATCTGTTAACTACAGAATTCTTCAGTTTATTAGAGTGTTAATTGTCATATTTCTAACAGCTTTGAGACATATTTTGGAGGTCAGCCACCAAAAGGAGTTGTCACTTATATTAGCAAATCTTTTCTAATGCTTGCTTAGTAGCAGGAAAGTCTTCAGGAAAGAGAAAGTCCCTCTAAGTTAGCATAATGGAGAAGTCTTCCACTGCAATGCTTCTGCTTTCAGGACTAGATTAGTGTGACAATACAGTCCATGTCCAGTTGGTGCCTGCCATTGCAGTTTAAAGGAGTGGACTATGAAGTGATATTAGTGCCAGCTTCAAAGCACATTTTTAGTTTAGACAATGACTCTTCAATAATAGAATTCCTTAAGAACCACAGTGTTTATTCAGGGTAATAAAAAAGCCCTGAACTGGAACTGAATCTTTGGATTTTAGGCCAGTCATTAGCATGACACAGCATTAGCTTTGTCTCCATCTCTTGCATTCAGAGTTTAGGTGTGTTTTCCAATTTATCACAAAGGTTCTTGTAAAGAAAGACAAGGACTTTTGTAGTGTCATCCACTTGTGGCATTTAAAAAAAGGTAGTTCAGGAAAAGCTCCATTTTAGATGGCTGTTTGGCTGCGACAACAGTAAACAAAACAGTTGCCCTTGCAAATAGCAGTTCTTGAGCTTGATCTGCCTGATTCAGATTTTCAAAGTCCTACCTTGGAAAATTTTGTGAAATGATTCACACTTCTAGGACTTCTGCTTCATTGCGCCCTCAACGGCTTAGCCAACACCACAGATACACACAGGTTCCACATGTACTTTACAATTTCATGTTGTCCAGCATTCTGTCATTCTATACATGCATGATTAGACCTGCTGTGGTTTTGCATACCACTGCAATACCCTCACACTTCTCACTGGGAGCAGATAGGGATTTAAGGAGTGCTGCATTTTTGTTCTTCATCCTAGCAGATGTCATCTGTGCAAAACTGGGCCAAAATAACATATTTAAGAATTGCTTCAATCATAATATTAAAACATTAGACATTTTTCTCCATCAAGATGCAGTTTCGATAGCAGAAACTTAAATTTATCTTCAAGTTAAAGAACAGGCAGAGAGAGGAAATGAGCTGGAAAAAAATATCATGTACATGTCTTCACCTGATCACATAAATCACTTGCTTGACGTTATGGAAAAGTCAGTGGCATCCTGCCCGCAGAAGAGTCACAAGGCTATGTATATGTGCACATAAATATAGTAGCAGCAGACTGCAGTACTTGCTCTGCATATTTACCCTGTATCTCTCACGGATTTCTCCAAAATGGAATGAAGAAAAGTGTCAAACATCTTACAGATCCTATGTAATTGCCTTTCCCAACTGAGCCCCTCGTTTGTGTGTGTTATTTAGATTTAGAGATATCATAGAAAATACTGTTTCTAACTGTACTTACATTCAGAGGATTGAAAAAGTCCATATCAGATGTCCATCCCCTTCTTCGCCACAAATTATAAACTCCCTAAATGAATGTTCTTTTCTCAGCTGGAACCCTTTAGTATGGCATATATGATTTCCTATTTAGAAATTGATCCTGCAAAAATGAAAGTGTAGAGTTCAGTGCTTGCTTTTCTTGGATGCTCATCAAATTTAAAATATTGTGTTCTTTTTGCTTTTCCTTGATTGTTAGACTATGATAAAAAGATTAATATTTGAGGGTTTTTCCTCTTGATTCACAAAACCTAACTCAGGAAAAAAAAGTTTTAATGCTTATTTAAATAATACATGGGGCAAACCAGAAATCTGTGTATCTGTTCTTACTTACGGTTTTCTTACAAAATAGTAGAAAGTGGTGTTTATAAATAAATAAAGATTTATCAACTTTCTTTGGCCAATGAATAACACAGCTATTTCTTCAACTGTTCCCAGAGAATGGATCCATTATGAAAAATGGTAAGTCTGTTTCTTTTCATTTTACAAATCATAGATGTCCACAGATTTGTTAAAATGTTTCCAAAATTGATGAAATATGTGTATATAATATCTATTAAATGCTAAGGACTCATATCTATTAAATGCTAAGGACATTAAATTCTAATGTCTCAATATTAGACAAAATATATTCCTAGTACAACAATGTTAATTACTGTTTTGTGGAAGAAAATGGAACACTTAATGAGTATGTTCTTTATTCTGGGTGCAGGTTTTGTTAGTAGGGCCTGCTCTCTAAAGTGAAGTGCTGAGAAGGCAAATGTTTTTCTTTCTTCCTTGTTCCATGTGCGTAAATATATGAGGAAGATACATAAAGAAGTAATATACAAGGAAAATTTGTCAAAATTGACATCTATAGATCTCCTTAGGTATTTCAAAGGAGATGATATAAGTGACCCCTATCAACATGAAGGTGGTGAATAGGAATCCTGATAATGTGCAGTTTCCAGTAAGTTGTTTCCATATGAAACAGATAAACTAATTGCAAAACTCACTTAGTGCCTTAGTGCCTTACTTTTGTTTGCTATGTTGGAAGCAACTGAAAGTGCCTTCTTCAGAAAGAATTTTTTGCAAGCAGGTTTTAGTTTGCCTTGAAAAAGTTTTATGTATCTTGCATATTCAATTACAGTGGCTCAGATAAGAATCATAAGCACCTTAAAGGCAGCAGCCTTTCAAAAGCCAGTTGCAGCACACAAGCGTGGATATTCTTCTGCATACAATTCAATTTGTATTTGTAGGTTCTGTATTTAAGGTTCTAAAATTTTTCTTAAAAAGTACTGTTTGTAGTATTAGCAGGGAAAGAGAAGTTGATAAGGGTAGTGGAAGTGTGATTTGATTTTAAGTCAGGATTTAGTGATTTAACAATTTAGAATTGTTATTTCTAAGCTTAAAGAAAGTGGGTGGGAGAAAGGAAAGTAATTGTTTTCTAAAGTATATCTGGAAAACTGGAAATTCAACAAGAGTATAATATATCAATATATTTTGGGTTCTGTTTTGTTGGTTCTATAAGGATGTAGGACATAATTTTTCCAGTGAGAAGTTTTATGTGAAGTTCTATTTCATGACTCTCTTTGTTCGCAGAGTTGATCGAGGAGGGAGTAAGATGAAAATAGTAAATGAAAGGAGAGATAATAGATATTGCATTTGAATGAATGGAAGTGAGAAGTAAGGGAGACAGCAAAAATGGAAGGAGAGAAGGGAATGGAAAAGGTACTTGGTTTTTTTACACAGTTTGCAAATTAGATAGACTAAGGGACCAGGCAAGAAATCAGGATTTATGTTACATTGGGTGTGCAGCTACTGCAGAATACACTGGTAGTACAACACTAGTAGTGTTTGACAAATAATGACAAAGATAGTGGATTTTTTTTTAAGTATTAGGAAATTCCTCTCAAAAAAGCACAGTAAAAACTTGCTTAGGTGGCACTTTGAAATTTTAAGTGTTCAAGAAAAAAATACTTTTTTCTTTAAACTCTGACTAGAATTTTCAGCTTTCAAGGCATCATCATGTGGGACTTATTAAAGCAGCTCCATGGATCAAGTTATTAGGGTTATTATAATTAATCAAAGTGATTCACACAGAGATTGCAGGTGTCCACATCACAATGTTTCACTGTGTTAAATATCACCTGCTACTCCTTAAATATGTTGTCGCCTACAATGTACCACATTGTACAAAACATTGGCAATATAGAGGTTATGCTACACACTAAGACTGAAGTCATCCTTCTGATTTTTCTTGTGGGTACACTATGTGACACTAAACATGTAGAAATCACGTGATATTAATGTGACAGAAGGCATATGGGATAAGTAATTCATATTTCCTTGAAGAGAAGAAAAATATTCCATTGTTCTGAAATTTCATTTCTGTATTTAAAGCAAAAAATTGAGAAGGTATAAACTTTTGTTGGAATGGAAACAGATGATTAGAAGCAAATGTAAAAGTTTAAAAAAAAAAAGGAACTTATTTTTTAAAATACAACATATTTGTATTCAAATGCAGGAAATTTTTCCCCTTGTAACTTATGATTTTTATCAGTCATTGTTGACTTGATGGAAATAGAAACATGAAATTCTGACCATCTTGACCATCTCAAAACTTCAAAAGTGACAGGTTTGATATTTCTGTCATTTAAAAATTATCATATGTTCCTAAACTTTTTAATTTTTTATTTGATTTAGACATCATCATTAAGCTGGCTGCATTTTTTAAGTTTACAAATACTAGCCTGTGTTTTTCTTCAAGTTTGAATTTTCACTATTTAAGTGTTTAACTACAGAGAAAAACAACTGTTTTCTAATTTAGCAGGCGTCTGTTTAGAAATAGACATACCCTTTACACAAGTTTCTTTGAACATTTTTAATACATTTTTTTAATACAAGCTAGCTTGAACTCCCCCTAATTGCATAGAGTTGCATTTGCTGTCGCACTGTCTTGTACAGAGTGATTAGGCTCTCTGAAATCTATTTGCAACAAGAAATTAAAAATGAGCTGTAGTACTCTGACTTTCAGCCATTGTGAGAGTTCAGGTAGTACCAGTGTAGAGACTGTTCCTTCAGTTTGTGTTGCTGCTGGTACTGCTGCATGCCAAAAGTAGCCATGAAGTTGCCACCTTATGGGATGGATAAATTGACTTTCAGTTCAAATTTCTGAAGTTATTTTATGAAATTGCAGCAATATGTTGTTTCTTATTTCCTTCAGATCTGCAAACTATAATATTAGGATGCCCCCGAAGGAATCATAGCAGTGAAACTCTCCTCACAACTCTTCCTTCAGGTTGTTTCCAAATACAAGTGCAGCTGATGGCACAAAATTCCAATCTGTGTTTACTTGGCTGGGTGCTCTCAGGGAGGACCTTTTCAACGTGGAACTTGGTAACTGCAGACTGAAGTCCTCATTTTACCAAACCAGCTGAGCACATGTTTGATTTTAAGCAAGCAATTTTAAGTAGTCTTATGTGCCAGTAATGTGCTTAATGAGTTTGCTAGATAGGCAGGAACAGAAACAGGCAGATGAGGTGGGGTGGCTAAACACCTCCCATTCCAGCCATAAACAAGAGTAGTCTTCTAACTCTGATGTCTGTCTCAGAAGCAACCTCTCTAATGGCACAATTAGCTGCATAGTCACAAAGCTGGGCTACTGAAGTTCACAAACCAGTCTGCTGTTCCATGCTCCAAGGTCTGCACAAGGCCTACACAGGTCTAGAAAAAAGCTGTTAGACTTAAAATCTTCTTTCTTAAAAATGACAGTATTTGTCTGTGTTAATTTACTTTCACAAAATTTGTGTTTCTCCACATTGTATGCTACTGTTTGTTATGCTTAACTGCTTGGAACATCCAACAGAAAAATTCTGAAGGAAACAAAAACAACCCTAGAGAAACAAATCTATATATTACCAAACACAATTTTAGAATTTGAAGTTATGGGAAAAAAGGTAGTTTAAATGGTGTATTCCAATAGTGTGCAGCCACTTGTCTGAGCTCAGCTAACTTATTTAGCCTGGTGATTGACGTATACATTTGGTGTGGCTTCTTGGATGTTTTATCATGAGAGAAATTAAGACTGAATCTTACTTGTCCATATGCCCCGCTAAAATGCTTTTTATTGTTTTCATTGTTTTGTGGTTATGAATTAGGAAATTTGCAATGTTAACTGCACTTGGTAAACTAAATTGAATTATAAATCAAAAGCTTTGGCACGGCTGAGGTTTCCTCAGTGAATCCCTTTTGTGCTTCCAAAATTAGCATTGTCAATCAAAGCCAACAGGTGGTGTATGGTTACAGAGAGTAAATCCCCTCTCACAAGAAACTTTCTTTCAGGAAACCAATCAGAACTGGCACTGACATGATGAGGCAGACGTGTCAGCAGAGCTGGGGTATATAAAGCGAAACAACTATGTTAGCACTTCTGAGCAGTCGTGCATTCCCCGCCTCGCCTCGGGTGTAGGGATTGCAAAAAAACAAAACTACACTGTCAAGACTGTGTAGTTTTGTTTTTATGATTAGAGGCTCTTCAATTCTCATGCTGGGATTGTCTAAAAAAATCTTACTCTGGATAAGGACGTCGTTCAAGAAGATTTCGTTGGGCTTAGCCCACTCTTGCAGGCACTTTGAGAGATCAGGTTAGTAGCATTTTTCTGCTGGTGTCATAAGTGTTTTATCAGTCATTAATAATTCTGGTACAATCTATTATTTATAAATTTTCCCACAGGGGGTTGTGGATTTCAGGGTATAGACATGTAACATTTAAATTCTCTGTCAAGGTTATAGCCTTAATTTCTGGAGTAAGCTATGATAACTCTCAGCAAAATGGGTTTTTTCCAGTGTATTTCATTGCTAAAGACCATATAAATTAAGATTTTAAAAGTGCATGGAAACATGTGCTTGACTTTAAAACTCCTTTCTGTTGGGAGTGTTCAAGGTTATGCTGCTGAGAGATAAACTGAGAAGCTCCAAGAATAGCTCTGATAAAATGCACATGGTATCAGCTAAGTGCTGATGACTTTTTAAGGAAAACAACTGCTAAGGTATCAGTTACACGGCAGCTCTGGAACACTTGTCTGCTGTCATTCATGGCTGTGAAGGTTATTTCTGGAACATGACATTTTAGATGCATACTTTCAATTCTAATTATACAAGAAGCCTTATAAGATCAGATCTTCATCACCAGAATTTGCTTGGACAAAGAAATATAGAAACTTTGTGGGATCTTAATGGAAATTCTTCTTAATTATATCTGATCTCTTCTGGAAACTACCTATATATATATATATATATATATATATATATATATATATATGTGAGGTTTCATAATGTTTGATTATATTGCAAAATTATCCCCATTTATTTTAGCTGAGCTTCAAAACATAGTCATAACTGAACCTGAAAATCCCAATCCAATACCCAGTTCTGCCCTTAAACTCTTATTACATGTATGCATCAGGCCCTTATTTGTATGAAGGAACCCATGTAATGAAGAATTTTCACCCCTGTAAGAAGTGGAATAAATTTGACTCATAGTGAAAAAAACTTCACTTTCTCATTTTTAATTTAAGCTTGGGACTGTCACAAAATCAGGCACAAGAGCAAAAGTAAATGGAAGTAAATATGTGAGTAAGTTTGTCATGAAGTATTGTGGGATTAACCCGTTTGTTGATACCAGATATGTTCTGAGTGAAATTTTTTAACAAGAAAAAATGTAACATTAATGGATGTATGATAATATTAAGAAGATAACAGCCACCTTTTTAAAAACTGCACAATTCAACATCAGTTAGTAAATAGGTCATGCAAATATAAAATACCAACACACAAACTTTTCTAGCATCACTGTTATTTCAAAGTAGGATCTTGTGGCATAGCAAGAGAAAGCAAACTTTCTTTCAGATTTCACATGGCTTTGCAGTTGTTCAAGCCATCAGTGTCAGTGGCTACTTTATCTCCTAGCTCACATTTCGAAGGTGGCTGTCCTCCCATATTCAAAATTCCACTGAGATACTCTCTAAGAAAGAGGAACATTTTATCTGCATCTTTAATACCAACATGCTTCTGCAAAGTGAAATTATCCAGTACTTACAGAGTGCTTTTAAAATAGAGTCTTTTGGCATTATTGCATTATTAATAATGCAACATTTAGTAATATAATTATTTATTATTAATAATGTATTATTTGCATTATTAAGCTAAATACATTGTAGACTTCTACATTTCTTTCAACTGCTTCTTAGTGACTTAGTTGTCTTGTCATTTGAGAATGAAAATATTTTGCACCAGCAAAATATTTTTTTTTAATTATACAGGGTGATTTTTTCCTGTCAGATAAAACAAGTTAGTAGACAAAGAGAGGCAGCCTGAATGACCTGTGGAAGGTCACACAGTGAGTCAAGCAGAATTTTTGTCTCCTGCTGCATACTTGCAATGCCAAAGCACAACTCCACTGAATATAATGGTTTCCCATCCAATTCAGCCAAGCATGTTCCAAGTGTAATTTGCTATACAAATTTGTCAAAACCCACAATCTTTTCATTTCACCAAGTTGTTTTGATTTAAAACGGAGAAAAGTAAATTCTTCAGAGAATAGTTATATATATTCTTAGAATCTTGCAAGAAGGGTGTGGATATAGCAACATTTCCACCATTGAAATGTAATTATGGGTTTTTTTGCTTGCAGAGTGCCTGTAAAGATGACGACGAAAGCACCAACATTTACACAGCCGTTACAAAGTGTTGTGGCACTGGAGGGTAGTGCCGCAACCTTTGAGGCTCATATTAGTGGTAAGATTTTGATTCATTCTTCCAAGATTTGTTATTGTTTAGCACTAATTTATTTCCTGATGTTTATGCTAAGAAAAATGATGACACTTTTCATAGTAATCTGGTATGAATGGGTAAAAATGAGTGGTGAAATATGGATATATATCCTTATCATACAGTGCTGAACAGATCCTTTAAATGTATATGCATAAAAATGCATACTGTGCTAATAAGGGAACTTCATGTGGCTGCAGAAAGAATAATCTCATTTGGATGAAAACTGGGCAGAATTAGAAGTCAGGGTGCAAAAAGTATGGTTTATGCTAGTTTCTCCAAGACCTTTTATTAAGCTTTTCTCTAGCTATGCTGTATTTCTGTTTCGCGTGCCCTTAAGTTTACCTAATTCCAGAGTTCTAGGAGGGGGATTAAAAGCACAAAATCTAGGCCCAACTAGCCACTGAAGAGGGCAGAAAACCCTAGTATGCTAAAAAATAGATGTGTAGGGTGATCATGATGGTAGCACAAGGCTGGATTAATATAATTTAAGTTGCCTGTGCAATTTAAAGATACCACACAATTTAAAGGATACTTGATTTCTCCAGTCTAAATACTACTTAAACACCCTATCTTGTGCAAAACACCAAGCAAACCTCTGAGATAGCATTACCAGAGACCCAACACCCTGCTCTGAGTGTCTCTGACCTCGGCAGTGACTAAGGAGAAATGACACGTGTTCCTGCTGGTGGAATTATATTGTCTTACAGGCATTAGCAGTGTGATGATCCACATACCATAAAGCACTACTCAGATGCTCTGTGACAGGTGCAAACACATGATCTGTGCACCTATAAAGATCTCTGACATCTATGGTCCATGTATTTCATCCCTTGGTCCCTTTGCATAACACTAGCTCAAGGTGTTTGAACATGTTCTGCAGTCTCCATCTGTGACATTTTTTTGTGCCATGTTCTATTATTTGGCCATTATTCAGTTAATTGCCCTGTTTTTCTCTTCTTGCCTCTACACTGTAAATCGTCTGTGAAATTTTTTTCTGCTTTTATGATACTTGTTATTATAATGAATACCTACAAAATAGCATCATAAAAAGATAGGATGCTATTATTATTATTATTCAATGTGTGATTTTGGCTAATTTAATTTTGTGATATTATGGAGTACTTGGGAGGGGAACTTGATTTCTTACTAAGTGAAGATACAGCAGTATTTCTAATAGCATATGCCATATCTGTATGTTAGTCTCAAATATCTTGTGAGCCAACCTCTTGTTAGGTTTTTTTTGCATTGTGAATTTTTCACATTGTATATCCTTCCTGCCCTAAAAACATCCTCTGGGTTTGAAAGATCTGACAGTAGCTTGGCATTTAATTTTCTACAGCATAAAAATCAGGAAAGGTTTTTACTATAACTAATTGCATAAATAAAGGACTACCCAGCTTTATCCTGCTGTAATGTCTACCCATTCTATTTGTCATGAATTATTGTGTGTTTAAAAATCAGAATTTTTCCCTATCTCTAATAACACTGGTCCATTATATACAGGTCAAGTATTAATACAGAGCAACAGTACAAGTGTGAAGAGCTCAGTTAATCTAAGAGTATCAAGAAGAGCTTAGCAACCACCTGAGATGTAATTTTGCTGTGGGTAAACTAGAACAAATGAACTGTGCTGCTGTATTAGAATGTGAATTAAGTGTCACATTACAAAGGGATGATATGAATATACCCAGCATGTAACAGAAAGCACAGAACACACAAGCCCTGTTATTAAAAGCAGCAAACGCCAGAGCACCCAGGACACTGTCACAGGCAGAGTCCTACTGGGTCACCAGGGACTGAGTCATGAGACAGGAAAGTCAGAAGTCTTGCTGGCATCAGAACTGTGCCAAGCTCATGTCTCCACAGTACTGATAGAGTTTGAATTATTTCATAAGGAATTAACCTGCGCTCTGCTTGCCTTCCTTGAACTGGTATTTTCAAGTATTACCCAGTGCAAAACAGTCTTTTCATAGAGCTTGTTTTTGAAAGCAGCACATAGATCATACACAAGTTGGCAAGCCCTCTCACATCATTGTAAGGAAAGTCTTAATGAATTCAATTACTTAAGTGGTGAATTTGAGGCACTTCAGGTCGATTTTCTTCTTTTTGGTATTAAAGTTCAAAAAACCTTAAGGACAGTTTTAAAATGAAAAACAATTGTCCTAACAGTAACAGTCAAATCATAGTGTATTTGGGACACGTAGAAGTAAAACCCTATTCCATATACCAGGCACATAGATCTGTAATTTAAGTTAGATCATACCTAGCCTGTGACTTGGGACTAGCAGGGTGCTAGTACATTTGTGGAGTTGAGTTTTTAATATAAACTTGGGCTCAGATTTCTAAAATGGCTTCTAGCTTTGGATCCCTTGTACATAGCAATTTGAGACATCAAAATAGACTCAATTTTAAAAGTGCAGGCCTTTTTCAACCTGCCACAGAAACTCCCATTTTTGCTAATCATTATATAATAGCACCTCAAGAAAATAGAACTTCTGACAATATTTCAAGAAATTCACTGCTGAGGATATCTTTTGGGAGGCTGCCTAGCTTAAATCATTTTTAACCTAATTTTCACAAATATTGAAGACCCATAGTTCTGAATTAAATCACTGGGGTCTGCTGCATACTCTAAGTTTATGATGATAATGCCCAAGTTGCCCTACACCAATAGCACAAAATTGAATTATACCATCCCATCAGGACTTTTTGTTTGATAATTTCTATCTGTGAAATTGACAATGCTTAAATGTACTTTTACCCTTTCGATTTCTAATCCTTCCTAAAACTGTCCACATTTTCCTTCTGTGTGTGTGTGTGTTCCTGTTTTACATTTCTCTAAATATGAGTGCCTTACTGTGAATAAGATTTTAAACTTTCCTAACCAAGTCTGATGGGACTGCAGTGAAGCCTCAATCTACATATCGGCTTCTCTTTCACTTTAGTCTCATACAGTCATTTTCCTTGCACATCAAATTCCCTAATAATTTATTCAGTTTATAGGAAGGATACTCTAGAAAAGAAGAAGAATTCTGTGCACTTGGGATTTTCCAAACAACACACATTAGAACTGGGAAAATTAATACAGCTGTAAATGCAGTCTCAGATCTCTTTCCTCAGCCCCCATGCAGTGCAACTGGTGATTTGGGTTGAGTAGAGATATACAGTAAGTGAATTTGGGAAGGTTTTAATTTTGAAGAAATTATGTTCTAGAACTACAAGACAGACTTTGAGCTGGAAAAAGTCTCCTTAAATTACCTGTTTTCCTTATGTGGTTCATATAAGAATTTTACATATTCATCAAATGGATTTAAGTCACTCAATAAACTTGGCTGAGTAGAGCACTGAGAAGAGAATTTCCACAAGCAATCTAAAATCACCATTTAAAGCCAAAAATCAGCTGTTATTAAAATTGAATTTTTTCTGACCTAAAGACTCTTGCTCATGACCCTGACAAAAAAGAATAACATATTTGAACAACAGTTGATTCCAGATGACTACTGTTGATCAAATTCAAAAAATTCCAGAAGAAAGAAATTAAAACCCCCAAAACTTTGTTAGCATTTGTTTTTAATGTCTACAGCAGCCACTGTTTCTGTCACTTCATTTTCTAGCATAAGAATATATGCTTCATTTGTTTGGAAGTACTGATCTTTACAATATCTCCAGACTATTGGACTGGATAAATACACTAACAATAAGCTGTCTTTCTTAGATAATAGCAAATACATTTTAAAAATACCTCACATTAATTAATTCATCCTTCTTATGATTTTGATGGACTTCTATTTCTTAGTAAGATTGCTAAACTTTGCAGTTTTCTCATTATTCAAGTGATTTACTAAACACAGGAGCCAGTGCAGCTGCCCTATTGCTCTGTGCATTTTAGAGACCTTTCTGAAAACAAATTTCTTTGCCACTGTGGCACTGGACATATATCTGTGCCTATGGCATTATGCTCCACCACAACTGCGTATATATGGTAATTTTTTATGTCTGGCATTTCATAGTGTCTTGATCTCCGTTTGTCTTCCTTTTTCTGTAGGTTTCCCAGTTCCTGAGGTGAACTGGTTTCGGGATGGCCAGGTTCTCTCTGCTGCAACTCTGCCCGGTGTGCAGATCTCGTTTAGTGATGGCCGCGCTAGACTGGTGATCCCCACCGTGACAGAAGCCAACAGCGGGAGATACACTGTGCAAGCCACCAATGGATCTGGGCAAGCAACTAGTACTGCTGAGCTGCTTGTCACAGGTACACAGCAACCAAAGAAAGGCACCTCTCTCTGCCTGCTAACAGTGTGAGGGAGATTTTCACATAACGAAATAGTTCAGATTTCAAGTGCATGATCAGCAAAAAATAGCAAACCACATTTCTTTTCCTAAAGCAGTCTAGAATGCAGTACCTGTTCTCACCATTAATGTCTAACAGTGTCCTTTACATTTTAACTGTATAAAGTTTAATCTTGATCTCACAAATTCCAGCCCTTATTCATGTAGCTCCTTATGGTCTGTCATGCTGGCTACATTGAAATTGCCCGCAAAAGAGAGGATGAAGTTCTGCGGGATGGAGCTGTTAATGATATCTAATGGTATAAATGATATTTAACAGAATAAGCCACAAAAAGGGCCATACTGAGAGACTGTGCTTATTGCCTATGGTTACAAGCAATGTGTCTGTAATTCTAGAAAAATTTGCAATCATAGGTGTAATCAAAAATAATATTTTGAACATTTCAGAAGGTACTATAATATGTCAGTAGCATGTGAAGAAGATACACACCTCAAGCATTCCTAGTAATGAAAGTACCTAGTACTTGCCGTTCTTTTTAACAGACACTATTGTTTTTCTATTTACTTCTTCAATTAAAATGCAGCTGCAACAGCACCACCAAACTTCTCACAACGACTACAGAGCATGACTGCAAGACAGGGAAGTCAAGTTCGACTTGACGTGAGAGTGACTGGAATCCCTACACCTGTGGTGAAGTTCTATCGGGATGGAGTAGAAATTAAAAGTTCCCCCGATTTTAAAATTTTACAAGAAGGAGACCTTTACAGCTTAATAATTGCAGAAGCATATCCTGAAGACTCCGGCACCTATTCCGTAAATGCCACAAATAGTGTGGGACGTGCTACTTCAACAGCTGAATTGCTAATTCAAGGTAACAGAGCTGAAGTTGCAGGCCATGAAAATCAGAGCATTAATGGTAGTGGTGCACATTGCACCACTTCATTGCAGTTATATCAACAAGTTAATTTATAATTTCTTTCTCAAGAGTTATTAACTTGCTGTAAAAAAAAAGCAATGTCCTTGATGAAACTTGCCAAAGATTTTTGCCAGAGATTTAAACGGACCTTTTCTCCAGAATGGGTCTTCCTTAAGGAGAGGATATAGTTGATGGAAAAAGTGTGGGATACCTTGAGTTCTTTTCATTTTGGTCTGTAAATCTCTCAAAGTTTTATTTGTAAGTTGGCTTTGATACAATAGAGATATTAGACTGCATAGCTGTACATGGTCTTGTAAAGGAGGCTGGTAAGGATGAAGACAGTTCTTAGAGAATTGTGGCAGGGAAACATGCTACCCAGAGCAGTCCTGCTTGGATTTCACCTCAGTCAGGCTTGTAATCATTTTAGATCCAGGACTGATATGAAGAATCTGCAATTAAAGTATTTTATTTTCCTTTGAGTTTTTTCTAATTACTTGGTAATGCAATGATACTGTTTCAACTGTTTTGATAATTATCTGTCTATAGAAACTGAAGGCAAAACAGATGGTTGTTTAATTATTATTCTGTTGTATATGTACATTTTGTATAATTGGAGTTGACCATTCATTTATTTCTGTTTATTGATTGTTGCCATATGCAATTCTTCTGACCATGTTTTCTTTCAAAAGGCGAGGAAGAAGCCGTTCCTGCTAAAAAGACAAAGACAATTGTTTCGACTGCTCAGATTTCACAAACAAGACAAGCCAGAATTGAAAAGGTATAATTTTCAAAAACAAAGCAGATATGTCTAAAATGTGGAGGATTACTTATACAGCCCCTCACGCTAGTTTTCCTTTTCTTGTTTTTCATTGTAGAAGACTGAAGCCCACTTTGATGCCAGATCACTTACAAGTGTTGAAATGGTTATAGAAGGTGCAACTACCCAACAGCTCCCACACAAGGCACCTCCACGAATGCCTCCTAGACCTACATCAAAATCACCAACCCCGACAACTGCTGCAAAAGCACAAATGGCACGACAGCAATCACCATCACCCGTTAGACAATCACCATCACCTGTAAGACATGTCAGAGCACCAACACCTTCACCAGTAAGGTAATATTACTATTATTTTGGGCAATATTGCTTTTGGAATCACTTTTACATATACAAGTAACGCTGTAGAATGAGAGCACGGTATTGAATGAAAGAATGCATTGACTTATTAATGACCGATTTTTTTTTTCTCTGATGGTGAGCTGTAATGTGCTATATTTGCCACTGCTATATAAATGTAGGTCACCTATGTATACTTCTATCCCCTATTGTAGAAAATTCCATTTGATTGCTCTACACAGAGCCAAAGTAGCACTCGCAGTACAATTTCATGATGAAACAGAAAAAAAACCAATAGAGCAGTTGAATCTCAATTGTTTTAGATGAACAGAGAGAAGAGCAATAACACTGATGAGTAGCAAACAGAATGAAAGGATATGTAAAAAAAGAGTTGAGCTCATGTTCCATGTATCTACTGGTAATAACTACAGAAATAATATTTTGAAGATAGGCAAGCTAAATGTGGTTATGGAAAAACGAAGTTTATCTCTGCTGTGTAGAAGGTCTAGAGAGGAAAAGTGAGTGATTTGAAGAGCAAGATTTGTGGTCTGGGAGATTCAATGACGTCTGTGCTGAGGGGCAGGTAAAGCAAAAAGTGTTTTGAAAGCCCTTCAGTTTCAGAATCCTGAAGTACCAGAATCATGGAAGGAATGTCTCCAAGCTCAATGCTCAGAAGAGCCCATTTAAGTTGCCAGAGCTGGGTGCGCTGGTGAATTTTACCCCATTGATAATAACTTGCAAACACAGGAGTAAGTGGATCAATAGCAGCTAGCTACTAACTGCATAAATGAAAAAGGAATTCAATAGCGACATCTAGAGCACATATAGAGCCAGAAATTTGCCCTCCCTTGCTAGTCAGATCCCTTTTAGACATACAAGACGTTATAAAAAACTAAATCTAAATATTAACATGATGCTGCTGCCCCCTACTGATGCTATTTATTAACATTCTCTGGGAAATACAGCACAAAAAATTTCACTCAGAGAAATTCTAAGTTAGAAAGCCTGTTTAAGAATTTTGGAAAATGCTTTAAAATTCTCTGCTAGGATTAGGACTGAATTTTTGGAATATCAGAATTTAGAAACTAGCATTTTCCAACTGGCTATAAATTACTGTGTATGAGATCTGTAAATGTAAGTGCAGGGAAAAATATTAGGCACTGATAAGAAATTTTCCTGGATTGTGGGTACATATATGGGTAACACATGAAAAAAAGATGTAGTACAGGAGTTCATCCAGTTGTTTTGCTAGGTGGTTGCCACATGACATTTTTCTAAATACTGGTTACAATTACGATTTTGTGTCTCTACAGAGACTGGACCATGAATGTATTATGTAGTATTTACAACTGTGAACCTTCTGTATTATTCCTATTAGAAGAAATAGGATCGAGCAAATGCAAAATCATTTGTATATTTCAAATATATTTGGTTGACTGAAATTTATTTTGCCATTTGTTCTTATTTCTTTTTGGAAACTAAGCTACTACAAAGACATGTTAAAATTATAAGAATTACAAGAATTAGGTGTAATGTTAAAAAAATAAGTTAGGTGTAATTTGCAAGCAGAACCTCTCAGAAACCTTTCTTAAAATGAAATCACACAATACTGGAGATACCCTGTTATGGGGAGTGAGTTCAAGTTCAGGCTGAAGTTGTTTATACAATTATCACTCTGTGGCAGTATATTAATTATATTGATCCTCTATTTTTTTTCAATAGGTCAGTTTCTCCTGCTGGAAGAATCTCCACCTCACCGATCAGACCAGTGAAATCTCCATCTCCAATCCGTAAACCACATGTAGTGACAACAGCTGGGGCCGATGTCCTTCCTCCTTGGAAGCAGGAAGGATATACTGGAACCATGGAAGCCCAGATGAAGGAAACAAGAGTATCCACAAGCACTACCCAAGTCACTGAAGAGAGATGGGAAGGGCGATACGGGGTCCAAGAGCAAGTTACTGTTACTGGCACAGCTGCTGGCGAGGTGGCCGCTGGTGCTAGAGAGGTAAAGTCTGTTTCTGGAAAAAATACTGGGTTTGGTTTGTGTGGGGTCTCACACTGCTGGATAGGTCTGCTAAATGGAATCCGAGAGGCTATGTGTAAAACCTTGTGTGCATCTGCTATTGTGAGAGTTCTGCTACAGATGTGGAAATGTTTCTTTGCAACATTCTGTCTCTGTACTTGTTTTGTGCTTCTTCTGAATGTATGCAAAATATGAAGAAATGTCTTTTGATGTGACTGATATAGGTGAGAAAGGACAGTGAAAAAACAGCAGCTATTGCTACAGTTGTTGCTGCTGTGGATCAAGCCATGGTGAGAGAACCAGCTCCAGGTGTTGCAGAGCAAACTGCTAAAAGGACAGCAATGACTGCAGTCCACGTTCAGCCTGTTCATGAGCAGGTAGAAATAGAGCACAGACATTCTAAGATTTCCCTTTATCCCTTCATCCAACATGCAAGCAAGGCATGATTCACTGTGAGGAATTAACAAGATATTACCCAACACACTGCAAAAGCATGCATACTCATCTAGAGCACCTAAACTGTAAAGGAATGCTCAGGTTCACTTACACCATTCCATTCTGTCATAACAGGATTGAACTAATTACTCTTTTTAGGTTTAAGGATGCTTTCTCTGAAAGTGATCTTCCATTCTCTCTTCTCCTTTCTTCTCTAACATTATTCTAAGAATGATGAAATTTTTTTCTCTAATATCTCATTTATAATTTCCCCACTAGAAATAACATAATTCTCCCTCAGTATTTTTCCTTTACTTGAGTTCCTCTCTTATTTTTCCTTCTCCTCTTATTTTGATGATTAATTTTTTTAAATGATTTCTAAGGCTTTGGTTTTTTTTGTTTGTTGCTACAAAAATCAGATGAAAAAGGAGGCAATGGTAGTAGTTACCAGTGATAAAGCCACAAAACAAACAGTGATATCGAGAACTAGAGAAGGAATTGTAACTTCACAAGAACAAAGACACATCTCTCCTGAAAAGGTGAATACAGATTGTACCTGAGATTTTTTATGACCTACCTTCTGCAAAAATCTGATATCTCATATAAAAGACAAACCTATAAAGAAGAAAAATGAGATACTGTTATTATTTGTCCCTTTTATATATGCTCACTCTTCCAGTTTACAGTGCTATCATTTTCCTGTCTCTTTGCTATGGTTACTCTTTCCTTTTTTATTTCACTTTCATTACTTATACCTAAGTATATGATAAAGTTGCAAAACATTAACCTAGACAAACCTCTCTTTTTTCATATAATATAGCAATTTACTAGATAGTAGTCTTGATCATTTAAAGAATTGACATGTAGAAACCAGCTCTTAAATTTTGTTGGGGATCGGGTGTGTGTTGGGGGGTGTTCTGATATTGTCTCTAAGCTTGCCATTTGTAGCCTGCTTTGTCTGTTGGCAGCACAGGGGGTCAGAAAAAAAAGGAGGAAAAGCTCATTCTGCATTAAAATCAATTTTGAAAATATGAATGAGTGATTTGAATTCAGATTATTTTAACATGTATTTTATCAGAAAAATGTGATTTAATGGAAGATGAGCTTTTATAGCCAATGTTATATTTGAATTATAGTAGAAGTGCATGAGAAAGAAAGTATAACCTCTCTTGAAAGCAGAGAAACAGAAATCCACCCAGGCATTAATCTGAACTTAGCATTTGAATGCTAAGTCAAATTCTTATCAAAATAAAGTTTCATAAAGTTTATTTTTAATATCCTACACTTTCTCAAAGTGATATTAATGCAGGACAGTTTTTTTCTGAGCCAATTTTTTTAGTACTGCTTTCAGTGGCAAACCAAGCATTTGGGCAGTGTTTTATTATTTTTGTTAAATGTTTTGTACGAAGTCCATTTGTGTTTTTATTGTTGTTTCCAGACTAGATGATTTCAAAATACAGAATGTGACATCTTTACTCACTTTAATTTCTATGCTCTTTTCCAAATATATTGAAAATCACATACCTGATATTTTAAAATAAAAATAAAAAGTTCCTTATTTGTAAATGTCCAGGTGAGAAAAGAACCAGAGAAAACTCCAGTACAGACAGTAGTCATTGCCACAGACAAAGCCAAAGAACAAGAAAGAATAACAAGAGCTAGAGAAGAAATATCTACCAGACATGAACAAGTGCACATTGCTCACGAACAGGTAAAAAAAAGTTACAATCTTTAGTTCGTTGAGATACTCTGGTTTATAAAATCTGTTAAATAACTTTCTTGTCCTTCTTCATAAAGAGAAGATTACTAAACAAAAATGTTGTGAAACAAAGTACTCCAGAGCACAATCTCTGCAGGTTCAGTGCTACTGACCTCATAGGAGCTCTTGTCTGCAGAGGGGTGAGCTGCCCTTCTTACAGATCCTTCAAGCATTAGGGCTTTTATTGCCACACTACACAGAATTTCATCTGATGCTTAAAAATAAATTCATCTCTGAAGGTAGATTTCCGAATAGAAATGTTAAAGGTTATTTTTCATGGTATGATATGTGCTTCATTTAATGAAGTTCATATTTGTGTGAGAATTGAATACACTTGTTAGACCATATTGTGGAACCACTCAACTGATGGGGTTAGTTATTAAGTCAATAATACTAATTTCTATGCAAATAGTTTCTAGAAAATATAATGATATATTATAAACTAGGAAATACAAACTTTCTTTTCTTATTCCAATAAAAAATAATGCAATATATTAATGACTTTGCATTCACTTCTCTTAGCATATGAAACAGGCTATAACTTGAGTACAAAGGTATTACTCCAATTCTGAAGTCATGTTTCTTTCTTCTTGATATACATTTAGAAACCTTATCCTGCTTTCCAAAAAAGTTGTGTAATCATGACAACAGGCATAATCAATTACCATTATTTTTCTTTACCATAAAAAATAGATAAGAAGGGAAGAAATGAAACCTTCAGTACCTAAGGTAGTAATTACTACTGATAAACCTAAAGCACCGGTCATAATATCGAAAAGTAAAGAAAGAGTTGCCACCAAACAAGAACAAGTGAGCATAACACGTGAAAAGGTGAATAGCACTGTTTTAGCCATATTTGGGTTTTATCCTTTCTTCTTTGCAAACCTCCTGTTTTCCTCAAAAAATACTAACTATACATTTCCAGCTCTTTTTTTCTAAGATTATTCCACTTACAAACTTTTAGACCTACTGCTAATGAGACTAAATTATTTCATCTTGATCTTCCTCTCTTGTTTTCATTAATAGGGTGCTCATAATTATCTTCTGACTGATGTTTGGAGTGGACTGACTTACTCCTGAAATGCATTTTAACTTTTTTTTAATCACTACTTTTATTTAAATAGGTGCGAGGGTATAACAATACTTATTGCTATACATAACACAGAGATGTGTGCAGTACACAAGGATCTAACCCTTCAATTCTACTTCACTGTTCCCATTTCAAAATGTTTTCTCATTGCTCAAATATCTTTCAAGAATTAATGTAACTGAAACTTTTATTTCTGCAATAAAAACTAGATTAAAAAGGAAGTTGAGAAAACTACCGTATGCCACTGCTAATACCAAAGCACCAGTCACAGTGTCCAGAACTGGAGAAGAAATTACAGCCAATGTACTGTTACAATTTGGTTTATCTGCAAACCTTGCATCTTAAAACCTATTTTGGTACAACAGAATGCTCTCAAATTAATTCCTGAAAATGTACCCATTCAGTGGGATGATTTTCAAGTAAAAGAGTCAGTAGGATTAAGTTTCTAGCGCTAAAGAGGTTTATATCCCACCCTGCTAGGAAATGTCACACTTTAGGCTATGGTCTGATTTCTCTGTGAGAGTCTCCTCTCTATCAGTGGCTTCAAAGCAACATTTAGTTATTCAAATTTTTGACTCTGCAATCTTTTTTTCTACTTGGTGATTCCTTGTAACTTCATGGCTGTCAGATTAAACAATTTCTCTTTATTGAGGTATGAATTATTCTTTGTATAAAACAAATTTTGACATAATTTCAGGTCTGTCCAGTTTGTTACTTATGATCATCAGACACTGGCACTGCTGTTGGCACTGCTTTGCTCCAGTAGGATTCCCACAGTAGGAAATATCTACAACATAGTCAGGAACTCTTACATGTGGAAAAATAGCATAGTTGACAGCAGCTGTTATTTAAAATCTATCTACCTACAGTGTAGTATATTCATAAAATATAAGTAAATGAGTGAAGCATATAAAACTCAGAGGAGTCAGACTGCTAGGTGAGTTCAGTTCCTTGTTATATAGTGTGAATTTAGGGCCAAATTCAAGCCACTATAAAAAAATTATTTGAAAACTGACAGTAGTACTGAATAAGAGATCCCCATTACCTAAACATTACTTTAATAAGAAAACAAAATCTTTGTAAAGGATCACATTTTGGCCTCACCTAAGTAATTACAGTTTAAGCTGCTAATAGTTTTAAAATCAGTATGAAATTATCTGTTAGGGCTTTTTTTTTTCCATTTGCAAGACATAGATATATGCTCTGTTGCTACATCCAGCTCAGTTATGACAGTAATGACAACCAGTAGTAGAAGTCACTATTATCTACTGCTGGCTGACTGGGCAGAAGTTTGAACCCTAGCAACAAAATTGACAGTATTTATGAATGATTAGAAACAAATTGAAGTCTTGATACGTAAGCATTACTTCCAAATTATCAGACATCTAAGTCTCCTTTCTTTTGTAAAATCCTTTCAAATAGATCAGCACTGAATTAACAGATATACCTGATGTAAAAATGTTTATGGGTCTGTTGCTTAATAAATACATTCACATCAGATGCTAGATGCATTTTTTACATGTACAAGAGTTATATGGAGCTGATGATCATACTTTAAAACTGTGTGCACCTTTACATACCTGCATACTCTTAGACAAGTGGACACAAATGTGGCTGTAGGGTATTAAAATTGGGCTTGCAGACAAATACTGATATGTATAAAACACAGAAGCACAGATATATTCTGAATGTGCAGAGATAGTACTTAGAGAATTTATTTGCATTTTGAATACTGATTCCTAAGTCTATTTACAGGTGCATATTTTTGATCTTTTCATCATAACTTTTGCATAACCCTACAACCTCTTTTTGGAATATACTCAACATTATAAATGCTTATCGTATATGCAAGTTTCCAATATAATGATGAATATGTGTATAAATAATGCTGATGCTATTTGCAGACTCAAGCTGGAAAAAAGGCTGAAGCTGTAGCTACAGTCGTTGCAGCAGTTGATCAGGCACGTGTTCGATCACCCTGGCAACCAGAACAAGCTGATGAAACTTATGTAACGGAGAAAACTTTGGAATATGGTTATAAAGAGCACACTATAACAGACCGTAGATCTGAGGCCCCAGCAGAACGTCATGTTGTCACCAAAGAAGTCAAAACAGTCTATGTTCCTCCTGAGAAACATATCTCAACTCCTGAAAAGCAGGAAGTTCATATATCAAAAGAGGTTAGACTCTTTTTTAAATTACATTCTTTTCCAGAAACTATGTCCCTGCGAAATCTGTTCCAGTTTAAAGAATAGCATCGCTTTCAACAAATTTTTTTCATTTCTTTGTGTAGATAAAAAGAACAACAGAACTTGAGAAAACAATTCTTGTTGAACCGCCACGGCCTCGCACAGCAAGTCCTCACTTCACTGTCTCCAGAGTTGCTGTTCCTAAACCAGATCATACGTACGAGGTAAGCTGAAGCTGCATCCAAGAGGAGCAGCATGCTCCTTTTCAATAGCCAGCAGGTCATCCATTCAATTTGGATATTCCCCCCACACTCCAGTGTGGTGCTTCCCCAAGAGGAAGAGTTGTGTGCTCCTTGCAGTTATTTTTGTTGGCTTGTTTGACTAATAAAGAACACTGCTCTAAACAGACAAATGAATTCTTAAAATGCCATTTTTTGTTATCATTTCTTATTTAAATAAACTTATAAACTGTTTCAGGATGCTGCTTCAGTACTTGATGACATACAGTGAAATTACAGATATTTGTCATGCAAGTTATATTTTTTAAAGAGCAGAAGTATCTCTCTTTAATCTTATTATGTGCATCAGTTCATTCACACACTGCTTTTTTCTTCCTTGCTAATGAATACATGCTAAGCTAATTTTTTAATTTGAAAAAAACCAGACTGACTGTATAATATCAATTTTTAAAGTTATTCTTCCATTTTTTTGTTGGACTCCTTTACATAGTATTAAAATTTTCCAGTTACAAATTTTCTCATTCAAGCATACTTTTTCTTTTCATCTGGAATTTAAAAAATATTTCCCCAAATATGATTAAACATTGTTATAAATATTTTTATTAAATATTTTGATGTATTTTTAAAAGCTTTTCCACTTATAAAAGGATTTTGAAATTTCTTCAGTTATTTTAATCATTGGAAGTGATATAATTTATAGTATTCTTTATTGTAGTATTAGACTAAATGGAAATCTAAGGCTTCAAGTGAAGAAATGGAGAGAACATTTCTTGTGCTGTGCTTAAGAGCTTCTTGACCATTCAAAGATCAAATTCTATTTGAAAAATAAAATATTTAAATGTTAGATCAAAAATAATACAGGGATATTGTATCTCTGGCATTCTACTACTGCAATCTAAAACTACTACTCTTTTTTTACATATAGCTTTTGCAGTGTCAAAACCAAGTAATTAAGGAAGCAACTGCTGCATATGCAATCTGCTCAAGAAATGCACTCTCTCGTTTGAAAATAAGACAACCAAGCTGTAACTCTTCTGTTCCCTAGGTTTCAATAGCTGGAACTGCCATGGCTACTCTGGAGAAAGAGTTATCAGCTACTTCTGCTGCGCAAAAGATCACCAAGCCTGTGAAACCACCTCAGCTAAAGCCCCATGAAGTCAGGACAAAAGCAGAGCCAGTTGCCCCTCCACAGTTCCCCTTTGGAGAGGCTGCGGAGACGTATAAGAGCCACTATGATGTTGAGACTAAAATGGAGACAAGCATTAAAAGTGAAGCAGTGCGGACAGAACACTTGATGATGCATAAAGAAGGTGAAGCAAAGGTATGTTTTTCAGCAAATTTCCATCTCTTTGACTGACTTCCATCGTAAAAATATGGAATACCCTCACTTTTTTTGCTGTCTTGTTATCATCATTTTTCCATTTCCAAAGCATTCTGCCGCCTTTTATTTTTTATTTGTTTTACACAAATCCTTGTTAGGACCTAATATTTACTTATGACATGCAAAGAGTTAACATTACCTGATTTATTTTCTTATTTAAATTATACTTTGTTCATTATTGTCCTCTAAACAACCTAGGTGACAGAAACTGCCAGAGTTCCTGTACCTGCAGAAATCCCTGCTACGCCACCCACCTTAGTCTCAGTAAGTATTTTGTATGTAGTATAGGAGAGTTCCACTAGATTTTCACCCATTCTGTTTTCTAATTTTTATCGCTTAATACTTAACCATTAAAAATTTGCTTTATTTATTGTCATTTTAACTTTGCATTAGATTTAATCAGCCATATAATTTATCTCTGATACAAAGTCTTCTTGATATTTTTAATGGTAGTGATTCTTCACATTTATGTCACATAGTAGGTTGATCTACCTGCATAAATATGAACCTACTTTTTTATGTTGTTAATAACAGCAATGTTCAGAGATCCTAAAAGCCAGTTTCAAATACTTCCCTTTGGAAAATGTTGGGGTTTTTTTCCTGATACATTGCTTCACAGAACAGTGTTTTGAACTAGATGTTAAATTTTCCATTCTAATAGGTTTTAGATATTTGAGTATCTGTTTAGTTTTGAAAATGTATACTGACTGTGATACTTATTTTTTGTCATACAGGGCCTCAAAAATAAGACTGTGACTGAAGGTGAGTCTGTCACTCTGGAATGCCAAATATCTGGTCATCCTCAGCCTACAGTGATGTGGTACAGGGAAGACTACAAAATTGAGAGCTCAATGGATTTCCAGATCACTTTCAAAGCAGGACTTGCTCGCCTTGTGATTCGTGAAGCCTTTGCAGAGGACAGTGGAAGATTTACCTGCACTGCCACCAATACGGCTGGGAGTGTCAGCACTTCCTGCCACTTACATGTGAAAGGTAAGTATATTTATAGAATCATAGAATTGTTAAAGTTGGAAAAGACCTTTGAGAGCATTGATTTCAATCATTAGCCTCAAACTGCCAAGCCCACCGCTAAACCATATCCCTAAGTGCCACACCTACATGTCTTTTAAATACTTCCAGGGTAGAGAAGGTATTTAAAAGTCAGCCCCACATGACTCATGGGCAACCTGTTTCAATGCTTGATAACCCTCAACAGCCTTTTTGGTGAAAGGTTTCCTAATATTCAAACTAAACCTCCCTTGGTGCATCTCAAGGACAGTCCCTCTTATCACTGTAGGAAGTTAATAATTTTGTTAACTGCATATTGCTTGTAATGTGTCTTAGACATTTAAAACATATGGCTTGAGTTGTGTTCTGGGGTTATTAGGTAAAAGGGATGTAAGAATATAAGGAAAAGACTGATAACTACATATTCTTTTTATGTCAACTGAACTCACTGCTTAAGGCCTATTAAGATATTTTAAAATCCACTTTATCAAATTTGCCTTTTAGTTACTGAAGAAACTGAGACTCGAGAAACCATTTCTGAGAAGGCTGTTACAGAAGAGAAACGGTAAAGTTACTTTTCTAAACAGACTGCTCCTATTGCAGTCATTATGTTCTTGCATTCTGATTTATGAGAGCTTCAGACATCAGCTCACTTACCTGCACGGAAATCTTATTTCAGCTATGTGGAGACAAAAGACATTGTAATGGAAGATGTCTCTGCTGCAGCAGAGGAAGTATCGGGAGAACCCATACCTCCTTTCTTCATAAGAAAACCCATGGTACATAAATTAATTGAAGGTGGGAGCATTATTTTTGAATGCCAAGTAGGGGGCAACCCAAAGCCACATGTCTACTGGAAAAAAGGCGGAGTTCCTCTCACGACTGGCTACAGGTACTTTGAATACAATGCCCAAAATCCATCTTAACATAATTTTAATGCATATTTAATTGGTAATGTCGTAATTTGATTCCCTCCATTATGCTGAGCCAAATAACATCCTGATTTCTGTGAAATAAGTTATTTTTTAATGTAAAAGTTATAGGCTCATGTCTTAATGTATGACTTTAAAAGGTCATTAAGTTTAAAAATATAAATATTCAAAAGACTATAAAATAAGATCTATTCATATGTTATAAACAAATCAGGAAGAAGTTTTGTGTTTGTTTTATTCTGTGTGTGCAATGTTTGCATTGTCTCTACGTAAGTCTTGTTGTAGAAAGCAACGTTCTTTCTAGATGAGAAAAAATATTATATTTGTAGGATTCTTGAAATCATATGATGACCCATACTAGGACAAACCGTGTGCACACAGAATATACCATTATATTGTGTCTGATAACTAGACCTCTGAAATTTCAGTACTGGTGTTTGAATCCTATATATTTAGTGACAACAAAAAGACCTGTACTCCAGTTTCAGCATTATTATTTTTCATATGGTACTCCCTATGCTCATTCATTCAGTGAGAATTGCCTGTAAAAGTTTCTCTTTTTGTGCCTTGTACAAGTTAGGAGTGTGTCTAACTGTAACTAAAAGAAAATTTACTAAAAATTCTGTCCAGAATTATAGACTTTTTACTTTTATGTTTTCTATAGATACAAAGTGAGTTACAAAAAAGAAACCGGGGAATGCAAACTTGAAATTTCCATGACTTTTGCTGACGATGCCGGAGAATACACTATTGTTGTTCGTAATAATCTTGGAGAAGCTTCTGCAACGGTCTCCTTACTAGAAGAAGGTACATTTTAGATTAAGGAAACGGAAACAATATTTTTCTAAAATTAACTTCCAAATGGCAAAAAATATTTTCAATTGTGCTGCAAATTCTTTGCAGCTTAGTTTATCCAGTTCAAAAAACATAAAGGGAGATCTAATGGCTCTGTTTCTTCAAGATAAAATATCTGACATAAGGTCCTTGAAGGACTTTATTCTTTGTTAGAATGTGTAGCTGTAGGAACCTTCCTCTGTAGACATGCCATGTTCATGACAAGACATTCAGAAAAAGATGTGGGAAAAGAAGTTTAATAAATTCATAGATTGTTATCTTGAAGGAAAATAAGCTAGTTTAATTTTTTTATTTGTCCTGTATAAATGTACAAAAGTTTTCAGGAGACGGAGTCATGGTGAAGAAATTATAAAATAATCAATAATCTCTGCAGATTCTTCCCCTTTGAAAACTAGGACACCCAAACAGTACAGGAAGACTTATACCAGTTTATAAAGCTCATCTTAATACATTAGTCTTTGCATTTTGTTGCTGTTCATATTTATTAGCTAAACAGACAGAAAATCTGCTTGACTCACCAAAACCAGTAAAATAAGTTTGTACTTGTTTTCTCCATTCAGTCCAGTGAAAACCAAAAAATTTATCAAAATTAATCTGTTCTCAATTCTTAGCTGATTATGAAGCCTACATAAAATCGCAACAAGAAATGATGTACCAAACTCAAATGACTGCATACGTACAGGAACCTAAAGTGGCTGAGGTAGCCCCACCCATTTCCTATGGTGACTTTGAAAAAGAGTACGAGAAAGAACAAGCTCTAATTAGGAAGAAAATGGCAAAAGATACAGTGATGGTCAGAACTTTTGTAGAAGATGAGGTATGTCTATCCATACTAATTTTGGGTATTGACATTTTACCATATAAATAATTAATTTGCAAGGTCACTATTTGACACAGAAAACTAAACTAATGGTCTTGCTTTTCTATATAGGAATTCCATATTTCTTCTTTTGAAGAAAGACTTATCAAGGAAATTGAACTCAGAATTATTAAGACTACCTTACATGAACTTCTTGAAGAAGATGGAGAGGAGATGATGGTTGATATTTCTGAATCTGAAGCTGTAGAAGCAGGATTCGATTTAAGATTAAAGAACTACAGAACCTTTGAAGGGACAGGAGTTACTTTCCATTGCAAGACATCTGGATATCCATTGCCAAAGGTACCCCAAATCTGTATAACTCTTTTTTTTTTTTCCCTTGATGCTCTACTTGAAAAAAATCCCTTAATATCTCATTGTCAGACATTCTACATTCTGCATAGGAAACAGTGACTTTCAAAAGGAATCCAGTCTTCTTGTTTGATATCTTTGTGTCTTAATAGAATAGAGTTAGGTTGGTTAGCCAGTTCAGAGGTAGGTTGGATTTACCAATTGAGTTGGTCTTGATTCTGAGTATCTCTGAGGTAGCCCAGACCAGTGGGGAACACAGAAGCAGTCCAGTTGAGGTTACTTTGCTCTTCATCAAAATGGGCTTTATATCTGCTTCTAGCTCCAAAACTTGTCTTTCAGGTTGCTATGTAAACATCTTACACTAGTCTCACCTATTTCAACTAAAAATGTTAATGTTTAACACATATATGTGGAATTGTGATGTTTTCCAGCTGAAAAATAGCAAGTTGTAATGTCTTGTATTTACTAGCCATTACTGGATCTTTGCCTTTGGGAGAGCTCACATAGCAGTCTACTTTTTCTTTCCATGCAGGTGGCATGGTACAAGGATGGCAAACGTATTAGACATGGAGAGCGCTACCACATGGAACTTCTGCAAGATGGCAGCGCCACTCTGCGTTTACCTGTTGTTTTACCTGAAGATGAAGGAATTTATACTGTCTTTGCCAGTAATATGAAAGGAAATGCCATTTGCTCAGCAAAACTCTATGTTGAGCCAGTTGCACCTACAGCAACTCCAGGTTATATGCCAGGACCCGAAGTTATGAGAAGATATAGGTAGGTACACAATCATATCATTTTATGAGACTTCAATCTACTGTGATAGCCCAAAAGCTTATTTTAACATACCTATTAAATAAACTTAAGCTACTGCAGTTTACACGCCCCTAGAAAAGTTCTAAATGCTGTTTTCATGACTCATATAGATTTATGTACTAACTTTTTGTCTGGTTTTCTTTTTTAATAAGCACTGCAGTTCCCAGAGTGCAATAATTCATATGCATTTCATTTCCAGACACAGTATCAGATTTACAAGCTCAATAACCATATTTATTTGTTAAAGTACTCACATTTTTGAAAAAAATATCTTCTGCACTTCGAATTTTGGTGTGGTGTACAAGTATTTTTTTCCTGTCCTTGAAATACTGTATTTCTATTACAGAAAAATTAAGCATTGCCATGTCCTGTGTTCAGTCTCCATACACATACACACCCATGCACAAACGTACACAGGATTGCACTATCCTATTTTGATCTGTGCACTATCCAAAACCCAAAAATTTCTTTGGTCATAGTGTATCCTAACACTACTCGCCTCTAAAACTGCTGTCAAAAACCAAAAGAAAATTGACTACAAATAATTTTTCCCCCCAATTTCTCACATAGATAAATTGGCCAAAGTCTTTAAAATAAATTATGAGAAAGGCAAAGGTTGAACTCTGTTTATCACGTCAGTCCACTGCTATATGACATTGCCATACACATCTGTCTTATCTCTTCCTTCCAGGTCTATCTCTCCACGGTCTCCAAGCCGGTCTCCCGCCCGCAGTTCTCCTTCTCGTTCTCCTGCCCGGAGATTAGATGAAACTGATGAAGGACAACTAGAGAGACTATATAAGCCAGTTTTTGTGCTGAAACCAACATCATTTAAATGTTCACAGGGGCAGACAGCAAGATTTGACTTAAAAGTTGTTGGCAGACCTATGCCAGAGACATACTGGTTCCATAATGGTACATCAGCCTTATTTTCATGAAGAAATAGTCTTTCAAAAAGCTTTTTATGTCTCATTGTGACTGTCTTGATTGCAACTGTTTTCTTTTCATCTGTATCTGCAGGCCAGCAAGTGATTAATGACTACACCCATAAAATAGTGATTAAAGAAGATGGTACCCAGTCATTGATCATTGTTCCTGCAATGCCTGAAGACTCTGGAGAATGGGCTGTCATTGCTCAGAACAGGGCAGGCAAAGCTTCAGTCTCCATGACACTGACTGTAGAAGGTATCTTCTGTATTTTCTATTGTATTCTGTACATCATGTTACTTTTAGCATTCAGATGAGTGGTTCTTATTTAAAACCATGGCCTTGTCATTTCTTCTTGTGATAATTTACATTTGCTCTTTCAGCTAAGGAAGACCTAGTCAGACCACACTTTGTGGAAAGGCTGAGAAATGTCAGTGTGAAGGAGGGCTCTAGACTGGAGATGGCAGTGAAAGCTACTGGTAACCCTAATCCTGACATTGTATGGCTCAAGAACAGTGACATCATTGTGCCTCATAAATACCCCAAAATAAAGTAAGGATTTTTATTATATTTAAATCTGTTGAAATTTAAATTTTATTACCCTTTTATTTAATTTTATTTAAAATATATTATATAAGTTAAGTAGTAATGCAAAATGCTTTCTGCAGTTTCACAGAAGGGATTCACTAGGGGCTTTTGCATTGCAGCAAGGATTACAGATATAAATTTTTTTGTATTAATCACTCAATATTTTTCCAGCCTGTGTTCTCATATAATTTCTAAAAGCCATCACAGAGATTTACTGAAATTTTCTCTGTCTCTGATTTTGAAGACCTCTGCAGGCAAAACTACCACAGAATTTAAGATTGGTTTTTATTATTCTTCTCTGATTCTTAGGCATTGCACTCCCAAACATGAATAAACATAAACAAAATGTCTATTACCTCCAGAGATTTGCCTTTGGAAGCTTTGAACTAATTTGGAAGAAGGACAAAAATTAATGACAAAGAAGGGAAAAATAATTAATATTTTTTTATATGTATTTCAGGATTGAGGGAACCAAAGGGGCAGCTGCCCTTAAAATTGAATCTACTGCCAGGCAAGATGCTGCATGGTATACTGCTACTGCTATCAATAAAGCTGGACGGGACACTACCCGTTGCAAAGTAAATGTTGAAGTTGAACACACAGAACCTGAACCAGAAAGGAAATTAATAATTCCAAAAGGAACTTACAAAGCCAAGGAGATTGCAGCACCAGAGTTAGAACCTCTCCATCTGCGTTATGGTCAAGAGCAATGGGAGGAAGGAGATCTCTATGACAAAGAAAAGCAACAGAAACCATTTTTTAAGAAGAAGCTCACATCTTTGAGGCTCAAACAATTTGGACCAGCACACTTTGAATGCAGGCTTACACCAATTGGTGACCCAACCATGGTGGTGGAGTGGTTGCATGATGGCAAACCATTGGAAGCCGCTAACAGACTTCGCATGATCAACGAGTTTGGGTACTGTAGCCTGGACTATGGGGTAGCCTATTCCAGAGACAGTGGAGTGATTACTTGCAGGGCAACTAACAAATATGGTACAGACCATACATCTGCTACTCTGATCGTGAAGGATGAGAAAAGTCTTGTGGAAGAATCCCAGTTGCCAGAAGGCAAAAGGGGGCTCCAGCGAATTGAAGAGTTAGAAAGAATGGCCCATGAGGGTGCTCTACCTGCTGTTGCACTGGACCAAAAGGAAAAACAAAAACCAGAAATCGTTTTGGTTCCTGAACCTGCAAGAGTTCTTGAAGGTGAAACAGCACGATTCCGCTGCCGTGTGACTGGCTATCCTATGCCCAAGGTCAATTGGTACCTAAATGGACAGCTCATCCGTAAAAGCAAAAGGTTTAGACTCCGTTACGATGGAATCTACTACCTGGATATTGTGGACTGCAAATCATATGACACAGGAGAGGTGAGAGTCACTGCAGAGAATCCAGAAGGCTTTATTGAACATAAGGTGAAACTTGAGATCCAACAGAGGGAAGACTTCAGATCTGTTCTTCGTCGTGCTCCTGAACCCAAACATGAGCCTGTAGTTACAGAACCTGGGAAACTTCTATTTGAGGTACAAAAGGTAGACAAACCTGCAGAGGCAACAACCAAAGAAGTGGTGAAGCTGAAAAGGGCTGAAAGAATCACTCATGAAAAGCTTTCAGAGGAATCTGAAGAGCTGCGTAGTAAATTCAAGCGCAGGACAGAAGAGGGCTACTATGAAGCCATCACAGCTGTGGAACTTAAATCTCGCAAAAAAGATGAATCATATGAAGAAATGCTAAAAAAGACAAAAGAAGAACTTCTTCACTGGACCAAAGAGATCCCAGAGGAAGAGAAGAAAGCACTTCCTCCTGAAGGCAAAATCACCATTCCAACATTCAAACCAGAGAAGGTAGAGCTTAGTCCAAGCATGGAGGCTCCCAAGATACTTGAACGAATTCAAAGCCAGACTGTAGCCCAAGGAACAGATGCACATTTCCGTGTGAGAGTGGTGGGAAAACCTGATCCTGAATGCCAGTGGTTCAAAAATGGTGTTCAGATTGAAAGGACAGATCGTGTGTACTGGTACTGGCCTGAAGATAATGTTTGTGAATTAGTTATCAGAGATGTGACTTCTGATGATTCTGCCAGCATCATGGTGAAAGCAGTCAATATAGCTGGTGAAACTTCTAGTCATGCTTTCCTGTTAGTACAAGGTAATTTCAATTCTTTTACTCATCTTACTGCTCATCATAGTGTGTTAAGTCTGTTTGGTCAGTGCACTGCTGATTGTTATATATTATTTTGCAGCCAAGCAATTAGTCAGCTTCACCCAGAAGTTACAAGATGTTTTTGCTAAAGCAAGAGACTCCATGGCAACATTTGAATGTGAAACATCAGAGCCCTTTGTCAAAGTGAAATGGTTTAAGGATGGAATTGAGATTCATTCTGGAGACAAGTACAGGATGCACTCGGACAGAAAGGCTCACTTTCTTTCAGTATTAACAATTGATATGTCTGACGCTGATGACTACAGCTGTGCACTGGTTGAAGACGAATCTGTAAAAACCACTGCAAAGCTTACTGTTGAAGGTAAGCATACAACTCAGTACCATGCCATACTTTTAAGGTGAAATCAGCTTCAGAAAGAAATAAAACTATTTAAAAAGACCTCTAACGCCCTTAGAGGTGTGGAGCTGCTTTCACACTTTTGGAATCCAGTATGACAGTTTAGAGATGTATTTATGTAAAATGATTACACTATATATCTATATATATTCCCTTAGGCTCATTTAGTAAGTTTTTTTTCTTCAGGAGAATCTAATCAAGCTTATTTACAAATGTAATTATTTGCCTTTAGGTGCTGCAGTTGAATTTATTAAAGAACTTGAGGATGTTGAAGTGCCAGAATCTTTCTCAGCTGAACTTGAATGTGAGGTTTTCCCAGAAGACGTGGAGGGGAAATGGTATCATGGTGATGTTGAGCTTACTTCTAGTCTTAAATATGTGATTACATCCCGCCGTGGTCGCCAGATCCTCACTATTAAAGATATTAATAGAGACGATCAAGGAGAATATAGTTATGTTGTTGATGGAAAAAGGACTCAATGCAAACTGAAGATGAAGCGTAAGCATTTCTCACATTGTCTATATACTATCACTTTTCTATTTTATAGCATGTATTATAGCTTTATCCTGTTGTATCTCATAATGCTAATGTTCCATATTCTGCCTCTTATAAATATTAACTTCATTTAATTCCACAGCTCGTCCCATGGCAATTCTTCAAGGACTTACTGATCAAAAAGTCTGTGAGGGAGATATAGTGCAACTTGAAGTCAAAGTCTCCCTAGAAAATGCAGAAGGTGTCTGGATGAAAGATGGCCAAGAAATTCAGTCAAGTGACCGTATTCACATTGTGTTGGATAAACAATCACATATGTTGCTCATAGAAGATGCCACAAAGGAAGACAGTGGAACTTACTCTTTTAATGTTCCTGATCTTGAGCTGTCAACCACTGGACAGATCACAGTGTACAGTAAGTCACTATGATAATTTTGAAAGTGTGATTTTTAGCTCTTTTAGGATTACTTTTTAAGGACATAGTTTTTCTCACAATGAATATTTTTATAACTTGCAGGTGTAGAAATAGTGGTGCCTCTAGAAGATCTTCATGTAATTGAAGGAACAAAAGCCATCCTCGAATGCAAAGTTTCAGCACCTGATGTGTCCTCCTCAAAATGGTACCTAAATGATAACCAAATAAAGCCTGATGAACGTGTACAAGCTGTTTGTAAAGGCAATAAACAGAGGCTAGTGCTCACCAGAACCCATGCATCAGATGCAGGGCGCTATAAGCTAATGGTTGGCAAAGTGGAAACAAGCTGCAATGTCACAGTTGAAGGTTGGTGTTTCTTAAGATGCACAGTTCTTTGTGAAATTCTTTCTTTGAAAACAACACTAGTGGAAACAATTAATAAATTTATAATTTATTCTTTTTATAGAAATTGAGATTATTAGAGGTCTTCATGACATCACCTGCACTGAAACACAGAATGTGTCCTTTGAGGTTGAGCTCTCCCATTCAGGGATTGATGTCATTTGGCATTTCAAAGGCCAACCCATAAAGGCCGGTCCTAAATATAAAATTGAAGCACATGGCAAAATATATAAATTGACAGTGGTGAAGATGATGAAAGATGATGAAGGAGAATATGTCTTTTATGCTGGAGAGAAGAAAACATCTGGGAAGCTTATAGTAGCAGGTGAGTAGGGTTAAAGTCCAAGGTTTTTATTTTACTGTGGTTTAGAAAGTACCCAATGGACTTGTAGCAATAGTGCTGTTCCAGTGGGAGTTTGTCTTTAATTTATCCTTATTTTATGTTCTCCTTGACTTTCCCCTTATCTTTTGTGATTAGTAAAATTTGAGTACTCAAATCTGATAACGTTAATATATTTTGCTAGATCAGAAGCACAGTATGAAACCTATATTATGCTTGTGATGTAATTAATGTAAAAAAGAGGAGGCTTTGTCCTGTGTGTTCTCAGTATACCTGTGCTGATGATAAAATAAAAGAGAATAATTAGGATAGAAATAAGAAACATATTTTTGTGATTTCCAGGTCATATTTTATTCCTGATTTTTCTCAGAGCTTAGAATGACTGAGCATTTCTATGCTGCAAATTAGGACAAAGAATTCCAGCATCTAGTTTTGGTTTCTGTGTGGGGGAAAGCTGAACAGAAGCACAACAAAAGAACACACTTTTTCTTCCCAACAGGCGGTGCCATTTCAAAGCCTCTCAGTGACCTGACTGTGGCCGAGTCCCAGACAGCTGTTTTTGAATGTGAGGTGGCAAATCCTGAATCAGAGGGCCAGTGGCTACAAAATGGTAGACCATTAGCTACGACAGATCAGTACCGTGCTGAATCTGATGGTGTAAAAAGAAGGCTTGTTATCCCTGCGACGAAACTGGAGGATATGGGGGAATACAGCTATGAAATAGCAAGCTCAAAGACATCTGCCAAACTGAAGGTCGAAGGTCAGTATTTTTTATAACTAACTGAGGTCTTTGAGACTTATTCCAGCATCTCTCACTCTGGTTTGGACCAGGCCTTAAGACACATGCAAAATAAAATAAATAAAAAACCCCAAACAAACAAAACCCTGAGCCTATCCAACAATGGCAAGAACTAAACAAGCAAATCCCCAACCAACCAACCAACCAACCAACCAGAAAATGCCAAACCAAAAACCCCAGAAACCAAACACTTCTCATGGATACTATGAGTAAAGCTGCCATGCTGCGTTCCTAGTGCACCACTTTGCTGAAAACTGTATAAATTGCTATATGCATAAAATGAAGCACCATTATTCAGTTTTATCAGAATTATTATATTTACTATAGGCTTTCATTTTGATCGATTTTGTCGAGTTTTTTTTCTATTTTCTTTCTTTTTTTTTCCTAGCTGTTAAAATAAAGAAAACACTGAAGAACTTGACTGTGACAGAATCACAGGAGGCAGTTTTCAGTGTAGAACTGACCCACCCTGATGTGAAAGGAGCTCTATGGATTAAAAATGGTGTTGAACTTGAATCAAGTGACAAATATGAAATTACAGTGAAAGGAACTGTTCACACACTGAGAATCAAACACTGTGTTGTCACTGATGAGTCTGTTTACAGCTTTAAACTTGGAAAAATAGGAGCAAATGCCAGACTTCATGTGGAAAGTAAGTCATTTTGGTTTGAGTATTTGCTGTAATGTGTGTTTTGAATTCATATCTTACACAGTGCTGAATATTGCTAAACTTTTTTCCTCAAGCTGTCAAGATCATCAAAAAGCCAAAGGATGTGACTGCTTTGGAAAATGCTGTTGTCTCATTTGAACTGAGCGTTTCCCATGATACTGTACCCGTCCGGTGGTTCCATAAAAATATTGAGCTTAAACAAAGTGATAAATACAAGATGATCTCTCAAAGGAAAGTTCACAAGCTTATGCTGCATAACATATCTCCTGATGATGCTGGGGAATACACAGCTCTTGTTGGGCAAATTGAGTGCAAAGCGAAACTGTTTGTGGAAAGTAAGTATTGTAATAAAATAGCTATATGAATTGTTACATCAACACTGAGCAACTGGATCTGACTCTTCATAGCCTGCTACCCTTGTGTTTTTTTGCAGTCTTCCAAACATACAAACTTTAAAAAAAATGTATCTTTTATCCCCTCATTTTAGGCATACACATTACAAAGACCATGAAGAATATTGAGATCCCTGAGACAAAAACTGCCTCTTTTGAATGTGAGGTTTCTCATTTCAATGTGCCAGCTGTCTGGTTGAAAAATGGTGTGGAGATTGAAATGAGTGAAAAGTTCAAAATAGTTGTCCAAGGGAAACTTCATCAGCTCAATATAATGAACACAAGCAGTGAAGACTCTGCAGAATATACTTTTGTCTGTGGAAATGATAGAGTCAGCGCAACCCTGACTGTAAAACGTAAGTAAAAATTAAATTAACCAGAATATTTTACAGTTACCAGTAATAAGTTTGTGTTAACAAGTGGACTTAATGAAATTCTGACATAACCAGCAGACTGTAGAGGTGTTTTTTAACACTAAAGAGCCTCAATAACATTCTTTAAAGGGATATAGAAGTGGTGAACTTGAAAGTCAGATCCTGTGTTCTCCTCTTTAGGCAAACATACATAAATGCCAGGTCACTGTAAGAGACCGAATTTGGATTCTATGTAATTCAGTAATTGTGGGACATTTAATTGTAATACTGATTCTAAACACAAAATGTACCTTTTAGTATTTCCAAAATCATCTTAAAGAAGTTGAAACATCTCTAATCTTGTTAACATGCATTTAAAATAAAGTAAAACAGAATGGAAAAAAGCAAACCATGTCTATTCCTTTCCTTTTAGCCATCCTAATTACCTCCATGCTAAAAGACATCAATGCTGAAGAGAAAGATACAATAACATTTGAAGTCACTGTTAATTATGAAGGCATCTCATATAAATGGTTAAAGAATGGAGTAGAAATAAAATCGACTGATAAATGCCAGATACGAACTAAGAAGCTTACACACTCCCTCTCCATAAGGAATGTACATTTTGGTGATGCAGCAGAATATACTTTTGTTGCTGGAAAAGCAGCTTCATCAGCTACTTTATATGTAGAAGGTATTTTCTCTCTCGATTTGTATGTTTAGTGATTTCTCGGGCTTAAATAACATCACAGCACTCATTCTACTTTCTTCTTCTCTAGCTCGTCATATTGAGTTTAGGAAGCATATTAAAGACATCAAAGTGGTGGAGAAGAAGAGGGCTATTTTTGAATGTGAAGTATCAGAACCTGACATTCAGGTCCAGTGGATGAAGGATGGGCAAGAACTCCAGATTGGTGATAGGTAAATTATTGCTTCTACACCATAATAACTTTTGGTGTGTGTTTTCCCACATGAAATCTCTAGCTTACTTTCTTTTCTTATGTGCTCAGGATGAAAATTCAGAGAGAGAAATACGTCCATCGTCTCATCATTGCTTCCACAAAGATGTCTGATGCTGGTCAGTACACTGTAGTAGCAGGTGGAAACACATCCAGTGCCAATTTGATAGTGGAAGGTCGTGACATTCGTATCAAAAGTGCCCAGAAAGATATTCAGGTAAGACCTATACAGATGAATAAATATTTCACAGTTTTGTCACTCAAAGAATAATGCAAGGGAAGAGCAACAATATCTAACCAGAGAGAGTCATAGCACAAAAATCTGTAATCATAAGGTCAGAACCTTCACCTAAGAAACTGGAAAGTGAGACTCAGAGAAAAAAATCAATATTACTTCTATTATTTATTCTTTTTCAAAGGTCATTGAGAGACAAAGAGCTGAAATTGAATTTGAAGTCAATGAAGATGACATTGAACCACAGTGGTACAAGGATGGTATTGAGATCAACTTCCAATATGAAGAAAGATACAAGTATGTGGTGGAAAGGAGAGTTCATCGAATGAGCATCTTTGAAACCACTTACTCTGACGCTGGGGAATATACTTTTGTTGCGGGACGGAATAGGAGTTCTGTTATTCTTTATGTGAATGGTATGTGGCCCCACAACCAATGTTTTGACTGTATTTATTACTCAGTGGTTTTGTGGCTCTTATATGCCTTCTCTGGAATTCTAACCCTTCAAAGAAAAAAAAAATTCAAAGAGATAATTTGGAACACTACTGAATTCTTCATGTACATAGATGTTTCTTGCCCTATGGAAGTAGCTGGCTAGTGGATGAAAATACCATAGCAATTCTTTTCCCATAGTATTTACTTAGACCAGAAAATTCTTGAGTCTAAATAAAACTACTTTGTTCATAAGGCCAGATATGCCTTTCCAGAGGGATCAACCTAACAATTCTTGTACACATTTTGCCAGAAACACTAACTTGTACAGATTTTGCCAACACAGCTAACTACATTAAGGCACTTGCTGCTACATCACTCCCCCTGTATCAAGGGTGAGGGCATATTTTTATGGACACAAAAGATTAGGAATTATAAGGGCTTGTTTTGTTTGTTTAATTCTTTGAAAATAGTTTTCAATCACTAATAACATAAATAATTAGATTTTTCTCTCTTTCCTTCCTTCTCCTATATCTCTTTGCCACTTCACTTCCCTTCAATTTTCAGCTCCAGAGCCACCCCAGATTATTCGGGAGCTAGAGCCAACTACTGTGGAGTCTGGCAAACCTGCCCGCTTTTGTGCTATTGTATCAGGCAAACCCCAGCCCAAAATTTCCTGGTACAAAGATGATCAACAGCTTTCTCCAGGTTTCAAGTGTAAATTTCTTCATGATGCACAAGAATATACTCTATTGCTGATAGAAACTTTCCCTGAAGATGAAGCAGTGTACACCTGTGAAGCAAAAAATGACTATGGAGTAGCTACAACTTCAGCTTCACTTTCAGTCGAAAGTGAGTCTTCCATGCTCTTAACAACATCTGTGAAATGAAATTTTCATTCTTGATCTTTACAAATCACCTTTTTTTCTTTTTCTTTAGTCCCAGAAGTTGTCTCTCCAGAGCTAGAAATGCCAGTGTATCCACCTGCTGTCATAATACCACTACGTGATACGGTTACATCTGAGGGACATTCTGCTTGTTTTCAGTGCAGAGTTACTGGAACAGGTGGGTTTAATGACATCCTATACATCTTTCCATCTCTCAAAATTTTTCATCTTGAACTCAGAAAAAAAGTTCAGCAATATATGTTCTCAGATCAGTCTTCCCCTAGAAGTACAGATACTTGATACACACACATAGCCAAGTGTTACTGACAAGGTTCAGTTAAGCACACCAAAGCATGCAAGTATTCAACTGTCATAAACATATTAAGTGTTTCTAAAAAGACCAGTTTGTCATAATTTCCCATAGCTTATCTTTGGAAACTTCTCAGCATCTTAAAAGCTAACTGATATTGGAGAACTCTATCAGTGAGTAAGACGAAAAGTTTCATGGAAGAAAAGCAGTACTGCATCAAATGAACATGAATTTCTGAAGACACACACTGTCATGCCCTTAAGTACACTAACTGAAACTGTGACTCAACCTTTCTCCAAATATTTTAAGTATCATCCTGCAAATACTAAACAGTGGTTACTTAAAAAGTGTTAGCTAATTTTCTTTTTAAGTGTAGATTTTGCTTAAATAAGTTTTTTGATTTAGATACATAGAATGTTACTCTGCAATTAAAGTATCTTTTTCCTTACCACACTATCAAATAAAGCTACTTTTTTCCACTTAGCAAATGGCCTTGAGTACGACTACTAGTAAAATATTCACATAGTAAATTGCAGAGTAAGATCCAGTTCACAAGCCAAAGAATTTAAAATTATTTCAAGACAAACAAAACTCTAAATTAAAAAATAATCCAATGTGACAGCTCTATAAAAATTAATATAAATTTGTTTTACATATATATATGCAAATATATGTAATTTGTATTACCATCCCTTGAAATAAAACTCCAGGGTTTTTTTATTTTTTTAAAAAGCTTTAGTAAAAATCTGATTCTGCTTCAGAAAATATATGTTGGAAATACTGGTCCACCCTTTGTGCAATACATGCTAGTGTAATTTTTTATTTAATATACCTATATTTATGTGAATATAGAAGCTGCATTTACAGCACAGAATATAAGGATCCTTTAATCTAGATCACCCATTGTAGAATCATTTAGGTGGGAAAAGAACTCAAAGATCATCAAGTCCAACTCTTAACCAGAACTGCCAAGTCCAGAAATAAATAATATTCCTAACTGCCAAATCTCCATGGCTTTTAAATGCTTTCAGGGACTGTGACTCTACCACTTCACTGAGCAGCCTGTTCCAATGCTTGACAACCCTTGCAATGAAGAAATTTTTCCTACTGAAAATCTCATTTATTGAATACTCTATCCAAATGCATTTGCACACCTCTTACTTATAAAAACCTTTTATATTAGGTTAGCTAACACATGATTGCAAGTACAGTTGTTTAATGGTAGGCATTGTGCGACTGGCTATTGAAAATGCTCTTCTGATAACAGTAACAGCACACTATTTGAGTAGCAACATATGATTCATAATGTAGTACAATGACGGAGACAAAAAGCTGAAGTCTGCTTCAATTCACTTTTATGTCTACAAGAATCTATACAAGTAATACATTTCATATAGGAATATATAATTCTTTCTTGAGAAATATTACAAGTAATATTTGCAACAAAAAGAGGGAAGGTGCTGTCCTTGGCAGAAGAACGTGCTGTTTTAATTTCTTAACCTGACTAGCTCAAGCTAGATATTTTACAGCCTGTTTAATCATGTAACTGTAGCAAAATCACATTTTAAAAAAGATACTTTCTCTGACTTTAGCCATACCAAAATAGTTTTAAATTTTTACACTAACAGAGTTAAGGAAGAATGATTTTTATTCAATAATAGATCAGCACCAGAATCAGTTTTCACATACAAATACTTCCAGTGCACAAATCAAAATCTAAAGCAACAAGTAGGTCACTTTCCACTCATCATACTTTACCAGAATAATACAAGGCACATTTAAAGTTAGAAGTTTGAGTTTAAGATTTTTGAAAGATATAAATATAAAAATAGTGTTTACTTGCTATTATAATATCATAACTTAGACCTTTTTGTTTTCTTTTGCCTGAGCAGATCTGAAAGTGTCTTGGTACAGCAAAGAGAAGGAGATCAAGCCATCACGTTTTTTTAGAATGACTCAATTTGAAGACACTTATCAGCTGGAGATTGCTGAAGCTTATCCAGAGGATGAAGGGATCTATACCTTTGTGGCAAGCAATTCTGTAGGCCAAGTGACCAGCACTGCTACCTTGAAGTTAGAAGGTACACTGTGCCATTAAAGAAGTTGTCTTGTTCAGGTCATGTTCCAATAATCATCTTAATATACACTGATATCAATGTGCAAGTTGTTGTCTGTCATGTCTTTTAACTCAATTAATTGCTGCCATTTACAATGTCCACAGCATACATTTTTGTCTCCAAAATATATGTCATGAACAGAAAAAGATATTACAAGATTTTTTCATGTTCCATGCCCCCTTTTCATTTAATCCAGTCTTAGAATCCATGCACCAAAGATCATAAAAACTTTCTTTCTAATGGAAATTTTTTGCTTACACATTCTTTGATTTGCCTTTTGAAGACAATATAGTAGCTTTTGTATAAAATAGATTACTTTGAAAATTTTGAAAAACATCTCAAATAGAGGTATGTAATGGGTACTTGGGTAACTGAAAAGAAATACTTTGCATTCATATGAATTAATGAAACATTGATTAAAATTTTACAGCAGAAATACTGTTTGGAAAATTTGATGTTCTATATAGTTCTTGATATTATTTAGCCACAAATATTTTGTTTTCTTTTTGCAATAGATTTTATAAATGATGAATGAAAATAATCCATGCTGTTAAGTTGTGATTTAGGAAAAAAACTTGAATGAGAGAGAAAATTCATTGTAGTGTAGGGTAAGAAATTAAAAGTTGGCATGCTTCTTTTCAGGATTTAAAAATGTTGAAGAAGTTACATCAGAGTCCCCTTGGCATGTTTCTTCATCTGTTTCACTTAAGGAGGAATCTGTTGGCCAAAGGCCCACCTTTATCCAGCCTATTTCAAGCTGCAGGGTATGCAGCGGGGAATCAGTCAGATTTCAAGCTAGAGTCTCTGGCAGGCCCAAACCAAAAATCCAGTGGTTTCATAATCAACAACTCATGTTGCCAAAAAAAGACTTAGTTTTCCACTTTGATGAGTCTACAGGCACAGCTATACTCATAATAGTAGATGCTTTCTTAGAGCATGCTGGCCAATACTCTTGCAAGGCAAGAAATAGTGCTGGAGAAACAACTTGTACAGCTACACTTACAGTGACTGCAGAAGGTAAAGCCCCATTTTTACTTCAAAGGGATTCAATTTGTTGCATACCACACTTTTATGCTCTTACTAATTTTTTCCTTGTTTCACACTTTTTCTTTCCCACCTAACTTTAATAGTACCCTCAGTAACCCAGCCACTCTCATTTCTTGTCTTTAAGCTGTAACATTTGGAAATTTTCAAGTTTGCATCTCAATATAGGTCAAAGAATAAAAATACTTTAATGAAGGCATCCAGGGTTTTAAACAAGTGATTTAATGATCTTTATAGCAGTAACTGAGGTATTTTGCACTATTCTGTAGGGGAAAAAAAAAAAGATAAAAAAGAAAATACCTCCTTATAAAGTGCCAAAAGTTTCCAATACTAAAATGGACTACTTTAGTAAAAGAAGAGACAAGCACCAACTGAGTATCAACTGCATGACTAGTCTAGGCATCACTTGTCATTCATACATGTGAATGGATAACTTCTGTGTCAACAGAGTAGTACGTCTGGCATGCTGTGTTTTCAAATGAAGATCATTCATTTTCATCCTCCATGCAGTTTGATTTTGTTCGGAGCATGGCACAGTAAAATTCTTTAGATACTAATGTTGTTGTTTTTGTTACTTGATTACACAGTGCAAGCCCTAGATAGGCAAAGTTCTGGGAAAGATGTAAAAGAGTCTATCCGGTCACAGTCTATATCAGAACTTCATGTTTCTCCTCTCACAAAGAAGAACATTGAAACTTATCAAAAAGAATTTAAATCAGTGCAACAACCATCACGGGAATTGCGTGTGCAGGTTTTTGAAAGTGTATCAGAAAGTTTGACCATGGAGGCTACATCAACAGAAGAAATTAAAGCCATGCACACATCGGTCCATTCTCAAACATCTCAGAGCACCAAAATCTCTATGACGACCTCTCAAGAAAAGAAAGATGTCCCTCCAAAGATTCTCTTGCAACTCAGAGACCTAACTGTGAAATGTGGTGACACTGCTCAGTTCATATGTGCCTTAGAAAATGAATTCTATGAGTTTCTTTGGGCTCATGAAGGTAAAAAGATAGAGCTGTCTGAAAAATTGAAGATATCACAAAACGGAAATGTTCTTCTGCTTACAGTCCTAAATGCTCAGCTGTCAGATCAAGGACTGTACAGTTGTACTGTGTATAATGACTATGGAGGGACAACAACTTCTGCAATACTAACAGTCAAAGGTGGTTATCTGACTTTTAACATCACTTAATTTTGCAGCTTCATTATAACTGCCTAGAGCTCACTTATATTACTTTATTATCAGTATTTAATTGAGAAATCTCTAGTAATAATGCTCTGGAGGTTTTCCTCCACATTTACAGCTCTATTCGTGACGTGTGCAGTACTGGGAAGTTGGTACTATAACTTTGTGTCTCTTCCCATAGAGTCACAGCTGTCTCAGGCTTTTTATTCCTCATAGCCTTCATGACATGCAGTGAGATGTAAGGCTTGTAGGAACTTTTTATATTTTGTTAATTTCTGAAGCAGGTGTTTAAGGAAGAAAAGAATGACAGATGTAATTTTGAATTAGATACTTGGTCATTTCTAACTCCAGCATGTTTCCAACAAATCCAAGATTCCAATTCCAAAGTTAGCAATTCAAGTTAATGTACTTGAAAGGATTAATGGGTGCAAGTATTGTATTACTGCAATAATGAACTGTCTTCTGCCTTTCACTCTTCCTAATATATAATTATTTACTTTTTGCTTAAACTCCTTCTACCTCTTCCTGACATCCATGTATTAAAATGTTAGTAGTATTATCCCTAGTGAAGACCCAAAAATGTATTACCACCACAGGTGATAGTATTTCTGATGAGCTCAAAGGAATCAAGAGCAGAAAACTAAGATGAATAATGAAAAAGGCATTGACCCTTTTGATCTGGCTCTTAATTACTGAAATTTCTTTCTTCACTATAGAGCTGCCAAAAGCACTTTACATAATCTTCTGCTACTTTCCAAATGAAGGCTCTAAATTAGAAGCAAAGATGTGCTTTTTTTTAGTCACTGTGGTTCAAGACTTGGCCCCATGAAAGACCCACAGGCTTAACTGGTACCTAGAGTTAGCCTAACAGGAATAGAGCTCTTAAATGTGCAATCACTCATGCTTAATAGCACTGTTTTAGCACTAATATATGGCATAATCTATCAATACTAATTACTGGGTTTTCCCCCATAAGTATAAGGACTTTTTTTATTCCTGCAAAACATCTGACCTAATCCTTTTCCTAACTTTATTCTTACCTAGCAAAAGAAGCACAAGCCAAAGCAGTAACAAAAATTACTCTTGAAACAGATTCTAAAACCTTTAAAGCAGCCAAAGATTGTCAGTTTAAAGCATCTGAAGTTAAGCAAGAATCATCAAAGAAAACCTCGAGCTTGTTTATATCTACATCCCAAAGACCACATGAAACTGAGAAGCAAAGAAACAGAGTATACTATCCTGATGTTGTGCCCTATGAAGACATCACAGAAACTGATGCCAAAGCACCAGATTTTCTTGAAACTCTGCCTTCAGAAACCACTGTAAAAGAAGGAGATGATGTGTTTCTCTTTTGCATAATGAAAGGTGTGCCTACACCTTGTGTAGTCTGGCTGTGCAATCAGCTAATAGTTGAGGAGTCCACACTGTGTTCCATAAAGCATGATGGGCCACTATGCAGTTTAAGATTGTTGAAAGTTGGTCAGGACCACGAGGGTATATACAAGTGCAGAATAGTTAACCCTGCAGGACAAGCCGAGTGCAGCACCCATCTGAAAGTGACAGGTTGGCAACTGCATGTTCCTTCCAAGTATCAATTCCTCATGCATAGCATCATAATTCCATTCCACTATATTCATTCCCTAGGAGATGATAAAGAACAAGAAGTGTCTCATTAGTCTGTGGATTGTTGAATGTTTTCTTCAGGGATTTACGGCATGATAAAGGCATGTTGTTTTAGACTTTCCCCCACCCTGCAAAAAGAAAGCAAATCTTACAGAAAAATGTACATTGCAAACAAGTTGGAAAATATTTGATTACTTTATTCTCAAAATTTATCAAGTGTTTGAATTGTTTGGCATGCATTTATGTGTGTATGTACATGTCAGTTTGTGTCTATTTGCAAAACACATTGGATGTTTTTACTATATAAAGTGTTGATTGGCACATTTAACAACTATAGCTCAAAAAATACTTGTCTTTTTTTATTCTAGCTCCTGAAAAAATTGTTCATGAGAAGCTAGAGGAAGAGGTTGAAATGGAAGTGAAAGGTACAATAATCAATGAGAATAATTATTACCAGTAATTAGTAATGTTATGAAAAGATTTTATCAGCTTCCATGAAGTGTCTGATGGGGAAAGACACCATAAAGCATATTGGAACATGTTGCATGTTTGTTTTGATATGCAAAGGGTTACCTGCATTTTAAAGTTATTTAAGTTTTAAAATATGTTTAAAACTTCAAATCTATAATTGTGCAGCCATATTTTTAACTTTTACTTCATGCTTTGCAGCTGTTCACAGAGCTCTTAAATGTTAAATTTCCGTTTGAGTGCATGGAATAGTTTACTTCAGAAGGAAGTTACACAAATCTTAATTGTATTACTTTTAAACAAGTTAGCAGCCTAACATTAATTGGTTCAATGGACACTATTGGATGGATAGATGAAGTATACTAGAGAGTATTTGTTGTTTAGGTTATGTGAAAGCTACACATTCCCACTGATTCCTCGCACTTTTTTTACATACATTAATTCATCATTATACATCTCTTACCCTGGCTTGCAGATAGCATACGTGGTTCATGTTGCTTGCTTTCCCCCCCGTGCATAACACTGTGAAGTTAGTGGCTGTATTAGTTCGAATAAACGCCTTCTCGTTTCTTGTTACTTACTTTTTAAAAAATATATTTCAAACTATTTTTTTCAATTGTTTGAACATATCTACAAACAGAGGGGTCAGAAAGGGCGTTTATTCTACTGTCTGCAAGTCAGGTAAGATTTTCTTCTTTGCCACCCAAAGACACACAGCTTTTCCAGGCAACAAAAACATATACGCAGAAGAACATGTTATTTTGAAATTCTTTTTTTGCTTGTTCAAGAAGAAATTTCCAGTCTGAAGAAAGAACAGACAACGAACGATTTTCGTGTCAATCTTTAAAACAGAGCAAGGCGTTGCGTTTATTCGAACAAATATGGTGAGTGAATTACTTTTTTTTTCCTGGGTGTGTGATGAAATCTGTTGCATGCCCATTTATTTCAATATATTGTTACTTTTTTACAAGCAGGCGGTAGGCAGAGCGTGACGTTGTAACCTAGTCTCCCTCTCTTGCAGGACAGCACAGCGTGGACTTCGAGGGACACGGCACAGCGGCAGTGCTGGCGTGCCCCCAGAACCGTAAACCCATCTTCACTCAGGGGCTGAAGTGCAGGTCTGTCTTGGAGGGGGACCCTGCACTCTTCAGGTGCAAGCTGGTGGCGTGCCCAGCACCGCACCTGGCCTGGTTCCACAACAACCGGCCCGTGCTGCAGGACTGCCGCAAGGTGATTCGCACCGAGAGCACGGAGCACACGCACTGCGCCAGCCTGGAGCTGCGGGACGTGCGGGAGCACGACGCCGGCAGCTACAGGGTGTTTGCCATCAACAGCGAGGGCTCGGCCGAGTCCACCGCCTCCCTGCTGGTGGCGCGCCGAGGGGAGCGGCGGGGCCCGCGTCCCGCCGGGAATGCCGAGGGGATGCGGCAGGGCTGGGGGTGCCTGCTGCAGCAGCGGCGGGAGGAGCGGCTGCGGGTGGTGCTCCGCTGCACTGGCTCGCCCTTCGACAAGGGCCAGGAGGCCGAGCCCGGGGAGCCCTCGCCGGCGCGGGGCTTGGTGCGAACCATCCGCTTCCGGAGCCTGCCGCTGCGGGCGCCGTGCCGCCCCGGGCCGGCGCACGGCGCGGAGCTCGGGGGCACAGTGCCTAATGCGGAGGAGCTGCTGGACGAGGAGATCCGCTGGAAGTTGCAGAAGCTGCGGGAAGCAAAGAGGGCAGCACTGAAAAAGAAGCAGGAATTCCTCATATCCACGCCCCAGGAGGCACCTCCTGGGAAGCCCGGCTCACTTCAGGTGGCTGCCAAAATGGTTGGCTCAAAGCCCCTCGCAGTGCAGGTAGTGAAGCAATACTCCAGGTCCAGGGACCTGGGGGAGAGATGGCAGGTGCAAGGTGGGCTCCTGGAGCCCTGCCCACCCCTCTTTGTACAGGAGATCAAGCCCCAGGAAACTGTTGAGGGACAAACATGCGCTTTCTCCTGCCTCTTCCACGGCCGCCCACAGCCCACCGTCACTTGGTACAACAACGACAAGCCCGTGGGGCGCATCCAGGGCACTGCTGTTCACACCACGGGGTGCTGCTCCACACTGACCTTCCCATCTGTGCTCCCACAACATGGTGGCACTGTCACCTGTGTGATCTTCAACCCGCTGGGCACAGTCAGCACCTCAGCTGGGCTCCATGTGAGGCAGCAAATGCCAGCCTCTAAGTACACAAAGAAGGAAAAGGAGGAGATGAAAGTGGAGGAGAAGAAAGATGAGAAAGTGAAGGAGGAAAAAAGGGAGAAAGAGAAGAAGAAAGAGGAGAAAATGAAGGAGGAGGAGGAAGAAGTTGGTCTGGCCTTTGCAGCAGGGAAGGGACTACCAGGTTCAGTTCCAGACTCAGACTTGCTGTCATTGCCTGTGGAAATCAAAATCACTGCCCCCACTCCAACACCAGAGCAAGACACAGAGATGAGGGAGATCCCACGACTCTCTCCAGAGCAGGCTGCTTCCACCATAAAGCACAAATTTAAGTTTTCATTTGAAATGGGAAATGAACCACCCAAAATTGTGACAGAAGCGCCAGCACATATTCATTGCTGTGAAGGAGAGGAAGTGATGTTGGAGTGTGCTGTGTCTGGGCAGCCCCCACCGGTTGTGAGCTGGTCCTTGAATGGCCAGAGCCTCTCTGCCAATGAGAGACTAAGGTTTGAAGAGGGCAAGAATGGTATACACTGCTTACACCTTCAAGAGGTCTCTGTCACAGATGCTGGGCGATATTGCTGTGTGGCCACAAATGTGGCTGGAGCAGTACAGACTGCCTCTGAGCTGACAGTGCAGCCCAGGGCACCCAAGCTGTATAGCAAGGGTGAAGGCACTGAGGAATTGCCTGCCATGGACCATGTTCTGCACCTCCAAGGCCTCAGCACACTTGGTAAGGATGAAGAGGAACAAATTGCATGCCCCAAGGAGGAGGAAGCCCACCTACCCTGGTCCCTGAGGTTGTCTCCACCTCCTGGTGAGCAGTTGGAAGATTGTGAGGAAACACCCCACATCAGGAAAAGTGAGATAGAGGGAAAAATGGTGCTGGATATCACAGAAAATTATACAAAGCAAGAAATGGGCAATACAGAAGAAAGGGTGAGTTATACAGATGGTATGTCTGAGATGAGGGAGAACAGGGGAAAAGCTATCTCTGAGGAACACAGCTTTGGAATTGATATCACTGAATTGCACTCCACTATATCCAGCGAAGGATGTGAATTGGTGGCCAAGGACTCAGGTCACTTTTCTGAGGAGCTGGAGCCTGAAGGAGGCAAGGTGCTACCACATACAGATACTCTATCCTGGGACATCTTGAAGTCACCATTTATGGAAGTGCAAGGACAAACACTTGCACCTGAGCAGTCTGCTCTGGAAGGGGAGTGCAAGGATTTATCACTTATGGAAGTGCAAGGGCAAATACATGCCCCTGAGCAGTCTGCTCTGGCAGGGGAGTGTAAGGATTTATCACTTATGGAAGTGCCAGAACAAATACATGTCCCTGAGCAGTCTGCTCTGGTAAAAGAAGGTAAAGGTTTCTCATTTATGGAAGTGCAAGAACAAACACATGCCTCTGAGCAGTCTGCTCGGGCAGGGGAGTGTAAGGTTTTATCACTTATGGAAGTGCCAGAACAAATACATGTCCCTGAGCAGTCTGCTCTGGCAAAAGAAGGTAAAGATTTCTCATTTATGGAAGTGCAAGAACAAACACATGCCTTTGAGCAGTCTGCTCGGGCAGGGGAATGTAAGGATTCATCCTTTATGGAAGTGCAAGGGCAAGCATATGCCCCTGAGCAGTCTGCTTTGGCAAGGGAGTGTAAGGATTCACAATTTTTCATTCCGGTATCACCTGTGGTGCAAGACAGAAGTGATGTCTGCACAGAGTGTGATGCCCCTGCTGGAGAGGCAGTGACTCCTGATGTGCCTCTTGTGGAAGAGCCAAGTGTGCCCCACCTGCAGGACCACATTGCAAGCACCCCCACAAAGGAAGAGTTTGGCTTTTATGAATTCTATACAGGAGAGCAGCAGAAGGAACAGGACAAGGAGGAAGAGAGATCAGTTGGTATTGAGCAGGACATTAAAGCTGATGATAATCTTTGTAAAGAAGAAGTGATTGATGATGGTGATGCCACACACTGGAAAATACAAAGTGACAGACAAATGCTGCAAGAAATGGAGTCTGATGCATGTAGCCCTTTGATTCGAATCCCCACTCCTCATGGCATAGAAAACTCAGGTCAGGTTTTTACTGAGGAAGTTGAAGTTCATCTGGAAGAAGTGCATTTCAGAGAGCAGCTGTTGCCCTCTGAGCCTGACACTGAGATCATATTTGATCTGAAGAAGTTTGCAGAGCCTTTCCCAGCTGCAGAGACTGTGCACACAGAACAGGCACAAACCCCCACAGCACTGGAAAGTGTGGAGGTCATCGCTGGGGTCATCTCCCCAGTGCACCAACATGATGTGCTTGAAGGAGAGATGTCTCTGAGTGAGGAGCTGCGTCAGAGCTACAGGATGCAGCAGGAGGAGGTTGATGCCCAGGAAGAGGAGCAGCCAAGAGAAATCACAACAGCTGATTTGCAAACTCCTAATGGGGACCTTGGCAGTGTCCTGGTATCTGCTGAAGAGGGACATTCTGCTGAAGAAGTTCAGGAGTCAAAGATGACTGTCTGTGGAGAGGACTCATTTCAGGAAAAAATTAATGAATTTCTAGTGGAGCCCACACCAGGTTTCCAAACAGGAGTTCAGGAAACGCATGCATGGGAGAGTGGGGAACGACTGGAGACCATAGACTCCCAGAGTGACAGCTTCATTATGGACTTGAAAAAAGCTGCACATGAAAAGAAACCCCAGACTGGGCATCAGGCTGAAGAAGATGGTGGTTCTGGGACAGAAAAGTTCTTTGAGCCAGGAAGGAGCAGCTTCACCTGTGAGATGGAAAGCACAGATTCCCTTGAGGAGATGCTCAGAGACATCCAGCAGGAACCAAACACAACCAAGAGCTTCTCTCTGGGGAAACTCACACTTGCGTTAGTAATGGATGATCCTGTGGCACAGAAAGAGCAAAGGAAGGAGTCTTGGGACAAGAAGAGGACACCCACTGAGGAAGCCTCTGAGAATAGCCTGGATGGAGAAGAAATGTGGGAGGATACTTCTGCAGGTCCAGAGCACAGTGCTGCTCCAATTTCAGAGCTGGAGCCTGATTTGTCCCTAGCCAATTATTTAAGATCCACTGGGATATATGAAACTCCAGCTCTCAAAGGCACAGTTCAGAAGGAGCACCAAAAAACTATAACTTCACTGGAAGTGGAGGAGGTTACCTTCAGCACGGTTTATGATTATTACAACAACCATCAGGAATTTGCCCGGCCCTTCTCTCCTGAGTCAGAAATGTCTATAGAGCTGGAGAGTGGGAGCAGAGAAGAGTCACCTGATTCAGACCGCTTCTACACACCACCCTCCTCCGTGGAAATCTTTGAAACTGCTTCATCAGCATCCTACCACACGCCGCTCAGCACACCCGAGCGCTACTCCACACCGTCCGAGGGCTCAGGGTACAGCACACCACCTGAGCGCTACTCCACACCATCTGAGGGCTCAGTGTATAGCATGGCCCCTGAGCACTACTCCACATCTTTTGAGAGTTCAAAATGCAACACACCCTCAGAGCAATATTTCACACCCTTTGAGGGACCCTACTCTGCATCAGGGGACAGCACGCCACCAGAACGCTACCGAACACCCACTGGGGAGTATATGGATGCCCTGACCATGCTCCCCCTCTGTGAGAGGAGGCATCAGCCTCCAGACCAGCCCCAGTCAAATGGGTTTATGACTCCCTGTGAAGCTCTGGAGCCATCAGGCAGGGACATGCCACCAGCATTCCTCAAGGCATTGAGCGGGAGGAGGTTGTATGAGGGCAGCACGCTGATGTTTGTGGCTGAGGTGGTGGGTGTGCCCAAGCCAGGAGTGAAGTGGTATCATAATAAGTCTTTGCTGGAGCTGGATGAGAGAGTGCTAATAGAGAAGGATGGGAACAAATATGTTCTGGAAATCACTAATGTCCAGAAAGCTGATGAAGGACAGTATCTGTGCCATGCAGTGAACATTGTCGGGGAAGCTAAAAGTATTGCAGAGGTGGAAGTTTTACCTGAAGATGGACGGTCACTGGCACTGCCACCCCCTGTCACCCACCAGCATGTTATACACTTTGACATGGAGCAAAACACATCTTCGAGGTCCCCTTCACCACAGGAAATCCTCCTGGAAGTGGAGCTGGATGAAAATGAAGTGAAAGAGTTTGAGAAGCAGGTCAAAATCATAACCAGTCCTGAGTTTAGCCCAGACAAGAAGAGCATGGTGGTTTCCCTAGATGTACTTCCACTTGCCTTGTTAGAACAAGCTGCAGGCTTGGCAGCAGGGGAGAATGAGGATATAAAAATTGATTTCCAAGTAACTGAAATGCCTCCACGCTTTGCTGTGCCTGTTACAGATATCAAGGTGACAGAAGGCTCAGATGCAGTTTTCGAGTGTGTTGTAACGGGTACTCCTGTCCCAGCAGTTCAGTGGTTCAGAGGTGACACGTGTGTGACACCTGGCACAGGGAAGTATGTTGTGAGTCAGAAAGAGGGACTCCACAGTCTGAAGGTCAAAACTGTAGGACCTTCTGACAGTGGCTTGTATCACTGTCAGGCAGTTAATAGGCTGGGAGAAGCAGCGTGCAAAGGCTCCCTTGTGGTCATGGCTCAGCAGGAAGCAAATGCAGTGAGCAGTGAGACAATCACAGGCTGTGAACCACACAGGTCCCAGAAGTGCGACTTGCTTTTGAGCACGACTGTGAGCCCAGGTGACCAGTCAGAAATAGAGCTGGAATTTGAGTTTGAGCCGCAGGGAGATGACTCAGAAAAGGCAATCCAACTGCTTGCAGTGACTCAACAAGAGCAGGAAGTGGAAGGGGAGAAGCATGTCAACATTAGTTTTGATGTGTTTGCAGAGCCATCCAAAGAGGAACGGGTTGAGTTTAAGGCAGAGGATTCAGAGAGCTGCAGCTTTGAGTTCCAGGTCATAGAAGCTCCTCCCAGATTTGTGAGGCTCATTTCTGACTACAGTACATTTGTAGGTGCCTCAGCATGCTTCCAGTGTCTTGTGACTGGTTCCCCCCCTCCCAGTGTCCACTGGTACAGGGATGGGGTGTTGTTGGAAGGGGATAGGTATTTTGCACAGGAAGAGCAGAACGGCTTGCACAGTCTTACCATTGAAAACCTGATGCAAAGTGACAGTGGGCAGTACAAATGTGTAGCTACTAACAAGGCAGGAACTGCTGAGACTTGTGCTGTGTTGACATTATACTAAATTTCCATAATTTATTTCAGAGTCTGTCTTGAAATACTAAGTGGTTTTTTGATGTTCACTGCAGGTAAAAATGCAGCACTCATTTTAGGGGCATTGTTTTCATCTCTTTAAGGATGAAAACCACTCTGTGGGCATATTTGTGTTTCACTTAGATTTGACTTCTTTGGAGAATTTAAGTGAGATTTAATCCATGCATAGATTTTGTGCACAGTTTCTGCACTGAGGGATATTTCAGGCTTCTTCTATGCTCCTTGCGTAAATATCTTGTAAAGATATTTCAATTTACACTCATTTGCATAGGATTAATTTTTTTTGTATAATGTACACGTACCTGTGTGTCTGTAACAGTGCAATCACTATTGTTTTATGTAGGCTAGAAATCACCTGAAAATGTAGATACCACCTTTTGCTTGTGACCTAAAGCTATGAAACACTAACTTATGCTTGCTGTTTAGTTTGGTATAGTTCTGTTAAAGAACTCCTTAAATTGGTATTCCCCCTTCTCACAATGATGTGTCAGAACATGTTTCAAATCCTGTTTATGGTTTCTATCACTGCAAAATTCTTACATCAATGGGCTTCTTTCATGGAATTAAATGCCTTTTTTAAGTCAATGAAATTATGCTGTTGCAAAGAAAAGCAGAGCAATGGGGAAAAAAAAGAAAATTTTGCATTAGTAGAGACTGGACAGGATTTTCTTCTCTATTACCAAGTAATAAACATGAAAGCATATTTTGTACTGTATTTTTAGGAGTTAAAGGGAAAGAAGAAAGGGAGCATAATAATAAAAAATCAATTATGTTACTGTAAATTCATTAAAATAATTTTGGTTGTCCCTGTATTCCAGTGTCATTTATAAAAAATGCATAGTAGTAAGAAAGTACGATAATTTTATGCAGTATTCTTGTTTCGCATTATAATTACATCTCTACATATTCTTTTTTTCTTTCTCTCTTTTTTATTGTTAAGAACAGTTAAGTATGCTATGTATCAAGATGACTAGAAATAAGAGGAATATATTCAATTGTGTGGCATTTTCTCAGCACAAGAGATTTTTACATTAACGTTCCCAATGTGAATATATATTTTTATATTTAAAGTAATGCTAATATTTAGGAGAAATCAGCGGTAGCTGACATAATTAAATCAGAATTAAATCTGTCTTACCTAATGATAAATTAATTAAGAAATTCTGTTAAATGGAGGAAAGTTATTAATTAGTATTTCTCAGAAACTAGATGACTCTCTAATGCACATACCATCTGTCCAGTCACCTATATATCAAAATGAGATCTTGAGTTCAAGATCCCTAAGCAAAAATTAATTTTACTTTGTTTACCTGTTATGAGATTCTTCTAGTTATTTACAAATTGCTGTCAGTTGCCTTGCAAACAGCTTTAAGCAGAGTGGTGACTTTAAGCATGAAAACTACTCCTATAATATGTTCAATTATGTTCATACCATTTCTTATTTCTGAGTTTGATTTGTCCTCACAGTGAGAACACCATGTCTCAAAAAATCTGTTATCTTCTAAGACTATCCCATCACTCACCTGGAATAGTAATTTTTGTTCAAAAGATTCACCTTGCCCAATTTTGTTGCCTGATAAAAATTTAAAGTCAGGAGTGGCAAGTTCTAATGGCCCAGTACGCAGGCAGATCCCAGAATGACTGAAGTGTTTAGGCTAATGTAAATGTGTTGCTTCAGTGTCTTCTCCGTCATTACCCCTTGATGAATATTTAAGATTTGTATGTAAAAAGGCTAAATTGTGCTTTGCTCTGTAAGCACAGGTAATGGTGGTAGGAAAGAGAAGCATGACTGTCTGTCCCAATGTTGTGCTGGGAAGGAGTTACTCCATGATGTGTCCTCAGTCCGTTCCTTGTGTAGATGTGTAGTACTGAGTCATTAAACAGCAGAGGTCCTTGGGGTTGGCATGAATTGTCTGATGTTCTATGTCAGCTGTGGTGTGAGGGGTCTTTTAGTTCCAAAGTCAAAGAGGTCAGAGGCCCTTTGATTAGGTCCTGCAAAATTGTGAAGTGTCTTTATTTTGCATGTAAATCTGAATATTTTTAGCACAAAGAGGCCCATAACTTGGTTTTGGAGCCATAAGCCACGCAGGTCCAAGTTCATATTCACATCTGAAATATATGGTCAAGCATCTTTATCTCCAGTGGTGTTTGTACTTTATGTAAATTTATAAGTCTTGGTTTAAATTTTGTACATTAGCCAGGAGGACCTGGTTTGCCTAAGCTACAATTATTAAATCTGGAGTAATCCAAGGTTTGAATGAACTTAGTCTGGGACAACTGGAATAGCTTGACTATCTCTTTTAAAAATTTTGTGGTTTTCATAGGAATGAAAAAGCTCACAATTTTATTTTCAGATTTAATGTTGTCTTCATTTCCATAAAACAAGTATCCTTAAAAAAGAATTAAATATGTCTATCTGTCATCAATGTATATTGAATGTTAACATGTATGGTTAATTTGTGAAATAAATATGAAATTATTTAACTCCATCAATTCTTGTACATTATTCATTTTAGAAATATATCTAAAATATCTCTATAGTTCTTCTCTCATAAGTATCCAGTAACACACAAAAGTGCATTCATTTTTCACACAGTCCTGTGTATAAAGCATTTTCCTGTACTAAAATGCGTTGCACTCTGCAATTTTTTTTTTTACTTTATTGGCTCAATTCTGCCGCCCATTCTTAATTATATTAGCACAATTTACTACTGTTTTTACAAGGTTGGTAAATAACGCTGAAGGACTGCTGTAATTTTTTTTACTTAAGCATTTCTTCTCTGCTGTTGAACATTGCATGCACTGTGCTATGTCGTTTATATTATGGCATTTGTGGCAAGACTAATAATTACTAAAACCAATGAGAAAGAATTAGGTGACAGTTTGTTCCATTTTCTATTTGTTGTTGGAGGGCTGCAAAAATTCTTATCTCTCAATAAATTTTAAAATTGAAGATACTGTAATTGAGAAGCTTCTCAGTTACAGTGTCTAGAGACATTACAGTGTCTAAAGACATTAATCCATACACTTTTTTTTTAAAAAAAAACTCTTTTATCTGTCTAATACTCTGGGCCTTTACTGAGGAAACTTGACTTAGTGAGGACAACAGTATTCGATTTCCAAAGGCTTTCCTTGCATTGTGCTTTTCATGAATTTTTCCATTCCTGGAAATTCTATATGTCACTGATGTTTCTATTGTCAAGCATCTGCAGAGATGTTCTTGCCTCTGTTTCCTCTCATTTTAAACTACTGTTGGAACTAAAGTTGTCTAATGCATATATCTATAAATTCAAAAAGGCAAGAAAGCAAAAAATCTTAAAAGTCTGTTCTCTTTTTCTCTGACATTGTGGGAGTTTTAATATGCTACATCTTGACAGGGAGGAGTTCAAAAGCAAAGATTTAAATCAATTATATTAAATCAAGGGTTTTAACTTATGATGTTTGTAATAGTAATGCTGTAAACTTAAGGGTCTAATGACAAAACCAGGACAAAGTTGTTAAGGTGGAGGTAATCTTTTGATGTACTAGACAAAAGATAGAGTTTAAAGAGATGAACTATGCATCAGAAGAAAGGTTAGTGTGCTGAAAAGATTGTGGGTTTGTTGGTTGGTTTGGGGCGGGAGGGGGTGGGATTTTTTTGTTGTTGTTGTTGATGTTTTGAATTAAATCAGGGTTTTAGCACTCTTCTGCTGTACTTGTTTGCATAGGTGTACGTACAAATATGTTTGACACATACCACCTTAATTATATCTGTGAAATGCATCAGTGTTGCTTGGTTGTTACTTGCACAGTGCACCTTGAAGGGATATGCCCAACCCATACTGTGATGTCAGGTTTAAAGACACCCATCCTGATCAAGATAGGAAATTCTTAAGCAACCTGACAACACAGCATGTCTTACTCATTTTGGCAGGTGTGACAGCAAAAAGACAACACAGACCTCCTGTTCATTTCTAGCTGCTCTAGAGTATTGAGAAAGCCTCCAGTTATAGAAAAATAGATGGCCTAACACTGTGTATTGCTATCTACGAGTGTTCTCATAAATATTCTAGTAAAACTAAACAATTTTTTTCCATACAGACATCACTAGGTCTCTTATTGCCTCTTCTGAGGAAGGAAGAAATGAAGGCTACAGCAGCGGCCTTCAGTTGCCTGATAGAGAGAAAACACTTGAATTTGAGCCTGGAAAGCCAGTTTATTTCAGCAAAGCAGAGATGAAACTTGAGGAAGAGGGCAAAGCTCCTGTTTTCCTCAAACGAGTTTCAGATGTTGAGGTCTGGCAGGAAGTTGTAGCTAGGCTCTCTGTTACTGTTACTGGCAGCCCCACACCCAAAATCCAGTGGTTTTTCAACAGTATGAAGCTAAGCCCGTGCATGGACTGTAAGTTAGTGTTTGCTGGCAATGACCACAGCCTCATCCCCCCATACGCAGGTGTGCAGGATGAGGGTGAGTATGTGTGCGTGGCCAGCAGTGTACACGGTGAGGCCCGCTGCAGCGCCCAGCTCCGCGTGCGCCAGAGGGAGCCGGGATTCCCCTGCTTTGCCAGGGAGCCGGGCAGCGTGCAGTGTGCACCGGGCTTCACGGCACTCTTGGAGTGCACTGTGGTGGGGAAGCCGTGCCCCGACGTGCTGTGGTCCAAGGGGAGCGAGCGGCTCTCCTCTGGTGCGCGTCGCTCCATTGCTCAGCAGCCTGCCGGCTCCGGCTCTCTGACAGTGAGGGCCTGCATGGAGGAGGACTCTGGGCTCCACACGTGCAGGGCCGTGAGTGCCCTGGGTGAGGCCACGTGCTCTGCTGAGCTCCTTGTGCTGCCTGAGGAATGTGCTGTGTGCAGGCAGAGCCTGGCCTTGCAGCACTCTGCAGTGGCAGAGGAGCAAAGCCCTCTTTGCTACGAGGAGGCTGGTGAGCTTCCATCAATGGGAGAAGCATTCGGTCTTGAGCCCATGAGGGAGCCTTCAATCCTCCTTCAGCTGCAGATGAGCCAGGCAGTGTACATGCTGCCCAGGGAGGATGTCTTGCCTGGCCTGCCACCAACCGGTCTGGCAGCACAGAGTGTTGAAGGGCTGCTCACCCAGGCAGTCACAACACAAGAGAGCAGTGGGCTTCTGGCAGAGCCTCTGGAAACCCTCCCTGCTGGCCCCCAAGGTGTGGTGCCTGCAGCAGTGATGGAGACACAATTGCCAGGCTGCCTCGGGACTGTAGCTGCACAGATACTCATGCCCAAAGAGAAAATCACCCCCAAGGCAGCAGAGCAACTGGCTGCTCTGAAGACAGAGGCTTCCCAAACCCTTCTACAGGTGTCGAGCACCACTGAGAGCCATGCTATGGATGGTGACCAAATCCAGATCCTTGAGGGCTTTCAGATAGCACAAGGTGAGCTGAAGGCTGAGTCAAGATTTCTCTCTGAATTGGCCTTCACTGGGGACCAAGTTGTCCCCCTGGAGAACATTTCTTTCCTGGAAACAGCAAAGGAAGATTTTGCTGCGAGAATACACGAGGGACAGGCTTTGAGATTTCCTTTGCTGCTGGAAGAAAACCAGTCCATGGAGGAAGAACATGTTGATATTTCCAAGCCACTTAAGCAGTGGCAGAGAGACAATCCCATGAAACAATGTACTCTTGTGAGCTCCAGCCAAGCCAAGTCCTCAGTAAAGACAGTGAGCTTACTGCTCTGGTTCCCAAGAACTGCAGCTTAGACATAAAGTCTCAAATCAGATATGCACTGAAATCTGCAGTGGTAAGTGAGAAAAACCTCTTGTTTTCAGAGGAGCTGGCTGATAAGGAAGATGTTAAAGTCCAGGCAATAAACCTCATCAAGGAGAATACACATACCTTGTGCACGTATGTTGTGACCACAGGAGGATGCAGTCCATAGAAATCCAAGTCTTCTTGGGAGAAGTCAACATTCAGACAGCTGACCAGAAAAGTCTTGAAGGAAGTTTTCTATTCCTTTCTTTATGAAGATAAATGTTCCCTGACTAGTGAAAAATCCAAAGCATTGCCATTCTCTGCCAGTCCACTTCTGTCAGGCTTTGAGCTGGAGCCCCAGCAGGCTGAGAGGATTATGGAGGTAGAAATACCACTGGAACACCCTTCGTCTGGACAAGTAATCAACACTGTGGCTGAGCATGGTCTAATCAAGGATGTGGGTGCTGATGTAGCCTCTGCAGATGTTCTTACAGAGACACCCTCAGGGATACTGAAAAGAAAAAAGAGAAGAAAAATGTGAAGAGGGCAGAGATGGTCTGGAAACTAGAGCTGAAAAGCAAGAGGATGAGCTGGGCAAAGAAGATTATCCCATCATACACAGCAAACTGGTTGATACTGTTGTGGAGGAAGAGGAGAGTGTCAGGCTGGTGTCTGTCATAACAAATGCCAGAGAGGTGAACTGGTACTTTGAGGGTAAACTGGTCTCTTCAGGCAACAAATTCAAGTGTTTGAAAGATCAGGACACATACACACTAATAATAAGCAAAGTGTGTGGGGAGATTCACCAAGGAGAGTACACCTGTGAGGCACTGAATCAAGGTCGAAAAAGAACAACAGCAGCAAAACTCACAGTTATTAAAAGAGGTTGGATTGTGGGGATAAAACAATCTTTTTAATGCACTGCTCTACTAATGAAACTCCCCTACTATGTGAATCTTTGGACAGAGATACAATATTAATACCATGATGCCACTAATCAGAGAGCCCCCTTTCTCTCTGGATTGATGGTCCCCTTTTGCAAAGCCTCTCACTTCCATTACCCCAGTCTTTGGTCAGGAACTTTTTTGTTTCATTGCACTAGCATGGTCAGGACAACGATGTATCTCAATCCCAACCATTTCTCCTATTCTTGCCTGAGAAGTGGACCTGCTCTTCCTGTTTTTCTCACTGCTGCACCCTCTCTCACTCCTTAGAGTCATTGCACTTCTCATTCACACCATAATTTCTCACAACTCCAGGATAGATTACTATATATTTATATCCCATTGCTATTGTGCATTGCTATTTCACTTTGTTTTTCCAGTGTCACCACTGTTTCCTGATGTCATTATGCACTGTAAGAGTGTCTGTCCATCGAGTCTAGTACTGCTTTCATTTCTTACAGATATTTTTTCTTTTACAGTCACTTTGTGTGAATTGCAAGTATGTCACCTTTTTGCATTTTTTTTTCAGTCAGTCACTTAAATTCAGAATGTCAACAGGCAGGGTTTTGAGTTACTCTCTGCTTCTAATTTCAGTTGCACCGATCTTGAGGAGAAGGCTTGAACCCTTGGAAGTGGCTGTAAATCATGTGGCCAAGTTTACCTGTGAGGTAGAGATGGCTCCCAATGTCAAGTTCCAGTGGTACAAAGCCGGACGAGAGATATATGACGGGGACAAATACTCCATTCGCACCTCCAACTACCTCTCCACGCTGGAGATCCCAAGGCCTCAAGTTGTTGACTGTGGGGAATATAGCTGTAAGGCTTCCAATCAGCATGGCAGTGTAAGCTCTACAGCTGTTTTAACAGTAACTGGTAAGTACAGACTTTCAAACACTTCTCCTTTTCCATAAAATACCTTGGTGTCTTGTAATGCTTTCACTGCTATACTTGCACATGTTTATGGTAGGACTCTTGGTTGCCATCATAATACATAATCCATACCTAGTTTTGGCAGGAACAAAGAAAAGGAATAACTTTTGAGAATGCTGCTTTTAGGGGCTTTCTGTATGAAGAGGAGGGAATCACTGTGAAAAAGTTTCAGAGGGAAAGAAAGAAGGGGGAAAGAGAGCAGGAAGAAACAGCATGGGATTGCTTTGTGAATATATTCTTGAAGAAGGTTTATTTAACACAAGAAACTTTAAAAACTGTTTTCTTTTGTAATAGTCACTGTGTGATATCCTAGTGCCTTAAATTTATCCTGCAGCTATATTTGTGACGCAGGTTATGCAGATCTGCATACCTGAACATCTTGGTGCTGTGGCCAAAGGGGAACTCTGTGATTGGGAAATAGTTCTTCTTAAACAAAAAGAGGTTTAAAGAGTTTCAATTTGCAAATTTTTTGTCTATTGAGAGCTATAGAGCGGGGGTTTTTCTTAAAAGAAAGCAATAAACAAAAAGTCACCATCTTTTGGCTGTTTCTTTTATGATGACTTTTTTACTCCGACTTTTTCTGGGATGAGTTCTTATGTGGTCTTTGCTAAGTGCTAGGTGCTAGAGACTAGAAAAAGGTGTATGAACAGTGAAATGCATGCAGACTTTCCCATCTTGCGAGAACACTGAGCAAACATGTCAGTCTTGGGGGAGGAATTTCTGGCTTTTTGTTTATTTTCCTTTAGTTCATGCATTGCTCCAGAGATTCAAAATGCCTTCAAGCTCTGCAGCAATACATAGACTGAAGAAGTACAAAATCAAAAGCCAAAATGTATCATCTTTAACACCTCTTATCTCCTTTACTGCTGTTTTCTTTTGCTTAAGAGTGTCCAGTGACAAGCTGGTCTCTCTTGCTCTCTGTCTCTGGCAAATGTGGCTCTGTTCCTCACCTCTTGATAACATTGAACCCCTTTGTTTTGCAGAGGCATTTCCGCCAACATTTCTTACCAGACCTGAACCTATTACTACTTTTGTTGGCAAAAGTGCCAAGTTCCTGTGTACTGTTTCGGGCACTCCAGTCATCGACATCACCTGGCAGAAAGATGGAACAACTATTTCACCTTCAGACCACCATAAGATCTCCAAAGTGGAAAATAAACATGTTTTAGAAATTTCCCTTCTTACCACTAGTGACAGAGGGGTTTACACATGCAAAGCTTCCAACAAGTTTGGGGCTGATATTTGCCAGACTGAAATGGTCATTATAGACAAACCGCACTTCATTAAAGATTTGCAGTCAGTACAGTCAGCAGTTAATAAGAAAATACGCCTTGAATGTCAGATAGATGAAGACAGGAAAGTAACTGTAGGCTGGACAAAGGATGGAAACAAAATCCCTCCAGGCAAAGATTATAAGATTTACTTTGAAGACAAAATAGCCTCACTTGAGATTCCTCTGGCTAAGCTCAAGGACTCGGGCCACTATGTGTGTACTGCTTCAAATGAGGCAGGAAGCAGCTCCTCTTCTGCCAGCGTCACAGTCAGAGGTAAGATAGTTCTGACCCCTTTACCTTTTGTCTTCTTGGGTTCCCCATTTATTCTTTCACAGGCAAAAGATTTCTTTGGGCTGAAATTACACTGTGAATTCTTCTCAGACCTGCCACCTGGTCTGTTCCCTGTAAAGTCTTTTCCCCTGCTGCCTCACAGTGCACTGTGTGTTACTTCAATATTTCTTTCACCGGAGAAAATCAAGAATTGCTCCTGCCTGCAGGGGAGAGATTGATGGAGGGAAAGCAAAACCACAGAAGCTGCAGCTCAGCAAAGATTATGCTGATCTCTTGTGAAGTTGTATTTTTTTCTTGCTCTGGGAAGCAATCTTTCAAAGCTTTGTATTTCAACCTTCTTTCCTTTTTCCCCTTTCCTCTTCCCCTTCTTCCCCTTTTTACCATGTCTTCCCCTCTCTTCCCTTTTCTTCCCATTTTCAGAACCACCATCCTTTGTGAAGAAGGTCGATCCATCTTACTTACTGACCCCAGGCGACTCTGCACGCCTTCAATGCAAAATCAAAGGATCTCCTGAAATCCAGGTTACTTGGTTCAAGAACAATAAGGAAATCCATGAAAGTAACACACACAGAATGTCCTTTGTCAATTCTGTGGCTGTGTTAGATATTTTGGAAATGAAAGTTGATGACACTGGGACCTACTCATGTGAAGCTGTCAACGAGGTTGGAAGTGACAGTTGCACCACTGAAGTGGTTGTCAAAGGTCTGTCCTTCTTGTTGCTGCCAGCCACATTCTTGAGAAAAACCTTCCTTCTTTCTTTCTTTCTTTTTTTTTTTTTTTGTCATGGTTGACTAATTCTTTCTTACTGCTTTTATAGAGCCTCCATCTTTCGTCCGAACACTTGAACCTGCAGAGCTAGTGAAGGGAACAAACCCCATTCTTCAGTGTGAGGTTGCTGGCACTGGACCCTTTGAGATTAGCTGGTACAAAGACAAGAAACAGATTCGCAGTAGTAAAAAATACAGGTTGACCTCTCAGAAGGCTGTTATTTCTTTGGAAGTGTCCTCATTTAATAGTGCAGATGTCGGAGAATACGAGTGTGTGATAGCTAATGAAGTTGGGAAGTGCATGTGCAGTGCCACATACATCTTGAAAGGTCAGTGAGAGAGAGAAAACTTCATTTACTGAAGGGATTGGCAAAAACCTCTTATTTCATAAAATGTCTTTTCTTTGGATTTGTGGGAGGCTGGGGAGACTGGGGACAAAGAATATCTTCTTCTCTTAAAATTCTGTGTGTATCTTGAGTCTTATCTGGCATCAAACCTGTGAATTTGAAGAACATTGAGATTAATGGGCCATTAGCTCCTAGCTGGAGAAAGCACTTCTCCAACTTGCCTGCTCTTTTGCTGAATTGAGATTATGTACTGCACATACTGTCTTACAAAACTGTCTTTAAGTAGCAGATTTTATGTGAAGATGTAATAGTAGATGAGTATTTTTTTCTTGTCTCTCTTCTTTGAACTAGAACCACCATCTTTTGTTAAGAAAATCGAAAATGTGACAGCTCTGGCTGGAGACAGTGTTACATTACAGGCCGTGGTGAAAGGGTCAGAGCCTATTTCTGTGACATGGATGAAGGGCAAAGACATTATTAAAGATGATAACAATGTGAGAGTAATATTTGATCACGGTCTAGCAACACTGCAAATTACCGGAGTCCAGCTGAGCTCTGGTGGCAAATACACCTGTGTGGCTGAGAATGATGCAGGAAGTCAGTCCTGCTTTGGTGAACTAGCAGTGAAAGGTCAGTGGAAAAGCACTGTGATTCCTGCAGTCTCCCACCTGAGAGGTGAAGAAATTTCCTTTTGTCCTTAACACCAGTTGTTTAATTCTGTTGTAGAACCTGCCAAAATAATTGAAAAAGCTGAAATGATCCAGGTTACAGCTGGGGAACCAGCTATTTTGGAGTACACTGTCACAGGCACTCCAGAGCTGAAAACCAAATGGTTCAAAGATGGAAAGCCACTACCTGCCAGCAAAAAATACAGGATCAGCTTCAAAAATAACATTGCCCAGCTCAAGTTCTATGCCACTGAAATGCAGGACAGTGGTGAATACACCTTTGAGATATCCAATGATGTGGGCATCAGTTCTTGTACTACCAGCTTCACTGTGCTAGGTTGGTACTGCCTCTTTGCAGAGTCCCATTACTCTGCTCTGTGCCCAACAGAGCCAGAAGGAAAACAGCATTCCTGTTTTGCTCATGTGTTCCTTTCTGTCATTTTTTTTCACTCTCAACAGATCGCACTCTCCCTCCCTTCTTTACTAAACCACTGAAGAATATTGACAGCGTCATTAGCACCTCATGCCGCCTAGACTGCAAAATTTCAGGCTCTCTTCCAATGACTGTCTCATGGTTTAAGCAGGATACTGAGATCACTTCAAGTGCCAAGTATACAGTACACTTTGCAGAAGGCTCAGCATCTTTGGAAATAAAACACCTAGATGCAAATGATGCTGGGGTCTACATTTGCAGAGCCACAAACTCTGCTGGTAGCAAAGAGAGCAGTAGCACTTTGTTTATAAAAGGTTTGGCATTTTGTTTTGCCTTTTTTTGAATTTTGCTTATCTTGTGATAATACTTTTCTTTCCTAAAATACAAGCCCTCTCTTACTCTTTGCATTTCTTTTCTTTTCAACGCTATCCAGAGCCACCCAACTTCACTGTAGAACCAGAGTCTCAAGATGTATTGCCTGCATCAACTGTACATTTCAAAGCAATGTTTAAAGGCACAACACCACTGACAGTGAAATGGTTTAAAGGTGATACTGAGCTGGTGACAGGAGGAGCCTGCTACATTATGACAGAAGCATTAGCAAGTTACTTAGAGCTTTATGCAGTCAAGCCAACTGACTCTGGAAAATACACCTGCAAAGTCTCCAATGTAGCTGGTTCAGTAACATGCAGTGCAAACTTATTTGTGAAAGGTTTGCATTCTTACTCTTATTTAAAATTCTAGCTGCTGGATTAACACAGCAGCACTCTTTCCTGTGTTCTTTGTCCTGAACACTCTTCTTAAATCCACAGAACCTGCTGCCTTTAAGGAGAAACTAGAGCCAACTCATCTCATAAAGAAAGGTGGATATGCAGAGCTGACCTGTGAAGTCACTGGTACTCCTGAGATTAAAATCACATGGTTCAAGGATGATAGAGAGCTAAAAGAGAGCGACAAATACAGGATATCTTTTACAAAATCTTTGGCAATACTCCATGTTTCAGAGGTTGATACTGAAGACAGTGGGGAATACATTTGCGAAGCTAAAAATGACGCTGGAAAAGACATCTGCAGTAGTGTTGTTACAGTCAAAGGTGTGTGTGACATCCAGCCACATAGTTTGTATCTTTAGACTCAGTACAGTGGTACCAGCTTCAAAAGTGTCATTAATGCAAATTGCACTTTCTTTTTTACACTGTAGAGTCACCTTATTTTAGCAAGGAGTTTCAATCCATGGAAGTCTTGAAGGATTCTGATGTGGTTTTGGAGTGTGAGGTGCTTGGCACACCTCCCTTTGAAGTGTTCTGGGTGAAAGATGATAAACCCGTGCGGAGCAGTAAGAAGCACAGAATAAGCATTGAGAAATCTTTGATTAGCCTCCATGTTTTCAGGTTTGATGCTTCTGATGTTGGGGAGTATCAATGTAGAGTAACAAACGATGTTGGGAGCTGCCTCTGCCATTCAGAGGTCACGCTGAAAGGTTAGTGCAAGGTGCAGAACATCATTAGCATGCTCTTATCCCGGTGTGGTTTTCCATGCCACACTGTTTGTTATACACCAGACTTGTACTTACATAACCACTTTCTTCCTGCCAGAGCCTCCGCAGTTTTTGAAGAAGATAGAAAACATTAGTTCACTTCGAGGGGGAACAGTTGTGTTTCAGGCTGCTATTAAAGGTTCCTTGCCCATCACTGTGTCCTGGTTGAAAGACAATGATGAAGTGATTGAAGACAACAATATCAAAATGACCTTTGTGAACAATGTTGCCACTCTTATGGTGAGATCTATTGAGCTGAAACATGATGGGAAATATTTCTGTCAGGCTAAAAATGAGGCAGGAATTCAGAGGTGTTCTGCTCTGCTGACTGTCAAAGGTTGGTCTTACCCTGAAGGCTTGCAATGATCTGGGATTCTCTTGTGATTTTTACAGAGGTACTTAACACTCTATCTCCTTGTTTACAACAGAACCTGCTACAATTGTGGACAAGGCTGTGTCAATAGATGTGACTGAGGGAGACCCAGCAACCTTGCAGTGTAAATTTTCAGGAACAAAACCTATTACAGCCAAATGGTTCAAAGATGGCAAGGAACTGACATTGGGCCCAAAATACAAGATCAGTGTTACAGATACCGTCTCAGTCTTAAAGGTGCTTTATGCAGATAAGAAAGATAGTGGAGAATACATTTTTGAGGTTCAAAATGACGTTGGGAGCAGTAGCTGTTCTGCCAGCATTAATGTCCTAGGTGTGTATGGGCTTTCTCTTACTATTGCTTTTAGATACCAAATATTTTCTCCTGAGCTGACATGTGCCACAACTGTAGTTGAATTTTTATATTTCCTCTTTTTACTCTGTTTTGGATAGATCTCATTATACCACCTAAATTCACGAAAAAACTCAAGAAAATGGACAGCATTAAGGGGTCTTTTGTCCACCTGGAGTGCATAGTGTCTGGTTCACATCCTATAAGTATTCAGTGGTATAAGGATGGCCAAGAAATAACAGCAAGTGAAAAGCACAAATACTCTTTCCATGATAATACTGCATTTCTGGAAATAAATAAATTGGAAGGCACAGACAGTGGCTCTTACACTTGTGAAGCAACAAATAAAGCAGGAAGCAGCCAATGCAGCGGGTTCTTAACAGTAAAAGGTTTGAGTTCCTTCTTTTTCTTCTGTTAGGTTTCTCATGCATAGTTTTGGATTTCCCCATCTCAGAGTAATCTCCTTTTTTCCTTTTTGCATGTTATAGAGCCACCATATTTTGTGGAAAAACCCCAGTCTCAAGAGGTTGTGCCCAATGCTAGGGTTCAGTTCAAAGCACTGGTGAAAGGGTCTACTCCTCTGCAGATAAAGTGGTTTAAAGACAGCCAGGAGCTCCTGTCTGGAGCCAGTCGATCTGTCTGGAAGGATGACTCTTCTAGTGTTCTGGAGCTCTTCTCAGCTAGGACAGCTGATTCTGGGAGCTACACTTGTCAGATAAGCAATGACGTGGGGACTGCAACCTGCAAAGCAACTCTGTTTGTAAAAGGTGTGCAATCCAATCTTCTACTTTTTTGGTTCTGATTTTTCTGTGCAGTTTTGGTGGGAGGGGGAAGAAGCCTTTTAGCCTTTTTTTTTTCTTTAAAGTCTGGGGTTTTTTTATTCCTACCTTGAATATTATAAAGCCTCAACTTCTCTGTCCATCTTCTAGAGCCCCCCAGATTTATTCAGATGCCAACTTCTGTAGTAGCTTTGCGTGAAGGACAGTCCACCACTTTTGAGTGCCGGGTAGTAGGCACGCCAGAGATCCACATTACATGGTACCTGGATGGGAATGAAGTGACTGACCAAGCTAAGTACGGCATCTCCTTCATAGATGGTTTAGCCACTTTGAGAGTCACTCAAGCCAGAGTGGCAGATAGTGGGATTTATGTTTGTGAAGCCCACAATGATGCAGGCAGTGAGAGCTGCAGCGTCGAGCTGAAAGTAAAAGGTTGGTTTTGAACATCTTGTCATCTCTGTCACATATCTGGGGTGAGGAAGTAGGAAACACTTCTTCTCCCCTCAAAACTATTTGAGGTTATTATCTACTTTCCCTCCATTCTTCTTCATAGAGCCTCCAACCTTTGTTCAGGAGTTGCGTCCCACCGAAGTAGTGAAGGGTTCAGAGGCCACACTAGAGTGTGAGGTGACTGGTACCCCTCCATTTGAGGTGAAGTGGCTGAAGAACAATAAGGAGATGTTCAGCAGCAAGAAATACACCATCTCCACCAAAGAATCAGTATTTACTCTTAATGTGACTAACTGTGACATCTCGGATGTTGGTGAATATCAGTGTATTATATCAAATGAAGGTGGGAGCTGTTCTTGCAGCACAAGACTCAGCTTAAAAGGTCAGTCCTGTAGGAAACACACCTCAAACATTATATGCCCCAGCTGAAGTGTAGAAAGTGGGATTACTTTATATGATCTCTCTTTCTCCTCTTCCCTTTCCATGACTTCTCTTCTGAACAACAAACAAAACACACACCACAGAACCACCATCCTTCGTCAAGAAGCTGGAGAACGTCACTAGCATTTTGAAAGGTGATGCATTCCTTCAGTGTGTCGTAGCAGGTGCTCAACCCCTATCCGTGTCATGGATAAAAGATGAGAAAATACTAGAAGATGACAAGCACCACCACATTACCTTTGAGAACAGGGTGGCCACACTGAAGCTTACTAATGTTGACCTCAGCCACAGAGGGAGATACACCTGTCAGGCAAAGAATGAATCTGGTGTGGAGAAGTGTTTTGCTTTGCTTTTTGTACAAGGTGTGTACAAGGTGTAACCTTCATGAGCACTTGGAAAGTCAGTTCCCTATCTATGTAGCTAACTGCTGTAATTTTTATACTTTTTATACCTCAGAGCCTGCACAGATCATAGAAAAGGCCAAATCACTTAAAGTCACTGAAAAAGACCCCGTGACTTTGGAGTGTACTGTGGCTGGGACACCAGAGCTCCGGATAAGATGGTACAAAGATGGCAAGCAGCTCCTGCCCAGTAGATACTACACAATGAGCTTTGAAAACAATGTGGCCAGTTTCAGGATTGAACCTGTATCAAAGGAGGATAGTGGCACATACAGTTTTAAGGTTGAAAATGACTTCGGAAGTAGCACCTGTGAAGCTGTTCTGACTGTGCTAGGTTTGTATTGCCAATCTATCAAGGAGGGAATGAAAAATAATCTCCATGAAACATAAGTGAGAAGTTAACTAGTATGTTTTTGCTATTTTTTTTTTTTTGTGTTGGGCAGATCAATCAATTCCTCCTGTATTTATCAAAAAGCTAACCAAAAAGGATACCATTCTGGGATCTTCTATCCAAATGGAGTGTAAAGTCTCTGGGTCACTCCCAATTGTTGCAAAATGGTTTAAGGATGGAAAAGAGATAACTGACAGTGCAAAATATAGAAGCCTGTGCCATGAGAACACTATGTCACTCGAGATTGCTAACCTAGAGCTGGCAGACAGTGCAAATTACACATGCAGTGTCTCTAATGTTGCTGGAAATGATTCTTGCAGTGCTGTCCTGACTGTGAAAGGTTTGAAACTCTTCTACTACTTCTTATCTATGATAGATTCTGGGAAAATATCTTAAATCTTATGCTAACACTCTTATACGTCTTAATGTTAACACTGAAAAATTGGTCTCTGTGCTTGTCTCACTGATTTTCTTCATTCTTAGATTTCTGATGTAATTGTGTCTTTTTCTTAAAAACTGCAGAGCCACCAAGCTTCTTAGTAAAACCTGAAAGCCAGCAAGCTATACCAGATTCCACAGTGGAGTTTAAGGCCACACTGAAAGGAACACCACCCTTTACAGTAAAGTGGTTCAAAGAAGACTTAGAACTTGTATCTGGTCCAACTTGTTTCATTGGGATTGAAGGTTCAACTGGGTTCTTAACCCTCTATTCAGTGGATTCTTCTAGGAGTGGGCACTACACCTGCCATGTTTCCAATGACGTTGGCAGTGACTCTTGCACTACAACACTGTTAGTAACAGGTGTGCACTCTTTCTTGTTGCGTTGTTATCTTTTTGTCTCCTTCTTCTCTTTGTTTTTGACGAGCCCACCTTGGTGATCTTTGATATACTGCCAAGTGAATTCCCTGCCCTGTGTCTGCAACCCACCGTTGTTTAGTTCTTTTTCCACCATTTTCTCTCCAGTATTAGTTCAGACCTTCCTGACCCCACTTTTTTTGGTTTTTTAGAACCCCCCAAGTTTGCTAAGAAGCTAGAGGCAACAAAAGTAGTCAAGCAGGGTGACTCAGCCCGGCTTGAGTGCAAAGTAAGTGGATCTCCAGAGATGAAAGTAGTGTGGTTCAGAAATGACCATGAAATTGTTGCCAGTGAAAAATTCCGGACATCATTCATTGACTCTGTGGCGGTGCTTGAAATGAATCATCTCAGTACTGATGAGAGTGGTGACTACATCTGTGAAGCTCACAACCCTGCCGGGAAGGCCAGCTGTAGCACCAAAGTCACAGTGAAAGGTTAGCTGTCCTCTTGTTTTCCAACTGCATCCTTTTTTTTCCTCTGGTGGCTTTATACCTTAGAAATACACAGGAACATGAGATTAATTTATTTCAGGACTGCCCTGTTCTTCATGTCATGTTTGTTTCTTGATTCCCCCGATCTTCTCTGCCAGTATCTAAACAAGAGAGATGATGTTTTTAATGCAGATGTGTACTAAGTTCTATTATTTTCCCACAGTTCTATAATTTTAGTATCCAAGACTATTCATAGTGAGAATTGCTATATTAAGAAGCTGGAATATGAAGAGAAAGAATAGACACAAACTGACTAGTGTCAGTTTTACACCCTGTATGGGAGATTACTACCAGCTAAATGAGACCTGTACCCTCTCTGCCAAAGGTCACCCCTCTGTCTACCTTTTCTAAAGGGGATCTACGGGCTCTTAATACTCACATTTGTGCAAGCTCATGTCATACTGTGCCCAGAAAAAGAGGGAAGTCTTGCCCATTCTGTAGATATTTTCAGCAGTCCCATTTTCCAGAAGCTGGTATCTGTAGACTCTTTGTTGATCAAAGAGCTTCAGACTACTTTCTAAATGCTCCTTTCTTTCCTTGTTAGAACCTCCTGTCTTTAGCAGGAAGCCTTCTCCAGTAGACATTGTCAGAGGATCTGAGGTTAGCCTGGAATGTGAGATTTCAGGAACACCTCCATTTGATGTTGCCTGGTACAAAGACAGGAGACAAATCCGCAGTAGTAAGAAGTACAAGGTTACAGCCAAAAACTACCACACGAGTGTTCGCATTCTTAATGTCGAAGCTGCAGATGTTGGTGAATATCAGTGCAAAGCACAGAACGATGTAGGAAGTGATACTTGTATTTGCACTGTGAAGCTGAAAGGTAAAGTACTGGTACATGTGTCTTCTGCAGTGCTCCCATGGGCGCTGCACTACTCTTCCTTGCAGAAACACTGTGAGTATTTACTATAACTGCGTATTTTTTCTTCAGAACCACCAAAATTCTTGACTAAAATAAACAGCATGACTGTTGTGGTTGGTGAACCAGTAGAGTTACAAGCAAGAGTGGAGGGCTCCCAGCCAATTTCTGTTCAGTGGCTTAAAGACAAAGAGGAAATTATCAGAGAGAGTGAAAACACGAAGATCACATTTGTGGAAAATATTGCAACTTTGCAATTTGTGTGCACAGAGATAAGCAGTGCTGGAAAATACACCTGTCAAATCAGAAATGATGCTGGAAGTCGCGAGTGTATGGCTACCTTAACTATTCTAGGTGGGTGAAAAGCACAAATTCATGGAAGTTTCTTTTTAAAGTTAGAAACCTGGCTATTTAGTACCAGCTGTATATTTTGCTTATGCCTCTGAGTTCAAAACAGACAAAACAGAGAATCCTTCTCTCCTCAACAAGCAGAAGTCGGGTTCCATATTTCCAGTAGTCCAGCAACAGAGTTGAAAGGAACCAGTCTGAATTTCTGTCATGTCTTTTGCTCATGCCTGCTCAGAGAGGGAGATTAAAATATTTTATACTTTAAATTAAAATATACTTTAAAATTATTTAAGATATTTAAAATATTTTTATTTAGTTTTGGAAAACATCTGAAATTTGCAGTTTAGAGTAACAGAAAGGTTGGGAAAAAACAGCTATAAAAAGCTCCACACCCCAACAAATCAAAATTTCCATAGTATCAGATGTGATACTCATAGCATCTCATAGTGCTATAATACTTACAGCTGATACTTATAAAACCCTGTTTTAACCATTTATATTACCCATCTCTCCTTCCAGAGCCTGCAGTCATTGTAGAGAAAGCAGAGCCAATGAAAGTTACTATAGGAGATGCCTGTACTTTGGAATGCAAAGTAGCAGGCACACCACAGCTTTCCACTGGGTGGTTCAAAGATGGCAAAGAATTGACCAGCAGCCAAAAATACAGAATCACTTTCCTCAATAATGTATCTACACTTAAAATTATGGACGCAGAAAAGGAAGATGGTGGATTGTACACTTTTGCTGTGCAAAATGATGTGGGGAAAAGCAGTTGTACAGCATCGGTTGATGTTTTAGGTTCGTTGTGTACCTTATCTTCTACCTTTTACAAAAGCCTTTTTTTTTGGCCATTCTCTGTCCTTTATTCAATTCCTTTACTCATTTTCTCTCTAACCATGGATTTATTATATTTTCTTATGCAGACCGAATCATTCCTCCTTCTTTCACAAGAAAACTAAAGGAAATCCCTTGTGTTCTGGGTTCCTCAGCACTTCTGGAATGTAAAGTGTCAGGTTCACCTCCTATTTCTGTTGCCTGGTTCCAAAATGGACTTAAGCTAGTCAGTGGAGAAAAACATCAAATGTCCTTTTCAGATAACCTATGTATTTTAGAAGTTAATTCATTGAGCCACTCAGATACTGGCACTTACACCTGCAAAGCTACCAACACAGCTGGCTCAGATGAATGCAGCGCTGTATTGACTGTACAAGGTGGGTATATGATGGTCAGGAAGCTCTCTGAGCTACTCTTTTCTCTTTCTCTCTTGAAATTATCTGCAGTATTTGTTAATATTCTTGGCGAAAATTATTGACAGAAAAATAAAAATTTTGCTCTTTATCTTCAGTAGGTGTGTGGAAATACCAAAGCTATGCTGCAGCAATTTGTCTTATCTATCTTTTTCTTTTGTATATTTAGAACCACCTTCTTTTGAGAGGACCCCAGAGCCTCTGGATGTATTGCCAGGCACAAGCATCACTTTCACATGTGTTGTCAGAGGAACCCCTCCTTTTAAGGTTAACTGGTTTAGAGGGGCCAATGAACTTGTGCCAGGGGACAAATGCAACATCTACGTGGAGGAGTCCGTTGTGGAGCTTGAGTTATTTGATGTAACTCCTCCCCAAAGCGGAGAGTACACTTGTCTAGTGACTAATGATGCTGGCAGGGTAAATTGTACAACACACCTCACAGTAAAAGGTTTGTAAAGATGATGTCTCTCCACTTACCTTAACTTATTGTTTCCTTCTCTCCATTTGGCATGTTGTGCTCAACATTTGTGATTTACTTTCATTAGAGCCAGCTGTCTTTGTAAAGAAACTGAGTGATCAGTATGTGGAACCTGGCAAGCCCATCATCCTAGAGGGCACTTACACAGGCAGCCTGCCCATCTCTGTGACATGGAAGAAAAATGGCCAGACCATCACACAATCTCAGAAGTGTAGCATCACCACCACAGAGAAATCCTGCATCCTAGAAATACTTGACAGCACCAAAGAAGATGCAGGAGAATACACTTGCCATGTTGAAAATGAGGCAGGAAGAGATGTTTGTGAGGCTGTAGTCTCTACCCTAGGTGTGTGTTTGCTTCTTTTCCTTGCCTTTTTTCCAAGTGTATGCTTTCCAAAACCTGGCACACAATAAGCCTGTCTAATTGCTTCTCTTTTTTTAGAACCTCCCTACTTTGTTACACATTTGGAATCTCTTGAGGTGTCAGTTGGGTCTTACACAACATTGCAATGCCATGTTGCTGGAACACCAGAAATTACTGTGTCTTGGTACAAAGGTGATACAAAACTCAGGTCTACTCCTGAGTATAAAGTGTTCTTTAAAGACAATGTTGCTACACTTATCTTCAACAAAGTGGCTAGCAGCGACAGTGGAGAATATATCTGCAAGGCAGAAAACAGTGTAGGAACTGCATCTACAAAGGCTCTCTTAACAGTTCAAGGTGATGATTTTATATTAGCTTGCTAAAACTCTTTTTGGCTTACAAAACTATAAAAGGTTGCTTCCTGGCATGTATTTATCCTTTACTTGCTTTCTTCCAGAACGCAAACAACCACCTTCCTTTGCAAGAAAATTAAAGGACCTCGAGCACCCTGCTGGTTTACCCCTTAAGCTTATGTGTCGGCTCAATGGCTCGGAGCCCATTACTGTCACTTGGCACAAAGATGGCATGCTGCTAAAGGATGACCACAGTGTGCACACATCCTTTGTAGATAATGTTGCAGTGCTGCAACTGGTGCGAACTGAGATAAATCATACTGGGCAATACTCCTGCACAGCCACCAATTCTGTGGGCACTGCCACCTCAAGCGCTAGGCTCACAGTGGCAGGTGTGTTTGTTGTCTTATAAAACTTTTACTTGGATCACAGGTCCCTCCCTCTTATTTTATGCATGCAATGGTATCTATGTGTGGGATTAGCTTTTTTTCTGAGGTATGAGTATTACATAGCTTTCTTGTATTTCTAGAACCCAAGCAAGCACCTGTCTTCGACATCAAACCAGAATCTATTGATGTGCCTTTTGGAGAAAGTGCTGATTTTGAATGCCATGTTACGGGAGCCCAGCCAATACACATAACATGGTCCAAGGATGGTCGGGAGATCCGAACTGGAGGAAATTTCAATATTACATTCACAGCCAATACAGCTCACCTTCGAGTGCTCAGAGTGGGTAAAGGAGACTCTGGCCAATATACTTGCCAGGCTAGTAATGAAGCTGGGAAAGACTTCTGCTCAGCCCAACTCAGTGTCAAAGGTATTAAGTCACCTTTGTTTGTGAATTTTCTTTTTCTTGGGTAAAGAGATCTCTTTGATCTTCTACCATTTATAGTTTAGAAATATACAGAAAGTAGCTTTCCAGACTGCAGACATAAATCATGTAATGACCTCCCATCATACTGTGTAACTGCAGAAGTCTTATGTGACTGCAAAATCTCGAAGGAGAAAGGTAATGTGTGAACCTGTTTGTACGGAGAGTTGCACTCGCACTGCTTTTTACTTTAATAACTATAGTCACTGTGGTATAGTCACTCATAGCAATTGCTACCTTGCATTTGTTGGCCTGAATAGGTGACTCTTTCAAATTTGCTAAAGATGTCAGTTGGAGTTCTGAATTGTTGATTTAATCTACACTATGAATCACCTAATTTCTTAATGCAGAAATATACTTTAGAGATGTCTAAGCAAGTGAAACAATCCCTACCGTGTTTCCGTTGCTCTCAGGGATGAAGGGCTTGTCAAATCTTTCATGTTGGCCTGGGAACTCTGTTACTTGTTACCACTCAAAGGTAATCACAAAATTTCAATAGAGTGGAGAAACCATTCTTTGTGTATCTTTTACGGCTTCAACTGTCTGATGCAGCAGGGTCCAAAGCTGGCAGAACAGTTTTAGTTGATGTCTTTGTCTTCTTTTCTTCATCTTCTGTATTCCCTTGAGAGAAAACTCTGGTTGGGGATACAGCCAACTTTGGTAACAATTTTATTTTTGTGCTGTAATACTCTTGTGCCTCTGTAGAACTCTTGCTCAGTGCTGTAGATTTCACATGGCAAACAGGTAGGTTGTCATTCTCTACATACTTATTCTGTTCTGCAGAACCTCCCAAGTTCATCAAGAAGCCTGAAGCTTTGCGGTTCGTGAAGCAGGGGGACACAGTTCAGCTTGAATGTAAAATCAGTGGCACACCAGAGATCAGAATCGTGTGGTACAAAAACGATCAGGCACTCCAGGCAAGCGACAGGCTGCACATGTCCTTTGTAGACTCCGTGGCAATGCTGACCATCTTGGGTGCCACTGCTGAAGATGCTGGGGATTACATCTGTGAAGCCCACAACTCTGCAGGCACAGCCAGCTGCAGCACTTCAGTCACAGTGAAAGGTTAGCTCACAGCTCCATCCTCCACCAGAATCCCTGGCTGCCAGGCCTGCTCCCAGCTGCACTGCTGCTGCAGCAGCTGGTGCCTGCTGGGCCAGTGTCTCTCCAGCTGCTCTTGCATTTAAATGCTGATGTGTTTAAGCAGCAGAGATCAGGCAGGAAATAGTGGTGAGTCTTCAGCACTGTGCAGTCATTCCCTCGTCTCCCCATTTAAGTCAGTTGCAGGATGAACAAGGCAAGCTTTTCAGATCACAATGGAAGCAAGGACTAGGTAGAACACCAGCCATGGTGAGGAAGCTGGGAATACTTTTCAGCCATCCCTCCATCTCCTTTTTATACACAGTTATACTGACAGGAATGAAATTTAAGAAGGAAGAGGAGGCTGTGTAGCTGAGCTTCACTGACTGTAGCTTTCATGACTAGAAAGAGCCGGGGGAAAGATGGGAACTAAGATGGAATGTCACCCTAGAGGGCATGGAGAGTGGCTTTTGGGGAAGGATACTGAGCACTGATTCCAAACAGGTGCAGAAGTATCACATTTTCTGCCCTTTGGACTCTGAGTGCTGGGATTATTTTAGAGGTGAGGCCACATTTTTAAAAGCTAAATATGTGTTTACAATATAAGCGTAGGCTCCCTTCCTGAATATGTTGCTTCCTGCTACTATCCAGAAACCCACTCAGAGAAGGAAGCTCACACATTATGATGTTATTCTTTTTTTATAGAACCACCTGTTTTTAGCAAGGTGCCAAGCCCTGTGGACACTCTTAAAGGCTCAGATGTTATCCTTCAGTGCGAGATAGCAGGGACCCCACCCTTTGAGGTGGCTTGGTTCAAGGACCGGAGGCAGGTCAGGAGCAGCAAGAAGTTCAAGGTGACAGCAAAGCACTCTATTGCCAGTCTTCATATTCTCAATTTGGAATCTCAAGATACTGGAGAATATCAATGCAAAGCTATGAATGAGGTGGGAAGCGACACTTGCACCTGCCCAGTGAAATTCAAAGGTTTGTATGCTAGAGGATCAACATCACTGCCCTCTTCTCTTGATCTCCTGGCTGTCGCTCTTCCAAGCAAGCATGTATGATTAACTGTCCTCTGCCTCCTTGTTTTTGCTATCAGAACCTCCACGATTTGCAAAGAAGCTGAGTGACACAGCAATCTTCATCGGGGAGCCAACAGCCCTGCAGGCAGTAGTGGAAGGATCCCCACCAATTTCTGTTGTCTGGCTCAAGGATAAGGGTGAAGTTATTAGGGAGAGTGAAAATGTTCAAATGTGGTTTATGGACAACATTGCAACTCTTGAGATTGCCAGTGCAGAGGGAACTGACGTTGGAAAGTACATCTGTCAGATCAAAAATGACGCTGGCATGCGGGAGTGCTCTGCCTTTTTACAGGTCCTAGGTGGGTATAGCCTACTCCACTATAGGTACTGTGTCTTAAAGCTTGCACAGCTGGCTCTGCCAGCCTTTGTCTTCTGCTTACACTCTGTGCTCACACGTTTGTGGGTAGATTTCTCTGTGATACACAGACCCCTCCCTTCCTATTTCAGAACCAGCAGTCATCTTAGAGAAGACTGAGCCGATCACAGTAATGGCTGGCAATCCTTTTACCTTGGAGTGCAAAGTAGGAGGAACACCTGAGCTTATCACCAAGTGGTACAAAGATGGCAGAGAGCTAAAGAGTGACCGCAAATACCAAATTACCTTTTTCAACAATATATCCACTTTGAAGGTCTTTTCTGCAGACAGGGGAGACAGGGGCTTGTATACTTTTGAGGTGCACAATGAAGTGGGGGACAGCAGCTGCACTTCTTCAGTTGATGTTTCAGGTCAGCTCTATGTCTTTATTGTTCATTCTTGTCTTTAAAGAAAGCTTTTAATTTTTTTTTCCCTTTTCTTTCCCTTGAAAGAAACCTCAACACTTGTCTTCCTGTTCTTCTGCCCTGTCCTACTTAGATCGCCTCGTTGCTCCTTCATTTTCAAGAAAACTAAAGGAGACAAATGGCGTGCTGGGATCCTCTGTGCTGTTGGAGTGCAAAGTGTCTGGCACAGCTCCCATATCTGTGTCTTGGTTTCAAGATGGGAATGAGATTGTTAGTGGAGAAAAATACGAAATCTCATTCTTGGATAATGTTTGTGCTTTGAAGTTGAATGCCCTGGATGTCACAGATACAGGGTCATATACATGTGTGGCAGCCAACGTGGCTGGATCTGATGAATGCAGTGCTTTCTTGACTGTACAAGGTCAGTGGAAGGATACTGCCATGCCTTCAACAAAATTCTTCCCTCTTCTCTTTCTTTTCTCTGGTTTCCCATGGTTTCTTTTTCTTGGTTTGTTTGGTTTGGGTTTTTTTCCCATGGTTTCTTTTATTTTTTTCTTTTTGACTCAAACCTGCTCATTTTCCTCCCCACAGAGGCCCTCCTATTAACATCTTTCTCCCTCTTTCACTTCTTTGCATGATCCTTAGAACCACCTTCTTTTGTGAAGACACCTGATCCCCAGGAAGTTTTGCCTGGATCAAATGTGACATTCACCAGCTACATCAAGGGCAGTACTCCCTTCAAAGTGACCTGGTTCCGAGGCATCAGGGAGCTGGTGCCAGACAGCAATTGCTCCATCTCTCTCCATGAGTCTGTGGCACAGCTGCAGCTGTACAACGTGGAGCCAGGCCACAGTGGGGACTATGCCTGTGTGGTCACAAATGATGCTGGCAGTGCCTCATGTACAACACAGCTCTTTGTGAAAGGTGTGTTTGGGTGTGTGCATGAATGCACAGTTATCTTCATTCACTCCCTGCCTGCATCTCTTCCACATCTGTCCCTCTTACTATTGATTCATACCTCCCCACAGAGCCTGCAGTCTTTGTGAAGAAATTAAGTGATTTCAGTGTGGAGCAGGGGAAGTCCATTGTGCTAGAAAGCAGCTACATTGGCACCCCTCCCATCTCTGTCACTTGGAAAAGAAATGGGATGCCCATTGCTCAGTCTCAACGCTGCACTGTTACAACTACTGAAAAATCTGGCATTCTTGAAATCTTCAACAGCACAAAGAGCGATGAAGGCGAATATACCTGTGAGGTGGCAAATGAGGCGGGTGGGGATGTTTGCCACAGCCTGGTCTCCATCTTAGGTATTCCTCGCCCCTGATCCCCCTAATGCACCCCAGTGATGCTCTACCTCTGCTCACCACGTTCTCTCCTTCCCTAGAACCACCTTATTTTGTCACGCACCTGGACCGTGTGGAGGTGAAGGTTGGCGAGCCCTTGACCTTAAAATGCCAGATTGGCGGTTCACCAGAAATCAAGGTGTCCTGGTACAAAGATGACACCAAGCTCAGATCAACACAGGCTTACAAAATGCATTTCAAGAACAATGTGGCAACACTGGCATTCTCTGCTGTAGAGGATAGTAACATCGGAGAATATATCTGCAGAGCAGAAAATAGCATCGGCTTTGCCACCTCCACAGCTTTGCTTGTTGTTAAAGGTGATGGGCCAAGAGCCACTCTTTTGTGGGGTAGTTTGTAGGAACTCTTCATTGTCTAAAGAAAGGGGGTTTTATTAATTTCAAAAATGATTAATTCTAGGTTGGCTTCTTACTGATAGTAGTGATTATTATTATTTTGCAGAACGTCAGCTTCCCCCTACATTCACCAGGAAGCTTAAAGATATTCAGGAGGTGGTTGGTGCCCCAGTGACATTTGACTGCCGCATAACTGGCTCAGAGCCTATCCAGGTGTCTTGGTACAAGGATGGGGCTCTCTTGAGTGACACTGATAACATGCAATCAGCCTTCTTAAATAATGTTGCGACTTTACAGATCTTAGAAACTAGTATGGATTACTGTGGCCAGTATACTTGCTCAGCCCAAAATGCTCTGGGGACTGCCTCTTCCAGTGCCAAACTTCTCCTTACAGGTTTGTAGACCACACTTTTAATTAAAATCTTTTGTATGTCTTTGCTCTTTTACTTCTCCACCCTTTTTCCCACTCCACCCATTGTATGGTGGCCAGGGACAATGGGCATGGCATGGTGAGACAGGCTTGGTGGTGAGCTCTGCCATGCTTTCCTCTTTGCAGAACACCTACAACCTCCCTTCTTTGACATCAAGCTGGTATCTATCGATGTGGCACTAGGGGAAAGTGCAACCTTTAAGTGCCACATGACTGGTTCTGCTCCCATGAGGATTACTTGGAGCAGAGACAACCGAGAGATTCGTCCAGGTGGCAACTACAAAATGACACTGGTGGAAAACACGGCCAGCTTGACAGTCCTAAAAGTTGGTAAAGGGGATGCTGGACTCTACACATGTACTGCCAGCAACAGTGTTGGAAAGGATGCGTGCGCAGCCCAGCTGGCTGTACAAGGTATTGCTGTTGGCTCTAGTGTTTATGAGGTTTTCTTTGCAAGGCAGACACCTGGAAAACACATTCTGTCCTGAATGCAGACATGTGTGCGACTAACAATTTTTACAAGAGGTTACTCTGAGATGTCTTATTTCATTTAAATGTTATTGTAATACTTAAATACTTATATTTCTTCTGCTTTGGTATAGAACCTCACTTTTCTTATCAAAGGTATCCTTCCATTGAAACATTAACTCTTATTACCTTGTTGTGCCTTTTTGAATGGTTCTGTTGGACAGCAAAATCTGTCTTTCTAAAGTCTTTCTCCAGCAGTGACAGTCACTAGGTTGCCCAGGGGAATGGAAGGAAACTGAGAGAAATGCAATCCACTTATGAGACTTAGAAGTATTTTTACTGCATGTGCAACTCCTGCAAATAGCTTTGCTCTTTCACAGACTGAGAGTATTGAAAATTGCTCTTCTAAGCAGCAAAACTGGGAGATTTGAGAGCAGATTTGGGGACAAATATCCATTCCACCCAACACTCCACCTCTCCTTATAGTGTGTGGATCTAAAAGTAAAATCTAAATTTATGAATGGCTCATACTGTCTTGGTGCAAGTGACACATGTATATTAGTGCAATTTCCTCAATGTAGGTGGAAATATATTTATAGCTGTTCTGGATGTTTCAATTTGACTGGTTTTATAAGAGAAGAAATGTAACCTACACTGCTTAGATTATGTCCGAGTTAAAAGGTCTCTGTTGCCTTAGCATTTTCCCCTTTTTTCTTTTTTTTTTTCTTATTTCTCTGTATGAATTTGGAGAACAAAGAGGGGGGAAAATATTTCAAGAGTAAATCCTTTTACTCTCTAAGACAAATAACACCGAAAATGGAGTGACTAGTAGCAAAATTCTATATTAATTATTTGTCAAATGTTTTATATTTATCAGGTTTTTTTCAGACATAAACATTTTTATTGGTGGGGGTGGAAAGAGTGTGTACCTGGATCCAGTAATAAGTAGGGCTGCTGTATTATGTAGCTTGACTTCCAAAATGCATTGAAAAATTGTAGCGAGAAATCCAACCTAAAGATCTAAAATTTCTTTCCACCACAATAATTATTTATTATTAATTATATCATTGATAATATCTTTATTTGAACACAGTTACCATTCATTAAATTATCTCAGCTGACCGTATATTATTTTTTATTCTTCTAATCTTTCTTTGTAAAATCTTGAGGAGTTTTTTCAGTAATATTATTTTATTTTTTGATCCTGAATTTACTGGCACATTTTTAGTGTAAGCATTCTTTAGAATTTGTACAGATTACCCAGGGCTGTAAAATTAGTGATGCTGATTGTTTTCCACAAATTTCTATAGAACTGGAAAGGGTGCTTTTTGGGTGCATTGACTTGCATGTGTTTAATGTGAGCATATGTTGTCTCACTTCTATGACATACAGCTTTTTGTTTGTAGAATTAAGATCTTTCTTTTAATTGACCTTGAAAAAAATCACAGCTTTTTATTAACTTTTTCACTCTATCATCTAATGTTCCCAATCTGTAGTTTTAATAATTGCTTTATGTTCTAGGACTGCTTTACATTGTAAATATATACCTTACTAACGTGCATACCCTCATTTTTTGAAAGGAGTGGAATCAGTGTGACTACTCAGCAACTGTTAGTATGTAGATAGATAATCAACTCTTTCTCAAAGTGAAATCTGATAGTAAATTGCTAAGGTTCCAAGAGTCCTCATGTTACCAAATCATCATTTCTATTTTTAGAAACTCAGGAAGTTTTGTTTCTAGCAGCACAGGATGTTCTGAAACTGTATCACAGGTCGAAGGAATCCAAAATTAATTCGATATTCTTCCTACACTTTTCAGTCAGGCAAAGAGGCACTTCATCCTATTTTGTTTGTTGTGCCCACATTACCACCTCTTGGTTTTACTAGTTATAACTTTGATCTGTGAGCATTCAGTCTTGTGATTCTAAACATCTAAATGGTACTTTTGATGAAAAGTATCAAACTTCCACTCCTTTCTCCTCCTTATGGAACAAAATGTAACCATCTGTTTTACTTTTCAATTACAAGATATTTAACACCAATGTCTATAATAACAGCCATCTCATAATTCTCCTCAGCATGATTATTTCTAAGCTTTTTTGTTTGCTACCTGAGTTCCTTAACTTTGATTCCTTATGTGCAACTTTATGTTTGGTTTTGCAATAAATGTGTGAGGGGTTATAATGCAGATACATTCATTGACTACATTAATTATTAATCACAGGATATAAAGCAATTGCTATAATACTCAATGTAAATGTTTCTAATAACACTTTTTGGCTGAAGAGTTGGCTTCTTGCATTTGCATCAGGTATTTTGATTACACATATATAACAAGAGCATATTTTGTAAAGAAATCAACTATCAACTAATCTTTAATGAATACATGCAAGGAGAGGTACAGTGCGTCAGTAAACTAATGAGAAACTCACTGAAATGCATAGAAAACTTGTTTTCTTCTTAATCTGGATTTTGGACCAACTTGAAATTATCTAAAAAAATTAATAGAAATTGCAAAATCATAATTTTTGCCTAAGTCCCTAAATTTTACAGTTTCAGTTACACACATCCCTGCTTATTCAAACAATTAGTGCAGTTTAAAGCATCATCTCTCCTTTTGGCTTTCCAGAACCACCAAGGTTTATTAAGAAATTAGACTCCTCAAAACTTGTGAAACAGCACGATTCCACAACGTATGAATGCAAAATAGGTGGATCTCCAGAAATCAGAGTCACCTGGTACAAAGGTGAAACTGAAATCCATCCCAGTGAAAAATACAGAATGTCCTTTGTGGATTCAGTGGCAGTCATTGAAATGCACAACCTCAGTGTTGAAGACAGTGGTGACTACACTTGTGAAGCTCAGAATCCAGCGGGTAGTGCAAGCACCAGTACTACACTGAGAGTAAAAGGTCAGAATCTCAGCTCTTTCCTTCTCTTTCTAACATTGTGTCCTCCTTTAGGAAAAACTCTTAAACCCCACTTTCTTTTATCAGAGAGGCCAAAACCTGCCTGAGTAGATGGCAAATCTTTTGTCTGTTTTTGATCTCTTTGGCAGCTCTTTCTTATCTATTGTCTTTGCTATTTAGCATCAGAAGAGTTACTTCAATCTTCTGTCTTCTTTAATATCTTTTGCTTAAATAACACAAACGATGACTCCTTTTTCTTTTTTCCAGCACCTCCTATTTTTACCAAGAAGCCCCATCCAGTTGAGACCTTGAAAGGGTCTGATATTCATCTGGAGTGTGAGCTTCAGGGCACTCCTCCATTCCAGATTTCATGGTATAAAGACAAACGAGAAATTCGGAGCAGCAAGAAGTATAAGGTCATGTCTGAGAACTACATAGCTAGTCTTCACATTCTCAGTGTGGATACTGCTGATGTTGGTGAATATCACTGTAAGGCTGTAAATGATGTGGGAAGTGACTCCTGTATTGGCTCTGTAACACTAAGAGGTTTGTACAAAGATTGTCATCTTCTTGGCATTTCTTTGTTCCTGAAATTTTTCTCCTACTTTTCCACCTCTGGCAGGGTTTTTTACTGTTGAATATCTTCTCTTCAATAGCACCACCAACCTTTGTGAAGAAGCTGAGTGATCTCACTGTCGTAGTTGGGGAGTCGATTGAACTGCAGGCTGCAGTACAAGGATCACAGCCCATTTCTGTTCTGTGGTTAAAAGACAAAGGGGAAATAATCAGAGAAAGTGATAATCTTTGGATCTCCTACTCAGAAAACATTGCAACTATGCAGATTGGAAATGCAGAACCAACCAATGCTGGGAAATACATTTGTCAGATAAAAAATGATGCTGGAGTTCAGGAATGCTTTGCCATGCTGAAAGTGCTAGGTTGGTAGTATGAGATAAAAAACACAGTGTTTTTTAACATGCTTTGAAATTTAAAATTTTATCATAATAATAGCTATTTCGTTGTTCTAAAAATTTTTCTGACTTGCATTTCATTGCAGAACCTGCAGTCATTGTAGAGAAGCCAGGCCCAGTTAAAGTTACAGCTGGAGACTCTTGTACTCTGGAATGCACAGTAGATGGCACACCAGAGCTTACTGCTAGGTGGTTTAAGGATGGTAATGAACTGTCCACTGACCATAAATATAAAATCAGCTTCTTCAATAAAGTGTCTGGGCTTAAGATCCTCAATGCAACACTAGAAGACAGTGGAGAATATACTTTTGAGGTGAAAAACAGTGTTGGCAAAAGCAGCTGCACAGCTTCAGTGCACGTTTCAGGTTAGTTGACTACTCTTTCTGAGTCACCTTGGACCCTTTAGTTCCTTTACAAATCCTTCAGATAGCACAGTGGTTATTGTGATTGGCAACCTAAGAGAGTTGCATAATCTTAAGAGTACTTGGTATGCCACTTTGATAGGCATCAAGAATAGATGTCTACCTAAAATCTGAGGGGCAGGAACTATTGAAAGGACTTGATTTCTTCAAGTCCTTTTGTTATCTTGGACACCTGGTGCAATATTGTTGCTTATGAAAAAGAATGGAAAAAACAGAAGGTGTTCCTCAAAGATTATGGATGAAAGTTCCAGCATATCCTAAACCATTGACTATTTTTCAAATACTTAGATGTTTCAGAATATATTGCCAAAGCAGATACAGCAAAAGATCATCAATTTTATTATGCACAGAGAAATTCCTGCATTTAAGAACCCTCTGTGGTAAATTCTATATATATTTTTTTTTTTTATTTTGAAACAAATCCAGATCGTATTATACCTCCTTCTTTCACAAGAAAACTTAAAGAAACTTATGGCCAGCTGGGTTCTTCTGCTGTACTGGAGTGCAAAGTTTATGGGTCACCGCCCATTCTTGTTTCCTGGTTTCATGATGGACAAGAGATTACCAGCGGAGAGAAGTATCAGGCTACTCTTACAGACAATACCTGTTCTCTGAAACTGAATGGACTTCAGGAGTCTGATATGGGAACTTATTTGTGCACAGCTACTAATGCAGCTGGGTCTGATGAATGCAGCGCATTTTTGAGTGTTATAGGTCAGTATAAGTAAGAAGCCAGAATCAGACGGTCCAAATTTATTTTCAGAAAGATGTAATTTTTTCTTTGTTGAATACTTCTGATTACTGTGATCTTCAAAAGAAGCTCAAATGTACTTCTTTTCTGTCTGTTTTATTTGTGTGCTTAGAATCACCATCTTTTGTGAAGAAACCTGAACCACTGGATGTTTTATCTGGGGCAAACATAACCTTTACTAGTATTGTTAAAGGTTCCCCTCCATTGGAAGTTAAATGGTTCAGAGGCAGTGTTGAGCTAGTACCAGGACCCAGATGCAATATCACCTTGCAAGATTCAGTTGCAGAACTGGAGCTGTTTGATGTACATCCACTTGAGAGTGGAGACTACACCTGCCAGGTCTCTAATGAGGCAGGGAAAATTTCTTGCACAACACATCTTTTTGTCAAAGGTTTGTCCAGACTACTGCTTCTTATACTTCTTAAAGATGACCTCTTGACTTTATTTAATTTGTTTTCTTCCTGTTGTTCATTATAGAACCAGCCAAATTTGTGAAGAAGGTGAATGATTTAAGTGTAGAGAAAGGGAAAAATTTAATCTTGGAATGCACATATATGGGTACTCCACCGATTTCAGTGACATGGAAGAAAAATGGAGTGAAAATAATGCACTCTGAAAAGTGTAGCATCACCACTACAGACACATCTGCCATACTGGAAATCCCTAACAGCAAACTAGAAGATCAGGGGCAATATTCTTGTCATATTGAAAATGATTCTGGGAAAGATACTTGTCATGGTACAATCACAATACTAGGTGCGTCAAGCCAGCAGCACTTCAACAAGTGTTATTTGTACTAATGGTCATCATGCAATATCTTTTTATGCTAATGGTGTGTCTTTGTCCTTCAGAACCACCTTACTTCATTAGATCCTTGGAGCCAGTGCAGGTGACTGTTGGGGATTCTGCATCCTTACAGTGCCAGGTGGCTGGAACACCAGAAATGATTGTGTCATGGTACAAAGGTGATACAAAGCTGAGAGGAACTGCTACTGTGAAAATGCACTTTAGGAACCAAATTGCTACTCTGGTTTTCAGCCAGGTAGACAGTAGTGACAGTGGGGAGTACATCTGCAAAGTAGAAAACTCTGTTGGGGAAGCTTCTTCATCATCTTTGCTTACAGTTCAAGGTGAATATTTCAATTTTAAATATAGGGAAATGGCCTATTTTTCTTAAGTATGCTTTGCTATTTCAAAAAACAATTGCCTCTCCGTCGTAAAACACTTTACTGTTTCTTGATGTGTAAGATACCCTGTGGTACTTTCTACTAACAAAAGCCTACCAGTAAAGGCTAGAATTGTATTTCAATTAAAATACAGCACTTACTGACCACAGCTCTTTTGTGGCGCTACAAGCCTCTGTATCTTCCGTCCCTATTCAGGATATTTCTTTGATTGTTTTCAGTATTTGCAGTCCTGAGGCTCATTGGGTCTAAGATAAAAAAAATAGTGACATCTCTTCCTGCAACCATATGCACAGGGCTCTTTACAAGTTCAAAATAAATTATATGCTAAACAATATTTTTAATTGGAAGTTACGAGCAAAAATCCACCATACTGTACAGCATATTGGTCAGTGATTATTAGTGAGTACAGCGAAAGATGCATGTCTTCTGGAAGACTTCACTGTACAATGCTTGTTCTGTTACAGAGCGTAAACTTCCTCCTTCTTTTACACGGAAATTAAGAGATATCCATGAAACCGTTGGCTTACCAGTCGTGTTTGATTGTGGCATTGCTGGCTCAGAACCCATCGAAGTATCTTGGTTTAAAGATGGTGTGCGTGTAAAAGAGGACTACAATGTTCACACGTCCTTTGTAGATAATGTAGCAACTCTCCAGATTTTGAAGACAGATAGGAGCCTTATTGGGCAATACACCTGCACAGCTGTCAATGCTATTGGGACTGCTTCTTCTAGTGGCAGGCTTGTCCTTACAGGTTGGTGGGCTGTGAAATATTTAATAGAAATGTCTTAAAACTGAGTTTTGCTTTATATATGGATTTAATACTGTACAAAATATTTTTATTTCACACAGTTTTAAAGTACATTGAGATTTTTAAGTGATGTTTTTTATTTCTTTCACTCTTCAGAAGGGAAGACTCCTCCATTCTTTGACATCCCACTTACACCTGTGGATGGCATTATTGGAGAAAGTGCTGATTTTGAGTGTCACGTTTCTGGAACACAGCCTATTAGAGTCACTTGGGCAAAAGATGACCAAGAAATTAGAACAGGAAAGAACTATCAGATCAGTTATGTGGACAACACAGCCCATCTGACTATCTTGAGAGTTGACAGGGGAGATTCTGGAAGATATACATGCTATGCTAGCAATGAAGTTGGAAAAGACTCTTGCACAGCTCAACTGGCTGTTAAAGGTACTGAATAGAGAATGCATTGTGTTTACATTTTTCTTCCTTCAGTTACAAAGGAAGTTTGACTTATTACTGCAAGATAACTTTGAGAAAACTTTTGAGATGCAGCCTGAGAGTGCCTATGTGGACATACCTATGAATCTTTTAAGTGAGTTAGGAAGGGTCACTAACAGCAATGGGAAGATAAATAAAACATATTCTTTGGCCTACTTTCTCAATAGGCTCTAGCCTATTTCTTTCTTAAGAAATTGAAAAAAAACTCTTGGGGTTATTTAAATGGTGTATGACTTAATGTAAGAGAGATTTTTTTCAAACAGGAAAATACAGTGACAATGACTGTAAGAGCAAGGCTCATGCTGTTTATCTTAGCATAATTTCACTTTAAAAATATGTCCAGCTTAAATGAGAGTAAATATCAATTCCCCAATGTTCAAATTTTTCTTGAAGCATTTTTAGGATTTTTAATCTCAAGATCGATTCATGGAATTTATATTCTTTTTACAGAACGAAAAACTCCTCCTACTTTTACTAAGAAACTGTCTGAAGCAGTAGAAGAAACAGAAGGGAATGAACTTAAACTTGAGGGTCGTGTTTCTGGCTCTCAGCCTTTGACTGTTGCTTGGTATAAAAATAATCAGGAAGTCCATTCAAGTGCTCACTGTGAACTATCTTTCAAAAACAATACCTTGCTTTTGCATATAAAGACTGTAGAGCAATCAGATGCTGGTTTATACACCTGTAAAGTGTCCAATGAAGCAGGAAGCGTGTTGAGTACATCTTCTGTTGTTATCAGAGGTTGGTTGAAGTCTTGTTTTTCTTTGCTTCCTGCATAAAAACAATATCTGTGTTTTATTTAGTTGCAAGTATATAGCTTCCCTCTTATGAGCTGGTTTTATTTACCTTAACAGCAGTGATTTGTCCAGAGATGGACATAAACCACAAAATTAAGAAATTCTTTTATTTGTGTGACTATTTTTTTTCAAGGAGAAACTTCTTTTTCACTACTTGCTATGACTTATTTAAAGTAAGCATTGAAATCTCTGTTGAATTTTTCATCATTCTCTTTATGTGCAGTAACAGGGGGTTTGTGCAATGAAATCTAAGCTTAGGCAGTGTTGACACTGCATTGTGGTAGCATGACACTTTGTCATAATAGTCTTGAAGGAAATTTCAGGTTTATTTCTTTAAGATTTTATATAGTTTTGCAGCCTAATTGCGCTTTTGCTCTCATATTATTTTTTGCGTGTAGGAGTTCTTGCTGAGAGGATAAAGATATTTCTTGCATGTTTATATAGGAACTATGATGCCATGCTCTCTTGATATTTATCCATTTTACAATATTATGACTGATATTCTCAGACTACTGTTTATCATTCCCCATTCCTTGCCATTGCCTCCTTAGTAATCACATGCACCTCTCTTGCTCTCATATTCTTGACCATATTTTCCTGAGTAATCATTCAAGCATTTTCATATTCCAGAACCTAAAAAGCCTCCAGTTTTTGACCAGCCTCTTCAGCCAGCAGCAGCAGAGGAAGGTGATACCCTACAGCTTAGCTGTCATGTCCAGGGATCACAGCCAATCCGGATCCAGTGGCTGAAGGCAGGAAGAGAAATAAGAGCTTCAGACAGATGCAACTTCAGCTTTGCTAATGGAGTAGCTCTTCTAGAACTTGCTGCACTTACCAAATCAGATTCAGGAGAATATGTATGCAAAGCTTCAAATGCAGCTGGCACTGATACTTGCAAATCAAAAGTGACAGTCAAAGGTACAGTAACATGGAGAAAATAGGGCATATGATGAAAATGTCAACCTAAACACTATCCCAAGGTTTTTTCCTGTGGAAGAAAAAAGTTAATAATCTTTAACAAATGATTATTTACTTTTAATTTTTTGTAAAATCATAGAATCTGGTAAAACAGAGTATTTAACAATAATTTATATATCAGTAGTGACATAAATGCTGAAAGATCAGTGTCAAACCAATAGTACATTCCTACGAAAGAGATTAAGAATTTATTTTCTATCTAAACATGAAATTTTAGAAAAATGCAAGATAAATATGTGAAATTACTTGGACATGCATGTTTTATGGAAAACATGTGAAAAATGATGTTTTTTAAAGAAAAATACAGATGAAATTTGAGCATATGACCTTAGAGGCTAATTTGTTTTAAGACTATTACAGCTCTAAGACATTTTGACCTTTTAGCTGAAAGTAAATAGTGTCTAAACATGAGTCCTTTTGTGTAGTTCTTGCTTTACCACTGCATAAAGGACACAGGAGCCCAGCAGTATGTACAAACAGTATTTTCACTACATGGTTAGCCACTAGGCTAAGGACTAAGTAAAAAAAAAAGCAGGAGAAGGTGAAAAGGAGGATTTAAAGACCACTGATAAAAACTGCAAGTAACTCTTAGGGCAGAATATCCAGAAATAGTCTGAAAAGAAAAAACCTCACCAAAAAAAATCCATTTTATTAAATGAGGCTTTCTCTTTGCATATATACCTATGGATTTGCATCCATGGAGAGTACAAATGGCCTGACTGAAGTAAATGAACAGCACAGCATGGCCCATTGTGGACAGTTTCATCTGGAAAGTAAACTTCAAGTTGGCTAAAACAATATGAAAATATTTTGCATTTTTACCTATTGCACAGTCATTTGTTCCATCTCAGGAATTAATTTCTCTTTTACAATTCCTTCAGAAGCATAATCACCTATGAACATAAGCTATTACATGAAGCCATCTGTTATAACTCTCTGACTCTGTTTTTTTAGAAAAACCGGCAGCTGCTCCAGCAGCTAAGAAAGCAGAAGTGGAAGGCAAACTTTATTTTGTGTCAGAGCCTCAGAGTATCAAAGTCATGGAAAGTAAGAACTCTTTTCAAAACAGTATTATGTCTTCTATTTGCCTACACCTTTTGTTTGAGATTATCTCTGTCATAAACTCCTGGAAAGACTTAGCTTCCTCATTTGCATCTTTCTGCAGAGACGGTTGCAACATTTATTGCAAAAGTTGGAGGTGATCCAATTCCAAATGTTAAGTGGATGAAAGGAAAATGGAGGCAACTCAACCAGGGAGGCCGCATTATAATCCAGCAGAGAGGAGATGAAGCCAAACTAGAAATAAAGGACACAATAAAAACTGATTCTGGCATGTACAAATGTGTTGCTTTTAACCAACATGGTGAAATTGAAAGGAGTGTAAACCTGCAAGTTGAAGAAAGAAAGAAAGAAGAAGTTGTTGAAGGGGATCTCAGGGCAAAACTAAAAAGGTATATTGAAAATTTTTATGGATTAATTTGCTATCAACCCAGAAGAATTTTTTTTTTATTATACATCTCAGAACAAGATATAATTTTAAAAAATCCGTTAAATAGGAATAACTGTACTAAAAATAAAAGCACCTGACTAAACTGAGCTAAAGGATTCTACTGCACCGAACAGCTCTGAGGTGATTCAATATTTCATTAAACAGCTTTCTGGGAATGAAATGCTGCATATTTAACTCCTGTTATTGATTTGAATAGCACTCCAACAAAAAGAAAAGAAGAGGAAGAACAACCTATTGATATCTTGGAACTTCTCAAAAATGTAGATCCCAAAGAATATGAGAAATATGCTCGCATGTATGGAATTACAGATTTCCGTGGCCTCCTGCAAGCCTTTGAGTTACTAAAGCAAACCCAAGCAGAAGAAAGCCATAGATTGGTAAGATACAGCTTTGGTTCTCTTAGGAATAATATGTTCCCCTTGAACAGACGTGGTGTCCACACTCTGAAGCTCTGAAGTTATGATGTGTGGAGAAATTTCTGGTTCCTCTTTAGATCTTATACTGTCAGTTCTCAATTTCTTGCATGTGCAAATCCAAGAAGAAAAAATGGGTCTTCTGGCTAAGTAGGTTCTGTCTTCATAACTTGACTGCAATTGTTAGAATGGGAAGATACACTAGTTACAGTACAGTTAAATTTGATGTAGGAATGAATTCTGTGTTGGATAAATGTGACAGCTTAGTATCCTTTAATCTTTGAGTATATTCTGCATTTTTATAGGAAATTGAGCTCACAGAGAAAGCTCAAAGGGAAGATCAGGAGTTTGATGAACTTGTAGCTTTTATTCAGCAACGACTCACACAAACAGAGGTAAAACATTTTTGGACTGCGTTATGAAATATTCAAACCTATAACAGGGAAATTGAAATTAACTTAAACTAATATTTTCCAGCCTATTACTCTGATCAGAGACATTGAAAATCAGACGGTTTTAGCAGATGAGGATGCTGTCTTTGAATGTGAGATTAAGATTAACTATCCAGAAATTAAACTGTCATGGTACAAGGGAACACAGAAACTTGACTCCAATGACAAATATGAAATTAGAATTGAAGGTGATCGCCACATACTGAGAATTAGAAACTGCCAGCCTGAAGATCAAGGAAATTTCAGAATAGTATGTGGACCACATATTGCCAGTGCCAAGCTAACTGTGATTGGTAAGTCTACTTCTGAAGTATATATTTGAATTAGTTTACATATCATTTATTCCACTCTCTGATCTCTGATAAAATGTATGTTTTAACATGCTAATAGAACCTGCAGTTGAGCGGCATCTTCATGACACCACTTTCAAGGAAGGAAAAACATGCACGCTGACTTGTCAGTTCTCTATCCCAAATGCCAAATCTCAGTGGTATAGAAATGGGAGACCCATTAAGATAGGAGGGAGATATTCAACACAAGTCTCTGACAAAGTGCACAAACTCATCATCAAGGATGTTAGAACGGAAGACGAGGGACAGTATACCTGCAAGCTTGACAGTCTAGAAACAACAGCAGATCTGGCCATTGAAGGTTTGTAAATATATAGACTCTCTTTTTTACAATAGTGATAGTTTTTGGAGGTTTCATTAGCATAACAAATGAAAATAAAAAGAATTTCTGAAAGACAGGTTCCAAAACTTGGAAACAGACTAAATAAGAAATTTTACTATTCTTTCTCTTTAAACAACATGTGTGACATATTTGTGTAACTTTGTATTTTTCACTAAACCATGATTAATAATGTCCCGTAGCCCACAAGCAATCTGAGTTGTACTAGCTTCTATTTTCTCTGTGACTCTTATATTTTCCTTGGACTTTTTCTTAATTATTCTCTATCTTTAGTTTCCTTAATGGCTTCTCTTACAAAACATATCTGCACAGCAATCTTGTTATAGCTGAACTCTTACATCTTCTAATCTTCATTCTTATACATGAAGATTCTATGAAAACTTCATAGAAGATGGAATCCCTTTTTCTTACTCTACTTTTTTACGATCTATTGCTATTATCTCATTAAAATTTAGCTATTTGGATGATAACATTGAGAAGGATTCAGATACAGTAAATGCTGTGGTGGTGCATAACAGTTGATGTATTTTTTCTTTCTCAAAACAGCGGAACCAATTCAGTTCACCAAGAGCATACAGAACATCGTTGTGAGTGAACACCAGTCTGCAACCTTTGAGTGTGAGGTGTCTTTTGATGATGCAGTTGTGACGTGGTATAAAGGCCCCACTGAATTGAGAGAGAGTCCCAAGTACAGCTTCAGAAGTGAAGGTCGTTGTCATTATATGACTATACACAATGTTAATGCAGAAGATGAAGGTAAAAATGCATGAAACAGTTGTGCTGGTGCCATTTTTTATCTGTTTTTTTTGTGTGGTTTTAAATGATAAAAGAATATAAATATGAATATTCTTGGCTGCTGCAGGTGTGTATTCTGTAATTGCTCGTCTTGAACCAAGAGGAGAAGCAAGAAGCACTGCAGAGCTCTATCTTGTAACAAAAGGTAAGCAAATTTTCTAGATAAATTTGTGATCATAACCATGTGCAAATTTGTTTGTTTGAAACATGGTTCTGGAAAAAACAATAGTCCTAAAATAAATCTCATATTCCTTTGCAGAAATCAAACTGGAACTGAAGCCACCAGGTAAACTCCTCAAGCAAATTCTTGTTAATATTTTGTCATAAAATGAAAGCATTGCTCTGCTTTTTTATTATTTTCAAATCTTTTTTTCCTGGTTAGAGTAAGTATAACCTACATCCTTAAAAAGTGTTCCTCATCAACAGACATGTGGAACTATTATTCTCATAAGTAGTGGCAATGAATACTGAGACAAATCCATAATCAATGACATTAATAGGGACCCTATTTTGTACAACATCAAATGCCCCATTCTCTAAAACACACAAGTTGCTTTTTTTTAACTGCTAAGGAACAGAACAATGAAGATGTACCAATTAATAGGCAGGATCTTCTCTGCGCAACTGAAATAAAAAAAATGAGGCGAAATAGGTAAAAATCACTTTCTGATGATGTGCAGTGAACTTCTTTTTTGAATGTTCTTAGGAGCCTACTCCAACTGTTGCAAGAATTATTTAGAAATAAAACATAATGTTGTATGGGCTGGTTGAACTGAAAGGTTAGTACAGTTAGTTATTTATTGGTTGGCTGGCTTATACTTGAGGAGCAAGCTACATTCCATGTATGTTACAAAAAGAAAAACTAAAACACCATCAACTACTATCCTTGAGGAAAGCACACTGAATTTTTTAACTGGTAGTATTTATTAAGTCAATTAAACATTTTGATTTTCTAGATGTTCCTGATGCCAAGGTTGCAGTTCCACCTCAAAAACCAGCTGAAGGTAGGGTAACAAACCATACTTGTTCTGTACCTTCACTGAACCAGAAGGCCAGTGGGAACCTCAGGGAAAAATCTTAGCTCAGCAATAAGATTTAATTAATTGTCCTTGTGAGCAAGAATCGACTTGGATAGGCTTCTTTGCTGTGTGGAAGGTGAAAACTCTACACAGGTAGTGGTAGGAATTAATTTAATTCTCTTAAAACAAGAATTTTTAAGAATTTATCTTTAAAGGAGAATTTTAATTCTCTTAAAAAGAGAATATTTTCCATCATATTTTCCTATCAGTCTGTTGTTCATTTGATCTTCCTTTTATTTTCATCTTCCTCTCTGATAATTTTTAAAAAATTTTCTTTTTGCCACAAAAAAATATCTTTTAAACAAGCAGTCTGAATTACAGCCTTTAAAAAAATAAAGCCATACACTGGATTTCATGTTTATGGCAAATGGTCTCCCCCCAGGCTCTGGATTTGGACTACAGGCCACAAACAATATTTATACTTCTGTTTCGCCCAGTAGCTTACTATAAATATCAGCACTGTGAACTTCTTGGATAATTTAGTAAATGCTTGCAGTGGCAGCAGGAAGAGAAAGATTTGATAATTAGATGAATTACCATCAGCAAAGATAGGAGAGTGATGGCAGCAATAAAAATAAAGCTGAGGACATTCAGGGTTCAAAAAAATAGACTGGGGATTCCCACTCAAATGGTATTTATTCAGCTGCTGTAAACTCTCAGAATAAGCACCATGTTTGCTTTTATTCTGCAGCTGCAATAAAATAATATAATCCATTTTCTCAAACCAATTTTTTTCATTTACAAGGAAATATCAAACTTAAATTTTGTTCTAAACATTTCATTTTTCCTACAAGCTGCCCCTATTCCCATTCTTCTGCCTCTTGTTCCACCTCCAGAGGAGAAAAAGCCAGGTAAAAGTTCTTACAGTATTTGAATAATATGTTCATGTTTCATTATGACAGTTGGCTTTTGGATTTTTGTTTGTTTGGCTTTCTAGGGGTTCTTAAGGTTTTCTAATTTAAATTTTTTAATCTATTATTTTTAAGCAGAGAAAAAGGTTCCATTAAAGAAAGTCCCCCAAAAGGTGGTTAAAAAAGCTCCTGAAGAAGTCCTGCCACCTAAAGGTAACTTTTTTCCTTTGTTTGAAAACTTTTTTAAAAGAGTAAAATTACCTTGTGGAAACAAGGTGTTTTGTTTTGAAATAACTTCAGTCTATCAAAATTGTTTTATTTCTGGCTTTATGTTAAAAACACACATTTAAAATCCAAGTTGATTGTGACTGCCTAAAAAATAGTCCCTTTAAACCATCCGTGAGGGTGAAATACTTTCACTAAATGTGAACATCCAATATGCCTTGCAAATTCCTCACTATGATATGAATAATCAATTTATTTATTTTAAGTTCCAGAGGTGCTACCAGAGAAGCCCAAAGAGACCAAAATAACATCCATGGCAAGGAGAGAAGAGATACATGAAGAAAAGAAAATACATGAAACACCCAAAGAAATTTATGAAGAATGGGAGGAAGATTATGGTGAAGATCATGACTATTATGTCAAAGAAGAGGGCTATGATGAAGGGGAAGAGGAATGGGAAGAAGCTTATGAGAAAAAAGAAGTGACTTATGAAGAAAAAAGAGTAATTCATGAAGAAGGTATTTGAATTATCATGTCATTTTATTTCTTCTCTTTTCTCGTATTTATTATTAACGCCCCAGCATTTTGAATTAGGGAACATTTTTCTGGTTTGTTTTTTTGGTTTTTTTTTTTTTTTTTTGCTAAAATATCTGGAACTATAATATGCTGACAAAGTTTAAGTGACACTTGATGATAACACAAGATATCACAAGGTCTGGATGCAGATATGAATGGGTACATTAGAAAGTCATTGCCAATGAACTTTGCAGGTCTTTAAAACCTAACATGAGTTAGTAGTTAGTAGTTAGGATATGTGTAATTTTTAGGTTTTTGGTTATTACTTCTATCATTTTCCTGTGGTCTAGATAGACTTGATTTACTTAAATGTTTCACACATTTATTGATTGAAGTCAATGGTTGTATTTTGCACTTTCTTGCATGTTATTTCTGTCTTGGGGATTAGTAACATGTATGCCTCTGGGGATAAAAGTTGGCTCTGATGAAAAAAATGAAACTTGGAAATAAGCAAAACATTTACTTCAACAAGTGGATTTCCAAAACTCTCTGTTTGTTTTTAAAATTCATAAAACTGTAGTGGCATAACTAATACCTTTCTGTCTACAGAGCCTTTAAACAACATATTTTTTATTATTAAGTGATGTTATTTTTTTTTAAGTGACCAAAGTTCCTAAGAAACCCATGCCTGAGCGAAAACCACCAGCCATTATAGCTGAAAAGAAGGAAAAGAAGGAAGTAACTGTTCAAAAAGGTATGACTTCCCCAGAAAACTAGCAGGAACAGATTAAGATATGCAGATTAAGATCTCTTGTGCAGCCCCTTCAAGCTGAATGGTGCTGGTTATTCACATTTCCTTGGAAAGAAAATTATCTTTATGTTGGACAGTGAGATGAGCAAGGGTCATGGATCTCTTCTCCCACCTCATATTTCTGAGCTCTCTGCTCAAAGGTAGTTGAATGAAAACAAGAATTGATGGAAAAATCAAACTGAGCTTCAGTTATCCTTCCTTTTCCCTGTATATTAGTCTAAGGCATGGATGTCACTTTTAAGAAATTAAATGCTGTCCTTCTGGAAAGTGTTTCTGACTTAGATCACTGCATATCTCTCAGGGCAGAGTGGGCCTTACTGCCAGCACCATCATTAAACAATGCACTGAACAGAGAACAGGATGCACAAGATTTATAACATCCTAAAAAAACCAAAAAAAACAAACCAAAACAAAAAACAAACAAACAAGAAAACCCAGCCAGTTCTATATGCTTTGTATCCACAATTTGCAAGATTACTTGAACAATAAATCTATCTGAATTACTTGCAGTTGTCAAGAAACCTGTCGATGAAAAAGTGGAGGTAACCACTCAGAGGGTTACAGAAGAAAAACTCAAAAGGGCTGAGGGTAAATACTGTTCAGTTATTTTAATGTCATCTTTCTGTGAAAGTTGTGCTTTTGTTACTTAGCTGATCTGCATATGCTTTGTCCTTACTTAACAGGGTCTGATCAATTTTTCAGTCTTTGAAACATCTAATAAAAGCTTCTGTTGAAGTCTTTAAAAATAAGATTAAAAGCTTTTTAGGGGAAAATACTAAATGCTAATATTAACTACCAATGCTCTAAGAAAGGAAGTGTGTATAAAATTGGGTGAAATAGCATGTTTCAATCTAAGCTGAAGATGTGAAATCCCTGTCTTCCTTACCTTTCCATTTTGACCCGTCTATCAAAATGCTTTGGTTAATTCTTTGTTTATAAAATAAATATGCACCCTTGTTCTCTTAATAGCTACTTCCTTTTGTGTAGCATTTCCCTTTCTGCAGCAGGATTCTGTCAGCTACAATTCAATAAGTATCAGGAAATTACCTGTGTTCTAAATGCCCTGAGTTCCTTTAGAACATAGCAATAAAAAGAAACAAACACATTCCTTCTGTTGCTTTATGTGATTCTAAGAAGCCTGACTTAGCTCTTAGCTGCTGAGTTAGATTGTTTGCTGTATTTTCAATATAATTTATAGATTTCTGTAGACTTATTTTGATCTCTTTGCTAAATGTTTGACTGAGTAACAAAATTCTAATGCCAACAGTTACCAAGAAAGTTCTGCCACCAAAACCTACACCAGTCGTCGTTGAGGAAAAAGTTATGAAAAAGGAAGGTACAGATCAGCATCTTTGAATTGCAGTTTACCCTTTTCTCAGTACCCAGTGTGTACTTCTGTGCTTCTTTGGAATACATGAGCCTGTGTGTATGTATCTGGATCCATAGTAGTAGTCATGCTGTGACTGCTCTCAGTGTTTAGTTAGTACGTCTACCAAGCTTTTGTTTTTTATGTCTGTTTTTAACATATTTGTGGATAGTCTTTTGGTTCTTGTTTAAAGAGTCTGCAGTCATGCTGCAGTTTGACTTAGCTTTTTCTTCATCTATTCTGCTTGCTGGCCTATCCTTACATAATAAGTATAATTGTGTCCCCATGCCCAAAAATATCTTTGAAGAACCACCTTTAGAATTCTTCTGATGTACTATTTCCAAAAGCCTGTGCATGCATTTTGTTTCAAATGTTTGGGTTAAAGGTGTCTGTGTCTTTAGTCTTTAACAAATACTAAATATTATACTTGTGTGCTTGTTCTGTGTTCAGTATTTTGCAAAATGAATACTGACTGTCTAAATATGTCTAAGATTTTAATGTGCAATACCAATAAAGACCTGATAAAAACTCACTTGCTGACTACCACTAATGTGGATCTAGAATATTAAATACTAAAACAAAATCCTATCTTTAAAGTACCAACAGTAGAAACATGGACTGTTTCAGAAGAAAAGATGTCAGTTTCTGTCCACAGAGAAGAAGAGTATTCATATGATGTTACAGGTATGTACAAAACCAAAAGTCTGTGTACCCAAATCAAAACAATCAATCATGCTATACTTTCTTTTGATCTATTTTTATGAATTGCAAATTACATATTTAGACATATTGTACATTTGTCTTTCACTATGCCTTGCTTTTTGTGTCCATTGTATTATGTAGCTTTAGTATTATTCAGCTTATATTTCAACTACTTTATCTTAATATTGTTTACATACTTTTCTTTGAAGAACCAGCAGAGCATGAGAAAACAGTTGAAGAAAGATTCTTTGAAGCTGTTTACCCAATTGAAGGTAGCTTGATTATGGATGGGAGTCTAATAAATTGTTTGTTTGTTTGTTTGTTTTAATTTGAGTCAAAATTCATTGTGCGATTTGCACATGCTCTTCATTCTCTGGATTAAAATTTTTTACCTATTAACATATATGTTTCAGTGATTGTGTACCATAGACACATAATATCTTATTGAAGTTTTTCAGATTTACTATGGACACTGCTATTTCCTATCTCAACTTTTAATATCTTTAAAATTCCTATTGTAGCACATAGAGAGGTTGAGGAGGAGGAAGAAGTTGTTTCTACAGAACTGGAGATCTCTCACGTTGAAGGTGAATAAAGTCTTTGCATCAACATCTGCTCTGTTTTTCTGAATTTTCAGATTATCTGTCTGTAACACTTTACCAAAGGATAGCATATCAGAACTGAGATCTTTCAATTTCTCTAAGGCTCTGCTCTCAAAGCTTCAAGCCTTATTGCATTTCTATCTTACTCTTCTTCATGGCTGCTTTAAATAATTCCTTTAGTAGCTTTTTGTGAGATGGGTTTGTTGTATCTGTTTGCTAAAACAGATTCGTTTTTGACATTTAGTGTTCGCTTATACACCGTGTTAAGAGTAGCCTACTGTGGTTTTCCAGTTATATTAACCATCCCTAAATGATCACCACCTATCTTTTAAAGTGCCTGAGCTACCAAAGAGGCGTGTTCCAGAAGAAAGAAAGCCTGTTCCTGTGCCTAAAAAAGAAGTTCCATCAGCTAAAGGTATTTCTACTGCTTGAGTAAAAAAGAAAGAAGCAAAGCCCAAACAATTTTTTTATTTGTATTATTTTTCATGTTTTCTTGCATATATTTAGCAATTTTCTCTCTATGTGTCTTTGTTGTTGCACAATCTCTGTATGCATTATTTGATTTTGCATTGTCTCTGTTGCACAATTTCAGTTTTTCAATTGTTCTATAACTTACAGCTTGAATTTATCTCAGCTTGGGTCCTTCTCTTTCTTAACTATCTTGTGCTTATTATTTCTATTTAAGTTGTGTGAATTTTTCAGGCAAGTGTAAAGTGTTTTCACTTCAAGATAGTAAAATGAAAGGTATTAGTGCAGTGATTTTAACATGGGAGTTTTATCCTGTATCATAATGTCCTTCCTCTACTGTCCACATTTGTCCAAAAGGCTCTACACTGTATTGTGTCAGTTGCAGTGCTCAGCTCCTTGTCCAAGCACTGTCTTCACTGTATAAAACAATCTTGGATTATTCAAATCTGGATTAGTGTTCCAAAAACTAAAGATCTCTTACAATGTTTTCCAAAGTGCCTGAAGCCCCTAAGAAAGCTGTTCCAGAAAAGAAAGTTGCTGTTGCTAAAAAGGAGGTGGCTCCCCCAGCAAAAGGTACAGCATCTTTTGAATGTGGACTTTAACCAGTTCTGTGCTATTGTTCTCTTTTCCTAACTTCTCTTATATTCTCAATATATATGATAAATGTAATCATTGTGTGTTATGTGTGACTGTCTCATGTAAGGCATTCAAAAGCCTTAGAAATATTACCTAGATAAATTTTAATACCTTTAGAGTTTTTAAAGGGTCTAGAAAAACTGTGCCTGAAGAAAAATTATGTGTCCTTTTCCCCAAAGGAGTATATTTGAGCATCCCATTCTTCAGTTAAGAAATCAGTCTTAAAGTATTTGATAGTCTTCCAGCAACTGGTTTGATTTTGTTTTTTATCAAACATATGTTGCTCTTGTCATAGATCTTTCTATGTTAAGTGTATGAATGTGTTATGTGGTGTGCCTTGATACTCTTACAGATGGATTAAAGAAATCTATAGTGCTTCAATAAATCTTTGAGAATTAGAATTCAGTTACCTTATACTTTATGATTTTTTAAGTGCCAGAAGTTCCTAAGAAAGCTCCCCCAGAGAAAAAGGTTGCTGTTCCAAAAAGAGAGGAAGCTCCAACACCTAAAGGTACACTTTAAAAAATAATGTTATTTTCTTATTATCTTAAGCATCTTTTTTTGTCAAATTTTAGATTTGATTACCAAATTAATCTGGTTATACTGGTGCTTCATGTACGTTAATGTGTATCTTTTGTGTCAGTTTTGTGAAAAGGTGTGCTGTAGATTTAGTCTTTAAAAACTTGGTAATTTAAGCTGATTATATTATAATTAATATCTTTGAAGTGCCAGAAGTACCTAAAAAAACAGCTCCAGAAGAAAAAATTCCATATGTTCCTAAAGTAGAAACTTCCCCCACAAAAGGTACAATGCAGTTCACTTTAATATCATTTATTGTAATCTTTAGAACATTGCATTTATCTCAGTTTAGTCATCTGTCATGTATCCATGTGTAATCTTTCTCAACAACACATTTCTCTTGTGTGATACATGTGCCAGTTTTCATTTGAAATGTTCTTAAAAAAATACTTTTTTTAAGTGCCTGCAGTTCCTAAGAAACCTGTTCCTAAAGAAAAAGTATCTCCTGCTGTTCCTAAAAAAATTGAGGCTCCTCCAGCTAAAGGTATGCTTTCAAGTAGAATACAAGAATATGCTGTTCCTCAGCTTCTGTGTATAAGTTCTGTGCTGAATACAAGAATATGCTATTTCTCAGCTTCTGTCTATAAGTTCTGTGCTGTTATTAGTCATTGATTAGTGCTTCTCCTGTGAGTTCTGCTGTTCTGATTACATAATACATCATTAATGTATGTTGTATCTCATGTGCAATATTTACATAGTATTCTTTATAAATATTGAATCTCTGTTATATGTTATGTACTCAGTACCCCTTCTTTGGAAACCTAGATTTAGCATTTTGAAATTATGTTTTCACAATGGAATTGGAAAAGCATACATTTAATATCATTATCTTTCAAAGTGCTTGAAGTTCAGAAGAAAGCCACTTTTGAAGAAAGAGTACTTATTACAGAAGAAAGAATATCTGTTGCAATTCCAGAGGAAATCCCATCACCTGAAGGTACACTATAAGCAGACAATAGTGAGAAACTTGCACTATGTCTACAAGTCTGTTATTCTAATATCAAGATCAAAATACACCAAACATTTTTTTATAGTTATCTCATATATGTTTTGTGTTGAACTGTGGGCAGTTAAAAGCCTCCTAAAGTGCCATCTACAAACTCAGTCTTGAATTTCAGGATCCCACCACATTGATAAGAATGGAAACTCTACTACTGAACACAATCACCTTCAGATGAGGGCCTCATAAATTTGCAGTAGCAAATATGGATGTATTGTTTATTTTAGACTCCACAATTTAGGGCTGTAACCAGCCATTTGTCATACTCACTACAAAGCTTTCTGTAGCCCTGAAGATATATATATAATATAGATTATATATATAAAGCAATACTGCTTCCCTCTGCAGTGTTAGCTTCTCACCAGCTTTCAGTTCACATTCTCATGTTCCAGGAAGATTGAGATCAGTTGTTTTAAGTTAGTATAATTTCACATAATATCTGCTTCAAGATTACTGAAATCAGCATTTCATCTCTTTTTATGTCCCATTAATGACTATCCAGTCAAGAAAATTTGCACTTTCTTTTAAAAACCATTAATGAATTTTGAGAAGAAAATTCGGAACATGTCTATCTAAAATATGAACTTGCAAGTGCACATTCATATGGATACATGCAGTGTTAGTTTCTGTTTGTCTCCTGCAAATTAACCTTTTCTCCAAAACTAGTTGAGGTCTTCCCTGATACAGTCACCTTTGTAGATGAGTACATGCCAGAATTTCTTTTCAATTCTTGACCTATCCATCTCATTTTTCCCTTTCCTCGCTTTCATACAGTTGGATCAAGGAGAAACTTCTCATTTTTTCACTCTTGTTCCCGCACTTCAACTGTTGTGATGGGGAAATCTGGGGAGCTGAGGTGTTCTAATGAACTGATGAATGATATTAGATGCAATACACAATAGAGAACCTGGGACATGGACAAACCACATGGACAAACAAATCATACATATGCATACAGTGCACAACACTTTCTGAATTGTATGCATATCTGTCATTGCCATACAGAACTTCTAAGAATTGGATTTCATCTTCTTTATCCATCAATCCTTCCCTCTCTCCATCTATTCATCCTCCAAAAATACTAAAACTAATACTTTTCCTTAAAGAACCAACAGTTGAAGAATGGTCTGAAGAAGAAAGAGAGGAAGTATCTATTTCCATCCACAGAGAAGAGATTTCTGAAGGTATGATAACAATTAAGGAACACTGGGCAAAAGCAAAAAATAATTTTTGGTCTATACCTAATAGACAATTTGGATTAATATCTGCTTTATTAATATGGAAAAAAACTACTACTACATAAATATGTTTTGTAACTTATAAATTTTTATTTTAATTTCTACAACTTCTATTACTTGCTTTTGAAAAGTGGAGTAGCTAATCATGTTTCAATAGAGTGAAAATAATAAGTTATCTCTTTGATATTGAGATCTGTCAGGACTTCTTTCTGTTTACAAAAATCCTCTTTTGGAAGTTCCTCTTCCACCAGGTTGCTTGAATAAAGTAAATGTTCTTCTGAATACCATGTTGCACTCGGGTTCCTCAGATAATTTCACTGTAAAATAACTATATTGTTTCCACCTCTAAGTTTATTGGTGGTCACATAATATTCTGAAGGACAGTAACTCTGACTGACAGTTTCTATGACTAGTGACACTACAGATTTTTCCAGGGACATCTTTAGTCAAGGGAATTTTCTCAGTATTTGGGAAAGAACAAATTTCAACATTAATGAGTTAGTGGACAGAGGAATGGAGCATTTTCAAATTCCACGCAAATACAAGACGACAGCTCTGTCTCTTGGTTCCATTTAAGTTGCTTGGAGTGTTTCCATTGGCCTCAGTGGAAGCAGGATGGCTTGAATGTAGATTTTTGTCATCCCAGAAGAGTCTGTTAATAAAGCATTCTGTTTATTTTTGTCTTACAAATGTTTTGTTGCTTAGCAGGGCCATAAAGACAGTAATATATGTGAAATCCTTAAACTTAAGTATTTTTATATTTTACTCTTTTTAAAAGTGACTAAAGAAGAGTCTTACTACATAGAGGAGACAGTAACTGTTCCAAAAAGAGAGGAAGCCCCACCCACAAAAGGTATAAGTTCATTTCACTACAACCCATAGGTTGTTTCATCATTCTCAACATTATGCTGTCACTACATGTTTATGTCTATTTTTTTCACTTTTGTATGTGTTTGTGCTATAGTGATACTATTCCTCTATGTAAAACTATGTATTGTAATCTTTTAAAGTGCCTGAGAAGCACAGGAGAGTTGTCCCTGAGCCAAAAGTCCCAGCTGCTCCTAAGGAAGCTCCAGGAGTAAAAGGTATAAACCAGTTCCTCAACTGGTTGATGTGTCTTCAAAGGAATTATGTTTGTCTTACTGTCTTGCTTGTACATGTTGACATAGGTGGTGTCTTCTCACAGTGATGAATGCTGTCTCAAATTCCACCTTGTACTTTGAAAATTCTTGTTTGTGTTAACTCAGTAAAACACATTGTATAGTAGGCAATTGCAAATATTACCCTTTAACATTCTTTCTCATCTTCCTTCTCATCTTGCTCATTTTTCTAAAGTTCCTGAAGTTCATAAGAAAGCAGTTCCTAAAGAGAAAGTGCCTGTTCCTGTGTCTAAAAAAATGGTGGCTCCACCAGCAAAAGGTATATCAGTGTTTATTCCTGTTGCAAGAAAAATGCTTTTCTGCTGCATTCCATTTTTAACATATTTGCCTTGGTTGGGATTGTATTGTTGATATAACATATATCTCTGGTATCAAATTTCTTCAACATTAAACATGTTTGTATGTCTGTTTGTCTACAATGACACTTGTGACCTGTGCTGTCTTGAGGAGATTTATATGTTATTTATCTGTTACTTCATCTTCTATCTTATACCTGTTGATGAAACCAAATAAATTTTCTAAAGTTACACAATCTTTTTTAAGAACCTGAAGAAGCTTTGGTGCCCACTTTTGAGGCAGAGTTTGAAGAACCTCCAACAACCAAAGGTAAACAGATTATTGCCACGAAGATTTTTTTAGTTAGGTCTTGCAGTATTTGTGTTTAGGCAACTTGCTTAAATACAGTTTTGTTTGTTAGTATCTGTAACCTTTGTATGGCTCTCCCCTTTCTTTTGACTCTACTCTTTTGGGTGCTATGGATGTAAAGGATGCTCTTCAGGATGTGTTATTTTTGTTGCTGTAGAAGTTCACTTAGCACTTTTTTTAAGCAATCAGAATAAGTAAAAGAAACATATATCTGCATTTCAAATATTGTAATTAAATATCCTTGCAAATTATTTTTAAGTGTCTGAAGTGCACAGGAAAATTATCACAGAAGAAAAAGTTGCAGTTGCTAAAAAAGAAGTGGCTCCACCAAAGAAAGGTATACACATTTTCAGAGTTACACTAGAGAAGTCTTGTCTCAGAACAGTGGTTTTTATTTCTGTCTCATTATCAAATACAGATTTTAATGCTCAGTGTTTGCTGTCTTTTTTTTTTTTTTTTTACTTGAAGAAATGTCAAGTCTCTGATTTTTGTTTTGTCGTCTGCTTATGTTTGTATACTGTGATTAATTTAACATCTATCACAACAAAATTTTTTTTTAAAAAAATTGCTAGCAGTGCCCAAGAAGCCTGTGCCAGAAGACAAAGTACCTGTTCCAATTTCACAGAAAGTGGCAGCTCCACCAGCTAAAGGTATACAAGTCCTTTTGAAAGTAGAGATGACTTTTAAATATCAGACATCCATGTGCATCATACTTACAGTCTGCCTAGTTACTAAGATCTGTCTCTCCTGATTTGGTTACAAATGAAAAGGAACTTCATCTATTCCCCTTCAAAATACTGCTGAGTGTGACAGAGAATAGTCATGCACCTTCATTCTTTGCATTTTTTAGCTACTATTTAATTTCATTAACCATTCTGGATGCTTAAATGCTTGCAAAGCTGAGTGACAACATTTACTCAGTGAAAAAAAATTGAACACATTTTTTTAAAAAAATCAATGTTTATAATATTGTCAATATTCAGTGAAGTGTTTCAAACTTACAAATATGTTCTCTGCCTCTGTGCTTTTCTTGTGCTTGATTTTGTTATGTACCCTGTGTGTCTGATGTTCTGTGGTTTAATTGAGTTTCTGAAGAGTTTAGAGACAAAGTATTTACTGCATACTTTCATCTTCATTCCATCTTACTTCATGATATGTGAATATTCTGTTCACTTTTTTTGTCTATTTGTCTATTACTCTAATATTAGATATATTATTTTACTATATATTATTTGTATGTCTCATGTGATTGTTGTGTTTATTATATTTTTTTAAATAGTGTGCTGTTTGTTCCTAAATGTTTGTCTATAAATATTTCATATGAATTTCAGAATGTGTGTGATTTCTTTTAGAAGCTAGTATTCTTACAATTACTATCTTTAAAGTGCCAGAAGTACAGAGGAAAACTGCCAGAGAAGAGAAAGTATCCATTGCTGTTCAAAAGAGAAAAGTGTCTCCACCACCAGAAGGTAGTCCTGCCCATGGGTTAATCTAAGAACAGGTTGTGCTCATGTAATAGTATGAGAGCTTCAGGCCTCCTGGTCTGGCATGTCTCATGAGGTTCAAATTTAGAATTAGAGAGTCATTTAAGCTGGACAAGATCATTGAGTCCAACCATTAATCTGAAACTACCAAGCCCATCACTATGATCCACTGTAGTCCCAGAGGAACTTTTACAGAGTCTTTAAGAAATACTAGAGATATTTTTCCCAATTTCTCTGGGTGTGGGTGGTGTCAGGTAACAATAGTTATTTTTTTAAGAAATTCCAAATGGGGTATTTATTACTGTACGTTATATTACACCAGAAAAAAAAATTAATGTTAGACTCTGTCTTTGAAGTATCAACAGAAGAAGAACATTGGGCTATGTCAGAGGAAGTATCCGTTTCTCTCCACACAGAAAAGGAGATTTCATACACAGGTATGAACACTAAAAAGATTCTGCACCCAAAGTTGCATATTGTCAGCTAGTAAAACAACAAAGAAAGTAAAAGAAAATTTCATGTCCTTTGCTACTGCCAGTTTATTATGAAAGTGAAGCTTGTAGAATAATGCAGGACAGTATTTAATTCTCACAATAAAATACCCTCTCTTGTTTAATTCTTTCACTTGGCTTACTGCTGTTCACATCGTGGGAGCCAAATAATTTCATTAGGTCTTCTATTTTAAATCTTGCCACCTGTCTGACCTTTGAGGGGAAACAAGACACAGTCTTTGCTTACATTTAAATTAACATGCTTTATGATTCTGAAAAGACAGACAGTCCTTTCCTGTTCTGTAAAAACAACTCCTCACCTAAATCTTAATATTAAAGATAAAATCATTAGCTCTACTGTTGCCTGCATGGCTGAGACACAACACAATCCAATGTAATGGATCTGCCTGCTCAACAGTCCATAGCCTTTAAGGAAAATTTATTGCTCTTTTACTTTTGCAGACTATCAGTTTATTTGTGAAAAATGACACACAAGATGCCTCACACTCCCTACTTTTAATTCTGATACTGTTTACAAATGGCATTATCTCATGAAAGACTAAAACAGACAAATCAGCATGAAGTTAAATTACCTATTTAGTCTCCAAAGATGGGGGGACAAGCATAATATGGGTACCAAGAGTATGATGAAGGATGACCTTTGGTTCTCTGTAAGGCAGGTGTAATATTCCATCTGGTCTGGAAAGAAAAGGGTCAAAGCAGAAAGACATTAAATGCAACAGTTCTCCAATAGGGTACCAAACACTGGTGTTTTAGCTGGAAAAAAAAAAAAAAATCCAAAGGAACCTGAGCTTTCTGAAAAGAGGACTCATGCATAATGCAGTTTTTGTTTTAAATCCACCAAAATACCAGTTCCAACCAGATTCAGTTTAATATTTCAAGTGTAGATGTACCTGGTATTTATAAATAAATATCAAGGAGGACTCTGCCAGAAAATGAGTCTTCACATTGCCCCAAAAATAACAACGAGCATCAAGACTTGTGGCAGCCATTCATCTATGCTCACTGTAGCCTGTCATGAAGAAAGCTTTTAGAAATTATCAAATCTGTCAGTGACAGAATGGATTCTATCTCTTAAGGTCAGAAAAAATCTCAAATCTGTTAAGAAAATGCCACGGTTATTCTCCAACTTTCCAGATCTTAAAATGCCAAGGTGATTTTCTGTGCTGTTTCCAATTATATTGGTCAATTTTCCAAGACACATGCCTCGGAAGACAAGGCCCACACACTTCTGTAAAAGAGAATATGGTGCTTAAACATAGCATTCTTTCCTGAATAAGTCTTAAAAACTGAACATATCCGCATCTTAATCTTCTGGAGATGCTCCTGCTTTTACAAGGAATGGCTCCTCATCATGTCAGAACAAAAAAGTCACTTAATAAAGTAATTGACAGAAGAGGAAAAACACCTTCCTCACTGAGCAAGTCATTCTTTTGCTTTTAATTAGACCAGGGCCCTTATCTATGTTAGTCACTCTCAAAGTTTTTATCCATGTGTTCCTTCATCTTCATCTAGATTTTCCTACACAAATCTTTTGTTGTCAGTGAATGAGGATTCTTGATCTCTTCCTGAGGCAGTGCAAAGTGTCACTGCTCTGGAGAGGAACTACTGCAGAGAACAATGAGTTGTACTGATTTTGTAATTGGATGGCTTTGGATTTTGAGTTCTGCCCATCAGCAAACTTAACTTCACTGTTGACAGCAGTGGATGAAGCAGGAGTCATATCAGTTGCTTATATTGTTATCTTGAAAAGATTGTTGTTTCTTAATTGAAAAGAAGCCTAATGACTTCCCTAGCTACATGTCCAGTGAAAATATCTTGTCTTTTACATGTCAGCCATGTGTTTGTGCGATATCTTTTTCTGTTTCTTGCCAAGAATACTTTTGCTTTTAAACAATTGGCATATAAAAATTCTTAAATGTAATTGTGCTGTATCTTTTAAGTGCCTGATGTACCAGAGAGGGCTATCATTGAAGAAAGAGTACCAATTTATCCTCCTAAAAAAATGGCAAGACCACCAGCCAAAGGTATACTGGATAGAGTATTCAAATGGTGTAAATGTTTTTTGTGTCTTGTATGTTCCATGTACAGTGCGTACTGATTTGTTTTCTATGGAATGTTCTTCCCTTGGTTAATTCTTATTTGACAATGCCTTGTGTTCCTCATTATTAGTAAGATCTATGTGCTAAATTTTAAGTTTCTTTTAATTGGTATCTTTTTAAGTGCCTGAAGTACGCAAGACAATTGTCCGAAAAGAAAAAGCATATGTTGAAGTTCCTCAGTATGAAGAGGAAGAAGAGATTCCAAGGTACGAGGAGGAAGATACCACCAGATATGAGAGGGAGGTAATCCATTACAAGGAGGAAGTTCGCCATTATGAAGAAGTTAGTCACTATGAGGAGGAAGTTCCTCAGTATGAAGAGGAAGAAGTTCCTCAGTATGAAGAAGAAGTTCCTCAGTATGAAGAGGAAGAAGTCATCCATTATGAAGAAGAAGCTGCTTACTATGGAGAGGAAGTTGCTGAATATGAGGAGGAAGAGCCACAAGTTCCTCAGTATGAAGAGAAGGCTCCCCTACCAGCTAGAGGTATACTTTTAACTTTTGTGTGAGGAAAAGTAGTATCTTTTCATTCTATGAAAGTATCAAACTTTTGTTTAAAAATGTTGCTGTGTGCTTTACAGTGTGCATTTTTAAAGGTGTTTATCGATTATTATATAGCGCAGATGGCTGTATATCTACTCTTTACTACTAACGCCATAAATTCAAATTTTCCATGTCATACATGTTCATTCCTCTTTCATATGAACTCTGTATAATCCCCTATGAAAATATAACCAGGCTTAATTTCATCCTCATCTGCGGTCCAATGTTGCTGTCAGTCTGTGCTTGAAATACTTAAAAATGCTTATGTAAAATCTGCACTTATAGACAAAAAATATATTTATCTAGAAAATAGCTAGGGTACTTGAAAAAAAGTGATTTAGGAACACAAGTCACATTGAATTTTTTTCAGAAATCTTAGAAAGGCCTATGGTTGATGTTTATTTCCATCTTGAAAAGAATAATATACTTTCATGAAAAATAACAATACCCATATTTAAATAAACTTAGTTTCATGTGTTTTCCTTAGGACAAAGTTTTATGGTATGGGTATAAATTTTCTGCATTGTTAGTACAGTATTCACTAGTTAGGAGAACTAGGTCATACCAAGATCTTGGTAATAAAGCCTTTCTACATCATAATAAAAAGATATAGATAATTTATATCTGATTTTCCAAAATTACATAATCATCTAAGAGTATCATTTCCATTCCTAATCCAAATCATTCCATAGTGTCTTTTTCCATCAAAGAAGTTTAGAATTTCATTTGACTAATTAATAAATGTCAAAGTTAATCCAACATTGTTTGCAGTAGAAATTTTGTCATAAACATGAGAAAAGATAAGGCAGTACACTGCAAAAGCCAGGTTAATCCTGAGCAGGAAGATTAAGGTTAGCTGAAATTTCCATTTAATCTCTCATAGTAGCTAAGTTTAATTCATATGTGCTCCAAACTTTCTTCAGTATGCTTAGAACCGGTGGAATTATTTATATGGACATTTCTGGGGTTTAGGGTACAAACAAAAGTTTAGATATATTTTAGTTTATATTTTAGATATATATTATAGTTGAAATTTTTGCCTCACTGCAGTTAAAGGACAAGTCTGTTGATTGCAGAAGAGTAAAGAGATTTTTTAAAAAGCATTTAATTTATCCAACAAATTGTGGCATAAACTGCTGGGTACTTAAAATGGACAGTTCTGTGCTTGAAGTAAGTCCATTGATAAACTAGATATGCTTGCTTTTTTGCATTTAGAAAGCTCTTGGAAATTCTTCAGGAAGAAAATGCAGTTCAGCAATTTACATTTAATATATATAAAAGAATATGATCAGATGCAACCTATTACATGCCTGACAAGCATTTGAAACATGTTTTTAATAACTAATTCAAAAAAGTGACTGAATCTCTCTGACTTAATCTTCTGAAAAAAGGAAATCTTCTTTCAAAAAAGCCCTTGAAATTGAAAATATTTTTATTGATGGCCTCCATGCCTAAGCAGGAAGAATAGAGATAAAAGCAGCTAATATGATGAGTTTGTTATTTTATTTTGGGTTAGTGATAAAGCCCTCTTAAATAATAGCTGGTTTTTTGAGTGTGTGATATTTGTTTACATGAATATGTATTTGTGATGTTTGTTTGCACTTTATGTTCTTGTTGTTATGGAAGTAAATACCTAAAACATTAATGGTATCTTTCAAGTGCCTGAGGCTCCCAAGAAGCCTGTTCCAGAGGAAAAAATACCTATTCTGAAGAAAAAAGAACCTCCTCCAGCAAAAGGTATATATAATCTCTTTATGTTAGAAGACATCTTCTGAATATGTAATTCACATTATTTTTCAGATGCCTTAATGGCTTATTACTTTTTTCTGTTCTTTTTGGAGAGGGGTCTTCATATGAAATAGTTATGTTGCTGTCTTTTTTGTTTCATTTTTGTTTTGAGTAGGCTTATGGTTTATTTTTTTAACCAAAATCATGTTTTTGAAGTGCCCGAGGTGCCAAAGAAACCTGTACCTGAAAAGAAAGTCCAAGTGCCGAAGAAGGAAGCTCCCCCAGCTAAAGGTATATGCACGTGTCATTCATTATCTGTGATCAGAAAGATCTTCTAGCATTCCTTTATCTTGTCACTTGTGTTAAAAACTAGGATAGAAAAAGAATTGTTGCTCTTGAAGACTGTGGTTCCTTTTGTGTGTGTTTAACTGTTTTAGTGTGACTAGTTTGTATGTCATGTTGTTTTAGATTTTCATGCCAAGCTCAATATTTAATAATATCTTACTAAGTTCCAGAAGTGCCAAAGAAACCTGTGCCAGAAGAGAAGGTTCCTATTCCTGTACCAAAAAAGAAGGATATTCCACCAGCCAAAGGTATATGATTTGATATAGCTCTTGGCCAAATGTTTTATATAAAAAAAAAGTTAAAAGTCAGTCTTTTTTCATACATGATATAGAGTGAAGAGTTTTCTATTCTTGACAGTTCTTCTTTGTCACCCAACTTTATTGATTCATATCAATGTTCTTTACCTTATGGCACAAAAATGAAATTCTTACATTACAATAATATTTTTCAAGTGCCTGAAGTACCAAAGAAACTTGTGCCAGAAGAGAAGGTACATGTCCCAGTGCCTAAAAAAGTGGAAGAGCCTCCACCAACCAAAGGTACACCATTTTCTGATTCAACTGTGTGATTCTATTTTTGTTTCTTCATCTTTATGAGATTGTTACTGGCAGTAACAATCCCATTCTTCAGCCTAATATGTTTGAACCACTCCCTGAGCTGTTTGACACTGTGTCTGTCAGTCATGGTGTCTATCCTTACTCTTCGCTTTGAAAATGTCTTTGTGTTTTGTATTGTCTCTGTCTTTTGGATCTTTTATATCTAAATCTTTTAACGGACTTGCTGCTTCAAAAACAGATGGTCCAAAAGAGAAAAAATTTACCTAAACAGCCAGACTTCTCCCTTACCCTTACCACACCAGTTTGTCGTTCTGTAGTCCCTGTTTGTAAGTTTACATATGTGCATAAATCTGTAGATAAAATCAATGCTAACTTTCATCACATGACTAAATTTTTCCGTATTTGTGTAGCTATCTTAATATCAGTTATTTTTTTACTAGATTTTATATTACATTGAAAATTAATTCCCTAAATAAAAATGTCTTTAAAGTGCCTGAAGTGCCCAAGAAAGTTCCAGAAAAGGCAGTACCTGTCCCTGTACATAAAAAGCCAGAACCTCCACCAGCCAAAGGTATCGCTTCCTGTAGCTGAACATGTGGATAATGCTTGTTCTTGGTTTTGTGCATTTGTTGTTGATTTGTGCATTTGTTGTTAGAATTTAACTGCGGTGTCATAGTAGTGTGTGACAAAAGTACTTGCTTTAGCTTCTGTGTAAGTTGTCTCTAAATTTTCTACAATTAAAAACTATCTTTAAAGTGCCAGAAATACCAAGATATCCCAGTGAAGAGGTACCTATTTTTGTTCCTGAAGAAGAAGAGGAAAAGGTTCCAGAGATGCCAGCAAGAGGTACAGTCTTGATTCTTGAAGATTATGAGAGCTTTGTCCAATTCATTAATAGATCTTCATCTCCAGTGATTGTTTTAAGCTTGGTATAAACCTCTACTAACCTTCTGAGAGGGGTTTTCTTCTTCTTCTTCTTCTTTCTGGTCTTTGTGACTTTGTTCTGTAGTTTTAGTAGTTTTGATGCTCTAAAAGCAATTACCAATTTCTTATCACAACAATATCTTTGAAGTGCCAGAGGTGCGCAAGAGAGCCGTCCCAGAAGAAAAAGTACCCGTTGCAGTCCCTAAAGCAAAGAAAATGCCACCAGCTAAAGGTATATCACATCATGATGTATGCAGATAATTCCTCTCCCTCTAATTTTCATATTTCAGTGGAGCTTAATTTTAACATTCAATTCATACTCATGCGAATTCAGGTCCTGGGTTATAGCACCCTGCTGCTTCCCTGCAGTGAGCGGTCCTAGGGCTCAGACAGGGATTGTCTGTTCTGTTATTGACTGCAGCCAGCTGAGAATCAGGCCTTGAATGACCTTCTTTTTTCCACTTTAAGTGATTACTGTGAATGAAATAATTCCTTGTGATATAATCACCTAGAAATAATTTTTAAAGTAACTTCAATTTTCTTTAAACAAAATAGCTGAAATTAAATATTATGGGCCTTCAATTTAGGGAGATCACTCTTATATGTATCTGGAAAATAAGCTGTATTCTCAAGGGTTTTAACTGAACTTATACAAAAATAATATCAATTTACAAGTGACCACACTAATGATAAGATCCTATACCCTAAATGTGAAATTCCAAGTGGAGGGATTGCAAAGGCAACTGTTGGATGCCAAGCCTACCTCAACAGCCGAGTAATTTAGGAAAAAAAAAAAAAGAAAAGAAAAAGAAAAGCAAGTTTTTTTAATGTAAAAAACCTTAATGCTAGTAATCTTCTTTAACTCTGGTTTGTAGCATATCTTGCTCATATTTTCTGTTTACAATGACACTGTGGAATTAAAAATTGGGCAAAAGTATAATCCTTGTAACCCAATTACACATCGCTGTTTTCAGGGAGTAAAAAACACCCAGTAGTTTCCCCTATTTTTTTCTATTTCTATTGTTACTTTAAAATTGGTGTCTTTGTGGTTTATGTTATGGATTTTCTTTGTGATGTTGTGAAAGTAAAGTTCTTGAAACAATATCTTCCAAGTGCCTGAGGTTGTAAAGAAAGTTGTGTCCGAAGAAAAAGTTCCCATTTTTGTTCCTGAAGAAGAAGAGGAGGAATTTATTCCAGAGGAAATTGTACCAGAAAAAGGTACACGATCTTTTCTTGCAAGTCACTTATGACATCTTTTGTGTTCATTAAAATTCATCTCTATTTCTTGTTCTAAGTTTTATGTAACTCTTTTATATGTTTTGAGGAAGTTTGTGGTCTTGTTCTATGTTTTTATCTTGTTTCCATGTTCACGCTTTTACTGTTTCAAAAGCAATTTTAACATGTGTTTGCAAAATAATATCTTTAAAGAGCCAGAGATTCCTAAGAAACCTGTCCAAAAGGAAAAAACACCTGTACCTCCACCTGAGAAACTGGAACTTCCTCCAGCAAAAGGTGCATAAGTTAACAATGTGTTGTTATTCTCCTTCCGTGTTTCTGTTTAGTTTGTTTGTTATTTATGTTAGCTTTGTGTCCCTGCTGCATTTCTGTATTGGTATCTCAGAGTGCCTGTCAAATTCCTAGTACAAAACAAGTTCTAAAACTATTTGAGTTGCTCAAGTCTGCCCATGGATGTAAAGTGTCTTTTATTTAAATTTCTGTTTCATCTTTTAAAAACATATTCTGCAGATCAGTTCTTATTATGTCTCTTTGTACATGTTTTCTGTTATCTTTCTCATACTACTGGTGGATGACATTCTTAAAATAAAATGTCTTTAAAGTGCCTGAGATGCCTAAGAAACCCATTCCTGAAGTGAAAGAACCTGTTCCTAAAAAGGTGCCAGCTCCATCAGCCAAAGGTACTGGAGATTGTAAATGCTGTTATGATTAACTGATAATATTCTTGATCCAAGTTGAGTTTAGCAAGGGACGCTTTAGTGTTTCTGTCCTGTATTGTATTTGTCACTATACTGTTTGTTTGTTTGTACGTTTCTGCTTTGTTGTTCATAAACTTCTGGCTTTGTGTCCATTTAAAATGTGTGCAAAAGTGCACTGAAGTTAGGTTTTATCTTTAAAGTATCCAAGATGCCTAAGAAGGTTGCTCCTGAAGAGAAGGTACTGGTTGCTCCCGCTGAAAAAGTGGAGGTTCCAGCTGCAAAAGGTATATATACTCCTTATAATAAATATTTATGCTAGGACTTTCTTCTTTCTAACTTTTGTCTCTGTTGTACAAGATCTTTGTTTGAATTTATGTTAAAACTCTTCATTTTCAATGTTTATGTTGTTGAACCATAAAGCTCTGTTTTTTGTGCTTTTCTACTTACACTGCTCTAAGGTGATTTGTTGTTTTTAAATTCCTAAACAAAATCTGTATCTTTTAAGTCACGGAGGTGCGTAAAAGAGCTGTGGCAGAAGAGAAAGTGCAAGCTGTTGTGCCCAAACCCAAAGAACCCACACCAACCAAAGGTACAGATATATTTCCTCATTTTTCTTAATTTTTTTTTTCTTCCTCATTCTAAAATCTTTTATAATATATATATTTTTTCAGAAGCATAGTTCTATAATTTAATGTTACTTATGTTTGAGGTTGTCATGCACATTATCTGTTCTTTGTCAATTATCTTGGCTTAACTGTAAAAAAAAAATTTAAATAATTGTCAGGTAGTAACAATAATACTGTTTCTAAAGTGCCTGAAGTACCCAAGAAACTGGTACAGAAAGAAAAAGTCCCTGCCCCTGCACCTGTGGTGGAGAAGTATGAGTATGCCTATGAAGAATATGAGAAGTATGAGACATATGAAAGCATTGAAGAGTTTGAGGAGATTCAGGAAGCTGAAGAAATTGAGGCGTATGAGGAACCTGAAGAACCTGAGGGATATAAGGAAATTCTGGAACGGGAATATGAGGTGGAGGCTGAGGAGAAAGATGTCTATGAAAAGTATCAGTTTAAGGAGAAGGAAGAGATCTATGAGAAATATGAGGAGGTATATGAGGAGGCTTATGAGACCAAGCCAGCTATAGGTAAATCAAATCATGACTTCTTTGTTCTTACAGTGTGTTGAGTTTTCAGTTGCTGCTTAAGCAACCTACGGGTGTTTACTTATATTTTGCTTTGTTTGTAGTCCTATGTGTTTGTAGTCCTATGTTGCTGGTAATGATAAATCCATCCAGTTTGTCTCTGTCTTAGTCCTTCCTAAGGAACACCTTTCCTTGTAAAATGGGAGGGTTCCCTATCTGACTGCCCAAGAGTGAACTAGCAGATATATAACACAAGCAGAGAAAATGTTAATCTTCTTATGTATTTCAGCTTCAACCTGACTTACTTTTTATGCATTCAGATTTAATTGTTTTGTCCAGTTCAGCTCCTTTGAGTTACAAAGATATTAGGATTCCTATAGAACCTTCTTTCCCATCATTTATATTTATGATCATAGGATCCCTTACACCAAACGGAAAGTGCATCTACAATGTAATAAGTAGATGTACATTGATATTTCTTATTTCATTACTCAAGAATTCTGAGATGGCTGCTCCCTTTTTTTGCATGAATTATGAGATGGTTCCTCTACAAATGAGTGATTGCTCTGCTTGCTGTTTTTATACCTGTTTCTTAATAAATAACATATAATACATAATGAAATATTTTTTAAAGTGCCTGAGTTGCCCAAAAGACCTCTGCCAGAAGAAAAAGTACCTGCTCTTAAAAGAGAAGCTCCACCAGCTAAAGGTACATCATCCATCAGATAAATGAAAACACAGCCTTCTGCATGAATCTCCAAATCCCCAAATCCAGTACTTTACCTCATCTAATTTGACTCTTAAATTCTTAGCTTTCTTTCACAGTACTGTTAAAGACAGATTACTAAAAAAAAAAAAAATTCCTTTAGCAAAACAAAAATCAAACAAATTATTTCCTGGAGACAAAGGGAATGAAGTTAGTACCTTAATTTAATTTTTGCCATCACAATGCAAGAGATATTTTAAAGCTAATGGTTAAAACTCTAGTTTCCTGCAGAATTCTAAAAACCTATAACATTTTTTTACCTAATGACGTGCTGGAGTGTGTCCTATCTTAATAGGTATTCTCTGTATCATAAAGCATAAGTTTCATAAAGCATAAGTGCTTTATGAAATAGCAATTGTCAGTGAGTGCTAGTGAAGTTACTGCACTAGTCCAGAGCTCTGTAATTATCTGTTCATAGCACTAAATTTGCCAGGAATTCGTTGTGTGCTTTTATAGTTATTTCTCATATTAATTAATTGTCAGAATGAAATCTGATAAGTGGGAAAATGTGGCTCAGTTTGCTTGTTTGCTTTTACAGAAAAGTTTGGAGTTAGTTGATAGGAAATGGCTACCTTACTGTACTCCCAGCTCCCATTAATTAGAGATAATAGTACATGAAACCTAATTGTTAAGGCATACCCCTATTCAAAATGTATCCAACAACAGCAGTGTTTTTCTTTCACTGAATGCTGAAACTCTAGCTGCATTAATCCAACCAAAATAGTCCAGATAGGCGGCCTTTTCTATAGTGTATATTTATGTATTTTAGAAATATTTTTGTGTTTTGCTAAGTTTTCTGACTCTTTCTATTGTTTGCTTTTTGTTTAACTCTATTCTTACATAATACTCATACTGCAATCATTCTTAAAACAACTACCAATGTCTTTAAAGTGCCAGCAGTGCCAAAGAAACCTGTTCCAAAAGAGAAAGTGCCACCTGCTATTCCTAAAAAGGAAGCGCCTCCGCCAGCTAAAGGTATTCTTCCTCTTCATTGTCCTTGTGAGACATGAACTCTAATTTCAGTCTTTTATCCTCATTATTTGTTGAGAAACATGTGCATGTTTTATGTCCCCATGGTGGATTTTTTTTTCATGTTTGTCAGTGAGTCTTTTTTGCCTGTTGGTTTCAAGTTATTTGTTTAAAACTTGTTAGAGTCACTTTAAAAATGTGTGTCCTGTCATTAACTTGCACATGAAAAAAGGTCAGAAAGAAATAATATCTTTATTTCTTCTGGAAAGGAATCTTTCAATAATGTATTTTTTAATATGCTATTCTTCTGTCTAATCTTCAAAATAAACATAAATGTTCTTTCAGGAAGGATTTAATTCTTTGATGTTTCAAGAATCTTCCTTGCTAGACTTGCTCTTCTTCTTTGTAACTTCTTTCAAGTAGCTTTGAAAGCCCTAAAAGTAAATTATATCTTAAAGGGCCAGATGATTTCAAAAGACCTGTCCCTGAAGAAAAGAAACCTACACGTACACGTGAGATAGAAGTTCCACCAATGAAAGGTAAAGGAGCCTTTGATATGAGACTTTATGGAAAGCAAACATTTGTGCCATTTTGCCCAGCTAACATCATTAAAAATTGTCACGGTCTTTACACCACTGCAAGAGTACCCAGTCTCTCCAAGTGGAGATTGAAATCTCAGTGATAAATCTCAAACTCTGGGGCAAACATTTCAGATATGTGCTAGACAGTAAATTACGAATGAAAACATGCTGAGGAGGTATTCCTATATACAACACAATATGTAAAGCTTTAGGGCTTTTCTATTTATAATACAGTTGTGAATTTAGTTTAAACTGGGGTTTTGATACCAATACACAGGTCATTATATTGGTGAAGAAGTAATAGGGCAAGAGCCAGTAAGTTAAAGCTATTAAAGCTGTTACACCAGCCAGAAGAAGAGCATGGCAATGCAGTAAGGAATGCAAATTTGCATTGTGTTTCAGCTTTCTCTTTGAGAGCTGAAACCATAAATTTTTTCACATAATTCATTGTTCCAGGAAGGCAGCTCTAGACCTGTATCATATTTGATTCTTGAAGAGTTTCCAAGACCTCAAAATGACTTAGTTTTCTGGGTTTATTTCTGTTTGGGATATTAAAAGTTGAAAATTACTTTGAAGTTACTAAAAAAAAAGCTAATGTCTTTGAAGTTCCTGAGTTTCATAAGAGAGCTGTCCTTGAAGAGAAAGTACCCACCATTATCCCTAGAGAAGAGGAACCTCCTTTTTATGAAGGTACATCAATGACTCATCTACCAAATAGTAAATTGAAAATATATCAAGTCATGCTCTATACTATTTTGTAAAATGTGAGCTATTTTAAATTAATTTTTAAAACTATTAAAAGCAGCTCATACTCATATCTTTTAGACCATCTATGTCCACAAAATTAGATATAATTCAGCATTTAAAAAACTTCAAATTTAAAACCTTACACTAAATTTAAAAATATAATTTAGCATTTTTAAAAATGCTGTATTTTTCCCCTCTAATAATGTGAAAAAGATATGTAAATAAGAGACAAACTAAGTTTCTGATTCAGGAAGCACTTGAGTCACACTGAAGCAAAGAAATGAACTTAAGTAGACAGCCGTTTAAGAGCCATCCTGAGCAACACCTAATTTTTGAGATGCAATGGAGATAGTCAACTCCAAATGAAGACATACAAATTTCAGTTACAAATACACAAAACTAAGAAACTAGAAAATAAAATGAAATACTTCTGTAAATATATATTTCACTAATTGGGAATGGTAACTTCTAGCAGTAGTAAGTCAATGATCAGGCTGAAAGACATTTAAATAACTTATGTTCAAACAACTCTTTGTCCATATGCATGTCTGTATGCTTTTATTTTGTCTTTCTACTCCTTGTCTTATAACTAATATTATAATATGTAAAATAAACTAATATCTTTAAAGAACCTGAAGGTTATGGAGAAGTTTCAACAGAAGAAAAGACACCTTTTATTACTCCTAGTGAACCAGAAGCTCCAGCAGCTAAAGGTAAACCAACTCTTCAAGTAATCTGTAAAGAAACACATTCCTACAAATTAATCTTCATAATTCCATCTGTGTGCTAATCTGCTATTTAATGTTTTCATTCTAATGTTTCCTTAGCTACTATGTGTCTGTCATTGCATCTTTGCTACTTACACTTTGTGTATTATAATGTCTTTAAGAAATGTAATATCTTTGAAATATCTGCAGTGACAAAGAAAACTGTCCCACTTAAGAAAATACCTGCTGCTGTACCTGCAGAAGAAGCTCCTCCAGCTAAAGGTACATTACTTACAAATTAACCCTCTCTAACCTCTTATGAAAGTGACATACCAAGTGAGAAACCCAGCTTCCTTGTTTTCTTTAAACAACACCACCAGCTACTAGAGACACTTTACAGTTGGATTTTTTTCTTTTAATTTGTTTCCTATAAGCAGTTGCTTAAACAGATTGATACATTCTTCATCAACAATTTAAAATTTAGGAAGACTAAATTAGACATAGAAATTTAGTAGTCAGGAGATTCAGGGATTAGGGGTTTTTTTTGTTTTATTTTATTTTATGTCTTATGTTCTAGTTCTCAAAACGCTTTCTCTGATAATATATTGAAAAAAATCTAAAAGGTTGTGAGAGAAGCTTATTTGCAAAAGGACTCTTTGTAATCATATCAAGGGCCTAAAGAAAGTCAAGGTATGACTTTAAATCAGGACAAAATAGAAAACAACAAATTTTTTAATAGAAACATAATTTTGTTACATGATTCCAGAATGAAGATCTCTATACATGATGGAAGCCTAAAAATTAGTTAATTGAGCTGGATTTTTGCCTTTCTTTTATGGGTAATTTTTAAATTTCAAAAATAAAACCCTTTTTAGTGCCGAAAGTCCTTAAACATGCACATACTATGCACACAAAAACATCCCTCCAACAAACAAACAAACAAACAAACAAAAATCCAAACATAAAAAACCCCTACTATCTTTTCAGAGAAGAGCCTATTCAGAACCATAAATACTAGGAGTTAGAAAAGTAACAGACTACAGAAGGTGAAGTTGTTAAATTTTATTCACATCTCAATACCACATATTTTTCCTATTGTTCTAGTAGATTTAATTTTTTTTTAAAAACTGTAATTCTTATTTCATAATGCAAATTTCTAAAATAAACCAATATTTTTAAGTTCCTGAAGTACGAAAGAAAGCTGTCCACAAAGAAAAAATACCTCCTGCTGTACCTAAAGAAGAACCTTCACACTTTACAGGTATAAGAAATTTTAAGTATTATTTGAAGGATAAAATATATGTTTTCATATATAAATTATTTTGAGAGTATTCTGTTTATCATGAACTAGGGTTTACTTAACAGCTTTAGTTACTTGCAACAGTAAAAAGTAATTTAAAAATTATCACCTGTAGTTGTTCTTAAAATAAAGTGCTACTTGATATCAGTCCAAAGGGAAAAAAAAAAAAAGAAAAAGTGACAAAATCTAGATAGATACAGCCTATCTCTGCACTCAAGGTAGTAGCTCAGTTTAGGACACATCACACATCTTTCTTCTGATAAACTGCAGAGGTCAGGCCAGGGCAGAATGTGAGGGGTTTTTCATCCCTTATTTGAAAGCATCCTAATTTTGCACATAGATATAAAATGGATCTGTATATCTTCAGAGGAGCTTGAATATTTGATTATATTTTTTATTTATCTAACATGTTGTCTTGCTTTCTGAAGATAGTCTAAGTTAATTTAAGTGTTTACACTAATATCTTTCAAGTACATGAAGTTTATGAAGAGATTCACGTAGAAGAAGAAATTTCTACTGTTCATAGGAAAGAGGCGGCTCCACCATCTAGAGGTATATGACTTCTTCATCACCTCTTCTGTCAATCTGCTAAGTCTTGAACTCCAAGAAAATTAAATTATTCATAATTCATATTTATATTCATTCTTTCAGTGCCTTACTTATATGAAAAATTTGAGATTTTTCATGACATGTCTTTCTCTCATTAAATTGAACTAATATCTTTAAAGTGCCTGCAGCCATTAGGAAAGCTGTTCCAGAAGAAAAAGTACCTATTACTATGCCTAAAAAGCCAGAACCTACTCCTGTTCCTAAAAGATCAGAATCTCCACCATCTCAAGGTACTTTGAGACCCTGGTAGATCTGAGATCTTTCACTGATAAATACTTTTACTTTTTTACTGTTTCTTACATAGTCTCTGATTTAATAGTTCATGGTCCACATGTCAGATTTGTGGTGTTTATGTTGTATATGTCCCTTTTTCTGTTTCTTAAGTTGTGTTTAAGTCATAAAATCAAAATTGGTAAATAGCTTTCAAGTGTCTGAATTGCCTAAAAAAACGTATTCCTGAGGAAAAACTCTGCCTATAAAGCCAGAAGCTGCCAAAGGTATAGGTCAGCATATCCTTTCATTCTTTTGCTACAAGTTTCTTCTGTCCCTTGTACTGTTGCTGCCAAAGCATTAAAAATTTGTTGAGTTGATCTAGCTGATTCCACCCAAGAATAACCCAGAAGTTGTATCAAAAGCCAGTAAAAGGGTAAGGAAAGCTCCAGCCATGTTAACACACAGTGAGATTTACAGAATGTTTTCACTCTATAGGTACAGCCTCAGAAATTTGTTCATACACTAGCAAGGAGTAAATCCTACGCCTCTGTTTCACATTGCTCATGTTAAACTAGGGGTCAATTTATTTCATTTTGAATGGAAATAGGATTTGCACAGAAACCAGCTGTTACAATTCATTCAGATGTTTTAAAAGTCTGTCTGAAGTAGCAGTTTGAGTGGCATTGAAAACTGTCAAGCAGCACAGCTTATCCCACCCTAGTCATTATCACATAGTACTGCCAAGCATCAGTGAAAAACTGTTATGTGTGACATTCAGAAGGAATTTCATTGCAACTTTTGCCATGACTTCTTTAGCTTGTTTTCATCTTTGTGGGGAGCATAGCAAATCTAAAACTGCTTGATAACAGGTCCCAAGCAAAGTCACTTCCAACTTATTCTTTGCCAGAAGGGTAGAACCATGAAGACTTCTCCAAAGTTGTAACTGTTGTCAAAGCATCCTTATCCATCTACTTGTCAGATCCTTGTATATCTGTGTGTTTTGTCTTACGTCTCTGTATTGAATGTTTAATTTTTTTCATTTTAAAAACTGCATCTTATTATCTTTAAAGTATACAAGGTACCTAAGAAATCAATAAATATTTTTATACCTAAAAAAACAAGGGTAACACTACCTAAAGCTTATATGTCAATAATAGTGTCTTTCGGAGGAGGAGATTTTTCTCTTGAACATTAGGGTTTATAGCAAAACTCATTTATGAAAATCCTATTTGTATGTAATAGTATACAACACTTTTTGCATGACATCTCTCTTTATATCTTTCCTTCTGATATGCTTCTTGTGATCTTCGTTCTTCATTACAATGTACATATTTTAAATGTTTTAATTTTAAAAATGAATGCTGTTTTCTTTAAAGTGCCAGAGATGCCCAAGAAAATTCCAGAAGAGAAAGTGCCCGCTGCTGTTCCTAAAAAACCAGAACCACCACCAGCCAAAGGTATGTTTCACTACAGAAAAATTAAATTTGGAAGAGGAAAAACACCTTTGGCTTGATTGTGCAGATTAGTTATTTTATTGCTTGTTTGTGTTTTCCTGTTACTTTTACTCTCTGTGCCCATAGAGTTCTATATATGTTACTGTGTTTAAAATTCTTCTCCTTTGAATCACAGCTGTAATCTGTACCAAAGTGTTAGAAATATCTATGTAGCTGAGCAGAAACGAGATTGACACTTGAGAACAAAAGCAGAAATCTTAAAAGAAGAGGAGAAAAGAGGTCCTCTGTGATGTGAAATAGTCCTGACTGACAATGAAGAACTAGCCCCAAAAGAGAGCATAGAATGAGTGATAGAGACATCTAATATAGAAGAAAACTTGTGTGCAGAGACCAAAAAAATTATATCAAGAAGTCGTCACACATAGAAGAATATGACATACAAGGAATACAAAATAGACAATTGTCAGTCTCAGTCAAATAGAGATTTGGGAGATGTTTGAATAAAATGGAAAAATATTCTGATGTAGAAAAAGAAACTCCAGAAGACTCTGAGGTGTTTCCTGAGGCTTTACAGGGACATAACCTTAAGACAATAAACAAATCAAATCAGAGGTTTTATTGGCAATTTCTACTGAAAAGTTTTGCAATAACTGTAAAATTCTATATAATTGAAAATAATCTCTGTCCTAAAGGACCTGAAGGACCCAAAGAAGTAGATGTACAACAAAAAAAAATTAAAGTTGCTGTGCCTCAATCCTCTCAAGTTGTACCAGCTAAAGATACCTGACATTTTGACAAAAGTACAGAATCAAAAATAAAATTCTTTTCTTGTTTTAAAGATATAAAAGATATTATTCAAGATCTCTGTTGGAATTTTCTTCTGTTGTCAAAAAGATGCAAATATTTTGATAGAAAAATATATATATTTGTAGTTGGCGTTTTCACTGAGAGTGATCTGCTGTTATGTTTTAATGTTTATGAAATTCTGACAGTATAAAGTTATTGCTATTTCTTGAGTGTCTGATGTACCAAAGGGACTGGTCCCAGAATAGGTTTAAGTTAAAGTATCAAAGAAACCAGAACATCCAGTGACTAAAACTGTATGCAAGGAAAGAAAACCCCTTAATTTTATTCAGTGCCATTTTAACATCATGGTATTTTACTTTTACTATTAATATCTTTTAAAATTTTTTTGTTGTTTCAATTGTACTTTTTGCATCTGTAACTCAGTGAGGCAGCAGAGAGAGTTTTCTCTAGAGAAAGGAGAAATTACATATTCACATCCAAAACCACCCATGCTTTTGAAGTCCCTGAGATTTACTATTTCTTAATGTCTGAACACTGCAAACCTACATAAATAAAATTAATTGCTTTTTTTAAAGTACCTGAGGTGCCCAAGAAAGTGATTTCAGAAGAAAAAATACACATTGAAGTTCCTAAAAAACCAGAACCTCCACCAGCCAAAGGTATATGTTCAACATTAATAAGACTGCACACAAATATTAATCTGTTTCTCTAAATATTATCTTTCTTACGTTTGTGTTAGTAGCTTTTTTGTATACTTTATGTAATATATTCATAAGTGTCACAGACTGTGTGCTCTTCTTCCTTTGTGAATAGCTCCCAGTAACAATAGTGCGCGTAAAGCAATATGGAAAAAAAAAAAAACAACCAAATGGTTTATAAGGGTGGGCTTTTTTCTAATGCTGTTAGATATTTTATTACTTTGGAGCTGTTATTGTCTTTTAAATTCCTATTCTTCAAATTCCTGAAATTAAAACAAACAAATATCTTTAAAGAACCTGAGGTGCCAAAGAAAGTTGTTCCAGAAAAGAAAATACCTGTGCAAAAAATACAAGAACCTGTGATTGTCCCAGAACCAGAGGCTGCACCTGAAGAGCCAGAACTCCCACCAAAGGAAGGTAAATCTCAACACTAATAAAATAACAAAAGTAATGTTCTTTCTCTTGTCTTTAACACTGTAATAATCCAAGCCTCTGTTTCCTGAAATTCTAAATTATGCTGGTTCTATTTATATACATATATGTGTGAGATAGACACACGCGGTTGTTTTTGAAAAACATTGGATGTCTGAATTGCCTGTATGTTATTCTTACTATTATTCTACTTCAGTTCTTCTTACTATTTTTGCATATCCTTGCTACTCTACCTGCTTGGGTTCAAGAAAACCACCACAAGAAAACAAAGTACCCATTCTAGTAGCTAAGACAAGAATTTATCAATTTAATTGAAATACCAGAAGTTCCACCAAGAAAAACTAGATACCTTCACCGCTGTTTCTTGAAAGAATCTTCAGCTTATTGCCTGCAGTGCAATTAATATCTTTTGTCCTGTCCATTCTGTTGACAATTATCATGGCTTTTACTTATATCTTAAGTTATATTATTAGTTCATATGTGTACTTCCATATAGGAGCATGAGTTTTGTGAGGTGGAGTGTGTGTATGTACTCTTGAGAGAAAAGCCAAAATGTCCTATATTCATCATTTAAAAAGCCAGTATAAATGATTGATACCTGATATGTTTTTAATATTTTCATCACAACTGTCTTTTATGTTTTATGGTTGGCTTAATTCTGTTATGATTGTCAGTGCAGCTGTTAAATTTAGAACTAATATCTTTTATGTACATAAAGCAACCAAGACAACTTTGCCAGAAAAGAAAGTACGTGTTCCAGTTCCTCAAGAACCAAAGTCCATTGCAGGACAAGCAAAACTAAAGCCTCAAGAGGTGGAACCGCAAGAACCAGAAGTGGCTGGAGTGGCCCGAAAAATAAAGTCTGTAAAGGCAGTTCATAAACTAGAGCATGTTCTGACATCTGAGCAGCCTGAGACTCTTTTGACACACCAAAAATCAGAATCTGTTTTAGCGTCCCAAAAAAGAGAGCATATTGTGGTGCCTGAGAAACCAGAGCTTGTTGTGGTACCTGAGGAACCCAAACCTGATGTGGCATCCCAAAAACTAAAACATGGTGTGATGCCCCCAAAACAGAAGCCCATTGTGGAATCCCAGAAACTTGCACAGGTTGTAGTGCTTGAGAAACAAGAATTTGTTGTGGTACCTGAAGAACCCATGCCTGATGTAGAACCCCAAAAACTAAAACATGGCGTGATGCCCCCAAAACAGAAGCCCATTATGGAATCCCAAAAAGTTGCACATGTTGTAGTGCTTGAGAAACAAGAATTTGTTGTAGTACCTGAAGAACCCATGCCTCATGTAGAACCCCAAAAACTAAAACATGGTGTGATGCCCCCAAAACAGATGTCTGTTGTGGAATCCCAAAAACCAAAGCATGTTGTAGTGCCTGAGAAACCAGAGCTTGTTGTGGTACCTGAGGAACCCAAGCCTGATGTGGCATCCCAGAAACTAAAACATGGCATGATGCTCCCGAAACAGAAGTCTGTTATGGAATCCCAAAAATTTGCACAGGTTGTAGTGCTTGAGAAACAAGAATTTGTTGTGGTACCTGAAAAAACAATGCCTGACTTAGAACCCCAAAAACTAAAATATGGCGTGATGCCACCGAAACAGAAGCCCATTGTGGAATCCCAAAAACTTGCACAGGTTGAAGTTCTTGAGAAAGAAGAATTTATTGTGGTACCTGAGGAACCCAAGCCTCACATGCCACCCCAAAAGTTAAAATATAGTGTGATGCCCCCAGAACAAAAACCAGTTCTGGAATCCCAGAAACCAGAACCATTTTTGGCTCCTGAGGAATATGAGCTCATAGTAGTGTCTGAGTCAGAGACAGTTGAATCAACTCAAAAATCAAAGCGTGTTGTGGTGCCCCCCAAAACAAAACATTTTGTGCAGTCCCAAAAAACAGAATTTGTAGCAGCTGAAGAAACAGACTTTGCTGCAGATTTCCAGAAGTCAATGCGTACTGAAGTGTCCAGAAAATCAAAGCCTTTTGTGCCAGAGCCTGTCATGGTGTCTGAAGAACCAGAAACTATTTTAGAACCCCAAAACCTGGAGCCTTCTACACCACTTCCAAAACCAAAGCGTGAAGTGGCATCCAAAGAACCTGAGCTCATTTTGGCACCGGAGGAACCACCACCAGCCAAGGTGGCTGAAAAGGAACAGCATGTTGCTGCTAAAAAACGAGCACCTGCGCAGCCTAAAGGTATCTCTTATGCATTGGATCTCTTTTCCTTCCATTGAGTATGTTGTTTCAGTGTTCATCTTAAAGCTTAATACACATAATTAATAGATACTAATATCTTCAAAGAACATGCAATGTTCAAAAAGCTGTCCCAGAAAAGAAAATTTCTCTAGCTGCTCCTGAAAAACCAAAACCTGCATCGGTCAAAGCTATCTGTTATCATGAATATAAGACAATCAGAGTGAATTTTCTTTTAAGTATTATTTTAACCTCTTTTGAGCTGTTTGTCGTTTTTGTTGTGTTTTAAACTATGCTTGCTAAACAAATCATACTGAGTATGAGTGTGTGCTAAATTATTATTTCAAAACATGCCTGTTGTCCTCTGTGTTTCAGTCTTTGTATTTAATACTGAGTTTTCTTGTAACTGTAAAATGAAATGCACTAATATCTTTGAAGTGCCTGAGACAGCTGAGAGGACTGTTCCAGAGAAGAAAGTGCCCCCTGCTCTAGCTAAAAAACCAGAAGCTTCACTTCCTAAAGGTACATGTCACCACTATTGTCATCATAAGAAGGGGTGTTATTTGCTTTTTAGGGTTATTTTTAATTAATCTCAGTTTAAAATGATACTCTGCTATCAAAAATGAGGAAGGGATGTGCCAAATATGAAATGCTGTGCAAGGGTGTGAAATGTTTCCTCAACTTAAACCAACTTTTGTTATACTGGGTTTATGCCATATCAAGCAGATATGATAAACTCCTGTCTACCAAAAAATGCCAAAATCTTAGAGATGTAAGAGAAGGAGTTCATGAACAGTTGTTCACATTATTAGTAGGGATGGCTTCATATATGGTTTGGTGGGACTAGGCAGTGTTATGTTCACAGTTAGATTTGATGATCCTAAAATATTTTTCCAACCTAGATGATTCTATGAGGAAAGACAAAATAGACAGAAACTAAAGGTTTCAGCAGAGAGTAGTAGTTTTAGTACACAGAGCAAAATAATCACAAATATCTCTATGTATCTGTATCACAGAGCAGAATATTTTCTTTAAACTGTTATTTATAATTTGTCTGTATTTTGGTCATACATTAACATTTTTGACAATGGGATTTGCAAACATGTTACTTTGTATAAATAGCATGAAAAAGCTGTAAAGTTACTATGGCATGTAAGACAGTGAGCCTTTAAAAAGGCATTTACAATTGAAATACAAAAAAATTACTGAAGACACACTAAACTGAAGACACAATATATTGATGCAGTGATACATCATTTAATTTCCTTTAGGACTCCCAAGTTCTGGCCAGAGAAAACATTCCCTCTGCCATCAGACTCTCTCCATCTGAAATACAATGACATTCCTCAAGTGAAGTACTTCCTAAAAGTGATCATGTAATTATTTAAATAATTGAAATTAATGTAAGAAACAGTTATAAGGAACATCAAGTGATTAGAATGAAAGCCAGGAGATGACAGAGGGGAAAATAGGAAAAGTTAAAGAAGAGAGGAAAATTGCAGATAGCATTTGAAAGGAGAAGTCAACCTGAAGGATAAAAATAGTAATAGTAAAGTGGCAAGTAAAAATATGACAATGACTGCCTAAAGCAGCACAGAACACAGTCATTTATGAAACACGGCCTGTAGACAAAAGCACTAGGATTCCACAGATAAATCTCTGATCATCTGTTACTAAGAAACCAGATACATTTTTTACATTTCCATCCTGACTAAGAGACAAAGACCACACAGAGTTCCCATCTCCTGTGGGATGTCTTGGACAACGTGGTCATTCCACAGGCTGGAAGCAAAGCAGAGCTGATGGCTGAATGTAACCACAGCACTTTCTCAAAAAAGACTGTGTGCAATATCTACGGGTTGCTTTATTGTAACACAGCCATCTGCAGTGCCCACAAAACTAAAATCCACTAATATCTTTGAAGTTCCCAAGGTGCCCAAGAAAGGTGCTCTGGAAGAGCCTACACCTGTAACTGTGCCCAAACAGCCAGAACCAGCAGCAGTTCGAGGTACCTGTGGCTTTGTGCATCAGTCCAAATGAGACTGTCCTTATTGTCTTACCTGTTATTTCTGATGTCTGTTGTTGTTCTGTTCCTTGGTGATTTCCTGAAATTTCTGCCCTGTGGGGTCTGTGTGTGTGAGCCAGTGAGAGAGAGAGGTTGATGCTGGGAGACCACGTTGGTTCTGTTCATGAGTGTATCTCCAGTCTATGTGTCACTGTGCATCCTCCTGTTGTATGCACAGAACTGACTGCTACTAATATCTTTGAAGCACCTGAGGTGCCCCGGAAGGCTGCTCGTGAGGAAAAGCCACCTGTGCCCTCTGCCAAAGCACCAGAGCTTCCAGCACCCAGAGGTACCTGTCTTCATGGATAGCTTAACAAAGAACATACTGAATCTTCTTCTCCTAAGCCTTGTCCTACCCTGGCCTGTCTCTATGCCCTGACTGAGAGTGTCACGGCAGTGTGTGCTGGGACAAGGGTGCTGCTGTGTGGTGTGTGAGGGTTTGAGTGCCTGCTGTGCTGTTCTGTGTCCGTGTCGCCCTGGCTGATGTTCCTACTTGCCATGTCTTCTCATCTATGTAAAATGAACTGCACTAATATCTTTGAAGTGCCTGAGATGCCTGAAGCTGAGGTCCTGGAAGAGGAAGAAGAGGTGGAAGCAGCAGAAGAGGTGGCAGCAGTTGCTGAGCCTGAAGAGCCAGAAGTCTCTTCAGCTGAAGGTATAGGGTGGTGTCCTGAAAGAGCCTGCCATGCCCTGCACATTGCTGCAGTGCTCAGTGTTCTGTGCCCCCTGCATTCTGTGGGAGGGCTGAGAGCAGCATTTTGTATCTCTGTGTGCCTGCCCACTCTGCACTAGAGAGCCATGGGGTTTTCCACAAACCCCCCTGCAATAAGCCCATTCTTAGGCTCTTTGTAGCTTATCCACCAGGAGTGATTGGCCGAAGAGGACATCCTGGTATTCTGTCAAGTGTTCACTTTCCTCCTTTCCTGCTTTGCCATCTGCCTGTTTGCTGACCTTAAGCTCAGTCAAGTAAACAAATCTAATTTCTTTTAAGTGCCTGAGGTGATTGAGGCAGAAGAGACAGAAGAGGAGGCGCCAGTGGTCGTTCCCCCAAAACCTGTGGCTGTGCCCAAGAAACCTGTTGCAGTGCCAAAGAAACCAGAACCTCCTCAAGCTAAAGGTATATCTTCTGGAGAGATTTACCTATTAATCAATATTAACTGTATTGATGAATATTTTCATTTGTTATCCCTTCTTTCCTGTAAGATTTGTTGTTTGTCCTTGACCTTTAACCTCTGCTGGACCAATCTTGGTGCATGACTAACCAACCAGTCAATAGAGGATCTCTACAGTGCTTAGAAGTATCTAAACTCTTTGACTGTTATGATTTTTCCTACTAATTTAACTGTGTAATTAAGATGATATAATATCTTTAAAGTGCTCAAGGTGCCCAAGAAAGCTGTCCCACAAGAAAAGATGCCTGTTGCAGTACCCAAACAACCAGAACCACCACCAGTCAAAGGTACAGGTCACTATCATCATTAGAAAAATATTCATGTTCTTCTGGACTTGTGATCAGATATAAGTGCCTAAGATATATGAAGTACAAGGTGGAGTGTCAAAAATGTGGCATAAAAGCTAGATTTAATTCCTTGAAAATATATCTCTAGTGTACTGAATTTTTAGTGAAGTTTAAGCATTAACATTGTGGACTGTTTAGTTTAAACAGAATAGCATGCTTTTCTGAAGAGCCTGAAAATAAGTCTTTAGCTGTAAAAAACAAAAGATTGCATCCCTTTAGCTTCTAACAGATGGCAACAACAAGGTTCTCTCTACCTCTTTAAAAGTAAGATAATGCCAAGGTACACGAGGAATTTTAGCTAGCAAATGATTGGATATATCTAGTGATTATCTTATTAAGATATTAATAGAACCAATAATGGAAGAGAGAAGTACAAAAAGGATATCTATTTCTACAGTAGAATTAAAATTAAAGGAACTGTGGAACATAGAAAGTTAAGAGGAGTTATAAAGAATGGAAATAATTGATAGGGAAAAAAAATATGGTGATGATAAATCAAATGCTATTTCCTAAAAAAATAATGTTAAAATGACAACGTAGTCATGAATTATATTGGATGATACACAAACACAGTAGGATTCCACATATAGATCTCTGATCATCTGTTACTAAGAAACCAGATACATTTTTTGCATTTCCATCCTGACTAAGAGACAAAGACCACACAGAGTTCCCATCTCCTGTGGGATGTCTTGGACAACGTGGTCATTCCACAGGCTGGAAGCAAAGCAGAGCTGATGGCTGAATGTAACCACAGCACTTTCTCAAAAAAGACTGTGTGCAATATCTACGGGTTGCTTTATTGTAACACAGCCATCTGCAGTGCCCACAAAACTAAAATCCACTAATATCTTTGAAGTTCCCAAGGTGCCCAAGAAAGGTGCTCTGGAAGAGCCTACACCTGTAACTGTGCCCAAACAGGCAGAACCAGCAGCAGTTCGAGGTACCTGTGGCTTTGTGCATCAGTCCAAATGAGACTGTCCTTATTGTCTTACCTGTTATTTCTGATGTCTGTTGTTGTTCTGTTCTTTGGTGATCTCCTGAACTTTCCACATTCCGTGTATCAGTTAGGAATTTGAAAATCCAGCATTTTTGTAAACAACTCAAAATATGTTTTGCTCTTATTATATGGGTGTCATATCCTGAATTGGTAGATATTAAAACTTTGTATTTTAGCAATTAATCGTAAGTTTTTATCTTGTCACCCAAATTTGCTATCACAAATAGACAAGAGTCTGCATGACTTTTCTGGCAGACTCAGGTAATGTATATAATAGACATAAATATTTTGAAATGAAAACTCAGCTTTTACTCAGCAGTGCTCAAGTGCAATAAGAAGTGACAGTATAGAAAGAAGTGATAGTAAAGAAATTGCTGACACTTTTAGGGTTCATTATAAAAAAGAATATTTATAAAATCCATTGCACTGTACAGGCTGTGGAAGTTGCCACTGTGAAATGAAAATTGAAGCAAGACAGGTACTTGGGATAAGAAAATCAGTCAAAAAAAAAAAAAAAAAAAAAGAAAGAAAAAGAGAGAAAAGCATAACCAAAGAATGGATTTACAGAAGGACAAAATTAGAGAAAAATTGAGAAAAACTGTCATCCTCATCCTGTCTGTGCCCAAAATGCTGAGTGTAAAGCACCAGCAGATTCATGAGGAATGGTAACAGATAAGACATGGACTGAGATTGCTCCCAGAGAAAAGACAGATCCCAGCAGGGCTGAGAATTAAAGGCTCTCCTCCAATGGAGGAAAGGCTTCTAAGTACCCTAATTCACACCTCACCCTCAAGCCCATGCATAGCAAGCAGTCCTCTCTCAGAGCCTACCTGGCCTCACTACTCTGTGCCTGTGCCCTGCCCTGTGGGGTCTGTGTGTGTGAGCCAGTGAGAGAGAGAGGTTGATGCTGGGAGACCACGTTGGTTCTGTTCATGAGTGTATCTCCAGTCTATGTGTCACTGTGCATCCTCCTGTTGTATGCACAGAACTGACTGCTACTAATATCTTTGAAGCACCTGAGGTGCCCCGGAAGGCTGCTCGTGAGGAAAAGCCACCTGTGCCCTCTGCCAAAGCACCAGAGCTTCCAGCACCCAGAGGTACCTGTCTTCATGGATAGCTTAACAAAGAACATACTGAATCTTCTTCTCCTAAGCCTTGTCCTACCCTGGCCTGTCTCTATGCCCTGACTGAGAGTGTCACGGCAGTGTGTGCTGGGACAAGGGTGCTGCTGTGTGGTGTGTGAGGGTTTGAGTGCCTGCTGTGCTGTTCTGTGTCCGTGTCGCCCTGGCTGATGTTCCTACTTGCCATGTCTTCTCATCTATGTAAAATGAACTGCACTAATATCTTTGAAGTGCCTGAGATGCCTGAAGCTGAGGTCCTGGAAGAGGAAGAAGAGGTGGAAGCAGCAGAAGAGGTGGCAGCAGTTGCTGAGCCTGAAGAGCCAGAAGTCTCTTCAGCTGAAGGTATAGGGTGGTGTCCTGAAAGAGCCTGCCATGCCCTGCACATTGCTGCAGTGCTCAGTGTTCTGTGCCCCCTGCACTCTGTGGGAGGGCTGAGAGCAGCATTTTGTCATTTTCTCTGTGTGCATGATGTTAAGCTCAGTCAAGTAAACAGATCTAATATCTTTAAAGTCCCTGAGGTGATTGAAGAGGAAGAGGCAGAAGAGGAGGTGCCACTGGTTATTCCTCAAAAGCCTGTGGCTGTGCCAAAGAAGCCTGTGGCTGTGCCCAAGAAACCTGTGGCTGTGCCAAAGAAACCTGTGGCTGTACCCAAGAAACCAGAGCCTGTTGGTGTGCCAAAAGTACCAGAACCCATGCCTGTTCTTAGAAAACATAAAGTTCCTTCAGTTAAAGGTACATACATCAGTGACTGAGCATCTCCTTATCTGTCTTCTCTGAATACCTTTTCCTTTCTTTCACTGATGTATACATTGCCAGATTAATGATCTGCTGCTTAAATTTATTATTCTTCATGTTTTGTATGCCCTCCTCTTTTTAGTCATTGCACTTTTCAGTGTTATTTGTATATACGTGTCTTAATATTCGCAAAAATTAAAATTTACTAATATCTTTAAAGAAACTGAAGTTCAAGAGAGAACTGTCCCAGAAGAGAAAGTGCTTCTTACAACACCTAAAAAGTCACAATTAGAAAAACCAGAGCTTCCTCCAACCAAAGGTACATATTGCCAGGAGGCACCTCCTGTGAATAAATGTTTTCTATACTCTCTCTTTTCTTTATTCATATCTGAGTCTATAAAATTTATCAGTTGAATGTAGCCTACCTTGAGAAAGACTAGAGTGCAGTCTTTCATGGTTATGGCCACTGTTACTGTGATTTTGTGTGTGCTAGATGTCTTTGTCTTTTTATGTTTCATATGTGCATTTATATACACAAAAATAAAAGAAACTTAATATTTAATTAATATTTTTTTAAGTGTCTGAGGTGCCCAAGAAGCCCGTCTCAGAGGAGAAAGTGCCTGTTACTGTTCCTAAAACACCTGAATCACTACCAAGTGAAGGTTTGTGTCACCATAGATTTTACTCTTAAGAACAATCCTTTGTCCTGTTCTTCTGAGTATAAGCTTTAAAGTACATATTTTCCTTTTTCTCCCATTGTGATGTTTGTAAATTGTTCACTTCATATTTTAGATTATACTAGTCATTATTTCTTGTGTCTGTTAGTATATCTTCATATTTGGAAGTAAAATACATGCTCCTGCACAGGTTATGTCTCTTTTTAAGATAATATTAAATTCCCACTAAATTGGAGTCTCTCAAAAGTTAGTATTTATGCTGCTGTTATAATTCTGAATTAATTGAGAGCATTGACATTTTTATTCTTTCCTGTTACAACGACTCATCAACAAATTTAATGTTTAATTTATATTGTATACATAAAAAATTCTGTCCTTCACACAATCTTCACTTATGCTTAGAAAGAAAGTAGCTTTCAAAATCTTGCATTAACTGCAAAAGTAACAGATACTGAATGATTAGTTATCCTAACATGTATTTGTCTGTGTCTGTTGAAGTAGATTTGCTTTTAGTTATATCTGTATAACTGTTCACGTGAAGCAATCTTATAATTGAAAACTTACACCAGTTGTCAATATTCTTTAAAGAATATGAAATCATAAAGGAGATTGAGCCTGAAGAAGCAGAAGAAATTCCAGTTGTAGAAGTTGAAGAAGCTTTACCAGTTGAAGGTATACAAAGTACTTCCCTAGAGGCTGCCACACACCTTTCTTTCATCATCATCATCTGCAGATTTTTCTTGCTTTCTCATTTTTCACACATGTGCCTGTGTCTTGTAGGTCATCTCTACATTGTAGATCTTTCTTTGATTCTTCCATTGTTTTGTTCTGGAAATTATTTCTGATCGTTTAACTCTAAGTACAACCTGAAGATTATTTGAAATGCTTTCATTTTGTTTCTTGTCCACAAGAGTCTTCCTATCATTTAGTTTTCTACTTTTCTTCTCAAGTTATTAACATGCTTTTTTAAAGTCAGCTTGGGTATTTCTATTACGTGCATGAAGCAGTAACCTAAGGCTCTTTCATGCTCCCATTTAACTCAATGACATTTTTTCACTGACTTCACTGGAAATGGAAGGTGGTGGTCTTTAGGTTTGTACATTACTCTTCTTATAACCACCATCATAGGAAATTTATTCTAAATCTACCTAATGTTATTTAAAGTGCCACAGCCTGAAAAGAAGATCCCTGAAAAGCGAAAACCACCACCGCCACCTGCTCCAACAGAAGATATAAAACTGGCAAAAGATCTGCTTAAAGGTATAATCATCTGAAGCCGTAATAATGGTGGAAACTCAGTCTTTTTAAAGTTTACTGATGAACCTTGAAAAGCATGCTTTTAGATTATAATTTTATGGGTTTTTTATTTATTTTCTAATATACTATATTTTAATGATGCGCCTCACTAATGCTCAGTCCATTATGATTTTTTACCAGCATTTACATGGGTTCTTTTCAATAATTACAGAAAAAAAAATATTAAAACCATTTTAATCTAGTTAACACATTCTTCTACCCTTAACACAATTCTTCTCTCTTTAACATATTCTTAGAAATGAAAAGAATCCCCAGCAATAATTTGCTGTTGTTATGTGATCACAGGTTTCAGATCAATTGTGCTTCCTGCAGACCATCTGACTTTTTCTAAACAGTTAATCAGCAAGGATCTTAGCTTTGCAGCTTTTGTCCTTCTTTTACAGCAATACTATAAATGAAGTGTTCGGATTTTTTAGAAAACTCCTTTCTTTTTGTAGTCTAATATGCTTTGTAAAATTCAAATCATTTTCTTTAAAGCTCCTGAGGCAAGAAAGAAAGCTGTGGTTGCAAAACCTGGTGAGCCTGCGAAATTGGAACCTCCACCTGCTAAAGGTACCTAGCTAACATAAGAATCTAGCTTAGAATAAACCTCTCATGACCCCAAACGTTGTAGTTCTCAGTATCTTCTTCTTTAATTTGCTCAAATATATCAAAACACTGTCTATGTTAGATTATTCAACATGCACCCCCATCTTCGGCATATATGTTTGTGTTATATCTATGTCCACTTTAATTGTATATCCTGCAATCCATGAGATGTAAGAGACAGAAACAAGGAAGAGTGAGAGAATTTTTATTCATTTTATCACTTGTGTAGGTGCTCGCTTTGGTTTTCTGCTTAGTTAGAAAAAAATAAAAATACTCTTTAAATGTATACACCATTGTTTCAACATACTTAGTTTATTATTTTTATGAAATGTAATTAATTTTTGTGAGAGAACACTTTCTAGAGAAGGGAATGAATAATGTATCGAGCAAGCCACTTCACAGGTATGCCATTATATTATTCATATGTACTGGAGTTGATGATAAGCTAAGCAGCTAAGCAGTAGACATTCCTTCTTAACACTGTTCCAAGTTTAGAGATTAAAGTGGATCCTTATGAATAGACAGACAGCTCTTATGAATAGATACATAACATAAGCCTGTAGTGAAAGAGGACAAGGAAATAAAAATGTTGTGATAATGATTGTTCTTGAATGCATAACCTTTATAATTTTCTTAAACCATACTTCTCTTCTGTTGATTTGTATGAAAACTTTCTCTTCATACATAAACTTAGATGACAGATGCATGCAAATTATATAGAAAATATATTAAAAGTATTGGCTTCAATAGCAACAGTTTAACCTTTGACTTTATATTCAGTTAGTGGACTAGTGTTTGATTTGTGTGTTTGGACATGCTAGTTGTTGGTTAACTCTTACTGCTGTTATGAGCCTGTAATAAAATCTGGAATAATATTCTTTTAAGTGCCTGGACTTGTAAAGAAACCTCGCAAAGTAATTCCTGAGCCTACTCCCCCACCAAAAGAAGAAGTTGTTTTGAAAAGAGGTATAGTAACTTGGCTCTGTTTTAAAAACCCAGCATTTAAACATTCATCAGCATAATCCCCTAAGTAAAATTGTTTCGTGTATGTGGTAAGGAACGTTACATGATCAAATACCATCTGATGTCTCTTTCTTGGGAAAAGCAGTTGTAGGTGCAGGGAGGAAGGGAAGGTAGCCTGAAAGTCTCTCAGATGCAAAGGATCTGTAATGAAAACTGAGCAGAACAATGAAAATCTAGTTCCCCATCTCTTTCTGTTCTGTTTTCCTTATCTCTTTATGTTAGAGTTGAGTCTTCCACTGCCCACAGTGTAAATGTTATTAAAGTTACATGTGTAGTCTATGTATTCTCTTCTGTGGTTTTCTTAGAAGTACCACACAGATCACAGAACCTCACAGTACTATTGGACATCAGTCCCATTTCCTGCAAAGTCTGGGACATTCTGAATCATTTTTGTGCTCAACTGTTGAATAGAAAAATTAAGCATTAATTCCAATTCTCTTTGAAATACCACAGAGGGATGATTCATGCTTGTGTACCTTGTACCTTCAAATTTCAGACAACATTATAAAATGTAATATTCCATTTCTCAGATGACAGTGTCATTACATACTCAAGACAGAGAACTGAGACGACAAAACCAAGTGAAATCAATAAAGTGGAAAACGGGCACTATATAAATTTGAGCTCTCCAAATACAGTACTTGAGGATTTACACTGAAATTACACTTAAAAAAACATTAAAATCTTTCTTCTCAAATGGAATGCTCTTAATAAAAATGTCTTTTTTCTTAGATTACTTGAATTTTAAATTACTTTGAATAGTATCTTGAATAGTTACACAAATCTTCCATTTCTGTTGAGCTATATATTTTATTTTCCTGTTTCTTTATGATTGATGTTTTTAATTGTTGTCTTGTTCACTGTTTGCCTGTGCTTTAAAAACTGAGATTTCTTTTCCTTTGAAGTTCTTAAAAAGAAACCTGAAGAGGAAGAACCTAAACCAGAAAAAGAGCCTAAACCAGAAGTTAAACCAGTACCTACACCAGGAGAAAAAATTAAGAAACCTGAAGGTACTAGATTACTATCAAATATATTTATTGAAATATATTTGTTTTTAAAAATCCCACTATTGAGTAGTGCTTTCTTAAGTTCAGGAATGAAACTGGTGTCTTAAAAGATAGCTTGCATTGGCTTAATTGTGCAGTTTAAGTCTTGCCTGGATGGACAACCTAGTTTGGCATTCACATTTGGGTTTGCATTCTGTATTTTGGGATTGTTTCTCAATCTTCATTGTGTATAGGAAAGAGCTTCACAAATATTTTATATAACACGGGTAAAAACATGACTACAGCAAAACACTTAAAGCATTCTTTTAGGTAATATTTTACAAATATGTGTCTTCTTACCCATTTATAATTTCTAATTTATTAAAATCTTACTCCAGTTTAGGAAAAATATATGTTCCTAAACCTTATGAACATCTGAAACTGTTTACATGTAAAAACAATGAAAGCTTTTAAATACATTTGAGGGTATTCTATTTAGGGATTTAAGGTGTTTTAATGTATCTTACAAAATAAAAATATTATTTTAAAGTCCCAGAAGTTCCTACGAAGAAAACTGAGATACCTGCCATAAAAAAAGAGGAGAAGCTTGTGCCTGAACCACCAAAAGGTACAGACATGTGGTGCTCTTTTTCCTTATTGCAACAACTAAACAATATTCACTGCTGGATATCATGCTGTATTAACATAATGCATTACTGTCCTCCAGTCTGTCATGACCACTGTGTCCTCATTAACCATTTTGCAGTCTTCTGGATTTCTTGTTGTCTTTATTCTTCAATGCTTGAAAAAATCATCTTTTTTCCATTGTTTGCAATCTTCATGAGAGTTAATCTCACAGTAATTTCTTGCTTTTTAGCCAAATAAAATAGAAACCAATAAATTCTGTCTTCATTTGGCTCTCTCTGTGTTGTTGCTCCTAACTTCTAATGCTCAATGTGATTGCAAAAAAAATGTAAACTAACCTACTTGTAATTTCTGTGTTTGAAATGGCAGAAACTAAGCAAGCATCTGTCCCAGTTCCTGGGCCTGAACCTAAACCTGTAGTAGGTAAGAATTCTTTAGTTGTAAATACCGGTGAAGCCTTTCTCGTGTGTCTAGTATTTTGCATCAGGGATTTCTTGCTAAAAGGACATTCATAGAATCACAAAATACCAGGTTGGAAGGTGACTTCAAGGGTAATCTAGTCCAACCTTTCTTGGCAAAAGCACAGTTTCAACAAGATAACTCACCACCTTGTGCAGCAGATTATAGAAGTGTCCACACAAAGGCCTTTAGAATTAAGAAGACTAAAATTTCCCTACCATCTACAAAACATTTTAAAGAATATCATACTAAAAATAATGTATTAAAACTTTTTTTCCCCATACAGCTCTAAAATCTCCAAAACCAGCTGAAGAACCGGCACCCACTGTTACTGCTCCAGTGACAGCTCCAGTTGTTGGAAAGAAAGCAGGTATTTATGTGTATTCTATGCTATTTAGAGGGGTTTTCTCTGACATACCTAAATACCTTCAGTATAAAAAGAGGGAAGAGCTGTACAATAACTCATTCACTACAGGAAGATTTGAGATACTGTTCAAGCATCTTGTTATGCTGGGTGCTGTCACCTAATTTAAAACAAAAACATCACTGATATACTGTGGAGACCAATCTGTGCTCTTTTGTCTGGATGGTGATACGTGTGTCTTTATTTGTTGTCCTACTATGAAATTTGCGTATTCTGTTGTTTTCTTGATGCTCCTATTGTCCTGATACATGTTTTGTGAATTGCATCTTGTATTTTCTGTATAGACAAAGAGAAGCTACACGTTTCTAAATAATTGTTTCATTGTTTGGTTTCCTGCTTTTGATTTGTCATTGAAGCCGTGAGAAAAACTGACAGTAATGTTGAAGAATTAGAGTATTGCTATTTCTATCTGCTATGCTCAGGACCCCGGAACAAAGCGTGCTGTGAAAAAAAAAAAGAGCTGGGATGGTTCCATTTCCTCTGAAATACTCTGAGCCTGTGCTCCACCAGCAGAGCTGATGTCTGTTCTTTTTGGCCACTATTCAAAGGGCCTCATGGTGCAGTAGAGCTCAGATCTTGGGCATTTGAGAAGCCAAATCATTAATATCTCTTAGCCATTGATCTGATGATGTAGTCTTCAGTAACACAATTAACCTATTTTATGTCAGTGACCAGATAGCTGCTGTTTTCCGCTGTTTTTAACCTACACTGGATTTAAATTGGCAATCTAATGAGACACTACTAAGAGTAGTTTACTTAGGTTTTCTGTTCATGTGTACTGTTCTTACCTTTCTTTTGTGGTTATGTTGTAACCTGTTCTTACCTGTCTTTTGTGGTTATGTTGTGTAGAGAAAAACTGTTCTATGTTCATTTTATTTCAGGTATAGCTGTCTTAAATTTGTCTTAAATATATTGTTCCTGATTCTTATTCTTATGGATTTTTACTATCTAAATTACCTATGAAACCTTTGTAGCTGCAGAAAAGCCTGATGCACCATCTGTACTAAAACATAGAGGTAAAATGCCCTCAGTGGAAGAAGAAAAGCCTGAGTCAATTGTGTTGAAGAAGATTTCAGTTGAAAAAAGCTTGCATGTAAAAGAGAAAGTAAGTCCTAAGGAGACAGTTCCAGCCATACAGCCATATGAGTATAAAATCTCACTGGAAACAGCTGGTGCAATACTGAATTCAGAGACAGATGAGCAGGAGAAAGTATCTCTTAAATATTTTGTCCTGGCTTCTGAAGAAGAGGAACTAGAAATGACACCTGTAGTTTCAGGAAAGACTACCCTTACAGGTGAGAAATTAAAAGTTGAAATGGATTATATTACTTACACAAAGGAGGAACTACCACTACCTGATGAGGAAGTGAAATTGATTTCTATAACATCTGAACATGTGGAAAGAGATTCTGGAGAACAAAAGGAGGATGAAATTAAATTGCTTGTTCATAGGGAAGATACCATAGAGAAGGGCTCTGAAAAGTTTAGTGTTCTTCATGAAGGAAAGATTCCTGACCATGGAAAAGAAGAAATTGAATCAACTTGTATACCTAAACCCAGAAAGCCAGATCAGCCCAAGGACCTGAAAGGACTTACAGGAAAAGAGAAAAAATCAAAAAAAAGTCTGCAACCTGAAAAATTTCACATTAAGGATAAAACATCATTTGTACAGGATATCATAGAGGCAGACATAGCTGAAACTCCTCAGCTTAGTGATGAAAAGGAGAGAGGAGGTTTTACTCCTGAGAAATATGAAGTTCCTCTTGAAGAATCCATGAAGGGACATGGCATACAAAGTAAAATTCAGAGGCTGAAGAAATCTGGTAGCACAGTACCTGAAATTCCTATAGGTAAGATTCATAACAAAGAAGCAAAGAAAATAGAAGATATTCAAGATGATGAGACAGGTAAGAATCTGGATTTTACGTCTCCAGAAATACATTCCTTAGACCTGTCTGAGGAGGCTCAGCCAGGATTGAGAAAAGATGTTAACCTAGAATACCCCATTGAAGATGAGGAGGTTCCTGGAGAAAAACCTCACACAATCTTTAAACCATCTGTTCTTAAGTCAGAAGTAGTAGAAATGAAAGCAAGAGAAAAATACTCTACAGAGAAAGAAGCTCATTATGAGGAGGGTTTAGGACAATTGTTGACTAAGAAAGCACTCTTAAGTGATAAAAAGGCAGGCAAGAAGATTTTACCAGAGAAGGAAGAAAAAACTGTCTTCAGCAGCGACTTAAAGAAAGGCAAAATTAGGCAGTCAAATGCCCCTGAAAGTCTGCCTGTGGAAAAAGAATTTGACACTGTGATTACAGGAGGAATGGAAAGTGAAGTTCCCACAGGAGAACATGAAAAGGGAATCATACCTGAGTCAGTAAAGAAAGTTGCTATTCAGCCCCCTCAAAGTCAAGATGAAAAACAAATTCAAGAAGTTCATACCATTCAGGACGAACATAAAGAAACTCTGGCTGACAAAAGCAGAAAAGTTAAAATTGAAGAAAAGCAATCTGCAGAAGGTATATCAGATGAAAAAACATCACCTGAACATGGCATTGGAAAAAGCACATCTGGTACCATGAAAAAAGAGAAGGGAAAGCTCATAGATAAAGTATCATCAAGCAAAGGGATTCTTGAAAATGAAGATACTTATTCCTCAAGTATAGGTAAGGTAATAACTTCAAAGAAAGCAGAAGGAGAGAAAGAATACCAGAAATCAGAACCTGCTCACCTGACTGAGCAGGCTTCTAGAATTTTGAGTGAAAATAAGAATTTGGATGCACCTGGAGAATCACATGAAGTTCTGGATGTTCCAGCAAAATCTCATGCAAAGCGAGGTGAGGAAGACTGATGCCAAATTCTTCCATGAAGTGCTTGTACCATTTGCTTCAGGAGACTGCCACCTGCCACTGTGTTTTAGTAACACCATTTGCTATTCCATCAAGTCTGTCAGCTGGCTTTACTGGCATTCAGCCACTCTTCACATGTTTGTCCTACCTGTACACACAGCTGTGTGATCACTGTTCATTGTCTTTGTCTTATACTTCTCTGAAACTTCATAAATCATTCTATGTGCCATTGTCTTCTCAGGAAAACTCACATGTTTTTTTCTAGTATTCATTTTTCCATCCACTGCAACAAAATCTGTCCTGCATTTCATTCATATCATTCTCCCGTTAAAAGTACCTTTTACATTTCCCTTCACAAAAGTAACAAGAGGCCTCACAGCACAGGTAATATTTTCAAAAGTCTGTGATGATTCATCGCAAATTAGGTTACTAAAAGGACATCCCTCACTTGTAAAATACCGCATTGTCCTGAAACATATATTTAATTTACACATTTTATATTTTTGTGGTGTTCATTAGTAAAAGTGTGTGAGTTTTTGAAAAAAAAGACAACCTCATATAATTTTAATAGGAACATAAAGTATTTTGTCAAGGAATGACAAAATTATACAAATTAATGGGCAGGACAAGGAAATAGGAGCTTTTAAGCTTTTAAGCAATTAGGCTCTACTGCTGAATAAGTCATTCCTATACTTCATGATATTGAACTTACTATCAAGATATAGACAGTATACATTCTATAAAAATAGAGATATGTTTATACTTTCCTCCCCTTTTACATGTAGGTAACTAAAAGAAGAAAAAATCTTATATATAAAGTAAATAATTGACTTAGTTTTAGTAAGTATGTTTATTTAACTACATTTCTAATAATCTTGCTGTTCTACTTCAGAGGCCAAGCCACCAAAAGAAGAATCTCCGAAGGGTATCAGTCCAGTCAAAGGTAGGATATTACAAGCAATACCTTGTCATGGTCTAACACTAGCTGGCAATCAGGCCCCAAACAGCAACTCACTCACTCCCCTATGGTGGGAAGGAGGGAAGAATAAGAAGTGTAAAAGTGAGAAAACTCATAGGTTGAGCAAAAGCAGAGTACACAAACAAAGATAGATAAGGAATTCACTTACAATTTCCCATGAGCAGGGGTGTGTTCACCCGTATGCAGGACAGCAGGATGCCCTTCCATCCCTTGAAGGGCACTCTGAATGCCCCCCTCTTCCCCCAACTTCTTCTTTCCCCTGGTGTACATACTGAGCATAACACCATATGGTGTAGGATATCACTTTGGTCAGTTGGGATCAGCTTTCCTGGCTGTATCACTTCCCAATTTCTTGTGAACTCCCAGCCTTCTCAGTGGTGGGGCTGTATGAGAAGCAGAAAAGGCCTTGGCTCTGCAAGAGCCTCTCAGCAATCACAAAAATATCTCTGTATTATTAAGACTGCTTTCAACACAAATCCAAAACATAGCCTCATACTAGCTATTTAGAACACGGTTAAATCTCCCCCACAAAATCAGCACAGCCTACAACAAGAAGCAATTAATCAGGATTAATTTATTCATTTCTGAATCTGAATTACAGCCAAGAAGACACCTTCACCTGCAGATGCAGAAAGAAGGAAACTCAGGCCAGGTAGCGGTGGTGAAAAACCTCCTGAAGAGCCTCCATTTACTTACCAACTCAAGGCTGTACCACTGAAGTTTGTCAAGGAGATGAAAGATATAGTGCTAAAAGAAGCTGAGTCTGTTGGGTCTTCTGCAATCTTTGAAGTCCTTATTTCACCATCCACTGCAATTACCAGCTGGATGAAAGATGGAAGCAACATCCGAGAGAGCCCAAAACACAAGTTTATTGCTGATGGCAAAGATAGGAAGTTGCATATTATTGATGTCCAGCTGTCTGATGCTGGTGAATATACTTGTGTATTACGACTGGGGAACAAAGAGAAGACCTCTACAGCCAAACTTATTGTTGAAGGTATTCCCTGTTTCAAATTTATCAATAAGCTAGCCACTCCTCAAACTAGAACTGGTGCTTTGTAATTTTACAGTAGTTGGTAGATGTATCCTTTTGTTTCCCTCAATCACTCACATATAAGGTATTTATGCACCACATGTTCTATATCTAAAGGAGAAAAATCAAAATAATTTTTTTTCCCACAGAACTCCCAGTGCGGTTTGTGAAAACCCTTGAAGAAGAAGTGACTGTCATTAAAACTCAGCCACTGTACTTAACATGTGAACTTAACAAAGAAAGAAATGTGGTCTGGAGAAAGGATGGTAAAATCATCAAAGCCAAGCCTGGGAAATTTGCTCTGGGTGTTATTGGTTTGTCACATTCCCTCACAGTCACTGATTCAGATGATGCTGATGCTGGCACTTACACTGTTACTGTGGAAGACTCTGAACTATCCTGCTCATCTTGTGTTAAGGTAGTAGGTAAGCAGTTAAAATCATGGGTTTTTTCTCTCTAGGATATTTGGGCTGCTCTAAAAAATGAAAACCTTTTCTCATTGTCTTACAGTATAAGTGGACAGATAAGATTTTTACAGCTATTAAAAGCATGTCATAGTACAAAATCTCTTAGTTCTTCTTTTTTATGACACGTCTATTTGTAATAAAAGTCTGCTAAGCTGTTTTCTTGTGTAACATTTTGTCATGCAGAAATTATAAGGGACTGGTTAGTAAAACCCATAAGAGACCAGCATGTTAAACCAAAAGGAACAGCTACTTTCAGCTGTGACATTGTCAAGGATACACCAAACATTAAATGGTTCAAAGGAGATGAGGAAATCCCTGCTGAACCCACTGACAAGACAGAAATCTTGAAAGAAGGAAATAAAATTTTCCTGAAAATCAAGAATGCTGGTCCTGCTGATATTGGAGAATATGCAGTGGAAGTGGAAGGTCGCAGATACCCAGCTAAACTGACCCTTGGTGGTAAGGAAGCTTTTATTTGGATTATATTTAATCAGCATGTAGGCCAGTGTTGAAAAATATCCAAATAAACAAACATGAAAGATAACCTTCCTTAATTATTAAGTTCTATCAAAACTCGATCTAATCATGTGTGTTTATTTGTGTATTGTAGAACGTGAAGTTGAGCTTTTGAAGCCATTAGAGGATGTTACAGTTTATGAGAAGGAAACAGCAAACTTTGATACAGAAATATCTGAAGATGATATTCCTGGTGAATGGAAGCTGAAAGGAGAAATCCTGAGACCTTCACCTGTAAGCATCTTTGAATTTTGAAACAATTTATTTCAATTAAATACTGTGAACAGGTTCCTTGAATCTTTATGTTAAGACATGTCATTGCTACTCAGTCCAGAATATATGATTAAAACAACTAATTCTCTAAGTAAGGATTATACTTTATAAAAGCTAAGTTTTGAAGGCCTTCATTTTCTTAAGGTATTACAGCACATAATTCAAGCAATAATAGAAATATCCTACATACATTATGGGAATAATTCTGACATTCTGAAGAAGTGTGGAATGCTGAAGCAATGTACTGTGTATTTTAATTACTGAGTCAAAGTATTAACTTTCCTTGAAAAGCAATTTTATTCTTCCTACCTGACTCTTTACCGTGCATACAATGTTTATGAAAATCCCTTTAATAAAATCATGCAGCAGCAAGGCATTAGCATTACATTGGTATTTGTATTTAACAAAGTCTGTCATCTCTCCAGACATGTGAAATCAAAGCTGAAGGGGGAAAACGCTTCCTAACCTTACACAAAGTCAAGTTAGAGCAAGCTGGCGAAGTCCTTTACCAGGCCCTGAACGCCGTCACTACAGCTATCCTGACAGTGAAAGGTACGCTGTCCCTCGGAGCGTGACCCCAGCTTAGACAGAGTTCACATGGAGCACGTTACAAATGATGTGTTACCTTTTGCTTCCAGAAATCGAATTGGACTTTGCTGTGCCCCTAAAAGATGTCACTGTTCCTGAGAAGCGCCAAGCAAGGTTTGAATGTGTCCTTACCAGAGAGGCCAATGTTATATGGTCGAAGGGCACTGATATACTCAAGATTGGAGAAAAATTTGACATCATTGCTGATGGAAAGAAGCACATTCTTGTTATCAATGATTCACAGTTTGATGATGAGGGAGAATACACTGCTGAAGTTGATGGCAAAAAGAGCACAGCAAGACTGTTTGTGGAAGGCAAGTGTTTTCTCATGAACAAAAGAACAAAAATAAAAGATAAATATGTCTTGCAGGACTACATTAGCCTTTTTTCTGATTGTATTTATGTGTCTACATTACAGGTGTGAGGCTGAAGTTCATATCACCTCTACAGGATCAAACAGTGAAAGAGGGGGAAACAGCTCACTTTCAGTTTGAGCTTTCTCATGAAGACATGCCTGTGAAATGGTTCAAAAATGACAAGAGACTTCACACAAGCAGAACAGTTTTAATTACTTCAGAAGGCAAAGTTCATAAACTAGAAATGAGAGAAGTAACACTTGATGATATCTCAGAAATAAAGGCTGTAGTCAAGGACATGAACACACAAGCCAACCTGAAAGTCTTAGGTAATTACATAAATAATCTAAAACCTGCTATAGAATAAATATCAACCATTTTTATAAGTAGAAAGTGACAAAATATTGACCTCTTATTATATTTGTATAACTAATTTTTCTTATCCACTGTGGCTTTTGTAGAGGCTGATCCATATTTCACTGTGAAATTACAAGACTACAGTGCTGTAGAGAAAGATGATATTACTCTGGAGTGTGAACTTAGCAAAGATGTGCCAGTAAAATGGTACAAGGATGGTGAAGAACTAATAGCTTCCAACAGAATTTCCATAAAAACAGATGGCTTGCGCCGTATCCTGAAGATCAAGAAGGCTGCAGAGAGTGACAAAGGTGTTTATGAGTGTGACTGTGGAACCGACAAGACAAGTGCCAATATCAGCGTTGAGTGTAAGTAATCATGTCTTCACTAAAGGAAAGGAGCGAAGCGTTTGTGAACTGGTGTAGACAGACAGACACTCTGCAGAGAGCAAGACCCAAAATGGATCTGTGAAAAGGATGCTGTTATGATGAATGGCTGAAATACCTAGATTTGAGGTTATTAAAAGTGATTGCAAGAGATAATATATTTGACAATTACTGGAGAGAGTTACTCTCTCTGTCCAGTTACCATCAGGAAATAAAAACAGTTTAGTTCACTCTAACACATATCTGGGTTAATTATTAGGAAAAATATTCTTACCAAAAATAACTAAATTTCAGACATAGAAGACTGTTGTAGACTGCCAACTTGTGGCTTTTTAAGAAGGGGTTACTACAACACTTGCTAGTTGTAGCATTTGTATGCCCAAAAGAAGGAAAAGGAAGAGACTTAAGATGCTTTCCAGTATCACATTTCTATGGTATACAATTTGTGAGTAAAAAGATGCAAACTTTTGTTTTGTTTTGTTTTTTTTTTTTAGCTCGCTTAATTAAAGTGGAGCGCCCACTATATGGAGTGGAAGTATTTGTTGGTGAAACAGCACGCTTTGAAATTGAAATTTCTGAGCCTGATGTCCATCCTGTGTGGAAGCTAAAGGGAGAAACTCTAACACCTTCACCTGTAAGAATTCTTCTTTATTTTTAGATCATAATTTCCAGTAGAAAGCCATATTAATAATAGTTATTTCTTAGTGGTTTCTTAGAATATTAATATTTGGGGTGGGGTATGTGTTTCTTTATCACTAGGACTGTGAAATCATTGAAGATGGGAAGAAGCATATTCTTGTCCTTCATAACTGCAAACTTGATATGACTGGAGAAGTGTCTTTCCAAGCTGCCAATGCTAAAAGTGCTGCTAATCTGAAAGTGAAAGGTACAGTCTGCACTTTGCTAACATTTCCATGTGTATTTTGGGGCATCAGAACAAATCTAGTGTCAGAAAGCACTGTATGAACTGAACTGAAAGAGCTCTTCTTTGATTTCAGAACTGCCTCTTATCTTTATCACTCCACTAAGTGATGTGAAGGTCTTTGAGAAGGACGAAGCTAAGTTTGAATGTGAGGTATCCAGGGAACCCAAGACTTTCCGCTGGTTGAAAGGAACAGAAGAGATCACTCCTGATGAAAGATTCGAAATCATTTCAGATGGAACAAAGCATGCTCTGATTATTAAATCTGTTGCCTTTGAGGATGAAGTAAAATACACATTTGAAGCTGAGGATAAAAGAACAAGTGCCAAGCTAATTATTGAAGGTTTGTTAGACTTCGCCTTTCTAGGAAAGTTGTGCATCATATACTTGCATAATTCCTATTGATAACATTATGACATGTTACGTTGTTATAGGTATTCGCCTGAAATTCATCACTCCTCTCAAGGATGTAACAAAGAAGGAGCGAGAAACTGCAGAGTTCACTGTGGAACTCTCCCACGAAAATATCACTGTGGTCTGGTTCAAGAATGACCAACGATTACATACCAGCAAAGTGGTTTCAATGACAGATGATGGCAAATTCCATACACTCACAATCAAAGATCTTACTATTGATGATACTTCTCAGATAAAAGTGGAAGCTATGGGCAAATCCTCAGAAGCTAAACTCACTGTTCTTGGTAAGAATGCCCAAAATAATTTACCTGATGTATATTATCAGAGGAGTTTTATTAATAAAAAATAGTAATCAGAACTCTTGTGGTTGGCCTAAATCTAAATTATTATTTTGAAAATCTAACAATTTGTTTTTTTTCCTGGGGTCTCCATTTACCTGTTCATGAAGGATGATTACAATTATTTTAAAATTTCATGCAAAGTTGCAGCGTTAGTAAGTACATACTTAAAACAGTGCTCTAAAACTCCTAGAGCATCAAAAGAATGTTGTCAGTAATATTAGTAATGCCCTGAATAATTTATTAGGTGTTTATTGTTTTCTTTTTTGTAACAGAACTGTGAAAAAGGACTATATTTAATCCTTCTTGTGGGATATAAACAGGAAATATATTTTATGGTAGAAACTGTTTTTTCTGGTAGACTAAAACTTCAGACTGAAATACATCTTAACTTTTGCTTGCAGAGGGAGACCCTTATTTCACTGGGAAGCTGCAGGATTACACTGCTGTGGAGAAAGATGAAGTAATCTTGCAATGTGAAATCAGCAAAGCAGATGCCCCAGTTAAATGGATGAAGGATGGCAAGCCAATTACTGCTTCAAAGAATGTTGTTATTAAGGCTGATGGCAAAAAGAGAATCCTTATTCTCAAGAAAGCTTTGAAGAAAGACATTGGACAGTACACTTGTGACTGTGGTACTGACCAAACCTCTGCTAAACTTGATATTGAAGGTATGGTTATTTCAATGGGCTGCTTTATAGAGGTCTTTTGACATCTGCTAGAAACTGAGAGAGTCAATTGCATTTTTTTTCTCCAGACCGGGATATTGAGATTGTGCGACCACTATACAGTGTGGAGGTGATTGAGACAGAGACTGCCCGTTTTGATATTGAAATCTCTGAGGAAGGTGTCCATGGTAATTGGAAGCTAAAAGGAGAACCCCTGACTGAATCAGCTGTAAGCAAATATTTAATGATCTTTTTTATCTGTGTCTCAACACTTCACGGGGAATTAGAGTGTGAGGGAGGATGACTGCAGAAACTAAATTTAGTCTCCTGGGTTTTTTTAATTAATAATGTTTTAAATGTAGTACAAATGTAATCCAAAATAGCTGAATAATTAATGATTTTTACATAAAACAGTACATTCTGCATTGCTAACAATACCTAACAATCATGTATCCAAAGTGCAAAGACCTTATGGAATTCACTTCAACACAATGGCATTTAAAAATGCAAACATGAGATTTCATGCTTTTTCCTGTGGGTTTTGAGTTATGTTTGGTTTAAAGAGATGTATATCACATTTACAAACTCTTCTGCATTTCTGTGACAGCTACAATTGGAGTAAAATGTACAGAGCTTAATCAAATATTAATATCAAATATAAATTCCTTGTTGGAAAGATCTGGAAAATAAAGAAACAATACGATCACAGTTGGCAATAATTTGGCTTCTTTGTAATGGCATAAATGTGAATAATACAGAAAGATTGGAAGGTACATGAAAATCACTGGATAAAAGAAGGGAAGGTCTTCTTGAGAAAAGATCACAGCACAAGCTTAGCCATTTCTAGTTCCTTTGTGGGAGCTAGGCCTCTGACTGGTCTATATATATGTTAATATATTTGCTACTCAGCACAGAAATGTGTTGCCTCTTCCCCTTTCCTTCAAATGGTATTAAGAAGAGAGTTTGAAAGGAAACACCTATGAGTGAATGTTTATAGGGTATACTTCACATGGGCCCAGGAGCTGTGAATGGAGTAGTAGAAAACAGATTAATGATATGAGAAATAGGGGCTTTTTTGGTGAGTAATACAAAAAGGATGCTGAAAAAATTATTTCAATTCTGTTTTTGCAGGAATGTGAAATCAAGGAGGAAGGAAAAAAGCACTTCCTTACACTGTACAATGTGCGCTTAGATCAAGCTGGTGGAGTAGATTTTCAAGCAGCAAATGCCAAGTCTGGTGCTCACCTTCGAGTGAAACGTAGGTGTTTTTTAAACTGTAATTAATTTATTAATTAAGCAAAAACATGATACTTACTGCCTCTTTGGAATGGGTGGCAAACCTCTATACTGTACTGAACCCACAGAATCCTTTCCAGAACAGCAATTTAGGGATTAGTTACTCAAAATGTCTTAATTTTTTTTTGTTAAGGAATGTCCTACGTGTTTTTAACCTTATATATAATTTATTCATATAGCAGTAAAATTAAGAAGATGGCCTTGAAGGTTGCTTGGTGGTCTGGCATCATATATACTGTTATGAAATCAAATATTGCAAGCAAAGCCTCTGCTGCATCGAAGTGTCACGTTAGCTGGAAAGGGTAGGATAACAGTGATATCTGGGGATAGGGTGAAGAGCTTGATGGACAGGGACAGACTACACCGTTGCAGACCACTTGTTTCCCACTCCAATCCTAGCCCTCGCTATTTTGGAAACACATGCCTTATCTAGCAACAGGCATGCAAGGCTTGGCAAGGAGACAGATGCAGAGCAACTTTCCTGCTGACCTTGTTCAATTTAAAGAAACACGCTCTGCAAATAGGAAATTGTAGGTGACCAGCCCTCCCCTAAGAACCCAGGGTGGCCTCTTCTATTTAGGGAATTTAAAGAGCAGCATTGCGATGTCTGGCTCTCTTGAGGGAAGCCACCATGGAGATTAGTACGTAAGGGCAGCAGTTCTCTCTTGGGTAGAAGTGACTAATCTAAAAATTATGTCTTCTCCTTACCAAGCTCGAGTAATTGGCTTGCTGAGACCCCTCAAGGATGTAACAGTGACAGCTGGGGAATCAGCAACCTTTGATTGCGAACTCTCTTACGAGGGAATCCCTGTAGAATGGTTCCTGAAAGGAAAGAAACTGGAGCCCAGTGATCAGGTAAAAAAATCTGAACTTTACTTTTTCTCATGTTTCCTCCTTCTTGTCTTTCATGTCTCTTCCCCTTCTTTATTTCTCATTTATTCTCTCCCAGCTGAAGTACTGAGGCACAGCAGTATTGTAGTACTGCTGTGTCAAATGCTAAATCATCCCTAAATCAGATACAACAGTTTTTTCCAGAAAGTCCAGTATTCTGGAATGCTACAATTATTTATCATATGAAGGGAAACTAAAATTCCAAAATATCCATCATTACAATAGTGATTTTGTACTTGATTCTGTTGGAGACTCAGCTACAAGGATACTGAATAATTTTTGCTCAGGTTACCTGTGGTTACAGTGAGAGGATTTTGAAAGAGGATTTTTTTTCTCCTGAATGCTGAGTTGCAGTCCAGTTCAACATATAAGGGGATTAAGAGGATTCAAATTCCATTTCAGGCATTTGTTCTGGCTCTCCAGATATCTCTCTGGGCAGATTTGCTTGTCAAGCACTTCTCACTAGCTATTTTTAACCCTTCATCAAGTGCTGGCTCTTAACTCTGAGATCTGAGCAGCCTGGAATGCAGTCAAAATGTTTAAAGTTAATGATAGAGGAAATAAATAAAGAAACATAAATTAATATGTTAAGAAATTTAAATGTATATTACTGGTTGTAAGACTTCTTTTTCACATACTAGTCCTAAAAAAGTAATGCAAATTCAAATAAAAGTTGGAAACCTAAGATAAAATAAACTTTCAAGGCATTGTGTAACCTAATGAAGTTGCAGAACTTGTGATAATGCTGTTTAATAATACTTTAGTACAGATTGGTATTTCTTTAAATACAATTTTTTACTTTTTTTTTCAGGTTTTTCTAGATCTTTCTGTGCTTTAAAAATTTGCATAAATAAAAGCTATTTAATACAATAAATAAAATCCAGAAATAGGAAAATCCAAACACATCATCATGATAAGGGACCCTATTACAGTATTTAAGGACAGATAAACAAAGTTGAAACTCAGCAGATGAGTAATGAAATTAATCAAGATAATTACTTTTGAGTTTTAAAATAAAAATGTGAAAAGTTACTGGTCAGTGCAGTGGATTGATAGTTATGATTGCCTGGCCAGAAAACTATTATGTTTGGTAATCTGTACAATGGAGCATTATTTTGGTCTTTTCTGTCTGAGTGATCCTTTCAATTACATGAAAAAAAAAAAATCAGATTTCATGTAGTTTACATATATAGTCAAAACTGTCATTTGAACAGTTGAAACTTTATCAGTATGAAATTGAAAGTAAACAATATATGCACTCAATGCATCACTTTCTACCCATTCAAAATAGCCTCTTGAAACACACAACTGTCTTTAAAAATCAATCTATTTGTACATTTTAGTGTTTCACTTTGGCTGTTTGCTAATTCAAACTTTTTTATTACCTCTGTTGCTGGCATTCAGGTGAACATTTATAACCTTTATTCATTGAAGTGATTTTTTTGTTTACTGTTATTGCAAAGTAGTTTCTGCAATAGGTCATAAAAGAAACTGGCATTTAGGCAGAATTTTTTACCAAATTTTAATAATAGAAAGTCAAATAGGCATTTCCAGAAAAGTGTATGTGGGGAGCGCCAAACCGCTTTGTAGCTGAAAAAGTTTTTCCTTTACATGTAGCCATCAGTAATACTAACTTTTCCCAAAAAGTTGCTTTTTTTTTTCTCAAAACAGACATCATCTCAAATCAGTCCAAAAACCCCCAAAACTTAGAGAATTGAGCTATATCAAGTATGTACAAAAGGAAGTTGTCAAAATTTCACATGAAATTGGACAACCAAACTCCACAAATCATAAATAGCATGCTATTTCATGAAATATTTTTTAAATACTTGTTGTAGATGTTCACAGTGGGGTTTTTATATATTTTGTCAGGTTGTGACCCGTGCTGAAGGGAGAGTTCACACACTTATTCTTAGAGATGTCAAGTTAACAGATGCAGGAGAGGTATCACTGACAGCAAAAGATTTCAGAACTCAAGCAAATCTTTTCGTGAAAGGTAAGTCAGTCATTTTAGTTACACCATCATCAGCATTCATGTTCCACTCATGATTTGTCCTGGAATAGGAAGCTGATACACACTTCATATCTATCAAGTTGATATTTATCAAAGAGTGGGATCATATATACAATATTCTACTGGTAGGTAGCTTCCCTGATTAAAAAAGCCACGTACTCAAAATCTCTGCACTTCACAGAAGAGCTGAACAAGGGAAAACACTGGAACTGTGTGAAATCTGAGAGAAAAACCAGTTCATTAGGACTTCCAGGGCTTTGCTGCAGTCTTGAACATTCAATTGGCCTCAAGAGGACCCACGAGTACCAGCCTTTGTAGCTCCCAGTGGCTTTTTCTGTTCTTTTAAATATCCAGAAATCTGTCAGAGTATAACTGCACCATCAGTCAAGGGACAAGATAACATTGTCTGTATACCCACTTGTACTGCCTGCAGGCTGTTATCTTTGAGAAGGAAAAGAACTGCACACACTGATCCAGTAATTCAATGAAAAACTGTAAAAAAGCCCTAAGCATTCTCTAAGTTCACAGTGTAAGCTGAGAGTCACTGAGATTACATGGGTATGGTTCAGCTAAAGAAATTGAGTTGCAAGGCTTTATGATTATTTTTAATTAAAAACCCCATGGACAATGATATCACCCAGTCTAATTTTACGTAGGCTGAAAATGAAGAAAATGAGGATTAACAAAATTAACAAAAAATGTCTGTGTATTAAAAATAAAAAATGTTTTAAGAAACCTTCAATAGGGACTTTTTGATCATTCAATCAAGGAATATTAGTAAGCAGCATGGGATAGTTCTATGCAAGCAGAAAATTGGCTGTAATTTAGATTTTTTTTCTATCAAAAATATATCTGTTTCTTTTAGAACCCCCAGTTGAATTTACTAAACCACTTGAGGACCAGACTGTTGAAGAGGAAGCCACTGCAGTACTGGAATGTGAAGTTTCCAGGGAAAATGCAAAAGTTAAATGGTTCAAAAATGGAGAAGAAATTCACAAATCAAAGAAGTACGATATAATTTCTGATGGCAGGGTCAGAAAACTCATCATCCGTGGCTGCACACTGGACGATGCAAAAACATATGCCTGTGATGCTAAGGATTTTAAGACATCATGTTTTCTCAATGTAGAGCGTGAGTAATTCATAGTTTTCTACAAAATGTCTAGTTACTGTAAAGACAATGTACTAGTGTCTATGACTGGCAGTAGTATGAATGCTGGCAATTTTTTTACTTCTCTAGCATAGACTTCCCTCTACTAAAAATTTTGTATTGTCTTACAGCTATTCGTGTCGACTTCCTGAAACCCCTGACTGACATTGAGGTTAAAGAAAAAGAATCTGCTCGGTTTGAATGTGAAATTTCTCGTCCAAATGTCAAGGTCCGTAGTGACACTTTTTAATCTCAGTAATTCCTTCAGCTAGAGGGGAAAGCTTTGTTATATTACTATAAAAGAACGCACTGAAAGCTATGATGAGCATGTTAAAACCATGTTAATTTGTTCTGGAACAGGTGAAGTGGTTTAAGGATGGCATGGAAATTAGAAAAGGCAAAAAGTATGACATCATTTCTAAAGGTGCAGAACACATTCTTGTCATCAGTAAATGTGTGTTTGATGATGAAGCTGAATATTCCTGTGAAGCAAAAACAGCTCGAACTTCTGGCCTACTTACAGTGATAGGTAAACACAATGTTTTAGAATCTAATATATGAACAATAACAATATGGGAGTTGTTTATTATTATTATTATTATTATTATTATTATTATTATTATTATTAGTCCAGGCTTTAATCATATTTTGAAAATCTTTTTGCAGAGGAAGAGGCTGTTTTCACAAAAAATCTTCCTGATCTTGAAGTAAATGAAAATGACACTGTGAAATTGATCTGTGAAGTTTCAAAGCCTAATGCTGAAGTTACTTGGCTTAAAGGAGATGAAGAGGTGCCTGATGGCGGTAGATTTGAACACATTTCTGATGGTAGAAAGAGAATTCTTATTATACATAATGCTCATCCTGAAGATGCTGCCAAATACACTTGCAAGCTCCCAAGTTCTAGTACAACAGGAAAACTTACTGTACTTGGTAAGAGTGCTACTTTAGTGGGCTTGTGTCCTGGAAAAAAAAATTTAAAACATTTAAAATCAGTAATAATGCACAACTTGGTTTATTCCGTTTACAAGTTAAAAATAATATATGTAAATGTTTTCTTTCAGAACTTGCAGCAGAATTTCTTACCAGACCACAAAACCTTGAGGTGCTTGAAGGAGAAAAAGCTGAATTTGTCTGTTCAGTATCCAAAGAAGCCATTACAGTACAGTGGCTGAGGGGTGACACAGTCCTGGAGCCTGGTGATAAGTACGACATCATTTCAGATGGCAAAAAGAGAACACTTGTGGTTAAAGAGTCTGTTCTAGGAGATACAGGAATGTATACTGTCATGGTTGGTGAAGCTAAAGCTACAGCACACTTAACAGTGATTGGTAAGTTTTATTTTATCAATGTGTAGGTCCTTGTTTTTTTTGCATTCTTTGTGCTACATGATGTCCTATTTCTTCTGTTTTCTCAATTTCAGAAAAACTCAAGATTATAACTCCTCTTAAGGACCAAGAAGTTACTGAGTGTCAAGAAATTATTTTCAACTGTGAAGTCAATAAAGAAGGTGCCAAAGAGAAGTGGTACAAAAATGACGAGGCAATATTTGATAGTGCAAAGTACATTATTGTTCAGAAGGGTGTAGTCTACACTCTCAGAATCAGAGATGCAGAGGCGAAAGATCAAGCTACCTACACCATCTCATTGACAAACCAGAGAGGTGAACACGTTAAAAGCTCAGCTGCCTTAAAAGTATTAGGTAAATAACTTGCACTACATTAAAATTGTCTCATCATTTACATTCCATTTTAAATGAGGATGTAAAAATGTTTACTTCTTTTTGTCATAACAGAGGAGGATCTCAGAATTGTTGAGCCTCTTGAAGACATTGAGACCATGGAAAAGAAAACTGTCACATTCTGGTGCAAAGTCAATCGCCTTAATGCAACTCTCAAATGGACAAAGAATGGAGAAGAGATCACGTTTGACAGGCGCATTTTGTACAAAATTGATAAATTCAAGCACTCATTGATCATTAAAGACTGCGGGTTTGTAGATGAAGGTGAATACACTGTTACTGCTGGACAAGACAAATCAGTTGCAGAGCTTATCATCACAGAAGCACCAGCAGACTTCACTGAACATCTTCAGGACCAGACTGTCACTGAATTTGATGATGCTGTCTTTACATGCCAGCTTTCTAAAGAGAAAGTCAGTGTAAAATGGTACAGAAATGGAAGAGAAATCAAAGAAGGCAAAAAGTATGTACATTTTATTATGCTTCTGAATGTGCTAAACATACTCGTTTTATTTTATTGCTTTGTCTGGAAACTAAAATACTGCCTATTTTCCTCCTCCATAAAGATACCAGTTTGAAAAGGATGGAAATCTGCACAGATTAATCATAAAAGACTGTAGACTAGATGATGAATGTGAATATTCCTGCGGAGTGGATGACAGGAGATCTAGGGCAAGACTTTTTGTTGAAGGTATGTGTAAAATTGGATGGGATTTATTTCGACATTATTTCATAATAATGTAAATAATAAACAAATAACACTAAATAAATTAACATTTATTTCAGAAATCCCTGTTGAGATTATTCGACCACCACAAGATATTTACGAAGCTCCTGGTACAGATGTCATCTTCATGGCTGAGTTGAACAAAGATGGTGTGGAAGTCAAGTGGTTGAGAAACAACATGATTATCATCCAAGGTGACAAACATCAGATGATGAGTGAAGGAAAGGTCCACAGGCTGCAGGTGTGTGACATAAAGCCCCGTGACCAAGGGGAATACAGATTCATCGCCAAAGACAAGGAAGCTAGAGCTAAGCTTGAATTAGCTGGTAAGTTGTTTGTTTGATGCTCATTTTATAAAATCTTAGATTTGTGAACTTAGTTTAACTAAATTGATTTTTACTCTTTCAAGGAGCTGAACTGAAATGAATACATAATCAGCCTGAGGAAAGTGTTAGACTATTTGAGTATTGTTTAACAAACCTGTTAAAGTATGTGAATATGAATTTAAACAACAAACATTTTTTATTATACCATGCTGATCCAGCTGTTGAGGAAAACCTATCACTTTTCAATGTGTATTTGCCAAGATTTAAGATTGAAGGAGCTTTAAGCTTTTAATTAAGTCACTAAAAAACAATTACAATTATTTGGCCTACTCATTTAAGTCATATTAGATTTAGAATATGACTTATTAGAATTATAATTCCTAATTTGTCTATTTTACAAAATAGTTAAATTAGGTCTCAAAAAGCAACTTTTTATTTCCTGATTTTTTAGGAGGACACAGTACATACCAACCAATCTGTATTTCTCTTTCTCTGGAGCTGCCCTATGAGTATATGAAGGATTTCCTTAGAGTTTACACACAGCTCATTTTACTTTTCTGTGTTATCTTCTTTGCTGACTGCACAAATATATCAATTTTTGTATACATATATGTGCAAGTACTGAACTTTTCACATTCATCTTTCTTAGCTGCACCTAAAATCAAGACTGGTGATCAAAACCTTGTGGTTGATGTTGGGAAACCTTTAACTATGACTGTCCCATATGATGCCTACCCAAGAGCAGAAGCTGAATGGTTTAAAGCAGGGGAAAGTCTGCCCACAACAACTGTTGATACAACAACTGACTGCACTACCTTCAAAATTTATGAAGCAAAGAAATCAGATAAGGGAAGGTACAGGGTTGTGCTTCGAAACAAACATGGTCAGGCAGAAGCATTCATCAATGTAGAGGTCATTGGTAAGTATTCATATTATTAAAACCTTGCTTACCATTATCTCACAGAATAAAAAGCCTTTATTGAGGGGGAAGCCCTCTGCTTCCCCTCATGGGAAAGCTGTAGATCATATTGAGGTCTCCTCTCAGACTCCTATTCTCTAGCCAGAGGGAAGAAAACCAATGCAATGCCCTGAAGTATTGTCATATCTTCAATAGATGTTCCAGGTCCAGTTAGAAACTTGGAAGTCACTGAAACTTATGATGGTGAAGTTGGTCTCGCATGGCAAGAACCAGAAAGTGATGGTGGAAGTAAAATCATAGGCTACGTCGTTGAAAGACGTGATATCAAGCGTAAGACCTGGATTGTGGCCACAGATCGTGCTGAAAATTGTGAATACACTGTTACTGGACTTCAGAAAGGAGGAGTTGAATACCTCTTCCGTGTCAGTGCACGCAACAGAGTGGGCACTGGTGAGCCAGTGGAAACCGACACACCTGTGGAAGCTAAGAGCAAATTTGGTGAGCAGAAGTTACAAAAAACTCAGTGTTTGATGGTTGTGTAAAAAAAGCAGTATGAATTCTAACAATAGGAAAAACCTACATGCCTTCTTTTTCCTTTTTCCTCCTAAAATAAAATGCAGATGTTCCTGGTCCTCCTCAAAATGTAGAAGTTACTGATGTGAACAGGTTTGGAGCTACACTTAGCTGGGAGCCACCTGAGGATGATGGAGGATCCCCGATTACTGGCTACGTTATTGAACTGCGTAACAGAGCTACCATCAGATGGGAGCCAACTATGACCACAGGAGCTGATGAACTGTCAGCTGTCCTGACTGATGTGGTGGAAAATGAAGAATATTTCTTCAGAGTAAGAGCTCAAAATATGGTTGGAGTTGGCAAACCAAGTCCTGCTACACGTGCAGTAAAAATCATGGACCCAATTGGTGAGTATGCAAAGTATGTATAATTACGACTGCATTATGAGACAGGAGCATTTTGGATGCCATGTGTGCAGGAAAATTCAACTGATGAACATGTGTGCTGCAAATACTGTGTACAGTTATATTTTCCCTATTCCCTTTTGTCTACTTTTGTCCTTCAGACACAGTAGGAGTACCTTGCTACCACTTGGTTTAATAAAAGCTGCAAAATATTTTTTCTCTGAAGTTAGGATGCAGCCTCAATTTAAAAAATCAATTTAGAAAAAGCTATGCAAAAGCTTTTTTTTTTTACTGTAAGATAGAAACAGTTGATTTGCAGAACCATGCTGGTTTATCAGTTGAATACATCTATTTGTCTCCATTTTTTTTCAGAGAGACCAAGTCCTCCCATTAACCTTGAGCATTCGGATCAAACTAAGTCATCAGTTCAGCTCACGTGGGAACCCCCTCTTGAAGATGGAGGAAGTCCAATCTTAGGCTATATCATAGAAAGGCAAGAAGAAGGAACAGACAAGTGGATTCGTTGTAACCCAAAACTAGTACCTGCTCTTACTTTTAAGGTACAATGTTCTCTTCATCAACAGGTAAAATGTGCACATCATCTTTGATATGAGGTAGTAAATGATTGTTTGTGCATTTTAGGTAACTGGATTGAAACAAGGATCCAGTTATTACTACAGAGTCTCAGCAGAAAATGCAGCTGGTGTGTCTGACCCAGCAGAGGCTATTGGGCCATTAACTGCAGATGATGCTTTTGGTAAGCCGCATGCCATTTTTTAAAAACAATTAATCAGATAAGGCAGACAATTAAAGTACATCTTGTGGGTAATATGTGTATTTTTCACCAGATAACTGGAACACCTTAGATATTTGAGATCATGAGCTATTTCTCCTCCATTATGAATTTTGCAGATAATTATCTGTATATGAGATAGAAGCCTGTCAGGTTGCCTGAGAAGCAACACATGACCTTTAGTCTTCTGACCTACCTTTACCTGAGAGGTAACAGCAGGAAAGAAAGGCAGAAAAGATCCCTAAAAAAATAAAGAATGCAAAGTTTTTACATTAAAAAGTAAATGAAATGTCATACTTGGTGATACTAATCTCCCTTATCATCTCACATATTTTTGAAAAAACCCAGAACATTTAGCCAGGAGAGGTAGGGAGTCAAAAGGCAAAACTAGGTCTAGATATGCTGAGATACAGCAAGCTAGACCTGCAGGCTAACGTACAATCAGAAGCAGCCTCTCAACACAATTATCATTAGCTGTCTTCACAACATCTCAAAATAATTTATTGAATCTTCTTTCCATTTTTTCCAGTTGAACCTACAATGGACCTAAGTGCATTTAAGGATGGGCTGGAAGTTATTGTACCAGAGCCAATCAAGATCCATGTTCCCATCACTGGATACCCTGTGCCAACTGCCACATGGTCTTTTGGTGACCAAGTCTTAGAAGAGGGTGAACGTGTAAAAATGAAGACCACTGCCTCCTTTGCAGAACTTGTAATTACTCCGAGTGAACGCCCAGACAAGGGAATTTATTACTTAACATTAGAAAACCCTGTGTCATCTGTTTCAGGAGAAATTAACGTTAATGTCATTGGTAAGTGAATATGTATATATTTTAGCAGTAACATTCCATGCTTGTTAAAACCTAATTAGGTTATAATGTGTAATCTCATAACATAATCTATTAAAAGTATATTAAAAGTATACTAAAGTATATTAAATTATAACTAAAAACTAGAAATCCCTCCTCAAAAAACCTCTTTTCTAGTTTTCAATATGTAGCTTCGCTGTTTAAAGAGGAATGACTTAACAAGACTAAATCTTCTGGTAGATACATTCCATAGCAATCATCTATCAAACACCAATTACAAAATAATACCATTTCTGTGACTTCTAGCTTGTCCGAGTGCACCAAGAGAGCTCAATGTTTTAGAAGTACTCAAGAGTACAGTGCAGCTCGCATGGGAGCCTCCAGAAGATGATGGTGGAAGTCCAATTACTGGCTATATAATTGAAAAACGTGAAGTAAGCCGGAAAACGTGGAGCAAAGTAAGTTCATTCTTTCTCATTTAAATGTCTATATTATTTTCACATATGCTACTGAAATTTTGTATTATTTTTGTAATCACTCTTTGGAAATAAATTTTAAAAACACAATGGAACTTTTTTTCTCTTTAGGTTACGGATCATATTGTTGACCAAGAGTTCACTGTACCTGACCTTGTCCAAGGGAAAGAATATTTATTCAGAGTTTTTGCATGCAATAAGTGTGGCCCTGGAGAACCTGCATATATTGATGAACCTGTAAATATGTCAATACCAGCAAGTAAGCATATTTTAAATTTTGCTGATTTTCTTCAAAGTAAGATATAAAAATAATATATTTTCCTTAGACTGGTTTCTAAGACCCCATATATTTTTAATTTTTAATAGCGGTGCCTGACCCACCAGAAAATGTTAAATGGAGAAATCCAACATCAAAAGGAATCTTCCTAACATGGGAGCCTCCCAAATATGATGGTGGTGCACGTATTAAGGGTTATCTGGTAGAAAAATCCCAGCGTGGGACAGACAAGTGGGAGATATGTGGGGAGCCTGTTATTGAAACGAAGTAAGTAAATCAACAGAGTAGATAAATCCTCTTAACTAATTATGCCGTCCTCACCACTCTAAATATTTGATTTTTTTTTCCTTTTTTTTTTGACAGAATGGAAGTAACAAAGCTCAAGGAAGGAGAGTGGTATGCTTATCGGGTTAAGGCTTTGAACAGAATGGGAGCGAGTAGGCCAAGTAAGCCAACTGATGATATTCAGGCCATTGATGCAAAAGGTAACTACTTCACTAGCTAAATTGCCATAGCTGCTTTATTTTTACCAGTCTCTGAAATACTCTTTCTCTAACAACATTTTCATTCTCTCCTAAATCAGAGGCTCCAGAAATTTTCTTAGATGTGAAGCTTCTTGCTGGACTTACTGTGAAAGCTGGAACTAAAATTGAGCTGCCAGCTAAAGTAACTGGAAAGCCTGAGCCCCAGATTACTTGGACCAAGGCTGACAAAATTTTGAGACCTGATAACAGAATCACCATTGAAAGCCAGCCTAATCATTCTACAGTCACTATTACAGACAGCAAGAGGAGTGACAGTGGAACCTATATTATAGAAGCTGTAAATTCCAGTGGACGTGCTACTGCTGTTGTTGAAGTTAATGTTCTTGGTATGCATGTACTTTATGTTATTTATATAAATCATTAGTAATGTACCAAGGTATGTAACTGGAAAATTAACATTCACGTCTTGTCCTCTACAGATAAACCTGGACCACCAGCTGCATTTGATGTAACAGAAATCACAAATGAATCCTGCCTTCTAACCTGGAATCCTCCACGAGATGATGGGGGTTCTAAAATTACCAACTATGTCCTTGAGAAAAAAGCTACAGACAGTGAAATATGGGACAAGTTGTCATCAACTGTTAAAGATACAAAATTCAGAGCTACCAATTTAACTCCTCATAAAGAATATGTGTTTCGAGTCAGTGCTGAAAACATGTATGGTGTTGGGGAGCCAGCCCAGTGTAGCCCCATCATTGCCAAATATTCATTTGGTTAGTAAATTAAATTAATGATAAATTATTACAGTATTCCCACAGGAAGAGAAAAAAAAATGACTGATGGTTTTGGGGTTTGTTTGTTTGTTTGTTTTTTAATTAATGTATACAGATCCGCCAGGCCCTCCAACAGGTCTCAAACCCACAGAGGTCACCAAAGATTCAGTCACTTTAACATGGAATGAACCAGATGAAGATGGTGGAAGCCCCATAACTGGCTACTGGGTTGAAAGATATGATCCTGAGCAGGATAAATGGATAAAATGCAACAAAATGCCAGTGAAAGATACAACATTCAAGTAAGAATATAGTCACTTTAGGGTGAAGTTGATTACAGAGACATAAAAATGTAACAGTAGCTTTAAAAATAAGTTTTACTTTGTTTTTATTTTTTCCTAGTTTCCATAAGTTTTGATCCAACTACCCCTGGAAGCTTACTTTTTAAATTAGTTTTAATGAGTATCTTTACAGAAGAATTTTTCATCTTGTTTTTCTTTTAAATGTTATGCTCAATGATTCCTTTGCTTAGTAATTTCATAAGATACTCTAAAATGGCAGAGGCATGGTCATCCCAAGTAGCAATTTACCAAAATGCTTGGGTTTTTTTCTTCCTGATACTCTTATTAATTAAAAACCAAAATGCAAAAAATCCAAATCGGTTCTCAAAACATTCATTTCTGTCATAATGTACCATTTTAGTATTGACAATGTGTTGTCATTATTAGCAGTAATTTGGGTATTTTCAGATTTTCCAAGTTATCTGTGGTATGAAAAGTGGAGAGAATAATGTTTTAGAAATGAATTAATGCCTAGGTTTGGTTTAATCAAACTTAATTTTTTATTTCCAGAGTAAAAGGTCTTACAAATAAGAAGAAATATAAGTTCCGTGTCTTGGCAGAGAATCTTGCAGGACCTGGAAAACCAAGCAGGGAAACAGAGCCAATCTTAGTGAAAGATCCAATCGGTACAATAAACACATTTTTTAATGTTTTCTTAGCAACAATAATAAAAAATAGTTTTCAATTACATAATTAATATTGGACTCTTGTCTAGATCCACCATGGCCTCCTGGAAAGCCAACTGTGAAAGATATTGGCAAGACATTCCTTACTCTGAACTGGACAAAGCCAGAACATGATGGAGGGGCAAAAATTGAATCTTATGTAATTGAGCTGTTAAAGACTGGAACAGACGAGTGGGTGAGAGTGGCTGAAGGAGTTCCAACAACTGAACACTTCCTCAAAGATCTTATGGAGAAACAAGAATATTCATTCCGTGTGAGAGCTGTGAACAAGGCTGGCGAGAGTGAGCCCAGTGAACCCAGTGACCCTGTGCTGTGCAAGGAGAGGCTCTGTGAGTACTGTTTCAGAATGTGCTGCTACTGTAAATGTGCTGCACTGTCTCTGACTTTTAAAAAGCCCCATCTCTGCCTGTCTTTGTAGATACTAAATGAACTCTCGCAAGGCTTATGAAATACTAAAATCTGCCCTGCTTTAGTTCAGGAAATACAAAATTTTAATAGTTGGCGTGTTCCCTGTCTTACATGAGCTTTCGTGGGAATTGCAACATCCTGGTTTACTTTTTCTTTTCCTATTTTGCAGATCCTCCTTCACCACCCCGATGGCTTGAAGTTATTAATATTACTAAAAATACAGCAGACCTTAAATGGACAGTACCAGAAAAAGATGGGGGCTCCCCAATTACCAACTACATTGTTGAGAAAAGAGATGTAAGGCGGAAAGGTTGGCAGACAGTTGATACAACAGTGAAAGATACCAAGTACACAGTGAGCCCACTGACTGAAGGCTCACTCTATGTGTTCCGTGTGGCTGCTGAAAATGCCATTGGACAGAGTGACTACTGTGAAATTGAAGATTCAGTGCTTGCTAAAGATACTTTCAGTAAGTTTTAATTAACTTACTGAGTGATCAGTAGCTCATATGTCATGAAATCATAGTCTTCTAATATGTGCCTTTTTTATTTTACCTTAGCAACCCCTGGGCCTCCATATGCCCTTACAATAGTTGACGTGAAAAAAGGCCATGTTGATTTGAAATGGGAACCACCTAAGAATGATGGTGGCAGACCAATTCAAAGGTAAGGTCATTTTAAGTTTATGTAGACTCCTGTAGATAAACATCTTTTAACAAGTGAAGATATTTTTATCAAAATATTTAAATTTTAAATCAAAACATGTTATTTGAAAAATATGTGGATGGGTGTAAGAGAAGCCATGTGGTCAAACCAGTGATAGGCTTGATTTTACAATGTAGAAATGATGCAAATAAAATACCTAATGTGCTTGAACAGTGAATGTGTGTTAACATCCTCAAAATAGCATACAATAATAAGGAACTGCATAAAAAATAATAATGAGACCATATTCTCCAGTTCCTGCCACTTAAAGTCACCTAGCATGTAGTATGCTCTCATTTTCCGTCTGGCTTTGTATGTCATTCAAATTGTATACACTCAGCTGAAATGAGTCTCTCGGTTCATTTTCATCTTTATAACACTTTTCAAACAGACTGTTTTACTCCTTCCCAAACACAGAAAGCACATCTTAAACCAACAAACAACTACAGAGATCTGCCTGAAGAAAAATAAGTCACTCAATTTGCATTAGTTTGCCATAGCCTGTCCTAAGCACAGTTTTGACAGCCAAGTAATAGTATCTTCAAATATTCTCAATGGACTGACCACTGAGATCCAAACTAGCAAAGAGAAAAGTAGAGCTTGGACGTTCTGTTGCCACTGCAGCTCTCTACAACCCGAGAACACAGTTCAGTTCACTTCTAAAACACAGAACAAAGTTCAAGAATTGACACTCAGACCTAGGTCTGTCAGTGATGTCAGTCCTATTAGGGCTGAGGGCTACTAGGACTAAGTGTCTAAAGTGGGAAGAAAAATTCATTTACTCTATTATCCATTATTCTCTTTATGTTTCCACTGTCTAAACTATTCTAATCTCTTTTCATCTATTTTCTTGAATAAGTCTGAAGTCTTTCTATTTCAAATGCCTCATGGTATTTTCCCTAATCTCTTCAGATATGTTATTGAAAAGAAAGAAAAGCTAGCTACTCGCTGGGTAAAAGCTGGGAAGACAGCTGGTCCAGATTGCAATTTCAGAGTGACAGATGTCATTGAAGGTACAGATGTACAGTTCCAGGTTCGTGCAGAAAATGAAGCTGGATGTGGTCATCCCAGTGAACCAACTGACCTCGTTCATATTGAGGACCCAACAAGTAAGTAATACAGTATATGAATTTTAGAAGCAGTGTACTGTTCTGGGATGAAAATCATACAATACTTTTCCATTTCTGCAGGCCCTCCTTCACCTCCTCAGGATTTACATGTCACAGATGCAGGCCGAAAGCACATTTGCATTGCATGGAAACCTCCTGCAAAGAATGGTGGAAGTCCTATTATTGGATACAATGTTGAGATGTGTGAAGCAGGAACAGAAAAATGGATGCGAATCAATTCTCGTCCAATTAAAGATCTGAAATGTAAAGTGGATGAGGGTGTTGTTCCAGACAAAGAATATGTGCTGAGAGTCAGAGCTGTCAATGCTGTTGGAGCTAGTGAGCCATCAGACATCTCAGAAAAAGTTGTTGCCAAGGACCCAGACTGTAAGAATAGACTCCTTTATATATATTTTTTTTTTTTTTCACACCTGCATAACTAGACAAAGAATGGTGTTTGACAACTTTCTGATAACATTATACTTACCTTTACAGGTAATCCAACCATTGATCTGCAAACTCGTGACATTGTTGTTGTTAAAGGACAGAAACTAAGTATCCCTATACCCTTCAGAGCTGTTCCATCCCCAACCATAACATGGCACAAAGATGGCAAGGAGTTGAAAGCTGGTGACAGAACAACAATGAAGAGTGACTACACCTCTGCATTGCTTGAAGTGATAGACAGTGTTCATGCTGATGCTGGTGTTTATACTATCACACTGGAGAACAAACTGGCATCAACAACTGGTTCAGTCAATGTCAAAGTCATAGGTAACTATGTTCTTCCATTCTGAGAAATGTGCTTATCTTCACTTGAACCCTGCAGCTGACAGAAGAAAGGACTATAAAAGATACCTTTTCTGCCAGGCAGGCAAATCACTTCAACTCAGACACACACAGATTGATGTTATGAAGTCTCATGAAAAAAAAACTTTACCTCAAGTTGCTCTAACTATTCAGTGACTGCTCAAAGCCCAATTATTTTGAAAAGTTAGTGTGTAAATATACAAGTGATTTAATAATTCTCATTATTTTTCACCTTTGGGAACAGAAATTCATATAGATGCTGTGTAGTCCACATCTGTGGTCTTGGCTTTCTGCAAAGCAAAGAAATTAAATATAATTTCATATTTATAAGAATACACTTTCCCATCTATTTAATTAACTATTTTTTTCATTCCTATTTAAAACAGGTCCACCTGGTCAGTGTAAAGACATTAAGGCAAGCGAAGTAACTAAGAATTCTTGCAAAGTGTCCTGGGAGCCTCCAGACTTTGATGGTGGTACTCCTATTTTGCATTACGTTCTGGAACGCAGGGAAGCTGGTCGTAAAACATACATCCCAGTCATGTCTGGTGAAAATAAGCTTTCATGGCAAGTCAAAGATCTTATCCCAAACTGTGAATATTATTTCCGTGTTAAAGCTGTCAATAAGATTGGAGGGGGTGATTACCTTGAACTAAGAAACCCGATCATTGCAGAAGACCCAAAACGTAAGTTTGTCTTTCTATTAAATAATCTAAAAAATTGAATTTTAAATAAAATCTTCATACTCTCTTTTCTCATATGATCCCTTTTTTGATCTTCTCTTTCACAGAGCCCCCAGATCCGCCTGTTGACCTTGAAGTCCATAATCCAACATCAAAATCAGTAACTCTTACATGGAAACCACCCCTGTTTGATGGGGGAAGCAAGATTATGGGCTATATAATAGAGAAGCTTGCTAAGGGCAAAGAGAGATGGGAGAGATGCAATGACTATCTGGTACCCTTACTAACTTACACAGTGAAAGGCCTTGAGGAAGGAAAGGAGTATCAGTTCCGTGCTCGTGCTGAGAATGCTGCTGGCATCAGTGAGCCTTCTCGGATTACTCCTTTTGTGAAAGCTGTGGATCCTATTGGTATGAATTGCTTATTAGATCCTTTGTATGAATTGCCATACATCCTCAGACATATTGAAAGATTCTATGCTCCATTTCTCATTCTTTGTTATTACAGAGGCTCCAAAAGTTTTCCTTGCTGCAAACCTACAATCTGGCCTTGAGGTGAAGAGAGGTGATGAGATCATACTTGAGGCACATATTTCAGGGTCACCTTATCCATCTATTACTTGGCTGAGGAATGATGAAGTTGTCAGACCAGAGGATATCAAAAAGAGAGTAACAGCACCTAAAAAGAGGAAGGGTGAAGCTGAAGAAGAGAAACCTTTCCAGCTTTCACTGCCAGAACGTATGAGTGTTGACAACCACAAGGAAGGAGAGTCCATACTATCAGTTCGTGACTCCATTAGAGCTGACCATGGCACATTTACAATTAAAGTAGAAAATGATCATGGAGTTGCAAAAGCTTCATGCGAAGTCAATGTGTTGGGTATGTTAAGAATGTCCTCAAAACACCTAGTTGTTCAGATTATTAGGTAGAAATTGCACAAGTTGAGTACTCATAATTTTTCTTGGTTTACTAACAGATACACCTGGGCCACCAGTCAACTTTGTATTTGAAGATTTGAGAAAAAATTCTGTCATTTGCAAGTGGGAGCCTCCTCTTGATGATGGTGGAAGTGAAATCCTAAACTATGTACTGGAAAAGAAAGACAATACTAAAGCTGAAATGGGCTGGGTCACTGTCAGTTCAACACTCAGGCATTGCAAATTCCATGTAACAAAACTGATTGAAGGAAAAGAGTATCTATTCCGTGTATTTGCTGAAAATAGAGTTGGAGCAGGACCACCATGTGTTTCAAAACCAATGACAGCTAAAGATCCTTTCTGTAAGTTTTAATTTTGAAAAACAACCTTTTCAGAAAACAAAATGTGAAACTGTAACAGACTCAGTGAATACTCAGCTTTATGTGAATGTTCCCAGAAGAAACTTAAGCTACACATTTTAAACCATTGAAATACAGAGAACTATCAAAAATACTCTGATTTCAATAGTAAACACATAAGAATGATGATCACTGTCATAAAACTTTACCCTTAAAACACTTAACAATAGTGACATTCTCTGTGCTTCACAGGCTAGTATTCTTACCACAAAAGAGAACCATTGTAAATTTGCTTACTGATCGCTGTTAAAAATCAAAGGTTCTAAGAGAGCAGAAAAACTAGGAAATAAAATTAGTAATTTCTTATATCTTAGTTCTCTCTTAGTCTTGAGTAAGCTCTGAAGAGACAGCAATGATGACAAAACCACCTTTTCGTTTTTCAGCTCCACCAGATGCACCTAATAAGCCTGATGTGGAAGATGTAACCAGCAACAGTATGCTAGTTAAGTGGAATGAACCAAAAGATAATGGCAGCCCTATTATAGGATACTGGATTGAAAAACGTGAAATCAATAGTACTCATTGGGCTCGGGTCAACAGGAACCTTGTGAATGCTCTAGAAGTAAAAGTTGAAGGACTGTTGGAAGGTTTAACTTACATCTTCAGAGTGTGTGCTGAAAATGCAGCTGGCCCTGGTAAATTTAGTCCACCATCAGATCCAAAAACTGCACAGGACCCAATAAGTAAGTGGCTTAGCAGAAGCTAGTAGCAGACAGTTGAAAAATTCTAGGATTCATAGCCTTTAACTTTGATTTACACTTCTTTATTTATTTGTTTATTTAATTATTTATTTATAGTGCCACCTGGTCCTCCAATTCCAAGGATTGCTGACACAAGTGCAACTTCCATTGAGCTAGAGTGGAAACCTCCTGTGTATAATGGTGGTGGAGATATCACTGGTTACCATGTGTACAAACAACTGATGGGAGTAAATGAGTGGTCACGCTGTACAGCAAAACCCATTAAGGTCCTGCAGTTTACTGTTGGAGAAGTCAGGGAAGGTGCAGACTATAAACTCCGTGTTACTGCACTCAATGCAGCTGGCGAAGGACCACCTGGGGAAACTGAACCTGCAACAGTTGCAGAACCTAAAGGTATTTCAATTGTATTATTTTTAAGAAATGTCCAGCTGCTTAAAAGGTGGGTTTTAATCCCTCCATTTGATTAATGAACTGTTTCTGTTTCTTCCACAGAGCCTCCCACTGTTGAGCTGGATGTTTCTGTGAAAGCAGGCATTCAGGTCATGGCTGGACAGACTATTAAAATTCCTGCTACTGTGACAGGGCGTCCTGCTCCCACTATTGCATGGGCTGTAGAGGAGGGTGAATTAGACAAAGATCGAGTTGTTATTGAAAACGTTGGCACAAAATCTGAGTTAACCATTAAGAATGCGTTGAGAAAAGACCATGGAAGATATGTAATTACTGCTACCAATAGCAGTGGTTCAAAATCAGCAGGAACCAGGGTAGAAGTATTTGGTAAGAAAAATAATTTTTTCAAATTAAATAAGCTTTTCTTTTGGTCAGTATAGGCTTTACCTTACTGGTTTGGTTTTTTTTTTCAGATGTTCCTGGACCAGTCCTTGACCTGAAGCCAGTGGTCACAAACAGAAAGATGTGTTTGCTTAACTGGTCTGATCCTGAAGATGATGGTGGCAGTGAAATCATAGGCTTCATTGTTGAAAGGAAGGATGCCAAAATGCATACATGGAGACTAGCTGTAGACACAGATAGATCTAAATGTGATATTACAGGTCTAATTGAAGGGCAGGAATATAAATTCCGTGTTAGCGCCAAGAACAAATTTGGTACTGGTCCAGCTGTGGAAATAGGACCCATTCTTGCAGTTGATCCATTAGGTAAGATGACTTATTTTACAGGGTTTTTAAAAAGAAAAAAAAATTAATGTCAGATTAATTAGGAAATATTTTTGTCTTTCCCTCCATACAGAAAGTGTGTTTATTTTTCAACTACATGGATAGGCATCTGCCTTAGCTTCATTACTTCAGTCAGGTTTCTGAATGAATTCTCTGAAGCTAGTGAGGTTCTTTGCATAGCAAAATACTGGTGCCTACTGAGACACTACCTTTTTCTCCACATACATGAGAGACTTTATATGAGCCATAATCATACTCTGATTCTTTGCATGTAAAAACTATGGTTTTAAAAGGCCAGAGCTACTGCATTCTTATGATTTAAAATTCTCTGATGCTTTAATTTTTTCTTATTGTAATTCGTCTGTGTTAATAGGTCCACCAACAGCACCTGAGAGGTTCATGTACACAGAGAGGACGAAGTCATCCATTACACTTGACTGGAAGCCTCCACGCAGTGATGGTGGTAGTCCCATCTTAGGATATATTGTTGAGAAGAGGAGACATGATTCAAAAGATTATGAAAGAGTTAATGCAAGGCTCTGTCCAAAAACATCTCTTCTCGTTGAAAAACTCGATGAACTTCATATGTATGAATTCCGTGTGAAAGCTGTCAATGAGATTGGAGAAAGTGAGCCATCACTGCCCCTCAATGTAGTTATACAAGATGATGAAGGTATATCAACTTTAAAGAAATCTATATAAGTATCTCTAGAACACTTCAAGGTACTTTCTCTGTTTCATCTCTGTCTTCACTGTGTCACTTCCCTTCTTTTCAGTGGCTCCAACTGTTACATTGCGTTTGGCTGTGAGAGGAGATACTATCAAAGTCAAGGCAGGAGAACCAGTTAACATTCCTGCTGATGTAACAGGCCTGCCAATGCCGAAGATTGAATGGGACAAGAATGAAGTTTTAATTGACCAAACATCCAATGCACTTAAGATAACCAAGGAAGAAGTATCTAGAACTGAGGCAAAAACTGAACTTATCATTCCTGCAGCAGTGAGGGATGATAAAGGCACTTACACTGTGAGAGCTTCCAATCGTCTTGGCACTGCATTCCGCAATGTGCATGTTGAAGTGTATGGTAAGGATGCAACATTTTATTAAAATGACAGCTAATAAAATGCCTTTGCTTTTTTTTTAATGTAGTTCCATGCTCTATTGCATTCATACAGATCGTCCTTCTCCACCAAGAAATCTTGCTGTTTCTGATATTAAAGCAGAATCCTGCTATTTAACATGGGATGCACCTGTTGATAATGGTGGTAGTGAAATTACCCATTACATTGTTGAAAAGCGTGATGCTAGTAAGAAGAAATCTGAGTGGGAAGAAGTCTCCAAAGGCGCTGTTGAGAGAAGACTTGGGGTAATTTATAAAATATCTCTATTACATACTTTAGTATGCATAAAAAATAACAGTATTACATATTTAATGAAAACTGCTACTTACATAGGTATCTGTGCTCATGCTCCATTTAGACTCCAGAATTACTGGATGAGTGTTTCCGATCCATGTATCTGTGTTACCCCTCATGGGACAAAACAGAAGTGGACATTGTTCACTTTTGCTACTTAACTTCAGCTGAGCTAGAAAGAAGACACCTTCCTTTCCATCTTCCAGAATTACTCATTTTTCTAACCAACTGCAATAACAAACATAATGACATTTTTTATTTATAGTCAATCCTATGCACATGAAATAAGAATATCCTTAGGATGTCACACAGAACTGTGTATTACATAAACATAGGTATATCAGTCAGATTGCAAGATAGAATTTAAAGTAAAATTTCTGCTTAGCTCCAAATAAGTTGATTCTTAAATCTGTATTGATTTAAATCCACTTTTTCAGGTATGGAATCTTGCAACAAATGAAAAATACCAATTTAGAGTCCGGGCTGTAAACAAATACGGAATAAGTGATGAATGCCTCTCAGAAAAGGTTGTTATTAAGGATCCCTATGGTCTTCCTGGACCTCCGGGAAAGCCAAAAATTTTGGATCGCACCAGATCATCTATGCTGGTGACTTGGGAGCCTCCTTTGGACAATGGTGGCAGTCCAATAACTGGCTATTGGTTGGAGAAGAGAGAGGTGGGAGGTGTCTACTGGACACGTGTCAACAGAGCTCCAGTAACAAAACCATCAGTAAAGGGTCTAGAGCACAATGTGCTTCGTTTGGCTGAAGGTGTTGAATACCAGTTTAGAGTTATGGCTGAAAATCTTGCTGGAATTGGCCCACCCAGTGAACCATCAGATCCAGCTTTGGCAGCAGATCCTATATGTAAGTACATTATTTGTATGACTGTGTTAGAGGACTGTATCACAGCAGAACAAAAAATGTGTTACTATTACTTTTTAGAAATTTATTAATGAAAAATATAAATAATGAAGTATTAATTTACTAACATTAATCAAAGGCTTTGTTTACATTAAACCTAAGAGAATATATTTACACAAAGTTTCTGATTTTAAAACTTCAAAAATAATTAGCTTTAATTTTTTTTTTTTACCTCTTTTATGTACCTAATACTGTGATAACACCAATGTAGGCATTTCCAAATAAAGTTTAGTTCAGAATCATATTTTTATACTATCATTTTACTTTATTGTTAAACAGTTCAATCTTTATGCTATATACCTTAAGTATCCCTTGCTAACATAGGAAATATATGTAATTATTAGGTACATTCTAGGATTTACACTCCAAATACAGGTAAAGAAATGAAAACACTTGCATTCTTCTAGAAACCTATCAAGAAAAATATAGGAAGCCACTAACACTCAGGTAATTTTTACTTGCTCTTGTTTTACCAGTTGTTCCAGGTCCACCATCATGCCCAGAGGTCAAAGACAAAACCAAATCATCTGTAGCACTTGCATGGAAGCCTCCTCAAAAGGATGGTGGGAGTCCTATAAAAGGATATATTGTTGAAATGCAAGATGAAGGTAGTACTGATTGGAAGAAGGTGAATGAAGGAGACAAACTCTTTCCTACTTGCGAATGTGTTATTCCCGACTTGAAAGAACTCAGAAAATATCGATTTAGGGTGAAAGCTGTAAATGCTGCTGGAGAATCAGAACCAAGTCCTGCAACATCAGAGATACCTATCCAAGATATTCTAGGTAAGAGTTCTGAGAACTGATTTAGGTATTTGTATGTAAATGCCACTTACTGCTATGACTGTTCAAAATGGATGCCAAGCAAGCCAAAATCAAAACAGAGTAAACAATTATACAAGAATGTGGCAAAAGCCTGACACACATCTTTGAATGTTTCATTATTATGTCCATTGTCAGGGAGTGCTTAATTAGGAAACTGATGGGCACCTACAGACATACTAATGAAATACTGTTAATTTTATGAAAAATTTACAGCAACGAGTTTTTCTATTTGTATACTTCCCAGTTTCCTTTTTGTACATCCAACCTGTCTCACGTGAATATGCATTCCACATGTTTCTGGGGGATTTCAGCTCAGTGATGATGGAATTTTGCTTTCAGTAGCTTTTAAAATTTCTATATTTAAATATTTTTGCAGAGGAACCAGAAATCTTCCTTGATCTTGGAGCACAGGATTTGCTCTCTTGTCGTGCTGGCACAACAATTAAAATCCCAGCTGTTATCAAGGGTCGTCCAGTTCCAAAAACATTCTGGGAGTATGAAGGAAAAGCAAAAACAGCAGCAAAGGTTAGTAAAAGTAATAGGTTTTTTTTTCTACACCTGTTTCTAGGCATTTAAGCCTATTCTCATTTACATTTATATTATTTCCATTTGTTTATAGGAGGGAGGTCATAATGTACCTGAAGAAGCTCAGGTAAAGCAAGCAATTTTTTAAACCTGATATTGTTGCATTTTTGAAACATAAATATTCAAGGTTGCTCTATAACTTCTTTTTGTTCTTATAATATGCAGGTGAAAGCAACTGATACACATTCAGAGATTATCATCCCTGAGTGCAACAGAAGTCACTCTGGACGATACAGTATTACAGCAAAGAATAAAGCAGGACAAAAGACAGTACATGTCAGAGTCAATGTGCTTGGTATGGCTTCCATATATTGAAGTATCCAAATGTTAGGGTTTAGTCTTATTTTTCTACATACTTACATAAGATTGTGTCTGTTTTGCTTTTATCTAAACAGATGTCCCTGGTCCACCAAAAGATCTAAAAGTAAGTGATGTCACAAGAGGTAGCTGTAAACTCTCATGGAAGATGCCGGATGATGATGGTGGAGATAGAATCAGAGGCTATGTTATAGAGAAGAGAAATATTGATGGGAAGGCCTGGACTAAAGTCAATCCAAACTGTGGCAGTACTTCCTTTGTGGTACCTGATCTCATAACTGGCCAAGAGTATTTCTTCCGGGTACGTGCAGAAAACCGTTTTGGAGTTGGCCCACCTGCAGAAACCATCCAGCGGACCACAGCCAGGGATCCAATCCGTAAGTAAAATCCTTTAAACAAATCCTTTAAAACCACATGGTACTGTATAGTGGATTTATTCACTCTTCTGTTTTGGTTGTGAAGATCCTCCTGATCCGCCTATTAAATTGAGAATTGGCCTTGTAACCAAGAACACAGTGAGCCTGACATGGAAACCACCAAAGAATGATGGTGGAGCTCCTGTTACACATTATAATGTTGAATGTCTCCGCTGGGATCGTACTGGAGAAGTGAAAGAGTCTTGGAAGCAATGCAACAGACGTGATGTGGAAGAAACAAAGTTTACTGTTGAGGATCTTGTAGAAGGTGGAGAATATGAATTCAGAGTTAAAGCTGTAAATATAGCAGGTCCTAGCAGACCTTCAGCCACTGTTGGCCCACTTGTTGTCAAAGACCAGACATGTAAGTAGTGATACTACTAGTGATACTACCAATTCCATTTTAAAATTATGAAGTATTTTTGTATGCTAATTTTTCAACATTTTGTTGTAGGTCCACCATCTATTGAGCTCAAAGAATTTATGGAAGTTGAAGAAGGAACAGATGTTAAAATTGTGGCCAAGATAAAGGGTGTACCCTTCCCCACATTAACATGGCTAAAAGCTTCTCCAAAGAAACCAGATGACAAATCACCAGTGGCGTATGATCAACATGTCAACAAGATTGTTGATGAAGATACTTGCACTTTATTGATCCAACAGTCTCGTAGAAATGATACAGGCTTATATACTATAACAGCTGTAAATAACCTGGGAACTGCTTCAAAGGAGATGCGGCTGAATGTTCTGGGTACATATCAAGAATTCTTGGAATTACATTACTTGATAGCATTTGTTTGATACTTGATTAATTCTTCTTTCTTAAAATGTATCTTCTAGGTCGTCCTGGACCTCCAGTAGGACCTATTAAATTTGAAACCATTTTGGCCGATAAAATGACAATATCATGGCTTCCTCCATTAGATGATGGTGGTTCTAAGATTACAAACTATGTTATAGAGAAAAAGGAAGCAAATAGGAAGACATGGGTGCCTGTTACTAATGAGCCCAAGGAATGCATATTCACTGTTCCTAAGCTGATGGAAGGCCATGAATATGTGTTCCGCATTATGGCACAAAACAAATACGGTATTGGAGAACCTTTGGATAGTGAGCCGGAAACAGCACGAAACCTTTTCAGTAAGTAGAAATAAGCTTTCAAGTTATGTCAAGTTTCTATATGCTGGTATGTGTACAGCATCTGTTAAATACCCCTCTTGTTTTCTCTCATCACTAAGTTTTCTAGAATAGCTTGAAGAGTTTTAGCAGTAGTACCTGGTTCTTAAAAGCATGTGTAGTGATTAAAATATTTTTTTCTCTCTTTGTGTTATATTAAAGTACCATCTCAATATCTGTAATGCTTAAATACAGAAGTGTTTACTTGATAGGATTCAAGTTATTCTGTTGTATTTGAGACATTATTAATGTCTTGGACCGAAAAGAATCAATTTCCTACCTTCAGTTTTGAAAGATAAATTATACAGAAAAGCTCAGACCAGCTCAGAGGAATGTTAGGCTGGCAAGAGAAAATGGCTCTTAAAACAGCAAGTGTTAGGCTGAGCACTAAAATGAGGTAGTGATCCAGAAAGGCTAGAAAAAAAAACTGATGATTTTTATTTGGAGGAAAGGTATTTCATTTTTCACTGAATTATATGTACTGGAATAGGGGTGAGAAACTGAATGAGGAATCTTGTGCAGATGGCTAACTGCCTAGTGCAATGGTGACCATGTGAGTGCACAACTCTTCTGCACTCTAGCTATTTCTGTGTATTTTTAGCATATTTTTTACAAGCTATGTGTGAATTTTTTTCCCTCAGCTGTCCCTGGACCTCCTGACAAGCCAACAGTTAGCAGTATAACACGTGACTCAATGACAGTAAACTGGGAAGAACCAGAACATGATGGTGGCTCTCCTATTACTGGTTACTGGTTGGAGCGCAAAGAGACCACTGGAAAGAGATGGACCAGGGTTAACCGAGATCCTATCAAGCCTATGACACTAGGGGTTTCATACAAAGTTACAGGCCTTATTGAAGGCTCTGAATATCAGTTCCGTGTTTCAGCAATCAATGCAGCTGGTGTTGGCCCACCAAGCATGCCATCTGATCCAGCAATTGCTAGAGATCCTATTGGTAAATATTTTAAATTACTTTTTTCTGAATTTGAGAATATACAAATAAGAACATAAAATACATTTTTATGCTGTATGATGATATTTTTCAGCCCCACCTGGCCCTCCTATACCAAAAGTTACTGATTGGACAAAGTCTTCTGTAGACTTGGAGTGGACTCCACCAGTAAAGGATGGTGGTTCTAGAGTTACTGGCTACATTGTTGAGTTTAAAGAGGAAGGAAAGGAAGAATGGGAACGGGTAGGTTGAAAACCATTTCAGAATCAGCACTTCCTTTCTCTGTGCCTATCAATATGAATATTTTCTTTTAAAATTTTTGCTATTTAAGTTATTTTTTAATTTTTAAAAGTTTGTACTATTATTATATTTGTATGTTTAAAATACAAGACCAAGCTTGCCCTTCCTCAATGTGAAGTTAACTTTGCAAATACTAGATACAGAATTTCACAATTTTTATTTAAAGATGTGGGGAAATATGTAGATAATATGTAATAAAAAACCACAGAAGACTGAGTTAGAACTGTCAGAAAAGTAACCCTAACTGGTATCAGACAATGCCAGAGCATTTACAACTACTGTTTCAATAGTGCATTACCGAAAATTTAGCTGGTGCACACCTTAGCTATTTTTTGTATCTCCACAAATACATGGGTTCATTTTAAATAAAGCCTATATTTCCTGTACTGATTCCAGGTAAAGAGACTTTATATTTGGTTTTGAAAAGACAATAAATTAATTCCCTTTTTTTTGTTGCTCTCACTTACATGAGTTTATGTGTCCAAAAATACATGCAATTCTTCTGAAACCAGAATATTGTAATTGCTAAAAAGCTAAATTCTAACAACCTTATATGTTATATATAATATGTTAGAAAAAACATGAATCTTCAGAATAGGTTGTAAGTCCCTGACATATATTTCTTTAAAAATTTCTGATGAATTCTGTGTGGGCTATGTACATGTATACTTAATATTTTCATGTGCTTGTAAATCTGAAATTATATCTAATATCAGATTGGTTTCAGACTGCAAAGAAATTGGTGATATCTTGATGTTTGCTGATGTTACAATGTTTTGGTTTTTTTTCCAGGTAAAAGATAAAGAAATTAGAGGAACCAAGTTCGTTGTTGCAGGATTAAAAGAAGGTTGTTTTTACAAGTTTAGAGTTAGAGCAGTAAATGCTGCTGGCATCGGAGAGCCTGGAGAAGTTACAGACATTATTGAAATGAAGGACAGAATTGGTATTTATCACTTTGATTTACATTTTTGGTATCTCTAACTCAAAGAAAAAAAAAATCATTGACTTTTTCTTTCTCTTCCCTCAGTGGCTCCTGATATTAATTTGGATGCAAGTGTCAGGGACAGAATCGTTGTTCATGCTGGAGGAGTAATTCGGATCATAGCTTATGTCTCAGGAAAACCACCTCCAACAGTGACTTGGAGCAGGGATGAGCAAGCTTTGCCAGAAGAAGCCAAAATTGAAGAAACAGCTATTAGTTCTTCTTTAGTCATCAGGAATTGCAAAAGGAGTCACCAGGGTTTATACACTCTTCTTGCTAAAAATGATGGCGGTGAGAGAAAGAAGACAATTATTGTGGATGTACTAGGTAAATAGCAGCTTCAGTGCTTGTGAACAAGTACAGTTTCATAAGATGCTGCATGTATGTTTCAATACTCCGTTTCTTTCTTTGATTTCAGATGTGCCAGGCCCAGTTGGAATGCCACTCCTTACAGAGAATCTAACTAATGACTCTTGTAAATTGTCATGGTTTACTCCAGAAGATGATGGTGGTTCTCCTATTACCAACTATATAATTGAAAAACGTGAATCTGACCACAGAGCCTGGACTCCAGTGACCTACACAGTTACAAGACAGAATGCTACTGTTCAGGGACTCATTCAAGGGAAAGCCTACTTTTTCCGAATTGCAGCTGAGAATATAATTGGCATGGGTCCTTTCACAGAAACAACAAAAGAGATTCTCATTAGAGATCCAATAAGTAAGAATATTTTTGATTTGGATAACTGTCATACGAGATTAATACACAGGAAGATTCTGAATATGCAGAAAAATTAATCTACCTCATTTTTACTTTATTCACAGCTGTTCCTGACCGTCCAGAAGACCTGGAAGTAAAAGCAGTTACCAAGAACTCTGTTACATTAACTTGGAACCCTCCAAAATATAATGGTGGCTCAGATATCACCATGTATGTTCTAGAGAGCCGTCTCATTGGAAAAGACAAATTCCACAAAGTTACAAAGGAGAAAATGCTTGATAGGAAATTCACTGTAGAAGGCTTGAAAGAAGGTGACACCTATGAGTATCGTGTGAGTGCTTGCAATATTGTGGGGCAAGGCAAGCCATCATTTTGCACTAAACCAATCACGTGCAAGGATGAAATTGGTATGTTTCTTTTTCACATTTCTTTTGAAAATACTAATTACATTTACTGATTCCTTACTTTTTTGTACTAATATTGCTGACATTTGTGGGCATTGTGTATTTTGTCTTTCAGCTCCTCCCACACTTGACCTTGACTTTAGAGACAAACTTATTGTCCGAGTTGGTGAAGCTTTCAGTTTGACTGGACGCTACTCAGGCAAACCTGCACCAAAAGTTACTTGGCTAAAGGATGATGTTGTTGTGAAAGAAGATGACAGAATAAAGATTAAGACAACTCCTACAACTCTTTGTTTGGGGATACTAAAATCTGTCCGTGAAGACACAGGCAGATATTGTGTTACTGTAGAGAACAGCACAGGATCAAGAAAAGGGTTTTGTCAAGTTAATGTCGTTGGTAGGTTTTACTGAACAACAATATTGTCTGTGATTTTTATTGGTGATTAGAATTCATTGATTTTTATAAAATTTAAGTATTGAAATGTGTTCGTTATTACAATAATTTGATTTACTGCATTCTCAGTTATACTAAAAAGCTATTTATTTATTTTGAGCACGTATTAGTTTATTCAGCATGAATAATTTAACATTTCTACATGCATCTCAACACTATAGAAAATTTTAATCACCAAATACATTATAAACATTAAGGAATTAATTCCAGTATGTCAAACAAGTATTACAGAGCAATAGCCCTGAAGTCTTGATTCCTTATTATAATAACTGTGATGTCAAATTTCTAATTTTATAATATATTTGCTGTATTGACACTGTTTAATCTATGATGTTTTGAGAAGTTCATAACAAAGCATGGGTATGCTTTATTTTTTCTTATACAGATCGCCCATCACCTCCAGTAGGCCCAGTTATATTTGATGAAGTCTTTAAAGATCATATGGTTGTTTCCTGGAAACCACCATTAGATGATGGAGGCAGTGAAATTACAAATTACATAATTGAGAAGAAGGATACACACAAAGACTTGTGGATGCCAGTTACATCTGCCACAGTGAAGACAACATGCAAAATTCCCAAGCTGCTTGAAGGAAGAGAATATCAAATTCGAATTTATGCTGAAAATCTTTATGGCATAAGCGATCCTCTCATCTCTGATGAGATGAAAGCCAAGGACCGTTTCCGTAAGTTTTTAGTTTTCAATTTTATTTGGATACCCCAATCTTTATTCTGCTTGTAATGCTCATACACTCTTTTTTTCTTCTCACCCCAGGTGTTCCTGATGCACCTGAGCAACCAATCATTAAGGATGTAACCAAAGACTCTGCAGTAGTGGTTTGGAACAAACCATATGATGGAGGCAAGCCAATAACAAACTACATTGTAGAAAAGAAGGAAACAATGGCTACAAGATGGGTCAAAGCTACCAAAGACCCAATTTTCCCCGGTACAAAGTTCAAAGTACCTGATCTCCTTGAAGGCTGTCAGTATGAATTCCGTGTTTCAGCAGAAAATGAAATTGGTGTTGGTGATCCTAGTCCACCATCAAAGCCAATTTTCGCTAGAGATCCAATCGGTAAAGTATCACATATAATTTCTCATTTAATTTTTAATGCACTCAGTTTCAGTTAATAAAAATTATTCTATTATTCTAAACTATTATTCTAATAGTTTCTCTTTTTTCTCCCATTTCTTTATTGTTTTACTTTTTTAACAGCAAAACCAAGTCCACCTGTTAATCCAGAAGCAGTAGATAAAACTAAAAATTCAGTTGATTTATCTTGGCAACCACCACGCCATGATGGAAATGGCAAGATAATTGGCTACCTTGTAGAGTTTCAGAAAGTTGGAGATGAAGAATGGAAACAGGCTAATCTTACAGCGGATTCTTGTCCTGAAACAAGCTACAAAGTCACTGGTCTTACTGAGGGATTAACCTATAAATTCAGGGTGAAGGCAGTCAATGCAGCAGGCGAATCCGATCCAGCACATGTCCCTGATCCGGTAGAAGTAAAGGACAGGCTTGGTGAGTTTAATAAAATCAGATAAATTAACCTAAGAACAGACTTCTTTTTCCTCATTTTGTAAAAACTTGTATTTTTGATTCCAGAACCTCCTGAGTTAATACTTGATGCTAATATGGCCCGAGAACAGCATGTAAAAGCTGGAGATACCCTGAGACTTAGTGCTGTTATTAAAGGTGTTCCATTCCCAAAAGTTACTTGGAAGAAAGAAGATCATGAGGTCTCACCCAAGGCTGATATTGAAGTTACAGGAGTTGGCAGTAAGCTTGAAATCCGTAACACTGTCCATGAAGATGGTGGAATGTACTCCCTGACAGTTGAAAATCCAGCTGGTTCAAAGACTGTTTCAGTAAAAGTTGTGGTCTTAGGTAATCTTTTTGTGTTCCCTTTATCCAACATCTTTTTACTCTATAACTGAAGATTAGGAAATAAAGGAATTTCTGGAAAATATCTATAAACCAAGTTATAAACCAAGTTATATTTTTATTTTTATGCAAATATTAAAAGATAGAAAAAGGACTAAAAACTGCATAAAATAGTTTATCTTGAAATTTACAAAGGTTTTTAAGAAATTCTTTGGTTACCAAATAAATAACAGATTATGTTTTTATGAATGCTAGATAAGCCTGGTCCACCCAGAAATCTGAAAATCAGTGATGTTAGAAGTGACTCTTGCTATCTCACTTGGATGGAACCAGAAGATGACGGCGGCTCTGTGATTACTAACTATGTGGTGGAGAGGAAAGATGTAGCTTCTGCACAGTGGGTAGCCATCTCATCATCCTCCAAGAAACGCAGTCATATGGCTAAATATCTGATGGAAGGCACTCAGTATCTCTTCCGAGTTGCAGCTGAGAATCAGTATGGTAGAGGTCCATATGTGGAAACACTTAAGCCTATCAAAGCTATAGATCCACTGCGTAAGTGTTTTTCAGTTATATGGTTTGATTTTTTTCATATGGGATTTGCTAATTTTAAGGTTGTCCTATGGGTATGAACATGATGCATTGCTACCATAGATTTTTCATCCTAGTAACCATTTTGGTTTTGTATTTTAAAAGATCCTCCAGGGCCACCAAAGAATCTGCATCATGTAGATGTTGACAAGACTGAAGTTTCCCTTGTTTGGAATCGACCAGATCGTGATGGTGGTGCTGAGATAACTGGGTATTTGGTGGAATATCAAGAAGATGGTGCAGATGAATGGACAAAGTTCCAGACAGTCCCTATGCTAGACTGTGTTGTTACAGGCCTACAGAAAGGAAAAATATACAAATTCCGTGTGAGAGCTCAAAACATTGTTGGTCTTAGCCTTCCAGATACAACTATACCAATAGAGTGTCAGGAAAAACTAGGTAATTTTTGGTTTTTTCATGTTTTTTCACTGATTTTTTTCTCTTTTTCTATGAGCATTTGGCCTGAAAAAATAATTTCTATTTTTCTCTAATTTCAGTACCTCCATCTGTGGATCTAGACGTGAAGTTAATTGAAGGTCTTGTTGTTAAAGCTGGCACCACAGTGCGTCTTCCAGCAATTATGAGAGGTGTGCCAGTTCCCACAGCAAAATGGGTTACAGATGACACTGAAATTAAACCAGATGGCAAATACAAGATTGAGACTGACAATTACTCAACTGTGCTTACTATCAAAGACTGTGTAAGAAAAGATACAGGAGAATATCTACTCACAGTATCTAATGCAGCTGGCAGCAAAACTGTGGCTCTGCACCTTACAGTTTTGGATGTTCCAGGCCCACCAACTGGTCCTATTAATATTCTTGAAGTAACACCAGAATATATGGTTATTTCTTGGCGCCCTCCTAAAGATGATGGTGGGAGTCCTATAATAAATTATATTGTTGAGAAGCGTCAATCAAAGAAAGAAACTTGGGGAGTGGTTAGCTCTGGAACAAGTCACACAAAAATTAAGGTTCCAAGGCTGCAGAAAGGCTGTGAATATATTTTCCGTGTTCGTGCAGAAAATAAGATAGGCATTGGTGCACCCCTGGATTCAGAGCCAACCGTTGCTAAATACATGTTTGATCCACCATCCCCACCTGGTAAACCAACTGTTTATGATATTACAGAAAATGCTGCAACAGTGTCTTGGACTCTACCAAAATCTGATGGTGGAACTCCAATAACTGGCTATATACTTGAACGCCGGGAAGCATCTGGTAAATGGGTGCGTGTCAATAAGACACCTATACTTGATATGAAATACAGAGTCACTGGTCTTTTTGAAGGCAACACATATGAATTCAGAGTTTTTGCAGAAAACATGGTGGGCTTAAGCAAACCATCTCCAAGCTCTGATCCAATAAAAGCATCACGTCCTATCTCTCCTCCTGGACCACCTATAAATCCAAAATTAAAAGACAAAACTAAGGAATCAGCTGACCTTGTGTGGACAAAGCCCCTCAAGGATGGTGGCAGCCCAATTCTGGGATACATTGTGGAATGTCAGAAAAGTGGAACTACACAGTGGAATAGGATTAATAAAGATGAACTCATTAGACAGTGTGCTTTCAGAGTACCTGGCTTAATAGAAGGAAATGAATATAAATTCCGAATAAAAGCTGTCAACATCGTAGGCGAGGGAGAACCAAGAGAACTGCCAGAAACTGTACTTGCGAAAGATATACTTTCTCCTCCAGAAATAAGCCTAGATGTGACCTGTCGAGACTTAATTACTGTCCGAGTAGGTCAAACAATACGTATTACTGGTAAGGTAAAAGGCAGACCAGATCCTGAAATAACATGGTCTAAAGACGGCAAAGTACTAGTCCAAGAAAAGCATGTTGAAATACTTCATGACCTACCTACTGTTGAACTGCAAGTGAAAGAAGCCAAAAGATCTGATCATGGCAAATATATAATAGCAGCTAAAAACAGCTGTGGACAGGCTCAAGCTTTTGCTGTTGTTAATGTGCTTGATAGACCTGGACCATGTCAGAACCTGAAAATAAGCTATGTCACAAAAGACTCTTGTATGATCTCTTGGGAGAGTCCAGTGGATAATGGCGGCTCTGAAATTACAAATTACATAGTAGAATACCGTCAACCAAATCAGAGGGGATGGTCAATTGTCTCCTCTGATATTACTAAACGATTAGTAAAGGCAAATCTTGTAGAGAACCGTGAATACTTCTTCAGAGTTTGTGCAGAGAACAAAATAGGTCCGGGTCCTTGCATTGAGACCAAGACTCCTATCCTTGCTATCAATCCTATTGACAAGCCTGGAGAGCCAGAAAATCTTCACATTGCAGAGAAAGGAAAGACATTTGTATACCTGAAATGGAGAAGGCCAGATTATGATGGTGGAAGTCCCAATTTAAGTTACCATGTTGAGAGAAAACTGAAAGATTCAGATGAATGGGAAAGAGTTCACAAAGGTAGCATTAAGGAAACACACTACATGGTAGATAAATGTGTGGAAAATAAAATTTACCAATTCCGAGTTCAAACTAAGAATGAGGCCGGTGAAAGTAACTGGGTGAAAACAGCTGAAGTTGTTGTGAAGGAAGATCTCCAGAAACCAGTACTAGATTTGAAGTTAAGTGGAGTTCTAACTGTGAAAGCAGGTGACACAATTAGAATTGAGGCTGGAGTCAGAGGAAAACCACAGCCTGAAGTTGTATGGGCAAAAGACAAAGATGCCACAGATCTCACCAGATCTCCAAGAGTCAGTATTGAAAACACTTCTGACACATCTAAGTTTGTTCTCACAAAATCAAGGCGTACTGATGGTGGGAAGTACGTGATTACGGCAACTAATGCAGCTGGTAGCTTTGTAGCATATGCTACTGTTATTGTCTTGGATAAACCAGGTCCCGTACGAAACTTGAAGGTCACTGACATTTCAAGTGATAGATGTACTGTTACTTGGGATCCTCCAGAAGATGATGGTGGTTGTGAAATACAGAACTACATCCTGGAAAAATGTGAAAGCAAGCGTATGGTTTGGTCTACATATTCTTCCTCTGTCCTAACAAACTATGCCAAAGTTACACGCCTCATTGAAGGTAATGAATATATATTCAGAGTGCGTGCAGAGAATAAAATGGGCACTGGTCCACCAACAGAAACACATCCAATTATTGCAAAAACGAAATATGATAGACCTGGTCGCCCGGACCCTCCAGATGTCACAAGAGTCAGCAAAGAAGAGATGACTGTAGTTTGGAATCCACCAGAATATGATGGTGGCAAATCAATTACAGGATACATTTTGGAGAAGAAGGAGAAACGGTCACTAAGATGGGTTCCTGTTACCAAAACTCCCATCCCAGAGAGACGCAAGAAGGTTACTAATCTCTTCCCTGGTCACGAATACCAGTTCCGTGTCAGTGCTGAAAATGAAGTTGGACTTGGAGAACCAAGCTTGCCATCAAGACCTGTAATAGCGAAAGACCCAATAGGTAAAATACCACTGAATTTTTCTGCATTATTTCAATGGTAACATATTGTTAAACTGTAAAGATGTGTTCTAATCTGTAATTTTTACTGTCTTGCAGAACCACCTGGTCCTCCCACAAACTTGAGAGTGGTTGATAGCACAAAAACTTCCTTAACCCTTGGCTGGGGAAAACCAGTGTATGATGGTGGTGCTCCGATTATTGGATATGTTGTGGAAATGAGACCAAAAGTTGAGGGTGCTGATCCTGAAGCAGGATGGAAGCGATGCAATGTTGCTGCTCAGGTTATTCATACAGAGTTCACAGCTACCAGCCTGGATGAGAAGCAATTATATGAGTTCAGGGTTTCTGCCCAAAATCAGGTTGGCCTTGGCCGACCAGCAGAATTGAAAGAAGCTGTGTCTCCCAAAGAAATACTTGGTGGGTTTTCCCATTTTCTTTTGGTGTTTGCATACAACACTTTATTTGCTTATTTTATTTAATGTGCAAAACTTTGCATTTTATTTCTTTGTCTTTCAGAACCTCCTGAGATTGAGCTGGATGCCAGCATGAGAAAGTTAGTCACAGTCAGAGCAGGATGCCCTATTAGACTTTTTGCCATTGTTAGAGGTCGTCCAGCACCAAAAGTCACCTGGAGGAGAATGGGTATTGATAATGTTATCAGAAAAGGACAAGTTGATCTGGTTGACACTATGGCCTTCTGTGTCATTCCTGATTCAACACGTGATGACTCGGGCAAATATTCATTGACACTTGTTAATGCAGCTGGAGAAAAGGCTGTATTTGTGAACGTCAGAGTTCTGGGTAAGTAATGAGAGAAATATCTCAAGACAATTTAAAAACAATGTTGGATGTTCCTAGCAGGAATATTTATTATCTTCAGGTGCAATAGTTTTTGAGCATAATTCTATCACCTAACACTAACTCCCTCCATGTAGACAGCTTTTGATCCCCTTTAATTTTAACTTACTAAAGAACAAAATACTAACATAAATTTAAATGTCATCTATGAAATGTCTTCATAGATACTCCTGGACCTGTGTCAGACTTCAAGGTTTCAGATGTCACCAAGATGTCCTGCCATCTTTCATGGGCACCTCCAGAGAATGATGGGGGTAGCCCAGTGACTCATTACATCCTGCAGAAAAGGGAGGCTGACAGGAAGACATGGGCAACAGTCACGGCAGAACTAAAGAAAACTAGTTTCCAAATAGCAAACCTTGTGCCTGGGAATGAATATTACTTCAGAGTAACAGCAGTGAATGAATATGGGTCAGGTGTTCCAAGTGACATACCAAAACCTGTTCTAGCAACAGATCCTCTAAGTGAGTATGCCTTTATGTATATTTTATGTTTGCCTCCATGGACATTTTCTGTTTGTTTTTCTCTAATTTTAGCAGATTTTTGCATTTTTTGAGTTAGTGCTTCTAAATGGACCAATGCTGCTAACTACTCAAGTATAAACATAAGTATGTCTGTATCAGTTTCTTTCAAATATGATCAATGCATATTTGAAATTGTTGAATTTGCATGGATAGTATTCAATATTCAAGAGTAAGAAAATCTCAAAAATTCAGTGTTTAATATGTTCCTTTTTTCCTCTGAAAGGTGAACCTGATCCACCAAGAAAACTTGAAGTTACTGAAATTACAAAGAATAGTGCTACTTTAGGCTGGCTGCCACCACTGCGTGATGGAGGCTCTAAAATTGATGGATACATTGTTAGCTACAAAGAACATGATCAACCAGCAGATCGCTGGACAGAATATTCAGTCGTTAAAGATCTGTCCATTGTTGTAGCTGGTCTGAAAGAAGGAAAGAAGTACAACTTTAGAGTGGCAGCTAGAAATGCTGTAGGAGTAAGTTTGCCAATAGAAGCTACAGGAGAATATGAAATTAAAGAACAACTCAGTAAGTAACAATTTAAATACTACCTAATACACTGCTTCAATAATTAAATGAGCAAGATATACAGGTTTTTGAGTCACAGAAAGACATTTGCTTTATGGAGTTATCTGGAGGATTTTATTTAACTGTACTGAATATTTTGACAGGTCAGAAAAAAATGAGAGTTGACCACTAATTCAGAATTATTAAATAATTTTTCAGGTACAGTTTCAGTTGGAACCAGAAGATAAGATAATTAGGGAGAAATAATAAATACCTTCAGTGAAGTTTAAATGAAAGAGAAGAAGTGTCAGACTGGTAATTTGAGAGATAAATTGGAAAGCTGTTTTAATATTGGACCTGTTTTAATATAAGAGAAAATAAGTAGTTTATATTGTAAGGTTGGTTGAAAATCTAAAACAAAAATCATGGGGGACAGATTGGCCTAATTAAGGTGGCAGGGTTCCTGAGACACAGGAAGACTTAGGGTAAGGGCAAGATGAGTAGAAACTTCTTAATTTGTGATATGGGAGAAAGAGAGAGAGGTAGAGGAACAGGAGAATGAAAACTAGCCAGTGGAAGGAAGTACACCAAACATGCTACCAGGTTTCTTTTGGGAAAAAATTGATTTTGTGCAAAAGATAAAGTAGGAGAAAAATAATTCAAGGATACAGAAAGACTGACTGTGCAAGCAGGTTTATCTCAGTAAGAACTTCAGTTTTCTTCTCCATGTTTCTTGTAGAAGGTCAGCAGTAAGCAAGCAACAAGTTTCAGATAAAAAGAGAAATGTATTTTGTGCATTAATAGTGCACAAATCTCTACATAAATGTGTATGAAGGCAATCCAAATTCATAAATATTCTCTTATAAACTGTACAATAATACAAAAGTAAGACTGGAATGGATATTGCCACCTGCTGAAACTGAAGTTGTCTATAAGTAGAACCTAAATTAAAGAATTTCTAGTCCTTCATACAGTTGATTCTACTTAAAAGAAAAGCAGAGAAGTTTCACATGAAAAAATAAGAAGTAAATTAATATGTCAAAGAAGTTGAATTTATTTGCCTCTGTGTGATTTTTTTTTTTACAGTCCCACCTAAGATTCTGATGCCTGATCATGTTCACATTAAAGCTGGAAAGAAACTGAGAATTGAAGCTCATGTATATGGGAAGCCTCAGCCAGTCTGTAAATGGCTGAAGGGAGATCAAGATGTAGTTACATCCAGTCGCCTGGCTGTACATAAAGCAGAAAAGTCTTCTGTTCTTATCATTAAGGATGTGACTAGAAAAGATACTGATTTTTACACTCTTACTGCAGAAAACAGTTCTGGTACTGATAGTCAGAAAATTAAAGTGACAGTCATGGGTATGTTCCATTTGGTTGTTTTTCAGTCCAGCTTTATACAAAGCTAGTTTTACTATATTCCAGTGGTTGCCATTTTATTTCATCCCATTTTTTCTTTATATACTTTTTCATACAGATAAACCAGGTCCACCAGAGCCTCCATTTGATATTTCTGAAATAGATGCTGATGCTTGCACTCTTTCATGGCACATACCTCTTGAAGATGGTGGCAGCAACATTACAAACTATGTAGTTGAGAAATGTGATGTAGGCCGAGGAGACTGGGTAACAGCTTTATCTTCTGTCACAAAGACAAGCTGCAGAATTGGAAAACTGATTCCTGGAGAAGAGTATATGTTCCGTGTTCGTGCTGAAAATCGTTTTGGGATTTCTGAGCCACTTGCCTCTGGCAAGATGATTGCAAGATTCCCATTTGGTATGCCAGTTTTTGATAGCAGCATTTGTCTATTTAAACTTTCTAATAAGAAAACATACAATTGATGTCTATCTTCATATTACTTTCTAGATGTTCCCAGTGAACCAAAGAATGCACGTATTACCAAGGTCAATAAGGACTGCATTTTTGTTGCTTGGGATAAACCAGATAGCGATGGAGGCAGCCCAATCACTGGTTATCTCATTGAGCGCAAAGAAAGGAACAGTTTACTGTGGGTGAAAGCTAATGACACAGCTGTGCGCTCCACAGAATACCCTTGTGTGGGCCTCATTGAAGGTCTTGAGTATACTTTCAGAATTTATGCATTGAACAGAGCTGGAGCAAGTAAACCTAGTAAACCAACCGAGTTTGTCACAGCAAGAGCACCAGTTGGTAAGCCACCCATACCAATACTTTGCCACAGAATGTTTTTATGATAATTTTCAATATATCTGCAACTTATTATGATCTTTAGTTTGCCCTTCTGTTTGTACTTTCATGTTTATTATGACATCACTCTAATTGCACTGTCTTGGTATGCAGTAAATAGGATGCAGTAATATTAAAGCCATTTTTTAATGTTAGCTCTTTTTTGAAAAATATACTATAGTATTTTTTATTTGCTGTAGATCCCCCTGGAAAACCTGAAGTTATTGATGTCACTAAGAGTACTGCATCACTGGTATGGACAAGACCAAAGCATGATGGTGGTAGCAAACTTATTGGCTATTTTGTGGAAGCTTGCAAATTACCCGATGATAAGTGGATTCGGTGCAATACAACTCCATATCAAATACCCCTGGAAGAGTACACTGTGACTGGTTTGGAAGAAAATGCTCAGTACCAATTTAGAGCAATTGCCAAGACAGCAGTTAACATTAGCCGACCTTCAGAACCTTCTGATCCAGTGACCATTCATCCAGAAAATGGTAAGGAATACAAAAGGATTTGATAGCTCTGGAAGGAGTCTGTGCATATCAGGAACTAACACTCGTGTGAAGAATGAGACATTTATCTCCTACTAGATCGATTAACTCTTGGACTCTTTCCCTTTTAGTTCCTCCCAGAATAGAGTTGGATCTGTCTATGCAATCACAGCTTACAGTAAAAGCTGGAACTAATGTGCGTCTGGAGGCAAATGTGTATGGCAAGCCAATGCCAGCAATCACCTGGAAGAAAGAAGGAGAAGTTTTAAAGCCATCTGAAGGTCTTAAGATCACCACAAAGAGAAATCTTGCTACTGTTGAGTTGTTCAGTGTTAACAGGAAGCAAACAGGAGACTACACTATTACTGCTGAAAATGCAAGTGGATCAAAATCAGCAACCATTAGGCTTAAAGTACTTGGTAAGCTAAAGACTATCTATTAATAAATACATTTATAATTAAATTATATAGCAAGAGATAGAACTATAACAATGTGATGTTAATTGTTCTAGATAAGCCTGGCCCACCAGCTTCTGTCAAAATCAAACACATGTATGCAGATCGTGCAATGCTTTCTTGGGAGCCTCCTTTGGAAGATGGAGGTTCAGAAATTACTAACTACATTGTAGACAAGCGTGAAACAAGCAGACCTAACTGGGCCCAGGTCAGTGCCAATGTACCCATTACAAGCTGCACAGTGGAGAGACTAATAGAAGGACATGAGTATCAGTTCCGCATTTGTGCTGAAAACAAATACGGTGTTGGAGACCCCATCTTAACTGAACCTGCAGTTGCTAAGAACCCATATGGTAAGTGTTTCCTGAATAGTTTCATTAGTTACTGGGTTTTTGTCTATAAATAAGAATGTAAATGTAACTTTCACATAAATCTCCACAGATGTGCCCGGACCTTGTGATCCACCGGTAATTAGCAATGTAACAAAAGACTTTATGACTGTAAGCTGGAAGCCACCAGCTAGTGATGGTGGATCCCCAATAACTGGTTATATACTTGAGAAGCGTGAAACAAAGGCTCTTAACTGGACAAAAGTAAACAGGAAGCCTGTCATTGAAAGAACTGTTAAAGCTACTGGACTCCAAGAAGGAACAGAGTATGAGTTCCGGGTGATAGCATTGAATAAGGCTGGACCTGGCAAGCCTAGTGCACCATCTAAAGCAGTGTATGCTCGTGACCCTCAATGTAAGCTACAAGTCTCAGATATTTTCCATTATTATTTCCAAATATTATCATGCAGCATTTGGTATGCAAACTTTATGTTGTTTTAATTCCCAGATCCTCCTGGCCCACCTGCTTTCCCGAAAGTGGTTGATACTACTCGTAATTCGATAAGCCTGTCATGGAGCAAACCAGCATATGATGGAGGAAGCCCTATCATTGGTTATCTAGTGGAATCAAAACGAGCTGACACAGACAACTGGGTCAGATGCAATCTACCCAAGAATTTACAGGCTACACAATTTGTGGTAACAGGGCTGATGGAAGATACAGAGTACCAGTTCCGTGTTTATGCTGTCAACAAGATTGGATATAGTGATCCAAGTGATGTTCCGGATAAACACACTGCCAAAGATATTTTAAGTATGTTCACTGAAAGCACATTGCCTTGTTGACTTTTGCTTCAATTTATGGGATGAGTTTCAAACACACATTTTGTCACAGGTCACAGGCACAGATTAATTTGGAACATGTGGGCTTAAAAAATGTGGGCTAACAGTGGCTAATTTGGAAGAAAACAGGGCAGTTAGGAACAGAATAGAATTTGGTGTCTGCTTTTTTCATTGTATGCTTTATAGCTTTCTGCCTCCTACTGGATCTTCAAGACTATTTTTCTAATCATAATATTAGAATTTTCAGGTCTCTCATATTTATTAAAATTTTCAGTCACCTTCATATCTTTTAAATAATTTGAAGCCAAGATTACTATTCTAAGCAGCTCTATGATACTCCTTGATTTTATGATACTTACTCCTTAAGATACATGCTAGCTTTTGTATGCATTTTACTGTACCTACAAAAGCATTGCTTCACAAAACTATCTTAGTTCAAAAAAAGCATTAGAGTCCAGGGTGCTCTGAAACTCCTTTGAATTCTAGAGAAACTAAGAGCCTTTCTAACATAAATGGTGTAAAGGCAGGAAAAAAAAAAAAAGGAGGTGAAATCACTGCAAAAAATAGGTATATTTTCAAATTATCTTCAAACAGGAGTCAGGACACTTACTAACATCATCACAGGCATGAGAAATTGGGTAGTCTAGCAAAATTCCAGTAAAAAGGGAGTTTTTGTCACAGTAACTTTTGTGATCATCTTAAAGATGGTGTTTTAATTATATGTGGTTTTTTTCTTAAACACACAGTTCCACCTGAAGGAGAACTTGATGCAGAACTAAGGAAAGTCCTTGTGTTGCGTGCTGGAGTCACAATGAGACTCTATGTGCCAGTAAGAGGACGTCCACCTCCTAAGATTTCATGGTCTAAAGTGGGTGCCAACCTAAGAGATAGACAAGGATTAGATATCAAATCAACTGATTTTGATACCTTCCTGCGTTGTGAAAATGTAAATAAATATGATGCTGGAAAATATGTCCTCAGTCTGGAGAACAGCTGTGGCAAAAAGTCATACACCATTGTTGTAAAAGTACTTGGTAAGTCTCAGGTCTTTTCCCATTACTATGTATTTGTTAACATTTTAACTGTTTTTCAAAAGTCTATTACTAAATCAAATATGGTGTTGTGTTTATGCAGATACTCCAGGCCCACCCATTAACCTGGTTGTAAAGGAAGCATCTAAAGATTCTGCCTACATTACATGGGAACCTCCTCTAGTAGATGGGGGCAGTCCAATCACAAATTATGTTGTTGAAAAACGTGATGCAGAAAGAAAATCATGGTCCACAGTAACAACAGAATGTCCAAAGACAAGCTACAGGATAACTAATTTAGAAGAAGGAAAATCTTACTTTTTCAGAGTTTTTGCTGAAAATGAATATGGTATTGGTGATCCTTGTGAAACTCGTGATGCTGTCAAAGCTTCTGGTAGGAACAATTAATCCTTTTCACCCATTTTTTTTGGTTCAAATTATTTTTATTTTTAGCCTGAATGAAAACTTACTATGCTTTTCTTCCTTCTAGAAACACCTGGGCCAGTTGTGGATCTAAAAGCTTCAGCTGTAACAAAATCCTCATGCAATTTGGTATGGAAGAAGCCTATCAGTGATGGTGGAAGTCGTATTTCTGCATATATTGTTGAGGTCCTGATTGGTGAAGATAAATGGCAAGAAGTCATGCGGGGAAAGAACCTCCATTTTTCAATGAGAGACTTAAAGGAAGGACAAGAATACACTTTCAGAGTCAGAGCCCAGAATGATGCTGGATATGGAACTCCATCAGAGATCACAATTGTTGCAAAAGATGATGTTGGTGAGAAGCAAGATCATTAATTCAATGCTTTACTTACCCAAATTATACTTTATGCATACTATCATTTCCATGTATACATAGAAATAAGACACCTTTAAAACAGCATTTTAATTTTACCACAGTTTATATATGGTGGAATAACTTGATTCCTTCATTTTTTACAGCGGCACCTGAACTTGACTTAAGAGATCTACCTGATTTGTGCTATACTGCTAAAGAGGGTAGCAATTTCCGTCTTAAAATCCCTATGAAAGGCAAGCCTGTCCCAACAGTAACTTGGAAGAAGGATGAAGACCAGGCAATTACTGAGAGTGGAAGAGTTGCATTTGAATCTACAGCAGTTAACACCACCCTTGTAGTACATGACTGCCAGAAAGCTGATGCAGGAAAATACACAATAACTCTGAGGAATGTTGCTGGCACCAAGGAAGGCACTATTTTTGTGAAAGTTGTTGGCAAACCTGGCATACCAACAGGTCCAGTGAAATTTGAAGAAGTCACAGCTGACGCAATAACCTTAAAATGGGGCCCTCCAAAAGACGATGGTGGTTCAGAAATCACTAACTACGTTCTAGAGAAGAGAGATAATGTAAACAATAAGTGGGTGACTTGTGCCTCTGCTGTCCAGAAAACCACATTTAGAGTTACAAGACTTCATGAGGGAAATGAATATACATTCAGGATCAGGGCTGAAAATAAATATGGAGTAGGGGAAGGTCTTAAATCAGAGCCTGTCATTGCAAAGCATCCATTTGGTAAGTATCCACTATAAATTTTGAAATCTAAAAAATTATTTTAGAGGTAATAATAATTTTTAACACTGCTGTATTTTAAAAATATTGTTTAGATGTCCCAGATGCTCCTCCACCTCCCAGTATTGTTGCTGTTCGGCATGAGTCTGTAGCTTTAACTTGGACTGATCCCAGAAGAACTGGAGGTTCACCAATCACAGGTACATCTCCCAAAACCTCCCTAGTATTTCAGTTCCTAATATTTCTTTCTCTCTGTCAAAAGGTAAGATAAAAATAGCAGGTGTTTATGCACTAAATTGAGTGATTGATTGACAGACTGATTAATTACCTGATTTCACTGGTTTACTTCCTATTTTAAAAAATAAATAATTGAAATGTTGGGAAAATACTGAGAAACAATATCTTTGCTCAGAGCCAAAATATGTAAAGAAATAAACTCAAATTCACAAGTATGTGACAATACTTGGGTCCAAAAAATTATCAATTTGCATTTACAAACACCTCTTCATTGCAATTACATACATCCATCATATATGTCCACATCCATTTCTTAACCTGATTTTCAGTCCTCCGCTTGCACAATGCATATGCATTGCCGTACCGGCAGTATGATGTTTCACAGTGCTGTGAGAAGTCAGAATTTCTAGAAACCCCCCACCCCCACCCTGTATTTTTATGTCATCATTTGTCTTCTAGGTTATCATATTGAGGTCAAAGAAAGAAATAGTCTTCTGTGGAAGAGAGCAAATACAACGCCAATAAGAATGAAAGATTTCAGAGTGACAGGGTTAACTGAAGGTCTGGAATATGAATTCAGAGTAATGGCAATCAATATGGCTGGAGTAGGTAAACCAAGTCTTCCATCTGAACCAGTTGTGGCACTTGATCCTATTGGTAAGTCATCAGGAGAATAAAAAGGAAAATTCTGAAATTTGAAATAACTTTTGTTTGACTGCTCTTTATTATTTTTTTTCTTCTAGATCCTCCTGGGAAACCTGAAGTTATCAATGTAACCAGGAACTCAGTAACACTTATTTGGACAGAACCAAAATATGATGGCGGACATAAATTAACTGGCTATATTGTTGAAAAGCGTGATTTACCCAAGAAGACTTGGATGAAAGCTAATCACGTGAATGTTCCAGACTGTGCATTTACTGTAACTGACCTTACTGAAGGCTGCAAATATGAATTCAGAATTAGAGCAAAGAACACTGCTGGAGCTATCAGTCCTCCATCTGAATCCACAGGAACCATAATATGCAAGGATGAGTATGGTATGTAGATAACATTGAAAAGACAGAATTTTACTTGAATAATTAGCAATAAACCTCTTTTTTTTCCTCTCCCTGTGTTCTTGTTGTAACAATCAGTATTTTTTTACTTTGTTTTGACAGAGGCACCAAGCATTGTTCTGGATCCTACTTTGAAGGAAGGTTTAACAGTAAAAGCAGGGGAAACCATCACACTGTCTGCTATTAGTATCCGTGGCAAACCACCTCCAACTTCAGCATGGTCCAAAGCTGGAAAAGATTTTAGACCCTCAGAGCTTGTGCACATTGAAACCAAACCAACTTCTTCTACTCTAAGTGTCAAATATGCAGCCAGAAAAGATTCTGGAGAATACACCATCACTGCAACCAATCCTTTTGGCACTAAGCAGGAGACTGTACATGTGAAAGTTTTAGATATTCCAGGACCTCCAGGACCTATTGAGATCAGCAATGTTTCAGCAGAAAAAGCAACTCTTACATGGACACCTCCTGCAGAAGATGGTGGATCACCAGTAAAATCATATGTTCTTGAAAAGAGAGAAACTAGTCGACTACTCTGGACATTGGTTGCTGAAAACATTGAGAGCTGTAGGCATGTTGTTAGCAAACTCATTCAAGGAAATGAGTATGTTTTCCGTGTCTCAGCAGTAAATCAGTATGGCAAGGGTGAACCAGTACAATCAGAACCAGTTAAAATGGTGGATAGATTTGGTAAGTAGAACAAGCTAAGGAATTCCAGTGTGGTTTTATTAATTTCTAAAGACTTGATTTTTTGTTTAACTATACCTTTTTCTTCCTGAACAGGTCCTCCAGGCCCACCTGGAAAACCAGAAGTAACAAATGTGACTAAAAATACTGTCACAGTTACCTGGAAAAGGCCAGTCGATGATGGTGGAAGTGAAATCACAGGTTACCATGTGGAGCGAAGAGAAAAGAAAGGTTTAAGATGGGTGAGAGCAACAAAGAAACCAGTTTCAGATCTTAGATGCAAAGTAACCGGTCTTCTGGAAGGAAATGAATATGAATTCCGTGTCAGTGCAGAAAACAGAGCTGGAGTCGGACCGCCAAGTGATACTTCAAACTCAGTCCTTTGCAAAGATGTTGCATGTCAGTATCATGCTTTTTCTTTTTGGGGTGGGTGGGATGGGTAGGGAGCACATTCAGAGAGTATAAGAATGACTTCTGCTGCAATGTAATGTTTTATCTTTTATTTGCTTTTCAGACCCACCAGGTCCACCTGCAAATCCAAGAGTGACTGACACCACAAAGACAAGTGCATCTTTAGCCTGGGGCAAGCCTCACTATGATGGTGGTCTTGAAATCACTGGCTATATAGTAGAGCATCAAAAAGAAGGAGAAGATGAATGGGTGAAAGACACAATAGGGACTGCTTTAAGGATCACTCAGTTTGTTGTAGCTCCTCTGCAGACTGGGGCCAAGTATAATTTCAGAATCTCTGCCATGAATGCTGCAGGGGTTGGTGAACCAGCAATAATTCCGAGTGTGGAAATCGTTGACCGAGAAGAGATTCCTGACTTTGAACTGGATGCTGAGCTAAGAAGAACACTTGTTGTTAGAGCTGGATGCACTATTCGGATTTTTGTACCAATTAAAGGACGTCCAACTCCAGAAGTTACATGGACAAAAGATGATCTTTCACTCAAAGGGCGTGCCAGTATTGAAAATACCGACTCTTTTACACTCTTGATTGTCACAGAGTGCACCAGATATGATGCAGGAAAATATGTAATGACTCTTGAAAACGCTGCTGGCAAGAAGACTGGCTTTGTAAATGTAAAAGTCTTGGATACACCAGGTCCACCAATAAACCTTAAGCCTAGAGAAATAACCAAAGACAGCATCACCCTCCAATGGGATATGCCTCTGGTAGATGGAGGTTCACGTATAACAAACTATATTGTTGAGAAACGTGAATCAACTCGGAAGGCATATTCAACAGTCACAACCAACTGCCAGAAGTGTTCCTTCAAGGTTCCTAATTTGTCTGAGGGGTGTGAATACTATTTCAGAGTACTGGCTGAAAATGAGTATGGTATTGGTGAACCAGCTGAAACTACAGAACCAGTAAAAGCTTCTGAGGCCCCATCCCCACCTGAGAGCCTTAATATTATGGATGTAACACGGAATTCAGTTAGCCTAGCTTGGCCAAAACCAGAACATGATGGTGGCAGCAAGATCACTGGGTATGTAATTGAAGCACAGAGAAAAGGAACCAATCAGTGGGCACACATCACCACTGTAAAAACGCTGGACTGTGTAGTAAAGAATCTAACTGAAAATGAAGAGTATACTTTCCAGGTTATGGCAGTTAACAGTGCTGGAAGAAGTGCCCCAAGGGAAAGCAGACCAGTTATTATCAAGGAGCAAACAATGCTACCAGAGTTTGACCTCCGTGCTATTTACCAGAAAACAGTCATTGCCAAAGCTGGTGACAATATTAAGATTGAAATCCCTGTACTTGGTCGTCCAAGGCCTACTGTGACTTGGAAGAAAGAAGACCAAATACTTAAGCAAACACAAAGGGTAAATTATGAGAATACAGCAACTGCAACCATATTGACCATCAATGAATGTATTCGAAGTGATAGTGGTCAATATCCACTGTCAGCTAAAAATATTGTTGGAGAAGTTAGTGAAGTAATCACAGTTCAGGTTCATGACATACCTGGACCACCTACTGGACCAATCAAATTTGAAGAAATTTCGTGTGATTTCCTAACATTCTCATGGGAGCCTCCTTTGAATGATGGTGGTGTACCAATAAGTAACTATGTTGTAGAAATGCGTCAGACTGACAGTACCACGTGGACTGAACTGGCAACTACAGTGATACGCACTACATTTAAAGCCATTCGTCTTACTACTGGAGTTGAGTATCAGTTCCGTGTTAAAGCTCAAAACAGATATGGAGTTGGTCCAGCCATTACTTCAGAGTCTGTAGTTGCCAACTACCCATTTAAGGTACCTGGGCCTCCTGGCACTCCTCAGGTGATTGCAGTCACCAAAGAAACCATGACCATTAGCTGGAATGAGCCAGTTACTGATGGTGGAAGTCCAATACTGGGATATCACATTGAAAGAAAAGAGCGAAACAGCATTGTTTGGCAGACTGTAAGTAAAATGTTGGTGTCAGGAAATATCTTTAAATCATCTGGACTTACCGATGGCATTGCATATGAATTCCGTGTTATAGCAGAAAACCTGGCTGGGAAGAGTAAGCCAAGCAAACCATCTGAGCCTGTGTTTGCCCTGGACCCAATAGATCCACCTGGTAAGCCAATACCTCTGAACATTACAAGACATGCAGTTACACTGAAGTGGACTAAACCAGAATATAATGGAGGTTTTAAGATAACTGGCTACACTGTTGAAAAAAGAGATCTTCCTAATGGCCGCTGGCTGAAGGCTAATTTCAGCAATATACTAGAGACTGAATTCACTGTAAGTGGTTTGACAGAAGATGCTGCCTATGAATTCCGTGTCATTGCTAGGAATGCTGGTGGAGCGGTTAGTCAGCCCTCAGAGCCATCAGATGCAATCACTTGTAGAGATGACATTGAAGCACCAAGGATAAAGGTGGATGCTAAATACAAGGACACCATAGTGCTGAAAGCAGGTGAAGTTTTCAGACTTGAGGCTGATGTTTCAGGTCGCCCTCCACCAACTATGACATGGACAAAGGGAGAAAAAGAACTTGAGGACACAGCAAAATTAGAAATAAAAATAGCAGATTTCTCTACCATTCTCATCAACAAAGATTCCTCAAGAAGAGATGGCGGTGCTTACACACTTACTGCAACAAACCCTGGTGGCTTTGCCAAGCATATCTTCAATGTTAAAGTTCTTGATAGACCTGGTCCCCCAGAAGGGCCTTTGGCTGTGTCTGAAGTCACTTCAGAAAAATGTGTGTTGTCATGGCTACCCCCACTGGATGATGGAGGAGCAAAGATTGACCATTATGTGGTTGAAAAACGTGAAACAAGTAGATTGGCATGGACATCTGTAGGCACAGAAGTTCCAGTGACTAAACTGAAGGTTACTAAACTGTTGAAGGGAAATGAGTATGTGTTCCGAGTTATGGCTGTTAACAAATATGGAGTTGGTGAGCCTCTGGAATCAGAGCCCATTCTTGCAGTAAATCCATATGTTCCACCTGATCCACCTAAAACACCTGAAGTTACAGCAATTACAAAGGATTCTATGGTTGTCTGTTGGGGCCATCCAGATTCTGATGGTGGGAGCCCCATAACTAACTATATTGTAGAACGTCGAGACAGGACTGGTCTACGGTGGGTGAAATGTAACAAAAGGGTTGTTACTGACTTACGTTTTAAAGTGTCTGGACTGACAGAAGGCCATGAATATGAATACAGAGTCATGGCAGAAAATGCTGCTGGTGTCAGTGAGCCAAGCCCAGCCAGTCCATTCTATAAAGCCTGTGATACTGTATTTAAGCCTGGTCCCCCAGGTAATCCTCGTGTTTTGGATAGCAGCAAGTCCTCTATTACAATAGCATGGAACAAACCAATATATGATGGTGGTTCAGAGATCACAGGTTACATGGTTGAGATTGCACTACCTGAAGAAGATGAGTGGAAGATTGTAACTCCACCAGTGGGTCTAAAGGCCACTTCTTTTACCATCACTGACTTGAAAGAAAACCAAGAGTATAAAATACGGATATATGCTATGAACTCTGAAGGTCTTGGGGAACCTGCTCTTGTTCCTGGCACTCCAAAAGCTGAAGAAAGAATGCTACCTCCAGAGATTGAACTTGATGCAGAGCTACGTAAAGTTGTAACTATTAGAGCTTGCTGTACTCTGAGACTCTTTGTCCCAATTAAAGGAAGACCAGCACCTGAAGTAAAATGGACAAGAGAACATGGGGAATCTTTGGATAGAGCGAGCATTGAATCAACAAGCTCTTATACTTTACTTATTGTTGAAAATGTAAATAGATTTGATAGTGGCAAATACATACTGACAATTGAAAACAGCTCAGGTAGCAAGACAGCATTTGTGAATGTCAGAGTTCTTGATACTCCAGGGGCACCTCAAGATTTGAAAATAAAGGAAGTTACAAAATCTTCAGTTACACTCACATGGGAGCCTCCTCTCATAGATGGTGGCTCTAAAATTAAAAATTACATTGTTGAAAAACGTGAATCAACAAGAAAAGCTTATTCAACTGTTAATGCCAATTGCCACAAGACCAGCTGGAAAGTTGATTCACTGCAAGAAGGCTGCAACTACTACTTCAGAGTCCTAGCTGAAAATGAGTATGGAATAGGCCTTCCAGTTGAAACTTCAGAATCCATAAAAGTATCAGAAAGACCACTTCCACCAGGGAAAATAACTTTGTTGGATGTGACAAGAAATAGTGTAACCTTGTCTTGGGAAAAACCTGAACACGATGGTGGTAGCAGAATTCTAGGCTATATTGTAGAAATGCAGAGCAAAGGCAGTGAAAAGTGGTCAACCTGTGCTACCGTAAAAGTCACTGAAGCCACCATCACAGGACTGATCCAAGGTGAAGAATACACCTTCCGTGTTTCAGCTCAGAATGAGAAAGGTATCAGTGATCCTCGCCAGCTGGGTATACCAGTTGTTGCAAAAGATCTTGTGATCCCACCAGCTTTCAAACTACTGTTCACCACTTTCAGTGTTCTAGCAGGAGAGGACTTAAAGGTTGATGTTCCTTTTGTTGGTCGACCCAAACCAGCAGTGTCTTGGCATAAAGACAATGTGGCATTGAAGCAGACTACAAGAGTAAATGCAGAAAGCTCGGAAAACAATGCAGTGTTAACAATAAAAGAAGCATGCAGAGAAGATGTGGGAACATATTTAGTTAAACTTACAAACTCTGCTGGTGAAGCAACTGAGACACTAAATATTGTTGTTCTTGACAAACCAGGACCTCCAACTGGACCAGTAAAAGTAGATGAAGTAACAGCAGATAGTATTACCATTTCCTGGGAACCACCCAAGTACGATGGTGGTAGCTCTATCAATAATTACATTGTAGAAAGAAGAGACACTTCCACCACAACTTGGCACATTGTGTCAGCTACTGTTGCAAGAACAACTATAAAAGCATGTCGTTTAAAGACTGGCTGTGAATATCAGTTCAGAATTGCAGCTGAGAACAGATATGGGAAGAGTACATATCTCACCTCAGAGTCAATAATTGCCCAATACCCATTTAAAGTTCCTGGTCCACCTGGAACTCCTTTTGTAACAAATGTCACAAAAGACAGCATGGTGGTACAATGGCATGAACCAGTCAATGATGGCGGTAGCAGGATCATTGGTTATCACTTGGAGCGCAAAGAAAGAAACAGCATTCTGTGGGCTAAACTGAATAAAACACCTCTTCCAGATACCAAATTCAAGACAACTGGCCTTGAGGAAGGTCTTGAATATGAATTCAGAGTCTATGCAGAAAACATAGTAGGAATTGGAAAGGCAAGTAGAGCATCTGAATGCTATACTGCACGTGACCCATGTGACCCTCCAGGTCGTCCAGAACCTGTAATTGTCACAAGAAGCTCAGTAACACTCCAGTGGAAGAAACCTATATATGATGGTGGAAGTAAAATCACAGGCTATGTTGTTGAAAAGAAGGAATTACCTGATGGCCGTTGGATGAAAGCAAGCTTTACAAATGTCATTGATACTCAGTTTGAAGTAACTGGTCTAGTTGAGAACCAGAGATACGAGTTTCGTGTTATAGCCCGAAATGCTGCAGGTGTTTTCAGTGAACCATCTGAGAGCTCAGGGGCAATTACAGCAAGAGATGAAGTAGAACCACCTCAAATAAGTATGGATCCAAAATTCAGAGACACTATTGTAGTGCATGCTGGTGAGTCATTCAAGCTTGATGCTGATGTTCATGGCAAACCAATACCTTCCATTCAGTGGTTAAAAGGTGATCGTGAGCTGACAAACACCGCTCATATGGAAATAAAAACTACTGATTTTGCAACAAGCCTCAGTGTGAAGGAAGCCACGAGAGTTGACAGTGGGCAGTATGTACTACTGGCAAAAAATGTTGCAGGTGAAAAGAAGGTTCCTGTTAATGTCAAAGTTCTTGATAGACCTGGACCTCCAGAAGGACCTGTTGAGATTACAGGTGTTACAGCTGAAAAATGCATGCTATCATGGAAACCTCCACTACAAGATGGTGGTAGTGATATTTCACACTACGTTGTAGAGAAAAGAGAAACCAGTCGGTTGGTGTGGACTGTTGTTGACTCAAATGTGCAAACCCTGAACTGCAAAGTTACAAAACTTCTAGAAGGAAATGAGTATGTTTTCCGCATCATGGCAGTAAATAAATATGGTGTTGGGGAACCTCTTGAGTCTGACCCAGTAGTCGCAAAGAACCCATTTGTTGTGCCACTTCCTCCCAAGGCTCCGGAGGTCACAGCAGTTACCAAGGATTCTATGATAGTTGTATGGGAAAGACCAGCCTCAGATGGAGGCAGTGAAATCCTAGGCTATGTCCTTGAAAAACGAGATAAGGAAGGCATTCGTTGGACAAGGTGTAACAAACGTCTGATAAGTGAACTGCGATACAGAGTGACTGGACTTATAGAAAATCATGATTATGAGTACAGAGTTTCAGCTGAAAATGCTGCTGGTCTTAGTGAACCAAGTCCACCTTCTGCTTACTACAAAGCATGTGATCCTATTTACAAGCCAGGGCCACCCAATAATCCTAAAGTTACGGATGTTACAAGATCTTCAGTTTTTCTTTCATGGGGCAAACCTATATATGATGGTGGCTCTGAAATTCAGGGATACATTGTGGAAAGATGCGATGTAAGTGATGGTGAATGGTCAATTTGTACCCCTCCAACTGGAATTAAGAATACTCACATGGAAGTAGAAAAATTAGTGGAAAAACATGAATACAAATTCCGCATATGTGCAGTTAATAAAGCAGGAGTCGGAGAGCATGCAGATGTTCCTGGTTCTGTTATTGTAGAAGAGAAGATGGAGGCTCCAGACCTTGACCTTGACATGGAATTGAGGAAGATTGTAAATGTGAGAGCAGGAGGTTCTTTAAGATTGTTTGTTCCCATCAGAGGTCGTCCAACACCTGAAGTAAAATGGGGTAAAGTGGATGGTGACATCAGAGAAGCAGCTATTATTGATACTACTAGTAGCTTTACCTCCCTTGTTCTAGATAATGTTAACAGATTTGATAGCGGAAAATATACTCTGACCTTAGAAAACAGCAGTGGAACAAAGTCTGCATTTGTCAGTGTAAGAGTACTGGATACCCCAAGTGCACCTGTTAATTTGAAAATCAGAGAGATCACTAAAGATTCTGTTTCACTTTCATGGGAACCTCCTCTCCTGGATGGTGGAGCAAAAATAAAGAATTTCATTATTGAAAAGCGTGAGGCAACAAGAAAGGCATATGCAGCTGTTGTAACAAACTGCCACAAGACTTCATGGAAAGTAGATCAACTTCAGGAGGGCTGCTACTACTTCTTCAGAGTCTCTGCTGAGAATGAATATGGAATTGGCCTCCCTGCAGAAACCAGTGACCCAATTAAAGTTGCTGAAGTTCCACAGCCTCCTGGGAAAATAACAGTGGATGATGTCACAAGAAACAGTGTCTCATTAAGTTGGGCAAAACCAGAACATGATGGTGGTAGTAAAATCATACAATATATTGTTGAAATGCAAGCAAAGGGTAGTGAGAAGTGGTCAGAGTGTGCTCGTGTTAAAACACTTGAAGCAGTTGTTACTAATCTAACTCAAGGAGAAGAATATCTTTTTAGAGTGATGGCTGTAAATGAAAAGGGTAAGAGTGATCCTAGAGCACTTGCAGTTCCAATAGTTGCCAAAGACCTGGTGATTGAACCTGATGTAAGACCTGCTTTCCACAGTTACAGTGTTCAGGTGGGACAGGACCTAAAAGTAGAAATACCAATTGCAGGTCGACCTAAACCAACTGTTACCTGGGTTAAAGATGGCCAGCCATTGCGGCAGACAACAAGAGTCAATGTTAGTGATTCAACTGATCTCACTATATTGAATCTTAAGGAAACCAGCAAAGAAGACAGTGGCACTTATGAAATCACTGTGGCTAATGTTGTTGGGCAAAAGTCTGCCTCTGTTGAAATTATTACTCTAGACAAGCCTGACCCTCCAGTGGGACCTGTGAAGTTTGATGAAATAAGTGCTGAAAGTATTACCCTGTCATGGAATCCCCCAGTGTACACAGGCGGCTGCCAAATTACCAACTATATTGTGCACAAGAGAGATACAACAACCACTGTATGGGAAACAGTTTCGGCTACTGTTGCAAGAACTACCCTGAAGGTGACTAAACTGAAAACTGGTTCAGAATACCAGTTCAGAATATTTGCTGAGAACAGATATGGTCAGAGTTTTGCATTAGAATCTGCACCAGTCGTAGCACAGTATCCCTACAAGGAACCAGGACCTCCTGGCACACCATTTGTGACAACAGTTACAAAAGACTCTATGGTTGTACAATGGCATGAACCAGTAAATGATGGTGGCAGTAGAGTGCTGGGTTACCATCTTGAGAGAAAGGAGAAAAACAGCATTCTGTGGACTAAAGTAAACAAGACTATTATTCAGGACACAAGTTTTAAGACAAATAACCTTGAAGAAGGAATTGAATATGAGTTTCGAGTTTCTGCAGAAAATATTGTTGGTGTAGGCAGAACAAGTAAAGTTTCTGAGTGCTATGTAGCTCGTGATCCATGTGATCCTCCAGGTCGCCCAGAAGCTATAATAATAAAAAGAAGCTCTATTACTCTACAGTGGACCAAACCAGAATATGATGGTGGAAGTAAGGTTACTGGTTATATTGTAGAGAAACGTGACTTACCAGATGGTCGCTGGATGAAAGCAAGCTTCACAAATATCATTGAAACTCAGTTCACTGTAACAGGACTTACTGAAGACCAAAGATATGAATTTAGAGTAATTGCAAAGAATGCTGCAGGTGCGATAAGCAAACCTTCTGACAGTACAGGACCAATAACAGCAAGGGATGAAGTTGAACTTCCACGAATTTCAATGGATCCAAAATACAAAGACACTATTGTTGTAAATGCTGGTGAAACATTCAGACTTGAGGCTGATGTTCATGGAAAGCCACTACCAACCATTAAGTGGTACAAAGGAGATAAAGAGCTTGAGGATACTGCTAGATATGAAATAAAGAACACTGATTTCAGTGCATTAATAGTTGTAAAAGATGCTATTAGAGTTGATGGTGGACAGTACATTCTTGAAGCCTCTAATGTTGCAGGAACAAAGACAGTAACAGTAAATGTAAAAGTCTTGGACAGGCCAGGACCTCCAGAGGGCCCAGTCCAAGTTACAGGAGTTACAGCTGAAAAATGTGCACTGGCATGGGGACCTCCCCTTCATGATGGTGGCAGTGATATTTCTCATTACATTGTAGAGAAGAGAGAAACTAGCCGCCTGGCATGGACTGTGGTTGCTTCAGAAGTTTTACCTACAATGCTGAAAGTAACAAAACTCTTGGAAGGAAATGAATACGTCTTCCGTATCATGGCAGTTAACAAATACGGGGTTGGTGAGCCATTAGAATCTGTGCCAGTAATGATGAGAAATCCATTTGTGGTTCCTGGACCACCAAAAGCCTTGGAAATTACCAACATCACAAAGGATTCTATGACTGTCTGCTGGACCCGGCCAGACAGTGATGGAGGTAGTGAAATCATAGGTTACATTGTAGAAAAGAGAGACCGAGCAGGCATCAGATGGATAAAATGCAATAAACGCCGCATTACAGATTTGCGATTAAGAGTTACAGGTTTAACAGAGGATCATGAATATGAATTCAGAGTTTCTGCTGAAAATGCTGCTGGAGTTGGTGAACCAAGCCAAGTTTCTCCTTATTTCAAAGCTTGTGACCCAATGTTCAAGCCTGGCCCACCTACAAATGTCCATGTTGTGGATACCACCACAAGTTCAGTTATACTGGGTTGGAGTAAACCTATTTATGATGGTGGTTGTGAAATCCAGGGATACCTTGTAGAAATCTGTAAAGCAGATGAAGACGAATGGTCGCTTGCTACTCCACAGACAGGCATACGTGCCACTCGATTTGAGATCAAAAAGCTTACTGAACACCAAGAATACAAACTACGAGTGTGTGCTCTCAACAAGATCGGTGTTGGAGAGGCTGCATCGGTTCCTGGTACTATTAAACCAGAAGACAAACTTGAAGCTCCAGAACTTGATATTGATTCAGAGCTAAGGAAAGGCATAGTGGTTAGAGCTGGTGGGTCCGCTAGGATTCACATACCATTCAGGGGACGACCAACCCCTGACATCACATGGTCCCGAGAAGAAGGTGAATTCTCAGAAAAAGTTCAGATTGATAAAGGCATAAACTACACACAACTTTCAATTGACAATTGTGATAGAAATGATGCTGGAAAGTATATTCTTAAGCTGGAGAACAGCAGCGGTTCTAAATCTGCATTTGTTACAGTGAAAGTCTTGGACACACCAGGACCCCCACAAAACTTAGTGGTAAAGGATATAAAGAAGGATTCTGCTGTATTATCTTGGGAGCCACCGATTATTGATGGTGGTGCAAAGGTAAAGAACTATGTAATAGACAAGCGTGAGTCAACCAGGAAGGCATTTGCAAATGTAAGTGCTAAGTGTGCCAAGACAAGTTTTAAAGTTGAAAATCTTACAGAAGGAGCCATTTATTACTTCAGAGTTATGGCTGAAAATGAATATGGAATTGGTGTTCCAGTTGAAACCAGGGATGCTATCAAAGCCTCGGAGCCACCTCTGCCTCCTGGGAAAGTAACACTCACTGATGTCACTCAGAGAAGTGCATCACTTACGTGGGAAAAACCTGAACATGATGGAGGTAGCAGAGTTTTGGGATATCTTGTTGAAATGTTGCCTAAAGGAACAGAAAAATGGAGTGTTGTTAGTGAGACCAAAACATGTAATGCAGAGGTGTCTGGTTTGAGTCCAGGACAGGAATATCAATTCCGTGTGGTTGCCTACAATGAAAAAGGCAAAAGCGATCCCAGAGCACTTGGAATTCCTGTGATAGCTAAAGACCTGACTATTGAGCCAAGTTTCAAACTAATGTTTAATACATACAGTGTACAAGCTGGAGAAGATCTGAAGGTAGAAGTACCATTTATAGGTAGACCCAAACCTACTATTACTTGGACAAAAGATGAGCAGCCACTGAAACAGACAACCAGATTAAATATTGAGAATACGACAACATCAACTATTTTACATATTAAAGAAAGCAACAGGGAAGACTTTGGTAAATATACAGTAACAGCAACAAATGCAGCAGGTACAGCAACAGAGCAGCTGAGCATAATTGTACTAGAAAAGCCTGGCCCACCACGAGGACCTGTCCGCTTTGACGAAATTAGTGCAGACTTTGTTGTTTTATCATGGGATCCGCCTGATTATACTGGTGGCTGCCAGATAAGCAACTATATAGTAGAAAAGCGTGACACAAGCACTACCACATGGAACATTGTGTCAGCAACTGTTGCAAGAACAACCATCAAAGCAACAAAGCTTAAAACAGGTTCTGAATACCAGTTCAGGATTTCTGCTGAAAATAGATATGGAAAGAGCTCTCCTTTGGCTTCTAAATCAATTGTTGTGCAATACCCTTACAAGGTGCCTGGACCACCTGGAACCCCATTTGTTACAGCAGCTTCCAAGGACCACATGATTGTACAATGGCATGAACCAGTTAATGACGGAGGAAGCAAAGTTCTTGGCTACCATCTTGAGCGTAAAGATAAGAACAGCATTCTTTGGACAAAACAGAACAAGTCACTTATTGTGGACACCAAATATAAAACAGATGGCCTTGAAGAAGGTCTCGAATATGAGTTCAGAGTTTCTGCTGAAAACATTGTTGGTATTGGCAAAGTCAGCAAAGTATCAGAACTGTACGTTGCCCGAGATCCTTGTGACCCACCTGGCCGCCCAGAGGCCATTGTTGTTACAAGAAGTAATATCACACTGAAGTGGAAAAAGCCAGAATATGATGGTGGAAGCAAAATAACTGGTTATATTGTAGAAAAGAAAGAACTGCCAGATGGTCGCTGGATGAAAGCCAGCTTTACAAATGTGTTGGAAACAGAATTTACAGTAAGTGGTCTTGTTGAAAACCAACGATATGAATTCAGAGTAATTGCAAGAAATGCAGCTGGTTGCTTGAGTGAACCGTCTGAAAGTACAGGGCCTATTACTGCCAGAGATGAAATTGAAGCACCAGGAGCTTCTTTGGATCCTAAATACAGAGATGTCATTGTTGTTCATGCTGGAGAAACCTTTGTTCTTGAAGCTGATATCCATGGCAAACCTATTCCTGACATTACATGGTCAAAAGATGGTAAAGACCTTGAAGAAACAACTGCAAGAATGGAAATTAAATCTACCATTGAGAAAACAATTCTCACTGTCAAAGACTGTATAAGAGTAGATGGAGGTCACTATACTCTTAATCTCAAAAATGTTGGTGGCACCAAATCTATACCAATCACTGTAAAAGTGCTTGACAGACCAGGACCTCCAGAAGGACCTTTGAACATTACAGGTGTCACTGCAGAAAAATGCTACTTGTCATGGTCTCCACCTTCACATGATGGTGGTTCTAGTATCTCACATTATATAATTGAGAAGAGAGAGACAAGTAGGCTTTCATGGACACAAGTAGCAACAGATGTGCAGGCTCTTAATCACAAAGTAACCAAACTCCTTCCTGGCAATGAATATATTTTCCGTATAATGGCAGTGAATAAATATGGAGTTGGAGAGCCCTTGGAATCTGAACCAGTTGTGGCTCGTAATCCATACAAACCCCCTGGTCCACCTTCAACACCTGAAGTTTCAGCAATCACAAAAGATTCTATGGTGGTAACATGGGGTCGCCCAGAAGACAATGGAGGAGCTGAAATTGAAGGTTACATACTTGAAAAACGAGACAAGGATGGTATCCGGTGGACCAAATGCAATAAGAAAAGGCTGACAGACTTGCGATTCAGAGTAACAGGTCTAACTGATGGGCATTTCTATGAATTTAGAGTGTCTGCTGAAAATGCTGCAGGGGTGGGTGAACCCAGTGAGCCATCCATTTTCTATCGTGCTTGTGATGTATTATATCCACCAGGTCCACCTAGCAATCCAAAGGTTACAGATACTTCTAGGTCATCAGTTTCCCTTGCCTGGAGTAAGCCCATTTATGATGGTGGTGCTCCTGTTAAAGGGTATGTAGTTGAAGTAAAAGAAGCTGCTGCTGATGAATGGACTACCTGTACCCCACCAACAGGCCTTCAAGCAAAACAGTTCACTGTGACAAAACTGAAAGAGAACCATGAGTATAACTTCCGCATCTGTGCCATCAACTCAGAAGGAGTAGGAGAACCTGCGACTATACCTGGTGCAGTCTTAGCAGAGGACAAGATTGAACCTCCTGAAATTGAACTTGATGCGGATCTCAGAAAAGTAGTCACTGTACGTGCCAGTGGTACTTTACGCCTGTTTGTCACCATCAAAGGAAGACCAGAACCTGAAGTTAAATGGGAGAAAGCAGAAGGAACAATTAGTGAGCGAGCTCAGATTGAAGTCACTAGTTCCTACACAATGCTGGTCATTGACAATGTCAATAGATTTGATAGTGGTAGATACAATCTTACTCTAGAGAACAACAGTGGCAAAAAATCTGCTTTTGTTAATGTCAGAGTGCTTGATACACCTAGTGCACCTCTAAACCTGACAATCAGAGAAGTGAAAAAAGATTTTGTAACTTTAGCCTGGGAAGCACCAATTATTGATGGTGGAGCTAAAATTACCAACTACATAGTTGAAAAGCGAGAATCCACGAGAAAGGCATATGCCACAGTTACAAGCAACTGTACTAAGAATTCCTTCAAGGTTACTCAACTACAAGAAGGATGTAGTTATTACTTCCATGTTCTAGCTGTAAATGAATATGGGGCTGGTTTGCCAGCAGAAATTGCTGATCCAGTTAAGGTGTCTGAACCACCTTCTCCACCTTCAAAAGTCATTCTTGTTGACGTGACTCGCAATTCTGCATCAATTAAATGGGAAAAACCAGAGAGTGATGGTGGTAGTAAAATTACTGGTTATATAGTAGAAATGCAGAGTAAAGGAAGTGTAAAATGGAGTGCATGTACACAGGTGAAAACATTGGAAGCAACAGTAACAGGCTTAAGTATGGGAGAAGAGTACAGTTTCAGGGTCATTGCTGTTAACGAAAAAGGAAAAAGTGATCCAAGAGAACTTGGTGTCCCGGTCATTGCAAAAGATATTGAAATCCAGCCGTCTGTTGAGCTTCTCTTTAACACATTCACAGTGAAAGCTGGAGATGATCTTAAGATTGACATTCCATTCAGAGGACGACCTCTTCCCACTGTTACCTGGAAGAAGGATGGGAATCCCTTAAAACAGACAACCAGGGTAAATGTTCAGACATCAAAGACTTTAACTTCACTGTCCATCAAGGAAGCTACAAATGAAGATCTGGGACAATATGAATTACATCTTTCAAATACTGCTGGAACAACAACAGCTTCTCTAACTGTAGTTGTCCTTGACAGACCAGGACCACCTACTGATGTTAAAATTGATGAAGTTAGTGCTGATAGTGTAACTCTGTCTTGGAAACCTCCAGCATATGATGGTGGATGTCACATTAGCAATTACATTGTGGAAAAGAGAGATACTACCACAACAACATGGGAGGTTGTATCTGCAGCAGTTGCAAGAACATCAATTAAAGTATCTCGACTCGTCACTGGATCTGAATATCAGTTCCGTGTTTGTGCAGAAAACCGCTATGGGAAAAGCTCTTATACTAATTCTCCTTCAGTTGTGGCAGAGTATCCATTTAAGCCGCCAGGTCCACCAGGAACGCCTCGTGTGGCACATGCAACTAAATCTTTCATGATTGTAACTTGGCAGGTACCAGTTAATGATGGAGGTAGTGTAGTACTAGGATACCATTTGGAGCATAAAGAAAGAAGCAGCATTCTTTGGACAAAAGTCAACAAGAGCCTCATAACTGATACACAAATGAAAGTTACAGGTCTTGATGAAGGACTGATGTATGAATATCGTGTGTATGCAGAAAACATTGCTGGAATAGGCAAATGCAGCAAAGCATGTGAGCCAGTTGCTGCAAGAGATCCATGTGATCCTCCTGGTCAACCAGAAGTTACTAATATTACAAGAACATCTGTCTCATTGAAGTGGACTAAACCAGAATACGATGGTGGAGCTAAAGTAACAGGTTATATTATTGAGCGCCGAGAACTACCAGATGGTCGTTGGCTAAAATGTAATTTTACTAATGTGCAAGAAACATACTTTGATGTAGGTGGACTTACAGAAGACCAGCGTTATGAATTCCATGTGATTGCAAAGAATGCTGCTGGTCTCTTCAGTCAGCCATCTGAATCAACTGGACCTGTGACTGTGAAAGATGATGTAGAAGCTCCAAGAATTATGATGGATGCCAAATTCAGGGATGTTGTAGTTGTGAAAGCTGGAGAAGTGTTTAAAGTCAATGCTGATGTTGCAGGACGGCCAATACCAGTGATTTCATGGACAAAGGATGGCAAGGAGCTTGAAGGGAAAGCTAGAGTTGAAATAGTCTCAACAGATTACACTACTGCAATAACCATTAAGGACTGTATCCGAGGTGATTCAGGACAGTATGTACTAACATTACAGAACGTTGCAGGAACAAAATCTTTGGCAATTAATTGCAAAGTACTTGATAGACCTGGCCCACCTGCAGGTCCATTAGAAATAAATGGTCTTACTGCTGAAAAGTGCCATTTATCATGGGGACCCCCTCAAGAAAACGGTGGTGCAGATATTGATCATTATATTGTGGAAAAACGTGAGACCAGCAGAATTGCATGGACACTTTGTGAAGGAGAGCTTAAAACAACATCTTGTAAAGTGACAAAGTTACTGAAGGGTAATGAATATATTTTCAGAGTAATGGGAGTTAACAAATACGGCGTTGGTGAGCCTCTAGAAAGCATTGCTGTCAAAGCCCTAGACCCATTTACAGTTCCAAGCCCACCTACATCTTTAGAGATCACCAGTGTGAGCAAAGATTCAATAACTCTATGCTGGGCAAGACCTGAGTCTGATGGAGGCAGTGAGATCTCGGGCTATGTAATTGAAAGGCGTGAAAAAACCAGCCTAAGATGGATTCGTGTAAACAAAAAGCCAGTTTATGATTTAAGAGTGAAATCATCAGGTCTCCGTGAGGGATGTGAGTATGAATTCCGTGTTTATGCAGAAAATGCTGCTGGCCTCAGTCTCCCAAGTGAAACCACACCATTGATTAAGGCAGAAGATCCAATATTCTTGCCATCACCCCCATCTAAACCTAAGATTATGGATTCTACAAGGTCAAGTATCACAATTGGTTGGACAAAGCCACTGTTTGATGGAGGTGCTCCAGTAACAGGATACACAGTTGAATACAAGAAAACTGATGAAACTGACTGGACAACAGCTATTCAGAATTTAAGAGGCACAGAATATACCATAACTGGATTAACATCAGGATCTGAGTATGTTTTTAGAGTGAAATCCATTAACAAAATGGGTGTCAGTGAACCAAGTGATGTCTCAGAACCTCAGGTGGCAAAAGAGAGAGAGGAAGAACCTGCCTTTGAAATTGACAGTGAAATGCGGAAGACTTTAATTGTAAAAGCTGGTGGATCCTTCACAATGACTGTTCCTTTCAGAGGCAAACCAGTCCCAAATGTAACATGGAACAAACCAGACACTGATCTCCGTACACGTGCAAGCATTGACACTTCGAGTAATTGTACATCCCTTACTATTGAAAAGGCAACAAGAAATGATTCTGGAAAGTACACATTAACATTGCAAAACATTCTGAACACTACCACCTTGACTTTAATAGTCAAAGTTCTTGATACGCCTGGCCCACCATCTAATATTGCAACAAAAGACATAACCAAAGAATCTGCTGTGTTATCTTGGGATGTTCCTGAAAATGATGGTGGAGCACCTGTAAAGAACTATGTAATTGAAAAACGAGAAGCTAGCAAAAAGGCGTGGGTCACTGTGACAAACAACTGTCATCGCCTATCCTACAAAGTGACTGGTTTGCAAGAAGGTGCCATTTACTACTTCCGTGTCTCCGGAGAAAATGAATATGGTGTCGGAGTTCCTTCTGAGACCAAAGAGGGAACAAAAATAACAGGTATGTTTTGCTATGCAAAAAATGTGTTAATACTTAAAAAAATATGAGTTTTAAGTATTAACTTCGAAATAATGTCAAAAGCTTTAAATCTGCATACAGTAAAATAGGTCATTTTTGTAGGTATGTCTGTGGGTTTACAAATAAAAAAGAGCTAACTAATAGCTTGATTTTTAAATTTTTTTGCTTGGATTTTACTTAAAATATTTCTAATATAGAAATTGGTTTAAAAACACAGATTTTAATTTTCTTGATTCAGATTGTGTTCCTTTGTAATTGCTAATATAAAAAGTCAGTATCTTCTATGTTGTTTAACCTCTTGCACTTTTTTTCTCAGAAAAACCCAGCCCACCAGAAAAGCTAGGAGTAACAAACGTCACAAAGGACAGTGTATCTCTTTCATGGCTAAAACCAGAACATGATGGTGGAAGCAGAATTGTTAGCTACCTCCTTGAAGCTCTTGAGAAAGGACAGCAAAAATGGGTTAAGTGTGCAGTTGTAAAGACAACTCACCATGTTGTCCATGGTCTTAAGGAAAATGTTGACTATTTCTTCAGGGTGTCTGCAGAAAACCAAGCTGGTTTAAGTGATCCTAAGGAACTACTGCTCCCTGTTACAGTTAAAGAACAATTAGGTATGCTTCCTGACATAAAACAAAAGTTACATTCAATTGCATTCATATTTTAAAATACGGAATATTCTTTTAATGTTTTGGAAATGTTTTGTTTTTCAGAATCTCCCGAGATTGACATGAAGGGCTTCCCTCATAACACTGTATATGTTCGAGCAGGATCAAATCTAAAAGTTGAAATTCCAGTTTCTGGAAAACCAGTGCCAAAGGTGACACTGTCTAGAGATGGTGTTGCACTGAAACCTACCATGAGGTTTCACACAGAAACCACTGCAGAAAGTCTCATCATTAACCTTAAAGAAAGTGTGGCTGCTGATGCTGGCAGATATGACATTACTGCTGCAAACTCAAGTGGCACCACAAAGTCATTTGTTAATATTGTTGTGCTGGATAGACCCGGTCCTCCTGTTGGTCCTGTTGTCCTTAGTGATGTCACTGAAGAGAGTGTAACACTCAGATGGCAACCACCAGCTTATGATGGTGGAAGTCAGGTTACCAACTATATTGTACTGAAAAGAGAAACAAGTACTGCTGCTTGGTCTGAAGTGTCTGCCACTGTTGCTAGAACTGTTATCAAAGTTATGAGGCTTACAACAGGAGAAGAATACCAATTCCGCATCAAAGCTGAGAACCGCTTCGGCATAAGCGATCACATAGACTCGCAATGTGTGGTTGTCAAGCTTCCTTACAGTGAGTAACGTGCTTCTCATGGTATACATTGATGATTTTGTGCTTTGATGTTGAAAATACCATTTTGTTAACAATCAATTCTTTTGATCCCATCAGCTACCCCGGGCCCACCTTCTACACCATGGGTCACTAATGTTACCCGAGAGAGTATTACTGTTGGATGGCATGAGCCAGTCACTAATGGTGGCAATGCTATCATTGGATATCACCTGGAAATGAAAGACAGAAATAGCATATTATGGCAGAAGGCTAACAAGACCCTTATTCGTACCACTCATTTCAAAGTCACCACAATCAGCGCTGGCCTTATCTATGAATTTAGAGTTTATGCAGAAAATGCAGCTGGCATTGGAAAAGCAAGTCGTCCTTCTGATCCAGTCCTTGCAATTGATGCTTGTGGTATGTACTCTGTATAAAATAATGAAGCCCAACCATTTTGTTTCCCCTGTGATAATCTGTTTTATACAGTAAGACAATATTCAAAATAACTGTGGACAATAAGACAATATTCTGTATTCTGTACAATAAGACAATACTCAAAATTGCAATATTTTGTTTCCTTCTGCAGAACCACCAAGAAATGTTCGTGCCTCAGATATTTCCAAGACCTCTATCACTCTCTCCTGGCAGAAGCCAGCCTTTGATGGTGGTAGCAAAATCACTGGATACATTGTAGAAAAACGTGATCTTCCAGATGGCAGATGGACAAAAGCTAGCTTCACCAATGTTATTGAGACTCAGTTCACAGTATCTGGCCTGACACAGAATTCCAAGTATGAATTCCGGGTCTTTGCAAAGAATGCTGTTGGTTCCATTAGTAATCCCTCAGATGTTGTGGGTCCTATCACATGTGTTGATACATATGGTAAGTGTTTTGCAATGATACAATGATATAATTTTGGTGTACTAGGACAATGTCTGTGCTGTTTTGTAGATTCATATTTTAAATATGAAAGGCTAGTTTACAGTGATTCAAGAAGCATGCTGACTGTGAGCATTTGGGCATGATTGCAAAAAGCATCTTTGTCTGTATCTCCATTTTTAAAGTCTTCTGGTATCTTTATTCTCTGAGCAAATGTTTCAAGTGTTTATAGCTATACATGTAATTGTCTCTCCTTCATAGGATTAGTACTAACTTATTCTAGGTTTATGATTTAAGTTACATATGCTCTCTTACTTTGATCTGTATTTATCAAATACCTTTAACTATTTGATTAAATAAGGTAGTATTATTTGGAGATTTTATTAAATACAGGACTACAATAAACATGTTTTTAACTTATTTTTTCTTAAGGTGCACCTGAAATCGATGTGCCACCAGAATATACAGAAGTAGTGAAATACAAAGCAGGAACTTCAGTTAAGCTAAAACTAGGCATCTCAGGCAAGCCTATACCCACAATTGAATGGTTCAAAAATGGCAATGAGGTACTAACCAGTGCACTAGTATCTTTTGAAAGCACAACAGAATTTGCTTCTATACTCATCAAGGATGCAAATCGACTTGACAGTGGCACCTATGAATTAAAATTGAAGAATGCTATGGGTTCAGCATCAGCCCATATTAGAGTACAAATACTTGGTAAGTCCTGAGATGCAACTGTGTTTGCTATTAAACAATACTTCAGTAGTGAATACTTAACATCTTCTTTCTTCTGATTTCCACAGACAAGCCAGGACCCCCAGGTGGACCTATACAGTTTAAAACAGTCACTGCTGAAAAGATTACAATAATGTGGGACCCACCAGCAGATGATGGTGGTGCACCTATAACACACTATGTTGTTGAAAAGCGGGAAACAAGTCGGGTTGTATGGTCTTTAATTTCCGAAAAACTGGAGGGATGTATCGTAACTACAACAAAACTAATCAAAGGAAATGAATATGTGTTCCGTGTCCGTGGTGTGAACAAGTTTGGAATTGGTGATCCGCTAGAATCTGAGCCTGTTATAGCCAAAAATTCATTTGGTAAGAAATAAGTTCTATAAAATAACTTAAGCAATTGAATTGTCTTGTGTGCTATTTGTAAGTAGCACTGTTTTACTGACATATGGTTTTTTATTCAGTTACACCTGGACCACCTAGTACACCAGAAGTCACGAAGATTACCAAAAATTCTATGACTGTTGTCTGGAGTAGGCCCACTGTTGATGGAGGCAGTGAAATATCAGGATATTTTCTGGAGAAACGTGACAAGAAGAGTCTGAGTTGGTTCAAGGTCTCTAAAGAAACTATTCGGGACACCAGACAGAAAGTAACAGGTCTGACTGAAAACAGTGAATATCATTTCCGAGTTTGTGCTGTCAATGCAGCTGGACCAGGTCCGTTCTCTGAGGCTTCTGACTTCTATAAAGCTGCAGATCCTGTTGGTAAGATCCAATGTGCATTTCTTCCAATAGCTTAGAAATCAATGGAAAATGAGTAGTTAGGGTGGGATTGTACCAACGCAATTGAGGGCAGATTTTCTTCCTCTTATAATTGATGGGATTCTGATTGATGGTTTTTTCCCCCATCAACTGTCATTTACAGATAAGCCAGGCACACCAACAAAGCTGAAAGTTGTGGATACAACCAAGACATCTGTTACCCTTGGCTGGATTAAACCTGCTTATGATGGAGGAAGTCCAATTACCCACTATGTGGTGGAGAAGAGGGAAGGTGAAGAGCAAGAATGGACTGTAGTCAGTACCAAGGGAGAAGTGAGAACAACTGAATATGTTGTATCCCACCTTCAGCCAAGTGTTAATTACTATTTCCGTGTATCTGCTATGAATTGTGCTGGACAAGGAGAGCCTATTGAAATTATGGAACCCATTCAAGCTAAAGATATTCTTGGTACTGTATTTCTTTGTGATTTATCATTTTCCTGTGGGGGTGTTTTGTTTTGTTTTGTTTTAAACCGTTTCTTATTTTACATTCCAAGTATGTATTATTAATTTTTTATTTATTTCCACAGTGGCACCAGAGATTGATCTGGATGTTGCTCTTCGGACATCTATTGTCGCTAAAGCAGGTGAAGATGTGGAAATAATGATTCCATTCAAGGGAAGACCTCCTCCAACAGTCACATGGAGAAAGGGTGACAAGAATCTTGGGACTGATGAAAGATACATCATCCAAAACACAGAATCATCTACACTACTTATTATTCCTCAAGTGACACGAAATGATACAGGAAAATATGTTCTTACAATTGAAAATGGAGTTGGAGAAGCAAAATCATCATTTGTGAATGTAAAAGTACTTGACACACCTTCTGCATGCCAGAAGCTGCAGCTCAAGCATGTTTCTCGTGGCACAGTTACGCTGGTATGGGAGCCACCTCTCATCAATGGTGGTTCTGAAATAACAAATTATGTTGTTGAAAGAAGAGATGCTACAAAGAGGGCCTGGTCAACTGTTACAACGAAGTGTTCTCATACCACCTTTAAACTGACTAACCTGTCAGAAAAGACTGCATTCTTTTTCCGTGTTCTTGCTGAAAATGAAATTGGACTAGGTGAACCTTGTGAGACAACTGAACCGGTGAAAGCTGCAGACATACCTGGACCTGTAAAAGATCTAGCTATGAAAGACTCTACAAAGAGTTCTGTTAAATTGCAGTGGAGCAAACCTGACTATGATGGTGGTAGCATTATATCAGACTATGTTATTGAAAAGAAACTCCAGGAAGAGAAAGAATGGACATATGCAGGCACAAGCAAGAGCTGTGAATTTGTAGCTGACAAACTTAAAGAGCTTTCTGTCATGGAATTCAGAGTCTTTGCTAAAAACGAAAAAGGCATGAGTGACTCTGTTACTGTTGGACCCATTACTGTGAAAGAACTTATAATAACACCTGAGGCTGACCTTTCTGATATTCCTGGAGGTCAGATTGCAGTAAGAATTGGACATAACCTGCATGCTGAATTGCCCTATAAAGGTAAACCTAATCCATCAATGAGCTGGCTCAAGGACAACCTCCCTCTTAAAGAAACAGAACATCTTCGTTTCAAGAAAACTGAAAACAAGATAAGTTTAAGTATCAAGAATGTGAAAAAGGAGCATGGTGGCAAATATACTTTAATTCTTGATAACGTAGTTTGCAGAAAGTCATTCACAATCACTGTAATCACTCTTGGTCCTCCATCTAGGCCAAAAGCACCTTTAAGAATAGATGAAATCAAAGCAGATAGTGTAGTTTTGTCATGGGAGGCTCCTGATGATGACGGGGGAGGAGAAATTACTGGCTACAGCATTGAGAAGAGAGAAACATCACAAATGAACTGGAAGTTGGTGTGTTCAAGTGCTGCAAGAACAACCTTCAAAGTACCAAACCTTGTTAAAGATACTGAATATCAGTTTAGAGTTCGTGCAGAAAACAGATACGGAGTGAGCCCACCTCTTGTCTCAGCAGATGTTGTGGCAAAACACCAGTTTAAACCCCCAGGTGCCCCAGGCAAACCTGTCGTATACAACGTAACTGCTGATGGAATGAGCATTACTTGGGATGCTCCCGTTTATGATGGTGGTTCAGAGATTATGGGATACCATGTTGAAAAGAAGGAAAGAAACAGTATTTTGTGGCAAAAAGTTAATGTTGCATTAATATCTAACAGAGAATACAGGATTACTGGACTTCTTGAGGGCTTGGATTACCAATTCCAAGTATATGCTGAAAATGCTGCAGGTCTAAGCCGAGCTAGTGAGCCAAGCAAATTTACTTTGGCAGTCTCTCCAGTGGGTAAGTGAATGATTATGCACTCATCCCAGAAAATTCTGTTCTTGTAGATTATTATGAGCAGTAATAAAAATAAATCTTCATTATTTTCCTTTCAGACCCACCTGGTACTCCTGATTACATTGATGTCACTAGGGAAACAATCACCCTGAAATGGAACCCCCCACTGCGTGATGGAGGCAGTAAGATTGTGGCTTACAGCATTGAGAAGCGGCAAGGAAGTGCAGACCGTTGGCTCAGGTGTAACTTTACTGATGTCAGTGAGTGCCAATATACAGTTACAGGGCTCAGCCCAGGTGACCGATATGAATTCAGAGTGCTTGCAAGAAATGCTGTTGGTACAATCAGCCCACCTTCACAGTCTTCAGGCTATATCATGACCAGAGATGAAAACGGTAAGATTTTTTTATATATATATGCTTGGGTATTGAAGCCAGAAAAAGTTTCTGGCTGTACTGATGGGAAGTGGGAAGTCAAGGGGCAAAGGCCTTGTGACTGAGGTCCTCCCAGTCAATTCAGAACATTTACATTCCAAGGTGGGGAGGTCTAAATTAAAGACCCAAATCTGGCAGACATACATAATCAATTGCTACATTGTTCCTGGATAAGCAGCAGTGGCAAAATTGGAAAGAAGGCATGGACTGTAATATTCCAATGCACTGAATAATTTCAAAATTAAAATGTGCCTCAGGTTGCTTGGCATACTATTAGCACCACATATTAATTTTATCCTTCACCTTTATATATGTGCAAATATATATATGATGCACTTATGGATACTTAAAGGAAAAATAAGTTTATCATTCATAAAATAACTGCTATTTAGAGAATGCCATTTTGTAAGTGAAATAATTTTATATATCATAGACTTATATAATTAGTGCATTTAGAAGAGTATCAAAAAATATTTAGCTATATAAAAATTGATTTATATTTTTCTTTTCTAGTTGCTCCAACAATTGAATTTGGTGCTGAACACTTTGAGGGCCTTACTGTTAAAGCTGGAGAGAGCATTAGACTTAAAGCTCTAATCAGAGGACGTCCAGTACCTAAAGTGACATGGTTTAAGGATGGTAAAGAGATTGATAAAATGATGAATATAGAAATAACTTCAGCTATTGGATATAGTACAATCTTCATTAGAGATGCTATCCGGGAACATCGTGGAGTGTACACAGTAGAAGCCAAAAATGCATCAGGCACTAAACGAGAAGATATTACCATCAGAGTACAAGGTACTGCACCAAGCACTTTCAGCATGCTTTTTTAAAAATAGTATTTTATTCTAAGTGTCAGCAAATTGTAACTCTGAACCTTTGAAATTGCAGACACACCAGGAAAAGTTGGTGGACCAATACGATTTACAAACATCACTGGAGAAAAAGTCACATTATGGTGGGAGCCTCCAGCTAATGATGGCTGTGCTTCTATTTCTCACTACATAATTGAAAAACGTGAAACCAGCAGGATTGCTTGGGCATTAGTTGAAGATAAATGTGAAGCTTGCAGCTATACAGCACTTAAATTAATTAAGGGCAATGAGTATCAGTTCCGTGTCTCTGCAGTGAACAAATTTGGAGTTGGCAGACCATTGGAGTCTGATCCAGTTATTGCACAAATACCTTACAGTAAGTTTCCGCCTCATTCTGCACAAATATCCATGGAGTTACCATCTTGTCCTTCTAATGACATTTTTCTTTTTTGTAGCTCTCCCTGATGCACCAGGAACTCCAGAGCCTACCAATGTAACAGGAGACAGTATCACACTTACATGGGCAAGACCAGAGTCAGATGGTGGAAGCGAGATAAATGAGTACATTCTTGAAAGGAGAGAAAAGAAGAGCATGCGCTGGGTTAAAGTATCCAGTAAGAGGCCCATTACTGAGAACAGATACAGAGTAACTGGCCTTATTGAAGGCAATGAGTATGAGTTCCATGTCATGGCTGAAAATGCTGCAGGGGTTGGACCTCCAAGTGACGTTTCAAAGCTGATTAAATGCAGAGAGCCAGTCAGCCCGCCAAGTGCTCCTAATGTTGTAAAAGTGACAGACACATCAAAGACTAGTGTAAGTTTAGAGTGGACAAAGCCAGTTTTCGATGGAGGCATGGAAATTATTGGGTACATCATTGAGATGTGCAAAGCTGATCTTGAAGCATGGCAGAAAGTCAATGCAGAGACTGTTATTGCTACTAAATATACCGTTGTTGATTTGGAGGCAGGAGAACACTATAAATTCAGAGTTAGTGCTGTCAATGGTGCTGGCAGAGGAGAAAGTTGTGAAGTTCCTGCTTCAGTCCAAACTGTGGACAGGCTTTCTGCGCCTGAAATTGATATTGATGCAAACTTCAAGCAGACTCATATTGTAAGAGCAGGTGCAAGCATTCGTCTATTTATTGCCTTCTCTGGAAGGCCAGTTCCTACTGCGGTGTGGTCCAAAGCAGATGCAAATCTTAGTTTGCGTGCTGACATTCAAACAACTGATTCATTCAGCACATTGACTGTAGAGGAATGCAATAGAAATGATGCTGGCAAGTATGTCTTTACTGTGGAAAACAACAGTGGAAGCAAGTCTATTACATTTACTGTCAAGGTTTTGGACACACCTGGTCCACCAGGTCCTATTACATTTAAAGATGTGACTCGAACATCTATTACTTTAATGTGGGATGCTCCTGTTCTGGATGGAGGTTCTCGTATCCACCACTATGTTGTAGAAAAACGTGAAGCAAGTCGTCGTAGCTGGCAAGTAGTCAGTTCAAAATGCACTCGACAAATCTTTAAGGTCACAGATCTAGCAGAAGGTATGCCATATTACTACCGAGTATCAGCAGAAAATGAGTATGGTGTAGGTGAACCCTGTGAATTAACAGAACCAGTTGTGGCCACAGAAGAACCTGCTCCACCTAAGAGACTAGATATTGTTGATACAACCAAATCTTCTGTAGTTTTAGCTTGGCTTAAACCTGATCATGATGGTGGTAGCCGTATTACTGGATACCTTCTTGAAATGAAACAAAAAGGATCTGATACCTGGACTGGAGCTGGACAAACCAAGCAACTTACTTTCACCGTTGAAGGCCTTGTGGAGAACACAGAATATGAGTTCCGGGTCAAGGCAAAGAATGATGCTGGCTACAGTGAGCCAAGAGAAGCTTTCTCTTCTGTTATTGTTAAGGAGCCACAGATTGAACCAACAGCAGATCTCAGTGACATAAGCAGACAGCTTATAACATGCAAGGCTGGAAGCACCTTTACTATTGATATACCAATCAGTGGGCGCCCAGCTCCAAAAGTGACATGGAAACTTGAGGAGATGAGGCTGAAGGAAACTGAAAGAGTGACCATCAAGACAACAAAAGACCGAACCACACTGACTGTAAAAGACAGTATGAGAGGTGACTCTGGTAAATACTACCTTACACTTGAGAACACTGCTGGTGTGAAAACATTTACTGTCACAGTGGTAGTCATAGGAAGGCCAGGTCCTGTCACTGGCCCAGTTGAAATATCGTCTGTAACTGCTGAGTCCTGTGTGTTGACCTGGAAAGAACCTGAAGATGATGGTGGCAGTGACATTACAAACTACATTGTAGAGAAACGTGAATCTGGCACAACAGCATGGCAACTGGTGAATTCTAGTGTGAAACGCACACAGATCAAAGTCAGTCATCTCACAAAATATCAAGAGTACAGTTTCCGAGTAAGCTCAGAAAATAGATTTGGTGTCAGCAAGCCAGTTGAATCAAAAACAGTAGTTGCTGAGCATCCATTTGGTAAGTGAAACATTTCTCAAAATTTGTTATTTTCTTCTGACTTAGGTATTTATAATTACTAACATTTTCCTCCCCACCTTTTTCCTGTTTAGTTCCACCAAGCCCACCCTCAAGACCAGAAGTCTATTCTGTGTCTGCAAGTGCCATGGCCATTCGCTGGGAGGAACCCTATCATGATGGTGGCAGCAAAGTCATTGGATACTGGGTGGAAAAGAAGGAGCGCAACACCATCCTTTGGGTGAAGGAGAACAAAGTACCATGCTGTGACTGCAACTATAAAGTCACAGGGTTGGTGGAAGGCCTAGAATATCAATTCAGAACCTATGCTCTAAATGCTGCAGGTGTTAGCAAAGCTAGTGAAGCTTCCAGACCTGTAGTGGCTCAAAATCCGGTTGGTAAGTATTACTTTTAGAGTTATGTTGTTATTTAAACTAAAATAGTAGTGCATTTCTCATTTTTTCTGCTTTATTCCTCCAGATCCACCAGGAAGACCAGAAGTAACAGATGTCACCAGATCTACAGTGTCGCTGAGCTGGTCGCCTCCACTTTATGATGGTGGAAGCAAAATAATAGGATATATTATTGAGCGCAAACCATATAACGAATCTGGTGATGGACGTTGGCTGAAATGCAATTATACCATTGTCTCAGAAAACTTCTTTACTGTGACAGCTCTTAGTGAAGATGAAGCCTATGAATTCCGTGTACTAGCAAAGAATGCTGCTGGCGTGATTAGCAAAGGATCTGAATCAACCGGTGCTGTCATTTGCAAAGATGAATACAGTAAGGAATATTTACATGGGACAATTAAAAGCATAATGTTCTATTTTTAGTACTGTCACGTAATTTTTCTTCAAATCTCTTTTTCCAGCACCACCAAAGGCTGAACTTGATGCCAGACTCCAGGGAGAAGTTTTGAGCATTAGGGCTGGATCAGATCTTGTTCTTGATGCAGCCGTTGGTGGAAAACCAGAACCAAAAGTCTTCTGGTCCAAAGGTGACAGGGAACTGGAGCTCTGTGAAAAGATATCTCTGCAATATACCAGCAAACGAGCTATTGCAATTATCAAGTTCTGTGACAGAAGTGATAGTGGAAAATATACCCTAACAGTTAAAAATGCCAGTGGGATGAAACAAATTTCTGTTCTTGTCAAAGTGCTTGGTATGTATTCCATGATTAGTATTAATGCTTAAAATACAGAAAAAATCAGCATAATTTTAAATAAGAATGAGATGCTTTCCCTTAGCCACTAATAACAGTATTTATTTTTGATTCCTACAGATTCACCAGGTCCATGTGCAGGCAAAATCACAGTTAGCAGAGTAACAGAAGAGAAATGTACTCTGGCATGGAACATTCCTGAGGAAGATGGAGGTGCAGAAATCACTCACTACATCATAGAAAGGCGTGAAACCAGCAGACTTCACTGGGTGATTGTTGAGGCTGAATGCCAGACTTTATCAACTGTAGTAACAAAACTTATTAAAAATAATGAATACATTTTCCGTGTGAGAGCTGTCAACAAATACGGACCAGGAGTTCCCCTTGAATCAGAAACTGTGATTGCCAGGAATGCTTTCAGTGAGTGTTACTACCTTCCATTCTGCATCAGAATTTGTGGAATAATTCTTACGGATAAACAATGTGTTGAACAATCTTTTTTTTCCCCTCACTTTTTAAAAAATAGCTATTCCAACACAGCCTGGTGCTCCGGAAGAAGTGACTGTTGGCAAGGAACATATCATTATTCAGTGGTCGAAACCAGAATCAGATGGTGGCAGTGAGATTAAGGACTATCTTGTGGACAAACGTGAAAGGAAAAGTCTGCGATGGACACGAGTGAATAGAGATTATACCATTTATGACACCAGACTGAAGGTCACTGGTCTTATGGAAGGGAGCCAGTACCAATTCCGTGTCACTGCAGTGAATGCTGCTGGAAACAGTGAACCTAGTGAAGCTTCGCAATACATGTTATGTAAAGAACCATCATGTAAGTTTCTATATTTAAAGCACATTTTAATATTTATTTATAATAACAGAGCATAAATTCACATTGACACTTTAACTAAGAAACCCATAACCACACATAAACTCACTGAAGTAGATAGTATTGAAATAACTTAAAAACAGTTATAGTTCATATTAAATGCATTTCCTGGAATTAGCTGTCTGGAAATTGGTTTTGACTGTAAAATGTTTTCTGCACCAATATAAAATGAATTTTCTTCTTTTTCAAAGACACTCCTGCATCACCTTCAGTTCCAAGAGTTGTGGATACTACAATGCACAGCATAAGTTTAGCATGGTCAAAGCCCACATATGATGGTGGTGCTGACCTCTTAGGTTATGTTCTTGAAATGAAAGAAGAAGGTAGTGAACAGTGGTATCGAGCACATACAACCGCCACTCTGAGGAATGCTGAGTTCACCGTGACAGGTCTTAAAACAAACCAGAAATACCAATTCCGAGTTGCTGCAACAAACGTGAATGGTATGAGTGAATTTAGTGAATCATCAGCAGAAATTGAACCTGTGGAAAGAATAGGTAATTTGAAAACCTAGTAAATATTTTAAGGAAATTATATTTTCCTTTAGGACTTTTGTAAGATTAACTAATTCCGTATTTCTTATACCCTTCAACAGAAACACCTGAACTTGAGCTTGCTGATGATCTGAAGAAGACAGTTACAGTCAGAGCTGGTGGTTCCCTGCGCCTAATGGTCTCTGTATCTGGCAGACCTGCTCCTGTAATCACATGGAGCAAGCAGGGTGTTGACCTTGCAAGTCGAGGTATTATTGATACTACGGACAGCTACACTCTGCTTATTGTGGATAAAGTTAATCGGTATGATGCTGGGAAATACATCATTGAGGCTGAAAATCAATCAGGAAAAAAATCTGCAACTATTTCTGTGAAAGTGTATGGTAAGTACTGCACAATTGTATATGAGCATTAAAGCACTCCATATGCTCATTGCTCAGAATAAGTGTCATTCATTTCCAAAGAAAGTTTGCATTTTAAATAATATGAGAATGAAAAGTCAGGGAAACAATATAATCCAAAGGAAAATACATAATTTCTGGAGCTGTGCTAGTTTATAAATCAAATCCCAGCATTTATTTAATGCAGAAGTAGTCATTGACTGTAAAATGAAAGGATCCAAAAAGGGAAAAAAAAAAATTGTTTGTTTTTTTTAGACACACCTGGTCCACCACCTGCAGTGAGAGTTAAGGAAGTATCAAAAGATTCTGTGACACTTACTTGGGACATTCCAGTCATTGATGGTGGAGCCCCAGTCAACAATTACATAATTGAGAAACGTGAAGCTTCCATGAGAGCTTACAAGACTGTCACTACCAAATGCAGCAAGACATTTTACAGAGTTACTGGACTTCTGGAAGGAGCTTTGTATTATTTCAGAGTACTCCCAGAAAATATTTATGGCATTGGTGAAGGCTGTGAAACATCTGATGCAGTATTGGTATCTGATGTCCCCATGGTACCACAAAAACTTGAAGTGATTGACACCACTAAATCAACTGTTACCCTTGCTTGGGAGAAACCACTGCATGATGGTGGCAGCAGATTGACTGGCTATGTCATTGAGGCCAGCAAAGCTGGAACAGAAAGATGGTTGAAGGTAGTGACATTGAAGCCTACCGTCTATGAGCATACCATTATCTCTCTCAATGAAGGTGAACAGTACTTGTTCAGGGTGAGAGCGCAGAACCAGAAGGGCGTGTCGGAGCCACGCGAGATTGTCACAGCAGTGACAGTTCAAGACCGAAAAGGTAGGTGTCTACTGTTGAAAACAATAGGGTCAAGCTTTTACCATATGAATGTGATAGTTACAAAACAGGTATTTAAAATATCAATTATTTGCTTTCCTTAGTTCTGCCAACAATTGACTTCACTGGAATACCTCAGAAGACAATCCACGTACCTGCTGGCAAGCCCATTGAATTAGCCATTCCAATTGAAGGACGACCACCTCCAACTGTATCTTGGTTCTTTGCTGGTTCTAAACTAAAAGAATCAGAACGCATCAAAATGGAAACTGCTGCCAAAATGGCCAAATTAACTGTGCGTGAGACCACCATACATGACACAGGGGAGTATACACTTGAACTGAAGAACACAACTGGAACAGTTACTGATGCAGTAAAGGTTATAATCCTTGGTAAGAGTTCATGAAAATAATTGTCCATGACCTTCCTCTAAACTTTTACATGAGAAATATGATTCTTTTTCTGCACCTGTTTTGTAAGCTTTTTTTCTGTTTTTTGTTGGGTTTTTTTTCCCCTAGACAAGCCTGGACCACCTGTTGGACCTATTAGAATTGATGAAATTGATGCAAATTATGTAACCATCTCCTGGGAGCCTCCTGAGCTGGATGGTGGAGCTGCCCTTAGTGGATATGTGGTAGAACAGCGTGATGCTCACCGTCCTGGATGGCTGCCAGTTTCAGAGTCAGTAACTAGGACAACATTTAAGTTCACCAGACTTGTTGAAGGTGCAGAATATGTGTTCCGTGTGGCTGCTACAAACCGCTTTGGGATTGGATCTTACCTGCAGTCTGAAATTATAGAATGCAAGAGCAGAATCCGTAAGTCTGAATTTTTCTTCATTCTCTATCTTTAAAATTAAAAATATATGTTGAAATGGGCCTATATGCCCACACATATACTAGAATTTTCTAGATGCTGCTACTTCCTTTTGCCAGATAAAATTGTACATTATGATGCACAGTAATCGTGTTATTTTCCAGATGAAAAATGCCATCCATAAATTGGTATAGGTATTATAGATGTGTTGCACAGAACATGGATGGTAAACTTGGACTTTCTGCTCAAGTCTACCATCCATCTTGAAAAGTTGCTTTGAAAAAGCAGTGAAAAACAGTCAGTGAAAAACAATAAGTTTTTCACTGACCTGATTTGTAAATTACCTAGGTAATTACTAATAAAAGAGTTTGATAAGATATTGATATTACATTGTTATTCACAATATGTCACATCCTCCTAGTGTGTAAAGTCATCTGACACTTTCTTCTCTGATTCCATGTCATGTTTTTACAGGTATTCCTGGTCCTCCTGGCACCCCAGAAGTGTTTGATATCTCTCGAGATGGCATGACATTGACTTGGTATCCTCCAGAAGATGATGGTGACTCACAGATTACTGGTTATATTGTGGAACGCAAAGAAGTTAGAGCAGATAGATGGATCCGTGTAAATAAAGTTCCAGTCACCATGACTCGTTACCGTTCCACTGGGTTGGTTGAAGGATTAGAATATGAACACCGGGTCACAGCAATCAATGCCAGAGGCACTGGGAAACCCAGTCGTCCTTCCAAGTCTGCTGTTGCCAGAGATCCAATTGGTAAGTAATTTCCTACAAAGATTAAGCAATGATGGAAGAAGGGAATGACATTATGGTAGAATTAATTCTAATTTGGAAATTTTTCTGGGTATATTAGCAAATGAGATTCTGACTGGAGAAAACAAAGAAAAAATTAGTGAAAATCTTTCATTCAAAGTTTTCCTTTTTAAATTCAGTATAGACTTACTACAGACTGTAAGTTGCAAGTTAGCATTTATTTCATCTTTTGAATATTCATAGAAACAAATCCCACCTGCCTATCTGATCTTCTCTTCCAGCTCCTCCAGGTAAACCTCAGAATCCAAGAGTCACTGATACGACAAGAACATCTGTCTCCTTGGCTTGGAGTCCACCAGAAGATGAAGGTGGTTCTAAAGTTACTGGCTACTTAATTGAGATGCAGAAGGTTGATCAATTTGAATGGACCAAATGCAATACTACACCAACCAAGATTCGGGAATACACCTTGACACATCTTCCCCAGGGTGCCGAGTACAGATTCAGAGTGCTAGCCTGTAATGCTGGTGGGCCAGGAGAACCTGCTGAAGTGCCAGGAACAGTCAAAATTACAGAAATGCTTGGTAAGAATTTCAAGCCTTAGCTCTTGTTGAAAGCTGTCCTAAAATTTTTTTTTTGCCTAAAGCAGATATGATATTATCTATAGAATAACACAGCATGACATGTTATTTTTGTTTATAGAATATCCTGACTATGAACTTGATGAAAAATACCAAGAAGGTCTCATGGTGAGACAAGGAGGAGTAATCAGGCTTACAATACCCATTAAGGGTAAGCCCATCCCAATGTGCAAATGGACAAAAGAAGGACAGGACATCAGCAAGAGGGCAATGATTGCGACTTCTGAGACTCACACAGAACTTGTGATCAAAGATGCAGAAAGAGAAGATTCAGGCACCTATGATTTGGTACTTGAAAACAAGTGTGGCAAGAAAGCCGTGTACATTAAAGTCAGAGTGATTGGCATTCCAAATCCACCAGAAGGACCACTTGAGTATGATGATATACAAGCTCGTTCTGTCAGAGTAAGCTGGAGACCTCCTACAGATGATGGTGGTGCAGATATCCTGGGTTATATTGTTGAGAGAAGAGAAGTACCAAAGACTGCCTGGTACACTGTTGACTCTAGAGTGAAAGGGACATCACTAGTGGTGAAAGGACTCAAAGAAAATGTGGAATATCACTTCCGTGTTTCTGCTGAAAACCATTTCGGTATCAGCAAATCTCTCAAATCTGAAGAACCAGCAGTACCAAAGACACCTCTAAGTAAGTTTCCTTTTAGACTCAAAAAAAGAAGAAATTACTATATTATAGAACATTAAATGCAGAAATATTAATGCTATGTCACTGTAATTTTATTATTATTATCATTATTAACAGATCCACCAGAGCCTCCAAACAACCCACCTGAAGTACTTGACGTTACAAAGAGTTCTGTCAACTTGTCCTGGTCCAGACCTAAAGATGATGGTGGTTCTCGTGTAACTGGTTACTATATTGAACGTAAAGAGACATCTACAGAAAAATGGGTCCGACATAATAAGACACAGATTACCACTACAATGTACACAGTCACAGGACTTGTTCCAGATGCTGAATATCAGTTCCGTGTCATTGCTCAAAATGACATTGGTGAAAGTGAAGCAAGTCCTGCTTCTGAACCAGTTGTATGCAAGGATCCATTTGGTAAGATAATGTCCACATTAACAGATCTTTTGAAGAGCAGCTTAATGACATTTAGGGAAAAACTGATTTTCTGTTTTAATTTGTTTTAATTTTCAGACAAACCAAGCCAACCTGGAGAAATTGAGATCACTTCTATCTTTAAGGACAGCATTACATTAGAATGGGAACGACCTGAAAGTGATGGTGGCAAAGAGATCCTTGGCTATTGGGTTGAATATCGCCAGTCTGGAGAAAGTACCTGGAAAAAATGCAATAAAGAACGCATCAAAGACAGGCAGTTTACAGTAGGAGGTTTATTAGAGGCCACAGAATATGAGTTCCGTGTTTTTGCAGAAAATCAGACTGGCCTCAGTAGACCTCGAAGGACTGCTATGGCAGTGAAAACTAAATTAACATGTAAGCAAAAATTCATTGTCACATTTGCTGTGATATTGTTGTAATTTGCTGTGTCATAAACCATGGTGCTGCATTTAACATGCTGCCTATTTGTTTTACATGATATTTGCTAACATGACTATCCCAAAGGACAGTCTCTCAAGAGAAACAGGTATAAATGAAAATTAATTTCCAGTAATACAGTAATAGAGGAAAATTTCATAGTAATTATTATTTTCTTCTTATTTTCTTTGTCACAGCTGGAGAAGCACCTGCCATTAAAAAAGAAATGCAGGATGTTACAACTAAACTGGGTGAGGCAGCTCAGCTGACATGCCAGATTGTTGGGAGACCTTTGCCTGATATTAAATGGTACCGCTTTGGCAAAGAGCTGGTACAGAGCAGAAAATACAAAATGTCGTCTGATGGACGCAATCATACACTGACAGTAATGACAGATGAACAGGAGGATGAAGGTCTCTACACTTGTATGGCTACCAATGATGTTGGAGAAATTGAAACTAGTGGCAAGCTATTATTGCAGGCTCCTCCTCAGTTCCACCCTGGCTTCCCATTGAAAGAGAAATATTATGCAGGTGCAGGTGGCACCCTCCGCCTTCACGTTGTGTATATTGGCCGACCAGTACCAGCAATAACTTGGTTCCATGGCAACAAACCTTTGAGAGGATCAGAAACAGTTACTATTGAGAACACAGAACAGTATACTCATCTTGCTATTAAGAATGTCCAGCACAAGACTCATGCTGGGAAATACAAAGTACAACTCAGTAACACATTTGGATCAGTTGACACTGTACTTAATGTGGAAATACAAGGTAAATAATTTTCTTTTCAGTATTTTGTGGAATATTTTCTCAAAAATATTGACTGGAAAAACAAATAAAAAATGTGTGCTTTTTCTTGTACAGATAAACCAGATAAACCAGTAGGACCAATTGTTATAGAGTCTATACTGAAGAATTCTGTGGTGATAAGCTGGAAACCACCAGAGGATGATGGAGGTGTAATGATAACCAATTACATCATAGAGAAACGTGAAGCCAAGGAAGGGGCCGAATGGCAACTTGTATCTTCAAGTATTTCAGGCACAACCTGTAGAATTGTTAACCTAACTGAAAATGCAGGCTATTATTTCCGTGTTTCTGCTCAGAATATGTACGGCATTAGTGAAGCACTGGAGGTCACATCAGTAGTTTTTATAAAGCCTCCATTTGGTAAGTACAGCCCAAAATATCAATGTCTCTATGCCCCCATGTTTTCATTTAAGCCCAGCCAGGAGCCCAGCCCCACACAGCTGTTTGATCACTGCCCCACCTGTGGGATCAAGGAGAGAATCTCAACCCAACAGTTGAGATGAAGACAGTTTAATAGGAAAGGCAAAAGCTGTGTGCACCAGCAATGCAAAACAAGGAATTCATTCCCTGCTTCCCATGGGCAGACAGGTGTTCAGCCATCTCCAGGAGAGCAGGGCCCCCATCATATGTAACAGTGGCTTGGGAAGACAAATGCTATCACTTCAAATGTCCCACCCTTCCCCCATTCTATATACTGAGCATGGTGTCATATGGTCTGGAATATCCCTTTGGTCAGCTGGACTCACCTGTCCTGGCTGTGTCTCCTCCTGAAAGCTTTTGATGCACCCCCAACTTCCTCACCAGCATGGCAGTACAAAAAGCAAAAAAGGCCTTGGCTTTCTGTAAGCTCTGCTCAGCAATAACAAAAACATCTCTGTATTATCAACCTTGTGCTCAGCACAAATCCAAAACACAGCCCCATACTAGCCATTGTGAAGAAAGTTAACTCTACCCCAGCCAAAACCAGCCTACCCTGTAATTAATTAGTAAGGCAAGCTCACTTCAGTTTTTGAACTTTGTTATTTACAGAAAAACCAGGACAACCCGGCCAGCCAGTAGCAAGTGCTATCACAAAGGATTCTTGCGTTGTCTCATGGAAGCCACCTGCAAGTGATGGCGGTGCAAAGATTAGAACTTACTATCTTGAGAAGCGTGAGAAAAAACAAAACAAGTGGATTTCTGTAACAACAGATGAAATTCGTGAAACAGTCTACTCTGTGAAAGATCTTATTGAAGGTCTTGAATATGAGTTCCGTGTAAAATGTGAAAATCTTGGTGGTGAAAGTGAGTGGAGTGAGATATCCCAACCAGTCATTCCAAAATCTGATGTACCAATTAAAGCTCCACATTTCAAGGAAGAACTAAGGAATCTGAATGTGAAATTTCAAGCTAATGCCACATTTGTCTGCAAAGTCACTGGTCATCCTAAGCCAATTGTCAAATGGTACAGACAGGGCAAGGAAATCATGCCAGATGGGGAAAAGATCAAGATACAGGAATTCAAGGGTGGATATTACCAGCTGGTCATCACGAATGTAACAGATGATGATGCCACAGTGTATCAAGTTAGAGCTACCAACCAAGGAGGATCTGTGTCTGGCACTGCCTCTCTGGATGTTGAAGGTGAATGAAGGGTCTTGATAATCAAGACAAATTAATTTTAATTTTGAATATTTAGACTGTTGATGCTCTTCTCATGTGCTTTTGGTTATGTGTTTTTTCTTCCTCTTTCTATTTCAGTTCCTGCAAAGATTCATTTGCCCAAAAACTTGGAAGGCATGGGAGCTGTTCATGCCCTCCGAGGGGAAGTGGTGAGCATCAAGATTCCATTCAGTGGCAAGCCACCCCCTGTGATCACATGGCAGAAGGGACAAGATCTCATTGATACTAATGGACACTACCAAGTCATTGTTACACGATCATTCACATCTCTTGTTTTCCCAAATGGTGTCGACAGAAAAGATGCAGGGTTTTACATTGTTTGTGCCAAAAACAGATTTGGAATTGATCAAAAAACAGTTGAGTTAGATGTAGCTGATGTGCCTGATCCACCAAGAGGTCTGAAGGTAACTGATGTTTCCAGGGATTCAGTCAACTTAACCTGGAATGAACCAGCTACTGATGGTGGAAGCAGGATCATAAACTACATTATTGAGAAACGTGCTACAACAGCAGAGCGATGGATTCGTGTTGCACAAGCTCGTGATACACGATACACAGTGGTGAACCTATTTGGCAAGACCACCTACCAGTTCCGAGTAATTGCAGAGAACAAGTTTGGCCAAAGTCAGCCTTCTGAGCCTACTGATCCAATTGTAACAAAGGAAGATAAGACCAGAGTAATGAACTATGATGAAGAAGTTGATGAAAGCAGAGAAATCACGGCAGCTAAAGCAGGTCACTATTCTACAAAGGAACTCTATGATAAATACATGATTGCAGAAGAACTTGGACGTGGGCAGTTTGGCATTGCACACCGCTGTGTTGAGGCAGTTTCAAAAAAGACTTACCTGGCCAAATTTGTCAAAGTAAAGGGTGCAGACCAAGTTTTGGTAAAGAAAGAAATTTCCATCTTAAACATTGCTAGGCACCAAAATATCCTGTATCTTCATGAATCATTTGAGAGCCTAGAAGAGTTGGTCATGATCTTTGAATTCATTTCTGGGGTTGACATCTTTGAAAGAATCAGCACAGCTTCATTTGAACTTAATGAGAGAGAAATAGTAAGCTACATACGCCAGGTCTGTGATGCACTAGAATTTTTGCATCGTCATAGTATTGGACATTTCGATATTAAACCAGACAATATTATTTACTTCACAAGAAGAAGCTCTGTAATTAAAATTGTTGAATTTGGTCAAGCCAGACAGCTGAGGCCTGGAGACAGCTTTAGACTCCAGTTCACTTCTCCTGAATATTATGCACCTGAAGTACATCACCATGACTTGGTCAGCACAGCTACGGACATGTGGTCAGTTGGTGCTCTAACATACATACTTCTCAGTGGTCTTAACCCTTTCATTGCTGAAACAAACCAACAAGTTATTGAAAATATTCTAAATGCGGAATACAGCTTTGAGGATGAAGCATTCAAAGACATAAGCATCGAAGCCATGGACTTCATTGATCGCCTACTAGTAAAGGAAAGAAAATCTCGGATGACAGCTGCTGAAGCACTTAATCATGTGTGGCTAAAACAGCAGACGGAAAAGACCAGCACTAAAACCATTAAGACCTTGAGGCACAGACGTTACTATCAAACTCTAGTAAAGAAAGAGTGGAACACGGTTGTGTCAGTAGCCCGCATTTCCTGTGGAGGTGCAATTAGATCCCAGAAAGGCATAACAGTGGCTAAAGTTAAAGTTGCCCCAATAGACATTGGGCCTATTGCTGGGCAGATAAAGCATAATGTTACAGAAGAAGGAGGCCATGCCAAATATGTTTGTACAATTGAAAACTATGATGAGTCCACACAAGTCACATGGTACTTCGGTATGAGGCAATTAGAAAGCAGTGAGAAATACGAAATCAAATATGAAGATGGTGTGGCAACCATGTATGTCAAAGATGTTTCTAAATCAGATGATGGTACCTACAGATGCAAGGTCGTGAATGATTATGGTGAGGACAGCTCTTATGCAGAACTTTTTGTTAAAGGTGTGAGAGAAATTTCTGAGCACTACAGATGCAGAACTGTTAGAAAAGTGAAACGACGGGTTGATACTATGAGACTATTAGAGCATCCCCCAGAATTTACTCTGCCTTTGTATAACCGCACTGCATATGTTGGAGAAAATGTCAGGTTTGGAGTAACTATAACTGTTCACCCAGAACCTCGCTTAACATGGTACAAATCAGGCCAGAAAATCAAACCTGGGGATGATGATAAGAAGTATACTTTCGAATCAGACAAGGGTCTTTATCAACTTGTCATCAATAATGTCACTGAAGAGGATGATGCTGAATACAGTATTGTGGCACGCAATAAATATGGTGAAGACAGCTGCAAAGCTAAGCTGACTGTGATTCCACATCCCCCTCCAGCAGATGCCACACTCAGGCCAATGTTTAAAAGACTGCTGGCAAATGCTGAATGTCAAGAAGGCCAAAATGTCAGTTTTGAGATCAGGGTATCTGGTGTACCAAAACCAACTCTGACATGGGAGAAAGATGGTCAACCTCTGTCCTTTGGTCCCAACTTTGATATAATTCATGAAGGTTTAGATTATTATGCTTTGCATATCAGAGATACTTTACCAGAAGACAGTGGCTACTACAGAGTTACTGCTACAAACAGTGCTGGATCTACGAGCTGTCAGGCTTATCTAAAAGTTGAACGCGTGAAATATGTCAAGCGTGAGTACAAGACAGAAGAAGAGCGGGAGAAGCATGTACAGAGGCAAATTGACAAGACCTTACGAATGGCAGAAATCCTTTCTGGAGTTGAAGCTGTTCCACTGACACAAACTGCGCAAGAGGCTCTCAGAGAAGCTGCTATATTATATAAACCAGCTGTTAGCTCAAAAACAGTTAAAGGTGAATATGAAATTCAGAAAGAAGAAAAGAAGGAGAAGGAGGAAAGGAGACTTCGTATGCCATATGAGATCCCAGAGCCTCGCAAACATGTGCGCGCTGCTCTTGAGGAAGATCAGCATATTAAACACTTTGTGCCTCTGTCAGACATGAAATGGTACAAGAGGCTGCGAGACCAGTATGAAATGCCAGGAAAACTTGAGAGGACTGTTCAGAAACGCCAGAAACGCATACGTCTCTCCAGGTGGGAGCAGTTCTATGTGATGCCACTGCCACGCATTTCTGATCAGTACAAGCCTAAATGGCGCATACCAAAGCTGACACAAGACGATCTTGAAATTGTGAGACCAGCACGCCGGCGTACCCCATCTCCAGAGTATGAATATCACTATAGACCAAGAAGGCGATCGCTTGGTGACTTGTCTGATGAGGAATTGCTCATGCCGATAGATGACTACTTAGCCATGAAGAGAACTGAAGAGGAAAGACTGCGCCTTGAAGAAGAGCTGGAGTTAGGCTTTTCTGCTTCCCCACCAAGTAGAAGCCCTCCACGCTTTGAACTGTCTGCCCTTCGATATTCTACTGCAGGAGCACAGGTCAGTTCAGAGGAAGAAAGAAAAAGAGAACTGAGGTATTCAAGCTACCACATTCCAACTAAAGCTGAGACCAGTGCAAGCTATGCAGAGCTTCGTCAACGTCATGACAGGGCTGCCTACAGACCACCTAAACAAAAGCAAAGAATAATGGATGAGCACGAGGATGAAGAATTGCTCCGTCCTGTTGGCACTGATCAGCGACTCTCTGAATACAGGAGTGAGCTCAAATATATGGCAGAGGAAGAAAAGAGTAGACTCAGGAGAAGGAGGGAAAGAGAAATAACTGAGATCACATCAGAAGAAGAAGAAGAAATAGAAATGGTGCAATATGCTCGCAGGGAATTTTCACCTCCCTCTAGATTACTAAGGAGAAGAAGATCCCTTTCTCCAACTTACATTGAGTTGATGCGTCCTGTATCTGAATTAATTCGACCTCGCTCACGGCCTCCTGAAGAAAGTGAGAGAAGATCCCCAACACCAGAGAGAACTCGACCACGCTCACCTAGCCCAGTCTCTAGTGAAAGATCTCTCTCCCGGTTTGAGAGGATGGCAAGATTTGATATCTTTTCTAGATACGAGTCCATGAAATCTGCTCTGAAAACTCAAAAAACGATGGAAAGGAAATATGAAGTTCTGACTCAGCAGCCTTTCACCCTTGACCATGCTCCTCGCATTACCCTGAGAATGCGCTCACACCGGGTACCGTGTGGCCATAATACTAGGTTCATTCTAAATGTCCAGTCAAAACCAACCGCTGAAGTGAAGTGGTACCACAACGGTATTGAGCTCCAAGAGAGCAGTAAGATACACTTTACCAATACGAGTGGTGTATTAACTCTGGAGATTCTCGACTGCCACATTGATGACAGTGGAACATACCGAGCTGTATGCACAAACTACAAAGGGGAATGCTCTGATTATGCAACACTAGATGTTACTGGAGGAGATTACACTACATACTCTTCCCAGAGGAGAGATGAAGAAGTACCAAGGTCAATTTTGCCTGACTTGACAAAAACAGAGGCATATGCAATCTCCTCGTTTAAGAAAGCATCTGAAACAGAAGCAAGTTCCTCAGTAAGAGAGGTCAAATCAGAAGTATCAGCAACAAGAGAATCACTTCTATCCTATGAACACTATGCTGCTTCTGAAGAAAAAGTCACTGCAGCTGAAAAAAAGTCACTGGAAGAAAGGACTTCACACAAAGCATTTAAAAGCACTCTGCCAGCAACAATCCTCACAAAGCCACAGTCAATCACAGTTTCCGAAGGGGAGACTGCAAGATTTTCCTGTGATGTTGATGGCGAACCAGCACCAACAATAACATGGCTCCGTGCAGGTCAACCTATTGTTTCTTCAAGGCGCTTCCAAGTAACACGAACGCAGTACAAATCTACCTTTGAAATTACTTCCGTCCAGCTAGCAGATGAAGGAAGTTACACTGTTGTGGTGGAAAACTCTGAAGGAAGACAGGAAGCCCATTTTACTTTGACCATTCAAAGAACAAAAATACCTGAAAAAACAATTACATCACCTCCAAGGATCAAATCTCCTGAGCCTCGTGTAAAGTCACCAGAGCCAGTTAAGTCCCCTAAACGAGTGAAATCTCCTGAACCCATCAGCAGTCCTCCAAAAGCTAAGTCACCACCTGTTGACAAAATGGTATCAGCAGAGAAAGTACAATTACCAACTGCTTCTCCACCAAAGATAAAACAGCATCTGAAAGCAGAAACTCTTGGAGATAAGGTAAAGTTATCCTGTGCAGTTGAAAGCAATGTTTTAAGTGTCAGAGAAGTGGCTTGGTATAAGGATGGTAAAAAACTGAAAGAAAACCATCATTTCAAGTTTCATTATGCAGCAGATGGCACTTATGAGCTCAAAATCCATGAGCTCATGGAATCTGATAAAGGAGAATACACCTGTGAAATTATTGGGGAAGGAGGTGTTTCAAGAACTAACTTCCAGTTTACTGGCCAAGTATTTAAAAATATGTATTCCCAGGTAAGAGGTGTAACTGAATCTCATAAAACAGTTCAGAAAGAAGATGAGTTACTTCTGGCTTCTAGCCAGAAGAAATCAGTAGTGGCAACTGAAGAGAAATCTGCAGTTCAAGAAGTCATTAAAAAGTCAGTTGTTACAGAAGATGTCAGACAATTGAAAGCAGAAATTACAGCTTCTTCAACTAAAATGACAATGTCTGAAGGGCAGAAGGTGACACTGAAGGCCAACATTCCTGGTGCCTCTGAAGTAAAATGGGTGCTGAATGGAACGGAGCTGAGAAATTCAGACGATTACAGATACGGTGTTTCTGGAAGTGATCACACACTAACTATCAAAAAGGCCAGTAATAAGGATGAAGGTATACTCACCTGTGAGGGTAAAACTGATGAAGGCATTATTAAATGCCAGTATGTTGTGACCCTTTCTAAAGAGCGCTCCAGTGAACCAGCATTCATCATGCAGCCTAAGTCTCAAAATGTCAATGAAGGACAAGACGTGTTGTTCACCTGTGAAGTTTCTGGGGAGCCTTCTCCTGAAGTTGAGTGGTTAATAAATAATCAACCTGTAAGTAATCATTTAATATGTTTACTCAAAAAAAAATAGAATTATTCATAAAATTTATTTAATGAATCCATTTTTGTTCCCTCCCTAGATTGCAGTTTCATCGCACCTCAAAGTATCTCGCTCTAAAAATGTATATTCTCTTGAGATTCGAAATGCCACAGTGAGTGACACTGGAAAATACACAGTAAAGGCAAAAAATTACCATGGGCAGTGTTCTGCTACAGCATCTTTGACCGTACTCCGTAAGTTTGTTCTCTGGATCAATGTTTTGCTGTGGTATGTCTACTAAAATGACTTACAATAAAATCCACTGGCAGTGTTGACTTCAGTATTTTTGAAAGTTCATCTTTCTTTTGTATATTACATATACAGCCCTAAAACAGCATTAGAAATCTTTTTAACACCCACACAATGGCACAGAGGTACTCTATTATATCAACAGGTGCATGTTGAAAGAAAGCTATGAGCATTTGTTCTAGGATGAGTATGTTAAGACCTTGGTGCTGGTAATTATTCTTCCCTTATTTCTTAACAAAATCTGTTACAATAAAATTAAGTCATTCCACAGTTCAAGATTTTTATGGCAACTTAATTGAACTGGGTGTACTATTTTATTGGCTATACCATATCCCAGTTCCTAGCATCAAGGTGTGGTTGTGATACGCTTGCATGACTGTGTTTGGGTTTAAAGCGAAGCTGCAGTGATTGAGCTTTCCTGCTGCCCTTTACAGCTACAGAACAATGCGGTGAAATACAGATTTTACTATTTCAAGATCTTGAAAACGTTTCACAGCTTCTACAAATATGAACTGAGCACACACAATTAATTTCTTAGTGTCTAATTCTAGTACCGGTTCTAATAGGAAACACTGTGTGGTGACCTGTTTTTTCTTAAGTATGTATGTTTTTCTTTGAAGCTCATACATACTGTAAGTTTCATTGCCCATTTTTTAATTTCTAAATTACTGCTTGTGATTTGGATATCTTGAATAAAACAATTGTAAACAAGTGTATACTCCACTGCAGTTTTCCATTGAAAGCAAAGTATTCCATCTTCATTTCTGTAAAATTAACCATTGAGAACTGCATGACTTTGTTAGTTAATGTGATGTTGTTGATTTTTCCTTCTATGTTTGCAATGCTCTTCAGCTCTAGTTGAAGAACCTCCGAAAGAGGTAGTATTGAAGACCAGTGGCGACGCAAGCATGCACGAAAGTTTTTCTTCTCAGTCCTTTCAAATGGCTTCTTCTAAACAAGAGGCTTCATTCAGCAGTTTCAGCAGTAGCAGCATGACTGAAATGAAATTTGAAAGCATGTCTGCCAAAAGCATGTCCTCCATGAAAGAATCCTTTGTAGAGATGAGCTCCAGCAGTATTATGGGGAAATCTAGCATGGCTCAACTGGAGAGTTCTAGCATGGCTCATCTGGAGAGTTCAACTAGTAAAATGCTTAAATCAGGTCTGAGAGGTGAGCATTACAATTATTGGTAGAATTAGTGTTTCAGCTATCCTGAAGTAGTCCTCAGAGTAAAGCTGCTTCAGGCTTAGTGAAAACAGACTAACTTGGTATTTCTTCTCCTATTTTATAAAGGAGTACCACCCAAAATTGAAGCTCTCCCATCTGATATCAGCATTGAGGAAGGAAAAGTTCTCACATTATCCTGTGCCTTTTCGGGTGAACCTGCTCCTGAAATAACATGGTACTGCAGAGGGAGAAAAATTACCAGTCAGGACCAGCAAGGCAGATTCCACATTGAAACCAGTGAAGATCTAACCACCCTGATCATCATGGATGTCCAGAAGAACGACGGCGGACTTTATACTCTGAATTTAGGGAATGAATTTGGTACCGATTCTGCCACTGTGAATATAAATATCCGATCACCTTAGAGAGCTTAATCTGTATTATTTACACTTGTATTTTTACAAGTGATTCATATATGGACTGAAATATCTGATATGTAAATATAAAAGAAAAATATTTTTTTACCTACCTGAATGAGACAAAGTCCAAATCTATACATTATGACTTATAGTCATTATTGACCTAAGATTTTAAAACACTTTTTTCACTGACATGTACATACTGTATATAGCCGAAGTTAACGGTTATGAAGTTTTGTACCGTTTATTTTGTGACATTTTGAAACGTAACTTTTGGAACTAACAGTTGGTAGGGGAAAGTTTCCTAGCAAACGACTACCCTGCTCAACATTTAACTAATTTTTGCGCCTCAACTCATTGTTGATGTCTAAGAATGCCTCAACAGGTAGAGAGGCTCCCTGTTGAAGATTACCTACACCTAAGACATGATACTGTGCACTGTATTTCATACATGCACAAAATTTATGTTGAATCAGAAATGTAAGGCATTGGTGATGTTTGCAATTACCCTCCTGTAAGCATTGCTTAATGTTTTACATTGGATCTGATTGTGTCATAATTTTCATACCTGACTGACAATTTCTGGGCAAAGTGCAAGCGGCCAGCACTTTGTTCACCCACTGTGTACTGTTTCTGACATATTGACTGCCTGAATAGCTTTTAAAAAAGTAACATCACCTGGCCATCCCCTTAATCAACAAAGCTATTTAGGTATTCAAATGCAGCAGCAGTACCCCATCTCGGAGGTTCTTAGGGTGCAGTGATTGAGTTTGCGTGGTAGTATTAGACACCCTGTAGTCCCTTCCAGGCAACTAAGCAATGAACCACAGTTTGAACACAAACTGTTGCTACAACATCAAATACCAGCCTGCACTTCAATTTGCTTTAGTTCTCCTAATGTAGTAATAGAGCTTGGTAGCTGTTGAACCTCCTTGAGATAGAATCATTCATTTGAAATAAAGCATGCTTTCTGCACCATAAAGATGCGACTCCTTCTTTATTTATTATGCTGCTTTTACAGTTCCTGTACTACACTACAGAAAAAGACTTGCTAAAACAAAAGACGAAGTAGAAATGCAGTTTTCCAATGTAAATCAGGTCATTAACTGTTGACAGCCTATCCACCAGCTAGCCTTGGAAAGTTACTTAGAAAAAAATGTTCTTTATTAACAAAGGATAAATTCTAGCACGTGCCTAAGCATTGTGCTGTTCTGATCCCTCCGTTATTTCCAGGCTTTCCTTTACACTTGTTCTAGTGTGTCTTGGTTTTTTTGGCAGCTGCAACTACTACAGACTAGTTGACTCTAATTGCCTGGACCAACAAGCTGTCACCTCCCTTAGGTGATGAATCAATTCTTCATCCCACAAGTCAGCTGACATATCTGTCAGAACAAAGCCTGTCTTCACATTTGGAGGATTGTGGGAGGGGTTGGGATTTGTTACCTATGGGGGAAAACAGTATCAAGGTCAAAGGAGCAAGTCTGCTTCTAGAATTCACTTTGTAGAAAAAGCTTGAAAGCAAACACATTCACTGAAATGCAACACATAGGAACTGTAAGTGGAGCAAGAGCATTATTTAGCAAACATGAAGCATCGTTGTGACTCTCAGCATACCACTAATACTAAAAAAAGCAAACAACAAAAACCCTGAAGTTCATCAGAAGAAGCAGACAGAATGTTTAAAACCTATTCCAAAAAGACTCACTTTTTCAATACATTCCTGTAATCCTGTATATTACCAACCACTATCTATTCAAATTATGCAGGAAAACTAAGAAATGGGGACAAAACAAGGACAACAAAAATTTCAGAAGAGCTAAGCTCTGGGTCAGGAAAAAATCCAAACTTTTTCAAGTGATGGAAGCAGTAATTACAAGTATGAAAGGGAGAAAAGTTAAAAAGAATAAAAATTAAGTTTTAAAGGCTGTGTATTTTAATCTTTAAACCATTCAAAGAGAAAAAGAAACCCTCAAGAAAGCTTCTAAATTTTTAAATATTTCTTTCGATGTTTAAAGACACCCCAACCACCAAACTCAGTACAAGACAAAAATGTGCAGGTACACTCTTGTCTAGCTAACAAATAACTTGTGTACATAGGCACATTAAATAAAAACAAAAAAAAAAACCCAAAAAAACACTAAAAGCCCATTAGATTTTAAATAACCTCACCAGAAAGAGATAAATGATAGACAGCATCTGCAGATTTAACCATGGCCTCTTCTATACAAAGGCTACTGGCAACTCAGTCTCACATGGCTTCTAGTGAGTCTCAAAACACTCACTCGATGAAGAGGAAACACACTAGAGTGACACTGTAAGCAAGTTCATCCTGCCAGTACCTCTCTGGCCCAACTCTGCACAGCACTTAAGCAAGTACTTTCGGCAGATGAGTCACTCATGCCTAAAAATAGGATTTAAAATACTTAGGGGCTTTGCTGAAACACAGCTTGAATAAATAATGTTGCAGGCTGACCAGCTGAGCCAGTGTTTTTCCACAAGACTGCTAAGCAAATGCTAACCTAGAGTGACATTGCTGAAGTCGCAACCTAAAGCTTCAATATTCCATTTGACAGAACACATCTCTAGGAATAACATTTTTCAAGACAATAGATAAAGCAGTCTCTGGATGAAAATAAACATTTTGAATTATTTACTTATTATATCCAGGTCAAATACTGGGATTTCTAACTATATAAGCTGGCATTTGGTCTCTTAGATGAGATAGATAGATAGATAGATAGATAGATAGATAGATAGATAGATAGATAGATGATAGATAGATCAGATCAGATCTGTTGTGGTATAAATTTATAAAAATATCCCACCACTGATACAGTGTATGAAAGCATTTGGCACTCATGTTTCCTGAGTGCTGATGCATAAGGAAAACTTTTTAACAAAGCTCTATGAGCTGCTGTATAAATCCTACTATAGAGCTATGTATTTTCTACTAACATTTTACATGTGGCAACCTGAGGAAAATAACTATAATGGTGGAGAGCCATAATAACACAGAGAGATGAATTTCATTGAATTTTAGCTGGTTTTCAGACATAGACATTTCCTTCATTCAGGTATTACACCCCTTTTTAAAGTTTCTAATTTGCACCAACAGGAAAAACATCTACACTAGAATACTCAGTGATAGGGGTGTAGCAAAACTCAAGTTTAAAATTTGTGAAAATAAAAAAAAAACAAATAGGTGTGACTTCAATTTTTAAGTAAGGAATAACATTTTTTGCAAAAACAAACACTGAAGTATTCCTATCCCAAAGATTGCTTTCTCTGAGGAAAAACAATTTAAAAAGTGAAGCTGAATTATTAAATTGAAAGACATAGTGACATTAATTTAGAGTACTTCAAAGCCCTTGAACATTGTTATCTCAGTATTCACAGCTCTCCAAATCATCGATTGCTTTACCATTAATTCTTTATAATGGAAGCTGGTAATTTCTAAAAATTCTAATTATCTGATGTTAGGAACTTCAGAGATGTAACTGAAGTTACCACTTTTCATCTAAATATATGTCCCATGCTTATATTCTTTAAATGATGAATACTGTATAGGAATGTGAACTAGTTTCAGACTGATCTTTTCAGAAGCACATGAGATCAAAACTATAAGTACTAACTACTTATTCTGTTGAGGTTCACCTCTCATTCTGCACTGGCAAGAATAATACAATCAGGCATTCCTGAAAAGCTCTCCCATGAATGTGGAAATTAAATATGTAAGAGCAGCCAGGTATTTTTCAGTCTTATTTTGCATGGATCATTGTGATTCAGCCAGATAATTTTCAGAAATTATTTTTTAACTCCAGTACCAAAAGTATAACAGTGTATTATCTTCACTAATTTCACTGAAATATATTTTGGGATGTTTGGCACAGGTATCTATATAAAGACTGATTTAATAGAAACAAATCACACATATATACATAAAACTGAAATGATAGCTTTGTGGACCTAAAAAAACCCAAAACAGCACTACAATTACATTTAAAATTTGCAATTACATGCAAATTTTGTGCTTGGATCTGATCACAACAACTTTTGTGTCAGTATTTAAAATTATTATTTACTACTACATTCACTGATCAGTCTCACTTTGGTTTTGTACAACATGGAGTCCAGCCTCCTTTCTTCATAGTAGGTGGAAGCAGAAAAAGATCTGTCATTGTGACATGTAATTAACACTGCAGAAGCTGGCAGAAACCTCAGTGAAATTTCTGAGCACTTCTGACAGCATATTATTCAAGACAACACTCTAAATGCAGTATGTAGCTTACTTCTCTAAACATCTTCTTTAATACTTATTTTTACAACTGTTGTGTCATACAGAATACATTAAAGCAAACATTCAGAAAAAAAAATGTACAAGCATGTATGTGGCTGATATGCATATGCCAGTTTGCATGAAAACTGACAGAACTGAGTAAAAATGACAGCTCTGTGCTGGTATCCACAAACCCCTTTTACAAACCATTCTACTCCACTTGAACCTGACACAATGGTTTATAAACTGGCATTTTATGTAAGGCCAACAGCTCATATGTTTTTCCTTAACATTTGGACCTATTTTGATTTAGATAAATCAATATTCCAAAAATTTATAAGGAAAACTCCCTTTCCCATGTGTTCTTTCCAGCCTGCTTGAAATTACTTATATACACAAAAGGAAGACTAGTTAAACCAAATTAAAGATTTGATTATAAAAACAGATTTTGGTATGTGCTGGAGTACAAAAAACCCTGTACATTTATTTAGCAGTTGTGTAAATCAAGAACAGTAAATGGCTTGCTTCAAGTGCTCTACAGCTAAGACTTCATAGACCAAGTTCATCCCTAAACAAACACCCAACAAATCCCCCAAAAGCTTACAATGCTAATATTAACAACCTTCTTGACCAAGGTGCTAGTAGGCACTATTGTACTATATTACTCATTAAGACAGTCAGACTCTGACCTCACAGTTAATGCAAATTTACACTGATGTAACTGAGAGCAGAATCCATCTTCTGGTGTATACCATCCTCAAATGATATAAAGGAGTTGCAAAAACAGACACTCCCTTTTGTATAAATATGTCATAAATAAAACATATATAGATACAAATATTCATTAGTACAGCAGCTTAGAACAGTCTAACATTTCAGCTCTTGTTTTTATCACACTTTTCTAAAAACACATCTTAAGTAAGCAGAGTAAATCTTAACAGCACTGTATTAATTATTTGTGATGCAACACACCCCAGAAACAATTTATGCACATTTTGAAGATTTTAGTAGATCTTTAGACCTTTAGTAGTGAAAGTAGGTAGAAATTTTTGATGCAAAAAAGAATAAATAAATAAAAACTATTAAATATCCCAGGTCTGGTACAAATACTTCATATTAAGTTATTTTTATACATTTGTTTAGAAAAATACACTAAATATTTATACTTTCATTGCCTAAAAATAAGGACTGGATTATGTATATCCTTGTGTTTTTAAAGGCGGCAATGTCAATTACCGTCAAGCTGCTGGAGCAGAGCCATTAGTGCCCATTCCCACAGCCCTTACACTGGCAAAAAAAAAAAAGCCATTGTGGGGCTAATCACAGCTCCAGGTGGATGACCTGGTACAAATGACCAAGAGGCCCATGGCACAAGTTGCATTTTCTCAAAAAAAATGAAAACATTTTGCTGAAGTTTATAATCCTTTTTTACCAACATATCAGTCAGACCTCCACACTTTTTTAAAAAGAGCTGCATTTACAAATGTGGATTATCTGTTAAAGTCATCATTTGTTCCAAAAAATGCACATTCAAACTGTGAAATATTAGGAAAATACTCTTGCAAATAAACTATATAAAGATAAAATACACTTCAAAGATAGTATTTACGTTATTCTATAAAGTGCAGAGAAATCCTTCTAAAAAGGGAAATAACTACTTCCTATAACAACAGTATAATTACAGCAGCTTTTGCATAGCATTATTTATAGAAAATGTAATACTTTCAGTTGCTTCAGGAGGGAAAGGATGAAGGAGTCTCTTCCAGTTCAGATCTTTCCTTTGACACTGATGTACTTTCTTCAGGAATGGTTGATGATACCAGATCTCCATTGACAGCACTTCTAGAACAATGGGCAGATCCTATAAAGAGATCAATGAAGTAATTAATTTTAAATTCCCAAAAGTATAATCCAATCTCTCAATTATTGTATTTGCAAAGTATTTCCTATATATAAGCAATCAAAAGAACTAGTCAAGTTAAAGTCTACTTGAGAGGAGTTATAATGGAATCAAAATGCCAGCAAGATTCAGAAGGAAAAACCACTGAAGAACTGACGACTAATTCAGCCCATCTAATTAGAAAGGACTAAATTCTGACCATGATCTTTATCATGGGCAAGGGTGTGTGCCTTCAGAGCTGTGCTGTTATCTACAAAAGGCAAGAGAGCCACTGAAGTGAACAATCTTTCCACAATGCAGTGAGTGAACTACCCCTGCAACTCACAGAAGTAAAAAAAAGATAATTTCTTCTGTGACAATAAGCAGATGGCAAACGGCAATATTCCACACCACTTACCAGATAATAATTTGTGTGAGTCTATAAGGACAAACATCCATTTTCTGGATATGTCTTAGTTTTATCTTGCCAGTAATCCCACTGATTTCAATATAACTACTTCAGCTGCAAGATCATTTGTAATATGAACAGAAGCCAGCATAAGTCAACCAGGTAACAAACTATACAAGTGCTCTGATTTATAATATGTGAATCTTACAAATAAGACATTTTTCCTTATGCCAGTATCAGTGCCCCTCTAAACAGGGAAATAAATTGTTCTGAAAGATACAAAAACTCCCTCCCTTTCACACTTACTCTGAGAGTCTTCAGAAAGCATATCACTGTAAGATTCTGTATCTGAGACTGTTCGTCTGCGCCGCTGAGAAACTCGGTGAAGAGATAAACCTGGTTCTTTTACAGAGTGATTAATCCTAAAAAGGAAATTAAATCTCTTAGTAAGCAAAATCTCTAACAATCCACACAAATTTTATATACTATAAATTTGAAATAACTTTGGTTATTTCCAACCCAACCAATTTTATATACTTGAAATTGGAAATAACTTTGGGGCTTAGATTAAATTGTCAGTATCGGTGCTTTTTACTATACTAGTCTACTATAGCAGACTAAAAATAGCACAGTCAACAATCTTAATTTCACAACTGCAAAGCCTGAAAGTGGAAATAAAAATGAAGCAAATAATTTGAGAAACTGAAATACTGACTGAAAAAGAATGTTGGTGTTTCAAGTTCTAATTTCATGAACTTGTCAAAACAAGCCATTTGCATAAAGCTTCTAGCATAAAATTTTGGTACTGTATTAAAAATAGCAGCTGCCAGCAATAGCTGATAATCTGCACTTTTTGTTTTTAAAATTAGATCAATTTATGATTTTTAATTTTTTCTCCAAGAAAACAATTCTTGTCACATTTTGATTTTAATGCTAGCAAGTTCAGGGAGGTTTTTTGAGACACGAGAAAAATTTAAGGATAACAGAAGATTACCTTTCTGAAGAGCAAGGACCAGGGTGGCTAATGGAACGTTTCATCTAGGGGAAAAAATTCCAAAGAACAAATAACAACAAAAATGTCACAAGCTACTCAGAAGAATGATATGGATACCTACATTATTTTTTACTTTATTTACAGTCTTTACAAAGAGAGATGGCAATATTTTTTTTATAAAAAGCAACCTCTCAGTTAAAAATATGGTTAAATTATATGAAAACAGATGGATTGCCATCAATATTGAAAGTTTTAGAACATTCACAAAGGTAATATTTTATTACAAAAAGATGCTACCTCCTATCTATGAAATTCATTCCCTCTTGCACTGAAGCTCCTCAAGGAGCCATTGTTAATTGCTATGATATACCGAAGTATCAAGACATTTTTCCTTTACCAAATGAAGTTTAAATTCCTCATTACACAATAAAGCCAAATTATGCCTCTTGATTCCCTGTGGTTTCTCTGCTATTACAGTAAAATCTCTATGCATATTAAAAAAAGTTATTATTTTAAATCATAATGTAAGTAAAGGGATTGAACATAAAGAGATGAAAGATCTATATGGAAAGAAAGAGATTCCCAGAACAGAATTGCACAATACAGCTCATCTTGGAAAACATACACCGAACTGACAAAGCATTTGATTCCCTATACACTGTCCTTCTAAGGGAATGAATTAATACTGAATAGTTATGCAAGTAGTATCTTTATCATTATATTTTTGTTAAATAAGGGAATGATATATTAATACAAATATCTTGAATTACATACACTGAAACATATGCTATCTTGCTGAAGTGCTCCAAGTCACAAAGCACTTAAGCAGGAGGTGAAGTTATGTAATTTTTATGATCAGTGTATGGTTAGCACTCTAAGAAAACCAAACAGCTGAACTGAGGAAAAGTTAAACTTCATTCATTTATGAGATACCTCATTACAGGGCCTTGACACTGATGATGTAAAGGCTAGCAAAGTGCAAAGCAAAAGACTGAGAATGGGAAAACTGATTTATATTTGGGACCACTACTGATTTATGACTCAGTCAAGATTTCAATTGTGGACATCATAACACATAACAATAGCACAGCATTCTTCCCCCAGTCTAACCACCAGTATGACACTTAGAAGATGTCTAAACCATTTGAATAGGTGATGGTGACACAGGAGAAACCAAGGGATCAGGGTGAGGCAGCTGGAACATTTCTGGCTTAAACTTGGCATTAGCGATCTTCACACATTCTTCAAGTGTTGTGATAAATGTATTACATGTGGCACTAAGCAAGGAAGAGGCTTCATTCATGTTCTGAAAGTAAATGAAAGTACAAGCACAAGCAAGAAAAAAAATTAAAATATGCAAATACAACTTTCCTCCACCACCTCTTCCAGACACACTGATTTCCCCTATTTATCACTAAGAATTTATATTTCCCATTTTTCAATCAAATGTACACCTTTCCATAAGGCTAATTTAAGAAAACACATGTGACAGCATTGTAAGTTTTTATGACATCTGAATTTCTTTAGGGTACCAGCCAACAATGCCTTACTGCAAAGCTTGTCTCAGAGTGACTAACTAACGGTATCAGAAGATCATTCAGTGAAACAAATGAATTGCAATAGAAGCTCTGAACAGTTTTATCACACTAGAGCAAGGAGCTGCAGGTCCATTTCACCTCCCCAAACCGAAAATTTGCTCTGTTGTGACTAAGCATCGACTCCTGGTTTTGCACTAAAGGATGAACATTGCTCATAAGCTGCTCAAGAGTGCAAAGAATAAAGTCATTCACAATTTCCAGTCCTTTCATTCAAAAGGAGGAATACATTCTAGTATTGTAGTTGTGCACATTCAGAGACAAATATCTACACTGCATGCTTCCAATACCTGGAATGCTAGCTTTCACTGATAAAAAAATGGAATATCATCCCACATAAAAAAGAATGGACAAACTAAGATTGTTTCAACTACTTGAACAGAGATGTAAAACAAGACAAAATACTGTATTGCTCATAGGATAGCTCTACTGGTTTTTCAACCAAATGTCCCAGGAACACAATTGGTTCCTAACACCTGATACAATTACAGTTAAACCATCCAGGTACTTTACATACAGAAAATCACTATCAGTACATCTACACACAAGCATTCAAAAACTGACATTAGGTTAAGTCTCTCAATACTGGGGAGATGAATAAGGTTTAAGACAACAACAGTAACTTGAGGTGTATTATATAATGGAATGTAAAGAAATTCTAGAATTGTGCACCTCAATGCTGGGAGGAGAGCGAGTCTCATCATGGTGAACAAATTCTTGTATGGTATGAACTTGCTGCATTAAAAGATCACAGTAGAGACGAAGTTCAGACATTTTGGTTTTAAGAGATTCATTGGTCTCACTTATTTCTATGGAAAAAAATGGAAGTATCAATTTATTGCATACAATGTACATACATATTGTAATTTTTAAACATTTTTCATTTAAAGATCAATTTAAAAATCAACTTAAACTTCCACTTTGTTTTGAGGAAAACTGGATCCTGCAATGAATCAAGCATTATACTTGAAGCAAACAATACTTTTGGATAACTGGTGCTAATTTAATTACTTTTATGAAAAAGGCACATTATCAGGAAAAATAAAGTTGAAATCTTTCTTGGCTGACATGTAATGTTGGAAAAATTACTGAATAAAACTTATGCCACAAACCAGAGTGGCTGGAAACAGTTACATTAAGCCTTTCAAGAGAAATTATGGAAAAATAATAGTTACTATAAAGAATTGCTATGACATCAGAAATGAAATGTCTTCACAACAACTACAAACAATATGTTTATTCTAGTGACAACAGCACCTTAAGATACAAGAGGTCAATACAGGTGACTTCTAACTCTAATACTGAGGGGGAATTTACCATAGAAATGACTAGAAATAATTACAATTTATATTAAAATACAATAATACTGACTTTGTACCACAATATTTGTACTATTTGAAAAAGTGTTACCTAGTAACTAGTTACTCTAGGTAACACACATACCTTTTTCTTTTTTTGTTCTTGTATCTGCTAAACAGGCTTTTGCACTCCCCAGTGCTACCAGCCATCTTTGTCTTTCAGCTGCATTAACTGCTTTCATATAGAAATGCTGCTCCCCGGGGATGATTAGCTCCATTCTTGTGTTGTCTGTTGCATGAACTTGTGATAGAAGAGGAAAAAAAAATTGAATAACCTTAACTGAGTAACAGTCATTTATCAAATACTGCTCAAAGTGTTTTAAAATGCTTATGATAATCCCACAGTAATATGGTAAATCACAAAGCACCACTGTTAAGTAAGGAAAAGCCCAAAGCTTCTCAGCCTTTCTCCCCCTTTCCTTCACCAAAAGAACAAAATAACAAGCAAAATCAACTGGAATGGCAAAAAGAAAAAAAACTTTAATAAGTGAACCTCCTCTCTTTACATAACCGATTTCATCTACACTAAAGAGCACTAACAAAAAGGAGTTACCAGGTGAAAAATACTTGGTGGCCCATGTAAAATAATTTCCACTTTTTAATAAGTACCCACATCACAAGCTGAGTCACCTGTGAAGATCTGGAAAAAAATAATAGTCAACAGCAATGGGAAGCTAGAAAACACCCTGCTGTTAGCCAAGGAGGCTGACCTATAGTTAGGAATACACTAAAGACTAAACTCTTGCTTCAGAACAAACCATTCACTTACTGTCTCAAATACACCCATCACCTGTGCATGTGCACACCTGCTAACAGTGACAAAGGAAACCCAACCAAAAGACTAAACACTTCTGGTTTATAAGAATCTCCACTTTTGGATCACTGCTGCTGCTCTTCTGGAAAACTAGCTTCCATGATTAAGTCTCTATCCCTGGTCATAAGAGGAAAAGCAGTAGAAATAAGCAGCTAGCTGACATAATTTCAAGAATGAACCACGTGCACATAACTATTAAAAACAAAAAGTAATACATGGTGTGTTCTAAATCTCAACACAGAACTCTATTCACTGTTGTAATTCATTAATAATGCATTATTATCTGTGATTAAGATGTTATTAATATTGATAATATTCATTATTAATATATGTGATAATTCATTATATTCTGTGAACTATGAAGCTGACACACTGGACTACAGGTAAACAAAAACAGAGGAGGAAAAACATGTGATGCAAAAAAGTATGGTTGGTGATCTTTTCTATTTCCATGGCAGCTAAAATTTTCTCAAGCAGAAATCTATTAATTCTTACCTTTTATTTCACACACAGCCATCTTTATACTTCCTTTGCTGCCTTTGCAAACATCATCCTGGGAATCATAGTATGACAATATCCCATTGTCTAAAACAAACCACCGAGGCTGCCAGCCTAGAAAGATCAAAAACGTGAAAGTTTAGTCTAATTCCTAAATTGTAAATAAAATACATTTCTTTGGCTGTTAAAACTTTAATAAAAGAGGCAAACATTAAATTATTCTTGTAACACACCAGGAAGTAATCAATCTCTGCAGTCTGATGACCAAAGCCACTCTATAATCAGACTAGTGTTATATGGATATTCCATTCCCATTCTCTTTGGGTGCAAGATTTTTCTTCGGTTTTCACTGTATTCCACTCTAGAGAAAAATTAAATTTTAATTTAGCCACCAGAAAATCCTGTTTTGAAGGTTGTTAAATTACATACCTCTGAAAACCTATTCTCATTCAAATATATTTTTCAGGCATATTTTTCTAAGATTGTAGGGACTTATTTGTAAGATACAAATAAATGACTGATGCCACAAACTGCTATGCTATGTTCTCCTTTAGCTACTGTATTTCAGTGAAAAATTTATATTTCACACTTATGTATTGACACTTTCTCCATTTCTACAAATAACACAGCACTAAAATATTCCAGTAGAGCATAACAATTACACTGGCCCATTATTCTCTGGGTCAGCTGTACAATAGGAGCAGATTATCCCTCTGTTTTACAACTTGACACCATTTTAACTTCCTGCTTGGTTTAGGGTTTGGAATGGCAGAAACTGTGTGGCCAAGCCCTGTCGGTATTTGGCAATATGACCATGTGGCCCAGGATGCTGTCCAGTTGCTGTCCCAACAGAGCGAGCTGAGGCCACCCAGCAGCACTGTATTTTAACACGGGAGGCTAAATCAGGTACCCGACTCAGAAATCAGCTACAGGCTTCATACTATTCACAGCATCATAGAATCATTGAAGGTTGGAAAAGATCTCCAAGATCAACTTTAAGTTGATCAACTCTAAGTCCAACCTTTAACCAATCACCACCTTGTCAACTAGACCAGAGGACTAAGGACCACATGCAGTTGTTTCTTGGACACCTCCAGGGACAGTGATAACCACCTCCCTGGGCAGCCTGTTCCAGTGCAACCCTTTCCATAAATAATTTCCTCCTGATGCCCAACCTGAACCTCCTATGGTGCAGTTTGAAGCCTTCTCCTCTCACTTTGTCACTTGTTATCTGTAAGAGGCTGAGCCTGACCTGGCTCCAACCTCCTGTTAGGGAGTTGTAGAGAGATAAGGTCACTCCTGAGCCTCCTTCTCTCCAGGCTAAACCCCCTCAGCTGGCACAGCTGGTCCTGGTATGACTCACTCTCTGGACCCTCGACCAGCTCCACTGCCCTTCTGCAGACACCCCAGCACCAGTGTCATTACAAGCTGTAACACTAATTCAAGAAGAATGAGACCAGGCTGCATTAAATCACATTACCATTCCATGATAAAGAAATAGTAACATGTAACTGCATATTGTTTCTTTTTTGTTGTTTACTAGCTGTAACAGTAAGCATACATGTCTCTTTAAATGCAGAGTGACAACTAAAAAGCACGTCCACACTCAAATTTAAAAGCAGAAAGTTAAGAACTACAAACTTTAAAGAGTAAGAATTCACACAGGAAATATTTCAAATGGTGCACATATGTAAACACTAATACTCAAAGAGTATGCAATTCATTAGACTGTCCTATAAGATGCAACTCAAAAATGCATGGATCTTTTTTTCTGCTACATTTTGTTGTGATTTGTGGACTGTGTACTGTCCTTATCTCCTGTCAATGCCTGTCAAAACAATCTTATTCTGCTAAAAAGGGAAGGTATCTGAATGACTATGCCATCCTCACATTGTTCTAGTATTGGAAAAAAAAAAACAGAAGCAAAGGACTTAAAAGGCCAAGTGCCTAACAGAAGCAAGACAAAGAACAAAAACACCTCTTGCAATTTGAAAATTGGCAGTATTCTACATTCAAGAAAATATTTTAAAAATTTGTACTTCACAAATTCTTATACGAGGAAAAAAAAAAGCAGCCGTATTTCTGGTTTGCTTCTAATGAAGGAAGAAACTAAATGTTTTCCACAATACTTCAGCAACAATAACAAGCTCATTTGCTGCTTGGTGTCTAGCATTAATGACAAGTACTACAGCCTATTTCCAGCCACAAAAACAGATACTATACAGATAGTGGAGTAACAAGGCAGGCAGTAATAGAATTTAAACATTTTACTAATATGATTAGATTACTTTTTACAAAATTCTGCCTTCCTACATTCTGAAGATTGTAGATAAACCCTGACTAATTTTGAAATGCTGGAGTAGATGTTTTCTGTTGGCCAGCACAAGCCTAAGGAAGGGTTCTGAAGTCCACTGGTTTAGAGGACTACTGGCTTTCAGCAGAAGTTAGCTGCATGCTAATAGTACTCTGTATGCATAGCATTCACAGATACCGTTGAGTATTTCCTTATTAAATAACAGACTTAAAAGAGGAGCAAACACCACAAGAGTTCATTGCCTTTATCTATTTATCTTTTCCTACGGCAATGTTTTCAGTCACACAAGTGAAAGTGAAAACTTCCATTACTTTGAAAACAACCTTGTGCTCATTCTTTCTCTCATAACCACAACTTTTCCTCTAAGTGTTTTCTCTATAGGTACTGGGAAGAAGAGACAAAGACATCAAATATCTATTTAATTACAGCACAACTGGTCCCTTTTACCAGAAGGCCCACATCTTCGGACACAAAACTGCTCTGAAAAATGCAAGATTATGCCCTGTATACTTCATTTCACAGCACATCCGTACAATCCTCACAACGTGGCCCACATTTTATAATCCCTCAGAACCAAGATTCACACCACTTCACACTCACAGCCTGCATATGCTGAGGCAGAATTCCACATATATAGTGTTGAAGAAACATAAAGCAAAAAAGATACTGCCAAAGCAGTGTAATAAGAAGCACGATTAAGCATGATATGTGATCCAGCGCTGATCCGCTTGGGAGAGACAATTAGTCCTATCACAGTGTCAGAGGAGGAATGTTTCACCTTGACACCAGTGCCTGCCCGCTGCCTGCTCCAGAGGGAGGTGGTGCCCCTACTACCGCAGAGGATCAGCCGAACAAAACAAGGCAAATGCTAATATTTGGTGCACCTTTTGTCTGCAGCGCCTCCAAAAATACATTTAATGAAACTGAAGTTCACCGCGTGTTTTCCAGGTTGGGATAGAGGAGCTCCCTGTCCCGCTGAGAGTCTCCGACTAACTCGGCAAGGCGCAATCCGGGTTGCGAGAGGGGCTCGGCATTAGGCCAGGGCCGGGCACAGCTCGCCCGTGCGGCCGGGGCGGCCGGGGCCGGGGCGGCCGGAGCCGGGGCGGCCGGAGCAGGGGCGGCCGGAGCAGGGGCGGCCGGGGCCGGGGCGGCCGGGGCCGGGGCGGCCGGGGCCGGGGCGGCCGGAGCAGGGGCGGCCGGAGCAGGGGCGGCCGGGGCCGGGGCGGCCGGGGCCGGGGCGGCCGGGGCCGGGGCGGCCGGGGCCGGGGCGGCCGCCCGCACCGGGCTAGAGCGGGGGGCGCTGCCGCTGCTCCGCCAGGCGCGTCCCCCGGCCCAGCCCGGCCCCGGAGCCGGCTCCGGGCCACCGCCTCCCCGGGGCCGCCTCCGGGGGCCGCTCGCCGGGGCTTGGCTCCGGGCACGAACGTCTCAGCCAACGCGTTACCGACGGCTCCGGCCGCCACAGGACGCCGAGACCCCCGAGGCGGCAGCAGCAGCGGCGGCGCATTACAGCCGAGGCCGAGCGAGCCCGAACCGCCGGCCCCCGGGCCCGGTGCCCCGCGCCTACCCGCTAGGTAGTTGGTCCACTTGTACAGGACTCCCTCCATCGCTCAGAGCCCGGCGCCGGGCCGCATCCTCCTGCTCCGCCGCGGGGAACGGGCGGCCGCGGCCGCCGCGGGGATGGCGCTCCCCTCCCGGCCGCACCGCTGCCTCCCCCGCGCAGAGGCGGAGCCGCTCGGCTCAGGCGCGGCGGCCGCGGCGGCTCCGGCGGCGCCGCCCGCCCCGCGGGGCGCTCTGCATCCCCCACGCGCGCCCGGCCGCGCTCCCGGCCCCGCCGCTCCCGGCGTCCCCTCCACTTCCTGAGGGAAGAGGGCGGCCCGAAGAACCGCCCGCCTCGCGGCCGCTGCTGGGCCGGGCGCGTCCCCACGTCCGGCGCGGCTAGGGCGGAGCGGCGCCGGCCCGGCCCCCGCCCCTCGGCGCGGCGGGGACAGTGCCACGCCGGCGGCCGCCTCGCAGCGACATGGGCCGCGGGCTCTCCCTGCTCCTGCTGCCGCTGGCGCTGCTGGCGGCCCCGGCGCGGGCTGGGGGCGGCACGGCGGCAGCGGAGGGGGTTCAGATAGAGGTGCTGCACCTCCCCGAGGCCTGCAGCCCGAAGAGCAAGAAGGGCGATCTGCTGAACGCGCACTATGACGGATTCCTGGCCAGCGACGGCTCCAAGTTTTACTGCAGGTGAGCCAGGTGGCAGCGGGCCGGAGGACGGGCGGTGGGCAGGCCCGGCGGGGCGCGGGGCGCGGCCGCTCCACTCACCCGAAGCCAGATGAGCGGGACTCGGGGCGCTCCCGGAGTGCACAGCTCGGGGCCCGTACTGACTGCATCAGCAACAGCGATTTCTCCCCGTCTCAATCTTGACTTATTCTCAGCCGAGTGTTCCGGGATGCAGAACTTCCCCAGGGTCAAACTGGAGTCCCCAGGAGTCCAAGGATCCCTAGGGGGAAACTTCAAGAGCCTGTAGCCCACACCTCACATGGAGCCTTCATTTGTCAGAGTGGAAAAAAAAAAACAAAACATGATGTTGATGTTTTCCGTGTCCTGTGCTGTAACCTGTGCAGCAAAACTCAGGCTGGGAGGAGGAGCTCCCGGTAGGAATGCATACTGACAATTTTGGGCAGAAAGTTTTATATAGCATCCACTTCCACATAGTTGGCGCTGTGCAGTGTAACCACATTATTATACTAGTGGTTGGCAGCCTTTTTGCCTCGTGCCTGTTGCTGTTTCCCTTCTTGATTTGTTGTGCCATCCATTTTACCACAGAGTTATCATTTAGTCTTTTGCTTTTTCACTTTGTCCCATCCATCTATCCTCAGACAATAGCTTATCTCAGTAGTTTAGCTCATCAAAATCTTGATTCATTCCCCTACCTGTATAATTTAAGAAAAACCAGTTAGTATATAGGATAATTCTACATTTAACAGTACCATTTCACGTGCATTTCTTTACCTGTTGAAGTGACTGACTGGTACATAGAGCGCTGTTCTCTGGATGTTTTGCTCAGTTGCTGTTCAGTGTAGTGCCTGTACTGGGGAGGCCTCATAAGACCAGAAGGTGCCTCAAACATTGGCTGTCTGGGCTGGCCAGAATGGTAAGTGAGCACACAGTCCTACAGCCAACATTGCCAGGTTCCACCAGCACGCACCTGCACTCTCAGTCCCATCCCATCCTACAGTGTTGTGAACTGCTGAAGACATTTTCACTTTCTAGTGCTCCCCACATTCCCCTTCTTGGAGACTGCCTGCAGTGGCACCTTGTTTCTGGCATGCAGTGTATATGATCAGGAAGATTGGATGTTGTTGTAAGAAATTCAAAAACAAGGGTGTTCTTTTTTTTTTAAAAGGAGGTTTTCCCCTTACATATATCAAAATTTGACCTTAAATTATAAATGTAGCAGAAAAAGTGTTTATACTTTGTATTCTTGCACTCTAAACATTCTTGTGTGCTAATAATCTATGTTCTAACTGCAACTAAAAGTTATATTGATGTTAAAAAATATTATATTAACGTTACTCATGCACAATTTTTTTTTAATAGTCGGACGCAAAATGAAGGTCATCCAAAATGGTTTGTTCTGGGTGTTGGACAAGTCATAAAAGGCTTAGATATTGCTATGATGAATATGTGCCCTGGAGAAAAACGGAAAGTGACAATTCCTCCATCATTAGCATATGGACAGCAAGGATATGGTAAAAAAAGAAATTATGACTTTAAACTTTGTCTTTCCTGTGTTTTTTACCCTTTGAAACATAGAATACATAGTATTGTAAATGTCTGTGAGAACTGGGGCTCCCATTTGGAGGCAGTGCAGCTGTGCAGCCCCAGTCCTGCTCATTGCTACTCAGTTTAAGTAGTCTTGACCACAGACCCACACCCAGGCCTTGCAGTTCCCATTAGAACTCAGTACACGCCACCCAATGTGTTTTCCCAAGTATTGCCATAGTGTGAAAAATTGGCAGCAAAAGGAAGATCTCCATGAGCAATATCAGCCTTATTGTGTTAATATACTAAATTCCAGTCACATTTTTTTATTATTTGACTGCTACCTGTTTAGCCTTTTAATGACAATCTGCATCTTCTGAGTAAAATGAAATACGTTGCAGTGCAATTAATCTAAGTAGAAATAATTTGCTTAAAATACTGCTTACATTCTGAATAGTTAATGGCTCTCATTATCACATTACACAGTAATTGCAACAGTGCAATACCTGAAATCTGATTTGAATATAAGATAATTCAGTGTGCAGATTACTTAAAAAAAAGTTCCAGTATAAGTTCTATGCAGTGTTTCAACACTCAAATGTAGATAAATTCAGCTCTGACCTGGGTGTAGTAGTTTCTGTGAAAAGGTAGCTCTTGCTCTGTAGTAATACTCTGGTACTGATATGTCAGAATTCAATGCATCAGTTTTGTCTTTAATACAATTTCATAAAAAAAGGAAAAACACTGATACAAATAAAAGAATGTTCTTTAATACTAGTATTAACTGTTTGTTCCAGGTAGCACTTGAAGGAATAGCATTTTCCTACAGCACACCTGTCCTCTGTCTCAGCGTACTCCTGCATGCTGGGGAAGATACCTGCCTAATCTTGAATTAGAAAAGATGCATGTGGCTTTCTAAATCTTTACATGTCTTTCCTTTGTTGGTATGTATATTTGTAAACTGCTGGCACTGAATTCTAGTATTGTATTCTATATTCTTTCTTTTGTAAGGTGTATTTAAATCATTATTTATATTCAGATGAATTTAAAATTTGTACTTTTCTAAAGCATGGAAAGTTAAAACCTTTTTAACTCTGAAACCTGTTATTTTTACTATGGCTATTTTAGATGAGTAGTATAATACTTCTGTTTATCTTCTGTTTACAAACAGTGTAGATTCTTTAGCTTTTCTTTAGTTTATGAAGGATGAGCACAAGCTCAAAATTCTGAGGTTACAGTGTCATGCTCACTGGCTTTGGCAGCTTGCATGTTTACATTTTAATTTTATATTGCATGATTTCTTTATGCTCTTTTGGCACTATCTTTAGACTGCATTTGTTGCTGTCTCTTTTCAGTTCCCCTTTTTTGCCAGATGCATGGTACGTGAACCTATTTTTGTAGGCAGTGCTGATTTTACATCAGGTGGCAGAAAATGCTTTGATTCAGGAACAAAGAATTCTTACAGTTGTTTTCTTAATTCAGAGGCCAGACAAAGTGCTCCAGTAGTTTGAAGTTTCTATGGGGATTTTTTTGCAAGTCAAATGACTTACATCCTGTTGCTGCTTTTTGAGATGTACATTTTAAACATTGTTTTACAGCATAGATAAAATACTTTTTACCATAGGTAAATTCATAGGTATAATTCATACAAAGTAGGTAAAACATTGTATTGTCTGTTTCTTCAGACAGACAATGCACAGGAGCATTGAACTACTGTTATGTTTTAAATCAGATTGCAGCTGTTTAATAAAGACATATATCTTAGAACCAGTCTTTAAATAAGCCCTGTCATATGACAGGATGTGAAAGAATGAGAACTTTAGAAGTATTTGTTTTTCATGATAACCAGTCATCTAATCGCTGAAAGTACCTGAATTGGTATGCAATAGTTTTGTTTCAGGCAGGTACATGATCAGCAAGTTTCTTCTGAAATCATTTATCTAACACAATCAAACAATCTTCCTGTCTAGATGTACAACATTTAAATTTGGAGTTTAATGTAAATATTAACACAGCCTTTTTTAATAAAGAAATCCTTTACCTGTGAATTTATCATACATGTGATCTCTGCCCATAGTGTCTGATTCCTTAAACACTTTTTTTTCCTTTATACATAGCACAGGGTAAGATTCCACCCAATGCAACACTGATCTTTGAGATTGAACTTTATGCAGTAAATAAAGGACCTCGTAGTGTTGAGGCATTCAATCAAATAGACAAAGACGGCGACAAGAAACTCTCTGAACTTGAGGTAATATGATACAAATAATTTATAAAACTATAGGTGTGGCTGCATCACTGTTACCTTTACATGAGCTGCCTCTGCTGCAGCTAATTATGTACGGTTTCTGTGTGTTTACACAAACTACACTGTGCTGTAGGTTGCTGAAATTTGCTTTAATACATTAATAAGTCTCACACTTCCTGTAGACAAGCTGTAGATGTGTCTGCACTGGAATCACAATACATTACTTGTATACCCCCAGTGTCCTTGAAGACAGCTAAATTAGTGCTAGCATAAAAGTCACAATGATTTGACTTTTTACTTTTCTTCTAGATAAGCCAGTATTTGAAAGAAGAGTTTGCAAGAGATGGCAAAAAACGTCATCCCTCTGCCCATGATGAAATCTTAGCTGATATATTTAAGAAGAATGACCATGATGGAGATGGCTTCATATCAGCAAAGGAGTACAATGTTTACCAGCATGATGAACTCTAAGTACTTTAAAATATTTTCAGCTGTTTTCTGCACACTGAATTCTAAATAATAATACTTTGTCACAGAATTTTTGTATTTTTTTTTATAGTGGAATCTTTTTATATCTCTTAAGGTGACTGTAAAAATCTTATTTTTAACATTCAGCTAATAAAATGTGTCAGATGTTTCAAAAGAAAGAAATAAAATTGAAGTACACCATAATATATGTGGTTCCTACAACATGTTCCAATCCTACAGTATTGCTCAGTAGTCTCTCATTTGGTGAAATACTGATGAAAATAATTATCTTTGTTCAATTGAGGACACAAAAGTTACAATAACCTTTGACATAGCTGGAATGTAACTGCTGACCACTTCTCAATCCCCTGTAAAATAAAAGAGGGAAAACAGAGTCCCAGGAATACGGCTCTTAGACCCCTGCAGGCTTCTAGCCTAGCTTCTTGAAGAAAGGCCATTTGCAGCAATTAACTATAAAAGGCATTAACATGGGCAAACTTTGTCTATGGAATGTTAAGATAAAAACAAAAAATGTTTTTAAAATAACCTCTTTGATGTAATATTAATCTAAAGAATTTGGTGTTGAAGAAAAAGCAGTACTTTAGGAGAGTGTTTAAACTTTGACTTAGTAAAATGGTCAGGTTAGCCAGTTTGTTCAGCAACACCAAGTTAAAAATCTACACTATCATAATTTAATTGAATGAGGCTGAAGATGATGGGAGATGCTGTATAAAAACATAATTAATTAATTATTTGGGCATCACTCTGGTTTTCCTCACTGGAAAAATGCAAAGTAGCAATAGTTAATAGACAGTACTTTTATCTGTTAACTGTTCTGCTTGTGCAGAACACATCATAACGCTTGTGTAACATACTTCACTCTTCTCACTTGAAAAGTAATGGCTGTATTCACATCAATATGTAATAATCAGATGTACACAGTGAAAGTAGCAGCACAAGTGAAAAAAGCTTCCATACTGGGTTATCCTTGAAATAATTTTAAAAGGTATAAAAAGGTTTTTTGCTCTGCCAGGGTAAAACAGTGCAGTGACAAGTTTAACAGCGCCCTGCCCCGCAGCCTAGTCCCAGCCCTGGACAGAGCTTTCTGTTGTTCCAGTCCTCAACAGACTCCTGTTGAGTTTCCTGAGGCTGGGATGCAGCTGTTAAAGACCTTCACCCCTGAAGTCTTGTTGGAGTGAGCAGTTCCATTATTTTCATAAGCTTCCAAAACATTTTCTGCTAAGCAGGTATTTTTCTGAGCACATAAAAGAACAGAGGAGCTGTGATGCAGAATCCAACTGCAGCAGGTAGACTGGCTGGTACTTTTTCATAATTAAACAAACTTGATATTAGGCAACAGCACCCTAATATGAAGCTCCCATCCATAGTTCCAGTTGTTTCCTTTTGTAACTGAAACATTAGACTGAGCTAAGTTTTAGCATGGTTTTTAATCTGATACTTCAATTAAACATTCATGAGAACACTAAATTATTAACAAATATTCTCATTTAACCATCATATGCCAGTGTAGAGAAAGGCAACATTTTGGGGTTTAACAATAAGTTTGTGTAAACAACTTTAAGTTCTAGCATATATTTTGACATTAGAAAATACTATTTAAAAGTATGTTTTTAATTATGATAATGAGAAAGTTCTACGAAAAACAGCAATGTCAGGAAATTCATGTGCATTTTAAAGTAGAGGTTATCGACTGTGAAGCAAAGAATTTGAAGATAACAGCGTAATAAAATGTTTTGCACTTCCATTGTTTTGCATTTCTCAATTGGAGACATATTCACTAACTCCAAAAAGTTTGTGGCACGGTTATGCCCATGTCTGTGGTAACAGGCACTTACGCAGATCAGTTACTTCATTCTCTTATGCCAGAGGTCAAAACAGGGCACGGCATGCAGTCGTACATACTTCTGTCCATTAAAAGAGCACTCCAGGCATCCATAGACTGTCTCCCTTTTTGAACTTCCCATTCCACAAAGGACACAGGGGCCTTTGGGGATGTTGTTATTAAGTAAATTAATTCGGATATGAGAACCGTCTCTGAGATAGCTTGTAGAGAGATCAGTCATGCTTGCAGCTTTTTCATAATAATCTGCAAAAAGGTCCTCCAAGTAAGGATCAGAGTTAGCAACGATTTCCACTACTCCTTTATCTGAAAAAGAGCACACAAGGAAAAGAAGCAGTATTCTGTTATTACATTACGATCTGTGGTTTAAAAAATATCAGTTTAATTATAGAAATAACAACTGATGCACAAAACTGTTCTAAGCATGCCATATAGACTGCTTCCCATCAAAAACCCTGTATGATAAAAATTTTTCTTCAGCTTCACTTAAGACACTGACAAAAGCTAGAAATTTTTGTATATGACCTATGTAATTACATTTTTTGAAATATACGTGAAGGATAGGCATGAGGCAGGCTTCTGAGAAATTGGTGCAGTCAAACCACAGCTGTGTACTTGTTTTTATTTTTGCATTTCTAGTTTTATTTTCTAAACATTGTAAATTCACTTTTATTTCCTATTATTTACCAAAAAATCCCACTAATACTTAATATGTTTAGAAAATTCAGACTACTTGTTAACCTCCTAGCAGATTTCTGGGTATCCAGATGTGACAGGTAAGAACTACCTACCTTTCCCTCTCTCTTCAGTGACTGACTAGATTGAGTGAAGAACTTTCAGGCAGCTACAGCTCCTGAGATATATCATACCCACTGAAGATTTTTTTCCCCTTGTGTGGACTGGAACAGCACTGAAGGCTTGGTCCATAGAAGTTCTTTGATCAAGAATGGGATACAGTGGAGGAAGAACACCTACACACAGCAGCTTTTGGGACATGCTTACTGCTCAGCATTTATCTTCACACTCAGATCTGCAGTTTTCCAACGTACTTGGACCAAGGAGTGTTACAAGTTTAAGATCTTGGTCTAAAGCTGCATACAGGGATCTGCGTTTTTATTGGATGCTATGTTCATATTAGAATGAGAAAAGAGGACTACGATGGTATCCTGCCATGGGAACATAGAGCCTAAGGAGTACATTCAATTATTGCAGTTAATATTGTTTGATATTTACAAAAAATATTTACAGCTTTTGCCTTCAAATATTACTATAATTATAACTTGTATATAACAAGCTGTAAATGGCAAACACATGAAATAGGCTCAGTGTTAACTGTGTAATTACTCATTACCGGTTTATCAACAGCCATACATTTTAAGATCTTTAGAGTTTAAAGAAAAGATTTGTTACTTCTGAGAGACAGGTTCTCAAATGTAAATTTTAATAACTCTATAATCATTTCAATACACTAGAAATTGAGAGGTACATTTTGCATCAAATTCTTTAAACATTCATCTTGGACAGAAATTAAAGAAACAAAGATACACTTTTAAATAAGACATTTGTATATAAATGTCAAAAGTCATACTTCGATGAAACAAATTATTCTTTAATCTCCTGAATTTGGTCAGTGAAGATGATCCAGATTTCTCTCTTTCAAATCCTCCTTTTGCAATTGGAGTCACACAAAGTTCTGTAAAAATGAAAAGTTTTTAAAAGGACTAAATATAAAAGCCATAATTGCACAACAATTTAATATGATTTCTAATCAATAAAGTTAACAGTGATTAAATCTAGCTTTGCTAATGTTTTTAATGGCTAGTATAACTTTTTAATACACGTCTGCACACAGTAATTGTCCACAGAATCAAGTAACACAGATTTGATGGTAATTTTTAACTGTTGGTGGCTTTCAATTAACATCCTCAGAGCCTGTTTTGATTCATGCACAAATTATGGTCATGTTAAGGGGTCAGAATGGTCAGTAGCATAACAATGGAAGCCCTGATTCTGAAGGACAAACATTTCTGTAGTCTTACTTGAAAGTAGAAATGAAACATAGTAAGCAAGGCTGTGAATTCTGTACTCACCTCTTCTGATACTGAATTCTAACCATAACTTGAAATAAATACTTTAAGGTAAAATCTATGCTATGCAAATTTTTATTTGTTTCCAATTTCTGCAATTAATTCCTCCTAAATAGCTTTAGATATTTATATGTGCAAATGATGTATCAGATTGAAATTAAAGCCCCAACAGAAAAAAATGTTATTAGTTTAGAAGTTCTGTACACTTTTTTCTCTACTTGTCTCTTTGTACTTGCCTATTTTATGCAAAATTGAACAGGTAGTCTCAGAAACCTGTTTCCCACCAGCTAGAAATATAACTAAGTGGGGCTTTTTGTTCCATGCCACCACAGAATTTAAAAAATACCAAGTCTAACTTTTAAGAAATGTTCGCACAGCAGACTATTTTCTAGCACCTGCCTTGTTTTTCTTTTCAAGCACTGTTTCTGTCAGAATGTCAGAATACTTATGTGCATAAAATTAAAGCATCCCATTGTATGGGATCAGGGCTTATGTATATCAAGAGCAATAAAGCAGTTTTAAAAACTTAGATCATTATAAATAATAGCAGTAATGACAGTAATTCACATCACTTACCGAAATTACCATCCAAATGAATGTAGAGTTCAAATACACTAAAAGCAATAGTTGTATGTGCAGGAAAAACAATGGCTTTGTCCCGCCCTTTATAATTCTGATCTTCAATTATGTGAAACTATAATTTAGAGAAGGATCAAAAGAAAAAACGTTAGACATTGAAATGAATAAATAAACAAAATACTAATCTTAACTTCATATATTGAGAATTACAATGCCAGGTGGAAAATTTGAAATTGAAGATCAAATTTCACAACTGAAGAATTTTCTATTAACTACTTTGCATTTTAATAAATTTTGATACAGAGAGAGCAATTTGCATCACTTACTGAAAATTATGTGGATGATTTATTAATACTAGAAAGAGTGAAGTAAGAAGACTTGTAAGTTTAATTATTCAAACACATTGAGAGGGAAAGGGGAGGAAGAGCATAAGAGAAGGAGTAAGATCCTGACCCTTCAAGTAATAACCTGAAATTCCAATATGTTACAGAAGATGACCATAATAATGAAAGAAAGGTTATACATTTATTAGAAAGTCAAACTAAGAAGTAGTAAATTCCACATTTTTGCCAAGGCTTTACCCCAAGCAATGGCTCATTGTCTAGCCTTTCATGCATTTCCCATCCCTCTGTCCTATAAGCACTGCTAACAAAAGACCAACTTTTAAACCACTTTGCATCAGTACGGTAGTATTGATTGACTTCAGACTTTTTCTGAGTTTATATTATAAAAACACAATTAAATCAAACCATAACATTTATAATAATGAGCTTTTTATGCTTGATCATTTGAGTTACAGAACTTTGCCAAACATATTTACCCTCATTGTCTCTCCACGCATTCCAGTATGGACAGTTAATGAGCACTGCCTTGTAGTTCGAATACTTTCCATGACCACACACAAAATTTCCATCCTACTTTTTCTTGATTGCTGGACTAGACAATGATCAAAGTTTATTTTTCTAAAATCAAGAGGGAGGCAGGAAGGAAATTCAGACATAATTAGCCATTTTCAAAGCAGCTAAGTAACATTAAATCAGTAAAGAAATCACCATAATACCTGTTTCATAGCAGTAAAACAACTGACCAAGGAAATCTCTGGAAACTTAATATTGATTTTCAGTGTTTGGCAACAGAAGTAAAAAATTCAAGGAAAGCCAGTATTCTACACATATTATGGAGGATATCTGGGACAGCCTGGAAAATTCAAAGCCTGTCCATCTGACTTTGGCTTTAGTGCCATTAACTGAAAAAAACCCTATATCACTTTTAAATAATCGTGAAACAAGTGCTTGTAGAAGAATTTCTACAAAAAATGGCAGTTCTATAATACTGAATCTTTTTTGGAGGAGACTAGATCCTCTTTCCTCACTCATGGTTATTAATGATAACATTTGAAGGTTATTAATAAATTAGGAAAATATGGAAAGACAGGTTGCAGATACAAAATGGCATGCGCTTCTTGGTAAATACCAACAAGGTAACAAAATATATTTGTAAATGCCAAATGTTGCATCATGCATAGTAAATAATTTACTGGGATGCACTGTAATTCAAATAATTCAGAAAATTGTACAGCCTGTATTATACAGGTCATGTGTCTAATCCCGTGATCCGACATGATACCCTTGAAAATATCTGATGGTGACTGCTACTGATTGGCTAAAGATAATCAAAACCTAACAACTTTGGACTTTCAGCATAACTGTATTAAATAATTATGGAAATTATGAATTATGAATTAAGAATTATAGAGACAGAAATCAAAGCACAGAATACAACCTTGTAGTAAGTTCTTTAAGTAATGTTGGTACTTCGACTTCGTGTTTGGTCACTATGCCAAAAGAAGCTTTAAAGGCAACAGAATCTGATCCAGCAACATCAAACCCAACATCATTCATTATCTGATTTCCTCTTCTGCCATTAAGCGAAACATCTGATTTGTCTTCATAGTTGAGCAACTGGTAAGACGAGACACCTGAGTAAAAGAAGATAACCTGTGTGTGATGAAAAGTCTGAACACAGGATTTTTGCATAGCAAGAATAAATGGTACCATTTTTACTGTGCTTACCATTTTGATATGAAAATCAGAAATACATCGAGCCCTTGTTTATTGGTGTTACTACTGATGATTGATGGAAAGAGTACATAGAAGTCCTGGGTTTGATTAGAGCTATTTTCAAATTTCTGTGTTCATCATTATTCTCCTCAAGTACTTCCACCTGTAACTATGATGCTGATACATATAAACTACACATGTAGTAAGTTTTGACTTTAATGACAGAAGCTCTGAAACCCAAAATGATTCAGTGGAGGCCACAGAGAATATTAAAGCTAGGAATAAAATGAAAGCCACTGTATAAAAAATATTAGGGAATTCTGAATTTCATCTAGATGTCCTACAAAGACCCTAATTTTTCTTCATTTTTGCAATACATGAATGAGACATAGGCGTACCAGTAACATTAACTCTGCCCAACAACTATGTCTGTTTATTTTAAAGGAAAACTACAGATTAATTCTGACTTGCTTGAAAGCTTGCATTCAATCATTGTACAATCAAAAGGTAGGTACCAAAGCACCTCTACAAAAATGTCTTTATAATATCAAATACATTTCCATTACACTAACGGAAGAAATACTAGAACACATTGGTTACCAAATTAAAATGAACACAGGGATTAGATTTCCAAATACATGTAAGAATCTGCGGTTTACTCCTTTTTTGTTTTTAGTCCTTTGCAGATATTAGGATAAATTGACATTATTAAGTCACCTACTATGAATCCTGTTTATGTTTATTTTTTAACCAAAAAGAAGCTTAATATATTTTTTATAATACTAAAAAGATTGGAAATGCTAGTCTTTGCCACATAAAAAAGGAAATTAAATTACAAACCCCTTTGGTTATGTTAAAGGATTTTCTTAATACTTTCTGCGCACAACATTTAACCTTTACAGAAAAGACTAGTAAGGTTTTGTGAGAATTTTTAATGAGATTTTGCAACATTTAAATGAGATTTTTTGGGAGGGGTTTTTTTGTTTTGTTTTTTTGGGGTTTTTTGTTTGTTTGTTTGTTTATTTTTTTTCCATTCAGGACAAGCCAGCTGACTTCTTCTGAATGTAAGATTTAGGATTAAGATTTTTCCTATCATGTTTGTCTCCTGAAATCCCCTCTTGTGGCATCAAGTGGTATTTCCTGTGCTTATATTAGTTTCTCTTAGTAGAGTTTTTAACTGATGCATTTGTTGTGCCAGTAATATCATCAATAATTTTGCCAAAATTGACATTTCAAAAAAAATAAAGCAATTAAATGGTTTTGAGAAAACCTGTAGACATGAATTACACACTTTTCAAAGGAATGTATAGGAAGATACAGGCAGTATAGTTCAATTTTGCACCTCATAATTCTGTTAGAATCTCCTCAAAATTTACACTCTGGCATAGAAAAGGAAATTTAAAAACAGTTAATCTCTTTAAATACATCACAAAGATTGCAAATGTGGAAAAAGTCTTATGAAAATCCAATTACACCAGTCAGATGTAATAGCTGTTTTCAAATGCTTTTGCCTGTGCAGAGGTCAGTTCAGCACCAGGGACTGCCAGCATGGAAGAGCTGCAGAGCTGAGGCCATTCTTACACACTTAAAAGTGAGTATACAGACAAAGGGGTACATTTCTAAACAAGTTTTATGTAGCAGTTAATCAACATACATCAGTACCTCTGTCACGAATTTGTGGTTTGTGAAAAATAAAAAGGCTAAACTGAATTTGTTTAATACTAGTTCAGAAAATATCAAGGCTTTTTAGTATAAATTATTTCTTTTTTTTATTTTTCACTCTTTTCCCAGAAAGTCCTTTTTTCCCTTTTGTCTTACCATTTTGATTTGTACTTTTTTTTCTTAAATATTTATTACATGACTAAGCTAGAAAAATGTTATTACCCATTTACTAAGGAAACATCATACTACCTGCACAGTTTAAACTATGTTTACTATGTCTTTACTAGAAAACATGCATTTTTCCACTTTGAAGAAAGATAAAAATCTTACCTGCAGAAATTTCTTTCTCCCCTTGAAGAATGTCTTTTAATGTGAAAGGTGTTGAAGCAAATTTAGATTTTTTTGAAAGCAAACATTTTCTTTTTTTAATCACAAGGCTCAGAGGTTGGTATCTGTCAGCTTCACTGAGGCTGGGCACTGGAACTAATCTTCCTCCATCACCAACCTGTTTAACGAAGTTTTTGGTTGCAGCAGCAAACATATTATGACATTAATAATGATACTAATAAAAAAGCTCTGTATCAAGTGTAGCTTCCAGACATCGAGCCCATGTTCAATTCTTCTTATATTGTTCTTGCAAAAAAATTACCATGCTTTGGAGAAAAAATCTGTCAAACTGCTTTTTTTAGAGTGAGTTATATCTCACTTTTAAAGAATCAACAGCATCTTAGCTACTGAACTTCTGTGGTGTACTGCTTGAGACTTCTCTCAGAGACCTTCAGTTAAGCTCTCTATTTCTGCATGATGAATAATGAATTAACAGTGTAAACTGAGAGGGAAATGGTGACCTTTTCTTGGCAGTGTATTGCCACCCTAAAAGACAAAATTTACTGTCATAGAAACAGAAAACTAACTTTCATAACCCTCACCTTCCCACTAGGAGTTATTGGTGTACTGCTCTTTGTTGAGTCCTTGCTACAGCTGAATTCTGGTGTTTTAGCAACACCAACAAAGCAGCCCAGACGTGCCCTGGGAGGGCACTGGAATTACACTTGGATGAGCACTGGGAGCTCTGTAGATGGTGTTGCCTTTCACAGCACTGGCATAACCTGCCTGGGAGAGCTCAGCTGGGGACTGAACTGGGCTGGGCTGAACTGTGAGATCAGAGCAGGCTGGGGCAGGGGGAAACACCAGTGGGTTCTCATCATTTGTTATTAATCTCCCATGGACTTAGCTGTCTGTGACCCAAGGGCTAGGCTTGAGCTCCATGCATTTAGCTCAGACTACTGAAAATCTCATTAAATTATGAGAATTAAAATTGCATTAAAAAGTGACAGTATTGATATGAAGAAATGAGGAGCAACTCAAGAATCCAAGATATAAAGCCCCAGTGTAAAAAGACAGAAAACTGTAAAGAGAAGGAAGACAGACAGTAGAGAGCACAGTGGAGGATCTGTGAGAGAGGCAGAAGGAGCTGACCAACCCTCATGTAGGCAATTACTTGATTTTCTAGTAAGATTGATGAACACAGAACTGGCTAAACCTTGCAGCTCTTCTTCCAGAGATTCCCATTGCAGCTACAGTGGGTAAAGCATCAGCCACTGGCTTGTAAAGTTACACTTCAGTAGGAATATTGTCCCTGGTTGCCAGGCTACAATTGGTTTGATTGGCTTTTGTTTTCTGAAGTAAGGTCTTTATGTAAAAGTACCTGAAGGAATGTTTTTATAATATGAACACTTATTTAGTAATTTATCATGTGTCAATACTTCCATAATATTTTTAAAGGTTCAGAATATCAGAAAAGCCAACAAAATGGCAAAAAGAGGAGGGCATTACTTTAGTTATGAAAGGAAAGGCTGCTGGATCTTTCTGCTTACTCTAGAGGGTGCTGAAAAATCAAGTCAGGTTATATATCGACTGAATTGAAAGCATGGGGAAGGCTGCAATTAATTCTGGATGTAATTTCATACTACACTATCTGAAAAACCCTGCACATATTTGCTCAATCAAAACAAATTGAAACAACTGAAAAGCTTTCAAAGGGAAGAAATATCTAAGGGAACCCTAAAATGAAAATTGCCCCTTGATCCTTGGTTTAGATTAATCCTGTATATATATGTTTGACAAGATACTATTTTTCTACAAATTATTAAGACCAGCTGGCACTGTTTATTCAACATGCATTTGTATTTTTCTTACTCAGTATGCGGTCATAGATCATATTCAGTCTGATCTAAGCTCTAATTTTGATAATGAATAGTTTCATTTGATATGTTTACATGCTATTCCTGTTACTCTAACACCCTATAATCCATCAAAAATGCTTCAGCAGATGTTTGTGTTGTCCTCATGCCACAGATCAGAGAACAGGAGTCTGAGTACAGTAACATTGCCATGATCTGAAAACATTCACTAATTTTGCACATCCAAGTGAAGAAACATAAGGTATTTCCCTGCTCCTCCAGCACTAGACACTTTTGTACTTGGCACACCAGTGTACTTATGAACTTCCAGCATTTCTGCAGCCCTGGCATCCTCTCATTTTGGGAAATGAATAAATGAAAAACATTTAACTTCCAAGTGAATAAATTATGCCTGAGTCATCACTGGAATAAAAAAATCTTGCCTGGTCTCGCCAAATTGTGCAGATGAAAGTCCTTACTCACATTTGCTCCCTGGGGAGGATCTGGGCTGAAATGTTCCACTCCCCTCAGCACAGAGCTGAGGAGGGAAGAGCAAGAGACTTTATTTCCTATGCAAGATGAGTTCTGTTTTTCCAGAGTGGGTGTTAACCATGGAGTAGTAATATAGCAAATATTAGCTATATATAGTTGAGAATATTTTATGCCTAAATACTGTATTTTTTTCTCACATCATATTGATAAAAACATGGATTTTTAAAGAGTAAAACCTAGAGGACAATCCTGCACTCTGCATGGTGTTGGAAGATGCAGAAGGTTTTGTGTAGTTAAATTATAATTCCATAAAGATTTTTGGTTTAATATTGGCTAGTTATCCTACATTATCCCTTGCAGGAATGTTGGTCACCTGTAATTACAGAGTGTTTAAAGAGGCATTTATAATGTGATCTAAGGTAGTGCAAGCTAGAGATTTGTCCAATTAACTGAAAATGTGGAATTATTTCATTATTTTCAAACCAGAAATCTTAAACCATCTGTAATCCACTTGAACTGATCTGACTTTAATTTATTTCTTGTCACAGTCAACCATATCATAAGATTAGCATGATTAAGCAGTTAGTTGAATGGAGAAAAGAAATCTTAAGTGTTTACTGACTGGATAAACTTAGTTGATGTTTCACTTGAAAGGATTAAACCCACAATTTACACCAAATTATGCTGGCAATTTGTTTAATATCTTCTTAGTGTACAAAAGGATGCCATCAGTTGCCAGATCTCCTGGCAACTGAACAGGAGTGTATCACGTACACTGCAAGTGCATTTGAACTGTATTATGTTTACCTGCAGACCTCTACAAAAGAACAAGTGAAAGAATTTAACATATAAAAAACAGCAAATGAAAATGCTACTGAAAAAATTACTCACAAAATTCCCTAACTTTCCAGCATATGGCATGAGTATTTCCCTAGAAACACAGGATCTGAGTGATATAGACACTGTTGTATTTCAGGAGATAACAAAAATAACATTTTACCAGGCAAAATATGGTTCTAATTACACACACACTTTTTGGGTTTTTGCAAAATCCTGAGTGGGTTTAACAGCACTTGACTTCTTTTTTGGGTTTTTTTTGAGGTTGCATTTGTCTAGAAATTCTCACGTATGAGCAAAACTAGCCAGTTTAATACCATGACTTACACAACTTCAGAGCTCCTGAAATACAAATTCTAGTGATAGCTTTATATGCTCTTCCACAGACTTACCTTTCAGGTTCCAGACCTTTGTTCATGAACATACAGATAACTTAATCTATGTTTCATGTGTCCATCTTTAAAGTGCATGAAATAACCCAGCTTTTTCTTCTTTGTAATTGCCCCAGCATTAATGGCAATATTTTCAACAGAGAGATGGATGCATTAACATCCATATGAAGCCTTTACTAAAAAGGAATGCAAAAGTAGTCCTCCAGGGACAGGTATGCTGAGATAGTATATTTGCATTTACACTTACCACCTGTGAGAAGCAGGCACATGTTTCAGCCCTCAGTCTGGCAACTGACGGCATCTTTATGTTCATTAAGAATATATTAAACAAATCACCAGCATAATACTGTGAAAATTTTGGGTTTAATCTTTTCAGTACCAGCTCAGTTTATCCAGTCAGTTAATACTTAAGATTTCTTTTCTCCCTTCCTCTTCCAGCTTTCAATTGTTACATAAACATTACTGTATATAACAAAGCTACTTTCATAATGTAGCATTATTAGCTTGTGAAGACAAGTCTGGAAAAAAAAACAAGCCAGTGTGACCTAAAGTATGTTTAATGCTTCTTTTCCTTTGAAGGATGCTGCCCAAATGGCCAAATCTTTTTCACCCAGCATGTGTCAGTAGGTGTGCCTGTGTGACAGGACAGCTTTGTGGGCTTGCCCATCCACCTCTATGAGGATGTAGAACTGTAGATGCTACTGTGCCACTGTATCTAAAGCAAACTTACAAAACAAAGGATTTGTCTGCTATGTTATAACTTACATTGTCCACGCTAAGCTATCTGCTGAGTGCTGGTACAGTTATATCTACATAAATCTTCCTTCAGTCATAGACATCTTGTTCCTTGCTGCTTTAAACTGAGCAGCAGGACTGCTTTTATTTTTGGCATTGACACTAGCTGTCCTATGATACTGGGCCATTAACCTCTGTCTATGAAACTTACTGCATGTGGCTGTGCTGATGTGTCACTTCTCAGGGAAGCATTCTGCAAGAAGTGATTATTACTATTACAAAGGCCTTTGGATACAGAGTATTCATAAACAGACAAAATGAAATCAGTGTTTGTAGGGCATGCAATAATTCAGCATCCTCTTTCATAATAATCTCTATGTTTATTCAGCCTGTTCCTTTTCATGCTTTCAAGACAAGAATATGTCTTCATCTAGTTTCCTAATTCATTCTTTTCATGCCTGTAGGCACAGAGTAATAGATTTGAGCTGTTTCCAGATACTAAACATTTTAACAGACAGGTGACATAACAGACATGTTTGTCACCAAACATGAAAAGTAGCCTGATACTGTTATTCTAGGTCAGCTGATCAGCATTTAAGTGAAGTCAGCTCTTGAACTAGAACTACAGAATGGATGTGCTCTTGTGCTCTTGAATTTCTTTGACTGCTAGAAGTAATGCAAGGCCCTCAGAAATAACTTACTTAAAGAGGAACTTAAAAGACAACACCTAAAATTTTATCAGTTGAAAGAAATAACTCAACATCCTTACCAGAACTGATAGTCCACCTACAGTCCAACAAGTAACCTTTTGAGAATGTTTAATTATAATTTTTCCTCCACTGACTTGTCAAAAAACCTGCTCAAGAAGCCTAGGGTGGTTGTGAAATTTGAGCTAGTAATCAGGTTCTTTTCTTTACTGAAGGAAATGTAGCCAGACACTAATCAGTGAGAAAAGCAACTACATGCTTGGTTTTGCTTTGAAACTTATCCTTGTAATTACAAACATAATCTAATGTAGTCTCATTACAGGCAAAAAGCATCTACGCAACAGATTCATGTCTGTAACATACATCTATGCCACCTTTTATTTTCTGAATTTTTTAAATGTACTAATATGCTAATGTACTATTGAGATATAGATACAGTTGATATAACCTAACCTGTCTCTTTATCTACTCAAAGTTAAATTTTAGACACAGCTCTCAGAAATAAAAATGACAGTCTAAATATAAGACATTTTATTTGCTGTCCTTGAGTAAAATTAGACTCAATACTCAATAAAAATAGAGTACCTCCTCAACTAGCCTCCAGTAATCTGGGTTCGAATGATATTTTAGCTTAGCTTCTTTTAACCTGACTTAGTAATAATTACTTTCCTGGAAAATAATTTTCTATTGAAGTGCAGAGTTTTTTTAACATTTAGACCAACTTAAATATTTAGTAAGATCATGAGGTCTTGAAGAACCATGTGCCTTGATATGTTGCTGTGCAAAAATGCTATGTATCATCATATCAGAACAGATTTTTGTACCAGCAGTGAAACTTGGAACAGCTTTCTGTGGGCAACTCCTTCAGCTGAGTCAGGATGAAATCCTGTCAATAGCTTCCCACGCTGTCTCACTTCACCACACCACAGCGCCTACATGTTTGTGGTTATGAAGAAGCATCACCTGTCTCCTGCTTAGATTAAAGCTAAACATGCAATTTACTTTCTTTCATACCTAAAGTAATAGTTTTGATGCTAAATTTGGTGTCAGGTTGCTCATGTAGCCTCTCAGGCCTCTGGCACTCTATTCCCAAAGGTTTGCTGTGTTGATTTTTTTATCAATTAAGTAAAGACAAAACTTTTCACATTTCACTCATGCACAGTAATTCTGCTGACTCACAGTCATCCAAAGCATCCAGAGGTAAAGGACAGATTTCAACTGGACAAAGGTGAAAGCAGAGCTAAATTTCTCTTGTGGAATGGTTTAACAGGGAAAAAGCTCCTAGTGTGCCCCTTCGCACAGAGCACGGCTTTAGACAAGATGTGTACTCTGACACAAGAGAGAAAGCCCTGCCATTCATGAAAAAAGCCTTTTCCCTTCCTTTGCAAGTGCGTCCATTCAGGCAGCATTCCAGACTGTTTGAACACTTGTTCTTTTTACAATGCCAGGAAATAACAAAAACCTTAATTTTTCCTCCCAACCAAATTCTTATTTTTTATTATGCTTTCATTTTAAGGGCTGAACAGCTGACAAGAACACATAATGGAAAAATCTCAAAATCGCACATACTGTTATTTTTCCAAGAGGCCAGACAGGGTGGGTGTCAAGTAATTTTTTTTCTTTCATTTCCACTTTTTTCAAATCTATTAGAGAACATCAGGAACAATTTTTTCTACACCCTCTCTCAAAATTTAAGAAGCATACTGCAAGCTCCCTTTAATAACAAAAAACAAGCTGAAGTGAAAAAAAAAAAAAAGGAAAAAAGAAAAAGGCTCTTATCAGCTGCAGTATGAAGCTATAACTAGGAACTGCCAAAAAGAAAATTACCTTCTTTGAGACTGCAGTTGGTGGTTTCTGACAGATGTAAAGAAACTGCACAGAGGATCACATGGGAAAAATTTTATAAAAATATTCCTGCAGTGAAAAAAAGTTGGAGAGGAAAAGCCACCATTTTAGTGCTTTTGCTACCACTATCACCCACCTCTTCAAAATCAATCTGTAAAATATACTTTCATAATTTTATGATTAATAATAAATTGATCTAACCAGTTACAAATAGTTTATTCAAGAATCATTGCCTCAGGTGTTTCTTATATTAATAAATCAGAACACAGATGACAGCAGTTTAAACAGTGTACATTGAGATTTATTAGAACAAGCACTTATAGCAGCAGTGTACAGAGTGATGGAGACAATGTACTGTATGCACTGAACAATAGTAATTATACAATTGCACTTCTTCAGAGATCTATTAGAAAATGCTTTTCAGTAAACAGTTTCCCAAATCTAGCATTGTTTGGATTTGCCTCTGAGGAAAAAAAAATACAAAAAATATGCTTTATCTTTTTTTTTTCTTTTTGGTAAGGCATTAGCAACATTCATTGGCAGGCTACACAAGTCATTTGTACATGCATTATCCAATTACATTGCAACAGGTAAAGGAGCATCATGTTTCCTCAAAAATTAGAATTGTGTGTATGTTTTGGACACAATATCCTGGAAAATCTGACTTAGCCTGAAGGAAACAGATGACATCTTTTGTTACATTTTAGAGCACAACAAAAACTATAGCATAGCCAAATTCACTTTTTATTTCCTACCAGAAGCTGTAGGACCTCCTTCAGTTTGAGTATGTATTGTGGGTATCATGTATACCACACACATCACTGGAATAAAGTCTTTGTTATTATTTCTTGTTTACTCTTCCCCCCACTACCACCTCCCTGAATCACGTGGCCGAGGGATGCTCAACTGTAATCAATATTAACTACTGAATGAGCCTGGGTTTTATTGCATGAGAGGTAGTCAGTGTGAGGCCTCATCTGCTCCTGGATTACTACAACAGTACGTTCAAAACCAACTTACGAGTGCAAAGACACAGAGTAAGTGTTGCAGCTGCATTACACGGAAACCTAAAACTGTTTTATTACTGCTCTTTTCTGGCTAGGTTTAATCTCAGAAATAGCCAGAGTCAGAACTCAAAATACCAAAAGAAAGCAATTCTATGTATGTACTAAAGCCTAGACGGAGAGAGGCACTTTCTCACATTCATCCTTTTCTGGGCTGAGATTAAAAGCATGCTCTTAGTCTGCCACCCCCTGTTCTACAAATCAGAAAGATTAGACTCCTTTTTTTGACTGGCATACAGTACTAGCAACCCTCAGCTCGGGGCTGGCACCATCCTGGGGGTAATATAGGGAAACAGGAACAGGGATCGCAAATATTCTTACAATTAAGCTTGCCAGAATGAGACATAATACGATGACTTGTTATTGTTTGAATGCACTGTTCTTTATTCCAAATGTCATACCTAATTGAGCTTTGCAGAGACATGAAGTTAACTTGTTTTTAAAAACTACAAGCTCCAGAATAAGGCTCCAAAATGCAACAGAGTCAAAGGAAAGTCAAATATATTGCTCAGAGCAGCAAGCAGTCAAACCAACTGTATTTCACACATTTTATCTTCCACAACACGGTGCACATGTTCAAAATTAAGCTTAAGGGCAACTAGTTGAATACCTAGCCTTGACTGCACATTAGGCCTACAGCTGAAATAGATTTGGGCAGCTAGATCATCCACTCACTGGAAGCTCACTGGGTTCAAGGGGAACAGAGTACCACAGCAGCTCAGCCTCTGCATAGGTGCTCATTTGGTTAAGCATGTAGGAATTAGAATTCAAGTGCTACAAAGCCTGGGCTTACCCAGCAAGCTGGTATATTGTTTTCTTAGGAATGTCTCTGTAAAATATTTTTATTTGAACTTAAGCATCTACATCTTTGAAACTGATTTAAATGAGAACTGTTTGCAATGTTAATGCTAAGTACACATTGATACCTGTGCAACATCCGAGTCCAAGCAGATGGAGCAGGGAAAAATCTGATGTGTGGTGCTGATTAACTCCTGCAGTGAAATAAAAGTCTACAGATTTGGAATACACAAATGACATCCTTTCTGTATTGCTTTTCAGCTCCTGATGTTTACAAATCATAAGCAATAAAATTGCTTTTACAGGTATAATCAGCTCATATTTGGAATCAGAATGAATAAGATGTAAAGAAGAATCATCATGAAGACATCTCAAATTTGTGAATAGTCAAGAACAGATGAATACATTTGCAGGAAATCAATCAAGAACAATTAACAATTAATTAAATTACTGAATGTACTACAAAGGACCAAACTTGCACTTTTAAAAATTGTGATACTGGAAGTAGCTTATATAATTTTCACTACAAATATCTGCAAATTAATTTTCTATTACTTAGAGTTATTCAGAAATTATGATACTGATTTTTTTTTCCAATAGACTATTCTTCATCATCTCGTTATGGAAGTCCACAGCAAACTTTTGAGTATAAAATTGGGAGTGCTTCATGTGAGGTTTAATACTGAAGTACTCAAAAAACAACATTTGGGTAGCTAGGTACATAAATGCTTCTCACTGTCTTTCTTTCCATTAAGTAAATTTCTTCTATTTCTTTCAAATTACAGAAAAAATTTATCTGGTGTGTCTAAGAACTCAGACCCTTCCTCACTACAGTCTGTTATTTCCCTTAAAAGCAGACACTATCTACCCTCTACTCAAAAGTTGCACTTGCTCTGTATGTTATACTTCTAAAAAGCAACTTTTGCCTTTAAATTAATCTTAAAAACCACAAAGCAAGTTCCTGCTTGCTTTTGTACCTGATATAATAGCATAATCACAGTAGAAAGACTCTGAGGATCTCCTTTTACAGGTAAGCTACCCAAAAAGGTGTACAAGGAATCAACAGATATGGTTTGTTTTGCTTGGGTTTTTTTTCAGAATAAGCACATAGATAGGGGCAGTCAGCAAAGAATGCTCTTTTAGCTGTAGGTTCTGACATTTTGGCCCACTAAAGAATTGGCACAGGGCAATCTACCACCTGAAAGTTTGTTAAAAGCAAAGAAGCTCAGTAAGGCAGTATAAAAATGACAACTAATCTAAACATTACCCTTCTAATGGCATTCTCAGAATTTGAGCAAGGTAAAAATATTAATATTTACAACATTTTATACATGTGCACAAGGGATCTAATCTCATACCCAAAAAAGAGTGACATTATTCCCAATTTATATTAGCTTTGTGCAAAAGTGAGAGAAAACACAGAATTCTTTGCTGTTGAAATACTGAGAAATTATAAATCACCAGTTAATTATACGAAGAAAAGTAGATAGAGACCCAGGGAAGAGTCTTGCTACTGGTTGCAACAAATAAAATATACATAAGCGAATTATCATAGTAGTAGAGAACTATTACGATAAACTTTCTTGATACCACAGTAGCTTCATTTTATGATGGCTTTTCATGTGCTAACTAAAAGTATTCCTTCAGACAATCTAGCAGTAACAGATAAAGAACAGGTAGTTTGCTATGCAGTTCTGGGGAAGAAAAATATTTCAGCAGCCTGAGTTCTTACTGATTTTACAGTAAATAACATAGACACAAATGATATACAAGGAAGAATCCCACTGGAAAAGCCCACTGATACATATTTTAGGCCCCAGGGTAAAATTTTAGTGGTCCACCCTGAGACCTGGACATTTAGCATGACATGAACACCACCCCTCATGTCTGCAGAATTCCAAACATGGTCTACTTTTTAAAATTCAAACTTCATGGGATTAATTCTTAGTGTGGGAAAAATGTTTGAAAGTAAGTAGGCTAGAAATTGTTAAAAAAGAACAAGAACAGTGTCTTTGCTAATTAGAGATAAAGCTTACTAAGGCAGAAGTTTGCATTTTTGCCTCCATAAGAAAATATACTCATCAGCATTTATTTTTCTGCTCAGTCAGGTCTTCTGTGAGACTCAGCAGAAAAGAAAATGTATTGTGATGTTAATTTGTTATACTGTATCTCAACTACTAAAAATACAAGTAGCACTTATTTTAAAAACTAAACAGACTTAATTTCTAACCTCAAATTGGAATGACGATTTTCAATGTCAACCTCAAGATAGGGGGTAAAGTAATTTTAATATTTTATTGTGATCCAATCTCAAAATATTTTATAAAATATGAAGCTAACACAAGGATAATAGGAGATATAATCTATATTTCTTCCACATAGTTAAAGACACTGTCCTGAATTTTTCTTTCCCTGGAAAATACTGAGGATTAACCTTGTATTCACTATGTTAATATTACTATAATATTCCTTGTTCAGGTGACTTTAACAAAGAAAGAGCATTCAGCACAGGACTACTAGACAACAAATCTGAGTGTGCAGTCCTGACTCAACCACTGATTATTCTCGGTGGACATGACAAAGATGCCCATGGGACACAAGCACAATTCTAAAAAGAGATGCAATTTCAGAACAAGAGGTTGTATGTGCAGCTACACTGACTGGCACCAGAAGCAAGTAGCTCAGTGAAGAACAGTTCTGGTTGAATATTTGCCACTGTGTTCTGCCCTTGTAGAACAAAGGAATTTGACTCTCAGAGAATTTACCCACTCCTGAGTTTCTGAAGGAACTTCCTCACCTCTTCCCAATTTGCATGCCTAATGTTCTGCACCAGTAACATCATACACTACCACAAGATATCCCCTTTCTCTAATAAAGACCCTAAAAGTAGCAGTCAGTAAGAAAACACACTTCAGTGTTTGACAGGAGACATGTGAATCATTGCTCCAGGAGTAACAATAAGTAGCTTTACCATACTTCAGTGAATTATTCACAGGTCATAAAGCACATATTATACACTGCTGATTATATATTCAGACTATTTACCTCTCTTTCTTGTCCAAGCTACCAAAATATCTTCAGCCAAATGCTGGCTACAGTCATTTTTTACTTATGAAAGGAGTAAAAACTTCTCTTCACCTTCAGCATTAATTCTGAGAAAATGACTCTAATTTTCCCTTTTTTCGTGTTGTCATGGATCAGTGGAAAGAAAATGGTATTAAGATAACCAGACTAAAACAAATTCAGCAGTTCTGCTGACAGTTTAATTCCTACAAGTTAGAAAACTTCCTGTTTTGTTACATCTGACACTCACTAAGCTTCTATGACTAGTTTCACCACTCTGCATCCTTGCCTTTCTTTTCTAAGGTTTGACAAAGATTGCAAGGAAAAGTTAAAAAAAAAAAATTAAAAATTAGAGATGATGAGTTTATAATTCCACAAAATTTGACAAAGTAGGAGGCCAGTATATAAAATACAAGTACATCAATATTACTTTTTAAACTTGCAAGAAACTGTATAAAAATCCATTTATAAAGATACTTTTCAGTCTAATGAAAGAAATATATCATTTCTACTAAAGCAAATGAATAAAGGTTTTATATACCCTAGTTTAAGAGTAAATAGTGAATTTGTTTTTGCAAGTAGATTCCTTATAATATATAGTACAAAAATAAGATAAATTGCTGTAAATGTGCAATTTCTCTGACCTTACTCAGATATGCAGCATTCTCCTGGGTGCCAGTCACTGTTGTAATGGAGCCTATGGAGGTAGTCTCACCAGGAATAATTATACCTTTATTAATACAGTCTAGATTCTTCCAAGGAAAAGGAAAAGGAAAAGGAAAAGGAAAAGGAAAAGGAAAAGGAAAAGGAAAAGGAAAAGGAAAAGGAAAAGGAAAAGGAAAAGGAAAAGGAAAAGGAAAAGGAAAAGGAAAAGGAAAAGGAAAAGGAAAAGGAAAAGGAAAAGGAAAAGGAAAAGGAAAAGGAAAAGGAAAAGGAAAAGGAAAAGGAAAAGGAAAAGGAAAAGGAAACCCTTTCTTCATGAAAATACTGACTGGTATCCAAACTACCATAAAAGTAACCTGGAATGGAGAAGTAGAAAATTATACTACTTTTTATACTAAATATACCTTGAAAATATCAATATATGCACTGAAGTGTAAATTTAAGTTTTACTCAGTTTTGATGACTGTTACTTAATGACAGAAAGCAAAAACAAGGAAGTGTTTTTCTGCCCCAGTAGCTGCCAAGTGGTTATGACATAGCAAATTTCCTGAGCTTTCTCATGGGTCTGTGTATAACACAAGGTTACCAGTGAGGCCATCCCAGTGTTTCTGATACACTTTTGTCAGTATTAATCTTATTCCCCTAGGTGGGCAAAACTCTCTATCTTAACACCTCCTAACATTTTATCATATGAATACAAATACACTTTCAGATGGATTTAATCTGAAAACCTCTCCTTTGCTTTAATTATGCAGTCATTATTACTAAGGACATCTAAAAAATGCTCATTCCTCAGATTACAACCCATGTAAAATTGTTTATTGTTGCACCAGACAAAGTCTAAAATTCTGTAAAACAAGGAGAACACACAAAACCTTCCCTATGCTAATAGGCCCTTACCAGTGAGAACAAGTTTTGCAAAACAGAGAGCAGATCTATTCAGCCCTCTTAGTTATTGTGCAAATTGCAAGTGAACATCTCTTCCCCTCCAGGGCATTTCTAAAAATTCTTATTTTTCAAGGAGAAGCTCAGTGTAAGACTGCACTTGTGCTGGGCTCCACTGGTGAGAGGTGAGAAAATCCCATTCCCTCTATGGGGAACAGAGGCCATGGCCAGAGGCAAGGGGCTCACAGGTGCCCTGGGGGCAGGACCAGCGCTGGCTCCTGGTTTGCCTTAAGGTCTGTGTCCTTTGTTTCCATACTGTAGAACTTGACATATGCCTGGCATGTGCTACTGCTCAAATAAAAACCCACAGGTGCCATACAGGCTTACTCAGAGTCAGAAGTTCAAAAGGATTAAAAAAAAAAGTAATATTATTTGTATGATGAAAAGACTGTTATAATGGAAACTGCACTTTTAAAGCCAAATACAAAAAAGTTTATTTCATGCAACTCACACCTGTCTAAAATTAGAATGGGTGCCTAGATGACTTTTTAATCACAGTGATACTTCATGAAAATCAACTCAAATCATCTTTTCCTGTGACATAAAAATTTCTAATATTCCAAAATTTTGCCATCTTGATAGTACTAACCTCAAATAAGAATGAAGCTATTTAAATCTTTGTAAGACATTGCATTCGATGAAAATAGCTACTATTACCCTATCATATCCAAAGTACCAGAAAAAAGAAGAAATTAAGGTACATTTTAAAAATATTAATAGAAAGTACAGCTCATAATTGTGAAACTAAAGCATAAGTATTGTGTATTTTTATACAGAGCTATGTGTTTTGAGAAAACACAGCAGAAAAGCATATGTCCTTGAAGAAAAATAACTTCTTAAATTGCATAAAAAAATTTATATGTCAAATTATTTACGCTAATTTTCAACACTTACCAAGCATACAGCAATTAAATCTACTGAGTTGGATAGTATTTTTCATGCTTTCCAAAAGGAAATATTGCCTGGATGAATGCAGTGAGTTGGGCTGAAAACTGCTTGAATCCCAGGCTTGAAGGGCAGTCAGTGATCAATAGTTTCTGCCCTGCTGGCAGCCAGCAATGAGGACAACCCTGCAGGGGTCAGTTCTGTGACCGTGTCACTCAACATCTCACCAGTGACCTGGACAAGGACGTAAGACTACATGATAACTCGTTCACAGATGACATCAAATCAGGAGGATGAGATGGGCATGCCAGATGGCAAAGATGCAACTAGAAGGACACTGCTCAACTTGAGGACTGGGCCAGGAAACACCTCACGAGGTTCAATAGAAGTGAAAAGGTCTGCTCCTGGAGAGGAAAAATCCTACATGCTGGGAAGTGATGTGTGAGCAGCAGCCCTGCCAAAAACCAGCTGGCATTTACAAAAGGTGCCAGGCTGCAGAACAGCCAGTGGTGCACTCTCTTTGCAGCATGGGATACTCAATTCTGCACTACACAGGCAGGGGATGGGGAGAACTCACCATCCCCTCTCACTCAATGCTGTGAAATGCCACAAGTTGACTAAAAATCATAATTTGGATAGAAGCCCTATACCTATCCACTTTAGAAACAGCACAAAATATTCCATGATGTCTGCCAATGCTACAGGAAAAATGCAATAACAGATTTTACACAGAATATGGAGAACTCTGACCTAGGAGAAGCTGCAAATATATAGATACAGACTGCAAATATCTTGTGTTGCATCATTTCATGTTTTTTCTACTTACTAACTAATTTAACATCCTCTTGGCTTATAAAGTGCCTTCAAGAGAAAGATTTAGCATATCACAGATTTTCTAGATTTTAAAAATGTTAGCATTATTTTTCTTTCAGTGAGTGTCAAATGAACAATTGTCAAAAACAATTCAGTGACAGCATTTTTAATGTCCACCAAGTTTCAGTTTGCATTGCAAATAATGGCATTCACAGAGCACTGCCAGAATGCTGTAAAACTTCTTTTCTTTCTGACCTTCTTTCTGTATTTAAATTAAAGATTCGAGGACATGCAGTTCTGTCCCTCAAATGTGCTTGGAGTTATACACAAATTATACTTCCTCATATCACGGTGAACTGCACACAAAGACTGGAGCAAAATATGGGCAAATGTTTAATAGAGTTGGCTTTAAAGAAAGCTACACAGAGTGATTAATTGCTATTTTACACACAATGTGCCAATTTGATTCCTAGTGTAATATTGTTAAAGCAAGCAGGATGACTTTAAGAAAATATTATTTTAAAAACCAACTTTGATATATTTTTATTTTCTTATAATAACAACTGCAGAACTAAAATAAGAATAAATCAGACTAGGTTCAACCAGGAAAGAGAAAGATAATATTATTTGAATAACTTAAAATTTTCTTTGGAAGAAATCCCATTAATCTACACAGGGATTTTTATACCAAATTTTAATTAAAAATTAATTCACATTCTCAATTCATAAAAAGTCTGCTTAATATTTTCTGTAGGTTTTCATAGTTCTTTCTGATAACAGAAGTGTGTGAAGAAATTGGAACTGATTAGCAGCTAGTTGCCCTGCTAGTTACTTTGCTATATGATCGACAGGGAGGTCTAAATTAATATAAAATAATGAAGCAATCTCAGTTGTATAGGGACCTGACTTGGAACAAGGAAGAAGCAGGCTGAGATCTGGGGATGTGTGGTAATGCACTGACAATTGTTCAAGCAGCTCTCTGGCAGATCACATACCTATCTAGTAATTTTATTTTCGGTCTCAGGACTGAATCAATCTTAAATAGAAAAATTGTATGTCATGTATGGGCAGAAAGGAAGACAGAGTCTGTGCATGAAATCTAACTTATCACCAGTGGTGGGATGTGAAACACATGCACAAATGGAAGACTAGATCATACCATATGGAATATAGCTCTTATCTAATAAATTACTGTTTTTTTCTTTTATTAAGAACTGCCCTCCTACTGTTTAATGTTTCAGAGATTTTCAAATAGAAAGTGCCAAGTCTTCTCCCACTTATATTAACTGAGGCTTAGCAACACATAAAAGACTGTTTTTAATCAAAAATATAGAACCACTTTATGAAAAAATGTAAAGTATATTTTGCACAAAAGCTGTTTTGGCAACACAAGTAGAAGTTGTTAGCTATAACACATGGGAGCCTCTGCTATACTCTCAAACATAATTTTAGATAAGAAAAGTGGATGGGGAAAAACAGAGCCAGGAAAATAAACTGTGTGTGTAGCAGAAAAACACTTGCATTTACAGTACTATCCAGCTTCTGGAGAGAAGCCAGAGACCCTCACATGAAATCTTTCTGTGCTTTTAACACAGTTGAAAAGCTTCAGGGATTTTTAATTGTATAAGCAGTTAGGGGGAAATGAGATTCACTGAGAGGTCTATGTCCAGCCAGTACTAAATGTGATGACTGCATCTCAGCATCAGTCATTTAGAATATGAACTTTCTGACTAGCAACTCATATGCATTTACCAAAATTGAAATTCAACAAGTTAGCAGTTTCTTTTCAGTCTGATTATACAGTCAGCATCCCAAAGCTAAAGCATGTACAGTAGGTCTCATACCTCTGAAATACAGTTAGATGTTTGGTTATCTTTTGATTTCAAATAATGCAGGTCTTCCAGTATTTATATTGTGATAAAATTCTAGAGCTTTAAAAATCTGCCCTTCACACAAGCCTAAGCACAGATATTTTAAAATTACTTAATGTACATCTTCATATTTTGTTAAGGCATGAACAATGGCATATGAATGGGAACAGCTTCCAGAAAAGCATATCTTTTTGACAAAGGCCAGTCCAAGCACATCACACCAAAGGACTAACCTGAAGCCAGAAATGACAGTGTTGTGACCCAAGAGTTTTTAACAAAAATAGTTGAAACAAAATGGAAATTTTTCTCTTTTTCTTTTTTTTTTTTTTTTTAATTCAAATTGTATTACTCTTAATGTCTGTTTAAAGCACCGGTTGCAGTTTTGCGCTTACCACCTCTTCCGAGTGACTCTGGATATCTCATCTGCTTCTTTATTTCTGAATTTTCAGTGTATGAAACTTTAAAAGGTTTGTTTCCTTTTTTTCTTTTTTTTTTTTCTTTTTTTTTTTAGTTTTGATGGCTGCTGCAAAATTAGAAAGATCCAGAAGTGGTCAGGGGCCTGGTCTAATGCACTTCCAAAAGTCCATTATAAAGATGAATATAAATGCATATGATATGGTTTTTCTGTAGACCCACAAACCACGCTTAGCTATAAGAAACATATTGTGCATAGTTATTTTTTTTTCTTCAGAGTGATATGTTTACTAGGTCTACATTCTCAATTTACCAGAGTACAGGAATGTCTGCTTTACTAAAGCCAGGATCCTTTCGCAGTTCCCAGTAGGTTTCATTGGTAACCCAGGCTTCTCTTTGATTAGCATCAATAACTTTTCTGTAGAAAGGGGGAAAAAAAGAGAGATAAAGAGATGAAGAAAGTTTTTACCTTAGATATTGCTCTTATGCTATATAAAATCAAATTCCACACTTCTCTGTTTTAATGCAGTATTAAATCAAATTTCATATTTCTAAAGAACACAAGAACAGACAAGAATTTAAAAACAAGAATCAACCTCTACCTATATCAAAAGCAGAAGACAGAAAAGACAGCTGAGACTGAAAATCTGTTGTTTGATCTGTAAGAGCAGGTCTTAGAGCCACCTAAAACCCCTTTGTTCACTACAGATTCTGATTATGTGAAGAGGATTATCCAGTAGATATAGCTCACAAAATGTAAGCCTTTAATAATTTATTTTTTTGTCTCTGCATTTTGCTTGTATAATGCTACAGTTATATCACACACATTCAGTATTTTCACTTTTGATTCCCCATGTTAGACATGAGGCTACTTGGCATGACTATTCCTTGTTTCAGAAGACTACTTAATTAAAAAACAGTCAATGAAGAAACACCTTCATTCAAAAATACATGCATTTTAAATGTATACATATACATTTATATATACATGTTATATATATGTATGACGTTGCTTTTCAGGTCACATGGTATTACTTGTCTATGCAATGACTTTAAAATGCCCCTAGTTAAATCTTAGATCCTAATATTATACTTCTAATTCTACTTCAGCAGGAAGGCTTGTATAGCTGAGGCCCATTATGAGAAAATGATCATTTAATTATGAAGCTTAATTGTAAAAATTGTTTCAGAGAAGCAGGTATCAGATATCTTACTACATTACTTAGAAATGCAACTTTCCAAGCTTTCATGGTTATCAGTCTGTGTTGGTAGTAATTCTTGTAGTATTTCATTCACTTACACGATGGAAAACAGAGACTTACTACTCAAATGAAAAGACTCACTTAAAAAACTTGGGTACATATTCAATGCCATTTTCTTCCATGTACCGCCTCCGAGCTCTCTGGAGTTCCTCTATTCTTTGTTTCTCAGATGCTGCTGCTTCTATATTTCCTTCCTCCAGAAGCCTGTAGGAATAACAGCAGGCTGTATAGCAATTACACAGTGTCTAAACCAAAGGATTTTCCAGCACCAATCATCATAAAAGGCAAGCAGAAGCCAAGTGTGTTGTCAGTGTTGTACTTTCAGATCCAGCCTGAGACGCGACTCCCCAGCTACGCATACCTGACCTAGAGCCTAAGGCACACGCTTTGTTCAGCAACTTCAGCATATCACAAACACTGAAGAACTGTGAACTGAGATTTGGAAGGAATTCGTTTTGCTTCTATCCATAGCAGAAGTGCAGAACATTTCAGAGCCTGTTTTCTAGTTTGTCATGAGGAATCTGCCCCAAGGTTACACTATAGCTCTATGGCATCAACAAGAAGCTTTCTAATTTTCCTCAGCTGGGCTAAGCAGAAATTTGAGTACAATACTGACTATCTTCTCTACTAGCAGAATCCTCCACAGCTTAATTCAGACTGCAGTGAAGATATAGACAAAATTCAAGACTCAGCCAAACCCAGTTTTGAGCCCACCAAATATTAAATGGATAAATAAGCATTCTTGCCTTTGATCTGGCCTGAATCGTGCATCTGTTGCAGGAAGAAGATCTTTCAGTAAAGGATCTAATTCATTGAGCTCAATAGCAAACCTTGTGAAGCCGTAATAACGCTCATAATTGGTTGGCATGGAGCCTGTACACATAAGACAAAGAAAAAAGCTTTTAAGCTATCACTGTAAATATGCAAGACATTTCTTCATTTACAAACTTTTAACAGAAAAATATTTTACTTTTCCAGTTAAAAAGCGTCAAAAGCTATTCTTTAAGTGAAACAAAATTCAATAAATATTAATATCAACTGCTTATCCTGCAGAGATTGTAATTATATGTTAATAGACTCAAAGCTTTTATCATCTTCCCACAATTTTAAATAAAAACTAATTATTTCAAGCTTTTCAAATTAAAAACAGTTTCCTGTTCCCCAGAAAGTGGGTCTATGAAATGTCTGTCTAAAATCTAGCCTTAACTAGATTTAGAGTTCATTTTGGAACTTAGCACACACTCACAGACTGATTCGACACTACAAGGAGTCAGAACAGACATTGAAGAGAGCAGGGTGCAAAGTAAGGTTCAAAATACCAAAAATAAAAATAGGATTTAAAATTCTAAGAACAATAATTCTTGGATAATGCATGTATGAAAGATACAGGTGCAAAGGATGACTAATTCAACCTCAGGCCTTTAAGCAAGCAGGAAGTTGAAATCAGATCCTGAAAGTCCCAGGTGTTCACCATCTCTGAAGACCAATCCTTTAGGCTAATAATGCATTAGGACAACAAACTTAATAAACCCTATTTGGTGAATCCAAAAAAGTTACCCTGCTCTCTAGCAGAATGCAGACAGGCCAGCTCAGATGCCAAATTTTTTTTCTTTATTTTATTTTTCTGTTGACCCCAAGGTCCTAGCACATCTGATCAGGGGTCAGACCAAGATGTACAAGATTACACCCTGTAAGAACATTTCCATTTACCATTATTATAAACACATGCAAATTGTTGTTTGTCTAGACAGGGATTGTAATTTCTCTAGTATTATTTCATGTATTTAAAATGTAGGCTAAAACAGCTTCACACCTCCCAGAATTTTTTACAAGCTTCTTACCTGGCCTCCATATGCATTTGGCTGAAGGTGCAACCCCACAATAGAGGCCTTCATGCCACTTTCCAAAAAGACGGTGAACCACCTTCCCTTCTTGATCTATCACAACACCCTGGACCTCATTTACATTTGAATTCCAGTAGTTCACCTGCAAGTTTAACCAAGAATTACTAGCTCACACTGCTTCTCCAATAACCCATTGTACTAATACACATAATTAATGTATCTTGGCACGTGGTGCCAACTGTCCAAATTCTATGTTGGAGTGCCTCACCTGGAACTAAGAATACCAAAATTGGAAAATCATATGGTCCTAACACTAACTGATTTAGTATAGGAGAAACACTGCATAATTTGCAATGCGATTTTGACATAAAAGCATTTAAATTAACTGCACATCTGGGAACTACATTGTCATTCATTAACCCAAATCCCACACAATTCAGCAAAAATAACCCTTTGCCTGTCAGAGCCAGCTAACACTCCTCTTTCTATATGAGGAGGTATTGAATATACCTGTACTTGTAATCTTTTCATGGGTGCTGAACACTGCTCTATGCAGCAGGGAAGACATTCAGCCAATATTACGTGTTATTTCTTTCTGTTTCTCTTTTCTGTTTTGCTTTTCTTAGGCATATTTAGCTCTTACACCTTCATCCAAGAGCCAGTTGCCCATTCTCAGATTATCCAACAAAACACAAATTTCAGATTTATGTTAACACCCCATTGCTAACACTAAAATGGTATCAATGTCTTTTGTTGCAATGTGAAGACAAATTTATTTTTAGGGAAAATACTTGATAGTAACATAGCTATACAAACTTATATTTTTATATATGGTCCTTGCCTGGATATTAACCAAAGCAGCAATACAAACATGTAAAAAGATAAAATATTGACCAGCAAATTCTAGTAGAAGGAGAAGCAAAATGGTAGTGTACAGTGACTAAAAAAGACATTTCATTTTCAATCAAAAACCAGCAACAGCACACAGCTATACAGCATTGGAACACACTGATCCCAAATGTTCAGTGGAATAGAATCATACTAATTGACATAGCATTCTCTTTGACAATTTACATTTTATGAATAGTGATAAAAGGAATAGAAGATAAAATGTGGAATATGGACTTCAGAAATAGTGAAGAAACAGCTTGATGTACCTTTAAATTACACAGTTATATGAATATAAGATATATATTAACATCCATATGTTACCTTGACAAAAGTGAGTTTACAAATACAAACACTGCTTTTTGTGTTTCTGATAGTTATCTCTCCATAGTGCTCTATCCATCTCCTTCCACTAAGAATATTATGTATGCAAGTAGTGACTTTGTTCCAGACATAGTAGTCTCCATACCTAAGAACAGATTAAGAAGTAGTTGGCAACATCTGTTCATCATGATCATTACTGACAAAAAAGTAAAACATTGCTCCTTTATTGTAAAAACAAACGATATTGCCCAAAAACAGCTGCACAGATGACAAAGTCCTGTATCTGGTTACATCACTAATCCTCCTTAGAGAAGCCCACCTAAGCTCCAGGGCACAGAACAACAGAAACACACTGAAGCCCTGCATGGTCTATTCACTGTCCTATTCCAGAGCATGAAGTGCTTTGGCCACAATTCCTATAGGGGCAGGACAGTGACCCAAAGATCAACATGAGGCTGAATTAAGACTATAAAACAGAAAATGTAATTAAATCACAAATAGATCAAAATAAATATGATAAATCAAGGAAAGGAAGAAGGAAGCCAGGAGCACACTAGCACATCATCCCTTTGCCTTTGTAACAACTATCCAGTTGCATCTCTAACATCAGACAAGAGAATAAAACCAGAGAATTATATTATGCAAAGCATATTCTCCTTCACAGTTTAGGGAAAGCATGCAGACAGAAGACAAAGCTGCTCCAGAGTGCATTTACTTCAATCTTAAGAGATGGATAAAGTGGTGAAGTGATGCTATACTGATAGAGGCAGAAAGAAAGGCTGGCTGCAATGTACAGGAGCAAGAACACCACAACAAAACCAGAAGACGTATTTAATGTACCCACTCCTTGCATATTCTTAGGATTTACAAGCTGCAACTAGTCTCACTGGTGGTGAAGCTACTGCTTCTCATTACTCTGCCAAACCATCTTCACACAAAGAATTAAGAATCTACTTTGGTTTATCCACATTTTGAAAAAAGACCTTTCATGGTCTGGTTGTTCTGAGGGACACTCAGCAGCCTTAGGACTGAGAGCTTTAGGACAGCCCCAGCTGCTGGCAGTCCTGCATTGCAGCCTTGTTCAGCTCATCGCTGCTGTACATACAAAACATGGGTTCTCTCTCCTAAAACATTTCTATCCCCCTCTCTCCATCACATTCTAGAGTGTCTGTTTTTCTTCCAAAACCCAAAATGGATTTTCAGGCTCAAAAATATTCCAGTAGCCCCACCTGAATACTAAGGAGAGATTAGAGCTGGGCACCAACTCTCATCAGTACAATCCATGTGATGTCTGCTCACCCCAACCCATTCACAAGGCAGCACAGACTGGAGTGCACCCAAGGTTGAAAACAAGAGGAGAATAGCTTACTTTGGAAGAGTCACATTCAAGGTTCCAACAGGCAGAATTTCCATTGATTTCCCCCAGAATTTGTTTTTCCACCTGATATCTGAATATAATAGTGAAATACTTAAAAAATTGAAATTACCAAGGTCTCCCCCTTGCACTGATCTGTGTGGCACCAGATCATCTGTACTGGACTACCCAATTCTACAGGGCAGTAGATAGTAAGAATTTGCCATGAAAATACTAAAGAAAAAATACTAGAAAATTACATTAGGTCAGAAAAATTAGATGTAAGTTTAATTAAGAATTGTGTCTGTGCTGCATGATTATCAAATCTCTTGTGCAAACATTCAATACAAATTAAAGGCATACACCATTTGGTACAAAGAAAGAAAGAGTAATTCTTCAACTGTAAAAAGAGCTGCTTGTGTTTGTAAGAAATAGTAATTTTATTGGTAAAAACCTGTTAAATAGGAGAGTATAAACAGGCTGCAGCTGACAGAGGAAGTTGTAGCATGTTTGTTCACTGTTAATGAGAATTTGGAGTAAAACAGATCATCAGTTTATAAGACGTCACTTCAAAATAGTAAGTATAGACATTCTGAGTAAGTTCCAAATGCAAAGCTCAGCTTTTACAAAGTTTTTGCTTGACAATAAAAAAGGAGTTATGCTTTTGAAGTAAAAAGTGTACCTTGCCAAAACACAAAGTTTTTCGATTCACAGTGACAGGCCGAAATGGGAGGATGGTGGCTAACCTGAAACACAGTTTGGTTGAGTCAAAAACATTTAATTTTCATTCCTAGGACAGTACAATTTTTTTTGCAATATTAAAATACTAAATAGCTCATGTTGCTATGAAAACAGATATAACTTAAGTGATTGTACTTAAAACAGTTACTAGTGATTACTAGAAAGATGTACTCCTTCTAGCCTTTAATGAAGTTCACTCATATTAACAATATTTATTTACTCCTAAGAAAGAAAACCATTCTAAGCAGAAAGAAAAAATGGGATCGTTCTATAAAATGAAGAACAAAAAGTGGACATCTAAACAGGAGTGTCTATCTAGAAACAAGGTTTACCTGCTCTGAGAAAAATCGAAATCCTTTGTCTTCTCTAATACATTCATAAGTTTCACCAAGCACTGGGTTAAATGGTTTGCTTCCTGCTCTGAAGTAGGTAGAGGCATAGCCTGATGCTGCAAAGGCAGCTATAAGAACCTGTAAAAACACAGACCAGAACATGAGAATAGCAGACATTCTTGTGTATGTGCCATCACTGTGTGGTACCACATAACTCATTTTGCTCAGGGACAACTAGATTAATGAAGCATGCCTGAGAATGAAACCATGCATCCCAGCCAGAACCAGTATACACTTTATTTCTTCTGTTGATAGGATTTCTTTTTCTTCATGGCCTCATTCAGTCTTTCAACAGTCCCTTAAAATGACAACCTGCACATGACACAGTTTTTCTGCCTTTGACCAGGCTTTTCATTAGTGACCTAAAACAGACCCAGCTCTAGTCCTTCTTCCCATGAATAAATATTATGTAATAACTTCTAATTACAAGATCACATACCATTTTCCTATGGGAACTATTTTATTTAGTAGCAAACATAAACAGTTCGCACTTAGGATGTTCTTAGTCTAGAGTTAGCTCCAAATCTTCCATACATATACAGCCTTAACAGCCAGCCCTTTTGTCTATATGTACAACCACAATTTAATATTCTCTCAGCCAGGCCTGACAGGCTGTGAAGTGGCATGCCATGGTAATTTAGTTTACAGGTCACATTTGCAGAGTTTTCAAAAAAATCACATCAGCCAGTCAGAAGTCCAAACAAAATTTCAGAAAAACAACAGAGGGATAAAAATTAGTCAGCTATTGGCAATATGCTACCAATGGGACAAATCTTAACCAGGTTCTCCTCTGCTAGTGAGGACACAGCCCTCATGTGAGGTTTTATGTGCTTAGTTTTCTTCCCACTGTGTAATGGGTGCTCCATTCTCTATTCACTTTATATTATTCAGAAATGCAGCCTCGACAAAATTAACACTGCTTTCACAGGCTTTTCTTCAACAGTAAAAATCTTAATTCTTCTAAAACTGTTTTCAGGTTAATTTCAACTGCCTTTTCAATTTAACTACAAGACACTGCAGAGAAATGAAGGAGTTTACTAACCCTGTGATACAGAGAGCAATGTGAAAAAAGAAAGGTTTCCACTATTTTTGGATGCTTATAGAAGATAACAAAGTTCTGATCTTTCAGAGAACAGTGAACAAGCAGTAACATATTCACAGCATTCCTGCCACAAGCTTTGGGTATTCAGTTTTTTTCCAAGTAGTCCCATATGCCTCAGTTCAGGTGTAGTTTGCATTTTTAGAGGTGCTGTTAAAAAGTTTGGCTTGTACTCCCAAGTACTGCAGTAGACATCTGTAGCAGAGAAGGGGATTGAATCCACATTTTCAAGGAAGCTTTCAGTTGCACCATGGCTTTTCATTCCTGAATTCTCCCTACTTCAATATTGACCTTTCAAACTTTTCAACAAAGGCAGCAATCAGTCTGTTTTACTCCTTGCAAAGCTGCCAGCTCCTTACAGAATCTCCCTCCTTTTGTGAGGGACAGGATCACAGAATGCTCTGGGTTGGAAGGGACCCACTGTGATCCCCTCCTGTGTCTTGTATGAAAACAGAATGTGATGGTGAATAATTCAACTCCCTTTCTCAAGATAGGTTCAACTTCTTCAGTGTTTAGGATGCCTCATTCTCCTGCAGGCCTTGTGAACACGGCAGTTCAGGGACTTGAGTGTGCGACTGTATAAAGGCAAAGGCAACCTCTCTTCGCCCAGTTATCCACAGTGCTACCAACCCCTACCAGGGAACAGCAGATATGTTCAGCAATGCTGCCAACCTTCCCTTACAGCCTTTCCCTGCACCTTCTGAGGAAAAGGAGACATGACAGATCAAAGCACCCTGAGAGCTGAGCTCAGGCTGCTGGCTGTCAGTAAAAAAAACAAATCAGACTTACAGGGGAGCTGAAGTCAGGCTGTCCAGGCAAACTTTGTTCTGGTGTTTTGAAACTTCTCTCTTAGAAATTGCCTGGGAGGACATCTTATTCACACCTATATTGATCATAAGGCAGCTACAGACTTGATTAACTCTTGAAGGCTGCTGGATTTGAACATTAAAAGCCAGAAAAGTATGCTGCAGAGCTAGAAACTTCCAATGCCTACATCTACTGTCATAGAGCATTAGATCAATCTTAAATAAATGAGTTACAACTGCAGGACTTGGTTTGAGGTCAAGAAAAGTCCCACGGCCTTGTTCAGATCAAACCTATGACCTGTAACTATTCACACTTTTCTGACCCTGCAGGGAGGTCTGTTGTCTGTGACCAGAAGGGGAAAGAGAAGACCCTACACAGACCCCACTCAACAGCTCCCTTTTAAACACAGACAGAAGAAGTGCTACACTAAATGCATTACCATGCGTTCATAAGGATCATCTGTTTCAGCAGCCTTGTCTAAGAGTTCACTGTATTCCAACTCTTCACAAAGATGTTGCAAGGTATTCAGAGGTTCGTTTAGCTCAACTGGCATGGATACTTTGGAAAGATCTTTACCAATGTTATTTCTCAAAATATTCCACAGATTGATGTTACTGGTGTCAGGGCTGGGAGCTGGGAGACAAGTCCTCCGTCCATTTCTGAATGCGCCTCCTGTCAGCTCACCATTAAGAACTGGGAAGGGAAGAAAAATATTGTCATAAGAAAGCACCAGACTAAGAAAAACAGAGTCCTGCATTCAACCAAATCACTGCCAGAACAAACAAGCCCAACTTCATTGTTTGCAGCTGAGCAGGTCTGGTATTGACATGCAGTAATTCTGGTACATGAACATAACCAATGTAATTTCCCAAAGTTTGAAACACAGTATACTTTGCCGAGAAATGTTGTCTGCAACACTGGTGTTGTCCTCAGATATATTGTCACTCACATCACTGATATAAGATTCATCATCAGAAGCCTAAAACATAAATAAAATATCCATTAACTCAAATACATATAAAATATACTGACAAAACAGACAGAAATAGTTAACCGAAACACAAATATTAATAAAAAAAATCTCTATCCAATTAGAACTATTAGCTAAATAAACTGAATATTTCAATCTGTCCATAGTACCAATGTTGTCAAAACAAAGTGTTACGTTGTGCTCATGTTTCTGAATTCCTTATTATCCAAATACAGACATGAGATCTGCAAAAGGTGGTTTAAGTAAGATCAGGGATGAAAAAAATTGGTAACATAATGTGCTAGGGATGGAAGGTGAGAAGAGATAGTCAGATTTGTGCTGTTTGTAAAGAACCAAACAACGAAACATGACTTACATTTCAGCAAACAAATTATGTAAACATCAGTCTAGTATTTTGCAAAGCAAGAACCTCATCAGCATTAAGAATGTTTTTAAAAGTTATTTTACACAACTGTTTTTCTAGAAATATTACTTTTTTGACTATTTCTCTTATTACAGAGAATTATTTTATATTCATATGTAGTAGAAGATTTTTTAAAGAATATTTGAAAATCTAAATTTAATTGACTGCAGATTCAGCTGTAACTGTATGTCATCCTTAGGTGGAACTGCAATCGCCTGGAAAGGACATGTACTGAATGTACGTTACTCACACAACTAACTTGCAACTCAGTTTTACACTTCAGGGAACTCCTGCACCTCTTTATGTGATCTCAGGTTTGTTTATCTACACTTTACCAATTTTGATACCTTTTTATTCTAAGTAGCATTACTAAAAATAAAAAAAATTCACTAACTCTGTCCTGCAGCATGCTGTCACAGCCTACCTCGTTTTCTGATGAGCTGGCGGACAGAAGCACTTCCTGTGCGTCAAAGAACTCAGAAACAGATTCAGACATAGAGAGCCTGCTTTCATTAGAAACTTGCTGAGACAGTGGCAAACTGACATGAATTTGTTCACCTGTCTGTAAATAAAGCACAGAAAAGTAAAAGTATTATTTCTAATATTAAAGAAATACGCGTAGAAGGGGTAAATCACCTGAATAAGATTTCTATGATAAATACAAGCACAGAGCATAAAGACAGCATTTTAGTAGGACTTTGTGTGTACCTAACAGATGACACTGAGGATGACAAAATAAAGTGCATTTTGAACAGTGAGATACATGTCTTCTTTTGAGGCCTGCCCAGCATCTACTGCCAAGATTTAGCAGCATGAAACTGCAGATCTAGTTCTCTATGCAGAGGATTGATTTTGTGGACAATAGCTGGGTTGTGTCAGACATGTTCAACCATGAATTTCAGATTAAATCACCTCTGGTAATAACAAATTATGTCATTTGATACAACTAAAATTTAATTATAAAGATTTATAAGGTCTGGGAGCTATAAGTTACTTTCCAAATAAATGACCTTGCAAACCAGTTTAGTAACAATGATTGAAATGCTTGAATATTTAGGAGGATAGCTATAATATGTATTTTATGGGCTTCTATTCTATGTTTATACTCCAAATCTCATTTGCATTATGCCATTAACACTGACCCAATACTACTAAAAGAAATTAACTCTCTACAGTTTATTATAAAGAAATGTAACAGCAAAGTCAAGGATTCAAAACTGTGCTATGTCGATGTCAGTAGTGCAACAGGCTAAAACAGTGAAATAGACCCTCCTCTTCCTGCTAGTGATGGGTGGAACACCAGATCAGTGTTACCCTGCAGGCTATCACATTAAGAAAAAATTAAGATGCTCTCCCTGTACCATTTTACCACAGGATCTGTTGCTGTGGAGGGAAATAGATCTTGGACTTAATCCCTTAATTCATACAGCATGTTGTTCCTGGGAGATAATACAGATGAAACTACTGAAGCCCTTTTAAACATGGTTAACTCTTCAGATTGCAACACAATCCCCGTTATAATCTCATTCCAGAACTCCTGCATATGGTTTTGTTGACATCTTAATTCTGTAGAATTATTCTATACAGTTACCTCAAAAAGTACTAACAAAACATCCCCAAAAAGCATAAACAAGCCAAGAGGTCAAAACCCTTTTTTTTTTTCACTAGGTCTGATAAAACTGTAGATGGATTGTGATGCTTGATGTTTGTTTATAATGAAAACAGAGGTTCATTTTACCATAATCATTACAGGAAGTGACCAAAATTTTGAGGTTTCACATAAACTAGAGGAACTTGGAAAAATACACATGCTCCAACATGCTCCTACCTGAAAAAGACCCTCACACAGGCTTTATCTATGTGCTACAAGACTATAGACATATATATAAAACAAGTTAAGATAACTGAATGAGAGATCTGGAAACTTTAAAAAATTTCTTCAGTCAGGCTTAATTCTACCAAGACAATGATGAACAAATGAAAAAGGAACAGCTAACCAACAAAAATTACAGAACAGAAGAGAAGGTCATGCCCAGAACTCCACTGTAGTTTGCTGTGCTGTGGCACCACTTCACTTCTATGTTCTGTTGCTAGCCTCCAGCAAGTTTGATTTTTGGAAAAATTGTTTAGACATTTTCAGAAAGCAAATAAACAAAAAAATTTTACCTTTTTTGTTTGTTGCCAGAAATATCTAGGAGACAAGACTATGTTAATTGAAATGGCATATGCATAGAAAAAAATAGTGGAAATGACAAATCAAAAACATTTTTGTAAAATGCAAGCAGAATGGTTGCCAAAGTGACCATACTAATTGTAATACATTATAGTTCACAAATTCAGATTAGTCACGAGGGAAGCTCACTGGTATAAATACAAATGTTTGTTAATCTGTTGACTAAGGAAAGCAAAACAAGAAAAACTAAATGTTGCAAAAAATATTAGTGCAGTGCTTGGTTCATGGACTGAACCTTTTGATTTTAACAATACCACTTAAGATTCTAAACATGAGGCCCTTTACACACTTGCAGAATCAGGTCATTAAATTATTAATTGTTCTGTTGATTTGGCAAGAAACTAAGGTACAGAATTGGTTAGCTACTGTGTAATACATTCAAATGTAGTAAAACCTCACTAATTCCCACAGCCAACAATTAATATTCCAAAATTGGAGTCCTTCTCTGTTCCAGTAAAGAGACCAAGCTCAGTTCTTTCATTTCTGACATATGAAAAACAAAAGACTGAAGTTTTATTGTAGGTAAGAAAATATAACCTTACTTTTTCTATGACTTAATATTTGCCAATCTGAAAAATTCAATAAATTTCTACGTGTGTTTCAGCTATTTAGTGAGAATTAGCAAGGTTTGTTTGTATTCTAAATCCATTAAAGGCCAAAGTCTTACCTCATCAGGACTAGGGATAATATTTACACTGACAACCTGATCACAAATAACAGATTCTGAATGTATTCTGTTCAAGCGACTTCTTAGTTCAGCATTCTGGTTGAGAGCCTTAAAATAAAAATTTTAAATTTCATTTAAAATTAAAATGTAAACAATAAAAAAAAATAAAAAGAAGAAGAAAAAATAAAAATAATAAGAAAAAAAGCTTCTTTCCAGCAATTTCCTAAAAAAAAAATCACAGAACTTCCTTTCTTTCATTTATAGGGACATACCTATTTTGAGATCCTCTCTAACATTACTTCATCTTTGGTTACACTGTCTTCACTGTTTTTCAGGAGACAGGGGGATAGATGTTCTCCCACAATGTAACACTGGCATTCTACCTCAGTTTTTCAGAGAGCTCCTTGGCAGGTGTACTGGTGGGTTATGTACATTATGGAAATGGGGAGTGAATGCAGCAACAAAGAGTGAAACTGCAGAACAATAAATGGGAACTACCCACAAAATGTCCAAAGAAGCAATTGTTGGTTTACAAGTATACAGCTTCTTCTGAGTCAAGGTTATCAGCACGCAGAGGCTGCAAACAGAAATTGCTTCTTTCCAGTAAAACCAACATAATTGCCAGTATCATTGTCTACCCATCTAGATCAATTTTATCGGTTTGCCTTTGTACTTATTTCAAGCTAGTGATCCACTACAGTATCACAAATACCAACAGAATAACACTGGTGTCTGGCATCTGCTGTTTATTCTATTTTAAAGTCCAACCTTGATTATAAATGTGGGTGCATATATAATGTATTATCTGTTGCTTGGAAAGACTAGTGTACAAGATTCTGAAATCCAGAACTGTAATATTCTACATATCTAGAACATGGCTGATTTAGCCTTGATATATCCCCAGCACTGAGGATTATAGAAAAGAAGAACAGAGAGACATTTTGTTCCAGTAGCAAAGGATTGTTACAATGGAGTAAGACCCTTCTTCTGTCTCTCCCTTGTGCAGATTGAGGAATAGATTGCACAAATGTACTAAAACAAAGAAAGACCAAAGGAAAATGGGTAAGCTTAAACCGCCACTGAACAGCTTAAATTACCCAGTTTTGCTTTGTTCTGAAATGGTCTGGGCACGCTCCTAGTTGGCATCCCTCTGAGAGGGAAGGTAATGACCAACAGCAGCCTGACAGTAGCTTCTTCAACAGCTCAAACCTGGTCATGAGACTGGACAAACCTAGTCACAGTCAATTTTCCACTTCCTCTCCATTGAGATTGTGAACTAATGTGTGACAGTGACTTTTAAACTAACGTTAGAGGCCAGAACCAAGAAGAAAACATGATTCCCTATTTCATGCAAGTTGCTAATAAATATCCACAGGTTTTAGATAAATTTGTGTCAATAACCAGTTATGCTCCTAACCCATTTTTATCACAATGCACAGAAAACAATCTGCATAACAGGCTATGCATCTGCATCTATAAAAAGGTTTGTCTTTAAACATCTGCTCATATTTCTTGCAGATGTAGTCCTCCACACCAATCCATAAAATGCTTTTATGCTTCCTTGACAATGAATTTTGAAAAATTGAGTTATTTAGCAACCTGAGGATTTATTGTTGCTAATTTCTTCTCCCCCACTAAAGCAAATTATATTTTTTTTCCTTTAGTTTAATTGGGAGAAATGCCGGAGAGTTACAGGTCTGTATCTGGAAATCCAATTTACCAAAAACTATATTGCAACCCAGGATTCCTTTTGCATTTAGAGACACGGACATATAAAACAAACCTGACAACATATGGTCAAAATTAAAAAATTAATTACAAAAACAAAAATATTCCCTTGGCTGTGCTGGGACAGCTCCAAGAAAGACATTTAGCATTTGTATAAAAACATTTGATCCTTTTCCTTTACTTTGGAAAACCATAACATATATATGCTTCAACAAATGATATCCTTCACCTCCACATGCAGTGGGGCTAGATTTACATCATAACAGAATATGCCATAATTCTGGCTGAGAATTTGGCTTTTTCTTGGCTTCTTTGAGGTGAAAGGAAATGGCCAAAATACAAAAAAACATACTGCACTGGGCAAGACAGATGCGCTTGAAATCAAATCAAAAACATACCTGAGAGAGGGACTGTCTGAGGTGAGCTATTTGAGCATTGTGGCCTGTAAGATCCTGCTCTGAAACAATCCGTTTAAGCTTCTCCTTCTCTATAGCTATGCTGTTGAAGGCAGACTTCAAAAGAGAATGCACTAAGCAAAAAGAAAAAAACAAAACAGGTATTTTCTTGGCTACAGAAATCACATCGACATCTCACAATATTTCAGCAATACAGACACAGAGTGAGACTTCCATCCCACAGTAATGGACATTTGAAACAAGGGCCTGAACTTCAAGTAATCCATGCCAAATGAAGTACCAACACTTACAGCTTGCGATTGCAATGTGCTGTATGCTCACACATATCTCATCTGAGCATATTCTTGGTGCTGAATACATGGAAATGTGGATAGTTGGAAAAACTGTGTCCAATACGTGTTATTTTCTTTCTGGTTTTTATTTGTACTTTTCAGAGTAACAAAAACATCAGTTCTGCTAGACTGAACTAATATTGTACTAATAAAGAGGATTACTTGGTCTTTAAACAGGTTTTGAATTTTTTAAGATGTCAGTCTCACATTTTTTCTATGCTTGTTATAGAACAGCAAACTGATAAGAAAACCTTTTTAAAATGGTATTTTTCAGTTTGTAGGACCATTCACTTACTGGCAATAAAACTGCAATTCAAAAGTACATTCCTGTAATAAGCTCTTTTTCCACTGATTCCATTGACACAGAAAACATTGTACAAAAATGAATTCACAGGATTATGTGCAGCAGTTACATTCTGAATAATCTTTGGGGAGAAATAATGCATTTTGTTGAGGACAAAAGATGTTTGCAAAATCAGTCACTTATTTACAGAACCGAGAAAGCAGTTCAGAAGACTTCAAAAACAATTTCAGAGTTCGCCTATCTCTAAATTTACTACATGCATGGAAAATATAAGAAAGATAATATATACTGCCTTTGTGTAAGCCACCTGAACAGCTAAAAACTCTTATACAGTATTGCCCAACACAGATGAAAACCCTGGCCATAACTAAGTGAGGCCAATAAAGAAACACAACAGAGAAGCACATTACAGAAAAAGGCTGGGCGTCTCCAGCTACCTTTTTGTGCCATCAAGCAGAATTCTTCTTGAAGCTTCATGTACTCAGTAGAGCACTCCAGAGGGTCTGTCACATGGCTGGGGGGAGCCTGAAACTCAATGTCTGCACAAAGGTTGGGGTTGGATGAATGCAATCGAACGGGTGACATCGTAGCACTGAAAGGGACCTACAGCAAGAAACAGAAGAATTGCTGCAAAAGGTGTAACCAAACTTTTGACCTGTTGATGCAAAACAAGAATTTCTTCTGAAAAGACTTAGTTCACAATGTGAAGAATATGGCAAGAGTGAACATGTAACTTCTTACTCTCCTAAATCGCAACACAGCTGATGCAGACTTCTCTTTAATTTTTTCACTGAAATATAAAAAAGAAGGCCTAACAACTAACAGCTAATGATGGAGTATTTAAATTCTAACATTTACAAAAAAAGGATGATTTCCTAATGCTTAGAAGATTACTGGAAAACTGAACCATGAAACATGCTCCTTTATATTTGGACATTTGAGAGTAATTGTAGATGAGTCTGTTGTTGCAATACCAACATTTGAAGTATGAAAATTCCTCCACAGATCTAGAAATAGGATATAATATTATCAGATATATCACTGAAGTTTTTCAAAACTACTCATAAATCTGCAGTTGAAACTCACTGTACTGGCAATTATAAAGATGGAAGAAGCATATAGTCTTTCTATTATCTTTTTAACTAAACAAATAAAGAATAACAACAACGCATTAAAATCAAAACTCCACCTGATTTTCATTTAAAATACATAGACCACAAATAAATGCAGAGAGATACAGTTTAGTAAGATCAAGCAAATAATTTAATTTCTTATCTTTCTACTTTGCTTTTCCCTCTACTTTTCAGGTACAGCAATAAAAAAAATGTAAATGCAAGATTTTCTAAGTTATATATACATGAATCATGTACTGAGAAGTTACCTGTATGCTACATGCACTGTATGGCTACTACTGCTATATAAGTGATGCGTGTGCAAGAGTGTTTTGTATTTTACTTCAATGTTACCATTTACACGCATCTATATGAAAATCAGGCCAAGAACAAAATTTTCAACTGCAAATGCAACAGAAAGGCATGCAGAACTACATTTTGTCACTTAACTATTAACCACAGTTTATTGTATCAAGCACTGTTTAGTACATTAAATCTATTTAATTTCATTAGATTGATCAAATGCATAAATCAAGCATTTTCACACTGCAGCCCAATGTAATCATTCAAATATGAAAAATAGGGCCAAAATATAAAATGTCTCTTCCAAGGCATGATAAAGAGCAGAAGATAATATAAAAAGTCATATTACTAAAAGTTATTATCAACAGATGAGTTCTAGAACCACTGTCATCAGTGGCTGAACTTGGTACATTGTTATTTGAAACAGTTTTATGAATTCCTTTCTGTAAAAACTGACATCAATACACATTTTAGTTTTAGGTTCTGATTATCCAATTAAACCCTCAAAATCCTGTTGGATCTATTAATCATTCCACTCATGAGTGTACTCTGTGAAATACATTTTCCATGCTGTTCTTTCTTGGTTTCCAGATACATGTAGTACATTCAATAGTAGATCTATGGCACCTATCTCATAAAAGCTTTATTCCTGCTCTCATTTATTTTGATTTCCAGCTATATCAACAAAGTACATATTTTTTTTATTTGACCTCATTTTAGCCACATATCAAGAAGAATTTGTTAACAGAAGATGTAGAATAAATTCCTTCTATTCATACTGGGTATTTAACCCTTTATCTTCTTCACAATTACCAGGTTGCCTGTCTCAAGACCCCAGCATAACATTAGGTTAATGGACTACTGTGGCTAAACGTAGGTTCATTTCAAATTACTTTTCACCTTTCCCTTTCTTAAATGGGAGAGCAGGTTTCCAGAACTTTCTGGCTGGGAGCATCACAAAGCTTCAACTGTTCAAGGTGGCTCCATAAGGGCAAAGTAGGTATCTACACTGTACCTGTGTGTATGGAGAACATACCCAACCCTCCAGACCATCCAAAGGCAGGAAAGAAACTGACACCAGCTATAAAGTCAGAGCTTGAGGGAGAGTCCCCCCCAGCCCCACATGTCTGTGGTGATGGGGCAGGTTCCCCAGACCCACAGGGACTGGCAGAGCAGTAGGCAGGCTGCCCACACATGCAGGGGGGGCTCTTTAGTCATTCTCTGATGAATCAAGCTGAAGAGATCTGCTTTAGATTCACCATTCTGCCTCAAACCTCAGATGGCCAGGCTAAAAAGAAAGGTTTCTGCAATTATGTTTATTGAAAAAAAATACTATTTTCAATTAAGCCCTAAAAATGCAATTTATGTGTTCTACAAATATGTCACACTACTTGCAAGAAATATACATTCACATGACAGAGACAAGTAGCCTTGCTGACTGCTTTAAATTGAAGAAATACTGAACTGTTGATTGACGTGAACTCTTTTAGAAAAGTTTCCAAGCTACTTTCCGTAACAGATGAAAAATAACCCACATCAAACAGCCATTTTCATTCTCTTGAATAGGGAACAGTCCAGGAAACACTGCCAATATAATTATCTTCCCCTTTTTTCCTTACATGTCTGTGCTTTCTCTCTGTATTAATGGTGGCTTGATCCCGACTTTACTACCCATTCTCCTTTTCATTGTTTTTTATTGTTGCTGTTTTGAAGGTTTTCGAAAAAATATTTAGCTTCTTGATCCATCCCTCTAGTTTTCCCCACACAGACACTTCTAGCCACAACCTCAGATGAACCTTGTTCCAACTTCCTGCTTTACACCAGAGGTGTTGTACCCACTCATCCATCACCTTCCTCAGAATTACGTGTTCACGTAGGAACAGAATGTTCCTGGCTGAGTGGGTTGTAAGGCAAACCTCTTTCTGCTGTACATTTAGCTGATAGAATTCTGTATCCCTCAGTCTGTGTGTACAGCTTCCCTGTCTGAGAGAAACAACCATTTTGTGCATCAGTCAGGAAGAACAGACCATGGCCAGGAACACTGCAACAGCCACAGAGTCATTTTGGTGCCTCTAGCTTTCCTTCCTCCTGCATTTTCTTCAGCTCCTCCAGAACATCCCTTAACAGGTCCTCACTTGAGCTGCAGGTAACACCTCAGCAATTCCCTGTCCTTAGTGCCTCCCAACCCCAGTCCAGCTGCATTTGTCTCCTGAAGCACTCCCTAGGTAAGGAGTACAGCCCTTGCCAAAGCTGTTCAACTGCTGCTGAGCCTTCTGGTTAGAGCCACCCACCAACACTGCTCAGCCCTGTAAACTGGGAATCAGGCAGGTGTCTGGGCTAGGCAGGCAGACCGACACGGCAATCAATTACAGAGCACGAGTTCAGCATCAGCTGATTACAGAGGAATAAATTTAGATGAGTTAATTTCAAAGCTGGAGAAACAATGATATGTCTCGTATGTTTTAAAAGAACATAGCAATAACTGAGTTTGTGGTTCAAGTAGCAGAAGCTCAAGATAGTTAGGCTTAACCAGAAACTATGTCAGATCTAGGGGATTTTAGCTTTGGCCTGAACAGCAGACCCTGGAACACCTCAGCCTGGTGAAGACATTTGCTGCTTGGGATAGATAAGGAGTTTGCATTAAAGCTCACTTCAGTCTTTGGCTGAACAGTCTTCCCTATCTAGCTGTTGTACTTATCTGTTGATGGATTAGTACAAATGTCTATATTGGGCCTTCCTTATGAGTACTTTCTTGATAAAGCAGCAGCTGAAGATATCCTCTTGATGGCAATTCAATTTCACAAACAGGACTTCCCACAACTAATTCCCAGCCCTGGTGCTGATTTCATAGCTCTCTATTTTCTGACAAAGACTTAGAGAATTAGCAAAACTACATACAGACACTGAGGTAGTAATATGACTTTTTGGGATTATGGAACATAAACAGAAGGTGCCTCAAATGAAAAGGCTAACCTTATGCTACTTATAGAAATATCAGGAAATTTTATAATTTCATGGTTATTTGTAACAAATCTCCTTAGTTCTATTGTCTTGCTATAACGGTCACAACATCTTTTAACAGAATTTGATCTTTTATTTTCTATTCTGTATAGTCCATCCAAGATTTTCTGTGTGCAGGGCCTGAGTCTGTCACTTGCACTCTACATAAGGAGGAGGGACATGTACCATGTACACAAGCTCAGACCCACATTTATGGAGTACATTTGTGTTGGGTCTGACCACTTCTAAGGAACTCAGCTGAAAGGGGGTAGCATAGACACCTCCAAAAAGTGCAAGAAACATTTTCATAAGCTTATTTATTACACAATCAAGTTACACAGCTTCCCATCCTTAGAGCTATCCCTTGATTTTTAAATCCACTCACTGTTGTAGCCACTGCAGCTGCCAGTCTCTGCCGGCGTCGTGTTGTGCTGAACTGGCCCTTCGGTGCCGGCCCTTCCTGACAGTGAATGCAAGAAAAGAAGGAAGTAGAAAAAGAGAAGGGAAGGGGTGATGGGACACAGGAAGATGAAAGGTGATCAGAAAAGGGAGAGGGAGAGTCTTTAAGTGGGTTTCCATTTTGTTTACTCTTATGGCCTACACACGTTGAGGACATATCATGTGTTTTCAGCTGTGCATGCCAGAGACATAAAAAGCTGGATCCTTCACTAAATTTATCTCCAGATGAGTTGGACTGCAGTGCACTCACTAATGCTAGAAAAAACAAATCGACTAGCATTGCCATTCAGAGTAATAAGGCAATAATGGAATAAGAGAACAGAAAGAATGCTACAGCATGCCAGAAAATAAAACAAAAAAATCAAACTCCTTCTGGAGTCATTTGACCATCTAGAAGATGAATTCTGAAAGAGATCACTTTGCAATAGTGGAAGTGCATAAACTGTGGTCACTGAAGATGTATGTGGCTCAATGGTAATATTTCTCAGTGTGTATGTTATCTGGTGAGTTTTCTTAAGTAAATATTCCTGTACAGAGCTCTGGCATTTCCACATTTATCCTTGAGCCTATTGAATAATTTTCTCCACATATCACTTTTTTGAGTTCCACCTGCTTGTCCACATAATTGAAGGCTTGGCTTCCAGACCAAGGCAAAAACTCAGATAAAGAAGCACAAATAAAAACTAAGTATTTCAATGACTGCTTCCTTTTCTTCATGTCTAACTTCTGGCCTCATCCTGCTTAATTTTGCATTTATTTTACTTGCAAGAAATTTTTTCACTGTACACTAAAGTCAAGCAAGTAACTTTTTAATACAGAGGAGCTCCATACCTGTCATAAAGTCATTCTATTTAATCTTTAATCAAAATGCCATTATTTTGAAGTCATTTTAAGATTTTGGAAAACTATGAAATACATGTTTCTGCTTTTAGAAAACAATTCTTAACTCATTTACATATTTATTCACCTATAGCCACTACAGCATTTTTAGATCTTTATTTCTGCAAGAAGCCTGATCATCATACAAATAACAATGTGTAGATTGGACAAATGGAGACCATACTGAAAAACAGGACATTGTATTTTAATTATTAGCTGAACTGTCTTTCTTCTGTAACATTCCCAGTAGGGTTGCAACAGTGGAGAATGGCCAAACACTTCACCCTCTGGCTGATATTAGTGGCAGTGCCACTGACAGCTGGAAGGATTGCCTAATGATCACAGTAAAAAACCTGTGGATACTTTATAATATTTTATAGAATTCTCATATTAAAATGATGTGTGCATAACCTCTGAAATACTGAGAACAAATTCTGTTAAAACAGAGAACAGATCATATGCATAATGTAAAGCTCTTTGTGCTCCAAAAAAATATGTCCATTCTGTGAATAAGAGCATGGAAGAATATTCTTATTTAAATAATAGGGACAACCTATGTACAGAGAGAGATATGCACAAATTTATATGTATACAAGATTATGAATGCAGGTATGCATTATTAAAATGGGAATAGTGAGCTTTTCAGAACCACACACTCTCTTCAACACAATAGAAAGTGAGGTGATAATCTGAGTTACCATACTTACATACAATACTTACTTAAGGGGAAAAGTAATAACTAGTCTGGATCTGGTTTCAGTTCTGAGCTAAAAGCCTCAGTAAAGCAAGATGATCTTTCAGATTACTCCCTAATACACAGCTCTCTATTCAACTATTCCCCCTGTGAAGTCTTGGAACTTTAGAACTTTGAGATTTTGTGGGAAACCAAAATATCATGGCTCTTTAGTGTTTTGCAGTAATTTTTTTTCTCCCTTTGAAGCTGTCATGAGAATGATAACTTAACCTTTTACCCAAAGGGAAATAAAGAATATTTTAAAAAAAGGCAAACAAAAAAACCTCCCAAAAAAACCCCAACAAAACAAAACCCACTACTCAGTTCTTGTACAAAAGTATAATTTGTAAAATGAATTAATACAGGTCAACTAACCTGCTGTTACAGACCATTTTCACAAGATTTTAAATAGGCTTTTTAAAAACAAAATTAACCTCCTTCATAAAAGCAATCTCTCTGAAGAGAAGTAATTAATGTATTACTCTTGAGTAAAGGCCTGTAAATTCAGCTGTTAATTCTAAACAACTTAGCAATAGTAAACACCCAAACCTGCAAATGTATAGACACATGCTATACTCAGTTTTACTACAGGGGTAACCCCACTCAAGTTACAGGGATTAGCTGTGTGAGCAAAGTCAACTGCACACAATACTGGCATATTTAAGTGGTAATTATTAATGTCTAGGAAACAAATCAAGCAGCTTTACTTACAAGAAAAAGTATGTTTTAAATACATTATGCACCTGGCATTCATACTGCAAGAATATGTTAGCAGGAATCCAACAAAAGCTATCTCATTAACAAAAGGATGTTAACAAGTACAATACAAAACCTGGATGGAAGAATTCTCTCCTTGCCTCATACACGGAGGATACTGAGCCAGCAGAAATCATACCCTCACTCCCCATCACTCACAAAGCACACACCTTTATATAAAGCTCCCTAATTTTACGCTCCCCAGAAGGATGCTCTCAACATTGTACTATCAGAATGTCTTTGATGTAGTTAAAAACTGTTCATTCTGAAAAATAGGTGAAAGTACTCCAAATGAAAAGTACTTCAATGATGGCAAAAATAAGTGCAAGTACTCCAAATGGAATTAACAGTGAAATTAGCTGAAAGTTAGTTTGTTAATACTAGCATTATTCCGTAAAACTAATGAGATGTAGGAAGGTATGAGGAAAGTAATAGTACAACAGAAATCTTACTGGTACCAAATGTCGACCATTCAATAGCAATCTATGTGTAAGCACCATTAAGACAATGATCACAAATCAGACAAAATGATTCTCATTAGGGGATATCCTGATAAACAAATCAGAAAGACTTGAAGCAGTCTTCAAAAAATGAGCAATAAGGAAGACCAATGAAGTAGAAGGCATTTCTAATAGAAGAACAAAATGGGAAATAGCTTAAAGGGTTTGTAGGCATCAGAGGACATCCACATTTTAGTGTCAACCTAAGGAAATTAGGAATAACACAATGAGTCAGTGAGGCCATCTTCCTACAGACCACAGCTCTAGCGCTGAGGAGACAGGACAGCCCTTGGAAGAATAAACTGAGTCCATCAAACTAGGCAAGATAATGGAGTAGCCATCAAGTATTCTTTGTCTTCCATATAATTTAGAACAATTTTATTGTTTCTGTTTTACTGCAAATTAATTTATAGATCAGACAACAATAACTTAATACTTTGTTATAACAAAATAAGCTTTATATTTGCAGCAAGAACTCTGGCAGTAATTAATTCTGACCCAAGTTAGGCAGAGTTCATTATCAATCCAGAAGTGACAGACCCATGTAGAGCAATGCCATGCACTCAAACTCTCTCAGGGGAACCTGCAACCCTATTTGAAATTTTCAGGAGCTGAGGCACACCCCTGCCACAAACCACAAACTGCAGTTTTGATGGAAGCCCAGGCCGGTGTTACTTCAGCAAGGTGTAGGTAACATGGGAACAGCTCATTATTCACTATGACCAATCATAAATCGTAATACATTGACTGCTTTCACAATTTTTGTGGATAGGACTTCTCTGAGGTTACTGTGGCATGAAAGAAGAACATGCAGAAGTGACTGACTCTTCATAGGCATTAAGTACTTGCATGCATTTTACTGATATTTTAATTTCCCTGTTATTCAGCACCAAGGAAAAACTGTGACCATTCAATTGCATGACATGACATCATACACAAAAATTCCTTTTTAATCCAAACAGATACCTCGTTGTTCTACCTATTGTGATTATCAAAGTATAATAGGTAAAAAGAAAAATAAACTACAAGTACTGCAATGAGAAAGCTGATGCAACTATCACCTCTTCCTTCCTTAAGATTATTGATCTTAAATGAAAACTCCTTAATGTGCCTATTGGGGACATATTAAAAGCTTCAAAGTTTGTACTAATTTCAAGCTATTTGAATGGATTAAAAGTTGCTGACATTTATTTACTCAATAGCAGACATCACAGTGGTGATTGTTGGCTCCCAAAGCCAGTTGAACAGTCCTCATTATCAGTTGCTTAATTATAAAAAAGATCAGGTTTTAGATCAAACCTCAGAATACACAACTGCTTCCAACAAAACACAAGGCAGCAATATGTGCACATTATGCTTATTTCTGTGCTTTCAGTTCTCGGAAAGGATGGAGTAAATTCTTCCTTCACATAATTTATTTCTTGGTCATTTTATTTGTTCCCATATTAGCCTTTTACATAACAGGATGCTTGTGAAAGTACTTATAATTGGTTATATTCTAAGTATAGGTCTTGATAAAGAATACTAATGTGTTTATATTTCATTCTGCTTTTAACTTGATGTCACTTGTTCACTTGAAGGAAGTTGCCTTTCTTTGCAACTTTGGTATGGAATAGCAGTATCCCCATATGGTGTGTGTATATTGAGTTTTGAATACCTTAACTGACTAATATTCAGATCCCACTCCTTTCCCTAGATGGCAATATTTTCATATGAATGAAAATAAAATCAGTACTTTTCTCACTATCTTCTCTAGGTTTTGAAAAACAAACTGAGACTTAATTTACTTCATCAGAAACATGAAAGACAGCACACTGTTCCTACTTTCAGCTAATTTATCATTTCATGCTTAGAATGAAATCTCAAAGTACAGTGAAAAGTAAAACATAGTGCATTCAGTACCTGAAGTTGAATTTTTGCATCTTTGCTGACACTTTTTGTTCTCCATCGTCTCGTGACCCGCTTGTCTTTCTTTGAAATATCTACACAGTTAGCCTACATTACACAAATAGTTAAAAGCGACAAAGTGCTATTAAGTTGACACAAGCAACACAGACAATACAGCAAGTTAGTAAAGAATTGTAGCATTAGACAAGTACAAATTAGAATATAAGGAGAAGAATGCTGCTACTGGGGCCCAAAGTTGGAGCAGTGATCAGCTGCAGCTATCCATACACTTTCATAAACACGTGGTACAGTTAGCTGCTTTAGCAAAACTACTGGTACCCTTGGTTTCAGGGGTGCACAATATTTAGGACATGATCTTGAAATCCTCATGGATTTCTGTTGTGGTACTACTCAGACATTTGTACAGACAAGAAGATTCAGTGAAAATGCAAGACAGTATTTATGATTTAGGATCTGCTGTTGCTTTCTGGTAAGAGGAAAACTCACCCTGAACTGGGAAACAGTCCAAAACTTGGGACCTTTGTACTATGCCCCCTTTTCTAGAGCATGCAACTTCATCTTTGAGGGTCTTTGGGTCTCCAATCCTTAAAAAACTTAAAATATTATCTTAACACAACAAAAACTCCTCAAATATAACTTCAATTTATACATGTGTTCTATTGTAACAGTCCTCAGTTTTGTTTTGCTTAAATTACTTAATTATTTGATTTGTTCTATTTAACTCAAATATTGAATACATCTTAATTACTTGTTGACACATGAAACAGAAACAGTATTACACAAGATTAAAATAGACATATAAGCATTTCATCCAAGGTTCATTATTATTTCAGATAAATATTCTGAGTTAATAGACAACACCTCTATATTTTGTTTAACAGAAAGAACAAATATTTCAGTGTAATGATTTCTCTTCAAGCATATTTACCTGCATGTCTGTGAAATTTGGTGCTGACTGAGTCCTCTGTAGTATTTCTAAATTTTGAAGAAGTTTACTGAGTTCCACAAGGTTAGACTGACAATGAGCAAGATCTAAGAGATATAAAATAAAAATACATTAAGTGCTTCAATTCAGACTTTTTATTGCCATAGTGTCGATTGCTTGCACTTAATTGCATGACAAAAGTTAAGTGTTCAAACCCCGTGTAGTAAGGCATCCAAGTAAAAGTTCTCTTTTGTTGAACACTTGTTATTTTTATAGGAGTCAGCAACAACTCTGGACTTCGAGAAGTGATCATATTTGAATAATGACATCCATCAAAATAGCACAGATTATTACAATAAATTTTAAAATCAACATATAGACAGCAAAGCTCCCACTAAGTTTCCAATTATCTGAAGAGCTACTACGTGTTTATGTAAAGATGTAAACCACTTACAGGACTCTCTTATATCAACAAGAGGTTTTGCTGAAAGAACAAGGCATGAAAAGATAAAGTCTAACCTTCTGCACATCTGTCCATCTCTTCAGAGTCCTGCAACCAGGCTGCTACTTTACTCTGACCAGTAGTACAGGTGACGGGAAGGCTGTTACTGCAAGGTATAGGAGGCTGCCAGGGGAAGTTATTCTGTTGCACCTAAAGCACAATAAAATGCTTACATTTACTGTGGCTGTGTTGCTTTGTCAGGGTAATGACTATATTACTTCAGGATAGAAACTAAATTATTCATTGTGTTTTCAGTGAAATTTATAATTTGTCTCCATAGTTCCTGAAGACACAGATTTTTCAGAATAGCATGTTGGAGAATCAAATCAGGAACCTCACCAGTGGACTGTGCTAGGTACCAGTTAGGAAAGCCGTTGTTTAAGAGGAAGAACATAATCAGCAGAGAGACAGATTTATACCTGGTGGCAAAGGCTAGTGCAAACTGTATGGGTGGTGAATACTTTGCAAGATCTCTACAGCAGCCCATTCTAATGAAGTAAGGCTAAATTAGACAGCATTTCAGCTGATTTCAGCTGCACACCCTCATAGCTTTTCACTGGCCATCCTGTCCTTTTGGCATTAGAAGAAAAGCCCACTGAAACTGCCCACAAGTCAGCCATGAGTTTTCAACCAAGGAACGCTGCACACCTTTCCATCTGACACATTGGCAGCTGGTGAAGACTCTGTAGTAGATGCTGAGGGGAATATGTGGAAGCTGGCGTCCCTGGGAGATCTCACGATCTCATTCTGACGGTACAGCCGGTGGTGCCGTAACTTTGAAACCCATGCATCAAATGAATCCTGGGATTTCACCTGGAGAAAAATTTACTATCAAGAAAGCAGCCAAGATACTACTTTTCTGCACAATCTTTTACAATTCTATTTGTTTCTACAGAGTATGAAAAAACAGTATGTAGTTTTACTTTTTACCTTTAGGTGATAGATATGTTCTTCTGTGTCAAGATCTATTCTACGAGCCTTTTTTTTTATAGACATGACTGATAAACCAACATCAATGCTCCCATGGACCTTTCCTTTCTGTATCTAAAATAAAATCATCAGGGTAAAAATTTAGAAGTATCATGCACTTTTTCTATATATTTTACAGAATACTATCTAGTACTGAAATGGTTTCCCATTTTATAACATTATAGCATAAAGCCACATTAAAAAATAAAGCTGCACTCAGATTAACCATTTAACCACTTATTATATTTATAGTCAGACAAAAGTATCTCACAAGAAATGCTGGTACAATGCCAACTCCAAAATATAGGTGTGTTAAGTTATTCACACCAGTGCACAGGTACAGGTAAGTGAGAAGCAGAGAAAATTAGAAAGTATTTGACACCCTACTTCTATGAATTGGTAGTTATTGGTATAAAATATAAATAATTGGTATTAATTCTTTGTCCTATCCACATGTCTCAGAATAATCAGCTCTGGCTGACATAAAAATTAGAAAAGAAAAATACATGGTCAGGTTAATCTCCCAAGCAGCTTTATTCAAGAAACTACCTTTAGTAATTTAAGTTGTATTTCCATGGAAATAAAAAAGGTAGAATTCTTGGAAGACATAACCAAAATCATACATTATTTATTTTTAAATCCATCAACAACTTTCATGTGTGTACTTTCATAAATATGCCTAGAATGAGTATGAGCAGGCTGCACTTCATTAGAAGCTTTAAAGTCTTCAGCTCTACTTACATCAATTGGTGACTTTGAATATTTCAACATTCCATTATCCAGGACAAAAAACCTCTGAAATTATAAGAAAAAAATCCAAAAACATTCTTTCTTAATGAGCAGATGCAATTTAAACTGTGTACAATTCATCTGGATAAAGATTACCCTGTAACACAGGGCAGGAAAATAGTGCTTTTATCTACCCCAGCTGAAAACAGAACATTTGGAGATATAACTTCTTGAATAAGATGTCAAAACAACAAGAACATTTTGGGGTTTTTTTTCCATAGGTATGGTCACTAAAAAACTTCTTAAGAACATGATATTCATGTTCTTGTGAAGTTTTTTAGTGACTTATTAACAAACCCAAAGTTTGAAAACCTATATTCAGCATAGTTCCCAAGGTGAAATGTAAGGCAGAGTAGAGGGGGATGCTAAAATGTGAAGTTCTTAATCACATTAAAAATTATCTACACAAGTAGCCACATGTTTTTAAATTCATCTAGATCATCAGTAGTGATTGCCTTTACAGAACTGTGAAAGTTGGACTTCTCTTGCTCTCCTATAAATTAGTTCCATACCAAAACAGACACTTCGCCAAATAGCAACACATTAATATAATGTATTTTAAAAGTGTGGGAGCAGTGGTTTATTCCATAAATTCTTAAATACCTCATTAATTGATTTTTTGTAGGGTCAGATCAATTTTATTTGCAAATTCCCTCTGGATTTTGAATACAACCTTAGGCAGCAGGGACTGTGATTTGAAAGCCATAAACTGTGTCTGCAAATTAATTCCATACAGAGGTGGAAGAAATAGTTATACACTAAAATCATGGGCATTTATTTGACATCCTAATATTGTCTAGACAAAAAAAAAATCCCAGCTCATAAAATAAGGTAATAACATTCTGGCTGGTTTATGTGACATTTACCTTGTGCCAACCTTTTAGTGGCCATTTTCTCTTCTTCAGCATGAAACCTTCATGTTTGTCTGGCTTCTGGACATTGGTCTGGCCTATTTTCAGACCCTCTATGATTTCCCAGCTGTCAGGTTCCTGATGAAAAAGCATGAAGACACATTGATTAATTAATTTTGCACACACATGGTAAAAAATTGCATTTAGGAGTGGCACAAATTCTTCAATGCAAGACAAAGAGGAGGAGTCAGGCTTTTAAATCAATCTATTGAGGTACCAAACTATATGGTTACTATATTATGTCTAGCTGTATCTCATTTAAAACTACTAAATGCAAACATTTTCAGATGTCTAACCCTTACCAGGTAAGATGTAGAGTAAGAGTGCTCTTCGTGATATTTCTTAATTATAAAGAAATTTAAATTTTCTGATCTTGAAAGTACAAGCCACATTGTTTCTGAATGCCCTAGTTTTTCCTCCAAATCAGAAAAACTAGCAGATTCTGCTTTATTGTTGATTTTAAGCGTAGCTAGTGATAATCTTCAAAGGCATTTTATGACAGTTTCACTTGCTAATTGAGCCTTCAGAAATGTGCAAAAATATTTCTTTTCCCTGCATTCATTTTCACTGTATTATGAGAAATTTATAGGAAAGCTAACTAATTTTCTCTCTAGGGAAAAACAGAGGAAGAGTATCATTCAAGATACAACCAGTTGTGGCCTTTCATGGAACCAATTAAAGCATATTTCTGGTACATATCACTTGTTTTGTGTGGTGACTGGTGCAGCTCAAGACAGATTTACAATGTAACACAGTGAACAGGTAAAGAACAATATTTTTAAAGAGGAAAAGATGGAGTCATATTTTCTCTTAGAGTGTATTTCTATCCTCTTGCTACTACTGTAATTAAAAAAAAAATCTGCACCAGTTTAAAAATCTCTTACTGCCAGATTCCTCAGACTGTTTTACTAATTATACCCTACAAAGCTGTAAACTTGCATTTTCTCAGCTGATCAGTCATAACTCCAAGCAATGTTATGAAAAGTTAACAAGAGAGGAAGGAGGTCATATTGCATTAAACATTTAAAGGGAAAAAAATTGTCTCCATATTTCCAACAAAACTGTTCAGAGCCATGTGCTGTCAGTCTTTCACAGCACCTCCAAATAAACTACACAGCCCTAATAACATCAACATTACTATTATGAAAATATAGTTGCAAAAGTAACAGCAAATTTTAAAACTAAATTTTAAATAAGGTCTTGGTATTTTGAGAAGGGTGAAAAACTCTATCCCAAATAATAAATACTGCCGTAAATTATAATAGAACTCTTTATTCAGCTTAGTTTCCCCTGAATAACCATGAAATAATTATCTCATTGTCTGTAAATCCCCTACTCAATATGCAGCTTTGTTTTACTTCCCCATGTTTTGCTTCAATGTTCTATTTCCATTCTATAGAGGTATTATTTTCTCCCTACATGGAAGTACTTGGCACCTGATGGGGACAAATTAAACTCTAAGTCATACACCAGCAGAGAGTCTCTGCATCTCTGCCAACTGATTCTTCACCATATTGATTTCTCTTTTAGATGATCAGCTGCAGGCATAAGTCTTTTATCTACTAGATAACATCAGTATTGATTAATTCTCAGCTAGAAACTACACAATCTCATACAGCTATTCATTTAAACAAAAGACCAGATACAGAGGGATAAAATGAGCAATTATTCAGTGCAGTGAGGATACTTGTCTCCTGCTGCATCAGTGCCACAAGCTGTTCTTAAAACCCTCCTAACAATCCTAACTGTGCCTCACCCCGCAGTTTTGGGGTGTTGAGATATGCCCAATACAAAGGCCAGTATGAAGGAGAGACAAAAATGGGGAAAAAACAGAGTGAAAGTGATACACTTGAAGAATCCTCATCCAGGGCCAGTTCTCAAGCACAGCAGCAGTATTTTAGGACTTCAGTGATTCCATAGGTATTCCATGAGAAACAGCCCTGTGCAAAGCAGCATGACTGGGGGAACACAATCACAGCTTTCAGTCCCTGGCTCTGCACACATGCCCCTTGTTTGGGGATTAAGGGAGCCACTACCAACTGCTTTCTCAAGTTTTGACTGCAAAATATTTATTTTCCAAATAAAAACGAATAAACCATTTAATTTTCCCTGGATGAACAGAATGTTTCCTTTCAAAACTGTTTTACCAGGTCTGTTTCAAAACTTACAGATATTTAATTTCAGATTTTTATTTTCCGCCAAATATTCCATCGCAGCACCCTCACCTTTTCTTTTGCACCCTTACTTTTGCATCTGAAGTATCTTAAAATGAAGCTTTATTTATGTGGAATTAGACTTGTTTGGAATCACTTATACCAAAAGTGAGCAATTTACACAGAAAGAAGTTGACAAGGCTTCACTTTTTACAAGGGTGATGTCACCCCTGTCATCTTTTACTCTGTCTCAGGAAAGAAAATCTCAGCAAAAGCTTTTAAATTTCAAACTACGCACAAGGGATGTTACTAGGACATATTTTTAAACTAATATTTATTGGCAACAATTTCAGATTTGGATATGATTTGCTCTACCTTAATAAGAGGATTGAACTGGAAAGCTCAAATTCATAGAATCATGCAATATCCTGAGGTGGAGGGATCCCACAAGGATCATCAAAGTCCCTTATAGTCCCATTTTCTGAGAAAGGAAAATTTGTTCCTGGTGCCATCCACATGAAAAAAAAGTCCCAAACCAATCCCTAATTTTGTTAATATAACATCTACTAAAGATAACTGGCTCTTCTTACTCCTCAATTATAGAACAAAAAGCTCCAGGGCAGACTCACAATATACTTAATGGTAGAACCATACAAAACACTGCCCCTAAAATACTAGTCAAACTACTTTGTAATAACTCTAGAGGGAAACTCACTGCCCAGACTCCATGCCAGGCTTTTGCTTACCTTGGATAGTGAGAGATGATCACTGTCAAGGAACTGCTTACTTAAAGAAGGGTCTGTGCTTCCTGAGGAAGCCTTTCGCTCCAAAATATGAACACTCTAAAAAAATAAAGACAATATCATGGATCAAAACAGACAAAATACCAACCACCCCTGACTTAAATGCGCAAATGGTTTGCCTTCAAAGGCAATAAGGCAATATACTTCTCTTTCTTTATTACTGGGTTTTTAATTAATTACTCTTGTTTAACCTAGAAATGATGGTGAACTAAAAAAAAAAAAAAAAAAAAAAAAAAAAGCCAGGAAAGACAAATAATGCAGTTCTTACCTCTAAAGAGATTCAAAGCGCTCCTAACCAGATCTATCACATTTTCTGTTAATATACAAGACACTGAATGCACATACTCTGCAGTCAGCACTGCCCTACATTCACTTCACAACTTCACATAAAATATTACTGCCTTGAAAATATTCATTATCACACCTTAGCATTTTGTTATTGGCTTCTCATCTGAGAAAAAGTAACACACTACACAAATGCTTTTAAATTACAGGTATTAAAAAATTAATTACTGTGTCTCAACTTGGGCTGCTGGTGAATGTTCATGGAACACTGTGATCCTAAACCATTGCAGCTGTTTTTACATATGACAATACTATAAAATTTTGCATCTTCAAAGCAGTGTAATAAAAATGAAATATATGCCACAACTAGCCCTGAAAAGACTGCTATTCTTAAGATATATCTAAAATTGCCTCTCCATTTTCCAGAAAATGGAAACACATATTTCCATTTTTCAAAAACTCCTACTTTATAAAAGAAAAAGCATTTTTGATAAAAGAGAAAATTACCATTACCATCTGCATTTCATTCTCTGGTGAAATTTTGCTACATCTCATCCTACTATTTGGTAAGAATTCTACCACAACATGTCATTAGTATCTCTGGCATAAAATAAAACTGCTTCATTTCCAGGACACACGGCACAATGACAAACTTGCAATGGCAATTACCCTCTGAGAAGCATATGCTTTTCTTAGCTGAAAATGCCAATTAAGTTTTGTTCACAATTAAGCTTCCTTACATTGACTGAAGAGATTACCCAGGTACCAGCAGCAGCAGAAACAATCAGGAAATATAGAAGTACATATGAATGGCAGTGTAAATATTTTTGTTTATATAAATTATTAAGTACATAAAGGACCATAACCAAACTAAATTAAAATAAACACAGGTATTCATTTACATGCATATATGTAACACAGACACAGTCTTGCTGCAGAGCAACACACAGACCTTCATTGTTCTCTTTCAAGTTGCAACTGTGAATGAGAATAGGAAAATGTGGGGAGTGCCTCTGTTTTCAGTGGAGATTAATAACCATCCCTACCACCATGCAACAATAATCAGCATTTATTTTCAGCTACTTTTAATTAAGTTTTACAGTGAAGAATGTGGAAATGCAACAGTATTATGTTACTCCAAGGCCAGCCAGCAAAACACTTTGTCATTTATGCTTTAAAAACTTCTGCTTTTTCAAAGGAAGTTCAACCTACTTATTTAGTCCAGTGTATTTTACTAGTCAGATGATGGAAAAAAAGTATATATATGTAGCACAAGTGCCTATGTTACATATCAAATAATTTAATAAACTAATTTGAGCTGAGAACCACAAAGTTCCTAATGACAATGGTAAGCTTTCTCACCAAAAAAAGGAAATGCTACTTATGTACACAGTATGACATTTTAACAATATACAAAAGAACCTAAATCTGTTCCTCCAAGGCAGGTTAAAATGTCTCTTGATTAACATAATCAGGATGATTCTCAACTTTCTTGCCAGTTTTGTCTGACAGGCAGGAATGCATCCATCCCGAGATGGAGCAATGCCCAACACAGATGTTCTGAAGGTCTCATATGTAGCAGCTGGTGCAGTTTGTTGTTACATAACTGCAATTTTATTTTGCACAATATTTAGAGAGGAGTAGCCCAACAGCCTTAGCTTGCCAGATTTCCAGTGACATTTTCAATTACATGATTTTAAGTCAGGAAGGTTTTGTGCCTTTTTTTTTTAATTAGCCTTCAGTCATTACAGTTCCACTTCAGCTGAAAAATACATTATTAGCCAGCAGCACTTTAATGAATGCTGACTTATTCAACTATTTGTTTGAAAATTAGAAAATGAACCTATTTTAAGTAAAATTGCCTTCTTTACATTCCTTACTTCCAAGAGTGTTGGCTGGTTGTCTATAGATGTTTGTTTTTCAATTCTCTTTACTCATGACCACACTAACACTGATACAAGACCGTTTTTTTAGATTTGTGACATCTCTAGCATAATACTAAGAGACCTTACTTTGTACAAAATGTTTTCCATTAAAACATGCTATTTTTCTGCAAAATTACAACTAGAAATCACACAATTGCTTGACATTTTGAAAAGCAGCTAATTTTACAGTGCAAGAGTTTAGTTATTCAGAATCAAAGAAATAAAAATTATTTCAATCTTGATGTTATTGTCAAGGGTTTTTTCATATTTTAAAACAGAGTTAGGAAAGAAGCACTAAACAAAAGCTCATAAGAAGGAATAAAGAGGCAGGTCAACAGTGTTTCTGGGGTTTATTTATAATCAAAGTAAACAATGAATAATAATCCATTAAACTAGGCACATCAATCAACATGGTACTCTTATTCCTATCATCCCAAAAATACAGTCAGGCAAAATCAATGTTGGCATTGCTACATTCCAGATTCCCCTTATGTTTCAGGATCACCACACTATAGCTGGTTTCTCTTGGAGGAAAACACCAGCACTAGCAAATTTTGTATGCTCTTGAAAACTAATTTAACATAATTCCATTGCAAAATCTTCATCCTAACTACAATCTTTCATCTTCATGAATATCCACACATACATTACCTAGGTGGCACACATTTGCCTCAAAATACCCCTAGCAAGCCAACATATGGGGAACACAAATGTTTGTTCTGCCCTGCATTCTTTTTCCTTCTTTCCCCGAAGACACAAGGGAGAAGGAAATTCACGGAGAAAACAAAATAGCACTATGATGTTGCATCATATTTTCATCTTCTGTGGAAGGCAAGAATGGAAAACAGATTTTATAATATCCTTCCATGTATCTTGCCAATTTCTTTTCTCACTTTGGAGTTTAATGACTCATACAGCTCGTTATCCTTGTTTTGGCTGGGACAGAGTTCTTTTTCCTCCAAGTGCTGTGTTTTGGATTTATTATGAGAACAACATTGAAGGCACAGTGATGTTTTGGCTGTTGCTGAGTAGCTCTTACCCTAAATCAAGGACTTTCTGGTTTCTCCTTCCTTTCTGGCAGAGGCCAATGAGGAGGTGCATGAGGAGCTGGCAGGGGCATGGCCAGGACAGGTGACCTGGACTGGTCCAAGGGATATTCCATAGCACAGAAGAGCAAGGACAGTGTATAAACTGGGGAAGTTGGATGTGAGAGGGCAATCACTGCTGGGGGATGGGCTGGGCCTTAGCCTGCAGGTGGTGAGCCATTATACTGGGCATCACATGCCTTTCTTGGGGTTTATTTATTTCTCTCTTTCCTGTGCTTTCTTTCCCTTACAATCATTATTATATTTTATTTCAATTGTTAAACTGTTCTTATTTCAACTCTCAGGTTTTCCCTTTTCTTTCCTCTGCTTCTCCTCCCCATTCCACTGGTAGGGTTGGTCTCCATCAGACCAGAGGGACTCTAATTTAACTTTACTGAATCTGACTTCCCATTAAAACAAAAGACATTCAACTGTTTTCACAGGAAAGGCAAGGAAAGAAAACTGCTTTTAAGTAGAGACAGAAAATCCAATGGATGACAAGTCTGACACTCATGCCTCTCCCTTCTGCTTTGCTGCTTATTTACCTAAGGGAATGAATTATATTTAATGCAAAGAGGTCTCTATAATTTATAATTTATTAATTAAAAAAATACAAACTGGTGAGGATTTTATCACTTACATTGGATGCAGACTCTCAGAATGTGCACAACCACAGAAATGTGCACAACATGTGGTTAACAGTTAATCAATGAAAAAGATCTGGTGGATCATTTTGCTTGTTCACAGCATTCTAGTAATCTCCAACAACCATAACCATGGGGCATAGGCATACACTGTCCTTCAACAGCAATTCAAAACAGATCTTTTCTGGCTGGGTTTCCTGTGTTGTTTTTTCAATCCGAAATACTAGTACATTTTTTATTATTTGCTAGTCACTGGAATTCTTCCTGCAACCTAACAAAACTGTATTCTTCCTTGAATTCAATTTAGTATGAAGTGCAATGTTTAATAACTTTCTCTCAATTAAAACTACACTATTTTCTGGTTATCTAAAACACAGCAGAAATAGTAAGGTAGACAGATTTGACTTCATACATGCCAATTTTTACTACCTTCTAAACAAGCTGATATATGCCGAGTTAATCTGCAATATTATTTGCAAAGGGAATAACCTTGAAACTTGCTTTTCTCTTAGGCTGCTTCTTAGCCAGCTCTGGCTTTCCTCCTGTTAATGTTGGAAGAAAGACAGATTCTTCAATATAATTGTGAGAGAAGAGTGAGTGCAAAGCAAAAAAAACATATCTCATCAATGTGTATCTTTCTATCTTCTAGCACAGTTTTTAAATTTTTATAAAGCAGTCATGGTCCTATTCTTATCCTCAGTCTCTTCTATTGGCATGGCTCCATAGCTGTTTTCAGCAATCTCAGCATCAACTAAGTGACAAAGGAACTTAGCAATACTTTGTGAATAGCACACACAGTTAACATTTTTTTTTCCTTCTTGTAAGACATGTTCATCTTGTACAGAAATGTACTTAAGAGCAACATTTTTTCTTTGTAACCTTTTTACTGAAAGACAAGTATATGTAAGATGCAGTTCTGTAGCATATGAATAATACCTAACTCCTTCTTTCCTGGGATATGCAAAGTAAACCTTTCTTGTGTAACAGAAATGTCAAGGATTTGTTAGCTCAGAGCTCTCTGTCAGCCCTTTCCAGAACTCCAGCTTTGGATTGTACTTCATGCCAATGCTTTTAGGCTCTGGCAGCAAGGAAGCCTTTGCTTTACAAGGTACTTTTTGACAAATTCTGAAGACAAATAAGCTCTTGCTCTCATGAAGAGCTTCTTGGAGGGAATAATTAGCACAACTGGATAAAGCAGAAAAGAGCTATCTATCATTGTACCAGCAACCTTTCTTCTGCCAGAATGATGGTTTGGAACAACTGCTAAGTCACAGCCTGAGTGTTAACGACAGTCTTCTCCCTTTGCACTTATCTCAAGATAGCACAAACAGATAAATTTACAGTGTCTGACAGAGCTAATGATACAAAGCTTTCATTATGATTAGTGAATGATCACAATTTAAAAACTTGATATTTTGTTAAATAGTCTCAGGCTACCCGTTCATTTTAATGATGCTGATAGGGCTTAAAAGAAAAAAGGGAGGAAAATAAAATGACATACACAAAAGAAAATCATTCCTTGATGTGTTAGGGTTTTTTATTAATTAAAACACTATAGACATGAAAGGGAGTCAATGTTAACACAAATGATAAATGAAGAAGCTGGAACTCACTTTAAAAAGTGCATAGGTTCAGAAGAAGAAAGACTTTTCTTCCTGTGACTCCCTTTCACTTATTTCTGTAAGCTACCTCAATAGCCTTTAAACTTCAATTTACACAGTATAAAAATATAGGAGATAGGAAAAAGAGAGGCTGAACATTTTTTAATCCAATTTTTTTACATTAAGTATTATTCTACTAGGAGAAAAAAGTTTTTTATGTAATCACTTCATTTTCAATTTCAGGGTAAAGTTTTTAATACAAAAGGAACACAGAATGTCAAAACAGCAAATAGCATTACTAAGGCACAGTTATCTGTCTAATAAATTTGTATATTTTGCATAATATAATGTTGATAATCCCACATTACTGTCTGGAAAACAGAAGCCTCCACATCATACCTGCCATCACCCTCCCTCTTCACCCTTGTGCTTTTCCTCACCACTGAAGAAATGAAAATAAAATCATGCTTCTCTTTCTTCTCCCCCATTTGTTTCCCAGAAATCCCAAATGACACTTCAGAAGAGTTTTTTCCTTCCAGATTTGTGTGTACGTTTGTGTTCTGAAGGAAAGTGAGACATGCTTATGTAGGACATGTATGCATGAGGGGAAAAAAAATGAGACAAGAGGAATGAACAAGTGACCATGTTCTGAAAACACAGCCTTAAATTATCTGTCATAATTTGCATGGGTAATTAAGCTTTTATGAGAGCAATTTCCCTGGTTTTGTAATAGAAGATAGCTACAGGCACCATTTCTAATCAAACTAATCAGACATATTTTTTAAAAATAAATCTTTCTTCATAGCCCACATCTGAACTTCAGCATTCTCCATGAAACCTGTAAAAACTCCTAGAGGTAACTGAGATAGCAGTGTTCATGAAGCTCAGAGAACATGTACACAGCCCCCTGGGACAGCCTGATATGAATGCTATCACTGCCTCTCCTTGACTGCTCCAGAGCATTTTATTTATTCAAAGCTTTAAGGCCACATCTTTCTCATGAGGAGACAGCATCTCCATCTATTAATCTCCAGGTCTGTGCTCTGGATCTTGTCTCTACACCACTGTAGTATCACCAAGGGCAGGAGCAGTCATGATCCAAGCACAGACTGCAGAGGCCCATCCTGTGCACATGGGCAGATGTACTTCTTCTGTTTGCTGTCACTCTCTTGGGTAAATTCTAGGCAGAAAGACAGGCACAACATGAAGGACATCTGCTGTGTGCCTGCAGGCTAGCTTCTCACACACACACAGCCAGCCTGATGCACCCAGGTGTACTGGGATCCTGGGCACGAGCTGCTGCCAGGGTAAGCCAGCAGCCTCCCCACAAGGCTTCCCAGTATGCACAATGTCTCAGGCCTTCAATGCACCCATCAACACCACTACCTGGGGGTCTGCCTCACACCTGGGATCAACCTGTACCTACTCCCTCCCAGTCTCACTTGCAGGGGTTCCTACCCCATCCCAGACAAATCTGTAGTCCAGAGAGCTTCACTTTATAAGTTTAGCCAGCTTCTGATTGTGTCTAGTGTAGATGTTCACTCACCAATCTTATCACTTAAATTCTAAAAATCTTACTGGTCTGAAATTTATGATTTCATTTTTTAAAAGTGCTATGGCATTGAACCTAAGATAACATTCACATGAGTATTATACAGCTTGAAAAGTTACATTGCTTCAGACATTTCATCAGACACTGAAGTAAGACCCACTGCCTTCTAAACATCAGGAAAATTTTCACACTCCATCAAGGGCACAGGAAAAACAAAGTGTTGTAGAGCAGCAGCAATTAATAAATTTAAAGAATAATTGCATGTTTTTGTTAACAATTTTGCCATTTCATTCTTTGGCTCCCTCAGAACATTTGCTTGCTCCAGTGAGTTGTTGCCTTGAAAGTACTCAACACTTCCTGCTCTAATCCTGCTTCAATAGTTTTATGCAAAGAGAGTTAATTAGGAAAGTGAGCAAAAGAGAATTATATCACTGTAACAACAGTACTTGGCATTTAGTAGCCTCTTTAGTTTGAAACTCTCAGAAAGATTAATTATTATTAAAATAATTCTCACAAACTACTGCAAAATAAAAAGGCTTCTAGAAGTCTATGCTTTGCTACAGAGCAAAACTAGGAGTATGGCTGCATGTTCTCAGGTCTGTAATTATGTCTACTAGACTGTCTATCCTTGCCTTTCCTTTTTTGGAGTCACAGAGAGACAGGAACAAGTGGAATTTACATGTAACCAACCAAGAATATTTTTCCCAGATGTCACATCAGGCTGACAGCCATAAGCAAGCATGTAGGCTGCTACCCCCTTTCAGAAATAAAAGGTACATAAATGTGCTCAGATGTCTCTTGCACATGGAATACATTAGGTTATGTCACATTGCAATCTTGTATGAGCAGCACTGTCTAAGCATCTGCAAAATGGTGATACCCACCTTAGGAAATACCACTTTCAGGAGACCACTCGGACAATTAAAATACAGTGGTGGCAAAAAGCTAAGTAGGCAAGACCAGAGCCTTGGAATCATGCTCTGCTTTTAAATTTCATGGCCAGGTAAACATTTTCAGCCCAGCTGAGTCCTTTGTGAATCCCCTGTGTACACCCCTTCTATTAGTCAATACTGCTTGTGCAGAAGGGAAAAAAAACCTCAACCCAAAACAAACAACAAGCCATATTAAAACCTGAAAAGCTGATCTCTGCTCTGGCAAATCTTTTTTCCTCTTCCTTCAAAGCCCTCACCTTTCACTCTTTATATATGGTGAAAAGGCAACAGTCATTTGAAATATGAAAGCTCTCCAGGTAGAGAAGTGACAACACAAGGCTAAATGCAATAGGACTAAAACCTTTTCTTCTTTTGAGATTGCTGTGTAGGAAAAGAACCAAGGATTTGTTGAAAAAGCAAACTGGTAAAGAAAAACACAAAAAGAGTGAATGCTGATCTCCCCCATAAAAGACCAAAAGGAAAATTAAGACATTAGAAGAGAACTCACACTTAAAATAGAAAACATTGCTATATCCATTTTTACATCATGTATTGCTAGCCTTTAGGTGATGATCAGAAAAGTCAGAATCTCCCCTTTGTTCACAGTTTCATATTATTGCTCTCCTTCTGTATCACTCTGGCAGTTTAGTAGCCTGAGGTCAGGCTCCAATTTGCCAAACTCCACATTATAAACCCGATGATGTATTTACTTCTTTCTTCTCAGCACAATATTATAACCCACACATCACAGAGAATATATAATGCATTACAGTCTACCTTATGAGCTGCATACTTAGTCAAGAAATAAGATACGGAATATTCATAAAGAACTTATGCCCATAAAACTGAATAAACAACATATGATTTTATCATATTCAGCTGTACTTCTAAGAGTTGCTAGTATCCCTCTGTTTTTGCTGTGCAGCAGTATGTAGCCAGAGTTTTCAGAGTTTCCTAAGGGATGAAACACAAGAACCTGCCTTGTCAGTATGGCCCACAAAAAAGTCTATCAGAATTTAACTTTTTATGCTACCTTTTGTATGAAGACTCTTACTGACAGTGTAAGTGACAGGTTTCATGCTCTGCAACAGTTCCACAGTAGGAAAAACTGTTTCTTCTCCCTTCTGAAGTGTTCCTTTCCAAGGGTATCACAACTTCCTTGCCATCCTGTCCAACTCAGGGGTTAAACAAAACAGGTTCTTTCTGGGCCTTCTACTGTCTAATCAAATTAAACACACTTTAATGAAAATGAATAAGAAAAATCTGAAAGCAGTTTTTTAGTTATTGTTGGTTTCATTAGTCTATTAATTTATCTATTAGTCATGGAGCCTGCAAATTGGCAATGTCAAAGCTTTTGCTGACTGCTAATTCTCTTATGTGATGTATATTGTACAAATAAAAAAGATACATTAAAATGCCAGCAATATATACAGCATGACATTTTCCACTCTCCCTAAAATGATTTATCATAGTCATGTTCACACTCATTCAGCCTCCTGTACCATAATTTATAGGGAAACTGTTCCATAATTGCTGGTATGACTTTGACAAGAATAATATGATGAGAAGGTTTCAATCATTAACCATCTAGAAATATCCAGTGTTATCCTCACATATGACAATAAAAGCTACATTGGCACTTCATCCAGTCACATCACTTTTCATATTCATTCATATTACAAATTTAGGAAGGGTGCTTTCCACTAGCTGCTCTGAAGAGTCCAAGGAGGCAGCAAGACAGAATTTTAAAGCCTTTTCAAAGTAAAATCCAACAGCCCCTGAACCAAAATCCCCTACCCACAGCTATCTTTGTGTTTGAACAAAAGCCAATGAAAACAAAAACATATAAAAATAATACTACAAGCAAGGAAAAAATTAAAAATACAGTTGCTACAGTGGATTGTAGGATGAAATGGATGTTTTACTGCATCTACATGCAGAGAGGAAGTGTGCATGCTCCTTTGCCTGGATACAGCACCACTGCAGTTCATGCTGCATTGCATGCTGCAGCTCCGTTTCTCTCTGCAGAAGAAATTGCTCACCCATTCATTCTCCTGCTTTAACACTGAAAGAACTGAGGCAAAAGAACAAACACCTTGGAGTAGCCCTTACAGCCCACATTTACATGCCTAAGTACTCATTAAGCATCATCATCACCCTCTATGGGAGCCTCTGGATGCATCACACCATCAACCTTTATAGCGTTATTTTAAAATCATGCTTCACGTTTCCATGATCAAATATGGACTTAAAGTTAAGCATCCATTCCATTCTGATGATAGGTATACCTTGCTCTGTACCGTTGCTAGGGTAACAGATGTGGTAGCCATTAGATTAATGGTAAAATGTATTCCCAGGAGGTTTTTGGTTTGTTTTTGTTTTGTTTTGTTTTTATTCCTAGTTGCATGGTTGTGTCAAATTAATTACAAAGAAAATTCAGAGAATATGCTCTTAGCTGAGACCAGCAGCTCCTGCAAGTTTTGCGTTTACCTTCTTCAGGCTTAAATGTAGGAGATAAAATACACAGATGCTTTAAACAAATGATATCAAAATTCTTGCTCCAGATGGAGCTAATGAAAACTTAAAAGGTTATATCCTAACCAAGATTTAATTAACTAACTACAGCTATCCAAAGTCCTGTACACAGTAAAAGGGAAAATATTTATCACCTGTGAGAAAATACTTTTTGGACCTACTTAAGCAATGGAAATTATTAAAAAATTCCATACACATTTCCTGCCTGTTATTGAGCATACATCAGAATTCTTCTCCTGATTTAAACATTTAAAAAGTATCTTGTGGTGAGACTATTTACATTCAAAATAGTAAATTTTACAGTTTTCATTAAAAACTCTTGGGTTTCAAAATTTTCTTAAGAGGCAGGGGAAGAAACTTCCTCAGCAGCAGCTGAGAAAATAGTATCAGAGCTGCCGTACAAGCTGGGAAAATATTCCTAAGCCAATTATTTTTATTTGATTTTTTTAATTATTTGCCTCTTTGCCATAGATCACAGTTTTTTTAAAATACGTTTCTGTTCTAAACCAATTTTTCTGTATCAACCTTTGTATTTGTAAAATATATGTGTAAGAACTTATCTGAAATCTAGTAGAGAGCTCTGATATTTTCTGAAGTGCCCCCACCAATATTATGGCCGCACTGTACACCCAGCCCTCAAAAAAGCCCCACAGGAAAGGTCAAGTTGTCTTGAGGGGAATCAATACAGGCTTCATCTCAAAGAGATCCTGGAGAATTACATCCACACAAACAAGAGTCTCTTACAAATGGAAGTCTAACATAACTGGACTAGTACTCTATGAGGTAGTACATCAGTGTTAATTTGTAGTGAAACAAATAATATTTAAAACATTAGGTGCTTACAGAAAGGATGAACAATATGGTGTTTAAATTGAATTACCACTTTCTAAAACAATAATCTATCTCTGTTGTTGGATTTACAAAAAGAGATATTCACAGATGACACAAAACTACTTTAAGCAACTGTGGGCTCACGCTGCCAAAGAAACCACTTCCCAAGAGACTCCAGAGCATGTTTCCTACTTGTCCATGAGATTATATACTTCCTGTTCCACTGCTGTACATCGTGACCATGTTGCTTCTAAATCTTTTTCAAGCCACTTTAGGAAGTGAAAAAAGTAAATTCAAAAAATCAACAATTTTTGTCTCTAGTGCTATCATCCAATGCTGTAAGCAAGCAAATCTAGAGCTAACAAGAACAGCCACATTACAGGAATAAATCTATCATCCCACCAGATGCTACCAACAACCAGAGTATTTCCTTACCTGCCTCCTGTCTCTCTGAGACGATGATGAGGAGGAGGCACTTCTATGTGATGGAGTAGATGTTTTGTGAGCTGGAGATACACTCTTCTCCTCTGAACTCATCTTTGCAGCAAACTTGTATTAATGATCTTGTGCTCTTATCACTCATGGACAAAAATGCAGGGGATAGTCTTCTGCATCCTTCTGTTTCACAGTTTATGGACAGCCAAAGAGGAAGTCAGTCTCAGCTAAACTCCACCTTAATAAAGAAAAATGTGGGAGAAAGAGTGAATGAACATACCCTCACTCCAAAGTAGCTCTGCAGCAAAGAAATCTGTTGACTATTTAATCCAACACATCTCCCAGTCTTTTACTCCCAACAGCTACCCAGGACAAATACAAATGCATTGTTCTGCATTCTCACAGAAGATTGAAGTGGTATTATTTTTAAAAACCCTAAGGAAAGGCTTAAGTAATTTACAGCAATTCTCAGGCAAAGTTTAAAAACCTTTGATAACATGATGACATTATCAAGTAACTCCTCAGGCTTTCCCTTCCCTATAGCACAGATATCACTGAACACCCCATTATAAACAGTACCTTGTAAAAATCCTGCAGTTAGGTCAAGAACTCTGCAAGGATTTTAAAAAGCAGGTGCCTCTCTCAAAGGTGGTGCCCTCAGCTGCAGTATCAAAGGCTTCAGTGAGGCAGGGGGAGTGCCTGGCTGGGGGCTGCTGGCCAGGGCTCACCCACCCCCGTGAAGGTGCCTTCCCTTTTGTTTCCTCAGCCACTGCTAGGTACGCTGCTGCTTTACAAACAGCAGGGAATTTCTCTCACTACTCTCCACCCAAACCTTTAATTTCCACCCAAAAATAGAAAACAGATACTTAGAGCAGCACAGAGGATATTTGTGTCAATAAACAGTCAAACACTACCTGTCAAACCCTATCAAATGCTGCAAGTACACCATGACGGTTCAGGAATGGAGCCACACTTCTCCATGTTTAACAGATCACTCTGATCCTGCTTCAGCTGACTGATACAGAGTCTGATCTTCCATTAACCTTGGATAGAATTGTTCCCTGAATGAGATGTTAGCTTCAGGCAGATGACATATCTTCTCCACTGCCCTCCTAATTTTGAAATAGTGCCCTTCCACATTCACTGTGCTGACAGCACACCAAGGGTCAGCACAGCACAGCTAGCTGCAGATGGTGTGGAGAAAGGTGCTGTCCTGGATCATGTTAAATCAAATCAGGACAAACATACATTAACTCTCAGACATGAATGCACACTCAAGAAATTATTCGATACTGAAGACAAAATTCTAGCTTCTCCCGAGTTTCTCCAGAGATAACCATGGAAGAATATCATCCTGAGCCCAGATACTCACACAGAAGCAGCTAAATAATTATTTACATAGTGCCACCAGCTTCTGAATACTGCACCCTAAGAAAAATGCACCTGCTGGAGCCAAGATCTGTGATTATTCAAAACCTTTTCTGCTTGCTGTACTAAGGGAGAGTGGAATGACTTCAGTTTATTAGTTACAAGTACTTTTGCAGTATGAGTATCATCCATATTTATGAATGAGCTTCAATCTCCATTAAGGAGACTCCCATAGAATTACAAACCCACATATTACCCACAGAGGCCACACTGCATCCCAGTGAGTGGGAGGACATGGCTGTTCCAACAGCAAAAGCTGCCCACATTCTCTTAACAAGATTCTCTGAATCTTGGCAAATTCTGTATTCTTTTCAGGATGACAAGTTCCTGCCAGAAGAAGCCTAACAAGATTGGTTATGCTGGAGCTGCCAAAGCCAGCTACAAGACTAGAGGTTGCAGGAAGAAAGAAACAAGCTGCACAGCACATTTGTTTCAGAACTTCAGAGAGAAAACCTAATGAAGACGAACCCAAAGAAAGGCTTTTCCTTTTATCCTAACATACCAGGGGACTGCTGGTCTAGTTTAACAGCATTTTCATATCCTACAAATGCATCAGGGAAATTTTAGTCAAGGAGGTGTAACAACAGGGATATCTCAAGGTCTATTTCATTTAAATCAAAAATGAAATTACAAAAATCAGAACAAAAATACAATCCTAGTTCACAGAGCTGTGCAGAACACTTGAGTTATTTAACAGGAAATCTGCAGTCACTTTCAGCTGTGAGGTCACGGAATTTTTTTTAGCAGAGTAGCCTTCGGGCAAACAAAAATCAAGCCCTTTTTAAAACATCTGATCTTCACTCAAGTTGACTCAAGTGGAAAAGTTTATATTTATTAATAGCAGAGAGGACAATGGTCTGGCACTTCAAGTGTGTTCTGAAGGCACTTGGTAGCAGTAGATGCTGTTGTAAAAGCAACCACAATGCTAACAAGGAGTACACAAGAAAAGCTTTTCTGTAAATAGCTGCCAAGTTTGGGATTCTGTCAAGTATGGACTTTTTCTTTTGAAAGGTATTAAATAAAAGTAGTGGCTTACACCTGAGCCAAGCCCCACAATGGTTCTGTTGTGCTCTCCAAGCACTAAGAGCTGAACCTAACCAGCAACTTGTTCAAACCACCCTGACTTGTGACCACAACAAAACAAAAAATGCCAAAAATACTAAACCACCCCCTTCACAAAGAAAAGAAAATAAGCAAACATTTCTTCTTGCCCTGTTTCACAGCAAAAATAGCTTCAATACTAAACCACTATTACTTATACATAGAAATTCCTGATTAATTAACAGTGCAGATCAGGGTTAAAAGTCAAAAAAAAAAGACAACTGGAATATTTGGGAAAACATGACTTGTAAGAGCAGCAAAAAAAATTATGCAAATTAATAAGAGTTAGAAGAGAGCTCTTTCTTATTGTTCTTGAACACTGAATTTTGATTCTTTCTATATTGCTGAGGGTCTATCTTCCAATTTTTGCTTAAATTTGAGCAATAGATCTTTTTTAGAGCATGTTAGAAGGAATAAATCTAGCAGAATTGACACAAAGAGACGCCAGTCTCTCTGTAACTATGATTGAAGCAAACAATTAGAAATCTAATTTTTGGCCAACAAATTGAACTTACCAAAATGAAAATGATGCTTTTGAAACATTTTTAACAGGCTTTTTCCATCAGTCACTGGCAATTTTGCTACTGATTCCAATGGGAACAGAATCAAGTTATATACCATGGCAGTATGTTTCTAGAGAGTAACAGAAAATCTAAAAACACATCCAAAAACTATGATGATGGGTTTTGGATGAGTGGGGATGACCTCCTGGTAATCATGCATTTGTTCTGATACTGTTTCCTGACAAGTATAAGGCAAATTTTATTATCTCTTTACTTCACAGCAAATATATCCTCTACATGGAAGTACTTTAATCAATTTCATCGGAAATCAATCTGAAAAAAAATTATGACATAGGCAAGGGTAACAGCATTGGCTGTTGGTTATTAATTGCTGTATATCCAAGTAATATCAACTTGTAGGCTGCATTTTGCAAACACCAATTAAATCACCCACGAGCTGCTCAGAACCCCTGTCAGTTCAGGACCACGAGTGGATTCAGCCCAGAAAATGTGACAGGGCATTGACCTGCTTGAAATTTGCTTTGCCAAGAGTTCCAAGGCAGGGGATTCATTCATTACTTCTAGCACACGAGACATACAGCCTAGAATGCAAAAAGCAGACACTGCAGAGATATTTTGGCCATTCAGAAGTTTCAATGGCCTGGTTGGGAGTTTTGTCCTCAACTCTTTTTGTTGGCATCTCAACTATTTTGAATTTAAAGTATAATTATCTACTGGTTCTGCAGTACATTGTTTTTTAAGTTTTTTACTTGTTTTTTTATGTGAGGTGATGTATAGAGAAAAGTAATATGCCCAAAGTCATGCAGAGGGCAAGTCTCATGAGCAAAACATGCAGCGAGACCTTTTAACTCTGATGCATAAGGAAAAATGCACTGTGCCATGATTTTAACATACTCCAGATGAGACAAACACCTCTACCTAATTCTATTCATAAAGGAATGCAAAATTACCATATAGAAATGACAAAAAGTAATTATTTACTATACTAGAGGTTCTTTATTGTACAGTTAAGTAATCATTTATAGTTTCTTAAATATCTAGAATTTAATATCTCTTCTATAACTAACAGCTATTCCACCACTTTCTTGCACTTTATCCCTACTATATTTATTTCTTAAGCTAAAATTGAAGTCAAGATATGGTTTTCTCAAAGTTTTTGGCTGGATCTCAATTGTTAAAACTTATCTGGGCCTGGGGGGCTAAAAGCTACAGATTCCCCATTCTTCATCCTTTCTCTACTTCAACTAAGATCTGAATATTTTTTTCCTATACAGTTATTTTTATCTAATTTATTCTCAGTTCATTAATGGTGTAGTTTGAGACTTACCCTCCACACCCTCTGGTGTCCTAAATCAAACACTAAACAGATCAAAAAAAACCTTCATTATTCATTTCTTTTCTGTCTTCAAAGGGTTACTGTCTTTTTCTGTCTAAATAAACAAAGGAAAATGACATTTCAGTTTTCATATCAGAAACCACTAATTTTTACACTAGAGAAATTTTGCTTTCCCTGAAGTCCTGCTGTCTATCATATGAAACAAAATTATTTCAAATACACTAAAATAAATGACCAATCCACTACTGAGCTGTAGAGTGTGATTATTTTTATATTAATACTACTAAATAGCTTGAAAGAAAAGGAAGAGCTGAGACCTACTTAGTGATTTCTCATCGCCTTTTGTCTTGGGTTACAATGCTTGATGTTCATCTTTTAAAAGTATTTCTTGGAATTTTGTATATTGAACTGCTCAGTAGTGTCAAAATACTGAAGGAGACACTGAATATCTGTTTAAAAATTCATTACTCCTCATTTTCTTCAATGAATAAAGTACATTGTATTTGAGGCTACACAGATTGTCGTTATTTGAAATTTCATTTTAAAATTGATTAATTTTTTTGCTACTTGCTAAAATTTAAAAAACAAAACAGAGAGGGGGAGTAATGAAATGGAGAGAGGTTATTTTTACTGGGGAGAAAAAAAAAAATTTTGAGTGACACAAGACACTGCGTGAGGAAGTAAACTGGGCAAAGACTCGGAAACACAAGCTGTATAAACTGCAAAAAATAATTGGGTGACACCAAGCAGAAAAGCAGCATGTGGAATTGAATATAAGCAAATTAAAGGTAGGAATATTTGGCTATCATGCTTTAATAAGCCATTGCTGTATGGCAAGTCCACTGACACTGAATAGGAAATCTCTGTCCTGTCCCATAATCTAAAAGTGTCCCACCAAGCCTGGGCAACTGCATCAACTGCAGGTTTGCAAAAAAGCTATTAGCAGAAATGATGAAAAAGTACAGATACATAAATTGTATAAATCCAGAGTTATGAATAAATGCATGTCATATAAAAGATAAATTAAAGTTTTCAATCAGTAACTCAAAATGAAGTCTGGACTCAAGTAACAGACTTCTGTGATTAATGTTATGTTGCTTCTCACTCTGAGTCTTTTCTGCAGGAGTGCCCAGAATACTTCAGTGTTTAATCTCTCCTGTGGTATTGGAGTAATTTGAGAAGACAATTTAGAGCACAGAGATCAGCCTTTAGACATAAATGAAACAAAAGTATGCAACAGTCACTGACATTCATTCAAGGAAAACATTCAAACTGATCACGGGCTGCTTTTCACTTGGGAAGGAGGAAGTTTTCTGTGGTGCTGTGTAACACAGTCATTCAACATTGGAGCACTCACTGAAGGCCAACCTTTGTTCTCATATAATGAGCAATATGCAACTGCCTCTTTCCCTCTTCACTGCTGACCTTCCATGCACGAAAATCATAACCAGCTTTTGTTACAGTACATGAATGTTGCTAACACAAAAATATAATGGAAACAAAATTCTCAATGCAGTAGCAATGATTTGATGATTTAATAGACCACTTGTAAGAAATAAGCAGTTTGTTGTTTTTCTTTTTTAACAGACAAGAGAACCAATCCCTTTACAGACACTATTTGAGAATCAGCCACATTACTTTAGCAAAGTATTAACTTTTTAAGAAAAGGTTTTCATAAATTCATTTTTTGTTTGCAGACCTCTGAGCAGTGAATTTTAAATCACTGATTAAAAGACAGCAAAACAACACTTGATCTAAGGGAGCCACTCATGATTTATTTTGAGGTCCAATATTTGTAAATTGGAATAAATTAGGTGCTACAGGAAAAATGGGAAATCTAGACAGTACTTAATTATTTTTAAGGTAGAAGATATTAGAATCAAATGACTGTATTACCATTGCTCTTTTCAAGTATTCTTATGAGCTGCCTACTGAAGGTTTGGATAATAAATATACATGTCTATTCTCAGGCATTCATAACAACATTGCCATATGCAAAATCTCAGTCTGATATTATATACAGCAATGCATACAGTGCCTAAATACTGCCATAAATCATTGTTTATCCCTTATTCAAGAGGCTCTAGATCCTGCCTGTTAGCTAGGAAATTAGTCACAATGCAGTGCTACCCTGGAAAGGTGCTCCGACACAGACCAAACTGCTGCACTTAGCACAATTTGCAGTCTCCATGATCACAGAATCATTTAGGTTGGAAAACAGATCATGTTTTTAGATCATGTCTAAAAGCCTTTAACCCCATGCAATGCTACAGGCTTGGAAATAAGCATCTGGAAGGTTTTTAGCTTTTAAGGTCTACTTCTGTATGTAATCCTACATCATCCAAAGCATATTGCACAGGAGACTGCTGTACCAACCAATTTTGAGATACTCTTATTTCATGTCATCCTTAACAGAATGTTGAGTGCCCCAACACTTGGTATAATTTCTTTAACTCTGAGTTATTCCCTGAGTGGCTAGTCCAAGCATGTCTCAATAATATAAAGGCTATAACAATATTAAGAAAATCACTTGCATGGGCATGTATCTCTGTATCTCACACAAGTGTGACAGATTTCATCAAATAGATGGATGAGGTCAAAAAACAGATAATCAGATTCAGACAAGAGGAGGACGGCACAACATCTGTCTTTTCTATTTTCTGCTTGCCTAGACGATTAAGCAGGGTTTCCTGCCCTTCAGAGGCCCTGAAGCATTCATAGCAATTAGTGGAGTCCCAGTATGTCCAAACCTCCAGTTTAGATGATTTCAAATTAATGGCAGTATTAGATGATTTTAATTTCAAAATAAACCCTCAACCCATTTGCAGTCTCTGAGGAGTGCCTCAGCAGCTGATGTGGTCCCAGGATTTTCATGAGGAAATCTTTGTTGTTCCATGTTCCTCAGGCTGTTACAGCAATGGAGGACTATTGATCTGCATGGCACGGAAATGTTTTGCATAAATCAGAGTCAGCATTCTCGGCCTCTGGCACAGGCATTTGGAACAGACTGCTGAGAGCAGAGGGTTCGGTGCTACACATCTTCACAAACATATAAACACAAACGTGCAATCTATGCCAGTTAAACATTAAACAGGAAAAACTAACTGATGGATGTTATCATCCTTTCTAGGATGATCCTAACCTAAATCTAGGCCATATGAAAAAATAAAAAACTGAAGAAAAAGAATGCAGTATATGCTATAACATCCGTTGTTTAAAACTGAAAATATTGATGGGGAATATTCCCTTTCCATCCAGTGTTTCTCAGAGAATTTCTCAATTAAAGAAAAAAAAAAGCCAAAAATTTTAATCAAAAGGAAGTGCTTTAAAGAATTTTCATGCATCCTGCTTTTGTTTTTTCCATTGGAAAAACCCTCTTGAAAACTAAAAATCAGAACCCCTTTTTTTCCTTATTTTACTTTTTTTTTCTTTTTTTCACTCAGCAACTTGAACAAAAGAAAAATAGATTAGTACCCTCAAGACACTTTAGCAGCTTTTTAATAAAATCTCAACTGAGAGAAGCAAAGAAACTAATTTCCCTTCCAAAAGCTATAACATATTTTCACAAAAATTGTATTAATCTTTGAGAGCATAGGAGGCTGAAAGTTTCTTGTGACCCTTGAAATTCATGTTGTCTGGTTTCATTTTACTGCCCTTCATTTATTAAGTTATCTCTTGCTTCTCTGCATGTTTTATTTCCACTACCATAAAAACATTACATTTTAGCTCTATGTTTCAAAACTACCAAGTAAAATTTTGATTCACAGCAAATTAAGAGCTTCATATTTTACTGATTTTGAACATTATCAACAAACATTTGTAGGAAGGATGTAAAAAAAAAAAACAATCAGTGCTGTCTCAATATAAATGCAATATTTTTATGGGAACAAATAAAAGGCTAGAATTGATGGATTTTGATCAGGTCGTGGAGAAAACAGAGAGACACAAAACCAGCATATTAATCAGAGCTTCACCAACCACGATTTTTGGGGTGCAACAGGGAAGGTCACATCCAGGATCAAAAATGCAGTTTTATTCCTAGAAGTAATTAGCTTGACAAATAATAAGGAGATCACAGCTGCACAGGATAATATAGCTAATGGCTAATAGGTAATCTGGGAAATATTGAGAAGGAATAGGGAGGCTCTATTGCCTCTGTGACTGCTACTAAATCACTGCATCCAGTTCTGCTGTCAGCATTTCAAAGACATTCACAAATAGGTTCAAGAGAGAACCATAAGCATGACCACAAGATTGAAAAACATCACTACTAATAAAAGATTTATAGAGGTCAATCTATTTAGTTTGTCAAATAGAAGATTGAAGTGTCACTGGATGACAATCTATGGCCCACTATATGGGGGGAAGGAACTTATTGTTAGAATTCCTCTCAAAGGTATAGCAAAATCTAAGAAGGGGAAAAGGGAGATAAGTATATGCCAGTTAGAAAAAAAGCACAGATTTATAATAGTGAAGATAAGTAATACTGATAAAATACACTATGGATTACAATGGGTATTTGTGTAGAGGTATGAGAAGACATTTTCAGATTCAGACCAGAATTTTCAAGGTCTGGGGTTTTTTTTAATGCATTCAAAGCTCAGTCACCACTGCTGATTTGGAACAAGAAATTCATTCCATGACCCATTCCATAGCAAGAGTTCAGGTTAGACTGTAATGCAGTCTCTCTCCTGCAACTGAAACCAACCAAGAAAACAAAGCAACACAGAAAAAGGGATACAATAAAAGGAATTATTTTTTTCTTAGTTCTACCTCTGGTACAGCCCAATTATTTTCCACTTAAGGTTTTCCAATTTTATCTTCATCTGTCACTAGGCAATTATTAAGTCTGATATTTTGTATGGAACAATGTTACATGTTCTTCAAGTGTTGAGAAAGATAGATTCTGATCACTGTTAATATTTGTGTTTCTTACTGACATACATTTAAAACCTAACTTTCCATGGAAGACCAGGAGCACATTATAAAGTAATTTGTTCTATCTCATTACTATACAAGTTTAGCTGCACTTCACTCAGAGATCTTTTCATTAGAAAGTCAGAAAAGAAAAATAGACAATTACTGCTCATGGCAAAAAAAAAAATCAAAAATGTCTTGAGCACTTGAAAAATACATTAGGAATCACAGACATGGCTGAAAAGAGCCTGAGATGGAATAATCACTTTTGAAGTTCCTGCAAAGTTTAAGACGTTGACTGAAATTAAACTGAAAATAAAACCAGGCAGCTGCTCTAAAGTAGTTTCTTGACAGAGTGAATCAGTGACCAAAAAAAACCCCACAACAACAACAACCAAAAAAAAAAAAAAAAAAAATCCCTTTTCTGCTAATGCCCAGTTGGTTATTCCTTGACTCTCTTCCATGAGGGAAACACATAAGATTTCCTATCCTCATACTAAATCCAGCACACATTAATTGCTAGATATGCTTAATTCTTCCAACCTTTGGAATATTAATGAATCAACATTCAACTTCACTGACCAAAACCGCAGTGTACTCGAAAGTAACATGTATTTTTCATAGAAGAAACTCTCTACTTCTAACACTGCTAATAATTTCAGCTGAAATTACACCACACTGAATTGCCTTTGCCTGTGCACAAAGCATGATCTAATATGAGGACAGCAATGCCCTAAGGCACCTGGCACAGAAGGAAATATCTGAGTAGTTCTAGAATATTTTCATCATTGAAAAGCTGCATGTTTTTCATCAGTCATTGATTTCCCAAAAATATTAAAGCCAGAAAATGACTGCTAATATGTATTGATTTTTGTACATACACAGATTATAAAACCAGAATAGAATATTGGAGTCACATAACATAAAAAAGACCAAAGGAATTTTCCAGCTTAGCTCCTGTTTGAAATAAACCATATAACATAGCAAATAATTCCAGTGCAAAAGCTTTCAGTGCTGTAAACAGACCACAAATCCAAAAAATTCTTGCAAAAATTAACTTTCCTGCATTATTAAGAATGTGCAAATTATTTCTCCCTTAAATATGTCTAAACTCAAGTCTTAGTCAAGAGTCTTTGTCAAACTTTTGCCTACTACACAGAAGAGCTCTCTACAAATGCAAAATTTGCTAGTGCACAAATACAATGTTTTTGCAACACTTCAGTCACCTAACTTCAGTTTTCTCAGGTTTCTAAAAGATTGATGGAGTTTAGAGAAGAATTGGCATAACTGAAGAATTGAAAAATATTTTATAGTCAGATGTGCATGCAGAAAGGCTTGTATTAAGCAAATTAAGAGGAGGAGTGAAAGCTTGGTTGAGCCCAATGGTACCTCCCCTAATTCCCAGAGCAGTCCTTGTTTATACAATCTAGACATCAACATGACGATTAATCATCTTTAATTAATCATCATGGACACAGTAGCAAACATGGTGTGCTTCAACAGGATATTGGACAAAAAGTACAAAAATCTTTGGCCACAATTAACAGTTACACATGCATAAATTAGCAAACATGCCAACTGGCAAACAACCATCCTTCTCTCCTAATATCAAACACTACTATTCTCTCTGAGCCTTACTCTACTTACACTTCCCCAGAATTTGGGACAGGACACATACATGTTGGTGGCTTATACAAAGCACCAGGGTTAGTAATGCCCAGCGGAAAGCCCTGTTCCACTTGTCTAAACACAACCTGCCTTTTAACACTTCAGTAAGTGATGGATGATCATTATTGCATGAGCCTAGAAGCTCATTTAGCAGCAAAAAATTCTTTCGAAAAAATTTTAAACATTTTCTGCATTTGCAAAAACTTGCTCTTCTTGGGAGAGACCATGACTACAGATTCTAACCACAAGAAAAAAAAATAAACAAAGGGAATCTAAAATTAGGATTTAAGGACCATTTGACTGCACCCTGCCACTTTGCAATAACCAGTCTTTCCTCTCTCTAGGTCTGAGATATGAAGAAGTTTTTCTTCATCCAAACAAAAAATGAATGGTATAACAGCAAGCAAAAGATGACTTATTTTAACATAACTAAACCTGTGGTACACTATCACTTTATCACAAACTATTTGTAATTTTCTTTGCAAAATAGTTTGTATTGAGTTATACCAGCAACATCAGCACTTACTCTGAGTCAGCTGTACTTCACAAAAGCATTTTAAGGAGTGTAATTTTAGCATGGAGCCAGGCCAGCTACAGAAGATACAGAGTTTGCAGGTTGCAATGAATTCTTTCAAAGTCCTCATTAATGCTCCAATGTAACAGTTGCACTCAAACCCTAAATGACAAGTGCCTGCCAACGCTTTATAACACTTCGACATGCTTTACCACAATATTTACTAGGAACTAATACATTTTCTTTCATGTCCAAATGCAAACTTCCCAAACTGATTGCAAGAGAGAATTCCTAAATGCCTAATCTCACTATGACTTTAAAGAGACTTAGAATAATTCTTCAGTTTCACTAGTAAAAAACAAATTCAGTTTTTGACAAATCACGTTTCAGGTTTGCATCCAATTCACTGATGTTGTCAGCCAATAACTATTGCCTAATGTTATCAACATTCATGGTTGTTGATATCAAAATTTTGCACACATTCTTAATTTAAAATACCACTCAGGTACAATATCTTTTATTCAGCTCCAAATGTTTAAAACTTTGATTTAGCAGTTCATTAACCCAATATAATAACTTTTCAAATCATGCCATATTTACCAGGTACTTAGATATTTTTCATTCTACCTACATTGGTATGAATGAAATAGGTTTTTTAAGCCATTTGATTATACAAAGTGAATTTAAAGCTTTTTTAAAATGTTACGACACATAAAATAATTCATTGTTCTTCCATCTGTGAATGTCAGAGTTTCATATTTTACTTTTGTAGTAATAAATATCATTGGAGAGGTGCCTTTTGGAGAGCTTCTCAGAGTATCAGTGAGGTAGACTGAATGCAAAACCTGCAGCAAGCTCTCATACATGCCACAGAACTTGGAGGGTGAAAAACCCTCTTTATTTTAAGTTTATTTTAAGGTGAAAGAGAAAGCAAATGAATAGTACTGGGGAAATAAAAGGAATTGCTTCCTTCTTTTCCTGAGCAAGCCCAGAGTTAGCCAGCTGCTAATCAAATATGAGCAGCCAAAAGTGAGGTTCAGCGGTGAAGGCACCACTCAGCATTTCGCTGGCTGATGTGCATTAACGTCACTGCAAACACAACTGAAAGGAACAGCCAAGAAGCAAATCCAGCATCTGGCCAAAGGCAGTGACTCAGCTGCACTCAGGGCACAGCAAGAGAGGGATGCAAAACCTAGCAGTCAACAGAATTGCTGCTCCAGTGCAGAAAACAGGACGTTAACCAGGACTGCTGAGAGGGCTCACCCACAGGTCTGACCATCTCCTCCTGTCAGAGGGACAGGGTGAATCACAGGCACCAGTGAACAGCAACTTTGCTTAATTCATACAGGAAATGTCAGGTTTCTTTCTCTAATACATTCAGTTAAAAGTGAGGTCAGTGAGGGATGAATTTAGATTTAAGGTCTGTCTGAATTAAAAATAACCAAAAACCTCGGGTCATCTAAAATAACATCTTGTCCTCTGATGCTTGTGAACATCAATGACATAACAGAAAGTCTTGACTGTTCCACTGTTCTGTGCTTCTTGTTTTAGAAGGCAGCTGATGTTCATATGAATGGGGCGGTCTAAAAAATCACAAAATAAATCAATGAACTCCATGGGGTTTTTACTGACTCAGAAAATGTATTCTTTTGAGCAGATGAGCTAGCATGAGATTGACCAAGAGTGACTAAACTACAATGCAGGTGACCTAAATATGTTGCCTTTCCAGCTCATGGAAAGATGAACTCTGTAGGAACAAATTTGGAGAAGGGAAGGTGAAAAAAAGAAAAAAACTGAAACTGTTTTTGCCTTCTGGTACTGCAGTTATTCAAAGTATGCTTTTTTTGGACTGTTGCAATGGAAGCACTATCATCTCTTAATCAACAAAATGGTAATAGCAGTGGATAGTTAGTTATAATTATATATTATAAATTATAGAAATTGTGACTGTTGGAACATGGATTATGGCTAATTTTTCATTATGCAATTTTTATATACACACTTCTTACAGAAAAGGAAAAAAGCAGGAAAGCACTAAAATACTTCATAAATCTTGGAATATTTTTCTAAAGTCAAAAGTTGAAATTAAATATTAGTTTATTTACTTGTCTTCAGTTGTTTGTCTGACCACTCTTCTCTGAAGAGGTGGTCTTCATCCAGAAGACCACACAAGAAAATGAGCATTTCAGTGAAAGTGGTTTCTTCAAACAACCACACTGCCCTGAACAGAGGGGACTCGCCCCTCTCCTCATGTTCTGGATGACACTGTTAGTCCCAGATATGGCAGACGTGTTGGGATTGTTTCACCTCTGTGTGTAAATTCCCATATGTTCTTCTGCTATATCTAGCCCATAAAACAATTACAATTTTCTAGCAATTTTTTAATTATCATTTCATCATACCTGAAATAGAAATCAGAATAGCAAAATGATCCCTGTGTACTTTTAACTCAATTAAATTTAGCCAAGCACAGTTGTTTTCCATCTAGGAAAGCAGAGACTCAGAGTTCACTGCACTCAAAGAGCCTCCAAATTCCAGAGGGGTGGGAGGATTAAGTACCAGAATCAGATGTCAACAGGGACTGTCACATCCTCACTTCCTTATGGTATCCCTGCATCAGATGGCCATGCTGCAGCACCTCTGTCTTCTGCATGGTATCATGTAATAATCATGTTATAATGAGGTTATGAAATATTTACCTCCTGAACAGATGTGTAATGATAAATTCTAATTTTGTCCAATCTAAATTTAGTAAGCAAATAGCTATAAATTGGACCTCTGCACTTAGAACAGTGAGCAACTGCAAACAGACTGTAACTGCAGATGCAATGAAGTCAGTATGACTTTGCAGTATTTTAACCTTCCTTAGGAATTCCTGACATTTGGAGTAGCCCGCTCAAGAGAAGGATGGTTGCTTCTTTTGTGATGGGTTTGTAATGAAAAGTGAAAAGTATTTCAGAGGTATAACATTCTTAAGCAGTGGATTAAGCACCAAAGAAAAATCATTGAATTAGCATGCACCAGCTGCCTCAAACCATCGAGATGAAATGTTTGTAGTGCTGTACCCACAGGATAGTTTGTACAACAACATCCAGAGACATGGCTGCATAAGTGCCAAGCACTCCCAGCAAAGAGCCTGGCAGGTTGCAGCATTCTGTCTTTAAAAAACCAAAAAAAGCAATAAAATACCATTGTAACAGTTCTCAAGTTTGCCATCAGAAGCTTTTACAATCTGAAAGTATTAATGGGACCATGTAAGGCAGTGGCTTCCTAGAAACAATGTGAAGTATTTTGAGTTTGTGTTAATAGAGAAATGGAAAAAAAAAATAAACAAACCAAACAGAAACACATAATTTTCTATTATCGTACAGCAACTGCTGAAAATATGTCATTAAAAGAATGTCACCCTATTTATCCAGTACTCACACAAACCTGGTTTCAAAATGACATAAATCACTGGTATTTGTGTTTCCACTGCTGCAATAAAATCCCACTAAAAAGTTCACAGAGGGTCTGCTTTGCACAGATGTCACTTTTCCTGTGGTACCTCTGCCTCAATCTTCACTTAATGTTTCATAGCGGATAATGCAGAACATTTTGCCCCACATTCATCCCTTGCTTTCTGAAATCCTGCCTAGTACAGTGATTCCATTTACTCTCCACTACCTATCTAGTTTGCACTGAAAAGCTACACACACAGCTAAACCAACACAGCTGTGTGTGTTGTGCCACAGCAGCTATTACTAATAATTCAATAGTTCCATTAATATATATCACAGGCCTCAATGGAAGAAAGATCTCTTAATTATGACCAATTAGAGATTAAAAATCTGTGCAGCTAGTACATTCCAAAAATAAAAATGATCAATAATTCCAAACATCTGAGATTATTTATCCTTTACTGGAAAGGCCTTTGTAGGAACCTTTTACATTACAACTGGTATCTACAAATTTACAGTTTCACTTTGAAGAAGCAGGGAGAAGACTTATGGAATATTAACTTATGTAGATCCTTTGTATCTGAGTGTTTTCTAGAATAATGGTATCAAATTTCAGATGGGTATTTCTCTGACATAATATATTCCATAAATTAGAGATGATAGAGCTAATTGACTGTTTATAAATAAAGTCTGGCTGCTGCAGCACAGAGATGTAAAAACAGAATGTACAACAGAGTTCTCCACATGGCAATGCTGAAGCGAAAAAGATTTTGCCAATGTTTGGTAAATTATAGCTGGATATGACTCTGCTGTGGCCTATTTAGGTTTTTTTAGAACTATTTTTGCCTGCTTTTTAAGTGTTGTTCTTTACACAAGCAAACCATTAACAGATTGTGTTTGTCAATGTGATCTGCAAAAAACTTGTTTCTTCTCACAATAAAATGCTGCCCTGTTTAAAATGCTGTTTGTGGCACAAGGTGTTAAGTCAAGTTCTGCTTCCAGAGAACATCACAGCAGGAGCTAACTCCCAAAACCATATTTATAAAGAAGATAAGCCTCCTTTTCCAGACCATATTTTCATGAAGAGGTTTAAATAAAAATCCTCTTTCATTACTTATAATGATGATTTCTAACTTGTCATAATGAATCCAAAACAGAAGTCATATATAAATAACTTTTATATCAATTAACAAAGTTAATGTTGATGGTTTTTGCTTAAACAAACTATTTCAGTTTGCAGTGGTTACCCCTAGGAGCCCATGATAGCCAAGTGCCAACACCATAATATTTGCCATACACTGCATTAATCCACATGCCAAAAAAAAAAAAAATCAAAGGCTAAGGATGTCACAGAGATCACAACAATATTCATTTTACCTGCTAATGCTATCAGCTTCGTTAATCACATCCATTAGACAAAGATAACTTAAGAGTACAAAGATATGGCACAGCAAGAAGGTGGAGAGCAACAGCAACTATGCAAAAGCATTTGCATAGTAATGAACTGCTGTAGGGAAAGGAATCAGGTAAGCTTTCAGTGGTCATAAACATTTTGGGAGAGACAGCTTTCCAACTTGTACAGAAATCTGAATCCAGCACTATCAAGGATAGTAAACGCTTGAGGAAAGGCAATTTATAATCAAAGCCAGAGATACCCAGAGGATCAACATTGTGTTGAGTCCTCCTTTAGTGTTAGCATAGCAAAACTGAATGATGAAGTGCTGACAGGATAGACCATGTTCTTGAGATGCTACTTCTAACACAGACATCTCCTGCCTACATTGAGGAGGAAGCAGCAAAATCATAAAGCAGTAACAAATAGAAATAAAAGTTCCTAGATGGATTTTTTTGGTTTTGGTTTTTTTTTTTTTTTTTGGTCCTTCTAAGATGAGGTAATGATAGCTTCAGCTGGGAGACAAAAATCCAGTAAAAGGATTATCCAGCACCTTCAGTGTAAGATTAAGACTGCAATATTCACAATTGCAGCACTATATAACACAGAAGATAGTAAGAGAAGGGATGCATTATAAACTATTTACACATTTTCTTTGAAATTTGATTCAGACAAATAAAATTACTAACCCAGTCTGTCATCTAAATGGGGAAGATGCATAAGAAAGCACAAGTGAAAGAAACATCAAGTAAAATATTCCCAGTTTTCATTTTTCTGTGTGTATATAGCAAATATTCAGCTACCTCCCTTGACTTTAAAACATTAAGCAAAAGCAAGTACCTGGTATATATGTATAAGTCTAATATTGTTTCACTTGATTAAAGTATTTGCATGTTTTCTCAAGTCCTTTAGGAAATGACATACATTTTTCCATCACATGTATCTTACTTTCTCCTCTTCCATCTCCAGTTGCTCTGAGGGCTTCACCAAACTGGAGCTGGTATTTCAGTAAGTCACTTTTCAAAGAAAAAAATGACTGATTTTCAAATGGCTTGTGAATGCTGGCAAGGCCAATAACAGGGAATGTAGATTGTAACTCTACCTTGCACAAAAAGGACAATGGCACTGATGTTGATGAGCTGCTCTGTAAATCCTCACACCAGGATAAAGGACAAGTAATAAGGCCTTTTTCTGTGACTTTTACATCAAAGAAACCACAAAGGCTTCACATTTGTACGGTCTATGCATCAGAGCAAAAAGGCTGTCACTCCATTTCTGCTACCTTCTTCTGCTACCACCTCTATATATTTGTGTGGCAACCATCACCTCACAATCCCAAGGGAAGTAAACTGAAAGTTAACAGTTCAAAAGAATCTAGCAGAAAAAAGCCTATCATATATTTTACTGCATTAAGTGAACTACTGTTGGTTATACAAAAAGAACTAGTTTAAGAATTGTTCATTAAAGCATTTATTCTATTACCATACTGATAGTAGCTTTCATTAATTGGAGACAGATTCAAGGGTTTTCTTTATTACCTCATTCACTAGACAAATAAAAGCATACTAAATGGAGATGCTACAGGATTTGATAGCCAGGTTTCCAACATTTCCTTATTTTATTCTGTTGTGACTGTCATTCTCATTCCAAATCTTGGGTTTCTTTATAGATTGATTCTTTGCTCTTTGTCTAATCAGAAATGACTCATCACCTAAATTATGACTAAAAATTCCAATAACAGTACATTCAATCAAATGGAATTGAGCCAAAGACTTGAGCTACCACTTTCTTGAAAATCTTCCAAATATAAATATATTATCTGTTCCAAAGAGGCACAAGTTACTACTGCTGCCTTTAAAAGCTCTAATTATAATTTTACTGCATAAAATAAAATGGCAAAACCAACCTGCTGACACTGAATGTTCTAGGTTCACATCATCAGCTAAAATACTGCTACTTTTTGTTACACAACATTGGGATAAGATGTTTATTTACAAATCAAAAGGAAAATGTCACCTCAAATAATGTCTTGTGAAAGTCTGCCACAGAAGGAAGTTCCAATATAGGATCAGTTACGTTGATGTCTCTCTCGCTACAATTTTGAAGCTGAAAATAATGAAAGACAAAAAGAACTGTAGAAAAAGCTCCAATTCCTTATGCTGCCCTGGATGCAATACACGATGACAAACAGTAATCACAAATCTGGAACCATGAAGAAGGTATAAATAGAATTTTCTAGGTAGTCTACAGCTGTCAGTTCAATTCTCCTTGATCTACCTGCTATGTACACAGCACCATCTCTATTTAGCCATCATATGGACCTGCTGGAACACCCTGACAAGAGAAGTGGTAAGTGAAATGCCTGTCACTGACCACCCAGGAGACTAATCTCCTTTTGTTTGCTTGGAAATTATAAAGTGCAGTGGCCACTTCCAGTAGAATAGATTTAGTGAAAGTGGGGAGCTCAAAGCAGCACATGAGAAAGTGAAGAACAGAGGAATTTGTCATCAGGTCCATACTTTTCCTCTTCATACAGTTCACTGCAATTGAGCAATTAACTCACAGTTCCCCTACAAGAAAAAGCCACCACCAAACCCATACCCCAAATTATTAACTACTGCTCCAAGAGAAACAAAAATTGCATGCAATTACATTTCTCTCTGTGGATTACTAAGAATGGGAAGGTTATTAAGATGTAAAACCAAAGTGACATTCTACAACTAAAAACCAGGACAGAAACAACACCTACATTATGCAGTATTGTCCCTACAGGCCTGTATCTATTTAATGGCATTTTAATAATGTAAGAAAGTTAAAGTAGCTCTCTTTGAGCTGTTTTTTCAATATAATAAGGGTAGTAGCTTGTGGATCTGCAAATATCCAAACAGCTCTTATCTAGCATTTGGAAAAAATAATACAATATCATGTCAGGAAAAAAAAAAAAGAAAGAAAAAAAAAAGCCCTCATAATATTTTTATTATGCTTGAAAAGAAAAGAGAAATAAGAGGCAGAAATTAGAGGAATGTGGGATGTTCTTTAAAAGTTCCCATCTTTGTTTGGTTTAGCATGTTTCCATTATCAGCAGAAACCCATGATTCATAATTTCATTTCTAAAAGGAATCTTAGTAATTTCCTACCTGTCAAATCTGGCACACTCATGTCAAATACAAGAGCAGTAATTCAAAACTTGGGAGTAGTCAGAGCCCACTAAGTCACATATTAAAAGCAAACTGACAGCAACCAAATCTCACTCTTCACTTACACCAGTTAGGGGTCTACCATCCCAGAAAAGGTGCTGGTGTGACCCATGCAATCAGTAAAAGCTTTCCCAACACAAAAGCCTCCGTGACTACTGCCACTCTGCTTTGCCTGAAAGCCCCTGGAAAGAAGCCAGGACTCAGGAACCACACTTCCATTATCCTCCCTCCTGAAGACTGTTAAGGTAGAAGAGCATTTAAAACTACCCATGCTCCACACTGCAGATATCAGGGATATTCTGCAGTGTCCTAAACTCTACAGGCACACAGAAAAATTATGAGTTTTAGTCACAGTGACACAAACTATTCTAATTTGAAATGTTTATCCAGGAATGCTTAAGACTTTTACTGTTTGCCCGTCTTTTGTGGCTGAAAGGCCACAAAAGCCAATTATTACAGAAATACATTAGATGTAATACACAGATTTTAATCCCATAATATGAAAAATTGCATCCTAACTGAGATTATTTAATAAGTGCTTTAAAACTGAAGTGTTGACAAAACTTCAGAGAAAGGGAAAAACACCACACCTGTATTGGGACACACTGTCCTTCTGAACTACAGGTGAAGGTTGCAATAGGTATGGAGCTACAGGAAAGAGGCTTCTTTCCAGGAATTAACTAGCACCACCAGAAATATCAGCCCTTCCTGACCACCTACAATCATCACCAGACAATTACCATATAAATACTATTTCTACACATGACACCTATCATCACAGAAGTCTAGGTTAATTATCTAAGTAGCATATTTCACACACCAGACAAAGAACCAGAGACAAATCCTAGATGCCTTCTTCAGAGAAAGACAACTCTAGTATATTTTAATGTACAAGCTCACCTTGGAAAATTGCAACAAAAAAACAAAACAAAACAAAACAAAAAAAACCCTATGTATTAGTACAGCCAGTTCAAGGATATTACACATGTGTATTTGTCACCAGTGAGGCTTGTTGACATCAACACTGGCTTTTAATGGGTCTCATTCCTTACTCCAAAAGATACATGGAAAAGACACAAATCCTCACTGTGATCTATCACACAAAAGAAACAGACTTGTTCCTAAGGAACATATCACATATAAAGCAAATCCACCAAGGAGAAAACAGTGCTGTGAAGTACTTATTCACTGAAAGAATCTGACACACTTATGAAGATTGAAGCTGCTGCAAAACTGCTACAAAGCCGCAGATGTTGCTTGCATTGCCTTTCTTGAACCAGAAAAGCCACTATTAGAGCCAGGACAAATAGAGCACATAATGACCAAATACATCATCTTTACATCTGCAATGCTACAAACCAAGTCTTTGAAGCCACATGGGAGATAGGCGTGCAGCAGCTCCAGGCTAAGGCAAAATACAAATCACTTAAAGAGCACCTTCACACTTGCCACACAAAAATCATAGAAGAAAAAACCCCTCAGAATTATGAGTCAATAGTTGTACTGTTACTTCTACGGGAAAGCATTTTACTCATAATTATTCAAGTACCAGAATGGAAAACTGAGTATTCTAAACATCGTTTAAAATGGTTTTCTCTTAGTACAGATTATCAAATTACTATTTCTCAAAAGTTCTTCACATGCTCATATTCACTGATCAACTGCATAGCATTATTCAGTCAGTGTTGTTCAGAATTCAGATTTCAAGAAAGAAAGGAGAAAGGCATGTGATTTGTGAGTATGAGCTCCTTGCTGGGGTATATGCCTCCAAGGCACTGGGACACCTCAAGACAATGGTGATGGGCTTGCTTTCTTGGTAGCATAAGCCATGCTTTTATCACTGGGATTTTTATACAATAGGATTTATGATGTTGGGTGTATTTCTGACTTCTGGCCACAGCAGGTACTTTTACGGATGTTCAGGAATTACTGCCCACTGCAGAATTGCATGGGATGCAATTCAATAACATGGATGGTTTTGCTGTCCACAAAATTCATTCTCATCACCCAGTGTCCAACTAGTCAATAATGACACACTTGAGAGAGACTGAGTTGGCAAGCCTGGGTGCTCAGGGGTATTCCACAAATCAAGCACACACACCAACTCTCAAAATTTTTTACACTTTGTACATTTTAGCAAACAAATTAGTATTTAATGACTACAAGTTGCATAGCCCTCTTATTAATCAGTATTCTATCTTCCACTGGACAATGATTCTCTCACTTTTTATGCTAAGCAGCCCATGGGCCCTCTCTCACTTCTTTTGAGCCGGTGGTTTTCTGGGTCGGTGATCCGTGAGTCTGGTCCTGACCTCCCCCTGCTGGAAACACCTCTCACCCAGCCGGAGCCGATTCAGCACAGTTGCTGGGCTTGTTTTATTAGTTTCTTCTTTATCTTGAGAGTTCTGCCAAATGTCCTCGTGGCTTGTAAATTCTGCATTATATGTGTCCACTACCCTTCTTCCCAAGCTTTGGTAACCCACTGAGATCACTGACGCATGTCAAGCCTTAAACCTTAATATGGCAATTCTACCAACAAATAATTTGGCTTTCTAACACCTAGGCATCACTTGGAGCTTGTTGGCAGCTCTCTGTTTCACACATCAAATCCCCCTTCTTGCTATTTAGGCTTGAAAGTATAAAAAGAGAAAACATCAAAGAACATCCTTTCTTAAGAAAATCTTATATATTCCACATTTGCAACAGTTACTTCTGCTTCTGTCTTGTTATGTTTCTAAATTGGTGTAAGCAGAGAGTAATCATTGCAGATAATACAGCGCAGATCAAATAGATGGTTGCAGGAATTATAAGTGGAGGTTCTTCTATTGTCTCATGTAGCATGCCAAGCAAGACATTCATCATCTCTTCCTAGTCTTAAAAATTCCCTAATGCCTACAAAAGTGCAGCTCTGTTCTGAGAGTCGCCTGAAAAAAATGTTACTTGACTAATTTCAAGTATAAAAACTCATTATGTAGCGATTAAAAGAAGTTTTAAGTGTCAGTCCTAGAAGCGTATTTTGAACTGCACCGCACACAAAAGTTCTGCTGCCAGTGCTGAGCTAGCAGCTCTCAGTTATGGCATGCATCCTAGCAAATATTCCATCCCAATTTGCTCTGTATCTGCCCCAGTAACAAACTTTTCAGAAATAAACAGGAATTTGTCAGTGAAGTTGGGAGAGATGACTCATTAGCAGTGACCATACACCACCAAAGAGCTGAGTAAGATGGGAGAGGCTGACCGTAATGGGACGTGACACCACAGTGACTCACCCTGCCACTTGACTTGCACATGACAAGGCACTCCAGCATAGGAACACACACAAGTAAATAAATTTTAAAAGCTCATAGAGTCCCTTCCCAATCACATTAATAGCAGACATATAGAAAATGTATCCGGAATTCTATTTTCATCTAATAAAAATAATACGTAGAGATCTTCTGGGAAATATGGGGTCAGAAGAATGGAATGTGAAATCACACAGGCTGCATGAGGAGATAATGGAAGAGGAAAAAAAATATTTCTACAATTATAGAATCATAATTTATTTTTCAAAAGGAGACCATCATAAATGTATTGTTTAAACACCTGAAATGATAGGTATAGGACTTAGAATTTACTGAACAACCCATAAAATATACAGCTTTGAAAAGTGTAAAGTAAACAATTCTTGTAGTAAAGACTAAATAAACCCTTTCTTATTTTTATATATATTTATATTTTTAGTCAAGAGATAAAAATTATAAACCTTGATGTGCACATACTATAAAAGAGATTTTTATTCCAAAGTAGAAAGAAAAAAACCAAACAGTTCAGTATTTTTTTTTCTATTCCCTCAATATTAGGGAAAATACCCTGGGTCTCTCTGCTTATTATTTATAACATTTATACGTATCTTCATTTAAAGATATGAAGAATTTTACCTGCAACTACTCTTCAAAAATGTACTGTTCTGCATTCAAATAAATAAATATCTGTCTGAGGACAGTGTAACCATACATAATATTTTCATTTTATTTATTTTTATCTTAGACATAACAGTAATTTTTTTTTTAGCTAGATGCATCCTAAAATTGACCTCCTAAATCTGCATTTAGCCTTGATTTAGATTTAGTTAAAATTCAAACACATACACCCCTCTCAGGAAAACACTGAAAGAAAATATTTCATAGAATTATAGAATGGTTTGGGATGGAAGGGACCTTAAAAACATCTAGTTTCAATATTCCTTACTTCCAATTTAGTTTATTGTGTTATTCTCTTCTCACAGTTTAGCTTTTATTTTGAAAGACTTCCATATAATTCTTTACTGGCTGAAAAAAAATAGCCAAGTTCTAAACCTATGAATTGCTCTGAATTTATTATAAACCTCAAATGCTCTGAACAGATGGAACAAGTATTTCATACAGTACATGACCTATGCAAAAATTCACAGGCTATATGTGTATAAAACAAGGAAAATTAGGTGGATTAACAGCAGGAAAGTAGCTACAGCATCTCTGTGTGATGTAGAGACGTGACTGTGAGCCCTTTGTCTGGACAGGTGCCAAGGCCTCCCCACAGTTACCCTAGCTGTAAATAGGTAGTTCTTCATTCAAGCTGAGAAGAAAAAAGGCAGACAGATGTGATCCCAGCCACATTGCTCCCTTGTGAGCTGTTGGCTGCAAAATACAAGTGGGCCGTAACCACGCAAGATCGATAAGTAACCTGCATCCAGAAGAGATCTTTGGTAGGTTTTGCTTTAGGGAAACTTACCCAAGCATCAAAGCATCAATAAGTCTGCTGGTTTCTCTATAATGAACAAAAACTAAAACAAATAATAACACGAAAACCTGAAATACAGATTTTTTCAGCAAAACTGATTTAACAAATCTCATTAGTTAATACAGTTTTAATGTAAGAGCTATTACATGCTTGAAAAAAAGATAGTTCCCATTTTTACCCATTTACACTGCTCTTCCAGAATTGCCCATGTTTTCTCCCTCACTCCTTTTCTAAATGAGTTTATTCTGTTTAAGTGCTTCTGTGCATTGACAATCTTTTCTGCCAGATTTTTTTTCCACTGCTTTGTTCCTATATCCAAAACGCAGAGCATCCCCACATCTTTCCCATAGGATTCCTTTCTTTGTTCATGTAGGCCTTTCTTTTTTTGCCTCTACTCCTCTGTTTACTCTGTGCCTTTGCTAATTTTCTACCACTTCAGCAGAAGAGAGTCCAAGCAAAGATAAAAAACAAATGGGAAGTAAAAACATTCCTTTGCTGGTCCACTGTTTTGTGCATGGAAGCGTGCCACTTCTGAGAGAACAGTCCAACTGGCACCACAGCCACCCCTGTGGCACTGGACAGCGATGTTATGTTGCTCAGGCAACCATTCCTAATTGTATTTTGGGATGCTGAGAAAACAAGTTGGATTTTTTTTGCTGGTCTGTCTGAAGGTCACAGTAGCATGGTGGCACTGAACACGGGTTACTGCCACAGCAAGCGAGGCACCAAAAACAACACTTCAGGCTACATATGTATGAAACAAGGCATGTTTTGCCCTACATGCAAAAACATGTCAATCACATAGAAAACCCCATCTAGTCTGCAGCCTCAGTCATGTAAAACAATGTGTACAACAGTTGTCATGTAAGACTACAACAGCTCCTATGCCAGAGACAATGTTATTCTAGACTCATGCTGAAAGCAAATCTGAATGTTTCTCCTGGCTTGAAAAATCAGACACAAAAAAGGCACTATTTATATATAACAGTATCCTACAAGAAACAGATTGTCAACAACAATTTGGCAGGGCACCATTAACATCTTTTAGAAATTGGGAAGAAAAATCTTCAGAATGTAAATGTCTGCTGAAACAAATGAAGACAGAAGCTTTAAGAGCAAGAGTTACTGCCTCAAAGTTCCTCCAAAGGGTTCATCTCAGTATATATATATTTTGCATCTTAAAAGAAACACACCATATGCTAGGATGACTTTTCTTAACTAGAAAAGTCTGCCTTATATTTTTGGAACAAGCAAGTTTTTCCTTGGGTATGTTTATTGACATGTTTCATAAACCTCAAATCCTTAACTCAAAAAAGAATCTATTTTGGCTGCATGAGAAAGCAGATTCTTTTTTAGTTCAGAGACTGAGACAAGGAAGAAAAGAGAAATTTCAAGTTAAAAAAACATTTAAATATCAAGATGCACCAAAAATGAACACTTCATTGAAAATGTATTCAGATAAAATTTCAAGTTTTCAAAATTGTCTCCATTTTTCCTTTTATGAAAAATAATTGTTAAACTTAATCTAAATTCAGTAACAAAGGCACACAATTGAAACATTTTTCAGAGAACAACAAACCAATAAACTGCACTTTCTAAACCAACAGAGTAACAAATCCTCTTCTGTGGATCACTGTAGTGTCTCTCTATTTTCTGCAGGGCCCGCAGGAGGCACAGATCCACCTGAACCTCTCTGCTTTCCCTTGACCCCAGAGCCATGCAGAAACTTGCAGCCTATCCTCTAAGACTAGCAGAAGGATAGAAAATTTTTCTTTTAATTGTGTTTACTCTGTTTTCACTTTGGTGTCTGCCCTGTACCACGAGGTTTCCCCAGCCCCTATTACTGGATGCAATGTCTCTGGGTTTCTTCAAGCCTACACACACTGTAGCACTCTATTATAATATACACGTGCCAAATTTAAGGTCTAGGAAGAGACTGGACCAGCTGGGTGGGGAAATGGGTATTTTAGCTCCCTGTGATACTTCCAACAGCAGTCCAACAGCACAGGGAGAGGCTTGGTAAGGGCAGGATGCTGTGCTCCCTGCTCTGAGTTACTGCCATGGGCAGGACACCAGGCTCAGCAGACCTAATGCACCACATCCAGCCTCTGCTCACCTTTCATGTCTAGGGGAGGCAAAAAGTATTTTCAAACTCATTAGCTTTATTTTTCAAAGGATGCTGTCCTAACTATCCCCCCCCCCCCCCCCCCCCAAATAATCCCAGTTCCCAGGGCCTGGGAATAGCTCCTACTATACAGAATAAGAGATATAACTGTAGAAATCTTGTACTTATTTATCCACAACTGGTCAGAAAGCTCTCATATACTTACTGTTTGTTTAGCTAGATTTGCATGTACTTGCAACTATTTTTGGCAAAATAACTTTCTTAGCCTCCATTATTTCCACAGCGGGTAGCTCCTTCCATGTGTTTCACCTTTTCAGACATATTCCCCTACCCGAGGAAAGCACTCCAGTCCTCTAACAGAAGCAAGCATATTTTACAACTGAGAACACTTGAACAAGACCATCTGAGGGGCCCACATCACAGATAACTGACTATCAAGATGTTCTGTATCCCAAAACACAGCCACTAGTACTTAACACACCAACAAGGTCAACAATGTCCTGCCATTATCATTCAGGGGCTTTCAACTTCCACAAAACACAGTCAGAGTCATTTTCAGTTTCATAATGTCACTTTTACATACACAATATAGATATGACAAAACATTGTTATTTAAGCCTGGAGGAAAAGACAAGGACAGTCATATTTCTCTATTATAAATTATTATGCACTCTGAAGCATTAATGAAACAAATTACATTAGTGGACTGTATTCAGAAGATAAATAACAGGAAAATTAAAGACTTGTCCTTACAACTACTTCTATTGGAAGTGTGTTAATTTTCTGAAAAGCTATGTGAGCAAATGATGAGTTACAACTTTACTTGCACAAATTTGGTGTTACAAAGAAAAAAGGTAACTCTTGTGGGTTTTTCTATTTGCATTCTGTTTTCAGTTCCGAGCTAATTTTTGGAATACACATTTCCTTGTGCAGTATTTTTGGGCAGACCTCAAAGTTTACTGCACACATGGCTCTTCATCTATCTCAGGAGGGCTCAAGGAGGGCACTGCTTGCACCCTTCAAGCTGCAGGACAGAGATATTAAAGACTCAAAGGCTCTTGCTGCAGTTGTGCATCCCTGATGATTGCCAATAAAACAAGCTTTTTTTAAGGACTCCATACTATACATAAAAGCAGGAATACAGGGGGATGCCCAAAATAAATAAATACATACTGTAAGCTATCAAATTATTTTAAAAGCCCTTTCATTTCCATATCAAACAGACATTTCATAAAATACACTAACACCAAAATGAACAGCATCCTCTAGACATTCTGTACAGACAGAGTCAAGAGAAATAGCATTTGTGGTCTCTTTTACTTAGACTAAAGGATGACCTAAATTAACACTGTGTTAAAGACAACAAAAAGACCTCCAGCAGTAAGCAGCTGAACATAAATCTTATTGCTTCAATTACTGTCATCATGATTTCTCAAAAGGAAGCAGCTCAGCCTTCCCCTGCAATTCTCAGTTAGGACTGATTCTCAACCTGAAAAGGGGACATTTATCACTGCTGGATGTATACTCATGGACAGGATACTAAAAATTTTCTTTCATGACGACATCTGACTTCACTCATGTAACATAAATCCCTCAGTTGCCAGGATTCCATCCACACCTCCAACTTTGCTGTTAACAGCCACCATAAGATTTTATCTGTGATCTTGCCTGAGCCAAGAAGATGTCTTGGCTGACACAAACTCCAGTCAAACTGAGTTCATTAAGTATTCCTCCTCCCTCTGCTCACTGACTTTGACAAATCAGGGAGCACTGTTCCCACTCAGAGTTCCTTATTCCCATGTAAAATGGTGACAAATTTGGATTTTCTAGAACAGGCTCAACAAAATACAGGCAGGATTCTAGTGATAAACTTGCATGAATAAAACTGGTGACCAAAATACAAGCATCCCCTTTTCTCTTTTCAGGAATTACACATTTATGAAACAGAAGATTTAGGCACCACCACTAAAGCAGAAAAAAGAATAAAAGGGTTTACTTCGTATTTTGCTGGCAATGAAAACCTATACATAGAATCACAGAATGGTTTGAGTAAAAAGGGATCTTAAAGATCATCAAGTTCCAACCCTCTGCCATGGGTTGGGTTGGAAGCTCCATCACCTTTCACTAAATCTGATGGAGCTGCTCAGAGCCCTGTCCAAACTGGCCTTGAACACTGCCAAGGATGGGACATCCACAGCTTCTCTGGGCAACCTGTGCCAGTGCCTCATCACCCTCACAATGATGGATTTCTTCCTTATACCTGACTTAACCCACCCTTTATCAGTTTAAAGCATTGCTCCTTGTCCTGTCAACACAGCCCTGTAAAAGGCTCCCTTTAGGTAATGACAGGTGCTCTAAGGCCTCCCTGGAGCCTTCTCTTCTCCAGGCTGCACAAAGCCACCCCTCTCAGCCTGGCTTCTCAGGGATGTGCTCCAGCCCTCACAATTTGTGTCAGAGGCTCCAGCTCAAGTCCTCAGGATTTTCTGAACTTCTAATGCCATACAACTCATGGTTTGAAGTTCAGCATCACCTCTTTAAGCTTCCTGTTGCCTACTGATTTCTTAGTTACTGAAAAATCTCCTACCATTATCTGGCAACAACATCTAGGCACAAGAATTGTCCTGAAAACAATACTTTATGCAAGATTAATGCCAGGAATAAACAATAAAATGCTAATAAAATATTTAAAGCCTTAAAAGGTACCATAAATATAGAAATAGAGATGAAATTTCTCCCTCTGCTCCTTGTTACTATTCACAAATTATAAACTCAAGTAAGGACAACTCAGTATTTGTAAATTCATTAGAATAAAAGCATTGATTCTGAGTCATCTATCATTTAGACAGTGAAAATCTATTGTGATATACATAAATGTTATCCCAAAAAGATTTTTATTACCATTCATAATACTTTCATTATCATAAATTAATATATCTTGAGAAAGTTATACCAGAAAACTGAATTAGAGTACCCAAGTTCTACTCAAAAGAGAGACTTAGTGTTTTTCCATTCAAACTTTTCATTAATGCGTATATTGCCACAGAATGAACAAAGATACTAAACTTAGACCCTTTTTTGTTAAGGCACTTTAGGACAATTTCATGCCTCAACATAGTATTTTGTTACCCTTTACATTTGTTCTAACTCAGTACTGACTTTCAATTTCTTTTGCAATTTCTTTTTCTTCCTTCAGAGGAGAAATCACTCCTGCTGTAAGGACAACAATAATTTTCTTAAGTAACTCAGTTAAGTTTTTCAACATTCTTCAGTCCTTCACAATATCTGGCAAATGAGCATTTAGCCAAATATGTCTCAGTAACCTCAGCCAAGATGCCCACAGCCATTTACACAGAAGAGAAACTCCCCTGCTGTATGCAATACCTGTTCCAAAATTAATCAACACCAGAAAATAGCAGTAAAATAATTCTTGAAAGACTACCAAGCAAATACACTAAGGAAGTAAAAAGGACTTGTAAGGTTAATTGCATTATGGCTACAGAGTGACACCTGACAAATATGTTTTGGGACAGCTTTCCAATTACAAAAAAATCTAAAAGGCAGCTTAAAAAGGAGGGGAGAAAAGCACTTTCCATAACAGCTGGAAATTGCACTGTTATGGAAAGAAAATTCCAAATTCATCCTTATTTTCTCTGATTTTTAACAAACATCCTGAAAAAGGAAAACAGCATCTATTTTAAAAAGCAGGCCTTTGCCCATGCATTGGAAAACTTAGGAAGGTTATTTTCCTTTCCTTTTTCACTCTTTCCAGGGCAGTGGTCTCCACTTCCCCATCACTCCAGCCAAACCCTCAGAAGACAAAAGGTTATGGAGAGCAGAAGTCTATAGTAGAAGTTTGAAACCAACAATACATTCATTCCCTTCAAATATTTGTTTTAGCCTTTGAAACTATTTGTAAAATGCTTATCCTGTCTCACAATATTTTTGTTTATAAAAATTAAATGCAAGACCAGAGCCTTCAAAGCACAAGTATTTAAACACTGATAAATTTCAGTGACTACAAAGAGCCAGCACATCTCCAAGTAAGTAAAAATCTAACCCATGACAGGGATCATTTTCAGTTTCCTACAAAGTTTTCCAAAATAAAAAATTCACCCTCTTAGTTGAACACAGGCTTTTAAAACGTACCACAGTTGCATCGTTATTTGATTAAGTACAAGCAATGGCTGGCCATGAGAATGACAAGCACTAAGTACACACTATGCAAAATATAAAGATAAATTAAAACCAGCTGTCTGGGAAACGCACAGAAGTCTGAGAAGACTGGAAGCATCACACTTCCTCCTTTATCTTTTAATGGAAAAAATTGACATTAACTGAAAAACTATTGATTTTCTATGCTGTTACCTGTGGGTATCTAAAGATTTGAAATTCATTTTTGCAGCATACCAAGATTGCTTAAAAAGAAAAATTTCAGAGAGGTCTGCTTGAATTACTTTCTGGGTCCCACAACACATACAGACATTTACTCCTGTTCAGACTTGTCCTCCTAAATGAGAAAACTGCATTTGGAAGATGCACCATTACATTCAAATCTGCTTCAGCACGGCTGAGATGTATAACCCACCTTGACAGGCGCACCAAACTAAAGCGCAGAAATATTTCACTTGCTGCTATTAAGAAATGGCACCTCCCAGTGCTTCTAGGCGTAAGAAGCGGCAGGAAAACAGCCCATTTTCCTCGGTGTGCCGGCGCTGTGACTTTGTTCTCCCAGGCCTCTTTCCTGTCGCGCCCCAGGCGCGGGCAGTGCCCGCAGGCTCTCCTGGGGGCCCGGCAGAGCCGGAGCGGCGGCGGATTCAGCAATGTTGGTTTTCTCAGTGTTGTATCACACAGCTGTGACACACTTTCATGGCAAACTACCCAAGATTCAGCCAAGGAAGCAGAACTATGTGTTCCTCAAGATATCTGCAGCCTTTGAGCAATTTGTTTCCACTAGTTTCCAAGATGGGAAGGCTGCCACAGACGCTGAAGAATAAAATCTCTGAAGCTGCCATACCCCCCACAAGCACGTTCACCACTGAGCACAGCGCCCACAACCAGACAAAGCAGAACACAAAACAAAACCATCATTTTTTAACTATGTTCATATCCTTTAAACTTATACAATGGCATTAAAAAAAAAACCAACAAACTGCTTTGTTATGAGATACTGCCTTTTTTCTAGAGAGAGCTCTGAGCCTAATATACATCAATCACAACTCAATAGTTGTGGTTTACTCTATGTAAAGCCCCTTCACCTGATGTGACTTAGCTGCTCCCCTTAGGGGAAATTCACCATATTTATCAAGTTATTGTTATTATCTACCTGCATTTTACACAGCATTATTCCTTACTCCATCTTTGGAATTATTTTTACTGATTTACTACAAAAAGACATGTGAAAAAGAATGGAGAAAATGTGGATGATTCTAAAGTCAATGGATTTATACTTTACAAAAGAATTCTGTGTAACTTTAAAATAATTCAAATAGTCAATAATATATAGACTAGTAAAGAGATACAGCACAGGTTTATGACTGGTATTTGACAGCTTTATGCAAAATGATTGAGCTAAAGTGCTCACAAAGTTAAAAAGAAAGCATACAAATCTGAAAACACTGAATAAATCTTTAAAAATGCTGAAGAACATTGAGGGACAAATCTAATAATGAATATATCAGAAGGTAATTACACCAGAAATACCATAAGCTGGCAGAGAATAGTAGTGTCCCTGTGCCTTTGCATCACAAGCCAGCAGCCAAGGGCCAGCACAGCTCTGGGCTGGGCAGGCAGCAGGAATCAGAGCTGGAGGCAGCAATCCCTCCTTCCTTCCTTCCTTCCTTCTCTGCCCATGCACTGCCCTCATACAGAGCAACATTCCAGCTATTAGAATGTGCACGCGTCAGAGAGGACAAGTGGGTGTTTGGACCTAAAAAGGTCATACAGCTGGGAGAGCATTGAGGCACCCAGGAAGGCACAAAAATCAGAACTATGAGCAGCAATGTGTTACACAGCCTCTGCAGAACTGGTCTGGGCATCTCAGCTGGAAACCTAAAACCCAAAGGTATTAAGAAAAATACCACAGCTTTAGGAAAGGCCAGATGACTACAACACAGCTATTTTAGCCAAACCTACTCCTTCTAGATTGATGTTACATTGTTTTGGCCAAAACAGTATGAAAACCCAAAGAAATTGATGAATAGGAATTCATTAATTTTAAAGGCAAAAAATCTGACACTCTCTCCTCCTGAAGTGTAGTTCAGAAAATTTAGATTTGTAGCAGGCAGATAGACACAGACAGCAGCTGTTATGGAAAGGGCAGGAGCTATGAACCCAAGCTGCCATGTCATTGCTCCATTTCAGTGCATCTGCAGATCCAACCACAACCTCTGCATCACCAGAAATGGCAATTAAAAAGCACATCATAGATTACTTCTGAAGCTTTTTCTTTGCCTTAAACTCACAGATGCTGTACTACTATGTGGAGCTATTGGAGAGTCCTGTAAGGGTCTCAGGGTTGGTCAGCTGGGCTAATTCTAACCCTCATTTCTGACTTAGTTTGAGGCCTCTCCCAGTAATCCTCAATCCACATCAAAAGAAAGAACAACCATTATGGTATTAATTAGAGATAGAAGTCACTCTTTTTATTAATTGTAAGTCCTGTCACAAAACAGTATTTATGGCGACTGGGCAAGAGGCAGATTTTGCAGCTACTAGAGAAAATACCTTGTTTGGGTTTTTTAAAGATTATTTTGCATTGCAAATAATAATTGCATTGCCTTGCAAGTCACTGAATTGCATACTGCAAACTGACCATGGGTTTTGTATGTCAGCTACGCTAGCAATTATTAGGACAACTGAGAAAAGCCTGCTCAGTGGAACAGCATGTAATTTACATTTAGCTTTCCACAGCATATTTGCACACCCACACAATATAGGTCACAGTTAAGGAGAATTAGAGAACTCCTTTTTTTCCCTTCAGTCAGAGAATGCATGATTATGTCACCCAAGAATATTACACCAGGTAGCAACTGTGACCTGCCTACACTTCCTAGAAGTTACACAGAGCAGAGTTGTCAGGCACAAGCGAATGTGGAAAGACAACTTGTATTTAACTGACAGGAAGAGGTAGGGATTTTAGCCTTCTTCAATCATTACACAGAAAGAAAAATAATTTGACTGGCTACAGACTGAACCTCTGACTCCTCTACAGCTCTATTTCATATCATTCCTATCCTTCTGTTTTTGGCAAGCATCTTATGAAGCTTGTTCTCCAGAAGCAGAATAAATTCCAGAAGCATGGACTTAAAGAGAAAAGCAACATAATTACTTACCAGAGGGATGTATATGTCATGTTCACATTGAGGTCAGACGGACTTCATGATGACTCAACACCAACTGCTGCTGTTGGGATCTCAGCATGTTGGAAGCTGTGTCATATTGAAGCTTCTTCCTTTTAACTAAGTATCATTGCCACCACTAGCCACCACTTTCTCACCCAGCTGACCCACTCTACTCTGAAAAAAACATTTGTCACTAAACTAACCACTCCAGCTTCCCATTTTCAAGATGAAAGTCCCTTTATCTAGTCAATTTCTTGCCATTTCTGTAGCTCTCCATCAGTGATTCTACCTTTCCATTTTCCCTAGATTTATCCTTACCAGGTGACAACACAGCTAACTGCTTCCCTAAATACCAATTTATAAAAGAAAATAAGTGGCTCTCCTCCATTTTCTCTGAAAATAAATTAATTAAAGAAACTTTTATCTCATGGCCAAAATCTCAAAAACTGTAATCTAAGAAGATGAGCTACAGTCTCTTTGGTTAATTTCTCCCCCACTTCTCCTATAACACTGCTGTTTCTTTCCAAACAAGGTTAAATTTGATTTTCAAAGGCAGAAGGGAAAAAACAGTTAAACACTGTTTTCCTGAAAAAAGATCAAAAGGGTGCCACACATCCCTGAGAAGGTCAGCTATAAAAATCCTCATAAAGTAGAAGTGGGAGAAAGAGTGCACTTGCAGTCCCCTGCAGATGCAGGTTGACTACACAAAGGACAGACACAGTAAAGGCAGAGGTGAAACAGGAGGAAAGATCATCAGCCTGGAACCATTCCTGTAGGATGTTAACAGAAACTTCTCTTGACCCAAATTCCATTTAACACCACATTATCCATACTGAGTTTGTCACAGGGGAAGAGGTTGAGGTGGCAACAAGAACTGAGACACCACTGCATCACATAATCTGAATAAAATAAAGTCATGTTATATTAAGCAGGATGAGTGTGGCATTTCTATCCCAGCTTGTCTATTCCATGATACACAAAAATCAAGATCCAGGAGACCCTGGCACAAGAGACCCTGAGGAACAGAACGCTCACTCCAGCTGCTCAGTGTGTCCAAGTCCTGACCAGTGGCCTGGACCTCCCACCAAGTGTTGTCTTCCGTGGCCCTTGTTCTGCTCCCCCACACCTGGGGCAACTGCTTTAATTCCTTTCTCATTTATTTATTATTTAGCTCTTTCTCATTTAAACCGTCAGCATGAGCTGTGAAAGTCTCACCAATTCCACTGCCCATATCTCAGGTCAATTAGCAGTCACCACCAAGGTTTCTGTAACTCTTTAGGCTCCCACTGCAAACATTTTACAGGAAGCAGGAGATGCTACAGAGCAAAGTCCTTCTATTGCTTTTCATTTTTCGGGACTGATCAGGTCAGCTGCTGCTGGGCAGATGTAGCCCAGGCCTCCTCTTCCAGAGCAGGTAGGCTTCACTCCATGGCACAGGTTTCATACAGACTCTTCTTTGGGCAACCTGAGTTTGTTAGATTTTCTGTTGAGAAATGTTTCAGTTCATCATCTGAAAAAGTGTATCACATTCCAAGATAAGGTTTCTTGCACTCGATCTTTAGATCATTCTTAGACAAATGTTACCTACTTTGGGTTGACTTGTCTTCCCAACAAAGCAATCCCAGATCTGTGCTCTACTCTACTGATGTAAAGGATCCAATGCATCATTTTAACACCTCTGCATCCTTCACAATCATAATTCACTAATTTAATTGGGAACAGCATGGGCTCTAGAAAAGCCTCATACCAACAGAACAGCATTTGCACTAGAGTGGGACTACATTTGATACCACATAGAGCTCTGTTAATACAGACTTTTAAGTAGAGAATCCATCAGTGCCTTGGCATCTCTGCTAGAAACATGTAAACCGATAGGGACTTAGCATGATTTTTGTGATTTCCACAAATTTCATGATAACTGAAAGGTACTAAGGGGTTTATGCAGTTTATAGGCTAGAAGCATCTCCATCTCTCAATTTCCACTGGGAAAAAAAAAAAGGAAAATAAAACTATTTTAGCAGAATTACAAATGTAAGCAGATCACACTGTGAAAGATCTTAACCAAGACTGCTATCTGCTAAATTCTGAGTAGATCCAACTTACCCATCTTATTCTCAGCATCTCAAAATAAGAGGGAAAAGATACATTGGAATGGGAGGAGAGTCTAAATTCAAAAATTGTGAAATATTTGATTGAGGAACACAGAATGTTTTAAATATGCCAAAGCACTGGATCCTGTGAGAAATATAGATATCATCTTCCAGCAAAAAGACAGCAAGAAAACCACTTTCCACAGAGGGAAATTGGGGTTTTGGTAGAAAACCTAATCTTCAAATCTAGCATGACACCTGCTAATTAAAATTCTTGCAATTCTATATTAAACTCACAATAAGCTAGAGACTTCTTTTCTTCACACATCAAGATTATCTCCTCTAAGAGAAGTGCTCTCAACTAATATTAAAATATATTCACCTTTAAGCAACTGGGGAAAAAAAAAAGGAAATATTTAATTCTGTTTAAAAATGCTCTGCTACAATGAGGCATTTCTAAGAATCACTATAAAGCTCTCCTAATTTAATCATATTACAACTGCCACACATTCCAGACCCATCCTCTCACTCTTCTTCAATCTCCAACTTACTCTTCCTTCAAAGCTTCTCTTTTTAATGTTGTAGGTAACAAGTAATGACAGACAATCTTTTTTGGTTTCTGAGTTGGTGATGGAGGGGCTCACACCAAAACCATTTAAGCAACCATTTAAGTCTGTAGATTTCTCAGAAAGACAAGCTTGGAAATTCACCATCTCCCTACTTGCTGCTACCACCCATACCTGTAAACAGCCCTCAGCACTGCAGACTGACACATTTCACTTGGAACCAGCTTCAAAACTATCTGGAAATTCCACAGGGGTTTTAACATATGTATATCAGAAAAAGAATAATTCTGCATTCCTGAGCACTGTCTATTTTCCACTTTTAATATAAAATTAACAATTTTCTGGATATCACCTATAATGGCAAAACAAAATTACAAAAAAATATATATTGGGAGGACCCTTTAGGCGTCACTTACCCAAATCCCATTAAAAAAAGGAAAAACAGCAACAAAACCAACCCCATTTTTCCCCATTTAACAGCTGTCTCTAGTATTTCGGTACTGTTCACTTTTTTCCTCCCTTAATCTTAACAAGTCTATGCAGCCCAGAATTTTCCCTAAGAGACACAACTTTACAGGGTCATTTTTGTGGTGCTCTCCCATTTTCCATATTTCACATTTAGCTGTTCTCCCTTTCACTGGTTTATCAGCTGTCAGCACCAAAAGGCTCTTCCACCCTTTTCCAACTCTTTTAAAAGGAACAACCCCAAAAGAGGGACATGTTAGAAATACCATTTACTTGGACATATAAAGCAGTGGCATTAAAAACAGTCAAATTTTTAACTGCCTCCGTGTCTGTATTCTAACTTACAAGAACGAGCTGAAACTTTGTATTTACAGGTCAGAAAACCTTGGTACGGAGATTGTGAAATGAATTACAAACACAGTAACACCGCTCATAGCACAAACTCTGCTAGCAGAGCCTAAGACAACAGCAATAGGATATGGGGTAATGGTTTTAAGCTAAAAGAGGGTAGATCCAGGCTGGATACAAGGAATAAGTTTTTCGATGATGATGGTGACAAAACACCGAAGCAGTGAGGCAGTCAATACCCCATCTCTGGAAACATCCAGGCCAGGCTGGCTGGGGCTCTGAGCAGCCTGATCCAGCTGGAGAATGTGCCTGTTCATTGCAAGAGGTTGGACTAGCAGACCTGTCACGGTTCCATCCAACCCAAACCATTCCATGACTCTATAACTACATATTCCTTAATGCTTCATAACATTATAACCAAAGTCAGCTCATGTTACCTGACCCCTCATTATATATTAAATATATATATTGCCACTAGATTTGTGGCAGCTGGAGTTTCCTTTATAAGACCAAAGCCATATTTTAAATTTGCCAGAAATTCAACATCCCTCAAATGGCCTAAGCATACTTACTTTAATTCATCTACTGTACCTTTTGCTGCTTCCTTCAACACCTAGAAAGTTGATATGGCAAATTCAACACACACACACACCCTCCACCGCCCCCAAAAAAGTAAGCATTTACTTTAGTATTCCACTGTGAAGGATTTTTTTTAAATCACATTAAACTTAGCTCACAAAAGAAACACAAGTCTGAAGGAAATTCTTTGAGAAATTCCTTTTTGAAGTCTAATTACCCAGAGTAACATTTCCCATGAAAATTATCTACAGAAACTACTGCCTTTTCCCCTACCAGGCTAGTCAAAAGCTTCAAAACCAGAAAACATTTAGTTACAAGGAAAAGGAAAAAAAAAAAACAAAAACAAACTCCCAGAAATGTCTAGGAACTGTTCGAATTGTTCAGTGGTTTAAAAAAAAATAGAAAATATGTGAGTAATGTACAAGCATTTGCTGCCCTATATATGAGGCAGAAGGGCTAATTAAATCATTAGGACAGGCTCATTTTATACATACACACACATTAAAAATATAAACACACACACATTAAAAATATAAACACACACATCTTTAGAGTGAAGTGCTGGCAGTTCCTTCCCATCTCCCACTGCAGGGACAGCAAGCTCTCCAGCATGGCACAGGCACAGAAGGCTGACTAAAGTCCCTTAAGAAATACAGCCCTCCTGAGACAAAGCCCCATGGTAAAGAAGCACTAATTCTCAGAGAAAAACCCATGCTGATATCCCATGGACTTGAAAGAACAAGAGCAAACTCATTCACTTCCATCACACTAAGAAATCCTTCAGTAGCCTGTGGCTCAGCTGAAATGCACAGCACCCAGGGTACACACATACACAACCACACTCACGTGTGCCACAGGACTAAAGGAAGGAGTAGTATGAACACTCTGCTCCCATCTCCAGAGTGGCAAAGGAGAGCAGGCTCATGTCTACCACCATTTGCAACACAGCAGGAGGTCAGGGACTGCCCTATTATACAAGTCACAGAGCTTGAACTTTCCACAGCCATGGCAGCTTGTAATAATGTCCTAATCGCTTCTCAGAAGCACAGGTACTTTCACACCTGAGTAAAGTGTGTTTTTGATGGCTGTATAAAAACACATCTGAGCATATAAATACACAGAGTGCAGCCCTCCAACACCAGCACTTGGAAAAATATGCCATGTGTGTTCCTACAGGTATATGCAAATCAGTGTTCACATCACAGACAGTCATGAATGAGCTCCCAGAATGGGCTAAGAGCAAAAATATCCCAGCAATAAGCAAGGCTGCAGACAAGGCCCCCAACAGCACAGCTCCAAGCACTCTGCAGGATCTGGGAGCGCAATAGCAAATTAATGGGAAGTGGAAGAAGCATGCTTGATGAACTACAGTACAACAAAGGGTACCTCTTTCAGCCTTCAGCAGCAAGGGAAAATGTTTAGGGAATCTTCAGTAACAAACCCTCCAATATTGTTTTCCAAATATACATCCTGCCATGTACTTGGAAAGAAAAGGTTGTTTAAATATAAACCTGTTACGGTTTTCAAATAATCAGTGTTGTACACATCTCTGTTAATTTATCTGAGGTGGAGAGAAAAGATAAAATAGTCTCCAGTGTAGTTTTTAAACAAAAAGAAAACAGTATTTATTATATATACATAAAATGCTTCACTAAACATATAAGATCCATAACAATGACATCTGTTTAACCTCTAAAGGTCAAGGTCATGTCATTTACACCAAGATAAAAAAGTCTAATTATACTATCTACAGTTTTATGGGCAAAGGCTGGTTATTAGAAAAGAACTATTATAAACCAAACACAATTACACTGTAGAGAAACCATTAGATACTTGATGAGATTTTAATCTTTGAGCTAGTATCATTCTGCAAGTTAATCATCTAGAGAACAGAAAATCTGTTAGGAATGCAATTAAATGTACTAGTTCCATTAAAATTGAGCTGATATAGTTAATTGTAGTCCTAAAATAGCAAATTCCTCACACCTTCACTAAGCATTTTTTTCATCTACTGAGTAATAGTCTATTTAAGGAACACTTCACTTAAACTCTCAAATAAGATTTGTGAATACTTTTGTTCTCTCACACTAGCCCATACAAGTTGCACTGACATTTGCTTTTTGACCTTGGCTTCCTAATTTGCTCTGAGAAGTCCAGCAAGGTCTTTTGTTTCAGTTACTTTTGGTCCATGGTACCTGCATTGCTGAAGCTTTCGGGAAGAAAATCACCAATGTATCCTCCCAGCACACGACAGCAATTAGAAACTGACACGAAATGACGAGCCAATGGCAAAACTCACGTCATACAGTCATTTTAAGCATCAGCACTTCTGGCAAACACATGATTTCCAAACATCAGTTTTAATGAATCCATATATCTTCAAAGTATGTGTAAGGGATTTGCAGCCTTACTAGCAAATTGGGAATACAGGCCAATCCTGCCTTTTTTGGAGAGAAACAGAATGAAAACAAAAAGGCATCCTAAGAGTGCATCAACTCGGCAATAGCTAATCTGCAACTGAACCTCACAGACCACACAGTTTATTGGAGCATTTTAAATTGCTCTGCAGGGAAGGGCGAAAAAATCACGACTTCGGGGAGCGCCAGGGAAGCCGGGGCTGACACCGGCGCATCTCCGCGCGGATGCCGTTACGTAACCCCGGCCCGGCCCCCCCGGTCCGGATGCTCCGGCTGCGCCCCGGGGCCTCAGAGCCACGGCCGGGCCGGACCACGGCCCCGGTCCCGGCCCCGGGCTCGCCGCCGCCGCCGCGCCCCGGCCGCTCCCGCCTCCCCCGGCGGCACCGCCGCGGCACCGGCACCGCGCAGCGCCCGGCGCGCCCGACCCGCGGCTCCCCGCGCGGCCCGGCCGCCGCCCCGGCCCCGCACCCGCGCCCCCAGCGCCGCCGCTCCGCGCCCACCTCCTGGCCGGGATCCGCGGCGCATCCCCGCTGCGGCCCGGGAAGGCTGCGCCCCGGCGCTCCCGCTCCCTCCCGCCGCAGCTCCCGCCCGCCTGACGGAGGCAGGGAAGGAGGGAGGGGGCGGGCAGCCGCAGCCCCGCCGCGCCGCCCCCCGCCCCCGCCCGCGGCCAAGGTGCCCTCCGCCGGCCGTACCCACCTGCGCCGGCCGGCCCGGCCTGCCCCCGCGGCAGCGACGGGGCCCGGCTGCCGGGGCCGGGCCGGCGGGGGCTGGCGGCGCGGGGATGCTCGGCCGAGCGCGGCCGCGGCCCTCTGCGCGCAGCGGCGGGGCGGCGCCGGGCTGCACGGCTCCGGGCTCGGCACGGCACCGGGCTCGGCACGGCTCCGGGCTCGGCACGGCTCCGGGCTCGGCACGGCTCCGGGCTCGGCACGGCACCGGGCTCGGCAGGGCTCCGGGCTCGGCACCTCCCCTCGCCGTCCCTCCGCAGCCGGCCCCGTGCGCCAAGCGGAGCCCCGAGTCGGGATGCTGCCGGCGTGTCGGAGAAACCGGGCACCGGCGGGGCTGCGCTCATGACATCAGGTCTGGAATTAAACGGGAAAGCACGTGCTGTGCTGGAGCGAGAGGGACCGCCGTGCCAGGGGCGGGAGGACGGTGTCAGACAAAGGGGTGCCGCCAAGGGACCGGGCTGGCAGCGGCAGCCTAAGCGCCTTTCCCCACCCAACCTTGGTGACACAAGCATGACACCCAGCCTTGCACAGTCACCCTCCCGCAGTGGTCACTGCGTTAGCTGATCAATCTTTGTCATCTGATAAAGGGAGGTTGTAAAGAAACACATTACACGCGCCAGAAAGCTGCCGTAGAAATTACTCCTCTGATTTAATTTGTGTTAGGTTTTTGAGGGTTGTTTTGTTTTGGTAGGTCGGTTTTTTGGGGATGCGGAGTTGCTTTTTTCCCCTGTAGATCCTCCATCACAGCTTTTTCAACATCCTTGATAACTTAAACACACCTTCGGAAAGGGGAAGCTGGACTGTCTTGTGTAGAGAACCCATGGAGTGGAACAGGTCACCCTGCTGTGGAGCAGGCAGGTTGTAAACTCGTCTGTCTGGTAAGTGATGTGCCTCTGGCACCCTGGTCCTGCTGCTTGGGCCTGGTCACTCCCTGTCCCCATGGCTGGTGCCCCTCCTGCCCTCCAGAGATGGCTCTGAGGCCTCTCTCAGCAAACTGTACTCATACTATTTACATCCCCCACCTCGGCCCTGCTCTCTGGTTCATGGTAACAAGATTGGAAATAGATGTCATTGTCCAAAAAAATCAATTGAAATCCCTGGAGAACTAGATGCCACCGCCAGCAAATTTCAATAAGGGAATGGGGGAGAAGGGCAAATACTGCTGAAAAAAGTAGATTTGCAAAATTCTATAAATTATTGAACCTACATTATTCATTAGGCAAAGATAGGCTGTGTGATGCTGATTTATGTTTTTCCTATTGTCCAAACTAGCAGCTGTAGATTTGGCAGTATTATTGTGCAACAAAGGGCACCCTGGCATACAAAAGCCATAGTCATTTTCCTATTAGAGAAGAGACCTCCATAGAAGGATCCCTTGACATAGTGTTTTTTGTGTAACTCCTCAGATAAGCTTCCTGGAAAAAAAGCTTGATTCTTTCAGCTGAACCCGCAAGTGTCATTCTAAATGTGGTTGAATAAAGCTAGGAAATTCATTAAGTAATATGGGTATTCTCAGTTCAGTCAGAGAGAAAAAGAGAGGTTTCTGCCAGCAGGGCCTGGGAAAGAGTTGCAAAGGAATGTAAATAATTCTCTATCTCTCTTGTTGTTCACATTGTTTATAGATATGTTCTGCCACCGTGCATCATTCACTGCACACCAATGGTATGGTATGTTTTTAAGACCAATGAAATTAGTTTGCATGATACCCTCTATAAAAGAGTAATGTATTTGAAATAAATCAGTTGGAGTTCACTTCATATAGCCTTCTGACTGGAGTTCTTCTGTTCCTGTCCTGCCTCAACAGCAACAAAGTAACACTGTTTTTTTCTTTTTGATGTTCAGTTTCCAAGAGCTGAAGCCAGGAAGAATATTAAGCAGGACTTTGGTGGGTGTCAGAGTAAGTTTCATGTAAAATCCTCAGAAAGGTTAAGTACAGAGCCACATACATTATAGAACACATTTAAGATTGGATTATTAGTGATGCCTCTCCCCCAGTAAAGGTGCAAACAAGGCAATGTGCCAATGTCAGTAGTACATTGGATATTATTTACCAGTAAATGGAGGGGATGGGGGTGGGAAAGAGAGAAAAATAAGGAAAAAGAAGCAGGGGGACTCAGGAGGAAAGAGCATGAAAGAGAGACATCACTGTGATAGAAAGATCCAGAAAGATCCACCTGTGGATCCAGACTCCTCTTCTGGTCTTCTCCATTGTGAGGGTGCCATAAAATGTAGAGTTCAATGGGTTAATACCTTCAGGTGTCCACGGGAATGCCCAAGCAGCTCCCCTCCATGGGAAGGGATGTTTTACACCGTCTTTTGCAACACTGGATCTGTTGCAACATTGTGTATCCTGCGCAGTCCCTTGGTGGAAGGTCTCAAATTAATCTGGGGGTGCTCTGGGGGTCTTTAATGGCTTACACATGACAGCTGCCTCTGACATCAGCAAAGTCAAGCCAGTTATGCCCCATCACAAGGGATGCATGTGTGTGAATGTTTATGTCCTGTGTGGATGTGACCTGCCCCAAGGAGGGGCAGCAGAAATGTCACAACTGGGCTGACGACAACTGGCAACACCATCCCTTCTCTGGAGAGTCTGCTTCTTAACTGGTTCAAAGCCCAGCTTGTAGCCTCCAAGGATGGATGTTCATTCCCTCAGTCTCATGTGGAGCAGAGGCTTCACCACCGCATCCCCAAAACCTCTCCCCATCCACCCCAGCCGTGGTGGGGAGAGTGTAAACCTCACCTCAGCAAAGACGTCTGTGGCTATGGCCCCCCCATCAGCCAGAGCTGATGTTCCAGCAGAGCTGCTGAGCTGGCTTTCCTTGTGGATACACTCTTCTTTCCCAGCCTTGTTTACTTCTCCTTAGGCCCGAGACAATTGGATAATAGTACCACCTTTATCCTTCCCATCAGGTATTTTAACTCACAGTTCAGTTCCCCAGATTCAGGCAGGGTGGGCTTCATGCAGCTTCTTTAGAGACTTCGCCATAGTGGGCAAAGTCCTCTGATGACTGTAACAGTGGTTACCCCAATTATGATTTTTAAATTTCTTACAAACAGTAATTCCCAGAATGTAGTCACTTATTTTTCTTCTAAAATAAATAACAGTGCGGGGAGATAGAGGTGTCTTAATGTTCATTCAAAAACACCATTTCAGACAAGACATCACTGTGACCTGAAAGAAATTCCAGAAAACTCTATTGTTAGAGTTGAAAAAGTTGAAAACTCTATTGCTTACTTGTTTCCAAACAACTTATTCTTTAATATTCTAACAATCTTGATACCAAATTCTTAAGTGGTTATTCTACAGAGAAGTCTGGGGTTTTTTTCACTGATTTGCCTATACTTAAACCAAAGAGAAACAAATATGTAGGGCAGCTTAAATATTGTTTTAAAATAACAGAGTTACATTACGTAGATGGTGGAAGGCAAAGTGCTGTGCATGCACACAGGTACCCTCATCTTCTAAGGTCTTAACTGATAGAATTTATACAGAACTTACAGTTTTTAACAGAACTGATAATTAGATTACTGTAATCATTCCCATTCTTTACATCAGGCAGCAGGGAAGTTTATTAAATATAAAATGAAATGTTTGCTTACAGCCCTGGGTTGAGGATAAGCAGATCTATGGACATTGAAAATATTTACTTACAGAACTTTAAGAAAATACTTTTGTTTTCTCCTGTAATAAGCAATATTGTTGTTTCATTGCTGTCATTTATTGTTAGTGGGTGTGTGTTTGGCAAAACGGTTCCCTTAGGCAAGGCATAGGTAAGAGACAGGCTTTTAATGAAGATTTTTGTAAATTACACTTTGCATTTTTGAAAATTCATTGAATTATGCAAATCTGTAAGAGTACAGTAGTAATAACAAGTGAACGGAAGTGCTTTGAAGAAAAAGCATGAAGTAGAGCACCAAAGAGCATTTAAGAGTGTGTGATAATAAACAAATTAGGCAGAAGCTGTGAGAAGGCAGGCACCAGCTGATGGAAACTGAATGTGCCCTAGAGTAAGGGAGTGCCACAGGAGTGAAGAGCCATCTCCAGGAATGGCTGGAGATGAAAGAAAGCACAGCTGCCACCAGGACCAGATCCAGTAACCAGATCAACTTCCCCTTTTTGACAGATACTGACAACACAACATTATTTACTTTCCTCTTTGAGTCCTCTTTAGGGCTGAATTGCTTAGAATACTTCTAGATGAGCACTGTTGCACCTAAATAGCCTAAAATTACTAGTGTGAAAACAGTTTCCTGATGATGCAAAATTACTCATGGTAGGCAAAACAAAAACTGACTCTGAGCAGCTGTAGAAAGATCTGACAATGGTGAGCAACAGGGCAATGAGATGGTGGCTGAAAGTCTGTCAATAAATAGCAACTAATGTAAACAGTAATGAAAATAATCCTAACTAAACTTACATAATAATGGGCTATAAATTACCCTTTATTACTTGGAGTCATTGTGAGTAGTTTTCAGCAAACATTGGTTTGCTACTCAGCAGTAGTCCAAAAGGCAAACAGTGTTAGAAATTGCTTCCAAAGCAGCAGAAAACAAAGTAGGAAAGCTCATTACAACCCTGCATAAATGTCTTTGCACTTGAGTGCTGTGTACAGTTCCAGTTCCTTTATATGATAATGTGAAACTAGAAAATCCATGTATGCAACTGAAAAAATATATGCAGAGGTATGGGAAAAACAGAGATTACCTAGCTTCAAAGAGTTTCAGAGGGTCTCCAGGATAAATTCCAAGAATGCTATTATATATGGGCATCGAGGCCATTTTTGCATCCTTGGCCTTTAAACAGGCAAAGGGTAAAACTTATTGATAGCTGCTGATGGACAACCCATGTCTAAAATTCTGGTCATAATTTTAAGTAGCTTAGTTGGTATGTTACCACATGGAAGAAAGGCAGCAAATTTTAATGTCCCACTGCATGTTTATAAGAAGTGAATTCAGAATACAAGTGAATTTTGTGGATTTGATTAAAATTTTAAAAAAACAGTGGGTCAAAACACGCACTGCATATATTCACGTCATTGCCTTTGATTTTGTTTTGCTGATTAAACATAACTTCATTCCTGCTATCCTTAGCTAAAAGACACATAAGAAAGGGGATTTACTGTGCCCAGCATGAGGATAATCAGCATTCCAATACTTAAAATAACTTTCAGCCATCTTGCAATTTTATTTGTGAAGCTGCTTATAATTTCAAGTTTAGAAAATATTCCCAGCATATATTTGCATTTTCAATGGTTCTAATGTGCACATACTCTGCTCTGTTAACATTGCCCTCTATCTTTTAAAATGGCATCTAAAAAATGACTCACTAGCACTTTCCAAAGACAGAACTTGGTCAGAAGAGCTGGAAGAATTCCCAGTGAAAGTTATGTACTCCCAAGCTTAGGATTTGTAAACACTTTCCCTAAATATAGCGTAAGGTCTGATCAGCAGTTAACATTTCAGTCTTAATAAAGTCCTGCAGATATTGTGTATTAGACATTGCATGTTAACACTGGATTTGGATATCCCATACTTTGTGTTGGATGAAGCTCCACCTTCCCAAGGTGTGAAGAATTTCAAGAAAAACTCCTAATAAAAGAATTTAGCTATGGGAGCAGGCAGATGTATAAAGTAGATAAAATCAAGATCTTATATATTTATTTCTTAGTTTTTTATAATCATAAAATGATTTCTACTGGACATAATTTAGTGTGATTTGTGAAATCTCATTCACCTCATTTTCAATGGTACAAATGTCTTGTTCAACACCAACAGAAACCATGGCTGATGAACACAGATGAAATCTAGGTCACTTATAGGTATACTTATCAACATTAAAGAACTGATACTGCAAAATAACACACCAGAAACCTCAGTTTTGGCCAATTCACTCACCAGCATCAAAGGGAATTATGAGTGACACAGGTTTTTTCCAGTACAGGAACCTACAGCTCATTCTCACAGCAGACAGAGTTTTTACTTACCAATGAAAGGACCTAGAAAAGCAGCCTGCCACTTATCAGCAGTGCTATGTAACAATTAAACAGGGAGTGATGATATCATATCCAATCAAAAGTGGATTTATACAAACTGCTATTTAGCCAAAGAATAGAACATTAAGGTTTTCAGGAAATACAATGAACTCTGAGAGCAATAATGATTTTATTCAAATACATTCTAAAAACTTTTACCCAAATACTAAAAATGACTCCATGCAAGTCACTTGATAGTCTGATTCAGCAGTGGCCAAAAGGGAGACACCTGAAAACCAAACTCTACAAAGAGTGTCTTGAACCCTTAGAAATGAAAACGGAAAAAAGGTTTTTTGAGCTTCAGTTGCAGACCTGACTGAACAAGCTGGGAAGGGAGCTCCATAGCCCAAAGCAAGACTGCACACAGAGCACTGATCTTCCATGCCTAGGGAGTGCAGTAGCCCACTGTTCCCAGAGACAGGTAGTAATAAAAACAAGACTGAGAACAACTAGAAAATGGCACTGTTCTAATTTGTAACATCCCTTCAAGTTGTAAAGGGCATCTTCGAACCTTCTGTGTGTGTTGAATGCTCCCTCGAGCGATCATTAGGACCATTCCAACATGATTCTTCCTTCCCATCTTGGATGCCCAAACACCACCACCAGTTACTTAATTTTTGAGTGTTTACCCTCCTGGGGATGTTTATACCCCCTAGAGATACAGGCCCCACTAAGCTGGGGACCTTGGCACAGGAGACTCATCAAGAGGCCAATTCTACCACGCAAATGAGAAGTTGGGTTTTTTCCAGCTGCCTATACAGGGATTCTCAGCATTTCACCTGGTACAGTGCAGATCCACCACAGCATCCAGGTTCTGCAGCATGTGCCAGACCTTCTGTAAGACTGTGTTGTCTCTCCATGTCCACAGGACTGATGCTTTCTGAAAATACTGGACTCACTGCACACATTGACTGTACAGTTAAGGATGTAAAGGCACTGCCTGACAGCTCTGAGTTTGGGATTTATGGCAACCTAGTCAGAATTATTTTCCCTGTGCAAATACAGAAAGTTCCCAAATGCTACTTGAAATTTACCATGAAAGATGGGAAAACAAAACAAAACTAATCCAATAAACAAACAGAAAACCCAAACTGGAACTTTTTCAGGGGAACACAAGAGAAATGGCAACCCTTCTTACAACCAACCTTTGGGCTAGAGTAAGAGACGGGATCCAATTCTCTGGGCTCAACCATAATTTTTTTTTCACTGATTTCTAACAGCTACACCAAATTAAGCAGGAATTTTACAGCCTGGTTCACTCATGCAGCCCTTATTCAATTATATTTGTGCTGAATGAAACAACTGCACTTGGAGAAAAGAACTGCTGGTGAGTCATCAAAGACTGCTTTTTAACAGGTACTACTGGAATGGAGAGAAGGAAAAGGTTTCTCAGGCAACCTTTATTCTGCAACTTGTTCCCATTTGAGAATTTTAATTCTGATATTCTTTTAAAAAAGAAAAAAATGGGATTTTTTAAAATACATGGTTTGTTACTTTGAATTTAAACTTCTGAACCAATTGATGAAGGGACCATAAGGGAGATGCTGGGAAGCAGGAAGCACCCAAGGGCATGCTTCTCTAGAGTGCATACAAGTAGAATTCATCAATTTTATCTGGATATCATATTTTAATAACCAGGATATTTCCAATTCAACAAGTAGTATACAAGAATACATGGAAAAGTAATGGCATTTGAAAGTTATCTGTGCACATACTTATTTGAACGCTCTTCATTTACTCTCAATCAGTGCTAAAATTGTCTTCATCCTGCTGCAAACTTGACTTGTCCAACTCTTACTTGAACATATGCATTGAAAGCTTTTGGAAAAAAAAAAACCCAACAAACACCCCAATCCCTCAAAACTAAGAAAAACAAACACACAGCCCTAGACTCTACAGTTTCCCTGCAGTTATAGCCAAAAGACCTCAGGATAAGAAAGCATAAATATTAGAAGTTTTGGCAGTCTTACAGAGTTCCTTTCACTAAACAGCAGAACAAATAATTGTGGCCCAAAGCAACAAAATATTTAAGAATGTACTTTGAATTATTTTCTTAAATCTAGATTAATACTGTCATGTCTGCTAGCATTGTAAAGTTGCTTCATTTTCTTTGAATTAACTGCTGTACTTCACTTTTCAGTGCAATTTGGACCATGAGAGATGTCTTCTATTTTAACAGAATCTGAATTATTATCAATCAACCACTCAAGTCAGAAAATGCTGGCTCCTTTATTTCCTCCATTATTTTAATTTCCATCTTATAGGAAGGATTCAGGTAAAAACAAGAGCTATTTCTGTAATACAAGGTTATATACTATTACAAGAACAACCACCAGTTTACAGTTTTTAATGCCTACATCATTTTCAAAGCTGTAGGTCTGCATATTCAGAAAAAAGATCATAGAGAGATCAACTAAGTAACAATTAACAAAAAAAAAGTTGTCACTGAAAAAAGCTGTCACTGTCCACAGGAACCATGTCTAGTCACGTTTTCAGTCAGTCAGTCAGTCAGCTGAGGGTCATGTCATTACTTAGTTTCTGTAGAAAAAACACAAGTACAAAAATGGTATCAAAAAGCAATATACCTATTTTTATTTCAAAGTACATATTATAAAAGATAATCATTATAACATCACACAAATAAGGCTTTAAATATCTTTAGAAAAATAATACTAAAGTTTTAAGCATACTTCTCTAACTTTTAAAGAAGTGCCTCTTTCTCTGAGCAGTGTGCAAAAGCCAGCATTTTTTCGGCAGTATACTGTTGATGAAAAATAGAGCTATTTTTTTCTATGTATGTCACAGCTATGATACTATTACTTTTTAAAAACATTTTTGCAGAGCAGTAAATCATTAAAATATGCACATCTTAACATCAGGATTTTAATAAAGGTTTAAGCCAAAAAATTGAATGCAAATGAAATCAGTGATGCAGCACTTTTTCCGAACAAGAACAACCAAAGACAAAAATAACCAAGTATTTTATGACAATTTTTTTTTTTCAACTTAGTAACTAAATAATTATTTAAAACACTCAAGTTTTTTCAGCAAGGGAAAATACAATGAATCCATCTGCTGCGGGTTGAAGTCAATCAGCAAAGAGTATCAAAAGCCACAGAACATTGCTCCATGTAGCTGTGTCTGGAATTTCTAACACAACACTAGTTAGAAACTCTGCTTTCTAAGGACTATTTTGAAAGCTTTATGAAAGACATTTTGGGTGGGTTCGGAGTTTTTGTTTTGTTTGCTTGTGGGGCTCTTGTTTAGTAGTTTGGGGTGGTTTTTCCAAGGGTAGGGGTGGTAATTAAATAGAACTACAAGGAAGCAATGAAGATATTAACTGGAATGCCACAATGCATTCTTCTGACAGATAGCAAATTCTTCCCTTCCTCTTCTATTTTGGAATGACAAAGTGTGTGTAACTGGCATCAGACACTGCAGTGAGCTTTTCACAAAGTAACATAAAGCCCTGAGTGCAGAGCACAAGCTGGTCAGCAAGATTTTTACGACAAGTCTGCTTTTGGTAACTGCCTAGAAGTAGACACTGTAGTTGTCTTCTCAACCCTACACTGATTTAAAGCAAGACAGTTTGAAGTGATTATTTCACTCATTAATACTTACTTAGCATAAATGGGGATAACCTCACACCCCAAAAAACTTGCATTAGAACTTAAAGTGGTGAAGAGAACCCTACTGGTCTGTATTTCCATCTTTTCTCTACTACTTTTAACTAGTCACAAAAACAATGGAGTTTTCATTGACTTGGAGGATCAGAGCCTGTAAAATTCATTAGGTGGACTAGTTCAGAATATTAAGATACTTATTCAAATGTGTCTGATAAAGTTTGTTGCAAGGTAACAAAGTTCTTATAGTCAGAAGTTTGCACTGCAAAAGCATTATGAGCAGCATACTGCTACCTTTTTTAAGAAACAGTTTTGTAAAATATTTTACTTAATTATTACACTGAATGACATTTATTTTCATAAAGATTCTAGAATTCACAGGTCTTATAATGAATTTTCATCAGAAAACCTTGTATAGAAAAGACTATTTCAGAAATCAAATCAACTTGTTAGAGACAAAGACAAGCAGTACAACAGGACTTTAGAAAGGATTTTTTTGTTAAGAAACAATTACTTCCTTAAGTGAACACTCACAGAAGTTTTAGCTAGGAAGGTTATTTCCTACAGCTAAAATTCAAAATAAAAAAGGTTAATTTCTCACATCTTAAAAAAACCCTACAACTACTTCAGTGGTAGGGAGAATAGCATCTCTTTTCACGTGCATAATTTAACACTTTAATTAAAAGCAAAATATAAGCTTCCAAATTACTGCAAAGCTTGTCAGTCAGTCCAGTGCAAAGTCAGGCAGTGGGAAAATCACTTATATGGGCAAGCCCTTTTGAAAGGCAATCTTTCCTTTTAGGTACCACTTCATGTGAATTTGAGAAACCAACTAAAGGACAAATAAACAAGTAATTTTGTCTGTCTATCCTGGAAAGAGATGCCAAGACAATCTGCTACAAAACTTGGAATCAAGAACCTGGTGTATGAAAAAATGGGGGTAAATAATTTTTCTAATTTTAAATGCATGTTGTATTTACACTTCTCCAGTAAGAAGTACATAAGGCAGACTGGTATTAAATTACCCTCCACACCATAGTTATTCCTGTAGGGACACAGAGGCTGGGTTTTTATAGCTGAAAGCAAAAGTCACATTAAAAACAAACAAAATGTTGTACAAAGGTAAGAGCATGGGTACAAGTTACTTAAAATTTCATTCATCAAAGCTGATGATTAAAAAAAGTTTCAGTTTAGTTTTAGCTATAATTCCATGCAGAAAAAGAACGCCCAGAAAGCCAACTTATCAAAACAAAACTTGTGTATAAAAAATAAGGCCATGTTTAGTATCTGCTGCTTATCAAAAGAGCAAAATGGACGTTCTTAGAAGAAGAAAAAGAATACTTTGGGCAAAAGATTTTTTTTTTTGTCTTTGCAATTCTGGGGTCACAAAGAACATCTATGCAAAGGAAGGTACAAGGAGTGAAGCTTAGAGGGAAAATACTGATGCAAAAACAGTCACGTGATACTTTCTCAATTAGTTAAATCAAAATTTCATATCCCCTAGGAAGATAGTATGGTACTGGAAATATCTGGAAGCTATAGTAATATTTGGGAGTTATTTTGTAGAAAAAAGGGCTTAGGCTTTTCTCCCCCAACTATTCTCTTTTGGAAATAGTCCTAATGCTGAAAAAAACCAAAAATAACTCAAAAATATGATGAAAGTCAATATAATTTGAAGCAAAGCAATGTTTTAAAAGAACAATTGAATTTTGGTCCCTGAAGGCAGTAAGATATAAAACATCTCCAGGAGTTTAGCCAGCTTTCACAGACCATAAGCATAAAATAATAGGTGTTTGAGATAATTAGTTTGAGAACTTTATCTCAATTCTTTCACCACAGCCTCTACTTTATTTTCTCTGCTATCATGTACTTCAGCTACACCTGATTTCTGAGAACACAGATGACCCAAATATCTCAAATTTTGGGTTTCACTTGACAATCTTACCTGTCCCCCCCCATCCTTTTTTTATTTACCCTGTCACTCCTCTGCCCTTCAACGGCTCAACTTTTCATCTTTAACTAATGCCACTGAGGGCATATGATAGCAATGAAAAAAAACACACACACAAGCTTATGTCTGTTTCATTGTTTATTTTTGCATACTCTTTTCAATGTCAACTGATTCTCCCAAGTACAAAAGTGGTATTTCTATGAACGTCCAGATTGAATTTTATCAACTGATTTGGTTTTTTTCACTAATTATAAAAATTGACTTTTTATAAAATAAAGTGCGTGTGCGTGTATATATATATAAGCATACACACACCCATATAATATGTGTATACACACACAGATGTATCAAAAATCCTATTTCAATTTGCTAGCTAAGAATAGATTTAGAGTTTCGTTATATGTTTGTGTTATCTAACGTCAAAATCTTTGCCTGTCACTATTTCAGGTGTCTGGAGTGCAGGGGGTAAGAGCTCAGGCAGGGGGGCACTCACCTGCTCAGTAAGTTCTCTGGCGCTTGTTGGGCTCCTCCGAGGGCGAGTCTGCCAGCCTCACTTTCAGCCTCACACCGTTCACAATCTTGCCATGCAATGCAGTTATGGCCTCGCTGGCACTTGCTCTGTCTGCAAATTTTGCATAGCCCACATTTTTTCCAGTCACAAGATAAACACTTATCAATTGTCCAAAACGACTGGGGGGCAAGGGGAAAAAAGAGAAAAGGTAATTTTCAGATTTTCCTGCAACACTTCCAGTCTGAAGCACATGTGGTTTGTTAACTGTAAAAACTGTACTTTTATATCTATGCTCCCAATTTGCATATTCCCTTCTCTTGAATTAGGGGCAGCAGTACAAATGAACACCAAAAGTTCACAGATGCTTTCTATAGAATATTACAACAGAGCCACAAATATCAGTGACTTCTGTCTTATTTAAAAGAATATGTAAAGCTGATCAATACTGCAGGCCCCAAACACTAAATGGCACTCAAAACACCCCACAAAAACAAAACAAGTAAAAACCCCAAACCAACTGAAGTAAGCCATACACACGCTCACCAGCAGAAAATTTAGAAGCTAAATCTGCATCTCACTTAAATGAACTTGCTCAGTGTGATTTATCTTTGAAAAGGTCTCACTGAAATGACTCAAAGCAAGCACTGCAGCTTGAGGGAAAAACTGTTTTTTTCTTCCTATATTTTAGAAAAAATAGAGCACTCAGGAGATTCTTAGACAGATCCTTAAATATTTTTTTAAAATAGTCTGCTTGCTTCTTACTGAAGTTATACTGAAGCATCAAGACTCGGGTCCATGGTCTTTTCCTCCCCCAGCATCTGATAAAGAAATTCCACTATATCATATAAGTACAACTTTGACTTTCACGTAAAATGTTTTCCTCTCCTGAATATTTTAAAACATTTTGGCTTCCTGAAGATTTATTGCAAATTCAAGCTATTAGAAAAGGGAAATGTCTATTTTTTCAAGAGTATACTACAAACTAATAAGATTAAATACTGGAGAACTGATAATTACACATTTTTTTTAAAGATGGCAAAAATTATCTCAAGTCTTTGCTCCACACAAAGAGATAGAAGGAACGTTTGAAATAGTGTTAGTTGGATGCAAACCATTATCATGTATCAGGAAAAAAACCAACACTCTATATTTGTTCTCCCCTAGGTTACTGTGGAAATTTATCAAAATAGTTAAATGCCTTACAAAAATAAGTAAAAGAAAATGCGAAATTAATTAGGAAATAGTAACTGGAAGTAATAATTTTTTTGGTTAAAACTATACATAAGAAGACTAGACATTTTACTTCAGATTAAGTAAATTGATAATAAAGCTGCTATATCGATGATACTGATGATATGCTTCAATGTGAACCCCATTACACACTTCTTTGAAAAAGTAACTGTTATCTACTGTTCACTTATGACTTCATAGTCACTGCACTGCCTTTTCTGGAAAGGGTTTTAAGGCCCTCTTTTTAATTTTCAGTATTTACTTTCAATATTTCAGTTTTAGGGAACACTTATTTGTAAACAGCGTCTTACCAGAACACATCCTCCAGTACATTTACTGGTAAAGGATGGGGATGGAAAAGTATGAAAAGCCTTTCCTTCACAGCAGTGTCAGGTGGAACCTTTTTTTTGGGTGGTGGAAGTATGGCATCTGTTTGGGGCTGCAGCAACTGTGGGCCAGAAGTTCCTCCAAATGCTTGCTAAAACAAGGGAAAAAAATGCAAGTATAAATTGCATTTATATTTAGTGGTGGGGGGGCAGAGGAAGTAATTTTACCTTTCTTACCATTTTTGTTCCATTACAGGACATAAACCGACCCTTTGAGTTCTAATCTTCATTACTTTATTTACTTTAGTTATTTCATTAAATTGGACAATAAATTCAAGTAAGGTCAGACACCGTTTCAGGGAGTAAAAGTGCACCAACCAGCCCGAGGTACGCCTTAAAAACGCAGCACGTAGAACAGTTTGCAGAAGCAAGCGAGCAGTGCTCTTTATTGGCATATGTGAAGTTTCTTACAACAATTCAGAAGAATACCAACAGCAGCCATGGCTGGAACTTACAGGAGGTGTCCTGTACTGCTGAACCATCGCGCTGTTACTGCGCAGCGCTGACGACACCTGCGCTGTCACCAGCTGTGTTGCCATTTTCCTGATAAGGCTGCAAGCAGAAGTGATAATAAGCTACTTTAAAGAAAGAGCTAAGTTACAGTAATCTTAAATTTAGCAAAAAAAGTAAGTTCTAATATACATCAGCGTATCTGTAGAAATCTGTAATGTCATGTAGATAATGAAAATCAAGAAAGGCTTTCATGACAGCCTATGGAGAGAGCTGAAAACCTTGCATGCTAGCAGCAACTCACTGAAAACATTCATTCATTACCATTTATACAAAACTACTCTTTGGGGTTTTTAACACTCTAGGGAAAAGAAAAAAAGATTATTTAATCTCTACAAGAGCCCACTACATTTTGTGAAGAATGTAAAACAGAGAAACAAAAAATCACCTGTTTTGGTAAAGAACACAAAGATTCAGTTCAGAGATCAAAATATTACCATAGAAAGCTTACATCCAGGTCTCACTTTCCAGTGATTTTTCTTTGTTCTGTTGCAGAGTAAGAAAAAGCAATTGCTCTTTTTGCACAGATATACAGCCTGTGTTATAAGACTATGTAGGAATTATTGAAGAATGAAGGTTGCAATGAACATTGGTTTTAGTTCAGATCAGCCATACATGTCTGAAGTGAATCTCTCCACTGTCCCTTCCTTACTGTCTTCATCTCCTAGGTTTGACATAAACTAGAAACCTTTAGGATGAAACTAAGGCAAAACACTCACTGCAGGAGAGTACCTTGGCTGCTTCAACTTGTACTGGGCATTTAAAACACAGGAAGAAGTCAGAGATGGTCAAACACCTGAGAATTCCCCATACTGTGCCAATATGAGATCCTCAGCACCCAGATGTTTTACTCTACATACGTGTTTCACAAAACTACTTACATTACTGCAAACATAACCAAGAGATGACGTACATAAATCTGGTTCTAATTCATAAAACTCAAAAATACATTCCAGCCTTGTTACATGTTACAGATATATTGACAGATTATTGCCAAATCCTAGATTTCTCCATAGTATCTTAAGAATATGTATTTTAATATTTTCTTTATCTACCAAGATTACCAAATTTCAATACACTTAATCTAAACCATTCAAGAAGAAAACCCCAAACCAAACAGTTTCAGAAAATACTATCAGCAAGTATGGCACAAGTGCATAGTGATACTGACGTTACATCTTATGTTAAAAATTTATTTATTTTATATTTTGCTCCCCAGAACGTAACTTACAACTTTGTAAACTGTACTTACTCTGAGCTATCATTCCCATCTTCTAGGAAAACGACAGTTAGTCGATTTCCAGGAGGATACTCAAACCCATGTAGTTTGTACTTGGCATATATTGCTGAGGCAGCAGTGCTGTACTGAATCACAGCATACCCTGCAAGCACAGTGCACACAGTGTCAGCAGGAAACAGGTAAATCCTCAGAACAAACTACACTCCCATAAGCAATATATTCAAGCGGCACATCAGCCATGGATGACCTAAAACTCTGAAGGTCTTTTTAGTACACATCGTTATTACTTCATCACTTTCATTTGTGAAGGAAGTTTCAGTGAAATTTACTGGGGACAGATGAGCTGTATTTATGCTAGCTTGAAAAGCTGGCAGTAAAACCATAAAAGTGAAAAGATCTTCCTCACTACTCCAGAACTAGTAACAAAAGGATACATAGTTTTATTTAAAAATGCAATTATTCCATCTACAGTGAATTTCAAGAACTCTAAAGTTAAAATATAACTTTCTGAATCATTAACATTTCATGGAGAAGAGACCACTTCCATATTTGTCTCAGTAGCAGAAAAACAAGACTGAAACCAAACAATCTTTCAGTAGAAAATATGATCCATTTCAGAATTATTTAATCGCCATTTACCCATGTCAACTTCTACACACACATATATTTCAGAATGAAAAATTCCAAAGATCTGTTTCAATAACATTTTACTTTAATGTCTAATAATTTCTGAAATGTCTTCATTTATTCTGCCTCAAACTATTAATCTGAATAAAACCCACTTATCATGATTTTGATGCCATCCTTCTTGAGTTTTTATTATCTGAAAGTGAAGGTGTAAGCCCGTAAGAGCTATGTGTACACAGGAGTTCAAGCAAAACTGAATTTTTGGATGTATGCAGTGATAGCAGCAATCACCACTGTTTCCAACAAGTATTTTGAAGTGCAAATTAATTAAGTACAATTACAAGGGATTCCCTTCAGAGAAACAAGACAAAAACCTTTTGTGCTTTTACTTACCACTATTGGTATGGGGGTCTCTCTGAACATCACAATACTCCAGACCTGGAACTAAATCGAAGAGGGCGAACAGCTGCTCTTGAATAAAGGGGAGCCGAGATATCACCGACAGGCGCTTGGAGACTGGTTCTTGAATTCGGGTCTCAACTTTTTCAAAGCTACAAAATTCTGGCTGCATACCTCAAGAATCAACAAAATAATCTGAGTCATCATACTTGCATGCCTTCATTTGATGCATATGTTACATTAGACTTTTAAAAGTAATCCAAGTCAATTATATATTAAAGGTCACATGCTGCTTTCACCAGTGCAGGTCAAAAAATACTCGGCCAAGCAGAGCAAAGCAAGCCATAAAAGTAGAGAGATGAAATACCTCCCTTGTTTCTAACTTCAATATCCAATCTACTATTTAGATGTTGACCTAAGCTGACTTCCGTCAGCTTCCCTTCCTCCAAACCACATTATTACTTAGCGACCATACTGGAAACTACAAATCATTTTTAGTGTAAAAAGCCATGACTTACAAAATGGAAGTGTATTTCCTCTTAGTTCTGGCCTCATGGCATTACTGTAATAATCGTGTTCAAAAGTCTCAGATGACTTATTTTTAGGTTCAGCCAAAATGGCCCTGTAGCCTGAAAGAAACAACCACACATAATAACACCTCAGCACATCTCAGTTATCTGACCAGGCCCACATTGTTCAAGTTCCATATTTAGAAATACATTACTCAGAAAACCCAGTAAATACTGGCTTTAGAGGAATAATTAAATTATAACTCTTGAAGTCTGCCCAGAACACTTCCAGGCCATCTCACTTCCAGGGATGGAACACCCACAACTTCTGTGGTCAACCTGTTCCAGTGCCTCACCAAGTGGCTGGCAGTAAATAAAGCATACGAAGTCTTTCACCCTGTAGCAGATAAATCATCAGACTAAATAAAAACAAGCACTCTTCCCTTAATTTCAGTTAGCATGAATATGTTCTCAAATAAATGTGATAACAATAGAGTCCCTGTGAATAATATATTTTATATAATAATTTTATATCAAATTAATATGATTAAAACTGCCTATTTGCAAGTACAAATTAAATACTTTCCTGTTTATGAAGCCTATACTACAAACCAATAATAATGCATAAAAGAAAACTGTGTCAATTTCCAAACTCTTCTCACTGATCCTACTTGCAGTTTGGTCTTGAAAAAACATAATCAGGTGACAGTCCTCAATGAATGTTAACAATGCTATTATTTATTTGCAAGAGAACTTTATCTCAACATATGTCTGCATCATGAATAATTTACCTGCAAACAAAACTAAAGATTAAAGGTATATTATGATGGTACACAATTATTGCAAAAAACATGTAAAGAATTCACTTGGATTCTTACTTCGATCACACTCTTCAATTGCTAGGGCAGCTTGCGATGGTTTCAGGTACCTGACATAGCCCAAACCTTTACTTTCTCCAGTAGTCTTGTTTTTAATAATGCTGCAGTATTCAATGTCTCCATACATCTAGAACAATTAAAAAACATATTCATTTCCAGTATTTGAAAACCATTAAAAGTTCCATGTGCTATGCCCTTTTAATAAATTTAGAAAAGGGCATTTTAAAATAACAACAAACAGCAAATTAGAACCTTAAACTTCTCCCGCAGATCCTCCTCCGTGTACGTTTTTGGTATCATAACAAAGATTCGTGTAAGCTCCTCATCTTCAAGATCTCGGTGGCTTCCAGAAGCTCTTGATTGTGCAATAAATACCTAATGAAATAATTACACAGATACCAATTACTGGCAAGAAGGTCTAAGACACATATCAACAAACAAGTGAAATAGCTTAACTGTGTTCGTATTTATTGTTCGCATCAGCTGTCCTAGCACGGAGAGAAAAGAACACCTGTGACCACCTGTGATAAAAGGCCTACAAATATAATAAGTCCCAAATAGGACAGGGCCAGAGAAGTTCCTTATGAGGGATGAGGAATGGTGAGAAATACCACTGCTGATTGAGCAGCACTGTCAACCTCACCAGCGACATGTCAGGCAGCAAAGAATGCATTATTGTAACAGGCCTAGTACAGCAGTAGCAGAAACAGAAAAGCAAGCAAGCAACAAGAAAGCCTGGCAGCTCAACGAAACCAGGCTACTGCAGCTCTCTGCTCAGCTGGGCCAAAGTTTAGAGGTCTACTGCTCTATGAAGGATCATATCTTCTCATATCTGTTACTCTTAAAATCTTCTTTAGTTTTTCAAATAAATTTTATCTCTGAAGTGCACATCAGAAGACAACCAAGAAAAAAGGGCCAATTATATAAAAAAAAAATAAATAAAACCAAAACAACCAAGAAAAACTTTCAAAGCAAGCCTGCTATGCGAAAGTAGCAACTGATTTCACAGAGCTCTAAATTTATTTTTCTAATAGCCACACAAGGGCATGAGGAATACAATTCAGCTTTTTAGGCTTCTGATGGCAAGATCTTCAGAAAAGATTTCACTGACTCAATTGTACTGCCAAGTGAAACACATGGCATCGTCCTTCACTCTTCAAACGCATTCATACTTTCTTAATACTTAGTGAATAGGAAATCAAATCAGGAAGTGGAAAGCTGACAGAACAGTTCCATAGATTTAAAAAAAACAAAAAAAAGTTTTGAAAAGGGTTCACAAGCTAGAAACCCAATATAAAACATACTAGCAAAACCAGCTCTATTTATTCGCAACTATTTTGCTTCCAACACCTAAAATATACAAAGAACCTTTGTCACGAACGCCCCCTCACTTCCGGGTGCGGCCTTTGCGCAGGCCTGCTCGGGCTCCGGCCGCCCGCGGGGCCGGGGAGCGGCCGGGCCCGGCGAGCCGAGCCCGGGAGGGGCGGGCCCGGCCCGGCAGCGCGCCCAGGCGAGCCCGGCGCTCCCGGGCCTGCGCCCCGCCCGGCCCCGGCGCACCTTGATGGGCTTGCTGTCGGGGAGCAGGCTGCGGCCGTGCATCTCCTCCATGGCCCGGCACGCCTGCGAGCTGCGGGCGAACTTGATGAAGGCGATGCCGCGGGACTCGTTGGTCCGCCTGTCCCGCAGCAGCCAGATGTTCTGGATGTCCCCGAAGGGCGAGAAGCGCTCCCGGATCAGCGCCTCGCCGGTGTCCTTGCCCAGCACCACGAAGACGCGGCTGTTGGGCGGCTCGTCCAGGCACTCGGCCGAGAGGCGGATGCCGCTGCTCTCCTCCATGCTGGGGCTCCGAGCGCTGCGGGCTGCTCCGGGGAATGGCGGGGACGCGCGGCCGCGCCTTTTCCGCCGCGGAGCCAGCGTGCCCGCCCCTTCCGCCGCCGCTTCCACCGCCCCCTCCGCCGCCCCGCGCGCACCGGTCACTGCACGGCGCCCCGCACCGTTCATCGCACCCCGCACCGCTCACCGCACCGGTCACCGCACCCCGCACCGGTCACCGCACCCCGCACCGTTCACCGCACCCCGCGCCCCGCACCGCTCACCGCGCCCCGCACCGCTCACCGCGCCCCGCACCGCTCACCGCACCCCGCACCGCTCACCGCGCCCCGCACCGGTCACCGCACCCCGCACCGGTCACCGCACCCGCCTTCTGCCTGCTGTTTTTCACAAGCAAATTAATACGCAGAAATCCCCCCTCTCTTTCACGTAAGCAGATGCAGTTGTCAAGTAGAAGGACGTGATAACATCTCGTTCGTTTTCCATAGATCTAAAGCGGTTGTGTTGAAGAAAGTAACATGCTCTCTATTCAGGAATATTATCAGTGCCACGCTGTTGGAAAAGATGGAAAGCACAAGACAGGACCAAATCTTCGGAGTTTATTTGGCTGTACAACAGGTCAAGCTGCAGGATTTTCTTACTCAGACCCAAACAAAAACAAAGGCAAAACTAAGAGGTGACATAAGTAGAGTGTTGGAGGGGACACACATGAATTTTAAAAGCTTCTTTAGAGGTATGATAGCCTTACAAGGATTTTACTGTAACAACTGTTGACTTTGCAGGAATGCTGATGAATTTGAACTAGTTCCACAGAAACAAAACCCCTCGTTCCCTGTATTAAAATATTGGTACAATTTCCAATACTCAGTACACCAGGTCAGAAGTTTACATCTTTCCCAGAACACTAGTGCCAATGGGCTGATTTTAATTTCTGATTCCGAAGAGCTTTTAGATTTTGTTTGCTGGTCACTACCCCCTACTGGCTTCGTGGTGTGCTGCAGTTGTTTTGCTTGACTAAATACCGTCCCCTAGTAGTACACTATGACTGTTGCTTTTTCTTGTGCTTTTCACAGAGAAGTTTTGAAAAACAGTGAAATATACCAAAGAAAAATATTCTGTGTGGGTCTCATTGTTTTATATTACTTGAATATAAATTATATTAATTGAATCAAGCTATTAATTACATACACAGTCCTGTGTCCTGTGGTTTGGGTTTGTTTTTTTTCTGGTTACTGAAGTGCTTTAGAATTGTGTGTTTTCCCCCGCCCCTCCCCCCCCCCCCTTTTGATTTCTAGGAAACGTTTGTGACATTCACTTTATACTGGAATTTCCTTCAATACATCATCAGCATATAGTAACTATTTTTAGACAATGGGAAAAGTCAGCTCTGAAGGACAGAAGAGAAATGTGAATATGTCATCGCAGTAGTCTTTAGTACACAAGAGCAGACTTCTGTTGAAAAAGACAGGTTTTAGCAGGTTTGGAAGGAAACAATAATGGTTTTTCAACTTCTGTCAAGAGATTCCAGGAACTGGCTATTGATAACCCTTTTTCTAATGCCCTTCAATGGAGCACAGCCTTGTGGAATTCAATTGCAATCTCATGCTCATTTAAAAAAAAGTATGAAATTAAATTTGTATCTTCTGCATATTGGAGATACAAAGATATTCACTTAGTTTGGAAGCAGTAAGGAGTTGTATATTAAATGCTACAAAAAACTGCAACTGTCCATGATGCAAAAAGTATTTACATTTTACCTATTAAAGTGATACAAAGTATTGTGCATTTTATATTATACATAATTTATGCTCCCATCCTCCTGGAAACTACTGGACTGCTTCCCTCTTTCAGACTGCTTAGAGTAATAAAGCATCCTCCCAAATGACCAAATTTTCTCAAGTGGTTTTCCCATTCGCATTTTGAGGAGTGCTATTCCACAGAAAAACACACTGCACCTAAGAAATGCACTGACATTTCTCCTTGTGATTCTTTTAGGGCATCTTAGAGCATTTCCACATGTTGTACCCAAGGAAACCAGGTGCAATTGCCTAAAGCCTGCACTGCTGTCTGAGTTGGCATTGTGCATCCCTGCTGACAAAAAGTGCATCATACCTCAGATGCATCAGATGTAAAATGCTCGTACCTCACTGCAGCATATCTATAAAATTACAATAGCGGCACAATCCCATGGCATTGACAAAATCCATTTTACTATTTTTGCCTTCCCACAACAAATAAGGCTGCAGCCTAGTGTACACTGTGCTTCTTTAACTCGCCCTGCAGACAGAACAGAGACCCCGGTTTTCTCCTAGCATCCATCATCACACACCAGGCAGGCTTCTGAACCAGGTTTTATCCAGGTATTTACAGCGCATCCAAAGCCTGTGCAAGTTACAGAACAGTCGAACCAGTGTGATCATCTTTGTCACATTTCATCTGTCCAAGGATTTCAGGTTCCACAGTTCTTTACAATTAAACTGTTACAGTAAAATTTTCACTATTTATTCCATGCAATGGAGACAAGTACAGTTTTACTTTCTTCAGTCTTGACTGCTGTTTGAGAGATTGTCAATATGCAGATTTCTGATGCAGTCAAATCCTATGCATAGAATCCCAGGACCTAGTTTATACCTAGGCTTACAGAAACACTAAGTTGCTTTTAGTGTTTACATGCTACATAGTAGCCATTTTGTAGTAAACACTGGTGTGCGTGCTCAAACCAAACCTTACCACGGTAAAATGGCAAAAATTATCTGCATACAATTATTTCGCACCCAAGTTCCTCACTTGAGAGCTGGGGGTAAGCGCCCGGCTGGCCTCCAGCAGCTCATGCGATTTCTTTGTGCAAATGGAGTGTTTGTGCCAGCTCTGCAAAACCGCAAATGCAGTTGGGGCCCGGGGCAGCCCCGGGCTCGGGGACTCCGGGAGCGCGGCCGCCACCGGCGCTGCGACAGCGGCGGCTCAGCCCGAGGGGCTGTGAACCCCTTCGCGTCACAGCGCCGGCAGCGCGCTCGGAAACGCTCACAGAGCCTTGCCCGGCCGAGATAACGCTGCCTCGTCATACCCAGGCTACCTGCATGGAAAGAGCTCGGCTTCTTTAGAGGTGCGAGCAGCTCGGGGACGAATCCCTAGAGCGCGGCCTCCGACCTCCGCGCTTTCCGTCCCTCGCCCCGCAGCCCGCTCGCCGCGCGTTCTGCGGCCGGGCGCCCTCCGCAAGTCGGGCGGGGCACGGTGCGGCGGCCGGGAGCGACCTTTCCCCGCCGCCGCGCACCGCCCGGGCCCGGCCGGCCCCCGCTGCCGCCTCCGCCCCGAGGGCCGGGGGCTGCTGCCAGGGCTGCGCCCCCGCCCCGGCTGCCCGCGCCTGCGCGCCGCCCCCGCTGCCCTGCTGCCGGTGTGTGCCGGCGGCGGCGGGGCTTGTCAGTGGAGCGCCCGTCCTCCTGCGGCAGCGTCCCTGCGCGGCGGCCAGAGTCCGAGAGCTGTATGAAACCCTGCCGAGAGCGGGGCCGAGCACGGCGCCCTGCCGCCACAGCGGCCCGGGACCCGCGGCGGCGAGGGAACTGCTGCTCAGCCTGCAAGGGCGCGGGCACCGAGACTGGGGGGTGAAATCCTTTGTCTGTGGCTTCGTAAGCTGCCTTCGAGCTGCTCAAGCCGAAGCGTCTACACGGAGCCCCTGAGGGTCACCCCTACCGCCGCGGGAGACGCGGCGGTCCTCCTGGACAGACACGTAGCCCTTCCTCCCCTTCTGACGCCCACGCACCAGCCTGCGCTATCGACACGTGTCCCAAAAGTGCTCCCTCTCCTTGCAAGCGCTGCCCGCACCCCGCCCCGTATGGGCCGGCTGCAGGGACAGGGTCCCCGGCAGGTCGGAATCTCGTTTGGTTGAAGATTTGCCCGTGTGTTTTCCCAGCCACCCGAGCTCCCATTCATGAATTTCTGAAGCCTCCTTCATTCAGTCTTTGGTGAGCGCATGAAAAACATTTTCACGTGTTAAGATCCATGACTTGTTTTTTTTAATCGTTTATGCGTAGGCATTGATATAGCAATGAAAAGTGCTCCACGTGCGCGTAAAAATAACCCTTGTCCGTCTGCCAGCGGTGGGTACGGTCGCTTTCCGTCTGGCAGCCGGTGATGCCCGAGCGGACACCCAGGAGCGCCTGGGCGCGCCCGCTCCCGCCGAGCCGCCCCGGGGAGCAGCGGCTTGCGGCAGAAAGCCCCGGGTGGCTCCGGGCGGGCAGAGCCCGCTGTGCCCCGCACACCCCCGGGAGCCGTGCGCGCCGGGCAGAGCCGGGGCTCCGCACGGTGAGGCTATCCGCAAATCAACTCAGTGATTCAAGAAACGGAATTCACTCAGGATTCTTGGAAGGGCTCCGTTTTACTGCTTGTCACCTGAAGTACTGAAGCAGCTCAGACAATAGTATAAATGAGAGCTCCTTAACGGGAGCGCTCCCATTACCTCCCGCTGCCTCTCTCGCGGACGGCGGGCGGGAGCCGCGGCGGGGTTCGTCCCCTCCCCGAACGAGCATCACAGACAAAAGGCCCCTCCTTTCCCCCCCGATGTTGTTGAATGAAACTCCCTAGCACAGCCCCCCACTGCCGGGGGTCCTCCCGGCGGGGGACGCTGCGCGCCCCGCCCGCGCTGCCGAGGCGGCTGCTGCCGGGCGGGCGGCAGTGCCCCCCCACCGCAGCGGGCTTTGCCAGCGCTCCCGCCAGCCCTCCCTCCTCCCCGCCTGCCCCCCCGCTCGGCTCACGCGTCCTCCCCTCCCTCCTTCTCAGTGGTCTGCCGGCTGGCTTACGCAGGAGCCGCCGCCAGCACTGACAGCACTTGGCAGAAGAGGTTCGCCCGAGCGCTCCCGGAGCATCTCCAGAGGTGCGGCTGCACCGCCTGCCCGACTCAGCAGGGGAGCGGCCCCGAACCGGGAACCGAGGTCAGAGCTGGAGAAAGGCTGAAGACCGGGAAGCACAAAAAATACCTAGAAAAATACAAATACTACTATTAATGATAATAAAGAGTGGTGGGTAGGAAAAGGAGGTCGCGGGGGAAAGCAGAAGGTGAGAAGAAAGCGCTCCGCTGCGGGGGAGCCCGGGCAAGGGGCAGAAGCGGCCCCTCGCCGGGGCTGCCGGCATCCCCCGTGCCCCGGGGCGGCCGTCGGGGCGGCAGCAGCAGCACGTGGCGGCGGCGGGGCATGGCCAGCGCGGGAGCTCCCGCGGCCTGAGCCGCCCCCGCCGCCGGCACCATGGCAGCCGCCGGCGATGCCGGCCTCGACGTGGCGGCGGTGGAAAGTTTCCTAGAGAGGCACCCGGAGCTGGTGGAGAAGTGGCTGCAGAGGAAGAGCTCACTCCCTAAAGCGCCTGCCGCCCCCGCCGCTCCCGCTGGCGGCCCTCCGGAGGAGCGGCGGAGCAGCGACGGCCCCGGCGGCAGCTGGGGGAGCGCGGGCGGCCCCGGCGGCCCCGGCCCCGGCCCCGGGGGGCTGCAGCGCCGAGCGTCCCAGAAGGAGCTGCGGAAGAGCTTCGCCCGCTCCAAAGCTATCCACGTCAACCTCACCTACGACGAGCATGTGCACGCCCGGGCGCAGGAGCCGCTGAGCAGCGTGCGGCGGCGGGCGCTGCTGCGGAAGGCCAGCTCCTTGCCCCCCACCACCGCACACATCCTCAGCGCCCTGCTGGAGTCCCGCGTCAGCCTGCCCCAGTACCCCCCCACCGCCCTCGACTACAAGCGCTACCTCAAGGAGCACAACGAGCGCCAGTTCTTCCTGGAACTGGTCAAGGACATCTCCAATGACCTGGACCTCACCAGCCTCAGCTACAAGATCCTCATCTTCGTCTGCCTCATGGTGGACGCGGACCGGGGATCCCTCTTCCTCGTCGAGGGGACCTCCGCCGGCAAGAAGACCCTGGTGTCCAAGTTCTTCGACGTGCACGCCGGCACCCCTCTGCTGCCCTGCGGCTCCACCGAGGACAGCAACGAGGTGCAGGTGCCCTGGGGCAAGGGCATCATCGGCTACGTGGCGGAGCACGGAGAGACGGTCAACATTCCCGATGCCTACCAGGTAGGAGCCGGGCAGCCCCCGGTGGCCCGGCCCTGCCCGCCCGGGGCGGCCCGGCCGGGAGCGCCGCCGGGGGCGCGGGGCGAGGGCCGGGGGACGCCGGGGAAAGCGGGAGGGGAAACCCCGCCTGGGTGGCCGATGGGGCCCTACAGTGGCACAGCAGTGGTCTGGATTTCTCAGGAGCCATACGCGCTTCGTGTGTTTCTAAGGCATGTTTTGGAAACGGCTGAAGAAAAGTTTTTAAAAAAATGCTCGTGACAGTCCCAATGATGGTGTTCTTAAATTTCTGTCTCAGTGTTCCCTGGCTCTCCGCTGCTGAAAAAAAAATCTCATTGCTTTTAAAAGAGCATATATTTTCACCTTTGCATATGCCCACTCAGCCCACATGGTATGTGTTTTCAAACACATTCCTAGTAGTGATCTAGCCAGTGTCTTGTTATTCTCCAGCATAGACTATTCCCACCTTTTACTTCTTTAGAGGCTTCAGTGTGAATTGTGAAAATGTAATTCTGGCTTCAAGGCAGACATCGACCCCTGGCTTCAGCAGGGACAGAAGAGCCTTTGCCCGAATGTGTCAATGTAGAGCAGAGCCTTCAGTTTCCTAGCTTGAAATTTACCTCTCTTTCGGGGGGGTCTGTTTCTAGTGTTTATTTGTGTAAGACACTATCAGCAATTGAAGGTTCTTGACAAAATGAAGAACCACAAAGTGACACGTTTTCTCAGTTAGGATCTTGGTACACTTGAGAAAGGTGGGAGATGTATATCTCAAAGAATCTTAGTAGTAAACATTGTCCAGTGTCTTATTTTAACCTACAGTAATAACAAAAAGAATAAAGATTTAAAAAACTGATGATGCTTTGCAGCAGACTACAAGGAAAAAATTTGAAAAATAAGATTTGGTTGTTCTTGGATTTTAAATACAGAAGAAGGACCAGTGTATATGCATTTGGGGCTGAATATTTATTTATTTGTCAAGCAATATTTGAAAAATTCTAGGAACCACACAGATCCAGACTGACAGAAGTTCCCAACCCACACATTTTAAAGGGAATAGTAAAAAGGCTTAGACTAAAATGAGTGTTGGATCACCTTTGAAAAAAAATTCAACTGGCTTTCTTCCTTTATTTTTTCCCTTTTCTGCATTAACACACTTTTTCTTGTAATCTGATTTTGTTACTTTCACTTGTACAACTACACAATTCCCAGAGCAGCTGATGTTGTAGGTGAAGCACTATGCTCTCAATAGTCCCAGCTTGCTAAACAGATACAGGATATCTGAGTTTGGCTAGGAAGGAACTTGATCCCTCCTTCTAAACTCTGGATAGCTCCAGACACTCTTTTTTTGGATGTGAGAATGCCACTGAAAGGGCATTGTTTTCTAGTCCTAGGGACGTATATAGTTTTATTTTTAAATTTTTCCTTCAGTATTTGTTCACTTTGTGTTCACTTCCTTGTAAAACAGCCCAGCTTCTTTGAACAGTTTATTTTCTGTTTCATCCACAGAGAAAAGTGAAAAGCAATCCATCTAGTTGCCATTCCCGGTGCTATTTGTGTTACACTTTTGTCTGGCTCTTATTCAAAATCAATTTAAATATCATAAATAATACAATTCATTGTATCTTTAAGCCCTAAGTACATTAGTTGCAGTAGATGGGCAAGTTCTAATCCAAGTCCATCCTGTAATTACATCAAATGCAACTTCCAACTTTCAATGGAGCTACTTCAATTTGCTTTAAGTGCAAATGAAAGTTCAGACCTTCCAACTGTAATGAAAGTTTTGCTGGATAATAAAACAGGGCCCTGCTTTCAGTTATATTTCAGAGTTAGTACAGTTTATATTCTCTTATTTGGCAAGGATATACATCCAATGTACATCATCAAAAGGAGACATTTCTAATTGAATGGTATAAAGAGATCTATGGAAGCCCAGGTAGCTGTGTGTGAAGAGGAGACAGCTGTTCCATTTCAGATTGTTGTAGTGCTCACAATGGAGCACTTTAAAAATTAATAAATATGATAATATTATTTTCTGCCCCTGATGATGAAAGTGTTTAATCAACTGTCACATAAAAAAACCAGCAGCACCAGGAACTCTTGTCAGGTGGAGCTGAAGGAAAGGGGTGACAGAAGAGCACCATTTTTTTGACCATTGAAGAGGGTTTCTACACTGATGCTGTTTGGCAAGAAAAGGCCTTACACAAGGTCAGAGGAACTTCTAGATTAATTTAAACTTATTTTGCTTGGTTTTTTTTTTAATTAACAAACATTTAAATTAGGTAAACATTTTTCTATATCATCAATTAGTTAGTTTACTGTACTGGGCAATTTATTGTTATTCAGCCATCTCTATTTTCTCAGCCTGGTCAAATACCATTTGGAATTCTACCACTGAGTACAAATTGGGTTGCCTGCTTGTACTGTCAGCTATGACTGACATTAATGGAACTTCAGTGCAATCAACATTACAATTAAATGCTGTCATGTCTTGTAATGTGTTCCATGCAGGCAGTCCCCTGTGCCCATCAGACTGATTGTTTCAGGAAGTATTTGTAAATGACTGGTGTGTCATTATCAGAGACAGCATACTATTTCAATTACACATTTATTCTTCTAAAAATAAAAAAATACAACAAAAAATTATTAGATGGGGCTTTTCCACAGTCCAGGTGATTGTTACTGTTAAATGGGACTTTCATAATCTGCTCATGTGAACAATCTTTCTTAATTCAATAAACATACATAGATACAAGGTTTGGAATTAATATCACATATTGAGGATTGTATAATAATAACTTCTTTTAATACTAAACAATGACCATATAAGATCTCACAGCAGTTTAGTTTATGAAGTTCAGCTTTGACTGAATAAACTTTTGGAGGCTCGCAGCAATAGAGAATTCAACAAATAATTATGGAAAGGTTCAGATGAATATTACATAACTGATTCAAAAGTTGCACAATTTCATTCATGGCATTAAAAGCTTTTTTATTGCATTGCAAAGTCATTTAATGAAAGTGAGTTTATAATTTTAGCTGCAACTGATATGCAAGTGTTAGCAGTACAGAGAATTTGAGAAAAGGAAAGCAATTAGATACTTTCATTTTAATTTTGACGCCAGTCTAAAACTGCTTCTCCTGAAATTAATCCAGTTGAATTGTAAATCAAACTTTCAGTCACTTTAAGTTCTAAAATAAGGCCTTGGATGCTCCCATATGTAAATTTTGGGAAGTATTTCTGACTCCTTTTTCATATGGGAATAATTAACTATATCTTGAGCACACACATTGGAAGAAGAATCAGATCTTACTGGCAAGTAAATTTAAGGCCTAAATGTCCATTGAGGCTCCTTTTGACAGAGAATAGGTGTAGCTTTCATCATCATATATGAAGACTACTAAGCCCATTTTAAGTACACAGACAGAGACCATTACCTGTAGTTCTTGGAAGCTATTTTCAAATTTAAGGTTTTTTCCCATTTGAAGCTGTGGATTTTTTCATGTCATCCATTCTTCTTACAGGATATCCATGATGTTTAGCTGAAATTAATGATAATTTAAATGTTGTTCCATCTCTTAGAGCAGTATTTAAATAATAAACATTTAAAATTACAAGTAATGTTTGGTTATTGTTATACCATTAGCTGTGCAAAAATTAGGAAACAATTTAATAGTATACCAAATTTACCTCTCTACCTTCTAACTAGTGGAAAAAAATATTACCCTCTAGAATAGTAAGCATATATCAGAAAGTGGTGAAATATGTGTTCTGCCATTTTCCATTGTCAGCAGAATCAAGTTTCTGCACATCTTATGTTAACTTCGGAATTTTAAAAGTAGCTTTAAAAGACATAAGACAAAAATGGCTTACCAGATGGATGTTTTAATGCATGTAGCATAGAGAAATATTAAATGGAGTCACGCTAAGATAAGAGTTTTGTAAGTTAGAGAAAGTGCCATAAAATATGACCAATTATTTTTCAATGTAGCTCAAGTCCTCAAAAAGAACATATAAGCACATTACCGCAACTGAAATAAGGAAAGTAAAACACAAATTGAGCTCTCTTTGTATGGGACTTTCCTGTTACCTCTTTCAAGCTGAGGCCAAACGTAACACAGTTAATGCACACACAACTCTTCACAACAAGTTTCAAACATCCTTCAATACCTAGGTCCAGGCATGGGGGTTGTCTTTTCCAGGCCCTCCTGGTGAGCTCTGAGCGTCTCCGCTGTGCCAGGCCAGCATGGCAGAGCTGCTGCTCAGAGACGCAGAGCTCGAGCCTGGCAGGGGCCCCGGGGGCTGCCTGTGGTGCTGAAGGTCAAGGAGACCTTACACGGGGTAGCTGCTTGTCATAAGGAGTATGAACAGCAGAGCTCTCCCAGTTTCAGAGAGCAGTTAAAGAGCTAAAACCCTGGGAGGTTCAGCTCTGAAAGTGGGCAGCACGTAGTTCTACTCAGCAGCATTGGACAGTGGCATCAACAACTCTATGAATTTCAGTGTTGACTCTTAACAAGGAGAAAGGTTGCTCTTAAGAGAGCAAAAATCGTAAGACCTGGCAAACAGAATACACGGTGGTTTTAAAAATTTCTATATAATACAGAAAAGAAGAAAAAAACAGATTTTCTTTGCTGTACATTAGATATGACTAGGAACTACCATGGGAAAGGCAGGAAATAACTGCAACAGTAAAGACTAAGATGCTCTGATGTGCTTTGCACAAAAGGACGCTCATGCCCATCATGCAAAGTTTAGGAAAATTTGAGATTTTAAGTACAAGTCCGTAAATTGGTGAAGAGGTGTTGAAATTATCCCTGTGTCTGAGCCCACTGGCTGTGAACGTGCCCTTCATGCTTCATGTCACAGTGGTGCTGGCCTGGGAGGGAGGGATCTTTCTACAGGAGGCAGGTCGTGGAAAGGAAAGGCAGAGAGCCCTCAGGGCAGTAGCTGAGGATGTCTCTTCACCTCCTGTCACCTCCCTCATTCCATAAGTCTTCTTCTCCAGGAGCAGTTTCTGACCGACGTGTTCGACATCCTAAGACCTTCCCAGGTCCACCATGACTCTCTGAAGATGCCTGCCAGGGGCAGGATCTCGTGGCTGACACCAGGACACGTAGAGGGACACTTGTCCAGAGGAAAGGCTCAGTTGTTTCATGTCCCGGTGCTGCTCTGTGGATGCCCAGGACAGACAGGGCTGTGCAGGGCAGCGAACACTGCTGGCGGCAGCCCTCGGGCGTGGTGAGGAGTCCCACCTTCCCTCCAGCTTGTGTGAGCAGTGAGGCTGCCTCTCCCCCAGGCAGGCAGTGGCCTGGCCCCTAGGGCTGCTGTCATTCCTCCCTGCATCTCCCCAGCTGCCTGCTGCCCCAGGTGTGCTCTGTGGACCTGCTGCTGAGATACTTGGGATGAGCAGTAGGTGGGCCAGCAGTGGCTGTGCTCAGGGTGCCCAGGTGGGGCTTCTTTGTCACAAGTCCCTGAACTAATCCCCAGCTCTCACTCCTGCAGCAGGTCCCTGGGCTGCTGGCCCTGCAGAGCTTTGGCAGGAAAAACTTTTTGGAGAGCTGGGGTGGTTTTCTCTTTGATAAGCTGATAGACATTAACTGGTTTGTTGCTCAGCCAATCCATCCATCTGAAGAGTACCGATTTTTTTGTCTCAGACATTCTAAAATGTCTTTGTAGAACAGGTATGAAACTGGTGACATTCTGTGCCCTATAGTTCCTCATGAGAAAGTAGCAGATATATTTTATGAAAGCAGGTCAGTGCCAAGGAGAAAAAACTGCAGGATTTGGCCCTTCAGATTTTATTTGAGGTTCTGTTACAAACACAAGACTGAGTAAAGCTATAGTTTTGTGTTGTAAATGATTTTGGTATGTTCTGCTTGATTGCCTTTCAATTTTTCAAAACAAATGGATATTTCATTTTGGTTATTTACAGTTGTATGCTATTGCATAGCTTTTCTATAGAATAACAAATTTATGCAAGTTAATTTGTTTTACTTTTCTAAAATAACCCTATTGGCAAACTATGAAAAATAAATGAAAGTAATGGCTCGGGAGTTATGTGTTAACAGGGCAACAGTAACACCGTGCAGTCGGAGCTTCATGTCTCTAGAGTGCACACTTCAAAACGAGTGCTGCTTTGTCAATAACAAACGCTGCTCCTTTGTCACAATGAGACTGCTGCTGGAACACTTGAAACTGTGTTGCCCACCTGAGTAATCTCCAGCAGGTGCTGGGTTTAAACCCATACACAGATTTCTGTTGATACACCCAGGAGTCTTGTTGGTTTCCTTGCTCAGACAGTATTAGCTTTCTAAAGCCATGTGTCTTGTATAAAGAATCATTAATATTTAGGAGGTCAGCCCTGGGAACATGGGCATGGTTATAGCTGGTGCCCAGTGGGACATCAGTCAGGGCTGGTACAGGAGGGGAGGGAGAACCACCACAGATGTCATCTCTAAATATTGAAAATTAAAGGGAAAATATTTTTCTTTGTAAACAATTTATTTAATAGTGATACAATCAGACTGGAAGTGCACAGAATCTGCTGTACGTAAGGCCACAGCTTGACTCACTGTTGTGCTATTGGTCATCTCTCTGGAGTTTGTTTTGAAGGAAGAAAACAAAATCCTTATGTGATTGATCTAACTTAATGTCCTACAAAGGAATATTTTCTGACCCCTACTGCTGATCAGTTCAGACTATGAAGCATGAGCTGTAATTATGCTTATTAGTTAGGCACTCATGTTTGCAGACTTGCTAGTGCTTATAAAGTCTTTTCTTCCTGTTTAAGACTATTATATTAATTTTTTCACTTTAATTTTGTGCAAGTCATAATTAGAAAAACATGCAATATTACTAAAGTCCATTGTCAAACTAATAACTGAAACAATAGTCAGAAAGAGGGCTCGTAAGTCATATGAGACACTCCCACCAATCAAACTAAACAAAGCCCCAAACTCCTGACATACATGGGTGAAAAAAACACCAAAAAGGTTTTATATGGCATTGTTGCAAATGAACACCTTTTCTGTTTTTACAAAGTAAGCTACTTTATAAATTCAGACTATACATTATCTTAGTTTTAAATCTTTAACTTAAAAACTTGTGATGATCAATGTTGTCTCCTTTTATAAGAATTGTTTTGGGAGTAAAGAAATAAGAGTTGGCTGAACTGTTTCATGTGTCCTATCTGTTGTAGTAATTTTTTTCCTATAAGAAATATAGGATGCTGGCACTGTATAAATAGTCACAATATAACTGGGCTGTGCTTATTTATTTGGGAGAATTAGGTTTGCAATGCTGCTGCCTGGTACTAGTTTGTTCTCCTGCTGCCTTTGTCTCTGGGGTTTAGGTATTTTGGGGGAGATGACAGGAATAGCTGCAGCAGTCCCTACATGGAAGTCTTGTCAGAGATTGCTTTATTACTTGTGTTTTGTATGTGAGTTTCTTGTCTACAAGGTTTCCCCTTATCTCCTTTAGCAGTTTATTGCTTGGGTTTTGTTTCCTGTTTATTCACAATGTAATTTGCACCATATGTGATTTTTAGAAAAGTGTATCTACAACAGACTGCATGCCCTAATTTTTTTGTTTGTATTTAGCTTTTTTTAATGCTATGCTTTGAATATAGAGAACTTGCTGTCTTTTAGATTGCTCTTTTAGCTTTCTTGCTCTTTTTTCTTTCTATAAAAACTTATGTATTATAGGAAGTGTGATTAGGAAAGTGAATTGAGTTATGAAATCTTCCAACTTCAATTTCTTTATTTTTGTAAAGGCTCTTGGCTTTCTATAAATTCACTCAAAATTGTCTCTCATGCAGTTTGGCACTCCAGTAATACTCAGGTATTAACAATGCTGTCATAATACTTGCATTAGTTATTTTTTATGCAACTTAGCAACTTAATTAGGAACTTAAATACAGTATAATCCAGGAAATTTTGACACAACTTTGTGTGCCTTTTTTTTTTTTTTTAAATAGAGCTCTTTTCTTAAAAAAAACAAAGCAACAACAAAAAATGGTGCTGTAAATAGTAAAATATAATAGGCCAGGCCTGTTAATAGAATATTTTTGTAGTGTTCTCTTCTGTGCCATGAAAAGATTTGAAAGGTGTTTCAAATAATAAAATCAAAAATATCTTTCTCTTTTAGCTGTCAGCCTTGGCTGAGGCATTTGGTGCATTTCACTAGATTAAACACTTTTTCTTAGATACTGACGAAAGAGGAAGTGGCTTTGTCATGAAGACTTAATTCCTGGAAATTTTATCAAGCAGGTTTCATCCTCATTGTAATATTTGATTCTTAGCTAACTTTGGTTAGGGTTATACTTTTTTCTTTTGTTCTAAATCATGGTAATAACGATAAAATGTACTGGTTTTGATAAGGTTATAAAAAGACATATTTTCAAGTTTGAAGAGTTATCCTATGTTGAAAAAAACAGAAAATCACAGTGGAACTTGTATGTCTGCTAACAATGTATGAACTACCAACTTCAAGTGAAAATCAACACTGAAAAGCAGTTGGTAAAACTGCTCAGAAGCCAAAACTTTAGCTGAAAGCTGAGACTCTGATTATACATGATTCTACAACCCTAATGGAAAAAAACCTTTCTGTACCTTAATCTGGTCTTCTACAGAATAAAACCATGAAGATATTTGTCTCTTCTCATTCACTGGCAATCTTCAAATATATCCAAAAACATGGGACTACACTGTTCCCATGCAGGTAACTGGATTATCAGCACTTGGATTGATGGATCAAACTTGCTTTCTTCTATGTCTTTACTTCACCTTTCACAGGGCAACATTGACAATCAGTAAATATTCTTAAGGCTAGAATAGGATTTCTCCTACAGAGTAACTTTTCCTTGATGGCAGATGTGAAATTCCAGTTAAAAATGCCTCAGCCTTCGCATTTTTAATATCTCTGTATAGAAAACTCATTATATAGAACCAAAGCAGTATTTAGTAATTCTTTAAACAGTCAGTGGAAGACCTTAATTAATGAGTATTCTTGTATGAAAATACTGTAAGTAAAATTGCAATTATGTGAAGTCTCTCTCTCAAAAGCTTTTATCTAGTCTGCCCCTTATTTCTGAATATATGTCTTAATCGTAAAAAATTTAAAAGCAAGTGCTGCATTGCTGCCATAAACACTGGGACTCCTTACTGCCCAGGACCCTGGTGCAAATGAGACCCTGTTGTGTTGCAGGCTGTTCCAACATGTGGATGAGATACAGTGTGTATCTCAAAATGTTTGCAATCTGACAGAGCTTCTCTCTGATTTACCAACTTTGTTGTCAGCTGCTAAACAGGCCTCCTTGCTCAAGGTTGCTACCCTGTGAGGAGAGTGGGGTATAAATATTGTCCATTCTTGGCCATCACAGTTCATACCTGGGCATTAAAGTTTTTATTGGTATTGCTAAACTCAGTAAAACCACTCTCTTAGATCTTGCCATGTATGTCCTATTATGACAATAACGGATGAAAGAAGAGAGTGTGGGGATAAGAGGTTTGGAACAGGTCATCCAGTCACTGTTTTCTGTGCATGGTTCAACAATATCAGTGTTGCCAGGAGCAGCATTTTATTTTACTTATATGTCTCTCCTCATCACTTATTCAAATGTCGCCCAAATGAAATTCTGGCCTGCTTTTCCACGAAAGAGTAGGGGTAGGTTCACTTCACATCTTGATGTTTCTCAGCTTTTACCAAGTTACTGAGTTTTTGTCAATAGTGCCTCATTTTTCTAATTAAATGCATTAACTTTCTTAGACTACTGTACTTTTAGTTTCAGCTCCAAGACTTAATACCCTTCTGCAAAAGGTCATCCAGTTCTCTAGCATCAGTGGATATAATCTGATACCCTTCTTCCTCCTAGGGTGGAGGTTCCAGGGAGAGAGACAGAAAACTTCCATGATCTGCCTGAAAAGAGAAGCAATGCAGCAGGAACAAGCTGTACATTAAAGGAAATACCAACACTTTTCACTTGTGTCTCTGCTACTCCATAGCATCCATGAAGGAGCGGTGGCTCCACAGCTGGTCACTACATTTACATGTTGCTAAGTCTGCCAGCTGTGCAGTGTGCATCTCATTCAGACAGGTTCCCCAGCTCCTGTCCTGTGTGCCAGCACACCCTGCAGATCAAACAGCACTTTCTATGTTAGCCTTGAGGCCTGTTGGAAAGGCAGTGACTACATATACCACATGCATGGAGTGTACTCAGATGAGAAAATCTCAACTCACTTCTGGTGTGACCAACAGCTGTTTTGTTTTTTTCAGCTAAATTGCCCCTTGAAAGTTTACTTCTTTGTAAGACCCACTAGGTGTCAATCAGCAACAGTATTGCTACTCAAGTGTTATTTCAGTGTTCTCCCCATGTACTCTGCTTTGTTTGGTACAAAATTAGTAGTGCAGGGATTGTCTCTTCAGTAGCAAAAAATATATTATCAATATTTCAGCAACAGCAAGTATTCCAAATAGTAGTTCAGACATTACCAGGAAATACTGGAAGAAATATTTAATTTATTCATTAGTGAAGCCTACTGTGTGATAATTGCACTGCATTTTCCCTTCTCCTGTTGTAGAAGAGCTGTATCTTTCTAGGCAGGATTCTCTATGATGCAGAACAGTTCAGCTTCTGTTGAACTTGATATAAAAGTGTTCAGAAGCATATGGAAAGATCACAAGATCAGGCAAATCTGCATCCTTGATGCTGTTATTAAAAAACATCCATCATGGGAGTTGTGGCTCTCCCAGTACCTTCTGGTTGAGATTTTGGAAAATGTGCAATAAGTAATAAAGTAGCCAAATGTATATGTTAATCTTTACAATGGGTAAAAATAGATCATTTCTAAATCATGTCTCAAAGTGAAGAAACTATTTCTGTAGCATCTGGATTTTACAACAGGGAAATAGAAATAGATAAAAATTTGTCAAGAAAAAAAAGGTGTCAGTTTTTAGTATCAGTAAAAAATGATTGAGTTGCTCATCACAATCAAATTAAGGATGGTGTGGATTGTTTTCATGACTTGAGACAAATATGGCCATTATTTCCCAGCCAATATTGTTTAAACTTTTGAAAACAAAAAGTTGTGCCTAGTTTTGTACAACAGCTTAGTTCCCTTATGTTAGAAGAGTCTGAGCTGGCTTTAACTATTGCAGCAGAATGCTAACTTCACCATTAGGAAGGGTGAACAGAGGAACAGAGCTGCTGCCAGTGAAAAGCAGTAATTTCCTCTCTGGCTGATAGAAGAGCTGTTGAAGACTATGCTCCACCAAGATGAACAAAAGTGATGTCAGCACTACCTCTCAAGTTTTCATCCTCTGAGTTACTTTATGATCTGCAATTTGGGCTTTACTGTTCCAGAGAATGGATTGCTGCACAGTGCCTTTTTTGAACAGGGACATTCCTGTACTTCATTTTCCAGAAAGAGCTGAGGTTTTGACTGCATTTCTTTGAGAACTTGTTTGTACTGGATGCAGTCCACATAACCTGCCATACTTGAACAGACAGAAATGGGCCAATAAAGTCTCCATTTACTTGAGAGAGACATCGTGAGCCTGGGTGTGAAATGGCAGCAGGGCCTAGCAGACGTGTGCATGTATGCTCACATTACTCATGGCAGATATCAGTCTCTGCTTACATTCTACTTATTGAGGTAGAAATGTGGGACTTCAGTGAATATGATAATGTAATGGTAAATCTTTTACTTATCCCCTGAGAAAAGTGAGGAAAAACAGCTAATAATGGGCTGATAACAGAGAAGCAACAGCCTAATGCTACTGAAAAATACCATATCAGACACTGAGAAAAGTACTTAGCTGTGTAAAGAACGCTTACATATATGAAATGTATGTTAATGTTTCCTTATTTCCTTTTGAAGGATCGACGCTTTAATGATGAGATTGACAAACTGACTGGATACAAGACAAAGTCACTCTTGTGCATGCCCATAAGAAATAGTGATGGAGAGATTATTGGTGTTGCCCAAGCAATAAATAAGACTCCAGGAGGTGCCCCTTTTTCTGATGATGATGAAAAGGTAAGGTTACCTTTACTTTTGCATGCTTTCTAAATTTTTTCTCTAATTCAGCAGACTTATCTAAAGAAACTTAATCTAAATTAGTAAATAGCACATAATTTGTGTTTATGCTGTTTTTCTGGAAGTGCATAACAAAGTGTACATTTTTGTTGTTTTCAATAGAAAATGTAATAGAAATAAGAAAGAAAAAAGAAAATTCTGTAAATGTCTGAGCTCCTCTGTTAATCTTATGCAGACCTTTTTTATGTAGTAGACCTTAGTAGGAAGACATTTTTATTTTTGAAAACTTTATTTGTAAGAATTAGTTTGGAGGGAAATTGTCACAGAGATACTCCTAAGCTTGCTGACTCTAAAAATCAAGATCTTCTCTTAGTACTTTCCATGGGATAAATGCCTGTAGCATATGCAAAAGAAATTTTATTTTAGAGGAAATTATGCATATATAAATCTGTTATTCTAAAATATTTGAGACTTGCAAATACTTAAGGACAAAGAGAATGGGAAGGAACACCAGGTATGTGTATCTCAAGTGGAATTTGGAGAGTAAAGTAAGCTCAAAAGGCAGGAAAGTAGAAGTTTCTGCAAAGAAGGGACTTGAATTAAAGACAGGGGAAATAGGAAATGCTGCTGATGAAGGCAAACCTTGGAGGGAAAATGTGCAGGAAGCCAAAATGTGAAGAGAATGACAGAGGGCAGCAAACTGGGGAGGAACAGAACTGCAACTCTCTCAGCCCAGGAGAGAGAGATGGAATCTGCTTTAGGCATGTAATAGGGAACTACTCTTCTGTGTATTGAAACAGTGTTGAATCTCATTTCTGTGGAAGTGTAGTTAGAGGCAGACTTTTCCTCCAAAAAGCTCTATATTGCTTCAAATGCAGTTAATGTTATACACCCACTTTAAAAAAATACAAACAACTTTTGGTTTTTATTTCTGCAAGGTGTTTGCGTAACTGATTTAGCATAGTGATTTAGATTGAATAACTAACTTTAAATATAACTCCCAATTTTCACATGGTACTTTATCTGAAGTTATCCAGCGGTTCTTAAATTCTTTCTTTAGAAGCTATCTAAACTTGAGTAACCATAGGTTGCTTCTGAGTTACTTTTGATTCTTGAGACTCCTGGGTGTTGAATATTGATTTATTATCAATGTATGCCTCAACGGGTAACTAAATGCAAATTAAACCTTTCCTGAATAGGGGTTTTCAGCACTTCTTTTCTTAGTACTGTCCTTGTAAAGGAAATTTTCTCTAAAATACAGCTTTTAACATGGATACTACATTTGATTATCATATGTTAAACTAGCAAAACAACAGTAAATATTTGAATTGTGTATCACATAAATATTCTAATGTTTAAATATTTGATGCTGATGCTGAGGCATTTGCTTCCATTCATTGACTACCAAATATTATCTAAAAACCAGCAAATTGCCCATACTTTTTTTGTCTTTATTTTGTTTTTAGTTATTTAGATCACTGTTATAAGTGTGTATGTTAGAACTGTTCAAGAATATATTGAATGGGTTCTGACATGTGCTGTTATTTCAAAACCCATGATTTTAAGTTTTTTTTGTCAGTTAGTAACCTAGAAAGCATGATATACCTCTGGGAAGCAAGAGAGCACATAGTTTCAGGAGAACTGCCTTGCAGGATTAGCAAACAGGTATTTTTAACCATAATATCAACATAGATGTTTATGAGGAAAGGAGACAGGTGAAAACTGAGAAACCCTCTTCAGAATAAGAAAACTTTGGTAGCCTGGGTATTGAGGTGGCTTTTGCAGAAAAGCCTGGTGAGTAGCTGGCAAAAGACCTATGTGCAGTTTTATGTTGATGCTACAGCTTCTGACAATCTGCAGCTTCAGAATGGTTAGAAAATGAAAATGTAAATTAGTAGTCTTTTTCCTACCCCTGAAATCCTCTCAGAAAAATGTGAGTATCATTTGAGTCTGGCTTTTGTTTGCAAGTGTCATTCCTCTCTTAGTATTGTGTGAAGCAATTAAAATAATCTGTTGGAGTTTTTTTATAAAATGACAAGACTATATTGTCTAATGAAATGTCTCTTGGCAGCACTGTTGTCTCGAGTCAATAGGAAACAAAGACTTATGTTTTCAATTAGAATTAAGTAGATGCTAGCATAATTTTATATACTCTTAGTTGTTTTCAGGAATTTAATAGCAAATAAAATATTTAATGTTTGAGGAGTTTTTAATGCTCTCAAGCAGTAACCAAGTTTATATTTTGCAGCATCTGAATTGGAATATTGTATTGCAAAGTTCTTGTTTTTTTCTCGTGGCAAATTCTCAGGGTTTTCTTCTACCTATCTGATCACAGTGTTAAAAGCACAGCACAAATAAGAAATAGGAGTGAATTTTCCACATTTAATATTGTTTCCCACTGCCAAATTTATTTTCTCCTTTTGTTGTTAGGGATGTTTTAGCCAATTCGTTGTTTAAGTGCAGAATCAGATGACAGCCACAGGCATGAGAGAAAGATGTCACAGTGTATTTTGTCACCACAACAGCAGTGGCTCAATTGAACAGACTGATTTTGGAGATTTTCAGTTTGCTACAATCAATATTAGAATACCTTATTACCCATAACAGTCATCACTATTACACTATGTTGTGTAATTGGTAACTTTTTGGAAAAATAGCAGGTGATACACTTTTACATGTATTTTGCAAATGAAGAGACCTGCTCATTTGCACAGACAAGGAGTGGAGAGATAAAAGCCCCGAAGCCTTGGAAAGAACTCTGCACCCAACATGCATTCCCTGTACTGGGCTGAAGCTTCACTTAAGGCTACGTGCTGTTTGCTGGTGAGTCACACATGTTCCAGGACTGCTGAGAATAGCCTAACAAGAGTTTGACAGGCTGTGGTTTCAATCATTGTCTGCCCTTTAGAGTCTTCTGAAATGCAGTGCCAAAACAAATCTAGTCCTCCATCAGAGAGGCTTAACAAACAGCAACAGCAGCTCCATGGTCACTTAAATTGGCATCCTGGTTCTCTCTGCCTCTGACGTCCTCCTCGTCTGGGAGAAGTGAATTGACTGCAGGGAAGGTACCCAGGGCTGCCATCTCGAGTTAAACCCTGCTGGTTTTGCTGAAAACCAGAAGTTTGAATGCAGTGAGACCTGGGAGGGGGAAGTAAAAACTCGGTTTGTTTTCTGTGCTCTGTGGGTAGTTTTATTAAGAAGTATATGTGTCTGTAGAGTACAGGATTTATCTGATGTGTTATTTGGTTTGGGGGGCTTGAAGATAAGTGTTCTCATGCTCCAGCATCTTATTTCTCACATTCCTAATAGTAACCTTGTGATTCTGAATTTTTCAATGTGCTCTTCTTGGTCCATATTCATTAAAACTTAAATATATCCTACATAAGGTCTACCACAGTGATGAATTATTTCCAGGAATTTTGCTATACCTGATAATTCATTTTCTATGAATATTTACATGTTGAGCTTAGAGTCACGCTGGCAGATAGCAATTTTAAAGTAAATTTAAAGTAAGGACCATTCCTTCATCTTAGGGAAGTAATCAACCGTAAATAAAACTACTAGGAAAGGAAGTGATCCAGAACACACAAGCATCTCTGGCTGCTGTGAAAATGGTAACTCTAGCTCTGTGAATGTGTGTAATCTACAGAAAAAAAAGTCACCTGAAAATAATTGATGGATCCACTACAAAGGAACATATGAGAAACAAATTAGATAAAGAACTTTTTTTTGTGTGTGTTCCATATATGGCAGTATGTGACAACCTCCTGCTGATACCTGCCTTGGCTCTCTCGCTTGGCAGTGACATTCCAGAAGCTATTATTTAAAAATGGCATAATCCTCAAAGGTATCATGTGGCCCAGATGTCATGAATCTCCCAGTGCAAGAGACAAATATGCAGAAAGAAGACTGAAAATAATGAAGGCATTTGAAGGATGAAGGTGCTGAGGCACCACAGCTATCTGGGAAAACTCTAATGGTCTATTAGGCACACTTCTCGAAAAGTACGTGTTACACAAATCTAAATTAAAGTAAATCACAGTAACTGAACTGTCTTGCTGAGGGAGTTTAAAGCAATTTGCCACTAGGATATTTGCTTTATCAAGGCAGCTTAACACCATTGGTTTGCAACCAACAGCACAAAATTACTGCCATGACAGACATTTGCATGGACTTCCTTCAGTTTTATATACATTCAGTCATTCTTTCAAGTTAAGCTGAAAGTCTAGACTTCTTTTTAATTACAGAACTTGAAAATTATGCAAAACTTAACAAAAACCTCCCTGTATCTGTTTTGAGACTGGTGGTTAATATTTGAATTGGACATCTTAATCTCTGAGGTATGGAAACCTGTTTAAGATGTGCTGCAGGGATATTTCAGTGAACCATATATTTTTTCAAATATAAATGTGTATTTTCCTAAACTCATGAGATGCTTTGTTGCTGTGTGTTTACGGTACATACTACACTAAATTCTTGATACTTGCTTGATGCCTCTAGATGTTATCATAAAACAAATTAGAAATTGGTCACATTTGGTGTCAAGAAGGGTTTCCTGTATAGAATAGCTCAAGACAAATTGTCATGGGCTTTTTTTGTGGGGACTGGAGTTTTGTTGTTACCTTCCTTACTCTCCCTATTATACAAGACATCTGCATTCTTCCTGCAATTGCCAGCAGGAATCTGAACCTGTTGATTCTTCCCATATTGCCTGTGCTTGTATCTTTTTAATTAATATGGAGAGACTTGAATAAATAAGAGTTCTTATCTGTAAACCTTGACTGTCATTCAGCTAATATTTGTAGTATTTGACTCAGAGCTCACTAAACTAGACTAAGGAATCTCTGCTGACTTAATGGGCTTTTAAAAATCAAACTTCTGTTCCTTTCTAACATAGGAACTTCTAATTAATGCAGACCCCCAAGTCTATTTATGAAGCTTAAATTCATCCATGTCAGATCACTGAAAAGAGATTGGTTAAGGAGCAGTTTTGGCTCCTGTTGCTTCCACTGGAGGAGACAGATTCACAGTCAACTATGCTGCTTTCCTTCATGCTTTTTGCAGTCACATTATCAAAAATTACTTTTACTAATTATATCCTTCTTTGAAAAAAATCCAGAGGAGTGATGAGGATAACTCATATATTCAGAGACATGAATTATGAAGCATTCAGTAGTACCTTCAGACTAAGAGAAATGCTGGGTGTTCCTGCAGATTCTGAAGCATAGAAATAGCCCTGGAGCTTGTGCTCTCTTTTCTCCTCTCATTAATATTCACAAGGCACTGTTGCAGGAGAAAGGAGCCCAGATCTCTACTGGTCAAACACAAGAACAGCTTCTGAGGAAGACTGGTAATGCAACCAAATGCCATGGTCATGGAAGCCTTTGTGCAGTCATACTACATTATTCAATCAGAAGTGAATAAATTTTTCAACAGGAAGCCTACAAGCTAAGAATTCTGCAGTCCTGATGGGAACTCTCAGATACCTTAGAAACTAGAAAGGGTGATGTTAATATTACATTTTTTTTATTAATAGATTTTTCACTTCAAATCTTGGAATACCAAAACAACAATAATACAAAGGCTCGGGAGGATCAGAATTTTGTTTGATACATCTGTCATCAGAAAGAAAGCCTGCGGGTCTTGAAAGCTATGATGTGTACTTGTGTTAGAGTGTAGCACCTAGGTACTGTCTATATAAGGAATTGCTTGGAAAAGCTAGTTTTAGGCTTTTTTTTTTCCTGGAGAAAATCCTGTTCTTCCTTTACCTAAGGAATAAGGTTTTTACTTTCAGCTGTATTTATTTTCTTGGCAAAATTCTCTTAAACCAAGTAAATTATTTTGATCAGATGGCTTATTAGAAAAATCTTGTTTGCTTGAAGTGAAATCTGCACTGGGGCCCTGTTACAGAAGCATGTAAGGGGAAAGCTTTGTGGTCAACAGCTGGTGAAACCTTTATTTCTGACAGTTACTGGAGATGTGCCCTATGGGCTGCATGGGAGGACTTGGTCCCTAGTGAAGTGTTTTCTGAACTTCTGTCAGTCTATTCAGTTCTCCCTAGATGTTCTTCATAATAACTTCAAGGCTTTATATACTTTTAGAAAATAGCATTTTGCATCTCCTGTGAATTGCCTATCTTACCTGAAACAGAATTAAATGTTCATACAGCAGTTCCTGCCATCAAAAGTATTTCCCCCTGGAATAGTGATGCAGAGCCTATCAGAACCTACAGATAGGTTACGTGATGAGATGTTGAAAACTTCTTAGCAAATAATTTTGCTAAAAATTAAGTCAACCTCTGACCTTCAGCAAATTAATACAGGCTTAATGAAACTGCAATTAAAACAGTGCTGTTGTTCTAGCACTGATTCACAGTATCCCCTTGAGCAAATCACTTTACAGTGATCGCTTTTTAGAAGCATAATTCTAAAAATGGCATTAGGTGGTTCCATATGTGCTATCAGATTTTCAACTTTAAGTATTCTTACTTTATAACAAGGAAATAATTTGCCTCTTTTTTTGATTCAGTCTGAGCTTTTGAAGCCTTGTTGACTGATTTCTTTGCATGTAGCATCCCTTATTGGAACAGATGTGGTTAAAAACCACCAAAACAATTTTAAAAAATCCATTTAATCAGTTTCTTTAATAGTTCCAGCTTTGTATATAGTATTTTACATCTCTGTCCCAGCTTTACCTATAGTGTTTCTCACTCACATGAAAATTGTGCCACCCTGCTGTTTTTGGTTTGCAAAAGTGTAGCTGCTCTTTAACTGGCAAACTCCTGATTGTACATTAGAAGGAATTCAGCCCTCATCCATGCTAACTTTGCAATTGCCCACCTGAGAAATTCCTGTCTGCATCCCAGCAGCTGGAGTATGTAAGCAGCAATATATCTGTAATGCCTGGTAAGAGGATACAGCAATGTTTTTCCCCTATATCTGGGAAATGGCTGTTTAAATCTGTGGCCACAAATGAATAAAACTCTTGTCCTTGTCTTTCATGGGACCTTTCTCTGTCAGTAGCTAAAAGCAAATGCCTGGAATGAGGCAAGCATGGGATGGTATTGCTCTCATATAGCCCAAGAGTGTACTGTTATTTGCAGCTTAGGACCAGACATGGTATCTATGTATTTAATACCACTCCAGGGATTTTCTGCTTAGGAATTTATTCCAGCATTTCTTGAAGCAAGAAAATTTATAAATTTCACAATATCCTGCACATTGTATGAAGAACTGCCATATGACTTTAATTAATTTAATGTTATTCCTTCTTGTTTTGCTTTTAGTGAACAGAGTCAAATTCGTTCGCTATTCATTTTCATCCCAGTTGTTTTGTCTTAAAAATCTGCACCAGTTTCCACCTGGTGCAGCAGTTTTTTCTGTAGTCATCTGTTTGCTTTGGCAGGAGAGGTGCCTGCTCCCCAAAACCCCTGGTCAGTGCCTCCTCACTGCTCTGACTTGGTATTTTCATGTCTGGAAAAGCAGAAGGCATTTGAACCAACTTTTTGTACATTTGAGCCTAAAACAACAACTGCACTTTTCTTAGCATTTTAAAACTACTTTTTAGTTACGCCCAGAATTGTTTTTGAAAGCCTGGGCATGTCTTCATTGTTTCTGTTGTCATCTTTCTGTCACTGCATTACCATGAAAAAAATAAATTGTCCCTTAATTAGCTAGTTCATTTTTCTGATTGTTAGTTTTAGCAAAAACCGTTCATATGAAAGATTCCATAACTCTCTGAATCACTAGGGATGCTGTGCTTTTAATTCAAGAGACCCCAACCTACAACAAAGCATGAAAAACATAGGTTACCAGTAAACTTCATCAACAAGATTAAGAGTTACTGGGCAGCCAGATTACATGTTCTAGACTGGAGCTAACCGAAATACGAAAGCTCAAGTAATTTAACCATTAATGATAATTTTGCATCTCTTGCATAGCTGGCAAGAACTAAACTAGGGTTAAGACAATATTATGATGATTTTTGTACTTGAAATGTTGGCTGTAAGAGAATTGAGCCACATTGTTCATAACAGTGAATGGTGGTCAGATATTTCAGGCAGTAAATTATGCAGTGCCCTTCAGGTAACTTCTAACAGGTTTATTGAACTGTCGGTAGAAAGATGTTTCCTGTGAACAGCACAGTGAGAGAGGTGGGGCACCAGGAAGAATGCTTCCTTTAACAGGGCTTTGTGAAAGCTCTGAGGAGGACCCTTAATTGTTAATTTGGTCTCTGGGAAACCTTAGTACTTAGAATAATTGTCCACATATATTTTTTAGTGAAACAAAACAATATTTATACTGACAGCTATTAAAGCTAAAGTCCTTGGACTAAACTTGACATAGATTTAACCTTAGTATTCATTTGTTGGCCACTTGCTGTCCATGTAATAGAATGGGTGAAAACAAACCTTGTTCTTTTCTGTTTTTTTTGGGGTGGGGTTTGTGTTGGATTTTGGGGGGTTTTTTTGGTAAGAAAAAGCTTTTGCTGTATAAAAACAGACTAGCATTTTGCAAAGCTGGTGTCATGGTTACAAAGCAAATTCATTGATAATAGCTCTCCAGTGTTGTGGCATGGTTTAGTGCCAAGCAGTGATGGGCTTGTGGGCATCCAAGAGCTGAGGATGTCCTAGCTGCCATGTGTGAGTGTCAGTGGGATATCTTATAGGCCAGCAGGGCCACATATTGTAGTCTGAGCTGGAGCAGCCCTGCACCTTGCCCCACTGAGCAGAACAGCTGTGAATATGGTGCTGCTCCCTGCTGAGGAGAGGAGGCTTTGAAAGGAGGAAGCTTGCCAAGACATGTTGCCATAAACACAATCAGAATTTTCTTTTTCTGTCACCCCAAGTAGAAAATATAGCTAGTGGGGGCCTTTGTACTTGCTTCTGTGCTTGAATCACAAATGTTGATAATCTGCTCTAGCCTAGGGTTTCAGGGCTTCTTCAACTCCAATTGTAAAATCATGAGCTTTTAATCCTGAATGTCCAGAAATTTTGATTTTCAGTGGTGGCAAAATTTGATGCTACCCTACTGGACATGCACAGCAGCTGAAATGTCACCTCTATAATACAGCTATTTCAAGGGTAAACTCTCGTCCCTAGTCTCTTAAACAATATCAAATAATTGGTAAAATTAGAGCAGTGAAGGTGTGGATGGCTTACAAGAGCTAAATTCTGCCTGCAGAAGTGTTAAACCAGCAGGTTGAAGAGAAACTTCTCACTAACAAATTAGAGGAACTGCATTTAACCTACGTTTTGGAAAACATGTAATAAGAGACTGTTGTTTCCCCTATAGGTGGAAAAATTACCTCTAGTTTTGTGTGATTTCATTAATATCTGACCACTGGGTGATGAACTCAGTAGTTGCTGCCAGACCAAGCAGTTCATATAGAAATGGGAAGCATTTTATTTTTCTGAATTGGGTTTTGGGAAATCACCACACATAGGAAGCAGAGGCCATTCCAGTGAGATATGAAAAGCCACCATAAAAGCCTATGGAAATAAGCTTGAGCATTTTATGTGTTCGGCTATCAGTTTGAATTTGTTGTATTAATACTTAATTTTGGAAGAATGAAGAGGTGGGGGTTGTTGGTTGGTGGGTTTTGTTTTTTTTTTCCCTGAACCTATTACAGCTTTTAACAATTTTTAAAAATTAAAATTATAATTTAAAAATTAAATTCCATTCTCAGAGTAGGAATGGTGAGAAACTTACTTGATAAGCCTCTGCGTATAAGGAGGATTCAATAAAATGACTATGGAAATGAGTTCCACTGAGTCAGTACTCCGTGATCATGTTCCTCACTTGATGTCATACTTCAGTAGTATGTCCTGAATATTAAAACAAAATACTTCAATTATTGTTTCATCAGGTACTTAGACTTTCTTTTAATGAAAACTGAACTAGAGATGAATAATCAGAATTGATTCTAATTTAATTTTATTATAATATGCATGGCCTTCTGTTTTGCATCTGCTGTCAGTTTTGTGGATTTTATTAGAATAGATATGTCAAGTCAAATACTAAGATCTATTTTTGCTTATATAAAAAGATTAAATGTTGGATGCTTGTAGTAGAATGTGGTATTGGAGCAGGAAGTAACTAACTGTTAAAACAGTATCTCATGAATATTTTTAAGCAGAACCTGCTTTTCTGGTGTAGCTGCTGTACTTCTGATGGGAAGTTACAGTGAAGCTTTATATAAATATAATTGTGAACACTTGAATGTAACTGTGAATCATGAAAGTGAATATCAGGAACAATAACTGGAACATTGTGTATCTGAATGTATCTTTTACAATGGCAGAGTTACAACAGCAGAACTGCGTTAGGTTTTTTGCTTTAATGGAATTATTTTGCATTTCCTTTTCTCTCAGTATTTTAATTCTGTGAGTTGATTTGTTTTTTCTTGGAAGACAGAGGTCTCTGCAGCAGCTGCTGCGAGTATCCGCTGCCATGCCTAATGGCATGGTTATAATTCTCCTGTTAGGGTGGTGGTGGGATTACTGAATTAATAGTCAAATCTGTGGTTTTGTGATTGTACTTTTGCAGTAACCAGAGCTGCATGCTGATACCTTATCACTTTCATTTCTCACAGAAAACATAAAAAAAACCGAACAGGAACGGGCTGATTGTTAAATAGCATTTAGAAGCACACGCAGGGATCTAGAAATTGTTACCGCTTTAAGACAGGTTTTTCCACAGGGAGAGAGGAAGTGGAGGCAGGAAAGGACAGGGCTGAGGGAGTGAAAAGCTGTGGCAGCCCCAGGCTGAGGACACAGCGACAAGTGACGGAAAGCATCCTGCGCTGCTGCGCCGGGGGCTCGCACTTGGCGCTACCGGGAAAGAGTCTCACCCCCTCTAGCGGCTCGCATTCCTCTTTGGCGGTGATGCCACCGCAAACTTCAGCGAGCACGTAAAGCAGGGGCTCCCAACGATACGGGATGACTCTCCTATTTTTGTACGCTTCTGGCACGGCAGCGTGTTTGTAAGTGTTAATTAAGCACAAGTCGCGTTAGCCAGCCGCGGGGTGCCCGCGCTCTCTGGGGTGGCCGCTCGCTCCGTGCGGGCGCAGCCCCGGGCCGGGCCGGGCTCCGCGCCCGCCGCTCCCGCAACCGCGCACAGCGCCGCCTCGCGGCTGCCAGCCGCTACGGCAGCACCGGCGCCTCGGCCTCCTGCGCTCTGCGATGCGCACCGACGGAACCGACTTCGCCAGCTCGAACTTGGGCTCCACACCTGCCGAGCAGAGGCTTCTCATGCTGCCTCCAATGCTGAACACACAACGGTTGCTATTCCTTTGTCTGCCTTTGCTGTGCAGCCTCAGACCTTATTTGCCTCCCACTTTTCAGCATTCTTCTGAGGCTGAGACGTGATAACATGCCTTATTACACTTTCTATTCCATTGAGCAACATGTGTGCTTCAGGTATCATCACACAAAAATAAGTGTGCTTCAGGTATTGTCACTCAGAAATAGTCTTATGGCTACCTGATCCAAGAAATGGCTTGCACTCCATAGCTGTCTCCCTGTTAATCCATAAAGTTATCCAGCATCTCTGCATGTATTGGTGCTTCAGTATAGCAGTATCATCAATTATTAAAAATTGAACATTTCCTTTTGTTAGATGCTGAAAGTGGCTGAACATTTTTCAACAGAATATTTTTTCTGAGGCTTATAGCTTGATCACAATTTAGATGTTTAAGGTGAATGTTTTTTTTTTTTTTCCTCAAGAAGAAACTCCTTTGAATTTTTTCCTGTTTTCTTTTAGTCTATTCAAAATATTTTTTTTCTCAAGCTGTTTTTGAAAATATTTTCTTTGACAAGCTATTGCACATTGCAGTTCTGGAAAGGAATTCTTGACACTTGGCTGTGAGCTGGGATATACACAGCTTGGGTATTACGAAAAGTCCAACCACTGTTCATATGGTTTAAATTTTTTTTTTTTTCCTTTTAATTTGTCATTCAACTTGCTAGTTTATGGCTCGTTCTAGATCTCTTCTTTTTCTTCTCCTACTTAAACAGCTGCATCACCATTTTTGCAACAAACAGTATTGTCTTCCTTTAGCATATTCCCTTTTATCCTGTTGCCATGCCTTTGCTAGCATCCCTCTTTCTCCTTATGCCTTGTGCAGATGGAAGTATTGTGACAGAGGTAAGAGTCTCAGTAGATTTGCTATTTGACAGAACTCATGTGTGACTTCTTATTGAAACACTGAACAAGTTTTGGTGGTGGCAAAAAATATTTTGGTTTCATAACAACTTCTGCAGGTTCAAAAGGCTACACAGTAGAGAAATGCTTCTTCATATTCACATGACACTTCCTGTTAATCAGTTTTCTGCCCTCTGCATTTTGTTCTATGGCTGGGACCACTCAGCTCCCTCAGACTTTACTTGTAAGAGAGGTGCTCCAGCCTCCTAATCACTGAGCCCCTCCACTAGACCTGCTCCAGGATTTCCATGCCTCTCTTGGACTGAGGTGCCCAGAACTGGACACAGTGAAAGAGTGTTCTGCACTCCCTTCACTCATTTCGTGTTGCTCAATGCAATAGAAAGTGCATTAATAATGTGCATGTTGTCATTTTAAGTGTGGTGATTTCATGGTACTTTGAAATCTTCTACTGATGTTCATTTAGAAGCAATAGCTTGCAGTTACTCCCCAGATCTGAGAAAGAAACCACAACTGACTGTTCATTTCTACGTGTCCTGGCTACGGGACCTAATCTTCTCTTCCATTTAAAAGAGAGAAAACAGTTGTATGCTGATTATATTCCAAGTGAGATGGTGACATTGAAGGCAGCATAACTGCACCTATCATGAGGAAAAGTGAATTTGATTAAAGGAAATTAAGAACTCGGTGTAATTGTTGAGTAGACAGCTGAGTATTTAGAGACAAGTAAAGCTACTCTACCCAGGTGTTTAGGGACAGTCCTTAGAGCAGTGAGGGCCTGATCTGCCAGGTCGGTCTGGGGAGAGGTACAAAAGCACTCCAGGTGTTTAGGCTGTGTTTGTTTGCTGTTCCTGTTGCAGCCAGCAGGAATGGCCCTGTAGTGTTTGTGGGGCTCATGTGCTGCTCTGCACAAGTGGCACTGCTCGGCCACCAGTGAGATTGTGTGACACAGCTGGTGGTGCAGAGATTGCCCACCAGCCACAGGCATGAAAGCAGACAAAATCAGAAATACTCCTGTGCTCTGGAGCCTCCTTTTCCCTATCAACATGGATTTGGTTTTTGGCTTTCCATGAATCTGCACAGGGGTAAACATGGATAGATGGGGAAGGAAGGAGCAGCAATGCCAATGCCAGAAAAGGCTAGTTGCTGTGAGAAACAGGAGACTGAAAAGGTGTGTGTAGGGGGTCTTTATTATTTTTTTTCCCCCAGTAGTTTTGTGGGGGGAGGGTTGGGTTTTTTAGTTAGGTTGGTTTTGTTCTTGTTTTTTTTTTCCCAGCATATGAAATCAGATTTACAGTTACAAATTAAAAATTACCTATTTTCAGAATCGATAAAGTCTTTGCAGCAAGCTTTTTATTTATAAAATGCCTTAGGCAATTTGTATAAGGATATAGAGTTCTTTGATTCTTTGCATTTGATATTACTGCACTATCTATTGGTCTTTCTCAGTGAAATCAATTTATGCTTTGAGTTCAGTTGCTAAAAACAACATAAAATTCACTGTGACACAAGTATTGGTAAAAATTTTGTCATGAAAAAGTAGCAGGAACAAATCCCATTTACAATACTGTGTAGTATATCAGGACAATTGACAGGTAGGCCTCCAGAATTCACTGGAGAATCCATTCTTTCTTTCTTTCTTAGTCTGTTTCAATTCCATGAATTAAGAAAATACTTTCCTTGTAGAAGCAGTGAATTTCATACTGTTAAAAAATAGTACCTAGTGAATTAAAGACATTATTTATTTTGATAAACATTAGATAAATTAATTGCTTCATAAGCAGAAATGAAGTTGAAAATAATAATTTTGATAAGAGAATAAACTAAAAAAGAAGACAGAAAAGATGGAAAAATGAGTGGGTGTAAGATCTGAACAAGAGTGAATTCATATCAAAAGATACTCTAAGAATGATAGTTTCTTAAGCAGATAGGAAATACTGGGCATTGGGAAAATATTTAAACTCATGGAAAACCAATAAAGACAGAAGGAGAGCAAATATGGACAAAAGTGCAGTGAACCGAATTTGAATTTTTTGTTGTACTTCTACTCAGCTTTAAGAAGCAGGAGTGTGTGACCCAAGGCACTTCCTTGATCAGACAGCCTTGCCTTGGTGAGTATTCACTGCTTGATTAATGTCAATTTGTACAGTCCAAAATTATGGAGATAAAAAAAGAGGAAACCTACTCAAACTCTAATCAAATCAAAGAACACTGTTCTGTTCTTGCACTTTTTATTAAAATATCTGTGAGGGGAGTATAGCCTGTATGATGAATGGAAATAGTTTTCCTACTATTTCTGCACCATAAAGACATGATATACTTACTCAGTTTGTGATGTACTTTAACCTCTGGTACTACAGAATCAAGCTAAATTAACTCTAATACTACTTAAAGGCTAATTAACTATGATACTAAGTGGAAGCAAAGCCTCATTTTGCTGAGTGATCTGTAAAAGTTTAAAATAATTTGTCCTTATTGAACTGCTAATAATGTAGGCAGAAGCAAACCCTTAACATCAGTAAATTTGCACCAAGGAAGACAGCAGCATATTGATTTCTGAACACAACTCAGCTACCTGAAATCAAATGCTCTCCAGTGTGCCATTGAAACAGCTGTATTAATATAAATACCTTCTGAGGCACACAGTGAGAACTGTACATAAGTATATGTGTGGAAGAACCTTATGCTGCTGAAAGCAAAATGTATGTCTATAAGTAACAGGAATGGGCTTGCTGATATACCTGATTTTCTGTATAAAGACTCTGTTACAGTTTGGTTTCTTGTTTGTTTTGTTTGTTTTGTTTTTTTTTTTTCCATTTAAACAGAGCTTTGTTTAGATATATGATCACTTCGCTCCAAGATTCAAATCATTATATGATTTTCAGAATTAAGGGGAAGGATGCTATGTGCTTACTAGGCGTGAGATTAATAGCTTTGAAAATTTACACTGCAGCAGATGACTTTTTCTTTCTGAGGATGCCATCCATTGTATGTTTCATAATGCTTTTCTCACTGAGAGGTCATTTAGGCAGTTGTTCTGAACTGTTCCTCTTCTGTGCTCTTAACCAAGATGCCCCAAAGAAAGAAAGGAAGACAAATGGCCTGATGTGAAGCTGTAGGAAGAAGAGTTCATGGCAACTTGCAGATAGAGGAGAAAGAGATATGTAATTGGTACCAAATGCTGATGCTTTCACAATCATAGCTAGAAAAGCCTGAGCACTGGGAAACGAGTGTCTGAAGGCAGAGAATGTAATGTGAAAATTTAAATACTTTTCTGGACCATTGACTGACACACTGTAGGCAAGACTGTAATCATAAACTTGGGAGAACCATATTTTTGCTTGAATTAATTTTTTTTTTTTTTTTTTTTTAACCTGCAACATGCAAGTCTCCAAGTATAAAAAACCACTGTAGGAAATAATTGCTAGCTGCTGTGAGAGAAGATAGGATGGATTTTTTTCTGTGTGTGTGTGAGACTCTGGAATCCTGTGTTTATCTTGCAGCCATGTGAAAAATAATATGTTACCACATCAAATCCATAGAAGTCTGCAAGATAAAATTGCAATGTGGGTTTTATCAGGGAGAAGCTGCATCCAGTTTTCATGGCTCCTCAAAGGCGAGCGAACCATGTCCCCAAATTGTCTGTGCTTCCCAGACAAGCGCTTTAGGTAAATAATGACTGCTATAGTTACACCACCAGAATTCAGCAGTGCTGTTCCAGTTTATAAATAGCTTTGTCTAGAAATCAGATAGCAGCATGTGCAGGTGTGAGTCATTAGTGCAGGAGACACAATGATGTGTGGAAAAACCATGGCTCACATCCAAACCAGCCCACACACTTTCATCAGCCCCTTGAAGTCTGCAGCACAGAAAATAGAAATAGTTTTTTTAAGTGAGGATGCTGAAGCCCACCCGGACTAAAAACTCAAAGGTGCAGTAATATGGAATCCAGTGCTTCTCCCAGTACTTTGTTGATCAGTTATGCTCAAACAGCAGTTTTGTAAGTCTATAATTTACTGTCTGAGTTAATTATCACAATTTAAATTAACATGCACAAATGTGTGTCAAAGCTGCTATCTGTAAATCCTTGTTTTAGAACACATACTTGTAAGTTCTAAGGGATTAAGGAAATATCCAAATTATTATTTTATTTTCTTTTTAAGATTTCATGAGTTGAAACTGGAAACAGTTAATGATATTGACCTCCTTGGTTGGAGAGTTAATAGAGGATGTAATGAAGAAATCAGCATGCACCAAAATAGCGCTTAGGATAAGGTGCTGGAGAGAATGCAAAGGAAAGAAAAAAGGAGCTGTTATAGTTCAAGAACATTTCATTTTAACTATTCTGGCAAATTTTATCCTTTCAAGGCTTAACTTAAGCTGAAAGGGGATACCTTGAGTCCTGACACCAAGTGAGGGTTCTCAGCAAAACAACTGAATTTTCAAACAGGATTCAAGTTATTTTTATAGATAAAGTTAAAAGATGGAAGTAAGTGAATCCTTTTTCATATGAAAGCACATTTGCATCCTAGAACTGTTATGTTTTCAATAATGCAGATTGAATCATTGTTTATCTTCATAAGCTGCACATTTTACTATTTGTTGGACAATCTTTTTTTGCCATATGTCTTCTTTTTCCTATTTTTGCACTGAAATAAAGAAAGAAAATTGAAGCACAAGTTTGGATCACTTTCTCTAAAATTTTGAGGTTACGTCTTACCAAAATGTACCTTTTTTTTTTTCCCTTTGCTTTTGCATACATTTTTTTGCTTTGTCATTGAAATTACATTTATGATTCAAAGTTCTTTCCTTCTTCTCTTGCCACGTTGTTGTGCATGGACTAAACAAAAAAATGTGGTATTTGGACATCCTGGTAGACATAGAATAGCATTATCAAAAAATCAGGTAATGTCAAACCATTCAGGCTGTATTAAAAATTACCTGGTTCCACAGAAACTCTGTTAATATTTATGCTCAGCTTCTTCTGACTGACATCTGCCAGGAAAGGGTAAAAAAAATTTAACATCAGCCTACCTTCTGTGAAATTGGTACAGCCAGAGTTGATTAAAAATGGCCTGAGGCATAAACCATCTTTCCATATTTTTAAAGACAACAAAATTATGTAAGGCCATGTAAATCCAAATTATGTCAGAGGTATAACTGCAGGCTCACAGTGATGCAGATCAGAGCACTATTTGGCTCAGCTACTTTTCTGCTATTGTTTCTTGAAACTGTGCTCATCATGAAGGAGAGGTAATACGTAATTGCTCAACATACTTTTCTGTAAATAGTTTCATTAAGAAAGCAGTTCAGGAAATTTTCTGTACTTTGTGATGGTCTTTCAAAATCTCATTTCATTTGAAACAAATAAAAATTAGCTTTTTTCTTCCTTCTTATTCTGTTGTCTTGGAATCAGGTTACTTTTCATTTGTCACCAACTCAGTAGTTGCCAACCTCAAACCACTGAGAATAGGTAAGTTTCCTTCCAGCAAATTCTCTGCCACTGTTAGTAACTGTTCTTTAGATATTATTACTATACAATGCTTTTTTCCTTCCTCAGATATGAACTCAAAGTGAGGGCTTGATCTGTTTTGTTAAAGCAGAAGTTTGTAGGGTTTGTTCCCCTACTTCCTCATGTGAAACGTTATCACAATGTAATGGGTACAGATTACAATACATGTTAGAAGTGCTTTTAATCAAGTCTGGAAATGCTGTGATAGATAACAATTCAGATTGCCTAATTTGTATAATCAGATTCAAATAATAACATGTATCAAGTGTGTCCAGTTTTATAATCAATTCTGCTAGAATAAGATTCTGCACTTTTGCAGAAACATTGCAATCCTAAGAAAAATTTTATGAGTAAAAATGATACATTGGAAATACACTACATTTCTTACCATTATTTTTCATCTTAAAAAGTGGAAAAAAAGTAAGAACAACTCTCTGTAGAAATATATGAAGAGTAGACAGGTGCCACCAGCATGAAGTGCCATGACATTCAGTACAATATTAATCACTAAATATACATAAATACAAAACAGGCAAAGGGAGAAGACCGCTGGCAAATTTCCCAATATTGAGGAGAAACTCAACAAAATTATGTAGGGATATATATAAAAAGTATGATGTGATTATGTTGTCTAGTATTGCTTCTATGTATTATGGAAGAAAGGGTCAAGGTACAGATGCATCTTGGTTGGAAGAGAGATATAAAATGATGTGATGAAAGAAAGGGTCACTTATGCTATTTGTTGTCTTTTGTGGGGTATTTCCACTCTGTTGAAGATTTTTTCTGTTCTAGGGTAAAATTTTTGTTGCCTAAGAAACACTAGAGGCACTTAGTTTGACAAACAGTAATGTAAGGGAATACAGTTGGCATCTTGAGTCCCTGGCTTTCTTTTGAGCTGTCACCAAATTATGCATCTCACTTAAGAAAAATTGCTTCACTTTTTTTTTTCCTAGTGGAAAAGAACCAACTATTTCCATCCCCCTGGAACTGATGCTGCAAACAGTGAGAAGTTGGGTGAGCTAAACTTACTCACGCCAGGCACAATGTAACCTGGTTGGTTAATGGTTAGATCCAGGCTTTTGTGTTGCAGTTGGCACTTCAGCTGGAAGGGTTTTGCTGACATTGGCTAATTCAGTCAGACAAAAATGGCCACCTTGATGAAAGAGGAGCTCATCATGTCAAAGGATCAGGCTTCTGCAGTAAGTTCTGCCAGAAACATTCTCTCTTTAACAAACCCCAATATGAAAAAAGGCTACTGTTCAAGTAATTTCTTCTTCAAAAATCACAAAACACATCTTGAAGTATGTGAGAGAAGAACCTGAGTAAGAACTTAATGTAATCTCAGTGCAGACTTTTATATATAAATTAGCTAATTTTTGTTTTGTTAAACTGCACACAGCATTCATACAAGAGCAGGATTAAGTTTCCCTCATGGCTCTACACAACATGTCAAGTCGTTGGCTTCCCAGTACAAGCATGTCCATGAATGCACTGGATAGAGTCCAATAAAGGTACAGAAAGAGGATTAAGGAACTGAAGCATCTCCTCTATGAGAAAAGACTTAGGGAGCTGGGACTGTTTAGCAAAGAAGAGAATGCTCATGGGGGGATCTCATGACTGTGCATAAATGGAGGATGGTACAATACAAACATGGCATGGCCAGGCTCTTTTCAGTGGTGCCAAGTGACAGGACAAGAAGCAATGAACATACACTTAAGCACAGAAAACTCTGTCTGAAAGTCAGGTTACATTTTTTTTTATTGTGAGAGAGATAGACAAGTTGCTCAGAGAGGCTGTGAAATCATCACCTTTGGAGATATTCAAAAGCTGTCTAGACAAATCCTAAGCAAAAAGCCTTAGGCAGTCCTGCTTGAGCACAGTGTTGGACCAGGTGATCTCCAAAGGCCCCATCCAGTCTCAGTCGTTTGGTCCTGTATCTGCACTGTGGCTCTAAAGAGAAGATTTTAATTTATACAAAAGTGAAAGAAGGCATCTTCATTCAGGTATGGATAAGTCAAGAACTAGCAGAAGTAGTTTGCAGTTTATGTTCTCTAATACTTATGGGCTGCAGGAAGAATGAAGTGCATAAATCTATTCCTCATCATAAACAAGAATTGGGAGTTGGTAACTGAGTTGTAGGTAGAATTGTGACATGAAGATGATATTCTCATTGTATGGATGCATATGGAATTTATCTCTTGGTTTCAATGCCATTCAATTAGCATGGTCAATTACTATATATATAGTCTGCCAGATGATGGATGAGTGCCAGATGAGTGCAACTTGAAATGGTAAGATCAAAGCCTGCAATTGTGTTGTAGGAAAGATAGCTTTGAGGTGATACTTATTAATTCTCTTATGCCAAATTAAAGTTCTGATCTGCAATTCCTATTTTTAGAATTGGTAGTATCAGTCTTCACAGCTCTCTCTGTGCCAATACCAAGATCTTCCCATCTCATGCAGTGACATTTATAAAGCTGGTTCTACTGATTCAAGCATAGTGGAAGCCAGGAGTCTTTCCAAAATTTTGACAAAATATTTCTTTGTGACCTTTCTACTCACTTCAGGTATCTGTTAATTTTTCTTTGGCTCAGTTTTGCTGTCTCTAGATAAAAATTACTACCTGATATTGCTGCTGTAAAACTTTGTTCGTGGTCTGCCAAAGTGCTTTGAGACACTGAGATTTAGGCACTGCAGAACTGCCTGCCTTACATAACAGCTACAGGCTCCTGTGCCTGGGGGCTGGCCTCCAGTGACTCCTCTTCAAGCAGGGCAAAGCAGAGCAGCCAGGCAGTAACAGCTTCTCTGGTCTCTCTGAAAAGAATTACACAGGTGGAGTGTCCTCTGTGAATTATCTCAGCTTGATTTTTTTTTTTAAGGTGATGATATAATTTCGATATTTCAAATATAACTGATACTCATCGTTTGAAGGAAAGGAACTCTATGTATAGATAGGAGTTGTGGTTTTGAGGATTCATGGCCTTTTGTGATGCTTCTTCTCGCTGTTATTTCAGATGAACTAATAAGAGCTGCTCAGCATTTCTCCATAAGACTTTGCTGCAGAACCCTGCCAATGTCCAGTGGAAACTCTAGAGTTGATAAAGAAACATAATTTGTAACTGCTGGGTGGATTGAACGGCCTTCAACCTGCAGGTGGTCCCACAGACATAGCCCATAGTTCCACCATCCATGTCTGGGAGTCCTCAGTAGCCCTTGCAGTGAGGAGTCTCCATGGCTGTCAGTATTTTTATGACACAAAAACATGTTGGTTCACTGCTTTAATCACACTGCTGTGACTTGGCAGCCCTCCTTCAGGCTGCCTGCAAGCTGACTTTTCCTTGCTCTACAGCTCGATGCGCATTTGCTGAAGCCCTGGGGCCAAGTGCCAGTGCCAGGCATTGGCTTTACAGGCACTTACATTGGCATGGTGATGCTCCTTATCTGCTACCTCTGCTCTTTTTCAGATCATACACTTCTGGTTTTAATAGAACCACTGTAATAATTCCTTGTGTAACTTCTTTCCTCCTCTTGTCCTCATTTTCCCTTCTGGAAATTCTGGCTTAATGTCACATGTTGAATAACTGAGTGGCAGTTTGACATGTTTGCTGGGATGGGTCTTATTAGTGGGCATCACTGATTCAGGTTTGTGTAAAATATAGAGAGATTTCCAGTGAAAATAGCTGGATTTTGTGTGTAGGAGATCAGATGATAGGATCCTAGAATAGTAGCCATTTTACATAGATTTATTATTGGGTTTTTAGTCTTTAGCAAAAATGTTTTCATATTTCAGATTAATTTGGGGCAGCACCATTTAAAATTAGGGGCTGTAAGGAAATTTATGGTACAGCTATTCGTCTTTTCACTTTATACTGAACACTACATTTAATGCAATGTTAAAATGTTTATGTCTTACCAAATGTTGTTAAAAATAGGTTTGATAGCAACTTCCAATTTTTTGGGGTTTTTTGACCAGTATAATTCAGCATTTCTGATTTGCATTTTTTGAGGTTCACACCCTGGTAGTGAGGGGAATAATGGATAATATCTAGCTGTAAAGTGACTGGGGCCAGAAATGTTCAAATACCTGCCAGAAAGAAGATAAAATTAGTAGATGTGTTCTGACTGTATAAACAGTTTTACAGGTGTATTATTATAAATCTAGTTCAACGTGGTAACTTGTTTTCCCAGTTTAAAGTCCTTGGGTGCATAGCAGAGAAGAGAGAAGATGAGGTTGTGTTGAACAACTAGAGGGCAGTGATGGGGCCTGCAGGAAAGCCAGCTGAGCACATCCCGCCCTTTCCTGCCCCTTGGTCTTGTATGCAGCAGTGTCTCATGGCTTGTGAGGACAGTGACCTACATAGGAGTCAGGTTTTAAAACTGTAATAAGTCTGCTTCTGCCAGAGACATGTTTTGTAATCTGTCTGGTGACGCAGTTATCTAGTTTGAATGTGTGCCAGTAATTCCATGAGGCAGGCGAGTCAGTGCTGAAGGATTGCTCCCATGGTCCTTTTCAGGCTGTTTACGGACACCAAAAGCTTCCAGAGTTAGATAGTGAGCTTTTTAGGGCAAAGATGCTGCTGTATATTTGAAAGCATTAGTGCATTTTTATGGTACTGCATTAATAACATGCAAATACAAACTTAAAAAAAAAAAAAAAAGGCAGTAGAAGATTGGCCCAAGAGCCTCTGCAGGTTCAATGATACAAGCAGGAGCTACGTGCCCTTTTTGGGTGCCTACAATTCATGGAGTGTTTTTGCCGACCAATTGTTCTTTCCATGCTTGGGGTGGAAAAATAATTTTGGTAACTATTTCTTAGAATTGTGAACTTGGATGACAATTAGATTTTATCAGATGTGTGGCTAGCCAGACCCTGCACAGCTGGCAGGAGGTAATGGAATTTGAATGAGCGCTTGTGTTTAACCATGTTGCAATTGGATTTGGTTTATTGCTTTCAGAATTCAGTAGAATATTTCATTCTCTGAACCTATTTTGAACACATTAGGAAATGTTTTAAAGGGCAGCTGGCTTCCCTGATTTGGTTTCACGTACATCCACAAAGCATTTATCACTTTAAACTATAGCAAAAACTTTTCCTTTGAAAGGACTTCTTTTCTCTTTCTAGGAAGGCTGTACTAGCTCCTTTCCCCACAGGCTCACCACGAAAGCTGTGTAAAGACAAGTGGCTCCTGTGGCCGCTAAAGAAAACAACTGAACCAGACAGGCATTTGCTGAGAGCTCAGCCTGGAGTTTGTGCCAGAGTGAGTACACAAGCATTACTGAGAAGCTTCTTTCTTCTGTCAGACATCAGAATTGTTTTCTTTTCTGACCACAGGCAGGGGGTGCTTGGAGTGTGCCAGAAGCCGTGAGTTAGAGGATATTGGATAGTTATGGCAGCGTGTGCTCTCGGAGAAGGCCCCGCGAGCACGAAGCCACATGCGGGGGAGGCAGGGTAAATGTCACTGCATTTGCTGAAGCTCAAGTCAGGGCTGCTTTCCAGCCAGCAAGCTCACATTTTACCTCTGCAGTGTGCTGCCATTGCAGCACTGGCTGGTTTTCACCATTAGCTAATAACTTTCTGCATTGCAGGTCTGCACCCATGCAATTTTGTTGCTTTTATACCTTCCTCTCCTAAGAGAAAATTTCAGAACTTACTTCCTGTGAGTCATGCAGTTGTAGAAAATAGCCTTCTTCTGCAGCTGGAACCAGCAGGGGTTTTTCTTATGCAGTAGGGGAAGAGTGTGCAGATTCCATAAGGACCCCCATCCCCAGGCTGTGCAGTGGAGGGAAAGGTGGTATCTCTTGCTAACATGCATTGTCAGAAAGAGCTTGGCCAGAGGTCGCCTTCCTGTTTCTGATGATAGAAAGATTTGTATCATGTGTGAAGTTATTGTGAAATCCAAACCCAGATGATGAGAAGAAACCCTAATTTTTAGCAACTCAGAGGAACACTAAGAAGCTTTTTTGTTAACTTACATATTCTATGTCTCATCATCTATGAAAAGCTGGATGAAAGGAAAATGAGTGTCACATCTCAAGGCATTGTGCTGCTGTAGTGTAGGAGTCCAGATGCTGATGTGCCCAGACAACTGTGTAACCAGGTGTGGAACTTTTGGCCTGTAAAATTGTGATTATGAAAAGGAAACATATGGAAGACTGCCCTTTAAAATTCTAAGGTAGCACTGGTGTGTTTCTGAACTGATGTCATAAAATAAAATTATCCACTAACAACCACAGTTTGTAGCTTACTTGTCCTAGTATTTAATACTGCAGAATCTGGAAATGCTTTATACTTCCAAATATCAAGCTCCTGCTTCAGTTATTGTTGTGGATTTGAAGGTCTAACTTTGCGGATACAAGTCTGGAGGTGTGTGGAGATTCTAAAGCAATGGAAATATATCCTGTGAGAAGCCAAAAGTAACTATGGTCAGGACAGATATCTGATCTTACTGCTGTAGTAAGATTATAATAATCTTCAAGACCTAGCTGAAAATGTAAGTAGTTATGTAACTGAATACTAAAATTTCTTGTAATTATACTGTTTGTTCTTTGGTAATTGTGTTTTAATACTCCTAACATACAATAATGAAATCATAGAATTTAAAAAATAAAATAGTGAGATATTGAAGGTTCCCATTACGACTATTTCTTTTCATAGGTTTCCTGCCCTGATAAAATATTGAACAGTTTGTGAGTACAGCTTTTTAGCTTTTGAATGTTGCTGTGAATTTGTAAGGTGAGTGTAGCTGCTACCCAAGGATACTCAATGGAGGTTCATTAAGAGAAGCTGGGCCAGGTCACCTGGACCCTGAATGTTCAAGTAATTCAGAATATGAACTTGTTAACCTGAAGTTATTGTATCTGAATATCTTATAGATGTCATGAAAAGAAATCCAACAAAAACTAGTCTCTTTCAATATCTCAACAATTCATTAGGTTGTTACTCAGCCTAAACACCATTTTAATAAAATGTATTATTACATACTTACTGAAGTGTTTGTCAATATGTCACACAGAACTGTGATGAATCATTGCAACTATTCTTATATACAAAATAATGTAATGAGGCACATCTGTTAAAGCAGTTTTTGATTTTTTTTTAATTCCGCTTATTTGCTTTCTTAGAAAATCACTTTAGTAAATGTGCAGAATCTTTTCCTTTAATGAATTCAAAATAGATGTGGAAGGAAATTATCTTTCAGATATATTTACTTTTGCTCTAAACTATGCCTTTGGTTTAACAAAGGGAAATTACCTTATGTACTTCAGAAGGGTATGCTGTGTGTTTTTCCATGAGTTCACACAAATACATTGTGCATTGGTGTAATAGAAGCATGTGGCATGCTTAACCTTTGGGCCAGTTTTTACCTTGGAGCACCAGGAAATTATTAATGAGTTATCTGTCACTTAAAAGGAGAGGGAAAGGATATGTCCATCTCATGGTGTAATGTGCCATTTCCTCAACTTTTTACATTCTCTTTGGAGGAAAAACCCCTGAAGTGTGAATCTGGCATAAAAATACCATCTCCTTGCAGTCTGTGGCTCAGACAGATAAGAGTTTAATATTATGTTATTCCATATTTCTATGGAGTGTCCACAGTCATAGCATAGACATATTAGAGGTGCTTGTAAAATAGTCTTAATACTGCAGATCTAAATCTGTAACCTGAAATAATAATTCAATAACTGCTTTCTCTATCATTGAGCAATTTCAAAATCTTACTTAAAATTAAGCTACCATTACAAACATCTTCATTCTTTGTAGACTTGATGCTGTATTACACCTTGCCAAGAGTGGTTTAAGAAAATGTCACTTTGACCATTCAGAGAGTACAAAAGAAGAACAGTAGGCTTTTGTTTTATCAATTTTAGGCAAACAGGAATAATTGCACCACAGGATAATTCCTCTCTACGTGACAGATTTTTTTTTTTCCTTTATAATTGTTGATATTTATTTCTTCTACTGGTTTGCTTAAACAACATAGTGTCTTTCTTAATGGCACTGCACCTTATACAATTAGTTTGAGTGGTGACAAGAGTGATGTGTGTCAGTGGCTTTCCAGGCTCTTAAGATGTCATAAAACAATGTTTTATGGATGGTAGTTTCTGTGCCTTGGTAGATGCAGTGCCTTGGAGTTTGGGTTCCAGAGACCAGTGGTTTTCAATAATGCACAGTTTTATGTTCTTCTGACTAAAAATACATTTTGGCTAGCTGGTTTTGTGATGCCTGGAGGTTCATAAGCTTCTCTTGTGCTTTCCTTTGTCACAGGGCCACATTAATTTTGGGAATAGAGAGTCCAGTGTGGAGAAAATAAATACTAGTATTTACTTATTAAGTAAAAATGTATCCAGTCTCATTAAGGTATTCAAAATTTCACTAAAGGACAGATTTTTTCTTAAGTTAACTTTTTCTGCTCTAATCTCTTACTTGGCTGTGGTTTTTAGTACTATTACAAGAAAATATAGTTAGGGAGGCGTTTTGTTTAATTTGGAAATAAAAACTAAACTGATATATGCAAAATTCTCTTAGGGAAACTCCGACTATTAAAAAATTAATCCCTCTTAGCAGTTTTTTACATATGTACTTTATTTTTCATTTTGTGTACTCTGTCCTGTAGATCTGGTGTGATAGCTGGCAACTTTAACGACTGCTTCTTCAAAAAGATCATTGTTTGCAGAGTCTAAAATGTCATTTTCCTTACAGCCATAGGTAGATGTGATGGGAAGAGGATGAAAGTAGGGTGTTTCCAAATTAGCAGTATAGGTGTGCACCCTTAAAGCCTGCAATTACTGTGACAGAGTGTCAGGTGTAAAGGTACAAAATTCAGAGGATCTGAGGATCCTTTCCAAAAGGTCATCATTACTCAAACACAGACTAATAAGCAGGTATGGAACCAGTGGAGTGCTCAAGGTAGATAAAGTATAACAGCAGTTGCTGCTGTTTCTGTTCTTCTGGCTTCTTTCCTCAGATGGTCTCAATAGCCCTCGTCTCAGGGTTAGCAGTATTTTTCTAATTAAATAGAATTTCAAAGACAAATGCCACTCTCTTAATGCCAAAATTGGTCACAGACAGGATTTCTTACAATAGACAGACAGACTAATGAGAAGAAAGGTTAGCTGCTGCAGCACTCTTTTGGCTCTGTAAACAGCAGAGTGCCTCCACTCCCACTGGCTTTGCAAATGTTACGGCTATTCTGAAGCTGTAAAATTTACTAAAAGTTTCAGATCCAAGTTTGGGAACCACTCAGGAGTGGCAGTATGTTACAGATTTGTTACCAGTGTGTGGCCTAAAAATACTGGGTTTGGACTTTGATCCATTGTCATCCTTTAAGTGCCAGTCCCACAAGTATTCAACTGTTCGACCGGTCCGGGCTACTAACTTCACATAGCCAACCTAAAATCATCTTGGGCACCTCAAACTATGTTTCCAGTCCCTCCTTTTCAATCTTTTTAAATGTTTGGTGATACATTAAGGCCTGGTTCATCAAACATGTTCTTTTAACTTTTTTTAAGCTTTGAGAAGACAATTAGTTTTCTGACTAATAGTGTAGGATTAATATGCTGTGTTCCACTGTGCTGGTATTCTCCAAAATCTATATACTCTAGATGTAGAATTCCTCAAAAGGAATGTGACCTGAGCTTGCTTCTTAAGCTCAGAACAAAAAAACAGTCCAGAGAAATACAGAATATCTTCCTAGGGAACCTGTAATGTCTACAGTAATTTTAAGTAGTCTTCAGAAGACATTTTATAGAGTTGAGAATCCACAGATTCCCAGAGAAATTATGGAGGACACAGACATCTGGGACCTATGAACTTAATTGTATTTGTTCTTTCCCAGACATCTGATCTCTTTCCACGTATCTGATGTGCCTTGCCCGTGATAATTGTGTTCCCTAAGTTTAGGTCTCTTTACTAGTAAGAAATTGCTATAAATAATTGTGGTTGTTTTTAATGACTGCAAGTTTCTGTCCATACCAGGTGATGCAGATGTACCTTCCCTTCTGTGGGATTGCCATATCCAATGCCCAGCTATTCGCAGCTTCAAGGAAGGAATATGACAGAAGCAGGGTAAGTGCAAAATGTGTAGTGGACCATCATCAAACTTTTTTCTTTTTTCCTGCAGGTCCCAGCTCTGCATATGTGTTTGCTAAGCAGATAGTTTTATTTCAAAAACTATATTTTCAAAAGATCCCCATCTTGACTGAGGCAGCAAGCGGAATGTAGGAGGGAAATACACTTGTAGTAGTGGCTGTGGTTTCCTGGTGTCAGTTCCACATTTTGTGGTGCTGAAACAATTACATCTGTGGCACAGATGTAATGCTTTTTCTCTTTTTGAACCTGGTCTTACAAGCTCTCATAGAAATAAGCATTATACCCTTGATAGCTCAGCTACCTCAGGTGGCATAAAAGAAGCAGGATGGCTCCTGTAACAGTGTTGGAAACCAAAGTTTTAATAAAAGGCAAAAATAAAAAAGCTCTTTACAGAGAAAAGCCGAGTCAGGGCAAGGGGTGCTTGCTCCTGCTAAACCACTTCACAAAAGCAATTTACTTCTTTTGTTCTCTTCTTTTCTAGGGAATTGCTTAGGCAGGACTTTTTGGCTCCTCTCCAATTAGCTATCCTTAAGTTTGAGGTGAAGTCCCCAAGTTCCTATGAGGTGTCTTTTAACCAAATTGAGGAGAGAAACTTCTGTGTTTTTTCCTTTTTAAGGGGACAAAGGGTAACTTGGTTACTCCATTAACAGGGGGCACATTCCTACACAGACTGTGCAGGAGAAAGTGTTACTTAAGCAGAGATTCAAGCTCTCGTAAAATTCTAATAATCTCAAGTCTTTGCCATTCTGAATTTTTAATATTCACTTCATGTGCAAATAATGTGGATATATCTTTATAAAATTAAGCAAGAACAAAACCCCATATGTGAAGGGTTTTGACAGCATGTCTCCATAGAATACACATTCATGATCACTGGTGCCATGCATGCATTGGGACAGGAGGCTCTGAAGTGAAAATAATGCTGAGCTCCCCTGTCATTCCCTTGTCAGAGAGGTCTTTTATTTTTTGAAGAAACCAAATGGTAATTTTGATGGGTTTTTAATAACAGTTGGCTTATTTTTTATCATCCTTTTCTGCAATGACATGAAATTATATTTTTGTTAGTTTGGATCACAGGTCCAAAGCTTCAGTAGAAATTCCTTTGGTAGTGTTGAATGCACTCTTCCTTCACAAAATATTAAAAATTTGTGTCAATTTTGTTGCCATAGTCATTAAGAACTTTCTTTGAATGAAGATTTCAATGGATCACTCATATAAAATCAATCCCAGATAGGATGCCTCCTTTTCCATGCACCATGCATTTATTAATTCTACAACCAATACAAGAGTTTTCTGTCCTTGTATACAGGCTTTACTGGAAGTAGTGAATGACCTCTTTGAGGAACAGACTGACTTAGAGAAAATTGTCAAGAAAATTATGCATCGGGCCCAGACTCTACTGAAGTGTGAACGGTGCTCAGTATTACTTCTGGAAGATATTGAATCACCAGTAAGTAGAGATGCATGTCATATGTAAGTACAGGACTGCAGGTATTTTTCAGTGTGTTGTTCCTAAATGTAAGTTAAGTACATGTTGAAACTTTAGCAACACCCCTGTTGTGTCTACCCCAGTAGGCTTATATTGTGATAGCAGTAAGCTTTTACATTGAGCAGGGGAAATGGAAATCCAGCTTTCAAAATTATTGAAGTATTTTTGGTGTTTTGCAATTACTCTGTCTGCATGACCCATGAATAATTATTTCATTGCAGAGCTCTGTTGAACAGATGGATGTAAACTGTATGAAAGTATTTGATTGTTTTGACAGGGGCTTTCACTGGAACTTCACAGTACTGATATTCATAGGGTGTGAGAGCCTTTTAAAAATGTTTAAAATTTTTATTATTATTGTTATTAGTAATAAATTAAGTGGCTGCCTTTATATTGGTAGCTCCTCCAGTGTTTTCAGGCTGTTCAATATAAGCTACCCTCCTTTCTACTGATTTGAGAAGTAGTTGAAGGATAAAACATTGCTTGTAATATCTTTTTTTTCCCACCCAATTATTATTTTTGTATTCACTGATTCTGCAGTTAATTATTTGCTGCTCAGCTGTGACACGTCAGGGACAGAATTGTAAATTTGTTTGTATGGCAGAAAAAAATCCCCATTCTTTTCCTTGGAGGAAAGATAATGATTCACATTTCATTTCAGTTAATAAAAATTAAGAATTTTCAATGGAATGTGTCCTAAATTATACCAACTTTCCAAAAAGCAAGATTAAGAGTTTTATTTCACTTATGTTCTCTGCTATAGGATTTTAATGTTTGTAGTTCATTTTCTCTTTCTAGATTCCCCTAGCCACCTCCCTCCCCAATTTTATAATTACAATATATAGTACATTCTTATGAAATGTCACTGTATTTATAAGCATAATATGATTTTTATTTTTCACAATAAATGTCCATTGTTTTGGGAAGTTGTGGGTGGAAATTCATATTTCTGCTTTTGGTACTATTTCTGCCTTTGAGCTGGGACGGGCTTTTGCCAAACCACAAGCAATGAGTTCTTATTCCTCTAGACAAAATTGTGAAATATGGACAAAAAGCTTAAACTTTTTCTAAATAGTCATAATTCTTAGGTTCATTTGGAGTACGAGAATAGCATCTTACCACCCACTTGGTAATTTTTACAAGTGGCAAAACAATTATTTTCCTGAATTTCTCCTTTTCTGGAGGGTTAACATATATATCAAAACAGATTCCCTTAGAGTAACTCAGTGTCTAACCATGTCTAAAATGCTGTCATTTTATGTTGTGCAGAAAGCTTTTATGATTCAGAGCCAAAGTGAAGATGGGGACACATCCAAAAACATGGCCTGTCTTCTGTGCCACTTTTTGCCACTCCCAAGATGTTTCACTTATGTGACACATATGTTCAAGTGTGATTGGTTGCAGTTAGTAATGTAAAGCTACCGTTCTGTTTATTTTCCCATATTAAGAAAGTGAAGTGTGAGTAAAACTCCCTACTACATGTCCCAAAAGCTTTTAAAGGGAAATATATACGCTTGTGGAAAATAGTTTTCTGAAGGAATCTGAAGATATTTGATTTGATATTGATTTTCAGGGAACTGTGCACAGCGTGTATTTTGAACATGAATTCTCCATTGAGAGAATACAGATTTGTACTTTTATCCTAAGACTATTGGATAAAAACGCAGTTTAAGTAGAGGAACTTTATGTTACTGTTTTTTAGATGTATATTCATCTTAATAACAATCCTAAGTTACTTCTTTTGTGACAGGTGGTGAAATTTACAAAGTCTTTTGAATTGTTATCTCCAAAATGCAGTGCTGATACTGACAACAGGTTAGTGCTCATGTCTTCTGTGGTTATGGATAACTACATTTTTCACATAATTTTAACGTTTGCTTGGTCAAGATTTTATTTTCTTATGGAACTTTGTATAGATTTGATTGAAGAGTGTGAGCCTACATTTTTTACTCAGACAAGATGCTTGCTTCAAATGGAGGCTTACTTGAATAAATATATGTGCCTATATTTTTTTATATATGTATGTTTGTGTGTATATATGCACTAATGTTGTATCAGTGTCTCAGGCAGGAAACCAGGGGAAAACTGACTTTTTATGAATGAACTCACTGATAACATGCAGTTGTTGTTTTGTGCAATTAATATAGAAGTAAAAATTACAAAATTATTTTAGCTTGTTATCTCTTAGAAAATTCCTCTCTACAGTTGTGTTGAGAGGTTTCCAGTAAAATTTTATTTCTGCTGTTGTCAAATTGGAAAGCCTAGAAACCACAGAGCATATGTATTTCCTAGAAACTGTGTTCCTGTGACTAAATCTTGTTTGGGAGCCCAGTCAAAATGGAAGTATATGTTTTGCTTAGTAGGATCTGTAAACATAAAGAGCCACTTTTAAGTAGTAAAAGAAAGATGTTTGTTCATGTGGGGTTGTTATATGAATCCCTGCAAGGCTGCACCACTGGCAGCAGTTCACATAAAATGTCCTATATAGCAAATGAGGGCATGAGGATTCAGGGCTACTGTGAGAACATTTCTTCCATCTTTCAGGGCTCAGTGTTTATCACATAGGTTTTATGCAGATTAATTCATACTGATTCTGAAGGAGAATCTTCCATATCAAATGGCTGTCATGGTGATAAACCTTTTCATGGATTGATTTCACAGCATTAGAAAAATGGGTAATGTTAGAAAATTTCTAAGATATGCAAGCTCACAGCAGAGTCCAGGGCCACACAGAAATATGGGTAGAAGCTATCTCCCTTCCATGTCCTGCTGTGGGAATGGTGAAGCAAATGGAAAACAAGAAATAAATAATAGGAAGATTTAAATATGAATAAATAATCTGTTGATTCATCTGGGAATCACAAGTTACTGCTTTTGACAAAGAGGTTCAGAGTAGCAGTTGGTCTTTCCTAGGGGGTGAAAATACATTTCTTTTATTCAGGGACAGGAGCATGAATCAAGGAATGTGGTTGTTATTCCTGTTTTTCTCAAACTTGATCTGTAGCCAGATTAGTCAAAACAATGTAGAGTGGTATCAAGATAACCAAGCTGGCTCATTTCTTGTTACCATAGTTATATTAGCATGTTGCCACAAAGCAGTTTGTAGTAGCCTGCTCTGCTTGTAGACAAGATTATTTTAACCTTAGTCCAAGACATGAATAAACACATAACTGGTAACTAGCCTTTATACAATTATAAAGGTATATTTCTGTGCATTTTAACATGAGGATGTATCAGTTTTTCTTTGATGATTTTTTCCTGTGGAGAATGAAGCTGCTTTTACAAAGACCAAGGTTAGACTAGCAGATATGATGTCACATTTGGAGCTAGCACAGGCACAGCTTGAGTTATTGGCACTATTGTGAAAAAATAAAGGTTATTTAGGATACAGAACAATGCTGCGAGCCCTTGACATTTGAGCATTTTTCTAGTGAGTTTTGCCCTTTTCATTCTGCATCCTGCATCCGTAACTGATGTAAGTCATGAGACTTTTCATGTGGGGAAAAAAATGGCAAGACGAGTTTCTTCATCATTACAGCAGTTAAGAAAAACATTATTTCTTTGAAATTTTAGTTGAAATCCAAAGACATTTTAGGCTGATAACAGTTCTCATTACGTTTTATCTAAATGAGAAAGAAGGTCCTAAGACAATATTTCATGCCCTAATATACTTTCTCACACAGTTTTAGAAGTTGACTTTTCTTTTGCCATCCTTAAATCTTCATGATAGCAGCTCACCTGTTAAATCCCTAAATATCATAATAAATACTCATACTTATTTTCTTTGCTGTTTGTAAAGAAATACCTTGCAAGGCCACATTTTCCTTTATCTGTTCAGTTTCCAAGTTTTCATCACACACCATGATCAAGTTTGTTTATTATTCATACTGGCACACTGATGCTCTTGTTTTTCCCAGTGATTTTCTTCTTGAAGTACAAGTTTGCCAAGTCCCCTAAATTTTCTCTCCCTTTGTAAAAATATTACATAAATATTAGAATCCTTGGGGGCTCAGTTCTGATACAATCTAGACAAAGATGGGCCTGATGGAATGTGCTGGAGTGTGTGCCTTTCCTGCACAGAAGCAGCAATTTTGGCAGATGAGATTACATTTTAGCAGGTAGCTGAGATGACAGTTCTCTAACCTGGCTACCAGTGGTAGTGGACAGGTCTCCTGCCTGGGCCAGAGCATGAATTGAAATGTTATGTGTATATTTTACAGTCACTCAAAATTCTTATTCCAAATGAAAGTCGATTCCTTTACATTTCTGTAAATCATTATTTTTATTTATAGTCTTTTAAGAATATTTTCTTTTCAATGAGTGACATTAGTCTCCAGAAAATCAAAGCAGTCAACAAAAATCAATCCTTTCACTTTGATTGAGTCTTTCAAGGATTTTACTGTTCAGCCTGCTTTCATTCATGAGGAATGCTTCAAAGCCTCAAACTACTGTAGTCTTCTCCATAGCTTCTTAGTAACTTTTTCTAAGTAATGTTTCTCAGATGGTAAAAGTTTATCAGTTTTCTTCTCAAGACTAAGACAACAGGCATTTTTTTTAAAATTCACTCTTGAGTAGCTAGACGTTGCCAATGTCAAGAACCTGCCTGAAATAAGTCAGAGAACTTTCCTACTGATTAGGTGAGGTATGAGGTGAGGTCTTTATGGTCTGCTAGACACTGAATTTTCTGGAGAAGCTGCAGTGGAGTGTGGTGAGCTGAGGCCCTAATTCTAGTGTCTTATGCTCTTTTAGTGATAGTTCTCTAGTGCCTCAATAATTGTAGCAGAAGGTCAACCAGGTAAAAAAAAGGAAACCTTCATGTCTTGTATGACTACTTGGATCTACCTGTTGTAATATACTTGCTGTATTGATTTAAGACTTACTTAATGATCCCTCCTTCAGCCATTCAGATACCAAAATTTTTTAAAAAGTCATTTTGACAGGAAAATTATTGAAAATAAAAATTGAAAATATCACAGATTATTAGATTAATTTTAAAAATCTGAAAAGTATATATTTTCAGGTAACTCTACAGAAAATATTTTTAGAACTGGTTGCTTTTCATGAGCAGTCCTGTATCCTACAGAAACTTAGAAAACAATCCACTGTTGAATAATAGGTAAAATACATCAAATATTTTATTTACTTGAGACACCACTGCTGTTTTCAATAGAAAGAGTTATGTAAATGAAAAAATTTTTGAAGTACCATTTCAATAATACTTAATTATTGTTCTATAGTTAATTTTTTAGTAACTGTCAAAAATTGTGAATGGTTCTGCTGTTCCTATTAATGTGCATTTAAGACATGGTGGACTTGCAATTAATGTTGACTATATTCTTTTCTTCCCTTGCCCTGCATTTTGATAGTTTCAAAGACAGCATGGAAAAATCATCTTATTCTGACTGGCTAATAAACAACAGCATTGCTGAACTCGTCGCTTCCACAGGTCTACCAGTGAACATCAGTGATGCCTATCAGGATCCTCGCTTTGATGCTGAGGTAAGAGATTTTTACAAATGTAATTATATATTAATTTTGAGCACTGCGATTAAATAAAAATTTTGGTTTGATAGCCAAGTGGCTGTGAGACATGTGAATATTTATTTTGAATTATTTTTTCTGTCCAGTAAGTTGTCCTTCTGGTCTGCTATGGTTTTATACTGCCAACACAGATCACTGAATTAGTCTATGACTTTAAGAAGTTACTTTGTCCATTATTCTTTTTTTTTTCCTATTTATAAGTGATTCCCCTACCAATTGCCTTGATATTTATGCAAATTGATTTTTATTGCTGAAAATTTGTTGGTGATCAGCGTTAGCAGCACCAGTGTTGTTAGCTGTTGGGGTGGCTGAGGCTGAACACAGACAGAGTGTGAACAGAACTGGTATCCAGACAGACAAATGTTGTTTGTGATCTAACTTAGCAAACCAACCATTTAATTTGCTGAATACATACTGGATTGGGTACTTCTTCAAGATACATATCACTCCCAATAATAGTTGTTTGTGTATCTTAAGGTATTCATTTCCTCTTAGAAAGGTGTAGGTACAGATAAAAATGAGTATACTCAACATCTAAATAAATGTTAGAGGTGTATGGAAGGACAAAATCTTCACTGAATTCTAATCCAGAATTACTATGGTGGAATTGGCCAGCAGTCAGACAGCAAATTAATCACAACCTTGGTCAGAAAGCTTCCTAAAATATATTACTACAGTAAGTAGTCTTGGAAGTGTTTCATGTTGAGAATTTGCTTGGTTCCAATTTTATTCAATATGTCATTAAAGGGATTATCTCTGAAACCAGCAGAATTTTTTGAAACAAGAAAAAATAAAAGGGGCCTGCTATAGAAGTATAAAAGGAAACTGAATTGATGTTAATCTGTTCAGAATTCCAGGAAGTACAATTAATGCCTGGGGTGTTTAGATATGCTAACTTAAAGCTGCTAGTCCTTGATGTTTGCAACTGTACTTGTATTATATAATCTCCTGAATAATTCAGCTTTCTCTTATTTGTTTCACAGTTAGTTCTTTCTAAGTTGGAGGCACTACCCAATATATAAAGAAAATTATACAAAGGGCAATAATAATTTTATTTTGATGGGTTCTTATGAAAATTTAATTCCTAAATTCAGTTTTTCTACTCAATTATTTCTACAATCAAGAGTAGTAAGAGGAACATAGTATCCCTTATTACTTAGAATCAAATATACATTTGTAATTATGAACAGAGATTCTGTTCTCTGCTTCCACTGAAAATCATCTCCTTTTTTTTCTTAGAACACTACTTCTCATCTGCAAATGTTGATGCTCAATTTTCAACTCATTCATCAAGATTTTAATGCAAAAGTATTTTGCAGTTCATTTTAAGACATATGTTTGAATCAATTATTGCCCCATTTGCCTGGATTTTAGGTGGCACTCCACACTGGTTTCAGTGATGAGTTCTGAGTATGTATCAATAGACAGTAATCTATTTAAAACATGATTTATGTCTTTTGCTAGCTCGGAGATCACAGTGATCCCATCCCGCTTCCCATATATGAATTACTGCTGGTCTTTTAGATTTCTTCTATTAAAGATTGCCTGTAGCAGTGGTAGTTCTAGAAAGAGAACCTCTCCTGATCTTCTGTGAATGGACTCATTCCACTCTCTTAATCTCTTCTGAAAAACTGTTTTCATTAGATTTTGCAGCAGTGACACTAAAGATTCAAGCATATTAATTGTAGAAAAGAGAGAATCAGTGATACAATAAATTGTGAAATCTGTATACTGTACTAGCTAGAAAACAATAAATGAGGCAGTAAATTGTCATTGGAACAAAAGGACCAGTTATCTCAAATCTAGGATTTGGCCCCATCCTTACATTTCATACTAACTTGCATTTCTGCACAACTGTCTACTTACTCTCGCCTTTTTTCTGAAAATGTGTATTTCCTGTAAGCCTCCTTCTACAGCTGCCACGCTAAGTCCAAGTTCAGTCTCACAATTGGGAAGGCTACTTCTAAGGAAAACCTGTTCAGTGAAAAGTTACCTCTCCTCATCCACCAGTCTAAGTAATCCAAAATTTGTCCGGACATCACCTCAATTATAGTTTGTCTTTAGTGCCAAATCAGAGTCAAATAGTGGAAGCTTAATGTGGCAAAGATGCCAATGTTTGTATATTCTTTGGCAATTTTTAGAATAATCCTTATGACTTTTGGTTATTGTGGAGGAAGTTGCAGCAGAATTTTTTTCTGAGTGCTGATAGATATGAAATGACATCTTTAATGTAAACTTACTCCTTGACATTTCTATTACTATGATTTAAAAGGCTGAAAACAGCACCACTAACGGAAGCTCTCATTTCTACATTTTAGGCTGACCAAATTTCTGGCTTTCACATAAGATCTGTTCTGTGTGTTCCTATATGGAACAGCACCCACCAAATAATTGGTAAGACTTCCTTAATGGCTGCATAATTTTTGTGCTACTATAAATTGAGTTCTATCTTTTTAATTCTGTGTTCCTCTTTCTTCGTTTTCCCGGCTGAATATTGTTAAGAAGTTACAGTACCTAGGATGCATGCTAAGTATCCAAGAAGGGATGTTTTGACTTGGATACTGTGTGGACAGTGTGAACAATATATAACTTAACTTTCCAGCTGTGTCATTAAGTTATATATTGTACTGAACTTTAATGAGATGAAAACAGAAATTGTAACCATATTAGTGAAAAATGTTTTATATGCATTGATGTTTTCCTTGGGTCTCCCTCTTTACTACATGGGCAACTGTGTGCAGTCAAGCTAAGGGTTCATTTCCCTCTAACGATGAACTCGGTGCAGTCAGGGAAGATTTGCTGGTGGCAGTGGTCAGAATTGCCTGTTGCAGTGGTGGATCAGGATGTGACAGTTTCAGGACATCTTTGATAGGATTCTTTGCAGCTATGCTACACCAGCAATTGGCCCTGTGCTCTTACCTGCTTTTGGCACAAAAAGGAGTGCTTGTAAATAACAGTGCCAGGTTCCTCTGCTAACGTTCCTCAGAAGAACTGGCATCAAAGCAATGTGCATTTATACTGGCAGGGCAAGAGTTAGATCCCTGGGCATTGTGGCTGCCAGGGGGAGCTGAGGTGGGAGTGCATTGCTGAAGGCACTTGGTGCCATGCAGGGTCTTTGAGCTTCTTTAGCAGAGGTGATGTGGGAGTTGAGTCTTTTAAAAATACATCTTGTTGTTTGTTGTGAACTCTGTCTTATCTTCAAGAATGAGAAATAATCTGAACTCTTGACAGCAGGTTACTCTTACAAGTATGTTTCTAAGGGCTTATTGCAGATAAATGAAATAGAAATGTTTGTTATAGTAGAAATCACCATTAGTTCAGAAAATGCATTTTTTCATTGGCTCAGTAAATTAATGAACCAGTCATGAGTAAAAAATGATTTATATACCTAGATGATGCTAAACTAACTAAGATTTTAGGAAGGAAGGTACTGATTCAGTAAATTGTATTGGAAACTCCAAATTTTTAGGACAACTTATGTGATTGCTGTTAGCAAAGTGATCAAGATCTTTCTCAAATAGATCTTTAGATCTCAAATAGGTCATTTTTGTGAAAAGCAGTGTGAGTAACTTTTTGATTTGCAGTGTTATACTTAGATAATAAAGAATAACAGCTGAAAGTACTAGTATCAAAACAATCAAATTTTTGCACATCTGTGTCTAATTATTTTCAGAATAAATATTTGCATGTTGCTTTTCAGTTTGAAATATGTGGTTTACATTTTACCAATGAATAAAACATTCTGCATTGTGTATTAATGAATGACAATTATTATTCATATCAACTCTTTTTAAAGGGGTAGCTCAAGTGTTGAACAGGCTTGATGGGAAATCCTTTGACGATGCTGACCAGCGACTGTTTGAAGTAAGAGGCATTCAGTTCAGCATTAACATACTTTTTCAGTAGCATTTGGTATTTCTCAGTAATCTGCTTCAGTCCACTCCAGGGATGGGGGGAGAATATCTTGTGTGTATTTGTGGTTTGACATTAATTCTCAGAAATCCTCACTTAGAAGGTGACATCCTAATTAAAACAAGTTTCTGGCATCTAATCTCTCATCTGGAGGCCAGTGACTCACCTGCATTCTTAAAATAACCTGTTTAAACATGATTATTCCTAAAATTTCCATGCAATTTCTTTTCATGATTAAGCCAGTGTTCATCTTTGTGCTTGTCTTATAACTGATTCACAACTGATTCTCTTTTGTCTCTTTTTAAATTTTAGGCTTTTGTTATTTTTTGTGGCCTGGGTATCAACAACACAATTATGTATGACCAAGTGAAGAAATCCTGGGCAAAACAGTCTGTGGCTCTTGATGTATGTGTACATCTTTGTGAAATCTTTTCTTGCTCCTAACTGTTACATGTAAAGAAGCCTGCTATATTTTTAAAAAATATGATTATTTAAACTTCTCTAACCAAATTTAACAATATAGCACTGTGGTCCATATGTCAGGAGATTTTAAACATTGTCATATTAAAAATAATCTTGGTGAGAAAAAAGCCTCGAGTTTTGAGGATAGCTTTACAAATTCGCATTATTCCTACTGCAACAATAATTAAGAGCAGCTTGAATGAAATTTCAGATCTTTTGAAAAAAGCATTATTCAAGACTGATTAATCTTAAAACATTGCTCTGAGGAAAGGGTAACATCACTAAGATATTGTTTTAAATTTCACATGTGATAAGAGAAGAAAATAATCTAGTTGTCCCTGATGCGTGCACTTTTTACCTATGTAATTCCTTTGAGGTTCTCCAGTACATCATTACAATATGATCCACAAAAATAATATTGGCCTGAATGAAATATGAAATTCTTTCTATTAAAAGAAAAATCAAACCCAACTGTATTACTATAAAGAGGCTTTTTTTTTCACTTTGCTTTAAGGCTTGAGATATTAATCTGCATAGTGGGGTTGCATCCTGTGCTGCACACAGACCTAGTCAAACTTTCCAAAGTCAGTAACACCGTTGGTGTTAGAAATCCTAAACAGAAGTGGCTTTCTTTGTTTGTATATATCTACCCATGTAAAACGAAAAGTTAAAAGCTTACCTTTTCAGGCCTCCTGCAAGATCCTTATGCTTTACATGCCATAGTCATGAATAAGTCTTCATATGTCCCATGTATTTGTGCAATATGACACCTGAGTGCTCCTCCTGGCAAGAAAAGCAAGCAGTGATAGATGTCACACACAGATATACAGGGATGAAACTTCACATAGAAGTTTATTTGCCACTGAAATAAAGAAAATTATTTTTTTTTTGTTTAAAATACAACTTCCTTCTTTGATCTAGAAAAGACTAATAACTATATAGCTTATATGTATAGATTTGATAAATAGCCATTAATCTGCAATTAAGAGTAATTCTTTCTATAAATGGGCAACAGCTCTTGATAATATTTGCATAAAATGATAGAAGATGCAGGAGAAAAGTATTGAACACCAGAATGGTATGAGATGAAGGACTGCAGATTTTCACTAATAGAATACTTCATTAATATATATGTATTTAGTTATAATGGCAATGAATGACACTTGAAAATTACATTGATAACAGATGCAAAATAAACAAACTTGTTATATATCACAATAAGATTCTTGTCTGTATATAGTTTTCATATAGTATTCTGATAAGATTGACTACTAAATAGAAGAGCAAAACATAAATAAATTATCAGGAAAGTTTGCCATGATTCAAAGCCAGGCTAAATACTTTTTTTATACTAAGACACAAAATTTGCAAATTATTTAAAGATTAGAGTAATAAATACTAAGGGAGACTGTTAAAATCTAGAAGGTTATAATGAATACAGATCAAGGAGAATTTTGCTGTTAAATGTAATATGTCGTAGCATAAGATATAATTTTATTAATCTTACCAGTTTCTGAGAGAAGTTGCAGTATGGTTGGACAGAAAAATAGATACTATTTGAGAAAGGACATGATGTATAATCATAAAAAGTAAAATGGGGTACAGAACCAATAAGTTTATGGTTTTTATTTAGTCTTGTACAGTGTGGGAATGAATTCCTGTTACTGTAAAAGGTGGTATCTCTAAAACTGATATGTCTTGGGACTTACTGCCACAAGGTGTTGCAAATCAAAGCCCTGTGAGACGGTTTCGGTGTTTGTATGAATAACAGAGACATTAATGGATGAAAATGATTTCAAAGTGAGAAGCCCGTATCAAAGCTTTAGCACATCAGCAGGTCAGGTGTAGCAGAGCGGGGAAGGACCTGTCCCAGCTGGGAGTGCTCTGGCTCTGGGAGCTCCCTCATGGACCAGCACAGCTCACCCCATGCACAGCCAGACCACCCTGGTGGGCCCAGAACACAAAATGGCTCTGGCACCTTCTGCAGTGCTTGCTCAGCATTAGTATCAACCCACAAGGATAGAATGTACTACATATTAATGGCTGCATACCAAGAGGTAATAAGAGCATGTGTGCAGTACTCTGTACATTTTATTTGATGCTGCTCTCTGCAGATGGTATTGAAGAGAATGTCAGACACAGCACAGAGGTGCTGATATTTGGATGCAACTATGTGACACTAGTATAGGCATTAAAGCTTTTCAGTATAGCAAAAGGCATTATTAAAAGTCCATATATCTACTGTTACTTTTACATTAAATTTTTTCTCTTTGGATTGTAGAACTTCAGGAGAACAATGTAGGAATCCTTATAACATTAAATTACTTACTGTTCATTATTCCCTATAAAATTCCCTGCAGCATAACTGTCAAATATATGCCTGATAACCTGTAATTAGCTATTATATGCTGTCAATCAGAACAGAATTATCACACAAACACTAATAAAATTTGCTTTAAACATAACTGATTAGACTGCAGTACAGAGCCCTGATATTGCTACTTGACATATGTACAAAAATGGTTTTTATGTTTTGTTCTGGGGCAGGTGTTGTCTTATCATGCAACATGTTCGAAGGCAGAAGTGGATAAATTCAAGGTAAGATTTAAGTTTTTAATGTACTGATTTCTGGAACTATAACTGTAAATTAATATTTGTCTAGATTATCTGAGAGAAGTTTTACATCATAAGCAGAAAATCTGAATTAAAGATTATTTACAATGGATATATTACATGTAAGGCTGTCAAGCAGGGAAGGTGGAACATTTCTTTCAGAGCTGCAGTGGTGGGTGCACAGCAGCAAAGTCCCATTGTCCCAGCACCAGCTACTGGAACTGCATGTCAGTGTGGATTTGGTGGCCTTCTCAGCAGGAACCATCACAGGGAAGTCATACCACGTAGAACATGAGAGAGAGAGACTAGAGAAAAAGAAAAGAACTCAAGACTTTACATGCATAAGCTATAAAGCTTGGAAGCTGCTCTGTATTTACTAAAAAAGTGGAGCATTCACTATCCAGGCTGTGCATAGGCTCAGGGCTGGACGGGAAGGTGAGGGATCACCTAACTCCTGTAAGTGCCCTTGGCAGAATGTGAAAGTGATGTGCTCTGAGTGTAGCATTAGTAGGGACCAATAATTACATGTTCTCACTGAATCCTGCCTTGCCATGGGCTAGAAAGTGGGTGGAACAGTGCCCTTGATCTTTCATCACTGCCAGCACTCCAGTGCTGCTTTTGTGAAAGACTGTTTGTCTTTTCCTGCTTGAAGAAGCACTTGGGAAATTTGGTGATGCTTCCCTTGGCTATGAGGAGGCAATGCTGGTAGAGAGCTCCTCAAAGCTGTTTGGGAGGCTCCCAGGGTGGGTATCACTGCTGGTCTCCTGGACACACTGCATCAGAGATGGTAGCGAGGTCTGGGAAGAAGATCTGGACTCTGGCACTCCCTGCTCTGGAGCTCTGGCATCTGTCTAGCTGAAAATTAACTGTTGGGTGGTTATTTTGACACTTGACTGTCAGGCTGCAACCTGCTTTCTGCACCATGGGGATGCCTGTGGTGAAAGGGGGAACACATGGCTGGCATAGAGCTGATCCTGCTGAGTGATCTGGGCTGAGGAAGGGCACCTCCTGCTAGTTAATGAGTTTGTAGGTTGTTGCCCAGATGATCATCCAACACTACAGGAAGTACTTCTGTGTGTGCAGTAAGTTGCATTCAGTGTTTGGCAAAAAGAACTGAACACTATTGAGAAAGAGGAAAGAAAGGGGTAAAGGACCATCAACTTTCTGTTTTATTTTTGTATTTCCATTTACCTTAGACGACACATCTGTAATATAGTTTCTATAACTCTCAGGAGTCCACCAGCATCTTTGTATGTCCAAGAGGGCCATACTTGATTGATGTCAGCCATTGAAAGACAGCTCTCCTTCATAGCCTCTGTAGCTGAAATAACAGCCTGCTATGTTACTCTTTGGACTCAGATGCTCATGTGATGAGAAGCTATTCTACTTTTTTCCCCAGGTGACTTCATTAATAGATAGACCAGTCTCCAAGTAAGAAATGTCTTTTTGTTATCCATTTACCTTGAAGGCATGCAACTATCCATTTAATGGCTAATAATAAGGTAAAAGGAAATGAAAAGCATTTTTTTATTAATAACTCCAAAATATATAATTCTAAAGTATATATGTCTTACAAAGAACATAGATGAGAAAATAAGGAACATAACCAAGCTGTGCCTAAAGTAAGTTAGGCTATTTTTTAGAAAAATTGTCCCTTTTCTATGTCTATATCTGTGGCAGCACATTTCTCCCTCTCTCAGGATTTTTCATAGAGGTGCACAGAGAGAAATGAAAGAGAAAATTTCTATTTCCGCTCCTTGTTTTTCTCATATGGAATGCATTTGGAGAATTGTTTACCTGGAGTGAGTGCTTGATTGGATTCTGGTAAGGATTGTTTGAGCCTGATGGCCAATCCAATCCACCTGTGTGTGGATGAGAGAGAGACAGTGTAGTATGTGGTTTTAGTATCTTCCTTGATATAGTATATTAATGTATTTTAGCATAGTTATAATAAAGAAATCATTCAGCCTTCTGAATTGAGTCAGACATCGTTTCTTCCCATTGGGTTTGCCTGCATTTACAACATATATCCAGTTGTCTCACTTTCAGTTCCTGACAAAATTACTCTGAAGTAGTTTTTGTTAATGCTTTTGCACCACTGGATGTAAACAAAAGAACAAAAACCCAGAGACAATCAGCATGTCTTGTGGGCCTGTGACACAGAGCTCATCCCAGAGAGGGCCATCCATCTGTGGGATGAAATTGCTCCCATCCCCCTGCTTACAGTCGGCCTCTCTGCTGAGGTCTCCCAAGGCATCCTACCCTGAAATCACTGCTCTTTTCCCTGTTTGTTATATCATTATATTTTGTATAAATCCTTTGTTATATTAGGATCATCTTCTAGACGTGACTGGCTAATAAACCATCCCTCCCTCTGGGGGTGTTTGGGGCTAAATGTGTCCCCTCTCTCAGTGGTGATTTATTGGCAGATGTCAGCGCAAATGTCTGTTACGATTGACCCGATGTCCTGGTTCAGTCAGAGCAGAGACACAGACATGACAGAAACATCTAAATGAGAGTGATACCAGGAGATCACTATTGGCTTCTGACTGACACAATACCCAGAAGTAATTAATGACTTTGGAGTGACAATACATTTGAGTTGACAACTTCTCAACATATTATCCCAAACATACTGTAACTGGACCACAGGATCTTGGAAATAATTACATATTCTTGTAGTACAAGATTTTTTTCCCCTCTTTGTAAGTTTTCATAAAATGATTTCCCATTAATTTTTATTTGCTCAGGATCTCAAGATCTCAAGATCTCCACTGGCTTTTACGAATGAATTATTTTATTTTATTTTATAGAAAGCCCAGCAAGAGGAGCAAAAGTGGATTTTACTTGAAATTTCATCAGTAATTTCTTACTATTATTGAATGAATTCACAAACACATAAATTCACAAATATACCCATATTTTAAATAATTAAGCATAATCACTGTGACCAGGTTCTGTAAAATAAATAACATTTATTTTCGTTTCTTGTAATCCCATCTAAGAATTAATGAAGAAAACTCCACCTTAATAAGAAACCCTTAAGATATTAAACCTTTCTCCAGATGTTTATCCTGGAAAAAGTGCAAAGCAGTATTGCTGGTGGAGCTGGAAAAATATAGAGGAAAATTCTCAGTATGGAACAATAAAACAAGAGTGTATGGATATGGACCATGTCATACAATTGGATACTAAATATTTTTAGATTTTTTTTTAATTTTCAGGTTTAGGTTATGATGGCTTCAAAAAAGATTTAAATTAAATATACTGTTAAATTCACAAAAACTGCATGATATTTTTTGGGGTTTTGTGATATGTGCCACATTACTGTGATAGGTAGATTTCTGATACCATTCTTGCAGGTACAGGAAGAAAAACCAAACTTTACTTTTCATGGGCATTTGCAAATAAAACAAAATAAACATCACCTTGAGTGCACATTTTTCTGAGAATGTCTGAAGTCTTCAGCCTGATTTATCACAATACTTCTCCCTTTCATCTACATAACTAAGCTAAATTCAAACTTAATTTTGGCAGGGTAAGCTAAAGCAATGCACCATCCAATCATATCAATATCAATATTAATTTTATTTTCAAGAAGTTAGAAATAGCTATGATTTTAAAAGTTGTGGCAACTTAGTTCTCCCTTGTATTTTAGACTTAAAAGACTATTCTGTCATTTCTATTGCGTACTAGTGCTATAAACATTTGTGTCATTGAAATAGGTAAGGCACTTGAGATCTGATTAATCTGAGATTGAAGCTATCCTATAGCATCCTATAGCAAACCTGTTCCAGGTTTGTTCTTACTGAAATTCAGGTCCTGCAAGCCTAAATATAGTTCTGTGTTAGACAAATATAGATACATGAGTAAAGAACGCAGAATTGTGTTCAGGGCAGGACATTTATAGCAAGAGTTACTGATTTATGAGACAGTAATGAACAAATCCTGTGGCTTAGCAAGCAGCCCCACAAATACATATCACCTTTAAATTTCACCAATGTAGTTTCCAAAGAGAATATGTAAACGCTGTCCTATTAAGGGAAATGTACAAGAAGCTATTTTTAAGAAGCAAGCCTAATTGCGCAGCTGTCAATGGCATAAGCCAGATCAATATTTAATGACTGTGATGCATTATTTATAGCCCTGGGAGAGATTCCCTTTTTTAGGTCAAACAGCACACAGGAGAGATACACAATGGAAAATAATGTATCACCTGCTTTACAGAATCTTTAATTCAAAATGTGGCATGAATAACAATTTCGGCATTTCTCAGTTTTGTAGCCTGAGATGTGGCTATTTAAGATCTACTCCCAAATAGAGAGGCTTTTGTGTGTTTCTTAAAAACACTCCTTTAACTACAGAATGATGAAAAGAGTTGAACCAAAAAAAAAAAAAGAAACAGCTTTTAAGACTGCTTCTGTATATGACAATGTAAATGGTTTAATCCATGAAAGATGATGGATCTATGTGAATTTGATTCTTGGAGTGAGTTATGTATGATTTAACTTCTGTTATTCATACTTTATGCACCCTTAAATATATAACAATGGGCAGCACAATGAGAACAAATTAAATTTTTGTACTGGTTTTATCTTCAATATTTGAAACAATAGGGAAAGCATTCCTTGGCTATGTTATTCTCTGCTGTGATGTCATCTCTCAATTAAGAACTACTTTAATTAGTCTTATAAGCTTGTAATTAAATAATTTTTAGTAGTTTATAGTAATTACTTCATAGTCTTCCCCAGTAATTAAACTTCCGAAGGGCAATCTGGCCTTTGTTTTGGACCATGTGTAAAACACTGCCATAGGGCATGGGGGGTTATGCCTTGCTGCTTTTTTGTGGCACTGCAGTGTCCATCAGTTTGGGATCCCGTGTTTCCCAAAACCCACAGCACACAGTCCCAGTGCAGCTCAGCACTGTGAGCCGTGGGCCCCGCACGTGTCAGGGGAACACGAAGCTCTTCACACGCTGCAGGATTTTCCAGATGGCCTCGAGGGCTGCTCACACTCACTTCCCTTTGGCTCTCACTGTAGGGTGCAGGCTGGCACGGTGCTTTTCCCTAGTGCTATCTATTCCAGCTGCTCAGCCTCCACTGAGAATAGCAGCAATAGGAAAAAAAATAAAGAAAAAATTTGTGGATAACCAGGGCTTGAGTGTTAATATTGAATTGTGTTCCCTTTTACCCTTTTGATAAAGGTACATGATCACAAGATGTAAAACGCAGTTTATTTCTCTGTTTTTCCACATTCACTGCCCACGTAAGACAAGAACTAAAGCACCATGTTAAGAGTTTCATAGTTCATCAAACCAAGGTCTTCTTTGTATTACATTATTTTGTACACTTTGACATGTGCCCATGTCTTCAGTTGTCATGGAAACAAGAAGTCAAGAACACATTGCATACACTGAAAATTATAAACAATGATAAAATAAAATACTGAGTGTTTATACTAGTTTCTGAAGTGTGAGGCTGTCATCTGACTTCAGACAAGTGCTTTGTAGTTCAATTTTTTTCCAATTTCAGTGAACAGGGAATGGCATGGAGAAGTGGAGTAGAGAGATTGTTCATGGGTTTTTTTCTCATAAAATGTCTGGATTTAGAGACATCAAATGAAATTAGGGTGGAGCTTTGAATCTGATTAAAAATCTTTCTTCAGCAAACTTGCAGTTAAAACTACGTGACCTATCAGTGTAGATAGAGTTAAGAGAGTTAAAATGAGGAATTGGCAGAAGGAAAAGACAAATTGAGACTGGTGTTCTCCAGGTCAGGAACTCCAATATGCAGCTCACCAAAGCAGAAAGGAGTACACCAGGGGGGTATGTTTTTTTCAGTTCAAATAACATTCTCTGAGGGTTTTTGCTTTTTTCTTTCATGAGGTGTTTTATCAGAAATAAAGATAGTCAGATGAATTCTGCATGAGAGGCACCTTTCAGGAGTTATTTCTGGAGCTGTCCTGCTAGACTGATGCAATACTACAGTGCCTACCCTAATTCAAGGAATAGTAACTGAAAAAGCTAGTGGGAATTCTGAATTTGGTTTCAGAAACTTAAACATTCAATTTTATTAAAATTTCAGCATGTGAGTTTATTGGCTTCATAGGTAATCAAGATGAGATTAAACTGCAAAACGTCACAGGGGGTTCCTCTTGTAAAATTTCTAAAATGGCAATATTTATTATATTTATTATTATAATATTATTATATTTATTATATATTATTATATTTATTATATATTTATTATTTCAGGTGAAAACATAGAGCTCCTGGAGTAAAACACTACCTTCCCTCCAGGGCAAATGGAATATGAACTTTCCAGGATGCTGTGGAGGGAAGATTCACAAGGAGTACTTCAACCTGCTGAGGCTCAAGCACTGAGCTGCCCCTTGGGTGCAGCCAGCCCTGCCTGCTGGCTCTGGAGGGCTTCAGGGGAGGCTGCAGTGGGTGTGAGGACAGATCTGCCTCTGAATAGTTGCAGCCTAACTGGGCGAATTCCTGGTCCCTGTGTTGTCAAATCACCTGAGCAGGGCAGGGCACTGCTTCATGGTTTGGTTTCCCATTTGCACAGAGGGCACAGAAATATTAAAACACCTGTGAAAGGTTTCAACATTTCTACTTTAGGACTGCAGCAAATTTGTGTGATGCAACTGTATTGCATTTATATGATAAGCCTGCACAAAACTTATTTATTTTCTTGCGTAGGAGATAAGTAAATCCTGTTTTAAAAGAAATCTTTCTCTTGAATAAAAACTGTATATGATTGAGGAGAGTTAAGGCCAAGTTAAGAAAGAAGCCTGGGGCCTGGAAGCTAGATAAAGCCCACAATTCAATCACATATCCATGCCCAGACAACTTTTTCTGCTAATTTATGAGTTTAGCACAAGTCACTAAATGAATTTTAAAAGTGATAGGCTTCTTTCAGCAAGGAATAGATTCTGGTCTGGATTGCTTCAGGGCAAGGGCATTGCAGAAGTCAATAAAGAACTTCTGTGGAATTTTCTTAATATTCAAAAGCAAAATATATTTATTCCAGCATGTTTATGTTACGCAGAATAATCTTTGGATATATTTACACTATAGATTAAAAAGAAGGAATCTTAAGGGCTATGATTTTAAAAAGAAGTGAAAAATCAACAGAATAAAGACACACAGTAATTAGAAATATTAAATAATAAATGACTATTTCCAAGATCAGCTACTTCATAGTTAGACCAAAGCTTAAATCTCCTCATTAAATACCTTGAAAAGTAATAAACTTTAATCAATTAAAATAACAGAAAATTAAAATATGTGCATGATCAAAACAGTCTTTGTAGTAGTTGCTTTAAAAAGCCTTCTTCTCTAAAGATGAAATAGATTTCAATTGATCTAGATCACCCTAATTATTTCTGCTATACGCTAATATTTACAGTGCTAAAATAAAAACATTCCAAGTAGTTGAAAAATATTACTGACTTACTGCCTTTAATAGTGGCTGTTTTTCAGTTTCTTAGTAATTACGCACAGTAATACAGTGGTACTTAAACAACAGACATTTTCAGCAGAGAAGTAATAAAACACTTAGGATTATTAAGTTGCCCATACTAAAAAAAGCATGCTGCTACTATGCTGCTCTCAGATACTGGATTTTTGTTATTCCCATGGGAAATCTTGTGTTTCTTGCATCTGTTTCCATACGCAAAACCCCAATTGATCCAGGTCTTGATAATGCTTAGAAAAACAAGTTAGAAAAACCAATTGTTGGAACATTGCTCCCAACTGAAGATGATTTATTACCCAACAGACCTGTTGTCTGTCCTTCAATCTGATCGGTCATCATGCTCCATCAGAATCCCTTGTCAGATGGAAAACATCAAGGCATAAACAGAATTCAGCATTGCTACACTACTTAGCCAGCAACCATGTAGAAATGATAAGGCATGGAATACATTTAAACTGCCATGCAAGCCATAGGGGTATCTGATGGATGATTAAAGAAGGAAAAATATTAACACTTGTCAAATAATAAAGTAGTGTACTTCAGTCAGTGACAGACTTAGGAATTTCTATTTGGAAAGATTTTCAAACAGGAAGAAAAACTTATCTAGTGAAGACTCATGCACTGGAAGTGGGCCAGCATAAAAAAATCGGAGGTACTTCAGTGAAAAATGGTAATTTAGGAGTTCTTCAGTGTGACTTTATCATGGTTCTTATGTCACCAATGAGGAGCAAAATATTCCCCACACAGCTGATAAGACATGCCTTGTGCCGGCCCTGTATGTGACAGCTCACTCTTCTGAGCTCACTCACTGCATTCCCAGCTGCTTCAGAAAGACCACTGTAATGTTTATGTTATCTCATGAAAGAAATAATTTTTCAAGGAAATCTATAAAAATGGCATAATACTTCACATTTTAAATTATGCCTTATTTATCTGTCCTTGATTTCTTCTGTAGCCCCAGCAAGCACCAAAACGTATTTAAATGTAAACTTTATAGTTGGCATTGATATTATCAATGTTAATTTTCAAATTAAATTATTACTATTATCAAAGTTAATTTTCAAATTAAAAACTTTGTTGTACTGAATCTAAAAACAGAAATTACTTTTTCCTTAGCATATACCCTATAAATTGAAAAAATATTTTTCTTTGTTTATTTCTGCCCTTATGCAGTGTTCCAGCTGCAAGCAGCTGTTTGTCATAAATGCATGCTTGTGTTGATTTTAAATTATTAATGGCAATATTTCTACAGGATTTTATTTTTTTTTTATATTTTACAGCAAGAAACTTAAATCTTCCCCAAAGGAAGAAGGCAGTGTCCTCCAAAAGCTTTTGACATTTCCAACACGTTGATATTAGAGCTAGAACCTTTTTATAAGTAAAACTCTCCAAAGTGAAGAAGGGGAGACGTTTTTCTGAGCTGAATCTGTTTGGCCACTGGGTGCCATCCTTGCTCCACTTTAAGGCTGGTCGCCAAGCAGCATTTCTGTTCAGCCATAAAATCCTGAAAAAATGTAATGCCAGTGCAATTTCACAGCATCATAATGTTTGTGTGTGTGCATGTGGTAGAGTATGTTCCCAACGCAAGGCAGCGTGTCTTTCTTGCACGTGTCACTGAGAGACTGGAGAGAAATATCCTCACAGGTTCAGCCATGTTATATCCTGCAATTTTTTTTTTTTTCCTTCCTCCATCAGCTGGTGAGAATGAGGCTGTGCTGAAAGGGCTGTTCCCACACATGAGCATGTAAGTGACCATGCTTCTATGCAGTATTAACTTAGGTTGTGGGATTATTTGAAAGAGAATAATTCCCTGGATGCACACTTGTTTTCTAGATCAGTTTGGTAGATAAGGGCCTGGGTCATCCACACAAAACATTATCTAGACTATATTAAGTACAAAAATATTTGTAATTGCAATCTTGTATAGGTTATTTATTGCACTGTTTCATTGGCTGCTCCAGGCAGTGTCTACTATTGGTTTAGTCTGGGCAAAACCCCTAGCAGAGTAAATAACAGCCTCTAAGAGAAATTGTGTCAGCAGTTCTGTGGGTTTAGTCTTTCAAATTTAAACTGCAAACACTTTCCATGTATGAGAAATAGACTATAGCACACACACCCCCATCATAATCTGTCTGTGTACAACAGCCTGCCTAACTCGCCTACCCCTGCTCTCTGCTGCCACACAGCTGTGTGTGTTCTGTGCCTGCAACAAGCTTGGGGCACACAAAAACAGCACCACAAAAATAGCAAAAAAAGCCATTTCTATGTATGGCCTTCATAAACTCTACTGTTAAGCTGATTCCAGTACCTCCTTGTGCTACCTTCCTCAAAGGAAACTTGTTGCTGTGAGGAGTGGTAAAGAAAAGCTATAAGCAGCATAATATATACATGTATTCAAAATATGAATATCAAGAAACAACTGCTTATGTCAGTATTGTAGCCTGTTACCTCAAAGAGTGATATATGTAAGCAACCTTTGTTTAGAGAAAAATTATAAAACTAGTAGTATGTGGGTAGTAAATAAGGAGCTAAATAAATATAGATTGAAGTGCCTATTATTTGGTTTCTTGTTGAAAGAATGGGATCTGCACATTTTGGGTTTTATCAAAAAGCTTGTGATGCTGAGGCTGTGAGTTGTGTGTGAACCAGAGGCCATGCTGCAGTGCAGGGTGCTTAGGCACCTAGCTGCTTGGGTGCTTAGGCTTTCTCTGCTGGAGGGCTTTGCGGATGAAGGGGGCAGTGGAGGATGTACATTCAGCTCTGGGGACAGGAGCTGGGCTCAGTTCAGCCTGCCCTGCAGGAGCCTCACATGGGATAAGCCTTGGCTTATGAAGCTGTAATTCTCTGGTGTGGGGAGAAAGCTCTTTTGGGCAGTCCTGAGTACTCCTAGGGAGTGATTTATGTGTTCAGGATAGGATGGCTGGATTCCTTTTAAACCTGCAATCAGAACTTGACAAAAAGTAAGGAGAAGAAGACAAAACCATACTTTAAGGAGAATAACGGAAATGTTCTCTGTAGGATTCTTGTGAAGGTACGTTGTAAGGTTGAAGGTGTTGTCAATATTGTTTATTGTCCAGCTGACACTATTCTGCTGTAGCTGTCACTCTAGCAGGTCTGAAATAGGACTTTCTCCCCAGTGGAGCAGTAACCCACTCACACATTTGCATAATTTCCCCCACCAGTCACTGCACTGCCAGCCTGATTTGTCACAGCTGCTCAGAATGAAAATTTCAGTGGCTCCCAGGAAATCCCATCCAGTGCCATTGTGTCCCTGCAGCACCACCATGGCCCCGGTGACACAGGACTGGTGGTCCTGCATGTTGGTTTTGGTGCACTGAGAGTGTGCTGGGATCACAAAAATAGTGTGAATCCAGTGCATGTTGGGGCTCTGGTGGGATTTCTGAGGTTCTGGCTTTGGGTTTTTTTTCAGTGTCTGATCTTGGCAATTCCTTCACTGTTTTCACATGCTCTCTTCCACTGTGTGCCCAGCTGAGATTTGCAGGGCACTGTCTGGGCTCTTTTCACCAAATGTGTGAGTTCCCCCTATGCCTTCACATCATGTTCACCATGAGAAGAAACCTGTCTCTGCTTATTCCACCCTTTATTATGATTTTCCTCTTCTGAGTCTTCAAGGAGGGAGCTTTTTCCTACTTTCTGGGTAGGAAAAGGCTACGTCGTATCCCACTTCCCTCACCTTCCCAAATTTACAGGGTTGAGGGGGAGGGCCAGTCCACATTACCCATTCTGCTCTTCATGGGAGCAACAAAGCTGACTTTTTGCCACCAAAACCAAGTAAAGCTTTGTGGGAAATGGCAGCCTGACACTTTTGTAGTATAGAGAAATAGTTGCCCTATGTTTGCTGCTTGTGTTTGTTTGAAATTCTGAAACAGAGACTGAATAGACCCTTTTGTACAAACTTCTCATCTGCACTGATGGTCATAAAAACTCGACAGTTGCTAGCCTGCAGTATGTGACACACTGGTTCTTTCCTAATCACCATCAGCCAAAAGGACGTGAACACTCCCCAGCGCGCCTTGGGAGATCATTGTGTCCAATGTGCATGCCCTGTAAAACCCAGTCCTAGGCTGCTGTGGTTATGGACTTTGGCCTTAAGAATAATAGATGCCTAGACCATTAATTTTTTTTATTTTATGTCTCTGTTCTTTTAAAATCAAAATTTCTTGTTCCTTTTATAGGCTGCCATATATTTTGTTTCTGTGTACTAGGAAACAACTCTAGCATCAAGGATTGATTTTTAGTAACATAATATAACGGTTTTTGTGCCTAGTATAGTTTGCAACAAAATTTTATATGTCATTTTTATCTCTGAAATGTATTATTTCTTTTTGATGGGTCCCAATTTCAGAAAGCAGTATATTCAGATAGGATTGATTGACTGATTAGAAATATTCAAAATGCTTTCTGCTTTTTAGCTATAATTCCGGGGCTAGCTTTGGTGTAATGACTTACCTTCCCTTGCCGTTTTAAAATGAAAATTGTAAGAAGACAAATCCTTTCCTAAGGCACATACAGTTTTATCCCCAAAGCAGAAAGTAAATACCATACTTTTGTCCTAAGTCCACACTGCATGATAATAAAGAAAATCCTACATGCTATATTTGATAGTGATATATTGCTTAATGGCTACTTTTCTTGTTCTGATAGAAGCAGACTAAATAGCTTTTGTAATTCTGTGAAGCTTCTCTTTTAATTAAAAGAAATATCAGCATCATACTAAGCAGTAGCTGTATTTGGTAAATGGTCAAACACAATGTTTTGAAACAAGTCTAAATGCAACTTTCCTTTTTCTACATTTCATGTCGAAAATACATGTTAAGCTGCTAATTTGCCATTTGAAGGTGGAGCAGTTGCACTACATACATGCTTGCTTCTGCATGCTTCAGCTGTAGATTTTGAAGCTGGATGCATGTACTGCATGATTCTTGGTTTACAGATGTAAAACTTTGACTAAATCAAGGAATGACCTTTTCCAGGAAAGGGCTCAGACACCTACTGTGAGACTTGGGGCAGAGTTTGGGCTTTTGATCTCACAACTGCAACCCTGTTTATCTGTAGGGTTAATCTGAGGAGGTATAAAATACACAAATCCTGTTCCACCATGCCTTTCATCCAACAACTGTTCAGATAGAAGACATTCACAGAGACTGGAACACTGAAGGAGTCTGGTAGAGCTGGCAGCTGCAAAGTGTGTTTATATGGCAGCATGAGGTTTCCTTGGCAGGGGCATAGGACTGGTTGATCTCAAAAGCTCTCTCAAACTAAACAAGGCTGTGTTTCTGGGTGATTTCAGTGTTGAAGGCAGAGCAATGCTCTTGTGATAATAATGTTAAAAAAATTATTAGAATCAAAATCAAGAGGAAAATACACATCAGTCATTTCCATACCCACTCCTCTTTACTGTAAATTTTGTAAAACTCCCTTTTTATGCCACTGTCCTGCCTCTGCTTCAGTTGGTCATTTCAAAAGAGGTTCTAACTCAGTATTGTGAAGGGCAAAGAGTTGATAGCCACAGTCTCCAGTAACAGATGGAGGCCTTTAAAAGCCAGTTTGCTCTGGGCATTAAACATCCTGGAGCTGCAACATTTGATTCTTTCTCTTTTAGAGAGAGTAAATGTGTCAGACTGGAATATAACAGGCTTTGGTCTTCCATTGCTGTGAAGAAGTACAAAATCTGTCCACTGCTGTTAATAACTGACTATAAAGATATATTTTAAAAGATGCCTGCCTGCAGCAATAAACATAAGCAAGTATTTTAGAGGCCTTTATATATAAAAAGAACCTTTCACAAATAAAAATCTTTGCCATCAGAAAATTATGTCTTCAAAATGGCTTCATGGAATCATAGAAGATTATGTGAGAGATAATGAAGGCATCACATTTAAATATTCTTCACTTTGATACTTTCTCTTCAGCTTTTGATGATCATCCTTTAAGGTTATTCAAATCCTAATCTTCTGAGAGATATTTGAGATGAAGAGATACTTGAAAAGGCAATTTTATTTCTTGTGTGTGTGTCGTGTTGTCTGAAGCTCCAGCTTCACTCCAGAGTGTACATGAGGTCAGCTCCTGACCTGCTATTCTGATAGTATGTGGACTCTGGACTCTAATAGTGCCTCTGGGATTTAAGATGTACACCACATTATTTTGCCATTATTTTGCTAAATTGGAATATATATTTCATGAGAAATCTTTTCAGGTGTTAAATATAATGAAGTTCCTTGTTACTTCTTTCCATCAGTCAGGCAGTATTTTCTGATGAGGAAGCCTTGCTGACCATTCCACAAGCCACTGTAAATAAGGCTATGCAAAAAGTGGACTACATTCAATAAGTACTGCTAGAGAATAGTTCTGGTACTGTATGGGAAGGAAGCTGAGTATATCAAATGTACCTTTTTCTTAAACAAAGCCATACTAATATAGTTATCAGTATGTTTCAAAATACTTTCCTTGCATAATATGCCCTGATGTCTTATCCACACAGGTACTAAAACTGGAGTAGAGAAATTTTAAGATGACATGGCAAAGTAGGATGTCAGTGTTTTCTGTGTTTAGCTGGACTGCTACCATGGTAGTGCACATTTTACAAAGGAAGAATGCTTTGGGAAGAGCTCACCAGTTTCTTTACATCTGATTTTATGACATTATCAAATATGGATACAGAAGATTGTGAAGAATATGCTATTAGATGAGTTAATGCAAAATCATTTAGTAAGCATTTTCCTTCTTAGGCTTTATTCATCCACAGGAGCCCAGAGGCTTATTAACACTGAACCAAAAATGTTATTTTTCTGTTCCCGTGGGCTGTCTTTTACAGTGGCCAGAATTGTGACTGTGTGGTGAAAGGCACTTTGATGTTCCACGTGTTTTGCAGTAAGAGGGTCATTAATGACATATGGCCTTTTGTGATGGCCAGTGGAAGCTAAGGCTCAGCCAGTCCCTTGTCTCTCACCTTTCACAGGTAATGAGCAGGCTGTGACAGTTTATGTGGTAGCAAAGAGCAATGAGGAAAGGAGAATCTTGTCGCCAATCTGAATTGAGTACAAAGGTGTTTTTCCTCCTTCCTGTATTCATTGTTTCCTCCTTCCTGTATTCCACGCATGCCTAACTATGGAGTAATCACAGATCTTATCCTTATGCTCTTGTTTGGAGGCATGACATCCTTTTTTTCCAAGTTACCTATGACTGATGATACTTTCCTAGTCTGGCTGCTGAGTTTGTATTTTATTTTTCAAGACCAGTTACCTTCCATGTATTCAGCCGAACTTGTGTTCCTGATTACCTTCAAGACAAATTTTTGGGTTAGTACTGGACATATGGAAATGTGACCAGAGGAGGCACATCTGGCTTTAACTTACCAGAAGAGTAATGTGAAATTTCCTCAGGGATACAAAGACCATTGAAATTGCTTGATCCACAGGGTACAAAAATTCCAGAGTAAAATTCTTAATTCTAGAGTAAAGGTCTTAATTGTTTTAGGAAAGGGGAAAATGAACTTCAAAAGGTTCAAAAATCTATAGCATTTAAGGGATTCTAAATCACTGGGGTGCTTTAAAAAATAATTTCACTGTAACTTGAAATTTAATTGCCTGTCCCCTCCTTTTGCTGTCATGGTACTTTCATCCTCGCTGTTTTCCTGAAAGAGAGTGTTGTTATTGTTGTTTATTTTAAGAAATCCACTGAAATTTTTCCTGCAGCACTGCAAAATTTCAGGGAGGGATATGTTTTAGTATTCTGCATTATTAATTTTTTTTATATCTCTGTAATTTTAAAATATGAAGTTTTAATGAATGTTCTCCTCTAAACCCTGGACTTTTGCATTTCTAGCCTAAGAAATTGAGGATAGTCAATGCCAGGTGCAGCCAGAATACTGCTGCAGCCCCACAACATATCATTTTTTTAACATTATTCAAATTAGGCTCTGCACTCATAATTCTGTTGTTTCCTTTATTACTGTTGTAAAGCAAATGGTTCTTTTATACAAATGTTATCTCCTGGCGATTAATTCAGCAGTTATTTTGGATTATGGCACTCCTGTTAAATTTAGGAATGTAAAACCTCATAAATATTTACAAGTTTCAGACTGACGTGGGAAGAAATTGTTTTTGACTTGCTTTGTTAATATCCTGTTGTTCAATTTGTAATAGATTTGGAATATGTTGTTATTTCTCCACTGTTTGACAAATGGAAAAAGAATTTTAGTGGAGCAACTGCTTCAAGTGTTCTATGTTGAATTGCAACAGGCTGATAAAAGTGTTGGTTTCCAGAAAAAAATAGCAAGGAAAAGATCTGGTTTTCTTTAAGAGGCCAAAAATTCTGAAAACCTTTATTAGATCTCACTTCAAAGTTAATGAAAATGCAGCAGTAGGTTTGTAAATATTATTTGATGAACAATTTCAGAAGGTATACTCACAATCAAGTGCTTCTCTTTCAGCTTGTTATTTAAGCTTTTCACTAAGGAGCTAAGGAGTATGATGTACAAACGTGTTTCTTCCCCAAAAAATGGTTATATTGAGAGTCTTATTTCTATCCAGTGAATGTGTTCATAGACTTAATATTAATGTGCATCTCCAGGATCCTCCAAGTCTTTGAAGAATAACTGAATGATAAAAAAGTCACAATTTTTGTTGGTTCATGAAGGTCTGGGCAGCACAGTTTCTGGGCCAGCATTCCTGCTTCACACCTAAGCACATTTTCTTTCTTTATCTTGGAAGTATAGACATAGTTTTTCAGATCTTAAAGGTGTTAAGGTGTAACTCCTGTTGGGATCATCTAGAAGTATTCCAAATATTTCAGTGATTACTCAAAAAGAGATGCTGAATTGATTCAGCCTGGATAAGTATGTTAGCAGACAAGTGAGTGTGCAGTTAACAGAGCTTGCATCTCACGCTCCAGAGGTTCTTAAGCTGTGTCCTGGGATGACACTTGACTTGATGGGTTTGCTGTATTTCCTGTAACAGTTTAACTCCCTGGCACAGTGCCATGACTTTCTGAGGTACTGGTGTGCTTTACTGGGTACTGAACCAAAAAGACTTTTCTTCTACCTAGCAAGTAAGTTAAAACCACAATGTTAATACTATTTTATGACAGGTTTATACCATCTTCTCCTACAGAAGAAGATGCTGCTAAAGCAGTTTAATATCTGCATAAACTAATTTATTGAGGTGGCACTTTGTCTTCAGCTGAAAGAAGATATTTTACATGTCAGTAATTTGTAGTTAGAGTGCAGTGTTTCAAAACACAAGTTCTCAAAAAGGAAACCATAAAGTAGAACCATAGAACCTGTAACAGTCAAGGTGAACTTAGATTACAGTTGCACAAACTAATTGGTATTTTATGCAAGTGTGTAGCTGGATGTTCCACACCAGCTGTGGATTTTAACTAATTCAGCATTGCCCAGCTCATGGCCTGTGGGCTGGATCCAGCCCCTTGGAGAGGCTTCTGACCCATCACCCTCTCTCACTGTGGGAGACGGACAGATGCTCCTTCAGCGAATGCAGCCCCTGCACCTGCCCTCTCTAGAGAGAACAGCAGCAGGTCTGAAGGGGTGTAAGGAAGGTGAAAGAAGCCTGGGAGGCTTATCAGCACCTCTGCCTGGCTCATGCAGGTACTGCTACTGAGCAAGCCACAGCACATCTCTGTGCTCAACTGAATACATCAGCCATCACATTCCTATCTTTGTGTGCACAAGAGCAGCTCATTTCTCTCTTACAAACAGAAGTCCTGGTTATACAGACAAAGCAAAATGTAAGGCTTTTGCTGTTGTTTACTATAAAATCAGCATGATGAAAATTCTTTTCTGTTACTTTGGAGAGTACTTCTGCTAGACATTTCTTGGCTAGCATTACTCTTCTTCTGGTTCTATGTGTGTGTAGTGAACAGCGTAAAGCAAAGGGTACTTGTATACTTATGATTGTGAAAGCATTTGGATGAAGAAATTCTGCAGAGCAGTATATTTACTTTGCAATTCTAAATGGTAGCAATTAAAATTCCCAGCTTCTGGCTATCCAGATGTTTCTTGCATTATAGAACTGTAATTTGCATTGGAATATATTGTGTTACTGCAGTGGCTGTAAAGTGGTCAGCTTTCAGTCTAAATACTGTATCAGGGCTCCAGTTGAGATGGTGAACATATTTCCTGTTCATACCAGGTTCCTCTCCTTCCCACTGTTTCCACACTCTGTTAGCTTGACTTGTTTCTGTTTCTCAGATGAAGACTTTTACTGCTCAGCATTTGAATCAAGCAGGGGATGTATTGGCAGATCAGAACTGATGTACCGTTTGTTTCTTGTAAGAGTGAAATAAAGGAAAAAGGACGGAAGTTTAGAATCAGAAATTTCCCTTTGGCATTTTCAGGCAGCAAACATCCCTCTGGTGTCAGAGCTTGGCATTGACGATATCCATTTTGATGACTTCTCGCTCGATGTGGATGCCATGATTACTGCAGCCCTGCGGATGTTCATGGAACTTGGAATGGTTCAGAAATTTAAAATTGACTACGAGGTAACCATCTGCGCTGCAAATATCTGCTGCTTTTGTCTTGGCACTGCTCTGTCCATTTGTACACATTTAGTAGCCCTGCTACAAATTGTACTTTGCATTTCAGACGCTGTGTAGGTGGCTTTTGACGGTGCGGAAGAACTATCGAATGGTCTTGTATCACAACTGGAGGCACGCTTTCAACGTCTGCCAGCTGATGTTTGCCATGTTAACTGTGAGTACCCAGCTACACAGCCCCCTAAGAGCTTTTACTGCAACACTGCCTAACCTGTTAAACATTTTCCAGCATTCAATTTCTTTTCTGGTTATTATGCTACTCATTTCCAGTAGCAAAGCAGACAGAATTTATTCAACTTAAGGCAGCACATATTTGGCAAAACCTTATAGTGTTTTAGTGACAGTGATATCATAGGCACATTAAAGTGACTGAAAACAGATGGCAGTTTTGGAGTGCTCTTGTTATTACAGATCTTGATCTTATGAAATGTTTTTCTTTTGGAACTCTTTGATTTGACATTTATTTTAAACTCCTAATTGGGAAGTATAAAACCAAGGATTAGAACCCCAAAGTATTTACTATGTTGATATTTATTATCTCTTTATCCAGCTTCATCTAAATAGTTTGTGAAGGTACTGCCTCAAAACATTTGAAAATTATCTTCCAGCATAGTGATCTAAGTGAATCTTGAGTCTCCACTAGACATTGTTGACACTTAGGGGTTTTATTAGCATGTATCTCCAGGAGTACCTGTAGCTCCTTTCAGCTTCAAGTAAATTCTGCTGAAATGTCAAGTAAATTCTGCTGAAAGTACCATTGCTAACATACTAGAACAAGTATGCTGCTCTCTCTCTACCCCACGGCAACCTCACTGTGTGAAATAATCCACGTTTGGCTAGTTCATTCTTGTAAATGTACCAACAAAAAAACTCAGGGGTCCCGGATGCCAGAACTTTGCATGTTGGGCAAGAAAAAAAAAAAAACCTCTGACTTGCCCTAGGAGGTGAAGATGTCATTCTAGTGCTCGGTCAGTCCCAGCAGGGCGGGTGTGTTTCTGTGAGTGTTGATGGAGGCCTAGTGAAGCGGTACCGTGCACCACGAAACAAAGGAAAGGAAGACATCCAACGAGAGAAGGGTCACCTCTTCCTCCGGGCATGAGGCTCCTCAGCTGCACAGAATGAGCATTGTTTCAGCAGGCACTTGCTGATGCTCTCTAAGGAAATTCGGTGGTAATGCCAGGGTGTTAGTAGTTATTATGGTTTTATAAACTTGACATGCTTTTTTTTTTCCCAGTTTTAGCAAAAGGAAAAGCATTTTACTCTGATGATATAGGCAAAGGCGGGCAGCGCCGCTGGGTGTGAATTACAGCAATTAGCGCCAGAGGCTGCGGGCGGGGAGCCGCAGCCGCAGCAGGGACACCCCTAGGTGGAGCTCCGAGGCCAGGCTTGCTGCTGTGCCGGCGGCACCGGGCACCTCCACCCGGCCAGCGGAGCCCGCGCCGGGCCAGCGGGAGGGAGCTCCGCTGCTGCTGCGGCACCAGCCACCGCCCGCCCGGCACCACCGACAGATGCTCTGACCGCGGCTCTCACCGCCTAATTTCAGAATCCTTTTAGCAGCCAGCGCAGGGATGCAATTGGCTGTGAGATGGGATCCGGCATTTTTAAGCCAAGTTCATTTCCTTGCCCACACTCCTGGTAATAAACAGAATGAGCGATTCCATGTGCAGGGCTGGAATGTGGCCACAGCACTGGAGTCTCCACACATCCCACCCCGCTTTGCTCTGGCTCTGGCTGAGAACAGAATAAGTGCAGGTGTGAGATCTGTTTGGTCTGCTCTCCCTTCCAGATACAGGAAGATTATTTTTGTGCAAAAAAAGACACAAAAGAGAGACTTGGCATTAGTAATAATACAAGGCTTGCTCCTACTGCATTTGTCTTGGGGATATGATCCAAATTAGCGTGTGCCTTCTTTTTTCACTGGTAAAAAGAGGAAAATTCTTCGATAAACCCTCTGAAAGGCTTATCAGAACCCTTCTCTGCTGGTCAAGAAGGCACTGCTTTGTGCAGTTATTGCACCTTATTTCTGGTTTCTCCATGATAGTCAGCAATGTAGACTGCCCCACAAATAGAAATCAGTAATTCTATTTTAGGGCATTTTCAGGTAGGATTTACCATAGTATAGTGATGTCTAATCTGTAATGCAGTAGCCTCTAAGGGTCCCACCATACTCCCACTGAATGCACAAGGAAAATTCAGCTGTGTTGAACATGCCAAACAACAGAAATTCAAAAAAGAGGAAATCATTGCTTCACCCCTGGTATTTTGCATATCTAAAGCATGTTCCTGTATATCTAAGTATGTATTTTCTCTCTCCTGAACAATCATAAGCCCAGTTCTGCAAGCCATAGTTCTGTCTTTCAGATGCCCAGGAATTCTGAAGACAAGCACTGCAGCAAGGCTGCTCCTGCAAGTTAAGGTTGTACCTGAGAGTAAAGTGCAGGATCAAGCACAGGCTTCATTATCAGTGCCTTTGCCGACACAGTTCACATTGATACTTATTTCAAAGGGCAAAAACGAACAAGTAAGCAATACCAAATTAAAATCCCATCTGGTGTGCTAATAACAAAACATATAGATGTGGGGCAAGGTATAATGAATGCAATTCATTTCCTCACATGAAAGAATGACCTCCATAACTCACTAGAGACTCTGCCACTCATGAGTTATGGGTCATTCCTTTTCTGGTGAAAATAAAATTTACTGCACCATCATCTATAGCCATGTATTTTTTTTTTTCTCTTGTAAATTCAGAAATGTGGAAATGTAATCCTCTGTTTACTTACATTATGTTCAAAGAAGATATCCCCTTACTGTAGTATTGTTTTAAATGAATTTTTTTTTACTATGTGACATGCTATATTTCTTTCATATATTCAGCAACAAGACTTTGCATTAAATAAATGTGGCATTTATTTTTGAGATACTGCTACTGTTAATAAATTCCTTAATTGGTTTCCCTGCATTTGCAATACAGGTTGAATCCTTGAATTTAATCAAAGCTTGGATTACACTAAAGAATATTTATTACAACATCAATTTCATATTATAAAACTTCCCTTTTAAGTTATTTTAACTTAGCCGTTAATATTTTCTCTAAACTGAAATTTGACACATGGTGTGTTGTCAGTTACAAACTATTTTTAATCCCTTTTTATAAATAGATTTTTTAAATTATTATTTGTTAAACAAGAGCTATGTTTAAAAAGATAAAACACTATTTATAGAGGATTTTTTTTCTACTTGGGTAGATGTTACCAAAACTAAAACAAAAGCAATGCCACTAGAAATCAGGTGAACCTCTTTCCTAATATCCAAGTTATTCTGTACACTGCTGGATTCTACACAAAAGTAATTAACCTTTTTTTCCTTCATGCTTGATCATCTTTTCTGCTGTGTAAACTTTAAGGAATTATAAAGCATTTGTAGCAAGTCTTGCACTTCCTCAGTTCCCACTGAAGTGCATTCGTGAGCACCTGGTGGAGCTTGGCTCCCTGTATTGCCTAAGTATAAAATGTGGCCACATTCCAGACTGTCTAAACAGAAGACACTTAGATTTGAATGTGCATTTCTGTAAGTACAATTTGTGGTCTTCAGGGTGAATAGCAGAGCTTTCACAGAGTATTGCAGCAATTGCTGTTTCTGAATTTAAGTTCCTACCAAGGAAGGGTGACAAGTCCCCCTGTATCACTTAAACTCTCTTCTTGCCAGTGGATGAAATTACGCCCCTTTGAAAATCAATGATATTTGGGAATTCTTACATGTTGCTGGTGTTCAGCCTTGGTTTGGTCCTCCAATACAAATGTATTTTGTATTTCTTGTATATAATTTCCTTTCATGCTAGCTAGATCATGTGGCTAATTGAAGAGTGTCACTGGAGACTGACACTCAGCCAGTCATTTTTGCAGGTGTTATGCCCTTCTGCTTCTGAAGAACCAGGTTGTTTCTGCCATGGGTCAGAGGCACAGCACCAGTGGTGCACTACAGAGGCTCTAGCACCTCCTTCAGACAGGATCTGTTCAGGATGCTTGAGGTTAGCAATAGCAGTAAGTGTTTTTTCTCTGCCATGAACCCATTCAGGCAGGAAGACTGCTATGACAAGTATCCAAGAGAAGAAGCATAGTAAAAAAAAATGTTTCTATGATTAACTCCTCCATTCACACAGTCATGTCTGAGCTGCTTGTAGGGAATTTCATTGCATCTGTTTTCAAATGCCTCTCCCAAACTCAAATGGGTATCTGTAGCAGAAATTTGAGACATTTCCTCTTCAAATCGTGCCACTTCGTTTCAAAGTGCCAGATTGAAAAAAAATCTAATAGTTCATAACAGTATATTTTATCTGAGCTCTTTTAAAGGTCTTCCAACTTAACATGTCAGCTATCTCTGACAGTAGGGATTGACTAAGATGGTCATCTCAGGATTGAAGAAATCTTTCTAAGTACTTCTCTAAATAATAATTTCAAAATTTTATCAGTTTAGTTTTGGTGTTTTTATTTCTCTGATTAAAAAATTCCAGTTCCTGTCTCAGTTTTCAGTTACTGGTATTTGTTTTCAGCTCTTTTTGCCTTTAGTGCCTCCTGGCTAGCAGAGAAATAGCATGCTGGAAATGCAACAAAGAGATAATAACAGATCACTCCAAGGACATTATCTATTTTGCTAACCATCTGACATACAGCAGGGAATAGAATATGACAATAAAGCATTTATCTTCTCCTTACTGAAATGTTCATGGTATCAAAACAAAGTTGACTGTTGCTGGATGGACTAACATTACTTATCCCTTTTGCTAATGATAGTTACAGCTGCTATGTTTTTTTTTTTCTGCTCTCAGACTGCAGGATTTCAGGAGATTCTAACTGAAATTGAAATTTTAGCTTTGATTGTGGGATGCTTGTGTCACGACCTCGACCACAGGGGAACCAACAATGCCTTCCAAGCCAAGTAAGCTTTCTAATTCTTACTATTTTAATTTGGTTTTCTTCCATGGGAGAGCAAAAGGTGACCAGGATAAAGAATGAAGCATTAATTTCAAGCTTTCTAGGCCAAGGCCAAGTACTCTTATTCCTGTGTGCAGTGAGGGACTATCCATCTTTATCATTCTCTGTTCCTTTAAGTAATTGCTGGCTTGTCCTTTGTATCTGGCTGTTGAACTGACACCACATATTGAAATGTGGTGCCAGAACTTGATGTTCTTTTCAGGCTTAGCTGTTATTGATTCTAGTTTTCAATCCAGGAAGCACCTAAATTGTCTGTCTGGGTTGGTCTTGCTGTCTGGGGTGCATGGCATTAAGCAAAACCTTGTTCTGCTATTGTGAAGAAAAGAAAATAAGTGAAACTGAAATAATGCTTCCACAGAAACCAGGCTGCTGCCATCAGGCAGCGTGAAGTACAAGTAGGTTTGTGGAAGGCTTAAGAGTGGTACTTCTGTGTAGGTAAGAGAACTCCTTAGACCAAGGTCAAATTCATTCCAAAATCTGCCTTCCCTGAGAATAGGAGGGACAAGAGAAAATCCTGCAACATCCTGGCCAAGTTGTGAAATAAAGCTGTCAGACACAGCGATTCCTTCAAATCCCATGTTGTTTTCTTCAGTCCCCAGTGCCACTACATAACATGAGAATACGAGGCCCCAAGGCATTCCTGTCCTGCAGATCCCAGTGTGCATTTGTAGATTTTCTGTTCTGCCTTACTGCTAATCCTCCAGTGTGATGGGGGAGTGGTCAGACGGTTGTCCAGAGGTATTTGAAGGGCAGAGTGATGTTTTATTATGCTATTTTGTCCTACTTTTGCAGAAGTACTCTGCTGCAACGTGTGTATGCAGGGGCTGCTGCATTTCTGGGGGTATGTTGCCTCAGTGACCATCACTCAAACTGATGTTTCTGATGTTCACTAAGCTGCCATTTCCTGAGGTATTGGTGTTGCCATACAATCTCAATGAAACAATGACACTGTCTGGATCTTCAATCACCATAGCGGGGAAAATCAATTGCAGTGCTCAAAAGACAGAGCTCGTGGTGCAAAGGTTACCAAGCACTGCTAGATGCCTTTTTGCAGCTGAGTCTTGAAGAGAATCAAAACAGACGAGACAAATGGGAAGGAAGCTCAGCTGATTGATGTTTATGTTCCCAATTTACAAAAACGAGACCTAAGATTTACATCCTGGCCATTTTAGGCTCTGATTAAATTAACCACTTCTCTGCTGTACCATTACACAAGAGTATCTTTTGTGCAGAGGGCTGTCTGAGTTAAAGGTACAGGGATCAGCATTAGACTGCTATCACTCATACTTGTTGTTTGACAACAGAGTATGGAGAGGAGGCTACCATTTTATGACTCCATAAAGAAACTGCTGAAGACATTTAATGAAAGACAAACATTACCACACATGTATAAAACATCCCTGAAAACAGAAGCAGTAGTTTTCATAATGCTAACTATGATTTATTCCTCTAACCTGACATAAATTCAAGCATCACATTTTCCTATTTTATCTTCAGTGTCTAATGCTGCTGTTCTGTATGATGAAAGTTCAAGAGGTATATGATGGAGGCAATATCACAGTTGTCTCAAATGGCTCTGTTATATATGTCAATATCACATTCTCTAGGGAGGATGTTTCCTGGACATCCTTTTCTCTCTTATAGCTGCATCTGATAATTAACCATCAATATGGTGCAGTTTTATGGTATATGCTCCTACAAGACTCCTTCTGTCTCTAGCATAATCTCTTATTCTCATTTCTTTGGAAAGAAAGTCCATCTTGTCACTTTAGGCTGGGTCCCAGAAGTGAAGGACTTTGCCTGAACTACTTTGGTACTTGGTGAATAGTGACCATTCTGACAATCCAGTCCCACTCTCTGCACTTCCCAGTAATTTGCAATTTTATAATTTTATTCCATATATTTTTGTTCTTTAAACATAGAAAACCGACCTGCATTGTGCATTTTGAATTTGATTTTGGTTTAGACAATAAATGTGATGAGAAAATACATTCTAGAGATATGCTAAGCTTTACTTTTATATTCACTGCTCTCATTTGTGGGTTTTTTTTTGTTTACCTTAGTATTTGAAGTTGGGCTTTTTTTTGTTGTGTTTTGGGGTTTTAATTTAAGAGTTTGTAGTTGGCCATTGTAAGCCCTTATGTTTATGTCTATTATGAATTAAAAATAAAACAGGGGAACAGCTGATCCCAGCTCAAGGACACATTACCTTGTGTCTTTACTGCACGGTTCTCTGTCTGTGCTGTTTCTGAGGCACTTTGAAAGCTGCATTACAAAATTTCTTGTAATCCCAGAAAGGTATTTAGTCAGCTGGCAATATTTAGCAAAGAATGGAACATAAATGCTTTGTATCTGGATTTAAATTAGTATTTTGATCTCATTAGCTGTCTTAAGTGAGGTTGCTAAAGTGGAGGTGGAGAGTGTGGCTACGTGCTTTTGTCACTAAATTGTCTCTGAAACCTGCTTCGTAAGCAGACAAGCAGGATTTGTTGACTTCCCATGTTCTGTTTCAGGAGTGGATCAGCCTTAGCTCAGCTCTACGGCACCTCTGCTACCTTGGAGCACCACCATTTCAATCATGCTGTCATGATTCTCCAAAGTGAGGTACAAAAGCATTACTATTAATCTCACTGTAAGCTGTTGGGCAGTTTCAGCTGGAGAAAGGAAATACCATGTACAGTACCTTTTTAATGCCCTCTCCTTGAGGAATTATTTATTGGTTACCACAAAGGTCACAACTAGCACAAAATTAAACAACTACAAATGCTGATCACAGAGCCCAGAGATTATTCTGTCTCAATCAGCAAGGGACAAGGAGAATACATCCTAATCATATTGTCAGCTTTTCTCACTCTTCTTACATATATCCTGCTCAGTGGTTTAGAGGTGGCTGAAACAGGTGCTTACCTTTCCCCACAGGTGTCATATTCAGAGTATCAGAGCCATCCGTTACTGCACCAATTTAATTTCTTTGGCAGCCTTTCTGTAATCAGTATTTTTATAATTTTTTCATAATTTAATACAGTATTTTTAAAAATTAAAATCAGTAATATCATGCTGTCCAAAGCATATTAATTGCTTTGCAGATACATGTGAAGACATAGCTCTTGCCTAGAATATCTTGCATGTAACACTATACAGCATATACTACAATATGTATTTAATAACTGAGAAAAGTGGAATAATGGACATGGAGTCCTTTCAAAACAACAGATGTACTTTCTTATTTTACAGAAATTGGCTGCTACAAAACGCATTTAGTAAATATAAAACCAAAACTGCTGTTCATGCAGCACAACTGGATACCATAGCCTGATCTGCAGTAACTTCTGAAGAGATCTGGAATGTTTCATGGTCACAGACAAATGGGTATAGGGTGATGGTTTTACCTCTGTGTACACTGCCAGGGAGATTTGTCTCAGAACTACACCTCCCCAGACTTTATCTCATATATGTCATCACACCATCATGCTAATAGTAACCCTGTTGCTGGAAAATTCTTAGTTTTAAGGGCATTTTAAACTTCCTAAACAGTAGATGGCAGTGCATACTGAATGTGGGCACTACAGAACTAAATATCACCAAAATAAGACTCTGGTTAGAAAGAACTTCAATATATATGTAGGTGATTAGGAAAAAATATACCCGTAATACATTTATGTATACTAATATATGTGACTATTGTCACCAAGATAATTTGTTAAGCTTACATTTAGAGTTTTTCATTAATTTTGTTTCTTTCATCTTATTTTCTCGAGAATTTCACAGAGGAATTACAGGATCTCTGTCCCTCTTGTTTTCAGAAATCCAGTTACAAAAGAACCTTCCCCCCTCTCAAATAGCAACATCAAATAATTAATTTCTTTTCATTTTGGCCATAGAGCATCTTTCAAATTCTTAATCCACAATCCCTTAAAAAACAGCCACTTGGGCCCACAAAGGGTGTTTAAATTGCATATAAAGTTGTGGTTCTTTAGTCCATATAGGCAATGGCTGTATACACTGTAGCACAAGAGAGTAATGGGGAGAGTGAGCAAATGGGCTGCTCTGAATGAAAAACTGATTTAGTGTCCTTGACTGGTCTAAGAGCAGTTTGTGTGCATGCAAGCAGCAGCACAGATAAATCTATTAGGATCACTACTCCAAAGCTCCAATACGCAGCTCCCCAAAACATTTAATATGATGAGAGATTGAAATGTATCCATAGTTTTTCCCCATAAACTGAGTCTGTGCAGGGTCAGAACAGAGAGTAAATCTTTACTCAACAGGCTGTAATTTCAGCAGAGTTTGGAAAAACATAGCAGGTGATTGATAACAATCATCAGCTCTTCTGCCTCAATGTAATCTCAGCAGTATTAGCATTATTATTTTGTCATAGTTTTGCCATGAATCAGAAAAGTCTTGTGTTACAGGGAAACAGTAGACTAACAAGTTAGAAAACTTTTTAAAAACCTATATTGATTGTTAGCTCTTTACCTCTTTTATCTCTTTCATTATAGGGTCACAACATCTTTGCTAACTTGTCCTCTAAGGACTACAGTGACCTTATGCAGCTTCTAAAGCAATCGATATTGGCAACAGACCTCACTCTGTATTTTGAGTAAGTATTGGCATTTCTGGTATTTGATGAATGAAAATTCAGAGAACTTACTCTAATGACCTACTAAATACCAATAAGGATATATAATATTAGAAATTAGAGTTTAGCTATGGTTACAAGTGAAGAGGTTTAGTCTAATACTTAATATCTTTTAGACTAATAGAAATACCTCAAATGTTCAAGTAAGTTTTGTTTGAATGTGTAATATATCTGTATCAGCCAAAAGCAAGTAAAAGCCCAGGTTTATACTTCAAAGCAATCCCAGAAACCAGTTACAGCTCAGTTCCATAATTTTTCTGTCCCTTCTATGATCATTTTTTCAGGCACATAGAAAATCAATGACATTTGCGAATTCTACCATTTCAGCATTTCTAAACATTTATGCCAAGAAATACTGTATTTAGTTACAGAGCCAGTTACAGAGGTAACAAAGCAGACACTTTGCTGCTTTGAAGACAAATTATGCCAATTCACATCATGCGATGAGAGTAGGGCTTAAAAAGCTTAAATGGGGAGAACTACACTAGTATCTCTCTCATCCAGTTTTCTTCCTCTTCCTTGTTTGCAAATCAAATCTCAAAGTAGATTTCAAGTTGGTCCTGTATTTCAAGTATTGTTAATTATTACCCCCACTAAGGATGTGTGGGAGGATGCACGTAGTCAGAGGAGTAATGGTGTCACCATCACACTGCACTTCTGACATCTGGCATTAACCTGCAGCTGACTTAGGGGCAGAAGTGCTGACAAATGTGCAGTTTCAGTGCACTGCCTTCCCAGTCTTGACAATAAGTCATCCTTAGGAATTTTTGTTTGGTGTCCATTAGCATCCTGTCCTGTCTTTCTGCCATGTTTCAAGTGAAAGGATTAGAGTCATACCAGGGGAAGTTTAGCTTAGATATTAGAGAAAAAAAAATCACTGAAAGAGTGGTTAGACATTGGAATAAGTTGTCCAGACAGATGGTGGAGTCATCACCTCTGGAAGTATTACAGAATTGTCTTGATATGGTGCTTAGGGGGAATATGGTTTAGTGGTGATTATGATGGTGCTGGATTGATGGCTGGACTTGATGACCTGGGAGGTCTCTTCCATTCTGTGAGATGCAAGGACCATAGGTCCTCTTGTCTCATCATAAATAAATGCTGCAGAAATGTTTGTGCTCTCAAGGAGGAGATGAGTGACAGGGACTGAGAGGACAGCTGCTCTGGCACAGCTCCATGTGGTCCCTCTGGCTGAGATCCTGGAGACCCTGGAGGAGCCAGAGAGGGTTCATGGCAGTGCCTTGGGAGAGACTGTGTTCAGACCCAGACAAGATGGAGCTCTCTTCCCTACCTGCCTTAAGCTGAAAAACTATGTGGTCATATTGTTTTTCTAGTTTTAGTACAGAGAAATAATGTCCAGAAGGGACATAACTGAATTTCAATATTAATTTATTCTTACTTGCATAATTGATTTTTCATGCTGCATGAATCTTTTAGCAATACTTTACTCAAAAGTCTGCAGACAAGTTATTTTTTCTCCTTATATTACTATGATTCATTAATAAGGTGGTAGCTATGCTAGCTTATTTCCAAAAGTGCCTGAAAATCATTCTCTAGAAACATCAGTGCTTTACATTTCTTAAAGCACCCTATGTGAACAGGTGTTTCTACACAAGTACCTAATTTGGTCTTTCAGTTTGCTACAGGTTCAGTGTTTTTGTAGAGAGGGGAATTCTCATATCAGTACTCTTAAAATGACTGAATCTAATGATCACAAGCTCCACTGTTGCAGAGTAAGACTTTGTGACCTTCGCAAGGCATTGGTTTTATACAAACAAACAGAAAAATGACTCTCACTGAAAGATCAGATAGGATTTTAGTTTATGATTCTAGATAACGACACTTGTAGATAATACTACAAGTAAAAGCATGGAGCCCAAATTAAGTTTATGGAAATTCATCCAAATGATGTCTTGAGCCACTGGGCTGTAGAGCAAATGAATTTGTTATACATAGGGAAACAACCTCCCTTTGAGGCAAAATACAGCCAGAGTTAATGTTACTCAAAGACCCTGGAAAATTGTTATAATTCCATTTGTTTCTGAAATTCTGTCATATTATATTTGCTTATTAATAGAAACCTCATCATTTTGGATACAAAGAAAACCAGTAGGAAATGCTAAATAGTTTCATAATACATTATTGCTTTCCTCTGGTTCAGTCCTTCCTACACTGAAAGGACTACTCAACTCTGTGGAGCTGGACTATGACTTCTGTATCAATTTAAATGGATTTCAAAGAAAATACTTAAAGGTTTTAGCCTAACATAAGGCTTTGAGACTCACATTTTCAGTTACTGTTTATGGATCTCTATATTTTAAATCTGAATATTTTAGGTTTCTTGTTCTTTCAGCTTTAAACATTCTTGCCTGGTTTTTGTTCAGGAACATATGAATTGCTCAGAATATCCAATACTTCAAAATTAAATCTTTTATTTCCCAAAGTATAAGGGATTAGATATCATCCTGCAGTCATTTATAGCCCTCTTCTAGCTGCTGAATGAAATCCATTATAGAAAGGCCCTATAGTAGGAGTGACTGGTCATATATATAACCATGACAGTCAGGGACCAGAATAATGCAACATGCCCCACATAATGTTCTGGAACATAGTGTTTCTGGAAGTGTGCATCTCTTTGTATGCAAATAGGTACTGGCTGCCATCAGGCTGCACTGTCAATAATCACTGTCCAAAATTTCAATCCAGTTGAAGTAAACATAGAAAATACAAGACTGCAAACTTTCTCCTGTTGAGGAACCTAACTATATCTCCTCTTGACAAAGAGAGACAGTCTCATACAAGATGGGGCACTGCACTGTCACTCAGAACATAGGTATTTATTTGCTTTCCAGCTTTGATGCTCATATGTTGTGTCACTGGGGCAAGTTGCTCCAAGTTTTTGTACTTCAGCTTCTGTTGTATCTTGGGCAGGATCTATTATACACTGTAGTCACATTGCAAGCAGTAAGAGCTGCTAGGAGTCTCAGTGACATAAAAGATTACAGACTATGACGAGTCAGAATTTTGATTCTTAAAGGCAACAATCAAGCATTAACATGTTCTGTCCATCTCACGTTTTGTCCCTATTTGAGGACATGAAGACTGCATGAGAAGACAAACCATGGGACTAAGCAGGGAGTCCTAGTTTCTAGTCTCTAAGAGCTATGAACTCAAGACAGCAGCAGCTCCTGTGTGTCTCTGTTTCTTTCTGTGTGCTGGAAATAACAGGAATTGCACAGCTCTGAAAAACCCTTCAGGATACAGAAGTAAAAACCATTTTGCAAGGACAAGAAAACAAACGTGTGTGTATTTCTGGGGTGTTTCTATTGTCTGTCTGTCCACTGCTGTAGGTGAACATTTCATGCTTCCATGGAAGACTGAACATTTCAGAGCCATTCATTTCCTTATTTGTGGAGACCATAAATCCAATATTGCTTTTACTAGGCAGCTCTGACATTGATAACAGACATTTATAGAACGTGTTCGGAAATTAGTATGTTTCGCTTAAATGGACTGTCAGTGTAACGGCCTTAACAATAATACATGAGGTGCAGTGATTCCGTATCACACAGAGAACTGTGTTTCTGCTGCAGTGCTGCCCTGCGTCTTATTTCCTTCTCTGACAATCTGGTTTCTTGCAGGAGAAGGACTGAGTTTTTTGAGCTTGTCAGTAAAGGTGGTTATGATTGGAATATAAAAAACCACCGAGAAGTATTTCGGTAAGCACAGTTTTTTCTTGCTTTCTGGTTATTTTGAAGTGTAGCCATATTTGTTAAAGGAATTTAATGTATTGTGGACTGGAGGCTTAAAATGACAAAAGAAAGTATCTTGTTTTAAAAATGCAATTCATGATATGAAATACATTGTATGATTTTTAAACATTAGCAAACAGCTGGAATTAATCAACATGACTTCACCTTCTCAATTTCTCCTACACACTTAGTCCTGTTTTCTTCCCTTTGTCCCAGCCTCACCAGTTCCTGTTCAGCCCTTCTGCTCTTTTTCCAGAAAGTATCAATATTCTGCCTCTCTACACAAAGATCTTTCCTGTCTGTTTCCTTCATCCCTCTTCCTCTCATCTGTCTTTTTTTGCTGGCCATGCACTTCTCTGCTCTTCCAGTCTGTACCTGGGAATTTGCATATACAGAGTACTCTTCCAGCCCTCAGGAATGCCCTGAGCATGCATCCTATTGAAAACCTTGGACATTGTGGGTGGTTTGGGTAGATCACACTTTGTAGACAATAAAATGTGTGCATTTGCATATGCATGCCTGGTTATGTCTCATTTTATCTGAAATTTCATTAAAATTCTGTTATCTTTTGGTCTTTTGACAAAATATTGGCCATTTTCTATTTTCCATACCATTTCACCCATTCCCAATTTTAGATTCAGGCAATATATTTGATGCTTCATTTTCAGTGCCCTTGTTCTTCATTTAAACTTTCTTAGACTTTTATCTGCATCATGTACTGTACATAAACGCTTTCTACAGCTGAACGGTTTCCTTCTCCTAATGCATATAAAACATGGTTGTAGCTAGATATTAAACTACAGTGGAACCATATAGCTGACAATAAATCTTCAATTTTTATTGTAGATGAGCAGTAGAAACTGCTTAAACAGTGTCTGGGATACCTCCTGTGATTATAGGCTCTCTTGCAACAGCAGTCACTTACAAATAGGCATATAAATTAATCCAGTTGCAGGTGTTATTATGTAATAATACCCTTACTTATATCATGTGAAGCACATGCTTTCTAATATATTATAGGTATTAATGTAAGTAGTGTTAGAAGTATTGCAAAATTAGCAGTTACTCCCTTGCAATATCATTTCTTCTCTAGCGTGCAATGCACAATACCAAAATTCATCATCTTATGACCTGCAACACATTAGGTTTCTGAGGCACAATTGTAATGTAAAAGCCACGCTGATGGCTAAGATTTCAAACATGTCATTCTTTTCTGGAGGAAAAGAAGGTGCCAGGGCTGACATTTTATATACATATTATTTATTTATGCGTCCAGAGCAGAGTTGTTTAGAAATTCAACAAAGCTTGATTCAGCTTGTATTGTTCATTTCTGGTTTTCAGATCAATGCTAATGACAGCCTGTGACCTTGGAGCTGTGACCAAACCGTGGGAGATTTCAAGACAGGCAAGTCATGATTAATAGCAGGGCTGGGAGGAGGCGGGACTGGCAGGACAATATTCCCAGGGCCCTGGCTTACAAGGGACTGAAACTGGAATCAATTTACAGCGGTATTAATGCTATAAAAAAAATAGCAGGGGGTTTCTGCAAAAAATGGTTTATTGCGTAATCATTCCCTGTACACATGCTGGTGTGTACATCTGGCTTTACAACCTCTCCTCATACGAAAATTTTAAATCCATATCCAAAAATGGATGGATTAAACAAAAAAGGCATACAGCTGCATTTACTTGTTTCATCCCAAAGTTTTCCTTGGCAGGGGCAGTCTTTCCTAACAACAGATTATCTGTAAATTTTCATTAGCATAAAATCTTCAGTATATATGATAAAAGAAATATGTTCCTTTTCTTAAGAATATTGCAAAACTCCACATATAGTATAGGGCTTTCTTTAACACTCTGTATCTAGAAACAAACAATTAAAAATTCAGGGTTCTGCTGCTGAGTAGGCTTTTTAGAAATATGCATAGAAATGGATCCAGCATCAGCAAACAGGTACAATATGAGAAAGCAACCCATTCCAAAACTCTTGTCCATTGCCCAATGATTTTTCTTCTTCTAGATACCTTTCTCTACCCAGAAACCATCCTTAATATTTCCAGTATCCATGCTAGTCATTCTCTATCCTTCAGTGACTAGAAGCCAGTAGAAGACTGTGTCAGGTTTTGGAGGAATTGACAGCATCAAGAAGGAAATTGAAAATATACTAGTGCAGCTGGGTTTAGGTACATACCTGGAGGAAGTTTGCTGTAATAAATAGTTACAAGAAATAGTTACAAAGATGGGGTGAAAAAGAGAAAACTAGGCCAGATAAATGGTGGTGCAGGAGTAGCCAGATTCCTTACACAAGGAAGTATTAGAAGCTGAAAAGGATCTATGGAAGTTACATGCACATCAACTGAATAAAAAAACATTTACTGGGGGATGGATTCACCTCAGCTTTCTGTTTTGCCAGGTGAGTCTTTTTTGCTTTATCAGCAGACTGTGGTAACAGTTGTTCTAAGGCTGTTGCTCTACTTGGCCAGAACATAGTCACCTTGCATGCAAATCAGGAAAGCTACTTCTATCCTGCAGTGGGAAATTGAGTAACAACATTTTTCAATGCCACCTGGCCACTGCTGCAGTGTGTGTAAGCCCTCCTCATTTTTCCTCCTTAACCCAGTTAGCTTCTGTATTTTCATTGACAGCCAATTGTCACATAGGGTCTGCTTTCCTAGTTGTGAATCTTTGTGCTGTGCTGCTGAATTAGTGCTGGCAAACTGGGGTTTTTTTTTTATACTTATAACTCTTGAGGTCTACAGGTGAAAAGTCCCCTGCAGCTTAGTTATACAGGTTTATTTTATATTGAAAAATCCCATCTGGGATTTCTTGAAACATTACCTGATTGAGCAGAAATGCTAGTAAGTCCACAGAGGCAAAACGGGAAATAGCTGAACCTTAACTGTGCCACAAGAAAAAAACCAAACATATTTGAAAAAAAGGGAATAAAGGCCACATGTAAGATGGAAAAATTCAGAAAGAGAAAATTGAAACAGATAAAGGAAGAGAAAAAGGGACATAAGGAGAATAGGATCAGAATAGCATTGAGGGACAGGGATGATACTATGCCTTGATTATTTTTATACAATACACTTAGCAAACCCTTAATTGCCGATAAGTTCTTAAATTATTCCTTTATCTGGAATACTGATCCAGAATTTTATTAAGATTTAAGAGTACTTTATAACATCACCTACTTCCAAATTATTTTGGTACTCTCTATTTCAACTACAATGAACTTAGCATTTGTGAACGTTATCTACCATGCAGTTGCTAAAGCAAGAAATTTTGAGATTTTATGAAGCACAGGTCATCTGCTTAGTTTACCCTCTTGTGCCTTGGCATTATGAAATAATTTCCTAGCCTAAAAACAATACACTTGCATTACAGGAGCTTTAGTATGTGAATGCCTCTTCAGTAGATTGGCTTCCAGTTTTTTTGCATCTCAAAATGTCACGCGTGTTTATGTTCAAAGCCTCACACGTGACAGGAGTACAGTACTGTAACAGAACTGCTTACTGTTTGACTTCCTAAAATTCCTCTGGTTTCCATAACTAAATTTATTTTTAAGTCTTGTTTTCTTCTAAGAAGCGCAAAACTCTGCAGTGAATAGATCATCTTCGTTCACAAAAGTCAGAAAGATGCATTCTAATTTCCAACCTACCACTTCTTGATTTCAAATCAAGATTATCATCACAATCTTATACTCAAATATCCAGATTCCATATTAATGACAGTCATGGGGAAAAAAAGTAAAGGCTAGTGGGGGAAAAAACCCTTTATGAATTCATATTAGATTAAAACAACAGAGGGTATTGGTTAATTAAGTTTCATTGATAAGCAAAGTTGTTATTATAGGGCAACAGCCTGTAAATACCCAGAGAGCTCACGCATGTTTTACAAAGTATTTTTACAAATGTAATAGTGGATGCCAACAAGAAGTTATAATTTTCTGTTTTGGTCTCAGTTTTTGAGTAAGTTGCTTATAACTGCATTGAGTGCTACCTTGGCAGTGCAATGTAATTTCCCAAGGAATCAAAAAGGGATAAGTCCCTGTGCCTGGGTAAGGCTGTTTATACCCCCTGTATGCCCAGTCCAAAAAAACTAATGAATACATGCCTGATGTCAGTCCTGTAAGTGAGGTCATTCACTTCTTTCCAGTTAAGCACAGGCTGAAGTCATGGGCTGAGCAAAAACTCATTATCCTAAAAATTGTATAACAAGAACTCTAATCTTTTATCATGATTTTTATTTTAGGCAGCTGAGCTGGTTACCAGTGAGTTCTTTGAACAAGGAGACAGAGAAAGATCTGAACTCAAACTCACCCCTTCAGTAAGTTTTTTATTATTTCTGAAATAGTTACTGATTTGAATAGAGTAAGAAAATATCATTGGACTCATTCAGAAAAATGAACTGTATTTTATACATAAAGAGAAACCTTAGAATAAATAAAAGCTCTGTCCAATAAGGATATGTATTTATAACCACATATAAAATAGCTCTCCAGTCAACACATTTTTGCCCTTTCACAGTCCTTGAGCCCTTTTATAAGTTTTCTTTATCTATTCCTAAGGTTATCCTATCAGTGCATTTTCTAAGCAGCAGGTGTTGGGTTTAATACACAGAATTTAACTAAAAACTCACAGCTACCTATGGAAAACAAAATTGTCAGATTTACTTTATGTTGCAGCTGTATATCTGTGTTATTCAAAATGCATTTCTATAAGTATACATGTAAATATACTACTGTGATTGAAGGGATAAAATGGAATTGAGTGGAATAAAGTGTCAAACAAGAACTAGGAAAGTTTCATAAAGATTTTCACTGAACAATTAGAAGAGAAAGCCTTATCCAGGTTGAATAACTCAAATGTTGAGCAACCATTATCTGGAGGCAACAGGAGAAGGATAACAGAAAATATTCTAAAGAATTTAACTGGCAGGAAGAGAGCTGCAAAACCCTATGTGAGAAAAGAGAAAATTCTACTCAAAGGTATCTGCTTTACATTCCTACAGGAGGTTACTTACCACCTTAACTCCAACTGTGGAGCATTTATTTTACATTACAGAATTATAAACACAAAAAGTTTCAAAACAGAATTGAAAAGAAACAGTTTCTTTTTCATTGTAGGCAAAGCAGTAGGAAGACAGCCTAAGATTAATTATGGTTTACAGTGTTCTGGTTGTGAGAATTTGACCATAGCTGCAAAGTGCTGGATGATGTGTCTGTAAGATACTCCAGTGTAATTAAAGCATGACAGTTTTGTTTCCTTCTCAATTCAGGCCATTTTTGATCGGAACAGGAAGCATGAACTACCCCGGTTGCAGCTCGAGTGGATTGATAGCATCTGCATGCCATTGTATGAGGTAATTTTTACTTACTGCTCCTATAGAGTCCAGAGGAGATTGTTCTTATCTCTCTAGGGAAAAAGCCCTTGCTTTTAGAGCAGCCTTGAAGGCTATTTGAACTCGTCTTACTTTTACTTTACCAAAAGTCTGAATGCCATGAAGAAATTTTCAGATTCCCTGAATCTGTCTGTAAATGCCTCTCTAAGTTATAAAAGCTGATAGAGCGATTGTTTACTTTATTATGTTTGAGACAAACTGATTCTCATCATGGTGAGGTATGGAGTGCTAGAGGGACAGTCTCAGTAGGTGCTGTCAAACACGTCCAAATCTGTGTGACACAAAAGGAAACTCAAGCCTGAGCCTTTGCACTTTCTTCTGACCCTAAAGGTTTCCCAAACTGCTGACGGGCACTATAGGCCAAGCCTTTAGGGTCAGTGATGAAACAATTTGTTGTTTAACCTGTGCTGTTTAACTCAGTTTACTCTTTTAATGGTGCTTCTGCACAGATTGCCTGGGTGCTTGGCACACGGTGTGTAAATGCCCAAGTACTCCTTCATTAGGGCTAGAGATAACCACAGAATCATTAAGGTTGGAAAAGACCTCTAAGATCATTGAGTCCAACCATTAATCTGACACTGCCAGGTCCACACTAAACCATATCCCTTAGTAGTATATCTACAGGTTTTTTGAACATTTCCAGGTGCAGTGATTCCACCACTTCCCTGGGCAGTCTGTTCCAATGCTTGACCACCATTTCACAAAGAATTTCTTCCTATCAGAACCATGCTTCTGCCTTTTTGGATTAAACAGCTTCAGGATTTGACTGCAACCACACAGACTGCCTTATGCCAGCAAAGACTGACTGGCCACTGATATCTGAGAAAACAGGAGAATGTTCTCATTCAGCATATTTGGGGAACTGCAACATGTTCTCCCTGTCCCCACTAAACCCTAAACTGCCTAAGACCTCAAAGCAGTGAACGGGTCAGTGATGATACACAGCAATAACAGCTCCCATGTTAACATTAAAATTATCATTTTGTGCCTGAACATAGCTTCCCTACACACAAATAAAAATGGATTGGCAGTTCCTTTCATTTTATAGACCAGATATAAAACCAATATCATACAATAAGGACACAAGAAGGCCCATGAGAAGGACAATGTGCCCTTTCCCCTCCATACCTTCTGGCATATGAGGCTGCCACCATGGAAATTAAATGAGTACCCAGCAGCAATGGCAATTCCATGTTGTGACATGGAGAGCAGTCACTTGTCTAAGCAGCAAGCCAGGCTGCTGCTTTGCCAAGAGATCCTGTCCCTTTCTAAGGTCAGTCTTTGTCCTGATGAAATAAACTACAGCTACCCTTTTCAAAAAATTAAGGCAAAGCAAGCAGGGAAGAAGAATATACACCTATATTGTTTAAAAGACCAAAAACATTTTGGACAATATTGGGGAGGGATGATGGACACTGATCTTGGATAGACACTCTTTAAAAATAATGTTCCTTTCAACAAAATAGCTCATATTGCACTAGAATGCATATTATACCAGAATTCATTATTTCTAATAGCATCTGTAATCCAAAAATGTACAGTAAAGCAGGAAGAGCTGATAATCAGCCCATCCTCTGCATGAGAAAACTACATCCGAGCACTAAAGCTCTGGTTAGTTAGCTCCATCTTAGCAGGAGATCTCTGGGGAATATATTCACATCTGATTTCCCTGCTTTCCACTGTGTTTGCATCATGCTGTGCAGCCATTAGCCTGCTGCTCAACAACTTCAAAAAGAGACACCATCAAACCTGGAAGTCATAGCAGCACCAGCCTTAGGGGTAAACAGAAAACTTCATGCCATAGTATCACACTGCAGGAGATTCTCTCTTCAGTGTGGAGCCAAGTTTTAATTTTCACATCCAGCTTAATCAAACTTCAATACACATATCCCATCAGCAGACTATTCAGGCATTATAAATCCATTGTTTAGGGCTGGCTGAACACTACAACTCTGGCCATATCCTAGATTTTGGGTCGGCAGATTTTTACATTCTTTGAAATTCTTGCCATTATAATACACTGTAGAAACTGCATGTGGGGAGAGAACAGGTTATATCACTACAAATGCAATATAAAGAGATGCAGTGGCGGCTGATAAATCAGTAAAATATTAGCAGTACTATAGCTCACTACTACAGTACTTAGAAAAACCATGTTTGAAAAAACCCACAAACATTTGATGCTTATTTTCATACCAAAATTACAACATTAAACCATGGAGAACAAAATCAAGGCTTTTTTATTTATTTTTTTCCATGCTAGTGATTAAAAATCCTGAATCCACATAGGATTCTATAGCATCCAGATCCCCAAAGGGAATGCTGTGGGAAATGCACCAGTCCCTACCAATGCAGTTGCTAGAGCAGGACCTAATGCTGTGCTCTGTTATTTTACACACACACAGCAGAGATCCCAGGAACCACTGAATACTGGCAACTCCCATTAAAGTGAGATCAGCAGATCTCCATGAAGTTCTTTGCTCAAAGTAACTCCCAAGAGCAGGCTATTCCTGGCAGCTGAGGATGCTGAAGTATGCAATACTGAAGGAACTTCACAGCCCAAACTTCCAGGAGTGGTCTGATACCATCCCAGTGCCTCTCACAGTACCAGAAGAAACTGCATCCTCTCTGCAATCCAAGCTAATGAACTAGGCTACACCAGAGTGCCTGTAAGGACTGGTTCATACTTAATATCTAAACTTTGCAGTACATTTTAGTTACAGCTTTTCTAGCCTTATCATTTTCCTCAGCTCTGAAACCTCCTTTGTGGAGATTTGGTTCTATCTGCTCTGCTTTCTGCATTTCCTTAAGGTAGCTCAAGACAACTCAGTTGGAAGGGCAGCAGTTCTCCCAAGTAAAGGGTAATGAAGTCTCCTTTATCGGGGAGCATGGATCACATTCCTCTGCTTACCTGGTTAGGACTGTCCCTGAGTTTGGCCCCTTTTGTGAGAAGGGTTACAATGACCAGCAAATCAGCAAGATCTATGCAACTTCCATTAGTAGTCCTGTCTGACTGCCCCTTGGAATGCCCATCCCACCCAGAAGAAAGAAGGTCAGTGATACACAAAATGTATTACACCATCAGCTAGTGTATAGATTTAAGGTGGATACAGCTATATATATATATTTTTAAAAATCTGTAATTATGCACAGTTTTCCTATATCCAAGTGTCTAAATCAAAAACCTTTGTGCTTGCTCTGTAAACTTGACTCTGCTCCTAGCACAAGGTAAGCCACGGCTCTGCTCTCTTGCTCTCTGCCCTGTCTTCTGCTCAGTGTAGGAATCAAGTCACCTGCAATTTCATATCTTAGTAATCAAATCCATTTCCTTTACACTGTGGATCAAAGGTCTGGGAAAATAAAAGAATCCAAATTTTTTATTCATTGCATTTTATTACACTTAGGAATTATATTTTTTATTACTGTAGTGATCCCAGATCAGAGTATTTTTATGTAACAGTGGAACTTTTGCCTTGAGTAGCAGAACAGCAATCCATTTACACTGAATTTCAGATTATAGGGGCTTTAGTTAAACTTTACTGCATTACATTTGCTCTTCATTCAAAACTGACAGTAAGAAAAGCATTTATCAGTAGAGACGAGAAACAAGCTCATTAGAATAATAATTTCTAAGGAAAAATGAAGTTTTTTGAAACGGTAGAGTATTTCAAACCTACTAATGTAGCTTCAGTATAAAATAATCTCTTGTTTTGTTAGAATATCCTATAAAGAGAAAGTACATGCAACTAAAGCAGAAAATTTGAAGCATCCCACTGAAAATAAAACACTATGGCTTTGCTGACAGCTGTGTTCACACAGAGAAAGTATTCTGTACCTATTTATAAATGTTTGTGTAACAGGAAACAGAATTTTGATTATTAAGACAAATCACCCCTCTGACCCTCCAGTAAAGAGATGCTAAAAGAGTTTCACCACTAACAGATTTCTCTTCTGGACTCTCATTTGCATCTACCTAAGACAGGATCAGTCACAGATTTTTTCCCAACTCAGATTAGAGTTCTCTGTGGGGAGCACACAGAGTGGGAGAGTGAAGATCTTATTCTTTTAAATCATTATATTTCTCACAAACAACATCAAAGCTTCAGCGATTCACATCAAACAAAAGATGCTAACAGAAACCCAGCTCTGTTCAGGGCATTGTTAGGCAGAGACAGTAACGCTATGAATAGCAGGGCCAAAGGCCATGCACTCTGCTTCTGGGCAGATAAATACATAGTCAGGTAGTCAGTGACAATGACAGCAGCTATTTAAATTTAAGGGAGATGTCTTTGTGGAAGATAAAGCAGCTCATGGCTTTTACAACTTATGCGTGCCTGAGATTGCCCTGCTCACCTCTACCTTGGTGCTCCCTTGAACCGCTCCATTTTATTGCTATTTTTAGAGCTATTCAAGATTTTCTTGGGTATTGAGAACTTCAAGCATATAATAGAATCTACAGAATTTAATTTGCATTACTCCATCCAGGATTCTAGGGGGAACCTGGGAAGAGTAGAAACATTCAGCCTAGCAAGCACTTAAAATGTTTGGAATGGAATGTGGAGGGACATTCCTTTTTTATCACACTGTTTGAAGGACTTAAAAAGAAATGTAATCACTCTGCCTGCAACTCCAAGAGCTCTGATATGCCTGCCTTCCTACAGAAGATAATGTCAGGCCTTGTAATTAAATCTATTTGTTGTCTATGATATTGTAGCTGAAAAAGCATCTATTCTGCTTGTAAACTCAGATTAAATGCACAGGGTGTCATAAATGGTAGAGCCTCTACAAAACACAGAAAAAATACACAGAAATCTTTAACAGTCATGGCTTTCTGTGTTTTAACTTTTCTGGTTCAAGAGTTGACTTTGACACTTGAATTAGAAGTACATACACACAGTGTGATTTTTTTTCCAAAGTTATATACTCTATTTGAAATTATTAGACAGGAGATTAACCTCTCCTTTGCAGAGTACATTAAAAAGGTGTTCTTCAACAATCGTGTTTACACTGCTATATCCTGATGCAGCCCTTCTTCAGTTACCACTTCTATCCCTTTCCTTCTGTCCTTCAATTATAATTTTGCATGATGAAATACTGCATAAGAAATTCAGGGTTTGCATCACTCCTCTGAGAAGCCCTGCCTGTCCAGAATGGACTGTATGGCACGGCTTAGTCCTTAGCCAGGCAAGAGTCACTGGATGCAGCCAACAGAATGACTTCATCCTTCAGTTGTTTCTGTTCTGTCTATGCAATTAGGAAAACTTCTAAGATTTTTTTAACCAATAAGATTTTATCTGTATGAACATTTTGGAAATGGTTTTCCACCATTCACCCATACCTGGGATATTGATACAAAACTCAGGGCACTGCCCCTATATTTTAAGTTAGCAACTAGTCAGGGGGCAGAGAACTCACTAGGTGTTTACCATGCACCTATATAAACAGTCCATGAAATATGTTCATAAGTTGTCAAGTGCTTAAAAAAAAAGGAAAAAAAAAAAAAAACACACCAAAAAAAAGAAACAAAAATCGGGACTAAGCTATTTGGAAAGATCTGTTTGTTCAATGGAAGCAATTTGACTAGCACTGCGTGATTCTCATTGAAGCCAGCTTTTCCTTTGTAGCATGTTGAAAGAGGAAGAAGATAACTTTCAATAGATCCTAAAGAATGCCATAAAGATGCACACTTTAGCAGGGTTTATTTCTGACATTTGATTTGGAGACAGAAGAGTGGGAAATAAAGCATTTATGCTTCCTGAGAGTGCCTGGCTGACAAGGAGTAGTAAGGCACATCAGCCTGGGATGCAGTTTGTGATACCAGGGACTGAGGCAGATCAAACAGATGCTGGCAGATCAAATTAATCTCCCTCCCTGTTGAAATACAGTGGGTAATATTATCCAAGGAAGAGCAGGTCCACCATATTTTGCCATGTTTGTAAGAAATTAGCTTCATAAGAAACTTAATCAGGCCAAATGCCAGTGGTGGTGGGAAGCTGGTAGCTAAGGATTATGTTAGGAATAAGGGTTTGGGCCTAGAGAAAAGAGATTTTTGGCACAGTAGAAGGATCTCTCTGTAGCCTTGAAGTAGGAACTTAAGCAGGTTCAGCACTTTTTTTGTTTTGTTTCTTGTCTACTAATGATTAATATAAATGAGGCCACCCAGAATTAATTCTGTGGAACTTGCAGAAAACTCAGATATTATTAAAACTTCCGGCAATGGAATAAACATTGCTAAATTATTGCCCAAAAGTTGAGAAGCTTTTGTCTGCTATTTTCTTACTAACAGATAAGGTTTTGAAGCGCTATACAAGAAATAAAAACCAGGAAAAGAAGAAAGAATTATTTTATTTGCAATTTCCATCAAAATCTGTCACTATTTCACAGTATTATATGGAAAAGCGTAGTTTTGGTGGTTTCAGAGCAAAGATTTTTTTGTCTATGACTATCATGAACATCTTTTATACAAAAGGTGCAAGGATCCAGATCCTCTTTTTCTGCATCCTGAGAACAGGAAGCGTTTCATTTTGCCTTTGAAATTTAGAATATTAGTTTTACTATGATTTTCATAACTTGTTGAGATTATTAATGCAACATTGTTGTTACAATCAATAATTTTAAGAATCCACAAGTTTGTCCAAAATGTTTAAAGAGGCAGCGGAAAGGAATATTTTTTTCCTTCAGACAAGAGTACTTCAGCTTACTTCTGAGTCATCTTATGCCAAAACAGTCCCAACTGAAAGGGCATTTCATCGACAAAGGTATTTGGGAGAAGACAGAAAAACATTTCCCATTGACTTCAGTGAAGCTAAGCTTCACTAAAGGCTTTCACCCTAATCAGCAAGAAAAGTCAAATAATTCATAATATTATGATTTCTGTTGGTGTTTTACTTAGAATTATCTGCCCAATGTGTTGTGAAGGACATGGCAGTCATGTATGGAAATGTATATAAAGATCTGAGGAAGTAGATTGAAAAGTTGGCAGATAAGGTAGAAGAGACAGCCAATAGAGGGAACTCAAATTGTACAGCAAATGTGAAAGAAGATGAATGGATAATTTAACAGCCATTCAGTTTTCAAGAAAGACAAAGCACAAACTACATTGCATCAGAAAAGGACTAGAAATTATGATGGATGAAACACTCCAAGTAAGTGTTTAACACAACAGAATCACAGTTGCCTGCAGAATTCCCAGCTGAGGGTAAATTCAAAGAATTAAATCGGCATATGAGACTGATATGATTTGAAGAATTTTTCAAAATCCATTTAATACCAAGGCAGAAGACATTGATCAGCTGCTTGGTTAAAATGTTGAAAGGAAAGGCGTTAGAAACATTCTGTCTCTAGCATGCTTTAGATGTAGAATGAAAACCATAAACAGCAGAGCTAAGTAAGAAGTTGTTAATGAAATAGTAACTCTTTCGAGCAAACCCTTGATTTCATGAAATTGTAATGAACAACAGATAAATCCTTTGCAACTGTAGCAATACATCAGTAGAGCTACTTCAGTTGGTCCAATTCCTTCAGAATCACTCTCCCTTTGGCAGCATAACGTGCGTGATATTGGTTGGAGCACATTTTGCTACCAGGAGCTGTGTACATACTCTTTCCCTGAAGTGCCCAGCACATTTTACCAATGGTTAATCTTAATTTATAATCATCCCTCTGTAGTTTACTTCCAAAGGAGTACAGTATTATTCTTGCCAGTGTACCATCACCAGAAAGAAGCTTAACATTAATTTACAGTGGAAGAGGAGAACACTTGTACATGTATTAGATCACTTTCTAGTCACAACTGGCTTCCATCTACTAACCATTTTTAGAGAGAAGCCAAAAGAAACTCCTGTTTTCTACACGGGAATTAGTAATATATCAATTTCTTCTAATTACATTTTTAGACATCAGAAAAAAATTCCCTGACATAAATGAAAAAGTAATCCACTAATGCATTATGTATGTGATGACCTGGACCCTTCCTCATTAAGCCCTAAAAGGAATAAACAAAGTCCCCTTCAGCCACAAGGAGATTGCAGTAATTTTTTTTCATGAACTCAACCCCCTCACAAATACTGTATTTTTTTTAAGAACATAATGATTAAATACAGTCCTCAATCAGTAGGGCAAATAATTAATTCATATACACACACAGTCAAAGGTTCATAGAAGTTAATCCCTACATCTTCTCTGTATCACTTTATCTTCTGTATTCTACTATGGAAGGTAGAATTCTAGCAATGTTTTTGGGTTTAGTATATGGACATATATGCAGAAATACTTTTGGGTTTTCTAAACAACTTCCACAAAGTATTTGTATTATGAAGATAAAATCTGTGGATGACTGCAACACAGGTTACCTTTTATCTGAACTAATCTGAAGTTCAAGGACTTTCAGATAGATGGCTCACCTTTGACCTATGTATTCTCATGTGAAAGCCACTTCAGCAAAACTCAGGAGTCCAATTCAGCTTTGCTGTAACTGGTCATGACTCCCTTGACTTCAACAATGCTTCATATGCTTACACTGAGTCTGAATTTATCCCCATGGCTTCTCGGTCACTGGTCCTCCCTTCCAACTAAGAAACTACCTACATAATAAAAGTGATTCATTAGAAGCCACTGGGTTCCAAAGTAGAGTGAACACTGAGACCTATAACTTTTTTATATGTGCTCAGTCATAAAAATGAATTTATATGGTCTTATTCCATAAACTCACTTTACAAATATTAGCCCCGCAACCATACTTTCATGAGCTGTAATCTTGTCAAAGCTCGTAAGTTAAGCAAGGTCAGAATTGGTCAATATTTGGATGAGAATCTCTGGCAGGGAGGGGACAAAAAGAAAAGTCATGCTGTGTTTGTATGTTAGGACATATTGTGCTCCTCTTTAAAGAGATTTGGTACTAGTCTTATAATACAACAAAATTTTGTATTTGCTTTAGCAGTAAGTTTAGCCTCTGACCGCATCTGTGCTGCATCTAGGCAGTTTCAGTAACATCCTTCCCCAGAGATGAAGGTGATGTAGCAGATGAAGTCTTCTTCCCCCACACCCCACTTCAACCCAGGAAGTACCATTGGTACCCAGAGGTACAAACAAATTCCTCCACTGCTTCCCATTACCTTCTCCCTGAAGAGGTTTGTTTCTCCTGCTACTGTTTCTGTATTCTATATGCTTTATCTACCTAAATATACATCTCTATACACAAGAAAAGAAAGGAAGAAAAGAAAACCCAAACCACTCTGCCCTCCTTACCTTCTCCCACAAATAGCTTTGTCTGAGTATCTTATGCTCTCCCCCATTTTGTTCTCTTCCTTCAGGCAGCCCTGCCCCTCTCCCAGGTGCACACAATGTAGTGCTGAAGTGCTGTTAACATTTTCATGTGCTGAGGAGTTTATATGTAAGCAGAGCTCTACCTTGGGAAAGAATGCTGTGGGCAGAGTAGTACACAGTCCCAAAAGACATCTAAATAATTGAAGGTGCTAAGAAAAACTGCTATACAGTAACTTTCTGAGAAACAGCTTAGTCACACATCTGAGGTAATACATGGATGCAGAAGGGAACTGCAAACCACTCTGGCTTTTCCTAATGTTGGAGTAGGCAGTGCTTCCCCCACACTCTATCACTCTGCAACTGGAACAGCTTTTACAGTAAAGGGGCTAGAATGGGAAAGGTCACCAATTCTGTACCCATTGCTGTGTAGGAGGCAGTGCACTGCAGTGGAAGGACTGCAAGTGGGCAGTGAGGTCCCAGGTCTTGGGAGACAGGAATTTCCCCAGGCAGGGTTCCCTCTCCCTGAGTCCAGCTGCCTGCCAGCTCCCAGCCTGCCCACTGCGCCAAGCAGGGACAGGGAACAGGGAATTTCTGCAGGTACTGAGTTTATGTGGCAGTATCCATGTCAGACAGCTGGTGAAGACCAAGCCTTTTCCTAGGAAGGCAAGTAATAAATAAGGCATTAAGAACCTAGATACCAAATTAGGCAGCTCTTGAGCAAAGCTGTTTGTAAGACACATGCATCAAAAACAGTAGCATGGAGGAGCAGTACATCAAAGTGTTCACATGCAGTAAAATGGAAAGCAAAAACTGCAGCCAGGAGGTGGGAAACCCTGACAAGGCTACAGCCAAATAAACTTAAAGACCTTTGGGAATAAATTGGTGGTTTAATCCGGATCAGGAGCAGGTGCAATGAATGTAATTCAGTAAATGGTTCAGACCGTGCCAGAAGGGAGAGAAATGTGTTGCTTTTGAGATAATTTCCCAGAAGCTTCATAAAAGCAAATTGATTACTGGAGTTTAATAATTAAAACAGGGCCAGATATATAGTAATCAAATGAGTTTTTAATTACATCTCAAGAAGAAATAAAATCCAATTTGTGCACTTTGTATCAGAGAAGCCCTACTGAAATGCTTTGGTAGCTGGAAAAAAAAATAAAATAAAAGCTTATTTCCATAGGAATTATAGTAGTCAGTTTAATTAAAAGACTAGATCAGAATGAAAAAGTCCCAAAGTGAAAGGATACTAAATACAGAAGCAGTGGTTCAAACATCGAATCAATGTCTGAATAAAGACATTTTATAGATCAAGTGCAAAATCTGCACTGTCAAGTATCACTAATCTTAATTAATGTGTAACAAAATAAAGTTTCTTAAAATTACACTATATATTTTGTACGTATTCCATTGAATTAATTGCTGGTGCTATGGTAAAAATTAATATCAAAGACATGGTTTATTCTTTCTTAAATACTCCTTATAATCTATTTCATCAAAGTTAATGTCAGTAGTTAGCCATTCTTGTTATTTACCTGGTAGCCTCTGTTGCATCTGGGTTATTAGACTCTAACGTCCGCTTAGATCTCTATTTCAAAGAAATATATGTGTATTTACTTACAGATTTAAAATTTGTTTAGAGCTCATAGGATAACAGTAATTACCATAGAACTGTGGGGGTGCTTCCTGAATCTATTCCCAGCCTCCTTGGGCTCCTGGAGTCAATGCAAAGCTAATTGCTGTAAGCACCTCGAGCACTCGCAGTCATCCTGGCACAGTATGTGACAGGGCTGTCTCCTGCCATCAGCCATGGCAGATGCCAAGGCCTGGAGGGACAGGCACAGCAGGAGGTCACGCCCAAACCTCTGCAATTGCTCCCTGGCACTAGGCTGGAAAACATCACAGCCTTGTGGTCAGTCTTGGCAAAAAAGCAAGGTTACAGAAAGGACACAGACATAGCCGAGAGCTGTACAGCCACACCGAGACAGAGCCCGCAGTCCCAGTGAGCTCCATCTTCCCATCTTCTCTGTGCTGCCTGTAGCTGCCATAGGTCCCTGGGTACATATATATAAATCTATAGTGTATATAGTATATATACTATATATGGAGAGAGAGAGAGAAAATATAGTATATATGTGTATACATATACACACAAACATATATATATGTATACACACACACACACACACACACATATATATGTATATATATATATATATATATATATATACATATATATATATATACAGGAACAGCCTCTGTACTGCATATTGTACTTACAGATCCTGGGAGTGACAGGATGTGAGTGCAGAACATCTTTGGGCTTAGAGAGGTTTGAAGCATACTGATTTTTAAACAGTGATTTAATCACTGGGTTGTTTGCTTATATATATTTCTTATTATTTATTTATTTGACTTTTTAAAATCGAAGGCGTATATTGGAAAAATACTTCACAAAAACTTTTTGAAGGTACTGGCTGTGCACAGAAAGGATCTGATATGTTGCTGTCGAGGGCTGAGTAGCTCATGTGCTACCTGTAGACACTGAGCTGGCAGTGGTAATGCAGGTAGTAATGGTAATGGCACTGAGTTTTTCAGATACTTTCAACTGTTTATAATGCATTACTGACCCTCTGTTTTAGACTCTGCCAAATCAGGTTTAAAGAATACGCAACAGTCTGAAATAAAGATACACAAATGCAGAGTTGTGAGGCAGGGTGATGGGAATGTTAAAAATCCTTATTCATGCTATAAAATGAATGACCATCAGCAGCAAGCAATATTCTCAGAGATTGCAGTGAACCTTGCCTCTTACCCAAGGCCCAAGACTGCAAAGTTATCTGCCCAGTCTGGGCCATATTCTAAAGAAATAATTTTGAAGTAGATTTGATTCAAGTTCCAGATTCTTCCTCATGATGTGATTTTTCATAAGTGCTGAGCATTCATATTTCCTACTGAAGTCAATTGAAATTGCAAGTTTTCAGCACATCTTAAAATCAGGCCATTAACCCTTAATTATCATATAATAGCTCAATTAAAAATCTTCCAAGACTTACTTCAAGCCAAGCTCCCATGGCTTGTGAGCTAGCTATAAAAAAAACCAGTTCTTTAGTGTTGTCTGGGCTCTGGGGACCATTTAAAAGCAGTTGCCGTTAACCTTGCTATTTAAAGCAAAAATTGATCAACTGCAAAGGTACCTGCATCTCCTTTCCTTTTATATTCTTATAATTTCCTGCACTTTTAGAAGAGCAGCTTTTTCTGTCTTTGTCCTTTTTGGTTTTTAATCTGGCACCAAGCCTTTCTTTCCAATGACAAATACATAGTTTCCATGCTATAGGAGAAAGCATGCTGCCCAGCTCTCAGCAACAGCCGCTGCTGGCTAACCAGAAAAGCTCAAAAGAACACTCCTCTGTCCTGAGAAGCCACATTACATGACCACTTGGGAGGCAAGGGGTTAACCCTTTCCTGACATCCAGTGCTGCTATTAATTTCTGTCTCTCTTTAATATAGATACAAACCCAAGTGAAGCCCTTGTGGTCTTTGCACATAAGCAGGTGATATTAAAGGGGAAGGTAAAATAAGCCTGTAGCAAAGGTATGCAGGAATTCCATAATTTGGAGGTGTATTCAAAACCAGATGAAACCAGATTAAAGATTCTTACTGGCTCTGCAACCTTTGGACTGGGTATGTAGAGGAGATTTCAATGCAATCTCAAAGAAAATTCTTATTTCTTTGAGCACACACTAATTGTTTTTTCTGCCAGCTTGGGAAAGCACAGTACTGTTGTAGTTTGGTCATCTATATGAAAAAATAATCTAGCACTAGCGAGATTATTTTAGCTTTGTCCTGCTTGTCATCCAGCCAGTGGACCTTCCTGCTCATAGATGCCATAGCTGGTACTTGGGGATCCCTCAAAAGGACTATTTTTAAGGATTGCAAGAAAGCTAAAGTAGCTGAGCAGCATCTCTCCCATCTTGTTTACCTTTTTTACATTTTTGGTGGCTTAAAGCCTTATGTAAATGAGTCAGATAGATAAAGATAACTCAATGGGGACAATAAATTTACTTCCACAGGTATTTATAGATGGCAGTGAGGAGGGTAAGGGCATAGTACCATAGTGCAGATTAAACTCTTTTTTCCCCGTTATGCCATGGACTGTCCTTAAAAGGAATGGATATACTGTCACTATTTTTTCTCTCATCCTCTTTTTAATCTTCTTCCAGTGTCTAGTGAAGCTGAATGTGAAACTGAAGCCTATGCTGGACTCCGTGGCAGTAAATAGAGGTAAATGGGAGGAGCTGCACCAAAAAAGACTTCCTTCTCAGGCGGCATCCTTGTCCTCCTTCTCCTCTAGCTTCACCATGTCTCTCAAAGACATAAATTAAGCCTGCAAATATCAGTTTCGCTTTACAGTAAGAGCTGTCTGAAAGGTTTTCATAAGCTTAGACCTACCATTTTTTAAGAAATGCTTTCCCAGACATGCTTAATTGATGGGATATTATCTTGATGGCAGCACAGTTTGCTTTTCCTGGAAGTCTTAGTGGGACTGAACGGAAGCTTGCAGTGGGATTGCGCTGGTGTCTGGAGAGACACGGAACACTGAAACAGGAGAAGCATTCATTCAGCTCCACTACATTTCAACTGCTGCTGTAAAAATCTGTAAAGCTGACAACAGACTGAAATATAAGAACTTGCAGCTTAATAAAATTAATAATACAGAGCAGGACTGGGATGCAAGCTGGCCAATTCATATGCAAGGAGCTGCAGAAAACAGAATAGTGTGTAATTACATTGTTGTTTTGCATCTCTTCAGTACATGTTATGAATCAATTATGCCTGCTTTTGTGATGCTCCTCTCTTACTCTCCCTCCTCTTTTATGCCTGAATGTTCTGAAAAGCCTGCTTTGTATTCTGAAGAAGTATTTTTTTACAACAAAGCTTCTTAGTGATTGATCAGGGCCTTTAGAATTGCCTACCTTTGCTACATTTAAAAACAAACTTTATTATCTTTAAAAACACCAAGCTGTCCCTTCTTCCCTGAGAAATTCATATTAACATTGCAGCAAATTTCTCAGCAAGAGGAAGTTTGGATAAAGGCAAAATATTGCATGGTAATTTTAGAGTGATTTTTTTTTTTCTTTTAAAAAATGCTCTTATAACACATTCTTTTTTTTAAATTATAGAGTTGCCTAAGGAAAAGATTAATGTTTTTTTTTAAATAGAATACAAATAAAAAAGGAAATCTGTTGCTTTGTGCTTCAGGTTTATATTACATTGAAAAACAGAACATGGATAAGCCTTTCTAGTATTAATCTCCAGTTGAAATTAGTATTTTGAAATGGTGGAGAGGTAGAATATCATCACACTGGACTACCCCTTACTCTCTCGCAGTTCTTTCAGTACAATTTCAAATGCTATTACTACAAGTAGCACAGCACTAATCAAGGCTCACCTGTGGTAAAGGTGTGCCTAAAAATCTAATCAAATATGATAGGTCACAAAACCAAATGTCTCTCTGTGATGACCCTAAGTATTACCTGAAAGTTGGTCTCCTTCCATTAGTGTCAAGATCATTAATGCAGCAAACCTGTGATCTGTGACTTGAGGGTGTTTTCTCTGCTGCATGACCAGACACAAGAGGAGTCATGTTGCAGTGTTTTTGAATGCCCATTCATAGGGGGAAAAAAAAGAAGCCTTTTGTACTCCATGAAATACGGGATTCTAAATATAGGGGTTTCTGGCAGCAAAAATTAAAGCTGAATGCAGCCTAGTTTTACACCTGTGCAAAACTCCATTTACTTCAGTGGAATTACCTTGAACTGGCACCAGATTAATAGAAATCAGAACCTGGCCCAGCTGACCAGATGCTAAAAGAGCTTTCCTCCTTTCTAAGGAAACTGAGTTGTTAGAGCCTTAGAAAAGCTGACTACATCAAACAGAAACAATGAATCTGCTGATCCCTTCTTTAAATGAAACACAACAAAACAAAAATGTTCTGTGCTTCTAATGGTGTGTAGGACAATAGCTGGAAATTCAGTAGCATTGTGAGCCAATCTGTTAGTGCACAACTGAACCACATCACTCTCTAGCAGACGGAAGCAGAGAAGGAGCAGAAATGCAAAGTGCACAGCAGTGAGTACACACATCAAATGGAAATGTTTCTGCTGTTCTTCTACCACTTCTTTCTGCTCTGAATAAAGCCAGAACAGTTTAGTAAGCAGCAAGCCATACAAACCTACAACATGTACTTTATTGGAAACACAGCTACTAGGAACCGACAGTACTGCTGGCAGGTACACACAGCTTTCCTGAATTTTGATATTGCATACTGCTAAGTGTAACATAATTTATAAAGCATACCCTACGGCCTCCCCGAAGGTTGAGTCTCCCCTCATTTCCTCTCCTTTTTACTGGCTTCAGTGCGCTGTTGCCCATGGCAACACCCACTGGCAGGGATGGGGACTAGGCAGCACCGCAGTCTGACACACGGCTGAAGCCCTAACAATGTCAACCATCAATCAAGTGACTGTTTGTAATTGCCTCCATCTATTTCTCCTGTCTTTTGGTATCTTTGCCATTGTGGGTCAAAATTCAGAAACTGCTGACTAATGTTATGGTTCTGTTACTCCATCACAAGGGAGAAAATGAGAGCACATGGCTTGATCTTATCAAATTGTTCTCAGGAAAAACGAAACAACCCTACTGAAACTGGGGGGCTCAACAGTGCATCTCAGAACAGCATTCAATCTCTGAAAGTCATATAGCTCAATCTTTAAAAAATCAACCACTTAAACCAACAAAAATCTTATCTTCTTGTTTTAAGACTTAGCTTAGGAAAGAGAAAAAAAAAGTGAGAAAAAGATGACTCTTTGTGGAAGCATATAGTACATTAAAGAAACATATTTCAAGTCTATTATATTTTTAGATTGTTGGAAACATTTTTAGCTACTGCTTATAAACTTGATGATCAGAAATTGTATCTGCTTTTCATTATTTCTGATAGGGAAAAAATTTCCCGGTATTTCAGTCAGTTCTGACAAACTGTGTGAGATATGCACAAGCTACATGATTGTGTAAGTTATTTAATCTCATTCTCTGTCTTTTACTTGCTTCCCTGACTGCTGAACAAAAAGAGGTTTAAAAAAAAAAAAAAGAAGCAACATTGAAATCGGCCTAATTCTGTGAATGCATATAAAACACGGGTCCACAAGCACAAGAGGCAAGGACAAATCAAGAGAGCATGTGGAGAACACAACTGTTACCCAGGACTGTGCTGCTTGGCCTTTCCCTTGAGATGCCCAGCACATCAGCAAAAGACCAAGTCACCATTTCTTTGCCCCAGCTGTAAGTGGAAATCTGGCCTTGACTGAGGCCTTCTAGCATTTACAGTTCCAGTGCTAAAATTTGATGGGCACATGGATTGTCCCAGAGGTGCTTCAGGTTGGTTGTGGCAATGCCTTTTTTCTAGGTGTCCTACTGACTCGTGCCAACTGCAGACTGAATTTGGTCAGGTTTCTTGGCCCATGAACTACAGGCCTTGAAGTCTCACAAAAGCCAGGCAGCAGCCTTAATTTTGTCACCAGAAAATGCTCAGGTCTTCATCAACATCCTCAAAGGTAGTTCCAGCCAAACAGTAATTTCACTTGGGATTCCCACCTGTGAAACCACTTACCAAAATCACCCTTTCCTCAGAAAAAATGAAACCCAAATAAAACAAAAATTTTTTAAAACCCACCATACATGTTCTACAATTGCAAAGGCTAATGAGGAAGGAGCTTGATATTCAAATCCTGCTTGATTTCAATCAGGTTTCTGAACTGCAGGTGCATCTGCCCCACTAGCTGGTGGCAAGTAACAAGGGTGGGCTTGTCTCCTGCCCTTCTGCCAAAGCCCCTTTCATGTGCTCAGCAAGGAGACAAGGATGCCCACTGGGTACAGCCCCAATTTTGGCTTCACTCCTGAGAGGGGCATGGGGCAAACAGGCTTTAGGGAAAGAGCTCAGGTCTTGTATGTGCACTCCCTTGGACTACAGTGCTCCCCTGCAACACGACAGTGTGACCCCACCTGAAAACTGAACACTGTTCAAGGCAAGGAGCACCTGTGGTAGAGGCTCTCCAGTGGTTGAGACAGAAGAACCTCCTAAGAACAAGATGTCCAAAAGGTGTCTTTCACCATAAGTTGAGTAGTGAAACCAGACAATTCCCTCCCAGCCTGGGACCTACAAAGAACAGCTGCTTAATGTGATGGAGATGCAGACTCTGCTTGTCAGGACGTGGTTTTGCTCCTGCTCTGAAGGAGGGCTGCACAAGGTCAGGCAGCAGTAACTCACTGAGGTTTAAAGTGGATGGATGCCTCGTGTGGCAGGCAGGCACAGAACTCCCCACACAGCTCTGTCTCAGCCAACCCCTAGGATTTACAGGGCCAGGGGTCCTGCCAAGAAGGTCAACTGTGTGTTTTGTAACCACAGCACAGACAAGTATGTTTCATTCTAGCTCAGGTATTTCTTCAGATAGTGTCCTTGATACAGCAGCTGCATTTTTCTGGTCTGGTGACCTTGCTAATTGCTCCTTCTTAGAGAACACTGCAATCTCATAATGTGCCTGTAGTTACCAACAAAGCCAATACTAGTACTCAAAAATTATTTTTGAAAACTGCAACCAGCAGTGCCTAATGTCATTTGTAATATTTAGATTAATTAGTGGAAAAACAGGAGCGTTTCAGTCTACATGCCAAATAGTTATTTTCCCTTTATAAAAATCAAACCAATTTTAGTTCCTGAAAAGAAATTTGTGCATTGTGTGAAAGTTTAAAACAGGTTTATTTCAAAGATACATAAAACATACTAACAGGCACTTCAATGCCTAGAGTGTACGGGCAAGAAAATAAGAGAGCAAGAAAATTTTTTATAGCTTTTTCAAAGGAAGAGTTTTCAAAGAGTAAAATCATGTGAATGGTTTCTAACATAGCAATGAAGTGGGACGTGTGAGATGCCCCAGAGATTCCTGTTGCTGGAATGTGCCTCTATTGGAATACATCCTGTATATTGCTTGTTACCTTTTCTTTCTTGGATTACTTTGTATTTAATTATGAATTCTTAAGCATGTAGGTCATTACATCTTACAGTTTTCTGGGCAATATACCTGTGGGAGATAGCTGATAAATGCACAGAAATACCATGTGTCTGTTCTAAGGCAAATGATTCCCAGATACTTGCAAAATGTGTAACTTAAAAGATTTCTGTATCCCTTTTTTTTTTTTTCCTCATCTTAAAACCATTACTCCTACTTGCTTAGTAGATCAAACTATGTCGGTTCAGCTTTCAAAGCATGCTTTTGAAATTAGCAGCTTTGTTTTACTGGTCTTTAAAAAGATAAATCATTTTAACAGCTTACTATGATTTTCTTTTTTTATTATTATTACTTTTCTTTCAAACTTGTTGGGATCAGCCAGAGCTATATCTGTTGATTACTGAATCACAAATAGAAGATCCTGAAAACATGCAAGATTGAGCAGCCCAGAAATGATTTCTGACACACAGCTTTGCAGTACTCATTCCTGGGGGCAAACCAAACTCCTTCACTGGATACGCTTGACATTAGTCTGGAACGACCAGAAACCAGATCTGTCTTATGACCCTAAGGTATTCACATGCACAGAAATTACACAGATTATACAGTCTGTGGTCTGGAGTATCACTGGCCAGTAGAAATACCATGGGGGGAAAGAAGTCCTGCCAAAGTACAATGACACTGATGAATATGGAAAGTTGGAAGTAAATTTTTTCTAATTTTGAAAGCCGCAGGAAAGCTGTTGGATTGTGGCAAAGTACAGATATATCTCCTGCCATGCACCAGCCTTAATCAACTTTGGATCTTAACAGGCTGTAAAGGGGATGTTTCATGTGGACAAAGCCCAAGACAGAGGTTAAATGCTTCCTGCCCTGGGCTATGTGTTTAGCTTAGAGCGTGCTTTTACACCACTTACTGCTTAAGGAAACTATTACACAGCATTTAAAAATACCGGAGAGCTGATTTTTACTCTGTACTCCTCCCGGCTGCACGAGATCCCGAAATTAGCGAAACATTCTGGCCCAGGCAAGCGACTTCAGGAGGCTCCAGCTGTTTGCGCCAGGTCGGAACCGGCACCCAACACGCCGTGCCGGTGCTCGGGCCGCGGGCGCCGGGAGCGGAGCGCAGGAGGGCGGGCACACGCAGAGGACGGGGTGCCGCGGCCGGCAGCAGCTCCCGCTGGCGGCGGCAGGCGCCCGGTGCGGCGGGGGCCCGGCGGCGGCGCCATCGCCCGCCCGCGGCACCGCCCGCCCGCCCGCCCGCGCGGGAGCACTTCCGCCCCGCGGCGCCGTTGCCATGGCAGCGATGGCGCCGCTTCCGCCGCCGCCGAGGCAGCGCGGGGCCGGCCATGGAGGCCGCGCCGGTGCCCGAGGGGCAGCATACGGCCGTGGTGTACGGGCTCATCGGCAGCGGGCGCTTCGCGGAGGCGGTGTCGCTGCTGAACCGCGGGCTGCAGAAGAGCTGCCGCTCCCGGGGCTGCCTCTCGCTGCTGGGCTACTGCCACTACCAGCTGCAGGAGTTCGCGGCGGCGGCCGAGTGCTACGAGCAGCTGGCGGCGCTGCACCCGCAGCTGCTGCCGTACCGCCTGTGCCACGCGCAGGCCCTCTACAAGGCCGGGCTGTTCGCCGAGGCGCTGCGCGCCGCCAGCCCGCTGCTGGACGTGCCCGCCTTCCACCGCCGCGCCCTGCGCCTCCAGGCCGCTGTCCACTACGCGCAGGGCGACCTCCCGGCGGCCCAGAGCCTGGTGGAGGAGGAGCTCGCCGCCGCTGCTGATGGCGGCTCCGGAGCGGCCGAGGACCCGTCGGAGCGGGCCGATGCCGAGGTCAACCTGGGCTGCCTGCTGTACCGGCAGGGCCGGCACGAAGAGGCCAGCGGCAAGTTCGCCAGCGCCATGCAAGTGCTGGGGTACTGCCCGGAGCTGTCCTACAACATGGCGCTGTGCTCCTACGCGGCCAAGCAGTACCACGCTGCCCTCAAGCACATATCCGACATCATCAAGCACGGCATCCACCAGCACCCAGAGCTCAACGTGGGCATGACCACCGAGGGCATCGACGTCCGCAGCGTGGGCAACACTCTGCTCCTGCACCGCACGGCCCTGGTGGAGGCCTTCAACCTCAAGGCGGCCATCGAGTACCAGCTGCGCAACGTGCGAGCGGCGCAGGAAGCGCTCACGGATATGCCGCCGAGGGCCGAGGAGGAGCTGGATCCCGTCACGCTGCACAACCAAGCGCTCATGAACATGGACAGCCAGCCCACCGATGGGTTTGGGAAGCTGCAGTTTCTTCTACTGCAGAACCCCTGTCCACCAGAAACTTTTGGTAACTTGCTACTTCTCTATTGCAAGCATCAATACTACGATCTGGCAGCTGATGTGCTGGCAGAGAATGCCCATCTGACCTACAAACTGCTCACACCTTATCTGTACAACTTCTTGGATGCCGTTATTACTTGTCAAACAGCCCCTGAGGAGGCTTTCCACAAGCTAGATGATTCAGTTGGGACAATGACCGAGCAGCTGAGAAAACTCACAAAACAGGTACAGGAAGCTAGGCAAAACTGGGATGATGAAGCTCTAAAAAAGGCAGTTAATGAATATGATGAGACTCTGGAAAAATATATACCTGTCTTGATGGCCCAGGCAAAGATTTACTGGGACATGAAGAACTACACAATGGTAGAAAAGATCTTCCACAAATCAGTGGAGTTCTGCAAGGAACACGAGGTGTGGAAGCTCAATGTGGCTCACGTGCTCTTCATGCAGGAGAACAAGTATAAAGAGGCTATTAGCTTCTATGAACCAATAGTTAAAAAGCACTACGATAACATTCTCGATGTCAGTGCCATTGTGTTAGCAAACCTCTGCGTGTCCTACATCCTGACAAGCCAGAATGAGGATGCAGAGGAACTAATGAGGAAGATTGAGAAGGCAGAAGAGCAGCTGTCTTACGATCATCCTGATAAAAACACCTACCATCTTTGCATTGTCAATCTAGTCATTGGTACCCTGTACTGTGTGAAGGGAAACTATGAGTTCGGTATTTCAAGGATCATTAAAAGCTTGGAGCCATATAACAAAAAGCTGAGCACGGACACGTGGTATTATGCTAAGCGGTGTTTCCTGTCCTTGCTGGAGAACATGTCCAAGCACATGATCATGCTGCGTGACAGCGTGATTCAGGAGTGCCTGCAGTTTCTGAAGCAATGTGAACAGTATGGAAGAAACATCCCAGCTGTCATCGAGCACCCCCTTGAAGACAGTGGGGTGCACAGTGGGAAAAACACAGTCACCTATGAAGCCAGGCTTTTGAGGGCACTGATGTATAAGATCACTGGGTGGGCTGAGTAATTGTTGTTATCACACAGCAGAAATGAGAAATTTGTTCTTTTCTTGTGCTTGTGAGGTAATCCTAACTCTCACAAAAATCTCATAAGGATGTTTTGCTGTTTTTTAACAATGTTCAGTAGAAATATAATATTTTCATGAAATTAAGCTGTACCAGATAATTAGGAGCATTCTCAGTAACCAGTCATGTCAAATAAAACTTATGATGTGTTAACCAAGAACGTCATTATAGAAATACCACAGAGTTTTCACCTATAAGATAATATTTTATCCTTCTGGAAATTTGATCAAGTTTGTTTTCATTGGTTGACATTTGAAAAAAAAATTTGTTATCTGTCTCTTCTAGGATAGAATTTGAAGAAACTATTGTTTTAATTCTCCAATATGTGTCTATGTGTGTAACGCTTCTTTCTTCTGCTTTTTCTATTTTTAATATGTTGCAGATCACATCAATAGTATATTTAAACACAAGAAATGGCTTTATATTAAAAAATCAGTTCTACAAACATAAACATTTTGTTTTGCTAACTCATTAATAATGCATGAGTGTTCTAGCAAATTCTATAACTAATACAGTGACTGACCAGGAATAAATTCCAAGAAGGCTCTATGAGGATGATACCTTAGTTTAGATCTACCTTTGAAATAAGATTTGTTACGACAGCTGGCTTCAGAGACACTGGTTAGTGCTGCCTCTCAGAGTCCTGGTGCACAAACCATCTGCGTGGCAGCTGTTGCCCTGAAAACCTGTTCAGTAGCAAGGGCTTACTTAGTAATTCAGTCCTCTATGTGCTGCCCTTCCAATCCAAATGCTATTCTTAAAACAGTCTCTGGTAAGAGACCCATGAATGTGAAATTATATTCTTCAAGAAAAACCCATTGTAACTTCCATTTCATGCAAGGCTTACCCTTGGGTGGAAGAAATCTGCTTCTGTTTCCACTTTGTGTTACACTTTTCCTGCACCTCTCAACACTTCTCCAAAACCCTGTTTATTTTCTTAATGCATTTACTTGGCATTTCCTTCACCCTGGCATCAGTCAGTGTATTTGCTCAACAGTTTTCCCATCCCTTTTCAAACATACATGTTCTACAGTGAAGTGCAACCGAAATGCCTTCCAGTGCTTTTATGCAGTCTGGTTCTCCACTTCATGGCTGCTCTTCTTTTTGTGTATTTGAAGCAATGTATGAATTGAAGTTTTTAAAATAAGGATCAAAAATCTGTGGCTTTAATTAATTTGCTTACCTTTGATACTGGCTCCCTGAAGAGCTGTCCTGAGGGAATTTTGAATCACTCTGCATGTCCCTCATAATCCAGTTTCTATCTGTGGTTTACCTGGAAAGAAAGAGAACAACATTTTTGAAGTTTTGAAGTTATTATAAAGGAATTGAGTAATTAATCCTTGCAGAGAGTTAAGGTATGTAGGAACTACACAGGCCTACAACTATTTCAACACAGAGAAAGTAAACTCTTGTCTGCTGGGGGAGAAACCTGTCAGGGCTGAGCATATCACATGTGACTAAAGGAAATGCTGTGGGTTAGGTAATGCTACAGTTTACGCTAACTGTCCTATAACAGTAAATTATAATGAAATTTAGCTGTGTTAAGAATGGAAAAATGTTCTAGAGAGACTAGAGAGCAGACAGGAGATGCAGCAAGGTATTCTAGAGAGGCCTCCATAGCTCATCACTAGGCCATTAAGCCCCTGATTATTGTGATATTAAATATTTCCCACAACTGCTTCCCCATAGGGAGGAGACCTGTGATTTCAAATTTTGTTCACCTCCATGAAGCACAGCAGCAGGCTGTAAAGTATGTATCTAATTTACAGTACAATTGTATTCTATATTATGCAGTATAAACAGCATGACCTTTAAAAAAAAGTTTTTTAAAAGTCACATCACATAACAGTGTCTGAAGTGCAGCAATAGGCAATACCCTTTTTTTTATTATTATTCATTGTGCATTTTCCATAAAAGTCAGTGGACATTTAAAAAAAAAAATTCACTTTGCAGATTCATGCCCCTACAAATGTTGAACGCCCTCTAATGGAGAGCAGTTAAAGGTAGTGATATGCTTTTGATTTTCCATACAGGCGGAGTGTGGCTTTCACGAGAGCACTGCTGCCAGGATTTGCAGCCCCAAGCGCTTCATCGCTTCCTGGCCTCCCGTGCCCACACGGCTGCACTGCGAATAGGCAGAGGCAGCAGAGCCCCCCAGCTCTGGCACACACTGCCTCCTGCAGCCTGCAGCCAAGGCACCGGCTCCTTGGCCACAGGATGGGGAGGGAGATGAGCCATGCTCCCAGTGGGAAAAATGTCCCCAAAAAAGGCTGCGGAGTTCTGCAAAATCTGGCTGTTTTAGAACATGCAGCTAGAGGGCAGTCGGCATGCCTGGAATTTGCTTCATCCTGTTACATCGCAACAGAAGTGCCAAAAGCAGCATTTTTCCTGTTCTTCCCTTTTCCTCAAGGAGTATGCTGTGCCCGCAGACACAGGGTTTCTGAGCAGGCTGGGTGATGCTGAACACAAGGACCTCGAAGTGGAGAGACCTCTGCTGCTGAAAGAAGGAGAAGTGGCAGAACTGAGGTACAACAGGAGGAGGAGGCCTGGGACAGGCATTTTGTGCTCTGCTGCATCAAGAGATGCTTCTGCATGGAGTCTCCTCTCCATTCCAGCAGCATTTTCCAGCCTGTCCACACGGCCACTTCCTCAGCAATAGCACCCAGCCTTCCCATGGCAGTGACCCTCGTTTTGTCCTGGAGAGCTGCCTGCCCACGCACTCTGTGCCCAGAAGAACTGGGGCCTGTGCTCACGTGGCTGACATCTTTTGCAAAGTAAGACTGTTGCTTCCTCCAGTGGCAAGCACGCGTTTATAGCATCTTCCACTGCAGAGCACTTTGGTTATGAAAAATATATAAATGTTACAACCACTTTTATTACCATCTTTATACCACATTTAATGTTATTACTATGTGACTTACACACAAAATACATTTTTAAAGGAAAGCACATACATTTTTATTTAGGGAGAAAGGAAGATAGCAAGTAACAGTGCTAAGCTCCATATACATATAGTAAAATCCACCTAAATTAATGCCCTAAGCCTGCAGAGTTCTTCTGTTCCAAAAAAATATCAAAAACACTACCCAGAAACATCTCAGCATATTCCCAGGGCTTGCAATGGGCAAACAGCTGCAGATAAGGTCAGATTCCTAAGTAAGAACCTCTGTTGGTTTTGGGTTATTTTTGTTTGGTTGTTTTTTTTTTTTTTTTTTTTTTTTTTTGTAGGGGGGGAGGTTTGGGGGTATTTTTGGTTTGGTTTGGTTTTTTAGCTTTTATTGGGAGCAAGGGGAAAGAAGCCCTCTGTTGCAGCAAACTTTAGTGTCTGAAAGTTGAGCAGCACAAGATACTTCCTATGTACATCACCCCCATACCAAGGCCAGTCTCCAGGATTTTATTTGTACTTATAGCCTCCATTGTACTTTGTCCTTACAGGACATCTTGTGAAATGTTCTTGTCCTCAAAACTTGCAAGGGCTTGACACCCATGTTGTAAGTGACACATCTTTTTTTTCCCAATTACCTTTGCAGTAATCACAGCACACATTGCACAAGCAAAGACCTCAGACCAATGTTGTGACAGCAGCCCACCTGCACTGGCAGAAGCAGGAGAGGAACAGAGATACAAATTACTTCATACCCCACCTTGGATCCCCTTGGTGCTCAAATCTCCATCAAATGTCCATCAGCACAACATTGGTAGTGAATGCCAGGGACCCTTGTGATCAGCTCCACAGTCAGAGCTGATCAAAAAATTTCTGTAATCAAGGGGTGGCTGAGTTTATGGAGACAAAAGGTGAGACAGCAGAGTCCTCCTATACAGTGCTGGGAGGAACATGATGACCATCTTCCTTGGGAAAGTTGTGCAGACTCCTACTGGATAAGCAAGCCCCTCTTAGCAAGAGAACAAATAATGTTATTTCTCTAAAAATGGTGAGGTTACAAGAGTAAAAGTATATTAGTAAGTAAAAGTAAAGTTAGTAAATACAAGAATAAAAGCTGGTTTTGACAGCCCATTCCACAGTATCTTAATGACAACATCATATTTTAGAAGCCTGAATTCAAAACTTGCACAAATCCATGGTGGTTTTAGCTTCCAGCAAAGGCAGAAGAGTCTAAACCTGAAAAATTCAGATTTGGAACACTGATGTGATAATGTGCTTGTGTGGGCTGGAAGACAAGTACTTACTGAAAGATCCATCCCTTCCTTTCCCTCAGGCTTCTCTTCCTTTATTTCTCTTTAACCTTTCAGTAAATGAAATACCTATATATTTTGGGACTCTGCTAAAACCTGCTGTCTTCTTAAGGAGTGGGTATGGCCAGGACAATGCACATCTTCTTCATGTTTTTGAAGGAAGTGTTTTTGCACCTCATTTGGACAACCTGTTCTACATGAAGAAACAATTTCTAAATGAAGTAAAAGAGCTTTTAACTACTGATGAACTTTTAAGCTCTATTTTCAGCAAAGCATTACTTTTTTTGGCTAATGCTTTTCCATTAAGTAGAGAAATTGAGACATTTGGACTAATTTTCCTAAGAACCTTTTGATTAGCATAATTTTCCTAGATCGTGCCTGAATTTAAACTAATAAAGTCTTAGAGCAGGCTTTGCCAAACCAAACAGTCCAGAATATTTCTATTTTTTAAGATCTTACCCTAAATTCACTGCAGTTTATAGTCCAAATTGCAGGCCAGGAAAACAAATTTAAAACTTCACATTGATTTCAATGAGTCTTAAATTGGCACCTTTAAAAATACCCATTTTCACAGACTAGTTTTTCAAGCCATCCAAGCGCAGCTTCTGGAAAGTACTGGAATGCTACAACCCCAGTCTTAGTCAATGACAAAACCCCTTGTTTCTACCCATTTAAAATGCTGCTTAGAAATCAGCTAACCCATGTTTCCTATGGCACAGCTGCTGCACATTAAGAAACCATCACTGTTGCTCAACGAGAAGTACAAGTTGGCAGGGTTTTCTGATCCTTCACCTGGACCTGGCCAGCAAGCACGGAGCCACCGCGGCTCTGAGCACAGGGCTGAGCACTCCCAACCAGCTCACGTAGGATGAGCCCTGCAGCGCAGCCCCAGCCCCGGGAGACACCCGTGTCCCCACAGCCACCCTACCAGGAACAGCTCGGAAAGGAAGATCGAAAACAGAATTGCCACATTTTCTCTGGAACGTGGGAATCGTCACTCAGCATCACAAACTAATAAACTTCCCGGAGTGAATGTATGCACTGGCACTGAATGGTCTGAGCCTCTCATGGCTTTTTTTGTCCTCTGCTGTGCACACTCACCTACTTCCCTAAATTTCAGCCTTTTTTGCTGCTTACCTTCTCCTTTCCCCCAACTCTGCCCCTAAGATCCTTTCCAGCCTGTGTCACAAGCAGGGAACAAGTTGACAAACAGCGTTTTATGAGTCGGTTTTATTTTATAGCTCTCTTTCCCGTGGGAGAGTGCAGAGGGAGTTGGCTAACACTCAGATCCTGTTGGGTCGAACTGTTTACTAACAGCCGTTTTCCAAATTAAAATTAGCACAGCTCGGATTTTTCTGAGCTGCACTTCACTGGTGCCTCACAGAGCTCTTTGTGTGCCCCTCCGCTGATTCACGGCCGCTCACACGGCCGGCAAACAGGAACGCGAGAGCTCGGCATGGCGTGTCGGATTTTCTTGCTCTGTCAATAGTATTTATCACTGCGGCTCCACGCGGAGCAGGAGGAGATGGAGAAGCACCATCAGCGCTGAGGGACGGAGCATTCAAAGCGCACATAAATCCTTTGCTCTTCCCCTGCTGAGCAGCTCAGGGCACATGGCGTCGAGCGGCACACGCTCTGATGGCCGGCCCGGCAGCAAAGGCGCAGCCAGCACACCGACAGCCCCGCGCCGCTGCCGCAGGTGCGGAGACAGAATTCCCCCGGGAAGCAGCAGCAGGAGCCGGGTCCCGGTTCAACGGAGCCGCGGCCCGGGTGACCCTTGCGGCGGGGCCGGGCCGTGCTGCAGAGGGCGCTGCTGCCCCGGGTCCCGCGGGCCGGCAGGGGAACGGGAACGAACCGGGAGCCCGAACGGGCCGGCAGGGGAACGGGAATGGGCCAGAAGCCCGAACGGGCCGGCAGCGGGAACAAGAACGGACCGTGCTGCCGGCGCAGGGCCGCTCCGAACACAAAGCGGAGCGGGACCCCGCGCTTCACAGCCCATGGCAGAGCTCCCTGTGTCGCGTGGCTGGAGAGAAGGAATGCCCCAGCCGAGCGGTGAAAGGCAACGTAGCCCTGCTCCCTCGGGCCCGGCGCTGGCCTGCCCTCGGCTCTCCAGGAAAACCCTACTGCCCTTTCCCCGCATTTAGGAGGAAAAAGGATATATGCTCGGACTACCAGAGAAGGGCTTGTGCCGCCTCTCAGCATCAGCAGGACGGCGATTTTGAGTACCAGTGCCTTCAGCCCAGGGATGCAGGCAATGCCATGCACCACCGCAGCCTCCTGCTCCCCCTCTAGCATCTCACAGGGACTGCAGGTTGGAGAGGAGGCTGCCCTTAAGTAGCGCAGCCTGACCTCCAGGCAGGTATTTGTTCAGTGCGAGCACACCTGGCCGCACGGAGCGCCCAGCCTGGTGCCGGTGGCACAGCGGGGCGCGTCTGCTCACACGCGGCAGCACCGCCCATCCGCCTCTGCTGAGCGCTCGCAATCGTGTGCGGGGCGAGATCACCCTCCCTTTACAGATCGGGAGAAGCCGCAGCTTTACCCGGCATAGCCGGGGCCACCTTCTTTGCCTGCCTCACAGCCTGCGCAAGAATGTATCAGGGCTTCGGAAGGCATGAAATGCTAGTAACAAGACTCGGTAGCAGTGAAACAGTCAACAAAATATAAAGCTGATAGAGCTGGATGGCGTCTCTGGGAAGGGAGATGCGGGAGCCCTGCCCTCTCTGCCTTTGTGCTCAGTCCAGGGCAGAACGCGTAGAGACGCCTGCCTGATCTTGAAATGCCTGCCAGCGAGCATGTGTAATGTACTGTGAAATTTTTGTGACTTGCTAGGTTATAAAGCTGATTATAGGAGAATTTAATAAAAAAAGGAAACCGGTTTATCTCTTTCTGATAATTTCTCTATGGCTTTAGGGTCTCATTCTACCTTCCTCTCCATGCCTGAAGAGGTGATTCTCATATTCAGCATAAAATGTACAGATTCCCTGAAGGGAACTTGAAAGAAATTCTCTGCTTCAAATTCAAACCTGACAGTATATATCACATCAGGGGATCCCTTTTATCAGCAGGATATTCAGAAGGGATGAATGATTTACTCACATAATCTCTTAAACCTTTCACTTGCAGAGTCTGAGATAGAATTTATAGCATTTTTATCATTTGTGCCCCAAAAAACCCAGTAAAATTCCTCTATGAAATCTGAAACCTTACTCACTGATTTTCTCGCTGATGAAATTTCAAAGAAACGTGTTTTTCTGTGATAGAGTAATAGCAGGCCTTTGCCTTGGCTTTGGTGTTTTCTCATGTTAGAGATCAGTTAGTTCCTCCCTTAAGAGGAATTATCCTCCCTTAAGGGAGACACATTCAATAGAAACCTCCCATCTTTTGCAATTGAAAACACTGAGGATGTGTATTAACCTCCTGCAATTTAAGACTGTACCATGTTTTGCAGAATTATTTTCTCTGGTTTCCACTTTTCAATTAGATGCATATTTACAAAAGAAACCTAAACAACCAATGCTTTCATTCTGAGTTTTAAACTAAGTACATAGCCTTGATTCTAGATGATGAAGAAAGCAACTTATGTGACAACACTTGCTTAATATTTCTGTCATGAAATTACTGCAGAAATGTAAACCAAAAATGGGCTGTGACATATTTCTCTTCCTAAAATATTTCTCCTGCCTGATATGTTCTCCTTTTTCTGATGAAAATATAAGCTGGAATGAGTCCAGGTTGTTTGTCCTATTGTACCAATAGAATGCTATCATATTTTTTATTCTTCTAAAGTAATTCTTGAATTAAATTGGTGGAAATGAGCCCAGAATGAGAATGCAAAACAGATCATCAGCTCATTTGCTAACATTGTCATTTTGTTTGTTGTTAGAATCCAAAACCATGGAGTCTTAATCTGGGCTGATACAAATAAATATGTAATAATGCCAATAACCGTTTCATTATTTGAACTTAAGAGGTTCCAGGCGCAGGAGGCACATAAGCATGACTGGACTGGTAATCAACACGTTGGAAACAGCCAGAAGTACAAAGCAGAGCAACAAAAACCGAGATTTAATTTTAGCTGTTAGTGAATGCGTGCTCATCCCTTAGAAGGGGGTCAGTGGCTCGGAACTAATCTCCAGAAGGTTGTCTGCAAACAGGGATGCGATTCTGGTAAGGGTTTCCCGCCTCAGACCACATTTCTGTCAAGCCCGCAGGGGGCCCCTCACCCCTACTTTTCTGCCTTACAGAGCTCCTGCAAGAGCTGGGGGTTTGCTCAGTCGGGACACCACCGACCTCCATGAGGCAGGGTCCTCTCGGAATGCTAAATTGTGCTCACACTCACCTAGTGCAAGCCCCAGTAATTCCATTCCAGTTCAGCAAAATGGAGTCATTTTTACACCAGCATAAGTGACAGCAGGATTTGGCCCTGTGGAGCAGGGTCTGTAAGGCCAGATCCTCCATGGGTATAAGTTAATTTGGCTCAGTTTGCATTTGCAGTGCCAAATTTAGTTCTTTCCATTTAGTATGTGGCCAAAGGTCAATTTAAGAAAATATTTCACCGTCATAATTATTCCCGTGAAATCCAGAGCAGTTTGTATTTGGCAGCCAATGTCATTTCCTATGCTTTAAGAAGCTGGCATTAATTTCCTGACACTGAACAAAGATTCATTTACCCATTTTCCTGACTGCCATTTTCTTCACCTGGCATGTCTGAATCCCTGCAATCTGATGCAATCCTGGAGAGGAGCCTTCCTGGGCTCTCCTATAGCACCATATCTCCTTTTAATGAGGATTTGTGCTGGATTATATTCAGGGGGAGTTTTACTTTAAACCTGGGGAGTAAGACTGGCAGCTTTGCTTCCCAAGGGCTCTTTGCTGCTGCAGTTTCTCCCCGAGAGCCTACCCGTGGTTATTAGAGAGCAGAGGCGGGGATGTCACAGGAGGGTGATTCCAAGGCTGTCGCTGCGTGTCACTAGCCCTGCAGCTGGATAATGCCCTGTGGCGAGCAGCCCTTGGGAGCAGCTCAGTGCTTCTGGCACGGACCCTCCAGACCTTCCCTCTCCCAGCGTCCCGTCTATGCAGCAAAGCTCCTCTGCCATTTTTTCCCATCTGAAATTAATCCCAGACTGGGAGCAGCCAAGCAGGAGCACTGACGGCAGCAAGGGCACTGGGATGGCATAAAGCCTTGAAGGGCTGCAGGGGAACCAGGGTGCACTTCTGTGCCTCCAAGGGACTGAGTTTTGGCTCTGCCTGCAAATACAGTTGCAAACAGCCACCCCCTTTCTTTTTTACAGAAATATTTCAGTCCATGACATGTAGCTAATATCCTCAGCTGATGCTGGCTTGCCTGGCTCCCCTGAAGCAATGAATATTTATACTAGCTAAGTACCAGCATACATTTCATATCCTTCTGATTATTGCTTACAGCTATTCCTGTTTGTTTTCCCATAGTACTCAGAAGGCTGAATACCTTTTTCGTGCAGTATATTTTCACCATCATTTTTTTTCCCCTGTAGGTTTCTTCAGGTTTACATATTTTAAGTTCCCATCACAACTTTGCATTAATTTAAATCAGGCAGTGGCAAAATTACCTGAAGTGCATTTGTCCCATCCTGACACACAAAAAACAAAAAACACCACATCACCACTCTCTTCTCCCTGCACCAAAAAAAAAAAAAAAAAAAAAAAAAAAAAAAAAATTTAATCTGCACATCCATGGCAACAACACAGGCATGGAAACAGCAGGGTGGACCCTCCCACACCCTGGCCAGTGCTGCAGGATTTCAGTAAATTTTCCCATTTCTCAGGATATTAAGCTTGACTGCAAGGAAATCTAGACATCATGTAATCCCAGTGCAGCCTTGGACATAATAAAGACACATAAAAGATGCCACAGCCTGGAAGCTTGTTCAGAGGTGCATGTGGACAAATACAGCAAGGGTGCAATGGGACACAAAGAGCAGAGGAAGAAGACTCAAATATAGATAACATATGGAGACACATCCTGTTGGAAAAATACGAATTTTCATAAGCAGGGAAGGCCAACTCAGGTTTGGATCACACAGCTGCCACACTGTGGCAGCTCAGCCATGGGTGTATGTGTGCTTCCTCCATTCCTTTGTCTCCCAGAAGGGATCACCCATGGCAGGGACACACTCAGGGGTGCCCTGAGTAGGAAAATTGCCCGCAGTGCAGTGAGCAGCAGCTCTTCTCCCTCCCCTGGCATAGGGAAGTGGAGCCTCAACCATACAGGCATCAAGACTGGGTTCTGACCACAGAAGTGTCTTTTAAGGATGATCACACCCTCTCTGCCATTTTGCTCACTAGCCCAAAGTCAGGGGTGAAGCAACTGTGTGGATGAAGCAACAGAGCCCTCAGGCCAAAATCTGCATGGCATGTAGGCACCTGAGCTTCTCTGTTTCAGCAGGAGGTTTCCAAATACCTGTGGGAATCTGTGCCTTAGGATACGGCATGCTGAGACACCTCCTTGAAGGGCACATCCACGCTGGGGCTGCATCGCTGCAATTGCAAGGCTGCTCACCCCCGTGCAGAGCAAGGAGCAGGCCAGGCTGTGGCTCCTGGGGCCAGGCAGCAGCATCCTGATGCCTGCAGAGCAGCCCCTCACCTCCTGCTCTGGGCCTTGCAGAGCTTGGAATGCCAAGCTTACTGGGCTGCTGACAGTATATTTTAAATAGTTCTGTTTGTTGTCTATTGTAAACCCTCTCTTCTTCAATCTTTCAGCTGTGGGTTTGAAAACAGGTGCTGTCATGAAACACAAATTGGGATTTGTTTATTCCCATACCTGTTCTGCTGTTATATGCAATACTAGAGCCAATCTCACAAAATCCATGACCACAACTTTGTGGCAGCAAAGCACTGAGAAAAAACACAAAGGGATGAGGAGAAGCATGGTTTCTATCACACAAGCTAAGCTCATGACACACAAGAGCACTCCCTTACATGCTCAGGAAGCGTAAGATGGTCTCACCACACAGCTTGGGTGGACATCTGAATCTGAGATTGAACTGTATGTGAGACACAACACTCCCTGGCCATGGGCTGGTGGAAAGACACAGGGGTGAGAGGACACTTGCAAGCCAGCAAGACAAACTTCAGAGAATGGTACAGACACTCTGGGTGGCTGGGATTTCCCTTGACTTTAGCAATGCTTGTATAGCTTGTCATGTCAGGACAGCCTCCCATACATATCTAGTCTCAGCAACCTTTTAATTGTTTTTGAGTTTTTTTTTTTTTAATTGGGACAGCTTTTATCATGTAGCAATGGACACCCACCTCAGTTTTTATAGGGCCATTACAGCAGAAACTAACGGAGCTGAGAAATCTCATGATTTTAAAAGAGTTTTGTAAGTTTCATACCTCAGGGTAGATTTTAAATTTTCTGTATTCATTTGCATTATAATTAAATAAATTTGTTAGCCCTTGCCTCACCCTGTACTTGGTCATTTATAGGAGCTTCTTGTGTCCCTCCTCTCCAGGAGGAAATTCCCAGCTGGACACAGGCAATGATATGCTGGTTTAGATAAGAAACATGGGTGTAGAGTGTATAATTCAGCTCTGAATCATGATGTCTTAAGGGTTTAGCGAGGAAATCTAATTGACACATATGAGTGTTCAAGAGTTAAAACCATGTGGTGGAGGCTGTCTGGTGATTTTGCAAAGCTGCTGGCAGGAGTTGGGCTGAGGGAAATCCCCCTGGTGATTTGTAGTTTTTTGAGAAGGAGGACCAGAGCTGCTGAACTGCCAGGAATTTGATTTCTGGCCACAGCTGTTTATTCCATCTAGTAGTGTTCCCTCTCACAAGGCAAACCCACACCTTCTGAAGAGGCTATAACACGCCCTGCTTATTTTTACCACATCACAGAAACATCTGACTTGGCTCTCCCCCTGTATTTTTAATGCTTGCCAGTTCTAACACTTCAGATATAAAACTTGCAGATCATCCTCTGCCTAGCTTTTGGGTTTCAGTGTGGTTTTTCCTTAGCAATGGGACATGCCCCAAAATATTTCTGAGGAGAGCAACTCTCATCTTAACAAACGAGAAGTCTTTGGCTCTTATGATATATGCTCTAGTTAAAGTAAACAATAATGTTCATATTTTCCTGTAGGCTGCATCAGAGCACTGGTCAACCATTCAGTCAGTAGCCCATATTTCTTACTGCAATTTATGGCCTTGAGATGGACAGGAGCTAATGCAAATGTCCTGGGCTTTTGTGAGGGATGGTGCAAGGCACATAATGGCTTTGCAGTTACAAATGCTGAGCAGATTCACAGTTCACTGATCTGTTAAGCACTTTTGAGATCATGCAGTGTGTAAAAAAAATACTATGTACTTGTAAATGTCAAGAGGAGTTACTGATATTTATAGAAAAGAAACTGTTTTACTACTTCCAGTTCTGTGGAGCAAATACGCTGGATACTTTAGGGTTCAGCTCCATCAGCCCAGTAGTTTCTGTGTGGATCGGATTTTTAAGGTCATAAATTGATTGAGATGACCCCAGTAATTCAGCCCCATGCCTGGGTCATTTAAAGCCCAGGGAAAGGCAAGTGACATTTAACGGTGGGAAAACAAGCAAAGCAAAGCAAAGGGAATATGGAGGTTTGTAATAAGACAATAAAAAACAAGGCATGTGCATTTCATCATTGGATTTCACAAAGAGCTTGATCTTGCAGGCTCTCTTTTGCAAAATATGCATGGGCATAGGAATTTAGCATAGAACACCAAAGAGCTCACTATCTGGACTTGCAAACACAGAATCAAGGCAAGCGAGAAAAGAAGGGAAGCAAGTCTGACAATAAACACAACATTCTGGAAATTACAACTCTAATTTAATGTAGCACATGGAAGGATTTTAATTTTAATTTATCAGTTTCTTTTTAATTGTCCAGATTAATTATTTCCACCTTGCCACTTGGCAGGTAGGTCACTGTTCTTTTTCACAGCATTAATGAACTAATTCCATTTCCCACCCCCCCACCCCCCCCGTAATTAAAAGTGCTAGTTACAGAGACCACATTTATAAATTGGCTTGGCGCACAATAAAATTTACTCTTTATTAAAGAAAATATAACATCATTTCCCATGTCAAAAGGGATTTCTTTTCTTTGTATTTCTCCACCAGAAAAACCATTACTAGAAAAAAATCACCTCAATCCTGTACTTTTCAATCAGTAATAAAAATGGGTAAAATAAAATTACCAGCAAACTCCTAAACGTCTGCAAGTCTCCCTTGGGCACACCATGCTCAAGCAGAAATGTGTAAACAACTGAAGGCTCACATTACCCATGTTTTCTGCTCTAATCAAGGGCTCCCAGGATCAGATCAAAAAGCAGGGCTCTGCAGGATCCCTCTGTGTTGGCCCAGTTGCTCACTTTAAGAGAGGCTGGAGAACATCAGCTCTTGTTCATTGCAACCAGTACAAGTCAAACTCACTGGGGCAGGCTGATCTGGGGGCTGCCACACCTTCAGAAGCTCGTCTTAATTCTTAACTTACCCTCTCAAATGACATTTTGTGCTTTTCCTGTCTTTAAATGTCATGACCCAGTGAGCTCACCTAATGGAGCCCAGTTCGGGTAGAGGCTGGATCTCACTGGTTGTACTGCCTAAAAATACACAGGATAAGACAGGAAAACTGGAGGAAGAGGAAGAAGCAGAGGGCTTTGTATAGGAGTAGGTCTGGACAGATACTACAAACAACTGCCTGGAAGCATTATTTTGTATTTCTAATGAATTCACTACAGCTTTCTGTTTTGATGTGAGGCTCTTCTGAGTAGCAGATTTAGCTGTCTAAAAGACACCTAGAAATTGTATTTGAGAGCCAAGTCCACAGGTAAACCTCATATCAACACCTTCTGCCACCATTTCCACATCTTCTCATGTATGCGCTGGCACTGAAAATACCTGAATACCACTCAGAGATTGGACAAAACCCTGTCTTTTTAAAAGAGGTATATGATCCAACTGCAAGGTAAAAAAAAGTATTTGATATATTAAATATGTTTCAGGAATGTATCTACCTGTGAATTCTTGTGTATGTGAGAAAACATGAATGTTTTCTTATCTAATTCCTTGTTTTTCTCTACTGCCCAGGGTGGCTATCACAGGGCTTGAAGAGGGTATGCAGAGAAAAGGGAAACCAAAGGAATAGGATAAAGTCAGGGGATGCCAAAGAGAGTTAGAAAAGGTACTAGTGCTGGCCCAGGAAAATAAGTATCCCTGTCCCCAAAATTAAAGCTGCCCAAGGCCCAAATGTGGCTGACAGCCATTGTCCCTTTCTGCTCTGGTGTACGCATCTGAAGCCCAGGTGTTACAGAACACAGTTTTCTCTCTATAGATTGCATTTCCCCCCCCCCCACAAAGAAACAGGCAAATATTTAAACCTGCAAAACAGCCTTAGGACTCGTTCTCTGTGCATCTGGGAGAGTGAGATTAATTCAACAGGATTGTGAATAAAAATACAGCAACTGGTATTTCTAATTCCATTTCTCAGTGGAAAGCTTCTAGTAACAGCTAATAACTAAGTCATACTAATCAACTCAGTGACAAAACCTCCAAAGTATGTAATATAACATAGTTTCTGATTTTTTTTTTAATCGAACCTACATGTTGCAATCTCCTACTCTGGAGTCATAAAACTTTATAGTCTTCTCTTTTGTCTACTGAGATTTCAGGTGTTTAACCACTGACTTCCACCCAAACAAAGTCTGTAGTAACAATAATGCTATCCATGTGCTGCAGTAAATGAGCATTTCAGCTTGGCTGGCGGTGACAGCTTTTACATACATAGGCAAGCAGAGTAGTCTGAATACTGTGCTCTGCCTGTGTAACTTCACTATTACACAGTGAAGTGTTCATGGTTGTCGGTGGAGTTACTTCTGATTTACTTCAGTGCAACTGAGGAAAGAGTTTGACCCAGTTTGTCTATATTTATGGAAAGAAGCCTGGAGAACAGCGTCTGTTCTTGTTTAAAGTGCAGGAGGAATTCCAGCGTTGCTGAAGGAAAGCATGCAAGCCAAGACTGCAGCCAGCAGCACCGTTGCTATGACACACCATCCTCAGGATGTTCTTAAAATGCCTGGAAGTTTGGTACCTTGCCCACTGTACCTGGGGGACCGAGACATGCTAAAGCATTTATGTTAAATGACTTTTCAATTCAACTCCGACCCAGAGGCACCTCTGGAGAGACTGGGTGGAGGAGGAGGAACAGTGGATGGGAATATGAAACAATTAAAGCTGTTCCATGCGCCCCTAGTCTGTGAACTGCCTCCTATCATGCTGAAGCCAGGAAAGTTTGGTAATAAAAACACAGCAGTTCAATTAAATAAACGCTTAAGGCACAGGAATGTAACAAAACCAGGGAATCATCTACACTCATTATTAATCCAGACTGGTCAGCACTGCTGCAATGATAAACAGTCATTACAAAAAGCTGTAATTTATTTTCCATGACTTATCTTGCAAGAATGGTCAAGGGGTCCTTCTAGCAAGCAGGGTCCCATTATCCATGGGGAAACTGTCACTTGCTAAGGTTCTACACTCTGGATTCCTTTTGGGTAATAACAGATACCAGTCACAACACTCACATAGCAATACACAGTGCTATTATGCATCATTGTGGCCCCTGCTAGCACAGATCCTGTCAAAGGCAGTACTAGCAGTACTAGCACTACTTTCAATCAAATAACTTGTTTGAGGGGTTTGGAACCTGATTATAAAAATCTGTTTAAGGTTAAAACTTTGTTCTCTGGTGCTAGAAAATGGCAAAAAAAATGAAAGAAGAACTAAAAAATAGAGCTAGATACTTTCAAGGCAACTAAGTAGAGAGAAGGAAAATGGAGCCAATCTGGAACTGCACAATTTGGATTCAGGTCTTTCCTTCATTCAGTCCTTGATGGAAAGAACTTGAACTCTAGAAGAGCTGCCTTAAAACCTAAGAAATATGTACCTTGAAATCTTTGTTTAGATTTTACCATCACACTCCCAAGTTTACAAATTTCCTGAATTTTCTAGACTGACATTTGTTCTTTTCCACCAAGGGTCTCTTGGCAATATGAAGAGAGGAAGCCAGTGTCCTCCTTCTGCAGTATTATATTTGCATGCTTTACCTCCAAATATCAGTTCTTACAATTCTCTAAACATGAGAAATGTGTGAAATGAGGGCTTGAAAGGATCAAAAGAAAACTCTTCCATGTGGATGCACATACTCCAAAGTGGCTTTTCCCACTCTGTTAGTCCCTGCTGACTTTTTTGACACCAATGAAGCTCAGCCAAAGCCAGCAGCACACCACCAACTGGGGCAATCCCACCTGATTTCTTACACACCTTCATAACTGAGCCAGTCTTGGACAACCACAAAAACCACCCATAGCTTTTTCCCTCCAAAATAGTTTCTTCTGACAATAGTTATCCACTCCTCAGCTGTCCCCACTCACATTTCATTCCTGACTTGTGGCCGGCTGGAGTCACCAAGCCTGGTGACAAACCAGAAATGCCCACTCCAGAGCAGTATGGGAGGTTTCCCTGTGTGCCCCAAATATCAGAGTCTTCATGCTGCTAGTTATGTGATTGGAAACAGCCTCTGCTGCACTGAGCTCACCTAGGGATGCACTCATAAAGGGAGAAGGGATAGTGCACAAGGCACCCGCTGTCTCTCTTGGTCCCAGCAGCCTTCATGGGCAGCCAGGAGCCAGAGAGACAGCTGCCCATGGGTGTCCAGGGTCAGTACAGACTCACAGGGTGTTAGGGTAGCATCTTTGCCTGGTAATATCAAGCTCTGTAAAATTGCTTCTGGAAGTCACCGGTGCAAATTTTCAAGTGCCCAGTTATTTTGATTTAGAGGTTTATTTTAGTTTATTTTAGTGCAATCCCAATCTGGAGAAAAAAATAAATTGAGGTGCAAGAGTAATGCAAAAGGAGATTTAAAATACACACTTGGCTTTTCCCTAGAGCATTATCACTTATAGCCTAGTAGTAAGAAAAATTTAAAAGCCCTAAAGGAAAACAAAAACATGTCAGTGCACATCACATTTCTGTTGTTTCCAGATCTTCTGATCCCAATTAGTCTGCCTGCAGAACTATGGAGACCTCTTATGATTTTATTAATCAGAGCCATCCTCACACCTAACTTGCTGTGCTCCTGTAAAAACACACTGTGTTTGGGTGGGCTGCAGGTAGTGTCAGGATCCCTGCAGACAGATTTGAAGTCGTTCCTGCCAGCTCATGATTTCTCACAGACCCTCCAGCTCTCCTCAGACAGACAGTCCGAGTGCAGCTCTTACAGAGGAATAAGGATTTTGGCTAATCAGGTGTTCTGCTCCCAAATACAAATGCATCAGGAGAACCTGCACCTTTTCATCCATCTTGTAGCAGCATCCAGGTACAGGTGAGACCTGAAACCAAACCCAGCTCTGTCTGAGGAGTCTGGCATGAAACACTGAAATACTTCAAGTCCCACACTGGGTACTGGGAATGAGGGTAACTATTTTTTTTTCAGATTTTTTTTTCTTTTTTTTCTCCTTCACCCCTGCAGGCAGTTTCCCATCAGATTCATTAATCCAAGCACTGGTCCAGGCTGTAGCTGAGGGAAGAGGTAATCAGGAAGGACCTGCCCTTTGTGTCTAGGGCCACGCTGCAACTCAGCTTCACAGGCAGGAGTCACAGCAACAAGTGCCACAGAAGAGAAACTTTATGCTTAAGTGCAGTAGATACTAAAAAAAACTTTAAAGCAAGGAAATTAAAATCTTTAGACTCAGCATGGAAGCTATTTAAGAAACTTGTTTGTGATCATGGAGAGCACAAAAAAAGAGGTGTTCTTTAGGGAGAGGAGGCAGGAAAGTATAGGAGAAAGCAATAAAATGGTTAAATTGCAAGATATTGTTCAAGTCAAACAGGTGCCTTTCAAAAAAAAAAAAAAAAAAAAAGAAAAGAAAAAAAAAGAAAGCCCAAAGACTAAACTGAAGGTAAGAAGCTAATAGAAAGAGAATAAGGGAATATGAGCTATAACAAATAAAATGTTGGGGCATGAAAGTTTGGAAGGCTGAGAGTGATTATGAACAACCAATAATGAAAGACATAAAATTAAATAACTAGAAATTCTTTTAGCAAATCAAGTGGTTTACCAGGGATTAGTAGCAGCATTTTGTAGTAAGGAGGCAGCAGATTTGCTACACAATTTCTTTGCACTGGGGAGAATTTCAGAAACACATACTGCAGCTGCAGCCTTACCCGTGACTAGGCTAAGAAGCTGTCAAAAGAGTGGTTAATAAAACTGAAGCACTAAACCACAAGGGTGCAGGCAGAGAGACAGGGGTTTATAAAACTCTGCTCTAGCACAAAAGGCTGGGGTCTTTACCCTGTGGTTCTTAGTGCTGCCATAGTAATATGAGCACGTTTACTGGTGTGAACTGCAAAGGTTTGAGTGATGATGATTCATATTAGGGAAAGATGATTCATATTAGCACTTCTATCCAGGAAACAATAATTGCCATCCAGTATTGCTTTGGTGGTCCAGAAGCACACAAGTCTCCTTTCAAGAGTAAAGAACAGGGCCCATCAATGGCCAATCCACTGAACACTAAAAATCAGCTAAAAAAAGTCTCCAGAATGACACTGTAAGTAGTGAATCATAACACCACTCACTCCTCATCCACTTTAGACAACCTGACCTCAACACCTAGTCTGTAAAAGAAACCTGGTTACAAGATTTCTTACAATTTTGCTTTTCCTAATTCTCTGTATAGATCTGGTAACAGTAGTTTATAGGTAAATTCATTTCAATGTAAGCTTGGCCACTGCATTGACCAGACTGTTTAATGAATCTTCTGTATCTCCTAGATGGTCTAGAAATAACAGTGAACACTTATCAGCAGTATTAAAAAAGCAATATGGATTCACAGATGACTGAAATCCTGCCAGACACAGGCAGCCAGGCATGCTCTGTATCCATTGTTGCTCTGATTTCAAATTAGGTGAAATGAAGAAAAGGTGAAACAGACACAGAACATTTGGTCTTCATATCTGAAGAAAATAAGGGTTTCTGCATAATAACTTAAGGTCCTCACATTTGCAGCATTTGGATTGAGGTGGCCACAAGGTGTGATTCAATTTGATTTTTAATTCTGTTTGCTATACTGTAAACGCAGGCACTGCTACAGGTCTCTGTAAAAATCAAAGACTGGCATGGGTAGGTAGACATGCATAAAATATTCCCCTGGGATCTAGAAATGTGGGAACTGGATTCAAAAAGTACTAAACAAGAAAGCCATCAAAACGTGAGGGGGTGGGCAGAGAGAGAAAAAAATTATCCCTTAAAATTGCATAAATATTTAAGAGCAGGCAGCTTGTAACTTCTATTCAGTTTCACTGAAGCGAAAGGTCCAAAAATCTTGGTGGTGGAGAGCACAACTGGACCCACACACATTCAGCTCTGAAAAGGGGGGTTCAGCTGTGGGCCATCAGCTTCCTGCCTTGTTACCTGACCCAGTAATAAAAGCAAGCAAAACCAAGCAGAGGATTTGTTTGATTTTTTTTAAATAACTTAATTTATTCAAGTACTCCAAGATTTTGAAGATATGCCAGGCAGAAGAGGAGGCTTGAAAAGGGTCCCATGAATTGCAAATCCTATAGCTGGCTTTAAAATCATGGCTGAGGAGATGGACTCTGTAGAATTTTCCCTTTTGGATCATTTGTCTGAGAAGAGCCAAAAGAGAAATAAATACCTCTTGGCTTGGAATTAACCCAAATGTTAAAGGATTCTCCCTTATGTTGAAGATCAATGAGAATATTATCTTTAGCAGAAGGATGCTTTATGTGTAGGCCACACCAGATAGGGTATAAATTCAGCACTCAGGCTGTAAATTGCCTCAAATTGATCACTTTGGAAAATCAAACAACAGAGCCAAGTATGGGAACAAAGGTGACAGGAGTCCTCACCTCTATTGTCACTCTGTGTAGAGAGTAGAGCTCAACAGCAAATCCCACAAAGTCTGTACTATGAAATATTTCATGAACAGTATCAGAAAAGAGTTTAGCTTGCACTTGTAGTCCATTCTGGAGTTATTCAAGCTCTTTTATTTAATATAAACATTCAGAAATAAATAGAGAGAACCAACCAGAGGTAGGTACACCTTTGCAGCCTTCGAGCTCAGAATAAGTTGCCTCCACGTGGGTTTTATCTCCAGAGAAGGAGACATCTGCCAAAGGACACTGTCATATCAAAACTGGCTTGAAGATCAATGCTGGCAACCCTATTTACATTTAAAGAGTTGCATTAAGGAGTTGTCAACAACATCACTTAATTCCTGCCTGACTGCCCTTACAGCTGGTAACTGAAGTCAAGCACAGTTTAAAACTTGATGCCAGGCTGCAGCAAGCTGAAGGAAGCTGCTCATTAGTCAATCTCCACTCACTGTTGTTTAAACTGAGACACAGTAGTTGCACAATACACAAATTCAAACTAGAAAATTTCTGAGGCAGCATGTGAAATCCTAACATGCTGCTACTTCTGAAATATCTGTGCATCAAAGACTGAATTCAACTGGCCCAGCCTTTTGAGGAAACAGCTATAAATAGCACAAGAAAATTATTGAGGAAGACCAGTCCTTCTGATATGCAAGCTAGTTGGCCAAAACTACCATCATGAAGAGAGAGCCAAAAGGGGTGATGGAAAATTCATTACTTTACAATGGGTCTCTCCAAATTACAGAGCTCTGTCATTCCAATTCTCCCTTGAAGAGATGCAAAACTGCCATTTCTTGTACATCCAGCTCTACAGAACTGTTCCTAAGCCTCACATTCCCAGCAGAAATTGCTGCTACTCTAGACAGACCTGTTACTGAGAGGAAAACTACCTACCTTACAGTAAGACTTCATGAAAAATGTTAACTATGAGTCCAGCTGATTTGTTGAGCAATGCTATGTTTTCATCAGCTAATCAAATTGAGCAAAGTCTTCTGTATTAGAATAAGCCAAATCATTACAATCGTATTTCAAATACACACAATGTGTTTATACCTCTCATGAGACATGCTGCCCATTCCATTAAAACTAACAACCTTTGTAGTTATGCATGCTAAAGTATCAGTAATCAAATCTCATGCTTCATGGTGTAAGATGATCACTAGAAGTGTCAGGAAGAAATTATTTCCTAAGATATGGCACAGCAAGATGTGTTTGCCTTTGAATCATCACATGTTGTCAGTAACAGCATATTCATGTGTTAGATCATCGATCCAACCATTTGTTATAGCAAATTCTATCTTCTGATGTTCAGCAAATCAGTCACTTCAAGACCAGCAAAATATAAATCTGCTTTCACTACAAAGTAAGCAGCACTAAATGTTGAGATGGTGGGGAATACAAGGCTACCTTTTATGCACGTTTTAAAGTACTTCTAGAACTGGCTAAATCAAATCTCCAGATTTAAGAATCTTCTTGAGTTTTCAGGCATCAATATTTGGCTCTGAAATTTGCTACTTGGTGCCAATCTCTCTCAGTATACTATGAACTTTTTGTGACAATCTCTGTGACTGAATTAGTTTCCCTTTATCCCCTGTTTTCCCATGATTCATAGGGAAATGAAATGTAGTAGAACTGTCACTCCCATACCAGGCTAACACCATATAACTGCTGGAAGTAGGCAGGGGGAGGATTGCTGACCCAATGGTGTATTCCTTCACACTTCACATTAGCCTTGTTTGTCACTGATGAGCTGGTAACTACAGAAGTCAAGGGATAATCTGTAGCTGATGGGATCCTTCCCTACAGATGAAGATATCAGTAAAAAAGATGCATGATTTTCTTGCTGTAATACAGATGTTATTAATCCTATTGTACGTCTGGTATTTTAAATTCATCAATGAGTATTTCTAGAAGAGAACCAGAGATTTGCTCTTTGGTAAATCTACCCCAGAAATGTAGAAATTACCTTTACAAAACCATCAGATTTCTTAAATTTAAAATAGACTGTTAATTCCTGGAAGTAATAAAACACTGCCTTCAGAAGCAGTGTTTTATTATCATCCTGGCACTTCTTGCTCCCACTGGCTGCTGTTCAAAACCACCTTGGCACCAGAGTTCTGGCCTAGCTGTAGCTTCACATCACCTGGCATCAATAGCCTGGAAACAGTCCTTTGAGATAAATTACTATGGCACCAAATAGTGGCATAAAACTGGACAATAAAATGTTTTCCTTTCAATAAATAACTCTGATGCTGTGAGGCTTTGCTGTCCTCTCCTGCCAACTCCCCAGAAGCTGTCCATGCACAGTCTACTCACGGCAGCCACCCTTGCAGAGGCTGAAAACACAAATGCCCTCCAAAGAAAGGTGCTCGAGCATTACTGAGCAGCACGGCCCCATGTGGCTCTTCCTTTCTCACAGACTTACATGAGGTAGAAAGTACCTGTGGCTTGGTTTTCAGAAGATCCATGGAAAGGCTTCCAGTCCAGCATTTCCCTTCCAGCTCACTGCTAGTAGGCACTTCACTGCTGGAACATCACAGTCACCTCCACATCCAGCACTTGGCTCATGTAACCCCCCAGCCCCTGCACCAAGGGGAAGTCCTCTTAACCTTTGCAGTTCCCTGTCCTATTTTGGATTGTGGGCAAGAAGCTGCCTGCTCATGTGTGCTGGGCTGTCTTGTCTGCAGTTTAAAATTCTTTGGCACAACTAAGAAAACAAAAACCACAGGTTTGGTACCATTAGGAAATGAACAGACATAACCCAGGCTAAAGTCCATGAAGACAAAGAGCACAGACATATGCAAGAGGGTTTGTCTCTGCTGAAACACCACTATTCTCATTCTTGAGCAGCATTTCTCCGGGCTAGCTGGAAAGGCAGCTCTGCCTGGAGCCTGGTGTGCAGCCCCGCACACCCACCCACGCTGGCGTATGGTCCCTACAGCTGCTGCTGGCTACCAGGGCCAGTGTCTGGCCAGGATTATCTGTAACTGCAAAGCCTTTCTGTCAGCCCACCCACGCTGGCCAGAGCTGGCAATTACACTGTTTATACAAAATACCTTTTGATTAATGGTTAGAGAAATAAAAGCTGTAGCATATGTTGCTCTCCATATAAAATCATAAGTCTGTCAGGCTTATAGTGCATCTGGCCAGGAAGGGGGGGACAAAGATTTATTCTCCTGCTATATGCCGTACCCCCCTGCATTTGAGTCTGAGCTCCCTCCATCATTTCACTCATTACATTCTCGTCTAGTTCAGCAAAGAAATCTAGGCATGGCTTCTGCAGCAAACCCCACCAGCTATTGGAAAACATGAAGAAGGTGGGATGTGTCCATGCTGACAGACCAAGTGGTAAATCTTCACTAGAGAAGCACAGCTGGGACACCTGCTGGCAGTGACTGAAGAGGATTCCCAGAAAGACATTATTTCACTCTCTCTAGGAAACTGAGGAAGTGTTTTCCTTGCTTGTTTATGAAATTCCTGCTTTATATACGGGACTCTGAACACTTGGTGCATGCAACCATTGAAAGGCATTGTTGCCATCTCTGCTCATGGGGCTCTGTCATGCCACTTGTACTGGCAGCCAAAATCACACTCTGCCACTGGTGTTCACATACGCTGGCCTGGAGAAAAGAGACAGCAGCCCTCACCTCACTGTGTCCTGAGGGAAAGCTCTCTGTGGTGCCACCACTGCTGAACCCACACCTCAACGGGGAACCTGGCACTGCCCACTCATTCAAACAGTCTTGTCTAGCTTGTTTTCAAGCCCCCTTTGTAGAAGTCTTGGGTTAATAGTTCCACAAATACATCCAAATTCGTATTTTCTAATTGCATCTGAGTAGTTGTCAAGTACAAACAGCAGTGCTGGACATGTGATAGCACAACAAATCAAGACTTGTCCCAGGACCTGGCAGAGAGGGTGAAGTCACAGGTCCCACCCTATCTATGTAAACCCAGTGGGATGGTTTTGTGTGCCAAACACAGGGAGAAGCAGCACTCCCAGGGAGGCACAGCCAGTTACCACACCAACCTTAACAAACAGACCAGCTCGAGGAAGAAATAGGGTCAGCTGTATGGGGCAGTGTCAGACTGGGGGAGAGATAACCACAGGTCTTCTTTTCCCCAGGTCAGACAGCTGTGACAAAAGGGAAGGGCTTTGTGCAGGGAAGAGTGCAGGACTCACGAAAGAAAACTCTGTGCTTTGTCATTATTCACACTTTTTGCATACACCTCTTTGCTGTGAACAGACTGTAATAAAAATTTCTCTGGCATCTTCAGAAGATGAGGACACTAAAGATATTTCTCCTGAAAAGACTCTTGTATGCCCAAAAAATTCTATTTCCCACCTTCCCTGCACTCCATCCCCAAATAAATCAAGGGGATCTAATAAAAGGTATTATCTCTCTCTGCAAATTTTATCTCAGTTATAAATAAGACATCGGGCCAGATTCTCAGCTGGCATATATTTTGGGTCACTGAATCTAAGCTCAGGAGAATTGCACTGATCTGGCCTTTTGTCTATAATGCAGATTAATAGAGGGATGGGGCTCTAAAGCAGCCAGAACACAATTTCAGACACTTCCTTGCCAGTTCCTTGTGCTGGGGGCCATAGATCACAGAAAGTCACAATGAAGATCAGAACCAAGTGCAAATGTATGGACACTCCAAGCACGTTTATTTTTGAACGTGAATAGAGGAAGCCCAAGAAGGAAAAAAAGAAAGAGTACAATCTGCTGGCATGAACAATTCAAACACACAACAGAGTTAGGATTGGAATGATTCTGCCCATACCCTAATGGAACATAACATTTATCAGCAAACCCCTGGCCATGCTGCTTCAAGACCACATGGCTACATTTCTGCATGGAAGAAGTCCTGCTAAACTCCTCAGCCTGGCAGACCAGAAAAGCCAGCAAAAGCAATGAGATGTGTGAAACAAAACAGCAAATGAATGCATATTCGAGCTGTATTGTAGAGAGAATGAAGCAAAGCCCCAAAGTAAACCCTAAGGTGCTCCAGGGCACAGGACTGCTCTGCCAGGGCCCATTAATGCCATGTAATTGTAACCCAGCACCCACAGAAAGAGTTATGGTTTTCTATAAAGCAACATGAAAACCTAAGCTCAGCAAACCGCCAAAAGGTAAATCATAGTAGCTAATAGAATTCAATTATTAAAAAAAAAAAAAAAGGGATGTAATATGAAGAAAGGAAAGCATCCCAAAATTTTGGAATGGTCAATCTGGAAAATCCAATGGATAGTCCTTGATTCAGAAACACTTATTATTAGTATAGCTGCACAGCTTGGACCTGTGCTTTTGTATGGAAAGAGAAATATCCCACGTCAGGAAATCTCCTCTTGGGGAGGAGACTGTGCCTTGTTGGCAGTGAGACCACAGTGTTGGAGAGACCAGAAAAAGCCTAGAAGCAACTATGGTGAAACTGAAGGACTGCTCAGCAGAGGTGACATCCTCTGTCACTAGGGACGGGGGAACACAACATGCTAGTTCTTTTTTCCAAATGAAGCCTTTCCCCAGGGTTTTTCTATCATCATCCCTTCAATGTGGCAGCCTTGCATCTTGTGGTTGCACCTCTAATGCTTCCCTCAGCCAATGATTAAAAGATGGTCCTGAACTGTAATGTTTGTACAAAGACAAACATTTGAATGTCTTGGATTTGAATGTCTTGGAGTTTGAGATCTTTGGAGCAGATCGTTTGGCTAAGTCTGTGAAAGAGATAAAGATACCTGTCAAAAGGGGAGCCAGTGAATTTCTGTTTATAGCAAACTGCCCTGTGTGGGCTCAATTCACATCAGAGCTTGTCAGGGACAGTTCATTACTGCAACTGGGCTAGGGGCCCACCAAACATCTGAGGAGCTGCTGGCCTTTAGTAAGGCCATTAAAAACAAAAAGAAGTAATAAATACTCTTGTTATGCCTCGACAAAGCCCAAAGGTTAAATGAACTGGGAATCTTCCTGCCTGACTAGAGTTCCTCCTGATCACAACAGCCTCTCTAATGGAACTGACTGAAGCTTGCCAGCCATAGCTGGCACTTTTCTAGGGTACACTGGCATAAGCAGTGATCAGGCTGCTCAGTTTTTCCTACGAGATGTTATGATTGCTATATAGTAGGCAAGTAATGAGGAAAAAAGATAAGGACTTTGAAAGGCATCCAAACAAACAACAAAATCAAATAAAGCATCTTGCTAATTGTCTTTACAACTTTTGTGTTAATATTAAGCACCTTAAACCATTTCAGAAAACTGAAATATTTGGACTAATCTTTGCTGCATGGTGGTAATAGAAAATGCTTTTTAAGATCATAGAAGTCCATCAACTCTGAGTAAATACTCTATTATGCAGTTGCTGTTCAACATCTTTCCTCTCAGCAATCAAACCTGCACTACCTGGCTTTAAGAGGGACTAAAGTTCCTCTGAAATCATAAGATGATCTTTGAGCTGGAATTAAATAAAGATTTACTGCATTTTCAGACTGCTTTTGGCCAGCACTGGAGAAGACAGAGGAGAGAGACTTGCTCATGCAGCATGTTATTCCAGCATGGTTGGTAGGAGACTGCTGCAGCTTTACCAGTCAGGGAGTGCTGAGTTCCAGTGCTAGGGAATGGGCTTACTTGCTCTGCCAGTGAGCCTTGAGACAGCTTTTCCTGCAGCTCCAATTGATAAAGTTGGAGTTTTTCTAAAAGCAGCTCAGGAAGAAAACTATACAGTCATGTAGCACTTGCAGTAAAGGGCATGCCCGAGAAAGGGACCAGAAATACTCACTTTAGCCCAGGGTGGTGCATTAGAAAATAGATATATGCATGTGAAGGAGGGGGAAGACTGAGAGGTTCATATGCCACCCTCAACCCGTCCTGTACAGACCCATAGGAGTGGTCCAGAGCCCACGAAGCAGGACTTTACTCCAGACACTGCTCAATGCATTGGTTTGAAGTATGTTGGTGTGTATTGTGATTCTGGTGTATATCATTTGTCTCTTTGTTTTTGAGGAAAGAAAAGAGGTTAAAAAATAAAGAGCAGCATTTCACAATAGATATATGATTAAACAGAGCTCACACCTTTTATCCTTGCTGAGCTTTGGTCAGCACTCTTCTCTGAAAGTAGTCATTTTGCATAGCAGTTAATCTCGATCACACTCATGGCTGATTAGATATTTTCAAATCTGATTTTAAAAATAATGAAATCCAGCTACAGATCTCCTATGTGTAGAAATATGTTAGGCAATTTTTTACACATTGCTTTACAAGATGGTTTGCTGGTCTGATTAAAATTAAAAAAAAAAAAAAAGTGTGGGGGGGGATTTTCCACCTCAGAAATGTGTATCCATGAGGTACATTTTGATCCCAAAGTTTCCTAGTCTCAGAGCTACCAGTCAGTTTTTTAGCAGGGGATACAAATCACAGCAGAAGTACAGCTGTGTGCCAAAAGAACTTGCCATTTAAGAAACACATACACAACCCAAACTGGTTGTTTTTTGCAGCATGGACTTCGTGACTTTGTCCAGAGAAAGACAACAAAGCTGATGAAGGATTTGCAGCACAAGTCCTGTGAGGAGCTGGCATTCCTTAGCCTGGAAGTGGCTCAGGGATGACCTTGCCACTCTCTACAATTCCCTGGAAGGAGGTTGTAGCCAGGTGGGGTCAGGCTCTTCTCCCAGGCAAACAGCAACAGGACATAGGCTTCAGCTGTGGGAGGTTTAGGCTGGACATTAGGAAGAAATTCTTCACAGAAAAGGTGGTTAGATAGTGGTGGCCAAGTCACCATCACTGGTGGTGTTCAAGAAAGACTGGATGTGGCACTCAGTGCCATGGTGTAGCTGACAGTGGTGGTTGGTCATAGGCTGGACTCAGTCTCAGAGGTCTTTTCCAACCTCATTGATTCTGAAATTCTGTAATACTGTGCAGGTAAAGAGTTTGCTGATGTCCCCCAGTTTTCCTAGGCATTTATACTTCCAGGGCAAACACTTTGAATACTTGAACACTTTGGTGTTGCTGTGGTCACTATGGCACTCAGCTTACATGCTGACTTTGTGAGTGCCCCGTCTCCCTGCAGACCGTACCCTCACAGCCGATGCCATCTCACGTGCACCTCTAAAACAGAACTGCACAGTCCTAAAGAGTCTGATCTCAAGCTTAGTTGGATTCCCAAACTGCATATTCCAGTTCAAAATCTTACCCAGTGTACATTTGTACCATTTTTCTTCAGCTATCTCAAGGGATTTGCCAAACGTATACCAAAATTTCTTGGTCTTCTAAGAGAATCAAGTATACGTCACACTTAGAGATCAATATATTTAAATCAGATTTAGTAAGCTTAAATTTGACATAATTGCCTTTCCTTCTTTTTTTTAATATGGTATGATCATTGGCATCTGTCTTAGCTTTTAATCTGTTTAAAACTTTATTGGAATAGTCATATGAGGTAAGTAAATATTTTTTTCATGAGCCTATAAAACATTATTAGTTTATTTTCTCATCATGACATGTTGGATAAGTATCTCATGGTGCCTGTACATCTTCATGAGGATTTTATTATTTATTTTGATTTAGACTAAACTAAAATGAAGACCTGTGCCAAAGCCCTGAGCTTTTTTGACAGTCTTTAAAATATACAGTAATAAAATTGAATTAGCAGTCTCCCTCAGTGATTTCCAGATGGCAATACACTGGTAACAGCAGAGAAACCACAAGAGCTTTAGCCCCAGCATTGCAGTCCACAAATCCTTTTTATCTCTCCCATTCCAAAGCACAAGGGCCAAAGGACAGTGGCAATGGGGCAGGTAAGAATGGGATCCAGTCATCAAAATAATAACCTTCCCCATTCTTAAATGTCAGAGGGGAACATGAACTTTATAGGCTGGTGCTGGACTTTACAATTTTGAGAAACAATAGCTCCAGAAGAGATGATTTAGCATTTTATCTACACAGAGATTATCTTCAGTAATGCATTGTGGTGTAATTCATTCTCTAATTTACTTATACAGAGTGATATCTCTATGTAAACTATACTCAATGTGAATTAAAAACACCACAAAGTACACCATTTATCCCAGATCTGGGGGCAGAAGAACCCACATAGGTTTGTTTTCCAGCTGATGAATCCTAAGTGCTCCAGAGCAGACAGTTCTTACTCAGGACACTTTATTATATATCTCATCTTTTCTCCAGTTGAAATAACCTAAACTATGTCTCACTATGTCTCTCCAGCTTTATAAACTGGTCAAAGCAGATAAATTGCTTTATGCAATAACAATAGGAACCAATATCAAAGGAAGATGTTTTCCTGCATGGAAACATCTGCATGATCTCACCTTTGTACACCCAGCCAGCGTCCCTCTCATCCAAAGAAGATTAACATAACCTGCAGAGCAAAAATGCATTGCTCCTGCAGTCTTTGCTAGCAAAGTCCTTATGCAAATGGGGCAATATTCAGTTGCAAAAAAGTGAAAAAATTATTTTTGTGCTTGAAAGCAACTCTTGTGCCTATGAAAGAGGTGACTAACCTTGCTAGCCACCTGTGGATTTGCACCACTATAGATGCAGAGAAGCTTTTTGGACTGCTTGTGCTGTCCATTACAATGTCTTCAAAAACAATGGCAATTGTAGGTGCTCAGTAATTGCAGGACTGAGCCCCACAGTCCTACAAATAAATGGGGTGGAGACAGAGAATAAGCAAACGAAGCAAAGAGAGCTAAACACTTTTTCAGAAGTCATTTTTCTGTTCCACCCAGATGATTCCTCCTTTTGCATCCATAGCAAACACAACATCCTTTTCAGGTACGAGATGCATCCTGCCCACTTACACACCTGCTCCTCCCTGTCCTCCAGCTTTCCTCACAGAACACACTGGGAAATGCTCTTTTACAGGAATTACAGTTTCTTCAATGTGAAGATAATACATTCAGCAGAATCCAGAAAGGAAATGAGGATTCTCCCTCCTTATCCCAGCAGGTCCTGAAGCAAAAGGGAAAACTTCCCCTTCAGAGAAGTTAAGCAATACACATTGATGATATCAACAGGTAAAGCAAGCCAATAGAATCCAAATCACTCCTGCTACAACTGCTGCTGAAGTACAGAGAAACTGTGCTCTGGACTCTATCATTTAAGTAAGGAGATTTTATTAACCAATAGTTAAACAGCCCCGGTGCCAGCAGACAGCATCCTTGCCCGTGCACTTGTCCCTTTTTTCTTCTTGCCCCTGTGCCATGTGCAGAACACCTGGAGGGGCTGGGCCACCACTGATCTGCAGGACAGAGGTGGAGATTCCACAGCTGAGGCAGCTGCCTCCTCTTGAGGGCTGGGGAGGCCTGGGAGGTGTGGGACACTCGGCTCAAGGCTTGCTTCCCTGGGGTAAAATAAGGAAACCGCTGGGCTACCCTGCACTGCATTGGTGCCAGGTGGTGGCAGACCAAGCAGCTGTAATGAGCTCTCTGCGGTTTCCCTTTTCCACTATATTTCCCCTCCTTTCTCCATGGCATCCCAAAAGTGAAAGTCATCAAACGCACAAGCCACCATCACCGTTGGAAAAACACTGGTATGCAACTTCAGTAAATATAACTCAGTTGTACTAATAAAATTGAAAACAGAGAAATGAAATAAAAAGAATGTACATTATTTTAAATTGCAATTTTTATATGTTCACTTTTATGGCCTCACTCTTTAAAATAAATCCAGGACCTGATTTACTTTAATAAAAGTTTAATTTCACATCTTGGTTTCAGTTCTCTTAATTTATTCTATGGCCAGCCTTCTGACAGGAAAAGAGCTAGAGCAGCTGGGGAGTTTTACAGTCAGGTTATACTCAAATCACTGTAATACAGTGCTTAAAAGAAAATTCAGTCGTAGCTTCCACTGTGGAAGAATGTTTTTTGTCTTTAATTTTTTCATATGTATTGTTTTGAAGTAGTTGCAAATGGAGCCATTTTTCATACCTGAAACTCTTAAACAAATGCAGTCACATTTCAAAGTCAACAGTAGTGGTGGACAAGAGGCCAGACCCAGAGCACATAATACACAAGTGACCCACAGCAGCATGAGAGAAGCCTTGTACTTTCAGAAGCCTCAGCATCCAAGCAAAATTTGAATTATCCTTCTTTTAACTGAAAATTGTCAAGTGATTTCAGAGCACAAAGGCAAATATCAATTACCCACCTTGCTTCACAGCTGAGCAGTTGCTGACCTCAAGCTCATTGAACAACACACATTAACAAAGCCAGCTTGGATACTATGGGCTGGCTGCTTGTAAACAAGGGCACAACCTGACTTGCTGAATGATACCAGAAGTAGCTCATGCAACTGCACAGAAGCAAAGCTTCCTTTTTAAGCCATGGGAGACTCACAGGTCACTCTCAGATTGAAATGCTGCCTCCCCGCAGCTGGCACACACGCAAACGCCGAGAGATGCCCAGGACGCACCGCTGTGCCTTGGGGCAGAGTGGCCCGCAGGCAGCCACGCTCAGGGCTCCCTCTCTCGCAGCCCTGAACCAGGGGTCCCCGCAGGCCTCTCGAGGGGCTGCCTCATGCGGCTTCATCCCGGCCCGGGCCGGGGAGCCCTCGCTGCTCTGCCACCACCTCCGAGCCCCCGGGACCACCGGGCTGCCTCAGGCACCCTGTTCAGCCACGGGCGGCCGCACCGCCCACCTGCATCCCCGCACTAGCCTCGGCCCCAAGCCCACGTGCTACTGCCAGTACGCGGCCATGGAGGCAACACCACCCCCAGCACCCTCACAAGGGACCCTCACAAGGGACCCTCACAAGGGACCCTCACAAGGGACCCTCACAAGGGTGTGCTCTCACCTGGCGGAGCAGCGCCGGCCGGGCCCTGCCCGCTGCGCTTGGGGCCGCAGCCGCCCCTCAGGCGGCCCGCAGCGGGCAGGAATCGCCCTGGCACCAGGACAGCTGGGACCCGTTGTTTGCATTAGCGATGGGAGCATCGGTGGGAAAGGGCCAAACAGCTTCTCAAAGTGCAGCGATTCTGGACCTCCTTCTCCTTTGGTTAACCACCCCTGGCCGGAGGAAAGTGCCGTGCCTGGTGGCTGCCAGGACGGGGCAGGGGCTGCGTGTGGCAAAGCGTGCCAGGGCCGAGGCAGGCGAGATTCGCTCGGGCAGGGCTGGAAATGAAGTGAAGGACAAAGCTGCCTCTCTCAGGACTAGAGTACACACAGCCAGAGCAAGCAAAGTGTATTTGGAATAAAATGGCAGGAGTTTGCAGATGCAAAAAAAGGAAAACAGCCCTTGTGAGACAAACTGAATTTTCCGTATGTCAGACGTCCACACAGCCCAGCCTGACAGGAGATCAGCAAACCTCTGCTGTCTCGGCACAACTCCCCACCTTTCTGGGAAGTTGGCACACACAAACATCCTGTCTCTGAGGAGTTTATGTGCAAGCCACGAGCAAATCCCATCCTTCAGACTCACAGTAGAAGCACAACATCACACTTACAACTTGAGATGCCAAGATTCCAGATGGAATGCGCGGCTCTGCACGCAGGGGGGAGAGATGCAAACACAACTGCTTCCGACACTAGTCCCCGTGTTCATAAACCTCCTCGGCTCCCTCTCAGGGAATCTGCATTTACCTCCAGTGATGCCTACTTGTGCTCTGGCTGCTGGTCTTGCTCATTGCTACAGCGTCCCTGTAATTGCTAACTCGTCACCGATGTGACGTTCACAAGGTTCCCTGCCCAACTACTCACAGCTGGTTTTAAATTTGCCCTGACTGGTCTACAGCTGTAGCATATCAGCACATGGTTTTAAACAAAAGAAAGCTAAAGCAACCCTATTGCTCTTCTTTCTTCATTTGTTTTTGGAAGGGAAAATCAGCCTATGTTTTCTGCAACAGGAACAAGGATAATTTTGGTATTAGTAATGTAAATCACGCAGTGACAGAGGTGAGGATGAAGGACCCAAAGCGCTGAAGCATGGTTGAGCATGCAGCCCACAAAGGCTCAGCTGTAAACATCTACTCGAGCCCTGATATGCACAGGTGTCTTCCATGAACTACTGAAAAGAACAGGAAATAAAATTATGTTTTATTCGTGTATGCAGAGCAACACACAGGTCTACAAACGAAGAGATAGTGATTCCCTCTCATCAGCCTTAAAAAAAGTACTAAATTGTAACCAAGGCAGCAGATTTGTTAGCATCTGAAATTTATCATTTCTCTATAGCAACCAGGCCCCTTCTGCCTGGCTGTTGCTGCCAGATGTTCATTTCACTGTAATTTAGCCATACACACAAGACACTGGCTTGCACTGCCCTTGCTCTGTTTTCCTCATTAGCAATTCTCTTTGCTTCCAGGTCATGATTTCATTAGCAATAAGTCATGCAACAGCCAAGTGAAGTTGTACAAAGAAGTTTTTATTAAGCGTGCTGGTGGGCTGTGCTGTCTGCTGAAGCTTTGCAGAGGGACAGCCTCAGTGTTCCAGGGTGTGATGCTAAATCTCTGCACTGCACAGGAGTAAGGACCTTCCTGAGAGCCTTTCTCCACGGCTCCTTGGGCAGCTGTCACCTCATCTCCTCCTCCTGAAACAGTAAACCCGGCACCCTCAGCCACAAGCTGGGTAACAATAGGGACGTACTCCACAGCGACATTCTCCAACATATTTTCTCTATGGCCTTGTTTCATCCTTTTCACAGCTTTTTTGTTCTCTGCAGACTGTTTTTAATGCTGTGCTTTAAAGGAATCTCACTTCTTTAAGAGAAGGCTACCAATCACAATCCCTAACTTTGAGACACTTCTGCGTGAATAAACTGGGCTCCAATGAGCACAATTTCAAGGGAGCCAGCGGCTTTTATTCTTCATCTTCCTGCACTAGAATGTGCTAACCTGTAAAACTGAGCACAATGGAATATATGGTATAACACAGTTACAAAACTGAACAGAGAAAGACATCTTCATTTTTAAATGAAAATTTTAATTTAAAAAAAAAAAAAAGCCCAACTTGACTGAAAGAACAGTGTTGCCCTGTACTTCTAGAAGCAACGGTACTAAGAAGGTAAATTTGCCTTGTGGCTTACCCACTTACCAATGTATTGCATTCAGCTCACCCACATCTTGGTTTCTAACATTAGCCAGATTTACTTTCCTTAATAACCAGCTTTTATGGCCCCATCCCTAGATGTATTTACCCAGCTGCTATGTATTTGCTAGGTGAACATGTGTGTCACTTCATGTTTCAGAAGGGTTTTTAAGCCTCGCCTCTGGGCAGTCAGGATTTCCTGCTCTGCGGCGGCAGGAACAGAGCGAGACAGGAAACGGCGCTGCTGCCACGGGCTGTGAGGGAGGAAGGTCAGCGGCTGGGTTTGTACCTTCTCATTACTACCACAGCCTCAGGACTGAGTCTAGTCAAAAACCAAACTTACCAAATTGCCTTTTTATGCTGAGCTGAAAGCATAAAGTGTTTTCAACTTAATTTGAGTATGGAACATCAGTGATAGTCCTTGTCTTCAAAATACTTCTGGGTATTATGTTGCTGAGGCAGCAGTGACTGATGCAATGGCAGTGGTGGATGATATCCACATGCTCAGTGTCCATGTCACTCGTGGGAATAGAGCCAAGCCCTTCCAGCAGCCTGAAATGGGAGCAGTTGTATCATGAACCTGTCTGGAGACCATCCATTTTATATTTTGCTGTACAGAAGCATTGTGGGAAGTCAGCCATCCTCAGACAAGCCAGACGATATTGAACAGCAGAGTTGGGACAATCATTTTACATTCTTCATAATTTAAAAATACAGTTTTAAAGTATAATTTTTAAACAAAACCATTTTTTCATTTATTTCCTAACTTGATGTGAAGTTTTAGAGGCATCAACTTCAACTATACACGATTAGAGTCACATAATTGAATTTTGTCCATCATCTTTTGGCACACACACAAATCCACTGCTGTGGTCAACACTTCTGTTTTATCCTTTAGAAGGCTACTGTGATACTTTACAGTACTACAACAAATACATTGCTGTAAAAGCTTCTATGTAGCAATACTACATCACTACTACCATGAAGGTGGGAACAGGCAGAGTGCTACTCAGATATCAATGTTATACTGGAAATTATGAACAGCCAATTGAAATTTAGATTTATTCTGAATCAAAATGAAAGATTCATAAAGTTTCCCATAAAAAGATCAATGCTTTGTTTTTACAAAGTGCAAAAGCAAATTCATAAATGAAATGTTTCACAGCATTTCAGTAAAGGTACATATTATTGCAATTTGTATTGTTAAATAGTGCAAATAACAGTATAATTTAAAATCCTGTAGCCCCATTTTTGAAATGGACCCCTTATTTCAAACTAACAGCACCAGTATTTTTCAGAGACAGAACAGCACACATCTTTGAACAGTATTTTTGACCACCTCTGCCCTTTGAGCAAAGCAGACCTTAAAGCTGACACTGAGAAAAGCAGCTGCCTACCAATTCTGGTCTCCATAGAGAGACTGAGGAAAGACATCAATTTATGTTAAAGGTAATGTGGAATTCAAAGTCAGTGTTGGGACTATAAAACCATAAACAGTGAGCCTGTAGTATTTACACAGCTGTGAGTTCAGATCCAACTTTTTATAAAATTTATGTATTTTAAACAAAGAGGACGCTGATGGGGTCTGGCCGTCATCCTGAGACCAGTATATCATAATCTAAAATCCCCTTCAGATTGAGACTCACTGGATCCAAATAAAAATACTGCAGTATAATGCTGTTAATAGAAGGAAAACACAAATAAAATGCTTGATGACGATGTGTTTCCTGTGAGCAAACACACACACACAAAATTGGATCATATTAAGCAATTATCATAGTTCTACATGGTGAACCATGTCATTAATTCTTCTGTCCCCTGCATACTATGACTTTCGCAGGTTTTGTGCAATGTGTTAAGACTGAGTAAGGGTGCTAACACAAGACAATACAACATTTCTTCAAAGCAACATGTGATTTCAGCCGGTCTCGTTTAAAGGGCAAAAGCCTTTATATCAATGATGCAGGTAACTGAGAAATATTGCTTCTGCTCACACATGATGCATTGCTGCACACAGAACTTCAAGATTCCAGGACCTGTAACAAGGAAGTTACATGAGAGATGAGCACAGCAGCAGGAAATGATGTACCTATTGCAACAGCTTAATACAACAGGGCTTTGAAATATGGGGAAGCTAAGTAAAATGAGGTCTGCCTCTGTATTATATTGAAAGAGCTTTCAAAGAGCAGCTGAACATGGTCCCTATCCTGCTCTCACCAAAGAGGTGAAATTCTGAATCAAATAGCCTGGTGTTGTTTTGCCCTTCCTTCCATGAAATTCTCTCTTTCCTGTTGTGTTTTACCTGAGACACAAAAGCAGAGCTCCTATTAGCATACATTTGTAAATTCAGTCTGTTCTCTCCCAGCACGTGCCAAAGCTTTCCTAATAGTTTTCCTTAGGTAAGAGTTCATCACCAAATTAATATGACAAGTTAGTAGAACATATTTGTTTAGTTTCATCACAAAAAACACATACTGGTTTAGGCTGATTTTCTTTTTATTAATAATATAAGGTTCTGTAATCTCTTAACATTACAACTGAAGCTTTACAGTTAGTCTCACACTAAAATGACAAACACTGTTTGGCTTTATTTTCAGAAAATTAAATTACAACCTTGATAAACATACATTTCCAAGACTGAGAAGCAATTTGTGTTTTCTGGATTTCAGTGCTAATGTATCCCTGCCTTTGAAATTGCTTTCAGTTAATTAACATTGCTATGGAAGAACTATTTGGCCTGGCCTCTGTTCACAGCTGTAAGGCAAAGATGACATCTCTAACTTAACCATTATAATGTAAGTCAAATCAATACACATTTTTCTTTGACTGCAAGATTTAGATCCTGGCTCAGCTTTTAACAGATTTGCTTCTTTTCTCTCCAAACTTTTTTAAAGGTCTCTCTAATGTAAACATTTTACAGTCAAGCCACAGTCACTCTCTGTACCTTTCCTCCTTCAAAGGAAGCAGAAACTGTGTAACTGGAAGCCATTACAAGCTTAATTAAAACTGCTTGTAACTTATATATGGCCAAAATACTCAAGCAAATGCAAAAGTTGTGTTATGCACCAGCACTTCTAATCTGCATGGATCAAAATAGGAAGGGAAGTCTGTAGAAACAAAGTAGAGCATACAGAAGGAAGAGAGGTGGAAGACTACAGTATTAGAGAGAGTAAGATTTCATTTAAATGGTGAATGATCTCTATTGAGGTCTTCTGAACATTCTTTTGTATTTTCATTAGCAATGTGAAATTAAAGACAGTAATACATATGTTTCAACTGCAGTTTCAACTAAGCTCTGACCAGTTCATAAGATAGTATTTAGGAAGACAGCAATATTCATTACATTTGGAGTTAACTTTTTCCTCAGAGCTGTCCAGTGACAGTGATTTGGGACCCTTGTGGCCTGTTATTTCACCTTCCCATAGGACAATTGACATACAGTAAAAATCTTTACTGCACTTTAAATCACTTCAGAAGTCAGTGGCTATTTAAAGGTTAGAGAGTGTAAGGAGTTTTTACCCGTGTACTTGCAACACAAAAAAGGATGAGGAAACCATAGTCAGAAAATTAAAAAATGGGAAGGATGTTGCAGAGCTGTGTTGTACTGTAGTCAAAAGAAGAGATCAGTGTTACTAAGCTATGACTACTTGTTCTACTCTGTGCTGTCATTCTGCAAAAAAGCTTCACATGCTTACTTTCAAAATTAATTCTTCATAGGTACATAAACTTTCATTGAGGCACATGAACACACTTCATATTTACCAGCTCTTAGAAAAGTCTCCACTGGGGAGTGACACAAGTCATCAGCAAGAGACCAGCTGTGGCCCCGGAGTCACACCGTGCAGCTGAGGTGAGGAATCCCTGCAGGGCCACTTGCAGATCACTCCCCGAGACACCTTTGTGTACTTAAGGAACACTTAACCACAGTTCGAAGGCTCAGTTTCCTACAACAGACTACACCTACTGTTTTGGTTACTGCTGAAATACCAACTCTGGGGACAAGGAAAACAATCGATTTATATACTGAAATGTTATGAAATAAAGACCATTCAAAATAAATTCAGCTGCATTAAAATATCACATGAACACTCTGTCTTATGACCTGCAGATCATAAAAAAGTTTTCTTTAATTACCTTGACAGCATGTAGTTTAAAGTCATGGTTTGAATGTCCATGTTTTTCAATCATTTGAACTGTAGCATTGAAATTAATCTTAGAACAAGTTCAGAGTTGTCTGATATGCAGTATTTTTTCAAGCATTTTATATTCTTTCTGGTATATTACCAAAACTGAAAGCTACAAGAGAGTATTCTAAAATAGTTTAAAAACAAAAATGCAATTTATAGTGTTCTCCTCATTAAGGGCACTACCAATACAAAAGGTGTCCAAACTGACGCTATGGAGGTGTGAAGTAGTTGGCTAGACAGTGTCCTCAAAGGGATAGTCTGTATTTTTTCTACCTTATGCATATACATTAATTATCAAAAAGTTGGATAATCTGCTTTAAGAAAGAACCCACCTTAAAAATGGATCATGAGTATTGACAAATATTTTATTTTACCGATTAAGATTCAAGTTTCAATGTAAAAATGCTAACTCTCACATGATACTGATCAAGAAAATATTTCATTTTCATTAAGTTCAATGGACAATTAAAATTGTGGCTACTTGTGAAGTAAATAAATGATTCATAAAGGCCATAGGAAACTGTACAAAACTTAAATGGGAAATCTCACTTCCTGGATGACAGTAGGTTGTCCATTTAAGCATTTTATTAAACTGTTGTAATTGTTTCAAAAGACAGTGCTGGGCAGTTTTATCTGAATAACTGAAAAAGGTATTTTGCATCTGTGCAAAACAAACAACAGGAACAAAACCCATACACACTAGGACTGAAGTACAGATGAACACAAAATTTTGTTACAAACCTGTTTTCAACATACAATGAGAAATGTCCATTGTACAAAATTTAGTGACTGACCTACAATTAATTTAAGATTATCCCAGCAATGCAAATACAACTCAGAACAGCTAAATTGTGTAAGATTTTCCAGTAGTACAAGAGTGAGAGACTACTGAATTTTTAGTAGTTTGAATATACTGTCTCTTTTGATGAAAGCCTATATTTGTACTCTAAGTATTTCCTGGTTATAAGTCACATACTTAATGCAGTACAGGGAGGTACTCCTTGGTGTTCTCTCATCTGTCTCTTAGCAGCTTTCCTTTAGCAAGAGGCTGGGCTGTGCAGCTGCTTCTGTACACAACACTGTTGTCACTCTGTGTCCTCCTTGTGGGGGATGCTTTAAGTAAGAAACATCTGGCAGTATCCAGCACTGAAAATACTGTGAGCTGTGCTGCCTAGCCCAACTTGGAAACCCAAATTTGCATTTCCTGGTTAGTACTTTGTGCCCAGTAGATTGAAACATTGTTAAGTAAAAGTCCATAACCATTAACAGTGATGTTTACACTTTATTGGGGGAAGGGGGAAGGGAGTAGCAAAAATCAATGTAAGTTACTAGTTTTGAAAGTTTAGTCTGTTATATTTGATTACTGGGATATCAATACAATGAAAGTGGAGGAATTTCAACAGTAATTTTTTAGTACATCATTTGTGCAGGGCTTTATAAAAGATTTTTGTTTCCAAAGATGTTATTGGGGTCCACATATTCTTTAACAGATCTCAGCATTCCCAAGCCAACATCAGAGATACTCTCCTTCATCCAGCGCTTCCGCAATTTGCCTACTGGAAAAACAAAAACAAAGTGTTTCAATATATGGCAGGATTCTAGGAGCCAATCAATCTTGTGACTATGAATGAATAAACACTGTGTGATAAATGCTTTTATTCAAAAATGAGAAATGTTTTGCTTTATTTGATTTATTGAGCCCACCAGACTATCAAGCTCATTAAGCTCAGCATACTCCCAGAGGAAGACTGTGTTCCACACTGTCTACTTTCTTTGAAAATGATGAAATTTAGATGAAGCTTAGGCTGAAATCACATGTTCTATTAAGACAAGGAATCACTAGTAAGTTTTAAAAAGCCACAAACTAATTTTAAGTTGTAAACTGTAGAGATTATTAAAAAAGCAGAACCCCATATTTCTTGATTACTTTAAAGTGAAACCATAACTCAGTAATCAAACCAGTATTGGTTTAAATAGCAAAAAAATATTTCTATGAAGAAGGCTTAAGATTTCATTTAAAAAATTCTATGCTGGCTGGTAATTGCTCAATGCCATTACGCAAGAGCTTTGTTTCACATGTAAAAATGGCTATTCACAACATGTACCGAATACAAACAAAGCTGAAACAATCAACAATCTTTAAAGAACTCATTTCACTAAATTCTCACAACAGTCCCGTTAAACGGCCACGTGTTCATATGCTAATTAACCAAATCATCAACTCTGATTAACAGATCATTCAAAATTGAGGACATTTTTTCCATTAAACACAGTCCAGGATTAAACTTGCCAGCCTGAAACACAATCCATTTGTCAGTATGAAAAGACATAGTAAAGGTTTGAGAGATGGAAGCTTTAAGAGTATCTGAAGTTAAATTCAAGCTATCTTTTGTGCTCTGTTTCAGGGTAACCATCAAACTGTCATCAGAATAATAAATTACAGGGACATCTCTGGAGAACAGAGTATATTTGTTTATACTTTAAGGAATACGAGCCAATCACAATGCCAACAGAAAAAGCAAATAATGTGGGACCGAATGAAATTTGCAGTTTGCTAGAAAATTACTATTAGCAGCATGTGTGTCAAGATCAAAGATCACAACTGAAGGGCAAAAGAATTTGTCATGTGGTAGGAACCCTGGCTGTATTTTGCAGCCCTAGCTCAAGAAAGAATCTCCATCTCTGAATATACTGTCATTACAATGTGACTGTCTGAGCACACTGACGTAGTCAAATTTTATCTGTTAAAACTTTTAACACTACTACAGAACACCTGAATTGTGGATGTGGCTTGACCATCACCTCAAGTCACTCACACTGGCTCTTACACAAGCAGCAGCTGAGGAACAGTCATTACTATTCTCAACTGTTATCTGTAATATAGTTTCAGTGAATGTGTTCTGTGGTTATGGATGTAATTGTCCTGAAAAGACTGCAAACAACTGCTCCAACAAGATGGAGCACATTAGAATCACAGCAGGATGCCCAACAGCTAGCATGCCTGCCTCTTTTACACCTCCAGTAATAATGCAATTCCACAAGGAACTGAACTACTGTCTGAGCAGCACCAAACAGTCGTTGCATATTTAATGAAGTCGCTCACCAAGTGCTGGAAAACAGAAGGTGCTTGGAGTGCATCATTAGTTCTGTCAAAGTGATAATTTACACATCTATCTTGTCAAATTTTCTATGGTTTATACTTTTGCAATAATAAATCTAACACACATCTGATTAGTGAACTGGAAACAAAAAAAGCTGTACTACAGTTACCAGCAGTCCTTCACAAACATGCTCAACAAAAAGATTTTAACCCCTTGGTAATAGTGATGTTGATTCCCTGCTCCTACTGTCCATGTCAGTAAAACATACATGGAGTTTTCAACTACTCAAGTTTTCACATTAGAGTTAAAAAGCTTTGAAGCAATCTCTCCTAATTCTGTGCTGGTCCATCAGATAAAATGGAAAACAGACAAAGAAGGAAAAGCTCTGTGAAAATGACAGTAGCACTTAGAAAGGTCATTTAGATATTGTTTCACTTCAGGTTAGTGCTGTGCTATACATTTTCTGGTGCTTCTTCACAGGACAACCCAAATGGCTTCAAAGATGAGAAGAGAAAAAGAGGAAGAAAATGCCATAATAGTTAAAGATGTTAGTATGAACATAAAAATAATTCTAAGTGACAAAGTTGCTTACCTCCAGTCTAAGCCTAGCTAAAGAACAGCTTTGTGCTCAAGGAAGCCTTAACATCCCAAAAATAAGATCTCAGTTAGGCCTGATCCTATCACAGACTACAGAAAACCAATTTCCTGCTTCTAGCCTAGAGAAAGTATTTCAGTTTGAGCCCTATATGATGGCATTTATCTAGAACTGACAGGAGACAGTGCACAAAACCAGAATGCATACAAGCATCTATGACTTACAGGCCTTCAAGCACAGTATACTTTCCACAATTAAAAAATGTGATCAAAGTCACCTGATTCTATATACTACATCATAACATTATTAACAATATATTTGTAGTAGCTTAGCACAGCAAGTTACTACTTGTCCACTCAGCTATACACACCATCACATGCACAATCCTTGTGCCCCAACTGGAAACAAACACAGCCCTTCCTTCTTGCATCTTCTTCCTCTGAAGACCCTTAATCTTTCATCTGAAGGGAGAGTGTCAAGAGGATGGAGCCAGGCTCTGCTTGGCGGTGCCAAGCAAAAGTACAAGAGGCAACAGGCACAGGAAATTCCAACTAAGCATGAGGAATAATTTCTTTACTGTGCAGGTGCCCAAGCACTGGGAGAGATTGCACAGAGAAGGTGTGCAGTCTCCTTCTGAAGGTATTCAAGAACCCTGTGCAATGGTGCTCTAGGATGGCCCTGTCTGAGCAGGGAAATTGGATTAAATGACCCATCATGGCCCCTTGCAACCTTATCCATTCTGTGATTCAGTGATCTTGCGCATCCAATATGAGGTACAAGAGTTCAAGTTTTACAGGTGGCAAGTAGCCTGCTCCTGAGCAGTCTAATAGTGCCTTAAAACTTTCACTGCTAGGAAGCCAGAAACCTCCAATCTGAACCCCAGTCTATTACACTGAGTACAAACTCCACAGCATGGCAGGGAGCCTACTTCTCACAAGGTACTTCTGATCATAAAGCCAAGGAGCTTGTTCAGGAGCAACTCCAAAGACAGTCCAACTCCAACTTTTTTTTAGGTTTTTAATCTATCATTCTAGTCCACTTATGAAAGAAATATGTGAACTGGCTAAGTAACTTTTGCCCAGCTCTGATACATGCTGCTCCATGTTGGTTTCTCCATTGGAAAAGTTCATCTTTCCATTGCCCTTTTTCACTTGCCTGTCTTCGAAAATGCATCTGGATGGCTACAAAAAGTCTGGCTGCTCAAAATGAAGTGAGCAAACAGCAGGAAGCAATTGGTTTTCTCACTTTAGGAATATGAAGTACCAGGGCACACATGAACAGTTCTGTAAGAAAAAAAAATTCATGTAGCTGATGGATTCCAGGAATTACTCTACAGCCATGCAGAACAGATTTATAGTACTGTGTGGTCCCAGTGGAAACAGGTTCTGATGGCACTGCACATGGCTCTTGACTTCCTCTGCTCCAGCCCTTTCAACTTGAAGGGACAGTAACTGCGTAACAACAGCTTTGCAAAAGGAGCAGCAGTGACAGGTCCTAAGAAGGATGAGGCTCATCCAGCTGTTGCTCTTCCTGAAGCTAGCTGTCCCTCCAGAGAGCAGCTCTCTGTCCATACAGACTGATTAACATGCTATTACTCTTCCAGGGAGAACTCTGCAATACTGAGAAAGGTCAGTGCATTAATGTAAAATATGGCAGCACTGGAGTATATTGGAGCAGTGTACACCAAGTCTACTGCATAATTGACACTTACCACCACCATAACACTTTGCATATTTTCACTGGGTATCTTAACAGCTGAAATACTTTCAAATTGAATCGGGAGGTCCTTTCCTTTTTTCTTTTTTTGAAAAGGCACTGAAGACAACTATTTTATTAAGACTTTCAACAGACCAAGGAGGAAAATACAACTGTGTTATTGTATTTCACATGAGGTTACTCCATGTCTAACAAATGTATCCGTTTCAACCCATTCTAATGAGTACAGTAAACTCTAGTATGCTTAACCTAAGGGTAGAAGATTTTCTCCACTCTGTAGAAAAGAATGTGTTCAACTCCCCCTCATAAAATAACTTTATAATTTCAGATTTTGTACCTTGTCTGAGTTAATTACTGCAGTGTATAGCTTAAGTCACAGCCTCTTAATGCCAAAGAATTGCAATGTCAGACATGTAATTGAATGCAAACAAGGTGTAACATCTGTTTTTTGCTTTGTTTTGGGGGTTTTACTTTGGTTTTCAGTGTTGTGGGATTTTTTTTCTTATTTTTTATTTTCCTACATAAACTGTCATTGATACTATAGCTAAATCTATGCAGCATGGACTACCTGGTTAACCTTTATTCCAATCAATTGTCTAGAAAATAGAAGAAAATTAGTTCTATTATGTTAAGTGGCTAAATGGGGCTATTTTCCTCAACCCCACAATCTGGTAATTGTTTCCTTAAGCAGCCAGTTGCAGTTAAAACAGTCCCTCAAATGGAAGCAATGTATCATTACTTTTTACACTGTTTAGTTTTACATGGGTCCTTAGCTTGGTAATATGAAAAGGATCAATTACAAATCCAACCTTCTCCCTTTCTGATGGTGTACCCCAAAGGGGTTATAGTTGTATTTATACACCAGTCATACCTACTGGTACCTCCTCAAGAAAAATTCAAGTGTGACACATCATATGGGTGTTTTAAGGGCTTGCCATAAATTATTAGAATAACTGTTTATCGCCATAAATTATTAGAATAACTGTTTATCTGAACTTAAGCTTGTATCTACAAGAAACTGCCATTCCTAATGCTGCTTTTTAAATGCTAAGTTTCTAAACACTATCTATGGCTTTCTAGCAACCCTACATGACTCTCAAATCAAAAGATACTCAGTGCCCAGAAAAGAAGGATCAGAGCTGTGCCTGAAGATGTGCTATGTCCCTTTCTGAGTACAGGACACAGTCAAGACAGGGTGACAACTATAATCAGGGGTGGGGGAAGAAGGAGTTATCCAGAGTAAAGTCCTTCTCAAGCTACTCTTTATAAGGTTAAAAGTATTTCAGTTCTTACTGTGCACCTACATGCAGTTGGTACTTCCCTAGATGTAAAGTAATTTATATATTAATACAACTCAAACTGTCATATATGACCATTTCTTCACTCAAGGAGTATATGAACATTGACTTAAGCAGACTTTGTATTTCCTATAGCCTCAAGTCCCAGACTACATCTGTTTTCTTTGATACACAAACCCAGAGTTAAAATAGCTCCATTTATCACAGCGTGATTGTAGGCAGACAAATAAGCCTGTCTGTTTCCAGATAGTGAAAACAACTGTTATTAATCACAATTACAAGACAAACACCAAAGGAAATTGCACTAGTATTTTCTTTTACCCTACACAATAGAACAGTCAGTGCTAAGAGTTACAAGGCTTGAAGGTCAGTAAATAAAACTGACAATATTAGGCTAATTTTCAGCACCACATCTACTAAGAAGAGGAAAAAATTAATCTTGAATATTGAACACAATGAACTGCCAGACAAAACCACTCAAAGTGGAAAATATATACCAGTATCAGAGGCAGTCATGAATACCACAGGAGCATACGAAGTCAAACAGAAACCCAGTTTTCATAGCTGTGGAATCACAAGGTTCAAGCATGCAAGGGTTTGAAAATGCTATATAATTTTTTTTTTTCTTGTTCAACACATGTGGTAAGAAAGGTTTTATATGGTGAGGGCAAATACATCCAAATGTGTGACAAGCTCCAGCTGCATGTGGGTTGGATGAAATGCTAGTCACAGTAAAACAGAGCTGCCACAGCAGGGAAAGCACATGAGTACATCAAGGGGGTAATCCCACATCCAGTGTGTGAGAATTGACAGGCCCACTACACCCCATATTACACATTTAATCAGAGGACTGTAAGAGCATATCAAACAAAAACTACTGAAACCTTTTCACTCATGTTATTACCTACACATCCTAATACTGCTAAAGCAGAGTCTGTTTCGGTTTCCATCACAAAAGATGCCTGAAAACAGCCCTAGCTAAAAGTTTAAGTTCTCTTCAAGTTTAGGAAGTAACTGACATGTTTTAAAGCACAGCTTCTGCCCCTTAGTTTTTTTCCCTTACACAGAGATTTCAGAATTACAAATCTTTTCTCTAGCTTTTTTAAAACCATTACAACTCTTCTTTGCTCTTATATCTGTGACCAAGCAATGCCCCAAGAGAGTAGAGAGAAGAAACGCATGAAGATTATCACTTGCAAAAAGGTAGTTGCACAAATCACACTGATGTCAGAACAAGTCTTCCTGACATCCAAGGCTATATAGGACACATGCAATCCAATTAGACTATCCATGTATGTGGGAAAAGCCTCAGGAATAGGAAGTATTGCTTATACATGACATTGGTTCTTAATATTATAAGCACAAAATGCCTTGTGAAGATGCTAGTAACACAGGACAAGTAATCCCCAAACTCCAAGAGAGGAAACTAGGTAACTAGAACTTAGCACACAGCAGGCCAGTAAAGTCAACACTTACATAACACCAATTATACAACAAATGGTAGATTGCAACATAGTCCAGTTCAAAGTCACTGGCCCTTTTATTCAGACACTTCGCCTCAGTGCTCCGGAATTTGGGTGAACAGCATTCACAAAGCCACAAGGGACACAAAACTGACTTAAAACTGTGAAAATCCCATCTGAAGTCTTTGTAACTGATCTATATCTAAACAAGGATCAGTAAAAATTGTTTAAGACAAAGTGATCAAACTGAAAATAGTGAGAAGTTTCTAGAAAAAAATGCCAGATATCCTTCCTCCCTTGATCCTCCCCCAGTAATTTCAGTTAATGCCACAAAATATTTTTCAGAATTCTACTACAAACTATTTTATGTACTTATGAATATTTAGCAGTACCAAAGAGACTAACATTAGACTGAGAACATTACCTCCATGGTGATGTGAAAGACTTCCTCCATTGGCAAGTATTTCTTCTCTAGCAGCCCTCTAAATTTGAAAAAGATGGTATTTATTCAACAGCAATTGCACAAGACTCTTGGATTTCATTAAATGCTTGCTATTGCACTCATACACACATGCGTATGAAAAGTTTCTGAAGTAATTAGGGTACATTATATCGATAAAAATTATAGTTCAAGCCTTCAGATAGACATACGTAAGAGTCTTCGAAATAAACATTAAAGCCTCGACATTTCAAATGGCATCTCTTGTAACAAATGTATTTCTCAATAATGGAATATTATGGATCACTTTCCCCTAGACAAAACTTAAAATATCCAGTGGTTGGGATGCTCATTTGGAAGATGATTAAGTCTCAAAAAAGAAGTCTGAAAACAGGCTTCTCAGAGCTAGTCAAGATCCTTATTCAGATCAGAGTTCAACCCAGATCTCCAAGATCCTGGTTGAGGCAGCGAGGTACTTTACAAGACACAAGCCTTTCATGGGTGCAGTTTGTGGCAGATAATTTAGTCTTTTATGTTAAGAATGTTCAAGTTGTAGAATCTTCTTTGCCATTCACTTCTGAATAATTAAGAGAGCTTAGAAGGTATAAACAACAAAAGCTTTTCTAAGCCCAAGCACTACATGGTTTTTTTTTTCTAAAGGGTGTACTGTTTTAGGAATAACATATATAACTGCAGCTGTGCAGTTAAGAGGTTTTTTTTTTTTCAGTCTGCCATAAAGTACATTTACTTGGTCAGCAAACTCACTTGGATAGGTTAAATTTAGTCACTACAATGGAAAATGTGCATTCAGGTCATCACACAAACTAATTCAAATTAACGTAATATCTAGTTTTAAGTAAGTTTCATTAAATAAATACTCAAGTATTACATTCTTCAGTGCCCTATATGCAACAGCATGGAAGCCTCTGAACTTGTAATAAAAATTTGCACCCACTTGCCAAATTCAAGAGAAATTTCTAAAGAATAAGCATGAGAAGAATGATATCCCAATTATAAATACTATTTCTCTACAGTCCTATTATCAATTTTCTGGTGCTGAAATTTGAGCTGGGAACCAGAACACAGGACAAAAAGCAGTTTGACCATAGTCCTTCTAAGAATTACATCTTGAAGGTAACCAAGATATTCCTTTCACCTAACTAGGTCAGTACAGTGTTTCATCAGCTGTAGTGTTACAGCAGAAGTACTGCAGAGCTGCTTGGCTCATGCTGAAGCAGCTTACAATTGGTCTAATAGACTGGGCTTAGACCAATTGTTATCTCAGCCTAACAGAAATGGCATGAGACAGTACCATTCCTTATTCTCTACATGCAGCACTATTAATAAGGTATGATCTTGACAGTTTTACCGTGCATTTTACAGACTGAGTATTAAGCAGAAGAAGTGGTTTTGTAAATAATGGAACTAAAGAAGATTAATTTCCCATGGATTTGGGGTTTAAGGTTTGAAGCTTCTTCCATCCAAGAAACTCCAGGTCAAGCTCTTCTATACTTCAGTGATGTACTGATATCTAAAAACTGCCACCTGGTAGCCTTTTCTCTACTTGATGGACTATTAGCTTGTACTTCTTATTACTGATAATGATCAAAGCTTTACAAACATACTTTTGAGTTATTTCCTGCAAACATCAGTAAGCTTGGCCAATAGGTTCAGAACAAAATACAGGTCATCAGCTTTTCCCCCTTTAACTATTGTTTCCTTATACATTACCTCAATTTGTTCATAGACATGAATAGGATCACTAATTCCTCTGTAGTTAAAGGCAAAGTAGAAGTAGACGCATGCACCTGCATCGTAAGTCTGTGTCACCCTGTTGAAGAGAACTGCATTACAAAGCTTTACGATATTAAGCCAACCACTATGTGACATAATAAAACTCCTAAGATTGCTTCCTATCTTATTCAAAGAAACAGCATTTTAAAAAATATTTCTTTATACTTTTTGCTCCTAATCCATGAGTGACTCAACACTATGAGGCGCTTCAACTTTGAAAGTTGAAGCTCCTAAGTAATTACAATTGACTGTTGTCCATATAAGCAAGAATTTAAAGCCTAAGCAAGAGCTACTAATCACTTGAACTCCCAATTCTTCCATGTAATCCACTTGCAGGTTCAAGAAGAAGGCCTGCTAGTATTTGTAATATCATCACTAGATCTCTTACTGAACAAAGACTTAGAAAAAATGTTTATATTATTGCGTGGCTTACCTACAGGTGGAAAGAGGAGCAAACTGAACACCCTTTTCTTTGCATTCTCGTACTATCCTTTCCTTTACATTTCTACAAAGGTCCAAAACCCTGTAACAAGAAACACATTAAAATAATATTTCAGTATGTGATTTTATACAGTTTCTAAAAAAAGAACTTCACAAACTTTTAAGAAAGCATAATGTAATACAATATAAGAGTACTTTCTAAAATCACTCTTAACTAGCTTAGACTTTGTTCTAGGAATAGTCCTCATCAAGACTCCACTGCTTTTTCTGCACTTCTCCTGAATAGGAAGTTTACTCTGAAACAGAGAATCTAAAAGCTCTTCTTCATAAGCAAGAGTTGCCAAAAATGTTAAAAAAAAAAAAAAAAAAAAAAAAAAAAGAGGTTACCTAGTTCTGTATGTCTTTACTTTCTTAGCAAAACAGCCTTAAAGTTTTGGCAAAGTAGTTAACAAATGCAGAAGAAATCCTGAGAACTCAAAGGTCTGCCACTGTACTAAAACCATACCTTTGTGTTGCTGCAAGACCAAAACTGGAGATCTTTCAGCAGGGCACTACTCTGCCAATTTGAAACACTATAACTCTAATATGGCAGTGAGCTATTAGACTTTGTTAGAAGCTGTATTTGTTCTGCCATTTTTTTTAGGTTCTTATAGGACAAACCCAGGTGCAAACAAAGTGCTAAAGCAACCAAAAGAAATCACTGTTTTCAAATGACCATTGCTTCAGTTACACATTCTCCCACAAAAGTCTGCAGAGCTATAATTCAGATTTTGATGTTTTACACAGATTTAGAACTACATTAAAGATTCACAGAACACAAGAGAATTTAATCATTTAGTGAATAAGAAAGTCAGATAAATATTTTATTCAAGTATCTGCTACCTGTAAGAACAAGTTCATCAGTTTATGGAAAGTTACATGATCCTTATGAATCAAAGTAGAAAAAAAGTTTTCAAAGCATTTGCTTTAGTGAGGACAATTTTAAATACTTTCTCAAGTAAAAAGTAATTGTATTCTAATAAGAGGGAGAGGCAAAAAAAATTGTGACAAAGAAGTTAGCATGCTTAAAAATTTATAAAGCTAAAGTAAAAGGAAGAGAACTTTCACTTTAAAATTGTCCTCAGTTTTCTTCTACGCTCTTAGGACACTTTTCCAATTTTCAAACAGGGGCTGGAATTTACCATTGCCACTAAATTCAATAGCAAGGGTATACGGTTGCCTACTTAAGTCATCAGACTTTGCATTGAATGTTGTAAAGCTTTTATTCAAATAACTTTAGATCCTATTTAAGAGATTTCAGGCTTAGCAAAAGGACCGGAGCATCCAAAATGATTTTGTATATTAAACTCTGTTGTGGTCAAATGTTTCTCAACCATGGCTAATAGATAAAATATCCTTAGGTGAAAGATATCAATCCTGGGCAGAAGTTACTTTTTCAGTATTTCCCTACGTTACTGGAAAAAGAAAAAAAACTTTATTTAAATATACTTGATTGTTTTCATCTTCACTACAGACTAATCCCTTTGAAATACACTGCTGATCCCACACACATGGCTGCTCATCCTCTGCTGCAATTACTGTCACCAATGTCCTGCCTCCTAAACAGGGAAACTTCAAATCCTAAATTTGTTACAGTAAGCTAACCTAAGATGAAATATTGCTGAATGCTTGATACACTGCATTTACAAAATTCTGGTATGTAATTTCTCAGCAACTTTAGCAAGAACACACAGCTGGCAAGACTCAAGGTATGTCAGGTTGCATCCAATACATGTAAGGCCTAAAAGAAGCATCCTCATAAACAAACATGAGTTAGGAACAATTTGAATTAAATCAAGTTTTAAGAAATTCTGAAGAGTAATCAGAGTTTACCTATCCCAAGGAACAGATGTCTCAAATGATTCTCCTATTACATAATAATCCAGGCCTAGGTCCTAATAAAAAGAGTAAGGAAATTATCAGTAACATTCAACATCAGCATCTGGGATTCCAGTGTATGCTACACAGTGATCAGGTGAACAACTTTTTAGTTTGCAGGAGAAGAACAGACATTCTAATTTAGCAAAAACACCCATATGTCCCAGTGACATAAGTTTATTATTAATAGGGAAACAGGGAAGCTCTTAAAAGACAAAAATGACAAACATTTTGATGTCATGGCTACAGTGAGATAATTGCCAGACTGTCAGTATGTCTACACTAATCAAATATTTTTATCACTACAGTACCAAGAGTTTCACTGTGCTCATCAGTATAATACCTAGTAAAAATATTTTTTTGCAATGTAGTTGCTGTCTAGATAAAAAAAAGCCAAACATCTTCCCATCTTACACACAACCTGCTGAAATAAAGAGAGATTCAGTAATTTGTCCCCAGCAAATCACTCAGGATGTGCATATTGTTCTGAAAAATAAAAAAGTCTCCAACAGTAAGACTAAAATGTGTAAGAACAGCTGCAGCAGTTTAGACTAAAAGTGTCTTATGCTGGAACTCTGATTTAAACCAGTCATAAGCAGATTGCTAAAGAAGAGTAAAAATGCTAGTGAGCACATGAGTATTTCAAGTACACTCCAAGCCTCCTATTTCATTCACCCTGTGGACTCTTCAATCTAATCTCCCTACCCTTTAAAAGAATGTATTTCCTTGACAAGAATATAAATTCATGTCTATATGGTGTTCTGCAGATGAAATTCCATGAATAATCACTGCTCAGAAATTGAAGTGATACAACCTCTGGGAGGAATCTGAGATACCATCCAAGGCAGCCTGCACTCAGGTTTCAGAGAAAGCATCTTCAAAGAAACATCTCTATGTTTTGTTACATTAATTAACAGAAGTTGCAGCAGACAAAAGCTGACCTACCCGAAGGTAAGCGATGACAAATGTCAGCATGTATCCTCTCTGTCCATTATCTTCCCCTGCTGCCAAGCCACTGCAATTTACAAGACTTTAATTAATTTTCCACCAAATTAGTCACCAGTTTACAAAAATATTTATAAAATAACTTTGATTATTAAACATATGTGCAAGTTTAGCTGCCTAAGCTGTGTTAAAATAGTTGTTAGTAGTGAGGTCTCTTCACTAGAAATCAGAAGATACTTCAGACCAGACATTTCTCTTTTCATTCTATAACCTGGAGATGAACTTTACAAAGTATTAGATGTAATCTTGGAAAACAGTCTTCAAAAGTCACAAAAGAGTGGAGAAACACAAGCAGTCACAATATATCCTGGATATTAATTTACAGGAACATGGGTAATTACATTTCTAAGCAGGTTGAATTTGTGTGCTTTTATGTGCACAAGTCATGAGACCCCAAGACTTAAGATCCCCAAAGCGTAAGAGATCTGAATGAAATAAAGAAAGACACAAAGGTTATAGCACTAAAGAAAAAGGAAATCCTTGCTTTCACTAGTCTAGCAAAGATTATTATGAAAGCAATTGTTTTTAACTATTGGTTTCTAAGAACAAGAAAGTGCTATGCATCTGGAATCAGTCTCCCTACAAGCTCCCATAAATCTGAGAGATGGGTGTGGGTGTGAAATCGGACACCCTGAAGAAGCATAGAATTGAAATATTTTATACTATAAAGCCATTGAAAGGTTTAGCGTTTTAAACCAGGTTAAACTATTAAAGACTTCACTAATAGCCCTAACCAAGCAGCACAGACAGCACCATCTTCTAATGGCTCTAATACAGACAACTTTCTCCCCTAACCAATACACTGTCATCTTGAATGACCAAAATACAAAAGGATTCACAGTTGAAGTAACAGAATAAAAGCACAATAAAAGCACAAAATTCAGAAATTATAGCCTTGAGATGGCTAAAACAACACTTATATGTATATTTGAATAGCTGAGACTAGTATTAGCAATAATAGTACATTCTTGACAAATCAGTTTTAATTATGGTTTTAATCAATCCCACTTAATCAAGGCAGAAGGAAAGAAACTGCTTGATTACTCAGCCTGCCACTTCAATGAGTGTTTTCTGTCCCTTTGTGGGACAGAAAATCACTGCACTCCTTCAAATAAACAAGTTTCTTGTATTCATACATTCACATGAATTCTGCAAAACTTTAATATCATCCTTATAATTTTTTCTCCCTTTCTGCAGTCAAAATATAGTCTAGGAATGCAAAACAAGCTGCTTCCACACCTCTAAGGCCTGTCATTAAAAGGGCTGGTTCCCATTTTGATAACATTCATTCTATATTTAGCAAATATTTTTCTGCAATACACAGCTGAAGTTTTTCAGTAAAGTTACCTATGAATTAGTACAAGCCATACGTATCAAAGGCAACATTCAGTAGCTAATTGACTGCTGCCACTTCAAACTATTAAATTGAGAACATATCCATACAGTAACCTCTAAAAAAATATGGTAGTCCAATTTTTTCCTGGACAGTCCATTCCCAGCTTCACACTGAAAATGTTCTTTGAAAAGCATACCCAAACTTGGTGGCAATATCATAGACTTGCTTCTCATGCTGAAGAACCTTCTCTCTGTCACCCTCAAAGAGCAAGGTAGCTACACACAGTATGTTGGGATCAAATCCTTTGAACTGCAAAGAGAGACAAACTTGCCATTAGTCACAGTCTATGTGGCAGAATAAAGGTTTTTAGGTTTCCAGTTTTCAAATACATGGCATATGCCCTGGTCAGAGAGTGTTGCTGCAATTAAGAGGAATGACTGGGAAAAAAGTCATTCAAAATTTACTCCCAAAACACTTAAGTTTTTCCTTGACAGGATAAGTCAATGGAAATAACAAATTATCTGTCACCTCCTTCCTCCTGTTAAGAAACAGGATAGGCACAACCTATGCTATAGAAAAAAACATAAATGCTTTGAGCAATAGAGATATATTTATATTCTATCAATTATCCCTATCAGCTATAAAAGCAGAAGAAAACTATAATCATCATGAATGTGGAGGGAAGGAAAATCTTTTGGGCTATCTCTAAACAGAATATGTATTCCCTAACAAAAGAAGCCTCAGGCACATGTTATCTCCCACTTCAATAATCCAAGAAAAAGCAGCAGAACCAGCAAAGGTCACTGTTTTCCAGAAGTACACCCACTGCTGGAAAAAAATGAAATTTCCTATGTTTGAATAGCCATATTTGCAGTAACTCTCTAGTTAGGTAATTTGGAGGAAAAAATATCAATAAGATAAAATATTTAATACAAAAGCCTAGATGACATCATTTTAGTACCAAATCATTGTAGGTTAAAAAGGAATAAATTCCAGAAAGACAAAAAACTGATTTATATGGGAAAATGTGCCAAATATCTTGAGGATCTTGTAAAATTCTAGTTCATTGTAATAACAAGGTAGATCATGCCTTGCAAAAATCTAGGAAAATGAAAATATAGTAGAGTGTGGGCCTCAGTCCATCAGTATTCACTGATTATCACTGGTCTGCAAGCTGGGTAAACTGGTTCCAGTCTTCCCCTGTCACCAAGTTACTGTTACACAAAGCATATTAATCTCTTATACAGGTATGACCAGTGACATCAGCTCTTTTGGAATAACTCCTCAAACGCAATCTCATTTGAATTAAACCACCTTTAGAACCTCAAGTTCTTACACCATAGTATCAGTTACACTCAAACTCAGCTGCATAAGAAGCAATTTACCAAAAAATCTTCAACTTTATGAGTAGCATACAATATTCAAATCAATATTAAAAACCCCAAAATTACCTTTGTGATGTAGAACTTTTTCAGTCCATCCAAAAACGATGTAAAAATGGAAGCAACTTGTGGTTTAAGAGCATGACCTTTGGCAAAAAGCAGAAAAAGGCATATGAAGGCAAAGTGTGCTCTTAAGATTCTTACTTCAAGGGGCAAATAAAAAATAGCTTGATAGTCAAAATTACTAGAATTGCTCACAGCACTTAGATTATCAAAATTAAAGAGAATTCTCTCTACTCATTTAGAACATGATTTAGGAAAAGGCTTCATTAATTTTTTGAGTACATATGTACAACTGTGCACAAATATTTGACACTTCAATTAAGGCCTGCCTTAATTTAGATTTCACAAGCCTATGGCATGTGGAAAATTTTTAAGAGAGTGCTTTATTAGTTTTTACACCACAAAACTAAGCAAAAATTAGTGACTTCTTTTAAAGTTACACCAAAACCACTGAAACAAACAGCCAAAAATGGTGAAAGTTAGGAGTTAGGCATTTTTTTCTTTAACAATTATATCAGTTGTGTGAAGTTTTCTACATAAAGCTAGTTATTGCTTCCTTAATGACAAACGGTGAACTAAAATTACCAGGATATATAAATGGTGTCTTGGAGCCTGTGAAATTAACATTTCTGCCTCAGGACTGGGTTTAATTGAGATGAAAGTATTTTACTGTTTATTCCATTGTTTTTAGTCACAAACAACTTCTGAACTCTCATTACTGCTTCACTTTAGCAGCCTGGCATCTGGCCTACATGCTGTGAGCCCAATTCATAAAAAGTTATGCACCATTTACATTATACTTCCTTCTAAAATACTTCACGAAGCATCTCCTCCTGAATACATGAACTTCAACAACTGACTGCTCTTTTTTCCTCTTAAGCAAAGAGGGAGTTTCTCTGCAGATATAAAGCCCAAGAAGGACACCAACAAGCACACTTCAGTAAGCACAGAGAAATCATGAAAAGACAGGAATTTATTAAACCACAATCTAAAAAAATACTTAATTATTACAAGAAAAATCAATATTGACACACCTGAAACTATGCGTACAGCTTGCAATTGGTCAAATCATGCTTCCCAAATAAAAAAAAATGCACCTGCTTCTGTTGGGCATGTCCAAGCAGAACAGTGTAACAAAAAAGAGTGAGCAAAGCAAGCAGCAAGGCTTGCTGGGCCTCTCAGCTCTTACAAATCACAATTTCCTTGATTTGAAAAATGAAGTTCAGCTTTCTCAACACCATTATAATGCCATTTGAAGCTGAGATTCATCACTGAGGCTTCTGTGCAAAAGAAGTTTCAGAAATTATGACTTGTTGAAGTATAGTATAGGTTTTCAAGGGCAGTCACACTTCCCATTTTCATCTTCTGGGTACAATCAAAATAGCATGGTCTCAGCAAGTTCTGCAAGCTATTCACTTTTGGGTCATGGAGCTTAAGAGCCTCCATGAGGGTGGCTTGAGCTAGAACATATCTTCTACCAAATTTGCTAGAGTTTAAAATGACAGCTTTCCCTAAAAATTGCTGAGAAATTATTGTTCTGCATATTTGACATGGTCCTATTTAGGTGTTTCAACTAATTCAAATTTTACTATATCCTTTGTCTTCAGGAGTCTTCTGGTAGCTTCACTGACTTTCAATACTTAAAGCCTAACAGCTTAGATGTACTTGCACACAGTTACAGCATTTACAACACCTGATCTTTTTCTGAAAACAGACAGATAATTTTCAACGAATATGTCACTACCTCTCTCCCAATCAAACATGATATCAGAGTAATTTTTTTTAAACCTACTAATTCTAAGGAATCTGTGAGATGCTTTCATGAAATATAAAGGAACCAACCCACTTACCTTGAAAATAAGGTGCCGGCATTCTGATTATTTTTCATAGCCTACTTCTCATTAATACTCTTAGGAAGAAAATGTTTCAAGTACTACATTTTAAAACTAGAATCTCTACTCCTTTACAGCAAAAGAGAGGAAGTGATTCCAGAATTTCAATCTCACCAATAGACTGTCAAGAAAGGAAACAGCAGAAAACCCATCTCATTTATAGGCAGAGCATGGCTCTTTACTGACTCAAGCAGCTGACAGTGTTTCCTCAGAGACAAAGACAGGCTTCTGTTTTGAAGCTCACGTTCAGCACTATCTGGAGTTTGAACTCTGGGTTCGCTGCCCTCTGTCTAGAGTTGAGCAAAAGAATTACTACCCAAAATAGATCTAAGCTACTAAAAAGCCCTTTGAAACAGATGATACTCCATGATGATCTACATACTTACCAAACTGAAACTGTGCATTGTCGACAAGGCGAATTGATGCAGGAGCACATCTCTTGGAGGCAAAGTTAGAGGAGTAAGAGGAAGGAAAAATAAAAAAGATTATGTACATAGTTGGTTTTAAAATTCATTACAATCAAATTTTCATTTCAAAATAGCATGTAAGAAAGCAAACTTTGATACCAGAGACCTCTGGTCATCACCATCATTGAAACAGGGTGACTATAAGCTTGTTTTCAACAGAATAGCAACATCTACTAGGTATGTCTAGATATAATGCATTGAGAATTTTCAGTTTAACCTCAAGCCAACACTGTAATAGTGTAAAAACATTGATTTTCACATTTTGAGTGTTTTATAAAATGGCATATGCACTAAAGATAGTACACTTGTTTAGCACGTCAAGCTTATCTTTCTGCGTAATCAGAGATACACTCATACTAAAAATTAATTGAAAAAGTTTAACTGTTGAAGGTCACCTTGGCATGCAGCTGAGCACTATACAGCTGCTCACTCAGCCCCCTCCCCAGTGGGATGGGGAAGAAAAATCAGAAGGGCAAAAGCTGAAAAACCCATGGATTGAGATGAAGACAGCTTGGTAAGCAAAGTGGGGGAAAAAAACCCACAAAAGCACAATTCACAAAGCAATCAATTACCATCAGCTGACCAATATGCAGACAGTCTTCAAGCAATGGCACCCCTATGAAACACCCCCCCCCTCTATTTTACTTATGAACATGATGTTATATAGCATCTGGCTTTAGTCAATTTGGGTCAGTTGTCCCAGCTGCGTACCCTCCCAGCCTCTTATCAGCTCCCAACACACTTGGTGGTGGGAAGAGAGGGAGAAACAGAAAAAGCCTTGACACTGTGTACACATTGTTTAGCAATAACTAAAACACTGGTATGTTAACACTCTTTTGGTTACAAGTACAAAAGCTAACACCACACATGCTGCTATGAAAAAAGGTGACTTCATCCTGGCTAGACCTGTTATACTCATGCTCTGCTGTCAGAGTGCAATCAGAATCTGTATTTGAGTCTAATCTAGATTCTGCACTGTACAGGAATCTGAAAAACTGTAAGAACAGCTGTCTTCACTTAGGTAAGTCTCTGGACATGTCTATGCCTGCATCATATACTTGCTGATGGCTCTATCCAGTCATACTGAAATGTATGGCCAGAGGAATATGACAAAGTCTGAATTTTAGGCTAGTCATCATCTTATCACATGGATATGGAAGTAGTGCTCTTTCACTGCATTTGACATGTTCATTCCTCACAATATCATTAGTAAGTATCTGGACACAAGAGGAAGAAAGAACATGAAGATCTAAGGGAGCTCACCAGGCAGGTCAACAGAAGGCTGTGGGAGCAGTTTTAAATGAGACCAACCCACCCAAAACCTACAGGTTGATTATTCTTACATTAAAGTGGACAGATACATAAAAGAGCTTTTCAGACAGTAATCACTGTAATTCCTACTCAGATTGATGCAAGGGGCAACCAAAGAGAATAAGTAGTTCAGGCTTAAGTAAGCACAGAAACAGCAGCAGCAAAAGAAGCTTAGAGATGGAGCAACATTAAGTGGCAAATCGTGCCTCTTTTTTCCCCTCTAACTAAGCCCATAGACAGGAAAACACATGAGCTCCTTAACTGGTTTTAAATGTTGATCAGCCATACGATCAAGCATTCCCAAAAAGTCTGCTTAGGTACCTTTAAAAAGAAGGACAAGCACTAGCAGTAGAAGCATGACAGAAAAACTGGCAAGTGCTGCTTACTAGCATATACATGTCATTCACATACCAGTCTGAACATCTGGCTTGGAACATTAAGCCATTAATTTAGACCAATCACTAGAAAAAATGTAAAGCTGTGTTTAGTTTGACATTAATTAAAACATTTCTGAAATTATTTCCCCATTTTAGGACACATTCTACCATTCATATATATAATTTGGTATGTTTTGCACAGAGCATAGGAAAGGTAGTCAGTAGAGAAAGAGGCTAGCCAGATTAAGATTTGTTTGGATGCATAGTCTTGAGGAAAAGTACTATGGAACTTTGATATTTAAGTACTTCACTACCTGAAACAATCTGCCTGCACTATTCTCTATTTAAATACTACAGTGTAAGTACAATTCCACTTGGAAATATCCATCTCATCTGCCCATGCCACTGCGCTCCAGGCAGTGATTTCTAAATACAGGCAATATCCTTCCATTGCATTCCTTTTGCTCCTTTACCACTTCAATGCCATGAATTCAACTGCCTTTTATATGTACGCTGCAACTCAATTCCTTTAAAAACTCGTCCATTTTACATAGTCGTAATTAATCTGAGGGTAAAATTCTCAGCTGAAGGAGATACAAAGCTGAATTTTTCAGGCTGTAATATAAAAATAACTCCCACTGAAACAAGCCATTAAAAGGTTTGTCCACGATTTGGCTCAGAATACCAAGCAAAGTCATAACATGCTCAGTCCTCAACTGAGTAATTTCCAAAGTCCTCATGGGCCATATTCTGCATTTCATGGACCATACACACTTAGGGGATTCCTACCTCAAATTCCTGGTTATCCACTGCCAGAAATACTGAAGCATCAATACACCCCTACTGCTAGAATCCGTAAGTCCTTGAGTGAAGTCAACATCCAGCTCTTCCTTACCTGCTTTGCTACTTCCCTCAAGCAGGCCACCCCTCGCTCAAAGTTGGGGAAGACCACAGAGCCGTACTTCTGGTATTCAGGGATTGGGCGAATCTTTATTGTAACTTCAGTAACCACTCCAAGGGTTCCTTCAGAAGAGGAGAAAAACTGAGCACAATGTTCCAAGATGAACTGCTTGCAAGACACCCAACTTAGAGCATTCTGGTAAATGTTAACATAAATCAGACATCACAAAAGTTCAGTTTGCAATAGCAGGTGATTTATTCCTTACTTTTTACATGGTGAATTCTCACAATATATTCTCTAAACCATGCTCTTTATTACTAGACTTGTAGGCTGACTCCACAGATCCCTTTAAAGCAGTATTAAAAGCTTCAACTTCCCAGTCCTAATTAAGGTCTCAATGTTTTATTCTAGCACAAGCAGTTCATGCCTGCACAATGCCACCCATTAACACACTGGAAGCCACAGCATTAAAGATGCTCAAATAATCAAGCATTATGGAAACTGAATTAAGATGCAGTATTTGAAATTACTCTGTTTATACCTTCAGATCCCATAATGAAGTGATGAATATCAGGTCCTGTTGACATGCGAGGTACTTGACAGTTTTTTTCTACTATTCCTCTAGGAGTTACCATTTTTATATGAACCACCTGTTTAAACAAAGTGTAATGTCTATCAATACTAGCATTAAACACAGATTTTTATTTTATTTTTTTCCACAAAACATATTAAGTTTTATATAGTTTGGCTTTATAGGTTTTAGACATTCTGTAGGCAACTCCAAGAACCTGAGAACTGTTACCAACCATTATTTTGACACAGCATGGTTTCTTCACACAGCAGTTTCCATTCTATGACAAATCATATAAACTGGTGGCTACATCCAGGCAATACCAGTTAAAACTGTTTTGCTTCTCAGTGTAGAACTCCACACATAGAACTTTCTATACACCAAGATTTTAATCCAGAATATACATCGTACTACAGAAGAAAAAATTAAGGGCTTAAACTTTAAATTTTGCTTTAGAACTGCTGCTTGATAAAGCTACTATAATTCAGCTATTGATTGCTACATAAATATTTCAATTAGGAGGAAAGACAGAGTGAAATACTTTGTGAAATAGATTGTCAATACCTGCCATAAGACTGACACATGTAGGGCTAGAAGGTTGCTTTTTAAAAAATATTTTCAATGTTACTGTTTCCAGCTTCATTCAGGCACATGCAATAGAGCCTACATGTGAATTTTTTTAATCCTCTATTGAATTCAATCCTCTATTTTCTACCAAGGAAGGGTAGAGTTTCAGCTTTGCTTTAGTAGTGCCTTTAAATTAAGCAAAATTACTGAATTTCAGCTAATGGCTTTAAAACTTTCAAGCACAGGTAGTTAAGTAATTTTCACTATATGCAATTTATGAACTGTTGATTCTGCAGTAAGTGGATTTTAGGCAGCTTATATAACATACTGTTTCATGATACAAAATTCCTCAAAAGGTAAACACTTCCTTGAAACATTCCCACTGTGTTATTTTGAAACTCATGAACTGTTCTGAATCAAATTTTCAATCTTATTTCCTCCCAATGAAAATTTCAGAAGCCATTTCAGCCTGAAGTTATGCTTCAATAACAGAGAAGCCTTCTGCTTCACAACTCCCAGTACAAGCGAAACTTCAGGCGGCAGGGGAACGATGACACTTTGTAAGTGCAACGAGTTTTACTTCAGTCAGGTCTACTGAATAAAAACTGTGTAGTTCCTGCCAGCATCAGTCACTGACAGTGAAGCCTCACATCTGTGCACAGAAAAAATATGTCTAAACTATGAGCTGATGAAAAAGCCTGAGGTAACATGGATACATTACCTAGAGCATGCTGCAGTAAAGGAGAAATCTGACACATGGAGGGGTTAAACAAATTATGAGTGAAAGCTGGAAGTTTGAAGCAAAAAGTCAGGCAATCTGAGCAGTGATGATTTATCTTCAATATATTCAATTATTTGTTATACCAGAAAATGCAGACTTTAAAATCAAAAAGTATGCTTCAAAGTCAAAAAATTAAAACCATTTTAATGACTAAAACAAATTCAAGAGCAGAATACTGCCATTCCCAGTCCACTGCTCCTTTCCTCTGGGTTCCTACAGACTGTGTGGTGGCACTAGATCTCACCACTGTGCACCCACACGGTCAGTTAAATCAGCCTAGTCATTTACTGCTAGCCATGGGCATGTAGGAAGGTGGGGAGCTTGCTTGATGTCAAGACAGTTCAGCTAGACATCTTCAGGTACACACAAGTAGGAGAGAACATGGGACTTCTGGAAGTTTGACAGGATTACTACACTGGATTAACAGAGAGTCCAAAATGGTAGAAGACAGCACCAGAGTCAGGACAGGGTAACAATTCCTTAAGCTAGTCAGTGAGTGCACAAATGAAAATTACTTTTATGTCAGTGATAAGGATTAGTAGTACTAATACCAAAAGCAAGGAAACAAGCATTTCAGTCAAGATTTGATGCCAAAACTGTATTACACAAAGAACCACTATTTACGTTCCCACTGTGAGTCATTATAAAAGTTAAATATCTGAACAGAAAAATCATAACAAGTATTAAAGCTACTTACTAGATCTTCAATATTTCCATAGATGTTTTTTTTCATGCCTGATGCTCGTGTTGCTACCCAGCCTCCTAGTGAACTGAATTCCATGGAGTCTGGTTCATGGCCTGTACAAAATCCACTTTCAGCAAGCTAAAGAAAGAAAATAAAAAATATATCCTACAGGTTCTGCCTTAACTTAGTACTCCAAATTCAAGATTCTATACTTGTTTGGGTTTTTTTGCCTTTTTTAAAATAAGTATCCTGATCACACACCCATTTATGAAACTTTTATATTGGATATGTAAATGACATGCAAATTGATTCTGCTTCTACCGTACATACCTGTGCTACATATCATCCTATAATACTCCTCCCCCATATTTTAAAACTGAGAACTCTATTGTTCAAAACAAGGTGCAAATTCATATTCATCTGCAAAAAGAACTTATAACTTAAATAACTGCCAACTTTGCACAAATGCTGCCAATAAATAAGGAATTAATCTCTTGTTCCTTCTATCCTAATGTGATATGCAGCAGGTCTGCAGAAAATCTGAGCAAATTGCCTGTACTTAATTCTCTCAAAGAGAGATATGTTTTAATATACAGCCATCTGGTTGGGCTTCCTGTATGCAACATTGTCAACTACTTGTGATGCAAATCATGCATTCCTGTACATTAAGTAGTCACTTGTTTCTCATTTTTCTGCATTAACTTGGCCTTGCCATCTGCACAGCACCTGAGGTTGACAGGATGCCCTCAGAATTACAACACCAAAGCTGTCAAATAGCAAGAATTAAAGGCCAAGCAGTCTCACATTAAGTGATAACTGCATTAGTGCATTTGAGATAATCAATTGCACTGACCAACTGATAACAATCTTGTTGAACAGCTGTATTTAAGTATACCACATAACATGGATCATTAACTATGTTCTGCTGTACACAGTGGCTCTAATTTAAAAGACTAAAAGTCACTTCTACATCCTGTCTACAGCAATTCATTTAGCTCATGGTTTTCTCTGTACCGCAGGAACTTGCAGCTTTGTATGTTTGTTGGTCATATATTGGGTCCATTACATGTAATTCTTATCAGCTGCATGAAAACACACAAGAATTAAGCTAGAATTCAATGATTTGAACAAGATATGAACAATACCCAATAAAAATATTTTAAAAAACCTCTAGAAACTTAACCAGATAAAAATACCTGTTTTTCCAGATCTTGTCCAACAATGCCAGCTTCTACACAAGCCGTTAAGTTTTTTTCATCTATCCAGAGAATCCGATTCTGTTGAAAAGCCAGTCAAAACTAAGAATGAGTGTTTAAGATTTCTGTTTACTTCCTTCCCTAATGCTATAGGATCAACATGCTTAGTCATACAATTTACTATTAATACACTCCAGTTATTGCACCAGTGGAAGCTCTTCACTACTTCAAACTGCTACACAACAGGTTTTAAATTATGAAGTCACCACTACAAGAGACTAACACATTTATCTGTCAATTTATACCGGGGATGTTTACAGAATAAAAAGCAAAAAAGCCAGAAAGAATTAAATCAAAACCCTTCCAGAAGTCTACCTCTCACAAAGTATAGGCTAACTAATTATTCAAAGCGAACTACTTCAGCTGCTTCAGTTTCAAATAAACTGCTTAACTGATCTCAGATGCTTATATAGATCTAGTTTTATGCAATATGGACCCTATATATTAAATAAAGATAATCATTAAGTGTCTATTAAAATAGTAAAGCTTCAGCAATCATCTTTACTGCTCTGAAACACATATGTTTTAACTTTGACAATGCTTCCTTTCACCTTAATTTTCTCTCTTCATTAATGATTACTAAAACTGGCTGGCAGTCATTCAAGACACATGAACTGGTTTATTTTCTGACTCAATGCTTATTTATGCATCTAACTGACAAAAAAACAAGATAGTAAAAATTAACCACATTTCCTTGCCACACCTAAACCTGCCAGAAGTCAAAGCTGTGGGCTATAAATCAAGGAGTTCAAATGAAGGCCTGAGTCACTAGTGTACTTGTTGGATTTCATTCTGCATAGGTACCTGAAGAGCTTCCTTCAACATACAAGTACACCACTGCAGAAAAAAATAATTTTGTTTAACTGAAGAACCACTGAGTGCAGAAAACAGACCCCAACCCCAGGACTTACCTTCAAGGCTAAAGGAGTTAATAAGCTCAGCAAGTACCTGAAGGCAGTAGAGCCTTACATCAAAGATACAGAGCTGTTTCTGAAACATCTCATTACCAAGTAGCCATAAATCCATCATTTTAAAAGTACAAAGCTCCTTCATAATGAAAAGATGAAAACTAGCAATAAATTTTACAGAACTTCATTTCTAGACTGCCATAAAGCTAGGAACTTCACATTCTGAAGATGCTATCTACACAAAAACCCCAGTTATTTCTTGGAAGTTTATCCTTCAAGTTGATTTATAGGTATTAGGTCACCTTATCAATCTTTAAGTAATTTGAAGTCTAGTGCAAAAACTAGTGAAATTTGTAATAACAACTTCCTCCTAGCCTTTCATTTATCCTCAGATACAAATTCCAATACAGAAGAAGTGGAGCTTTCTCTGAGTTTGATCACTTAAAGCTGCCATAAGGCTTAACAGTGATTTTTTTGTTATTAAATACATACAGGTCATATGAAGTAAGACAGGACTAATATCAGAAAAACAAACTGAAGAAGTACCAGTTTAATAATCATGGTGCTGATTAACTTTTTCATCCCTACTTTGTTCTGGAATAGAAATAAATGTCATTCTGTAGTGATCACCCAAGTAACAAGGATGATTAAAAAAAACTAAAATAAAATTTTAAGAGATCATACCATTTGTGATGTATCCAGGGAGACAATAGTTCTTTTTTCATCTTCAGGACATTCAAGGGCACTAGAGACACTTGTCCCTCCTGCAAATATGGGAATGATATTGTGATCATAAAATTCTCAGGTAGCTTTTCTTCCAAGAAAATGTCTCTCTCCCTCCCTTCTGATATAGAACTGAATAAAGAAAGATCACTGAGGTTAACTCTTTGAGCATAGTGATTAGCCTCTTAAGGCTGCCCCCCTCTCCCAGACCAGGTTTCACAAAATCAAGGCAGCTGTGGAACTGAACAATGCTTTAGCAGCACTCAGTAACAAACATGACATTCTGTGACCATCTCAGCTGCTTCTGTTAAGCCCAGCACAGAGCTTTAAAACAAAGGATAAGAAATTACAAAGCCATTCAAGAAACAGAGAGCTGTAGTTTCTGTATATTCTTTACCTCTCACTACACTTCAACCTACAAACTTGCAATAAGAAGTCTGCCTAGTACAGGAATGTAATACTTATCTGAAACAAAAAATAAACCAAGAGGCTTTAACTACAAAAAAAAAAAAAAAAAAAAAAAAGATAAAATCAAGCATCAGATGTAGAAGCAGTTTCTAATGTATCTTTATAGGGTGTCGCAGAACAGCCTCCAAGAAGTCTTTTGTTTCCCAAGACTGCCACAGCCATAGGAAAAGAGAGGGCAGGATCCTCAAGATCCCCAGCAGTCTACGAGAAGGAGAGACAATGGCAAGGACAGAGAAAGTGACAGCTAATGAAATACTCTGCAAGAGCAGTGAGGTCTATCAGCTTTGTTTCCAGTGATGGAAAAGGTGGCACCTTCTTTAAATACCAACCACTACTGCAATAACTTGACAAGTTGACTGTAGTTTACTAGAAAAAAACTTGGAAAACAACCTGAAGAACTTTCTGTACAGTGAACAAGAAATAGTCAATATCACTGCTTTCAGCTCTACCAGTTTACTGCTAACAGTTAAAAGCTGACTTTTAGCAGTTTTGCAGCCCTTCAGATGCATCTGGCAAAGGTAAGAGTGTTTAGTGAGGAACCAGCTCCACAAGTTTGGTATCATCTTCAAGTGAAATGCTCATTTTCTCAAGTAGTTAATGCCCTTTTGCAAGGGCTGTACTACAGCATAAGCAAGTACCAAGTAAAACACACAGATTTATACCACAGAATTAAGAATTCTTGACAAAAACCTTATAACAGAATGAGCTCATGAAAGACAAAATCCCATGTTTTCCAAGCTCTATGTCAAAATATGGTAGCTCACAACTCTACTTCAGCAGGCATAGAGGAGAAGACATCCACAGTAAAAACTGGAAGTCCTTTATTAATTCTTTAGGCTGAAAAGGACACAGATTGTACAGGCCTTTAGCTCTACTCTGTATCTGGAACACTTCCTGAAAACCCCTCGCCACAGGAGTTTCTACTGAACAAGCTCTACAATGAAATTAGAATAATTTTGTGCTAGCGTTTGACCACAATCCTCTCTGAAACTTTGAATTTCAACGGTGCAACAAAAACCCTTAATTTATACACGTTGTGGGAACAGAGCACAAGTAATGAAGAACATATATTTAAATTGAAGACATTTTCATGAATAACCTTAAAGAATTATGAGATTTCATAATTTTGCTTACCACCAAATGGTATTATGCAGAGATTGTGTTTGCAGGCTAATTCCACAATTTTAACTACATCTTCATGGCAAACTAAAAAAAAAAAACAAAAAAAAAAAAAAACAAACAGTTAAAAAACAGACTTTCTGCTTGATACTGTTATTTGTGCTTATTACTAAATACTGCAGTCTCATTAAGCAGCTGCCCCTTTTCCAACACCAGCAAGGAAGACATTTCAAAGTTAGGCACCAAGTAAGAGCTGGGCTCAGAAGTATCAGTTATAAAGTTTAGACCTCTACATTTGAAGAACTAACTACAGTCTCAGTCTCTTGCTTTACTCACGGATTGAGACCTCCTGCAAATTTTCAGGGCAAGATGGGTCACCAAACAGTTAACAATTCATCTAGGTGTATCTGAGAACAAATCACATGTAAAGCTTGTACTGAAAACAGGCTGCCCAATTTATTCTAAGTGAGAAATAAATATCTTCTGAAAAATGAACTGCACATTTCTTTCTTCCTGACTGAAATTCAGTTTCAGAAGAGGAGTTGCTGATGAAATCTAGGTTTTCAGGATGCATTCTGTACCTGGTCACAGAAGGAGGTGGAAATGCTTGTGCATAGCCAAGTAAAAGGATCAAAAAAGAGATCAAATGCATACATAACTTTGTACAAACAGCAAAAAATGAGCAGGACTAAATAAATAGTTTCCAAACTCTGGCTAATTTGCTCTTGTCATACAGAGGTGCTTTAAATGAAGGTAGTCAATCCTTTTGTTCCAGCTGTTTTAGGAGCTACACGAAACAGAAGTTGTGGCAAGTACTATTCGCAGTCACCAGTGCTGTCAAGCACCTGGCCTCAAGTAATGAATTTCATCTTAAAGTGCCTCTTTTCATGGTTCCCATATGTGATTTTTTTCCCCTAAATAAAGGGGGAAAAACTGAGCAGGACTAAGTTCTTACAAGAAATTTTGGGGTTTTTAATGCAGCTATCAAAGTTATAAAAGGTAACAAAAGCGTTGGAATCATACAACTGAACAGAAATTGACATTTACTTAGATCAAATGACCTTTTGGTTCACTACTGAAGTAGTACTCACATGGAGTAGTTTCTAGTGACCAGAGGCACATGACTCAAGTAAAACAAAGCATTTGTATCCTTTCACTAGGCAGAAACAAGCAGTCCTAGCCTATACTCAGATTGTACTGCTCTTTCTTTCAGTTATTGATCTTTTGTAAAGTGTTCTGATAGGAGTTACAGGTGTTACACTTTTTTTTTTTACTAAAGTACAGCATGTAAAAAACCAAAAGTTCTTCAACACAAACATTTCACTACCCTTCTAGCATCATGTACACCTTCAGAACCCAAAACTGCGACTGCCATATAAAATTATGGGATTTCACGACACAAACTGCAGTCCAGATTCTAAACAATCATGATTACTATTCATAAGAAAATTCCTTCAGTTTCTGTAAAGACGAGTGAAGTCAGTGAACCAAGAGACAGTATTCCCCTGACCAGAAAGCACAAGAGTTTAGTATACAATGACCTCCCAGATCAGAAGGGAGAAGAAGACAATAAAACTTACCAGGCCATACAACAATATCAGGAATTCGCTTAAACATTCCTTCCCTGAGTACAAATATCTCGTGTAGGCAGTGACCTGGAACACAAACAATAGGTTACCGAGGTCAAACAAGAAAGTATCAAAAGCAGCACAGTCATACAAATGAAGTTCTCTTACCATGAGCTCTGAATACCCTATCTTCTGCATCCTGGGAATATGAGATTTTAGTGGCTCTAAGATCCTGAAGAAATTCTTCATTTACAATGGATGGAGGTACATCATTAACATTTAAGGATGCCTACAATTCAAGAAATAAATTCATTAAAGACAGGTTCACTCTTAGAGTATTTCTATACAACAGAAATAAGAAAACCAGGCTAACACTGACTGATACCCAAACACACCTATTCCAGATCAGAAAGATGTCAGTTCTCCTTCATATCTTTAAACCATCTACTCTGCACACAAGTTTTATTTCAGTAGCACATTCTTACCTTTCTTTCTCCTGATAAATATGGAGAACTACATAAGCTTATGAATGCATACTGAACAAATTATCTCTTTTTAAGACTTCCCAAGGTACTAGAATACATACTAAAGCCACTACACAATACAAATTCTTGTACTTAGAGTCCTGTTTTCACTAACCCACTTCCCCTCCTCCTGTCATGTCCTGGGAGTTAAATCTAAATTGGACCAAAGCCTAATCAGAAGTCCAGTGGTAGGTAAAACTAAGACTGACTGATATAACATAACTGGCACGCAGTAAGCAGACTTCACCTATAAGAAAGATTCCATAAAATCCATGTTTGAGTCACATACATACAGGTGTCTCCATCTAAAGTCCCAAAGAACACCTGGGAAAGGTGTTCTTCTTTCCAAGAAGAAACCTACACAAGACATCTGACTTACCAACAGACCTTAAATCAAGATTCTGTAAGTCCAGAAGGAAAACCTCAGCTTAAGACTTTCTAACAGCCCATTCTTCCAGGTTCTTCCAACAGATGTCTTGTCTAATACTCTTACAGCTTCCCAAAGTGTAGACACAACCACTTAACTCTCTTTTCTGAACTCCACTTCCAATTACTGGGCACATAAATGTTCATGTGTCAACTTTTTAAACCCACTCAGAGAACAAGAATTCTTTACAAGATCCAGATTCAAAAAAATATTTTGAAGACATTAAGTGTAAGACTCTTATCTGCTTTGAAGATTCCAGAAAGACCATGCCCTTTTTTTCTCCTTAAAAATGAAGCAAATATGGGTAATCTTTCTAAAGGAATATGCCTTCTATCACAAATGACCTCTAATTAAAGAGTTCTTTGATCAGATAAAAGCTTGTCTGATGACTAAAATGTAACTTTTTGACTTCAAGTTTTATTGCAAAAGAAAATTTTGGTCGAGAGTCTTATTTCCTGTTAACAAAGTCCCTCAAGTCTGAGAGCAGAACTGAAAGGTTTTTTTACCACCATATCTTTGATTTTAAATACACTTTTAAAAATCAGGGATTGAACAAGAATTAGTTAAAAGAGTGCAATGCTTTCACACTTTTTCCATGCAAGCTTTGCTGGAAAATGAACTGACATCAACCCAAAGACAAGAATGCACTTGCACTTTTGCTATAAAGCTCTCAGGAAAGATGCCAGAAAGAACTCATCTACAATCCCACTATCAAAAAGTATTGTGCAGCAATGTCCCACTTAGTCAAAGAAATTTAAGACATCTCTTTGACAAGCCCTACCTACACTTCTTGACAAATGCAGACAGAGAATAACAAAATGGAATTCAATGTGCTTTGATCTTCTGAAGTTTGCCTTCGCCAAAAATTATACCCACACAACAAAGTTTTCTTTCCTAGAACAGAGCTTTGCCTATCTTTGCTCTACATAACCTTCACAGCAGCTGATATATTTGCCAATAAGATAAAATCTTGGTAGATAGTACCAGTTAACAAGCTAACAGTAAAGAAATTGGAGATTAATAGTCTCCCATCTGCCACAACAGCAGCAGTCTATTCTGAATGGGTTTAGCCTCAACATTGGAGAGCTGATGAAGGTAACAAACTTATCAGGAAAGTAGTATCATTGTGATGGAGGGTCCACCCTACAAAAATTATACAAGGTTATGGAGAAAATAAGAGTACTGACAGGAATAATTCAGAAAGAAAAAGCTGCGTGAGATGTTCATTACTGATAGCTGGCATCATTCACAGGGTCAAGTGGATAGGCAAAAGTTTGGGTTGGAATTTTAATGTGAAACATATGACACAATTAAAATGCAGTTTTAACAGTGATTTGACTTCTGGAAGAGCATATGTGCCATCCTGACTTGCTTTAAGGATAATGCTGTACTTACTGAAATAACGTGTCAGACAGCTAAAAAAACAAACCTTTTCCCTCCAATACATTCATTCATCTTGTCATCTACAAACACAGAAGCTGAAATTAAGTTTTGTTAAGAGAGAGGCACTCCACTACTGAGACACCTTGATTTTAGGAGGCAGTCACAGTAAACATATTGTAAATTTGGCCTTGAACTGCTGCTCTTACTATTCTGCTATTAATGCACATTGACACAGTGCTGTTTGCTAGCCCAAAGAACTCTTGACAGGAACACAGGAAACATAATAAATAGGTACCAAATAAAGATCTTCAAATCATTTATTTTAAGAAAAACCTTCATTAGCTGTGTTTACATTTTAGACTTCAAACTTTTGTTTCTTCATGGATTTCCATAGATGGAATTATTTTATATCAAGTTGAACACTAAGTGCCTGAAGATCTTTGTTCTCAAGAGCATGAACTACTTAACAGCTATAACAATTCTTTGCAGATGGTTTTAAGCATCTTCATTTTTATAACTCTTCCACAAGTTTTTTAATATTTTAGTTTAAATCTCCAATATTAGAAAGTTAATATTTATCTATAAAAATCTTATGCACAGTGACAAACAAAAAATACCTTTATTTATTTTCATAGGACTGAAATATCTTAAAATTTTCACCCTGAAAAGCTAGTCAGGAAACCTATGTGAACTAGGTCTAAATTGCTCTCTACATTAAGTCTGGTCTGAAAAAATAAAAAGCATCAACAGATCTTGGAGATCACAGAAGCAGGTACATTAACTGTTTTTAATTAAAACACAAAAGTTACATGCAACAGGGAACCCTCCATTCTCACATGACAGAGGCAGGAAGAGATGGTACAGAATGACAAATGAACCAAGACATCACTTCCCTACTGCTGTTCCTATATCTGAGTTTCTTCATGCCTAGGTGATAGCAGAAGCTGAAAACCCAGCATAGCATGACAACCTGAAATACACCTTGGAGTTATGACAGCCGTGAAAATGAGGGACCTGCAGCAGTATTTGAAACTAGCTATGAGAAGTCCAGGTATATATTGGAGACTCCAAAGAGTCCTATCCCATATCAAGGTAGTCAGCCTGCTTCACGTTACAAGACCATTAAAACCACAGGGGCACAACACAACAGAAAAGCACTCAACACTGCTGGCAGATATCCTGGGGAGCTGCTCTGCAAGATGTACTGTGGAATTGGAGTATTATTAAAAAATCTGTACTTGTCCTTCAATTCTGCTTTGCTCTATCCTTTCTCTGCATGTAAAAAGGGAACATCAGCTCTCAAGACCACTGTTCACAGCAGGTTAAAACAGCTGTCAGTTAAGACCAACCCTGGTCAACAAAAACACATCCAGATGAATTATTCATAACATACTGGCAGATGGAGATCCTGCAATCCACAGCACATGAAAGAATGTATGGATGAATAGAAGACTGAAGAAACATTTAAGTTTTCAAGCCCTATGAGATTACTTGCTTCAAAGAAAATGCAATCTTGAACTCACCCAAGAGATGGGTACAACCATTACCCAAAGCTGGGTTGCTACAGTCACAGTACAAGCACCGCTTCCAAAACTGCTTTAGCAGCAATCTAGTCAAGAACCTAATTAGGGAGCCAGGTCTCCTGACTAACTTACATTACTCCTTCTAAAAAGTAGAGTATGTATAACTCCCAAAACATTCCCAATGTATTATTTTTCTGAAAACATTCAGTTAAATCTTGAGTATTCTGGTAGTCAGTTTTCAGCACCCAGACGCGTAAATAAAAATTACTGTCAAGTAAGAACTTTGACATCTTTCAATATACCAAAAACACATCACAGTTTAACTTCCCCATATTTTTTATCTCTGTTATCATGAATAACATTGATGTTGTATAAACAATTCCCTCTGGGCTAACACTTTCTACAGTCTTGAAATGTCAGGTAGGACAAAAAACTCCCTGTGCTGGAAACTTCCATTTCGATAAATGCACTACCAGTTATCCTGAAACCACAAGTCATGCTAAGACATAAGGTTTCACATAGTAGTTCTACACCACTTTTTTCCCAAAAACTTTGAAATATTAATACACTATGTTTAAATCAATTATATGTGACAGCTGAATCATCTTTAACAGTGTGGTCTTGATTATCACCAAGACTAATGTTCAAAGGAACTGGTTCAGCTATTTACTTACTCTAGAGGTAGTTTTGTGCTCCAGACTTGCTCCAAAGGTTTTTTCTATCCATTCCTTAAAAGTTGGTAATACCATACCACCTAATCTGTACCTGAAAAGTCAATATTACATAGGGTCATTTTAAATTAAAAGAATGTATGTCAGATACACTTCTTTCAATTCTATGTATGCACAAACGTAAGTTTTAAATCAAACTCTTTACCTACAAGCCTGCAAGACTTCTGCACATTCACTTTTCGTGCAACTGTGTATTTAATTGTATTCAGGTGTTCTTTACTTCACACACAATCAAATAATTTGTCAGAATGGCATCACTTTGCTTTGGACACAAGGCTTTTCAGTTATCCCACCCCACACTCTTGAGAAAGGTCTCACCCTTGCAGTAGTGCAGAAAGCAGCACCCATGCTGGTTACAGATAGAGGACACACTGCAATGGAAACAGCAGTCTGACACAAAAACCCATTGCATACACCTTACACTTTCAAGAAAACAGAAACAGTATTAGAGGTTCCCCTTTCATTATCAAAATGCATCAGAATTCATCAAGCACTGAAAAATTATTTCCAGCACAGACTGTTTGGCAAAAGCTTAGCCATGTGACAAATGCAGACTTACAGACAAGGGACAGAGGAGCTGGTTTTGACCATGTGCAGCACATGTGAAAACACAGAAGGCTGGGGACACACTGAAAACAGCTAGAAACTACTGCTACTAATTGTATGCATATACACATCTTCAGCACGTTTATGTGTGCAAAAGTATTCCCAGAAAAGAGGAGAAATAAGATCTTCCTTTGATATTAAGAGCTTTCAGCAGCTGAGAATCCCTACCATTGTCTTCACTTGGGTCATTGTATTAGACCTAACTGGGTCTTCCCTCTAAGATCATTCAGTCACTCTAAATCCAGTTATGACCCTGTCCTTCACAGCTGGTGCAACAAATCCGACAAATAGGTGACCTGTTCCACAAAAAGATAAATTATTTTTGTTTCCTCATCTCAGCTATCCCCCCCAGCTCTTCTACTGACAAACCCCCTGCTCTAATCCTAGAACTAAAAGGCTACAACCTTAACTCAAGCTAGACTCTTCAGCACGGAAGAGAGTATTCAGGCATTCCTCCTATGACAGCTGTTAATGCTTCATCAAACCCATACAAAAATTAAGTGAATTCTTTGAAGAGGAAAGTACAATAAGCAATGAAAGTTTAGTGCATTTGCATCAAGAGTTTGCAATGAAGGCTGAGACCCAAGTCAGTTTGGTGTGTTTTCTTCTCCAGACCTACTTCTTAGTATTGCCATTTCTTCTCCAGACCTACTTCTTAGTATTGCCAAACTATCATAGCTGGATTGCAAGGGTAACCTTAATCACTTACTCAAAGGACAACTAAAGCTGGCAGAAACCCCAAAACTTTTAAGTCAAGACACAGACAGAAGTCACAGCATAGAAGAAGTTAGGTGATGCATGACTGATCAGGAAGCAAGCTTTGTATGCACACATTGATGGTGCAGGAAGCCCCCCAAAAAACACCTGCCACAGACACACTCAAAAAACAGCTTCAGTTGCTCAGACTAGCAAGCACCATCTATCCTTGTGGAGATGGCAGCGTCTATAATAAAAAAGATATTTGACACACAGTCTGTAGGGAAAGTCAACACAACTTTCATGAAGGGGAATCCTGTTTCACTAATCCTTGGAGTTTTATCAGGGTGTAAAAACAGCAAGTGAATAGAAGGGGTACAATGAAATCCCACACTCCTTTATATTTCCACAGGTGTTCATCCCAAAAGTTATTTAATAAAACACACTGCTACAGTACTGAAGAAAAGGTCCTTCTAGAGGCTGAAGGATAAGATAAGTTTAAGTTAAGAAGCAAAGGGCAGGGTTTTTGATCACACTGATACGAACTCAGGACCTTAAAAAAAACAACTAAGCAGACAAAAAAACCATGGAAGTTAAGGTAATCGCAACGGATGAGAGAAAAACATTATTGTATATTTTGCAGAGTCCCATTGGTAGTTCATTTCAAGGCATCTTCACTGACCACATACAACAGCAGCCCACAGTGCTATATATCATCTGGGCAGGGGTAAGAAAGAAGGCAGTTCATTTCTTTCTGCTGCTCTGTAAAACACTGCTGTATCCACACCTTGAATGCTGCACCCAGTTTTCTCTCCAGAAAGCTCCAGTGGAGCTGGAGAGGGTGCAGAGAACAACTGTAAAGACCAAAGGGGCTTACAAGCAGCAACTGAAGGGCCCAAGACACCACAAGCATGGAGAGAAAATGCAAGAGAAGATATAACTGAGTCTTATAAATCAGTAACACAGTAGATAGGCTAAAAAGTTATCATCCAACCTAGTCCTGCAAAACAGTAAGGGATACTTGTTTCAAAACACAGGTACTTTATACAACCAGAACCTCGAATTTGCTGCTGCACAGGCAGTCAGTATGAGCAGATCTGAAGTTATTTGACAAACCTGGGGAAAACAGACTGTTAGTGGGCACTGAAAGGATGAGGCATCTACACCACCCATGCAGATGGTTATTCTCCTGTTTTCACTTCAAACACTCTCCTTTGGCTACTGTGGCCAACTGTTCCATAGAAACTATACTGGTGTGGCCTAACAAGGTATTTCTAATGTTATGTCTCAGAGACAGTGTGGATGGGGGAAAAAAACCACCATTCTAGAACAGCCACTGGTACGTATCAGTCACACAACAGCCAAGCATCCTTGATGTTCCTCCTCAAAAAAACATGAGTCCTGACCTTTATATTTTTTCTTGTTTAGTGTGATTCAATTTTCTGTGCAGCACCTCCCTAATATTATACAGTGAACTGGCGTATACAAGGCTTTGTATTTTAATTTGGGTCTGAAAATCAAAAAATTAACAACTGAAGTGCTCAAGATCCCAATTAGGTTTTTGCAACTTTGACTCAACTAATTCATGCAAGTTTACAGACTCAAAGCCCAGGAAGGAATTTTTAGGAAAGACAGAATTTTATTTCTCTTCTCCATTATTTTGTTTTTAACACTTATGGAAAATGTATTTTTAAATCAGGGAAGAGACTGCAAGGTTACTTTCCAGTCAGGAAGGGGAAAAAAAAAAAACCAAACCAAAAAATCCCAAACCAGTAAGATGGAGACAGGTTTAAATTCCACTGGAACAAAACTGAGAGATCCCAAATAGACTTCCTTTTAATGTAGTTTCTCAAAAAATGTATTTCTCAGAAAATAAACATTTTTAAATAACATTTAAATGAGACACACAGTCTATTTTAATGTGTCAAACTCCCATAAACCTGTTAAACGTAGAATAATCTATTCTGTGGAATGAAACTTCTTTGCCTTCTTTGAATTAACTGTGCTGTGCAACTTTTAAAACTCTTTTCAAACAAACCACTAAATAAGATACTTCATTTACATAAATTTTCAATTTACCTTTTTCCTGTGAATTCTGCTTGACCCTTCTTATTGAAGATGAATTTGGAGTCATTATATCCCCATCCATTCCATTTCAAAAGTTCTTGCCTTAAAGGGAGAAAAATATGTGAGTGGCAATATTAGCATACTGCAGATCCAAAATGCTTTTCTGTTACATGGTTTAGGAAAAAAGTCTTACCAGACAGCAATTCAAGAAATGAAGCACATATCAAAAGTGAATAGCTTAGAGCCAAAAGAAATTCTGAAACCACAACCATTACTCCTTCAGATTGCATCCTGTGACTTGAAAGACCAGATGCTCTATAAATACAACCACCAGCTTAAGTCATTGCACACTGTATTGAATCACGGAATCATTAAGGTTGGGAAAGACCTTTAAGATCATTATGTCCAACCTTTCACCAACCACCATGCCAACTAAACCACAGCACTAAGTGCCTTATCCAGTCATTTCCTGAATCCTTTCACGGATGGTGACTCCACCACCTCCCTGGGCAGCCTGTTTCAATGTCTGACAGCCCTTTCAGCAAAGAAATTCTCCCTGATGTCCAACCTGAACCTCTCCAGGTGCAGCTTGAGGCCATTTCCTCCCATCCTGTGTCTCCTGATACCTAGGAAAAGAGACCAACTCCCACCTGGCTACAACCTCCCAACAGGGAGTTGTAAAGAGTGACAAGGTCACCCCTGAGCCCCCTTTTATCCAGGCCAAATACCCCCAGCTCCCTCAGCCACTCCTTATCAGATCTGTGCTCCACTGCCCTTCTCAGGATACACTCCAGCCCCTCAGTGTCTTTGTTGTTGTGAGTGGCCCAGGATTTGAGGTGGGACCTCACCAGTGCTGAGAACAGGATGATCACAGCCCTGGCTCTGCTGGCCACACCACTGCTGATCCAGGCCAGGATGCCTTTGGCCTTCCTGGACACACCCTGGCTCACTCCAGCTGTTGACTGTTGACCCCCCTTTTCCACTGGGCCACTTTCCAGCCCCTCTGCCCCCAGCCTGTAGCAGTACATGGGGTTGTTGGGACTGAAGGGATTTGTCTGTTTTTCTTCTATATAGAGAGAAAGGAGCAAATCACTGGTGATATTTTCCAGTTGGCCAGGATACTGTGTGAAAGATGCTTGGTTTTCACTCTACACATAAACATCAACATACAAATAGGTAAGCTCTAAATATTTTCAGAATAAAGAAGATATTTAGTATTTAAATTTATTTTCTTGACAGAGAATAATGACTTTAGTTGCTTGTCATCACTACTGCAATCCCACAGCAATCTTAAGATTCAGTTGATGAGGAACTTTGAGACACATTTGGACTGAAAGTCATAAACAACAAAACCTCAAGAAGTGCAAGAATAATATATCAACTACAACCAGAATGTGATAGCATAAGCTATAAATATATAAAAACAAAACTAACAACTGCTAAAATACAAGCAGAAAACTGGAAAATCTTAAGCACAACCATATTAGGCGATTTCTTAGCTATGATAAAGTCATCAGAACTATATCAGTGTAACTGTATTTAAGACTTAAGAAATACACTAATAGTAATTACACATTAATCAAGCTTTGCTTTAAAAGTTTGCCATTTATTTACATAACAAATGAAATTACTAACATGGAAACTGAATTTTAATTAAAAGAAACATATCTCAAATAAGCCTGTCAGAAGATCATTTACATCCCTGCTCTAAATACAGTAAATGTAGCTCTTACTCTGACTGCCTAAGAGTAAGATGATCAGGAGTGACCATTTTAAAAAGACCTTGTGATTCAGAGAAAGCACTGCCTCAATCACTTTCAGTTCCAGCATTACATGCAAGATAACCATGTGTTGATTGATTACCAAAGGTTTTCATTATAAAGGTATTATTAACATGGGCTGCTGACATACTATCAGTGCAATTCAACAGATTTGGCTCATACAAAATCTATTTTCTTCAAAATGCCTGTATGCAAGATTTTAATTAATCAAATGGAAAAAAAAAGCCATGGTCATGTATTTCATTACAATTGTTTGATTCAGAGATTTAACCAGCCCTTGACAAATCTGGCACTTAAAGCAAAGTTTATCAGTTACCAAGTACTGAAATGACTCTATATTTTGTGAAATAGCCAGTCTATATTGTTCTTCCATACTGAAGAACCAATTCTAAAATTTCAACCAAAATTAAACTAAGCACAGCTGTCCAAATACAGAAGCCTCTTCTGCTGCCTGCTCTCTCTAATCTTTACACATGTAGGGCTCACACAAAAAAGGACAAGGATCCATTCATGTTCCATAGCATGGGAATGCCTTGTGCTATTGTGCTGCTGTGACAGAATATCAAAAAGTGTTCTTAAAGCATGTTATGCAGATTTGCCCATTTTTACCCTTATTCTATGTATGGATATTTATAAATGCTGCATATATTCAGATGAAATTCCACAAAGAATCTAAGTCATACACAGTGGAGCTGCTCCCAGCTGAGAAGAAGGTGACAGAATTGGCCAGCTCAGGAAATTTTTTTTAACTAAATGTTTTATTCAAATCTCAATCACTATAGTCCTCCTCAAGGGAAGATTTCTCCCTCTGCTGACTAAATGCAGTATTTCTATATACCAGACCTCTGTAGTTAGTTGAATCCTGTAAAGTCAGAACAGACTTCATATTACTAAGCAAAATTGAGGAAGGCTCAAACTTCCCCTCAAATTTAGAGAGGGAAGTCCTCTTACAAGGCAGTGCCAAAATATATATGCCAACAATGATGCATGAGACAGGCTAGAGAAACTACCTGCAAATCTGGAGACAATCAGAGCAAGACACAAAAGGCCAGGCCCTAAAGAAATTGGTGATATGAGATAAACTGATAATGGCCAGGTTTGAAACTATCATTAGTCCTGGTATCAGTACAGACAGATACTTCCCACAAAATCATGGGGAGGTATTATTAATTAAGGACACAAAGACAGACTCAGATATGAGGTTTTTCTGCTACACTAACCACATTCCCGTCTGCTTGCCTGTTCTAAAGGCCTAATTTCCTAGGTTGCTGTTAACCCTGGCACTTTGATCAGGCTCTAAAATACAGAACAGAGTTTAAGAGTTTTAACTCCTACGAGTTTATTTTCTGCTTGAACTATTTCTGAATAAAATTAAGAACACATGATTGTGTCAGACAACATAACTCCCATCATTGGTGTGATGATAAAGATTAAATTAAAATCTAAAACAAGTTTACAAGTTTATAGAAGAATAGTTGACCCAAATATCTTGGCTACCTTGTAACACAAAGGCATGGGATTTCACACCACCACACACAATGGGCAGTACTATATCATGTGGCAAGTAAACAAGAAACTTAAACACCCAATTTTAATATTCTAAACTGTACTGAACAAGTCTGAGGTTTCTATTTGGAGACAGGAAGGGTTGTTTTTAGAATGAGAATGTTACACATACATGTTGTATGCATAGCAAGATATAATTTGCACACCCTCCTGGTTTTCTTCTCAGACTCCGTTCCAAGAATTATATATATATATAGCCAAGACTCTCGCCAACATCTGACATTATTCTCACTTTAAACTAAATGTCACTGTAGCATTGTACCCAAACTGTCTTATTTGGGCGAAACAACACCTTTTCTATTCAGTACATTAACTTCAACAAAATATCAAGCTCATTAACAATCTCATTTTTGAGACAGTTAATGTGCAAAATGTGAAATGCTTTAGTAAGAAATAGTAGCAACGGCAGTACTTTCTTGCCTTCTAACTTAAATGATTGAAGTTCACTATTGAAATATACATAGTACAAATCAAACCTTGCTTAGAGATTTTTAAGGTGTATGTTTGTATATATGCACATGAAATTGTATTGCCTGAAAGAAACCAAGTCACCATGGAAGCAGTGACAATAGATTAACACAGTGTGACTAGTTTAAGTGAATTTAAATATTCCACTTTCATTATAATGCCCAACACTAAAATCCTAGTTTGACTCACTGGATAGGGATTTTTACAGTTGGGAGGCAGGAGGGTGACCCCTGGCCCACCAGCTGAACTAGTGCTCCTGAAGAATCCCATCACTCAGCTGGGCAGGCAGAGGCCTTGGGCCTACACTATTCCAACAAACTGTACCTGCCAGCACTGTTCAGGTCTTAGGTTTTAGTGATTGGCACAGTGACTAGATGAAAAAGTTCTCATCTCTCCCACAGGAAGCTGAAAGATAAGCACAGAGTCTCCCACAGACAGCCAAGGTTTCTTTGGAGAAGCAAGATGAATGTGCAGTTCAATCCAACTGGAGAAATGTGACCCAGGTGGAGCAAAGCCCAGATGCTCCCATCAGTTTCCTCACAATAACCACTGACATTGTCAATTCAATCACCACCGGACACTCAGCATTAAAATCACATACACATAAAATATTCACAGGCACTTCTGTTGCACAATGGAAGAGCCAGCAGATTTCTGGAAATCAATTCAAAGTGGCAATTTTAAGGACTACCACATGGGCTTAAGCACCACTTTTTGCCTAATGTAACCCAGTCTTGCAAGTAGTAGAGTTCTTGCCTCACTCAGTGTGTGGGTGCAGTAATACTGAGGCAGTATTATAGTGGTAAGGTGTTACAAGAAGACATTACCCAAGGAAAAATTCCTAAGAGCCTACCCCAGTTGGATTTTGGATTACCAATCCAGCCCCCCAGCTGGAAATTCAGAACCCTTTCCACGGGTGGTACCAGAAGATCACTCTCTCTCTCCCCTGGAGCAGTGTCTGGAGTTCAGATTATACAGTCAATTCTCAACCAAGCAACACCACAGAGTGCTGCTGAAGACAGCAGTAAATTAGCATCAGGTGCCTGAAATAAACAGAGAACATGCAGCCCAAGGAATTGTTTCAAAAACTGATTTGTGAAAGCATCATTTATCTGGAAAGGAATGCCATGCTGCAGGCAAAGAGTATCTGCTGTTATTTTTATTTTATTTTTTTTTTATTTTGTTATTCTTATGATTTTTCTCTCTTGGAAGACCTTCCCTGCAGCAAACCCAATATAATTGTTCTCAAGTCTGAAGTCATGTAACACCTGTTTTACAACCTTAGACACATTCTAAGTTTGTGTATTTACTGCTGCCTTTCAAACTGATTCCATGAATTATATCTATAAAAATCAAATATATTTACTTATTTATTTATTTAATCCTAAGTGATGAGATACTGAATATTTTTAGAGTATGGGTTCTGTAGTCCACACTTTCAGCTAAGCCCCGGCAGCTGCACATACACTGATTCAGTTGCTATTCTGTTTGAATACCTAATACAACACCACAAACCTAGGTTCATAATTGCAGTTTAAACCTACAGTAAGCAACAAATGCAGACAACCAGATTTCTGGCATAAGACATCAAGGCTTTAGGTACCCAAAAGCAGAGTGCTTTTCTTTAAACTATTCTGATAAAACAAGTGTTCACTTTCCTTACACGTGTTCCTAGCCTTATTTCACTACTCTTGATTTCACCATACTGTAATAAACAAAGCCCCAAGGAATAAGGAAATTAGTGTGTCTCTGTGTTCTTCCATAATAAATAAAGTCAATTAGGGTCAATTAAAGATCAAGGAAAGCCAAGATATTATAATTGTTCTTCTCAGTAAACACTTGGCCAAATGATCATTCTTATGCAACAAAATACTTTACTAGAAGCTCTCTCTATTCCACCTACTACTTCAGCTGACATCAGTTTCACTTTGAAGAGACTGCTCTACTACAAAACGCACACACATGGCTACTTCAAGGTAGTAAATGAAACAGCACAAAGAGATCAGTCCTTTGAGAAGTATTTCCTGAAAGCTTGCAAAACCAGGAAATCTGCTTTGCTGTCTTAAAAGAAATAACTTAATGAAGGAATCAACTATCTGCCATTTTTCTGCCCAAGTAAATTCAGTTCCTGGACACATTTTTACCCACCTATAGAGAATCTTTTAGCATGCTTTGTAGCACATACATCACGGCTCAAGCTTTCTGGCCTACACCATCAACCCCAATGGTGTTCCAGACAATAGCCCAGTTTTGGATATAACAACACTACAGAGGTATTAGGCTTGTCCATCACATTCAACCTGCAACTGATTTTTAATACTCCAAGTAATTTATTTTCTACAGAGGTACAGTAAGTGTACAGAGGTACACTTCAGGATAGCCTAGCTGACTGCAGTCTGCTACACTACTGATCTCCTTACTTTGCTTAACCTCAAAGTAGCTTCTAGTCCAAGTAATTACTTTAGTCTATTACATTATCAGATTATTCTAATTCTATTCAGTTTAAATAAACAGTTATATACACATTCATTTTCTTGTACATAATGTACATCAGGAGATACTACAAAAGTCTTTCAGGTTTGCTGTAAACTGCTAATTGCTTTCATATAATAACCTATATTGAGCTTCACACATTAAACACACTTTCATCTAAGTTCTTTTTCTAATAAAAATTAGGTAATTAATATATCCAGTTTGGCTAACTTGGTATCAAATTATCTAACAATAAATATTGTATTACTTAAATTCTTATAGTTGCATGCCAGGAAGATGAAATGTATGAAAGCTATTTGGAGCTATAGACAGGAATTGCTGTAACATATGTTATTATAAGTTGTTTCCATGAGTGAATCTTCTTTATCTGTTCCTCAGGTATTAACTTTGACTAATAATTAATTGCTTTGATGCAATCACAGAACCTCCTGTGAACTGCCACACCTTCCTCAATGCAACAGGTTCTTACCCTTCTGATTTCTTAAGAGTGGTAAAGTAGCACCAGCCCTTTCCTTCTTCATCCTTTTTCATCATCTTAAACTCAGAAGTCAGCTACACCAGGATACATCTTAGCAACACATGTTGCTTAACCACCGTTCTCTAAAGGATGAAGTCCTTATTATAAAGATTCCTCTGAGTATTGGGGGTAAGGTGCAAAGCCCCTCTGAAGACACTTATATTCAAATGGTACCAATTCTTTAGGAGTTAACTGATGTTGCTGCATAATAACATCATAATCGTTAGCAGCAAGAATTTCAAGTGTCTATATGAAGAAGGTAACACATTACCCTGAACAACCTGCCTGTGAACTTGACACACAGCAGACAGCTCACTACATGCTTATCCCTTAGTTTTCCCTGTGTAACAGGATGCCCACAATAATTAAAACATATTCACAACCCTCTTTTCGTCCCTAGGAAAGCAGCTTCTCCACAGAGATAGGATAATCAGGATATGCTGTCCAGCCTTCTGTTGCAGCAAAACAGAATAAATTTTAAGCCTACAAGCTACTGAGTCAACATTTAGTTAATCTAAATGAATTATCCCTTTTAACAAAGACTAAATAATAGAAAGTTTGATTTGAGTAAGTTATACAAGTTTTCTTGAGATCAGCATCAGTGCATGATCCATCTCTGAGGCACTCATACTTTTGAGCACACCCAGCAGTTACTCTGGTACAACTCTGTTCTAGGAAGTTGTAGCACCTGACTGCTTCCAAAGCAGTTCAAGTTGAACACTTCACGTATATACAGTTATTCTGAAGATTAAGTAAATTTTTAATTCAAGTCTCACCAGCAAAGCAAGCTTACCAGTCATCAAAAGTCAACAGCATAACATAAAAGGACAGGAAAAGTAATTTCAAGGAAGAGTTATTTTCCAGCTCAATCGTTTTACCAACTTTTTCAGCATGCCTATCATCTTCTTCAGGCTTCAACACACATTGTGTAACTATGATTCCAGCTTTCACTGCAACACTCAATTAAAATATTACATTTAAGCCAGGAATGCCACTGAGAAATAACATCTCTCTACTCTCACAGTGCCTAAGATTTCCCTCAAGAGAATACTCAAACAAATAGATAGTTGCTTGTCTTCTGTGGAATTTTCCATCTCAATAACTATAACTTGAAAAAGTAGAAACACATCAATATGCATTGCTCAGTCTTCCAAGGCATTTTTATTTGGAAACAAGAAGAATTAGATTAGACCCACAGACTCAGTCAATACCATGTGCTCTTCATACTCCCCTTGCTGGTGAGAAATAGTGTCTGGATAAGATCTTTAACAGTTTGATCATGAACTATCAACAAGAAAGCCATGCTTTAGAAGTCACTGTCTACTGACTGTTAGAAAAACAGCCGGAAAAAAAAATTCTGTGATCACAGACCTAAAGTACTACAAACGGTTTTTTTCCATCAAAAAAAAAAATAATTTACTTGCAGAAGAAATGTAATATGAGGAGAGTGGAACTGAATCTGCTAAAGTAGCGTCTATAGCTTTGCTACTATTTCAAACACTACAGGAAAGATGCAACAGGTGTAAAGAACAACAGCTTCGCTTAAGGTACTTTTGGCTACAGCTTTGCTAGGAAAAATTAAAGTAACAATTCAAAAGAGGCAGAAGAGCTGAATCAGCATTCAATAGACAAGAAGACATCATCCAGCTTTGGATTGTCCTAATATTATTTAAAAAGGCATGCACAGTCTCTAGGTCAGTTATTTTTACTAGATTTTTCCAGCAACCTTCTTAGCATCGCAAATAAAAATCAGCTCCAGATTAGCTGGGAGTCACTAGAACAAGACTCAGGCATTCATCATTTCCCACTCCAAATCAGTGTAGGCAACATAACTCACTCCTCTATCACTCCAAAACCTGGGTATTATCCTCAAACATGAGCTCAACGAAGATCCACATAGCCTAGCTATAGTGAAGAATTTCCACATGCAGCATCTTAGGTGTGTTTCAACCATACCTCAGATGTTCAGACAGAAACTTAAGACAGAGATAAAGATCCCTTTATGTTTTTCTTGTTTCTACACATACAAAAAGGCAGCATTCTAAGTACAGCAAGAAAGTTATACCTCTAGTGAAGAACAAGCTAAGCTTTCCCTTACACCCCCACAGCAAATTTTCATTCTGAGTCCAGATCAAGTTATTTACAGTAAAAATACTAACCCATTATGATCCTGTAACAAATCCTAATAGGGGAGAGCAATATCAATAACTTGTAGAAGTACAAATGTTAAGTTCCCCAAGCCTATGTTTCCACAGAGAAAGAAGCTATCTTTCAGGTCACAGGCATCAAAGGTTTGTTTTCTCCTGCTTTTCACATATGCAATAACTGGCTGCAGAAATTATACAGCAATCCATTTAAGATAAATCCCTGAAAAACAGCTAAGCTGGTATTTTTCCATAAACAGTGATTTCTTCCTAGATTCAAACCAAACAAAAACTCAATATGGAAGGCAACAACTTCAGAACAACCCATCTGTCCCAGTGAGCAGCACAAGCATCAAATTCTCCTCAATGAGAACTAAAAGCTTTCAAAGCTGTTCACATCTGACCATATGTGCATGACATCCCAGTCCTCCCAAAGTAGGCAAGTTCAGCTTGTGACTGTAGGCCACAACTTGCCTATTAGGAGAATCCAGGCTGTTCCTTGCTCTCTTTTTGAAAAGGTTGAGAGCAAAGCATAGGCTGAATGGATTCTCCTCAAACGAGGAACAGCTCCTCTATTCACTGCTTGCCCAGTTTGCCTCTGGACTACGCCCATACACTAACAAACGAGTTCCTGTACACAGTTCGAGAGAGAATAGGAGGTTGTCTACATCCTAAGCCTTAAAATGCTCTTATAAGATAGAAAGGGGGAGAAGAAAGTCACAAAACTAATACAAGTCCACTCCAACAGAAAGGAGGCCTCATAATAACAAGTTACATGGAACTACATAATGGTATTATAATCATAGCATTTAAAAAAAAAAAAATCTAGCAGAAAAACAAAGCCAAGAGCCAGTGAAATAACTGTGAACTAGAGAATTTGACTGCTTTCCCTTGGTGTCATGTGACCTGACTCACTACTACAGACAGCAAGAACCAGAAAAAGTATTTGATAGCTCTAAAATCATTCATTTCTAAGAAAGTTTTGTTAGAACCTCACACGTGAGCACACTCTGCCAGTATTCACATCAGCTGAAGGTTTCTGTGAACAGCAGAGGACCAAGAGACCACAGACCTTGCTCTTCACACGTGCTGCATTCCTCATTAGAGAAGCCTCGACGTATTTTACGAAAACGAAACTTCTCCATCACATCTACAGACGTGAATCAGAGGACCATGAACGACTTCCCATTTTAACACCATCCCACTTACTACAGAAACAGGTAAGAGGCTGAAGACCACCTTCTTTCGCTTTCCTCCAGTGCCCGCAGCGGAGAACGGCTTCAGCCATGTACATCACCCGCGACCGGCACCCGCCTCACCCGCCCTCCTCCCGCGGAGCCCACGCGGGCCCCGCCGGCCCGTGCCCGCGCCCGGCCGGAGCAGAGCGCCGTCCGAGCCCGGCCCGCGCTCCGGGACCGCGCCCGGCCCGGCCCCGCCGCCGGCCCGCGGGGACCCCCGCCCGCACCCACCGCTTCTTCGGGATGGAGCCGGAGGCCGGCCCGGCGGAGCCGCCCTGCGCCTTACAGGGGCTGGGGGAGAGCGCTCCCCGCCCCGGGGCCCGCGGCGAGCCCCGCAGGTGCCCGGAGATGATGCGCAGCCGCCGGCGGGCGGAGGACGGGGAGCCGCCGCCGCCTCCCGCTGCCTCGCCGGCCGCGGCCGCCATCGCTTCCGCGTTGCGCCGCGACCGCCGCCGGGTGAGAGGGCGCGCGGGCGGAAGGCGCCGCCCGGCGCTCCCCGCGCGGGCCCGGCCCGGCCGCGCCCCCGCCCGGCCCCGGCCCGCGCCTCGGCAGCGCCGGGCTCGGGGGGAAAGCGTTCGGTAAGGATTCCCGCCTCCGGTGCTGTAATTACAGCCCCTCTGGGTCGCTGAACAAACGGGAGAGAACACAGAGTGTCCTTTAGAGATAAGAATTGCCCAAGTTAATGATGAAATGCTAATTAATGACAATAGCATAGGCGGGTTACTTAAGAAATAGGTCGGTGAGGTGGCAGATAATCCGACAGGTGTTGCAGATTTTATCATCGCTGTTGACAGGGCCACAAAGCCCTGGTGAGCGCAGGGCTGCCGAGCCAGGTGCCTCTGTGCCTGTGCAACCCGGCTGGCCTGAGGGGGAGGATCCGGCTGCTGATCTGCTCCCCAGAAATGATTGCTGACCCACTGCTGGGAATGCATCGCCTGCTGTATGGGATACCCATCACTGGGCCGATCCTTGCAAAAACCGGCCATCCTCACCGTACTTGGGACCTGGCAGAACATCGGGGATTCACTTTGTAGCATCACTTTGAAGAGGGCAACTGGGATTTAAGGGGAGATGCAGATTTGATGCCAGCCCCAGGTGCTTTCTGCTGTGAATTTACCTTGATGCACCTGAATGCTCAGGAAAGGATGCAAAAACTGGAAATACTTTAAAGTAGAACAGGAAAATAGGTTTTCTGTCTTCAAATATGTAAAAGATTGCTATGGACTGAAAGGAAGCAATCTGCCCGTCATGACTCAGCTAGGTTGGTGAGAAGTAATGAGCTCAAACTGCAAGATATAACTTCAGTATTAGCATTAGACTATTTTCTGATGGCAGTGGAAATGAAAAACTGTTGTAGTCTGCCTAAGTAGAGAACCAAGTCACCTTCATTAGCAGCGTTAAGAACAGACAACATACATCTATCAGACATACCATTATAAGCAGTTCTGCTCAGGGCAAGGTGACCTGCTCAGATTAATTCCAGCTTTTCCTCTGTGGCATGAAGTATCTCACATGTTGTAGTCTACTCAGTTGTCACACAGGACCTACTTTCATGATCGGCTTTTGCCACTGACTGGCACCGACCAGCTTTTTGGAAGTCCTGAAGTAGATTGCTGGGATCTACACAATGACTGATAGTTTGATAATGACATTTTGTCTATCAATGTTGATTTATTTGTTAATTTCTTCGTCGAATGTTTGTTACGTGAAATACAATCCCAGGAAAATTGATAAAGCTCTTACCCTCTTCCAAACCTCTTCTAAGGACCTATTTCTCCCATGATACTTCAACATGGTACCTTTCCATGAACTAAGCAATTTGCAGGAGGTTCCCCAGGGAGCAGGCTGTACTGCACAAGCAGGGAGCCTTGGGCTCAGTTCCTCACCTCACATGCAATATTGGTGCTTCTTTGAGTCACAGCTCCCATATATATATCAGGGATAACAGGATCTCCCCAGAGAGACTGGTCTGAAGATAAATACACTATGGACTGCGTGACAATATAGGACCAACCCCAGTAATGCCTACTGATGAGAAGCAGTTCATAAAGCCACCCAGGTGTTATTACTGTTTGTTTTGCTTTTATTCTCACCATTGCTAATTGATTTTATACCCTTTGTATACTTTGTCTAGAAAGTAGCCTGCAATTTTCCTGGGGCAGTGATTGCACTAGTTGCACTCAGCCTTAAGTTAGGTTTCCGGTATTAGTGCAACATAAACAGCTGTTGTGGCAGTTCAATAGTTTGGTTATGGAGTTAAATTTCCCCCCGTGAATAATTTGTACACAAATTTCTGGATTAACTCATGCATATCCACATTTAGCTGTCTGCTGTTGCAGAGGCAGTCTGTAGGGAACAAATACGGGTCTCAACTGAATTTCCATTCACATTGTTTACTGAAGTTCTGGGTATAGCTGGGGGGACTTTGAGTCACAGTTACCTAAAACTTTCCTCATTGCTGAATGCTGCCAAGTGAATACCAAATCCCCTGTAGTAGGCTTCAGGTTTTCCTAGAATGTTTCCTTGGATCACAGTCACTTGTAAGGAACAATAATGAGCCAATTGGTCATTTATTTGATCCTAACTGTAGAGCTTCACAGTTAAAAATTGGCCTCAACTAGAATCTAATAAGTAATATTTGTAATCACCTCACAACTTGTTTCTCAAAAAAGTTCCAAATTAGTCTTTAAGTATGTGTGTGAACGAAGATTTAACTGGAGATGCTAGAGACGTAGTGGTATGATTTGGAAACTCTTGAGAGCCTTGTCTTTTGCAAAGCAGAGGAATAGCTAAGTCACACCTTGTTTTCGTGTGAGAGAGGTATTTTCTTACAGTAAGACTGCTAAGCTCCTACCAGTGCTCTGCATGCAATCCCTGCTTCCCTTGGAAGGATGGCAATCTTCATAAAAAGCAGCAGAAACATAATGTGCTGTCAGATTGTGAGGTCACTGTTTCTCATTTGCTGAAGTGAACCACTGGCATGTTTTCAAAAACTGTATCTAATTTAACCATATAATTCATTCTGATAAGTAGTAGTGCCAAGAAGAAAATTTAGGGAAAACAAATTTGAAAGTAATCTGTTGTGACACCAAAGAGAACTTTTATCAGTAAAAATACCAGCAGATCTACAATGCAGTAGTTGGAAGTATTCTAATTGTTGTTGAGCCAAAGCAGCAGCCTTTGCCATTCCATGAGCTGTTCTGCCCACAAAACTGAGTGCATCTGTAAGCATAAGTGAGATGCCAGCTCAATGTGACACCTCATGCCAACAAAGGCCTGCATTTCCAGAATTCTGCACATTGGCATTTTCAGAAAATAGTTTTAAAGCCAGTTTACAGTGTAAACAAAATAAAGTTGCCAAAGTACTGTAAAGTTTCAGAGAGGTCTTCATAACAAGGTGTCTCAGAGTTCCATTACGCAGTGGTCCCATGAGAGACACGGACGGAGCATGCTCTCAGGACAAACACTCCACTCCTAGGCAACCTGCACACAGGCTGTGCAAAGGAAAAACTCTCCTGATAAATCTTCTTGCCTTGAGTGGAGTCTGGAACAGGTTGTAGAGAATCACCTAATATAGCATGAGAGCCCCTGAGATGTAGGTATCAGATACAGAAAATTAATTGATGGCAAGTAGCAACTATACATACATCTGGGAGAGAAGGTACAGTGTTACTACAGTGTAGTAAGAATTTTGAAACATTTCAAAGAAGTGTTATTGAAACATGAGAAATTTCCCAGTCCTGGCAGGAAGTGCAGTGCTGTAGTACATGTCTGTGCTATTCCTTTACTGACTAAATAGCAGGAAAAGTGGGAAAAAAATGGAAAATGGAAACTAATTTTTTCAAGACTCTTCATTTCGTGGTGCTGCTTGAAAGGTTTAAACAGAAGGAAACACCTATTGAATAAGGCGTGTTCCAGATGTTCTTGCCTTCTCCAGTTCAACCACTATTAAGATGTGATTGACACGAATGTATTAGAACACCTTTTTGTTCTGTACCCCTGTACAAAAGACACCGCCTACAGAAGAGGTGGGGTTTTGGCTGCCCTAGGTTTAGGATGGGTGTGGGACATCCACAGCTGAATCATGGACTCAGAAGAAGCTGCTGAGGCAATAAAGGGGGGAAAAAGGCATAAGCCCTTGAGATAACCTCTGGATTAGTCATTTTTTCACCAGGGAGGGAAAAAAAACCAAAACAAGTCTACACACATTCATGAACATGTCATTCAACACCAAGTAATTCATGCTCTGTGAGGAGTTTGTTGATATGGAATGGGCCAAGAAGTTTCCATAAAGTAGCCAATTTCTCTAAGACCTACTTAGGCATTGTGTCACTTTTACAACATTAGCAGAGTCCCTAGAAAAAGGCACTGCACTCATCCCTCCATCCATCCATCCATCCATCCATCCATCCATCCATCCATCCATCCATCCATCCATCCACTACCAGCTTACAGCACTGTGAGCTCAGCCTGTCACCTCAGTGCCACAGAAGAAGAAAGGCCAGGTCTCAGAGCTTAGAGCTACGAAGCAGCCTGCAAGACCTCAAGCCATTGGCAAGGATCAGCCTGGATTTGAAAGGTTACACAAGGATAGGAGTGATAATAGGGAAAAAAAATTGTAAGAGAGAGCATGGGCCACGAATGAAATCTCTAATTTAGGGATCTCCAACCAGAAGCTGACCTTTTTTATACAGAAAAGGTTAGTGGGCAGTAGGTTCTCTCTTTAAACATACAAGAAATGCAGATGTTTTGGTATATGGTGGTCAACTCTCTCCAAATAAAGAAAGTGTAAAAGGAGCTCAACTATTTCAGCTTTCAGGCAACAAGATGACCTGAAAGCTTAGAAATGCTAGAACGTAAAAGTAAGTATGTATCTGAACAAGAGATGTTCACTGAGAATCAAGTACTAAGTCCTTGTCCATATTATATTTAAAAGTTCACATAGATTCCTCAGTGAAACTGCTGTAACTCCACTAAGCCTTCCACTGGTGCTCCAAAGCAGAGTTATTAGTGATATATTTTCACTGTTGCTGTACTTGTAACTCCAGACAGGAATTTTCTGTATACCAATTTTGCATGGAAGAAAAATACTTTCTAAATTGTTAGCTGTATGCATGGATAACTTTGTGCATCCCTCCATTGAAAGCTGACAAAGCTGTTTGCCTCTGCAGATGGAATGAGATGCATCTCTGTTTCTTCTGATTACTTCTGGTAGTCAAACCAGTTGTGCTCTGTCTCTGGTAGCAATAGTGGCAGGTGTGTTTATCAGTGTACATACTTTGCAGGTGCACTGTGAACACATTTCACCTTCTTCATTCTACTGGAACAGCAGACCTGCTGCATCCAAAAAACTTAAGGGAAGAGAGACAAGCTTCATAGAAAATTCTGCATAGAGATGTATAGCCTTGCCCAGTTTCTTCCACAGTGTATGTCAGAAGCTTGTCAAGAGAAAAAACTTTCATATTTACTTTTTGAGGCAATTCTGTAAAACCAAACATCATCACCACATACGTCCTCTCACGGCTTGGTTGGTGAAATTAAGCATAATTTGACATTTACAGACAGATTTCAAAGTGCATATCCCAAAAGAGCTATAGTGCACACTCCTTTTTTTACTGCCCCAAGACTTTCTCCACTTCCCCTTTTTTAAGAGAGCTGGCAGTTAAAGTGAAATGTAACTGCCCAGCATGACAAGGGAGCTTCTGTAGAAACTACTTGCCTCTACACTTTGCTGCCTGTTGCAGCTCCTCTACACTTGCATTTTGTCTTGGTGATTATCTCATGACTATTCTCAGTTGTCCATACTGGAAACTAGATTATATTACAGCATTTTGCTGAATTATCCAGTCTAATAATGAAGTTTGATGCACTAATTTTTTTACATTAAAATTCTCTCAATCTCCTGCAATTTTTCAGAATTTAGAGGAGAAAGAATAAATTGCATAATAACGACATTTGCTTAATTCTGTATTTTCCTTGTTCATGTCCCTAGACATATTGGTTCTAATAACTATTGCTATGTCTAAGGGTATATAACATATAAACTGTATTGTGAAAGAGACTGTTGCTTGTGTTTTACTTAGAAACTCAATCCTTGTGTGTCCTTTTGAAAATATTATAAGTATGACAAGAGCTCTACAATTTCTGGGTGAGAACAGCATCTCAGGAGGAGGCTAAATTCAAGGGTATGGAGAGGGCTGATTTTGCTTAAATGCAGTTTAAGTCACTTGAATTTTTACTTGCTTAATTAAAATGAGAAAAAGGTGTTAATAAAAAGCCTAGTGTATTTGTACAGTTATTGACTGAATCTTTTACAGAGTTCTTTACAGCTGAACAGGGACATTTATCAGATGACTTGGCAGAAATGTTTGACATATTTCAGTTAAAACTCTAGCACTTAACTGTTGTAGCTGACTCACAAAAACCCTTTCCTGGATCAGATAGCCAGGCAACTTAAGAAACAAATCAGCTATTGAAAATTCTTGGAGTTTAAAGAGAAGGAACATTTTCTTCTAGTGATTACTACATTTTAAGACAATTCCCTGTGTATACTCTGGGGAATACCAAGGTATGCAATATCAGACACACAATTGAGCAACGTAATTGTGTAAACATCATGTTTTGGACAGGCAAAGTGTTTGAATAAACCGTGCAAAAACTGTTCCCAGAAGAAAGCTGACAAATAACTATGTGACTCTTTAACAAAACACACCTGAGGTATTTGTCTCTACTTCTATGATTCTCTTCACATTGGCTTGATCACTTTCCATGTGAAACAATATCTTTTCCCTTGCTTAAAACAATAGGTTTTCATGATCTTGAGGGAACTAGATGTCAGAACAAAATAAAATATCTACACCTTAGATTAAGCCCGTCTCAATAATTCTTGTATCATATCATATTACTTGATAGTTATCTCCCAGACAGTAGTAAAATTGTCCTGTAAGGGTAGCTAATGGAAAGTCAAGATTATGTAACTAAAAAGAGAGAATTTTATTAAACATCTGAATTTCCAGGTGCTTTCTGAAAATGGAAGGCAGTTTACAACTACTCTGAGACATTTGTTCTGATATATACAGGCACCCATATCCTTTTTATAAATCAGATGCATAACACACAACTAAGAGTGGAGGCTATCACTGTAATTTAAGGTCTGAGGGGGCAAATGGGTTAGGCTGACTCCTGATGTTCTGCAGATTTGCAGTTTATGCACTGAACTACTTTAAGTTATCCAAATAGCCACTTTCTCCCGTCCCCTCAACTTGTATCTTGTTTCAGCCTTGAGTGATACTCAGTTCCTTCTTAGTCTGTTCCCCCAAAGTTTCCTGCATTTCCTTCTAATTTGGCCCAAATTCCTTCTGGACTGCCAAAACAGAGGTGCTCTCTCTGTATATACTGAAGAAGTGTAGGGGACTACTACTATTAATTTTGAGAGACATGCCTCAGAATGAAGACATTCAGGAATACATGCAAAGATAATGAGAAGAGTTTAGATGAGGGTCAGCCAGAGTGTGGACAAACACACATGGTGGTATTATGCATTTAATGGTCCCTTCATGTGCTGTGCCAAGCAGGAATTGAGCAAGATAAAGAAGGCATACTGAACATTTGGAAATGCTTTTTTTTGAGCTTGCCACAGAAAGCTTTGGCAGGAGACTGCCAATGCCATGAACATAGGATATTCTGTTTCCTTGTACCGTGTTTCTTTTGTCACTTAAGGAATGGAGAACTGGGAAGGAGGAATTGCAGTCAGCGAAAGAGGAACCAGAGTCACAGATCTGTGAACATGGAACTTAAACACAAGCTAGTGAGCACCATCCACCATGTGGTGGTGTACTGGTGAAACAGCAGAACCACAGCAGAAAAGTAGTGATTTAATGGTTTACAGGCAGCTAAATTACCACTACACCAGTACTAGACCATTTGCATTTTGTCTGGGGCAGAAGCACGCAGCTTCCATAACTTACTCTCCTTTTCCTTGGGACTGGATCTAAGTTGTTCAGTTCTTCCCCTTCTGAGCTCAAAGAAAAAGCAAAAGGAGGAGACTGAATTCTGGATAATGAGATCAGGTAGTAAATTAAGGAAGTTTGAACAAATGTAGCTAATTCTGTCATGTGAAACAAAACAAATGTTGATTCAACTCTAGTTTAGGCTGGGGCAGTCCAAGGCAGCTGAACAGAATATTTGAATGAGTAAAAGCAACATTTCTGCTCAGATGTAAATCTGTTGCAGTTTTAACATCAGAATGCTGATGAAAAGGGTTGATTTTCAGGATTTTTCAAATTACAGCACAGTATAATAAGAGAAATGAGTGGCAGTTTATCTGAATATTTAAGGCCAGCCATAAATTGGAGCAGTTCAGCAGCTGCTCCACAGGCAGCTAAACTATCTTTGTGATAACAGAGAGACCCTCATGGAGAAGAGTAAAGTGGACATTCATGGGTAGGAACCACTAAAAAGCATCATTACTGATAAGTAAGCAAGCACTGCTAAAGCAGAAAGAACAGTAACAGTCACTAGCAGGCAGCTTGGCTGTCTTGTCTCCCTTTCCTTTTTGGAAATATTGGTTATTTGTTGATTTTAAGTTTTCAAAAAGTTGTTTCCTTCCTGAAGATGATGTGATTTGATTCCACCTGCATATTTGATTTACACCTTGTAGAAGTTGAATTAAGTATATACAATTAATGACTGGCGTCAGCTTATCCTGTGGAATTTACAGCAGCAGGACACCTTAAATGCTCCTGCTGCTGCTGCCTCGCCAGACCTGAGGACTCCAGTCTCGGGCACTGTCAAGCCAGTGCTGTTCTCCAGTGCTTTGTTTCAATAGAGCAATGTGGCAATACAAGGGACAACAAAGGCAGCTCCTTTTTTGAAGAACACAAAATAGATTAAGCTGGTCTCAGCTGAAAAGGATGCCATCAATTTCGACAGCAGCCTGCTCTTTCAGCTGAAAACATGGGAAATGGAGCAGCACAAATGGGTGAACTGCTTGATTCTCCAAAATATTTGTGAGATAATTAATCTCTGCTGCTTGCTTTGTTTGATAGGGGACCAGCTTACTGCTCCATTACATGCAGTGATGTCTCTGAAGAAGGTAGGCATTTTCAAATGAGAGAAAAACAGAATTTATTTCCTCTTTAACACAACATTCTTTGTGTGTTGAGAAGTGAAAAAACAAGCTGTCCTTGTGTTCATGGCTCCTCAGCGCTGCAGGACTGGAAGTTTAGGGGCAAAGGAACAGTTGTAAAACAGAAAGTAGGGGCAAAGAAAGCAGTGCCAGATTTGAGGGAGAAAGCACTACTGTAAATATACCTAATGACTAGGCATAAAAAGAGGTACTAAGTGATTCTTCATGCCCTTGTGAGCTGAAAGCAGCTTGGTGAGAAACCTCAGGGCAATTATTCCCAAGCTTGCTGGAACATCAGGACTCTGGAATATAATAGTATTGGCTCCCATGCTAGAGCACTCCCTCCTGGCCTATGGATGCACTAGTTTTAAGAGGGCAGTTAAGGAAAATCGTACAACCTTGTGACTGAAGGAAGAATAAAACCATGATGATAAATTCAGCAGAAGGGAAGTTAGAAAATTGAGACATTTATCAGAACAATTAGCTTGCTGTGACAATGGTAGCACTTGCTTGGGCATCTTGGTACAAAGCAACTTGGGCCAAGAGCATTAAAACTGCCTTACTCCAATTAAAATAGCAAGTTTCAGCTGGAATGGAGAGTGTGACTCCTGGTACATAGGGAAGCAAGACAGAGCTAAAATGACTGTTCTCGAGCCCCTAATTTGAGTTTTTCTTCTGTGTTTGAAATTTTCCTTAAATGGCTAGAAATCATTTCTGTCTTATGCCTCCATTAAGATGTTTAAATTCCTCATTTAGTGCTCAGTATATGATTCAAATTCTCCAACTCTCAGAGCAGAAAGCACTGCTTTTGAATCTTCAGGGGCTTTTACAGAAAGCTTTTTAGCAATTATTTTGTAATCAACTGAATTGTGTATTTATATATCAGCAAAGTATCTTCTAAACACTTTTGTTATAGTATCTAAATACATTTTACTGCAGCTTCTAAGCAGTTTCTAAAAGCCATTAAACATTAAAAAGGAAAAATTATTTGCCTCAGATTTATTTTCTGGCTGATACTGTTATCCCAGAATTGCCAGGTCTTCCTGCCTTCCGTAGCTCTTACTTGATTTGTATGGCACTGTTGGTTGTGATAAAACAGGCAAACTTGATCCTTCTGCCTTGTCAGTCTTACTTGAGATTTGAGCCAGTTATGTTTTGACTGGGTTTAAAAGAAAATATTTCCAAGTTTGGGGCTTTTTTCCCCCCGTTAACCTTTGATTTCTCACTCTATCTTACCTTGTACGTTGCTTCCAAGACTCTTCACAATGTACCAGGTGCTGGAACGAGACTCCAGAGCCAGCTGCACAAGCATCCCTCAGACCTCTGGAGTGCTGACCTGGAACGAGCTGGTTTTTATCAGCACCTCTGTGGCAAGTTTTGTCCTCAGCCCTAAAAATCCCTGCAGGAGGTCCCAGCACAGGCCCAGCAGTGGGTCCTGGAGTCCCCAGCTACCACAGCCATCTCCATCTCTCATCCTGAAACACAGAGGTTGAAGCTGGTCCCTGAGACCTGGTGACATCTTTTCATTTGACCTACTGCATTTGGGGACAGCAATTATCTTACCCAGACAGCATTTCTGTGTGAAGGCCATTTGAGATTCCATGATACTGAGTTCTGATCTAAGGGGACCTGGAAAGCTGAGCAGGGTGGATTAACAGAACATTTTCTGATCTGTCACAGCCTAAATGTGTCATTGGCAAAGGACTGGGATGTGCTGTTTGTGACCTTTGCTTCCAAATCCACCAAAGCCCATCTTTCCTTTTACCCGGCAGATGGCCAACTGCTCTTGCTAACAGAAAATAAACCTCAGCAGAGGCTTCCTCACTAATGTTTATAGCCTTGCAGATGGACACTTTAAAGGAAAGGCAGCTTTGTTAAAACCTAAAACAAAAACCTATGAAACTTTAAATTCAAGACCTGTTATTTTGTGCTCAATGGCAGAGCTCCTTTTTCTTCAGACAAGTATGCTTGAGTAATAAAATACATGCAAGGCCTCTGGGAAATCTAGCGTGTGCTCTAGGGATGTGGGGTAGTTTACCTACAAGGAGAGCCAAGACTGCAATAACAGACATAGTAGGGTTTGTACCCCTGGAAAAGCTTAGAAATATTAAGCTTAATTACAGGATAAAATATAAATAAATGCTTTGAAGTTTTGTTCAGTGCAGCTCTATCTGCCCTTCCTTGATGCTGTTCTTGCTCTGAGTGTTCGTTGATCTTTAAAGGACACTGTTGGTTTAGCTGGACCCAGCTGCACACAGGGGTTGCAATTTTGGCTAATGCTCGTGATTTTATGTGGTCAGAGCGCACTCTTAGATGGGAATGTGAAAGTCTAAACTTGAGCTAGTATTTTCTCCAAAGTTCACATTTAGGATTCACCCAGCAGCTCAGACATGGTACTGCAGCATGTAGCAACTCATCCACAGGGGACAGGTTCCATTCACATACTTAGAATTATCCCTAGTATTTTGTCTCCCAAATCCACTTCTGCTGGTATGTAGCTACCAAAATGGGCCAGCTGATGGACAGGCATCTTCTAGCATCAGTGAAAGGTCTCACAGTGACAAAATGAGCCAGCTAATGGAAAGCAAACTGGAAATGGAAACAACAAACTTTTATCCATTACTAGGACTTTATACAATCCAACACAATATGGCAACTGTTGGCAGACACTGAAAAGCTGGAGCATGGCATGTTTGAGAGGCTTGGACTGAGCAGTCACAGGCTGTGTCAGCCAGCATTTCCAGGAACTGAGGACACTAAAGACATTAGTTCTCCTCCCAGACCTGCTCTGTTTGCAGTAGTTTTCCCTCTTCTGCTTTTCCTGTTACTATCCCAGCCAGTGCTACTCAGTCACCAGGGAGGTAAATGCACACCACATCAAAGGTTACAGTAGAACAGAGATTACAGAAGACAGTTTCCTGCTTAATTTTATGTAACTTCTAGCAGTATTGGAGTTATATTGTTTTATATTTCTTTGTATATAGCCAATTAGCTTTTTCTATCTGTAAATCTCTTGGATAATAACCCAGCAAAGGATATAAAGTAAGGAAGTATGACTCTCCACTGGCAGAAAGAAGAAAACTGGCAGGAGTCTTATGGGCAGATAAAGTAAATAAAATAGCATTAACAATCTTAGCAAAGCATTCCAGATTATGAAATTACAAAGCCTTTTCAATAAGCTTTTTGCTTTACTTAAACACTGTGTTGTGCAAACAGTTTTAATGTTCTCCTGTTACTGAGCAGGAGGTTATGCAACCAGGCCACAAAACACACGTTCCTTTTTGAAGACAAGATTATAAAGCAGTAATGTATTGTAAAATTATTGTTACAGAAGCAAAAGCTCTTTCAAGTTATTGTAACTGCTCATGTCACAAGAAAGGGAGGTTCTTTAAACTCCGTGTCATTTTATATTATGCATGTAAGGCATAAAAAAACGACCTTGGGAGACAGAAGCCCTGCCTGCCTCAGACAATAATGGGTGCCTCAAGTGTTTGCCTTTCAGAGGTGGCAAATAATACTCTTCACGTACACAAGTGTGTGTACACACTTGGCTAAGAAATACCAAACAGGTGGAAAGAAAAATTTTTGGCATGGAAAGCCACTAACTGAGGCAAATGTCTGAGCGGGTAAGGCCAAGAGTGCTTCTGTCCCCTGCTAATGTTTTCTGCCATTTTACCTTAGCATCTATTACCCTGATAGGTTTTTACTATGTTCTGCCCTGCCCCAGGTGTCTCTAAGCTTAGTGTTTGATTTTGCACCCTTTTCCCTATCTCAATCCCTATGCTTTACTCCCTATGGAGTAAATCTTTGGGGTTTTATAGAGCCACTGTTCAAAACTGCTTGAGAGTGCTCCTACACATTTAATAATAAACAATAATAGACAACAGAAGAAAGAAGCTAAAATTAGTAAAAACATGACAAAAAGACAAAATGTTATATACAGCGAAATCAATTAGAAGTATGAATGTACAAAAAGGATTGTTTGATTAACATGTTATGAAGAATGATCATTTTTAGAGAAAGAGTGTGCAGTACTTATTTCATCCACCAAAATGTCATTGGTTTTGTGTTTTAAATCCAGTTTTGAATAAACAGTGTGGGGCAGAAATGTTAAGTTCACTTTCTTCATTTTGTAAGTACATATCACTTTATGTCCTCTTGCAACCAGGTGCCCCATTCTCTGGTGAGCACTGGAGCAGACTCAGTGATGATCTAGTTATGTTCAGACCATGGTTGCTCCAAAGAGATTCCAGCTAAAAATAAGTCTTCAGTCTTTTCTATCATACCCCCTTTTGGCAGAAGACAAACATTTGGCATAGAACTGCTCTGAGAACCCCACACCAGCTCAGAGGTTGCCTTGGAGTCTCTTATTGCTAGAAAAGAGAGTGGCTTGGCTATAGAAGAATTTTCTTTATAGCCTTTTTTTTTTTTCCCACTGGGTTACCCAAAAATCACTAATTAAAATGAACAGATCCATAGAAAGGATGGATTTAGAGCTATCAATGAGAATTGCTGCTTTAATGACTATTTTACATTTTACAAGAAAAATAAGGAAATTACAGTAAAGAGTTTTTGATAACCTTGCAGATTCCACTCACATATATAACTCCTATTCTGTGAAAAGCTCTATGTATATTGTACATTTTTATATTATCTAGAATTTCAGGACACAAGATGGCAGTGTACATATTAGTGATTCAGGTTGGGAAATGCTCCTGCTACTCAAACTAAGCATATAACATTTTATTTAAGCCTATACTAATCTGATCATGGAATTGTGGTATTAGAAATAAACCTAAAAGTATTTGTCAACAGCAGAAACAAATGCAATTTGCCAATAAATCAGCAATGCATGAACAAGCATTAGGTAAAGCTTAATTCACGATTTTATTGTACACAACAACACTCTGGAGACATTAAAAGCCTCTTATGAAACTCCTCAATTGCAATAACAAGAGGGTATCCCTTTATGAAGGAATGGAAGCTGGCTCAGTCATAAGAGCTTCCAAGCAAAATTGGCTTCTGGGGAAAAGCACATAAGAGAACTGGCAGCCTGAAATGTGTGGAGAGCTCAGGGCTCTCGGAGGAGTAGTGCAGACCACTGAAGTGGAACAGGCTGAACAGTATCTAAAATTGAACAGGTGCCTTTCTGTGAAACAACTAACAAAGCGGACAACTGTTTGGCATGATAATTGAGAGAAAAAAATTTCACTGAGAGGCATCAAATTAGGGGGTAGGTCTCTGGCTGAGGAGAAAATTGCTTAAAGAGCTACAAGGAGTTGGACCTTTCCATGTGTAACTTCAGAGGAAGTTCATTCAGAGCCTCTCTGGGCACCAGTGGATAAAGAGAACTGCAGTAACAAGCTTTCAAGGCCACTATCCAGAAACCTCTTTGGCTGGGTTGAGTTGAATACTGGAATTAGTAGGTGCAGCTAAAAAGTTGTTTTGGTTGCCTTTCCTATGATTTGGTCATGCAAACATGGCCTCGCTACATAGTAAAAAGAAAAACAGTAGTATTTCAGAGTATAAAATAATCCTCAAAGTCATTATCCCTGTGGGATTTCTAATGCTGACAAAACTCTAGGCACTCCTCCTTTCTCCTAGGGAATGTTCAGGTGACTTTGGGTCCCTGTACCTAAACTCGTGGCCCTAATGGGCAAATCAGATTGACCCAGGAGATGCAAACTCAACACCAAGGTTCATTATTTCTGGATACAGCTCTTAATTTGACAGAGTTATTCGGAATTAGATCGTGAAAAATATATACTTCTCTCAGACAGGTGTCATATAACTATTTTCTGCTTTTCTCTCCAGAATGGGAATATTTGTTATCCTCTGTTGTATTGCACCATGGAAATCCTCCCAGTGTGGGTGGAGATGGGTGTACTGAGCTTGACCAGTGTTTTTGACAGAAGGTGGAATTTGGGGACTCCTGGTCCCTGAGTCTACTTTTCTTGTGGTCATTATCTAGGTGTAAAATTATCACTATGTTCTCAACCCCTCAATCACAGCAGCTTCAGTGAAAAGTTGTCAGATTTTTCATGGTGGTCCACTCCTTTTTTTACAATTGGCCAATTGCTGCTGGTTATGGCCTTATGTTCCCACACATAAATCACTGGGTTAATACCAGGACTTCTCTTCCCTCTCTCTTTCTGTGTTTGCATAAGATTGAATTTGGCATTGATTCAAATCAAATAATTCAAATGCCTGGTATTTTAACTACAGCTGGGTGTGGATTCATGACTAAAATAAAGTGTATTACCTAGCAGTTTCAGTCATTTGGTCTATTCGTCACAGTAGATTACAGAAAGTGTGGCATACACAGAATTATTCATGCACTTTTCAACCATCTAAAATAGAGGATAAATTGAACATGTCATAGTTCTAGAAGAGTAATTTATATTGAGTACAAGCTGGGAAGGGGCTAGAGCCAAAACCTCAGATCTAAATTACTTTAATTCCAGGAAAATTTTAATCCAAATAAAAACTTCAGAGCTGTTCATTATATAATTAAGTGAACCAACAAGAGACCAGATCTGAGCACTCTCTCCCAAGCTAAAGAATTTACACCAAAATTGAAGTTTTGTGGTTAAGTCCACAGATGCTTAATATTGACTGTGATCACTGTATGGAGTTACTGCCAACTATCTGTTGTAACCACCCTACATGTCCCTTTTTGCTTTGCATACATTACTGTTCTTCATAAACAAACTTCTCCAGCCCAATAATAGTTCCTCACTGAGAGTGTGTTATGAGGATTCACAAACTTGTATTTTTTTTCAAGCATGGACCACTGAACTTGGCCTCATTGTCTTCTTTTCATTGCAGATGCCACCAATAATATCTCAGGACTGAGAGGAAAAATTAAAAAAAGGAAAATACTGGTTTTTCTTGCTACTTCTGCATGATTTTCCCTACAGTCTGTCTCACCTTCTTTTGCCTCTAGTCAAAACCAACTGTTCTTATCATGGCAGTAGTTAGCCCATGTAGACATTCACTGAAATTCCATCTTAGGTAAAACAATTCTTCTTCTTCTATTCAGAATCATTCTTAGTCAAACCTTCTTTTAGCAGGTATAACCAACTTCCTCCAAATCAAACATGATCTACCCTTTTCCTGTGATAAAATGTAGCTGTAACAGCCCAGCCCAAGATCAAGTCCTCCCTCCCCAGTATTTTACAAAAGCACCTCTTTGACCTGACCCAACACAAATCAAAACTAATGTCTTTCCCATAGTCCAAAACAACTTCTCCCCAAAATAAACTCTTCTCTTGACATTAAAAGGAAATGACCCCTACAAATTTAGGAAGTCATGGTGCAGCAGAGTGAATGTAGTCCTAAAGACACTTTAACCTTTTCATTTACACAAGCATCATCCTTCTGCCTGTCATCAACCCATAATGTAAAAGGTGAGGTCTGGACTAAGAGGGATGGAGCAGGAATTGTTGGCAGGCTGGAGGCTGTTACCTTCTGGTCCAGCACAGGCACACAGGATCCAGCTGAGGCTTGAAAGCTGTTCAGAGCAGGCAGTTACTGGGGAAAAGGATATTGGGGGTTATCACTACCACTGATACATTCCCCAAGAAAATATTGATGGTCATAATGAAAGTAAAAGGCATTATATTTAAAGTCAAAGTAATATGCCTGTGTAACATGCTGGCAAATGATATCATTTAGGACAAGTGCTTAGCAGGATTCAGTAAAAGGTTATACATACATATTCATACATCTGTGTGGGAATTACATTGGACCTGATAAAAATTCATAATGAATATAAATGTTCACCGCTCAGAGCATAAATCAGCCACCAGCCTGAGGTTAGAAAATAACCTCCCCTAGAGTCAGGCTGTTACATAATTATCAATTATACTTGCAGAGGGGGAAAAGGAGGTTGAAGAATAGGCCAATTTCCTCAGAGATTCCTGGGAATTACTATTGGCAGACAACTAATTTAGATTTTATCTGGTATGGAAGTTCTTATTACATCAAATAATGTAATTTAGAATTAAAGCATGTGATTTATTTTGTATTTTTTATTCTTCATGTAATCAAGTTCATGCCTGAGGGTACCTGCAGGCCTTTCCATTACAAGCCAGCCAACGTTAGTGAAATTCACCATGCTGTGTTTTCTTGCCAAATTTCTTTAAAAACAGCTTCACATTTTGCAAGGAAATCAGGCAGAGTCCCAGAAATTTAGTTTGTCAAAGTTAGCCAATTAATACAGCCAACTTATTGTCTATATTAGTAGAGAAAAAGTTACATGTTACATGTTACTGCAGCAAAATCTCATTCCAAAAAGTTCTCATTTTAATTGTTTGCATAGTAACCTAATAAGAGTTACAGCGGTCCTGAATATCTCAAATTATAGTATGGGGGTTACTCCAGGCCTTCTTTCTTTTGCTCAGTATTATCAGCTCACCTAAGCAAAACATAGACAGATTTGTTTCCATCAAGCAACACACCTCCAGCTCTTGTTGCATTTAAAAACAGTCTGTGAGCTAACATAACACACACTGAATGCTCAAAAAAGCAGCCTTTGTGACCTTGCAAACAGAGAGCTTGACGGAAAATCAGATTCTTAATCAATTGATAAAGAAACTGCAAATGAATACAGGCAATCCTTTATGTTTGCTGCATTGGGATCTTAGCTGCGTTCTGCTATAGTTTCTGGAGCACATGATACACTTATTGCAATTACAACATAAATTATCACCACAATAGATGTAGAAAGCTGAGAAACATCTATTAACAAAATATCTCACCAGTTTTCACAAGGAAAAGGAGTGGTACTTGGCATCTGTTTTTCCCAAGCATAATTTCTGTTCCTAGTGAGTATTACTAGAAATACTGCAGTGTGGTTGCTCAACATCTGGAAGGTTCTAAGGCCACAGTTTAAAAATAATATGGTCTTAAACATTTTTTACCATGTAAACGTGAGTGCAAACTCTGTGTAAACTCTGTTCAGACAGATGTATAAAAGGAATGGCTGAAGAGAAGGCAGCAGATGCCATGTAGCAGATTTTAAAAAAAGGTTTCAGATAACATTTTGTAAAGATTGAAGTTGAAAGATGAATTCCAGCTGGCTTTGCTGTGCCAGCTGCGAGCTACTGAGGACAGCCATGCCCTGAGCAGGGGCACTGAGTGCCCAGCTCAGCGCTGGTGCTGCAGTGCTGGTGCATTGCAGGCTCCCGACCCGCTGCACGTGTAACGCAGCGGCTGCAGAAGCAGCACCACTGCTCCCTGGCTTTCTAGGAACAAACAGGGCAACTCCTGTGAGCACAATTAGCTCTTGACAGTGGCAGCATTATCAGCCCTGCAGCTGAATCAAAAATGAGGAATACAATCGTTTGGGGTGGGTCGTGTTGGCACCATTTGGCTCCAGTCTTGTGCCACTCAGATCGACAGTTCTGTCGTGTCTCCTGCCTCCCTCTGTCCTGCTGCTGCTGCTGGCACCCTGCCAGCTGCAAGCCATTCCCCTGGGATGCTCTCAGGCTGCTTACAGCCCAGCTGCCTCGCTCTGCCAGCTACTAAACTGCTGCTCCAGCTCCCACGTTGGCTTCTCCCTCTTAAACGTGGTTTACCTTATGCTGGAAACCCCAGTATATACTGAGAACCTCAATACAGAGCTGCAAAGGATAGGATACATTGAACTGTGAGGAGATGTTTGGGCTGTGAGAGATATGGGGGTGAGGACTGATTTTTTAAAAATATTTTCAACAGGATAATGAAGTGAACTTCAGAACTCTGCTGACATTTACAATTATACATCCCAAAAATCTGGAAATGAAGAATTATAGATGAGGTGTAAAGAAATTATACACTCAAAAGTGCTTGTTTTGACCTAGAATAAGGCAAATTGATAAATAATGTACAAATAATCCATATAATCTTTCAGTGGAATAAATAGCTTGAAAACTATGAATTGGAAAAGAAAATGATGGGAAACTGTCCCTCTTCCTTGGCAACTAAATGTGAGTTTGCACAGGATATGGCAAGCCATAAGAGCAATGTCATTTTAGACTCCACATGAAGAGCAGTAACATCATCAGGTTTTTAGGCAATTTTCATTTAGACCTAAAATATTCTGTTATATCCCCAACGCTGTCAAAAAGAAAAAAATAAGAAAGAATTCTGAAAAAAAGCCAGAAAACCAATCATTGGCTGGAGGCCAAGCTTATTTGGAAATATGTGCATAAGTTTAACTTGTCCAGACCTTTAAGAGTGATTAAGGGTAACTCATAGTGGATAACTTCTTCTGGAACAAGCTACTTGGAAACAGAAAGTAGACAAAAGGGGTTAGCAGGTCATGGGCTGCCAGAGATACCGACACTGCTTTGTTAGCTGCTGCTGCTGAGCAGCCACAAAATTACTCTGGTAACATCCCCAGATTGCATTTATATATTCTAAGAATCAAGCTTAGGTTTTGTTTTCTAAGAAACTCACTCCCAGAGACAAACTTCCCATGCTTCTAACAGGTATTTAAATAAAAACAAGGCACATGGTCCAGTCCAGTGCTAAGGACCCCACTGATTCTTTGCTGTTGCTTCCTATTCAAATACAGTCTGGGCCAGCAGGTGCAGCTGCTCCAAGAGCAGCTCCTGCAGAACAGTGTGAATCGAGACAGCAGATTGTTTAGATTTGAAACTTAGTAATGAGGAACTGCCTGCTGCATTAGTAGAATACGTGGGGTGTGACAAGAGGCTGAGGGAGTAAACAATGTTTTATATTCCCATGTCATGTGACAATCAGGAGGAAAATATTAAAAAAAAAAAAAAAAAAGGCAAGAAAAAATAAAGTGTGGTAAAGCAGCCAGCTTGTCCCATTCTCTCTGAAAATCAGAACAGTAATAAGTTAGGGTCTCCCCTGTTTAGCAAACTTTTTTTTACAGAGGACACACATAATGAGGAGTTAGAGATAAGGAAAGTATTCCCTAGAAGAGATTATGAACAAACCATAGACTAAAGAGAGTTTCTGTTAAGAGTTCTATTTGTACAGATTTAGTATACTAAAATACTTTGATAGAACAGGTATTCTATCAATGCTTGTATAACGTCTTGCATCAGAAAATGAAAGTCAAAGACATCTCTGCATTATTCTCACTTTCACACTTCCTGGATTTTTTTGGGTGTGGAAGGGGCAACAAAAAATCCATGAACAATTACAGTGTGTGTTTCAGAAAAATCTAGGCTCCTGGGAATGCTTGAGAATTTAAAGGGAAAGAAGGCAGGCAAGAGGTGTCTCAGCTCACCTACTGCATAACTGTATTCCAGCACTTGGAGGATAGTGGGGGCGTTCAACAGCATGTCAAACATGGGCTTCTGACTCTAAAGCCCATGATGCTTTTCAAGTCTTTGTAAAATGTTTATTTAGAGTTAGTCTGGCTTCAGCACTTGAAGTCACAAAACTAAATCTTTTAAAACTCTTCCCACTATATTCAATGCAATGCAGGCTGCAAACATTTCTATTCACACAATTGAACCTGTATTGTAAATAGTAATATATTCAGGGTCATTAATTCATTTATCTATTTTAGCGTGTTTCAATATTTGTTTCTAGAATGGCTATTCTATTCTAGATTTATTCCAAAACTGTCTTGGCTCCAAAAAGTCATAGAAGTATCTTCCATCTCAGGCATTCTGTTACTGTAATATGCCCTGGGTCAAACAAGCATTAGGATTCTAGTTGGATTGGGTGCACAGATCATATCATTTATTATTTGCAGATGCCAGGACACTAAAACTTTCAATTGTTTTCCCACCAAACTGAACAAGTCAGTTTGTTAATACAATTACCTCTGTATAATTGGAGACTAAATCAATGATGACTGTGTAGTTTGAATGCTACTTTAAATAATTTTATTTTTATGATGTTGTTTTGTTGCACATGGTATTATCAAATAGCTTATTCATTTTCCTGCTGACTGTGATTTGAGTTTGCATATTTCTCTGCGATGGAAGAAGCATGATTGCAACCTTTCTAGTTTTCTGGGAAACAGTGTGCATTGCTTTTAATTATTTAGGCTGACACACATTAACACTTAAAGTCCATAGTCCATAGTGAGTGAAACAAGAGGGAAGGACTGGGTGGACAATAACTTCCCTGAAAAATAAAAGCAGCCACCAGAAATCTTTGGCAAAGCCCTTAAAGAAAATCAAAATGTGAGTTTGACAAGGCACACAGAACTTAAGTGTTATGAAGGATTTCCCCTACTCCTTTCAGAGGAGAAGTTCTAGTTGTTGCCTATTTGCCTCTGTTTTAAAATATTTGGACAGGCAATAGAGAGAAGGGCTACAGACTACTCAATCTGTCATGGTCTGTTTGGATCTCTCAAAGTCACAGGATAATGAACTTTGCAAATTAAACTTTATTTTATAATCTCATTAGGAAAGAAAGCAAACATGATGAAGAAGGGCTCAATCAAACTAGTCTAGCTCATGAATTCACTAATTCATCACATCAGTCATGAGGTTTCTAATTCACAAGTTCTCTAATTCATAACATGCAATTCATTAACTTGTAACTCGTGCACTTTGCATATGAGTAAAATACCTATCCAAGGGTGAGAGTGCTCATCTTTCTTCCTTGGTCACAGTGCAGGTGTTCTGTGTCACATGAGAAGCACAAATGTCAGTGTTTTATCAACACTGTTTTCATCACAAATCCAAAGCATAGCACCACACAAGCTATTAAAAAGAAAACTAACTCTACCCCAGTCACAGCCAGTACAATCTCCATACCTTATTCCCTACTATTTACATCATGCTCAGGTCCCATACTATCCAACAGATCCTCATTAGCCACCTTCCTCTTTCCCACCCTTTGATATCTTCACATATCCTTTGATATCTACCATTCCCTGTAAAATGTCCATATACTGCCTGTGAAATATCCATTTAGTTAATTTAGTCCAGGATATTAGGCTCTCTCTATTCTGGTGGCCACTCAGGACCAGAGAGCTGCTGTGTTGTTTGGAGTTATTGGGCACCAAAGGCAGCTCAGGTTGGGTCACTGCTGCACGTGCCCCACTTCTTGCACAGTGTGTTCTGCACTGGCAGTGGTTCCTGCTACAGTAATCCTACAACATGCAACTCAAATAATTGTTTACAACAATTTAAAGGTGCATCCACTACAGTTTCCATCTCTCTTTGGATTCCTACCCTTGCCTCTGCTGCAGTGTGGACTTATCCAGAGACTCCAATCCCTTAGGGGTGGATCTACTCGTGGGCCACAGTCTCTGCAGGGTACAGGTGATGTGGCCTGGTCTTATGCACAGCCACAGTCCCTTTGAGGTGCACCTCCTCCAGCACAGCCTTATCCAAGGGCCACAGTCTCTCCAGGGGTGTACCTGCCATGCTACAGACATATCCATGGCCACAGATGCTTCTGCTCCAATAGAAGCTTATCCACAACCACAGACTTCAGGTTGTCCAGTTCCTGCGGGGACTTACCCACAGGTCAGGTCCCTTCAATTCAAGCTGACACTGGAGCTGCAGCCTGTCTGGGCCAGCAGCAACACCCAGGCCATGGGCCAGCCGAGGCACATTGCCAGGGCTGTTATCAAAATGCTCCCAGGCACAGCTGGGTAGGATGATAAACCCTACAGCAAACAACCAGAGTGAAAAGAAGACCACTAACAAGGTGTAGACTAATGTGCAGCAGGGCAAGCAAGACCTATGGCAAGCACAGCACCCTGCCAATTAATAGCTAAAGAGCACTAAAAGCTATAAATTCAGTCTAGCAAACTCTGACCAAACCTGTCATTACCTCAAAGCATTTGAGCCCCAAGTTGGTCACTAAATAGGACTGTCATGGTTTAACCCCAGTGGGCAGCTCAGCCCCACACGGACACATGCTCACCTACCCCAGTGGGATGGGGGAGATCATTAGAATGGTAAAAGTGGGAAATTTTGTGGGCTGAGATAAAGACAGTTTAATAGGGAAAGCAAAAGCCATGCACACAAACAAATCAGAAGGAATTTATTCACTTCCTATCAACAGGCAGGCATTCAGCCATCTCCAGGAAAGCAGGGCTTCACTTGGTGACTTGGGAAGAGAAATCCTCCCACTCCAAACATCACCCTTTCCTTCCTTCTTCTCTCAGCTGTATATGCTGAGCACAACATCATATGGTCTGGAATATCCCTGTGGTCAGTAGGGGTCAGCTGTCTCAGCTGTGTCCCCTCCCAGCTCCTTGTGCACTCCCAGTCAGCTCCCTGTTGGGGCAGCCCGAGAAACAGAGAAGGCCCACTGTGCAAGCATTGCTCAGCAATAGCTAAAACATCCCCGTGTTATCTTTTATTTCTTTTAATACATTGTTCGCAATAATTCTTCAAATTGAAAGGAAGTTGATTTCTAAGGTTAAGTCATCAAGCTGTAACAACACAGCAACTCTGACAATCACACATTCAAATCATATCAATGCCAGCTTATTCTACAGGATGAGACAAGTACCAGCAGAAGATCAACTGCTCCTGACATTTCTGAGTCAAATTTAAAGCTGAACTTTCCTCAGGGAGATTGAGGGTGTATATTCTACTTACCCACATTCATGTACAAAGTCTTACCACTTCCTGTATTTCCAGGGTTCCTGGGAACGAAATCATAACCAATATTTAATTTCTGGGATGTGGGAAAAGGATGTGGGCATATGGTAACTATTTCACTAGTCCTAGAGACAGGGTCTTCTCCATGAAGACACGAAAAAAACACTACTGTACTTCAGATTGTATGTTAGCCTCATCTAAGCTGTAGATGGTAGGGGTTAGAGAAGGTGAATTCCAGCCATGGGGGCTGAAAACCTGCCATGGTATGCCAGTTAGCAAGCAGAGAGCTATGGTCCATCTCATGACTGTGATGTAAGAAGGGAACAGAACTTGTGTCATGCTCATTCCGGGCTCTTTGGTTTACATTGCATGCAGAGACCTCTGTAAAACAGAGGATGTCTTCCTACCACTGAGTGAAAAATAGATGTTGCTTAACTGATTCCTTTCACCAGTGTTTTTCTAGGGATATCACAGGGACTGATTTTAAACTAAAATTATTTTTAAAAAATGTAACATCAAAAGAACTCAAAATTCTAGATCCTCAGAGTCACTTCTCATTACAGTTTCAGTCAAAATAGTCACTGGTTGAAAGGTCAGAAATTCAGTGACTGCAGCTGACTTGGCAAGTTAGGACATGCCTCCAACATTTTTCAGAGGTTTGAAAGTGTTATTTCAACAGCTATTTTCTTACACTGCCCTTTAATCTGAAGGTACCCAAACTAGTAAGTTTTTTAAAAGTTTGTTTTTCAGCAGTAGGTGGCACTATCAAGTTTCCTAAATATTGCAATATAAATTAATATAAAAGTCCGTGCACATAAATTATTTTTAAAAGATCATGAAAATATATCAGAGTAAATTTTGATAATAAAATAAATATTTTTCTAAATATTACAATTGAGAAAAATTCTAATGCAAGAACAGGAACAAAAATATCTAATATCAAAATAGGCAACATGTAACATTTAAAATATGTATCATAAAAAGTCCTTTATCCCCTTTGTAAAGTAACATCTTGAGTTGTTCTTGAACACAGTACTTCAGATACTTTGAATTTCCTAGAAATTATATGTATTTCATTTGCATATAAAATTAATACTGCAATAGTGAGTGTCAATACATCTAAAATAAGTTATGAACTTTTTATAAGTTAAATTAATGTATACAAATAGGAATATGGCAAATGGAAAAAGCATTCGGATCTTTTTTTTTTGTGGTGAAAAGTTTATACTTAGCAGAGACCAAAGCAGTACATAATAGTAGGGCCAGGTTCCTCCATGTATACTATATGGGGATGTTACTATATGCCAAATAAACTTCAGGATTATAAAGATGCAATGTTAATTGAAAACATTTTATTCAAAACTTTATTATATAAAAATCTGTGAAGGACAACTCACAAACAAATCTGTGTTTCCAGGTATTCCAGATTGTCTGATGACACAAAATAGCAGTATCACAAAAGCACTGTGGGTACTTTGCTTCAGGAGCTCCCAAAGCCATACACCTCATTCCTCAGCAGTGTACAGCAGAATAATCCAGTGCAATGCAGCATTTTCATTAAGCTGGTTTTTGGATGACTGCCTTTCTCATTAGAAATGAAGTGCTGGTCTGCCTGAGCACAAGGTGCGAAGATAAGGAAAGAAGAAGAGAAATTAAGTAAGGAGCACAAATGAAATATATAGTCAATGCTTTTTTATCTGCCTGACCAGAAAGTGTCCTTGCCATTTTTTTTTCACTCCAGGCTCCAAGCAAGCTGCTTGGCTCTGCATGGTATTTCTGCACTATGATACAACCTATGCCAATGCCTAAGATTCGCACTTCATTTTATTTTGTTTTCTATTAAATAAAGCATGTAAAAAAGACATTTTCATAGCTTCACAGCATTTTTAAATGAACTGACATTGTGTATTACTCCTTTTGTGCTAACATGGTCTGCATACTGTTTCTTTTATAATACTGAAAAAGTCAAAAGCTGGCACTTAATAAAAACATAATTTGCAAGGATGGGGCAGCAGCTGCATTCAAAAGGTTTTTTAACTTGCAAGAGCCTGCTTCAGTTTCTCCAGAATCTTCAACAAGAGCCCTTCTTGTTGGATTCACTTGGGTTCACTTTCAGACCTCAGAATAAAGTGGCACTACAAAAATAATATGCAGAAATATTCTTTCAATTTTGCTGTTTGTTTTCCATTATAAATGAGTCATTGTCACTTTGCATTCTACCTCCATGGAGTCAAAGCCATAGCATTTTAAGAGCTGCTTCAATATACCTAATTTATTCAGCTGCTAAGACCTCCACAATGTGCTTAGTGGCTCCATGGACATGCTTTAACTAAACTTCCATTGTAAGGGAAGTGCTTCCACTACATCTTATAGAGTTATCAAATATGCATATAAGAAATCTACTTAAATTGCAGGTTTTTCTTCCTTCCAAGGGATATATAAATTTCATATAATTACAGCAAGCGGTATATTTGAGTAGACACACAGCTGCAACATGAAGATACAAAGAACTTTCAAATTACTAGATATATTGAATTTATACACTTGTGCTATGTTTGAAGTTGTAAAGTCACAGTCTTGTACCTTGAAGAGCAAACCTAAAAATGAGATGTTCACCCTAGCCCAAACAACCCAGCAGCTGTGCATACCCAAAGCAGGCTCTGAGAGAAATTCAGTGCAGTGCTCTGGCTGCAAAGCACAGAAACCGAACACCCACAAGGGAATAGGGAGATTTATCAGGTTTAGTAAGAGTGTCCTAATTCCACACTATTTGGTTCAATTAGTCATTGCAAGTAGCCTCAGAAATGGGCTCAAGGAGTGATCAAATGATCATCTCAAAAGTACATATTGTCACATACTGTTAGCCAGGTTACACACACAATGGCAGCAGACCCTTTTCAAAGTGGTATTCAGTGCACTGAACTGATTAACTGTTTGACTTTCAAGGGGCGTTCAGCTTGCACTCTGGGTAATATAATTTACCATATAATGACAGGTGCTTTAAGATAAGACACTGCAATAATGCGGTAACTCTGACACGTGTAAGGATGCCAGCCTATGGCCTGTCTGCTCTAAAGCATCACCCCTTACTTTAAGGCACGCCCTGGCACGCGCTTTGTTACTCCTGAGAAGTGGATGTGTTGGGGGCTGTGATGTGGTTTTAATGTGTGTTGCATATTAAATAGCCGGAAAAGGTTGAAAAATGGTATTAGGACTGGTACCACTGCCGCTCCGAGGAGAACCTCAGCCGGAGCTACCAACTGCAAACACTTGGTGCGCGCCAGCCCCGAATCTCCCTCTCTCTTACGGCTGGTTAGACGGCTCGCTCGGGACCGCCCCGGGCTGCGGCAGCGCTCCCGGCTGCAGCGCCGAGCGCACCGGGCTCGCCCGGAGCAGGCCGGCCCTCCCCTCACCGACACCCGAACCGGGGCTGCCCGGGGGGCGCGGAGCGGAGAGCGCGGACGAAGATGCCCGGCCCGGCCGGCGCCGCTGCCGGGAAAGCCGCCACCTCCGCGGGTCCCGCGGGCGCTGAGTGGCTGCGCGGCCCGGTCGGGGCGGAGCGCGGGGGCGGCCGCCGTCCCGGCGCGGCCCCGTCCCCAAACAGCGCCGAGAGAGGCGGCGGGCGGTGCCGGGCCCGCCGCGCCGGCCCCGCCGCCCCGGCCCCGGCGTGTTGATGGAGGCGGCCGCCGCGCAGGTGAGAGCGGCGCCGCGGGCGCGGGCGGGCCCGGCGGGCGCGGGGCGGGGCGGGGCGGCCGTCACGAGCCGCGGAGCACGTGGGGCCGGCCCGCCCCCGAGCGTGCTGAGTCACGGTAGGGGCGGGGCCGCGCCGCCCGCGGGGCCGGGCCGGGCCGGGGTCAGCGAGGGCCGCCCGCAGCCGCCGCCCGCAGCCTCGGCAGCGCGGGGAGGGCCGGGCGGCGCCGGGGGCCGGAGCCTCCCCCGAGGGAGCGGCTGGGGAGGCGCCGGGGCCGGAGGGGCTGCCCGAGCCGGGTACAGCCTCGAGTCGCTGCCCCGGCGGGCCCGAGCGCTCACGCTTCGCACTCGGGTGAGTTACCGCGCTTGCCGCAGCCGGCCGGGCCCGCTGCCGGGCTGCCGCACAGCCGGCGCCGGCCCTGCGCGGCTCCGGGCCCGCCTTCGGCTCCGCATCAGCCCGGCGCACGCAGCCCGCGGAGCCCGGCCGGCTGTCCCGCACCTCCGCCGGCTGCAAACCCCCGCCGGGCTTTGGGCACTGGGCAGGCGGAGCCGCGGCGGCCTCCGCCAGGGCGAATGTCCTGGAGGCTCAGAGGTGTTTGTGGTTTGTACTCGTGTACTGTGGAGCCTCTTCTCTCGAAGCCGGCGGGAGTTCAGTACTGTTGTGTTGCAAACTAGTTGCACAAGAGCTGCGTGAATAACTGAAAGCATAATTGAACTCCATTATAATTTTATATAATTGTGCTTTTCTTGGGCGTTTGAATAGAAACATATCAACAAAATGTTGGGTTTAAAGAAGTAATACCTAAAAATTGTTCTGGAGCTGCTTTAATTCTTTCCTTGCTTCAAACTTAAGACTCAAGTGTTCTCATGCTCTTCTCGTGTGTGTTGGTATGCATATGCTGTGCAGTAGAGTTTCTTCTAACGTTGTCCATGCTGTAGGATATGTAAGTGGGTACTTCCTACAGGCACTATGACTTCAGCAGTATTGGATGTACCTTTTTCTGTTCATTGGGTAGTTCCTTTCGAGTCTTGGGCTGCTCGTAACTCTGCTTGGCCCGTCTGTTTTTCTAGCCCTGGGTAGCACAGCCATGACCTCCACCTTGCCTCCTCAGTTTGTTGGCAAATACTACGACAGAAATCACTGTCTCGGCCGGTGCTACGTAAGCACCCTGTGAATTTGGTTTTGCCTGTATTATCCAGGCACTTTCAGTGGCATTCCTGAAGTACTCTTAACCAAGCAATTCCTGCGTATATGATTCTGTACCTTCTCACCGATCCACTGTGACTTCTCTTCCAGAAACCTCGCTTTTGTTACTCCTTTGCCTGCTTTGTCGAACCTTCTCTCTGAGCCACCTGTTGCACTTTTCGTATCTGAGCTCAGCAGCTGCTGATTGCTTCTCTTGCAGACCTAGCTTGAAAAGGGAGTGTGTTTTTTAGATAGCAACTTATCGTCATCTTTGACATATATAGCCCTAAGGGTATTAATTAAATGGAAAATTCACATACCCTGTACCATAAAATGTTCACTCAAAATGAACGAGGGGAGGACACAATCTGCATTTAGCCCCTCAGATTTTACAAGCTGGCAGACGGGAAGGGTGTTATTAGTGTCTGTGTGCCTGGCAGCAGTAGTCATAGCAGTGAAGGTGAGTGTGTAGAGGTTGCTCAAACTCCTTAACCAGAATATAAAACCTCCACTTTTCAGCTATGTACTTCTGGGGGAGTTAGCAGAACTATTGCCTGCAATATTCCTGTAAAAAGTATTTCCTTGTTGTACCTTTCTGCCTGGAAAGAGGATGCACTTACGTGCACAAAGGTGAAATGGAATGTTGCCTACATGGACCTTAAACCATCCAAGAAAAAAAGATTGCAGTGGAACAAGTGGTCTGGATGTTTCAAATCACACTTGAGAAGGCAGGATTTAGTAGCTTTTCTCTTCAGTAAATGTGAAGTTATCGGAGCAGTTTCCTGTTACCTTGTAAAAAAAGCTCAACAAGCCACTTAGTTATTAAATTTTGAACCTCAGAACAAGAGGTCAAAAAGAATTCCCTTTCCAACACGATGAAGCTGTGGGTTGCACTAGATTGGAAGTAAGACTAATTGCAACAACTGGCAAAACCAAGTGGATAAATAACTGAGTGTGCATGCAAGTGTATCTGTTAGGGTTTTTCTACCTAGAAAGCTGTCCTGAAGAGTCTCCAGCTCAATTAGTGTGATCTCTTCAGTATAGAGGGCTTTAATGAGGGATTACACATACTTTTTCTTGACCTGCTTCATTAATTTGTCAAGTGAGTGGGTTTATTTTCATTCTCTGATAGCCTTTCATTTCCACATGAGGGTAGATTCTGTGGGAAAGTCGAGCAAGTACCCCACTCAGGACTGGCAGCGAGTCTTTGCTTTTTGGGTTGTTGAGATGTTTTTTCTTTTTTAGTTTCTTGATAATGAGATTTAATAACATTATTGAATAGGAATATCTGATCAACGTATCTGTAGATACATATATTCATGTAACTCTGTGCATGAATTCCAAAAATCCCCACATTTCTGAATATATTGTTATCTACTAAAATGTAGGACATGTTTGGAGGAAGTACATGAGAGAGTATCACAAGCACTTTTTAAAGTAAAAATGCATTTATTTTGACATTTCCAGTAGTTCTGTGCTCACCTTGCTATTGAGCTGTATTGGTAGAGCTTTCTTTCCTTCAAAACTCATGAAAGAATATGTTTCAGTTAAGCCAGCGTTAGATACAATGCAGTGTAGCATGTTTGGCTGAAATGAATGTTGCCCAGCAGGAGTTGATCTTGTCAATCCATTCAGGAGAACAGCTAATTGGATATTGTTGTTATTAGTGTAGTAAATATCCATTATATGAATCCTGTTATGTAGCAGATCTTTAAAATGTGCCAAGAAATTACAGTTGTATTGGAAACTGGGTGGAAGTGCAAGTTCATTGTCTCAGAAAACCTGACTGACTTGAAGAAATTAATTTTTAGCACTCAAAGTTGAAGAAGAGATTGGCTTTAAAAGTTTATTGGGAAATGTTTGAAGAGACCAAACTGGAATAAAAAAAGAGCATTCATTGTAAGCAGAAGGCAGCTGGCTGTTCTTGTGTGCTTTAAAGAAGCTGAGATGTTTTTATAGGACTGTGTGGGCTTTTAGGAAGGTTTGTGTTCAATTCCCACTAATGTTCATGGGCAAGAATAAATTTTTGCTTTCCGTCTCTTACTTTATTCTTTTTATTTTTTAATTGAAAAAATAGAGATGCTGTAGGACTCATCCTGAATGCTGTGGGTTATGTATAACCCTGAAAGACAAGGAAATTATTATTGTCTCTATTGTTGCACCTGAATACTGTTTTGATTTCTTTTACTTTCCGTACCTCTTAAATTTGCAAAGCATAAAAACATCTGTTTGATTAGTACTGCTACTTCTGTGATCCCGACTGAAATTAATGTAGCAATAGCATCTTGAACATACTTATTTTGTTAAAAAAAAGTCAGAAACCTTTGTGGAGTATGCTGGGCTTTGTAAGGTGATGTTGAGGAACACTAGAAGTGGAAGGACCCAAGTGAAGTATTCTGAGTAAAATCAATTCATGCTATTCCTTTCTAGGGTTTTTCATACATAGTTTTAAAATTTTGTTGTATTTGTTCCTTCAGTAGAATTAAGAAAACTCAAAACAGCAAAAGCTGTTGGAGTTTGTCACAGGAAGTTTTTGGAATGCAGTAGACTTCATAAGGAGAATGATAAAGTCAATTGCAGGCTCAGAGAAGGCTGAACTTGAGGGAGAAGGAGAAAATACGGAAAGTTCAGATGAAGATGCCAGTAAATGATGCCACATGTACCCATACTTGTAACACTGGGTGTGTGACTCATTGTGAAGAAGAAATTAGTTTGATTTTTCTATCTTGAGCACTGCTTATTTTGTTTTTTTTTCTCTTTGCAATTATAAAGATAAGCTTTAAAATTATTAAACCATTCACTAAATTTAAGCCAATTTGTGCAAGTGTGATGTATTTCCAATGATTGTCTTGGCTGAAGCCAGTACAGTACAAGTTCAGGCAGTAACCCATTGGCATGAATTAAATATTAATCCCTTGCTGATTGAGTTGCAGCCAGCAAGAAGTCCTGCAAAGTCTCTGGGTTAATCACCTGGTTAAAGTTTGCTTTGGCCTCCATCTCATTTCAACCCTGAGTAACCTATTATTTTAATGTAGCACATTCCTAGAAAACTTGAAAGGGTTTGAAGTCTGTTCAGTTTTCTGATCCAGTATATTATACCAAAGTTGGACTTTGTGCCACAGAATGCCACTTTAGGTGAAGGGGAAAGATTATGGCACCTTGGTCGGCTTAGTCCTTTCTCAGCAATAAACTGATTTAATTGGTTTTGAAAATACTTCCTTTGCTACATCTGCAAGTCTTTCAATATGACCAATGAGAAGTCATGGAGAAGGAACTGGCAGTCATGACTTTGAATTTGTGTTATCCAAGGATGACTGATATACAGCAAGCCACAGTGCTGCTCAGGGTTGCTCAACTGCAGTTCTTTTATGGCATATTTGTTTCATTAAGGTAAACAATTAAACCACTGGTAAGAACTGAAGGTGGCAGTGCTATCTGTGGTGCATAAAACTGCTGAAAACAGTGGAAGGCTTATCTGGAACAGATACTGGAAAATGCATTCAGTTCAAGATAGGCATTGTGTACTTTCAGCTTTCCTACCCAGTAGCTGCTTTCTGTATGGGAAAAGCAAAGCTAGTGACAGTCACGTATTAATTAGCAGTAGCAAGAATTCAATTATCTTACAGCACTTGAGCTTTACTAAAGAGCCGTGTAACTGCTCTGTGCAACATAGTAGTAAAACAATCAGACCAACACCTATTTTTCTATATCTGTGATTTCTAGATTCATATTTCTTATTTTTTCTTTACTATTCTTTAAAATATGGAAATTTAAAAATAGATTCCCCATTATATTATCTTGTTTTAATATTCCTCTAGTTTTTACTTTCAACATGTGTATGCCCACAGTGGCCATTTCAAATGGAAGCCAAATGTCTCAGAACCATACATTTAAATTAAGTATTAATTTGGCAGCATATATTAAATTAAATATTAATTTGGGTAGCCAAGCAATGTGTGACAACATCTAGTACAGATACAAGTGTTTAATTATTTGACTGCTTTGGGGAGCAGCATTTGTCTTTATCTTATGAAGGATCTTCTGTTTTCTGTCTTTTGCCATTTTGAATTCTTGATGAAGTATTTTGTGTTTTCTTTCAGTGACACATTGATTTTTCAATGTTACATGTCAATACATTGGCTTTGTATTTGCCTCTTAATTTATATGTTAATATTTACTTTAAAATTCACTTTAAAATACTTAGATGTTTTAACATGTTGTTCTGGAGATCTTGGAAAGCTATTAGGAATAATAAGAGTGTTAATAATTCAAAGTTAAGTTAGCATTGTCCTACCAGCAGAGTATAACTGCTGCTCAGTAGTAGATTACTAAGCCCTAACATAAGTACTAATTGGCACAGCTCTAGTAGAATGGTTTTAGCTTTAAAATAATACTTATGTGGCTGCAATTTATGCACTACAGATACAGTTGAAAATTTTTGTTATGTCTGTTCAGATTTCTGATTTTTGCCTGATTTGCTGCAGTTTTTATAATGGGAAAAAGGGATATAAAACAGTGTTGGTTTAGCAAAGTTACTTGGAAGGTACTGTAAATGATTATTGATGTTTTCTGTCTTTAAATGTAAACTAAAACTACACCATTTCATAAGCTGTGTATTAGTTGTGGATGCTGTTGCAGTAGTGAGGGAGTTGAAACCACTCAACCTTGTACATGTCTTGCAGTTAGAATTTTAGCCTAACTTCTGCTGTGTTATTACCAATCTAGTTAAAAAAGAGAAGAGAAAGGGAAAGAAAGTTCCTTCAAGATTGAAGTTACAGCAACAAAGTTATGTAAGATCAGTTTGAAACCATCTCGTTAAAACCTTTTAAGGAAGTATCTTCTGTATTGCTATGAAATGTACAGATATCAACTTTTCCCTCCGTGCCCCCACTTCTGTCTTGCAGTTTCAAAGTTTTATTGCTGTTTGCTGTATTGATTTTACATGCTGTCTCTTGTAAGTATAACAAAAATTCCACTCCTGGAGACAGCTTGCGAAACAAAGTTTGTATTCTTGGGTAATTGACTCAGAAGGAGCTTGGTTGATAGTGTGCCTGTAAGAGGAGGTTTGTTTTATGATTAAGGGTGTGTCTATTTGCCATGTTTGAAAATTAATACCTATGAAATGTTAAAGCAGTGACTTTTCAACAGCTGAGTTATGTGAAAAGTTGCTGTGACTTTGATTTGCTTCCTGCTCAGGTCATCGCCACCATTTTGCCGTAAAGAGCTATGATAAAAATATTATGTTTTTTTTATTGTTTTGTTTGTTTGAAACCTTGTGGTAAAATGAGTATCCTCCTACTTATTTCTGTAATTAGAGTGGAAAGCTTCCTGTGCTGCCTGGGCTCCCCATTGGGGGATACCCATTCAGAATTCCAAGGCAGCATGTGGCTGGTGCAGGTCTGCCACTGGGAATGCTGCCTGCTCCCGTGTGAGAGGGGCAGTTTTATGCCTGCTCTGCAGCCAGCCACCTGGGCAGGGGCACTTCATCATTTCTGCTTTCTGCCTTCAGGAGCTGTTTGCTTGAGTTATATACTCTTGGGTAAGAAGACTGAGTTTTGTTCTAAATCAGGGTATTTCCAGTTGGATTGCGGGCAGTTATGTGACCAGATGACGTGTTCCACAATCAGCTGGGTAGCAGAACAATGGGCAAGAGAGGATGGCAGGGATGAGTGGGTGGCTCTGAAGGCTGGTGCAGCTCAGCTCAGAAGGGTAAGATTTTTCGGATGCTTCATGGCTGGAAGGAGAACACGGAGAGTGTAGCAGCAGAGGTCATCCAAGACCTGTCAGTAGGGGTGTTCCACCCCACTGTCACGGGGGAGTCACTGACATGTCTGCACCATTGCAGACAATACATCTTCTTGGTACAAGTGTACTGTAGACCCTGGTGCAATCTGCTGTGAATTACTTGACATGAGATGCATGGATGTTTTCTGGTTTATGACACACAATTATATTCACACTTGGCTTTGTTTCTGCTGTAGATGGGTCTCGAGATCTGTGTCAACTGAGGAATTTCTGGAAGATTGTCCCACTGATATTTGTAAAAGAAATCAAACAAACATGCATAAACTTTTGAAACACGTAGGATTTAAGATGCCAAAGGATGAAAATAAAAGTAAGTTAATAACAAAAATGGTGCTAGTAAAAAACATAATATGAAAACCTGTACTTATATTTGAATCTAAATCTTTATTTCTGACAGCTGGTCTTCCAAATTATTTAAATTTAATTATTTGACTATGGAAATGCACATTGTATTAATGTGCCTTATAGCTGTGTAACATGACAAATTCCATCACAGTGACTTCTGATATTGTGCTTTCTATTTTGGTTTTAGTATTCAAACTAGAATGTTATCAAGTTAATTCTTCAACTAGTATGAATTATTGTGACTCAGTGAAATGTTATAGTACCATGGAATGTTTTCTGGATTGATTTGTAATCCTTTATCATCGACCACTTCAGGAGTCCAGTCTGCACTGACCACACTTGGGAATCTTAGCTCAGCTGACAGCTGCTGTATACATCTCTGACATCTTTCATCTCTCAAAGTTTCTTTTTGTCAGCAAAGTTAAGAATGGAAGCCACTTAAAGAACAAAACTGTGAATGGAGTGCTTCAGATTATTCTGAAACTGTCACTAAGGTTAGACCCACAGGATTACCTTAAATTCAAAATGAAGCTTGGGATGAGAGTTTTTCATAAAACGGGCTATGAGTCTCCTGTATACTCCAAGGGGACAGACATGGAAAAAGCCCCAAGGAAAGGGGCGGGTAGTGGAGGCTCTTGATTTGGATAGAAGGACAGTTGAGTTTTGCAGTTTTGTTGCTCTTTTGAAGATATTGAGCATTATTTTGGCAAGAGAAATAAAACCATTTACCTGCTCTGGTTTATGCTTTGGAAGATGAATTAGATCCTTTTGCTTTCAGAATTTATAAATTGAAAAGTGAGCGCTGGAATGCACCACACAGACAAAGCTTTAGTTTTGTACCCTGTTATTGTTCACTTCCTCAGTGGGTTTACCTTTTCTAAGCAAAAGCTGTCATTGTGACAGAAATTATAGATTGACATGCAGACGCCTGACTTGTTGGCCCCTTTTGAGCTTTCTGAATTAGTTGTTTAACTTTGCAGGACCTTGATGTGAAAGAGATTGCTTTTGGGGGCTGATGATTTCTAGAGGCTTGCTTTTTGCAGATAAATGTGTGGATTATGAGTGCTTAAGAAAATTAGTAAAATCTGCCCTTGCTTCCTTCTGTGGAATATCTTGGTGTGGTTAGAGAAGAGGGAAATGCTATATGAACTCTTTTCATGCAAATTAAATAATGATTTCTATGATGCTTTGTGTAAATTTAGGCAGAGTGTTCTTGGTCAACAGTGCACAGTTGAATGGTATTTTTATTGACTGAAGTATGTCACTAGTGAAGGCTGTTCGCAGTGTCAACTTAAGTTCACAGTGCCATTTAACCAAGAATTACTCTTTTGGAAAGATACTGCCAGCACAGTGAAAATGTGCCCCTCTGGGTATCCCTTTCTCAAATCTGTTATGATTCTGTACTGCCCAGTGGTGAGCAGTTGAATAGCAATGTATTTTTGGCCTGTTTTCTGGGTTTGGTTTCTTTTCCCTTGCAGAAACTAAGTAAGAAGTGTATTGGAGGTTGAACACTCAAAAAACCCCAACATGCTTGTTTAGTGAGAACTGTGCACTGACTGAATTCCCAGTGCTGTCTATATGGATTATGTATGTGAAAAGGGCATGTTAATTGCAGGACTGGCTCACTGTTTAACACCTGTGCCCCACAGACTGTGCAGAGGGAACTGTGTACCTATGTAGATGTAGGCCAGATGTAGGCACATCTGGAGCAAACACTGTTCCCTGCAATATAACCCTATTCTTAAGCTTTTGGTCTTAAGATAATACTCCTGGCTGATGAGGTGTTTGTGTGGAATTTCCTTGATGCAGCCACAGTAGCTGTCTGCTTCTGAAAGACAGCTGCTGGGTATGTGCTGTTAGGACACTGGGTGAGCCTCCTTGCTTTCTAACTCACCCAGGCACTCCAGTTGCTTGCCACTGTAGTTTGGTCCACAAACAACAATTTCAAGGCGAGTTGCTTGTGGGAGGAGCGGGGTGGAAGTTGAGATGTGCTCCCGTAGTGTCAGAGTGTGCAGTGTCCACATCCAGCCGTGCTGCAGCTGTAGTGACCCAGCTGGTGCTGTCCCTGTAACTTGCCCAGCCATCAGCAGAACGACAGCTGGAAATGGGGATTTTAAACTAAGATGCCAATGCAGTGAAAACATGTAGTATGAGAAAGATACAATCCTGGAGAATATAGGGACCCTCAAACAAACACACAGTTTTCATGTTTGGTTTGAAACATGCTTTTCCAAAAGGTGTTGAAATCAAATAGTGGCTAATAGGTTATAACTCAAGATTTATACAACGTAATGTTATTTGCAGATTTTTAGGTTCTTTACTCTGTTTCTGTGTTCATTTTGCTTCCTGATTTTTTTTTTTGTTTGATTGGAAAAAATAACATGCTATAATTTGACTGGATCATGTTTCCCAGATGACTGAGCCATTATTACAAACAAATCCTCTTGTGTATAAACTAGTGAGTACCCTGTGGCAATGTCTGCGGAGTACACGTTTGGCTGGGTGTAGCAAAATATCTTAAAAGATAATATTTTCTATATTGAACCTACAGTATTTGAAAAACAGTTACCTGTTAAATTAAAGTGGGATGCAAAGGCTCATGTATTCCTGGGGTTAAAAGATCAGCAATATTTTTCTCATATTATTTATTTACACATAGGGTTTTGTTGTTGTTGTATAAATGACAGAATTCAATAAATGCCTGTTTCATTATGATGCTGTATTAACTTGGGAAGAAAAAAACCCTCCAAACACAAATAAAGGCATTAAAGCCATATTTTGTTTCAGGAAAAGCTGGTCTGAGATGGCTGCTGTTTGAATACCTTTCAGAATGGAGTTATGTGGTGCAGTACATGGAGATTAGACAACAGCTACAATGTCAGCCACAGCAGAATCGCTCACTTTATTTGTTGGGACAGCACAGCAGAATTTTGTTGATGTATCAAGCAAAATCAAATAGACATACTGACTCACTCTTGGTAAACAATTCTGTATTTTTGCCAGCCTCCCAAGTTCATTATGCAACTTGTGTAATAGATTGTAACTTGAACACATATTAACTTTTTCTACTTATTGACTTAATTTTGTAATGCTGCTGATGCAAGATAAAGAAATAGCAAGTCAACTCTGTTAAGCTGAATGAATGATTCAGAATTGGAGTGTAAGGGACTTTAATACTACTTGCCAGATATACAGTGGAAAAGTGAAAATTGGGTTAACACTATAAAATTAAGACTAAAAGGGAAAAACAGAACCTATTTAATTAAAACAGCAAAGCTCTGAAAACATGTATGGCTCACTGCTTTAGATACAGATGCTTCAGAAAGCACTCTGGGATGTCAAGAGATTTAGGACTACGTTTGAAGAAGTGGGATGACAACCATGGCCATTTTTAGCTTTTTTTGAGCAGCCATGGTAGCACTTGTAAATATGAGCATAATTCAGTTTATTCAAGAAAAATTCATTGTTATCAGTTTACCATATTAGTCATAAGGAAAAGAGTAAGGTCTAAGGCAGAAATAAGATAATTTGGAGCAGATAAAATGCATGATAGATCTGGTCCTCAGTACTAGAGGATAACTTTGGAAAAATCAGGTACTGGACAAAGAAAATATGTACCAGTCTTAAACTTACAATTTTGTTTTCTGTAAGCCATGCAAAGGAGAGAGTGGATTTGGGATTTATATATATATTTTTAATGTACATTGAGGTGGGATCAGTACAGACCCCATTCAGCCTCTGGCAACCAGCACTCTGTATTAAACTCCTACTAAACTACTCTTTTAAACCCGCTATCTCAAATATATATTGATTAAACAATTCAGAAAAGCACAGCTGCTTCTGGAGTGTCTGAGATCGTGAAAGAGTCTTCTGCAGAAAGATCTGCAACACTGAGCAGGAATCCCCTGATCTGTCGTACTGTAAATGGTCACCTCAAAGCAGACCAGATGTGGTGGGACAAAAACATAGGTCATTCTGACTATTGATGATGAGATTGAGCCAATGATGAGAGTATTGCTCCTGCTGCTGTGCCCCAGGCATAAGGCTTATGTGTCCAGAATTTTCTTCTGTAATTAACTTACCTTGAAAAATATTTAGAAAACAAAACAGTAGTTATGGAGAGTCCAGAGATCATCTGAAAACATTAAATTATTTATAAATAATTCTTGAAAGCTACTTAAACAAAATCAGTTCCTCCAGAGGATAATAAGGTGAAAACCTTCAGCTGTTGCTTCCACTGAACTTTTCTTAACTGATAAGATGCTACCAGCTCCTCATGTACTTGCCTTATTACTTGTTGGCCTCCTTTTCATTCTTGCCTTGAAGTGTCTGAGGTCCTTGAACCTGTCTCACTTCCAACATGTTTTTTTTTTATTAAATCAGAAATGTAAGGTGCTTTTTTCTTCATTCCCTTCTCTTTCAGGAAAACATAAGAAGTCAGGGATACTTAGCCCTGTCTCTTTCTGTGGGTAAGATGTAGGATTTTTTCCCCACTTCTGGTGCGGTGCTGGCCTGAGCTCCCTGCTGGATGCATTAGCCATTGATGCTGTTGCTCTTCTGTTGACTCCTGTTGGCATGGGAAATCATCTCTTCGTGGGGTTAGTTGCTAACAGATCATAGGAAAGGAAAACAGATCCCTGTCTGGTGGGAGATTCTGCTCATGTTATCTCAATTTATGGTGCAAAAGGCATGATTTGAGAAGTAAATGCACCAACCTCACAATGTGCTCTGGATCCAGGAGATAGCTTACAGTGGGTTAAAGGTGCTAAGATCATTTCTCTGCTTACACTTGGGCTGCTGGATGTTTCCATTCTAGCAAGGCTACCTGTAAATGGCTCATATTCCAAACAACACCAAAACCAGTCTGATAAACCAGACAGGGATGAAACAAAAGATTAGCATTTTGTTTAAAGCACAGAAGTCAATCTGTGAAAGTAACATGAAAAAGGGTCTCTTTCCTTTGTTTACCCTTCTGCAAATGTTTGCTTAGGAGCAATAAGAGTTAATTGTCAAACTTTACAATGTAGTCAGAGATTTTCTCATAAAATGTATAACAGATTCTGCCCAGATGGCAAATGCTGATATGTAAATCTAAAACATGAAAATTTCCATTGGGGGCCAGATGGTGGCTTAATGTGAATTGTTTAACATTTATGTTTATCTTATTAAAAGTGCCTTTATATGTCCAAACTAAGCTATCAATGTGGTTGGAAGAGCATATCACTAAATGAACAGAAAAACCATCGGTACAAGGCACCTCCTGCTTACATGGATCATGGGAAAGCAAACTTGTCTTCTGTTGAGAGAAGTTGATTCTCTGTCTTCAAAATTGCAAAGAAAATAAAACCAAAATCAACCAAAATCAAATCACTGTTTGCCTGCTTGGGAAAAGTCTTAACCCCATACCATTTTCTCCAGTTAGAAATATTGGGTCAGTAATACACAAATTGAATCCCATAGTGCATTTGCCCTGGGCCAAGGCGTTGGTGTTGGGAGGGAAAGAGCTGAGCTCCAGGCGCGGGGGAAGCACCGCGGCTGCACTCCCTCCTGGGCACAGGCCGGGCTCTCTGCGCGGCCTCTTGGCTCTGCCAAGCCCATCATTTCCTCTGATGCAATCCAAGGAGTTGCACAATGGAGGGAAGAACAAGTGGGTGCTTGTGGAGGCTGTCACATGAGGCTGTGCCTTTGCAGTGAATGTGTCTGATATTCAGGGAAGTGGTCAGCCTGGCTCTGAAGGGCAGCAGCCAGCTCTGGGTCAGGTGAATCTTTCACAGGACTCTTGGTGCACGTGTTCCAGTTTGGATGCCAGTCTGTGCTCATTTGTCCTTCCAAATGAGTCTTTTTGAAACCAGCACTTCATGTTGAGGCATCTAAAAACCAGCAGGTCGCTCTTGCACAGGAGAGAACACATTTTAATAGCTCTAGTTTTAATACTCCAGGCATGGAGTACATGGTTACTTCTGGGATACTTTAACAGTAGAAGGGGAAAATTGCTTTAGTGGTGAACCTAAGGTAGAATGCCTGCCTGTGTGGGCACCTCTGTGTATGTGTGTGCTGGTGTTCAGCAAAGCAGGAAAATAAAGAGGAAGACTGTGGGGAGGCTAAAAGAACAAAATTGCAAAATGTTTGCTTTAGACTGCGAGGGTTTTTTTAAGAGTTCTGTGCCATTACCGCATGCTTGTGGTTGTGATTCATTCCTTAGTGAATCACTTGTCAGTGTTGACTCCCTTAACTTTAACCTGAGGCTTTGGACTAATAACCAGAATACATTTTTTTCTTGAAAAGGGAAGTATTACTAAAAGCCTTGGTTAAAATTATAGATAAGTATTAAGTATCAGGTTAATATTTAAGTCAGTGTGCTGTTAGGTACTACCTATCAGCATATTGACCAGATGAACACTTCCTCCATGTAGCCCATTTATGTTAATAGTAATTAGTTGAATTGTTATTCAAAGACTAATATTGCTGTATTTATGTACAACTTTTCAAACTGAAAATAAGAAAGCTCTTTTCCAGTTACATGGTGGTAACAAAAACAAAACAACCCATCCTTTTGGTTTTAAGCGTCAGTAGCGCAACTAAATAAAATTTAAAAGTGCTCCTGACAAGCAGTGCTCTCCAGAGTAGAGCATGACACTGGCAAAGCTCAACTCTCTGCTAGAGATAAGACACTGACCTAAATATGGTCCCTTGAAAAATGATGACAGGAGCCAATCAGTGCTGTCATATTTGTCAAACAACAGCTTAAGATCCTGACAATCTTAATAACTATGCAAGCGAATTCATTCAGAAAAGAATCCTGAACTGACTGCTGCACACACAGACAGGCAGTGGTGTACAGCCAGAGTATTTTCTTTGGTCAGCTGGTGTCTTTGGAGACATCTCATCCCACAAAGGAGGCAGCACCCAAAGCTACTTACTTTGATAATGAATGTTGCCGTTAGAATGCCTGAAAGAGGTCTTACATTTTTGGACTAAGGCTACATGGATTCTCTTTTTAAAGAAAATGTGTTTTGCCTTCTGTAGCTACAGAAAGAAAAATTGTTTTTCATTATTTAACCTGAAGCAGAGCAACAGTTCTGATATTTTTGTATGTTATACACACACATGCACAAAAAAAATCTTTTGAGTCACATTTTTAATGGTGCTTTGTAAATGAATAATTCAAAAGCGAGCCCTAAAATCCAGATCCTGCAGTTTTATCCAGAACATATTGCAAATGCTCGGAGACTGGGAAACACTTTTGGATCTGCTGCAGAAGGAGGCACTGAGCAGCTGGTAAACTACTGGCCCTTAATGAAGCTATACCATATTGCAGTATCTCCAATTGCTGCAGAACTTAATTAGTTCATTTTACCCTGCCAATCATTTTACCCTGCCAATCTGGAAAGACCAAACATTGTCTTGGGCAGCCACTGTAATAATTTCAGCTTCTTCATTGCTGGCCATTAAAGCTGAGTTTGGTCTCTCCCAGCAAGGTATATTAAATATGTTTTAGATTTGGAAATGCCTGCATTGTGTTACACAAAGATATTTTACATAATTACCAAATTTTAGTGAAAATATATTTTTTTAGCCATTAGTAGAAGTCGTTTGTGCCACGTGGAATGAAGACACTGAATTGGTTTGTTCAGATGTGGACTTGGCCTAAAGCTTTTTGCCATAGCTGTTGTACAGACATGATCATTTTGAATGGCCGCATGAGCTGGCATTCAGGTTACTTTGCTTCTCCATTTGAAAATAACCTTCAGAGAGAAGAGAATGTTTTAATTTGATATGATGGCAAAAAAAATCTATCTTGGGTGTAGAGCTGCTGAATGAATCAGGAAGGTTCTGTTCAGGAGAAATGCAGTGTTTGGTGTATTACTTGTAGAGTGAGGATGCCCAATGCTGAACATTAGTTTCACATGCTGCCCTAAAGGGTAATTTTAAGCATAATGAAACATGATGTAATATCAAAAACTTCCAGGCACCAGCTAAATGGTTGGCAAATACCCATCTGAGAAACATGGCTGGCAAGTATTAAAATTCTGTATCAGCAGGCATACAAATGGATAAATTTTGAGTGTTAGAGTGTTTTCTTCATAGAAGAAAATACTCTAGACTTCAGCCCTAAGAATACTGATGATCTGAACAGTAAAAAACTACAACAAAAGAATTCACTAAACCCCTTGCCCTTCCCCCCTCCCTGCAATAAAAAACCTCAATGCAATAAATTAAAAGTAATTGTAGCCATAGCAAATAGTATTGAGCAATTGTTCTTTCCTAAATAGCAGAATTCCATTTGGACTCTGTGATGAGCCAGGGGCCAACACATTAACACTATTTGAGACCCTGCAACCACTATTTATACTCAGGTGCTCCAAACCAGCCACATTTAGAACATCACCACAGACTAAACTTTAAATTACAATTTTTTACTAATAGTCTTAATAATTTTCTTTAGTGCTAGTGATGTTATATCTCTTGGTGTGTTTGAAATCAGATGCTCTTGCAGCTCTGAAGCTCTGTTCTGCTGATCTTGAAGATTAATACCAGAATGGAACATTACTAATCCAAAATACATTTTGCAGTATGGCTATTACAGTTATTTCAGGAAGCCTCCATCATGTTTTTAGGCAGCTTTTGCAGTTTTACAAGAACATGTGAAAAAAAATTTACATGGTCATATTCTCTCGTGGTCAATTTCTCTCTTTTCTCCTAAAAACTACTTTGTGACAAATTAATTCTGTATCTTTATGTTTTCTAGGAAACAAGTCAAAAAAGAATAATACATTTATTCTCTGTATTGCCTTACCAATTGTAATAAATTCTTGGTTTCTGTGAGCTTGTGTGTGAGCCACAGAAACCAAACCATCAGATCACACACTTCAAAAAGGTCATATAGAGCCATGTTTTATTTTGGTAATTTTGTAGAATTAAGAGAATAAGCTTCAGTTACATAAGTCTACCCATTTGACACAGAGATTTAAAGCTTTGCTGTTGTTCTAAACCAGTTCTGCCTGGGAGGAACTTGCTTACGAAAAGCATTTCTGTTGCAGGACATGAACTTGATTGACATCCTTTGGAGACAAGATATAGACCTTGGGGCAAGACGTGAAGTTTTTGATTCTAGGCAGCGGCAGGAGTATGAACTCGAGAAGCAGAAGAAACTTGAAAAGGAAAGACAAGAGCAGCTCCAAAAAGAGCAGGAGGAAGCCTTGCTGGCTCAGCTGGAGTTAGATGAAGAGACAGGTGAATTTGTTCCTGTGCAGCCAGCTCAGTGCATTCAGTCAGAAAATCCTGAGCCACCCGTTGCTTTCTCACAGGTAAACTCCAGTGGTTTGAGTGCTTTTAACCCTTTCCATTCACAGGAAGCATAGTACTAGTGGCTGCCTAAAATGAATTTGCATGTGTTGCTGTAATGGAAGATCTTCTGTTACTCAAAGATGCAGTAACCCTTTTTCATAACTTTCCTATTTAGACCACAGAGCCTTCAAAACCAGAAGCAGAGGCCTTGTCCTTTGATGACTGCATGCAGCTCTTAGCAGAAGCATTCCCGTTTATAGATGAGCATGAGGTAAAATGCACAGTTCAGTGGTTTCATGGATGTTTTTCCAGGGGGTCAGTCTCATGTCTTCTATGAGATTTGTCTTCAGCATAAGACTAATTTATGATCTGAGTTTTCTTCTCAAGCTGGCTCCAGCTGGCATAAAGCAGTGAGTAGACCTGAGCCTATTTTTATAATATTCCATTATATTAAAAAACTGCTTTCATTAAAAAAAATCTGTTTGTTCTGCAGAAATGGTAGAACTCCAAAAACTAGGTTTTTGCTTTAGAAGATGCACATCTGGTTTTTTGAGTGGGTTTTTTAGTTGTCATTGTTTTGTTTGGCTTTTTAATTATTTGTTTAAACCCTTCAGGCTTCTTCAGCTGCATTTCAGTCACTGGCTCCTGCTCAGGTCAATAGCAACCCAGCCTTTGTTTCCTCTGATCAAATTCAGCCACCTGAATCCCCTGATCTAGTACAACCCACTGATGCAGAGAATATGCAGAACATAGAGCAAGTTTGGGAAGAATTACTATCCCTTCCAGAGTTACAGGTTAGTATGACAAGCACCTGAAAAACAAAGCATGATATTTTTTGGATGACTATAGCATTTTGGAGAAGGCAGTACAATAGCATCTGAAAAAATGGTCATTATTACTTGTTTCTACACCGGTAGGGTGTTTATAACTCAATAGAAGCTATAATTTCTTTCAAAAAGTGTATATTGAAAAACACGTAGAAAGAATAAAATTAGTTGTTTATGGATAAGCCTTAATGAAACATTTCTCAGTCAGAACTTCCTCATGTTTAGCAAGTCACTGTTTGCCTCTGTGTGCAGTTTGATACTGCATGATGGTTAAAATTCAGCTGCTCAAAAATGGACAATTCCGAGCCATGGATCTACAACAGGAATTGTTTTCACAAGTGTTACTGTAAATGTTGGGGGCTTTTTGGCAGTGTCCAGTTGTGTGAATGTGATTAACTTTTTGTCCAGTTGTGTGAATATGATTAACTTTTATCTAAGGAAAAGGTTTCTTAAAGCTGATAATAGAATATATATTTAGTCACACAAAAGAATCAGGTATATTTATATGAATGCTGTTCATATACATTCAGTAAGAACAACTTGTGTAATGTACATGAACTGGATATTTCAATGGAACAAAAAAATTACTTTGTTAATACAGAGAATATGTAGGTTTTTTTAATCCTATGCTTATATTTGTTTTCCTTCTATTTGATTATAAAATTGAATACATTTATTTTCAAATATATTACTGTAAAATGTCATCACGCTTTCCAGCATGCTGCTGCTCTACTTTATGCTATTAATACAAGAGATGATTGCTTGGTGGAGTGCCCATAAATCTGAATCATATTTCAAAAAACTAAAGTGAAAATTTGCAGGAGCTGATTTTTTTCCTGCCACTCTCCCTCTTGCCTTTGTCTATTTTATATATTCTTCTACTTTTCTAACCTGATTACTGTGCTAGGCTTAAAGGCCTCACATAAGTAACAAAGGCAGTTGGCTGTGAAGAGGCAGCAGGTGATGGTGAAAATACATTAAGAAACCAAACCAAAATAATCTATTACAGTAATTCTGAATAGTAATTGAGTAATTTTCGTGAAAAAAAAAGGTAAATAAATGAGGGCACTGCCTCTTACAAATTATGTTTAGAGAAATGGAAAAATAGAGCTCTCACATTGAAAAATCTTACTTTAAGCCATGAACAACCTCCAGTTAAATAATGCCTGGGGGACAGCAGATCTGAATATTTCAGCTTTAGTTAAGCAACTGCCACCTTGTTGGAAAGATGTTCTTGTAGCCAGTGAAAACCCATCAGTGGAGCAGTCTGATGCTCACACTGGTGTTAGCCAGCTGAACTGATGTGTGTTTGCCCAGCTCCACTCTTCTTACTTCACCAAGAATTACATTGCTCTGTGCTGAAAGCTCCTTCATTCAGTAAATCCTAGAAGAATTTTGGTTCTGAGGAACTGTGAGATGAAAGTAATAGTGCTAGAAGTCACTGTTTGCTGTACATGTTCGTTAAGTCTTATTTAGGAATTTTACCTTTCTGTACTCATGCCATTCCTAGCAGTGGTGCTTGTGAGAAGTTCAGACCTGGCAGCTCCAGGATCCCCACTAGCCATTACCAGAACAGGAGGGCTCCATGCAGTTTCCATACCACATTAGAATGGAGTGGGTGGGTGTCTTCAGCATCCTGCTTTCAGCTTGAGGGGCTCTGCTCTCTTATTCTAAAATGCTTTGTCCAGAACAAGTTGTGTTCTGCTTTTGCTTTGGTATCTGTCATCTTCCTCGACTGCCTCTTCATAGCACAAGGGTGCTGTAGTCATCTGGACTACAACAGTGTTATAAAACCCCTTTATGTCCATGTTGATTGCTATTTAATGCTTTTGGATTGTAGAAAATGATTTTATGAATTGGACATGTGTTTCTCAACTTTTCCCTTGCATTCCCTGTCTAGTGCCTGAACATTGAAAATGATAACCTGGCTGAGGTGAGCACAGTCACGAGCCCTGAAACAAAGCCAGCTGAGATGCACAACAGCTACAGTTACTGCAGCTCATTACCCATGCTGAAAAAAGACTGCAGTCCAGATTTCCTGGATGGTATGGAGGGCACCTTCTCGGGCATTTTGCCACCAGAAGACACCAGCCAGCTGAGTGTGAACTCTTTAAATGACACATCCCCTTCAAACTCTGATTTCTGTGAGGATTTCTACAGCACATTTATTGATACAAAGGTGAACGGTGATGCAGCAGCAACGAACACTATCGGTCAATCTCTGGCAGAGATTCTAAGCGAACCTATTGATCTTTCTGATTTTGCACTGTGTAAAGCTTTTAATGGCAACCACTCAGGGACCAGAGCAGAATGTACCGATTCTGACTCTGGTATTTCACTGAATGCAAGTTCCAGCGTAGCATCGCCGGAACACTCTGTGCAATCATCTGCCGACGCAGATAGGACTCTGGGTTGCAGCGACTCTGACATGGAAGACACAGACAGTGCTCCTGGAAGTAGGCTGCAGAACAGTGCTGGTGTGTACTCTTTACACCTCCAGGATCAAGTGCTTTCTTCCTTAGGGCCAAGCACTCAAACACCAAGTTTGCCATGTACAGCCACACCAAAGAAAGAACCCCCTCCTGCTCCTGGCCAGCCCAAAGCTCCCTTCACAAAAGATAAACCTCCAGGCCGCCTTGATGCTCATCTCACGAGAGATGAGCAAAGAGCAAGAGCTCTGCAGATCCCTTTTCCTGTTGAAAAAATCATCAATCTCCCTGTTGCGGACTTCAGTGAAATGATGTCTAAGGAGCAGTTCAATGAGGCCCAGCTTACACTTATTCGAGATATACGCAGGAGAGGCAAGAACAAAGTGGCTGCTCAAAATTGCCGTAAAAGAAAACTGGAAAATATAGTAGAACTGGAGCATGATTTGAGTAACCTAAAAGATGAGAAAGAGAAATTGCTTAAGGAAAAAGGAGAGCATGACAGAAGCCTTCATCAAATGAAAAAGCAATTAACCACCTTGTACCTCGAGGTCTTCAGCATGCTGCGTGATGAAGATGGAAAGCCTTACTCTCCTAGTGAATATTCATTGCAGCAAACTAGAGATGGCAATGTCTTTCTTGTTCCTAAGAGCAGGCAGTCAGGGACTAAGCTTTGAAGAGCAGTACAGCTGGCTCCTGTTTGCTGGGTTACTAGTTTTGTATCAGTATCATGATAGTTTTTACTGTGAGGTGGAATTCAGAATTAAGTAATATTTGTCAAGTCTATGCAATGATAATTTTAAAGTTGTTAATTAGTTTATGGAAGATGAAAGTTGAAAATTAGTCAAATGCAGATGGGCATATAGAAAATTTTTAATCTGACTTTATAACAGACATTTCCTTCCTATAGCACCACTTTGACTAGTTTCCATATATATGTAAATATTTAAATATGCCATATTTATATACTGTTCCTATCTATTATATTCATAGATTTGATATATATATATATATATAAATGATTTTAGCCTTCTGAATGTAATTTCTTGCAAGACAACCAGGATGGCTTCTTATATTTTTTATAAATATTCAATAGTGTTCCCCATTTTTCTTACACATTTATACTTGCTTTATATTTAATATATTAATTTAGTATAAAAGTTGACACTCAGTGTTTGATTTTGCTATATCAGCTCATTAAACTTTTTAAACTCTACTTCATACATTTATGTTCCTAAAGGAGAGAAATCCTTGCTAGTTTTCCAAGGCTAAGTCTTCCTGTAGCATAATTATCACACAGCAGTGTCAGCACTACTAATACTTCATTCAGCTTCATTTTAACCTTTGGAAAGACTGTGTAACACTGCTTCAAGTCTATGCTAAGCACACATTTTTTCTTTTCCTCCTCGAGCACTATTAAATTCATGAGAATTCATGCCTTTTCTCCAAAGGCATTTAGAATCTGTTAAAGCATTGCCAGCATTGTGCCTTTTTCCAGCTAAAATTTCTGTAGGCTTTTGAGCAATTCTCCTAGAAATACACTACTGTACCTCTGACTTCAATGAATGAGCATCACCTGTCCCTACTGTTACTTTGGTGCTTATGGAAAACTACGTCCACCTGCCCCGTTTGGAAACTCTGCTCAGTGAATTGAAGAGCTTTGTGGAGTTTAAATTATGATTTATAAAATAAAAAATGGGCAAATAAATAGCATGGTTTTCTTTACTACTCAAAGGACTTATTGCATCTGATTGTTTTGTATTTTTTCAATAGAGAAAATGCATAATTTGTAAGACATGTTGATCTGAACATTAAAAACCATCTTCATCCCTCTGTGCAAGTTCTGAAAGTCATGCTTGATCTGAAGTGATTTTTTTCTTACCATTGATGGTCCATATCGTGGGTGGGCACTGGGGGAATGCAAGACACTGCTGCCACTTAAAGCATGAGGACTAATTCATATTTGAAGATGGCAATTTTATAGCATAGGCATCAAGGAGAAAGCATATCCATGGCCCTGGACAGTCAACACTGATACACAGGAACTCTTAAACACAGGCAGGGGCTAATGGCAAAGTACCGAGCACCTAAACCACTCCTGGGTTCCCCTTGCCATTAACTACGCTATCAAATGTCTGTCAGAGAAAATTCTCTCTACAGCTGCTCTATAAATACTTTTAATTACAAATTGGCTATAAAATAGACATCTCAGTAAACTCCTGCCTTGCACTTCCATTTGTTCCTTAATTTGTTCACTAATGTGAAAGCCGAAGGCAAACACCATCCTTACAGCCTTTGCAGGGACTGCTGTATTTGTACCATCGATTTGTCTGAAAGATAATACTTCTTCCATTACAAAAACAAAAGTGCAACAACAAAAAACCTGCAGTTAACGCAGCAGCCTTGTTTGAATTTCACCAGGTGAAGAATCAGCCTAAAGTAACTTGGTTTGTGACAACTTGAGTTCAGTTTAAACCAGTGTTCTTCACATCAAACCCCTTAATATCATTAAGAAAATCCACATTACTGATATACATAAAAACATCAGATTGCAAACTTTAACCTTCATTTTATTAGTATTATTACTGAGGTACAGGGTATGCTCCCAAATCCGAATGACTAGTGACATTGCCAAGTCAAAAGCCTCACACTACTGACCTCATGCACTGATAAGCTGCCACATAGAGACCATTTGCTTCTTGATTAAAACATCCCAACTTAAAATTATTAAGAATAAAGCTGAAAAGATGGCCTGAACCAAGGGGTTTTGGCTTGTAGTCCCAAGTTAGAAAGATGATCCTGTAAGAAAATGTGTTGCAATAACTCTAGACCACATAAGTGTTCTGCACAGCACTAAAAAAAGGTGATGCCAACGCATTTTATACTGTAAGTCATTTGACAATATACACTTTATTCTGATACAAAATCAAAATATTTTAACAAATTTTAATCCATTATGGACTATACTGAAATTTTAAATTTTCACACTATTTTAACTTGTTTAACCACAAGTTTCAAGATGTCAGCACACTAGCATCATTGCTCATGAAGTCTTTGCCAGTTATACCATTTTATTCTTTTTCCAATCTTGCGATATTATCTTCTATATGAAGGCCATTTTTTCTTCTGTGGAGATACTGGGATTACTTTAGTTCAGGAAAAGCTAAGAGAGAGAGATGTCAACCTGTAGCACCCACAGCAGAAAAATAATCATCCATCAGATACGTGAATTTCAGTGATACTCAAGATCTTACATGCTCCACACAATTTTAAGATACGCACACTTGTCAGAGACCACAGACTGATTTGTGAATATTCCACCTCAGTGTAGACAGTACATGAAAACCATGTTAATGTCTTAAACACAGGAACCAAAGACAGCACATCAATACATCACACACTCCATGCTTGAAAAGATTAGGAACCTTAAGTGTCAAAAGGATATAAAAGTTAAGATGCTGTGTTTAATCTTGGTTTTCTTTAATAACATAGTTACCTCCATCAATCTGGGCTGCTTTTGGTGGAACCCCCTCCTCTACCTGAAGTATCATTTTTGTTTATCAAGTAAATTTCTGTACAACTGTAACTTAGGGACCAATGCTTTGTTAGTTTTGCATCTTTACAGCCCATCTCCATTTAAAGCTGCTATTTTCAACAGAAGCCAGTAAACAAAAACATAGCCATGAAATAAAATTCTTAACTCTTTAGAAGTGCCTCTTGGACAGAGATACAATTGACCTTAAGAATGTGTTTATTTTGGTCAGTTATTTCTGAACAGATTTGGCTATAAATAACTGAATTTAAGCAAATTAATCTTAACAAGAGTGTTATAAATCAAACTCTGAAAATAATTCTAACAGTGATTATCTATTTCTATATATGGTGCAAAAAGAGCCATCCAGAGCACACAACAAATCTGCAGCAATGTGGAATCCTCTCATATTAAAGAAAGATACAGCTTTACTCTATACACAGGCCTAGTACCAAGGCAAACTACAAAGTTTTTGTTAAAAATTAATTTTGTAAAACACTTTCAAAATTTTACTGTTAAAAAAATTCCAAACACCACTGGAGGTGCTAGAGCATTTGCCTACCAGAGGGGCAGTGCTGTTGTCCATTACCTGTTGCTGCACAGATGCCTGCGGGAGCTCTGCCAAGCAGAGCAAAAGCAGATTTCCCACTTTTAAGCTTAAAAAAGCAAGCTTGTCATCTCAGCAACAAGCTGGCACATTACACTAAGGCAACATGACTGTATTGCAGTTTCAGATTTAGGCTCAACCTTGGCTAAGCACAAACTTGGCTCAATGTTTTTTAAAAAAAACATGCAGTTACAAGATTTTCAATTAAGTAGCTTCTGTTTTTATGAAAATCTCTGTATATTACTTCCAAATTATAGTTAACTGTGTATTACAAAGTCAGGAATTACTTCCTGGGAGTCTACAGGCAGCAGGTAAAAAGTCTAAGTACTTGAAAGTTTGTGAACGTGCCTCTGCCTCTGATTAGGCAGGTTCCATTTGACTACTTTCACAGCAACTGAAGTATAACCAACACTAAAATAGAAATTGACTTCCTAAGAATGCATAGGCTCAGAAACATATTGGGAAGTTTAAATAGATGCTGAAGTACTTTATAAAACGGACCTGTAATAATCAAAGATGCAGAAAAGGAAATAATACATATTCCAAGACTCAATACATGTTCCAGTCTGTGTAAAATCAAGATTCCATGCATTTTTATTACCATTCCATTTGCCTGTACAAATGCCATTGTAATTTCAGCGGGGTATATGACAGTATTAGCCTCAATTACCCTGCCTGAAAGCACCCAGAATCTGAAAGGGAGCTTTTTGATTTGTACAGGTAAATACATCACCTGGTAAGCCAAGATTCACTGCCTAGGAGGGAAATCCCAGCTTGCACCAATACCCAACTCCCTCCCAGAGCAGGTGCAAGCAGCAGCATCAGGTCACTCGCTGCTGAGAACCGAAGAACCACTTCAGTGTCACTGCACTTCTGGGTTTCTCTGCGGCACCTCTTTCCACAACGAGGCACACAAAAATTTCCCCCCACCCCAGCACACTCCACAGTAACCAGAACACATTATTTCAAAACATCACGCAAGTCTTGTTGACCTCAGACACGAAACAATTTTGTATCTGCCAGGAACAGAAGATTCTTGAATAGGAAATGTGCCAGCAAGCAGCACACATCCAGAACAGGAAACACTGGATAGCATATGCTAGAATATTTGCTGCCTAGTACTTATGGCTTCCCTTGATATTAAGAGACTGTGTCAAAGGAAAGCCTAGAAGGAAATAGGGGTTAACACATTTTACTATACACTACAAATCTTACCCAGTCAGAAACCTTCATTTGAAGAGGATGTGCAAGACATTCCCCATTTTGTCAAGCAGCAGCTTCTCATTCAACCTGAAAATTAAAGAAATTACTCTTACCTTGTTTAAAAACCTCCCACCACTCTTTGTAATTCATGAAAAATTTTAAAGGCAAACCTTACCTATGCTCATTGCCCTTCCTTTCAGGTCTAAATGCTAGACCTATTGATTTTGAGTCAACTCAAGTAGCTATCACTCAAGGAGGTTCCAAAAGGTGAAGAACTCTTGCTAGACTTTCTTCGATATTTCAGCTGTGATAAGCAGATTTAACTAGCCTTGGGAAAGCTGCTCACTATCAGCACAGTATCTTATTCCTTCACTTTTCTGGAAGTTGAAGCTGTTGCTCCTGCTGCCTTGTCATTCTTTAATTAGGCTGACTTCTCCATACTCAATAGGCTGCTGAAGTCCTGTCTTACGAGTCTCCTTAGCAATGTATGGATCAAAGAAGTACATCCTAGGTTCTGTAAAGCTGGCGGATCACTGTCCTCATGGCTTACACTCTTCCACGTCACAAACAACAGCTAAGCTACCCCACCCACCTACAAAGCGGTCACTTACATCCATCTCTTAAAAGGTTGCATACAGATCTTGTTCGTAAAGTTTATTATGACACTATTTTTCAAAGTTAACATTGTAGTCACAGTACAGCTACAAGAGGCCCTGTTAAAAAGAACACTGTCAATACATTCTAAAAAAATTTAGAAAATACCAGATCAATTGTCAGAAGGGACATCAACCCCATCCTCCAGTTGTCCCTGCAATCAGATGCAGGACCCAGGTGCAAGTCTTCTAGCATAGTAATGTACAAAGCAAGTCAGAAGTCAGGTGTCTCACTCCCTAGTGAGTTGTGATTTAGTTTCCCACGTTTTCAAACTCCAAATGGGTTGTTTAAAAAAATGCCTTTATTGAAGTACAGCCTCCCCCCCAACCCAAGCCCAAATGAACACGTACAACAGAAGAGTTCACTAAACCACCAATTCTTGCTTTGACTTTTGAGATCTTTCAGAACTCCACAGACAATAAGCAGACTTTGAAATCCATTTTGGAGGCTACCATCTTGACACTGGTTCCTTGTTTTAGCATACTGCAGTCTAAATACACTCAAATAACAGTGTTTAAATAACATATGTTTAATTTTTTTTCAAACAACACACTTATTTTTCTACCACTTCTTAAAAATTATAATTCATTAATATGACTGATTATGCCTTAAGCCATTTCATACATCTTTGCAGATTCACTCCTACACTGGAATTGCATTTACCTTATACTGCACATTGACCCAGAAGTGAAACAGGTGTGAGTAATTCCAATACATATTGCCAAGTGTCTGAGTATTTCTTTTATTGACTGGCTCCCTACTCTTCTGAGTCTGAATTGACAGCAAGCACTGGCCTGGCAATGGTCAAGAGAATTCACATCAGGTGAGGACAGCACAGACTGCAGTGCCTTAATTTGGAGGTCAGAAGTGAGAATGAAGTCCAATTTCTAGCCACATGTACTGGTCAGATTTTCTACTCCGCTGCACCAAATCCAGTTGTAGCACACTATCATTCTACCTGTGGGAACTCGGGACTGTACCCCTCTACGTTGTGGGTGTGCTTCTAGTTGGTAAAATACAACTAGATCATGTTTTATCTTTGAGCTCTCAGCTGAGCACAATGTCTGCCAGGGAAACAGCTCTACTATCTAAGAGCCCATGGGGAATGGGTTTTTGGAGCACATTACCTGGGACTGTCAGTGATTACACCTGTGCTACCCTTGGCTCTCAGTCAGAAGCATGTGTCCAGAAAATTGCCTAGGGTGCATGCAAGAAAGTATATAGCCAATAAATTATTGAGGAACATACCTATTACTCTCACTATGACACCTCATTTAATTGAAACAGTGCAGTCTGGTGCGAGGGAGAAGGAAATGGGGACAAAGGGGATGAAAATTCCAAGCCACCCTCCCCAAAGTATAGTTTTATTGAAACAGAATCATTGTATATCCCAAGGAAACAGGCACTTGATTCCCCCCACCTTAACTTCTCGGGAATTACAATAAATATAAAGGTAAAAAGCAAATTTTTCTCTCCACCCAAGACTTAAACAACTTCAGTTATCCCTTACACATCTCAAATGAGACGGGAGACAGCTTTTGTGTGTCTAAAGTTGGTCTTGTTAAAATATTTATCATGCCTTATTTTCTTGAAGCGCTAGTACTAATACAGAACTACAAATTAAAAAAAATATGCACAAACCAAAAAGTAATTTGAAATTTTCATTAAGATAAAGCTTAGTTCTATGATTCACAAACACTAATTTGAGTAACTCAAATCCTAGTTATACATCTAAACAAACTATAATGCAACATACAGATGTTTTCCCTCTGTATGCCTATGTAACTCATGTCAGCGACAGTTACGTATATACACTGAGACTAGACCCCTTAAGACTGCAAATCAATAGGTGTTTCTATTGTTAACTTTAAATTAATACAAAATAGTAATTGAGAAACGCATTTATCTTCTCTATTAACTAACAAGGAAATACCCTAAACTACATTTCAGTTCTGTTATAGAGTTCTCTGTACTAAATGTGGAAAAACTGAACTACACAAATATTGAAAAGTTAAAAACTCATTGATTTGTTTATTCCTGGTACCACTACCACAATTTACAGGGCAATATACCTGATGTAATGGGAAAATAAAAAGAAAAAAGAAAGACAAAGCTACAACAGAGAAAGACCTCAGGAATGTACATCTAATCGACACTACATTGCATGAATCAATAGCTGCACTTTTTGCAAACTGTGGCTATGACAGTCCTGATCAAGAAGGGTTTCCTGTTTAAGCTGCAGTAACTTTTCTGACTATGGATCATCGTTCCTTCTGTGGCAGATTTTACAGTTCCTCTAATTCATTTGGGACGACTGTCTCAAAGTAACCTGCAGCTTTCCTGACAACTCCTCGCTCTCTCTCCTGCTAAGAACTGTAGCCTGTTGAATACAGGATAAGAAAATTATTACTCTCAGTGAACAGTTGTACATTATTAATCATCATTATAAATATGGATTACACCTACCCTTTTTCTGGTAGCATTTTTAGAATCTTCTACCACCATAACCCCCACTTCCACTTCCAGATCCATAACCACCTAAAAAACAGTGTCTATAATGAAGTACATGAACAACAACAGATTTAAACTCAAAAATATTTTCTGTACAAAATCATACTTACCACCATAGGGACTGCCTGAACTTCTGCCACCAAAGCTGCCACCACCTTTCATGGGACCATAGTTAGACTGCTGTTGTCCACTGTAATTGCCAAAGTCATTGTAGTTTCCACTTCCACCATAATTACCTAAAACATGTAATTTATAAAGCCATGTTTGTTTAACACTTAGGACACAAAACTTGCCAAATTCCAATATCCAATGTAAAAATAAATTGTAGTAGTTTAGAACAATTCAAAATTAAATTCATCTATTTTGATGCTACCTCTATGCAAAATACACGTGTAACAGAAAACCCGGTATTTTTACTTTCAGAAATCGGCATTGAAGATGAAACACATTGTGTATCATAAGCACATTTGAGTAGGCAATTTGATGTTAACCCAATAGGCCAAATTAAGGCCCCCAAATTCAGAAAACCCCGAGTTTCACCATTATTCTTCTACTGCACAGCTTTGCATGTGTGACAGTAGTGTAAACGACAATTTAGTTGCACCAAAAAAATGACAGAACTGTAATGGACAAGCTCCATACATGTATCAGAGAGTACAGTAAGATATACGGTTTTTGCAGCTTAACTCCCCAAACTGGGGGCAAACAATAAAAAAAGCTTATAAAAATCTGTGTTTGCAGTCCTCACAAAGGAGGATGTAATCTACACTTTGTAAACTGGTATCCAAGGACAACATACTTGAAATGCTCAAACCCATTAAAATTCCTGTACTCTGCCTCCACACACAGATTTATAGCCAAAGCTTTTTGAAAAAAATACATCACTGGCAAAACAAAGTTGTAGTTTATCAAAGCTAATCTCCATGAAAAAGAACTTTCCTTATGCAACATGGCCTTTTACATTAAAACTCTGACATACAAACTCGTTTTATGAATTACCGTATTTCAGGCATTGTGAAATGAAACCTAAGAACCATGGACGGTGAATTAAAGCTGGAATCTTACCACCACCAAAATTTCCTCCTTCATTGTAGCCATCATATCCTCCTCCTCCACCTCCATATCCACCACCTGGGTTTCCATATCCTGGTCCTCCACCACCACCATAACCTCCTCTGCTGCCATAGCCAGGACCACCTCCATAGTTGCCACCTTTAAATAAAAGAAAAGTCAAACTTAACACACCACAGCTAAATAATGGTAAAGAAAGATCCACTTAACAAAATAACCCAAACCAACACTCTTGCCCAATAAAAATGTCCTACAGCACTTTTCCTGTATTATACTCATTGTGGTTGCATAATTTATCTAAAATATTTAATTGAGAAAAAACCCCATGCTTATGAAACCAAGACCTAAGTAATTAATTACTTAATGCTACTTCCCTCCATCCCTTTTTGCATTCTGGTAAACTGCATTTTTTAGTCTTTTGGTAATTGATGTATTTCTCTTCAGATGCATTTTGGATACTCATCCTAACTGCATCATGAAAAAGATACCACTGAATCACAAGAAGTCGTAAGAGTTTACTGAAAACACTGTATACTCCTTTATTCAGTTTTAGTTATCTCAACTGATAGCAGAGTCTCCATTTAGTTCTCAATAATAAGCAGCTTCTTCATGACCTTATGAGATTTTTTAAAAGGGGAAATATAGGCAAGTATATATATATTCTCCCCATCATTTTGTGGGGAGAACAAAAAAAAAGTTAACTCTTCACATATCTACACTGCAGCCATTTCATTTTCATTATTGCTATTATCACATCACCAAAACAGACTTCGTTTCCAAGGTGAAGGCAAGACTTACAGCTGGTTCTAATATTGGGGAGAAGGAAGTGAACAATACACTTACCATCACCAAATCCATTGTATCCGTCACCACCCCCAAAGCTTCCTCTGCTCCCACCACCGCCACCACCACCCCCATAGCCTCCTAGAACACAAAACAGATGAGAATGTTTTCCTGAACAAACATTTTAAGTGTTTAATCCAACTGACACAGGAAATAAAGAAAAACCCAGCAAAAAAAAACCCAACCAAAATGCAAATCACATTCTGTAATGTTATTCCAGCCACTTACCTCTCCCACCAAAGTTTCCTCCTCGGCCAAAATTCCCTCCACCGCCTCCGAAGTTTCCACGGCCCATAAAGTTGCCTGAGCCACCCCCACGACCTACGAAATATTTCACTTGAATTACATTAATTGAAAACCTGTTTCACTAAATAGCTATGCACAACTACAACTCACCTCTCTGAGAGCTAGCAGTCTGCATCTCTTGTTTTGAGAGTGCTTTTTTCACTTCACAGTTGTGTCCATTTATAGTATGGTATTTCTGAACTACAGAAAATAGTGAAAAAGTAAAGTTAGAAATCACACCACTGCAATATGCTGTGAAACTCTCATAGAAAGTTACTATAAGGCATGTGCACACTTTGAAAAGTAACATGAAATCAACCCCATCTGAAATCTTTACACTTTATCCCTTAAATAATTTCTGATTAAAGAGCTTACATACCAACAATTTTATCAACTGTATCATGATCATCAAAAGTAACAAAAGCGAAGCCTCTCTTCTTTCCACTCTGCCTGTCTTCCATGACCTCGATGGTTTCAATCTTCCCATATTTTTCAAAGTATTCCCTTAGATTATATTCTTCTGTATCTTCTTTAATTCCACCAACAAATATTTTCTTTACTGTGAGGTGTGCCCCAGGCTTTACAGAATCCTGCAATGCCAAAAATGACATTCAGTGCTTCAAAGAGTAGGTAAAGATTAGGATATGTGCTTAACAGGAACACTAACTCACCTCCCTGGAAACTGCTCTCTTTGGTTCAACCACGCGTCCATCAACCTTATGTGGTCGAGCGCTCATGGCAGCATCCACCTCCTCCACACAGGAGTAAGTCACAAAGCCAAAGCCTCTGGAACGTTTTGTTTGTGGGTCTCTCATCACCTGCAAACACACAAGGAGGCACTCAGTATTTCTATGCTACTTTATGTACCTAACCCTTTCGAAAGCACGAACTAGTAACAGAGACTTTACCACACAATCCGTGAGTGTGCCCCATTTCTCAAAGTGCTCTCTCAAGCTATCATCTGTTGTTTCAAAGCTCAGACCTCCAATGAACAGCTTTCTCAACTGCTCCGGCTCCTTTGGCTCATGGCCCTACAAAAAAAAAAAATCAAAAACATATTTTGAATACAAATCACAGAATTAAAATTTCAGTGAATTATTAGAAATTATCTGTGCACATTATAACTACAAATAGGTGAAATACATTTACATAAAAACAATGACTTCTAATGGGTTTAGACAGCAGAATAGCAAACACTTAATGAGGTGTGATTTTAATCAAAACACTAACAACTTAAAGAGTGCTAAATGCAAACAGTAAAGGGATTTCAACATACTAAGTAACTTAGTTGCTCCCCACTACCCTCAAGTGCATTCATTCTGTGCCTAACTTTGAGCAGCAGTTAGCACTGTAGGAACTGGGGATGAAGCACTGCTAGATGAAGGGAAGTTCTAATGTTTTATGAAGCATAAATATGAAGAACTACAAAAAATTTATGGATGCAGTATACAAGGAAAAAAGGTTCCTGCTCAGGCTGTGTGTCTACTCTTTGGGGAGGTCCATTTTGAAAGGTTACCTTTATACATTTTTATGAAACGTATCAATATTAAATTTCTTCAAATATAAATTTTGTACTTTGACAATTCTGTTACTGGAGTACCTGCAAGCAAGATAGTATAAATATATATGTGGATTTTAGTGTTATAGGAGATACCTCTCAAATGTGAGATGACATGGACCTATGTCTTACAAGAAAATGCTCTAGCAATTCATCAATGACCAGTAGTGGGTACAACTACTGGAATAAGACTGGTACCTTAGCAAGCATCACAGAATAACCAAGTTTAATAGCTTTTGGTAACACAGCATTTATATGACCAGTCAAATTTTAAGAGGTGCAAATTTGCAGATCCCAGTCTTCTATCAAATGACTGAAATGGGCTTAAGAGTACTACTGTGTTTCTGCTCTGTTTCAGTGCTGCACTTTTTTACTAGACAGGGAATTTCCCTGCATGTTAGACGTGGAGTTCACAAAAAATTGTTTCACAACTGCCGTTGTCAGAGAAGTCTTACCAGACTTCTCTCTCTGTTTAAAAGCAACCAGGTTAAAATCTCATTTAGCAATTTACTTCTGTGCATGTAAAACACTCCACGAAGTGCTGGCCAGCTATGCTGTGTATGACTTCAGTTCTGCAGCATCAATGTTCAACAGGCTTCACTGTTTCTGCTGCAGTCCATTAAACCAGACTAGATGCAGCATTATCCTGATGTGAACTACATAAAAATAACCAGACTTCTATCTGTAGACATTCTGCTTCAAATCTGAAGTGGTTTAACCTCTGCCACACTGCTAAGGCTGGCCAGAAAGGCTTAAGCCTCTCTGAATGAGAATTTTTGTATTATATAGTGCTTTAGCAAACCATTGGCTTATAATACTTAGGCTGTACTACAGCAAACAGTAACTAAGATTATGAAAAGCTGTCTGTGAAGTAAATCCCTGCCCTTACACCTGCTGAATATTGCTAGAAAGCAGCCCACTATTCTTGGTAACAGACTTCTATTTAAGGCTTTGTTACCTCAGGATCATCATATAAACCAGTAATAGTCAATGGTCCCATGACTACAAAGTAAGCCTTCTAGCGTCTTCCAAATTGACCCAGCTACAAAAGCATTAAAAAAATCCTCCCTTCTCACTACTTTGAAACTTAAAATTTTATAGGATTACACATACTGCATATGGAAACTGCTTTAGGTCAAGTGTTATCTGTTGCTAATTCCAATTTTTAAAATCTACTAACAGTTTTTGGTTGGGTTATGTTACAGCTGGGAACACTAAGCGTTTCAAACTCTTCTACGCATATTGAAAGGCATTTATTATGTGAAACTGTGAAGATTACACACCTCCAAAATCAAAAACGTACGTAAGAAAAAAACGGACAGACTATTTACAGTTCCCTGATATTATTCAACACTATTAGAGTGTCCAGCTAAGAAACTCAGAATGCTTTTATTTTAAAAGAATAACCCAATAATTTTTCAGGTAAGGAAAAGTTCTTTTCTGCTGATTGTTATTTTGTGCACGAGAACTGCTATTCTCATACAGCACAAAGAACACCGGCTGTTACAGCTTCTCTGTTCTACTGAACAAGAATTATCCTTAGTACACATACATGTTATAGGAACACTGCAAAAAATAGAAGGCAGTATTCTCTTGGAGAATTACGGAATTGTTTTTTTTAGGCAGTTTGTTTTCACTGGGGTTTTTAGAGTGCTGTTCTCTATCACACAAGACTGTTTCTCAGTTGTTCTGCTTCAAGTTTTTTCTAACAGCACTCTTCCCTGCACAGAAAATCCTGCAGATCATGTATCTCCCTCAGTGTAACTTCCACCCTGCTCTATCAGAATCGGGCTGCCTCCTGCTCAGCTGGCACGCCACAAGCACACGCACACGCCATTTTGCAGCACTCCTATGGAAGGAGTTGGGGAGAGCAGCTGCAAGCCCATCCAGCCTGCCTTTAGTCGGCAAGACACTATTTCTCCCCCTAAGCTGTCACAGAGGGGCTTCCAGACACATTACACAGCTCTGTGTAGGCGGAAAACCTTCCTTCTGCCCCGACTTTGGCCTTCCCCCGCTCAAAGCCCGAGTGCTGCGCGGGCCCGACCGCCTCCATTTTGTGCTGAGCCGCGGCCGCCGCGCCGCCAATATGGAGCCGGGGCGGGGCGCGCGGCCAGCGCCGCAGTGGCGCCATGGGCGGGGCCCGGCCCGCAGGGGCCCTCCGCCCGCCCCCTGCCGCCGGCGGAACCACACCGCTGCCTCCCGCGCCCTACCGAATCCGGGCGGGGGGGTGGAGGATGGCAGCTAGGACCCCCTGGGATTGCTGCAAAAATCCTCCTCTTTTGCAGAAATCCTGACACCTTTTGAGACAATGCTGCTTCAGATACATACTGCTTCCATCCTGAGGTTGCCATCAAGTGAAATTTCTTATGGCAAGGATTTCGAATGATCAGCCTTTTGGAGCTGCAGTATTTCTCTCTAGAAACAGTTTTCAGGTGGAGCTCTCCCATGCATTCTACCTCTGAGCAGCAGCAAATGTCCACAAAATGCCTGTCACCAAACCTACACTCACTCAGTCGCGGCTGAACCTGAGACCACCCTGTCCCCAGACAGTACAATCCTGGACTGCCTTCTGAAATGGGAAAGCTTACAGGCCACTGGGACCTCAGCAACAATCCCTGAGAAACTTATTCTCTAGAAACTCTACAGTTTTTAAGATCACTGCAGGGCAATATACTTTGGTGAACTACAAGAGCTTATTTAGTATGCAGCTGATCGACCCTGTTACACTCAATTCAAAGTCTGAATGAGTTTCAAAATTCCTTCCAAAAGAGCTTTACACGCTGTGCTTCAATACAAAATAACCGTACACTACCAGACACATGCAATTCGGACAAAGTTTGTTCGTAATTCAAGTGTATAGGCCCTCCCACATTGCAGTAGCGTAATCATTCCAGAAAAAGTTGGTTTAACTAGCTAAAATATTCAGGCAACCTGAAAAGTAATGTTAGAAAGCAAACAAATCCAAGTAAACAAATATAAAATGTCTCAGTTATAAACTACATAAGCATGTTTAATACCCTTTTTGCTGACCTTAAAATTATTTTCTGAAGGGTATCAAGCACTTTTCCCCCCTCCCACTTCCACACCCTGCCCCAAAAGTAACTAGCTCCCATCCTCCCAAAAACAGCCCCAACATCTTCTCTATACTACGCACCTTATTCAGTCTACGGTATTTCTGCTAGAAGCAAAAGAAAACAGTTATTTTTACTTAGTACAGCTCGCTTTCATTTGCAGTGACTATCAGGCAACCATTTTACTTAAAAAAAAAAAAAATAAAAAAAAAGAAAAGAAAACAGGAACCTGTCTTCATTCCCACTAAAAACAGGACTTTTGAAGGTAGAAGTAATCAAGTTCCTGCTGATACTCTGAGGATACATGATTTTAATAATTCCACCTTGCTTTAATCAGAAACATGTATTTAATCAATTCTGTTATAACAGAAAGCTAGACAAGAAAAATTTCCCCATTATACTTAACACCCCACCCCTTAAAACTGTAAGTAATAAACTGCAATTTAAAGTTACTACTCCACTAATACGGGGATGAAGAAGGCAGAAAAAAAAAGATATTAATATATCAGATAGAAATGGTTAACTTGGGTTTTTTTCATCTTTTCCCCTTAAAACTATTTTATTTTTAATAAAAATCCCATCCTCTCACCTGTGAGGATCGTCTTCCTTTCCTCTTGTAGTCTTCCACTTCTCTCTCTTCCTTAATAGCAGCCATTTTGGAAGGGAACTCTAACTCGGCCTTTCTTTTAGATCTAGGAAACCTAGAAAACAGGTTGGATAAGTCAGTACTTACCCCAGTTCCCGTGACACAGGGCTTTCTCTGGCTGCAACACACAGGTGTAGCTTTGCAGGAAGAAACAGGTCAAAGTAGAAAAAACATCTTAGAAGTATTTAAAAGGGTAGGATAAAAACCCTCAGGCTACATAGCTAACAATTGAAAAGAGCTGTAAAAGAAACATCTGCTATCCCAGTCACAACTCACTATAGAAACTAATGCTAAAATCTGTATCAAACCTTTATATATTACTGTCTGACTGAACTATTTCAAATACAACTGATACACAGCAAGCAAATTCCACCTTCAATACCCAAACTCACTATGTAAATTCTGCTTCTTTGGATTTTCAAGCTCCAAAACATGTAACTTTTTGCAGATATTGCTTATTAAAACTTTTGGATTACTACCTCTTGTAGTCACCTATTCAGCAGCGTGGAACACTAGAGGATGTCTTGGTATAGTTCCTCTATTAAAAAATACTTTCCACTAGGAATAGTGCAAGAACCCTTACTGATGCTAACTTGCAGCATCAAGAACTGCTGATCCTCGGGAGTCTACAGCAGTAGGCAACTGCATTACTTTTGCCTCCATATTATATATTACAGCCCTGTGCTATGTAATGTATGTCCCATTACAAACAGGAATCTTTTACGAGTTAAGATCAGTGAATAAACCCATACCTACACAAACAAAAAAATTCATGTTTCCTTTGACCTTTTTTCTATAAAACTTTCTAGGATCCTTCAGTTAGTCCTAATGCATTCATTTATCTCTGGCCAATATTCATTACTACTTTGGATGTTCCTTGAAGCTTTATTACAGTAGCCAAAATACAGTACTGTTAACTACATAAATACTTCAGTAAAACTGTACTTGTGCTGCATTTAAAAGCATAGATATTTACAAGATTAGGTATACTTCTGTGAGAGGTTTTTTTGTTTGGGTTGTATGGTTTTTTTAAACGTTTTCTTCCTGCAAATTTTGTTCCTGCATATGGAGAAGCAGGCAGGTTTCTACTATCGAGTAAATATATACTGTTATTCTAAGTGGATATTCTTACACATAACTTCATGTTAAAATCCAGCTTCAAATAAACTCAACTGTGAAATGATGAGTATCACGATTTAATGCATTAACAATTTTAAAGGTTTTATTAAGTAAGATCAAAGTGTTTGTATTATCTTCAGTTCCTCACCATACAATGTTAAACCTGTTCTTGAAATCCTTTAAATCAAACATCAGTTTGACTTAAGAGGCATTAGGATATCAAGTACGTCAAGAAGTCATGTAAGGGAGGTATGAAACAGAACATTAACATTTTAAGGGCTTTCTACAAACTAGCTGTATAGCAAAATAAAGCTTTAGGAATTGTTAGGGAGCAAAGGAGTAAGCTTATTTAAGTATCTTTTCAAGTAACAGTATGAATCCCTTTCTGAAGCTGTTTTCCCGAGTCATGTGCAGCTTTCCCCAGCGAGGCTCCACACTGACCAACATAAAGCTCCTGGGCATGATCTCTGCCCCAACGGCCTCTGAAGGCCTTGAGGGCTAAAAAGGAGTCGTCTTCTTGCTAATGCACGCCATCAACTCATGTGGAACACAGCCCTGCTCAGTCCTATTCCTATTCTGCCTTACAGAATGTTAAGGCTGACAGCACCAAAGTTTTTACTTCTTGTCACCAACAGAATACCCTATTCAACTCTGAATAAAAATACTCAGAATACTTTCGTTATTAAACACTAGTTAAACTAGCACTGAGCAATCATATACTGCAACCTAACTACAGAACTTAATGCAGTCTCCAATGAAGGTTTTAAATCATGATACAAAAGTCACCAGGACATGTCTCATTACTCACAACGCTGCTCTGTCTCTTACAGGAGAGAAGGTAACAGAAACAAACCAGACATCTGCAAGATGGAAGTTCACCCCTCCAATCAGAGAATACTATGGAAATGCACTGGTCTTTTCTGTAAGCAACTGAAGCTGGGACCGTAAGTGCATACAAAAGGGTGTTTTACCAAATCTAAAGTCAAAGCAGGAAAAAAACGGATTCTTTTAAAGTGTGTTGGTAGTGTATTCCAAACACCAACAGGAACACGTGTCTGAGAAAAAATCCGAAGTATTAACTGAGTGATGTGTGTGAATACCTGATGTTAACACATCAGGTTCCCAAGCTTTACTGAACCACTTTCCAATGCTTTGAACGCATCATCCCTCTCAGTTATTAAACCCCAAAGCAGCTAAAACAATTGTTTACATGAAAAAGTTATTTTTAGCTGTTTTGGTTAAGGGATCCAGTTTCTCCTGGTTTTAATGTAGGAACAGAAACTAGTGTGAGCTGTTGGTTTCTCAGATCTTATTTTTTAAGGTTTCAGCTTTCAGTGGAAAGAGTAAAGATAAAAAAAATCACACACACACAAAAAAAAAAAACCACCCAAAAAAACCCCACTATTTTTACTTGCTAAATTCTAAAACACTTTAGCCGAAAGCCTTAGGTTTTGAGGAAAGGAAAGCAAGGGCAGAATATCATAACTATTTCCTTCCTGGTAAGGCGAGGATGATTTCTCCAGATTTGTGCAGACTGCTTCATGCTTCTCACCAGGACCACGGCAGAATGCCACCGAATGTCCTGGGTCTTTTGTGCGTGCAATTGTGGGCGTAGAGGAACGTATTCTAATTTTCCTTCCCCCACCTCCCCGGGCAGCAAAGGCTCCCGGCACGTTTTAACTTCCTCTGGGCAGGGGTAAGACATACTAGGAAAGTTCTACAACGTGTTGCTGCGAGATGCAGCGTACCTGCAGTAAACGATTTTGATGATTCTGAAGTCTGTTTCGAGAAAACTGAGTGTGTAGAAAGTGTGTTAAAGAATATCCCTGCCGCACTACTCCGGGTAGCTTACGCTGGAGGGGGGAGGGCCGGGGAGGGAAGGGGGAAAGGAACACAGGGAGGACAGAACAATGACGCACGCACGTGTAGGGCTCGCCTTGCCCTACTGCTGCCCGAACGCGCGCCCGTGTGTTTCGCTGTCCCCAGCACTGCTGCGAAGGGCTCTGCTGCCCACAGCCCTGCCGAGGCCCGGGCCGCTCTCACCCACGCGCCGGAGCGCTGCGAAATGGCGGCCGCAGCCCGCGGGGCGGAAGCGCCGCCTCTCCCGCTCGCTCTCTCTTCCTGCCCGCGCCGCCATTGCGGAGGAACGCGGCGTGTCGCAGGCGAAAGCGGCTCTGGAGCGCGGCAGGGACGCCACAAGGAGGCGGCGGCCGCGGGAGCTGCAAGGGGCTCCATTACATGTTGCCGCCGACCACCCCGTTCCCGCCGCGCTTTCCCGGCAGCAGGCTCGGGCGGAATTCAAGCCGCCCCAGCTCCGCGCGGCAGGAGCCGCCTCGCTTCCGCCGCCGGCTCGGCCGATAGCGGCGAGCCCCGTGCGCAGTTACCTCCATTTTGTGCCCGGGCTCGGCCAGCGCAGCGCCAATATGGAGCCGGGCGGGAGAGGAGGGGGCGGGTCACGTGGCGGCAAGGCGGGCTCGGGGCGGCGCGCGCCCTGCGGCCGTTACCGCTTTTCTTCTCAGGGCCCGCCGCCCATCCCCCCCCCGGCTCTTCCCCCCCCCGTCCGCGCGGCGCCTTCCCCGTCAGGACAGAAAAGGGTCGGGAGGCAAGGAAGGTGGGGAGAGGGAATGTGCGGAGAAGGGTGGGGAGGCGAGGAAAGAGAAGATATCACCGTGCCGGCGTTCAGCGACAGCGCCTTCCCGCCCTCGTCGGTCCCACGCCGACCGCCGGCCCCGCGCACAAACCGCCGCCCGCTGTGGGGTTGGCGGCGCCGGCGCAGCCGCGACGGGCGCGCGGGGCGGCCCCGCCTCCCCACACCGGGGCCGCCCCCGCCCCGCCCCCGCCGCCCGGGCCCCGAGAGGGGGCGCTGCGCTGCGCTGGGCGTCCGCGGGCGCTTGCTAGGAGAGAAAAGAACGCAGGGCCTTCTGAGAGAAGTTATTTGTCTCTACTTACTGTTTTACGCTGAAAATGCTGCAAGGGGGCAGCTGAAGATTGGTTCTGCGGAGCTCGTTCAGCGCTCACCCTCGGAACTGAGCGTAGCTTAGTCAGTTTCCGGATAAATACCAAACAAGTCCAAGCAGTAAGTTTCACGAACTTCCCCATTGAGAGGCATTGCCTTTGAATGGCGCTTGTCATCATAAACTAGCATAGAGAGTTCAGGATGAAGAGTATTCTGCGAGAATTTCGTATAGAAGGAAGCATCGTTAGGCACATACGTTAAAAATGTTTCCTTACCAAAATAATGGCGTCAGGAAAAGCAGTGCTATAAAAATTTACTGTTAAAGTAGCCCACCACATCAAGGTTTCCTCAGTCTCGGTTATCCTCTCACTAGTACCAGTATCTATTTTAGTACGATGACCTGACCTTAACAGGAGTTGGCACTTACTCATTTAAAAATATCCTCATCCTGTGTAAAAGAGGAAGACACTTGATGAGGTTTTGCTGATCACTGGAAAATTTAGTATTAGCTATTACTTTAATTTCTTTATTTTATCCTGATGTTTCTAAAAAAATATATGTAATCATCCATACAAAAGTTTCCAAACCTGTTTGATTAACTAAACATAATAATCCTACTGCATAGAGAAATTCCCAACGGATCTAGAAATTCTCACTGCTGTCATGTACAAGGATTGAAACAAGTTTTTAGATGTCTATATCTTTGAGAAGGTAGATGTTTACATAGAAAGTAAAACTCACTGAAAATCCCATAAAACACCAACTATTCCTTATGCTGAGGCCAAAGCCAAGAATTTTTCATCTTCCATTTCTCAACAAAGTAAACCATACAATTTAACAATTTAACTTTTTGTTTAAAATAAAATTCTTCCTGTATGTTGTTTGTTCTCTTGCCTCTATCACTCTCAGGTGACAGTACAGAGAGATCATCAATGGTCCTAGTTAATTGTCTCTTAGTTTCAAAGGTTTCTGTAGCTGACACAGGAGCTACCTCACCACATTCGAAGAATTCCTTTATTAGTTTGATTCATTTCACATCTAAGTGTAACTCATGGGGGCTGATTGTCTTGCAGTTCATTGGGTTGCACAGCCACAGGCAGATCACATTTGAATTCAACAGTTTCAGTTCATGATCACCCTCCCCTATGTGTAATCAACTGTACAGAATGTAATAATCTTATAATACTGTGCTTACTGCACTGAAATTAAACCAGTAAATGAGGGAGATGCACATTTTACAAAGATTCACTGTTGCAGATGAAAATGATACACAAGTTTGAGGGCTTAGATAAATTAGTAATTTTTTATTTCAGGCAAACGGTTTTCTATTAGTGCTTTCAGGTTGTCTAGTAAAATATTGCTCCCTGTTTTGGGTCGCCCATTTCCTTAAGTGAAAAGGTAGCATTTGAAACACTCATATCTGTCCTGGCTCATGTAGTTTCATAGTCAGATGAACTTTCACGTTATGTAGCAAATGCAGTCATCTATGCAGATGGCTAACATATTCTTCTTTTTGCTAGCAATGTTGGCAAATGTGTGCTCTCCTCTTTGTAACCACAGGGAACAACAGTTTGTTTCTGTTTAAGAAAACAAACAAAAAATGGTGGGAAAGGCTTTTAGCTTTTATATATTTATGTGGTTGGAATGTCAGTTTCACTTCATTATCCTTTTTTTTTTTTGTTGTGGGTTTGTTGGAGGTTTTTATTGTTCAATTCTTATACAGCGTTTTTTTGTGAAGTGAATCTTAAAGTAGGTAAATATTGTTGGTAAAACTGTCCAAAGTTTAAGATGTGACTATGAAATTGATCTTGAACTCTAGTCTCCAGAATAGTAATGTTAATGGAGCCAATTCACTGAACTAAATATATTTCTTATAAAACTCTGAGATTGCACAAACAAATGGACTCATTAGTAATTAAATGTTAGTACTGTCATAGTTTTGAACACGGAGTTGACTTGGCCATATTTGTGTTTCATACTTTAAAAAGGACTCAGACTGCAATTTTGATAAGAAGTCCAGAGTGCTACACAGAAAATCATTCATGTGAGCTTCAGGCCAAAACACTGTTTAACATTCAATTCTATTGTCTGTGTTGTAGAAATGTGGTATATTTAAACATGGGCAAGTGTTACTGGAGACACTTGCCAATTGTGCAAGCAACTGCAGCTTCTGCTCTCTTCTTCATTTGGAAACAATTGTTTTCATCTCTGAATTTGATTTTTAATTGCTGAGCTTTGCTGAACAGAGACAGGATGATATACTAAAGTCTGGTAACATTTTGGCAATTCTTGCATGCAGTGCAGGGTGCATGAAAACCTTTTACTTAATTAATTGAAAAATACATAGAGCCAATACACTGATTACTTTTAGTATGATTTTGCTACAGCATTTGCTTTATTTCAATAATTGTTATAATTCTTAATAGATGTGCATATATGATATATATGTGCATCTGTATATTTGTATACACACACACTCCAGAAACAACAAATCCTACAGACCATTTTCACTACAGATTGTGCCAGTCAAGTGGCTTGTGCCCCAGAACTCTGGCAGTCTCTACAGGACTTGGTTGCAGGGGTTTGAGAAAGCTTTCTGCCTGCCTTTTCCCATGGACATATCAGCTGCTTCAGTTTGCACTCTCCTATATTAATTTTAATAATTGATAAAGGAGTGCTTGAAGTAATACAACCAATCTGTCCATAAGCTAGTTTGAAATGAAAAGATACATATGTATATACCAGCCTGGTACAGGTTTAGTAATCTCCAGCAAATATTTTGAAAATAGCACCAAACTCTTGTGACTATGTCCATTCCACTCCATCTGTCAGAAACTTTAGATCAATTTTCCATGACTGCTGTTCCTCAGGAGCTATGTCTGAGAGCTGCGATTCAGGAAATGAGAGCGATCAAACAATTTTTAGCAGCTAGCTCAATTAAAAATACCTGAAACTTTGTATATTTCCCTTTGTATATGTCAGTTTTATTCAGTGACACAATTGCTTCTTTCTACTAACTGTATCTCTATTTAAAATAGAGATTGTATTTTTTACAATATTTTATATTCGTATCAGATATGTAATATGGAAAATAATCCTGCATTTTGGATTGATATAAAGATGAATAGTTTCCTACACACATTTTTTTCTATTTTTGTTCTGCTCTTTGTTTGTTAATTAAATCTCAACCCATTAGATTCTATTTTATTCCATAACCTGCTATTCTATGTTTTATCTGTATTTTCAAAATTTATTTTCTTGAACCCTTCTGACAAAAATTAAAGAAAGAAGTATGCATTAGCAATGATACTCAGACTAACCAAACAATAAAACCACTAGCAGTGAGGGGAAAACAGCTTGCTGAGATGCCATTATAACATAGCTGGCTCTGTAACTTGTGCCCAAGAATTCCACATTTATTATCTAGATCTTGGGATAGGAGGAATTCTGTAACGGGCAAAATTATGCTGTAGATAAAGTGTAAGGGTGTCATGTTGAAATGCGATCATATTAAAGGAGTTTACTTGAAATAAATAATCAAATGCCAAACACGCTGGGCTGTTTGATTTACAAAAGGCTTTAGGGTAAATTTAGGGCTTTCTTAAAATAAATGTTCTTTGTTTATGCTGGAAATTTTTTTGTTAGCAAATATACATTTTCGTTAAATGTAGATCAAATAGAAAGGAGTTTATGTATTGCTTGTGGAAAAAAATAATGTGATTTACAGTTGAAAACTCCAGGTAAAATGGGGTTTAATAGCCTATATTTGAGATGCCAGTGCATGAAGAGTCAGCTGTTCTAAAATTTGTGCAATAAAATCATCACAGCAGGGGGAAAAGGTGGGAAAAAATGGTCAGATTTCTGGAATGATTTTTAATTGGGATTCACTTGTCTATACAGGAAGAAAAAAAGACCCTGGAGATCTAGAAGAAAGAAGAAAAATGGATGATGTAGCAGGTAATATCTCCTATTCTTGAAATCAAAATTGTAAAAAATAATATATAATTATGTTTGATCTTAAATGTTCATTCTTTGTTACTACGATTTGCAAAACACTAATTAGAGGTGATCGCACAACTAAATATTTAGCATTATTTTGTACATTTTATTAAGGCGAGAAAACTGCAGGTGAATTTCCTGCTCTTGTACGTATCTGAGCAGGAGAGCAGAGCATGGGAAATAAATCTTGTTCTTCCCCTGACCGCAATGCAGATCTGGCTCTGGGAGGGGTTTCCATTTCCGCACGGCTCAAACACATGCTCCGTGCTCAGCCAATCGGCAGCAGCACATCTGGCACTGCGTTTGTGTGGTCAGAATGCTCCTCTGACTGCTAAGCAGGAAAACCCCTCATTTCTTTTTTCTTTTTCCTCTCCCAAATTGAATTTGCTCACATTCTATAGACGGTAATTTATGTCAAACATAGTTATAACTGTTTATCTGGTACACACTGTAGCTACCCTAACAGCTAGTTTGCCAACATCTGTCACAGACAGAATTAAAAAAAAAAACAAAAAAAAAAACAAAAACAAAAACCCCAAAAACCCAAACAAAAAACGGCTACATAGACGATCCTTTTCCTGTACTTACTCTCCATATTGTGCTCTAAGCTGCTGGGATCATGCTTTTTGATAACATGGTATGTTTTAGTCTGTAAATTGTTCTTCACTTTTAAGTATCATACTCCCTTGCAAGTCAGATTTTTCAAAATGCATTGAATTGATTTTTATATAATTATTTTCTGGTCTGTTGCTGCTGAAAAACAGATTATACTTTTTATAAAAATTATTTGAGATTTTTAGATTACTGTGATAAGAAGACATATGAACAGTTCTTTATATATAGAGTGAAACATATGTGAATAAGGTTATGTCTTTCAAAAGCTGTCAAAATAAATTTAAAATTCCAGAGGGTACTACCGCATGTGCTAATGTTTGCATTTGCAACAGGAATTAGGAATTTGGAATGAGGGCATATCTGTTTTTAAAAAAATCAAGTATTTATAATGAATTCCTTACAAGTTTTCTTTTTTCCCTGACATAGAAATTGGTATTGCTAAATACAAAATATTAAACCCTAAATATGAGAGGTTATAATTTGAACCCATAGCATAAGGATTATAATAGTTTCTGTCAAGTATTTTACAATTATTTCTCCTTACCTTTAAAATGGTTGTATTGACCAATACCAATGGAGATGCTGGGCAAGAAGGATAAAGCTGCAGAAAATGTCAAGAACCAATCTACTCATTATGGCTGATTAAATCTCTTAATTAAGAGAAATATATTGAAATTGCTGAGAGAATATAGCCAAAGGTGAGAAAACTGCAGCTGGTAGTAAGTCATTTGTACATTCAGAGACCTCAAGTGTATGAGCTGATGTATTCCATGGAAAATTGTGTTGTTAGTTTAAAAAAAGGCCCTGTAATGCCTGTAATGCTGTCATATTTACCAGGGAAGTGGCTAAACATGCTTGTTTACCAAATATTGTAGGTCATGAGCAATAAGCACAATTTGAAAGTGCTGAATAGTGGAATAATTTATGGCAATATATAACCTGATTACATTTCTGCCTTCAGGACAAACATGGTTGGAATTCATTGCCCATATTATTAATAATTTCCTATGTGTTAATAAGAGGACAATTATGTAAGGAGATGCATTATGCAAGACAAATCCAACATACGGAGAACTGTCTAATTCAGAAGAATGTATTTACATTTAATTTTCAAACAAGTTACATTTTGTAGATGGGAACAATTCAGATTTTAGGTGTTCATAATTTGCTTTTGGAAAAATGACAGGAAAATATTTTTCTGCAGTTTCCCCAGAAACCTGTCACTCACTGAAATGTAATCTAAAAACTAGTGCCTTTTTAATGTTTGCAGCTATAGCATTGTTGTAGTTTTATAATCTGTGTTTAATACGTATTTTATCAGCCTACATTATCCAGGTGTCAGAGGATAATCATTATTATTTGCTATATTGATATTATTGATATTATTGATTATAATAGCTGCTACCAGATATAGTTAAAATGTAGTTTGATTCTGTGGTTCTTAAGGGATTTAATAAACTGTCTAGAAATGTCTGCAATGTATACCAAAAAAAAGGTTCTAGAATTGTGAAATCAGATTCTTGCCTGATTCTGCTTGTGCTTTGTGTTGGCTGAGGATGAGGCCTGCAATCTGAGGAGACACAAGCAATTTGCAGATATTGTCCATTTCTGTTTTCTTTCTGGGTGCGATTTCCAAGGCTTGTTAGGAAAACATGCAGATAAATGAGTCTGCTTCACTTCAGTGCGGCCACCTCAAAGAAGTGTCATCTGGGACTCTGTGATGTCAGAGTTTAAGTCGTCAACCAAAGCTGTACTATTTGGAGCACCAGCTGTGGCTGTGCCACAGAACTTCATATTTTGCATTTGTCAGTATACAGGATTTTACTTAAAAATAAAGGTGCCTTCAACATGTAAATATAGAAATCACACATCTTGCTATTTCTGTAAGTTAAAATTGTCATTATATCTGAACAAGAATTAGCTGCCTTTTTATTCCCTCATATGGATGTGCTTACCCTCCAGTACCTGCTACTTTTGCTTCCATCTTAGTGAAGTTAGCTATGAGATTAAAATAATTAGTTATTTTATTTCTGTTCTGCATTCTGGTGCAAAACAAAGCCTCTGTCTTTCCTATTTTTTTAGCTTCACACCCTTGCAAGAGTTTCAGAAAGCAGACTTATGCAATTATATAGCACATCCCAGTGGAAAATTAGGACTACTATGTTCAGCCTCAAGCAGGACCACAGCATTCCAGGCTGACTGCTGGAAACCACAAATCTTGACCATTATGGCAAAACTTGTAATAGGGACACAAAGAAGAGTATTATTAGCCAGTCACAGAGTATTAAATTATCCAAGACTGCAGCACTATTGAAACATCAGCTACCAGCCTAACGCTCTTCCTTTTTCTGTTTAGTTATCTTTAACGGCAAGAGGCAGATTTTCCTTGTTTGACCTTTGGATTAAATTTGTCAATATTGTTTATAAAATCTGTGTACAGTCCAGTTTTTGAACCCTTTTTTTTTTTTTTTTTTTTTTTTTTGTTTGTTTGTTTGTTCTTTTCCCCTGTGAAGTCAGTTTCTGAAGTCCCAAGTTCATATGTTTCCAAGTGGTTTACATGCATTTTAGTCTTAGGATGCTGAGATAATTTGCAGTATGTAAGCTGAAAAATGTCTTTACAAGTTTCATCCCATTATTAGAGTTTTATTTTAATGGTATTCCAGTAAATAGAAAACATAAATTTTTGTCTGTTCTAGAAAGACTTCTATACAGATATGCAGTAGCAAGCTTCTTCTCTAATGAAAGATGATTACTGGACCAAAACAGTTGTTGTTGAATTAATTCTTGGTGGAATGTATTGAGGAGAAAGAAATACTTTGCTATAAAATGGAGTCTCTTTTGGAGCACACTTGTCCCCACTATTTGCTGCTAAATATTATCTCAGCTTGATAACCTCCAGTAAACCTTCGGTTCCTCATAGCAGGGGCTGTGCTGCTTTGTTGCCTGCCTTACAGAAATTGTATTAGTGTGGCAGAACTCAGTTATTTACTACTGAATGACACCCACCAGAGCTGAAGGTCTCCTCAGACTTGCCAAAATTGTCTCAAACCTTCCTGACAGTCTCCTGATCACAGCTTCTCTTCTGACAGCTCTGTGAATGTTCCTGCTCTCACTTGGACTGCTACAAACTGATAGGAAATTTGCTAGATAATGCTCTAGGACTGCAGCCTTCTAAGTTCACAGTCTAGGTGGGATGACATAGGAAGAGAACTACCTGCATTTTAACCATTCTGAGAGGAATTGGGTTATAAATACACACAGTATACACATAGAATTATGACTATTTTGAAAAATTCAACTAATATATAATGGCTTATTGCTACTTCTGGTGGTTGGAATCTATGTTTCTAATAAAATTTGGCAAAATGCTGCTTTCATAGTGCTGAGTTTGAATATTTTTTGGATGTGGGGGTGTTTTTTTTTTTTTTGTTTTGTTTTGTTTTGTTTTTTTGAGGGTTTGCTTGTTTGTTTTTTACAACTGGCAGATTGGTTATGACTTCTATTGTAATTGACTCCTGCACTCCATGATTTAACATATTCGATTGTGAATGGGAGCAGCTGAAGTGTAGGCCCACACTCCCCTCTCCTCACTGTTTTCTGAAGATGGTAACTTCCAGCAGGGGAAGTTCCAGACAACAGGCATTGTGCAAATGACTTAAATCTCTGCAGCTGTTGGCTCATTTCTATTCTGGTGCCACATTTTTGTTATGAATAATTTGTGGTATTCATCAAAAGTGGAAGTGTGTACGTTTTTCCTTTTTTGTAATATATTTGCTACAATTGTAGTTAAGCTGAATATTATTAATGCAGTTTGCTTTATTAGTTTGGCAATACTGCCCTAGCGATTACTTCTCAACAGTATTTGTTCAGGGAAAGAAAGTCAAGGTAAGGCATGGCAAGGAAGAAAGTCATTGGCTCCTAGTTAATCACAAAGAATATGTTATTTTATTTCTTTATTTTCCTGTTGTTGTTAAAAATAATAGATAGCAGAGGAAAATTATACCAGAAAGAAGGGTCTTGATGAACTTAATTGGGGCAAGTTTTGGAAATGCATAAACCCCTTTGTCTTGCTCTATAAGTGCTTTGTGAATTTCAGACTATGGACTTCTATGTGATTGTACTTACAGATAAGGTAATTGGTATTAATTCAGTTAGAATTAGTAAAAAACAGATCAAAGAATAGTAGAATAAACAGCAGTCCACCCAGAGTTTGCTTAAATCTATTTATATTAATAGGCTAAAAGATTTCTACCAAGGGTTTCATTTACTTTTCTAGTCATATGTCCAGGTTCACAAAATTTTAATTCCAAGTTGCATTTTTTCACCATCTGGAGGTGTTTTGTTTCCAGGTTTGTTTTCGGATCTCTTGATAGACATTGGCTTTTACTTTGCTTTTACTCATGAGTGAACTGCAGCCTTGCTCTTTTTGTATCTTCCTTTTGTTTTTCTATCTTGATTCCCTTCCATTTTTATTGCAATTATCTGTTTTGAAAAAAAAATGTTGTAAAAAATTTAAATTAATTATAATTTTATTTTTAGATTTATAATTCATGTTTTTCTTCAGTCTCTACTTTTTGTTGTAAAATAAGATGGCTGATATAACACAAAGTAAACTTAATTAAATATTAATAAGTAATTATTATAATTGCACAACATTCCCCAGTAGCTGGTCCTTGGGAAAGAAGGAATCATTCTTTTAAAAAAATGATTAGATTACCAGAATCCAGGTTATTCCTGAATTATGGATCTAAATTTTTCAGCTTCATAAAAATGATGCTACTGATTAGTATATCTTTTCTATAGCAAATTAAAACATTTTGAAGCATAACTTCAATCCTATTTGTTGAAGTTATCTTTTTATTCAAGATGAACTAAGATTTCATTTAACCTATGTGGTTAGTTTGATATTACATTGCTAAGTCATATAATATTTCTCTTAAGTTTGACAGTGGTAAACTAAATGTTACTTGTAAGAGTACAATTTGGCTTTTACTAATAACAGTAGTGGGTTTTGGATGGCATAATATTTGAAACCATTGCCTAATACATAGATCAGGTAATTGAATAGATTAAGCAGTATCAGATTTAAAGTCTTGTGTTTTGGCAAACACCCCAAAGAAGGAAGATATATGCAATACTACACCATTTCTTTATTTCTTTGGGAGGAATCGGGATTGGGGATATCAAACCTGAACCCCTTTTGCAAGGGAAGACATTAAATACATTTGACATCACTAAAATAGTATTATTTGAAAATATACTGAATTATTGAGTAAGAACTCTTTGGGTTTGTAGTACTAATGCTGTCCTGCAATGACCTTTGGGGTTGGTTAGATACAAAGTTGTAAGAGGGTTTCTTACCAGCATAATATAAACTAGCATTTAAGAAAGGTTGCTAAATTCCTAAAAGGAGGATGAACCTGTCTTGAAAGTATACAGTTAAAAACAATGCATTTGTCAAAGCAACCTCAGGTGATGACATATACATTTTGTTTTCTTCCCCAAACAGCCTTGTAGAGAATTTAAAGCAGTGAAAATTACTGCTAATATGAAGCCTGGTCTAGCTTTGTGAGTGAGTCATTCCCCCTGCCCCCCACCATTCCACATATAAATACTCAGAAGCTTGGCATAAAGAATGCAGCCTGGGGCATACCCCATAAAACTTACAATGCAATTAAATGAACAATTTCTACTGGAAATAAAATGGGCATGTTGAGTAGAATATGAATTAAACTGAGCAAGAACAGAGTCAGACAACCTTTCGTAGTACTCCAGGCTCTTGGAGAGAACCCCCAGGGTCAGCAGTACCAAATGCAGCTGACAGGTCAAGGCCAATCAGTAAAGAAAGATAACTGCAGTTTGCAATGAAAAGCAGGTCATTCCAAATTTTGATTAATGTAGTCTCAGTGCTGTGGTGTCCACTCGACTGGGTTAGCAAAATAAAGACAGATAGCAGTGGATTAACTCTAACACTTCTTTATTATACTGCAGCCGTTACAGGCTTCTTTGCTGCTGCATTCACTAAGGCGAGGTTTTCTCCAATTTATGATCCTCTGTCCCCATTGCCTCCTGGCCTGAATTCTGTAGAATTGACTCTGTTACAAGGGGCTGCCCTGCGGACTATTTTCAACACTACCAAAATGAACTCAAAATAACTTTGGAAAATGGCAAACCCATCACATTCCTAACATTATGATTAGTTGACATTGGCAGTGTTTATCCTGTGGAGCGTATATGGCAAAAAGTTGTCAACTTCAATGACTTCGTAAAAAAATGGGAGAACTAATTTGTTGTTTATTGACAGTTTTTGCTACACAATACAAAGACTCAAAACGTTTGGCTACAGAAGGAACTTTGCAAGTGTTACTTGCCAAACAGAAATATGAGATTATATTTTTTCTTCCAAGATAAAATTAGTTTTGAAGTAAGTCTTTGCAAAACAAAAGATATCTCTATCAGTGAAGAATGAAATTCACTAGCAAATATGAAACTACTTGAAGAAATTTAAAACGTAATGTAGAAAGAATTTGTTATAGGTGGATTTCTCCTATTTCTTTCCAGTCTTTTGTTTGATTGTTTTTCTTTTTCACTAGGTAGATAAGTATTTGTGTCATACCAGTTTGAATGTATGTTACAATTGTGTTTATTAACCCAAACCCGTCCAGGCATAATCTCCCGAGTCAATCTGTTAGAACTGATTGTGTCATTTTAGACAGCAGCACTGCCATGACGTCAGTATTACCGTGGAAACACGAGTGCAGTCTGCATCTGCACTCTGCTCAGCACTGGGGGTGGGAGCTGCCTCTTGCCTGCTCTTCAGCTGCATGGAGCTGCAGTCCTTACAGCAGGCTGCAGACCAGCCTGGCAGTGCTGCTGGACTATGCTCAGGGCAGAATCTGACCACTGTAGATCATAATGAAGGTGTAGACAAAGTTCTGCATTTCTTTGTTAGGTAGGACAAAAATGTCATTATAGAATTACACAGGATGAGACCTATTTAGAGTAAGAATTATGATGCTTCTTTTCCTGCATAGCTAACGGTATAAGTTAATGTGTGATAGTTTTTTTGTGGTTGCTATTGGGAAAGCACTATCAGCTATCTATTTTACTGTACCGACTGCAGAATTCGCACACTCTTCTTCAAAATGTACATTCTCTTCTTTCTGGTCCTATGGAGGATTGTAAAATGAATACATGTAACTTTATGACCTATCCTGTTTAATGGTTCCAAGGTCAGAATAGCAGGGTTCTCTTCAGGTGACTGCCATTACCGATACTGATGTACTTGCCAGTATATCCTAACTTTCACAGTGACTTTTGATTTGATTAACAGCTGCACAGAACCTGCACCATAGTAGAAAATGTTTGTTTTCCTTTTAGGAAAGATTTCCTTGCATTATGGAAGTATTTCTTCTATTCAGAGCACAGCTGAGAGATTTGCCATAAAAATTATATCTTTGTAATTTATCAATGCTCTGTTATTTATGTTAGTTGTCCGTTTATCGGTTTCTGTGTCCAATCTGTAAATAAATGTAAATATCATAGAGAGTTGCGAGAAATTCTTTTGGCTTTTTCTGAGGCTGAGTGGTAAATGACTGGCTTGCTTTGACCTTTGTGTGGGCCTGGATGTGTGCGTTCATGTCACAGTGCATGTGTCGGGTCAGCCCACAGCAGCTGGTCTGAAAGAATTGGAGCAGAACATGGCAGTGAAGTAGATTGCAATGTTAGAACCACTGCAGACAGAGAATGGAAACCAGGGCCTGCCTCTTAGGGCATCTGTATCCAGCCAGCAGACAATGAAAGCAGCAGGCTCTAATGAGAAAAGGGAAGCCAGTGAAGGAGACAGACTCTGTGAAATTTATTAGCTGGTGCAATAAAGCTGCTTCTTTGGGAGTGAACCTGAAGTGGCCTCTGAGTTAATTTGGGATGAAAAGCCCAGTAAGGGAGGCAGTTTATTGGGGTTCATCCTCTTCATAACCCAAGATATTGACCCCTACGGTCTCCCAGCCAGCAGCAAAAATATCAGACTCTCCCATTTGTGCACAGTACCGTTTATTTTCATGTAATAAAAACACCCCCTGAGTCTGTTAACTATTATCCATTTCCCTTTGCAGGATGTATCGTACCAGTCATCATTGAGAATATTGCTTTCAGACTCATTTTAGTTTATAGCCCCAAATATTTCTTGTTTGCTTTGAGTAATTGTTTTCTGTTAAAAATTGGGTAGCTGGCTTGTTAATTAGTAAGATATAAACCCGATACATCACTACATTTTTAAAGCTATGGTGCCAGCTAGTGGTGAGAGATGATAGACAGTGTCTCAAGTGTGACATTTATCTAAGTGTACGGTATATCTTTATTTGCATCATGATAACATGACATTAAGTTTTATTTGTCAGTTATAAGTACCTTGTGACCAAAAAAAGTACAATACAATGAGCCACTGCTATAATTGTACAGTTGAATTTAGTTGGGTACTGTTTATTTGAAACCTTCCTGCCATTTCTGATGGAGTAATTGTATCATTCATCCAAGCATTTGCCAGTGAAGCCTTTTAATCCTTAGTTTTTCACATGTGAACATCACTTCTTATGTGTTAGGAAACTGTATGTGCTCTTTTACTTTGCTGGAAATCAAAATTTCTTAAAAAATGCTGTAGAATTCAGCAGAAAGATGCTTAGAAGGTTTCTGTGATTGATTCACTTGTAAAAATTAAGGAGAACTTTAGTGTGGCCAATGCAGGGCAAAACTCTCAATTGATTCTATTTATTTAGCTGATACACCCTACTAAGATGGGGAAAAAAAGTCCTGTATTTTATTAACATGACAGGAAATGTCAAACAATTCATTGTTCATTATGCACTGTCTGTTCATATAAGCTCACAACAGAAAAGAAAAACTAAGCAACCCTTAGGAACATTTATAAAGAAATGTAAAAAATAACTTATTTTACTTTCTAACAAGGAGTCATTGACCGGTCATCTTTTCCAGTTTAATTAAGCAATAACCAGTCTTGGTGAGGTTGTGGAAGGCTCTTGAATACTAATAAATAAAAGCAGAAGATGAAGCATTTCTTTCATTAAATAGTAGGAGCTGTTTATAACTCTATTACTTACAGTTAAAATCAATTATTATTACTAATACTCTTCAAGTAATTTATACCTGAAGGCACACTGAAGGTTGTAAAGCAGAACTTTTCTTTTTAAATGTCAGACATAGCCATGAAGGTCAGCTCTTGTGAATAAGGACACCTCAGATGAACACACTTGTAATAATATTTGTGAAGATAGATCTTGTGTTAGTGACAGCTGCCAGCAGCAAGCAGAGCTGCCACAGTCTTCCACTCTAATGCATGTGACTACACTGGTGGAAAAATACAGGGATGTTTCTAATCCAAGGGAATGAAGAAAACAGAATGATTTTTATATGAGATGGAATCAACCAAGTCAGACACAGAAGCAATTTATTTAAAAGAGGTGCCTAAAATATTAACTTGAAATATGCTGTCGTGGTTTAATCATGCATTTCCTTCTGGTGCCCTTTCCTTTGCAGTGTGTCTGTGACAAGTGTGCACTTCCTCCTTTTTGTCCTGTGCTGTTGCAACATCGTTGCTTTAATTTAATACTACAGAGATTATTTCAGTGAAAAAAAAACCTATATTCCTTAAAATTTTAAAATGCAAGTATGAATCTTCATTGATTTCTTAACTGTGGGATTTAGAATATGTGTTTAATGCTTTTGCCTAATTAATTACTTTAATTGTCCAATTTATTCTGCAAATTGATAGTCTTTTAACATTTACATAACTTCGGATTCAATAAATAATAAGGTTTTCGTTTTTTTAAGAACATATTGTGTGTTGCCCAGTTGCAACAGTCATAGATTAGGTACATGCTTTGAATTTGAGATGAACAAATGGCATTCTACAGGCTAATTTTTCTCTTTTTGTGCTTTAAATTAAACAAGTGTCTATAAACATAGTATCAGTGTGTAACTAAACCACCATTTTTACTTTATGTTATTGTAACTCCACTGTAATTAAAAAAAACAAGCTGCTTATTTGAAATAATGTCTAAAGGGATGTCAGCACTGAGATTAAATTGCCAAGGCATTTGACTTCCAAACAAAATAATGTGGAGTTCTGTGATGTAAACATAAAGACCAATATTTATTATGCTGATACATTCATTTGGATTGAGTCTTGCTATCATGATATTAGACACCAAGTGTATTTCTTGTCCTAAACTAATAATTTATATGGAAGACAAAAATTATACAAAAATATTATTTTAAACACAATTTTAAGGGTATTTTAAAGTTTACTTTTCACACTATTACTGCATAAGATATAAATTAAGCAGTTTGCATTCTTTATTGGTCTATAACATAACATTGGTCTCGTTAATGCAGCACTGGAATAATATACATTTAGTGAATACTAAACTGGATACCCTTGTGCATCTCATAAAACTCTCTGAAATTTTTGTATTTAAAAATCTGTATGATACATTAAGTTTTTCTAAGTGGACTTAGAAAAATCCAGAGTTTAAGCATGAAGCTTAATTAAAAAAAAACCTCCCAAACTTAAAAAAAAATCCTGTCTATATGGAGCTGTCAAATAATTCCTTTAAATCCACTGATGTTGTGTTGGAGTTGTTGGAATAGAATGTGATACCATGGCTGATGAAGTGGGAAAAATGCATCACAATAATTTTGAAACCAAGAAGAATATGTTTCAAAAGCCCTTTGGCAATAAAAACCACAAACAGACAAAGCCACACAAGCTCAAAAGAAACAAACAAAAGCCCCACAAAAGCACCAACCAACCAGGTGCTTTATTATTTACAAAGAGCTCCCCTGTTTGAGTACCTGGGGGTGCCATTTCTCCTTCCCTTGGAATGCTGTCAGCGGAGCCCTCCACAGAGCTCTGTGTCAGAAGATGGAGTGCCTGGTATGGGAGTTGGCCACATCTGTCAGGAAACTGCTACAGATGGTTCAACTCATTAGCTGCCAGAACTCCTAGCAAACATCATCCGAGAGTATGGGGACCTCACTTGGACTAAATGTTAAGCTTGCCTCCTGTTCAGTGTCATTACATTTTCTGCAAAATATGATCCTTAACCATTTATGTTAGAGACTGGATAGTCTTAGATGTAGCCAGTCTGCAACACTGTTTTATTTGATTTGAAAATGTAAAATAATTAAATTAAGACTGGTTCCACCACCCAAACAGTGTCTCAAGTGTAGCTCACTGTATCTGTAAAATATTGGCTCTATCTGATATTAGTACCTCTTCATAATGATATCACAGTTGGGATGTGATGAGCTCCAATGTAGTACACACTTGTATTAGCAACAACCTTTCTTTTGCATCATGTCTATATTGTGGTGTGCGCTGCCACTCCTGCAGAATTTCTCAGCTTACCTGTCTTTGTTTTGCTCGTTGTTTCCAGCAAAGTTGTTCCACGTTTGTGGGTGGTGTTGTAGCAGAGCGATCACAGCAGGTGTTTCAGTTAGCTTTGCAGCAGAGCCAGCAGAGGGAGCAGACACACTGGTGTTTTATGGTGCTGACAGATTTTGGCCATTTTTCCCTATTGTTTCTGCAAATGCCTATATTTTCGTATATGTGGTCATTATAGAGGAGAATGTGGGCAAATGTCTGTACACTGGAAGCTTAGTAACTGTGGGAAAAAGCTAAGCTATCAACTGATTTATGATTACAAAATTATCTTTGATTTTGCAAAGATTTACATAGATCATTTGTGTACTGAGAGTAATTATTTGTGCTTAGTTCTTTTGGAAGAAAACGATACTGAAAATAAGATACTTTCCTTTAAAAACCCCCTTCAGTTATACTTCAGAGCATGCTGCCTTTAGAAAAACCACAGCATAAATTTAAGTACAGGTTAAAATGACTTCACACACTTGCAAGGTCAAGCCCTTAATAAATCACTATACACATTGTGTGCAGTTCACCTGTGTGAAATAGGCTTGAAAACACTGTTCTGGTCACAGCTGATATTTGGAGATACATTTTGGGTGTATGCAAACAGATATTTTTTTCAGATACACCGAAATGCAAAAATCGCATGGAAATCATTCTCCCATTTGTGGACATTGTACATTAGGCCTGCTCCCAAAGCTGGCAGGAATTTTACATGAAGAGGTGTCAGGGTAGAAAGGTGGGGGTCTTTATACAATCTTATGTGTGTTTAAACAATACAGTGAACTTCGTAAATGATGTTGTTTGCATCATGATTTAAAGTTTGTTTAAATACTTTTTTTGGGTGATAGCATTATTGCACTCTGTGCTTGGTTAAGCCAGGCGGGGGTTGATTATCATTAAGTGTTATTTATTTCTATTTTATTAAGCCTCCTTTTACATTCATGTTACAGGTTAATTTATACTTTTATTTCATGCACTACTTGGCTTTACTGATTAATATGCCCCATGGCATTCAATAAAGCCAGGCAGTGGAGGAAATAAGAGTGGTATTAATTTCTAACATTGCTATAAATTTGCCTTAATAAAACTAGCTCAATAACACCGCGGTAGTAGTACAATGGATGCTTCCAAATTGTTAGCAAAGATACAACTGAAAGAACAACACATTTTTTTCCAGAATTTAAGAATGCTGTGCTGTCTTTTTATTGGTGTTCAAATTAGGCTACCTGTTATAATACTGAGTGCTCTTACATTGCGTTCTAAAATGCAGTATATATTTTTTTAAAAAATAGTATTGTACTGAATCAATCAGTTCAATCATAAGCAGATAAATCCTCTGGATCCTTTCAAATGCCTTTTGGATTTTCATGGCCACTGTTACTTAACAGACAGGTTTCAAAATATCAAGGAAAAAAGAGAAAATTCTGGACTATTAGGGCAAAAAATACAAGAGAAATTAGAATCATGGGTTTTCTTTTTATTAGTAAAATAACTACTATTGATTAAAAATTTCCAGTATATTTCCATTGATTAATTTACATGTTGCTTTGTAGTAGAGGAAAATTTTCAAGAAAGAATTGCAGATAGGATTGGTGAATATTAGATTTAGGTGCACAAACTACTCATTATAGTAGAAATATTTTGGCTATATTTTCTTTATTAACTATTAACTATGATAGCTGTGTTTTTTCAGGTCTAGATTATGAAATCTGTGAAGCATAAAATCCTTGTTAGTTAAGTTAATTGACTTAACTGAAAATTTTGCTTAGAAAGAGGGGTTTGTATAGAGCTGTTATTTGACCTCAGTACAAAATGAAAGCATGATAAAGGAAGTTAGCACAGAAGAACCTGAACAAAACCATAGCCAAAAAGAATTTCCAAATCCTCAGAGCTTGATCCTAGAAGGTTCATGGAGAAGCTTGTTCCTGAAGTCATTGGGATGTGAGCCTTCTCTGCACTTTGCTGGGTCAGACCTTAAATAAATCACTCAACACATTTTGCAGAGATCACCTATGGGGTGAAAGGCAGCAAATGTTTAAAAGGATTAATATAAACATTATAATATATCAAACAGAACTTATTTTTACATTCAGGCAGCTATGAAAATAATACTGTCATTTTGATAAGTGTATTGGTTAGTTAAAATCAAATGGGCAGCACACTGACTGCTATCATTTGATTTTACTAAATAATACGTATTTGCATAATGCTTAGTCTAAGAATCTATCAATCTAGATTCAAATTAAAATTGTAGGGTTTATGTAATGATCTTTGCTAAATATGTTTTTGTAAATAGTAACAAAACCTGTAAAATTGTCTTACTTACTATAAAACTCATATATATCCAAACATAGCATTTAATTAGGTCATATGATGCTGCTATAGTTTAACTATGTAAAATAATTTTGTTTAAGTGCTCTATAACCTTGCAATCATAGAGACACTGAAGTTAGAAATGGAAATGGGCACAGCCAGGTCTGTCCTACACCCTGCATACATGATGTGAGATATTTTGTCTGGGTGAACTTCTTGTGGAGTTCCATTTTATCAACTGTTTTCTCAGAAAAAATATTTTGTTTTTATTGGAAAACAAAATGTCTTCCTTTAACTTTTAAACAAGGTATTAGCCAACAATAGGAGTAATGACATTCACAGGCATATTTGGTTCAGTGTTTTAAGGGGAATATAATCTGTAATACTTAGGGGGAGATTTGCCAAGTGCTGGATAGCTTACTCTAGAACTGTACTTCATGGAAGCTTCTATAAATGCCCCCAGAGTGGTGGAAAATTTGATTAGATAAATAGACCATTGATTGGATTGTTTGGCAGTTTAGTTTGCCAGAAATGATAAAAATCTGTACCATGTTTGATCTGTGCAGCCTATGAATGCTTTCTGTCTTTCACTAACAAGAGCAGAAGTTTGGGCTGCTCGTTTGCTCTGTGGATAAGGCCTTTGGGGTGTATGTGAAAGACAGTGAGAACATTTTCTTCCTGCTGCACACATAAGCAGCAGATAAGATTATTAAAGGAAAAATCGCAAGAGTAGTTTTTCATGTTTAACCCCCTAATTCAAAACTATAGATCTATTTTCTTCTTGGATCACCACAGCCAAGCAAAATAAGCTGCAGCATTTACAAAACAGAACAATGTTGGGCTGACAGCATAACACATGCAGTTAAATATGAACAGGTCTCTTCAGTGTTACCATTGTGGAGTCTGGGGAGCAGGATGGGTGAGAATGTCAGCCTGGGTGCTGCAGGTAAGGCAGGAATAGTTAAAGCAATGTCATTTTCTTTGATACTTTTTAAAAAAAGCAGTCTATTATAAAGGGGTGTCTAAAAGGAACAGTGAATCCTCCTCTCCATCTCTTGCACTGTACTTACCTTCATGCAGATGTTGAAACAAGAATATTCACTTCTGATTCAATGTTTCTGCCTGTGATCAGTAGGAGTAAACGAATGTTCTTCTTGTTTTATTTTGTTGCATGTTGCTTTTTCTTCCCTACTCATATATCACACCTGCATTTCTACAGAACACAGAAAATTCTGTACTTTTAGAAGGAAGTACATACAATTTTCTATTTTGCTGCTCTATAAAATGTTTCTCCTCTTTCAATGTATTTTTACGGAATTAAAATGTTGCCTTTATTTATTGGCTGTTGGTAAGTATTATTTATTTTTACACCTTCTTTACAGCATAATCTTGGAAGAGAAACTGTGCTCTAAAAAATGTTATTAAATTTTACATTTCTAGCCATGAGTTTAAGTGACATTTGTTTCAGAGGGAATAGATTCCCTTTCATATGACGTTTTCTGGAAACTAGAACCAAAAATCTAAAACAAATGTAGCCAAATCCTTGCCTGTATCTATAAGAATACCATAAATTGATCTGAAGAAACAAACATGATTGTAATTAGGATCATTGAAATATTTTCTGTGTGCCTGAGGTAAAAATGAATGTAGTAACACAGAAAAATAAGCACAGTCCATTCTCTATGAAATGTTGGCATTGAGCTGATCTAGTGCTGATGCTCATAAGGAATTCGAACGGTGCCTTTATTTAGGTCTTCTTGCAAGAAGCAAATTGTACACGGCTTCCGAAGTGCGTAGCGATCGGTGCCCCGGGGCGGTGCTCGGGTCGGTGCCCCGGGGCGGTGCTCGGGGCGGTGCCCCGGGGCGGTGCTCGGGTCGGTGCCCCGGGGCGGTGCTCGGGGCGGTGCTCGGGTCGGTGCCCCGGGGCGGTGCTCGGGTCGGTGCCCCGGGGCGGTGCTCGGGGCGGTGCTCGGGTCGGTGCCCCGGGGCGGTGCTCGGGTCGGTGCCCCGGGGCGGTGCTCGGGGCGTTGCTCGGGTCGGTGCCCCGGGGCGGTGCTCGGGTCGGTGCCCCGGGGCGGTGCTCGGGTCGGTGCCCCGGGGCGGTCCCGCCTCGGAGGGTCCCGGCGGGCTCCGCTCCCTCCGCGGGCCGGGCCGGGCGCGGCCCTTCCCTGCGCCCCGCGGCCGCCAGGGGGCGCCGCCCCGCCCCGCCCGGCCCTGCGGGGCGGCAGCTGAGGCTGCGCCGGGATTGACGAGCGGCGCTCGGCCGGGGTATAAAGTGCCATAAACTTGGCGTCACTCCCTACAATTCCTATTGTATGATCATTTACTGGCGATCATTATGGGTTCGCTGTACGGAGAGCCGTGCTGCTGCCTCTTCAGTCCCGCATGTAGCTCCATGACAGCGAGTCTGCCTTGCAGCCTTTGCAGATACCATTTGCTACAAATAGTTGAGATCCTAATAAAGAGATATTAAGAGAATGAAGGAGTGATGGGGAGAGGAAGGATATAAATTTGCAACATAGCCATAATTCCCTTCCATATTTGCTTTCAAATGTTTGTTTAAAATCCTGCTTGAAATGCAGATGTGGAGAAATGTCTACATCTATAAAATGTTAGAAGTTGAATTCAGTTGATGAGTTTCGTATGAATTGGAGTCTAACTGCAATCCCGGACACAGTGGTCATAGATATAATTTTAGGAACATTTTCCTCTGTCTGCAGTTTGTGGAAACTACTTTCTTATGTATGGACTGGAAATGCGCAGACAGGAAGGTGAACTTCACATTTTGCCCACCACATTACAACTGCTTCTTAAATGATAATAAATAATGATGGTTATAATGATCATGATAACAATAACAATACTTTTAACAACTGGCATGAAGAGCAGAGCAGACAAAAGGTCTTGCTGCTAGGGAAAATAATCAGAAACATTTTGTGCACTTCCTGTAGTCTCATTTGAACTGATACTTGCCTATTATGGTCTGTTAAGTTACTATTTTGAGGACCTTAGAGAGTGTGGATGTGGTTCACTGCAGCTCAGCCCAGGTACAGAGTCCCACTCTAACTGAAAGGTGCAGGAGGCACACATTGCAAATTGCTGAAGTATGGCCTTTCTAATTAAAAATCAATGGGCCTTCCTAGGACTGATGCTGGGCAGCTTTATATTTGTTTAAAGTTTTTATGAAATAAATAACTGGCATGGTTATAATGAATATACTAATCTATCTAGAACTAGATATTGGCAAAGGTGTGCAGGGAGGTTTCCACTGAGGTGTGGTGCTCTTAGCCTGGTGCTTTTATGAAAATTGTACAATAGGTTTTACTAAACATCTGTAGTCAAAGCATCTGAGATAGTTTGGACAGTTTGTGTCAGCTATCACTCTATTTGTACTATGATCCCAATATTTTTTCCTAAAATCCAGCAACCTTTATTCTTGGGTTCCTGTTACAATCCTGCACAATAATTTCAGCTAGTCAATTTAGGGAGAGTACAAGACTTTATGGCCTCAGAATTCCATCTAAGGAGATGCATCTAACAATATGGTTTTTTCCATGGTTATTTTTATCCCATTCTTTGTTAGAGAAAATATGTAGGAAAAATGTGTTTCTGAAATGTGTTCCCGACTATGATAGTTGTTACAAAGCAGAGGCTTTTTTTTTTTTTTTTTTCTTTAAACTCTGGAGGATGTTCATCCAAATTGCAGTGGGTTTTTTTTGGCATTTGTTGGTAAGGAAAATATGGGAATGACAGAAGGAAAAGATGGGAAACAGGTTACAATAAATGGAATCTCTTCAGGAGCAGTACACTTTTCACCTCTGGGTGCCACTGTTCAACTATTTCTTGTGCAGTGACCATCTGCTTAAAAGTCCACCTCTTATTGGAGAAATATTCCCTGAAAGAAACTGTTAAAGGGATACTGCCTATATCTATGCATAATCAAGAAGCAAGTTTCTGATCTGTGGATATTAGTTATGCACTGTTCTCATATGCTTTTAACGTGCTGAACAAGGAAACAGTAAATGCTCCACATTTGTTCAGTTTATTGAGAATAGTCTGATGGTTTATTTAAAACTTTTCTGACCCTTTAGTTAGAAGTTGAAATGTGAATCTGATTTTTTTCATATAAATGAATACTAGTGCAGATTTATTAAGTATGTGGATTGACTTTAATAATTCAGTTGATTTAAACAACTTTTACAACAGCAACAATTATTTGCTTTATTGCCCACAACCTACATAATTCAAAAATATATTGACCGATGCAATTTCTTTTCAAATACTGTAGAACTCTTAATATTCAGAACAAAATTAATTGCAGTCTGTGTATTCAGCTGTTCCACCAGATTAATTATATTGTGACTATTTCTCCTAGAAACTCAGCCAGGGTAACTTATTGCTAAATGACACTAGGCCTCTTCTCTGAACTATTCTATGATTTTATTCTAGTAAAATAAAACTCTTCTATGAATGAAATCAAGTGTGTAATTTAACTCTTTCATTACTATAAGATGGGTTTAGAACATTTTCAAAATAATAATAATAAAATTGCATTTTATGTCATGAAATGTCCCATACCTTTGATCTAGTTCTTCCTGCACCCTGCTGAACACTGCAGTCTATCAGTGAAAGCCAGCAAGCCTTTTCATATCTGCACACAGACAATGGAAAGTTCCAGATTGTCTCATAAACAGGAATGGGCTGCATTTATTTCTGTTCAGTAGTTCTATATATGTTCTATATATGCATTTGTTCAAACTGGTGGAGGAAAAATTCAGACAAAAACATCTGTTAAAAATTAATTTCAGCTTTGTCTCAGATTTGTACATTTTCTTTCTATCCAATTTCATTGGAAAATCCCAAATAAATAGAACACTTCAAAATAAAAGAATTTAACTTTATCCTGGGAACATGCAGTTTAGGTTTTGGAAAGGGAAATGTGTAATAAAATGCTGTTCAAATGAAGTTGGTGAAGCTGTAAAATACGTAAGTGGAAACTTTGAGGAAACTGGCAATGAGAAACTGGAAATCAAGCAGTAATTTAAGTTTCACACAACCACCCTTTGCATGTGTGAGTACAAAGGAGAGACTAGGAACAAGCGTGAGTCAGACCTCTCCTCTCAGGAACTGAAGGGACAGAGATTCCCAGCATCTGTTTCCTTAACTATTGCCCAGAGGATACTGGTGGTAAATCACAGTGAGTAAAAATAGAATCAGAAAAATAGCTCAAAACAAATGAGATACTGTATTTTGCAGTACTTTTGCAGTAGATCTGTATCCAGATCAGCTTTCATCTGTGTACAAATTGGATGTGTCAGCTTACATTCACATCTAAACAAATTGTTAATAAAATTCCAAGCGTGGCTAATTAGGAAGTTCCACAAAACAGCCAGCCAAATTTGATGCAATGGGAGATTTATCCTGCTCACATATTTTAATTAAAGTCTTAATGTCATTGTTATAGGGTAAGATGGCCAAACACTTTGGTAGAGTTAATCACTGCCCTTCTTTTGGAGTGAATGGGCCTGCATCCAGTTGAATCAACTCTGGTCCAGACAAGAGACTCCAGCTGGAAGAATGAGTTTGTATGTATGAATTATTTTAGGTGCCCCATTGATGTGTACATATTTTCCATGTCATCACTGAAGGCTGAAGTAATAATACTTTGCCTTGAAGGACTCTAGAAAAATTTTATTAAAGTACTGTGAGTTCTTAATCTGGAAGACACATATAGTCACAAGAAATTCTTATCAACCATAAAAGTTCTGAGTTTATGCTCAAACATCATACATAAAACAGTGCTTTACCTATTACTTAATAGGTAATAGGTTGAGTAATAGGTTTTGTAATACTTAATAGGTTGAGATATTTTTAAAAATATCAATGTGGAATCACCATGTCTTCAGTATTTCCTATTTGCTGTAAATAACCTTGTTTTAGGTATGGAAATATGACATAACTCAGACTTTTAAAGAAAATCCCAGCCTTTTATTTTAACAATACATTTGCTTATATGTAATTATTATGAGAGATACTAATGGAATCTATAATACTTCAGTAAATATTAGTTACAGGCTTTAAGAAATAGAGCAATTTTAATGAAATAGATTTCCAGGTAGAAGAAGTTAACAATACTTAGCAGAGTTGAGCCAGCAAATTATCATTGACAACTCTTAGTGACTACCATTTCATAATATACTATTGTCAAGGAAGAATAAAAATGTTGTCTTTTTTAGTATTATTCCTCCTAAATTTTAGATGTACCTTTTTAGACTTGTTTTATTCATAATAAAAGATCATTTAATTTTATTTCCAACACAAAATGTTTGAAGAAAACCTTTTCTTTTAGTGAAATTAATATTTTCAGTAGAAATAGCCTCCTTTCTTTTGTGGTTGAAGAATAAAACATAAAACAAACAAAACAATAAAAATCTGGCAAAAAAACCCGCAATCATATTTGCAATAAGTACTTAATATAAACCACTGTTGATTCCAAGTGCCAAGCAGAAAAGGAAAAGCTTTACAATGAGGAGCACCTAAACTACTCTCTCCTATTGGTGTTGTATAGAGAGAATTTGACTTGAATAATTGTCACAAACAATGCAATAACAAATTAGCAACAGTGGTGTCCAAGATTATTTAAATTATTTGAATCTGTACTTACCCAGAATTATAATTCTGAAAAAAAATTCTTATTATGGGGTTCTGAAACTGCCAAGCTTAATGATGTGATTCTCATCTAACCATAAGTATTTGTTGTTTATAATTATTTTTGTCTTTGCTCTATTGGACATTTAGTCTGCTGTCCAAGTTCTCCTGTTTATCACAGTCACTTTGCTAGGCAAGTTTCTACAGCCCCATATTCTTATGCTACGTGCTGTTATGCAAACACTAGCACTGACAGTGTTGAGACCTTCCTCTTAAAGAATTTGTAAATAGACTTTCACAATGACTAGTTGTTGTTGTACCCACCACACCCTGTGGCTTTGATGTATCATGTTGAATAACTAAGAAAATATTATATTCAGAAGTCCCCTTGATACATGGGTGATCCATTCAGTCCCTTGTGCTTACATCTGTTCGTGACATGATCATTTCCAGTGGCTTTTTTCCAGTAGTGTTTGAGTGATGTAGTGTGGTGAGTGCACCAGCTGCTTCAGGTGCAGATGGCATTTTCCTTGTGTGTCTTTTAATGCCAGTTTGCATTTGGTTTTTATTCCATGTTTATTCCACTCAGGAGCTTTAGTGACTGAAACACATCTGATTTGGTTATTGAACCTCATACATGTTTTGTCTCATATCTACTGCTGAGAAAAAATGTGAAAGACCATGAGAAACACATGAGGCAAAGAAGGCACCAAGCAAATTAAATTATGTTAGAATTTTTTTCCTGTCTATACCTAGTTTTCTTGATTTAAAAACAAAAAAAGGTAACATTATCTACATAATATATATTTTTTTGTGTAGTTGAGATATATTAATCACCCCAAGCATCCCTCACAAAAATAATGGCAGCAGTTTTTATTAGCAATGATGGAAAAACCCTGAGAATTTAAGGCCAGTACTAATTGCAATGTGCATTTTGCTGTGGCTTTCAAAATAATTATACTAAGTTAAATCATTTTTCTATGCTTTCTCCCACTGATCATGTAAACAGCAACACATTTATTTATTTATGCTGCCTCTTTTGCCATTCAGTCTCTGCTACTGTAGCACTAGAATTTGCTGATTCACTCAGTAATGTTTTGCGACATCCATTTTCACACTGCATTTGGTTAAAAACCCCATCTGGCTCTGCATGACTGAGAAGCTCTGCTCACAGCTCCAAAATCAAGAGCTATGAAATGACTAAACTTGTCTGCAGATTGTTTAGTCACTGGAGGCAAGATTTAATGAAACTTTTGTCTGTTGTGTCATAGGAGCCTTTGTAAGCAGTGCAGCTCATTATTTATTGTCCTAAATGAGTGTCTACATTTTAGAAATAGTCTTAAGTATTTTTTGAATTAGATTTCTGTGTTTTTGTGTAGAAAAAGTAAAATATATTTATAAAATTGAATTTTTATATTCAAATATATATATACAAATGTAATAGAAAAACTATCCTTTCTGGAAGATGTGTAGGCTAGTGGAAGCTGGATGTAATCTCAATACAAAACAGAAGGATTTCTAGAAATTCAGATGGCAAAAAAAGCAAAATACCTGTTTCTATGATATCATAGAGAGAGCATTTTTGATTTAGATGAGCAACAGGGTTAATACTGATTTTAAAGGACTTGCAGTTCCCTGCCTTCCTACTGGTCTCTCTGCTGCAGGTGAGCAGGAAATGGATTATCTTAAAATGTGGGAGGATTTTTAACTGCTTTTTGGTAAAGACTAGCTTGGTTGCTTGTACAAACAAAGCCATAATCCTTTACAAGAAACAGGAGTTTTGACCTGGACTTGCTTGAAAAAAAAAAAAAAGTGACACAGAAAACAGAAGCCAAACCCTCTTCATAATGCTTTATTTCTCTTGGAGCTTAGTTTTAGGCTTCCTTTCTTTTGATCTGAATTATTAATAAATTAATAATAAAATAATTGCATTTCTATACACATATTAATTTCACCTGTGCAGACAAAATGGTGGAGGTTGGCCTAACAGTAGGAGATACTGGCAGAATCAGCCTGCCCTGCTTGCTAATACCAGTGGGAACAGGAGAAATACCAGACACAGGACCTGTTAGAGCAGTTCACGCTCAAAAGAGACATGTTCTCCCCCTGTGCTCCATGGCAGCTTCTTCTCTCCCTGCTTCAAAGGGATTTTCCAGTGCTTACTTTGTATCACTTGGAGTGCTTATTCCGTGTCTCTGTAATTCAGGATCATTTCTGATGTGGAATTTGGTGTTGCCAATAGTTGGATGGCCTTAATGTGGCATCAAAAATAAAAAGCACCAGAGCTGCTAGGAAGATGGAGTCAGGATCATGCAGCCAAATGCAAAAGCTGAAGAAAGGAAGCAGGGCAATGAGCAAAGTCTATGGGGCAGAGGGGAGACAAGATTTTTGATTTTTTGCTAGATATAATACTAGGATTCTAAATTCTCCCATCTTGACTTCACTATTACATAAGAGCTTGTATAGCAGTTATTTTTTTTTCAGCAGGTTGATGCAAAAGGTACTTAAAACTATTGAAGTGATGCATGAGAAAATTTTAGTTGCCTAACAGCAAATCTTACAGCCCATATTCTCTTTTGAAGTAGGTTTTCCCCTAGCTTCAGTTTTTCTGATAAGTTTTCAAGAATATTAGAAACTGCATCTAAGTGTCAGATTTGATCAGTAGCCAGTATTTTATAGAAATATACATGTAGAAAACATGGAAAAAACCTAGCTTGAAGAAGACACAGCTGGAAGTCCCATCTCTAAAAAGGCAAAGTGGTCTTGTGTGTGGTGTTTTCTTGTTAGGAAAAAGAAAACTTTGTGTGTACTTCTTTCAGTTTTCACTTGATTTTTAAAAGTTTGTCTTTCAAAGGACAAACAGCCTGCAGTCAGTGATCCTTACATTCCAAATGTGTGTCCTTTTATCCTCACTAGGTGGTTTTGCACTATTATTCCTCCTCCTGGCACTTTGTCCTCTTAACACCTGACTCTAAATTACAGTTACTTTACACTCAGCTAATAAGACATTTTAATTTCTCCTTGTCCAATAGGCACATTTATTTGCTGCACAGTATTAAAACTTTTTATTTTAACTTCGATTCCCTCCTGAGCTTTCCACAGCATTCTTTGCTATCACACTGGTGATATTCATAGTAATTTGTTTTAACCAAACTTTTAGAAGATAAAGGACCATTATTCGGTTTACAGATGCAAATTGGAGACATACAGAAATAAGAATCAAAATAATCTACTAGTTCTAGGAACATGGCTTGATAGTACTGTCTTGTTTTTTTCTGAGTATCTGTATTGTATAATAGCACTAGTAATATAGTGGCACTTAAGGAGTCCTGTCCCCATTGATTCCAATTATTCCTGTCATGAATGAAAAACACACATTTGGTGGCCCACTTAAAAAATTGTTCTGAGTTACTTGCCCAATGTGTAAGGAGTGTATAAGTCAATAATAGCTTCTAATTCTTTAGGACAAATTTCAGGCAATCATCTCTTCTGTTTCCACTAATTTTTAATTCCTTTAATTACATAGTTTAGCCCACATAATGTAACATATACTTCTGATGGTTGCAAAGGTAGTAAAAAGTATCTGAAGAATGAGATGCCAAATAGTAGAGGAAAGCTTTATGAAACATCAACCCAGGCATCATTAAAGTGGCTATTTGTTTCATGGCTAACTTTAATCATATTAAGTAGAGAACCTGATTTGAGATGACTTGTGAGGTCCTGATGGTATATCTGGAAATATCAGATTGAGTTCTGTCACGTTCGATCTGGCTCACTAAAATGAAAGATAGCGACAATCATAGTGGCTGGATTCCAATGTGCTGAAGTTGCACTGCACATGAATTTTCACTGTAACTTCACATTGAAAATACACCTGCACCTTTCTGCAGTGAAATGAAACAGTCTAAAAAGTCTATAAAAATTCTAGCACAGAGCAGCTCCAAACTGTGCAGTCAGATAGGGAACCTGTGGAACAATTTATCCGAACTTCTTTTATTTCAGTCCTCATCATCCTCTCTTGTTCCCACTTGAAATTGTAATTCTCTTTGCTTTTCAGGATGTTTCTAGGTGTTACAGTGATTTTTGTTTTAGTTAGGTTTGTAGAGGACTTGCAAGCTTAAGGCCTTGTTCAGCTGCTGAGGGATGATACTTTTTACTGAATAATAGCTGTATCTGTGCTGTGTGTATCATGTTTTATCAATGTGGCTGCTACCTGTAGACTCTTTCATGACAACTGTTGATTGTTGGTGAAATCAAAGTTAATTGTTGCAAAAGCCTGTTGTTTTTTTTTTTTTTTTTGGCTTCTGTTTAATTGATTTTCTGCATGCATACACAAACTGTAAAAAAATATATTTATTTCAAGTAATCACAGACAGAATGTGAGGAAATGCTTCTATCCAAAACTTAACCAACAAAGGACATTTGGGTCAAACAGTTACTTTTATCTGTCTATTTGTGGTGACTAAATGTTGCATGAATATGTCTTGCAGGAGCTGTTTATAGACTGATGGTTGTATCTTCCTGGATACAATAAATATGTGGAACTCTGCTGGCCATGTTCAGTTATAACAGGTCTGGAACTGGTCTGTTTAATTCAGGAGATTAGTGCAGGATGTAAATTGATGTTGAATTTGATTCACTGTGGTTATTAGGCATATGAATATGAAGAAAATAGGGTTGGAAAAAATATTAACATTTAAAAATCAAAATCATTATTTGCATTGGGCATTTCTCCAGTAGGTGTTCCGTGAACAATTAATAATATGCAATTAATTCTATGACTGAACATGTACACTCTTTTTTATCAAGGTTTTGAATATTTGTGAAAACAAGATCCTTTCAGCTCTTTACAAGACACTAGAAGGTCTGTCTGCTTTGAAGGCTTGTATTCTCCTCCTGAGTGTCCAAGTGAGGGTAAACTTCAAAGTTTGCTGAATATTGAGGTGGCTTGGACCAGCTCTGTCTCTCGATCCACGCAATGTGGATGCAGATTCTACTACTTCAATGCCTGATTGTAATATATAACACAACATTTTGTCAGGCACAAGCTATGTGCAGAAAATGTATTTATCTGTTTTTCTTAAGATCTGAAGCCCCATTTCTTCATTCCCTCTAAGCTGCAGAACAAATGTTTATTCCATCTACAAGCTAGTGCACCTGTAGTTAATTAGACTAGTAATTGGCTAGGATGGAATATTTTATGGGAAATGATAGAAATGTTGAGAGCAAATGATTGGACAACTTTTATTCTTGCTTTTCTTTGAGCAAGAAAAACAGGATATGATCACTATGTTATATTTAATTGTACACCTATACAGTCAGCACTCTAAATAGGTTCAGAATCTTTCCAATAGTATCCAAGAATATATTTTTCATTGCCTACTAAATTATTTTAATGAAAGGACACAGAACATCTTTACAGATATGTAATAATGGAAGGGTTTTTTCTATATTTTTAAAGGAAATATTCAACAGCTGTGATGTAAAATTGATTATTTCCTGGCAGTTAACACTCACTTTTTGCATAATAAGATTTATTTTCCTAGCAAACTGATGCCTTGGTACTGTAGGATTAAAATTCTAAATCATACCAATGAAATGCCTGTTTCCATTTTTAATTGTTGAAGTCAGAAAGGGAATAAAACTACCTAATTGCAATGCATTTAGATTTCAATTTTAAGAGAAAGCTGCCATTTTAAATAAGTTCAGTAACTCCTGGGAGCCAAGACAATTTTCAAAGATAATAAATTTGAAAAAAACCCAAACAACCAAGCCTCAAGTGGTGTATATTTATAAACAGGAAAATCATTTTCAATTGAAGAGTGGTCTCTAGAGATCACTATACTTCCACAGTAAAACAATTCTCAGCTTGAATCCAATCCAATTTCATAGCTTTCTACTGTCCTATCATTGTGCCCTGATCAGTTAAGATGCTAATTATTTCCCCTTTGATCATATCATCCAATTCTGATGATACTAAAGCAAACCTTAGTGAATAAACATACCATTATTGGACAGTTGACATCATCAAGTGGCAAGGCTCACTTTTGCCTACTGTTCACTTTCAGTGTAATTGTTGAAGTACAGTAAAAGTCCTTTGGTGTTGTGATGCAAATGGTACCTTTTATGTACATGCTGTACACTTTCATTTCTTTCAGGAAGCAAAGGAGAAAAATAAACTCTTCATGTTATTAAATTGGCTTTTTACACTCCAATTTAACCTTTACAAAACAAAAAGCACAATGTCAAAATGTAGTTATGTTAGAAAATATTCACCTGGATTGCTGTATCGATTCTTTTTCTTTTTTAAAGGGAAAGCCAATAGCATATGGTTTCGAAATGTATTCATTAGCCCATGGCATGTTTCTGACTCCAATGTTTTAACAGTTTTCCCCTTCCCCCAGTTCCTTTGTTAATGGTTACAATACAGTATTTACTAAAAAAGCAAAGGACTCCATCTTATCTGTAAGATAAATATTAAATTTGGTGTTACAGAAGAGGTAATATTTATTTTAAATTTTTGTTGCTTTTCTGACAAAAATAATAGCATAGAATCAGAACCCTGATTTAACTGTACTTGAGTGTCAAGCATGTGTGTTTTAGAAAAAAGAAACACCTTTGGGTACCAGAACAGTAGGTTAGATTCTCATTTTATTTCTATACCTCTTTAAATAGTGCTGGACAACCTATAAAGAACTTAAGCAGAGAACAGTTTATGTTTGTATTTACCTTTGAAGTCTTTGGGTTGACTAACATGGAACAAAAGCCAGAAGTAAATTCCTAGGATGCATTCTTGAGCAGAGGTTAAAACAGGAGTATTCGGGACACATTAATTATGTTGCAGAATGAGCACTAAGGTGATATGAAAGTAGAAGTTATTTTGGCACCTGATACAAAGCCTTTGAAAACAAAAGTTTAATTTATTTGATTTTGCAGTGTTTCTGATTGGCAGCAACTTCCAGTTTTAAATTCTCATTTAAATCACAGTATTATCAGCCAAATGCTTTCCTAGCATTGCTGAAACATTGTTTCTGTACTGATTTGTAGGAGAAAAAAACCACTTACTGAACCAGTGAGACCACTTCTGGAACATTTTAATTTTACAGGAAAAAGAAAATAGCCATAGGATATTGAAAACAATAGGCCCAGCAGCTTTTTGCTGAGGAACACTTGACAATAATGGGCTTTGATTTATATATTCATGCAAAAGTAGTCTATCTTTCTTTAGGAAATCTAAGAAAACAAGGAAAATGCTACTGAAGTTTCATCTGATTTTTTTACATTGTATTTATGAGGTCAGATTTATGATGTGAGTCTTTGTATTCGCTGTGTAACTGTGAATATGAGTGTACTCTCCCCAAATATTGCCTTAAACTATAGATTTTTATAATATTAAAGTCAATTTATTAAGAGATACTTTTCCAATCTCAGATGAGATATGGACTAGCTCATTATACAAATTAAACATTCTGAAAACTTAGACATTTTTGCTGCAGATATTTAAATTTGTGCATTGTTTTAATACTGAATGCTGTGTATAAATGGATATTATGTTCTGAGGAAAATAGAATTTGGGAACCCTGATTGTATCAGGATTCGTTTCTGCTAATATAAATATAGGTTCTACAAAGGCTTTTGTTACATTATACTCTTCCTTAAGCACTTCCTCTTGTCATTTGCTGGAAACAGAATACCAGGCTACCTTTGTTTTGACTGCCAAAACAGGCCATCCTTATTATCTACCTTGAGAAAAGCAAGCATTTATATGGAGTATTTTCCAGGGAAACTTAAAAATCAATATATTCAATGAAATAACACTTTGTCCGTAGAGATGTCATGATTCTCAATATTATCCACCAAGTGTTTTTATGTCGTATAATTAAAAGTTTGTGTATGCTTACATATATATAAATATATGGGTGTACTTGCATGCATATATTTACATGTGTATGCACACAAATGCACACATATAACATGTTCTTGTCATTGATTTCATCTGTGATGGTATGATCTTAAACACTGATGCTTCTTTAAAAGCATTCATAAAGATATGCTTAAAATTGCAATGTGAGTATCTCCATTGACTTCAAACAAGTTCTCATATTTTGCTGAAGCAAGTTATGACTGTGTATATCATGTATTGTTATTATTTAAAGTGACCAATTATTAATAATCTTTTCCACATATATACTGCATCCTATTTCTTGTAAGTAAAAATATCAAAGAAATTTTCAGTTTAAATTTTTCAGGCATTTCTGAAAACCCTAGGATGCAACTTCCATGACATTCATCTGAATTCCTTCACTTACAAACAGTTCTGCTAGAAATTTTTTATTAAGTAATAGATTTGCACCTCTTTAGTTAATGGCCAGATGGCCAAATCTTAGACTTTTTGGGTTTTTAGGACAGGATTCATTTCACAGGCACTTTTGTAAAATACGGTACTTGGGCTATTTGTTCAGACATCATGGGAATAGACAAGCACTTCCATGGGTTGACTACTGAATGAAAGCAAGCTTTAAATCTAGTTATCTGAATAGAGTAAGTAGTTTAAGAAAGTTGCTTTTAGGTTTTCCTACATTTTCATTACAATATCAGAGAAGCATATACTAATGTGATGCATGAATGTGTGTGTTTGTGCAGCTCTATGTTTGCTGATAACTATGTCACTGCACAGCATCCTCATATCCAGTGGGGGCTCAGAGCTGCTGGATGCAGTAGAAAGACTTTCAAAAGAGATGACCTGTACTAAAATCCCTTATTCACAAGCCTGGTTTGTATTTATGGAAGACAAAGAGATACCATCATATCCATTTAACCAAACTGCCTGTAAATGTCAAGCCACTGTTATTTCACTTGTCACTGAAATTTGTAATTTCAGTTTCAAGCCCATAATGTCTTTCAGAAGATATAGCCACAGTTGCACAAAGTAGTTGCACATTTTTACAGAAAGGAACAAAAAAAAAAAAAAAAATACTAAACCTTTTTTGGAGTGCTGGAGCAGGTGTTGTCTGCATCCAACACTAGAATCCCCAGGGAAAAAAGTAATCTCCTCTGAAGTAAGTGTGCATCTGCCTACTGCTTCTCCTGCTATGATGGATAGTTACAGGAAATAAACTGACTCAGCAGTGATACAATGATTCTCACTCCTTTCTCAGCTCCTGCTACTTCCTCCTATTTAGAATTAGTAGATGGATACTCCGATTAAACATACTGTTTAGATAGAAACTATAACACTGATTAAATGGATTGTTTTGCCAAGGGAGATGTAGCTGAATTGCCCATTTTTCATTCAAATGTTCAAGCTTAGAGAAGTAGCTTCTAGCTCTAAATATATTGAATCATCATTAACCCAATGAAGGGATAGGAATACAGATATACCCCTCTTATTAGATGAGCAGAGTTGCTTGGCTGATAATTTGAACAATTAACTTGCAGTTTTTATTTACATCCTTTTAAAATTTTATTCCACATGACAAGGTGTTGATTAAAAACTCAACACCAAGTATTCAAGGTAGCGATGTTGAAGTGTTTGTACAGGGTCTGAAAATTCCCATTACACAGATGCTATGCATAAGTAACTGGTTGAAAAAGCAAAGGCAGAGAACCTCTCCAGAAATCAGGCTCACCAGAGTTATAGTTGTTAACAGTTGGAAAGAAGCCACTTCCCATAGGAATCAGTCACTGAACCCTGTTCATTCCACTCTGTACAATGATCATGACTTAAAAATAAAGCAAAAAGCTTTGAGAACAGCAGAAAATGCACATACAATCTAAGAGTGCTGAGTTTTGCTACATGGAATGCATATGAGAAGAAATTGCTTTGAGAACATGATAAAATATCTAAATGTTTTATTTGTATCTCTTTTTATTTCTGCTTTCAATTTGGATTTCTTTAGTACATAACAATTACATTGCATTACAAGAGAATTAAACTGATGTATTTGTGCTTATTAGTCATGAGGCTTTAATGTAACCCTCCAGATTTATAACAGCTTTTAAATGGACTCATAGAGTTTTAAGGCTAAAAGAAATGGTTATGATTATCTAGTTTGACCATAGACCGTTTCCCCTGGTGATTCCTCATTGATTCTGATGACCTGGGGCTGAACTACAGTAAATTTTATAGAAAGATAGTAGTAACAGAATGTGAATAATTTTCACCTTTTATATTTCATATGATAATCTCTAAGCACCTTGTATTGTTTTCACATGCCTGAGTATTTCCATTGTCTACTGCTGAATACTTAAATACACAAAAGAGTTCAAGGCTAACTTCATAAATTGCTGTTTTATCTATTCATAGATGTTGCAGTTCTTATTACATAGTAGTAAGTGACTTTGCTCAAACAGAAACAATCCAGGACAAAAGTGATACAAACCCTTGCTGGTCCTACCCACTCACTTTCCTCAAAATAATATTACCATTAAAGTTTTTAAGTGGGTGGTGTGTTTTCTGACACTTTTTGTGACATTTGAATGGGAAAACTACCTGAAGGGATATCTCTCTTAATATAGTGTAATACAAAAAAATAAACAAACCTTCCTCATATTAAAAGTATATGGTATAGACACCTGGGGGCTTTTAGGAGTGGCAAGAAAAGTGATGAGTGTAATAGCCAAATATGAGCTGAATTTAATTGTGCTGATAATTGTGTAGCAGCAATTTATCCAGCAGTATTTGAAACTGTCTCATACTTTTAGTGGTTTTGTGCTAATGATATCAAATCAGAAGCCTTAGAAATTAGTACAGTTGATTTTGTCATAGAAACAGGAAATGGGGGAAATAGAATTCCAATTTGTAAGATTTTGATGGGAAAGCATTTAATTAAAATTATACTGCTGAAATTAAATAAATACTACTTAAAATGAAGAAAACATGACAATTGCATAACGTGGTATTCTCTTTAAGGATGGAGTTTTTAAGAAAGAATCACAGTAATGGGAACATGTTATTGCTCTTTACGTTACAGAGAAGACATAAGATTGCATGTGACATAAAAACTAATGATTGGCAGTACCCCATTAAGTGTGAATTTTATTTTATACTCATGAGCTACTGCTAATTGGTGAGGATTTAAAAAATTGTTCATGCGTATCAACCCCCCAAGAAATTACTACTATTACTAGTAATATAGAGTATCATTAGCATCATATGTAGCTATTTACATGGAACATGAATGAATGTGCTTATTTTAGGAATGAAGATTCCACTAGTGTGGAGATTCTTGAAAGCAGCAGGGGTGACAAATGATTTTGGGTTTGACATTGCTTTTGGAATTTCAGGAAGGTCAGAAGTTAAGAATAAGTTCTGTTCAAGTCAGGAAGAGAATATTAATATGTATGCTGGAGTCATATTTTCCTCTTATGACTGGCTTAAAGATGAGGAACCTGCCTCTACAACGGACAGTAAAATTCTTCTTTCCTAAGCTCAGGCCTGTGTTCCTTGACCCGAAATATAATTATTTCAGTCTCACATCTTCTTCAGGTGTGTGTCTGTGTGTCTCAGCATAAAATATTCACAGAAAATGCAGCTGCAAAAAGTAGTTCCATTAATTAAGTAGGGAAAGCCCTATACAAAATGACCAGTGCTAGTTGGATAGTAATCCTCAACACTGAGAAAGGAGAATGTTACTTCCATCTTCAAAAATGAATTTGCCATTTCTGCTTCACTAAGAGGTCATTGCATGACGAAAGAGATGTAATTCCTTTCCTCTCCACCACAGGCAGTGAAAAGAGAAATTTCCCCAAGTAATGCTTTTTGTACAGCCTCATGATCTTAGTGCTGTAGATGTATGCTAAGTGAAATGTTTCTTTTATTTATTGCTTGAAGCAGAGCCTATTAAAAATTGTATTTTCTTCTGAAGTAACTGAATGAATGCAGAGATTCTGGCACATTTTCTCCTGGTATGAAAGAAAAGGAAATTCATGGTTTAGTTGTTTATTACCATATTGCTTTCTGGTGTTTCAGCTGCTCATAATGATTGTCATTTACTTTCTTTTGACCAGGCAGCTAATTAACTAAACTTTCCATAACTATTTATTGGCTTCTGAGTTATATGTGAAATTCAACTAAATCCAAAGGTAATTTTTAAAACTGTGAATGCTTTAGGAATTAACTGTAAACTAAGCAACAGAGCTTAGCACACAGTGTGTGCTAATCCCACTCTGATTGGAAGCTGTAAATTTTCATTTCACCAACACTGGGTCAGTTTGAGTTCAGTTATGTTGCAGAATGAAGCAGTTTACACATAGCATTACCACTGCATGCTAAATCCTTCTTTCAGCACTGAAGAACTGATTGCCAAATTTCATTTGTTGAGGTAGAATCTCAATGAATATGAAAGTTCTGTTCTATTAACAAGATAGAAATACAATTTTGGGGAAATATTTAAGCAACTAAATTGAGATAATGATAATTTAACATATATTTTGCATTTAATAATATGAATACTTTAATATTAAGTAATAAGAATTTATAAAACACTTCAAGAATTTGTGACTCCTAACAACATGCTTTTTAAGGGTTAGCTTGAAATTCAAAAGCCCCCCTGGTTATTTGTATATAACTTAAGATAGATTTTAAACAGTATTTATGATTGTTTGAAAAGTGTCTATTAGATTTATTTTCATTTTAGTAACATCTGTAGCAAATTAAAAAATTCGTACAAGAAAGAGAAATCACTTTCTAAAATGAAAAATGCTGGTGATGCATCATTGTCCTTTATACCTTCGTCATCATATCTCACAACTAATAGACAAATTTGTGCACTATACAGAGGGTTTAGTAAACTTTATTTTTCAGTGATTTATGATGGTTGCTCCTTTTTGCATGATTCTGCAGAAGAAAAACCCTGCTACCTCTCTCCAGTGTAATTTAGATCATGCCTTCAGTAACAAGAACAGTTCATATGCAAACAGGAGCTCATGGCTGAGCTCAGAGGGTGCTGAGCAGCAGTACCGAGTCTAGCTGGAGGCCAGGAACTAACAGTGCATCTCAGGAGTCTCTAGTGGGCCCACTACTGGTGCATTTCCTCATTAATGGTTTGAATTAGGAAGCAGAGCGTACTCTCAGCAAGTTTGCTGCTGACATCAAGCTGGGAGGAGTGGCTGATAGAGCAGAGGGTTGTGCTGCCATCCAGAGGGACCTCAGCAGGCCAGAGAAATGGCCCTATAGGACCCTCATGAAGTTAAAGATAGGGAAATACAATAAATAAAGATAGGGGGATTTTTCCTGATAGGGAATAAGCCCATACAGTTGAGTGTATGCTAAGGACCAAGCAAGTGGAAAACAGCTGTGTAGAAAAGGACCTGGGGATCCTGGTGAACACAAGTTGAACAAGAGCCAGCCATGTGCCCTTGCAGCAACGATGGCCAGTGGTAGTCTGGGCTGCATTGGAAGGTGTGTTGTCAGCAGATCAGAGAAATGTTCCCTACCCTCTACTCAGTATGGATGAGGCCACACCTAGAATACTCTGTCCAGAGCTCCCCAGTTCCAGAGAGACATGGACATACTGGAGAAAGTCTAGCAAAGGGCCACTAAGATGATTATGGAACTGGAGAGAAGGCTGAGAACAGGGACATTTAGCCTAGTGAAAAGAGGATTGGGCAGATTTCAGTAGTTTATTTGAATATCTGAAGAGAAGATTTAAAGATGGAATTAGGTTTATTTCAGTGATATCCAGTGACTGGACAAGAAACAATGTGCAGAAGAGGAGCTGAGGAGATAAGGTGTTTTTTTTTAATGTGTTAGTGATGGAACATTGGTCTGCAGTGTCCAGGGACATTGTGGAGTTTTCCCCTTGGAAATACACAAAAGCTATCCCAGGCAACCTGTTGTAGGTGACTCTGCCTCAGGAGGGAGGGTTGGACAAGATGATCTCCAAAGATCCCTTCCAACTTCAGTTTGTTCTGTATGAACTCTCACAGTTAAAAGTACTCAAGAAAAATTACTAAATAAAATAAAAACCCTTACCTTACAAAAATGGGGTTAACTTTGACAAATAACTATTATATTGCTTTAGTATGTGTTCTGACAGACTAGCATGCATGGAATATGATGTGCTCTGAATATTTATTGACTTTAATTTCTCATTTTGTGCCTGTTTTTATTTTGATTTTTTTTTTTCCCCTGGCATGATACTGCCTTGTTGCAATAGGAAAGTCAGCAGAGGAATAATGAAAGAGCTAGAAATTGTCCCTCAGCTAGTAGAATTTCATCATTGTGATAGCAGTCTCCTTCAGCTGAGGATTTAGTGCTAAGCATCAGGAAACGTTCTTAGCAAGATAAATATTTATAGAGCAATCTCCATTATTACAAATGATGAACAATGCCAGATGACAACCATGTGTACCCTTGGTCTGAGTCATGACTGGTTAAACTTCTGTCTGCTGCTGTTTGAACTGCTTGAAGACAACCAACCACACCCATTCTGGTTAAGAAAATACAGTGAAGAAAAATACTTCCAAATTTTTCATATTCTCTTTTCTGTCCTTTTTGGAAGCTGGCAGAGTTGTTATACTTACATGAAGAGAACTTCATAAAAATCAGCCTTATTTTAATAAGGCTGGTTCTCAGTCTAGAGAACCTGGAGGCCAGATGTTGCAGGGTGGGTAGACATCCTGGCAATAAGCCAACTTTATAAATAAAGAAAAGTGCTCTGCAGAAAATGAAGAACTGACTTTCCAAAGTTTGGAATAATTGTATCAATTTGCAACCAAAGCATGACCAGTGATAGTTGCCGTGTACTTCTGTTGTAACAAATGAAATAGGTCATAATAGTCAGCTGTAATATTCTTATTTTAAACCGTGACTAACTGGAAGAATAACAAGTCTGAATTTGGAGGAGGAACATGGAGGGATTCAGGTGCTGCTAGATATTAGCTGACTCATTGATACAAAGGCCAATCATAGGATCCCTTTAATAACTTGTCCTCCTTTACAGTTATTAAGATCCATCCTTTCATTAGAGTGAGTAACTTCTGAGGAGAAGAGGTCACTATAGACTTGGTACCACACTGCTGAGAGGTGGTAGAGGCAGAAATATACTAGTTGTGATGGTTAGATGTGATTAGGTGCCTTGGAGAATATTACCTTGGGCTCTCAGGAAAAAAAGGCAGTTTAGCTATGGCACGTGAAATAATCTGAAGACCACTTAAATTAAAACAGAATGTAGAAAGCATCAATTTTTACAGCCCAAAACAGACAGAATGGTTTCATTATTTGGAGGTATCTGCCAGGAAAAAGGGATGATTTTACAACTATGGTAGGTCCTGCTCAATAAATTTTCTTTCACTTTTATGGTTTAGGATGAAAATTTGTGAGAAAAATCTAGTTTAAAACACTGTTTAATGGATGTTATTAAAATAATAATAATAACAGGCAAACAAACTTATTATAAGGAATAGTTCAATGATCAAACTGAACTCTTAATTAGCTATGACTGAATCTTTTAACCTTCACATTAGGACAAAAGCTGTCAAAACAAATGAAATTAATGCAAGAAAATGTTGTTTTCCTTTTTTAGTCTTGTGAGAGCTGTGAACTTGTTTCCTTTAATCTAAGACCCTGAAAAGCTACTTAGTGTTTAACACAAGTCTTTATGTAACAGGTGAAGGACACAACTATCAGTTCTGCTCTGAAATAATTTACAGAGATCACCTAGAAAACGTGATGAAATTGATCTAGTGATGTTGCTGAGAAATGCAGAGACTATGTAGGTTTCCTTGCGACCCTCAACTTAAGTTTCTCCAAATCCCACTGCTGTTACATTAGCACTCATTATTTTCCTTGCTTCCTTCCTTAACGTAGTCTTACACAGAACTGAGAAAAGCTCAGGTAGAACAGCCAGATGAAGAGCTTTGATTTCTGCAACTTAAAATAGAATCTTTGATCTTGCCAGTAGGTACAGATTTGAGAGCTGTGATATGGTTCCAAGTGTATTGTGTGCATACACTGTCTAAACATTCACATGGTGTGGGAGAAGAATGCTTCCATCTCACTAATTAAACAATCATTCTTATTTTTCCTAAATGTGTTGCCATTTCTTCTTCATTGTTTTGCATCTCTTATGAGGAAAGGCTGAGAGAGATGAGCCTGTTTAACCTGGAGAAGAGATGGCTGGGAAGGGATCTTAACAATGTATGCAAATATCTTGAGTGACAAGAGGATGAGGCCAGGCTCTTTTCAGTGGTGCCCAACAATAGGACAAGGGGCAGCAGGCACAAACTGAAACACAGGAAGTTCCCTCTAAACATGAGGAAAACCTTCTTTATTTTGAGGATGTCAAGGCACTGGATTAGGTTATCCAGAGAAGCCATGGAGTCTCCTTCTCTGGATATAATCAAAACCTACCTGAACATGTTCCTGTGCAACCTGCTCTAGGCAAACCTGCTTTAGGAGGAGGGTGGACCAGATGGTCTCCAGAGTCCCTTCCAATGGCAACCAGTCTGTGATTCTGTTTTCTTCAGGAACTTAGTCTTCCTAGGTTAGTTGTTCCTAAAATTTAGCCAAAAAGCAGCTTCCTTAGACACGGAGGCAGTAAGAGTGGCACAGGCAGTGTTTGTTAGCCAGCGTAGCCATGACTGAGATTTTTCACTTTTTGCTCCTGTAGAAAGGCATCAGTTGAAGGAAGAGTCACTCATCTGGAGCTCTGTGGGTAAGAGCACACAAACTGATTTTATGTGCTCATGACTTCCTGGGTTTGGGGGGGAGCATTCTACTTCATTTTTCTGTGAAGACAGACTGTCAACAAACATAAGAAAAGTTCATGTGGTCCAATACTTCTATAGTGCATAGGATTCAGAGCTCTTGTTTTACTTGGAGAGTCCTACTTGTAGCTTCCTACTAATTTTACAAATTCTCTACTGATGTGCCTATCTATTTAGTACTTGCAAAAATACATCAACCATATCAGCTTGACCTCACCAGGAAACAACACTCTCCGTTTGATGTATTTATCAAAGAGAAAAATGCTAAAAAATTTAGTCAATGACAACACTAGCATCTACAGTTCATTTGCAGTATTTTAAATCCATGACATTTACTTCCTGGCAAGAAATGAGGGAAATAGCACATGACCCAAATCAAAACAGAGTTTACTAGCTACTCCAGTGACTTGTAACCTAGAGATGCAGGACCATGTTATCTTTTTAGCAGAATTAAAATATGACAATTCAGCTTTTTTTTTTTTTTCATTTTTGTCCTTATTGGATTAATACTGTTTGATTACTATCCTATTTTTTCAAATGATTAGAAATCTTTAGTATCTTCATTTTTCACTGCATGTTGACAGATTTCAGACAGCATTTCAGCTCATTTCAAACAAATCACAAAATCACAAAATAAGAACAAATTCAAGGAGGAATTTGCCTTCCTCTCAGCTGGTTTTACATTAAAATCTAGCTGACACATTGACTGCTGAAGTTTTTCGTGTCCCTTAGGCATTTTTATAAGAAATAAACTTTCAGAATTTGTAAAATTTCTATATTTCCCATATATTGATTTAGTGCATAAGGCCAAGCTGAATTTCTGTAACTGCTTCATTAAAGTAGTAGGCTGACTGTCTTATCAAGCTTGGAAGAAATCCAACAACTCTAAATACCAAAGTACTTTTTAATAGTCCTCTTGGGACTTTTTTATCATGTGTTATACTCTGTGATCTGGGTTGTAATCTTTCTTCTTACCTTTATGCTCAAAATAGTATATAGTCAATAACAAAACTTAATTCCAAGCTCGTTTCTTCCCACTGTCAATAGACAGCTCATCTGTAATTCATTGTCATATCTGTCTTACGTGCTATACCTGTGCAAGTTTAGCAAATGCTCTCCTCTTAGAAACTTTTGTGAAATGTAAAGCTTAGACACTCTACTGGAAATAGTAGGAGATAATGAATTTGCAAGTTTTCAGATATTCCACATTAATGACTCCTTCAGGTAAGAAGTAATTTTTTTACACCTCACACTTAAAGAAAGATTTCTTTCTTAGTAAAGGGGCTGCATGCAAACACTGAATTCAGTGACCATTGCATCTCCCTGAAGAAAAACTTCACTTGGAACTCTACAGACATAGATATTAAAATAATAATAAACAACAGACTGCTGCAATAAATAGTTTTCATTACATTATTACCCTTCCTTGCTTTGAGTTTGACAAACAAGCACAATGTCAGGAGGTCTGCCTTGTGCTTGGCTTGGGTGTGTGGTTTAGTATAATTTTCCTTAGCTCCTGTCTGTAAGAATTGCCCCATAGGGGTTAATTAATTTTAGAAAAAGAAGTGAGATTTTTGGGTGGAATTCATAGCAGAACTAAAAATTATCAGCACTACTTTTTGGACTCTAGAAAATAAAGTCTTTATATATAGATTTTATTCTCACTCTTTGCAGACAAAAATATTTTCCTCTTAGGTACTTTTATTTCAACATGTTTGAAACAGGGCTCCACAATTATGTGCAATAGAATAAAGTTTGCATTTCAGAGTTAGAATCTTAGTTGTCACTGATAATGTTGGTCATTGCCTCATGAAATGAAAAGGATTATTTTTATCTTCTGTTACTAGGTGATAACATAGAAGAGGATATTTGTATGGAAACTTGAGTAAGGATCAGTACAGAAGAGACATATATAATGGCTACAGTGTAATAAAGAAGTATTTGGGTTAATCCATTGCCATCCATTTTTATTCTCTATTCCACTCCATTGCAACCACAAATATGAACTTGACAGATGTTAGTAAAAGGCTGGATGTAGTCCAGGCTACAATGGTTGCTGTGGATAGAAAGTTTAAAAGTTTTGGCTCATGGCTGCAAGCTGAGAAAAAAATATAGGAAAAAGAAGAGAATTTGGAATCAGTGACTGATAGACAAAACATAAAATAAATTGATGAACGGTAAAATAAATTTATATTAAGAATACAAGGTTGATACAGCTTTGTGAAAGTAAGAAAGTGGATAGCTTGAAATCTGTTTTTTGTTGTTATAGTTTATAAGGTTGTTGAGACATAAGTAATTTATGACTCATTTTACATTGTGTGGTGGGATTTTCTATGCTGGGATTGGTCAAGTGAAAAGCACAAGTATAAGATTAGTGAAATGGGCAAGCATTAGCATTAGGGGATAGAGTGTCATAATTCTCATGTAAATATGAGACAAGGGTTCAAGTTTCAAAAATCATATTTAAGACCCTGCACTATGGTCCAATATTTCAGCTTAAGTAAGTGTTTGTGATTGTCAGAATGAGAATAAAAATTATGAGCTTGGAACACAGCTCACCCTCTCTTGCCAAGGTAAGGATAAGCATATTTCTTTATTTCACTTCCCCAGTGCCACTGGGTTTTTTTGGCTAAGGGCATGGAAAATATATCTACCTCAAGAATACAGGAGTGTCTTTATGACACACAGTTGGTCTGTTCAGCTATCTTAATAATGCTGTCTTTATTCACCAGACTCCTTTCTCACCTATTATGTGTTCTGATGCTAAGTTCAATGAAACCTATGGTATCAGAAGTACTACTACATAACTGAGCTACTCTCTGCAACTTAAAAAGCTGTTTCTAGCCAAATAATACTTTTTACTTACTATTGCTAATATTGTATGCTTGTTTGGCTCAGGAAAGCACAAAAACCTTGGGCCTTGGCCAGAAAATGTTCCTATTGTTTTTTTTTTTTCTGAAGAACTGGCAGAAAGCAGTTTTTTATTTTAACTCAATCTTCACTGCTCGGCGAGAAATGCAATCTAGACCTCTTAAGAGATAATATTCTAGAAATGAGAAAATGCAAACAATAGAGACTTACATGTCTGTAGTGAAGTTCTATCTTGTCCCATTTCCATTTGACCTTGGCTATTTTTCTTGTAGCAATGCATAATTTTGTTATCTGCTCTTATATCTGTTATTTTAAAATTCCTCTCTTTTCAGGGTTAATAAAGCTGAAAACCAGAACTGCATCCTGCATGTTAATGACTCAAATTTGTTTGAGGTGTTTCTTCCATTATTGGGAATAAAAAGCAATTGAAGCAGCCCTGCAGACTGGTTATTTATCCAGGAGTGTAACATCTTTTATGACCAATAGGTATTTTTAGAAGAAAGACAGAATGTTCCTTCAATAAAGCTTGCAGAATCTTTTCCAGTAGAACTATGCCTGTTTGATGGAAAAAAAAAAATTCCAGGGGAATGTTCGTTCTGTCATAGATATCAACAGAAAATCAACAGGGAGGTGAGCTTTTATTTTCTTGCCAGGTTTTGTACCAATCAAGCAGCTTGTCAACAGCTGCAAGACCTCCTTTCTAAACTCTCTAGGCTCTTGACCTGGCAAGCTCTCGAGCTCCGTAGTGTCCCAGTTCATCACTTGGTGGGCAGCCAGCACTTTCTCTGGCTGCTTGTATGGATCACAGAGTGGCTTGCTGCTGGCTCCCCTAAACTTCCAAGTGCCTTGCTAACTGCCTTTCTTCCCTTCTATTTAGCTCTTCCAAAGCCTTTTCCACAGACTACCTTGGGCCTCATCTCCTTGGTGTTTGAGGTGTGGTTTCTGATAGTGCTTTATTGCCCATCCTGCTGGCTCCCTGGTGGGTAACACCAGAAATCCAGCTGGTTAATGTCCAGAAGGTGCTTTCTAGCTCATTGTCTGTTCAGCTGCTCTATGAACTCTCTGTAAGGCAGGGAGCTGGTTTCTGATGATGGTTGGCTCAATAGCATTCACCGTGCTTTTAAAAATTTTTCCTACCACAAAACCAGGTGTGGGTTCTGTTTTTTTAACTGTTATATAACAAATAAATATGATAATTCTTTAAATAATTCCTTGTACAGTTTTCACAGAAAAATCCTAAGCCTGCATTCCTCAGTGAGCAGGAATGTTTTTTAAGGACCAGTGTAAAATCAAAAACTTAAAAAATATTTTTGCTAACAAGTAGTATTTTTTCTCTGATTAAAGTATCTTTTGTCTTTGTGTTTCTAGAAAGACTCACATGAACCAGAGAAGGTGAATAACTTTTCAGGTGTAACACACTATACCAATTAAATGAATGTTTACCTCAAAAAATACCCTTCTGTCATTTGTAAGTTTTATCAATACATGTGCTAAAAGTAAAAGCAATATGAAATATTGCAAAATGATATTTCAGATTATGGAATTTAATTTACTTTTTATTGTGTCTAAGAATATAATCTGGAAACAGTATAACAGTTATATCTCACGTGTGAAGGAAGAAGAAAAGCTATTAATTAGGAACATCATAAAGTCTTTTTAGGACTACACTATTTAGAAAGTTTTGATTTTTAGTTTCCTTATTTTCTATTCTTTGAACTGCTTTCTGGTACTGATAATTTTTTTTATTTTATTCCTTATACCTCACATGATTAGTAAGGATCTTAAAGAGCAGCTCTTGAGCTTTTCTCAAAAGCTCTCAGCAGTTTGAGGAACCAGGTAACAGTCTTTGGTAGTGTCAGTCAGTGGAGATAAAAGATGTGCTGGTGATACTTAGTACTACCTTGGTATTCATGATAATTATCGTGGTCAGACTTCATCCACTGAAGTGATAAAATGTCTGCAACAAATCTTCTGCCAATACTTCTCTATTTTGGAGTATTAGCCCCTCCTCTAGTAAGAGGTGAAATAGTATGAGAGAATTGGGAACAGACTAATAGTGAACTCCTGAGCCAACTCCCTTTCTGTGTGTTTTGCAATGAGTGCAAAGCTGTTTTGCTCACACTGCTGCTATAGATACATGAGGTCTTTCCAAAAGAAGCAGGGGAAACTCAGACAGAAATACACTTCTGTGTAGCTAATGGGATGCAGTTTAAGGTGGTAAGAAAGAAGTCCTTTACACAGTTGTTTTGAATGTTTATTTAAACAAAATATAAATCTTCAGTACATGACAATTCTTCAGAGCCAGTAGTCACCCATAGCCTCAGGACCTAACGTAGGCACTGATTCATATTCTGTCTCCTTTTCCAGTGTTCCAAGCTATTCAATGTTTTCCTCTTTGGCACATGTGAGAAGATGATAAAAGCTGTTACAAATCTCATATCCACATTGCAGCTTGGACAACTGTAGTGCACTCTTGGTATTTAAAAGCTATTTCCTGCAGGCAGTCAAGCCAAAGGAATGTATCCAGAGTATATTGCAGAGATTTAAATATGTCTCTCTAGCTAAGAAGAAACCCTAAATCAAGCCAAAGCAACATTTGCATACCTTGTAATTAATGTGAAAGCTTTGTATTGTGTCACCAAAAACTTTCAACCTGTTCTTTGGCAACATTTAGGTTGGGAAAAGGTGAAAACAAAGCTGTGCAAATGGCTAGAAGTAATTTATAAAATCGAAGCAATTAGATTGGCTTGGCTGAAAGTTCTGGATCTGGCTGGGAATAAGGTCTAGTTTTTCTGAAAGTAGCTTCTTGGAGTATTTTTGCAAATTGTGCTTATAGCAAGCTTTATATTATAGTAAAGAGTAAAAAGTTATATGCTTTTATGTATACTATATAGGAAGGGAGAAGAGTATGTTACTTGCATATAGTAGAGGGAGGAATAGTTCCTGCTTTTATCAAGCAGAAGTTCTCCTGAGCCTAATGGTCCTTGCTAATTTAGCTAGTACTATTTATCATTATGCAAATATACATTATTCATGAGGTTTTATTCATTAATAAATAATCAGATTTCTATGGTATCAGGCAAGTATTATTGTACATTATATACAAGATGAAGTGACAAATCCTACAGAAAAGTTTTATGTAATGAAACTGTAATGCTTGGCCTGGCTGTTAACATTGTCAGTGCTTTACCCAGTTGTTCCATGTTTTGGCCCCCTATGGATTGGAGCTCAGTCCCAAAATACAAGCAGTGTCTAGGCCTGACCACAGCAGTCTGAAAAAGTTAACATCCTCACTGGCATAACATAGTCCATACCCATTTACAAAGCCAAAGAGAGTGTTGGGCAATGTGGGAGGACTTAGAAATCCATTAATGCGTGAAAAAGAGTTTCACAGAAGCTGGGTATGTGTTTGATAACACAGATCTATTTGAGAAGGAATTATCTCAGACTTTACTGTTCCAGAGTTCAGTACAAAAATCAGACTTGTTATTTAATTCTTCTACTTCCAAATTTCTTCCTGTGAACCCTTTGGGAGGTATTATAGAAAATACTATATAATATTAGCTAAAAGGCTTTTAGAACTGGTTTTCATAGCAATTTGAATGCCTGCCAATGTTAGTGTTTTTGCAAAAGTGTTTCTTCCTTTCCACACCCTTTAAACATCCGTAAAGTAGTTCTGAGAAAAGAAACAAGTGTAAGGATCATACAGTATGTTTGGCATTTCTGATAAAGAAAGGCCTGATTTATGTGCCGTCTGCACACCACTCATTCTCAGTTCATAGTCTTAAACCCCTTTTCTCCTTGCACATGCAATTTCAGAAAGGTAGGTGAAGTTAGCTTACACAACTTGTGTTCTGTCATGACAAAAAGGGAGTGCATTTATTTTTCTTGAAGGTTCCTGGTATCATGATTGCAGAAATCACTTTTGTTAATCCACATACAAATACTTAATCGCAGAGGAGACCCACTAATCATCTGTAGGGAAAGCCATTGCTCTCCATTTTTGCAAAGGATACCAGGGTTTTCATCGTCTAACTGGATCCTGGAAATTGTAAGAGGCTGAAGCTGAGGGTCTCCTGTCCTGCAGTTAGTGGAATTAATCAAAAGACCAGTGGGGCATGTGTGACATCTCAGAAAGGTCTTTGGAGCTCTAAGTAAAAATTGGTTTCTACAGTACATTAGAAAGTACTTCTGCACAACTGTTTTGTAAGGACCATGACTATATTTCTGAGCCTAACTTGAAGATTTTGTAATACAAAACTTACAAAATTTAAGTTATTTTTCTCAGTATTTATTTCAATATATAATTGATGCAGCATAGAAAAATTTTGTCCTCCCCAAAGAAAGAGCAGCTCTATTAAGTAAGTCTACTCTCAAATGCTTGTTGGCATTTTTATTTATTTGAATTTACACTTAACACTTGAAAAAGGGAGAATTCAACTTTTTCATCTAAATTATCTAAATGGATCTGATCAAGGCCTGGGGCTGATCCTGAAAGGGAACATACTCTTTGCTGTTGTGGAACTCTGTAGTAAAATGAAGCCATTTACAGTAAGGATGTGCAGCATGTTGTAAAATTGTCATTAACAGTAACCACAGAACCATTAAACTGCTCAAACCCAAGACTTTGCAACACTCGGGCATATAATTAATATATTTACTAATCTTCATTTCACGAGGAACAACCTCTCTCTCAGCTGCAATCTTGTACTGAAGCTAATTGTGGCCAAGGGAACACTTACATCATCTTGTAACTTCTGTCTCTCTTATGTAGTGCCTAAAAGAAAATATATTTGCTAAAATATATATACTTACAGGGTATCTATTTATAATGTGTAATTGTTATAGGATAGAGATTGTTGAGAAGGATTGAGAACACCTAAATAGATGCTAAATATGTGCAGACCACCAGAAGACGGTAACTTTGCAGGACAGCAGCTCACCTTGAATAGTCTGTATTGAGAGACTGGAACAACTCTGCAAGTGTCCTTATAAGCTTTTGTGTAGAGAATCTGTGCACCAAAGAGAGAGTAAGTAGACCTTGACCCCACTGACCATAGTGATCTACTCTGTCAATAATATCCACACTGAAGAGAAGTCATTAGTCTGCAGGTTGGAATCTCCTGCAGCACTCCCTTAAACATCCAGCTCTGCATTCTCTATGTGACCACATATTGAAAACATGCATATAAAATTCTTTAGTATGTGCTTTGCAATGGAAAACTAATATGGATTCACTGAACCTCAGAAATATTCTCTTGGAACTTTCATTTAACAATAAAACTCCATGCTGCAGGAAAACCTTCCTACTCATGATTTTGGATTAATTCAAGACAACATACAGAGCTTTTTTAACATTATTCTACCGTGAGATTATTTCATAACTGAATTAAAACAAAACAGAAATAGTATTTTCTAGAAAAGATAGTTTTTAATAATGTATTAGTATATATTTGCAACCTCAAAGATAGAGTTGAGGTTGAAAATTTATCATGAACTGGAAAAAGTATTACTGAATTGTCAGGTATGGTGTGCTATGCAGTATGTTGCAGTTATTCCATAATACTTCAGAAAAATTGCCTTTTATTATTAACTTCAAGTTTTCTAGTTCAGTAAGCTTGCTGGAACCTTAAATTTTTAGAAAATGTATCTTTCTAATTAAGGTATTATGTACTTTTTATATTATTTTATCTGGAAATTACACTGTAGTCTTTAAAGATAACAATAAATGAAAACTACCTGTCATTAATGTGTGAACTCCAAAGCATAGAGAGTTCAAGGGTCTATGCATATTCAAATAATATTGAGGAAACAAAACTACAGTTTGGTTTAGTTTAATAGCTGAACTAGAAATATAATAAATTCCCTATTCAGAAAAAAACCAAAAACCACCCAAACAGAATTTAGCTGAAAATGGACCTGAAGATATCTTAATTTGTAATACTTTTGCTGTTTGCTTTTAATCTGTGATGAAAACATTGTCTATTATATATATAGTCTTCTCTATTTCTAGGTCTAACTCCCATTTTAAGTTTTGATTTGTGTGTGAATAAAAATGTATTCATAGCAACAGGTGAATAATGAACAACAGTTATTTTGAGCAACTTCCTATGCACTCCTATGCATTGAGAATGTCTGAGCATTGCTTGCAATTGGTTTTTATTTTCTTATCTTTCCTGAGCAGAAGCAAGATAATAAGGTATTGTTTCGTATGTAAACCACAGAAAACCTGGAATGTGCTAGGAATGAAGAACGTACTGTGGGTACTGTTGTGGGCCACACATGCCTTGTTGCTGTGACCTGCTCTGGGCCAGCAAATGCTTTTACCCAAGTGTGCTACCACTGTTGTACTCGTGTGCCCAGATACCAAATAAACTCCATCTGCTGAGATTTAAGAGATTTGTCATCCTATTTCTTTTAACAAAATATAGCCTTTACATTCAAATATCTTGATGGTAATGTGTCAGATATTTTGTATTGGCAGTGAAAATACACTAAAGTTGAAAACATTTCTATTGCTTTATTGGAAACAGCTCCTTTATACGTTGCTTTAGTATATTCTTCTGATTTTTTAAATCTTTTCATACAAAAGCAAATGGAGTCTGTACTCAGCTGAATGTAACTTGCATTCAGAAATAACTCCATCTTGTTTGTGTTTTCTGAGCCATCTGCAAAGTAAGCACAGGAATCAGCAAACTTGCTTACCAAGCCAGTTGTTTGTCCTAATTCACGTCAAAACACTGAAATTTCGTCCTGTGAACATTCTCTGAAATCTGAATGACTTGTTATCAGTCTTCTTTTGCTTTTGATCCTGTTGTAGGATGATGTGTTTTCCTAATGATGCAGAATCTCTCATTAAGTTCAGGAAACAGGATATAAGGATAAGTCAATTGACTCAATTTATGGGCATAATAAAGCAGGCCCTATTACCTTCAGTAATCAAGGCAAGATGAAACACAAAGTTGTAAAGTTATTATGACAAATTACTTAGTATTTACCTGCAAATATAGAGTTAATATATTATGGTTTTGAGGCAGAATTTGAGGCATTAAAACCTGAAAACAATAATCATAATCTATTGTTTAATGTGTCATCTCAGACTATTTCAGAATTTATTCAAAGCTAAAAATATCTCTTACTAAAGCATGATGAACTACAAGAATTTTTTAAAGTATTTCCTAATGTCTGCTCTACATCTCCTTTCAGCCTTTCTGAGCCAGTGTTAACAGCTGGGGAATTTTTTTTCTTACTTGCAATATAATTAAAAACAAATTTAGCAGGAGCATAGAAGATATATCAGTTGGAGGCCTGTTAGTTTTTAGGAAGGTGGCTAGCAATATAAGCAGCTGCTCCTGACAATTATGAAGTTTAAATAGCAAAGCAGGGGAAAGAGACTGAATTTGCCAAATACGGTTTCCTTAGTATGTCAGTGAAAACAAATCACTGGACAGTCTGTAGTTCTTCCTGCAGCATGCTGAAATCAGAGTTGTTTACATGTACTTCATTACAGAAATTACAGATGAAACTTAATAAGTGCAATAGATGCTTCCAAACTGCATGGAATACAGTAGCAGACAGAGAAAACATAAGCAACTGGGATGTGTTGGAACAAGTCTAGAGGAGGGCAATGAAGATTATTAAAGGTCTGGAGCATCTCTCCTATGAAGACAGTCTGAGAGTTGGGTTTTTTCAACCTGGAGAAGACAAGGCTCCAGAGAGACCTTAGAGCATCTTCCAGTACAATAAGGGGCCTATAGGAGAGCTGGAGAGGAAAGTTGTACCAGGGCATGAAGTGGGAGGACAACAGGTAATGACTGTAAATTGCAAGAGTGCAGTTTTAAATACTAGGAATAAACTGTGAAGCTGGTGAGGCACTGGAAGAGGTTGCCCAGAGAAGCTGTGGCTTCCCCATCCCTGGCAGTGTTGAAGGCCAGGTTGGATGGAGCTCGGAGCAAACTGATCTAGTGGAAGGTGCCCCTGACCATGGCGGGGGTTGGAACTTGATGATCTTTAAGGTCCCTTCCAACCCAAACCCTTCTGTGATTCTATTTAAGCTGTGGTGTTTTGCCTTAAAGGAAAAGAAGTATGTTTAATTTCAGCTGGAATATAGTCCAAAACTGGCAGAGAGATGTTGATTATTCATTTAATACCTTGAATTCCATTTACGTATATCCATCTCAGTTCAAAATTATGAAAAGAGGTCTTGTGCTTGTGCATTTTTGAGTCTGTATGGTGTAAATACTGCCAAAGGAGGAATATGGGACAATACAGAAGGAAATGTGTTAAGCAAGTTGTCAGTCATGGGTACTATTTCCAAGGATGGAACTATGGTGCTCTGTATGGGTTGTTATACTTGGGAATATATAACTCATGGCTTTGACTACCTAGAACGGTTTCTGTGGGTGTCTTATGTCCAAATACAGGTCAAACAAATACTTCACTCGTGTTATTTTTGAATTGTTGAAAATGTCTTCTGTAGTGTGACACAGGAAGTGGATATTCTAAAGAGAATTATGTGAGTGACCCTTACATATAACTTTTATGTTTTTTGGAAAGTGGTTTTGAATCTTAAGGAATTGTAAATGCTAAGTGCAAGGCATCATGAATATTATACAACTGTATGTTCATTGGCATTAAAATTCAGAAACAAATTATTTCCAGTGCCAGAACTTTTTCCTGTGTTCAGTCATTTAACAGGCAAAATTAAAATGAAGTATGAGCAACACTTCTCCTGTGCCAATAAAAATTCTACATTTCAAGACAAGGGGCAAAGAAAGTAGAGTCAACATTGGAAACATTTTCACTATCCATTTTGTACAACTGCTGGGAAAAATTATCTTGTAAGCTTATTTACCATGTCTTACCATGTTTTTTCTCCCTTGATATTTGTGCCTAAACTTCTGAATAACTACTGTTTACTACAGTTGTCAAAATAAAATATGACAGCAGGTACAGGGCAGATGCTGTGTAAAGTAAATGTAATAATGATAATCATGATTTTACTAACTCAGTGAATGAAAATATAGCTTGGGAAGAGGGATGAGTTTGCTGTCCATCGTCATTAGTTCACTCATCAGCTAGCTGTTGCTCTGGGCAGCTGGTGTGCTATCTGCCTCTCCTGGACTCAGCTTGGTTTTTAGCCAGAAAGATTTGCATTTCTTTTGTTTGCTTCTTGTACTTGCTGTGAGCAGTAAGGAAAAGGAGACTGCTGCCCTGGAAGGAATTTGAAACCTAACACAACACCTGAAGATCCAGAAAGCATAATGATTCTGTGCTCTAGGATTTGTAGTCATTTGGGAGGAGCCCAGCCTTTAGATTTAAGTGATTGTTAATATTTAACTTCTCAGGGGACAGTTTTAAGTGGCTGTAATAGCTGAATCTGATTTTGCATCAGTATTTATGATCTTCCTTTAAAGATCAGTTTGTTGCTGCTGTTAGGCATCGTGAATAATTTTTGAATGTTGCTTGTGATCAAATAATATCCAGAAAAGGAAGAGAAATTTATATTTTTGTCTTTGTTCATCACTAAGCTTTTTCTGGGATATATTTACATATGTAACTCCCATTCTTCTGCTTCACTGACTTTCCCAATTCAAACCTCATTTAAAATATATTTTCTTTCTCCTGTGGTTTGTTACTTAACTCCATTACTTAAATAGTTAGTTACTAAAACTATTTACTGACAAACACATAGAGTGATACAGACTGGCATATGAACAAATGATTTACTGCTTGTCCTGATAGCTACAGCTGAAAAAAAAAGGAAAAAACCATACATGTTGAGATCTAATAATATGATGCGCCTGCAAATTAAGCATGAGAAGCTTCCTAGATCTTGTATAAAATTATTTATTTTTTCCGATTTAGATATTTTGCCAACATAGTTCCCCTTCATCTTCTAATGTTTGAAAGCAGTATAGGAGGAAAGCACAAACTGACTTTTCCCCAGTATAAGGAAGGTTAGAACCAAAGCTAAAGGCATAACAAAAAAGAGGGGCAAAGAGAGAATGTCCATGAACTGTCTGGAAGAATATCAAGTGATTTTAGTGAGCTTTGGATACATTCCCTCAGTGGTAGAAACAATATAGGCAAAATTCAGTTTTACTGTGGTACAGACTTCTGAGAATGAAGTTGGGATTTGAAGGGGCTAAGGGTGTTAGGGGAAGGGAAAGTTCAGCTGTTGTGGGTCTGAAAGCAGATGTTAGTCAGTAGGGCTTCAGACTGAGACATCCTATGTAGAAAGTTGTATGCAGGGATGAAGACTTGTGAAATTAGTAGAGCTCTGGAGAATTTGGTGTCTGAGAAACCACAGCATTTGATTTGAGAAATCATAGGAGATTACCTCCATCAGTAGGATCCATAGGAGATCATGATGGTGAACTTTGGGGGAGAGCTTAGTCATGTAAGAGGGAGGAGTTAGAGCAAAGGGACTGGAAACACTCTCTAGGTTTTGGGATGTGCATCTTTGTAGAGTCTGTGGTTGGTAGCTGGGCAAGTGTAGGCATGCAGTTTGTGATGATTGGGAGTAGGGCTGCAACTGAGCCTCATCCCCAGTGGGTACAGCTGTGTAGGTCAGGTGAACAGCACTGACAGCAGTGAGCCATGGAGTGCCCAGGTGCACTGAGCAACCACCACAGGGAGCAGAGGGCACACAGGTGCAGTGCATGAACATGAGGGTATAAAAGGGTGGGCTAAGGAACAAGAAGGGCAGCTGCTTGAAGCCTTCTGAAGTGACATGAGGTTGGTCTGTATGGGCAGATGCCTGAAGCCTTCTGAAGTGGTATGGTGTTACTTGGTGTGGGTTGAAGCCTTTTGATGTTGTATGGTGATGCTCTGTGTGTTGTGGCCTCCTGGACCGCAGCATGTGCTGTGATACCTGCTGTGACAGGCAAGCACATAGTTCTGTTTGCTCTTTTTAGCCCTTCTGAGATTGTTCTTTTCCTTCCTTTGAGAAGGTGCTATTCAACCTTTGAGTCTCTTGGAGGAGAATAGAAGGGAAAGAGGAAGAATACAAGTTCCTAATCAATAGAGGTCCCAGTGTATGGGAGGTTAAGACCAGAACTGAGTCTGGGTAAGAATGGTGCGGATATTGAGAAATGAATTGTAGGCATTAGAGTAGGGGTCTCTTCCCTTTGGTGAATATCTGCTGGTACCAAGAGGAGCAGCCAGCAATGAGCACTGTGCCTTACAGTGTCTTGGGCAATAGTGGCAGGAGTAGCTGGCTGTGAAAACAGAAGAGGTTATGGGTAGGTCCCATCCCTTGGTGTGTCACTGCAGGCTGCTCCTGCTTTCTTGAGTGGGTGTTCTGGTGATGTGTAAGCACCGCAGGGAAGTTTGTAAGCCCTTCCTAGGAATTGTGTAGTTCTCATTTAAGCTAATGGTTGTTGTGTATATTGATAACGAAACAGGATAAAACTGAAAAGCTACATAGCAAATGTTAACTTCCAGGCATATGTTTTTCTTTTTAAAGTTGTGTATAAAAAACTCTGTTGACACTTTTTGAATGAGCAAACACAGATCCAAGCGGTGGCTGCTGAGTAGCCAACATTTATATTTCAGAAAGTCAGTGCACATTTGAAAAAGTTCACTGTGCATTCATGTGTCACTGCATGTTTTTATGGCCCTGCTGTGCATGCAGAATTGTTTTTCTTCAAATAGAAAATAGTGTGAACCTGACCAGCACTATATAACGGCATAGACGCCTCTTCTAACATCTGGATCCTTTCATACTGTAATAGACAAACAGCTAAACACTCAGTGGCTTAATTTCTTTTTCTTTTTGTAATTCTGAGGCATTCAGATGCTTATCAGATCCTGATGGGTTTGCTGGTTTTACTTAGGCAAAATCACTACTGACTTTGAAGCCTGTATCAGCTTTGTTTAGCTAATGAGCATTGACTTGAGAATTTGGCCCCAAATTCCTTTTATAGATAAATCATCTGGAGCTCTCACATAAGCAAACTGACTACTTCTGTTTCCAGTATTTTTTGGGTTTCCTAGCATCAGGAGTTCTCACAGTCTTCTAGTTTCAAAGTGGGATTGGGAATTTAAAGTAGAGGCTTATATAAAACACAGTTTTCCTGGCAAGAAAGTGAAGTAAGATCAACAACTTTATATGCAGTAACACTCCCACAGAAACAGATAGCAGTAGTATCAGACTTCAGGAGGAGTAAGCATGATAAAGAATACTAGGAAATAGGACTGTGTGACCAAACTTTTGAGGACTTACAGCTGCAAAGCAGTATATAACATGTGGGCAGCTGCACAGGTGTTATAAAACTGCTGGTGTTGAGGGACTATTTGATTAGCTAATTACCCTTATAAAGGGACAACCTAAGCTGTGTGAAACTCCCCCATCTGAAAACTCATTTTGTTGTGCTATTTTCAAATTTTCTCTCCACAAATTGCAGTTAAAAATAATTGGAAATTTAGAAGGAAAGAGAAAAAGAGAATCCAATTTGTCACTAAAAAAATCAACTTTTAAAATTCCTCCCTGGTGGTCTGGTATTATTAAATATTCTCCTTGATTTTTTTTAATCTTGGTTTATTGGAGGGAGAAAAACAATTATCTGTAAATGTAATTTTTAATGCATGGTAATAAAAATAAATGGTATAGCTCTGCTGCTGCTCACCTAAATCTTCTTCCCCGGTGGTCTGGTGGTATTAAATAATCTGTTCCACATGTATTCATCATTTGCTGACAGGAAAAGGAAAACTTTTTTTATTTTATTGTCCACAAAACAAACACAGTGTTACTTAATCAGGTGGGTAAGACTTCTCTGATGGCCACTCAATAAACAAAAGAAATATATTACTTTCCCAGGTGGTGTAATTTTAGCTCTCCCAATTTACATGACAATTATCATGAAACTAGAAGAGCAGAAATTATTTCCAGGATGCCCTTTGTGTTCAGTTCTACTTTGTCCAGGTTATGTTTGTTATGGTTTTATTCTTTTCTGCAACAAATTAGCTAAGCAGCGAGGTTTGCTGCAAATTATCTCATTGCTGATGAGGCATTCATTTACTTCAGGGTATTTACTGTCTGTCGTACACTCGCACATAACATCTTTCCTACGTAAATCTCCTGGTGCTTGACTGAATTGGATCAACAAACATGTATTTCTCCTGTTTCAAAGACTGATAAACTGGTAGGAGGTGGTGTGCAATGTGGACTTGCCTGCAGCTGTGTGACCGTTCCATGACAAGAGAGGAAAATAGAATCCCCAACCTCTGGGCTTTTTCTCCATCTTGCCAACCTCTAGTATCTTCTACTTCAAAAACTGTTCATGTTTCTGTTCATTAAGTCTTCATTTTAATTTTTCAGATGCCCTTAAAAATAAGCTTTCAGCAATAGAAGGGGAACACTCATTAATTCTTATTCACCATCTTTTTTGGCATTTGTGCAATTTTTAGAAATGATGCTGGAGGAATTTTTCATTCTCTAGTTTAAAATAGTGTAAAGTCCTGATGTCTGTACTCTCCTCTCAGAGGACACCAAAAATATTGATTTGCTGGACAGGGTATTATTGTATTAACACTGAACTTTGAAAATGCAACATTTTCACATTGTTATATTTTTTGGTTTTGGCATCAAGAAGTGAGATATTTTAGAGATTTATCTGTCCTTACTGATGATACTTCTCATTTTGTAAAACAATATATATGATTTACTTATTAAATTCAAGCTGATATTATTAACATATAAATCTCAAGTTTTATTCTGAGTGTATACTTCATATGGCACATTGGGGATGTTGACAGAAACTGCTTCATTTCCTTTGGGTTGTTTTACTTTGATACAGTTTGGACATTGAAAACAGCAGTGGGTAGAAAATGCACACTGGATCACTCTTAAAAAAGCTAGTGCAGGGGCTGCTTTTTGCTGAAAAGCCTGTAAATAACAGGATCATAAGAGACTGCCATGAGATGTAATTTTGTTCTCATTATGTTGTAAAGGCTTGATAGCTTGAGAGAGGTAAACCAGCGGAGAAGAATAGATTTCCTAGGACAATGATCTTAAAAGTAAAAAATTGTTCTAAATAGTTCACAGCCCTTTCTTGGAAGCACAAATATTTTTGTTTTAAAATAGGAAGATATGCACTTTTGTCTTTAAACATGAATTGCTTTTATCTCAGAGGTATAAAACAATTAACTTAAACTCTGATAAAATCTGTAGTTTGTAATTGAAAACATGTGCATTGTGGGACCAGTGGAATGTTTCCAGCCAAGCTGTGTGTGGCAGAAAAGAATCTCTACAGAGCTCAAAGCATTCCTGGTTTTATGGTAAATGTCTCTCTCTCCTCACTGAATTCTTATTAATCAGTTTTATTTACGTGGCATTGTGGTGATGTACTGAAGAGTAAAATGCTTTAAAAACATTTTGAAAGATACAAAAGAGTCCTTGAGGGAGCAGACTTTAATTTAGCAGCAAGTTCCATGATAAACCACATTCAGTGATAAAGCTTGAAAACAACCCCAACTTGTTATGTATGTGTGCTTGTGCACATTTATTTTCTACTGATGTTGTTGGAATGTCTTTTTGGGGAACTCTTGCAGTGGACTGATGAATTGTTTGTGTGGCCATGATGATGTGTTTACTAGGATATAATACTTATTCACATTAACTACTATGAATACATTATAAAAACTTTTCCATTAAACAACTGCTCTCTGGGGCATGTATTTCCCAGGGATAGTAACATAAAACAGTGCTGACTTTGGGCCAAATGTTGTGCTGTTAAAAGTGAAGATTGAAAAGGAAAACCTAATCTAAACCCTATTACTTTTTCTCTAGCAAACAGCCTATTTTTCCCAAAAATATTACTTTTTAAAAAATGCTTAATCTAAAAAGAAACTCATAGCTTATAGAGATTGCTAAGTTCTTAGCAAAGGGCTCTATTGTTACATTCCCACACTGAACATAATTTGTTTCCTAATCATTTTAAAGTACCATAGACTTGATTGGGTTTTAATCCCTGTAGTATTCCTCAGAAGTTGCTCCTTGTGTAGGTACACAGGAAGAAAAGTTCTGTCACAAGAGCTTCCTAGGCTTTATGTATGTGGCATCTTATGTGTAGTAACTCCCATGGCACTGTTGCTGCTGTGGGACTCTCTGTAGTCCTGTTAGAGAGTTCAAAAAAAACTCAGATATATCAGTGTGAATTGCAGATCTATTTGCAGAGCCCATGAAATATTAGCTATCCCATTGTGTAAATGAATTCTGGAACAATGTTTGATTATAGAATGACACATGGGGTTTCCATGGACTTAATTATTGTGAATTCTTTTAAAAAGGCCAGTGATAAAAATGGAATTCCATTGCATAGACTCTACAGAAATCTTTCTTGTAGGATGGTGACTCTGCAGAACAGATCTCTCTAACTTAATTTGTTTGAGAAACTAAAAGTAATCATTAGAGTTTATTGTTCTCTCAGAGACCCTGCCATAACTTGAGGAGAGAAAAGCATTTTGGTAATGAAGTGTGTTACAGCAAAGGAATGCAATGTTTTATTCTCTTTTCTGAAGAGGTGGGGTCTTTGAGGTCTCACTTCTGCAAATTCTTTCTAATTCCAGAAACTCAGCTCTCAAATATGGAATCATTACTTGAGTATAGCTGCTTTCAAGATTGGGGGAAGAATGTAAACAACTTCATACTTTGAAATTACTTTGAATTATTTTTGTTGTGGGTTTTTTTTTCCCTCATAAGCCAGTCTGAGGAAGAAAGCTATCACAGGACATTGTCTCTGAAGCCACTGAAGAGTTTATAGTGTTCAGTGCTAAGCTTTAAGTTTGGAAAAAACTCTTGGCTCTGGGAAAGGCACAGAGATATCCCAAAATAAAAACTGTTTAATGTTCAGGACAAGAAATCATTACTAAAACTATGAAGAAACAGTGTCTTGAGCTCGTTCAACTATACCTGCCAAATCTGTCTGAAGCATTACATTTTTGTAAAAGACAAAAGGGTTTTGTCAGTACAATCATACCCCCTACTCCTGTGCTAATGTTTTAAAGTACTGGGAACTTAAATATTAATTAGAATAAGTCTTTAGTATGAACATGAATCTAAAGAAGGTTAGTTGATGTTCAAACAGAAGGCATAATTTTTTCACATGAAAGAAAGTAAGCAGTGGAATTCCTGATCTCAGTGTTTTAGTGCTGAACATGCAAAAAAATTGATTAACAAATAATTAGACCAATTTATGAGAGAAAAATATTAAATACAAATTTACTGCTCTGCCTTTAGAGATTGCTAGGAGGTGAAAGACTAATCTGAACAAATACCAGTATATGATATATAAGCCTTCTGAAGCATCCTTATTGGCTGTAACAGGAGGCAGCATGGGGGATTGGATAGATTTCAGTATGGCTATTCTTCTGTTGATACACTGCTGTAATATCATTACTTTGACAGCACTAGCCTTTTTTTACAGAGCAATTCCTCTTACAAGCTGTTAGAACTGTTAGTCTCTCTGATGCTTGCACTAATATCAAGGACATCAGTCTTCATAGTCAAAGTTAAGAATTAAAATGGTATTTACGAGCATTGTTCTTATTTCTCTCGTTGCCTCCTTTTGTGACTTGGAATTCTTCAGCTTGAGTGCCTCTGCTTATCTAGCTTAAGAAACTATTTTTGAGTTTATATTAGCTAAGATTCTAGGTGATATTAAAGCAAGAGTCAATTGATACTGAAAGAGGCTCTACTGTGATTTTTATTTATCATTGTTCTCTTTAATTTCCTTATTTTCATTTTTTTCATGAACTGTCAGAGCAAGAACAGTGATGTGGAACAGTAAAACACTGGTGAAACATCTATCTGGAAGGGTAAAAAAGCAGGTTTGGAAGGAAAACTTCAGTTTTGAGCTGCAAGTCTGAGGAAAGTATAATTAGCATTTGGAAATCCTCAAAAACAGTTGTGTAGTCTTAACCTAATTATGCATTATAACAATATGTTAACATGCTTTAATAATATGGAATCAACGCACTGATACAGGAATTACGTATCAAATCTTCATGACTTTTAGTTATTTCAGTGTATTATACGGTCTTTCTTTAAGGCAATCATGAGTCAGAATACAAAGTTTCTTGTATTTTGGATTCTTCTTGAGAGAATATACTTGTGTACATCTGACAGGAGATGGTTGTTGCTGCATAAGAAGCTCTGAAAAGTCATGGCAACCCTCACAACCCCTTTATTTCAGGCAGTCTTTCCTTTGCAACATTGAGTCTTTGAATCATTGCTGAAGCAGTTTGTGCAGCCTAATTCTGCATGCGTGGTATCATGCACATAGCTGTAAATAGTTAAATGAGAGCCTTTATTTCTTTAAATATTTATCATGCCTAAGATTGATCTGAAGAGTGGTAATTTTACTAAAATGGGGAGGTCTGCTGTCTTTGTGTATATGCTGGAACACATATTCATCTTGGAACGTGACAAAAATAAAAACATTTATATATACACAGAAGCCAGAAAGAAATCTAAAAATGCCACTGTTTAAAAGAGAAATTTGAGCTGTGACTCTGACGTGATTTCAGCTTGCAGACTGGTGGGTAGGATGTCTTGCAGTGCCAGTGTGGAGCTCCAGCCCATTTCAGATCCAGAGGCTGGACACAGCTGTCTGATAGCACTGTGAGACCTTAGTCCTACCCTACAGGCTTTCAGTTCTTGTGCCAGTGGGGGTGTTGACCTGAGAGCTCTGAGATTTCACAGGGTGCAGAGCAGCCCTTCTGCACAGTGCAAATGGGTAAGAGCTTAGTACTGCTGCTGGGAGAACAGGGTGACAGTGCAGTCACTCAAGTTATAACACTGACTAGCAACATGCAAGGCTTGCATTGTCTGTCAGGTTGCTGTCTGGACTTGGAAGAAAGAACTGTGGCGGAGTTGTTCTTTCTTGAGAAGGAATGGAAACCCTTCTGAATGCAAGGATTGCATTCAGGATTACATTCAATGTAAGGAATGCATTCATTGCAGCATTTGTTAGTCGTGACTAATAAAGCCAGGTGACGTCATCAGAAATCGCCATTATTATCTTAACCTATAACACAGGTTCACAATAGAATCTATTGCCTATAGTTCTGCATTATCCAGATACAATTCAACAAAAATAGGTTCACTGTAGAAGTGCTTTCAAAATACAATGCATAAAAGAGAGCATCTTGCTGTTTTTAATATTTATAATGTAGCACCCAGTCCTTCTAGGTTTCCTAAAATCCCAAAATATCTAGGCATACTATAAAAGTTGTTTTGTGTAGAGTGAATTTCACCTTGCAAGTAGTCCTGTGTGACACCTCTGATGCCATTTCTGGAGCAACTGCTGAGATTTCTTTCTTGCTCTGTCTGAAATGCTACTGCAACATCCTCAGAAGTGTCCAGCCTGTGTGGTAATACCAATGAAATAGGATCTTCTACACTGCAAAGCAGAAGAATATCTTTTTCAACTAAAATATATAATAAATTGTGAAATAGAACTCTTTTGTTACTAAATATTAGTAAAATAAATTATAGGACAATGTAGTTCAACATTTTTGTTGTGTGAGAGTCAAGTGAATGCAAATAAATAATTTTAAATTGAGATACTGGCAATTAAAGGTAAGGATTGGCTGGGTAAGGTAGAATTGAATGTGCAGAACATCTTTGAGCAAATGGAAGGCTATTTTGTATGGTCATAAGGTCATAAAATAGCCCAAAAAATGCATATTAGAAAAAGGCTTTAACTGCTGGGTTAGAAACTGGGCACAGTAATAAGCTGAGCACAGAAATCTTCTCCAAGAGGGTAGGATTGCTCTTCCTTTGTAAACTGCTGGCCCTCTGCTCCTTCCAGGGCACAGAGTAAGGGCTGTGCAGATGGAAGCAGCTGATCCAATGTTTCCAGGTGTGTTTGTCTCCGCAGCTGCTGGTTGTGCATAGCTCCTGCAGCTACCCAGGAAAGCTGCTTTTCCAGTAGCTTCTCCAGCCTTCATTATCCTCACACTAAGCACTAGAGTCACACTGTGACATTGAGCATATGGACTTGCCCTACAAGAAGCTGCGCTTCCCCACAGGTAAATAAGGTGTTTTATGTGAGGGGAAGTGTTGGTTATGGATTTACTTTATGTGCAGTGTATACTTCCTTGAAACAAGTCAGATAAGCTGAGCAATGTCAAACACAGGGTTGATTGGGCATATGGCAGTTGCAAAATTAGTAATATTCTGAGTAATTTAACTCCATGTATTTTCTTCTTCCCTCATCTGCACCATTATCCTGTTAAAATCTATCAAAATGCTAGCTGCTTGTTAGAGAATGAATGCACCTCTGGCAGTCTATAAACTAAGGCCAGAGCTTCAGGGGTGCTGAGAGCCAGGCAGCTCCAGTTGATAGCAGCAGGAGTTGCAGGTGCTCTGACCATCTGAAAATTTAGGGCTGTTTTTTTTTTAACCAGAAATCTGTCTTAAGCATGATTATATGTGTACTTGGGGAAAGCTGTTAAAAATGCTAATAAAAATCACATACTCATGGGCAAACGTAGACCAATAATGTTTTTATTGTTTTCATATGTACACTTGAGATAAATCTTGTAGAGTGTCAGAGTGAAAATAAAACCCTTTATATCATTGAGTTACTTGCAATATATTGAACATCAGAATAGATCAGCAGTTTTACTGAGGGCTAGCCCATGTGAGCCTGCAGCCCATGTCCTGGGGCAGATCCTTGCAATGTGGAGAGCCTCAGTACATTTCAGCCACTGGTTGAGAGAGTCCTTTTGAAGGAGTGAAGTTCACAGAAACAAGAGACATTCTGGGCTGAGGTTTTACCACACAAGGGATATCAAAGGGAAGTGTGTTTGGAATGTAGAAAGTTATAAAATGCCATGGGTGGTGATCTGAGCATCACGTATTAGCAAAATTACTGGTGATGTTTTTGGCAATGGGTAAATATTTCCCACTTTTTTATTCTCCTATCAGAAAATGAGAAAGTACCACACAAAATAATAACAATACTTCCTCATTTCATAGATTTTGGCTTTGATTTTTCCTTTTAAGAAAAATACATTTATATTGAGGAACTCTAAAGAGGTGCCTACGTAGCACTGAACAATTCTGTATTTGGGGCCACATATTCTGTGGAGCAAATAGAGAAAAATCTGCTTAAGTATTCATTTGCTGAATGAGGCAGGGATGTGCAGAAAAATACTGCATGCAGTTATCTAATTAAAAGCACCATCACAGACTGTGTAGAGCTGTCTTCTGAACTTTGTCTAGTTTGCTTATTTAGCATCAGTTTTATGTAGCTGTGTAAATGTGTAACTATATTAACCATCAGAGGATTGTCACAGAACTTAGTGGAATTGTACTTTGCAGGAAGACTGCTAACTGCATGGCTGTCACAGCTTGTGGTATTATAGACATGGTTGGTTAGTATAACAGCCTTTTCTTTGCCTGCTGAATTGTATATTCAGTATTTTCATAAATGCTAGGGTCATTCAAAATTTAAAAACAACCCCTCCCACAAAAAATGTAAACAGACTTGTACTGGCTAAATGCATTAGTTAATAATTTATTTATGACTGAATAAAATCTGTTACTTAAGGAACCTGGCTATGTTTACAAATACTAAAAAAGTAATATTTTTTTACTATATTACACTGGTAGTCATTGGCTGCATAAAGGTTATGCACTGCATTTTATTAATGCTATAAGAGAAAAGCTTAATATTAAAGTATATCAAACAAATCCCAATTCCATCTGCTGGAGGGAGGGAAGGAGGCACAAAGAATGCAAAAAAAAAAACCAAAAACCTAGTATTCGTAAAGATTGTATTTTCATTTGACACATAGCATAGCCTGCTTTTAACTATTATGACCTTTTTGGAAAAATTCCTTGACTTAATACAGATCTTATTGTGGCTTTTGTTTGGGTCTTGTTTTTTTAAAGTTCTTCTCTGAGATATGATTTTAGAGACAAACAGAGGCCTCAAGTTAATGCCCAACTGTTCTGTCCCTTTAAGAGTCTAAGCTTCATTGTGATGAGGAGTCTGCATTCTGCAGAGTGACAGTAGGTTAAGTCTGATTTTTGAAAAGATGATTTAAAAAACCAAGACTTCCTTCTGTAGCAATTTTCTAGATATTGAGGTGGAATCTCTTGCCCATCTTGTCTGCAGCAGTGTCCAAAGAAATTCTTAATTTCCTAAATATTTTTTAAGTGCTAGGACTAGATGCCAGTAGGAGGTAATTTTTCTTAAAATTAGAGTGGAACAGTAGGTTAAAAGTTCTTAAGATAGAAGAATAAACAGATGCACAAATGGATAAAGGAGGAAAAAAATAAATTAATAATAAAATATTTCGTTCTTTTCAATTAACTGTGCAGACAATTAGTATACTAGTGGATTATATCACAGAAATCATGCATATTAATTTTTTGCAGCCATTATCTTGTACATGATTTACTCCCCTCTAATCATTAACAATGCTATTAAAAGGTGCATGTGGATGAAAATTCTGGGTAGAGTGCAGGAAAATAATATTGCTGAGGATCAAGAATGAAGCTGAAAACAGATTTTAAATGACAGAGGTGGGAGACTGGAAGGGAACAGAAACCTGAAAGGAAATGAAATGAGGAGGAAAGAATAGAGCAAAAACTGTGATCTGACTCTTTCCAGTTCCTTACGGTAGCTGAAGTGCTTTTCTGTTAAGATGCCTCCTCTCTTCCCCAAAATGCTGCAGTTTAATCTTAATCCTGAACAAACCTTCTTTTCATTAAAGGCACAGCCTTGTGGAATCACACAGCTTTTCTTCACAATGGAAATCTGTGTGTATATCATGAAGAAGATAAATATGTGTATGAAGAAGTGTCCCCGGGGTCTTTTCCAAAGCAATGAAGCATCCTTGTTTCAGGTTACAATGGCAGCTTGAGGGCAGCATTTCCATCCAGAAGAAAATGGCTGTGACTCTTCATAAATAGAGCCCTTCTTGGAAAATGAGATAAAATGCATAACCAGGAATGTGTTAACCGAAGAAAGAAGAGAAACATCAGCAAAATGAAAATGAACGGCTGACACATAGTTGGGGAAAGGTTACCAGTGGGAATTTCTTTGTCTGAATGGATGTTTTGTTGTATAAATAGATGTGGTTTTGTCATTATATGAGTTGCTAGTATTAATTAAAATTGTAAGCAAATTTCCCTCGTGTTTTTCACACCTGAAAATGATAGTCCTTCACACAGCTGTAAGGATTCACTGAGTCAGTTTTCTTTTAATGTTCAGGTACCAGCTAATTAGACTGTGCATTTAAAATGGGGTTGTTCTATGTTTTTTTTTTTTTTTTTCTCTGTGGTTTTGAGTAGAAATGTTAGGTGGCTGCAACAGAGCAGTAGCAATGCTTTGTGACTGACAAAGCATGTCATATTATAAGGTCCACAATAGGTTTTGCATGCCCAGCACCTTTTTATAAACACAGGCTCTGGGCAAATGTCAGCTGGGAGAAAGAGCTGCTGGCCAGCCTAGCAGAGGGATGCTGTTGCATTGTCTCTGTGAAACAGGTTGACTGAAGGTTGTGGCCTGCAGCCTGGCTGTGTGATGAACTCTCCAGTGTTTTGTTCTTGCCTCCCCCAGCTTCTTGATTGATACTGATAGCAGCAGAAGAAATGTGCACACTTACATCCATTTTATAAAATGCATTGGCCCAGACCTAACCACTGGGCATGCCAGGGGCTGTTGTCTGCCACTTTGTCCCTCAGATACTCAGGGAAATTCATGGACTTTCAAGCCTAGCAATTACATTATGCCTTTACAAGAAGGGAAGGAAATAGGATGATACTTCTAACAGTAATTAAAAGCCAAGGATAAATTGTGAGCATAAGTCGTAGCTGCTGTGGTTACAAGTGCTCCCCACATTGACTCAGCTTCCGGTTCTGGACCTTCTATTGTTTCACATCCTGAATTCTGAGTAAAAGTCCAGAAGAATTTTACCTAAGCCAACAAATATTCCCTAGAGGAGGAATACACTTTTGAGCCTACTGTACAGGAGAGACAGAATTGGGGAGTGAAGAATGAAAACTGTAGGTGCACAAGGACCTATTTTCTCACTATATAGTTGGGGTTTTGTTTGGTTGGGTTTGAAATGTCCAGGTTTCATCTCATTACTTTTTCCACATATTAGGGTTATGCCTCCCTTCACACACAGCTAAAAGAATGAAGGCCTTCAATAGTTGTTTCTCTCACATTTCCATTGGCTTGGGTATGTGTTTTCAGTAATTCCTTTGAAAAGTGTTAGGTGACTTATTCCTCTGCTTTGAGTTAGAGCGCGTGTCTCTGCATAAGAAAAAAATATTGCCTGTTTGCTAACTTCATTATAATTTTGTTTGTTGATAGAATGATACGTTATTTTTTTATAACTTCACAGGAATTGATGCATTTAGATAGCATAACCTGACATACTGAGGGGGAACCCTTATAGGATCTTTCCCCTTCACAGAAGCAAATAATAATCTGAACATCAGCACCATGATATTCATCTATCAGTTGCTCTCAAGAATGCTGCAAAAGTGGCAGTCACTTCCTTAAGGTGTTTGTATGGGGCAGTATACACCACCAAACGAAGTAACAACTGATGGGATTAAAAGGTTTCCAGAGAAGGACTTCTTGATTGAAAATAAGTATTTTTTTTTTTGATAGAGATATTAATAAATATGGGCCTTGTAATTTAGAGCTTTCTATATTTTGACTGTATTTCTTTATATGTTAATGGTATGTTAATCCACACATTCTCAACTGTTTTCATAATGAAATGGTAAAAAAGGGTGAGAAAGGAATTAAAAAAAGCTATGCAAAAGTCAAACTGCCTCTCATTGAGCTTGCCATTCAATATTTGCTCTCATACAGCTTTAATTTCTGACTTGCTGTTCTATGCTTTAATCATTATATGTTAAAAAAATAGTGAAGGGGACAGCTTTTAATGAATTCTGCATTTTCATGAATTTGATTCATTGTTTTAATGCCTCCTGCTAGAAAGCTTTTGCTGATTGCTAATTTCTAGCCCACGTGAGTTCTCTTTTTGTACCATGGTATCTGCCCTGTCATTTGGCCCTCTGCAGAATCCTCCCTTTTGCTGTCCATCTTCTCATCAGTGCACTGATGGGAAGTCAAAGTGATAGACCTGAGCCCCTTTTATGCTGTTAAACAGCACTGTTTTTATCATTAGATGATTACCTGTCTGACATTAATTTATCTACTTAGTCTTGGATTCATAGATATTTGTGAATCCTATACCTTAATTATGCACCCCTTAAAAAAAAAAGTATTCATTTAAGAGCTGCTTGGTGATTATTCCTTAAGAATGTTGGGAATTTTCTGTAATCTGTTTTTCATTGAATGCACATTCTGTGTAGGATCAAAACCAGTCTGAAACAAGGCAGTTATGAGTTTTTCCATTAATAGGCTTGTTTCTTTGTTGAAGTTGAGAAAATCATAGCCTTTCTTGTATTAGCTGAGACGGTGGTAACACAAAGCGTACTTATAAGCCAAAAGACCCCTTTTGGGAATGAACAACCTTCAGAAATATTGTCTCTCTTGCATGTATCAGCCTGATTTCTACTCCCATTGAAGTCAAAAGCAATTTTCCATTTGTGATACTTTAGATTTATTCTACTAGAAGCAATACACTGTTTGAAAAAACTTCCTTCAAGAACAAGTACAGTACTGTTTACTACATGCATCATGTCACAACTTTTCTTTCTCCTTCATTCTGTTTTTCATATGTTGTCATATCCAAATGTTTCTGATCTTCTATGCACTATGAGTGCTTCTGCTAAAATATATTAGAGTTTTTCCTTAGGTGAGTCTTCTTAGACAGCAGATCTACAGGTATGTATATATCTGTACACTTTATTATTTGCATAAAGATAGGGGGTAAAGGCAATATTTTGAATGCAAAGAAGTAGCATTAGCTGTGTATTCAGAACACTTGTGTTAAGCTCTTTTTCTGCACTATAATAGATACATATATGCCAAGTGGCACATTTATGTCAACTTTTAAAATCTGAATTGTCTCATAAGTAACATAAAATCTCACTAATGTATTCTGAATAGGCTAGACATAAAAAATATTTTCTGTCCATATAAAAATCCTGAAACTGCTCCAAAGAGATTTAAATGGAGACCTGATTATTATGAAATAGAAACTTGACAAAAATTTAAAGTGCACATAACCAAATTAAAGAAGTCCAAAAGCCTTACTGTAATTATCAGAAGATGTAAGTTGTTAGAAATACATTTTGGGCCTTTGAGTGATAGCATCAACATTAAAGAATGAAATTTGCTAGAAAGAAGTCTTTTAGCAACATGTGACAGCTCTGAACTGAGGGGGAGCTCTGAGCTGATCTTAGAGCTCCAGTGTTACTGAGGCTGCCGGGTTGTCACTATGTAATTGCATCCAGCTGATTTCCTTGCAGTAATCCCTGTATTTGTTGAATAACTCAAAACGGAATATATGGTACAACTTCTCTCCTCCCTTCCCCATACCAGATATTAAACTTGCATTTTACAAGGTTCTGTGTTTATTTTTCCCAAACGCTTGCAATGCTTTCTTAGACTAAAAATTCCACTTAATAAGGTTAGTTTCAATTTTGCTTGCCTTTCCCCCCCACCACACCACTCCCCCAAAAAATATGAGGCATACACTTAGATCACCCTTTTTCATTTGTAAAATGAATGGGTACCTTACCATAAGCATGTCCTCAGTATTTTTCTTAGTATTATTGTTGGCATTTGTTGGTCTATTGCTTGTTTTAATTTGTGTGTAAATATGTTGCATAGTAGCAAGACAAGAAATGTATGTTCTCCAATGTAGCTGGAGTTGCACCCAGTTAAAGTTCACTGGTGTTTGTCCTAAGGATTTTGGCTTGGCCAGAGAGGAATGTTAGCCACAGAATTTAAATGTGAACTTCACAGGTGTTTAATGCTCAGTGGCATTTGAAACTAGAAGTTTGATTCTGGTCCATTGCAATTCTTAATTTTAGTTTGTTTTTTACTGCTACTGTAACAAATGTTTTTCTGATCCCATGATTTGTGATGTCTCTGGTACCATCAACCTTACTCTTAACTTCTTTGTATGGCAAGAATGACCTGAAGGCAGCATCCCATATCACTTAAATCATCATATTAGTTTTATAGGCAATGGAGTGAAACTTTATCCAGATCCACAAACCCATTTAGAGTTGGTTGAAGAATTATACCCTCTTCTTAGATGCCATAGTTAAATTGACTTTTGGAAGGTAAATTTCTCTTTTATGTATTTGTGTTTTTCAAAGAGAATAACATCAATCACCCCTGCAGTGAAGGTTGTTACAAGCATATGTCTTATCAGGTAGCATCACAAAGCATGGTGTGTCTTCACAGGGAGACTATGCTAAAAGCTAATGTGATTAAATGGAGAACAGTGGGAAAAAGGTGTAAGGACATGGAAATAGGGGGAAGTGTTCTCTGTAGGCCAGTGGCACTGCTACTAATAAAAAAACCATACTCTAATATTTCAGTATATTTTATTTTAGGATGAGATTTAATTTTATTTGGACGTAACATAAATCAAAGCACAGCAATGGTTAGATTCAAGAAACCACAATATGTCAGTCTTCATAATAAAAAAAAAAAAAGTATGGATAATCATTATTTTATAAAGAATTGATTTTTTTTTGTTTGCTTTCTAGGTTTTGTCAGTTTGAGGCTGATTTCTGAATAGACTAAAGTAATTTTTCTTATTTGTGGAACAGCCTGTTCTCTTCTGGTATTATATTCTAGGAAAGATTCACTGGGTGCATTCCTTAAACATGACTGTGCATAAAGCATGTGGAGATCAAGGAAAAATAAATTGCTTTAGACTATTAAGTTAGATCTACATCTTTACTATAGTTAGGCATAAATCTTCCTGCATATAAGTCTAAACAACTTCTTGTGGTAGAACAAATGGTTCTGGAGTTATAGTTATGAGCGTGAAGCCAGGGACTATGGATTTACAATCTGTTAATTTCAGTAGGAAATGCAGCCCACTATTTTCCATGTATAAAAATATCGAAATATATCTTATTTGTTGAACTGCAGTTACATAAAGCAGACATCACACTTCTAAGTGTTTTCTGCCTCCATACATTTTCATATTGAGATTCTTTCTGGTTCTCTGTTTTGGTTTCTCAGGAGTTGCAGATTATGTTCCATGATTCCATTATATTTAGGGTCTTAAATGCTGTAGTTCTGGGCTTAGCAGCTCATGAAGGAATGGGACTAATAACTGTCATAAGTTGGTCATTCTCTCATCATCTCCCCAGAGAACAAGCAATAGAATGTCTTGGTTGGTTAGAGATTCAAGTATTTATTTTAATAGCCACAAGTTGGTTTGGCTTATTTCAAGGACAGCAAAATCGTGTGCTGGGAGTGGAATGGCATGAGTTTTGCAGCAGTCTTTATTCTTTGCTTCATGCATTTGGGTGAGCTGAGAAAGATCTGTGCTCTACTGGCAAACAATCTGTTTTCTGGAAGCTTCCGCTGTTTTAATAATAGTTAACACACTTTTTATATTTTCTGGGTCCAGACTGTTGAGGGAATGCTAAATGGTAAAATACAATGGATGGTCATGCTGGAGGTGGCCTTGGGGTTGCAGATAGCCATATACAAGTACAAACACCAAAAGGATCACACTTAGAATGTGGTGCTTCATACCTGGCCAGCCCTGTGCCTAACATTCACACAGAAAGGTCCAGAAGAGGAAAGAATTTTATATGTAAATATACAATATACTTTGGTTTTTCATCATAAGTACAGGTCCTGTCTGGCATAGTGTGGAGCTTTGCAGCATGATGAGAAATTACATTGAAAAGTGCATAATTGTACTCACTGTGGTAATTACATCTATAAAACTGCAATCCAACCTTGTAAACTATTGTAGGATTACTCATAAATAGTGATAAGTTGTCATAAAATGTGTTTGGTGAGTTGGTATTTGCAGATCAGGTCCATAATTAGAGGAAGATCCAGAAGTGTGTTAACATAGAGGCAGTTTTGGAAAGATTTGAAGTCAGAAGGAAAGAATTTCTGGCACTTGCATAATTTTGAGATCAGGTCTGTAATGCCTACAGTAAGAGAGTACTGGTTTTATTTATTTTAAATATGTAAAGTATTTTTAGGAAATTTACAAAATATTTGTGTGGGTGTAATAAATGAGTGGAATGTGCTGTCCTTGTGCTAATTAAATAGTGTCTAATCTATAATGTCTCCATCAGCTGCATAATATTTATGTACTGCTTGTTTGAGGATGACCAAATCTGTGGCACATAAAATAGCACATTTGGAAACCTGGAATTCTTTCAATCCAAGAGTATTCTTGATGTGTTCGATAACTATTTAGTAGCTGTCCAAAACAGAGAAAGAAAAAGAAATATGTCAAGAACAGAATATATGTATCTACCTGAATGTATATATCTTTAATGTTACAACATAATGCAAATGGGATTTTAAACAAAAGACACTTATTGAGGAGCGGAAATGGAGTAGTAATAGTACAGTTTATCCACTACATAACTTAAAACCTGATAATATTTACAAAAGTGGTATTTTCTAAGGAATTTCAAAATGCAAAGAATACCTGGACTAAGAATAAGAATGAGATGGACATATTTTCTGTTATGACTATAAGGCCCCTGATTCTGAAAGCGCTTTCAGGAGTAAGGGACTGTGGACATACCAGCAGCTCACTGCTTCTTCCTATGGCTGGTTTTGTTCAGAAGTTTCCACAGACGTCCAAACCTCTAATCCCAGAAACACCCATTAACTGTATTTTGTTAACAGGACTAGCTTTAATGGGCTACTGACATGAGTAAGACAAGTGCTTTAGTAACTTTAAAGGAATCCTTGCCTAGGTATTAGTGGATAATATAAGCTATTAACTAATTAATGCGCACTTGTGAATGGTGAAATGTTCCCACAGATGCTTAAGACAGTCTTGCAAATTTGCTAACCCTAATCATGCTGTAATGCTGCTGGTGTACTCAGGTGCCTTCAGGTTTGGGCTGTGGTCTTCAATATACTGGCAATTTAATAAAATTTCATTTTAGGCTGTGGCAGTTTAATGTTTAAACCAATCAACATTGTAAAAGTACTCTTACAAGTGTCTGTTTAATTGTCCTCTCTGGGAGAAAGCACAATGGAAAGAAAATCTCTAGAAGCAGCTGAGTAAGATCGTTCGTAAATATTAAAGTGTGCAATTTTCAGCTGCTGGTTTGATTGCTAAAGGGCTAAGGTGAAACCTGTGAAATGTTTATTGGTGAGAAGACTGCAGACCCAGAGTAGTCCTACAGATCTTTTATACCATGCTACAGTAGACTCACCCAGGGACAATATACACTAACATGACACTTCATGGGAAATCAGTGCTCAGCAAGACTGTGTGCCTTATTTTGCTGTCTGATTTTTATTTCTCTAAAGTAGACTGGGACAAATCCTGAAATATTCCTTAACTGTGCCTGAGTAAGGAGGGCCTGAGAACAAGAGGTACATGGAGACAGAATTAAATATTAGAATCTTTGAGGCAGGTTGACTTACTGAGGAGATTTAGACCCCTCTTGGTTTGCCAGGCACAGTACTTGCATAATGTTATACCTGCTTACTGTGTTCTTGACCAATCCTGTTCTGTCATGGATTCATACTGGAAGTTTTATGGGCTTCTTGCAAATATCCAATGAGGTCTCATGCATCTATTTGTTCTTTCTGGTCCCAAATTCCTATTTGATTTATTTTCTGACAGTCTTTTAATTAACCCCTGGGATCTATGGAAGCTCTACTGGCAGTTTCAGCTGGATTATAGCTCTTTATACTCCCTCTTACTGCCTGGTAGAGTGGCATTGATGAGCTGCATATTAGTTTTTTGTGGTGACATTTCCAGCTTTCCCCATAATATTAAGGACATGAAAGAGGATCTTAAAAATCAAGCCTGAAGCTGTTTTGATCTTCAGAAAATGAGTATACATACAAGGACGATACTGTTTCTTCCCATCAGCCTTTTCAATTATTTATTTCCCCATAAGAATTCCTTGGTCTACTGGAGCCATGGGGAAAAGTATTTTAGAGTTCCCAGAGATATTTGTTTCTTCTGTGTGTGAAGGATATGATATACATGTGGAAGGTAACTGCATGCAGCATTGAAGGGGATTTGCTCTGATGCAGAAAGATTCTCTCATTATTTGGATTAACATAAATGCTTAATTATTTGAATTTAAATATTATTGTGGTAGGTTGACCCTGACTAGACACTGGGTGCCCACCAGAGCTGCTCTATCAGTCCCCTCCTCGGCTGGACAGGGGAGAGAAATGCTAGTGAAAGACTGGTGGCAATTACCATCACAGGCAAAACAGACTGGACTCGGGGAAATTACTTTAATTATTACCAGTCAAATCAGAGTTGGATATAACTCTGTTGTGTCCTGGTTTCAGGATATAACGCTGAAACCTAAAAACATTTCCCCCCTACCTCTCCCTTCTACCTGGGCTTGATTTTATCTCTGTTTTTCTCTACTTTTCTGCAGAGGCACAGGGGGATGGGGAATGAAGGTTGTGGTCAGTTTATCACACATCTCTGTCACTTCCTCCTCAGAGAAGTCCTCTCACTCTTGCTCTGCTCCAGCATGGGATTCTTCTCACAGGAGACAATGCTTTCCACAAAGCAGTTTTTGAACTGCTCAAGCACAGGTTCCTTCTGAGGCTGCTCACAGCTGCCTTGGGGAGTCTTCCTGCTCTGGCATGAGCTGCCTGTGGATCTGTGCTTCCCCATGGGCCCCCATGGGCTGCAGGGGCACAGGTGCCTCATTGTGCTCTGCACCACAGGCTGCAGGGAAGTCTCTGCTCTGGCACGTGGAGCTCTTCTTGCACTGACCTTGGTGTCTGCAGAACTGCTCCTCTGATATATTCTTACTCTTCTCTCTGCTTCTGTTGTTCTTGGCAGGGTTTTTTTACTCGCCTTTTAAATATATGGTCCCAGGGGCACTACTACTATTGCTGATGGGCTTGCCCTGGGCCAGAGATGGGTCTGCCTTGGAGCTGGCTGGTGTTGGCTCTGTCATGTCTGGGGGAAGCTTCTATTATCTTCTCATGGAAGCTGTAAGCTAGTCATTACCCAAACTGTCAGGCAAACCCAATACAATTATGTTTTGAATGTGCTGCAGTGTAACAGCACTGCAGTGTACCAATTCTGCAATAAATTAATGTAAGAAAGTGTAAGACAATGGTTTAACAAAGATACAAACCTGGAATGGAACATGGTCACTAAAATGTTGACCTAGACACATTCATGAAGATCCAGGTCACAGTCCTGCTCCTGTAGACAAAGCTTATTTAGAGATATTTTGTCAGATGACATTGAATTAGGCATAGCTGGGCTCTTCACAGGTAAAGAAGGAATTTTTTGGAAATTATGCATATAAAAATATAGTACAGTATTATATAATAGACCACATTACATTATGCCATATATTTCTAAATGTCCTAACGTGTTATAGGCTTTGCCATTATTATGGATTTCTTTCATAGCTAAAAAAAAAGACTGAAGTTAATAGGGATATTTAGTGCAGACAGAAATCACAAAGTTTGTGTTGATTTACACAATCAGAAATGCAAAATGACCCCCTATCATTAAAGGAATTGTGCTAGATTTACAGTAGTATACACAAGATAAGAAACTGGCCCAGGGTAGGCACTTTAGCAATAAAACACATCCATTTATGGGGTGAAAATGTACAGCAGTAAGAGATGTGAGGACACTGAGGGGATTCTGTCTGTCAGGACCACCAATTGCTTGGATTAGCCTGCTGTCTAGGCTGGCTTTCACAGTACCTGCTTCTGTAGAGAATTTTCAGATCATGAGCACAAGTGACACCTATTCAAAGTTTGACAAGGATAGGAAGAAATAAAAATTATGGTGGCTTTGGCTGTTCTGGCCTGGCTTCTGTGGTGTATATAATCTGTATGAGCTACAGAAAAAATCCACACCTTTTTGGTGTACTGGTGACAAAGAGTTCATTTTGCTTAGAATTAGTTTAAAATAAAGCTAATGACAATCTTCCTTGGTATTCTTTTTTGATGGAGACTTTGTGTTCTTTCATCCTGTATAAACTTTTTCAGAGACAGTTTAAAATTTTAGAAAAAAATGCTAGTCAGTGATGGTACAAAGAGTTACTGTACTGGTCCTAGCCTGTGCCTGTGATCTTCAAGTTTCACGCACATGGGAAAATCTTCAGCTTCTGGAAAAACAAAGTATGTTTTCATGGAGATCAGAGACAGATTCTTATTCTAATATCTGAAAAATATCCACTTAATCCTTACTACTATGGATTTAATTTTAAGTTGTTGTCTTTCTACAGAGATAAATGAATGCACTGGTAAGAACAGTAATACAGTAGTCTGGCTGGCGGTCCACTATTGTTCCGGTAGGTCCAACCATCCGGAGCGGACACTTCCAGGATTGATAGCAAACTTCAGTTGTTCAATACGACTGGAAATACCAGCCCATCTTTAGTGAAGGGCACTATTAATAGCCAGGTAAAAGCATTTGTGTATGAGAAGATTTCAGTTATGGTCATATTGTGTCAGGAAGATGTCAGTGTTCTATCTCATCTTGCTACTAATGATTGCTAATACAATACTTGCAGGATAATAGATGAAGAGGGATGGATTACAAAGTTATAAATCAATCAAAGTTTTTGTGATACATTTATATGGTTTTGCAGCTTGTTAAATCATCAAAACCCTCAGATTGATTTTTACTTTAACAATCAATCCTTTCTATTTTTTTAACATGCAGTCAAGAGTTAAATTTTTCCAACTATAAATATTGAGAAAAGTATTATGACAGTAGCAGGAAGATTTATTACATTCTGATGGCAGATCCGAGAGGATGTATATACTATACCACTGAGGTGTCAAGATGCAAAGGTTGATTAGTCAGAAAGATTTTGTTTTACACAGAGGAAACTCATCTATATGTTCATCAGCTGATATGCAGCAGGAATTCATCTGCACAATTCCTTACACTTGCAGATGGTCTGATATCAGCCTGCACATAGAATAACGTTCACATTTCCATTGAGAACACTTAAAACGTTATCTGTGATGAAGCTATGGCAGTACACAGGTAACTGTCACATCTAAGGCTGTACAGCTACTCAGTATTCACCATGGCTTCTGACAAGTAGTAAATGACCCTAAAAGATCCAGGCTTTCTGTTCACACATTTACCCAAATGGTGACATTCTAAAACAGGAAGTCTTTAAAGGGAAAGGTAGCAATTAAGTGTCTGGGTATAACCAGGTAGTAGCTTTTAGCTTCTTTTAGCTTAACAGGCAATTTTCTGTTTGAATACCATACAATAGGTATATAGATGTTTAGGAGTTGAACTTTTGACAGAGTTTTTGAAATTGCGTAATCTGTATATCAGAACAAGACTAAATCTGCCAGACGTATTTTGTGCAATTAATATAACTTCCAAAAAGAATGTGAGCTTATTAGGTGTCATATTTACTGTGCAATGTTTAGAAAGCACAGCACTGTACGCAAGAAGTTATGCCAGTCCACTGAACTTTGGTTGAGGAAGAAGATTCGGAGACGTTGGAGGCAGATCAGTAGTGGGGAGGTTCTTTGATAGCGCATGCAAGCATCCCTTGTAGCGCTAGAAGGCATTTCCATCACTGGCACCACCTAAGCCACACAGCCCTGAGGACAATCCCTTATGGAGAATGCCCTGAGTGCAGCTGTGTGCCGATGGGGAGCGCAGCAGCCATCTGAGCTGAGATCCACGTCACGTGTGCTGCGTTCCGCAGCTCTGCACAAGGCTGGCCCTTGCAAAGGTGCCCTCAGCATCCCAGATAAACCTCTTTGGCTTTAGCTAACCTGGGTTACTGCTCAAGTAGAGCACACCAGGATCATATGTATGCCCAGTTTGTAAATGCTAAGATGACTATTATTTGCAGTTTTCTGCACATATGTTTTATCTTCAACCATTTTTATTAAGAAAAAAGGCTTGCATTATGTGACCAAAACACTTATTAGAAGGATTAAAAATAAGGTAAAGACAGATATCAAACTGTATTTGGGAAAAGGGAGAGATTAATTTGGTAGATTTATTTCCAGTGGAGCTCTCCAGGGATCTAGACTTGTTTTGATACCAATATTTTTGTCAAAAAACTCCTAGACAATGATGAAAAGCATTAGTTCCTAAAGTCTGTAGGTGAGACAAAAAAGAAATCAAGAATGTAAGCAGTAATTCTGTCTTAGAAAATACAGTACCTTATGAATATTATTTCAATATGAGCTGTCAATGATGTACCTAAAATAGGCAAAGGTTTCCTTGGCTGTATCAGAAGAAAAGTAAATAAGTTCAGACCATACAGACAAGATCACTTGTAAGGTTGTGGTGTTTTCTGGGGACCACACTTCAATAATTAGATGTGGAAGTAAGAGTTCAAATGCAAGCCATGAAAATTATACAGGTGCTGGAAAACAAGGCTTATTCTTCCAAGAAAAAAGCAAGGAGTTCTACTTACACAGCTTCTTTAGAGATAAGGTCAAGAATCACACAGATACTTTTCCATGGAAAAAATGTTATAATTGGGCTTTTCTCTCCTGCTGACCAAGCATAACAAAATCGAATGGCTGGAAGCTGTGAGAGTAATTAGATGCAGGAAATGCTTGCCAGGTGAGCTGGAGGACTCCTCATCGTTTAGATTTTTAAGGAAGGGAGATTAGAGGTTCTTTATTAAACAAGGTAATCCAGCTTCAATAAGAAATTTTAATACCTGTGTGTTTATAGGGACAGAAATGTGGGGAGGGCAGTAAAAGTTTTGGAAAGGGTTACTGAAGCTTTTCAGTTACCATTTCTTTCCTTGACATTCCTTCTTTATTTAGGATTGTAGCAAGAGCTGAAATGCTTGCATTGCTTTGTGACACAGCCAGCTCTGCATTAAGACAATGGTTATAAAGAGTTCTCAAGCTTCAGAGCTTTAGCCAGTCAAGAATAAATTTCCCCAGACATCCAATTAAGTATATAGATCCACAGATTTTGTTTGTTTTCAGCTTCCTCTTAAGGCGTAGAGCCTGACCATAACGAGACGTGGGACGCCAGTTAATGTGGGCTGCTGTTCTGTTATACAGAGAATCCTCTTGCATGTGGCTGACTTGTCCTGCTCCTGTCCTCAGTTAGGCTGACTGATGTCTGCCAGGGGACGCACTCGGAGCCCACATGGGGAAGGCCCTCAACAGGGGAGGCTAGAGTTCATTTGCTGAGACCACTGGGGTGTATCTCACCTCATCAGGTTCCCTCCTCTGCTGAAGTTTTCCCTCTTGGAATCTGGTTTGTGCTCATCTATCTTCTGCCTCAGCAAGTATTTTAGTAACACCATGGGGTTAAACATTTTGGCTGGATGGGCTATGTGAATGAAACTTAATGGCTTCAGATTAACAAATGACCAGCTGTAAGCATCTAATAATTCTCTCTATCTTTGAACTATAGCATTTTGAAATATAAAATTTAATTACTTTTATTTAGGACTTTTTGCTTAACAGAATTAGAGTTGTGGTTCCATTTTCTCCTTAGGTCTTCTTCAAAGATACTCCTACAATTCTAGGGATTATTATTGTGCTGCAAAATAACTCTGAAAAATCCTGCATCCTCCTCTTGGAAAGTGTCAGCACACAGTGAAAAGTGTCAAAAGGACAGGTGTCAAAGGTTGTGCTAGTCAGGATGAACTTCAGATTGTGCTTGAGCAAAGTGGGAAGAAGGGTTGTTGGTACACATATGCTAGGGCAACACAGTGTCTTGTGCCAAGGAACAATTCCTCTGGTCATTGTATGTTGGCAGTGTAAGTACAAAGGGGTCTGGAGTAGCTTCATCACGTTCCCTGGTTTTACTGGGATGTGGGGTTTGCGGCATGAAGTGTGAATGAAGATTGTACTGCTTAATCAGAGCTTCACGGCAGCACTGGTTCCTAGTACATATGTGATATATGCTAGTACGCTCCATTTGCTTTACTGCTTTGTAGAGAGGTTTGCAGTTTAACTAGTATTAATGATGAACCTGGAACTGTGATGCATCCAGTTCCTTTAACAAATACAACAAATTACTGAACCACATTCAGCTTCACCTAGAAAACCAAAGGTGCTTGAGAGCAGGCAAAGTGTAATTCTGGTGATTGCTGAGCTATTCAGTCTGCCAGGGCATGGGTCCAGCAACATTCATACACAGGTGATGCTGGAAATTCCTGTGCCCTTTGTTTGCTTTCAACTTTGTACCATGAACAAGCCTACATGACAACTCACAATAACCCTCGGTGACAAATTTTTTTAAAACCAGTGGGTTTTTTAAATCAGAAAGTTGAAGGAAAAGAGTGAATTGTGTGCAAGTAGAAAGGTAAAAACAGTGACAGAAACACTGAAAAATTTGGGCATGTTTGCTAAGCTCAGATATTAATTTGGCAGCTGTTATAAACAGGACCTCTGTTTCTCTATAATGTAGTGATCTGATTTAATTCCAAACCCACAGTTTGGGGACAAACAGTTCATTCTGCCCAACCTTCTGAAACTCATCCTCAGATGCTTTTAGTGAATATTTACTGGAATATATTCTGTTTGCATTACAGATTGTAGGTTGACTATAGTCTTATCTTTCTCGCTATATGCATGTGAACCGGACAGTGTTATCTGTTATTCTTTCAGTTTTGTTATTTTCAATGTTACACTTTCATTTTTCTCAGCTAAGGTGTACTAACCATTATTACAAATATATACATATGATTGCATTTAATGGCTACATGACAAGAATAATGAAATACTGCATTTTTTAAAATTATACCCAAAGTCAAATACAGTCAAAATCTTATTTGATTGCATTATGAGTAGTAAATAAATTCCTGAAAGTGTAAATCAGCTTTGTAAGGAAGAAAAGAGCTGCATTTGCCATGTTTCCTATAAAGTAATGTGACCAAATGTAGTACTAAAATACATGGCAAGAAAAATCTCCCATTTAGGTTGTATCCCCAAAACTTCTCAGATTTAGCCGTACTGAGGAAACTCCTAGAAATTAATGTGAAATGAAACTACTCATTGGATGGTCTTTCTTGCTTGTTGAGCCATTAAATGAACTCCTTTGATTTCTGGCTTTGATTTTTGTTTTGGTACAAGTGTTAAAAACTGAAGACTTAAAAAGAATAATGGGCCACTTAGAATAAAGCATTTTACGCTGACATTTTTCTGAGATTAGAAAAGGTTTTTCAAACAAAAAGAAAATGAAGTCTAGAAACTAAGAATAAATATTGTTTGAATTATCATTGTTCTCTGTATCACTGCAGTAAACTTCAGCTAGAATGCAGATGTTCCACTCTGTACTCATACTTCATATTAAAACAGTAGGAGTTCTGGTCCACAAACAATACAGGCTTTCCTGAATTGCTTCTGCTTTTCCACTGCTTACTAGTATTTATTGATAAAATATATTGCTACTTCCTGACTGTGTAATGAAGTTGATTTTTTCTTTATTTTTTATATACAGAGGAAAAGATAAAATTTTGAGTTGACCCAAAAATGTCATTTAGCTGAATGAGAGATCTGCTTAAATTTTTGTTGATCTCTTTATGTGATTCTATCTTTCATTCTTTTTTGGTTAATAACCATGAAGGCTTTTTTTTCTTTTTTAGAAAGCAATTTGCTTTTACCTGGGCTTTCCTTTCTTATGGTATATTTTTAGCTCTGGACTCCCAATAATGACTGTACTGTTTCCCAGCTCTTGTAGTTTTGTTGAGGTCATAAGTTTCAGACTGATCTTTCCATATTTTGCTCTAGACATTTTTTCCACTTTCCTTTGACAGAAAAATGGAGAACCACATTTGTTGTTTTCCTAAATTAATTATGCTTTTCCAGGTTTAAAATATTGTGACAGATCAACAAAACAGTAGCAGAAAACTAATTCCTTCAAAAAATATGAAAAAAGGAAGTTGTATAAGATGGTGTAATTAATCTTGCAATAAAAATAATTGTTTACAGTTAAAATTAATGTAACATGCATTCCTCAGCAGATAATAAATTATGGGTTTTCTCATTAGCATTTGAATTGATTTCCTCTAATTTCTGAGGAACACATGAGCATGTGACTAGATTAAGTTTAATTGGACTACAGCTGGCACTGATTGTGTGTGGATAGGGTGGGGGTTTGACTGATTTGGCATCTTCCTGCATTGTGTTTCATTGTCTGATTCTTCCTGTTCAGCCTTTTCTGCACAGGCTGTAAGGCACTGTAAGAAATACTAGAAAATTAAAAGGGGAAAGAAGTGTCTGTGAACACAGAAAAAATGTGGGTGAAGTATTTATAGAAGGTCTGTGGTGTCAGCCGGCGCGCTGAAAGTGAGGCAGACATGATGCCTTGGAGCCAGAGCGCTCCAGTGGAGCAGGCACATGATGCAGACATTGCTAGAGCAGTGTTTGTGAGAGGCACTGCTGGGGAGCCTCTGCAGCTTCCTCACCACTGAATGCCACTGCTGGCACAGGAGGAAGTTGATCCAGTTCTGTATTTTGTTCCAGAGCTCACTTTGTCTTTGAGCAGAGATGAGCTGGGTCAGCAGTACACATTCTCTCTTTCTAACTCTGCCACACAAACAGTGAGATTTCAAATTTTGCTGCTAGCATTACTGCAGTTCCTCTGTCAGCCTAGTGAGCACAGATTTCTTCATCCAACAGTAGCCACTAATACCTGTCTAGGGAAGGGCATGAGATTAGGTCAAACATGAAGTAATAATCCTCTCTCTGATCTTCTAGTTTTCATTCATGTACAGCTCTAGGAATTTATGAAGCAAAGGTTTAATAGCCCTGGATGGATTTTTCACACAAGAAAATATCTAACAGATTTTTAAAATTGATGTTTTTAATTTTTAAAATGATGTCAATCTCCAGCTTTGATGGCTCTGTTTCTTATTTTGCTGGTAAAACTGTGTATTCTTAGAACTGTTTTAACTTGATACTGTCTAATTCTTGTATTCCAAAAGAATACCTTTAATCTACTTCATGCAAGTTCTGATTTTTATACCTAGGTTCATATCTTCTCAGAGACAGGGCTTTGTGCCAAAGAATCCCTGCTCTATTTGATAATTTCTGTGAAGTCACTTCACATTCCAGTTTCTTTGCTGTCCTTTTCCTTCTATTTTTAAATTTTGCTACAAATCTTTGAGCTAGAGAAGCCAAAACTATTAGTGAGTACTCGGGAGTACCTTATTCTGGATTAATACAGCGACAATTATTTCTTTTTTTTTCTCTCTTCCTTTCTATAGCCTGTAGATTCATAGGGAGTCCCCTGCTATTCAGTGTGACTGAGGGTGGCAGAAACAACTAAATATAGAAAGATACAGAGGGCTACCTGTTGAAAAGAGCATAATGCAAGTAGTGCGTAATTTACAAACTGTTCTCCTTGTCTTCTACAAAGATATTTCACATACTGAAAGAAGTTTAAAGAATCTCTAAATGGTAAAATGAATTCAGTGGAGGAAGTACTAAACTTGGGGCATATGGTGAGGTTATTAATGAGTAAGAAAGGCCACAAGGTATAATGGAAAGGCAGATGCTAATAGTGAGCAATTTAATAAGAAATGCAGATAGAGCACCAGACTCCCACTGTAATTCAATTTAGGTCAGCATTTGAGGAAACATATGAAGAATGAATTTGGATCATGCTGTATAATCTTGGTTTTGATTTTCTCAGTCATCTTTTGTCTTCCAGGTGCTTTCCATCACAGCTAGAGATGAAAAATAATGTTTACTGTTGATTCATGCTGTACTGGAAGCAAGTAACACATGTGAGGGGAAATACAGAGTGAGTTTTACAAGTAAAATTTAAATAAAATGATTTTGAGTAATAGATTCCTCATATAATTTTCCAGAATTGCTTTTTAAATGTGTACTGAGACGGCAAACAAAGACATATTAAGAATGAGTGGTGGACTAAGAGACTTCATATTCATGGAATTATCTTTAGACATTTCTTCCTAGGTAAGGAAATCCATAGATAGATCAAACCTGATTAGAAAGGGGAGGAAAAAGGAAAATACATGGTGGGGTTAAACTTATCCAAAAATACAAAGAGAATAACAAAAAGAGAGTGAAGGGTATCTAGGTTTTGCTTGCATTTAGATTGAGGAGTTGCCTACTGCATAAGGTACCGCATTCACTCAGCTCTTTCTGTTACATATACATTGTAGAGGAAAATTGGAAATGTAGACCTTGCAACTCATTAAATATTTGGTCCTATCTAGTAGGTATTTTTGGCAGAAATGAGACCATGTACAGAATTGTCTGTTCTGCCTACTTCATCCCTTTTTCCTGGAAGGTTGATACTACCTTTTGAAATATGATCTTAAAAACACCCAAGACATTCGCCTGATACATGTATAAAATTTTTTAAAATTATAATTTTTCCTTTTTTGGGATAAATATACTTTGCAGTATTTATTCCTCTGTGTGAGAGTTTGGCCAGTAATTATACACTTGCTTTTGCATCATGGATTCTTAAACCTCTGAACACTGAGGAGTGTAGTTTTATATTTCATCTGAGAAATTACAACTCAAGCAATACACATTGTATGTTAGCACCATGCTGAGACATTGTCTTACCAGTGATTTGAAAAAAAAGAACACCCCCATTTTAGGGGCTAACATGGTGTCTTTCAGATGGGTTGTTCATGGATTATTTTCTGCCAAATACTGTTCAGACATTTTCGATGTGTTAGAAGTCTGTGATGTTTAGGAACATTAGAACCCCATATATGCTGGCTACAGATCAATTTTAGACTTTTTTGGGACTGGAGCTGTTACAGTAATTACAGTAATATGTTGTCATCAAGAAAGAAGAATTTCAGTATCAAACTGCATTTTTCAGTTAGATCTAGATATAATCCTCTATTTATATATAATAATGTATTTATGTTTATTATTATTATGTCATAGACCTGGTACTTACAGCGTTCAGATTTTCCAGACAGAAAAAGTCCAGCTTGCATGTAGTATTTTGAAAGTATTTTTTTAATGCTATGGATGTGGAGTTTCTGTGTGCCAAGGGAGGTGGGATTACCAGGTTGGTGATCAGCTGGCAGAGGGATGCCCTTTTCAGAAGCAACTTAAGGTTCAAAACAGGGAGGTTAGCAGCAGTGATGCTTTTGCAGTGATTTCTAAGAAAGCCAGCTGCTGGTGCTGTGCCTGAGGTAAAAATAATATGGTCACAGTTGAGAAAAAAGGAACAAGAGCAATTAACTGCAAATCTGATCAGACCTGTTCTGCACTGTGCTTTTTTTTTTTTTTTTGTGCTTCTTTTGTTCCCTCTCCAACTGTTACTGAAAAACAAAACTAAACCTATGCTTACTGTAAAGTACAAAAGTCCATTTTATATTTCAGCATTAATCTGGAGAGATGTAACTGCCCAGCTTCTCAATGTTGCTTTAAAAAGCATTGCAGGTTTCTAGGGAGCCTTCTGCAATCAAGGTCTCTCTTAGCCTCCAAGCCTTACAAAATGTTTCCTCTGTTCTCAGTTTATATGCCCATGTCCTTTGGAATTTGAAGATGTTAGGTGGTCTCAATTCTTGCCTCAGCGACATGCTCTGATCAAAGGATACAGTACAAATTGATTGCAGCAAAATGTGCTGTGTACCATCTCTAATAGGCTGGGCTGTCAGTACAGGATTTCAGCCTGCTGAGAACTTTCAATCTTCTGTGCTTAGTGTGCATTAAATCTCTCATCATCTACAAAATGCCTTCCCTCCCCTACTTACTTTGGGCTGTAAGGAGAGCTATAGTCCATAACCTTTGTTTTCAGTTTTATCATAAATTGAAATACACACACACTTAAATTTTCCTAATAAATAAAGTGCTATGTTGTTCTAAAGCTGCCTTTTCACCTCATTACAGCTCAGCGGAGTGGAGAGTGATGTCATGGTTGACCCAGCACCAGCATGCCCATAAATGATACAGTATGTTCCCCCCTTTACTTCCTGGCTAAAGCACTGGGAAGGAGCTTAACATGAAATTCATGCCGTGATGACAGATTTAAAAGTTGCTACAGACTGTAACAGACAGCAACTGCATTTTGCAGACATACATGACACATACCACTCTCTTGTATTCCTAAGTGATGACATTTTCAGTTTAAAGACTTATGCTTCTATTGCGCATTATGGCTGTCTGTCTGCAAAATCAGGCAGGAGGAGGGAAGGAAAGGGACAGGACAGAGAAAACACTGAACTGGATATAGAACTCTGCTTAGAGAATATGTCAAATATTAGTCAGTGGCTGAAGGGGCGGGACACACCAGTTTTCAAGCAGCCTGCACTGCTGCTCTGTGCCTTTTGGGGGATTTCGGCTCTTTGGAGGCAGACAAAGCGGTTGTGCTTCATCTGGGGGAATGGGCCCCTCGCACTTTTAACAAGGAGACTCTGAAAACCCAAACGGTGCTAAATTGTAAATTTGCAAGCAGGAAACTAACACGCCAAACATGAGACACCCTTCTTTGGCTGGGCTTCCCAAGCAATTAAATAAATAGCCATCATGTTGTGTCTCCAGGGCAATAAAACATGCCACTGTGGAGAATTTACAGGAATGGGCCAGGGAGGGTGTTGCCTGATGGAGAGCTGTGACATTCTGTATTTGCACCTATGTCTGCTAGAGAAGCTTCCCCTGAAAATGAAGCTTGATTGTAAATATAAACAATGGTTTATAACCTTGGCATCTCCCTTCACCCTCCACTGGCTGTCCTTTTCTGGGTCTACTCAGCATCACAGCATACATGGCAGGTAAATAGTCACTCAAACAGATATAAAGCTAAATTATGCAAATATGTAAGAATGCAAACAAGCATTGCACTAGATCAGAAAACAAAATGACATTGGCCTCTTATCAGAAGACATTTCATACTTTTACTGCAGTTTGTGCCAAATAGGCAACCTCTCCTCCACTGTAAAACATATCCATTAATTTCCTTCAGGATTCAGATGCCTGACCAGGATTTCAGAAGAGCTGAAGAAATAGAATACCCTTGAGAATTTTTCCACGTGCTCTTTGGAGACATGTTTGCAGAAACAGGATTTTATGATAATTTTAGATGCTAAGCACTCTTAAGTGAAAGTTGGAGGAAATCAGTCCTATGCAGAATTATGTCTCTAGCATAGCAGGAGTGCCCAGTCACAAGAGACACGATCAATAAAGCTTATAGTTTATGCACCTCAATATTGAGTGTCCACATTTTGATTTAAGGATTTTCCTGTAATATAACCCATGGGGGCTAAATTTTCCTGCTCTGCATGAGTGAAATGTTGCCATTTGTTCAATATTCAGGTTATTTATCATTTGGAGTCCTATCCGAATTATTGAAATCAAATCTTACAGAAAGAGGCAATTCTTAAAAAGGAGTACAAAGATTTTCAATAAGATATCAACTAATGAAGTTGAAGCAAAGTTGTTTTAGATAAATTAAAGTTGAATAAAATCTTCAACACAGCTGAATTTCCAAGGTTTTGTCTCTCAAGCAAACTTTTTGAATTTAAAAGGAGTTTTGGAGATGTTGGCCATATTAAAATCATTAAGTCCTGCAAATTTCATTAACAGACTGAGTCTATGAGATTCCAACTTTGGTCTTCAGCTAAGGTTGCTTGCAGAAAAATTGCAAAAGCATGTATGCATATGAAGATCCAATTCTTCTACAGAGAACCTGATGTATGAGTGGTATTTCAAGTATATGATCTATTTTGCAATGTATCCTACAACCTGGAAGTCATGTATCTCAGTAAAACCTGTGAAAGCACCTAAATGCCCAACCCTCTGATTTTCAAGAGATGTCACACTGTTTTTCCCAACCAGTCTTAGTAGAAATGCTGTGAACAGTTTTGACACAGATAGTAAGGTATGTGTTTTTCTTTCTTCTGTTATAGGTGCCAGAGCAGTGGGAGCATCTTCTTCATATTTCATTAATCCCAGTTTCCCACATGCATATCAATCTATCTTTGTCACTTGCTGAGTCTCACTTAGCTGTGTAGCTCTCATTTGTCCCCTGACCTTTGACTGCTCCTGGTTATGTTTGGTATAAGGATGAGGGGAAAGTGACATGAGAAAGGTGTTTTTTTTCCTCCATTAGTCCCTCAAGGAATTGAGCCTAGTCACTGCAGAAAATGAGGATGTTTTGTAAGTTTCTAGATCTATTTGCATTCCAGAAGATGTTTTTAACAAAAACTGTAAAGAGTACGAAAAAGTAATTGTATTTTATGGAAGGTCAGATAAGGGTAAACTAGTGCAGAAGTCATGCAGACTTTAGAGCAGGAAATTGCATTGACAGTGAATGTCAGATTTTCATAAATTACAGGCTTAAACCAGAAATTATTAGATTGTCATCTGTTTGCTGATTTTTTTCTTTTACAGCATATGGAGAGTGGTTACTAATTTTCCAATACTGAAGTGTTTTATAATGAAACATAACTGATTCTGTGACATGGAAGGAATTAGATACTGTTTAAAACTAGTGACTGGTTCTCCAAACCTGAAGAATGGACCAGTAACATGTAAAAAGGGAAATCTCCAGGGATGGAATATTGACCAAAGTAGCAAGTCCTCAACAAATGAAAGCATAGCAAACTGAAATGTTATTAATCACTACTTCTGGTGTTGGGGTTTTTTTGGTTTTTTGTTTGTTTGCTTTTCTTAAGCAATATCATTATTTGCAAAGTGTAATATTTTAAGTATAGTTCCATAAAAAATATTATGGATTTTTTTTCCAATTTAGTTATCCTTATTCTGATTATTGCTAAAAAATTAGTTCATGGTACTTTGCTATTTCCAAAGTCTTCTCTGGAGATTTGAAACCAAAAATGTCACGGGTATATTTTGTCACATCTTCATTTGTGTGAATCATCCCACCAGATCTTGCTGACAAAATGGGCTGACATAAGTAAGTGGCATTTTACTTTTTACATTTAAAAAAAGATCCCTCTGCAGATAGTGACAATTAATTAATACAACTTTAAACTGGAAGGAAAAAAACTGTTCTTAAATATAATTTATAGCTGTTGAACTTGGAGTACAAGAACCCTGCCTCTGACCAGTTGCATAAGATTTCATGAACCTCTATTTAATAGTATAAAATGTGATTAGCAAGTTATAAGTGTATCAAGAATATAAGGCCAACTCTGTGTGCTTAAACCTCTTTTTTTCTGGGATGTGAACATTGCTCTGCCTTGAAGGAAAGGCCATCTGTACCCTAAAGAATTAACAATCTCCTTGGACTGTAGCAACCATGGAAGTGATATCAGCTAGCTCTAGTTGCCATCTGAATCAGCTGGGAGCTCTCCTGGACGTACTAGGTAAAAGATAGTAGAATCAAACAATGACCTGACAGTAGGAAGACTTAAACTTCTTTAGGACATTGAAATCCTTGAGAAAGGATCAAATCCAATTAGACTATAAATATGGATTTGATTGGTGAAAGAAAACATATGCTCCAAATTTAGATCCTTTTCCTTGAAGAGTTGGGAAGAGGTCTGTAGTATGAAAATCTATGTACATCTAGCTGTTCAACAGCTGGGTGTGTAGGATGGCAGCCACAGAGCCAGAACATCCTTGCAGTGACCAGCCCCATGGTACTCACACGGTAACAGGCTGCTGCACTGTAATCTGCCAGTTTCTACAAATCTGGTGTGGAAGAAGTAATCCCATGATTTACATTAGTCAGGCAAGCTTGCTGCCCTGCTGGAACATTATTGGGAAAGGACCTGACACCTGAGCATCCTCAGGCAGTTTGTAATTAGAAATGCCCCGTAAATATGCGGCAAAACTTTGTTGATACGTGTTTTAATGTATATGTGTTTCTGGATTTACACATAGAAAAATATATGCTGAATGCATTGTGTTATATTTCAGGCAGATACACTGCAAGTTAAATTACAGTGACAGGGAGATTGACCCCGGATCTGATTAGCATAGAACTGAAGATGTACACTAAATCATTCTATTTTCTTTAAGAGTTGATGGGAAACAAGACTGGAATTATTTAAACTGGTACCATTCATTGTGATCAACAGAAAAATAAGTCCAGGATTTGTGTGTATAAAATGCTAGTTGTTCTTTTTAACTTTCTAATACTAAATGGGTCTACAAAACTTATCCTTAGAAACACAGGTTATCTTATTGGAGTTAGTGGTTATTTGTGTGAGGAAGACCAGAGTACTTGAACTGATAGTCAACAGCAGTAAAGGAAAAAGGCCTTTCCTCTCCTTTACCTATATTGAAGAAGCAATTTTTATTTCATAATGGAGACAGATGTGTCCAGCTACATCAGTGCCACATCTCTATGTAATTGTAAGCCTATTAGAATGCAAAGTGTATTATTTCCCTTTGTTGCCCTCCATGATCTTTGCATCACACTGAAATGTTTTCTCTGATTGTTACTGAGTTATACAGATCAGAAAGTGTGGCAAATTTACAGGACCAACACTGGAATCAGACCTGCTGAACTACTTTGGTCCACAAGATGCACAACAGATTTGTATGGGAATAGAGAGACATCAACTGCCTTGAGATATGTGACTGATGGAGACATGTCTATCTTCCATTCTGTTCCAAATATGTTTGACAAGTGAAGCAGTGGGGCAAAATTAGTGATCTCAAAGTGTGCTTTCCTCTGGAAGTCTGGCTAATGCATCCTAACTGGTAGGCACAGGACCAGTTGCAGAACCATGGCAGCCTATGCTGGTCTTCAGGAATCCATGCTCCAGGCAGCAACTCAGAATTAACTGTTTGCTGTGCTGCGTGTATTCTTACACGTTTGTGTGTTGTTAACACTGGTTTTGAAGTGTAGGAGGTGACATGAGTCTCACATTGACAGCATGGGAAAAATAAATGTGTATTTGGGAGTTGAAAGAAATACATAAATAACATGAAAGGGAGGTACGTATCAAAGAATAAGTATCAGTGCTAAAAGCAGCTCTTGCTGTATCAATGTGTGTATAACAATAACAGATATGATTCTCATTCTGTTTAATTTTTTTTTTTTTTTTTTTTTGTAATGGCTACCAAAAAAAAATTTATAACAACACAGGAACAAATTCAGTCTAATTACTGACTTGTATTTCTCCATTGGTCTGTCATTGTCAGTTGTCTTGTCTTGGAAAGTGAGCTCTTGAGGTAAAGATCCATGTGTTTTATAGCACCTGTCACAGTGTGTTCAAAGTCATGGTCATGTTCCTGCTAATGCATAATAAATAAATTTTAAATATGTTAATAGACAATATTCAAGTGGATGCTCAAACCTGAATAGTAGTCACACCAAAAAGATCACAAAAAGGAGGTGCATAGGAGATTAGTCTGAGAGCCTCATTGTACTTTAGGCAGATCTTGTACACGATAGCTGTTGGAATTATTTTCATACCAAAGATGAGCACATTGTATAACTAGTACAAGTTTGTAATGTGATATTGTAGAAAATCACATTTAACAGAATTTTGGATGGCAGATGCAAAGGCTTTCAAACAGTTGTGTTGATGGGAATTACCAGAAAAGGTTAAAACCCAAACAGCAATAATGTCAGTAATAACTCATTTCCCCAGTCATGTAATTGGAATGAATAAGCAAAATAAGTCAGGATAAAGGATGGCAGGAGATGACCATAAATGACAATGCAAAATAATTTTTCTCTGGTAGATGGTGTTTGCCTAGTAGGAGTGGGGGACAAAAAGGCTAAGCAGTTAAAAATAGTAATTGTGTATCTTAACATACCTCTTTATCTAATACACATCATACAGAGCCACTGACCTCTCACTGAATCTCAATTTAAATCTCTCTAAAATTATTTCAAAATGTAGTATGGCTTATTTTTGTTATTTAGAGTTGATCAGCTAATCCCAAAGTATTTGCAAGGCTTTTGCTAGCCAGGTTGTGAATCTCATTTGACAAAAAGTACTGTCACTTCTTGTAGCTGCTCTCCAGTAGGCTGAAAGATTTAACATCTGGACAACACGGTCAGAACTTTCTCTGATTTCAGATGATAACATAAATGTATCTGTATTTCTGTAAAATTCTGTAAGCAGATTTTTTTGTATTCCCTTCCCTTCCCTTTCTTCTTCCTGTGCTAATGGGTCAAGTTTTGAATAGACGTTTGCGTTAACCAAATTTAGAGATTCAGAATTGAAATATCTTACAGCCAAAAAAGGCTATTAAAGACCCCAACTGAAGATTTCTGTCTGTTTGCTATGGTCATTAGTCAAATACTATATTCAATAGTACCCATAAATGAGGGAATCTGGATTTGGACTAGGTATTTACTCTGTGGCTTGAGAGGACGATACTGGTGCTGTTGTCCTCTTGTACTCTTAAACATCTGTTGTATTTTAGCTGGTGTGTAAAGTACTCTGGGTACATATGTAGGAGCAAGAGTCATCTGTGAACCAGTAAGGATCAACTGGGCAAAAGCTGTTGGAATTTTAGGGAAAATGGAACATATTAATCCTTGTCTTTCATGGCCTAAACCTTAATTCCAGAGGAAACTTTCAAGCTATGTTCAAGATGAATTATGCTTTGGCATCCTTAAGACTAGTGTAATTGAAAAGAATCTTCTTCCAGAGCTCATACTGTGTTGATTGTGATTCTGATAGAACATTTATGTATTTACATAATAAATCTATTTGAAGTATTTTTTAGATTTGTCAAAAATGAGTACAATTAATTTTCATCCTCATTTGAAGTCTTAAAATTAAATCTGTGATTACCCTTTTATATTTATACCTAGTCATGCTTGCTAAAAATAGAATTTATGGTTCTGAATGCTGGTCTAATTTGACAGTCCTACACCAGTGTTTTGATTCCATTTCTTAGTATTTTTTGTCATGTCTTTCCCTTTTAGAGGTCCATTTGCTCTGTCTTCACTGATGTTAGAAACAGACAAGACCAAGACCAGTAAGTGTATTCAGACTTCTCTCATCTTATTTCATAGATTTTTGACAATGTGTTTGACTGTTTTTAGATCTCTGGGGAAGCATCTATGATTTGCCGAAAGTCTTGGTACATTTGAGTTATCTGTGCCCTGGGGCAGAAAGAAAAAGGTTTTGGATTTAACCATAAGTCTTCTAAGGAGATACTTTCAATGCTTTTAGTTAAGACATGTTTTAAAAATGTTTAAATGGATGACTTCATGCTTCATTTTATGGCATTCCTGGAATACTGTTACAAATACAATAAATGTTCATTTAATCATGAATACTATGCTAGTTGTCATTTGTGAGAGAGTGCAATAAAGTCCTCACAAGTTCTAAATGGCCTATTTTATGTAGAATACAATATCCTTGAGCTATAGCAGTGATGTTCATGTTAAACTCAAGGATTTAAGTTTTAAATTGAAGGGTCTTTCTCTATTTCGCCATGCACATGACTTCCCGTAGAAGTTAATCTCTAAATGCACTGAGTGTTCTATTTTATAACATATTTTATAACATATTTTATAGTGAAGATAATTGCTCTTGTGCTGCTCTTTGGTCCAATTCTGCTAAGTTAATTCTAGAAATCTGTCACCTATAAAAGCTAACAAGAATATCCACAATAGTTTTGCTGTGGTGTTTCTGCCTAAACATAGGAAGGGCACCATGTATAGTCCATAGTTTTTCCATACTCTCTGTGATATTTGTAATTTTAAATAAGATATTTTTACACATGTTCATCAAAATATGACTCCTCATCACAGTCTTCTAAGCTAAGCCTGTAATATACATAATTATGGTGATTTAAAAATGAAACATAATGTGAGAAAAGAACATGATAAACTCGAATCATCTTACTCTTTATGGCTCTAGTAAATATCATACCTTAGGCTAGACTGAAAACATTTTGAGTTTCACAGGAAAAGAATGAAATGAGTCAGTCAACAGGCTTTTCTTTACTAATTACCATTTAGCCTAAAGATCTTAGGAATCTGGTTTTGCTTCATTGTCAATTTATTTCTGAGGAAATCATTGTCCTTATGTAGTACTAAAATAATAATTTCCCTTCAGTGTGTAACTGGAACAAAAAGAAATTATCTACCAATTTTATGAAATTAGTTCTGTTCCTGGATCTTCCATTCTCTGTGTGATGCCTTGACCTGGAAATTATTATAACAGATACTCCTCAGAGATTCTCAGAAAGGAGCACAAAAAGATTGTTTATATTAAAATCAAGCAATCAGCTAGATAGTTTAGTTGTCTTTATTTGAGAGCAGTAGATCTTTTTAGCAAGTGGAATAAACCAGTAAGAACAACTAGGAAGGCATTTAGGGAATTACACAAAGGGTGTGTGGTTTAGACCTTTTCTGGAACGCAGGCTGCAGTTTAGCTGTCGAGTCACTATCATTCTCCTCAAAGGTGAAATGATTTAGAGGCCTAGAGAAACTTAATTTTTCTTGATCACCATGTGCAACCTGGAATTTTAATGGCAGGCATAATTAATTCTTCTGATGTTAATCATCAGGGCTGGGCTCCACAATTATCAGCCTAGTGCAGCTGGGGCATGGTGCAGACATGAAAAATTAGGAAAATGAATCAGTAATAGGGTGGCAGATTTAATCTGCATCATGAAAACAAAGTTAAAAAGAGGGAGATCGAGAGAATTTCAGCTGAAGCTTTTGTGCCAATGAGCACTGACAGAACTGAAAAATGTTGCCGATGTCCAAAGTGATTGGTAATTACCAAGCCATTGAATTTTTTATTGTCAATTTATCATTGCGCCAGAGGTTAAATTTAACATCTTCTTCTAAAGCCATCACTCTAGAAGGAAGGCAAGCTTTGCATCACGTGGACCAGGAGTCAGTGAAAGGTTAATCAGGTATTCCTTTAGTTTGTGTGTGCTTCCAAATCAGTCTTTCCTTTTGTGTCCTTTATGCTGCATAATACCGTGGGGTATTTTCTAATTTATATCACCTGTACATTTCAGAAAAATATTAGATTGCATTCCTCAGCACAGCACCATCTGCCTTACTGTGTATTTATAATGTTGGATTTTCATACTTCCCCAGGCAAATTTTATATGCATTTCAGTATCTATATGGAAATGCTATATATATGAAGAACTATATGATACAAGTCAGACATTTCCTAAACAAGGAAAAATATAATCTTAGTGTCTGAAAGTACTGCAGGAAATAATAATAATAATAAAAAAAAAATCCAATATAATCTGTTTTGCTATTTATTTATTTATTTAATTATCAACTGTATTTTTTGGTTTGCATTTGATTTTTGCTTTGTTCTGAAGCTGTGCTGTTTGAGGATGATCCAGTTTAAGATCAGGGAATGTTTGGAATGCCAAAAATGACTTTTGGACTGAAGGACTGCGAGGGGAAGGCTTGTTTGCATTTTGCATCTTGTGTGATTCTGAGTACAGTTTTGGCATATAGCAAGTAAGAAATAGTCTCAGTTCATAAGGGAAGCTCATGTTTTTCCTGTGAAACTTTCTCCCTCAAGAATATTTAGTAAATGGTAGGGTCTCTTTTGATGCAAAATCCCTAACAGTCTGAGAAAAACACAGTATTGAAACATCCTTTTAGTAGAAATATGTGACAGAAATATACATTCATGTGTTAGGGACTAAATTGAGCCTTGAAGTAAGTGAAAATCTGTTCAATAAAATAATAGGATTTCTGCTTCTCTGTTTATAGGTTTGGGTCTGCCCTCAAAATTCCATATACATATTCTTATACTCCTTGCTATGAGGCTGTCTTCTAATACAATGTTAAATACAACTTCTGTCTACCTAAATTCCTACCTAAATTCTGCTCAGTAATCTCACTTTTGTTTTTTCTATTTTTTTTCATTGAGTGTTTATTATGGATTCCAGACTGTGCTCTGATTAAAGGAATTGTATGCATTTTCTATAAATTAAAAATGGAAATGGCCTTTAGGGGAGACTCAGTAGAGGAATCAATGCATGCATTAATTACTGCAATTCATTACCCAAATAAACACAAGACTCAGCCTTTTTCTGGATACAAATTTAGGGACATACGATGTTTACAAGAGACAAAGGCTTGTGATCCTGCTCATGTTAATCTACAGATCAAAGTATGTGAGCCCATTCCTAGTGGAGGCTCCTTTGGGGATACCATAGCTGGGATCAATCCCCCCATGCAGGCAGTGAATTATTGCTGCTGAATACAAAAGCTGTCACGTGACATCACTATTCCCTAACAACAAGGATACTTGCTCCAGATAATGCTTTAAAACAGCATATTTTCTTGATACATCAGTTTTCTATAATTAAACTCAAATAATAAAGCAATAGCTGTACAATGACAACTGATTCACTTCATTAACAGAATATTTTTGTTAATGTTCATAGCAATACTTAGTCATTTGGAAGAAAAACATGAAAATATAATCTTTAGCTTCCCAGAGGCTTTCTAGAATATAAACAGAGGGTTAGAAGATATATAACAATTAAAATTATACAGGAAAAAAATCAGTTATTTATTGAAAGGCTTTGCTATTCTTCTGAATTAGTATCCTTTCCTTCAGAAGCAACTACAAGTATATTGGAATAATGCAATTTTTCCAACAGCATCTGGATACATTTCTTCATCATATTTTATAGATGGAGAATAAATTACTGTATGAAGGCTCCTGTTGAAACCAGGACACAGAGAGTGATTTGAATTTCAGAGCATTTTGCCTGCCATTGTGGGTGCAAGTTCACCCCCAGTCTCAGCAGCTCACAGCCGAACACCAGCCTTTTCCTTCTTTCCTGTTGGAACACTCAGCTATTTTAATGGGATTCTGACCAAAACTGCAACTAATTAAGAATCAATTCAGGACCATTAGTAAGTGAGACCAAGGTAGCCAGCGTTGCATATTTCAAAAGAGTTCACTTTAATGAGAGGAGTTCTTGGACAGGGGAAGAAAAACCCCACAAGCAGATTAAAGATAGTGTAGGGACCTTCTCCAGTTAAACTAAACAACAAATGCTACACAGAAAGATGCTGAACTTGTAGTCCTCTCTAATTGATCTGCTTACTGTTCCTTAGGAAACTCAAAACAATAATGAATGTAGGTATTAAGTGTGCATTAGTCATTCAATAGCTATTTATAAACATTAGGAATTGTTACATTTTACAGGCTTTCTTCATCGGAGAAACATATGTTATCTTTTTTTCAGACATATAAACCTTAGAACTGTCAAACCCTTTATGCTTCTTTGGGCTTTGTACTTCTGAGACATCTGTTTATCTGCACTGCATTGCCTGCAGATGGAATTTTTAAAATTTGTTAGAGGGGTTGGGTTGCCATATTTTTGACAGCTGTAGTTTTGCTTCACCACATAGCAAAACTTCACTAAAAATGCAGGGCTTTGAGGGAATGATTTCATTGTCATATTTTCATTAGTTGTGTCATTTCCCCCCACCTTATCTCTTGCTACTGTGAGTTATGTTAATGAACTGGTAGCATGTAAATGTAATCATTTAGGAGAAATAGAAAAAGCAATATATGGCTGATTGATTTGAATTATTAGAGGGAATGCATGCAACTATATTGATATAATCTGATATTAAAGAATTAAAATCACTATACAGTAAATTGAAAGCACAAACCTGAATATATTATTTGGGAAGTCCTAAACCTCACACTGACCTCAGCTCCTCAGAAACTGCTTGGGCACGGTTTCTGGTTCAAGGCAAAATGAACAGAGAGACAAATCTGTGAGATTAAATCTGTATGTTTAAGAAAATGTATGAAGAGCTGTTTATATTCCCAGCTCAGGAACATGAATGGAGACCTAGTGCTACACCTTTGTAGTTGATACGTATTTTAGATATTTTGTAAAGTTAATAATTTACACAGGGATTTCTAGGAGCTTTCATTATTTTAAAATAAATTTGGCCATAGAGGAGAGAATGTGATAGAACATCTTTCCAGTATGCTTGTTTGAAAGAGTATAATCTGGGCTGTTTAATTTTTTGTTTTCTATTTTATTTTTTAATTTGTATTTCTAAACATTATGCAACATTCTCTTGCATTAGATATCAATAAGAACAATCAAAAAGAGGCAAATAAATTTTGGAGATTTATCTTTGTAGGAAAAGTAGGCCCTAGTCAGAAGCAGAAGTGTCTCTCTGTCACTGGCATCTACCTTAGTCCTTTTTCTGGATACAGGTACTCTTAATACAGAGACTGTACACCTTGGAAGTCCTGGTTTTATAACCAAGCTTCTTTGGCTTCTGTCAGAAAGGAAGTAGGATTTGTGTTTGTAATGACAAGTAATAGTGTGAACATCAGAGGAAAATAATTTGGGGAGAGAGGAAAAAGGCTACTTTAAGGAGGCTGGAAATAGATCGGGACTATCTGTCAAACCTGCTGTTTAAAAAAAAAATATTTTGAATCTTACTTGGATATTGCATTATTAGTAAGCTCAAATATAGTTGACATTTATCAGGGAAAATGACTGACAGATCAGCATCTGTGAAATCTTTTTTTTTAATAAAAGAAGCAAACAAGTAATTTCAGCTCTTTCTATTCTGTGGGTTATGTGCTAAGATCTGAGAAGGATAAATATACAGAGTCCTCCCACACTCTGGTCAAAGCTTTTGGTTTTTACAAGGTAAATGGAATGGAACAAAATGTCACTTGACTGTATAGAAGGATGTTTGGAATGGGGACAGGCCAGGAGAGACGTGACCAGTATTTCCATGCCAGTGGAGGTCAGCAGACCCAGGCATCAACCTGCAGTCAAGCAAGCCTTAGTACAACTCCCAGATACTATAAAAACTATTTCAGAGTACGTGTGCAGCCACTCCACATCTCATGAGAAGAGACTTCTAGTGACCTGACCTATGCCAAAATGCACAAGCAATATCCTCCTTTTTTCCTTAAATTTTAAGAGTTAATCTGAATATTTTTAAGTTTCTATTTTACCATCAGTTAGAAAAGTAAAACCTATTTACTTGAGCTGAAAGAGATCAAGCACTTTTATCACTTCCATCTTTTAGGCTTTATTTTTCCCCCTGTATAAGCTGTGAGGATCTCCTTTATATTCAGTTACAGTCAGCCTATTTAGCATAACAATATAATGGCAAAACGATCAATATTGCCAAGTTTAAGTCTCCTTCCCAGTTTGTAGGTGATGTACTTTAGATTTTGGTTGAATATATGTTCTTTATATATCCTTTGTTTCTGACATCTTCCCTCTATGAAAGCAATGAACCTCAAATCGTGGTGTGTTGGGGGTGTATTTTACTTGGGTTTAGTTTTTTTTTTTTTGATGTAGACAATTATTGTATAATAATATCTCACGAGGGCTTGGTAAAAAGGATGGTATACTATGAAGATCCTATATCAGGTAAGTAATGTTTCTTGTTCACCAATATTTATGATACTATGGAAACTGAATAAGTTTGAATTGCTATTATTTTTTATTTTTACTTGGCACGCACTTACTGTATACTTTCCCATGCAGTTTGCCAGTAACTTTTTGCATGACTGCCAGCAATATGGAGAGTCCAAGTGTACAATTACCTTTGCCTTCCTTTCTGAAATTCATGAAATGCATTTTGCATGCTTGCAGGGAAGATCTTTCTATCTCTAATCAGAGATTGGAGGAGGTCGAATACAGTGGGAAGCACAGTTCTTTTCCTTCCTCTTGTCAGATATATAGCATTGCTCTATTGGTTCTCCTCCAGGATGCATTCCCAGAGGAGAACTCCCCAGTCTCTGTTGCAGGAAGGGTGAATTGCTCCCTCAAGGGATGGGGAAGCCAAGGGTGGTCAGAATAGAATCCAGGCAATGACTTCACTGACAGGGACAAGTCCTGCAGCACCTAAGCCAGGAAAGCACAGCAGGGAGCGATAGTAACAAGAGCTATTGATAGAACAGTGATGACTAAGGAAAAAGCAAAGAAACAAGTCAAGCTGAAAGTCACTCTGGGAAATTGGAGCAACAATTTAGGTGTAAGTCTAGGAAAAAGAACATACAGTTTACCTCAGGCAAGGAGTGGGCACCTAGACCTGAAATTAAATGAGCCTCCTGAACCTGTGGAAAGGGGTCTTGTGAAGGGCCTTGGTAAGGCAAATAAGGTCTCTTAATGCACTGAAAGCTGAGCCAGAACTATATCATTTACAGTTCAGTCTGCATTTGCTCTGCTTCATCCAACAGTTGAAGTCTTTCTTTGTCACCAAAATTTAACTTATACTATGTCTCTGGACTTCCAAATTTGTCCTCTACTTCTCAGCTCTGCCTTTCTTCATTGGTCTAAGACTTTTAATGCAAAGTGACAGCAAGAACAGTAAAACCTTGTTATAATGTCTCTTGAGGTTTGGATAGAAAATAACATTTATTTTAAAAATTCTATGACCTCGCAGCAATTTTGCTGTTGGTTCTGTGCTGCATACCATGTCTACTTGGAACTTCATGGTCCCAGCAAAGATTTGTCAAGTTCTCAAACCAAGGAGTAGTTTCTCAAGAAAGACCAGAACATTTCATCTGTTTGCTGAAGGAATGATGTTTACAACACACTGCTGAACCCACCTGATACTCTCCAATAGAAAGCATGGGTCCATGTACACTCAATATTATTTCTATAAATCATAGCGATAGAGAATGACAAAGAAAGAAGGACTGACAAGAAAGTAGGAATGTTAACATTATTTTGAAATTATTGTTGCTGTTAAAGCAGGCTGCTGGCTCTCCTATGTTGCTGGATAGCAAAGCAAGGCCACAGCACTGAGAAGAAAGAGAAAAGCAGTGATGTAAGAGTAAGGGTCATTATAGGCAAGGAACAACATTATTAGGAATTGAACTGAGCAATGCCAAGGAATGCATATTAGCCCATGTATTGCTAGTGCTGACTTGGTGTTCAAAACAAGACTTTGCAGTTTTTTATACAGACACCTCCAATAAAGTGGCTTTTTCAATACAATATATAACTAAGTAGGTTAACTTATGAGATAAACATACAACTTGACTTCAAAATGGCTAACTAGTTTTTAACTTGATAGTGCTGTAGAAAAGAAAAATCTTTGTAGTGTAAAAAACCCAAATGAAACACAACCTAAAATTCTGTCATATCTTCCTCTGGCCCCAGCTCAGCACTAGCTTACTGAGGAAATACAGTCAAGGACAGCCCAGCTTAATTCTATAACTTCTGTTCCAGTGGCACAGCAAACCTGGCTTTTTGATTTTACTGTCTTCTTAGAAAATAAAACTACATCCTTTAGATTTTTAAAATTAATGCTAAATAATTAACAAGTGTGCCATCTCACTAACTGTCTTTTTTTCCACTTGGGGAAAGTCTGCCTTATTTACAGCTGTTGAACCACCTTAGCTCCCACCTCTACAATAAATAAGAATCAAGAAGTATATGAGGTACAATGGGCTAGGAAATATTGTAATGTACATTCTAAATGAGTTTCTCTAGTTCTCTTGGGAAAAAGCTTCCAAGGTTAGATGTACTTGAGTAAACTTCAGAGATGAGGATTTGTTGTGTAATTGCAAAGCCTTTGGACTTCTCTCATGGTTTGAGGTGTTTGGAAGTGTGGACTGTATGTACAAGACCAAACTACAAAGTTTTCCATTGGGAATTCCCTGTCAATAACCTTTGCAAGCCATTAATGACAGGTGAACAGAGTTGGACATGTACAGGTGAAATAGTAACGGCAGATGAAGACTTGACCTTACAAGAGGCAGAGGGCTGTTAAGACAAATCATGCCATGCAATGCTGTGTGCAACTGCTCACTGCTACTAGAAAGAACATGAGGGAAATTGGCACAAGAGTTAAGCAAAGGCATTATAATAGTCACTCCTTAGAAACTCTGAATATCTGTAAACCTCACCTGTTTTGTGTTCATAATCTGTTCCTGGCACGAAGCCACACTGAACTAATTCATTCACCTATAGAAGATAGTCTTGTCAAACTAATTTGCTAGGTTGGAATATGGAAAATATAAAATAATCAAATGGCTGTAATTTTGATCCCAAGATAAAAACTGTGTAAATGAAGATCCTTTTATTTTGATCAAACTGCATGGTCACTGCACCTCTTCTGAGCAAATGAAGCTCTATTGGATGTGTGCAGAAATCTGCTTGTAAAAACCAGAATGCACAACAAGGGACTGAAAACTGAATGCAGTGGCCATCTAAACTACACATGCCTTTTACTGAGAATGAAATCTATTTATATGATTGATGCTTTGTTTGTTAACCTCCTTCAGGTAAAATATTTGCTTCAGGCAGAATTTCTGCAAAAACTTTGGGACTGGCCTTAGAAAGGAATTTGCTTTTTGAATAATTTCTTTCTTTTTTTCTCTCTTTCTTTCTTTCTTTGAGGGAAGTAGAAAGGGTCCAAAGAGCAGTAGAGTGTAAAGACAAAGCCAGGCTGAATATTATATCTTACCAGTGATATACACAAGTGTTGGTCAAATGGGGAGATGACAGTGAAATAAGGAAACAATTAAACTTCAATAAAACAAAATAAGGAATAACATTCCAGTCAGATCTAATCACATTATGTATAGCATAACTTTCAATTGAAAGTCCATAAAACCCAACCACACCTCAGCCAGTTTGTCTGGCATCTGTCCTGTATAATAAGCTAGAGGTTCCTCATGGCACAAGTCCAATTTAGTTTGAAACCATGTCTGCATTGGTGATGGCAATGAGCCATGTTTCCAAAGAAGTACAATAGTTTTTCTGGTGGGAAAGGTCAGGCAGTACAGAGCAAAGAGGAATGAGATTCCCTTTTTTGGCTTTTTCCCCATTATTAATCCTGCAAATACATCTCTTTTAATAGTAAAATTCATTCAAAACCAGAAAACCTAAAATGAAAGCAATGTTAAAGATCTGTTTAGACTGACAGGCATCAGGAAATCCAGAACTCAGGTAATCAGGGTTGTATCATTATAAAACTTGCAAAGAATTTTCAAGTTGCTGGTTACTTTTCCTCTGCCCTGTAAGTCTTCTCTCAATCAAATTGTTTAAACTCTTACATAACACTGTGAAAAAGAAGAGCATATAATGGATTCTCATTCCCATGTTCTGTATTTTATATGTGAAAATATATACATGATTATAGTACTTAATTTGCATTTATCTTCTATTTTAATAATCTTATTCATAATGCATAAATGGATTCCATATGCTATCAGACAAATCATTTCTAATTTTCTTTATGGAAGCACATATGGGAACTGTATTCACCCAGGGTCAAATCATGGCTCCATTGAAGTCAATGGCAAATTTCCCACTAATTTTGCAAGGGCCAAGATTTCACCCTTGATGTTCAACCACTCTAATAATACAAAGAGCCAATGCTGTTCTCTTTTCTTATATGTCAGATATGTTTGAACAAGAACTGAGTTATCACTGAATTAATGTAATCCATCCCTCTGTATTTTCTAGTTTGCATCAAATTCTTTTCTTGGAGTGAGTGGGATACAGATTTACAGACATAGTAGCCACATAGTTGTCTGTAAACGTTATCGGTGCCAGCTATTTCAGAGACTTTGCAAAGACAAGCAGAGCAGGTCAGTGGGAAATGACATAGAAACAAGCATTCTCTGGAGAGGAAGGGCAATAGGGAGCTTTCCTGTGGTTGGAAGCATTTCTTAGGGAACTGGGTCTGTGGCATCTTCTGACAGTTTATGGGTCATTATTGCATCTGGTCTAGCAGAAAATGATTTTTTGCCACGTTGCTCATTTTCTGTGGCCCTGCCTGGAATTTAGCAGAAGTGTAGAAAGTGATTTCAAGCAGTTGAACTCTTCTTGCAATCTGAATTTTTCCCCAGAGGAAAAAATTGCTTCTCTATAATGCAACAGGAAATGCCCCCCTGGTGGCTAAAATGATGTCCACTGTGGGATGGAGACGTGTCCAGTCACTTGTCATCAGTGCAAATTCTTGGATTCATGGCTAACACTGTTCAAACTGCTTTGGCTCGTGTGGAGCACAGATAGAATTCTTGTACTTTGGTTGAACTTGGTGAGAACCAGAAGAAAGTTCAAGTTCCTCTTAATTTCTGTGTTGGATTTACAGCATTACAGCATTCCTCTGGCACCTAGAAAAGGGAGGGATGTGCGCTGAGAGAAATTTTGTGAAACGAACCGGATCACTCCATTGCATTTTGACTGAGATGAAACTTTGTATCATCTATTTCCGGAGATGGATGACTAATTTCCAGGACTACCTAGATTCAAATTCAAGCATCTCTAAAATTCAGACAGTTAAGCTTCTGAAATCTTTCTCCTTATTAAGTGTTTTAAATATGTGTAAGCAAACCCTTCATTTTCTTGCCAGAACTAGGCTAGACATCAATAGGAATTTTTTCACTAAAAGGGCTGCCAGACACTGGAACTGGCTGCCCAGGGAGACAGTGAAGTCACCATCCCTGAAAGTGATTAAGAAATGACTGGACATGGCACTTAGTGCTGTAGTTGACAAGGTGGTATTTGGCCAAAGGTTGGACTCAATGATCTTAGTGTTTTTTTCCAACCTTACCTTTTATGATTCTATGAAGTAACTGACATTCTGGCTCACAGAACAAACGGAAATATTTTACTTAGCATATACATGTTTAAAAATGTTCACCAATTAAAAATAAACATCAGTTTGAAATGAGGAAAAAAAAATTTACAGTTACAGGAAGAAAAGACATTTCTAGTCTTTTTGCTCCCTTTTTGACCATAAGTATTAGTCTGGCTCAACTACGATTCTTGAAGCATTGTGGTTAAATTGTAGTTTTGACAAATCAATTTATTATTTAAATTTATGGAAACATGTTACTCAGCCTAATTAGTTGTTAAGATCCATTGTTTTGGAGTCATTTCACTAGAAAAAAATCCTCATTAAGCAAATCAGCCTTATTCTTGCCTGGTGCAAATATTCAGTATCATCTAGCAGTGCTCCCAGAGAGATCTCTGGGGTCACCACCACCGCATCACTGTCTCCTGAAGCAGACACATTCCATGTGTAAGGACTATGAGATTAGGTATCATGTGTTACGTGAGAAGATGGACTAAAGAGCTGGAATAATAAATTATATTAATAACTTGAATTTTAACTAATTTATCTCCACAAGGTATTATTACATTTTATTTTGTCTGCATTTTTATTTTCAGCTCTAAGACATGACAAGATGTGAATTATGATCTATTCATTCACCCAGTTTCAACACAACTGGGTGTGAATTAATACTCCATAATTCATATAGTGGAGTGTCTTATTACAATTATAAAATTTTATTAGAAAATGTTTTTTAATATTTATATTGTTAATTAAATGATGATGAGTCTCATAAATTCTGAACAATGAATTAGGTTGTATTAGGCACTATTCAGATTTCATCTGTTAGCCAATCAAGGTACACAGACTTCTCTATCACTTACTATGTTATATAATAATGTTGGGCCGTGAGATTTTTCTTTCGAATGAGGAATTTCTTATTCAAATGGATTTATCAGAAAATTTTCATTGCTAATTCCTAAACATAAGAATCAGTATAGGAATAGATGCTAATTCACTGAATATAGCAAATTGCATTTAATTTTTCATTTGAAATGCAAGTAAACCTCAGGCCACATAAACCCTGGGCAGTTAAGCAGTGCTGGTTTTGAGGGCAGCAGGAGTCTCTCCTGTCTGTTAAGTCTCCTAAAGCACTTCAATCTTTTGTATTTTGGATCTAGCTCTGTATTTCATGTCCTCATTGTGAAAGTCTCATTCTTGGTCTGTTTGTGAAAGCACTTAAGCAAAAGCTCAAAGTTGAATAAATGCTTTGATGCGTCCTAAATTGAACTGAGATCTGTAGTACTCTCAGGTATATAGAAGTTAGAGATTAGGTGCATAGTGGAAATTGCAATTCAAGATAGATGTGGATTACATGACATTACTAAAATAAAGATATCCCAGTTCTGATCATTACCCCTGAAATCAGAACCATGCTATCTATGTAAATGATTTGGAAGAATGCAGCAGTGAGTTAGCTAAAAAAGGTGACATGCTCAGTAAAAAAGTGGCTGTATTTGGTTATAAAATATTGTATGATATAAACAGTAAGAAATAATTTAAATATAGTCTGTGTCTTTGTAAACATTTTTTCAATTTTCACATATTTTTCTTACTGGTTTCTTTGGACAATTTCCATTTGAATTTGATTGTACAATGGATGAATTTAATGCCCATAGAAGCTAAATTACTTTGAGTTGGGTGGAGACCTGCAGAGATACACCAATAATTCACCTCCTCCCCAGCCTTTGACATCCTTTTGATTACAGATGGCATAAGGGTTTAATCCCAGGCAGAGATTCGCTGTGCAAGGATTCAGGGCTGAATTGTTTAAAACAAGGATAATGTGAGGCAGCATTCTTCCCCCTCAGGTGTTGCTGTTGCGAGAGTGCAGCCACAGCTGCCTACTGCTGCTTTATTAATAATGGAACACTCACAGAAATTCCATGCAAAATTGATTTTTGAACAGTATGTAAAAATTTAGTATAAAGTCTTAAAATGTCATTGAAAAATTTGTTTATGATTTACTTTGTCGCTAAGAACTTACTGCCCCACTATAAACAATTTTACTGTACTTCTCCCCATTAAACAACAATTTTTTGCATATTTGTTCAGCCTTCTTGCTGTGACATGTCACTGTGAGCTGATAGATAGATATTTAAATCCATACGTGGGCTCTGTTTCTTTTGTTGCTTATTCAAATAACAAGTGGATATATCATTTTCATCACAGTGCAGGTGAATGGTGTTAATGGTTCATTATCTAGCATAGAATGTTCACTGATTAATTGCAGATGTAGTGTTTGGAGAAGAGTGAACATGCTTCTGTGGCTGCAAAAATGGTTCTTTTTTAATCTCTGAAAAAAAGACTGTCAAGTACAGAGCAAAGATTCCTGGGGTTGAGGCCCAGGACAGGGGAGTGGGAGAGCTTCATTTTCATTGGTTTGGTTCCAGAGCTTTCTTTGGAACTTGAATTATTTTACTTGATTTAACCTTCTGTTCACTGACCAAAACTTCATCAATATAATTGCAAAGCTAACTTTACATGCAACTCTTAATGTTGCCACTGATTGATAATAAGCATGTACAAATAAACTGTAGGAATTTTTAGCAGTTTTAAAAGGCTGAAGATATTTTTCTGACTCATTTCTTTTTCTCAAAAATTGTTCTGAAAATATGTTCACAGTTTGCACATATTCCACCAGTATTCTGTAAGTGTAAGGCATTATTATTCTCAGTATGGACAATCAATGCTTGGAGTAAATATCACTTCACATGCTAACAAAACTTTGGGGGCTTGATAATTGGAGGTTATGGCTCAGTTTTCTACAAACAGCTATACCATGCAGATCTATCTCATGAGTTTCTGTAATTCAACAGGAATTGCTTGTGAAACGCAAAAATTACGTTTCAGAGTATGTTGTTCCCTGCATTTTTATTGAGTCCTTTCCTGCTCTTAACATTTTACACTTCTCCCCATTCTTTTAATAATATAATCCAGGTTAAAAGGTACCATGCTGGACTGCATCTCAGAAGATGTAAATTCCATTTAAGTGTCTCCCACAGTCTTTTTTGACCTGGGAAAGTCACTCTCCTATGCCCACTTCTTACCTGTATGTTTGGGGTGTCAATTATTTGCCTTAATTGCCTAACTAGACCATGAGCCTTAGGAATCCAAGTTGTATGTAGAAAGTAGCCAATAATTCTAATTTTAGTAGACGATTTTGTGTATTTAAAAATATGTAACAGAAGTGCAAAGCTTTTGTGGAAATGGTGGATCCTTTTCTGTCTTACATGAACAGTCTCCCAGAAACAGAAGATATGAGGTGATACCATAAAGTTCTACTACAAAACCTTGAAAACACAGCATAAAGTTGAGATCTACTGGGGTTTTTTACCTTTCTTCCCTGTCCATGAAGCCAGTAGCAGTTTTTGAGAAAAAGAGTACTAAAAAGTGCTTAGAAGGAAGGACTATATGAATCTTCCTTGTGTGCATACTTTTTGTTTGAAGAGTAGGAGCAAAAGTCTGAACCTTGGCAGGAAAAATATGGGCTATGGCTTGCCATATGCATGTCTTGGCTTCCTGCACTAAAGGAAATAATTTGGTAAAATTAAGCAGGCCTGTTTTGTTTCCTACAATATTTGATGAGCAAGAAAAACTCTAATGTTTGGCTAATCTTTCAAAAATTATATTGTGCTTTCACTGTTAAAGGAAATTTTAAAGTTAGCATTAGCATGAAAATCTACAGATGTTATCACTTTATCCTTTGTCTGAGATCAGATTTATCTGAGTAATCAACATTAAAAATGTGTAAATTTCTGGCAAACACAATGAATCTTGAATATATTAAAGAAACAAACAGATGAACCATCTGGAAATGAGACGTAGATCTGAAATAACTGCCAGTGGCACAATCCAAGCATAATCCCTGGAATAATTTACACAGAGCAACTCTATCAAGAGCCAGAACCTATTCTTTTAGAAGGCTGAGTTTAATAATAACTGCACATTATCATTCAACTTTCTGGGTAAATATTGACAAAGGAGTGACACATGCTGTAGAAATGTATCTATATCCTGCATTCCCTCTAGGGAAACTCTGCATTCTGAATTTCCCTATTCTTTTTTTTCCATTTGTTCTTTCTATGCCGCTCTCATCTAAAATGACTGCAGGAGGTGTAGCTCTGAAACTACAAGAATCAGCTTGTTAGATTTGAAATTATTTTTGATAATACACATTATAGGGCATTAGGGCATATATAGGGCATTATGCCTACAAATGCCTATTATGTAAAATAGGATAATTTGATAAATGGAGAAAATTTGGACATCACCATTAAGCAGACCTCGATTTTGCCATATGCCATTAAGGATTCAGATTTAATTCATCAGCATTTCTTCTGCTATCACCTGAAAAATACCACAATCTCACATAATCCCAGTGCAAAATATTCATGATGGAAATCAGTAGATTTTTCTATTATGTGGTCAACTAATATGTTTCAGCAGGGTTTTTTTTCCTGTAGCACTGGAATGTTTTGACAGCCTGCAATTTTGCTGGTAGTGATCATGGAACAACACAAATTAGATCTTGTATTCTTTACACCTTTACAGTGCTGGCAAAGGTGAGGCACCTCAACAAACAATGCATCTTGAGAAATGTTTGCAGGGTATTTAATGGTGAATATATTGCAGACCTGGATAGAAACAACGTTGCATATATCTTAAGTGACTGATTTAAACCCATACCTAATGTATCTTGTAGGTTAGCATTAATTTGACTTGCTGAGTGGATGGAATTTATGGGTATAATGCATTGCACTAGGCAAATAAAAACATCCTCCTTCAGTAATAAAGGTGAAGGCAGGCTCCATACTGGCAAGCCAAGCACTGTCTTCAAAGCTTTAGCTTAGTTTTTTTTTTTTTTCTTGTTTTGTTTTGTTTGTTTATTTGTTTTTTAATCTGCATTCAGCATTTGTCTCTTCAATACAATTCCCATTTCCCCCATCTTTTACTCCTTTCCACTTCTTTTTTGTTCTTAGCATCTTAGCTCTCTAGTCCCTTAGGTATTTTGCCTATTTCAGAAGGTTTGATCACCTTCCTCCTCACTTTTGTTCTTGTGTGATTGGTTCTGTAACACATAACAACAAGTAACAATAAAATATTTGTTCCAGTACTTACTAGTACATCATGTAAACACAATCACAGCAAATATAGACTTTATTCTAGAAAACTTACAGCTTTAATTAAACTTGTAATTTTAATTAGATTTCCAGAACAAACTTTGGAAATTAACATGGCGAAAATAAAGAGATTTTCCACATTAGCAGGTAGCAGGGTTAGAAATAGAGCCTATCTAGATCTTAGACTTATTACAGTACTTTGTCATTCTTCTGGTACTTCTTTTGCTTCTACACTTTCCATAAAGAAATCACCCTTATTTTTCCTTTCAGGAAAAAATGATGTTTTTATTGTGAAATCTCTTTTACAAAGGCAAGGGCTTGACTTTCTGAAATGAGTTTCCGTTACACTTGAAGTTGAGTCTCTAATAAGACCTAGTTGTGATTGTACTCAAAATATGATATGTTTGTCCAAAATGTAACCTATTTTGTAGCTTGATCCATCCTCTTCAATAGGAGTTTGAGAACAGTTAAATAATCACAATAAATTAGTTGTTTGAATCTGAGCAAATGGATTGGATGATGGCTTAAACAGGTAGATAACATTTCCCTCCATTTGGGGGGAAGCTGTATGTGTGTATTTAAAGATTACAGATGTGTTGAGTATTTTTATTCCAATCACTCCCTGCACTTTTTTTTTTTACTTTCAGGATTACTTTTTAGAGGCTGGCAAGTGTCTGCTCTTTCTAAAATCTGTGGAAATTATGATCTCTCTGTGTGCCTTTGTCTGTGAGGTCAGCCAAAGGATTTTGCCTTTGCACAGATATATTTATTTTAAGATTTAAATAGTTGATATCCTAGCAAATTCAAAAAACTTTTATCTTGCAGGAATGACCCAGAGCTTTGTGAATCAAAATAGGGTCTTCCCTCGCTAATAATGGAAAGCCTTTTGGGTTTAGGTAGCTGAGTTTTGTTTGTTTGGCATTTTGACCCTGAGCACTCTTAAGCCTAAACAGTTACATCTACTCAAGTGAACTAAATGAACATACTCAAGCAAATGAAGTTCCAGTAGTGCTTAAGAGCTTGCTGGCTGACTTTTCGAAAGATATGCTCTAGTTCAGCCACAAATTGCTTGGCTAGACATTGGAATTGCTGGGTGAAATTCTGTGGTCTATCTTTTGCAGTATTTCAGACTAGATGATCACGTTGGTCCCTTCTGATCTTGAAATATGTGATTGGGTGTTAACCTACATTAGCAAAGCCAGGGTGAACATGGGAACATGGGAATTGGGGCTTTAACTAACCTTTGTTTAGGTTTGAATTTTCCTTTTAGCAAATGCCCTTAGGCAAAAAAAAAAAAAAAAAGTCTGCAAACCCTAGAAAAGTACTTAACAGTACTTAATCACTTGCCCAGTTCAGTATTAAGGAAAAAAAAAAAAATGGTTACAGAGGAAAAATTTCCTAACTTCTTTTCTGAGTCTTGCTCCAAGTATCCATTATGTCCTGTAGGGACTCATGATGTTTCTGAACTTGCATGGTCTTAGCTGAACATTTATTGCTGAGAGATTTATTGAACTCAACACAGTATGTTTGAAATCAAACATGAGGAATACCTCTGGGATTTTCCATCCTTAATTTATTGCTGTTTCTAGTTATAGGTGTTGCACAGCTGAAGAGGTAAAAATCTCTTAGCAGTGGTTTGAGATGCAGAATTAAAAGTCATCTTTCTTGTAAAACAGGAGAGGACTGACTGCTCTTGGATGGTTGTTTGGTGGAAAATATATCCTTCCTCAGCTGTAACTGCTGGGAGTTGTTAGGGTTTCTCTCCACCATGAATTTGCAATTAATTTTCAATTTCAGTGTATAACTCTTTCTATTTAGTGAACAGGACTGAATAGTGAAAACAGAATTATACTGGAATGTGTTTAACAGTTTAATTCATCCAGAAGGGGTAACTCTTGGAACATCTCTGGTTTTAGTTGCAGTTGCTGATACTGGTGGCTATTGTGTGATGTCAGCCCACAATGAAATTCAAAATCTGTGTAAAAAGAAGTCAGTGCAAAGCACTTCTGACAGCTTATATCTTCCAGTTGGAGGATTGGCTTGTTTAAAAGCTGGGCTGGATGCTGCTTATATTTCTGCAACATGAAAGACTTAGTGCTTTCTCAAATTTTACAATTTTTGTCAAGTAGGTTTTGATGAAAAGAAAGTACTGCTGATTGTACAGTGATATACAGCAAGATAAAATGGTGAGGTGTTATATTTTTACCTGCACACTATGGTGAGAAATGATAGGTGAGTTCATGGTCTTCATGTTGTTTCACTGTAGCTCATCCCAATACAGGAATACTATGTCTTAGGTTACAAGGGAGCTCTCTAAATCAAGACAATGTAGTCAAGAACATAAACCATGTACTTATTGATCAGAACCACATAGAACTGCTTTAAAAGTCTGTCCCTGTATGCACTGAAGTCAATTTATTCCTTGATAACTTCAAGATCTGATTCAACATACCAGAAAAGATTGTGCCTAAATGGAATTATAATCTAACAGCTGAGCCTATATATAGTTTTTAGAAGAAACAGCTTGAATTAACCCTAAAATAGCATTAGAATCTGTGATATTTGTTTTCTTGATTTTTTTTTCCCCTTTCTCATTTTTCTATTTAAAATATGAAGCCATAATTTTGGTCATGAACTCCATGTAGTGAATGGTACAACTTACACACTTCAAATTTACTGTACAAAATGGTGTATAAAGTATAACCCCACAAAAGTCTACAAACATGGTGATGGAAGCTGTGCTGGGATGATGCTTCTGCACAGTGCACTTGTCACTGTACTTGAATACTGTGTCAGTGTTTAACTGCCATAGACAATTCATAAAAAAAAAAAAAAAATTCCAAACTATAGGAGAGCTACCTGTTTTACAAATAGGCACGAAGTTTTCATTTATACCTTTTTTTTAAAGAAAATAGTAGGGCAGTCTTTGCCCTCTGCTTTCTGCAGTATGTTCAGTAGCAAGCTATTTCTACATTTTATTAACCACGTTTTTCCAGGACACTTCCATACAGGCAGGAACCTGAATGACTTCTGCAGCTGCAACAACAAATTCCCATTACCCTTGATCAATACTAGGCTTGAAAGGCAATTATGTCTTCTTTTTCTTCTCTCTAATAAGCAAAAAGAGAGAATCTCTTAAAAGCTTTTAGGTTGTTACAGTTGGTGCTCCAATGACAAGGTAGCTACATAGGAACCTGCCTTTGAGTTTGCTGGTTCCAGCACAACATCTGCCTGTTCTGGGTTGTGTATCGGCCAAGCAGTGTCATCCAGGCCTCAATCTTGGCTAGACATTGAGATAGGCAGGAAACAACACAGCCTGAACCTAATGAATAAAAGATGGGGGAACTGCCAGAGATTCCTGGTGACATCACAGATTGATCTTTTTGACCCTCTTTGGGGAGACAATGACAAAGAAGTTAAGTGAGAATAGTGGCAAACTGAGAATCTTGCTATCCTCAGAAATGATTGTTCCTTTTTCTTCATTCTCTCTAGCTTTTTCATTTAGATCTTGCTGTGCTTGGAAGTTTCTCCCTCTCTTTTTTAGAGGCAAGTATAGGAATTTTCTTAGTTCCTGGTGAATTTGTCTGCTTAACATCCCTGATAGTTAAATCCTATTTTCCCACTGATGCACTCAAAGAAGAATGTAATTAACTACATTATCTTTGTGTAGGAGTTACATAAATCTATTTTGAAGAAGAAAACTCAATGAGGGGATAATTTCCTCCTTTGATATGTCTGACTCCTATTGATTTGAATGAAAATGTATGTGCATCTGAAGCACAATTTACATAGAAGAGGGCCTGAACTAAAATTTCTAGGTTGACCTACTAAAGTAGGTGGAAGAACAGGAGACAAACTTTGCTTCCCATAAATACTGCATTTTGCAAATAGCTGGGAGGTATAGGAGAACATTTTTTGAAGTGCATCATGTTAAGAGATAGGCTAATTCTGTGAGTATGCATGAATTGATACAGTTAGACAAATAAAATACAGTAAATTGTTTATTGTTGCAAACAATGCAAAGAGTTTTCTTTCATTTCCCTATTTCAAGCATAAAAGAAAATTACTGTAGGAGCAAAAGGAGTGACAAATCATAGGCTGATGTGTGTGATGTTTTTAAAATTAAGAAGCAGCAATCTCTTCAGCCTGCAACCCTTCACAATTAATGAAGAAGAAACCTCTGCCCAGATGTAGGGATTGTGTGTGAGAGGTGTAAAGACCTCAGTGCCATTTCTGGAACACACACATTTTGCAGAGGCTTTTCCATCTGCTGACAGACCTGGTGGAGGAGCCCCCATCTCCCTGTACAGAGCCATGTGTGCCTTCCTGCTCTCCGCTGGGAATGGCCCTGTGCTGTTTGTCTGCTCCCCTGCAAGAACCACCTTATCTGCTGGGCCAATGAGACCATTAATGGAAACCCTGTACTATGCCATCAGAGCTGCACTCCTTGATCAATAGTTATTTACTCCTGAGAGGTCAGAGCGTGGCTAATATAGCTGAATAATTTTATTGATAGATAACATAACAATGAAAAATAAAGTTTAAAATAGAAGATGAATGAATTCAGCACTTTCTTTGGGGATGAATATTATTATTTGAAGATTTTAATAGCTGGTGGAGTGATGAAAGGGCAGACAACAAAAGCTTTGAATAATTGTTCCAGGACTATAATCAGACTTCCACTATTGACCTCTGCTAATATTCTACTGTAACTGTCTGCTAAATTGGTTCCTTGGGGCTTGAAATATACAGTGATGTTATGAGTTCCTATTGTAAATTGCCACACAGAAAAGTAGCAAGTCTCTGAAATAGTGCTGGTCCTAGTTTGATCAATACTCAATTCTAAGCAGTGCAAGAGGCAACTGTTGCCATAGAAACATTGATGTCTCCGAGGTTGAACAGAGGCTCTTACAACAAATCATTTCCTTTGAGCAGTTGTAATTGACTATATGTACAGTTTGCTGTCACCTGAGACTATTTACATCAAGCCAGTAACTGAGCTGCATTAGTTATTCTGGGAGTAAGAGGGTTAGCTCTTCTTTTTGTGACCTTACAAATACCTAGGAGGATATTGCCATGGCAACCAGAGATGTAACAGGATGAACATTAAGGTAGCTACATAATGCAGTGGCATTCTTTTGGAATATGAGGGGTAGTTTTAATAAACTTTATCTAGCCACTGCATAATATAAACCTTACATTGGCTATATCTCTGTCACAACTTTTGACTTTTAGAAATGTTACCTTGGGCATTGGTAAAATCAAGAATCTTTGAAACTGCCTATTGAACTTTAATGCTGCCCATTTTGTAGAGATGTTACAGAAACACAGTTTTACAGGGCTAGGCCATGAGTTTTGGATGGAGGGCATTTTTCTGCTTTCAGAAAGGGCGCATGTTGATCTGCCGGTATATCTTGTTTAAGAATTTGTCTCAATTAGTAACATCCATTTCTCACATAGGTATTACTTGCATGTATTTTTTAAAACACAATGTCAGCCAGGTGCTTAGATACCTTGAGTTCAAATGTCACAGTCTTTTATTTCAATGGAGGTTTTAAAGTAGGTACTGTATCAGCTTCTTTAGTACTTCCCCCATTACATGTGCCTTTGTTTGAATGGTTCCTCTGGAGCCCATGGAACATCATCGTGCCCTGCATTGATGTGTCATTCCATGGAAGGGTGAGACTGGGTCTTAAAGCACCTTCGGTGTCCAACATCTTCCAAGCACTTTAAAGAAAAAAGTGCTTAATTTAGAAGCATGCTTAATTTGAAAGTTTTAAATGCAAATCTATTCCATGGTCATGAAAGTACATATCATAGTACTTTAAAAAGGGTTGGTATCTGATGTGATATTACAAGTACAGAAACCTGATACGTTCTGTAGTGTAAATATAAATGTAGTAAATTGCCAGTCACATAGACCATCATCCTCTGATATATCAGTAATTAAAATACTGTGCAAGTATAATACGAGTTGCCAGACTTCAGATATAAATAGTTAGCCGTCATATGCCCAAAATTGCATGTATATACACTGTTTCCATTCTTTACACTGGAAAGTTAATATCATTGTTTATTCTCATGGTATGATATATAGACCTAATGACCTATGTTGTAACTATTGAGGAAAAAGATTGTTATGTGGGTTTTTAAAATGCAATGCAAATGAAATCTCATATAACTTCTTTCACAAAATGCCATTTGCATGTGTGAGCTCCTGCTTATGATAATGCATAGTTGACTCAGAAATTCATGGGCACAGAGATAGAGTCCTCCAAGACCTTTCTAAAAAACAGCAGCAACAATGCAGCACTCAAGAATTGTTTTAAAAAGTAACACTTATATAAATAGGATATATAAAAAAGAAAGTTGTTTTCATATTCTAGGACATATCTATCTGATGAGAAGGAATAAACTCTCCTTCACCTACCCAGTGAGCATTTCAGGCTTTCTTAGATCCTATTCTGAAATTGGTGCTTGTTGTTATGGACAAAATCCAGGGAAATTTCACCATTGTTGCAGCAATTTATATACTGGAAGGGTTCAGAAAGATATTAGACCGTAAGTATTGTCTGTGTGTTCAGGTAAAAGTATTGTGACACTTTCTGTTATTTAGAAATACACTTTGTGGGAATGTATTTTTGAAATGCAATATGAAATCACAGCTGTGTAATATACAGTATATAAAAGTAGCTGAAAATAAAGTATGTGCTGACATTTTGATTTAGATACAATAAAATGAATTTACAGGGAAGAACTGAGAATGCTGCATTCCTTTCTTCCTTCAGCTTCAAGCATAGGCTTCTTTCCCTACCTACCCATTTTTTTCCTAAGGAAGGCTGTGTAACTTAAAAGACAAAAATCATTAATGCTATATCATTTTTCTGATCCTGTCACATAGATGACTGAAAAAGAACATTACCCTGCTGATACATTTAAATAATCCTCCACTAGAACCCAAATACAAACATGTTTTTAGTATCCAGAGACTGTACAGATGAAGGTCTGGTGGTGATTGTTCCCATCTTGGTTTTGGGTGGCAATGTCAGCTGCTCTTTCTGGGTCTACTTCTCATTTTGGGTTTAGCACACCATTTTGTGATTTTGATTTGCTTCCTCTGTGGAAGCTGCTGATAGCATGCAAACGACCTGCTGCTTGCTTAGATGGGTCTGCCCTTCCTGAAGTGCTCATGACTGGTTTTAATTCTCAGGGAAAAAAATGTGTATAAAAATGATAGATGAGATTAGGATGGCATTAGATGTCAGTATTAGACAAACTAATATAGTGAAAATATTTGATTTCTGAAAAACATTGCCAAAATGTGAACTATAAACATTGTCACAGAAGCAACACAAAGGAATTGAGAAAACTGTTTATGTAACAGTCACTATTTTGGTAACTGAAAAGCTGCCAGTCCTCTCTGTAGTCAGAGTGGCATTATCAGTGTAGACATGTTAAAAATATGTGTTTCTGAGAGGTGGGGAGTGCACTGGACATGGAAAAGCATCAGCAACACAAGTACAAAAGGGTTGAGATTCTGCTGTTGTTAGAGATATCCCTGTACCTTTCATGCTCCAGTGACAGAGAAATGTAGACACAGCACCAACATCCTCTCCAACAAAGTGCAGGGTTTGGGACAAGAAGAGGTTTTTTGTACTTTAGATGTGCTAATGCAGACCAGGACTGTGAGCTGTGAGTGCAGTACAGCCAAGGGATGGCTCTTGGAGCTTGATGAGCTGTACAAATGTGTGTGCGAAATCCTCACAGAAAGTCTCAGGTTGCCAGTAGTCTTTGGCGAGCATTGTGTGTAAACTTTCCATGACCCATAGAGACAGCTATGCTCAGAGACAATGCTGAGGAGGTTGAAACTGAGGGTAGGATTCTCAGGAGATGGAGGCCTAGAGAAGGAGAGCTAAGTTCTCAAAACTGTATCTTACAGTCTGTGTAATGAATTCCCACATGCTGATTAAAATGAACCCAAACCAAAATTTTATCAGCACTGTGCCCTCTGTTTTGAACAGCAACGTGGTAGATCAGTTTTGTTCCTCTCCTTATCGTGTCCCTTTTTGCAATGGATATGGTTCATTGCAACAGCTATTTCTAACTGGCTGCTCTGCTAATTGTTGCAAGTGTAACACCCTTGACCAAATATTTTGTCTTTAAGGACCTTTGGAAATGTAAAGGTCTCATGGAAAGAAATTAAATTGTTTTCCAAATGTGAATGCAATAGAAAATCAGTAAGGAATTCTTTCTTGGCTCTGGATATCTTTTATGGCCTGTAATTCTGAAAACTGCTATTCTCTCTCCTTTTCCATCCTCTTCTCTTCCCTTGAGTAACTTCTCTGAATTCAGCATCAATTACTCTTGATCACTGCTATTAAGTCAAGTAAGAATCAGCCCCATTGCCTTAAGTGGAATTTTCCTTTCCTTGTCCTTCCTGCTACTTCTGTTACATTTTAATTTTGATTTGTCTGTCAGAAATACAGCCAATCAGACCACTGGCATTACTGTATTTATGCTCTTAGTTAAAACACAAACTACTACATATTTTGTCTTAGTAAGGAAAAATAAGAGACTGGTTAGAAAGACCAATTTATTCTGTTAAGGATCTCATAAAAATGTCCATATCCTGGAGAGGCAATCAGCCTTAAACTTCTCTACTAATTTGGCCAAGTGTATGCAGATTGCCATGATTTTTTAAAAATGTTTTTGTTTGGTTGGGGCTTTTTTTTTTCCTTTTCAGAAAGTTTTTTCTATCCTGGCAACAGCTGCCCCCTACTGCCCCCCCCCCCCCAAAAAAAAAAAAAAAAAATTGCTTTGAGAAATCTGGAAAAATATCTAAATTGTATGTTAAATATCTACTAAATGTATTAGTTACCCCCTGGAGGACTAGACATGACTAATTGTGTACAATATATCATTAGCTATGGCTGTGTATTTTATGCAAGAGAGTCCTCTTTGAATGGCTTCAGGCGTGGAAATAGGTTTGATCTCTAAACTGTGCACCTGTGGTAGCAGTAATCCTTAGTGTATCTCCAGAGCTGATGGCTGGCATGGTTTATTTGGCCTATATGGGGTAGGTGTGTACCAGTAACAAGTTGAATTTGGTTGGCATAATCTGGGATCAACTTCCAGCACACACAGTGTGCTTGCAGTCCTGTGATGGTAAAACCCTCTTGAGCAGGGTTCATCTGTGCTTCCATCTAGGGTTAGAAATTCTGGTGTCATGATTTATCCTGTGATTTTATGCTAGTTCCTCAGGGAATCCACTATCTCTGATGTCAGCAGGCACTTTCACCAACTTGCTGTTATCAATTTCCTGCCATGATTTACTGGGTGTGGTATTGCCTGAACTCATGGGAGTGTTACAGAGATCTGTTCCATCCTTTAATTATGGTATTTCCAGCAGAATCAAGAGGATTTCCAATTCCCTTTCTCTATGCCAGGGACTTTATTTGGCTGAGTTCCCTTTGAAGTTCTAGCTACTTCCTCCTCAGGATGTGTCTCTGGAGCTTGGCTGAGAAGTCTCCACATCCTGGTAACTACTTCCCCTCTCCACTCTCTTTAGTCAAGGTGTTAAGACTGCTAAATGACCTTTTCTGAGGCTTCAGTTAAGACATAATGGGACTGGAATGAAAGGCTTTCCCATAGGATAGTATCCCAAACTTAAGAGAAAATCAAGGGATAAGTGAGTGTAAAGTATTGACAGATCTTTGTATGGGTTACAAGTAAAAAGCTCATGATAAATTAAACAGCTGCCTTTTTGGTATGAGAAAAGAGAGAAATTCTTGCAGAGTTAGTAGTCTTCTTTCTCCACTCTTTCTTAAGATTTAATTTTCCATTGATATAGGTTTGGTATTAGCAGTTGTCATAGATGTATATTTAGAAGGGCAGATCTCCTGTGGTACACAAGGCTGCCATCTAGCTGGCTGTCACTGGGGGATGGGTGTCCAAAGTTAATGACTGGAGAATGTCTGTGCCTGGGAAACAGAAAGAGGATGCTGTTCTCACTGAGAATGCTCTGCCAGCACAATAATCTGATTTAATACTGTCTTATTGCATGCTAAAGACCTCTTATTGCATGCTAAAATGCCCACAGGCTTTTTTATGATTGATTCTTTCATTACTGTAACACTGATAGGGTCTAGTTTTCCTTTCCAGTTTTCTGGAAAAGATCTATGTTTCTCTGCCCTCACCATAGAATGGACAGAGGAGGAAGATAAATCTTTCATGGCCTAGATATTGCTGAGAAAATGTTCTGTAGGGGTTCTCGTGGCTGTGCCATTTGCAAAAGTAGAAATGCTCTGTGTGTCCATTTCTAAGATGCCAAGCCTTGACTCCTCTAGGTGCTCTCACTTGTTTTTATGAGGGAAGTAATGAGTCTCATCTATCCTTGCTGTACTGAGACCAAAAGGATGGGACAAACAGAGAAGAGGTGATGTCCTGCCTCTCACAGCCTCAGTCAGGCATTCTGGTCCACTCTGGTTCCCATTCCTGCCTGCTGGGCATAGCTCAGCATTTCTGTCCTAGCGCTTCCTCTCAGTCTGTGCTGTTTCCTGAGCCCTTGGTCACACTGTCTGAGCAGAGCAGAGAGCGTGGGCATTCAGTCTGGGTCTTTTACAGAAGGAACTTGTGACAGCTATGATGAATTAATAAGAAGTTGTGAAAAAGCAAGAATCAGGTGGGGACATGAGGGCAATAATGGGAATAGTTTTGGACTACCTTGCAGGCCTGGGGCTGCCTGGCTGTTTAGGACTATGAGAAAAGCTGGGTTTATCTGTCCACAGCACAACATTCCAGTTTTGGAGCTAAATTAGCCAGTTGGCATCTATGTACATACTGACTGTCTAATGCAGAGGTAGTTTCTTTGGTCTTTAGTGAGGTATGTCCTACACCAAACCTAGAAATCCAATGTCAAAATACCCCGTTGCAGCCAGTATTTTTATTTATTTCTAAAGCACCTCATCACACCATTTTCTTTATCTCTTTATCAAGGCATTATAGGGGTCCATCTTCCCCTATAAAACCCCTGGCAATGATATTTTCACAGTATTTCCTTGACATTCTACATTTGGGTAACTTTCAGTCAGTCCTCTCTGGTAATGATAAATATTAGTACTTTTTATTAAGGAGTACTAAGCATTTTTATTGGCACCATCCTTTTAATGAGTTAACTTTCTTCTCCAATGCTCCAATATAAACTGCTGTCTGGCAATGGATGATAAATTAATCTGGATGAATGATAAATTAATCTTCATTTTCAAATTCCTTATATACAGTTAATTTGTAATTTTTTTATTTAAGTGTGCAAGTCTCTGAATATGCTGTCCTTTTACCATGGCTATATAACAATCTTACGTCTATACTTGTGAACCTGTCCATTCTCAAAATAGGAAAAGCTGACCTCAAAACAGTATGAGTTATGGATTTCTTTTTGTGGCAATACATGATTGACTTTACCCAGGGTGTAGGAAGAAAATATAACAGAAGCCATAATGAAAAAAATTCACCCAATTTGTCCTTCATGCAGACAAGTGTGGAAAATCATATAGTAATATATATTGCATCTACCTTGATATCAATTTAAGACTATTAGTGGGTAATAATATTAAAGTTCATCATGATTAACATAATTAAGAAGCATGCAGAAAGCAATAAAGATTTTTCTGTGTTACTGGAAATGCTTTTAGATGCCATTATGGTCTCCACCATTGTGTATCTCATTTTTAAGACTGTTCTTTCCTTTATCTGGAAGCTTCCTTCCTGTGCAAAAAGTGGAGATGGACTGGACAGTTCATCTGACATAATATACCTCTGGGCCAGAATACTTACGCAGAGGAAGGAACTTGTTCACTTAAGAAAGTGGTGGGGTATGCTGCCTCTTTCCTGGACATGCTTATGCTGTTATTAAATAACATAAATAATAATAATAAATTATTAATAGCAAATTATACTTAGTACTTGCATATGCAATTTATTACAAAAAGGTGGAGTTAGACCTTATTTTATAAGTAGAGTAGATCATTTTCTCAGCATTTAGATTTTATTTTTGTCAATAATCAGACTGACCTATTCCTGTAATTTAAAAATTTCCTCCAAAGCCCAAAACAAGGGATTTAGAAGAGGTCCATATTTGTCAATTAATCTGATAATGGCTGGAGTGACACCATGGATGCTATCGGATAAAATGCAAAATGCTATTGCCACTGTGAGAAAAGCACTTCAGAGAGTAGACTTGTGAAGGTCTATGTTAGCAGGAAGAGTTGGTCTAGGTTAATTTCTGCTTTCTTTAGTGTTTTTAGTTTACTATAGAGATATTTTACATTTAGGGGATTGAATATGAACCATCTCAAAAGAGATTGACTTTAGTTAGGAGAATGATGGTCTTGCATTAGTGGTGGAAAGAGGAAAGTCTGTTGTAAGGACAGTATGAAGAGTGATTGAAGAAATGTTCTAGCAAGATTGAGAAAGCTCTGTGGATGTGTTGAAGCACTTGTGCAGCTGTTTCTGTTTGTTGATGTCTACAGAGAACACAAGAAATGTACAATGAGTACATTTTCTTGCTTCCGTCTTCATCCCTTCTACCAATTCTGCAAGTCTGCTGCAATTTTGAGAAACCTCCTGTTTAGTCCTGGGAAAACTGGACAGCTGTGCATTCCTAGCATTAAAATATTGTACTGTTGATCTGTTTTGGTATTGTGGTTGACTTTAGATCAGCCACAAGACTAGTTTAATTTTGGACACTTTGTGAAAAGTTATATGTTAGGAAGTATGGTTGGATCTGCATCCCAGGCTTGGTAATAAATTATGTTTGTAATTTATTCATAAATTATATAATCTCATGAAACATAATCTCTGTTCTTTCTGAGACTAGAATGGTATATGCTACTTTGCAGTAGAGAGCCTGACTGATGTGGAGTAAAGCTTAACACATACCTAATTACAAAGCAGACATCCCCTTTCTGAGATTCAGAGGCATTAATTAAAGAAAGAAATTTATTACAACCCGCTCCATTATCTCCAGTCACCTTTACACAGATGAAGACTAAATTATCTCTCTTTCTAACAGAGTATGCACACAGAACTATAGCACCTCGGCAGAGGCTTTCTACATTATGTAGGCAAGCGAAACTGGATTTAAGAGAGTCCTCTTGCTAGATCTACTTTGTAAATCATTTTTCTTCTCTGTCTACTCCTTGTTTCTGAGAAGTGAGTAGGAACCCATGAGTTAACACCTTTTTTGGAAAAAAGTATTGGCTCCTGGTCAAGCATCCTGGCAGGAACATTCAGAGCAGATGCCATACTTGTGCAACTGGCACTGGCACCAGGCTCAGGTTGGATGCTGTCCAGCACATTGTGTGTGTGGCACAGGTGTTGGAGGCTGATGCCTTTGAACTCTTTGAATGCTGTGTCATTCTGATCTGCCTTGCATCACTATAGCCTCAGATTATTTTGCTCTCCTGATGAGAAGGGGGCTACTAATTCCAGATCTGGGGGCTAGTTTCATGGGTTTGTATGATGAATTTACAGTAACTCCACACCAGAAACAAGTGTCATTCCTAGGAAAGAAACTGTACTGAACATCTCCCAGATTGCCACACAGCAATGCAGAATAGGAAAAGGAGAGGAAAAGGCAGTCTTACAATAATAGTATTTAGAAGAAAGTTACTAGCTACTGATACAATTCTTAAAAAAAAATCAAGTGTAAAAGTTTGTTGAACATCAGAAAATTTCTTGCCCCCCTCACAGAGAGAGACTGCTGTCAAAGGGAACAACAGAATATTCTGTTATTCTGTGTATGTGACATGGTATTGTCTCTAGGGGTAGGTCTACATTCCTTCTCTTTTCTTTGGTAGAGATGTCCAGAAATGCCCTCCCTGGTCGGTGACTCATATATACTCATATGTATGCTGGGGGCAAAGGAAACAGGCTTCTCTCAAATGAGCTTCATGTTCTTGAATTCATTCCTCAAGAGGGTCATATGCCATATTGTTGCATACAGGTAAAGATAGTATAAAAGAAAGGCATTATAAAATCAGGCCTTGCTCTGCTAAATTACTATCTAGTCTGTAAGTTCCCATAAGAAAGAATCCGAAGAATGAGAAGCAGTTAACACAACAACCTATCATAGTAAGAAAAATAAGTTGCCCCTGTAATAACAAAAGATCTGTCCCATGAGAATCCACACAGAGAAATGTAGACACCTGGGTAAAAGAGAGAGTCTTAGCACCTACATACAAAACACCTTTTAACCAATGGACTGAGTGGCAAGAAAACTACTAGTCAAATGGAGTTGAGCCAGAGATCAAACCAAGAGGTTTAAAAAGTGAAAACTGTTTAAAATAAGTTATGTGAATAAAGAATTGGCTTCTTCTGCATAAAGAAACTGAGTCCTGTCTGCTCTACTGCAACACCATATCCCTTCTCAGCATCAGTTCACAGCTCCCTACACCAGTCTTTGGCTTCACTGTTTTAGGCTTCTTTTTGCTATTTAACTCAAATCTCATGCCAATCCTAATTGCATCTGTGTCTCTGCTGGGACACCTGGGTATAGCAGATCTTAGAAATCATGGCTTTGGAGCAGATTATTGAAAGCATGAACCAATGTGTTGGTGGCTAAATAAAAAAAGATCATTGCTGCCTTCCTCGCCCAGATGGCAACTCTGAAGATAACTCCTATTGAAACAGTACAAGCAGCTTTTAGTAGCCTCACTCTTAATTTGGCTGTCCATGTTGTCTCAGCTGTAAGGCCTTTGAAACAGCACTGGAGACTGGAGGTAGTGTTCTGCAGGAACGCAGTTTGTGGTGATTGGGAGTGGGGCTGAGGCTGAGCCTCATCCCCAGTGGGTACAGCTGTGTAGGTCAGGTGAACAGCACTGACAGCAGTGAGCCATGGAGTGCCCAGGTGCACTGAGCAACCACCACAGGGAGCAGAGGGCACACAGGTGCAATGCATGAACATGAGGGTATAAAAGGGTGGGCTAAGGAACAAGAAGGGCAGCTGCTTGAAGCCTTCTGAAGTGACATGAGGTTAGTCTGTATGGGCAGATGCCTGAAGCCTTCTGATGAGGTAAGGTGTCACTCTGTGTGGGTTGAACATCTCTGATACTGTGTAGTGATGCTCTGTGGGTTGTGCCTGCCTGGACTATGATATATGCTGTGGCAGTGTTCCACACACAGAGCATGAGGATGTCGAAATAATTAGCCCACAAAATTTTTGGAAGTTGGTGCTGGGGTTGAAATTGTCATCATCTAGAGTGTGTAAGTGGGCATCTTGCAGTCTGGGTCCAGAGTTTACAAACTCTTCACACAGTTTCCCCTTATTCCTGCAAAATACAAGCAGTATTTATCACCTAATGAGCAGGGACTTCAGGGTGAATCTTTCTTTACCAATATTTGCTGTGATGAATAGCAGATTGAACATAGGCATATGAAGGTGCTCTCTCTATAGGAGAGTACTCAAGTTATCAGTGTTACAGAGAGCTTGCTTTATTAGCTTGTTCCTAGTTCATCTAATGAATTTTCAGCTTTCAGGACCCCTCCATACATATATTTCTCACTGAAGGGCAAGGAGAATAGTTTTTAAAATCACAGGAGAAGTAAATAATTCTGAGCAGTGTTGAACCCTGCTGCCTAGCCTTGTGCTTTATACATAATTGTTCATTGATCTGTCTGGTGGGAAAGAACTTCTGGATCTCATCAACATCCTGTTGATTCTGGGAGATGGGATTATTTCCCTGTCTCCCTTTTCTCCTAAACTGTATATTTTTTTAGATTTCTGTTTTGAAAGAGTGCCAAATAACAGGCTAAATAGGTCAAAGTCTGTAGGAGAGGAGGAACGTGTATGGAATCTTAAAACAGACTTGGTGCTGAGGTAAAGAGCTTTTGGGAAAAGAAAATGCATCTTGCAGTTCCTTTTCAGCTCTAGCATGTGTAGGATGGGTGACTGATGGCATAATTAATGAGTAGGCAGAATTTCTGTGCTAATATGTTGGCATTTTGTGCAAGTGTGCAGCTATGTATTGGAGAAGTATAAAGTACCTGTAACCAGACAATGTATTTACCTTAAACAAGTTTATTTTCCAGACAGAGCTTTCCTCCTACTCCAAAAGACAATGTTGTCTTCTTGCTTTGTGCTCAGTAGGGCACTGTTTTTGCCATTCTTTGTAACTGAGAGGATAAGTAGAATGCCCAAGAGTATTGTCTAATCATTTAGCTAATGAACCTGCTGTGTAATATCTGTTCAGGTGTTCAATTCAGTTTATATTACTACTCTGATAGTCCTTTCTGGCTGTTGGTTTTGATAGGACTCATTTTACTATGCTGTATCCCCTGAAAATGGAAGGTTGTAGTTCACCTATGCATTACTAACAGTGTCTTCTTTTAGATTGTGCCTCAGTGTTAACATTCAAACAAAATATTAAACTTTATTTTGTATTATTGTGACTTGTCTGTTTCGTGGGTCAAAATATTGAAACCCCCAGAGTTCATAGCATGACAGGGTAACCAGTATCCATAGGGATGGAGGAAGTGCTAGTGCTCCATGCAGTAATCACACCCTGTCTGTGTAACCAGGCAGGAAAAAAGCCCAAAAACTATTCCACCCTGAAGTGTTTAAAAACTTGGCTCTATAATATGCTGGAGAGTTTACAGGGTACAGCTGTTAGAAAAGCCAAATTAGCCTGAGGGCAGATGCAAGGACTACACTTCATTATATTGTTCCACAGCCAAGGGAGAGAGCGTCATGCCCTTGTTACTCTGGTGCTGTCTTCTTGTGTATTTGAACATGTGGGGCCAGACTCTTAGCCAGAAATTTAGAGTACTTTGATGTGTGGCACTTTATATATCTTGGTGCTTCGGACTGCAAGGTTTAAAATACCTTCTCCTACATCACCACCTATATTTTTCTCCAGTATCTAAACATGTTAGTTTGGTGTGTATTAACTGCCAGTTTTTGCAACAGAGTAGGATGTTCTGAGGGAGTGTTGTGATGTGCTCATTTATTATGTTCTCTTGAAAAATTTTTGTAAAGACAAAACCAAATCAAAACAGCTAGACAAGCATGAATGGAAGACTCCCCAGGTCCCCATTTCACCTCTCACTGAAAAGTCATTAAAGCTGTGACTAGTCAGCAAATCCAAAATCTAGCACCTGTTTGCCAGATAAAAGCCAGCTGCACTGTATGTATATTCTTTAAGCCACCTGCAATTTGCATTCTGTGTGCAGTACCATTGTTCAACTTGCTTCTTTGCTTAAGGTGTTTTGAGATATTATGTTTTTATTAAAGATGAAAGATTGATGCAATAGAGTGAAACCTGAAGGAAGACTTTGTGATATCAGTGTCTGGAAGTAATGAGGTTATATGGGGGTTGAATTTTTTACTTTTTTATTTTCATTTCAATGACCCAACTTAATTTTTCTTTATCTAAAAATATATCAGCTTATTTCTTCATTGGCTTTTATTAGAACATGAATTACTGAAGTGAAATTAATTGTTCTTGGTTTTATTTCAAAATACTTTTTAAAAGACAAGTTACCTGGGCAAGCTGGTCTTTTTAATGCACACAGGACATTACTGTGATATGGAGTTCATTTTGACATTGTTGCTCTTCCTTTCAAACAGAACTAGAACGTTAAAACTATTTTATCTTTTTCTGAAAATTATTGTTCTTTGAAGTGTCTAGAATTCTGAAAGTGAAGCCACAGAAAAGCTTTCTTGTCTATGTTCAACCTACTGGCATTTTCTGCCATCCTTCATTTTGTACATAAACACTGGTTAAAGTCCTACAAGTTTTTCACAGTCTGTGAAATAAAATCAGGTTTACCTTAGTGACAGTCTGAAATGGCATGAGAAGATGGTCAGAGAACTTACATACTAGACCATTAACAGACAGCAGGAAAGGATTGGAGTTCAGTCTCAATTTCATACTGGGTAGCACAATACTTGACATTCCTCATTATATCTGATATTATATTCTGAATCGGTTTTTATTGGACTGTAAAAAGAACTGATTATAAAGACTGCTGTGTTGTGACATTAGTAGGATTTTAGGGCTTGATAGACTTAAATTCAGTTTTTATGTTTACTGTGTTTTCTGTGTTTTTAGGTTTACTGTGTTTTTACTGTATTTTCTTGAGCAAGTTGCTTGATTTTGGTGTGGCTAATTCTCATACTGTAAAAAAGTAGAAAAATCAATACTTTACTCTTACCCAACAAGATCAAAATGTTGATACTCTACTTACCTCGTATGTAAGATGCAGCCATAGTCTGTTGTTTGAGCTTGACTGCCAAACTGTAGAAAATTAGCAGAAACTAATTTGGGATATTATGAGTGTTTCCTAACTCCTTCAATTTCATACGTGTTCTGTGGAAATTCATGTTATGTCAAGAGATGAAAACATAGCTGATGAAATTTTAAGTAATTCAGAGAAATTGCAAGACAAGTGCGGTAATTGCGATTCTCGGAAATTTCACATTGTCCTGGCTTTTCCTGTTTCTTCCTGGTGCTAAATCATGTTGGACAGCCATAAATCCTTTCCTGATACCTACTTTGCATATAAGGAATTCCTAAGTGATTATTGCAGAGCTGTTTGTCAAGAAGGGAGGAAGCAAGGGATCTGCATACCAGTACATTTGTTCATGTCACAACTTGGGCATTAAATATGGGCTTGGTGTGTCAGCACCATGAAACATTCCATTTCTTAACAAGTAATGGGCAATTGCTAGAGGTATCTCTGTCAGTTTGTGCAGTAGCATAAATTTATGTAAGTTTGACTCTGCCAGGTTAGACAAAAGTAAACTAAATTTAAATACTTTATCTCTAAAACTCATCATATTTTAATTGACAGCAAATCCTTCTAAAACCTATTTTTGATGTAGCAATCTTAGTCAATGTCTGCTGCCATTTAATTTTCACAAGGAAATCTCTGAGAAAGATTTTCTTATTGGAAAGCCAATTTCTTCTGCATGCCTTTTATTCTTGATCTCCTTGTAAAGCACAGAATAGTAACTGTGATGAAACTGATGCTTCCTTAGAAAAGATATTTGAGCTAAACAGAAGGGCAAAACAAGGTCACTGGCAATATATATATATATACAGTGAGCTTTAAGAAATGAGTCAGACTTACAGATGGAATGATAGTTTGCCTTGTCATGAGAACACACATCTTCAAAAGGTTCCTGCTTTGGAAAAATAAAGTAAAAACCATAAGGAACCACTTAAGGAGGCTGCATAAATAATTTGCCGTTTGTGAGCAATATATGCAAAACGATAGGACTGCAAGGACTGTATTTGATGGAAAAGCTTCTAACCATTTAAACTGCCATCCTGGTGTTTATTACCTGAATCACCTCCGGGAGTCTGATAAACACCTGTGATCTGCTGGTAATTCAGGGAAGGAAGCAGCACTCTGCATGACCTGCTTTTTTTTCTCCCAAGCAGTCACAGTGTAATAAACAGTGTACAGCGATTTTGAACATGCAAAGAATATATTTAGACAAGTTAAGGCTACTGCTCTTGGTTTAATGCTTACCAAAGCTAGCAGCAGACACTGGTTTAGTACCTCTATATGGTGTACATAGCAGTGGCAGGAAGGAGCAAAGACAATAGGAGATACTGGTACTTGGAAGGCAATTCAGTCATTTCATTTGTGAATGAGAGTAAATGGCAAACACCTTAAAAAGAAATGGAGAAAAATCAGGTGTTCCTTTTAACCTATGCATTTTAAAAGTTACTACATGACCAGTAAAGTAATAATTTCCCAGAAAGCGATATTTAAATATATCCATCATCATTTAGATCTTGGACACATACTTAAATATTATTGATTATTTGCAATTGTGTGCATCCATGTGTAAGTATATTAAACAAAAAAGTAATAGTATCATGTATCTGATTGGACTAAAGTACAAAAATGGAACTGGAGTCCCTAATTACTAGTTGTTTGGGGTTTTTTTAATTAAGAAAACCACAAGCAAATTATAGACATCCAGTTTATAGCATTGCAATCTTACAGGCTTGCTCTCATGAATATGGTAATTTTTTATTTTATGCCCTCTTGAGATGTCTTGTTAAAAACATTTTATTGGTGATCCTAAAATTCAGTAAATTTGAAGCCCTTGGCACCCTGAAGATAGTTAAAGTTCTTCAAAAAATGTCGGCAATAAATATTTGGCAAATATAAAGAATATGCACATTTTTCCCAAGTGGGTGATATATTTTTTTCCCAGTTCTTACAGTCAAGTGATGACACTGCAGTTCAGAATATAAGTGTATATTGATATTTTTCTTCCAGAAACTGCATGTGTGGCTTAGAGTGCTTCTCCCACAGAGTTATTTTTGTGCAGACACCTGGAAGTGGTTGCACACTTGCTCCTGCTTGCAGACTAGTTTTGGACAGTCAGGTGTATGTATGAGCAAGTGGTTTTTATTTAGAGCAATTAAAATTCTAACATTCTCTTCTCTTGACATGCAATTACTGGGGCTCTGCTGTTCCCACTAATTGCTCTTGCTGGGGACATTGGTGAGGAGCCAATGATTTTGATGGGTAGTGGATTATCATTTTTACTCTGCTACCTGAGAAAAAAATCATTTGCAAAATCCCATGTGTAATTAGCAAGACTCATGATTAATTGTCCTGCAAAATTAGCTTCACTGTTGCTTTTATTTTACTGCTTCAAATATTAATTAATGTTAACTCCTTTCCTTCAGTCCTAGCTTTTGAATATTCAACATGGCTTTGAAAAATTAGTCAGGGCTTCTACTTGCATTAACATGCTGGAGCGTTGATTTCTGAATAAGTATTCTGATTTAAAAGATCACACGTGGGTCATAAATAATTTTTATAGGAGGACAAACAAAGCATCAAAGCATCATGGGAAGGCATTCATGCACTAACTGAAAGTAAATTGTTTCAGTAATGATTCATTCCCACTGTGCTTTTAGGGAAACATCAGCAAATATGCAAAACACTGCATTGTGTGGGGCAAAAAAATTATTTAATGCGAAAATCAATGTATAGATTTTCAAAGTAGCATAGTGAAAGGGGTAAAAATACTGGTGGAGTTTGAGCAAATGCAGTATCTGTTTGATTTCTAGGAATTACAGGTTCTCACATTTTGATGGTCTAAGGTAGAAAATTACAATTGTCTATATGTCAATGCCATCTGCCATAGTGCTCTCAAAACTCTTATATATTTCCTGCTTACTATGATGGGATCAGAAAGGACCTAGTGATGACTGTTCTTGGGTCAGTGGGATGCTGATGAATTGAATTCACAGGACAGCTCATTAAAACGAGCAGCAAGATGTCCTCATGCCCCAAAGAGCTTTGGCTTCTGGTTGTCTGTGTTTTCATTGTGCCAGAATAACCTCCAGAACACAGAAGAGAGCTTTTTTCCAAGAACTGCAGGCTCCTCCCAGTACAGCTGTAGCACCACATATAAGGCACACCTGCACACCCGTATTTTGGTGAATTTTGCCCCTGCATCAGTCCTTGCTTTATTTCTTCTCTGTGTTTTGGGTATGCAGCTAGATGATTTTCTCCACACTTCACCAGAAAAGCCCTTGCCCTCCTAGATATTCTTCTCATTATGAAATCATCTCTTTGTAATCTTGCCATAAGACTCCAAGTTGACACCAGGAGAGAGCAGCAGGGGTAGAGGTGACAGCATGGTTTATTGGGAAACATACCTGTCTTCCTTTACAAACCTAACAGGTGAAGCAAATTTGGGAAATCTGGTCTCACTTGCTGTTTTCATTAAAGTGTACTGTGCTTCTGACAGCACACGCTTGATTTTTACTTGCTTTTTTCAATCAAGTGAATGAGTTCTTTTGACTTTTTCCAATAGTTGCTTATCTTTATAACTGAAATTAATTGAAAAATCAGACTTGAATCTGACTCTTTTTGTGACATTGTCCACACATAGTGATTCCAGCTTGTTAAAAAGATTTGTCAGTCTTCATATCTTTTTGTATAACCTTCCCAAATCTCAGCTTTAGTGACTGGCCTCAGTGTAGAAGCTTTTTGGCCCTGTTAGTAGGCTCAGACATATCCTTCTCTTCTTAACATTAAAAAGGCCATTGTAGGTGTGTATTAATTCAGAATTTCTGTGGAGTCTCAGAATGCTCTCATAGATGAGAGAAAACTAAGAAATAAATTCCAATCTGGATTCAAATGTCAAGAAAGGTTTCACATTTTCCTTGGAACTTCAGGGACCTTTGAGTAAATAAAAGGACCTGTGACCCTTCTGCTGTTCATCTGTAATTGCTTAGTCAGACTAAGGTGCAACCATGATTCACACACTTTTCTAATTTCAAGAGAAACATTCATGTGTAGTAGTGGTTGCAAAGAAGGAAGCAGACCACTTTGCAGATGTGCATGTATGGGACGCTTGCTAGAGAAAATCCAATTTTGTCTGTTTGCTCTTGGAAGCCTTTTCTACACAGAAAAGAACTGTCATCTATTCTGATAAGAACACATTGTTTTTCCTATGCAATCATAGCTATAAAGATATTTTTTTTTCTGAATAAGTAGAATTTTTTCTCTTAAAAATGACACTTGAATAAGTGACTTACTGTGTTAAACACTCACACCATGGTAGGTCCTGCAGCACTCTACTAAAGAGTAACAGGGGCATTTTCATCACAGCTAGGGTCTCTAATTCAGGAACTTAAAACAGTAAGTATTTCAGATCTGGTCCTTTCCGAAAAAGAAGGCTTTGGTCTACTAAAGCAGCAATTAATGAAGCAAAAAAGAGAAGCTGAGATACAGAAAATTTGAAGGTTGAGACCTTTCCATTTAACTATTATATTTACTGGTCAGCTATCCCAGGGGCAAGTCTCCAGGGGCAGCAGGTTTTCCTGCAAAATGGAAACAAAGGAAAGAGGTAGTTTTATCTTTGAAGTTATAATGCAGCAAGTAGAAGTTTGCTAGCACAATCTTCCATCCATTAAATAATTTATAAATCTCCTGCATCAGCAGACTGCCATGGTGACATTTCTAGAATCTACATGATACTGCACCCCTTCATTTTCCAGTGATGCCCAGAGAGTTTGCACATGTAATTCTGCAGGAGCAAATGGCTTCAAGTTTAGCATCACAGGAACTGGTCATTATCAGAGTTTCTTAGTAGAAAAATTTTAGGAGAGACTGAATAACTGATTTTGCAAGGACCCATTTAAGAACACCTATTTAGAGAAATTAAGGTTTTGCAGAATCTGGGTGTAAAACAAAAGTTATGAAGTTCAAGCCCTCCATACTCTTTTACCTTTTTTTGAGTTATTTTAAAATCCGTATTTGCACGTAACATCTGTTTCACGGAGTGGGCATGTGCATTGAGCATTATTTTGTTATTTGAAGGTCAGAATCTATCCTTAGTTACATTTAGTTTCCTATTTGATGTGAGAATTTAGCTTTAATAGCTATGGATTAGGCTGAGCTGTATAAAAACAGTTTTATGAGAAAGGTAATCCTATGCTTATGGAGCATAGGCAGAGCTCCAACCAGCACAATGCTGTATCTCTCTGCTGCATTACTAATGTCCTGATCAGCCTTTGGCGAGGCTGAATTTCTCTTTTCACCTATCTTTTAATCTTAGTTTTTTAGATAGGAAAAAACCCAAACCAAACTATGGGCAGAGAATCCTAGCCTGGTCTTTCTCTTCTAAACGACTATCCCTTTTGCTTTTTCCACTGATCTGCACTCTTTCAGGTGCTAGCAACAAATATGAAAGTTGTAAGATTTTCAATTTTAAAAAATTACCATTTGACATGTGGGGAAGGACAGACAGGAATGAAAGATTTTTCTTTACCTCTTAGGAATTAAATCCATCTTCCTCCTTAAAATTGGCCTTTACCTGGAGGCTAAAATACTCTGAAGGTTAGCTACAGCCTTATCTGCTGTTGTGATGGTACTTACTGCATGATGAATATATTAGTTAAAATTCAAATTGATTATATAGAAGGGTAATGTTACTGCTTTAGTGTAGTCCAATCATTAGTGTGGGAAGAGTGGTAAGAAAATAACTTAAAGGTGACACTGTCTGAAATGCAGGAAATGAACAGTGCTTTATAAATAATATATTTATCCTCTTATGTTAGTTTTTCAAAATAAGCTTAGAGTTAAGTGTAATATTTGATCAGTAGGTGCATCTGTACTAGCATATTATTAGTCTGTTTAGTCACATCTAGAAATATGCTCTTTGTATTTGTGGTTGCCAAAGTAAATAGAAATCAATGAAAGTAGCAAAAGTGCTGAAGTCATTTCAATAAGTGAAACGCTCATTAATTTAAATTTCACACTTGACATTGTTACAGGCTAATCATAGAAAATAAGGCATTGACTTCTAAATATGTTCCAAGCCACGGAGGAATCCTGAAACTTTGTTTTCAAAGTGGCATTGACATTAGAGGGAAAGATCTCTGGCTGCAGCAGTTTAGGCAGATGGTAATGGTATGGTAAACTTTCTTAAAAGCCTAAAGTCCATTCATATGGATGACATAAGCTTGAGGAGTTAGCAAGCAAACAATATTGAGGCACTGAGATGGAACATGTTCTAAAACATCAAAAAGCTCTTCCTGCCGTTTTCAAACATCTAAAAATATGTGTGAAGCCTGTTCACAATTTAATGGGAGATATGCAGAGAGCTGGGGATGGTTATACAGGAAATTAGAAAAGCCTCATCTCATCAGAGTGAAATAAATATGCCATCATATAAGAAAAGTAATTGGAGGGGTGTGTCAGTTCTGTTGATGTCAAGCAGGTGTTCATGAATTAGAATAAACATTTATAATTGATATTAGTGATAAGAAAGTATTTTAAATTACACTGAAGAGCAATACCTGACTTGCCTCTTTCTCTTTTTTTAAAAAAGAGTTTTGGAAAATACAATTTTCCCCAGTTCTATTACCCAGTGTAGACTGATCCTCTACTCACCTGCTTTTCTGTGAAGTATCCAAACCATATTGCATAGTGCAGCATGCAGTGCAAGTGACTTGGAAGACTACATTGTAATTGCAGTAAATAGCTTTGCCCTTAGGGAAGTGAGGCAGGTAGGTGACATTGAATTGTTTTCTGTTTGATAGGTGCAAGGATGGTCTCTCACTTCTCTGTTGTCTAATCAGCTCCTTAGTCATGGAGAACTCCCATTTATGGAGAATGAATGTACTTCATTCTTCCCACCTTGAGAACATCCTCTGTTGCTTAGAATATTCAAGAAAATCCAAAATTTCTTAGCACCCATGACAGACAGCACACAGATGCCTTCCTGTAAGCACTTTTTGAAGAATTAACTTTTTTTGGACTTGCTCCTAATGCAAGATCCTGCCAGTGTTTAGTTAATGAAATGCTAATGACTTTTGTGAAAAACTTTTTTGATCTGGTATATGACTTGTGACTAAGAGTTTAAATATGAATCTTGTGGTTTGTACACAGTATATTTAAGAGTAATAGTATTTTTTTGCTATTACAATCTCTCAAAACAGGAAGAAATAGTAGTAGTGGTAAGAACAGCCTTAGTATGAGATTATGGCATGCATCTGAATGCAATACTAGGATTTCTGAAGTCTAGTATTTACTCAAATCTTTAATAATGGATACAGTTTTTCTTGATCAAAAAGCAGCAGACTATAAAAATGTACATGCTGTTTAAGTGCCCAACTGTATCACAGTTCTATGTGGCCTAATTTTCCCACCAGATTCCATTGTAAATTGGATAAACTATAAGAATGTCAATACAAATTGGAGACCAAACCTTGTTGAAAATTTGACCTCTAATCTAGTATTATGTATCTGCTTAACATTACTATTGGGTTTTGGGTCGATCATTTAAGTGGGTTTTTTCCAGCAACAAAAACATTCAACAGAAATTTTGACTTAGTATTTACATCCTTTGTGAACTCAAATTTGTGTATAAAACTGTCAGACCCACTGAGCTAGTGATTGTTTTATCTTTGCTTAGTACAGCTTGAAGTTACTGTGTAGTAACTTTACATTTTACAAACCTGTCCAGTTCCAGTCTCATATGAAATGGCAGTAAAACAAATTCCTCTTAGAAGAGTTCAGACAATATATATAATACAAGATCACATTCCTAAAACTAGTTATTACAGAGAACTCTCCTAATAAATGAAACAGTTGGGAAGGTGATATACTAAAGGGCTTAAATCAGAGCAAGGTGGTGGTTTGCCTTCTATTTCAACCAATGTGCCTTTGGGGAAATAAATATATGTGTTGTAATTAGCAAACTACAGTAAGTTTTTCTCATAAATTTTAAAAATCCTGCCCTTTTTCCCCATTAAATTCTTGCTAGTTCCTTCTTTTGCCTTTAAAATCTTCCAACTAATAGTAAAAAAAAAAAGGAAACCCAGAGACATATCTGGGTTAAAATATTATGCCAAATATGATGATTTGCTGTAAACCTTTCATCAGATAATATCGCTCTAGAAAAAAGCAGAAGAGTCCTGTTTTACCCTTCTGATTGAACTTGTGAACCTTTTCCGATATTCATTTAGAGTTGTACTTAAGGTATTGACTCTGTCCATGTTTACATGTGTGTGTGTATTTGGGGCTCCTGCCCTGTGTATCCCTGATTAAATGTCCTGATCTGTGGGCTCTGGGATTAAGGAAGAGAAGGAAGATTGCAATAAGGGTGCTTTGGTCCTCGAGTCCTGACCTTGCACTATCCCACTTATCAAGTAGGTGTAAGACTTCAGTGTGAGGTAGTACTTCTGTCCCAAAGTTTGGCTCATGCAAAGAGTGTGCAATAGTTTCAGGATCCTTAAAAAAAAGTCTGGAATGAAAAGGGGTGATGTGGGGTGAGCAGGAATAGAAGAGGCCTTGGAGGAGACAAAATTATTTGAACCATCTGCAACAAAAGGTAGGCAAGCAGCTGCAATGGGGATGGCACACACAAGCAAGGAATGTGTGCAATTAGAGTCTTCTTCACATAGGGGGACTATAATTTCATTTTATGACTTTGTTGACAATCTTCTCTTTTTTTTTTATTGTGAATGACATCATCAGTACTATCAGATGATTCACTAACAGATGGCTTTGCACCATTTCCAGTATGATACCCAGCATATCATGTTATATTTACCTGCTTTCTACAGAGTATTTTACCTGGAAGGACTGCACTGCTGTGTAAGAGTATTTTTAATTGAGGGATCTTATATAGCTCTCAGTGGGAGATGAGGCAATCAACAAAACTTGGATAGCATTTTGCTAACTAGTTAATGAACTAATGTTCAAAACTAATGTTTTGGACTTACTTGTCCATTTGCTTTTCATTTACTTGTTCAATTTTCTAGAAAGGAAAGAATATCTTTTAATTGGACCACAGTTCAAATTGAAGCGGGGAAAAGGAAAATTGTCCTACTGCATGGTGTGCTAAAGAGTGAGCAAAATCTCTTTGAAATATTTTTTTCCGCTTGTAAACTTGTTTTCTGTTCTTTTGCTGATTTAACTTACAAGTAATTTTTAACTTGTAATTTATAGGTAATTTTGACACTTAGAGAACACCCTGCTATCTGTATGACCTCACTATGCCAGTGCAAGTAGGGCTGGAACCCTTACTGTGAATGATCTATATGTGAGATCTGCCCATTAAGAAGGTTTTGAGGCAAGATGGTATAGTGAAGTGTAATTTTCTCTAGTGGTTCTGGAAAAGCTTGTTTGGAATAGTTGCTCTGGATTCTCTAAAATGAAAGGAGGAAGGGATTCTATAAAATAAAGGTCTATATTAATAATATTTGCGTTTACTTCCAAAGTCCCGTATTTGTATGTCTAAACTAATGTAATTAATCCTTATAGGTAATCTTTTCTCCTATACATTTAGATCTGTCACATGGGTTTTTGTGCTCTATTTAAAACCTAACAATGCACCCAGGTTTGCATAAAAGCTCATCAGTTGATGGTAATGCTAATCCCATAGTGCTGGTTCCTGATCATGAAGGTTAATGGATTCAGTGATCTCAAAGGTCTTTTTTAACCAAAATCATTCTATGATTCTATTCAGCCCAATAATGTAGTTTACAGTAACAGAATCATATACTTGATTTTCTGCAGAAAAAAGCTGAGAAGTGTGCTGGTTTGGTGACATTCAGGTTAATCAACTCAGCTCCCAAAATGGCACCATTTGGAATCTGTGGAAAAGCTGCATGAAGGAAGACTGCACACTCAGGCTTTGTGTGATACAACTAAGCAATCTGTGACACGATTAGTAGGAAGATAGACTCTGTATGCTATAGCAGAAACCAAAGAACAGGGGCTCCTTTATGCCATGGATAGCTGATCTTTGGAAATCATTGACAGAGCATCTTGTAGATACTTGGAGTTTACACTGGCTAAAAATAGGGGTGGGGATGTTCATTCATGGTTTGTGAATTTAATAATGACTCTGCTTCAGAATGTCACCAGGCTGCAAATAAAGGGGCTGGAAAATAAGAGAGGGAAGCATGTTTCCCCTTTTATTCCTCCTAGACATCTGCTTATGACCTTGGAGGCAGAGTAAAGCAGTGTCTGGACCTGCTGAGCTGAAGCAGTTTGGGTCTTCTGAAGCACAGCAGAGCTCTAGTAATGAAACTTTTAAATAACAACATGCTAATAGGCTTTCTGGTGTGCAAAGTGAGAATAAAATCTATTTGCCCTGTCATAAGTTGCTTGTGGTATATCTAAGTTCTTTTCTCACTGATTTTTACAAGGTGATAAACTTACAGACAGAAATTCTTTAAAGCCATAAATACCATGCATGCTATCATGCCTAGAAGTCAAGATAAAGCCAAAGGGATGCTAAAACCAGTTGAAGTGCATTCTTTCACTACCTGGTTTGCTCAGCTGAAACTCTCTATCAGTTTGGGTGTACAGTGTTTGACCCTTGTTTGTAGATATAAATGAAATAGAGCTCCCATCACTTAGTCACAATGCATTGAATGACAAATTTGTACACAGCAGTTGCCTTGAAAAGTGAAGGCTTAACCTCATATGGAAGCCTCTGAAGTTTCTTGTATCTGCTTTGTCTCTGTAAACATTCTCCAGTCTTTCCCCATCTTTTTCTTTACAGAAAAGAATCCTATAGTTGCAGGCCTGGTGTCTGAATTTTATATTCTGCTACACTTTTCTTATTTTGTGTTTTTCATATTATGTGGCTCTGAAGAGCAAGGTGGAATAACATCCACCATACTTTGCTGGAGTTTGTGCTACAAACTAATGTGCTACAAACTAATTTTTTAAAATTATCATTTCATGCATTTCAGGATATGCATTCTATGCATATTTTTTATCATACCACAGTATTTGCAATGTTACTTGGAAGTTTCCCCATCACAAATATGAGTAATATAGGTAATAAATTGTAGAACCTTGTAGTACCTGATTGAAATACAAAGTTGTGAGTATAATACTGAGAAGTGATATGTACATTCATTATCTTTTACTGATCATTAGATCTACAGTGTGAAACCAAAGGCGAAAAACAGTTGATACTCATTCTATTACATTTCCTGAATATGGAATTTGCATATGAAAATGGAATTATCAACTCTAGTCTTTGCATCACATTAAACAGAAAGAAAACAGAAAAAATGACTTGTGGAGCCATTGTCTTAAACCTCTAACACTGAACATGTGCAAAAAGAGATATTTCTTCTTATTCTTTCTAAAATTTCCCTTTGAATACAGAAATGTCAGTAGTAACATGTTCCAAAAATGTGGAAATTCAGCATTGATGCAGAAATAACTTGTAAACTTGGATCATTGACTGAACTTATGGTAGGAGCAAATTGATATTTTACATAGAGAGCATTATTTGTCCAGGTGTTTTCTGTTCACCTGGACAAAGGCAAGAGGCAGAGTGTAATGTACTGTTATCATTCAGTTCTTCTGTATAATTTCATTCTTAGAAATGAGGCACTTCCAATTTCATATTTAAATCAAGAGATTTAAATGTTATTGCATTTCATTTATTCAGGTGAAAGAATTTTTCCCCTGTTTTTTTGCTGTATGCTGTGGATTTTTCTTGGGCATTGGGCAACACTTTAAATTACATCCCAGAGGCTAAAAGTGAAGGATTCCAAGCTAGAAGGCTGAAGAAACTTTGTGTGTTTTGGAGATATTCCTGAACAACTTCTATACTTCTTCTGCTCTCCAGTAATGGGAAAGGTCAGCCCTAGCTGGTTCCACAGCTGCTTGTTCAAATTTAGAGGGTGGGTAAACAGAAAAAATTCTTTTTCAGTTCAATTATAGCAGTTTTTCTGCAAAATCACGATGAGTTAGACTGTGGACTTGACTGCTTATCTGCTTATCTTGAAACTTTTATTTTCCTGTTTGCTGTACTGAGTGGCAGCTGGGGAAAAACATAATGGAATTTCTGTTGAAGATGGTAAATATATTACTTAGTGGGGAATAGTCCTATTCTTCTTCCTATCTGTGCTTTCCTATTCTTCTTCCTATGTGTGCTTATGGCCATCTTGAAAATTTGTATTACTATTTAGCCCATTTAATAAAATTATTTATTTGCATGTAAGATAAGAGGAAATGGACCACCTGTACCACATTAGATCAAGTATCTTGTCTATGCCTGGGCAACACCAAAAGGACGAAAAAAGGCTGCAGTTAATATTCCCAGAATATTCTTCCTATATTTCCTGAGCTATGGCACAACATCTTCCATGGGCATTTCTATCTGTTCAAAAGGCAGGCAGGCATTCTGCAGCCATGATGGTACCATGAATGCGTGTATATAAAAGACCAAAGTGTTGTAGTTACTACAGAAATTATGTAGTTATTACAAAAAGTCTGGGCTTATGAGCCCACTTAGAAAGCTCTGGTTTTTCTTCTTGAAGGCTGTGAGCTTTAGGTTCCAAGTCCCTGTGGCAGCCAGAATTGATGTCACTGTCCCACAGAGACACAGGCCTTCCTGTGCTCTTTCCTGCTTGACAAGTCCCAGTAATGACTTTCAACAAGGTAATGTAGAGGAAGGAGGATGGCATTAGAAATCCCCCTCCAGCTCTCCCTCCTTGCAGGCACAAGCCTAAGAAACAAATTCTCTCAACATCATCTAAAGAGGATCAAACACCTTCTGCTGTTGTTCCCAGGCATTGTTAATTGTTGTTAATTTCCAACACTTCATTAATTATTTGCTATTAAAGATGTGAGGCAAATGCCCTTCACTCATGGATAGTCACAAGAATGGATCATTAATAACTACAAAAATTTTTTACTTTTGAAGTTGAAAGGGAGCTTGTATGAAAGTCATGTTGCTTGCAGGGAAAGCCTGGTGCAGCATCAGGGTGTCATTTCATGAAGGGCTGCATGAGCAATGCCTTGACATGCCAAACAAAACAGGGAACAGAGATAAAACTGGAGTTGATATAATCAACAGGGGTTAGAAGCAGCTACTTCTCATTTAACTTGTTTTGAGAAGGACTATTTTGATTCAATACATACTGGTGATACTTACCATATATAAAACTTCTATAAAAATGCACCATAAGGTTTATTCTTTGGTATGCAAAGCAGTGCATTAATCTAGGATTCTTAGTAAGTCTGAGAAGCCTCAAACAGGACTGAGACTAATAACAAAAGTAAAAGGAGGACAATCTCCAATCAAGAAATTCACACCCATTTATGCTATGAACAGTCCTCAAAAGTATGAATGTGTTTCCTAAGGGGATGCTCATGAATTTTCCTTTATCCTAGGAGCTGGTAAAGGATGCTTATTTTTTTTTGTGATAGTGCCTTTTCTTCCAACAAATTCCCTTCCTTCCAGAAAAATGAAGAAATCCCTTTATGCTACTGTCACAAATAGCCCCTTTCCAGCTTATACTTAAAGCTGAGCTTGTCAGTCTGGTTTCCACAACAGCAAGGTTTGATCTTCTTGAACAAAATTTTGAGTAAATCTACAGGTAGTGTCCAATAACCTCTTCACTGTTGGCTTTGGCTTGTGGGTCTTCTCTACCTTACCTACCATGCAGCTGTTGTCAGAAATCCATTAGATGTCATTTCTGGGACTTGCTTGTTTTTGACTGTTGGTGGCTAGTACTCAGGTGAGATAACAAGCTTTAAGGCTATTGTTCCCTCCATTCTCTGTTCTGGTAAAGGTGCCATCAAGCCAGTCTTAATCTGTGGCTTCTCTTTCTTTTTACCTCTGTCAGCTTTCACTTTTATCTAGAATATTTGGGAACTTGCTGCAATGACATCTCCAGACAGCTGGCTGGAAAATCAATATTAGATTATAGCCTAAAAAACCAGAACTGGATTATAGACTGATTATCTTCCACCATTTTAGCTGCAGTGACTAACTGCCAAAGAGGGACAGTACCTTCTGCTTCTGCAGCCAAGTCCAAGTAGAATAGTGAATCAAAGCCATCATTTGCCATTGTTCACAGCCTGGTATATTCACTTTAACCTTTTTTTAAAGGATATTAATATATAATGCAATGAACTTCAGCAGCTGGGAAATTTACACACCACCCCTCTGTGCCTCTTTCATGTGCTCCACACATTCTTCAGAGAGTGGGTGGGTTGCTGTTTCAGTAATTTCTGGAGTCGTCATTTCTTTAGCTGCTGCAGCTTTTTCCAAAAGGGGCTGTGAAGCAAAGCCAAGAGGTTATCTGGGCACAAAGACTGAAAAATCCTGTTCTCCTAAATCAAGTTACTTATGAAAATAGTTCCATATATGATCCGTTGCACAAGAAATCTTAAGCAGAGCCAAGAAATGTATTCATGTCTTCTGAGCTATGTTACACCTTTAAGACCAGAGATTATTTTCCAAAGCTAGATTTGAATTCAATGAGTTGAGCATCAGACATCCACCTTACAAGCCAGTCAGTGCAGGGGAGTCCAGACTGCCCCATAACTGCAGCTCCCAGATGCTGCAGAAGCTCCTGTTCTCTACTCTGAGAGGAGAATGGGGGGTTATATAAGATTTGAGTTCTGCTAGTTAGGACAGTACATGAGTAGCTTTACTTTTGTCTTTTTTTCTTTGCTATATGGTGTGAAACAATGAAGTAAACAAGACAGACTTAAATATTTTTTCTCTTAAAATCTTCTGTGGATATTATAAATTAAATGGTGCTAGACTTGAAGGCTGAAAAAGGGCATTAGGTCATATGTTTATTTCTAGACAGTGAAATTTCACCTCTCCTGAAATTCTCACACCTTTTATTCAGCTGTGGGGTCCTCTCTGTAGGCCTCCAGCTTTGCTTTGGAGAGATCAATAGGCAAGACATTCACTACTGTCCTGAGTATTTTACCCCCAGAGCTGATAAGCCTCAATGATTAATGATTTAGTAATCAAAAGTAAATGTTTTCTGTAAAAAGTACAGGGACGCTGCAAAACCTTAAATGTTATCCTCAAAAAATATTCAATGCATATTGCAAACTGAGAATTCGATTAAAACAGTAAATTATATCCTATAGCCTTGTCTCAAGTTTCACTTTAAAAGAGATAAAACCTTCCTAGGAAGTGTTTTCACCAGATGCCAGATCTGTATTTGTTTTAGGAGAGCTGAAGCATAATGAAGTACCTGACTTAAGACTTTACAAGATAAGAAGTGCCTGGTTGGTGCTAAAGCTTCATTTTTAATTCATTCTTTATTATGGGAGTTGTTCTCTCTGGGAGGGTGAGCTGTGATCAGGAGCATAGCCAGGACAGATAAGGCACATGAACCCTGGCCTGAAAGCTGACAAACTACCACAGCTGAGCAGTCAGTTAAACTGGAGACAGATCCTTCTGGGACCAGTTCAAGCTGAATTTATCCTCAGTCACCTCCAAGAAAGATTATAAACTTTTAAAAGTCATATATCATTGTGGTGCATTCCATTTTTAGTGAGTCTATGTGCCTACAGGTTTCTGTCAGGAGGTAATAAGAAAAGGGAACATGAGCAAGCTTTCCTCTTCACATGTGCATACCAACATGTACACATGCTAATACAGACATAGAAACTCATATGTGTATATATCATGATAATTACATATTACAGTATTTGTTACAGTGGACTTCAGACTCAATCAAACAAAATCACAATCAACTGGGCTTAATGAATTAGAAAAACTAAACCCAGGAGACCATGGAGCCATATGGATATTCTCTTTAAGGTGTTTTGTTGGAAGGACTTAATATTTGGTTTGAAAATTAATTTTGTGATTCCAGTTGGGGTTTTTACATGTTCTTCTGTGATAATTATTTTCTTGGTTTTCATCATGACTGCCATGTACTCATTAGTGTTTTGTGTTTACCTTGCTTGAATTGCAATGCAATTTATTTGTGGAGAAAGCAATGCACCATTGCTTTATGTCATGCAGTGCCTAGCATGGTACCTAAATGCTCCTATGTACTACTTCTGTATAATTAATGTATGGTCATTATACTATTTCTCTGTTTCCTTTTGTGCTGGAAATGGATTTGATTCATGACTCATGTAAAAAGTTTAATACTTAGAAGTCCTGAGCCTCTCATTTCCATATTGGAGAGAGACCAAGAGTAACAAACAAACAAAATTTTTAAAGGAAGCCAAATTCCTGGTACCGTAAGATATTTAAAGAGATATTTGCATACACAAACACAATAGCTGTGTGTCCAAGCAGTGTACAAACAAATACACATCTGTAAATTAAAAGCTTGATTGTGATGGACCAAGATTTGGTTCTTTATATTGTAAGAATATATTTTTATTATGTTGAGAGTGTGTTTACTTTTAATCTGACCAAAAAGATGAAGTCTGTTTTTTTAATTACCAGCACAACATTTTATAGTTTTTTAGTTGTAAGCAAAACTCTTTTTCATTGCAAAACAAAAGCAGAAATCTTGCAACCAGTGTATTTATCTGTCTTCAGGGGCTGAGGGTTAATATCCAATAGCTCATAACATCTTTATTATAATGTATTTATAATGATTTACTGGAATGACTCTGTAGCTAAGTATCTAATGTCAAAGACTAGATTTGGTGTGGTGGAAAATGTCGTATCCTTGGGTAGCTCTAGGGAAAATGAAGCCTCAGTCAGTGCTTTCTGTATAATTCTACTAACTGTAATAAGAATAGGGGTAATTGCATTAATGTCAATTAAGCTATTAATAATGCCCATCTTGTCATTCTTAAATATAGCAGTCACTCATACATGCTGCTGTCGCCTGTAAAGACTGTATGCAAATGAGATAATGGCTTATTTATGCTTTAAAACCTGGCTGACAGCCAGTCTTGTATCTCTTATATACCATCAAAATAGCTACTGTTTTGGAGAGAAACCACCTAAGGCCCTTGGAGAGGCCATGTCCTGTAGCTGTGATGTTGATCACCTCATACTACACACACAGCTCCTTCAGAATTGGCAGCCCCTTGAGGATGCCAGCAAGGCCCTCTGTGTTGCTTTCATTCATGCCACAAGAAGTTTTTCCATGACTGGCAGTGAAGCTCTTTAGAGGAAAGCCTGCAGCATCTCTGTGCGCCAGAAGAAATGTCATCTCTGTTGATGACTTCAGGTTCCTGTGTGGTAGGCCATAGCTAGGGGGGCAACTGCCCTTGCTAACCACCTGTTATGGGTTCTGCTATTTTGGCTGCATTTATGAAACAAATACTCTCTAATACCAATTAGAGAGTATTAGTTTGTTTAAGTAGGATTGCCACTAAACAACTTAAAGACAGAGATCTGGAGTAATGCAAATGGACATACAACCTCCATGAAACATGCACAAGTCTATATTTCTTTTAAAAGCTGCTGGAAATTGAGCAACAGCTTCACAGAATCAAAGCCTAACTTGCTTTGTTGTGCAGTGCTTCAATGATGGTGGTCAGTTGTTCATCACTGGCTGCAATGTGCAGAAAACCAACATTAGCAAATTTCAAGGGTTATCTAAGGGGTCACTCACAGAATTGCACTGTCCTTTAAACAAGAGGAGAGAAAAATTTGAGAGGAACCTTTCAGTCAGAGCTCATGACAAATGAGGCCATGGCCAATTCCCACAGGAAGACAGTGAGAAGTACCATGATGTGCCTACATCAAGGAGCAGGAAAGGAGGCAGCAGATGATATGTGTGCATTAAGGGCAAGAGAGGAAAGGGAAGTGAGAATGAGACTGGAGTTGTTTGTGAACACCTCTGGATAGTCTAATGCTGCTCGACCTCCTCCCATCTCCAGAGAGCCTGGGGTAAGGTTATAATAGGTGAACTCATTTTTGTAATAAAGTTGGCTGTAGCTCTAGGCCATAAATCACAAGTTCAAGTGCTCAAACTTACACATTTCTCTTGCCTCACTCTCTCTTTCTATTTATACTTTGATATGGATGAATCACTGAATCGAAGGCAGGAAAAGAGTAATTCTTTCATCCCTATAGAGAATAATACATTTACATATGAATTATTAGGCATATTTTCTGAGGAGATACGTTCTATTTTCTTCTACCAAAGGAAAATATAATTTCAATGAACCTGCTATTCTTTCAGCATTATTTTAACTGACTTCCTACCACAAGGTTTAATGACCCTGTAACTGCAGTGAGTGCTAGCCATTAGATGGACTGCAAGTTTTTCTTATGCAGCTGAATCTTACTCCTGACTCAGCTTCAATTTCTTCCTTCCTTACTCATTAATTTCTTGTTCTGGTGAAGTTAAAATATCCTCACTGATGCATTGTGCCTCAAAATTATGTAATCTTTGCAATTAGTAGCATTTTAAGAACAGTTTAAAGGAAGCATTGATACCTCCTTATCCATTTTTATCCCTTTTGAGTCAAAACTTTGTCACCTGTTTTAACTAAGAATATTTGAAACAGCTGTTTAAACCTTCTTCCCTCATTTTGATTTCTTTTATAACTTCTCTCTTTAAGTACAGGTCCAGTAAAAATGGCTTCTCTGTTTAAATAAGGGTCCAATGCAGAATGAGAATGAATGTTGTCATATGAAGTGCATTTCAAATGTAATAAAGCAGAAAGGAGTTCCTGGCCCCTGTGTCAGTTGTAAGAGGGTGCATACTGTGATCACTATAGCTCAGTGGCTGCAAAGCAGAAAATGAAGATTGTAAAAATGTCACATAAAGAAAAAATGCACAGTGGATTCGTTTTGCGATGCTCATAATTCAGTAATGCCTTTAAGTAGCTAGAAGAAATATAATAAATGTTTTTCCACAACATTGATCATACTGTATCAGAGGAAATATTAGTGTGCAGGGAGCCATGATTATGCTGGTAGTAATTCTCGTTGCAGAAAACTCCTAGAAGATGGGACCCTTTATAGGCTGAACTTTTATTGGCTGCCGTTATTTACCTTTAAGAATACGCCTAATACACTGTCCTATAGCTAAATATTTTTGTGAAAACTCAAACCAGGCACTGTCAGTAAATCAAAAAACCTGCTACCACTTTATAGAATTTATGTTTTATTATGGACAGTCTGATAAGTTCTGAGATACAAAAAATGACTAATTGACCAAAACAAATTTTTTTGCTGTGTTCCAAAATCTGGGTTTGGTCAGTCAGGTTTATTGTACATGATCTCATCAAACCATTGCCTGTAAGTATAAAGTATCCTCAAGAAATGTAATGCAATGTTAGATTAGGCAATAGATTAAAGTACACAGTTATCTGAAGGTTATAAGCAAACGCACACTGACCATCACAGATGATCTCCCAACTGTACTGCAAAACCCACCCAAATTCACCAAAACATGTCTGGGCTTTGGGCTGGGTGAGGAGCCCAGTGTGGGGTCCCAGTGCCAGTCTCCTGCTCCTCAGGCTGGCAGGATCCCATGGTGCTGGGGCAAGGTGTGGGTCAGTCCTGCAGAGGGGAACCACGGGGCACCTGGGGGAGGCCAGCCAGAGGGTGGCACAAGGGCACCATGAAACTAAGAAAGGAGAGCAGAGGCTGTGGTGAGGAACGTGGAATGTACCAAAATGTTCTTTCATGGATGCTGAGATGGGCCTTCCCCTGCACTGTAGGAGATGGAGAGGCTGAATGTGATGTGAGAAGAGCTTGTCTGCCAACGCGTATGTCGCTGGCTTCTGGGGTCTGAAATACCCTATTGTCTCTACCTGTTGTCTCTAGAGAAGGCACTAAAATATTCATATTCATTTATCATTAAACTCCATTTCAATATGATGGTTGAACATGGTTACAGCTTTAAGGAACTATGCTTATGTATTTCCCAAGTGCTGCTCACAAGCCTAACTCCTGCAATGGGACCTTGCTGGGCCAGGCCCTGAACAAGCAAGTCCATTCTGCTTATCATTAGCTGAAGCTTGGTCCCATGAGATAGGAATTGGTTTTGTTTCCTTGATAGACATTTTAGGCAAAAGTTTGTTATGATCATTTCCCTGAGCAGATGTTGCCTAAGTCTTGAAACTCTAACCATGTGTAGTTTTTTTCCTGGAAGACACTCTCTGGCTCTTCTTACATTTAAAATAGCAGGGTTGTGTTTTCTGCTTAGAATTAAAAAGACAACCACACTCCCTACTATGTGCTAATAGCTTGGACTGGAAACTAAAGATCAGTTCTGTGTGATCTGTTCCTTGGCTGTGTCACTGCTTTGTGACATAATCTTAGACAAGTCATTTAAACTTTCTATGGTTTAGTCTATCTATCCTTGAAGTAATTAAAATAATAAGCACGTCTCTTAGCAGTTATTGTATGGGAATTAAATAGTTAAAGATCTTTGTTAGGTTGTGTCAAAACAAGGAAACTGCAAGGCTGGGAGTTATCAAATGTGCACATTCTGTTGTGCATCTTAATACAATTTTTTAAAGCAATGAGGGTATTTAATGCTTTTGTGAATGAATTACTGTGATAGCCCTTTATTCTGTGTAGCTTTATGCAGAATGCATGCATATATATTGGTCGGGAGTGGGGGAGGGTCTTTATTTGCATACGAATTTTAGAGCTTTAAGTGATCGAGAGTGTTACCTTAGTACAAAGTACAGCTGTTGGTATGAAAGGAAGTGCCATAGAGGAGGAAGGGGAGTATGAAACCAGAAGCCTTAAGTGGTAACTGATGCTAAGATTGGTCAGAGTTTTGCTTCAGAGGGGAATACACACTTCAGGTAAGGTGTGATGTAGTGCCAGCCTTGTGCAGGCACTACATCACACCGAGGAGCTCAGCCTGGGGCTCAGCGCTGTCCCCCACGCGGGCACAGCCCCAAACGCAGGGAAGGACGCTGCTTCGTGAGGCTAAAATCTGCCCATGGATACAACGAGCAGATTTTACAGCAAGTGGAGACGCGTTGCTCTGACTCTGCAGGTGCCTTTCAACCCGCAGGCAGCTCTCTGGAAGAAGAGGAGCGGCCATTTGCTCCGTGATTTCGCCGGCTGCGCGGGGCACGGGTGCCGCTGGGGGGCGCTGTTGCACACGGCTGGCGGGAGCCCCGCCGCACCTGCGGGCGGCCGCGGCCCGACCGCGCAGCCCTGCCCCGAAACTGCGGCAGCGCTCCCGGCGCCAGCATAGGCCCTCGCCTCAAAAAAAACCAAACAAACAAAAAGCACATATTTTATAATAGATTCTATTTTAATCTAACTTAATCTGGGTTTACATGAAATGAAACACCAGTAAACCCAACTATTTCAGTTGTTCTGCACACCTTTATCTGCCCACATGAACAGTGAGAAAGCTTATTAGCTTTAGTGAATTTATATTGACTCATTGTCAGTGCAACCTAATTTAAAATTAGCTAGACCAAGCCATTTTCATTTTCACTATAAATATAAATGGGAAAGCTGGTTTTGAAAATATTTGCTCTTTTAAATATTCCTGGTTCTTTTATTTTAAATCACAGATGAAATTTTGCACTTAACCCAGTTGGCTAGTGTATTTATGCTTGCCACTGCTTTTTAGGAAACAGTAAAAAATGGGAAGGTTGTTCTTTCCCTAAATTCTAGAACAGACATGAATCAGACATTGTCATTCCTCATTCAATTCTGTTCTTAACATAGGAATTCTTATGCTTCTATGAGAATTTTCATTTGATATTAAATGTTTTAATTATATTGAGAAATTGCCTATTGTTGTGAATTCAGCAGAATCTCTGTGTTCTTTATTCCCGTTCTTTTTCCTTTTCTTGAATGTTAGACTACATAGATTGTAGAACAATTACAGGCTTAGACTAGCTACGGGATTTCTTTCTGTTCTTGTACATCATCACAAAATTATGTTGCTCGCCATCTATAGGATGCTTTGATCCAAAATTTCAGTCATTGTTTCCACATTTAGCGGCTGGAATGAACATCAAAGAAGTGGGTGTACTGAATTTGCTGAATGCCAAAGCAGTACAATAACATGCAAAGGATATAAGCAAATCCCAAAGGTAAAATGTGCTGCCAAATCTTGCACATAATAGAAGCTCTAAAGTGACAGTCTGTCTTTGACAAATGTATAATGATATCAATGCCAAGGGAAGGAACTAGCATGCTGAAAGGTGAATAAAAGAGTTGGGAACAATTTGCTACATTTACACATTTCCTCAGTGTGTTTTCACACAACAAGCAAAGCAGATGAGACAAATGTATTAGGTAATCATTGGAGAAGACTGTAAAACTGCTGAGGGTTTTTAGTAACCTGGATATTTCCTTGACTTGTGATGAGTTTTTTAAAAAAAAACATGGTTAGGAACAATTCATATTCTAAAAAAATAAAATGCAGTCCACGAGGTGTGTAAAAAATGCTTAATTCTCTTTTCCTTTGACAAGATCATGTTTAATGCCCATATGGTAGTTGCAATATGCTGTTCTCTTTCCTGGTTGATAGATTCCTAAATGCTTCAAATAGTTGCAAAGACAAGTTAAGGATTCCATATGCATTCACCAGATTTTCCAGCACTGTGAATTAACAGCGTAATTTAAATGAGTACTAAAATGTAAAAACATGAGAATCACTGCACAAAACCTATCAATTTATCGTGTAAAAGATCTGAAACCTACTTGTTCATTTTATTTTCCTTTCTTTGAATGCAAAACAAAACCCAAAGCAAATAATAGCTGTAAAACCTGTAACAAAAGGATTTCTTCCCCACTATGTACAACACTTAGAGGCAAGTTTCAGGTACTTTAGCAGATCCTAGCTTCTTCTGGAGAGGAGAGGTTTTTCCCAAGCCTGCATGTTAATGTTCATCAGAGGGAGTCTGACAGAGGCCTGCTGAACTGCAGCACTCCTGCTGCAGCCACTCAAATATTCAGAAGGAAGTTCTGCTGTAATAAAACTTCAAAGAGATAACGATTGAGGACCTGCTCTTCCCCCATTTGTTTTCCTCCCTGTCTCTGGTAGCTGAAGTCAACTCCAGTTTCATACAACTGGTGACTGAAAGCATGGTTGCCACATGTCAAGAGTGCTGCTCAGGTGCTAGGTACATGGCCAGGCAGCATTTTGGTCAGGTGATAGCTATGTTCTAGTCATATGACTAAAAAAAAAGGCTATTCCATCTTTGACAAAGAGAAATTTTGCCTTTGCAGGAAAAAGTGACATTCTTGCTTAGCCTGTGGTTCCTGTACTTCAGCTACAGAGGTCTAAGAAGCAGTTTAAAAAAACCTAGGTAGAGTAACATTCCTCCTGTTCAGTAACTGTGGAAAAAGCTTCTGATTGGCATGGGGTTTTGTTGAGACTGGAGGGAGTGTTTCCATCGCCTGGAAACATGGATTTTTCACTTTGCTGTTGACTTTGGGGCAGCCGATTAACTCCTCAGGATGCACCCAAGCTTAGTTACTTGGGCTCTTGAAGCATCCCACATGGGCACATATATTGTTTAAAGTTGCCTGTCTTGCTCTTCTCTTCCCCTTTTCTCTCCTACCCTGAAACTACAGGCTTTCTACTATGCTCTGGTGAAGTGTAGCAAATAATGTAATTTATACATATAACATCCTGGTTTGTGCAAGCAATTATGAAACTGAATGTTGTGCCCAGATGGGGGCCGGATCCTCTATACCTTGGCTCTAGTCCTACATTAAATTTGTTAGGAGTGTGACTTACATTCTCTTCCAAAGAAGGCTGGGTAGGAAGGGACATCTGGTTTGGATTGTGGTTGCTACTAAAATCTCTTATGAAACAGAGAAAAGAGCTGCAAGTGGTCAGGCAGAGGTGCATCTGTTATCATAAAAATGGATGCATAAAATCACCTCTGAAGAAACTAGACAAATAATGTAGACTAGATTAGATGGTGGCCAGTACTGAAGAAGGGAATGTCTAGTCTTTTGTGTTTTGTAGGCAAAGTGTCAGACCCCATGGCAGCCACCTGCTAACATTGAGAACAAGCCTGCTCTGACCACAAAAAGATTCTCTCAGTGATAACTGGGGAAAAGCTGAAACCCTCAAGAGCTGGGGAATTCATGGACACTTTGCCAGAAATGGAAAATAGTGGCAAGGATATCCCATCATCTTCAGAATAGTGGTGACATCTCTGAATGCCTCTAAAGACATGCTTCTTCCCAGAAATCTGGATCAAAATATCACTATTTCTGCAACTTGTCTACTTAATTGATCTCTTCTGTTGCATCCTTCTCTCTTGTCACAGAGACACTGCTGGAAGAGATGCTGAGCAGATAAAAAGATCTGTGGAACAGGGACAGAGATATGGGAACCAGAAACTCAGGTGGATCTCCTGTAAATCCTCACATTTGCCAGTCTAGCTAGAATGTGCAGCTATGCCTATGACTATGGAAGGATGTTAGTTTACCTTGACTGTTAGTGAGATTCTGTAAGTTGCTGGACAAATATTGAGCCCACAGTAAAAGAGGAAAAAAACCCTTTGAACATTTGCTATCCTGGAAAGAATTGTTTTAATCTAAAAGTTAAGGAAAGAGCTGGCAGAACTCCATAGACTAAAATAATCACCACCAACTTGCATGAGGGTAAAAACCTACATCTGATAGATAGGTACATATAATACTTCCTAATACAACACAAGGAAAAGAAACTAAATGGAGCATGAGTTTTATTAATAGTCACATTGACAAAAATTAAGAATTAACAGGGAAAACTGAAAATTGTAATATTTGATTATGAGTACAACTGAACTGGAATAACAGAGACTTGGTAGCAGATTTCATATGGCTGAAATATTAATATAAAGGATATAGATTCTTCAGGAAGGAGAATCCAGTTAAAAGCAAGAAAGGATATCATGTCCTCAGATGTCCAAAACTGAGCTCAAAGCATGTGCATGATGGTAAAGAAGACTTCTAAAATTTCCTACAAAGCATTAAATCTGGAAGTTCAAGCAAAGGATAATTTTGATAATTAAGTAGCAGAATCTTTTAAGGCCCTGAAATCCATGTGCTATAACTACCAAACTGTTGGTAAAGGCATTGGTCAGCAAGTCCTTGGTTATGCTAGTTAAAAGGGAAGAGATGAAGGTGAATCAGTCTTCCAAAAGAATTGAGGTTTATGGTTTTTTTTTCTTGGAGATTATTTTCCAGGTTTTTCTGTGACTTTCTTGCTTACTTTCTACCTTAGCAAAAGGATATTTTGGACTTGCTGAATAGGTCCCAGGCATCCTCTAAGATGTGACAATATCTGTGCTTTGTTTGAAGCAAAGACAGCAAATACAACAGGGAATTCACCTTCCTTGGCACTGTTATATTTAATAGTGTAGGGATTCTATTTAAAGCTCAGTAAAACTCAGGCTTGTTTTAATTTGAATTCAGCTTAGCTGCAGAGTCTTTGTGTTTGGACTTTGAATTCAGAGACAGATTTATTTTAGAATTTCCTTCATCAGATAATTTATTCTTGTCAGATATCTTTTCAGTCCTATGACTTAATGAGACCTCTCAGCCAGGACTGGGTAAGTCACAACTCATCTTTCTCAATTTGCTGGTTGGGGGCCTATTCCACATTACTTCCTTTGCTCTGTTCACATTTCCAGCCTGCCTCCATACTGTGGCTGGGGGGGTGCACCATGACTGAGCCTTGACTCTCTAAAAGCCTGAAAGATGTTGTGTGTCAGGCAGACAATTTTGGGTCCACTAAGTTCCTGTTTCACTCAGGTACTGTTTGTTTCTGATTTTCCTGGGCATTGAAAGGGCCTGAGCAAAGAGTGAGTACTTTGCTCTGTGTGAGCAGTAAGAAGCCGAGCTCTGAGGAAGGTGCACAAGATAATGGCATTATTCCATGGCACTGAGGACAGCAGTGCTTGGGGGTGGCACTGTGACAGAACTCACAGTACATAGGACAAGGAAAAGGGAAAAGCAGGAAATGTAAAATTATAGTCTTCAGGAAGATATAGTCTCCTGAAGTTAGACAACTAGGAAGCAAGCTCAAGAGAAAAGGATATATGATACTGTGACAGCTGAAATATTTTCTACCTTTCATTGGATCAGACACTACTAAATGCATCAACTGTAGCAGCTGGTGAGTGTAATTGATACCAGCTAAAAAGGGTAAAGTCTTCACCTAGGATAACATAGGGGCAGGAAAATTTTTTTCATTTTCTTGACATTCTGCTTAATTATCCCAGAATCAATCTCATCATGGCCACCCGAAATTTGTTTGAAGAACACAGAAAAGTTTGATAGGAAAAATTTTTAAAAGTCGAATATGACATCAGTTCTTTCAGAAAGGGAGAGTAAGAGAAAAAGAATTCTGCATGCCTATTTATCTGAAGTTTTCTCTACAATTAATAATGAATATTTAAGAACCAAAATATGAGCTGGAAATAAGTAGCAGCCAATATGAATTTGTGAAATTCATTCACTTCATGATTATTAATTTATCAGTAAGTAGTCATGTCAAATTGATATAGTTTCCTCTTAAAACTGAGTAACATGGCGCAAGTAAAGTGGGAAAATGATAGGTCTCGGGTATTCTGACTGTGACACCATGTTGCTGCATGGCATTGTCTTGAACAACAATCTCAGTACTGTTTAAGGCCTGAGCTTGTGTGTTATGTCAGGTTTTGGGGCACTAAACTCTTAGAACAACACAAAGGTAGTTAGAATCCAGGGGAGAATAACCAGGCCACAGCAACATGACATGTATGAAAAATTGGAAGAAAAGTATTGTATTTCTTTCTCTAGAATAAAAAAGACTGATGGACCATGAGAACAGCCTTTGATTTTATTTACAGCAGCCTTTTACAGGAATTATTTGTTCTCTGTGGTAGATAAAACAGATTTGCTCTGGCAAATTCATACTAGACCTTAGGAAACAGCTTTCTGACAGTGAAGATGGCAAAACTGCTGTTTTGAAAGGGCTGTTGAATCTTCTTCACTGAAAATGTTTAAGAATGGGTTTAAGAGGAACAACTCTTAAATTAAACCTGCCTAGAGAGAGGGCAGAGACCTTCCAAGGGAATCTTATTTTCCACTGATTTCCAGGCACAAAGTCAAATGTCTGGAAGCTGTGGTTTCTGAGCCATGCAGGGCAGGAGATCTCTTTGCAGCACAAGAATATCCCTGCTTTACCTCCCATAGGTAGCAGCACACCTAAGGTGATACACCACTGTGCTGGAAGCTGCAGTGTTAAGCCAGGTTCCCTCATGTGCTCTGGTTTTATTCTCACAGCCTAACACTATTCTTTAGCACCTGTGCCACAGTCCATCTTCTCCAATACAGTCACTTTCTTCCTGTGGAAATGCAAAGAGGTGTTAAGCATTTTTTTGCCAAGTCTTTTACTATCCTTGTGTCTTCTCCATTCTTTCTACAGTTGATAGTGGGTAATGATGAAATTTATCTTAGCAGAAAGTTTTTCCTGAATATGTAATCTTTTGGAACTGTGTTTAGATTTTCTGGAGTCCCCAGTAAATTAGAGCATTTGGCTTTTCTACTGTTTCAGAACTAATTATTGAAGTAGCTAAATGTTCAAGAACATAAAAATGTACAAATGGCTGTTAGTTGAATGGATGTAGTTAGATATTTTCTGGCATAAAAAGCACAGTATTTATGAGTTTATTTAATCAGAGAAGAAAAATATTGAGTAGGTGATGAAGTAAAAATGATGACTCTGTATTATGTTTTGCCATACAGCTGAACAAACACATTCAATGACAGACTTTGGCAGGAGCTGCAAAGATGTTCTTGACAATGGCATGGATAAATATTCGGTGCCATACACAATTCACTGCATTCCATGCCTTGAGCAAAACCAGGTGAGCTCTGCCTGGAAAACTTGGAAGAAACAATATAAGCATGTTGAGGAAATGTAAACATCTACAGTATTCTCCCCAGCTGCTTTGCTGTAATATTATTATTTGCAGCAACAACAAATGTCATTTTTTATCTACTACCATTGTGCTTCTAGGAATCAATTGAACTCCCAGCTACTTTAAAGTTTGTGGTAGGCACTTCAGTAATGTTGCCCAAATGAAGAACTTTATGCTTGCTAAACAAAGTATATTGATCATGCTTCATTTCCATTGCTGCAACTAGTTTACAAAAATAAAAAGAAAAATAAACACTTTGATGTAATTACTGGACAAGAAAAGCAGAAAGGTATCTCCTAATAATTTTAAATGGAAATTAGAGGCTATACAACATGGATGTGGGCTGTTAAAAGAGTAAGGATGGCAATATGGAGGAGAATTTAATTTTAAAGATTGTTTTTTCTCCAAAGCTGGTTTACAGTCATAGTCTCTCGCTAAAACCTACCACAGTATTGGTAGCTCAAGCACACTTGACTGCTGAGGAGAAAAGAGATGGGAACATCCTGTAGTGCTCTACTCTTTGTTCTGACTCCACTGAGTGAAATTTAATTCAAGGTTGTTTCTCACATATTCAGCATTCAGAGGGCTGGGGCTGACAGTACTGTTTTTATCTTCATTTTTTGTAATCCTGAGAATATTCTTAATTTGTGTTGGACCAATAATTTCCACTGACGAAAATGAAACTTAATGTGGAAGTTTCTCTCATTAGTTTTATTCTCAACTGATCTCATTTGCAAGTGCACAATGCTCATTTCAGAAGTACTGTTCTTAGGAGTAAGCCTCCTTCTGTGTCACTTGGAAAGCCATGGGCACAGTCTACCTGGAATCTTTAAGCTGCTGTGGCCTGATAGTTCTACAATGGATAACAGTGTCTCTCCTTCACAACATGATGTGTTTGTGTGCCTGGGATTCAGCAGTGAGTCCCAGGAAGAATTAAGCCTGCAACAGAGAAATCATTGGCCTAGCTGGGAAGGAGAGAGACAGTTCATGTCACTTCTGCAGTTTCTTTTCTGGAATGAGTCCCAGACATAACTCAGAGCAGCTTCAGGCTCCTTGACCATCTATAGCCCAATAGGTATGTTTTAGAAGCTAAGGATAGATGTGTTAAGCTACCCAGACCACAGCTCCCCTTTTTAACTTGTTCTCCCTATTCTGTGAGAGATGCGAGAGTTTGTGAGAATGTCGAGACTGTAAGAACTTCAAAGGGACTGGGTCTGGCACATCTTATTTATATTTTTTTACTGAAAATAATATTTACTGGAAATAAAAAGAAAAACTTGGAAATCCATCTTGTCTGTTTGGCTTTCTCTTCTATGATCCTTTCAGAAGTGAAAAACTTAAAATTCAGTGAGTGGAGAAGCAAGCAGACTACAGTGACATACTGGTAAAAAAGTCTAAAGGCTATTTTTTAATGAATGTAGTTTTTGCATGTCAAGATGATTGATATTAAAGGAGAAGTAAAAGTAGGTCTCTTCCATCTAGAACAATTTTGTTAGCTGAGGATTTAATGCTGTATTGCTCTCTGGGATTGTAATTTTGCATTTGAGTGTGTGCCTTACAGATTTCTTCTCGAAGTTTGTGGAGAAGGCTAATTTGCTCAAAATGACCAATATATCTTTTGTATCATATCTGTTCCACAGCTATTGGCTGCTATTATTAAACAATTTGGACAGTAATTTTATGGCTCAAAAAGATGCCAGAAAGGGAGATCAGGAGGCATCCTGATTTGTTTGCAGTTGTATATTTTATAAGAAAAGTCAAGAGTTCAATCTTAGCCTTAGTTAAGAGATGACTGCATTGTTATGCCTATTAGAACTGTATCCAAATAGTGGAAATTCTTCAGGACTTAATATGCCCCAAGTATGGACATACATGGATGAATTTTCAGGTACACTGTGCAAGCAGAGAACTTAGCTTTTTTTTTTTTTTTTTTTTTTTTTTTTTTTTTTTTATGGCATTTGGGAATTATAGACCTAAATACAATTTTGGTGAAAAGCCTGAAAATTTGGGGCCCACAGTTTGAATCAGATTATATGTTTGCTTCATTTGTTGCATTAACTGTGTGGAGATGCATCACTTCTGTCATATCTCACCAGGACCTTGACAATTGGGATAACAGTCCAGGAGCATTAGCAGAATGTACATGGCATCTGTAATTGTCAGATGTGTGTGTTGGACACCCAAAAAAAGCATTGTTTTAAGCTATCTTTTTTGAGATATTTTGCAAACTGCACCTATCTGTTGGTATGCAGGAGGTCAAAGCATATCCCATCTGAAAGAATTCCTCACTAAGAGAGGATTCCTATGCTTCAGTGAATGGTTGTGAATCAGCTACAGGAAAAACAATAAAATACTTGCATGTATGAATCTTGGCACAGAGGTTGCTGTCTTATTTTAAAAAAGGTAAGTGAAACATTATTTTAGGAAAAAAAAAAAGTAAGCTATCTCTAGCTGGTTAGGGAGTTCCAAATCTGCAATATGGACATGCAGATTTTATCCTGTAACTCTTAACTGCAGAACTTAAATCATCTAGAGGCAAGAATTTGAGCAATAAACTATGTTTCATCATAAGTATGTTTTCAGGGGAGCAAACAATTATCGATGTCAAACCAATACAAATTTCTGTAAACATTAATGAAAGTGGTGCTGGTAAATTAAAAGGTAAGCAGACCGAGTGCATAGGAGCAACTCTGAGCCTGACTTCAGGGCCAGAATAAATGAGCCCTTCAGTTAGGAGAGATATGAATACCCTCAGAACATGAAAGGGACAAGGGACAATTGCTCAGTCATTTTGGTTAACTTACATCTCCTCATGCAATCTACTTTCTCCTGCAGACATTGCTAAGATATTGATATTCATCTTGGTTTGTTTCCTGTATGTCATCTCTGACAACACTTGAATAAATTTGATAGGAGAATAGATGGGTTTTTTAATCTCATGGTTATTCTAGTAGGTTCAGCTGATTATGGAGAAAATAATTTTTAGTTGTTTTTTTCATCAAATACTATAGAACAGTTTCAGAAAGCCCTTAAATGTAGATATTTAAATAGCTTTAGGTTTAGCTATTGCATTTGCATATACATCCCTTTTTCAAGTGTCAATAGCCATATTTTGAAAGACTGTGAAAGTTAACTGCAGATTTTATTGCAGGATATTTAGAATTTCAATTAATATTTGTAATGATGCCTGTTCCTTTGATTAACTTTGGTACTGACTGGGACTTAAATGTGATGACTCTGACAGAAAGAAAAGTTCTTGTCTCTTTATGGTTCCTCTCTATTTCCACAGAGTTAGAGAAATGGTTCAATTACTGAAAATACCAGAACAACTGCTGACCTATATTCAAATCTTTTCATATGCATCTTTCTGTGGTGAAGGATTTGTTGATTCAATGATTGCATTGTGCTAATAAGCTGATATTTTATATTACTTTGGGCTCATATTTATGAAGTTCCTATAGAAGCCATTGTTTTGTAGCTATTTCTCGGGAATATTTTATACATAGGTATCAGTAATGACTTTTAATTTGTGGCTAATTAATGATACCTGGCTGATCATAGTAGAAGAAAGACTCTCTCTTGGTCTGTCTCTTGTAGTCTTGAAGAAATACAAGCAAATAAGACCTTGTAGCTGGTAGATTGTGAGCTGTATGAATGGAGAAGGAATGTTACAGACATGAAAAAAATTTCTGGGTTGTATTAGTATATCAATGCCTCTTAAGGATTTTAGTCTTAGAAAAATCATTCGGTGTTACGTTTAGCACTAAATAAATTTAAGTCAAAGTGTTATTTCCAAGAGATGAATTTTACAAAACATGGATCCCCATTTTCGTAAGATCCTCTGTTGGTCTGGGCTCGTAAGCCATAGGAAAAAAAAACTCTATTTCTCTAAGCTACTGCACAGTTTCTTGGCAACTGATGATAAACAGATATGGCTTGCTAGGAAATTTGTCTGCCTTTTTCTTTCTTATTTTAGACATAATCTGGAATGAAAACCAATGCTGTCACACAGGCTCCAAAAACAACAAATCAAATAATATTTATAATATAACTTGGGATGTAATGTGAGATTAAGCTTTTAAGCTTAGTCATATTACAGAAAAAAGTTGTAGCATGAGTTTTCCAACTCCAAGCAACAATGGCAAAAAATCAGACTCTGTGCATTGCCTCCTTCCTGCCCATTTGCTCCTGGATAAGAACAGAAGCTGCTTTCTAAACCCAAGTACTTTGAAGCTGCTGTGATACATGACAATATGAAACTCTAAGACAGCTTTGGATCCCTATCTCAGATCCTTGTAGATTTAATAAACAGAGAAGGGAAGTGTGATTTGTTACTTGTCTGAATAAAGACAGGGCACTACCCTTTATGAGAGCTTTTAATAGCTGAATGGGAACTTGGAGTCAAAATTAAATTTTATGAACCTTCACCATCCTCTTGTGAACCTGGAAGTCATTAACACCATCAACACCAACCTATGGATATTGACAGACATTTAAAGAGAGGGGAACTGAGATTTGGGTCAAATGGAAATACCCAGTGAAAACTCAGCCATAGAGACACCAGTCAGAAATCCAGATGCCAGGGAATTGTTTCACAAGTAGATATGTTAGCAAAGGACAATCAGCAAATAAGAAGAGATGCAGGCAGACACTAAGGAAGAGCTCAGGAGCAGAGCAGGGAACAGAGGGGAAGGACAGATTAGGGAAAAGTGTACAAAGAGAGTATTTGTTCTTATTCTGATTTTGCATTAATTCTTCAAAAGCCTGGCTGTTTGGAACAAGATATTTTGAATTATATAGATTTCTCCTTCTGACAGAAGTTACACTAGAGATCCCTAAATGTGGGATAATTTTAGCTACTGTTTTTGTCATTGAGAGAATTTCAACCAGATTGTGTCTAAATACCATTAATTTTTTTTTTTAATCACAAGAATTTTATGTTAGTGATTTTATGTTCCAATTAAATTAATTTGATACAGGGGCCTGTAAAATTTTGTTTTCTGTGTTTTCTGGAAATTATTTTTGCTGTATTCTGAAGTAATTAAAATATTTACCAAACCCATAAGACACCTCTTTCTTGCTGCCTTGGATTCTAACTCTACTTTGAGGTATCCTAGGAGGATATTAGGTATTTCAAAATGTGTCCAAATGTAAATTTAGGTTTTGGAAAATAAGACCCAAGCACCTCAGTAATTATTGATGAATAGTACTATGTAAAAATCCTAAATATGCTGCTCTAATGGAGTCAAGAATTTTGAGTAAATTGAGAATTAATTATAAAATAACTAGTCTAAGAATTTGATCTGTATTTTTTTAATGACAATTAATCTTGAAGAACTGTGGGAAAACCAAGAAAACAGCAAGGGATCTTAGCAGTCCAGATTTTCTAGGAAAACCTCAGTTCTCTGCCAAAAGTTTCCCATATAACTATTTTCATCCTTCTATAAAGGATAGATGGTTCTCATCTTGAAGTACAATTTATTGCAAATTTTCTCCCACAGAAGTTAGTTTTGGGTTGGGTAATTCTATCATACAATAATAAGATTTTTTGCAGGCTTTTTATCCCCTCCAAAAATTGTTATTGTGCTATAGTAAGAACATATAATTAATAAAACTGTGAAGTAAAATAGCCTGCTGCAGCTCTTAAACCAAATAAATTCACCATAAGCATGAAAAATTTTGCAAGAAAATAGCATTAAAATTAGTAATTACTTGAAATGTGCTTACAGTTCCTTTAGTTGCTTTGTTTAATGAATATATTTCAAACACCACTGGTATGCTCGAAGATTGACTTGAACACTCTCTTTGCATTGCTTTGTGGTTAATGGCAAACAGGACTTTAACCTTACCTCCCAAGCTCTGTATTACTTCTTTAAGTGGCTAAATAAATACCTAGTGCAGTTTAACAGTGCAGTTTCATTTTCTTCTATTTCAGCAACAATGTTTAGAGGGCTTCTGTCCTCCACTGACTTTTCCTGACCCACACCTGCTTCTGCAGTTGTTTTGGTACAAATATTTTTAAAGATAGAAAAAATAGGTAGGGAGCAGGTTCAGATTAAAATATTCCTAGTTTTTATATACTTTTTCAGTGTTATTTTAAATTGAAATACAGTTTCTTGAGCCAGTTCCTGGGTGTCACTAGAAGCAATCATGTCAGCACACAGGAAAGGATGGGGCAGGAATGAGGGTTGTGAGCAGAGAGAGAGTTAAGAGTTCCTTATTCTAGAATTGTCATTGAAAATCATTAGAAACTATATCTGTATAGCAACTAAAGGAGAAAAAAAGATTTGGCACCAGAAACTTAGTTTAAAAATACAACAAAAAGGAGAGAGCAGTGATTAATTCACTAGAAGTACAGTAAGATACAATCAGCTCACATCAGTGCACCTGTTCTCCAATTTTTGGCACAGCATAAAATAAGAGATTAAATATTTCTCTATATATTATCTGGTCATGCATTTGTGTGAGAACACACATATGCAAGCAGGCACATGTGCAGGTATCTTTTCTTCCCTCCTGGTTATGGTGCTTGGCACAGGAACTGAGTGAAAACAGGCAGTGGAGGTGGCTGCTAACATGCAGGATGCTGCTGGATCCAGTCCTGTCAACAGCCAGAGAAGACTGCTATACACAAGGGCTTGGGTGTGGGTTTGACTTAAGATATGCATCTGCATAATTAAACTTAGGAAAATATATTCCTTTTTATGGAACTGTGACAAGTTCTGTCAACTTTATCTGTATAATTTTTTGAGATAGTGTTTCTAAGCAGGGATGTAAACTTGTGAAGCGGTCTAACCCCCTTCCCGTGTGTATTCTGCAATAAGCAAGCACCCACTCAGAAATCTCACCCTTGATCTCCCTAATCAGAATTGAGAATATTTAGATGATAATTATTTTCTCTGGGTTCATATGACTGCCTCACATGATTGTTACATGATTGACCCTCTAAAGCTTTAATTGTGTGTCTTTTATTAAGGTAATATTGATTTCTTTCTAAGTCTTGGAAGTAAGAGATTGTTGTAATAGATTTTCAAGGAGCTGTTGGTGATTTCCAAGTGATTTCCTATTGTTAATGAGGCATGTATCATCTCATATTTAAATATTTTTGAGCACAAAAATTATTGTCTGCTTTCTGTGGTAGCTTCTGTCCTGCTATATGAGCTGCATGTGTGACTGCTGTGACTGAAAGCTTGTCTGGAGGGCACCTTTTAAAACTGTGACTGAAAGCTTGGCTGGAAGGCACCTTTCAAAAGTCAGAAGATTTGTCTTTATACTTCTATGGAGTTTGTGTGAACAGAAGTAGGGAACAGAAACCCAACTTGTACTTTTTTTAAGTGCTATTATTTATTTTAAAAATAATTTGACAAATCATAGTCATGGCTAGATCCTGTTTAAATGTTTATGTGGAAAACACGTCTTTTCAGTTTGGCTTTCAGCATCCCTGGATGCACCAAGAATCCTTTGGAGGATATGTCCCATAGTGGGACAGCTGCCCTACCTGCAGGAACATTCAAGCAGCAGATCTTCCACAGCTGCTCTTTGCTAAACACCTGGGGGCTCACCATGAGCCCAAAGCTTGCTCAGGTTTTTTCTGCCTGCTACTTACCCCCCTGCATCTCCCAGCTCTGCCCTCTTTGTTCTGTTCTTCAGCGTGCGAGGAGTGATGGAGTCACCTGCAGCAACCCAGCTCTCTTAGACACTGACCAAGCCAGAGATGCTCCCAGAAGCTGCTGTGCCTGAAAGGTGACTGGTGGTGACTGAAAGCAAGGGTGGCTGCCCAGCAGAGCTGGGGCACAGGAAGCACCTTTGGGGGACTAAATGCCAGTGAGGTACCAGCGGCTCCAGGATGTGTGAATCAGCCCTGGGTGTGATGTGTAGGGGACAAAGCTGCAGATTATTTCTCCTCAGGTGTTCCTTTCCACGTGGGCTAGGCAGGCAGCCTGCTGTGGGTGATAGGAGAACTATTGGTGGATTCACAGAACTCTTCTGACAGGTGCTTTCCACAGTGCAACCATATTATTTCTGCAGCCTGCTGGTTTAGGGAGCAACTTTCTAGTTGCTTTACATCCTAACCAGCCATACTGCTCTAGAAATTTCCTTAGCAGTTTTGCAGGATGTTGTATTCATGTTTGCACAACCTGTGCAGCCTCATCAACACTGTACTATCTGATGTGAAGGCTATTAGCCCTGCTTCAATTATTTTTGTTTATTGATGTGATAATTTTTTTTCCAGACCTATAATGTTTTCAATAATACACTGATTTCTCATCTGTCAGCTCTTTGGACCAAAAAACCCCGTTTGAATAGCTGTTAGTCTTTTCCTTATTCATCAGCAACTTTTTTTTTTCCCCCTCCAATTTCCAAATTGGCAAAAAATACAAGAGTTCAAAACTATTACATTGAAGTCCACCAGTGCTGGATTGAGTTTTGAACAAGACAAACTTTATAATCCTTAGATAAAGTGACAAGGTAGAAAGTAGCTGATAAATGCCTGTTATTCTGTTCTTCTTAGGCACAGAAGACAGAAATAATTTTCTCTAAATGTAGTGCTATTATTATTAAGCTATTCAAAAAAACAGAATCTCTTTTCCCAAGTTGGAGATGGTACCTCTGCTGGGTTATCATTTTATGTGCTTATGTATGTATGAACTGCAGGTGACTATTCAATAAATCCATTTTTCTTGTCATTAATATTAAAAGATTTCCAACTTCCACTTGCATGCTTTATTTATGATCAAGTTCTTGCAATCAGAAATGTGATCTTTAATAAAATGAAATGTATGTGTCTGATGGAAAGAAGCATTAATCATGCAGAAAGCAACCAATACACATTTATTTCCTTTTGCCATATTGTCACATTGCATTTCTATAGGTTAATCATGATTTGTAAGAAATATGTAAACATATTTTCAGAAAAGTGGTCTCCTTCAGTGCACTGTGAGTCAAAGTAAAGAGTATGTTCAGTTCTCACTTCTTTTCAGGGAGCAGGGCAATCCAGTGCTCATTTATCTCTGCTTTCCTTCTAGGCATTTCTATTATCTTGCATGTTGTGGATTCAAAACTTATAGACATGAAGTTCCCCAAAAGATATATTTTAAATATCAGTACCACGGTGAAGTGATTCTAATTTTCTGTAATCTTACTGAAAGTTAGCCCATTCTTTGTAACACTAATTAGTGCTCCCGTGAATGCATAGAAATTATTTGTATTGATATGTCATTTATTTGCATTATTCTATCATGATTAATACACACCTCCTGCCAAAAAACTGATTTCCAAGCTTGTTAATATTGTGCTTAAGCCAACTTGGGATGTTTATTTAACAATAAACTCATTTTAGTGTTTAGTCTTTTGGCAAAGAACATTTTCAGAATAATGTTTTCACTGAGTGAACTACACTATATTTAAATCATATAAAAATGAATCACATAAATTTAAAAATTACATTAATAGCAGAGCTGTACCAGGCAAGAAGGTGTGAATGAAAAATGACTGAAAAAATTATTTGAATAGTTGCATTAATTTCTACAGGAATTAATTGCACTTATCATTATTTCTTTTTGTGTTCACTGTCATCAAGTGCCACTAATCAGTTGGATCTCACAGGCCCACCCAAAATGTAAAGTGATCCACAGAGTCTTCATCCCAGGCTCAATTTGGCACTGCATGCACAGCTGACTGCTGTTCACTGTTCAAGAAGCAGAAAAAGCCTAACAGGCTCAGACTTGTCTTGGCAGCTCAGCTCAGCCCTCAAATGCTGAGCAGTTTCTCTTACCTAAGCAGATGAAAAAATGAAAATCAACAACAGAAAGGCATTTAGTGCTGGATGCATGTGCCAGCCTCGGGGTGGGTATAACAGAGCTATTCCCATCACCTGCTCCTGCAGCCTCAGCTGCATGCATCATAATGTTCCCTGGATGCTAGATGAAGCTGCAGGGGCCTGGGGTGGTCCTGGTGCTGGAGACACTGTGGGGCTTTGGCATAGGAGTGGTTTTAATGTGCTGAGCATGATCACCATGAACATGTAGTGCCTAGCTTTAGGCACAGGTAAGCCTGAAAGCTTAGGTGCCCCAAGACTGATGGCTGGGATGCTGTGGGCAGGTGTGGCTTTGAACTTGGATGCTTGAAATAGCAACAGGATCCTGTATCCACCTGAATCCCACCCTCAGCCTTCAGTGGGCTGGGAAACTGCTGCTATGGGAAAAGCCCTGAGGACGAGACCCTTAATAGTTGTAAGCTGGCAGAGGTTTTTCTGGGAGATCTTGCTCCTGTTCTTTCATGACTTCTGTGGCTGTACCAATGCCGAGTGGAGGTCACTGCCACTTAGGAAATAAGTTTTGTAGACTGAAGCTACACAACAGAAACTCAGGCATATGAGGCTGCTCTCTGGGCTGGGTCTGTGTGTGCTTGGGAGGAAGGATTTGCAAAGCTGTGCAGCTGACCAGGGTGAATAGATGTACAATCTAAGGATCTTTCTCTTCCTTTCTTTTTATTTTTCCCTTCCCCACATTTATTTTCTTCATCTCTTCCTTTCTTACTTAGTTAAAGAATAGTTCCTATTCTGCCACCTATTCCAGATCCATTTAGGACTTGGTGAAATGCAGAGCTCTTAAATAACTGATGGTGGAAAGGCACTATCTGGCAGTGCTAATTATAGAGTAGTCTCAATGTCACTCCTCTGTCTAATGACTTGTCATAGTATATATTTTTGAACCCTTTGTTAGTCTTGAAAATTTGCTTAGACTGATACCCAAAACTCAAAGTTGGCACCACAATTTTAATTGAATTGTGAAAGTATTCCAAGACCCTCCTTCATCTCAATAGTGGCTGTGGTAAATTCCCTAGAACTAATAAAACTCCCAAGTAGTCTTCTCAAAGTGCTGTTGTGTATAGCTTCAAAATACAGACCAGAAGTTTTGCATGATTTTTTCCAGTAGATGTACTCTCGGAGAAAGGACTCTGGTAAAGTAACTCAGTTACTTCAGAGAAAAATCTCATAAACCTTTCCCATCACCTTCTCTCTTTTGATACAAACTTACAATAATAATAGCAAAAAAAATTCAAACATGTTGAAGAGCAGTTTAGAAGCAGCCCTGTTTTAAGACTGTTTAGATGTAAGCAAAAAACAGAGAGTGATTTTGTCTATGCTTTGAACACAGGATAGTTTTGCTTGCATTTTGCAAGTGAGGCTGTTGTTGTGAATTTTAAGTGACACTTTCCTTTTGCCATCAATATCCATCTTCTGTGGCATGTAGAGCTGACAATAAACTTCAGTGTGAGTTTGGTACATTATGCCTTTATTTGTGCATTTCTTCTTCAACCAGAACTGAATAATTAAAAGATTCCCACCTTCCCAGCAGCTGGGAAGGTAAGCTTAGTGTAGAAAATTTGCTCATGTTATTGTACTTCTGTGGCTTTTAGAATTGGAATAACTCAAATAAGGCACTTATTAGAAAGGTAGCACTGAGATGTACTGATCATACTGATAGAACTATGATGATATAATTATACCACTCTGGTAATATGAGTACATTTTCTTGCATAAGCAAGGCTCAAGTCAAACCCTTAACATTATTAAATTGTAGTTTTGTATTATGAGCAGTAACACTATCAGAGTTTCAGACATTAGAAATATTTAGTCTGTTCACAGGGGGCTAGAACAGGATTATATCCTTAGTGTGTAATAGTGCTTTGTTTCTTCTAATTTTAGATGTCTCAGGGGAATGGAGCTTTCACATTTCTGTAGAGACACTATTTCACAGCTCATAGATCTTTCTGTCAGGAATATTCACCTTACAGTCTCACAAATTTTTTCTTCTATGCAAGTTCGGTAGCATTTCTAGCTCCCCTGGATAGCTTTATATGAGAGAGGTGAAAGGAGAGTAATTACAGAGAGAGAGAGAGCAAAAACAGTGAAGTCTGAAGAAAGCTCTAAATTACTTCCCCATTAAAAAAAAATTACAGCACCACAGACTGCATGTTGCTCTCATCAGCACCTTGAACAGTTTGAATCCTGTTATGATAAATGTAAACTTAAAAGAATCTTACTGTCAAATGGAGCAGAAATTTTAAAAAACCAAGAGAAATTTCATCTAGAGATAAGACTAAAATATTGCTTTGATTTGATTCACTCTAGTAGATTTCCTCCCTTAATCTGATATATCTGCCTTAAACCTCAAGGAATTTGTGCTGGTTTATAGAGAGTGAGACCTTGCAATGAAACAGAGAAGTGGGAGTTAACTTTAAAAACATTCTGGCTTTCTCCCAAGCAGTGAGTGCTGACAAGTATAACCATGTTACTAAAATCACATCAGGAATGTGATATATTAAATAAAAACATGATCATCTACAGCCAAAGTAGTTTGTATTTTATCCATGAAGAAGCATCATGTTACATCAATCTGTCCAAAAAAAATGGGGCAGATCAGAAAACAATGTTAAGAAGGCTTTTAAAACACATCATTGAGATTACAGCACCTTTAAAAATAAACAGCACTGAATACCAACACAGGTAAAATGTCATTGTGAAGCCCAGATCTCAAATTCAATGGCATGCTTTATAGCTTTCCAGTGTGTGATAAAATCTGTTCACCAGATGTACTATCTGTCTCCTGTGTAGCATACTTGAGCATCATCTAGGTCTGAGGCCCATTTATTTCATGTAAATGCCTTTCCTGTGCACACCTTAGGGCACCCTAATTCTCCATTTTATTTCAGGCACTGTACAGGGTACCATCTGGTAGTGTTGAGCTCATCTCATTTTATTGCACTATTGCAGGGGCTATATCCAGCCATATAGCATTCTTTCAATGAAGAGGGAGTTCAGTTACTGCCAGCTATTTATTTTTGCCAGAAACAATATACACATGCAGAGTTCACATGTATATCAGTCTCACCTGAAGAGCAGGTCACTCCACGTGGTTAAAAATAACTAAATAAATGGTGACTTGCTGATATCAGGTGCAGCTGCAGTTCTGGCATAGCTCTCTTTGGTTGAGAGTAGGAGATCTTACTCTTCTAAGTAATGATGTCTCTCTAGTATCTTACTTTTATTAGTTCTACTAAAATGAGAAAAAAAGAAATTATGTTGTGCCTTAAAAAAGCACCTTACAGGAATAGCTTAGTATTTAAAGGTAGTAATATGCCCCTCAACTGTACTTTGTTACAAAGTTCATTTGCTATTTTAGGCACAAATTTACTTCTTTATGTCACATTTCCACTTGTTTATTCTTGTAAATTATTGCCATTAAAAATCTTGAAATTGAAGTTATAGAAAACTTTATTAATTTCTAGCTTCTTCTTCTTCATTGTCTGCCATTTTTAATCATTTCCTTCCTTTTGAGTCTTTGTCACATATCTTAATGGACTACTTTTTTAAAAATTTCTTTCATGCCAGCAATATGTGGTCTTGGTTATTGCTGCTTAAACATCTAACTACCTGCTTGGGCCTGCAAATGAGGGAGTTGAAAGTCTAAGTGGCAATAATTACTCCCATGGCTTTCATGTGCAAAAAGGGAGCTTGGCTTTTCAAACTAAAAATTTTGCTTCCAATAGGTTTGAAGCATGTCAGGTTTGAAAGTGCAATGCTGTTGTCTTCTGTAGAGCCTAATTATACTTCCCTGTAAACTCTGCTGGTTTCAGAATGGTTGCATGTCATTAAGGCAGACCAGAATTACCTTCACTGCTGCAATTCTAGCAACGAATGGAGAGGAAAGAATCCCACCTTAACTTAATCACAGTGGAAACATGATGGTAAACATTCAGCACCAAGTTAGATGCCCTACAACAAAATACACAAGTTTCAGTGTTTCTTAGATGTGTGAAAGAGATTCCATTCTTGATGTCAATGTCATAGTGAATGAAAAAAAAAATGAACTGCTTTTCTCTCCCAGGCTTTTCTTAAACTATTTAAATCCCATTTTCATTGCATCCCCTTTCCCTAGGCAACATCAAGACCAGAGTCAGGTTATTTGAATGCAGCATAACACCAGCCCTCCTCCCTTCATCTTTAAAGCTCTGTCTCATCTTTGGAGCAGTTGTTGGATAGAATATTATCCTTTGAGGAAATGTATGTAAGTGTCACTTGGGAGCAATAGTTGTGTTAGGTAATGCTTCTAGATGGAGCTCAGGCAGTGTAGATTCTCTAGTGATCACAGCAAGGGGTGGCATTTGTCCTTTCTTACCCTGGGCAATGGCAAATTTTCCCATCTAGTGAAAAGCAGAAATGTTCCAGTATGGTTTCAGGCCTTCTGCACACTCTGGCAGCTGCCATTTCACTGGTACCACTCATGTACCACTCTTTTCAGCTATGAAAACCTGGGTGAAACATTCATATGACTGAATGTTCGCAGGAGCTGGGCAGTGTCAGTTCTGATCCATCCTCAAACAGAGCAACAGATGAAAGAAATTGAGGGGAGAGTTGAAAGTATTAATTTTAGATAAATATTTGAGCTACACAGCTGCCATTTCCAGTGCTGGAAATTTCTCTCTATCTATAATCTGCTGCATATGACAAAGAGATGGCAGTGAACTGCTTCAGAAAATTGCTTGGCTCATCTCTGGTGAGCAGGACATACACACAATCATTAAAGAAAAAATTCACTGTTAATTGCGTTCTCCTCTTTCTTCTGACTTCCTCAAGTCATTGATTACAAGTAGTCATAGCATAGCATTTATAGTCCTGTTTAAAAATCCCACTTTGCAGATAAATAAATTATAACATAATGAAGCTTTAAAAAGGTGGAATTATGTTCCTTAGTGTGAATTCTCTGTGGTTTTAGTTCACTGGCAATGACAAATGTAGGAAGATTCACCTGGATTAGCTGTCTGTGTTGACATAAAGGACAGGTGAACAGAAATAGTAACTCTCTTTATCATACATTGTGGTAGGAAGCCTTTATTTTTCTGTTTTCAGTCTCAGCTGAAATTGAGAGTATTGGATTGTGACTAGACAAGCTGTGATTCTTCACAGCCAAAGTATGTTTTTTCTGGTGGTTTGTAAATCAGTAAAAGCCTCAAAAACAAAACCCAAAAAACCTTCATATTTACAGAATCACTAGGCTGGAAGAAACTTTCAAGATCATTGAGTGCAACCCATGCCCCAACACCTCAACTGAACCATGGCACCAAGTGCCACATCCAGTCTTGTTTTAAACACATCCAGGGATGGTGACTCCACCACTCTCTGGGCAGACCATCCCACTACTTTATCACTCTTTCAGTAAAAATATTTTTCCTAATATCCAACCTGTATTTCCCTTGGTGCAGCTGAAGGCTGTGTCTTCTGGTTCTGTCAGTTGCTGCCTGGAGAGACCAACCCCTACCTGACCACAGCCACCTTTCAGGAAATTCAAGTAGAGAGTGATAAGGTCACCTCTGAGTATCCTTTTCCTGGGGCCTCCATCTCCTTTAGCTTTCAAGCCACTTATTCTGTAAAATTGTTAATGACAATCTTCACCCCATCAAAGAGTTCATCTCAATAATTCCAAATACCTTCATCTGTGAAGAGCCAAGTGTCTGAACAAGTCACCATAGACCTTAGAGGAGTCAGAGCTCAGAAATTCTGGTAGATAACTGAGTACTGAGATTTTCTATATACCAAGAAATGATGCTTTAAGGAAGGGAAGAGAACTTGGCAAGGTGTGATAGACAGGTGTGGGTGCAGCAGGGTAGCAGACAATATCTGTTGAAGGGCTGGAGCATTTAATATAAATTAAAACTGTTAATTTGGCTTAGCAAAAAGAGAACTCATAGATTTTTATTGATAAAAATGTAAATGTGATCATTTTAACTAAAAGGGGAAACATAATGGCACACACTCATATCTACATTTATTTTCCATTAGCAAAATGCTAATTAGCCATTAAAAAATTGATAATGTATATGTAGCAAAAAGCAGCTCAAAGTCAAATTGTCTAAATAAATAGCACAGTGGCCAGTCAAGGTGAAAAATACCATGATTCTTTTTAAAAAATGTAGAAATCATTGTTTCCCCTCATGGAAATTGTAGCTGTGGCATACATACAGGTATGACACCAGGGATTATGTGCAGGTAGTCAATCTTTTCCTACAAGTGGCTGCAGTTAAGTGGAAGGAATACTGAGACAAACTTACCCATCTTTGCAATCAAACTAGGAGAAAAGTGTCCTGGGATTCATTGGACAGTGGAATTTGAAAGCATCACATTCCTGCAAAGGTACCCTTTGAGCTGGTTTCCTGGTGCAGTGACTTCTGCTCTGAGCTAATTTCTGCTCAGCTCCCACTGCACATTTTTGCAATCATAGGCCCCTGGAGTGCTGTGCAGCCAGACCTGCCAGCATTGCCTGTTTATTTCAGTCTCTGGTATGATATTGAAACTAACATCTCAGCCTGGAAGTATATTAAATGAAGTGTGAATGCAAATTACTACCAAACCATCTTTTCCATTTTACAGAAGGTTCTTGTTTGATTGGTTCATTTTACAAGACTTAATTCTGTAGGATGGGCTAGGCATTTTTCCCATTATAAAAAACCCTAATAACTAGTTCCACATCTGAGACAGTGAAAATTAAAATCAGCCATTCTGTAGTATATGAGAAGTAACTATTTTTCATAGGGTTTTTACTGTACATTTGGGATTATGATTTCATATTATGCAAATGCATTTTATGAAACCATAACACATAAATGTGTACTATTGTTAATACACATTTGCAGCCTAGCATGTGGGGCCTCCAAAAGAGCTATTCTGGTGTCTTCTCTCATTGTGTATTATGAATAATAAACAAAATGTAGTTGGACATATTCTGTATTACAGAACAATAATAGTAAAAATTACATCCTGTTATTAATATGCATCAACAGCGTATCCTGGTAGCTAAAAAAAAAATCTCAATGTGAATGCATGTTAAACAAAAAGTTGTCTAATTCACAGTAGGAACAGAGGCTGTTTGGGACAGCTCTGATTGCTGTACTTGTAGGGAGGGATGGTAAACAAAATCCTTCTTATTCTTCATTTCTTTCAGCCTCACAGTGGCATTATCTTTATCACTGCAGTCACTGCCTGCATGTTAGTTTCTGTGTCATATTTTACAAAGTACTTTAATAAGCTTCAAAATAATTGTTCTTTGTTTTCTAAAGAACTTCAAAGAAGCAACTGGTGTGTGAGCAGCCTCGCTGCTACTGATGTGCCTGCCTGGGTGCTCAGCTTTTTAAAAGATTCACATGCAACGCTTATGTTGATGAGGCCATTCAGACATGGAATCACAACTAAACATTCTTTCTTAAATTACTAATTTAAAAGGAAGTAATTTAGATGTTTTTCCACTTCAGTCTGTTTTTTTCACTATAGGCGCAAAAAAAAATCACTATCCATAAAAATATGTTTCAGCACTTGCTTGTGATGTACAGGTGTGATCCTATTTCCACTTATTTAATGGATCTCAGAACTGTACAGAGTATCTGTTTTCCCTTATGCAGTGGGCAAAGTCACACTGGCCAGTTTTATTTTGCTGTAATGTATAGAAATGCATCCCCCTACCTCTTAGCTATTGCCATCACTTCCATGAAGTCACAGCTTGTCGGCCACAAATCTTTGCCAGCATAATAAACCCAGTATTCATCTAGTGATCTAGTGTCATTATTCATCTTTCTGATATCCTGTAATGGTATCCGGGGCCCTTTATGGGTGTGGAAAATCTGAAAAAACAAAACAAAACCAACCAGACAAAAAAAAAAAAAAAAAAAAAAAAAAAAAAAAGTGAGAGGTCAATAGGGAAATGGAACTGTTCTGCTGTACCCCAGAGGAAATCTTTACGAGGGCACCTTCCATGTGTTCTGGTACTGAATGAGGCTCATTCTGTCTGGTAGAGCTCCTTCCAATATAATCCTGTCCATATAAGCTGAAATATTACAAAGACTTTGTATGCTTTTTATAAGCTGAGTTGACGACAGGTTCTGGGTATTATTACTTGAATATAGTAGAGATTTAATTAGAACTGCCTTACAATCCTTTATCATAACAAGGGGAAAATATTAACTCAATATCAAAATTCATTTGAAAAATATTACTTTAATTCAAACATCTGCATTTTGAAGATTCTAACAGGTATCAGTTAGAGAAGATTCCATGTCTAGATGGTATTAAAGGCATAATACCTAAACTCCAGCAGATAAACACTTGAAATTACATCTTCTGTATGATGAAATTTGACTATCTATGAAATTTGCCTATCTTTTTCTTGTTTTGAGGTTTTTACCCTACTGCAAAAAATATTTGTAAAGGTAATTTCACCAGACATTGGAGACTTTAAAGTTCTTTTCTATCCATATGGTTCTTTATGAATAGGTAATTTTTACCTGTGCTCTACTCAACTGAATGTTTATAAGACTGTCTGGTCTCAAAGATGCCTTCTTAAAACTATAATTGCCTTCAAATGACTAACATAAGATTTATTCATTTATCCTTTCAGTACTTTGCAACTTATTTCCATTTTTTCCTCCCTCAGTTTTGCCTCCAGTAAAATCCTAATTTTTTCTAGTTTGCTGTGCTATTTGAATTAGGCATTTTCACTTATTTGTATAAGTAAGCAGTCTTATAAGTTTGAGACTGTAAATCATTCATCCATTAAAAAATCTCCTCAACTTGCAAGTTGTATTCATTGAGGGAAGAAATAAACCTTGCTGTGGAATAGAATTATGCAATGTCATGGACACATTAACATTTGGATCAAAATTTTACATTGTGTCAGCCAGTAAACAGTATAAATGGTTCAGATTTGCAATAAATAATTGTCTATTAATACCTTGGCGTGGTGTAGCAAATTAAAGTCTCACTTCAGTAAGCACAGATGTAGGTAAAAGCTGAGGCCTAAAGAAAGCAACTGCTATGCAGCATTAGATAGAAAGAGCATCATGAAGCATTACTGCATCTTTCCAGGAAGGAGAATAATGTATACAGATTTAAACAGTAATAGACGAATATAGGGAGGAGGTAGGTTGCAAGTGTGGTTGAGTTTAATCAGGCAAGATTTAGAACCATTTGTTTTAGATGCACTGGCAGACGCTTCCCTTGCAGAAGATTAAGAGAAGCATTTTAAAATACAGCTTTGTGTGCTGTTGCATACGAAACTGAGCTCATAATTCAGGACGGTCGGGACATTTGATACTCAGAGACCCCCTGGGTCATTATGTTGGGTCTGTTCCTGTTGTAGTCAAACAGCCCCCAAAATATTATCTATTTATTTCTTGTGTTAAGCTGCCGTATTTGGCAGCTTGCAGATTGTTGCCGATTGTCTTGAGATTTTCACAAATTTAATTGCTAACTGAAATTTTGTTGAATTACTTCAGTAACTTCCTACCCCACAGACTGTGAGCAGATGGTCCTGAATGATCAGTACCTGAAACTCAAAGTTCAGTTTCTTGGTGTGGGTTATTTCTGTGAATGTATTAGCAAGCAGACATGCCACTACTTTAGTGCTGAAATTCAACACAAATGAAAGCATGATAATAGATTAATTTGAAAATTTAACCATATATGAACAATTAGGTGTTAGTAATTATTTGGGAACTCCAGTGCATAATACTGTCTCTCAGCTGTCCCTAGTGATGTTCCCCATGAACCATAATTGTTGTTACTCCAGTTTTGAGCATTTTTTCTTTTGTGTTACCAACTCAGCCCATAATCCTGTAACACAATCTAGTTTGTCCATACATTAAAGGAAAGGCATAAATCAAAATATTGTTCTCTGTTACATTAACTATAGAGCAATAGCTTTTAGAGAAATATAATAGAAGGCATCTTTGAGACCAGACAGTCTTATAAACATTTGATTGAATAAAGTACAGATAAAAATTACCTTTTCATAAGAAACCATATGGATAGAAACACAGTATCTCCTATTTCTTATATCTCCTATTTTTTTCTCCTTATTATCTCATATTTTTAATGGTTTCTTTGTCCACAAGTGTTTGAAAATACACCTCAGTGTGCAGGACTGCAAGTCCTCCATGGTCTGTGCTTGAATGGCTGAGTAATCTCTCATTTTCTTTGTCACGTTGTGTTCATGCCCTTGGTGTCTGGAGCACGAGTCAGTGCATTTATAAGCAGAGTACAGGGTCTGTTATTTTGTAGATCTGAAGCTGGTTGTGCTAGCTGCACAAGACAAGCACTTAAAAATCTCCCCCCAGTCCAAACAAAACTTGAGTGTCTGCTCTGAAGGAGCAGAAGAACACTCTGCTTTCTGCCTTGCACAGTGGGACTGGTGAAAGGATTATAAAGGTACCCGTGAGAGCCTCTATGCTTCAGAACTCCTTGGATAGATATGAGAACTTCTTCCTTAGCTCCTTTCTAGCAGTGTTGTAGCTCTTCTCCAAATCTCTGAGGTTATTAATAAAAACCTGAAAATCATTGATCTAATAAAATTCATGTCACTCCTTCGAACACTTAGACCTCTAACTTGCAATGGTCTGCTCTGTTTGTGCAGCATACTCTGTTGACTTGAGTCCATGCATAGTTACTGTGAAATAATGTGTGCTATTACATAGTGATCCACAAAGAAACTTCAATAGGAGCAATGGTGATTACGGAGTAAATTGTGCTAATCTTCCCATGCTATTGGTTGGTAGCTGTGTAATTATTCCAGGTCACCTGTGCAAATTAAAGTTGCTTGATAATTTTTCTCTTACTCCTTTTTTGCAACAATTGCCAGTTAGAATATGGATGGTATCTCAGCAGGGTATGTGGATCCAAACCTGCCAGAGCTATGCCTTGCTTTCTATATGCAACTCTTATTATGTTATCGTAGAAAACTGATTAGAGGGACAGAGGTTAAATTTGTCTACATGAACACCTGCACCTCCATTTTTTCCTCATCAAAATCGAGCTTAAATATTACATTGACTGGACTTCATCCTGTTGCTGTGTAGGGACTTCTGAAATGAATTAGGCATCCTGAATTTACTACCACTCTTACGTGTTATGAATTTTGAACAAGACAGACACAAGTTTGGTGAAACTGAAAAATCTCAAGCAGGATTAGAAGAAGGCTGTGGCTAAGGCACCTCATAGCAATCAAAACTCACCCATAAGCCATGGTCAATGAAGTATTGGTTCTGTGGCCAGAGACTGCAAGTCACCAGAGACGACAAGATGTAACTTTTTGCATAAGCAATAAAGTATATGCATCCACAGTGAAATAAAAAACTGCTAGGGAGATGAGATGACATGTCCTGGCATGATTTTCTTTAGTTCCAGCTTGAGTTGCATGCTAGAATACAAAGAATAAATTACATGATACAAAACCAGCTCCCATCAGTGCTCTAGAAACCTATGCCACATTATTTAGGGATTCCTTTCCAGTGACACTCCTGTTTCCAATATATCCCACAACATGTGCACAGTATCATTCTTGTGCAGAAAATTTCACAGTTAATTAAAAAAAAAAAAGAAAATATAAGCAGTCCAGCTCCTTACTAAACTAATTAAAAATATAAATACAATAAGCCCTGACTGAGTCTTTGACAGGTCATTAAAAGACACAAAATGGAATCAAATACAAGGACTGGTTTCAATACATAAGAAAGTGAAATTATGATATAAAATGTTGAGATTGAAATTAAATTAACACTCATTTTGTTTCCATTGTTTCTCACCCTGGTGTGAGTGTCTGGATTTACATAGTGCAGTTCTCCAAAGGTAAAGGCTCTGGCAGTTTATTCTGTGAAATCAAATATACCAATTACTGTTTTCTTCTGGCTTTTGAATATGCATCCCTAACAGCAATAGCAGCTGTGTGTATTCCACACAGTGACTTTTTGACCAAGAATTTTGACATATTTTTTAATCCTCTGAAATTTTTTTAGCAATACATATATACTCTTGCCACTCAAGTATAGCCTTTAGAAATCTCTTTGATCAGAAGTGAATAAGTGCTTTTGGTGGATCAGATTAGGGCTTCCAAGTAGGATTAAGATCTATCAAGCATTTTCCTTGTAGGAGCATTAATAATGTGTGATGGGTCTGCACTGGGATGTCATCCTGGCATTCCCTTTCTTTCACAAGGGAATGCCAGTCCTGAAGATACTTGTGGTGTATACTGCTTACCCAGGCTCTTTTCAAGGGCAAATAAATATTTCAGTTAGTGAATTAGAATAGATCTGACTTCAGAAGGTTAGTTTGGTGCTTGGCTGTAAAACACCCTTCTCCCGTTACATTGGCAACGTGAGGAGTACTCCAACATAACTAAACAAACCCCATACAAACTGAAAATGTATGGGTGTAGTCACTGTTAATATTTTCCTGTTGACCTTGATTTATGAGTAGCATAAAGAATGTCCTGAATACATTGAATTCCTTTGAACTACCATTTAGGGGGCTTCAGTAATATTCCCTGTATTGTTTGGAGAAAAGGGGGGGATGCCTCTGTGAATGAAAATGCTCCTTCCTGGCATGCTCTAACTTCCATTTACTGACATTCCACATATATTCACTTGTATACAAGATCCTAGAACAGTGTATAATATAGTTTTCAGCTGAATTGATTTCCAACACAATTTGGCCTGCCTATAGATTGGTACAGTCTCAGTTTTTATGGATCTGGACTTGAGGGACCTTATTTCCTGATGCTGGGAAAGGAGACAGGATCAAAGCTGTGGTCCTTGCATGAGTGTAGCAAAAGCCCCTATGCTGAGCCACCAGGATGGGAGAGGCTTACCTAAGGATGTAGGAGTTTCTGCCTCAGAACTTGTCTGCTTCAGGAGTTCCCCTGCACCAAGCAAAAATGTAAACAGCCCAGAGTTTTGTAACACTCCTTGGACAGGCTGCCCAAGGAACTGCAGTAAAGCAGATGAAATGCTGTGGAGTCACATTCTTGCTTATTGCTGATTATCACTATGCAAAGTGACCCCAAATGTGTTTCTCCAGCACTGAGGCTTTCAGCCCAAAAGTCAGGACTATTGGCAGTTGTCCTGGCTGCTGTGGCCTTTGGGATTTCCCTCTCCTTGTGCATGTGTATGCTTCAAGAAGCTAGAATCCTGCACCAACCCATGCCTTGAAAGAAGGGCTCAATGCCTAGAAAACATTTCAGTCAAAAAGTTAGAGGCAGTTTTTACAATTTAGTTAATGATCTAGTACAGGAGAGGCCTGAGAAAACATGCCAAAAATGTATTAATGCCAGATCTTCCTCATTCTCTATTCTCTTCTACTGCCTCTACATCAGATGAGACTCCTTTTTATCCCTAGCATTAAGTTTTTATCACTTTACTAAAATACTATAAATCAATAAAATAGGGCAGAAAATTGCTTTCTTACATCATTGCACCAACATGCCGCTTGTATGGTCTGGAATGACAATGAGACATCCATCTTTCTGTGCAAAAAAAAAGCCAGTTCCCAGAACAAAATGCCAAGTGGTATATGGCTAAAAAAATTACAGACCAAACATTAGCTTCTGCTGAAATGAGAAATACCTACTTAACATTTCTAATTTTTTGAAGATGAAGAGAAAATTCTAATTCTCTAAACACAAAATATTATTTACAAATGAATATTTATATTCTGTCCTAAAACTCACTCTTAGCCATTCTTCTTCCTGATAATATTTGCTTGGTTCTTATGCCAAGATCTATGAAGACCTCTTTTACTTCTTTTTTTTTTAATTTTTAAATATACTCACTAGGGGGGATGCTCATAAAATTCAGCCTCAGCCACAATCTGGACTATGGTCTGCCAAGCTCCACATAAATAAATCATCAAGTCATTTTGGCATCTTCTGGGCCAGGAGGAATATCTTCAGGGTAGATTTAAAGAGACATTATCCTGTAAAGTACATCCTTTGTGGAGAAAACTAAGCAGCAGATTAAAGGCTACTTTGAATTTCAGATACAGAAATTTTTTTAGGTAACGGCAACAAAATACAGGGAGAGACATTTTAATTCCAAAATTACTACTGTGTTAGCTAATCTTCCCTGCTGCTGTTGCAACAGAAAGTAAATCAAATACCCAAGACCTCAGGGTACTGTGAGAGGGTGATACTGGAGATGCCGATTTTGTGCTAAAATGTCTGCAGAACACACAGCAAGTAGCCATTTGAGATTTTCTCTTAGCAATCTGAATGCTGAACCAGGGACAAAGCGGCCAAACATTTCTTGGCTTTGCACTTTCTAAAGCCAATCTAAACACTGAGGCACAAGAGCGAGCGCTCCAGCTCCGGAAGCGCAAGCTGGGGCTGGCGTGGAAGCGCGTTGGCCTGTCAGCTGGAGACACCTCATCCCTCTCCCTCCCTTGCAGCCTGGGGAAGCAAAACCCCAGCTCAGTCAGAGAGAGCAGCAGCGCCCTGCGAGGGCCCCGGGCAGGGCTGGCCAGTCGGGCAGGAGCACCTGGAAGGACTTGTGCCCTGCAGCCCCGGCGCAGAGCCCAGTCCTGCGCAGGGGACGTCCCGTGCTGGCTGGGAATGATCTCTGCAGCTGGCTCTGAAACAGAGCTTTGTTCACCTACCCCGTGTGGCGGGCAAAAAAACAAGGACATGTTAATCAGATAATAGTCAAGAGAAAGCAAGCTCTAGCTGGTTTGTCAAGAGGAGGCCTTGGGCCACAGTCCTATCTGCCATTCACAGGTCACTGAAATCAATGGGGTTGTGACTGCAATTACACCACAGGGAATCTGGATCCTATTATTTGGACAGACTGTGGGAAGTTAAAGAACAGTAACAACATGGGGGGAAATTGCCTCATTTTAGGTTTTGTTAAAATCCCCAACTGAGACCAGGTTCATTGACAGGTTCTAAGCTGTTGCTGGTCCCTGAGAACATTGGAGAGGTTTGGGTGAGCAGCAGAGATAAGTCAGGCAAAAATCAGTGTCTTCATCTGGATTTTTCTTAAAATCACTTCATTTGTAAAAGCTGTGGACAGCCAGGAGGAGTTTGAGTTCCCCGAGATCATTTGGAGAGTGAAACAGTTATGGGTGCACAGAGCTTGTGCTCATGGTGGAACCAGAAATGAAATGCCCAATCTAGAATGGCATCCATGCACACATCGGAGTTGCAGCTGAACCGCTGACTGCCTGAAGGAAATCTCTCACCTGTCTTTTAACTTCTGGAATGCAGAGGAGAGACTTAGCTGCAAAAAAAAAATTGAAATTTAGGAATGATCTTGGGAATTGTGATTGGGCCCCTTGTAAGTAACAATGACCTCCTGAAAAAAACTGAAAGCTGAACATCAAATTAAAAAGTCAAGGAGTTTCAGGTCATAGCTTCCCAAAAAACTAAAACTGTACTTACTTACCAATGATAATGGCTAGAGATGCTCTTTTAAAGATCATTTACCTCTTTTGAGTGGTCTAATGATATTGAGAATGCAAAATGGAAAGAAGCATCAGATACTCTTCCTGGGTTACTCTGAAATTAAATCTTTGGGGTTTGGAACAGTGACAGAAAGTAATTAATGTGCTGTTGGTAGTCTTTGTATGTATTTCTGAATTGAAAAGAGGCACTCAGAAATACATGCCAGGCAGTTACAGGTTAAGGATCATTTACATAAATTAGCAAATTTGCAAATGAATTCATCTAGTGAAAAGTAAGACACGGGACACTGCATTTTAATAATTGACATTCCACATGAAATGCAATGTTCTTGAGGAGGAAATTGAGCTCCAGTTTGCTATTAGAACCAGCGGAGCAGCAAGAGCTGGAAAGAAATGCCATCTCATATTATGTGAGTTACTGCTCCTGCATAACAACTATCTTCTCTTCTGATAGACTTTATTTTAATAAAACTAGAACTCAGATTTTTACAGGGGTAAAATTCCATCATCTACAACACTGGTCAAGAAACAAAAATGCAAGAAATGTTTGTGATCTGCTTCTAACAGTCAGCTAGTAATTCATTTTTTTCTAAAGTAACCTTTCCTGTTCTATTTGGCAGCCAAATCTCCTTACTCTTCAGTTATACCAAGTAGTTACAATCTTAGCCCAAATATGCAAAACTGACAGAAAATTATAAATTATCTAATTTTTTTGTTCCCTGTCATAACATAGGTTAAATTGCAAAATAAAGATAAGTGATCCACTTAGCTGCTTCCTGCTGTCCTGATCAGTTTAAGAACACATTATGTTACAAATATTGCTCCTGATACAAAAGTAATGACTTTCATAATGTGTTAGTCAGTCATTCAAAGTCACAATACTTTCATTGTATGCCATAAATACAAATTATATGCTCACAGAGAGCTGAAAGCAAATCTGTCCCTAGTAATGTATACTTAGTATACTTTAAGGATTAATTTAAAGTGAACCAAGTAATTCTCTCAGTGATACACTTTATCCAAAATCACACAGAGTAAGTGTGTCATTTCAGTGAATTCCAGTAAAATTTCTCCTCCTGTAATATTCCTAAATACTGATGAAAGTGTTTGTTCTTAATCTGGCTACAACTCTGACATCATTCATAGAGAATACTGTGCTAAACTTCCTGAGATGGAAAGATAAAGCAACAAACTAGTGCAACTTGCAAACAGTGTTTGACATTTGGTTGTCCTTACAACCTTTTTACTTCTGTTCTGATACAATTTACTGCAGCAACCTGGGCAAGTTTACTAAATTCTCTCCCCCTTCATTTCTCTCCCTTTTTTTAGTAACCCAAGACATTTTAATTCCTGAATAGATTGAGAAGTCCCTCCAAATGAATCAGCTATATTAATAATATATCTTTATCAAATGATTCAGCTGTTTGAAATACAAACAATATTCGTAGCTATGATGAGCTCAGACTCAATAAATGGGCAGGCTGACACTCTTTCTTTTCAGTATTTTGACACACTGTGGTGCATACATACATACAGGTAGAGCAGAGACAGAGGTTCTAATGATGTTCTGGTAAGGAAAACTTGCTTCCCTCACTGGCACAGGAACAAATTTATGTAACTCTCATGCCCTTTGGTATGAGGTCTTACTGAGAAGTATTCTCCTGTACTGATTAACAGACTGAATGAAGAAAGCTTCCATTTTTAACTTCATTCTTCATTACATAAAAATAACTGTCACATATTAATGGGAACCTTCATATGGTGGAATTATTTTACAAGAAAGAAGGCAGCTCCTGGACATTTTTGCAACTTAGAATATTCTTCCCCCACCAAAGCAGCACTGTAACCTAGGTCAGATAGTCTCTGTTGTATCCTATGCAGAGCAGTCCATAGCTTTGCAGAAGTCCATAGCTTCACCAAAGACTTTACCTTTAAGAGTGCAGTAACAGGGTAGATGCTTTGCACAAGGATGTTACTGATGGATCAAAGCAGCTTTTCATGTATGCATGCTGCAAACTCTTTATATTTTTACATTCTAATAACAGTGAACAGCATAAATTACCTCTAATTCTTGATTCTGCAAGGAAGCAGCCATCTGGTCTAATACCACTGTGACAGTGATATAGGACTGAACACTCTGTGCTTGGTCTGCTGCACAGGAAAGGACAATAGGACATATTTTAAAATGTCAGGATACATCAGAACCATATTCAGGAAAGTTTGCATTTATGAAAATTGATAGTATTGGAGATACATCATGATACAGACCTAATCATGGCTGCTGGCACGGTGAATTAAATTAAGTGCTGATTTGAATTTTTCTAATTAAAGATGTGTTATTCCTTCTCTCCTCATGTTTTCTATTTTGGTAAAAGAAGCTTATTAAACAATTTTCAGGAAAGTTTTGTGATTCAAAGTGTTAAGGCTTTAGGGGGAAAAAAGCCCCTAATGTCAGTGGTGGCTTGACTGTCTCAGTGCAGTATTCAATGGGCATTTATTTGTATTCCAAAATCACTGCTGGTATTTGCATAATTGTTATTGTAGATGGACTTGGTAAGAAGCATACCCAGGTACTGCAGGGTAGGGTGGCCTGTAGGCACAGCAGCTTAGCAGAGCAGGGTGAGAGAGCCTGCTTTCAATGCCTAAAGCACAAGCACTAGAAATAAAGGAAGGGCAAAAAGAAAAAGAAATTTGTCCTATGTGGGAGTAACACCATTTTAAAAGTACGTTAACTTAACATGAATTAGATCAAAACCTATCAACTCATGGTTTGTCCCAACAAACTCACTTCAGCTTTGCTATAGTATTAGGATAGCTAAGTAGCTTGTTTATGTTACTTTTTTGAATAATGCTGGATATTTTTCAAGGCTTCAAGACATCAGGAACTTAAGAGTGTAAATTATAGGCATCACACAGAATGTGTTTCCATCATTAGCTGTAATGATTTTAAGAAACTTACTGTATTGGTTAGAAAATAAGCATGAAATCAGTTTTTTCAGTGTGAATATTTGTTAACCTAGAGAGGTCAAGTAGTTAAATATTGTAATGGGATTTTTCAAGGGACTTCTTAATTTTATGACCAATAATATAATTTGTAATTTTACGTGCTAGGAGGGGCCATCAAATTCAAACTTGAGGGTGTTAGCTACTCACAGGGATAAGAAAGAGTCATCTCAGCCCTTTTTGCCATGTAGGACCTCACATAATTAGCCAGCTGTTTGCTCTGAAGCACCTAACCCAGGCCACTGGGTTCTGAGCCTGTAGAATAATTGATCCAGTCTGACCTGGTTTTTATGTTCAGTTGTTTACTCTTAAAATACTTATTCTTTATATCAAAGATGGGACATTTTTAAGTCTTTCATTTTGCTTTCTGCTTCCAAGCATGCCAGAGATATAAATTACATGAGTCCTTTCAGAAGGTGGTTCTTCTGAGCTTGTGCCAGCATATTTCCTAGTTAGAATTGTCCAGTGCTGTGACTAACTTTAAGGCCATCTATAAGGAAGTACTGCTTGCAAGGTGTTGTTCTCAACATGCCAGTTTTGCTAATTCAGTTTATCAAATGCTAAGGCACACTTGTATTGTTCAATCCTTCATGCCAGCTCACCTTCCTACTACCATAACATCTTATAGGAGCTGGAATGCTGCTTTCAGGAGCACTTTTTTAGAGGCAAATGCAAACATCATATTATTTATGAAGGGGGAAATAACCATAAACAAAAGCAGTTTAGCCCAGATCCTGCTTTTGCAGGGACCATCTCCTGTCATGCTTCTGTTCTACAGCATCAGAAATACTCTTTGCCTGTACTGTAGGCAAAGAGAGCACACCTTCAGAGGTAAGCATGGAAAACTATTTGAAGGCAGATCTGTCATTGTTTTTCATATCACATTTAAAGAAAAAAATGCAAGCTCTGGCTAGAGTCCTGCATTTTGTAGGAAGGGAAGCTTCTGTGTGCCACAATGGAAATTGTCAGTACCTGCATGAGTAGTTAGAGGTGAAAGATCAATGGGAAACAAACTGGTTTATCTTAGTTTAAAGCTTCACATCAGTGTTTGAAGGAAGGAAAAAAAAAAAAAGCAACATTTCCTTACAGTCATGATAAAGTTTCTACAGATATTTCATTTTCCCTGTTAATTATCAGATAGATCATATAAAGCAAAGTTTCTAAAGATTATTTCCTTGGGGGGTTTCTTCTGTTACAATACCAACTGGTTATAATCCTCCAAACTCACACAAACAATAAGAAAGGTTATGAATTCAGTTATTCTATACCTTACATTACTCTATGCCTTAAACATATGCCAAGAAACCAGCTAACTCGTTGATCTTCACTCATTTGTTGTTTTGCTGTTTCAGAACCAAAGTAAAATCTAATCAAATCTGTCAGGATTCTTGAAATCCTAAACTCAATCTACTTCCTGTTTCTGGCAGAAAAATCAGAAGAAATACTAATTCTCCAAAGCCCTATCGAATTTTTTCAATACCATAAATTTTAAAATGCTGTCTCTGAAGGCAGGAGACAGAAATTGGATAAGAACTTGTGCTTGTCTCTCTGTGTATATTCTTTGATACCACCATCAGTCTGTAAATGCTGAAATCAGGTTTTGAAAAGTCTGAGTTTTGAGTTTATTTTCTTCCCCTATATTTTACACAAGCATCCTTTGTGACTAGGCAGTGCACCAAAAGTCATGCCTGAACTTTTCTAGGTCATTATTGCCACAGAGATCCATAGGGAAAGCCATGGTCCCCTTCTGGTGCTGCCTTTGCTGGTTTCTGACAACTGTGTGAGCCCACTCAAAATACTGAACTAGCAGAAAACTACCTTGAGAAGAAAAATGGTATCTTTTAAATTCATTTTGTGAACTGAATGAAGTTACAGAACAAAAAGGGGTGGGGGATGGGGGAAATTAGTGAGCTGTACAACAGTGTCTTTGTTGGCAGTAAGTTTCATCATTTCAGCCATGGAGTTCAGCATGACCCAAGGTGTCTGGACATGGACAAAGTGGTTTTCATTAAATGGCATTACTATAAGGATTTTGTGCTTTGATCTAATCAGGTTTCTTAAGACAAAGAAGATCATGGTTGGTCAGATGAGATCCCTCACTTTGCTCTTTTCCCTTGAAAAGCCAAAGCTCACTATATTAATTTCTACCTGCACCTTGTGCAGTGTTCCCATTCGGGCAGAGAGGCAGTGAATGTGCAACAGTGAGCATTATTTGGGATGAGATATCAAGCCAGTGTCTTGACTTTAGGTAGAATCAAACCATGTGAGGACAGAGATCCTCCAATATCTGTTAACCAGACTCAGAAAATGCTAATGGAAGTTTACAACAGAGATCCTACTAACAGGTTGCTGTGTAAGCGGGAGAGATCTATGTTATTTGTCATCTATCTACATCTGGATAGAAGTTGGAGGTGTTGATTAACACAAATTCATGGATAGCATTGAACTAAAAACTGGCATTATTTTCCTAGTCTGGAAAGTGCAAAATAGGTTTTATGTGCAATTAATTAGATTTTCTGTAGGTTTAGTTGCAGAAACTCAAAGCATTCCCTACATAAAAGAACTGTTGAGTAATTTTTGTGATCTGTATATTATAGGGGGAATTTGAAAATCCCTTAGAAAAGCCATCACTGTAGTAGTTAGAGTATTCATTCTCATTTGTAATTAATTTCATAGAAATATGACAAGAAACAAGGAAAGAAGGAAGGAAAATAAAGAGGAAATCAAAGAGAGAAAGAGATGTAAAGAGAAGCTGAGAGAGAGGGGAGAAAGACAATTTCCATATACTTTCTAGTAGAGCTTTCACTAAAGGACTCACTAGAGCATCAGTGGGTGGATGTAGAGGATAATTACCTTAGAACAATCTAAATTCTGCAACATTGCTGTAAGCACAAAGAAGAAGGCTATGAAATGCTGTGGGCACCTACACACATCAGGACAACTAAATGGGGTTTGGAATCAGAAATGACACGTTTTTTATGATGCCCTGTTGTCCTGCTAGCAAGTGCTTTACGGTTCATCAATCAGTCACTCAAGTAGTCAAAATCTTTAACCACATAAAAATCTATTGAGAACAAGTTTTATTTACAATGGTGACCTGGCCAAGAAAACTCACAAACAGCAATATGTAACATCACTACAGACATACAATCACCGTTGTATATTACTAGAAAGCTCCCAAACATATCATGAGACATAAATCAATTATATAAAATACCACAAACATCAAATAAACCAATAAAAAAGGGAAGGTCATAACACAACCAGACATGTCATGAATAACCGCCAGAAATATCAGCCAGTGTTTCATCCACGGTATGAATAAAACCCCAGAAGATATACAAGCAATTTTTAGATCCTTTTGTGTTCTGTTAAAAATGCGTTACTGTCTTTTGATGTTGTCTATTTTAGAACATTACTTCTTTTTGTGTTTCACTAAGGGCATAAGTTGCTATTAAAGTCTGTATTAATTAAAATTGGGAGGGTTTGTTTGTTTGCAATATAAATGTGCATTTTACATATATATTTTGATTAACAATTCATTGCATATAGTTCTGTGCTTGCTTATAATTGGTAATATTTTGCATTTAGTAATAAAGGTCACAATATTATTAAGTTCAACATACTTAAAGAAATTGGACATAGAACACAGTGGGAGGCACAGTTTGGCATCATGTGTGTGTATCCCCTCCAACCCTGCCCTGGATTATGAACATAATTCAAAAGCCACAATTATTTGAAGAACACTGCCTCCAGGTATCCAGGATCTCTTAGAATGTGCACCACTATTTGTATATTTGCAACAAAGAATGCATACTAAACCATCATTAAACTTAGTCCTTAGAGAGTTGAGAGCTTATACATGGAACAATATATCTGTAATGATTAGGTGTGATGATTGCAATCAATCCATTTTGAACTGCCAGATCATGGATTTTTTACTGTTTATATGTCTTATTCCCAGAAGTCCATGTTAAAAGGTGCCCTGTTCCTTTGAACACAGAACTGCAATATACATTTATACTTTTGCAAGAGTCACAAGACTTTAACCTTCATAAATTCTGGTTTATTTGATGGGGTTTGACACATGGATTTTCAGATTGCATTCAAAGTAACTAATCTATTTAAATGCAATTTAATTACATAAATAATATAGAATATTATGAATTCTAGCTTCTGCTTAGTTCTCAGAAATATTCAGCATTAGTATAATGTAAATAAGCTTTATCTTCAGTCAAACTTAACAGAAAATGAGATAGGATGTCTCATCAGATCCTGTTCTCAAAAGGGACATCTGTGAGAAACTCACACCTTAAAAAGTGCTCATGATATTGCCCACCATTTGCAGTGCTCAGATGATGAGACATCAGCAAAACAAACCTGTCTGCTAACTAGGAAACAAAAGCATTTTATTGCTGAAAACAAGATTTATATTTAATATTTTTTATAGCTTAACTGAATGCAGTGAATTAAGAAAGTGGGAGAAAACATTTGGTTTATTTCTATTTATCCTTTTCCAGACATGAAGCTCTTTCTGAAATTCAGAATAGATCATCCAGACTGTAATCTAGATCCCTTGCTTTTAAACTGATGATATTGGCTGAAGATCAGACCATCATCATTTCAGATTAGTCATTCTTGCTTCATTGATAACATATGCACTTAGAAGCAAGTCCTGCACATTAAAAAAAGAAAAAATCCTCCCCTTTTATGCATGCATTTTTCAGATATAGACCCAGCTAGTATATGCTAACACCAAGCAATTTGTTTTGCAGCATGTCACATAATTCTCTTTTTTTACACCCAATATCTATGATTAAGAAATGTAATACATACTAAGAAAGTCTTAGATAATTTACACTATGCATTAAAGTGTTTTGCATGAGAATATAGTATGATGCAGACAGCATAAGAATTATGTCTTTCATTAAAAGGTTCGCAACTCAGTGTGCTATGATATAACTATAGCAGTTTTTCTGTCTCAGTGAAGGTTTTTTATTTTAAACACCGCCTTGAAGACCAAGGGATGCATATGCAATAGCACTATTTTGGCTATATGTTTTAACTAATATCACCTCTTAGTAATTACACACTGTCAGTTTACCTGCTGTCCCAGTGTTATGGGTGAACAGCTATGCTGTCACTGTTCTTCATCTCTCTGAATCCTGAAGTAAGCAGTAAAATAAGATGGCATTTTTTTCATTATTTAACATTTTTTTAAAATCCTTGGTCAAAGACTATTTGAAGCAGTTCAGCAAGAGTTATATACTTTAAGGTCAGGATTAAAAGAAAACAAAATACATGGAAGAAATATGATTTTTGACATAGATCCTTTATGTGCAAATTAGGATTTGTATTTGCCACCTAGTTTAGAAAGCACAAAAGGACAGCTTGCAGGGATGCAAAGTGGGCTTTGGATGCATTTAGCATTTGTGTTTCCTGGGAAATTTAATCAAGGGAGAGGAATGCCCTTCACAAGAAGGTTTGTATTCAAGGTAAAACCTGGCCATTGGTCAGCATGCTTCGTACTATCAGAAAAAAATTACTTTTGGTGTAGACCATCAGCTTGGAAGCTTCTCCACCTTGGAGTATATTTGCAGCTGCATGTGGACTATTCTGCATCCTCTTCTTACCTCCCATAAAATAAGAAATGACAGTTCTAAGATGATGCAGCATTTTGCTGCTTCTGGCTATAAGAATGGTTTACAGGGCAGACAACGTTTCAGCTTTTTGTTTTTCAGGGTCTGTTTCAGAGGCACTACAAACCCTGCCTAGAGCCTTACAGGTGTCTTCCATGTCTCACATCCACTGAAGTTAAGAACCCCCTGCTGGGACATTTTCTACCTGTTTTCCTTTTTTTACATTGTCTTCTTAATTTTGTGTTCACAGACTCTTCATGTCTTTATACTAAATATTTACTTGGAATATGTAGTTATGAAGCTGTTCTTTCTTTATGTGTCAAAACTCTACTGCTTTATTTTCAGGGGACAAAATGGATTGTATTTCCTTTAAACATTCAGACATGATAACTTTATCCCAGCAGATAGTGTAGATCAGTGTGATGTGTCCCCAGCTGCACCTAGGGCTATGCATCTGCAACATCAGATGGTAAGTGGGGATATTTTGGTCCCTGCTCAGTACATTGACTATTGTTTCACTTGTGCTGTTTTAAACATAAAATATATTTGAGTTTCTGGTCCAGCTAAAAATGACCATACCCAAGAATGGTCACTATAAACTAAAATGCAGGAGATTGAGTTTCACTTGATAGTAATTAATACTAGCTGATATAATAACTAATACCATTTTAGCTAAGTAGTAGAAAAGAATGTAATGTGTTAATGTGTAGCATTCAAACATAGCTCCTCTATTATGCTGTTTCTGACTAATATAACATATATACTTAATAAATCCAAGGCATTAAAAGGATTTTTTCCATAAGATATTTTGTTAGTATGTGGTCTTTAGTTAAATTTTCAAGCTGTAGTTAAAAACAAATTGAAGAAGCAGTAAATCTTTTGTTGTTTGTCCAGAGCTTACTTGTACTTTGGTGCAGAATAATAATAATGTTCTCCTTGGAGTGCAAGGCAGCCAACACTGAGAGTTTGTATATCCTCCCAAGACCTCGTTTATGAAGACAAAAAGACTCAGCATGACTTGTCCTGACACTTCACCTTAAACAAGTTGTTTTTTATCTCCATCCTCCTGCCCACAGCTGTGGCAGGTTGGGATCACAGCCCTTAGGAGTTTGGTGGGAGTGAGTTCCCAGAGCAGAGGAGAAAACCTCAAGAGATGTAGAGCTTTAACTAACCCCATGTAGCACAGTGTGCTCAGATTAAAGGTAGCAACAGGCAGATTTTTGACTGCTGCAATGGCCCTTAAGGATGTAGGCATCTGGATGCCTTTTAATCCATCAGAGTCAATGGTACCATGCCTCAAGACATGAATAGTGCTATTTTGGTCTCTTTCTTCCTACTAACAGCTGAATTCCAGACCCCTGTAGTGAGGTCCATGACCCTCACTTACTGCCTAGTTAATAATTTGCTGCATGAATTACAAACCATCCCCTAAATGCTCGGGGGATCTGAAGAAGTGAGAGTGACACTGACTCACCTTTGGAAAATGTGGTGCATTGAGCTATGAATGGAAGCTGTTACTATGGCAATTGATGTGTCCTGGGGGCAGGTGAACTGACAGTGTGCTGTTGCTCCTATTCAAGGAATAGTCTTGTGGGATTTTATTTCTTGCATATCCAGTAGGCTCTGATGAATACTGAATTTTCAATCTAGTTTATCATGCTTCAGCTCAGATGTCTGGAGCATGTGAGCCACAGCTGATACTTCACCTGCTATAATTCTCCCAAGACCAGGGCTCCAGACTAGGGCTATACCTGAAATCATTGAACAAAAAATAGGAATTTAAATTAAGGTCAACCAAAGGAAAACTCTCCCTGGATCTTCCTGGGTTCATCTTTACCACACAAGGTCTTAGTGATACCATGTATCTTGCTCTGCAGGAAATTTGCACATGGTCACTAACTCTTATCTGCTGTGACTTTCAGCACAGAAGATTGCTCACAGCAAAAGTCACTGGCAGATGAATTTTGAATGTATGAAGTACTACATGCTATTAATCACTTCTCTCTCTTGCCAAATTAACCATCTAAAATGGACAGCCAAATTTATTGGCAACTTCTAATTTTAATATCCCTGGGACATGGCAACCCTGGATGTCGGGACAGACTGGGAAGTGAGAGGTTGGAGAGCACCATGGAAAGGGTCCTGATCAATAAATCAGCAGTGCCCTGAGAACCAGGAGGGTCAGGTGTTTACTGGGGGCATCAGGCCCAGCGTTGCCAGCCAGGCAAGGGAGGGATTGTCCTGCTCTGCACTGGGGTGGCCTCAACTCGAGTGCTGGGGGAAGGTTTGGGCACCATGAAGTGAAAACTATGTAAAACTATTAGAGAGCATCTAAAGGAGAGCCACTAGGAAGGTAAAGAGTCTGGAGGGGAAGCCATATGAGGAGTGAATGCAGTCGCTTGGTCTGCTCAGCCTGGAGGAGACTGAGGGGAGACCTCACTGCAGTTACAGCTTCCTGTGAGGGGAAGAGCAGGGGCAGCACTGATCTCTTCTTCTTTTGGTGACAGTGACAGGACCTCAGCGAATGGCCTGACGTGGTGTCAGGGGAGGTTTCGGTTGGATATCAGGAAAAGGATCTTCATCCTTTCAGTGTTGTCAGTCACTAGAACACACAGCACCAAGCCTGACAAAGCTCAAGAAGTGTTTTCTCTCAGAATTATTAAAAATATTGTGATTCTTGGTGCTGTTCGATGCAGGGCCTAGAGCTAGACTTTGATGACTCCTGTGGCTTCCTTGCAGCTCAGGATATTCTATGGTTCTCTGATTCTTATCCATCTACCTCAAGTCAACAGCTGTGAGTTAGAGGTGGTACCTGTTTACCTCAAAGAGGTAGTAGGAAGATAAGGGCTTCACAGAAAGTAAGTGCTATATTGATGACGACCACAGGCATTCTCCTGGTAAAATAAGGATTTCTGTCTTCAGAACATGCTCTGAATAGTGCGCAGGAAGAAATTCATGGGATGATAAGCTGGCAATAAGAGAAAAAGTAAACATTCAAGAGCTTCTTATTTTGTGGTCACTTCTCATCCTGTATATTATTACCACGTCTTGGAACTTGAGAAAAATGTTGTGGAACTTGTGAAAAATGTCTTGTAATTTTATTGATAGAGCATGCAGTCATATAACTAAAGACTCTTGCAAGAGGCATACATGTAAGAGGTTTGAATTAGTTTTATACATACTGACATTCTAGTATTTCTTGCCACGTTTGGGTTTGTAACCTTGTTAAAGTTATATCAGAACAGTTGCAAAAGTATAGGAATCATTATACTGAGAGGAAAAGATGCTTTAAGTTATATAATCCACTGAATTTCTCAGACCAGATTTTGTTGGTATTTGCTATCTTAGGCAATCAGTCAAAAAATAATTGTCAAAGCAGATAACTGAGTATGAAAAAATCTTCGTAAATTTTCTCAGTATCAAAAAGTCTTGTATATATGATTGGGATTTTTTTTAATATAGTTCATGTTTGTTTTACATATGCAACTTATGGGGGTCTGTCTTCTGTAGTCTGACATGACAAAAAATAAGAAGTGAGATGAGGATGGGGAAACCCCAGGGTTACTAGCCTACATCCTAAGGGCCCAAAACATAACCTTCCTCTCTCTTCAGAACATCTGTCCTTTCCTTGCATAAAGACACATTTTTAAGAGATGCTGTTCATCCTTAAGGAGCTGTATGTGTTCCTATAATGCAAAATAGATATACTGTGAAACATCTGCCCTGTGGAAAGATTGTAATGAAATGGCAGTTTGTTTGAAAAAATGTAATGAAGTGCTACTCAGATTATACCAGGAGTAGGTTAATATATTGTGTATGTACCATCAATGTACCTGTTTACATCCTCAGGAAAACATTTCACACAACTGAAGTACAAAATGTCAGAGATTTTCCTTCTTATCCCAGTTAATAGCAAGTTTGTATTACAAGGTACACAGATACCAGTGGATGTAGAGTCATTACCTCTGCCAGCAACACCCACAGTTTTCAATTGATAGAGCAAGCAGTTTTCTCCTTAAAGCTGCAGACCATTATGAAATGTCAGGCTTCCTGCTGGTGCTTTAGGATGGGAACCAGCCACAGAGACTGGAACAAGTAATATAGCTAGCCTAGTTTACAGCCTCACTGCCAGAAGTGTTTGCTTTTATTTACTAGCATTAGTCACTAAGTTCACATAAAGCCAGTTTCAGTCATCAGTCTGATGCTGGACCAAGAATTGACCATCAAGTGAAAAGAGGCAGTTAAATGGAATGTGTCCAATGATGTTCTAATTTAAAATGCTCTAACCAAAAGTGATTCAGGTTTTTAGTGTTGCAGCTGGTGCAGAGATGCTGTTGTCGCTATGTGGGAAGTAGATGCTCAGTAGCACCACAGAATCACAGCATATTCTGTGCTGGAAGGAACTCACCAGTAAATTCACCAGGATAATTCAAGTCCAACTCCTGGTCCTGCACAGGACTGCTCCAAATATCACATCATGTACCTGAGAGCATTGTCTAAATGCTTCTTGATCTCACAGAATGAAAAAACCCAGTACTGTAATTATCTCCATCACTATCAAGCTTCTACACATGAAGAACTGGAGAATAGGCCCTTAGCAATGTCTCTTGGATCCCAAGTTTTGTACTCTGAGGTTTTGAAGGCCCTTAAGGTCTTTTAATGTACTAGTCTAGTTGGAAACTGGAACACAAAATATTGATAATATAATAGTTCTATCCCTCAGCTTTGCAGCTTGTACATAAATCTGTACGCCCAGGAACTCTCCTAAGAGCTGCCTTACACCTCCAAGGAACTCAAAATACACTCCTATAATTTGGTCTCATATCTACAGGTAGGCCCATTTGATAATGTTAGGGATTAACCAGTTAGTTTCTATAAATATGCATACGTTTTTTAGATTTTAATTTTTGTTAAGATTAAAATTCACATAAGGTGAAAATGCAGGATACTGAATGTAGGTATGCGATATGTGCATAATCATGTCTCTTTTAAAGCCAATGGGAGTCTTTGACATCAGTAAACTCATAACATTAATTGCTTTAGCAGAAATTAAATATTTTATTAAAGACTTCTTGAAAAAGTTAATCCTTACTTTCGGAACATTTTATTGATTTTTTTTTCATAATTTTCCATCTTAACATGAACGGAGAATGTTCTCTAGCAACACAAAATATTTGAGTCCATTAGGGTCTTAATTTCAATACTGCAAGCCCAAATTAACAGCTTCTGGAAACTAAAATAAGTTCAGTTCTTGGAACTACCCTCGTAGTTCCACAGCATTATACCTGTTTGTTGGCAGAGGAACATGCTTCTCGACTACTGAGGTTGAAAGTATATTTTCTATTGTTGCTGAGAAAAAAATTGAGAATTAAAAGCCTTGAATCCTCTGAGGTGCATAGCAAAAGTCCCATAAAGTTTAACAGTCAAGGATGTATACAGATACCTAATCTAAACTGTAGTCTCTGACATCATCTGAAGATAAGAAAGTACCAGAGATGGAAAGTAGAGTGAAATCTATACTTCTTTTGCCATGTACTAAAAATGTATATGCAAAACATACTGATCATAAGTGAAATATGTTCTTTCATAAATTGATTTTACTCCACTACCATTGAAGCATCCATTTTGGCAGCAATGTACAGGCCCATTATTAAATAAGCAATCTCTATGCACCCTGTAATAAATTTTGCACATTCCAAATACTTCAACATTTCTGGCACTGCTCCTTGTTTGAGAAAAAGACAATGTCTGCTCATATTTTAAAATAATGTGAGCAATTTACTAAATGTGTGGCGTGAAGAATGTTTATTGTTAATATTTAAATTGACTTAAAGAAGAGCAGAGAAAGACAGTTTTATGTTAGCATCTTTTTTTCCCATGATACTACAAGGTAGTGGTTGTAGTCATGTGATCAGCATAAACATGACCCTTCCAAAAAAGGCTGCTGGCCTTAGGAGCACCTCTTCCCAGAAAAATTATAGAAGCCTGGATGGTCAACAGTATCAAGAAATAATTGAAACTTTATCAGACTGATTTCAAGTAAGTGCTGTCACTGCCTGAATCTCGTGATAAATTGCATTGATCATGTAGGTTACAGAACCCCTATCAGTATCAAAGGAAAGACATTACAGTTTGACAGTGGTGTCTCCATTGTCAACTTCTGAAGTATTGTACTGCACTACATTGAACGGCTCATTTAATAACTATTTATAAATTAAACAAGCAGAAAAATTATTCCTAGCAACTTCAAATGCTTGAGAAAATTTTTCATTTTGAGACACTTCAAACTAGGTAAAGTTTGAACTTTGGATATTGCTGTAATGTTGGCCAATGTTATTGCAAATAATGAATAGTGAATGTGCACTCTAGATGGTAATATCAGGTTCAATTATTTTAGGAACACCCATTTTTATAGGAGGGTAACGTTGTATATATCATGGTCAGTTAATAGGAGTTACAGAGGAGTTTCCACAAGACACGTGGAAACCCTGACTTCAAAACCATCAGGAGTTTTCCATATTATAGCAAGACTCTGATCCAATATTCACTTCTTAGCTGTGTTTTAGGATTGCTTATAAAGCTTTGAGATTGAACCCCTTGTTCTAATATTTAATTTCAATGGTATATCGGCACTGTATGCCGCTATATACAGGTAAAATGTTACGTCATGGTACTTGATTAATTTTAAACAAAAGGTGGAGCTCACAGTAGTCACAGGCCAGACAGGTCTTAAGCCTTAAACCTGGAGGAAACCTTTTGTCATCTCTTCTGGTTCAAACAGCTAGCCAAAATTTTGATTTTAGTTACTTTTAGGAGGAAAATTCATGATCAAGACAGAGAAATTAATTTGGAAACTTCTACTTTCTTAATATGAGAATGTGATTTATAGGAGCATGATGGAAAAAGAATTTTCATTTTAAAATAGTGTGAAATGAGGGTAAGTTTTGCAATTTGTCTAGCAACGTTTGTTTCTTCTATACTTAGTATTGACACATAGAGAATAGACTGTTATGCACGCAAATCTGTAACTAGAAATTAAGTTTTTAAAGGGAAAAATCCATTACCCATGTTTTTTGGGCTTATTTGGCCTAAGAAACCAGAAAAGTTTTGCATATTTTGAGACAGTTTTCCCCCACACCTTTTTTTTTAATTGATTCCGCTTTGAGTCTTAAGAAATCTGGATTTTAGTGCTTGGCCCCATCTCCGCCAGCTTCAATGAGGAGAGCTGGGAATTCAAAATAAAGTGTCTCATAGGTTATGTCTGCTAACAAATTTCCACTAATTGACATCAAACTGGTTAATTTCCATATAATAAGTGTTGATTGATTCAAGGGCTTGACTCAGCTGGCCAAGACTGTCCTTACAATGATCACTTATGGGCTACCTTTTTGGAACACAGTGGAATATTTAATGTCTTGCCAGATTTGAAGGATGCCGGGAGTTGGAACAATGTTTTTAATCTTGGCTACTAATTACGTGGCAAAGGTATAAACTGGGCTTTGCAAATCATTATTTCCATTAGAAAGGTGTTGGAAGCAATTCCACTGAGGACTTCCCTCCTATTTATGCAGCTGTTATTCCCATGAGAGGAGGCCATTGCAGTCATGGCTGAAACATGGGCTTCTGTTCTGTTTCCACAGCACTTGGAAGAAAAACAAAACAGGACTAATGAAAAACACACACGGGAAATGCTTTATTATTTCATCATCCTCACCTACTGAGATCTGGCACCACTCTGTGTTTCGGAAGAACTTCTCCCGCCCTCTCTCTCTCTCGCGCGCAGTGTGGTTGTATAAGGCTGACACTCTGTCATTTCCTGTCAGATCATTTCAGAGGAATTTGCTCTTATTTCCTCCCAGCCTCATCCCCTCCTCCCGGCCTCAGCCTTGGCTGTGTGCCCCAGCAGCCATGCCGTGTTTATTTAACCGCATGGAGCGCTGGGCTGCCCGGCCTGCGAGCGCTGGGGCAACGCGCACGCACGCACATCGGGAGCTCGCTCACGGGGCTCACAGCCACGCTCACAAACACACAACTCTTCTGTGAAAAAAACATGCAGGGCCAAAGCCAAACCCAAACCTTGTGCAGGGTCTTTCTAGGCTGTAGGTGAGTGAGTTCTAGATGTGGAAAAAAATAGTGGGTTTCTTTTGGCCCACAAGCGTCCCCGTAAATTCTCTTGGAAGTGACACTGTTTGTCATTTCAAGTGCTCAAATTAGGGCATTTTCTGAACTTATCCATGTGTCAGGGAATTCATAGTACATGATTATGAGTTAATTCAGCATTCAAGTTATCTGTTAGCATTAGCCAAACTTATCTGGCTCCAATAGACATTCCTGCTACGTTGCGTATATAAGTGATTACTGCTACTAGTTTTTCTACTCTGGCATCCTGGACAGGTTTGCTAAAATGTCTATGTTTTATAAATGGTATAAAACTATTTTAGCACCCAACAATGGTGTGAAAATAAACCATGCAGAAACAGAGCATTTATACTTGAATGATGTGTGAGCTTTTCAGTGGGTAAAGTGGTCACAGTTCATTGTTTAAAAAAAAATAGTCAAGTCACTAATAGTCTCCACAGCAAGATTTATAGCAATGGAGAAAAAAAAACTAAGTAAACTATCTGACTGAGAAGTCATTTCTTCCTTCCTTGGCAGCATAGGATTTGTTTAAATGCTGTTAGGAGAAGGCTAATTAAAACAATTTTGCCAGAAGTCTGGGAGATTGCTAAATACAGCACCAGCTCAGTGCTCTTGATCTGGAATGACAACTTTTTCCTAAAATTAACTAGAAGTTTCTCTCAGATACAAAAGATTAGAAGCCAGAGAAAGAAATACCTCCCTCTGACATAGTTAAGACAATAACCATTATTTTGAGTAGCAGTCATAAAATAAATGGTATTTGACATTTTATGACAACATTTAAATTTTATTTAATATTACTGCTGATATTTATTTAATTTAAAGCTAATGGGCTATCTGCCAGGCCAGAGAAAGAATGAATAGTTTCCATTCCACTTATGACAGAATTTTCTTGTCCAGAATACTGTCAGAGTTTACAGCAAAATCATGCAATCATAATCTGTATAATTTGGAGGTTTTAATCCATTATCTGGAGGTTTTAATCCATTATCTGGAATTAATGTTTAATCCATGTCCTTTCATAATCTGATACAATATCAGGTGAATTTTATGGTTCACATAATTTTTATTTTCTCAGTTCCACTGCACATTTAGTAGAGAAATAATATATTTAATACAAACATACAAAAATATGTATTCTTTGTATAAAATATAATATAAAAATATATTAAATAAAATAATACATTAAAATAACTATAAAATAATATATAAATAATAATGTAAAATATAATACAAACAGTAAAATAGAAATATTTCTTTCCATTTGCTGTATATCCACAGTATGGAGCCTACAACATACAATCTTGCAATCTTATATGAATTTTCTAGTTTCTAAATTTATGGAATGAAATGAAAGTTAGAAAAATAGTCAATTCCTTGTTAAAATTAACTCTTCATATTAGAACATTAGTCCTATTGTCTGAAAGTCTATTATGAACTTTGCAAAGCACCTATGCCAGGTAGGCAAAGGTCTTTCTTCAAGTTAACCAATCTACCAAGAAAGATACTTTAATTTTCTCAGAATTATAGGCACATTTTTTGGTTTGTATTTTTTTTCCTATTTAAATAATATTTTTATGATTAAGTTAATGGTACTCTTATACAATTGTTAATTCGATTTTCGTATCATCGCTACACACCTTTTGTTTTCTAAAGTTTTTATATATTCCTACATTTCTAGGTCCTTCACACTGATGACTGACCAAAACAATAAGTAATATCAGTAGAGGCATTTCAAACCAAAAGAAAGTTTAATGTGGTTTAGATCTAAATATTTTTCCAGAAAAAGAAAAATCCAAAGGATACAAGAGTAGCTTGCTATTTGTAGTAAAAAAGTATGGAAAATTTATCACAAATGCTGACATCTCATTTGAACATGATCCTGGTTGCAGCCACCAACAATAAAAATATTAATTACTCATTTCTTATATATATTCAGTTCTTTTGAACTCTGGTGAGTTTACTAGGTACATTTTCTGATAAGTATTCATTATATGTTACTCCAAGTCTGAGCTCTGTTTCCTAGGGGTAATTAGGCAGGGTGTATGGTCTCACTGTCTGCTCTTGAAATTCATTGTTTTTTTCTTGCTGGAGGAATCTGTGAGAAGAAAGGAAACTGGTTATTGGTGCCGGGAGCTACTCAGGCTATTACAACCCAGAAAATTAGGATAAGTTCACTTAAGATGAGTCCTACTGCAAAAGCAGGAATGTCCACGGAGTTTTTAGTAGGTCCTTATCCAATCTTTTCTTAAAGGCTTGTGTGGATGGAAACATCTTACCTGCAGATTACATAGAAGCCTAAAAACCTGTTTAATCACTGTAAAATACAATAGTCTATGAAATACCAATATTTGGAAGAAGAGAATAATTGAGGGTTTCTAGATTGAGATTGATCTACTGAGAATTTGCCAAATTTCCCAGAAAAGGACTCTTGCTCACCACCAGTGACTAGATCCTCTGAAGGTGTAAGAAAACAGACCAAAAGGAAGATGAGATGGAAACCTAGTACTGAAGATCAATAACAAAGTAGTTTCAAGTGTACTCAGAAAGGAAAAAAAACTCATCCTGAGGCAGTAACCCTAGAAAAAAGATCTAGCCTAGGACTGTGGTGCCTCTTATTCTTTTGAAGCCTCTGAAGAGCACAGCTGAGTTGAAAGAGGATCTATTGCAACTTTCTGTAGTAACGTCTCACATGGTGTTTTCTTCTATTCTGGGAACTATAACTAAACTATTTTAGCAGAAAAGACATATACATTTATCATGACAGGCTTTATGACAGATTTTATGACTTATTAACCAGCAGCAACAGAATGACTGAGACAGCATCTACAGCAGCAGAAAAATTGGAAGATGGCTCTACTGGGAATACTTTTTTGTGATCTAGTATTTTCCAAGGGAGCGTTATGAGACACAGGGAGGAATTTCATGTCTATTTTGATGCACAGCCTGTAGATAAAATCTGGGATTGTACTACTATATTACAAGCACTTTATTATGATTCCAAAAATCTCAGTATATATCTGCATGGATAGGGCACAAAGTAACTCTAACAGTAATTGTTCATCTAAGGTTGACCTAAGAGTCAAAAAAATAGTCCGAAAAAGTTTCTTCTCTGAACTCATATCCAGAAATAAGAGGTTCTATTAGACCTGGCTATAAACAGAATTTAGAAGTAGAAATTGCCGCTTAGATGTCCTGAGATCACCTTGGAAGCATTATAGTGGCCAGGTGGAGGAGGCACAGCATGCTCCCTGTGTGAATGATGCTGCTGTGAACATGGTGTGGAGATAGCTGTTGGATGGTCAGGAGCAGCACGCTTGTGTTGATGAGATCCAGCATACTCTCAGAACAGTTTTGTCTAAATAAACTGGGCTTGTGCCTTTCAGCACTCCTGAGATACTTAAAAACACATTTCTATTAGCCCCAAGGAGATGCAGGTAAGAAATTACAGACTATGGAGCACAAAGACCAGGAGTAAGACATTAATCTGTCCACAGAAGGAAATATCACTCATGCTGCTAGCAAAACATTAAAAATGTCTTGTCTAGAGAATCCAAACACACCTAAATCTTTCTCTCTGATCCTTGTGGAGAATTTTAAGTAATATGGTAACTTAAGGGTGAGTATAAAGGTGAGTTTAATAAAGGTATTGCATTTTTGCAAGTAAAAGTTCTGGATGAGCAAAAGGCATCATTTGTTTTTGAGGATTCTGCAATTGCCACTTCTTACTTTGGAGGGAAGATCTGTGGAGCAAGAAGACCCATTGAAGATGATGTGTTATCAAAAGCTGAGCTCCTGCCCTGGGAGAAATGCAGATGTATAATAAATCCTCTTCAGAGAAGTATTTAGGTAATTTTACCAAAACTGAATATCAGAATTTGAATTATTTCTATTTCTACATGCTGACGGTGTGCTAAGTACCATAAAAGAGAAAGCCTCTGTTTTGAGAAACTTCCAAAATAAATATTACTTCTTTTTTTTCTGGAGTTTGGCCCAATGCCCATTAGTAGCCAAACTGTGATAGTCCTCGACATAATGACATACTGTGCTCATTTTCCTCTGAGAAAGATGACTGATGGTAATGCTTATGAAGAATTTTAGCTCTCTTACATGAGGACAGGTACATGCACAGACTGCAGGGCCACATATCATTTGGGAAGCAAGCATGCCTTCAGTGTCTTTCAATGCTGTGTTGCTTGTGTTAATGACCTGACTTTTGCTGGTAATATTCACATGTATAAAACTCACCAGGAAATAATTAGGAACCCAAGATAAAATCTTGATCCCATTGGAGTTAAAAGGAATTTTCCTTTTGAATTAGAAGTTGACATTACCTCCATTTGGCTAGGTAAAGAATGGTCAGTTTTTTGTTCTAATTCTCTGCTGCTTGTATCCAAAACTTATAGCTGTAGTATGGAACTAACTTCTGTCAACTCATTAATGTAAGTTCCAAATGAAACCTTAGCATAGCAATTATATAAACTAAAACTTCACATTATTTCTTCATATTCTTTGAGTTTTAACTTATCTTTTTAATTAAAAAATTAAACCAGAATTTTACAGAGGAAAAACATATGAAAAGGTCCTTCTTTTTCTGTCTCATAAAATGATGGGTTAAATCTAGTTCCACAGGAATTAGCAGAAATGTATTATTGTAATGGAGAATGAGAATCCAGATTTGACAATTTACAGGAAGTTCAGTTCTATGCTTATCTTTATGCAATATAGTAATCTTCTATGACCTAACCTAGCAAGGTTTTTAGTGTACACATAAACAGGTATGTTTCATCTATACCTTCAAACAGGGGAAACTGGTGGATAGTTTAAATGTGTTTTGTTTTGTTAGGTTTGAATAGGGTCTTGTTTATGTGAAATCTGTCTTGAATTCAAGTTAAAACATTGTTTACTTTCTTTTTTTGTCTTCCCGCTTTTAACTATTTCTTTGCAGTGTGAAAATACCACAGCCTATGGTTGATGTCTTCATCACAGTGGAATGCTTTTAAACTTAATGAAGAGTTGCAATAAATCAGTAGACTTCATTCTGCTTTCTGTCATCAACACATGCATACCTTCTTAGCTATTAATCCCCCCAGAGATTATTAGAAGTCAATAAGACATGTTAAAAATAATTACTATTAACTTTAAAAAGGATTGTACCTGGTATTATAGCTACTACCTATCTTGTCTCCAGGGAAATTAGATTTGTACATTGTCCATTTTTTAATTCCTCAGGAAAAAAATAATTACATAACTTGCAGCAATTAGTCACATCCTTGCTTCAGGATACTGAAGTTAAGGATGTGCATTCTGTGCAGAACTGGGGTCTTAAGTGGATGACCTGTTTGAGCAAGGACTTTATGTCGTTCCATGTTTGCCTGGTACCTACCCCAGTGCACTCAGATACTGCAGATACTGCAGGGCTCTATTCATAACAATAAAAATATCGCCTTGATTTATTCTTTCTGATGTTTCTTAGTTCTAGATGTGGCAAAATATTCCAAGGGTAAAGCTTTTTCCCCCTTCAGATAAGACTTCAAAGCTTTTTATCCAAAACCCATAGTCTGTCAGGGACACGAGGGCACTGCTGGGTCTGTCTGCCCTGCCTGGCCTGCAGCCCAGGTCCCCATGCCAGCCTGCCAGGGCCAGCAGCCCCTGCCCTGGCAGTGCCACAGCTCCTGTGAGCCCTTCTGCCAGCCTGGGGGGTGCTGGGGCTGGGCTGCCCCCATGCCCCCTCAGTGCCCGGCCACGACGGGAACCCTGGGGCTCTGACACTGCCACCCCACGCGTGTCCCACCCACACAGCTGCACACAGCTGCACACTGCTGCACACAACTGCACACTGCTGCACACTGCTGCACACAGCTGCACACAGCTGCACACAGCTGCACACTGCTGCACACAACTGCACACGGCTGCACACGGCTGCACACGGCTGCACACTGCTGCACACTGCTGCACACGGCTGCACACGGCTGCACACTGCTGCACACAACTGCACACTGCTGCACACGGCTGCACACGGCTGCACACGGCTGCACACAACTGCACACAACTGCACACTGCTGCACACTGCTGCACACTGCTGCACACTGCTGCACACGGCTGCACACTGCTGCACACTGCTGCACACAACTGCACACTGCTGCACACGGCTGCACACTGCTGCACACTGCTGCACACAACTGCACACTGCTGCACACGGCTGCACACAACTGCACACGGCTGCACACGGCTGCACACTGCTGCACACTGCTGCACACAACTGCACACTGCTGCACACGGCTGCTCTGCTCCAGGGTGGCTGTGCAGCACTGCTGGGGCTCTTTAGACCTCTGTGAGAACACCACTTCTCCTCTCATCAGCGACAAAAAATGGGCAAAAATGGTTCAAACCTGGGCTCTGGTGTTTACTTCACTGGACTTGGAAAAATTTTCATTCATATTATAATTTTTCAGTCTTCTCTCTATGGTTGTGCAAAACCAAATCAAATGTGGTTCTGTCTTTTCTTAGATGCAGCCTTTAGGAAAGCTGAGAGGTCTGGGTCTGCTAGGAGCCAGGAGCTGGGCAAGGGATTCTGCAGCTACTGTTAATTCTCAGAAATTTGGTTTTAATATTCTTGAAAATGTTTTGGTAATTTTCTGGGCAAATGTGCAAGTCAATTCCTTTACTATTTGAGTTTGATTTTCCTTATTTTCCCAACAAAATTTACTGTAATAATAATAATTAAATTTACTGTACCTGAAATACGCCGTTTAAAATATCAAGAGCAATGAATAGGGCATGTTGCTACATTTTGATTCAGATTTTGCCTCTTAAAGATAACAAGGAAACTAATAAAAGGGCAAGATATTTGTGAAAGCAACCGAAAAAGCCAAATTATGAGAGTGAATTCATTATGACAATGAAATTTTTACAATATATTTGCTTATAGAATTGTCCCTAACCAAGGCTACTATCTTAGTAAGGAGGTTACTATGGAAACAGCGAAACAGGGTTTCACAGATTTCTTGATTGCCCTTCTCAGGCTTTATTATATTCCTTGTTGAAAAATAAATTTTGAAATCTTTCAAAATAAACAAGTCTCTCTTGTGTGCAATGGGTATTTAGGTTAGTAAATAACTTATTGACATCTTACAACATGCCAGAAGTCAATTTAATGGTTTCTTTTCCATGAGGAAATAACATATTTTATGAGATCTTTGGTTTAGAATGAGTTTAATATGACTTAGTATTTAATGCCATTTAGTATTCAATTATTCTGTCTTTGGGCCATGAGTAATAAACCTGTAGTAGAAAGACAGCTGACTGGTAGGCAGCATAACACAGAAAAACAGTTAATAAAACTTGCATTAAAAGCATTTTTTAAAAGAATAAATCTTTAAAATAGTTGTTTATAAGAAACATACTGATCATGATGCCATGTGCTCTGGGGTATCCCTGGGGTCAGTTATCGTCAGATGTCCTGGCCATGTCCATAACGTCTTCTGCACCCCTAATCTATTGGGATGGGGTGGGGTGAGAAGCCAAAAAGGCCTTGACTCTGTGTAAGCCTTGCTCAACAGTAACTAAAACATCCCTGTGTTATCAACACCATTTTCAGCACAAATGCAAACCACAGCCCCAGAGCAGCTACTATGAAATAACTATCCCACCCAAAACCTGCACACATTTATATTGTAACTGTTTCCCTGAGAATGACACAGAAGCAGTGTCCACAAGACATGTTCCACCCATGAAATGGGGTCCCCCTCAGCAGATTCTGCAGGAGTTCAGCTCATGTCCAGGAAACTGCTCTGCTTTCTTCACTGGAAGCAGATGCTTTTTAGATCAGATTGAATTAAGGCCTAAGTCAGTACCTTTGTGCTTCAGCTCTCAAGTGGTGACCTTGGAATTGAAAGTTGATTGGAAACAATTCTTTCTGTCTCTCCTGGTTAAAAATAAATGCTCAATATTAATTTGCAGTAAGAAAGACTGTTTGTTAAAGTGTTGAGACAGCCTCTACTGAAAGCCATAGTTCATTGTTTTATTCCAAATCTGAGCAGATGTTCCCCTTCTTCCATGGAAATAAAATACAGTCTGTGGAGCAGCCAGAGCTGGCCTTTTCTTAGTGTGGTTTGGAAGCAGTTTGGGAATTTGGACTTTTTGCCTCGTCCTTTTCTCTACAGTGCTCTGGAATTACATGGCATTGGGACGGCCAAGCAGTGGATGGGCTGGCCAGGCCCTGTGTAGGCTTCATCCACATAGATTTTAAAACCAGCCCTGAATAATTTGGTCTGACCTCGGAGCTCATCCTGCTTGGAGAAGTTTGCACTGGAGACCTCCTGAGGTTTCCTTCATTATCTCATGATCCTGTTTCTGGAGGAAACCCTCCCAAACTGGTCACTTGCACTATCTCGATCTACAGTTTTTCTAAGGAGATTATTTAGATATCTCATCCACTCCCTTTTCACTTGCATTGACATTGGAAGTCTTCTAAAAGATGGTTGGCCTATGAGTGTAACATGAGCAGGTCACTCCTCTTTGTACTTTCAAGCGCTGCTCAAGAAAAGAAGTACTGCTTCAAGAACTTTGATGTGAAAAGCAGCAGAATGTTGAATTAATGCACAAGGTTTTGGGCATTTTCCTTAGCCATGCTGTGCTCCTTGTAGTTGAAGACAGGAGCTGAGAAAGGTCACTGAATTTCCCACCAGACTGGGACTGCACTACGGTTTGGGAATTTCTCTACTAAGTGATGATTGTGAGGAATGTCAACTGTCCTGTACAGCAGATGAATTGAGAATTCTTTTTCATATAAGGAAATACTCAGCAAAAACCTTCCCCAAAAAGGCTCAGTTTTGAATGTCTACCTACTAATCTTGCTTTTGCAGATGTACAGTCTAATGCATAGGCTAAAAGATTTCAAATTGTCTCTGCTGTTAATATATGACATCTATTTGTTATATTTTGCCTTGGGCTTAACCTGTTTTCTCTAAAGTACATCCAAATCAGATAGTCTAAATTCATTTTGGAGTTGAAGGTTTACCCTTTATAAATCCTAACTTAGAGATACATCAGTTTCTTGAAAGTTGAGCTTGGTTCTCTTCCTGTGGGCAATGAACCAGCTGTGTATTTAACTGCTGACTATACTGAACAATTGCATTATTTTTATGCCTAAATTGCTCCTAGAGGCCTATTTTAGCCTGATAAAAATTATAAATTAATAAATTAAACTGTGTTTCAATATTCAGCATTTTACTACTGCTAATAATTTAGGAGTTGATTTCCTTTGCCCATTTCATTAATGTATTTATAGTACACAAGGTATATGCAGAGGTTTAATTACTTTTTATTTTCAGTCCTTACAGAAATTAAAATTTTTCACTGGGCCAAATTCAGTTCTCAGAACAGGATTTAACTTAAAATTTCCCCTTGGTGGTGTCTGAAGGAAAAGTGTTTAAGCCTGCTATTATACTCCTGGTTTTTTATTTGGTTTAAGTGTTTTAAAAAGCTAAACTGAAAAATTTTAAGTATCCTTAAATCCTTCAGAGTGTCTAACAGAATCTGAGCAATTTTTTGAGGAATACAGATAAACAAGAATGTCTTGAAAATTTATTAGGTGTAGTTGCTCTTTTAGACAAGTGCAAAAAAGACAGAACTAAAAAAGAAACAGTCAATTTGTCAAAACCAGCCTTGTTTGAAATATATGCAACACAAACTGCAGAAACTTCTTGTGTTGCAGAGGAGGAGCACTGAACAGAACAGGTTGGCTCTTATCACAGACATCATTTAAACCCATCTTTTATAGTGCCATAGGTACGCACTTTAGAGGGTTATAAAAAGTCAAGGTACTTACCCTAGTGGGTTTACAACCCACAAGCATGAGGTTAAGTGCTTTGATGGATCAGGCCCTTAACAAGAACAAACTCAAAGTGAGACAAAGTAGGAAGATGTGAGGTCATTAAATGGAGAACAACGACGTATTTATTCCCTGGGTGAGAGGGGCTCTCTGCCCCAGACAGACATGGCTGAGGGACAGGCCTGTGGTCCTCCAGGTGCTCCAAACACATCTTTTTATTTCAAGTATCTTTCTGCTATTGAACAGTAAGAGGCTTCTTTTAAGAGCATGTGACAAAATGTAAAGGAAGAAATTCTTTTCTGTAAATAGGGAAACATCCAGCTCAAGTAGAAAGTTAAGCATTGTAGGAATAGGAAAACGAGACTTAGCTGAAAAGGGAAAAAGCTAGTAAAGTAACATATTTGGTACTTTTTCAGATATTCATGTTATTCAGATATTCATATTCACAATTAATGCAGACACGGTATAGTTTTTCATGGAGCGGACTGCAGAATTGGAAAGTGTGGGTTTACACAGTTTACAAAAGAAAAAAAAAAAACTTTTATCTGTGCATCCACACACAAGACTTTTCAATCATGCTCTGTCCTCTAATCATTTCTCAGTGAAATAAAATACAAATACTAATACAAGAGTGAAGGGGAAAGTTAATAATCACAGAGAAAGTCATGTTCCCTGTATGCCATGAAAGCCAGAGCATGAATTATGTGCTGCACAGCCCTTCTCCAAACTCGTACAAATAATGTTCAAATAGAAAATGGACTTTTCAAGGATATGCTCTCAAAGCAGACCTGTGTCTCTTCAACTTTGTCCTTCTGAAACCAAAATACCGGTATCAGATGTATCTGTTTTTTGGTAAAATTTATACCTTATCAATGAACAGCAAAGACACTAACATTTGGGTGAAGTTATTTTGCAACTGTTTTCTCCAGGTGGCAATTAATTTCCTGCGATTTCTCAGGTAACACCCCGAAAACAATAGGAATGTCATTATGTAGTACAATAGGGCTGATTGTGATGGAGATTTCCTCATGTACCTAAAAAAATCAAAGTGAAGAATAAATGTAATGGCAGGCTTTTTTATATAGGCATCCAAAATTACATGTGACCAAACTTCAGGCATCCAAAACGTAAATGTGACCAGTCCTTTATGCTGTCACCCTCACAAGAGCTGAGAAGACAGGACTGTTAGAACAGTCTCTTCAAGTAAAATATAGAAAAGAATGAAAGTAGCCCAACTAGGTAATCAAATCATGTGTGCTGTGTTTCATACTGCCAGAACAAAAAATGCTTTCAATCACAGCACATAAATGATGGATATGTGTATTGGGCCTTGTCAGAGTCCTGCGTCTGCCTACAGAGCCATTAACCAATTTGCTGGATGAAACCATAGCTGCTGAAGTAAAACCTTAATTTAAAGCAAATGAATTCCCAGATCCTCTGGCTGTAAGTCCCAGACGGGTAACTGTATCTTAATAACAGACTAGTGACTAGATTTTTAAGTTAATACACTGAGGTAAAACATGGGAGCGAAATGGCTGTCCAACTAACTCTTCCTCCTGAACACTCCTGCTTTTGCAGGAAACAAAAAACAGGGAACTTTTTCCCTTTTGAAAACAGGGAACTTATGCATCTCAGCTAGTGAATACATTGTTCTGAAAACACATTACTTAACAAAATGCAATTCAGAGATTGAAATGGCCCTAGATAAGTAGTAAAAACCATTCATGGGTGAAAGGAGCATTTTTGAATCCCCAAACCGGGCAGTTTACCCAAAAGAAGAGGCTGGCCAATTACATGGGAACCAAAAGCAGAAGGAAATCTTAAAGTGCAGTCCCATTAAATTAAGGTGTATCTCATAAAGGTGATGATGAACCTTTGATAGCCACAGTCGGGGAAATATGGTGTAAATGCAGCTTTCTGATCCTTGTGGAGGTTGGCACAGGCACACACCAGAGAGGCTCTTAGGCCAGGCTAAGGGTCACTGTGGACACGTAGTGCAGTGCAGAAGATGAACACAACTGTCACCCTGTGGCAAACTTGCAGGGGTTTGAAATATGAGAGTCAGTTGCACAAGGAAAGAAAGAGATAGCAGCTGCTGGGAAAACAGCACTGCAAGAGCTCACAATAAAGCAAAGCATCTGCAAATGTTCTAGCATCACCTGTGGGACTAAATTCAACTCTGACAGCTTATGGAGCACCATGTGTATTCATTGAACATGTTGATAATCACAGACTTGTTACTCTCAGTTTCAAGAGCAGTTGAATATCATATTGATGTTAATTGGTTTGCTGAAGTGTCCAAGAGGCCTAACACATTCATCAAATGATGCAAAAAGATTTTCAGGTGGTTTTTATTGCAAAGAAAGGTGCAGAATTTCACAGAAGAAGTGGGCAAAATAGACAAATTAAAATAAAAGATCCTTTATGAATTATATCCACTAGAGGAAGTTCATGTGGTAGATGAAAAGCAGAAGGAAAACAGATTTAATATATTTTTGCCAGCAGAGCACTGTAACTGCAAACCTTAATTAAACTAAATGCATGACTGAATTAAATATATTGCTCCAAATGATTCTCCAGGTCAATGGAATTATTAACTGATTGATCTGCAAAGTAGGACAAGTGATGAATCAACCCAAATTTACTCAGTTTCACACACATACACACTCCCTCATGCAGTTTGTTCTCAACAAACTGGGTAAGTAGATAAAAATTGGTAAGTCATTCTGCTGATAGCCTGTTAAAGTGCTCCTTCTATTTGTGTTAATAGTGCTTATGTGTTTCTCAGATTAATGCCAGCATCTTTTCTTTCATGTATATTTTTTGGCTTTTAATGGCAAGGCCCAACATGGGAGCAGGAGGGTGTATAAATGACTGTAAAAAAATAAGTGGATCCCAGATGTTTTATTCAGGTAACCTAACCTTAAACTGCAAATAAGGGGATGTTTGCAGGGCAAGCATTCTGGATTTCAGCATTCCAGAGATTAATAGCCCATTCAGTTAGTTAGTTACCATTCAGAGTTTCAGAAGCTCTTTCAGAGAATCAGATATTGTATGCTTATACTTTTAATAGTGAATGAGGTCAAAAAGAAACTCAAGCAAGCCCCAAAACCAAATATTCCTATGCACCATGAACAAAAGATAAGAGACACAAAGGAGAACTAAATCTATATTTGCAATATTTCCATTGCTTTTCTGCTAGCCACAATTACATTTCTGTAATCAAATAGAAGGTGAAAGAAAACATATCACAATGCCTGATGCCATAAATAATGCATGAGTGGCTGTCTGAAACAGTGAAAACCAGTTAACAAACAGGCCAGTTTTGTGAAATGCAGTCCTGTAATGCTGCCAAAGACAACGTCTGCCGAGATTATCTGTGCTGTAAGGGTTGGCTGTGTAAACTAAAGTCACCTGGGGACACGTTAAATTGTACTCTTGAAGGTCTTAAAAATGTTCAAATGCTTTAGATCATAAATCAGCATCTTTTGATCATTTATTCCCCTACTTTCTTGGTCTCTGAGTCTGTTAAATTTCAAAAGGTAAGTAGGGGTTGGAAAATTAAAGAACTTTTAAGTAAGGCATAGGCCAGAAAAGATTACTTTTGTGAGTTTTGTTCTTCCTTATACACTGACACAAAATGACAATTAATTAGGGACAACTGTAAAATGCAACTATTGGTATAATTCTCTAGACGGAGCTTTAAGGCCACTGGGGTCACTTACAATCTCATATTTATTTTCAAAATGACAGCATGATTTAAGGATCTTGTGTTTTATTTTCAAAAGCGACTCTCTCCTGTAATGAGATTTAGGTTCCAAGATCTCTTTTGAAAACATACTTATGCATTTTAGGGTACATAAATGTAGGTTTTATATATTTAAAACAAAATTAATTTAGGTGCCAAAACGCCTTCAAATATTTCATTCTACCTAGCTCTTGAAACCAGAAATTTAAGCCCATTGAGGCACTTCTTTTTGAAGGATTTTCCTTTACTTCACATCTTTCTGATAGGAATAGTTTCTATTGTATGTCTATTAAAACTATCATTATTCAGTGGACTTCTTTGGGTGCACTAATGCAGCTAAATAAGTTCACATTTTACCATCCTGCAAATTCAACTTTTCAGGAAAATACAACAAAGAAGTACACCTTTTCTTGTCTTTACAGGATAACCAGTCACATCTATCTGCTTTGCCAAACCTAGCTAATGATACTGCTTGTCTCCTGGGGCAGATGATGGTGCGTCTATACAGCACACTGAGCAGTTCATGCTCAGCCATTGGCATCTTATAATAAATGTGGAACAGCAAAGGAAAAAATTGCAAGTCCCATCACTTCATGGCAGTGTCAAAAGGTTGCTTGTGCCTGTGAAGGACACAAGACAGCTTTGGCCACAAAGCTGCGTGCTTGGCCAGAGCCTTCCACTTGATACACCACCGTGTGTCATTTGACAAAGGTTCAGCAAGGAAGCCAGAACAGAAGCAGACAATGTGAGCGCCGAGAGCGTGGGCATTGCTGGCACTGAGCAGCTGGAGCCCCAGGACAAGGGCCAGGGGAGGGGGCTGCTCTCCAAGCCCTGCACTTCTCTACAGACAGGATCCACTGCTGATGTGAGAGCTGGTTAGGGAAACCATCTGGATGTGACCTGCCAGTACTGAATGCTTGGCCATATTTATAACATCCCATAGAGTGTTGCAAGATGTATGAAATATCTGACGGAAAATTTATCTATATGTCAGAAATAAAAGCTACTTGGCCCCTGGAAAATGACAATTTACTCATTGGGGGAAAAAAGTATATGCTTTGAAGTATATGCTGTCCTACCTTTTGCTGTGCTTGAAACTCAGGTTGAGTATAGTGAGTAAAGGGTTATGCTTTTTCTCTTTCAGCTGCTTTTATGCTGAGTTGGAAGGAACCCATAAGGATCATTGAATCCACTGCTTAACCCTGCACAGCACCATCCCCAAGAGGGTCCCACCATGTGCCTGAAAGCATTTTTTTGTCCAAATGCTGCTTGAGCTCTGTCAGGCTTGGTGCTGTGACCACTTCCCTGGGGAGCCTGGTCCAGTGCCCCACCACCCTCTGGGTGAAGAACCTTTCTCTAATATCCAACCTAAACCTTCTCTGACACAACTTCGGGCCATTCCCTCAGGTCCTGGCACTAGTCACCACAGGGATGACATCAGTGTCTGCCCCTCTTTTTCACCTCATGAGAAACTTGTCGACTGCAATGAGGTCTGCACTCAGTCGCCTCTTCTCTTGGCTAAACAGACCATAATTCCTTGGAGTTTTGCTGCTCAACCATAACCTTTTGAATGTTTCTTGAAGGAAGTGTTTTTAGTAGTTAAGTTAGAAACAAAATAGATGTGCATGCTTTTTCTGGGCAACTCATAAAAACTGATCTCACATTAGTAAAGGTTTCAGAAATTAGTTCTGCTCCTTCGTGTGTGTACATAAACTGCCTCTTGGTAAAAAGGGCTGTGTGACATTTAGTTAAATGAGATTGATTGCATTAGATTATACAGATTCAATTAAATCATCTGTTATTCTGAAGGCAACAAATTCACACTGTTCATTAGGAATGTGAGAAACTGATGTTGTATCTGCCTTCCTTTATAATTTGCTCTGTTATATTCTAGCATGACATGCTGAGCTGTAGCAGATTACATTGGTTTGGATTACATCAAATACGAAAATTCATCTTTATCTATTTTGTTTGTCTATGGAGATTGAAGCCCTTCCATAACATTGTTGTAAAGCCAGAATGCTAAGGAGGCAGATCTGTTTTGGTAGTTTTCCTTAGCACCTGCAAGCAAGAATTTCAAAGGAAAACTATTCTAGTGGCAACAACCACTAGAAACAGCATTTCAGAAATCCAAAATGACCCAGGTAATTGCACTCTCCAGTCCAAACTGCTTTGATCAATTCCCTCAATTGCAAGCATGGGGACCAAAAGGAGCAAACAATTGTCATTTTGTCAGCAGTCTATCATCCTTGGTAATACTGATACTTTGTAATACTTGGTAATACTGATGATATTGAGGCAAACCAAAGCCTACAAAGCCATAGAAGGGCAGAAGGGTACTGGGACCTTGACTTTAGTCCTGCAGCAAGCTGACTAGTACCAGAAATTACTCCTCAAGCTGCATCTTGGAGTCTTTTTAAACCATGCAGTCATTGGAGAGATACCCATTTTTACTAAGAAAATGTGATTATTTTGTCTGATACATAACCATTTTCCATATCCAGTAGACAATTCTTTCCTGTGTGGATACAATGGACTAAAATCATCTGTAGTGGAATTTTATTAATCATTTAAAGGAAAAATATATCTTCCGTTTTCCTTTCAGGGTCATGTAAGCTATCCTTCAGGGGAATTGTAGCTAATGTGCTTCTGTCTGCTTCAAAATGCAGTGGGTCCAATCAGTGTCTGCCCAGAGGCATAACCTGAGTCTTAGAAATAACTGTGTGTTTGTATTGTAGATAAAGTAATTGTTGGTGCTTTGATAAGGAAGACGATTGTAGCTGTGACTGAGCATACTGCTGGTAGCTCCTTATTAAAGAATAGGACAGCACACTAATCCCAGTTTAGTCCTGGGTAAAGTCTACACTTATTTTCCCAATGATGGTAACAATCACTTTTAGCTTCTGTGGCATCTCAGTGTCATACTTCAAATAGGAAAATAATTAACTCTTCGATGGTGTTATTTAATACTATATTATTAATTTAAACCTTACAGACTGTGGGTTGCCACACACAGTTAGTTTTAGGATTCATGCTGAATCAGGCTCCAACAACTACCCAGGCAGAGTTCCCTTCATGTTTGTAGCTTTAAAGTAGTCAATTAAAATATGATGAAATGATAAATCCCATGTATGCATTCTGTTTACTTTTCTATGAAAAAAAAAAGCAACTGCTTGATTTATGAGTCAGGTGATCCTTCTAGGGATTAGGTAACTCAGGGTCTTGAAATCAAATCTTGATCATATTTTTAGGGCAATGAATATAAATTATTAATCTATCAAATTCTTTTTTCTTTTTTTTTTAACCCAGTTCCTTAAAATAAATGCTTGGTATAGTAAAATAGAGCTCTGATGTTTAGAACCCTGGCATATATCAGCTCTTACTACCTTTTCATATAATGTGAAATGCAGCAATCATTCTGTGGTGTCAAAAACTGTTTGGGCTGCAAGACAGATGGGACTTTCAAAATGAAATGTACCTATGACTATTTGCTACTATATATATAAAACATCTCATTTAGTCTCATCTGTGATTTTCCAAGAGGAGAATGTTTCCACAAGTAATTTATCTCAGTCTTACAGGTTTGGATCATTGAATGGCCATTTCCAAACAGGTCTAGCAATTGTGTTTCTAGTTTTGTTAATTAAACTTTGGCATTTTGTGTAATTCATCATGAACACTTTAATGCTCTTTTAAAAACAAGCACACACATTTAATATAGCTATCTTGTAACAGAGGAACAAATGAATGGATTTTTATTCCAGATTCTGTTTGTTAGTAGGTGGGTTTTTTCAGACCTTAGTTTAGCAAGATATTATGTGTAACTTTAAACCTGGAGTCAGGTTCATTAATGTAATACATAGGGCATACGTAAAAGTGCAAGAGTATATATTTCAATACATAAAAACTCAGGAAACTCTTTGATCAACAGGACAGATGTTTGACCCCTGACAGGTGCCTGGCTGAAGCTCAGAGAGGGAAGGAAGGAAAGACAAGAGTTATTGCATTAAAGATCAATCTGAGAGCAGATTTTTTTCAGAGCTAATCATATGAGGAGGGATTCTTCTGTGTTGCTTGATACAGCAACTTCAGCAAGCAGCTTTCCTTTCAACTCTCTTTTTAACTGAGATAAGCAAGGGATTTTTATATCTACAATACAGAAAATAAACATTTGCTCATTCTAGAAGAAAATGGACACTTTTCTGTGTTTTGGGTAATGAAGTCAAATACATTTGCAATGAGGACTAGAAGACGTGGAATAAATTTTAAAGCTTTAATTTTGTTTTCATTTAAGCTGAGGCTATTTATGATAAAGTTAAAATTTTTTTCTGTCTACTCATTTTAAAAATGATGCACTTCCTGACCTTTTGCAAAGTATAAGGATGGTTTGATAAAGGACATGACTGCAATGTCTGATACTTAAGCATGTGAAACAAGAATCTTGAAAATCAAACAAAATCCTGGAAGCATATAAATCATACAAGGCCTTGCAATGCATTCGCTATACAGTAGTTGTATGAAAATTCCTGCAGTGCTTTGTAATGCATAATAGATTTTGTTGTGTTTATAAATATTTTAATGAATTACTAGTGTTCTTCTACAAAATAGTGATTTTAATCTTAAAATTATCTTTTACCCTCTGTGTTTTCTCTCCTCCATGTCTTTTTCTCTGGAACTACCATTTTGTTTTGTATTTCAGGATGCATTTTTTTCTGTATTTTTTGTATTTAAACAGAAGTTTAAGTACATTTTCTATATACTTGTTTAATTATTGCTTAAATCTTTCTTCCTGTGTTGACACCTCCTCTTAGAATTTAAAATGCAGCACTCTAACCAACAGCAGATAATCCTAACTGAATTGCCTTTTTTTCACTGTGAGGGCAAAGAAGAGTCTGACTGTAAAAGTATCTTTATATTACTGGGGAGAAAAAAATATTACTGGAAGACACCTAAGCGAAAAAGAACACCAGTCCTCAAGAACTAGTTAAGAAACACATCCTTGTCTGTATCTCCAAGGTGCTTCTGCTCACGGGCAGCTGCACTCCAGTCCCAGCAGGAGCAGCAGTGCCAGCGGTGCGGGCACGGCGGGAGCAGGGGGAGGCATCGCTGCGAGAGCGCTGCAAGGACAGGGGCATTGAGAGCTCTGTTCCCAGGCCTGGCAGTAATTTACAGGTTCAAAAGTACCATTGGGGCCAATTGTAGAGGGCTGGAGCTAAAACAAAAAGCCAAGAACTGGGGGGAAAAAATCAATTTACAAATAACAGTTGCCGGTGGTAGGGCAATAGGAGGTTCTCAAAGGTGGTTAAAAGATGGAAATAATGTTTCAGAGCCAAAGGAAGAACAGTGCTTTTTACATTTTTATGGTACAAATTGTTCTAAGTACCATTTTGGAAAAGGATATTTTACGATACTTAAGCCTCAAGCAAACTTCACAAAAATCAAATTTATTTCAGGCTCAGTTAGTGACGTTCTGGCTTAAGGAAGCATGGTCTTATGGTGACATGGACTACTTCAAGTCACATCCCTTCCTCTGTGCTGGTTTTCTCAGGATCCTGAGCTGTACTTCTTTCTCTTTGCCTTTGAGCCTGTGCCCCCTGCACTGTGCATGCGCCCCACCACAGAGCGGTTCATAACAGGACAAGGTCATGTTTCTGCAGAGGTTGCAGGGTCACCAGAATTCACAATTCTTTCTAGCCACATGTCATTTCTCTCCTGGCATGGAAAAAGTAATTAGCTTTCCCAATACCCCCCCCATACTGAGAACAGAGTTCATTTCCTTTGAGAGGAAGGGTGCCGCTTCCTTTCTTTACTGGGTGAACATTAGCAAATGAAAATCATTACTGGGTTCACTCAATATATTTTTCAGGGGACATTTTAGCTGATTTTTTGAGGGAAGGGAAATCCTTTTCACAGGACATTGCCTCCCAAACTCTCAATCTGATGTTCAGAGAGAAAATGAAGCTGAAAATTATGGCTTCCACCCATTTGAGGTAAAAACATTTTTAACATGGCTCCATAAGAAGCAGAGCAATTTCTCTTATAGTTCAATTTATTTTTGCACAAATGTCTTTATATGGGAACATACCACAGCTAAAGCCTTTTTCACCACTTTCAACCAAAATCAGTATCCAGATTTCTTTCCCTTTCTCTAGGACCTTCTTTTCCTACTAAACCAGTAATCTTCCATTGCCATATCAACTTTCTACAGATTGGGTAATGTTGAAAGCAAAAATCCTGATTCTTCCTAATCCTATCCATTATCCCATGTCTTACCTGAAGTGCTCAGCTCTAGCCAAATGGCAGTGGGGATGTTCCTACACACAAGCCTCAGATACAGGCTGGACATTTATCACTTCAATCTAACTGTTTTTTTATGGTGTGACAGTTCAACTACATCCACTCCATAGTGTTACAGATTATCAGCAGGTCCAGGTCTCTGCCTCTGATGTTTCCTCTTTCTTTACTGGAACAATATAAGAGTCTAAATCTTTACATGTGCAGACAAATTTCAGAAGTCATTAGTGGCATGTCCTTGGTATAAATTTCAGAAAGATCACAAGTCCAACTCTTTCTTCTTTTCTTTGACTAGTTGCTTTCTTTATTTCCTGTGAGGTCATTGTTACACCACAGCTTGATCATGTTTACTGTACATGTTATTAACTAGGGCTTTTAAAGGCCTTAGTCAGAGCCTTGTTCTGCTTGGTGCTTCTTATCACACTGATGGCATAACCCCTGATTCACAGCAGCTGAGTAGTAGAGTCTTGATGAAGTGCACATATACCTGCACTAATGTTATGATTTTTCTGTGTAAAATCATTTCAACTGTAAACACAGACAAAGCTGAAAAGGGACTCACTTGCCTGAAGCTGCTCATGGTTAGTGGCTGTAGAGACAGGAAGAGGATGATCATCTCCTCAGCAGTGAAATGATGCCACATATTTGTCTGAACTTTTGAAAACCTACATGGCAAATAAAAATCTCATACAATACTGAGAATTATTAACTTTAACAAGCTCAGTTCTATTATTTCAAATCCAGATATGACCAGCATTCCAAGAGCAGAGAGTAATCAAGTTTCTGTAGCTTACCATGAATCAGAAGTGTGTACAAAAAATACTCCCTTCTGCAATGCTTAAACTTGATATTTTGCTTAGAAACACATTGAAAAAAATATATCCAGTCATTAGCTTTGCAGGGGAATTAGGGATGAGAAAGGATAACAGATTTCCGTATTGCTTCTGTCTCAGGCAAAACTTCTCAGAGTATAATTTAAAGAAGTAAAAGAACTGCTTATGATAAATGGGTCCCCAGTAACCAGTGAACCTGCTGCTCAGCTCTGTGCAGGATTATTTGATTCTTCTCTCCTATTTGGAACAAGGGGAACAGAGCAAGACACATTTGCTGCATCCTAGATTTTAAGGGCAGCTTCACTGCCAACCCAGCAGAGTTAAGGCCAGATTTAGGCATCCTTCCTCATACTGAGTATTATTGCTCATCCCCAAACAATTTCACTGATTTCAGAATGGAGGACTTGTGAAGTGAAATGCTGCTTGGCATTAACAAGTAGAGTAGAACCTACTTTCTAGATCCTTTGTTTTTAATAGAGATACTTAATTTTGCCCTACACAACAACTCTTAAAAATTCTGACAGCTGTGCTTCGCCTTGTAAGTCTTTCAAAAGACAGAGTGCTAAGCTAGCTGAAGAAAATGCTTCACAAATCTGACATGTTCAAACTATCCATATCAAAAGATTACTTTTTTATCTTCAATTTATTCTGCAAAAAGACTCTGGGGGCTTTATTTTGAAAAATGAAAAATGGGCCAGCAGAAACAGTGGTGTACAGCTCCTATTTATCTGGTTTACAGCTATCAGTTTGATTGCTAGAATAGCACTAGAGAAACTCGATGCTTTCTTGACTGTACTATAACAAACATTCTAGTAATACAAATGGAAAATAAGTTAAAAGCAGAAGGATAAGCCTGAAATACCAGTTTGGGGTGTTTTTTTTCTAATGGACAGTATGAGATTTGACTCCTGAGATGTCATGAGTTTGGCTGCAGAGCTCCTGCAACATGGAAAGCAGAGTGGGGTTTCAGCCCTGCAGCTCAGGCCTGGGTGTATTCCAGAGTGCAGCCATGCAGGCTGTGTGTGTTGGAGAGTGGCTGCTGCCTCAACAGCTGCCCTGGCAGGGGCAGGGGGCAGCCTCTGCTCACACAGGAGGGCTCTCCCTTCTCCCAAACTTCCTCAGGCTAAATCAAATACACTTTCTAATGGACTGTTACCTGAATTATCTCATAAAAAGTTCAACGTTTTCTAGGCGCCAGAAGCACAATTAAAAGTCTTCCCCAATAGGAAATCAGGTATTTTTAACAGCCCATTTCTTTGATCACAGCATTTAATTTAACCACTGCTGTCTGCTTCACATGGGCTGTGATCACTGAAGCTGTTCTATTTTCTGAACAAAATGGGAAGTGCATGTAGGTACCTCTGCTTCTGTTACAGACACGTTGGAACAGCTTGGGGAGAATTCAAATCTGTCTGATGATCAAATTACAAACCAGCAATAACAGGATAAAGAAACACGTTTGATGCATTATTGCAGTTAGGTGAGAGCAAGGGCACTCATTAGAAGTCATGTGTGTCCTGTTCTGCTACAGCTTTTAGGAAAATCAGAGATCACTAAAAGTTTGTAAGACAACTAATTTTTTTTTTATGTTTTATTTTTTTCCCAACAGTAGTTGTGCTTAAGGGATTGCCATCAGAAACAATCAGTGGCTATTTAAGCAAACCCCAAAAGCAGCAACTAAAACATGTCTTTTATAATATTTGAAAAATTTTCCTTTGTGATAAAAACTTTAGACTGCACACATGGTGCTTTCAGGACACCAACTGAGAATAAAGCTGCTCTCAGAGGCAGTAAGTGATTTCATTCTATTAATGTCCAGGTGATTTGTGGTGCCCATTACAGCATCACAAATGTGATGGCAAACATTTCCTGGGCATGCCATGTTTTCAATGTTCTGCAGAACATAGTCAGCTCAAGTGCTTGTACAGTGCCTGATTGGAAAAGACAGCCCCTGGGGTTCATTCTTTTCATCAGTCAAATACTAATTCTGAAACAAAAGGGGATCTTTTCATTTTCAAAGATGCTGAAATAAACCCAGTGTAAGGGAGCAGAAGGACACAGTAAAAGACCCTACAAAGCAGGTGTATATCAATAAAAATAGTCACAAAAATTTTCTGTATACCATTCCCTTTATAGAATGTTTGTCATGTTTGGTCCATATTCTTCTTTGTTGAAAAAGCAAGCCAATATTTAAACTATGTCCATACATGTGCATTGCCATTTAATTATGTCAGAAAAGGCAAGGACAAAATAAGACTTGTACTTTGAGTGGAAAATGGAGATACTCTTGGTAAAATAGAAATAAATATGCCCATTGTAGACAGAGCCTTCAAGGATATCACTTAACCATTCCCTCCTCCAGGGAAAAAAAGTCAGATTTTATCTGTCAAAAGCTGAATAAAACATGGGGCTAACGAATCAAAGTGCTTCTATTCCTCATTGTTTTGCTCAATGGAGAGAACAAGGAAGTTATGCCCCATGGACTGAAAGGAGGCAGCTGCCTGAATCACAGCCTTCCCCACAGTTTGCAGCGCCAGCGAACGCTGGGACACCTCGTGTGGCAGGAGTCAGGGCTCTGTCACCAGGAGAAGCCCGGGCAGGGGCAGCGCTTCTGAAGAGAGGGCAGTCTGTGCCTCAGATTCACACGCTGAAGTGCTCGCACTAAGGAAGGGGCATGGGCTGCAGGAGATGGCCACAGGGTGGGCTGTGGCTTGAGAAGTCCCAGCTCAGAGGCATCAGTGTCACAGCTCCGGAGAGATGCTCAGCTGGGAAAGCCTGGCTGAGCAGAGAAGCGGCTGGGACAGCTGCCTGTCTGCACAGAGCTGATTGCAAAGGCTCTGTTTCCCAGGAGCAGTGCATAGTGAAAGCTCCACGTAGGTCACTGCGTGCTGTTTCCTGGGGTTTCTCTCGGAAACATTGCAACAGGACTGTAGGCAGCAACTTCAGGTGAGAAACAGGCTCTGGTACAGGGCAAATCCACAAAGGGATGAACCTCTGTGTTCAGGGCACTGAGCAGTGCTGGCAATCAGCTGTCTCTCTCCCACTGCCTTACACTACGCTTGCTTCCTACTAACAAAGAAACTAAGATTTTTTAGTTCAGTTTGTATTTTAAGTGATATAGCAGAAGAAACTATTGAAGGGATGGAATAATTACATGAAACAGCATGATTTTAGAATGAAAATATAACTTTATCCAAGGTTTGAATTTTGTGTAAACCAACAGAAACTTAAAAAAAATGATAGGGTAAAATCAATATTGATTATTAGGAGTAAAAGTGCTATAATTGAGGCCATAAAACCTTTTAAGATCCAACTAAAATTTTCCAGTAAAGCTACAATAAATTATTCCTAAAGAAGTAGAATATTTGCATGGAATTCAATGTCATTATATCAGAGCCCGTTAAATGAAAAAAGTTAAAAAAGACTATTACTGATTCTGCCATGAAGGCTATTATGAGAGAATGATTAGCGTAGTTATTTTGGCAAGTTACCTTTTCCTACTAATATTTCATTGCATTCTACGAAAGTCCACTTTTAAAATCTCTACGTGCTTTTAAGATCTCACTTTTCATTATTGCTTGTTTTTCTGCTTCTCAGACCATTCAAGTCTGACATATTAGTTCCCTTATTACAGCTCAGCAAGAGCAAGCCCTTCTAATTTATGGAGGGCCCTAATTTTTATAATCTGATATCAGAACAGGCTGTAAATCTTTTTAATGATAAAATAAATGGAAGTCTAACATGGCATTTTTGTCATCACTTCTTTAATAGTTTCTCTCTAGTTTTTCAGATTTGTTATTAGTAGAATTATGCAAAGGAATAAAATCAAATAATATTGTGAATTTACATTTACCATGTTTGGGAGATGAGTCACTCATGCATTATTAGTTTTACCCCAAAATAACTTGAATGTCATGGATTTTACTAATTGTATAGCTGATTTTTTCTTAGTGGAAATACATCCCAGAACTTGTAACTGTTATCAAGTAAGGAAGTAGCCATAGCTTATATCTGTCACTTACATACAGCCAGAGTTTTTGATTGCTTACACAAACCCATACTTTTTAACTATGCTTCCTTCAGAATCAGATACTGCAAAATCAGGTCTTCCAGACTTGGTGGGGAAATTATCCAGAAACTGAATCTGAAGGAGAACAAAGTATTCTGATGGTTCAGGGGTGCTTCTTCCTGCAAACTGACCACTGACCTGTAAGGGGTACCTGGAGGTTTACCTATGAAAATGAAGGCTTTACTTTTAATCTAAAAACCCTGTGCTGCCTGAAATCCAAATGTCTGAAAAAATGCTTCTCCTCTGTACAAAGAGGCACCAGGCTGAGCCAGCCACATCTTCTGAACCTGCACTTCTTTGAAATAGCTTGGTTCTGATGGGCTGCATGATAGCACAGGGCAAAGCTATGCTCCTCAGGGTGAATTGTTGATGCTGTTAGAGGAGCTGTTATTTTAGTGGCCAGGATTTATCCTTGTTTGGTGAGATGTGTTTAGGAATACTGTTTGATGCAGGCTTTCTCTTGTTACAGTATATACACCATGTGATTAATATTTACATTTGCTTTGGCGAATTCCACTGTGCAAGGGTAATTATCACAGTGGTCGTTTTATGTTGCCTTAAACTTCAGATGCACAGGAGTTCTCTGAAGAAGAACATTACTCCCAGCCCTGGATGGGAGGAATTTCCTTTAGGCTCTGACAGAGTGCTGAGCTACTTTATGTTGGTATCAGCGCTCTGCATCTCATACCATAACATGGTATGGCTAGTGCCATGGACATTGGTGTGGCCTCACAACAAAGATGCTGTACAGGAGCTGCCTCACAGCAAACCCACTAAATCCTCCTCCTGTATGCTGCTCTCTGCCCAGAGAGCAGCACCCATCCTATGGCATGAGCCTGCTCTCTCGGGGATGAGCAGCAGCTCCCAAGATGTGCGAAGCAATCTGGAGGTTGAGGTGTTCACCACTGTGCAGGGACAAGTTCCTGTAGGATCTGTTGGACTTAACTGTGACATTTGGGAGAGAATAGTTTTGTCTGAATGCTGGGCCTTGCTGCAGATGGATCTGTACATGGAAGTTTCTCACAACAGCATGCCAAGAGCATGGAATTTTTCACATCAAGTTCTTGTGGTTTCACACCACAAGGTTAGAGCCTAACATGGTTTGGGAAAAGAGTCAGGATGGGAAACTGGTGGGTGGGTTTCATTCAATTAATTGGTGGTAAGACATCCTTCTGCTCTGCAGCTCCCGCCATCTGGAACAGCCTTTCTTTATCTCTCTACCTCATTGACTCTCAATCTGATTTCAAATCTCAGCTGAAAACATCTCTCTTCTGTGCATTATACCCTGTAATTTCTCTTTCCTGTTGTTATTTCTTTTTTATCACTAACATGTTTTCAGATGGAACATAAGAGTTACCATACAACTTTAAGTGATGCGGCACCGTTACCCTAATCTGCATCAGGCCAGGCAGCAGCAATGAGCATTTTTCCCACTAGAATATAAATAGATTTTAAATACCCAGATGTATGTCAATTGTGTTGCTTAATATGTACATTTCAATTGTTGTTTTATTGAATGATTTTGTGGGAGGTTTTATTACTTTTACTTCCAGTGTGGTCTCTTTTCTCATAAAGTTGCCTTAAAAATTAAGACCATTTTGACCGTTAAGCACTCCAAACACATTTTTGCATCTTTTGTTTATATCTGTGTATCTCTACTTCAATGAAAAATACCGCTGTAAATCATGTGCATGTGCCAAAATAGCATTGACCTGACCAGCTTGGATTGCTCCAATTGTAAAGGTTGTAGGCTTCAGCACTCAGTGAAAAGGTATCCTTACAAAGAGGGTTGAATGATGTAGGTGTTGCATGATGGCAGTTGCATGCTGCAGAACTTTTCAACCAGAACACATGGGAATGAGATGTGGGTAAGGGAAGGAGGTGAAAACAAGTATTCACTTTGTGCCTTATAATAAATCAACTGCGTCAAATTAAATCAGGGTATCTATGGAAAGGGAATGAGCACTAAAACAGCAATGAACTTTATCAATCCAGTATTAAAAAGCAAGGACCCACATCAGAGAACAGTCTTTTACTGTCCATATAGGCCAATTTTTGGATAATAGTCATCTGAGTGCCTAACAGGCATCATTCTGATGAGGATTTGATGTTATGAGTCTGTGAAGGAGTCAGAGCAGCAAGTTTATAGGGATAAGTGACATTTTATAAAAGTGATTGTCATCACTGAGAAAGAAGACACTTGAACTTTTGAGTGCATGAAACTTCCTTCTGGCCTGAAATAAAAACTGTAAATGTCAAAGGGCAATAGCTCATACCATCCCCAGATGGCTTCTTTCTTGGAAGACTGATGATCTCTCAAGAGACTACCCATACATAGACTACAGAATGAAGATGTCTCCATGGGTTTCCTTTGCCCTTGGTCATGGCTCTCTCCTCCCTGTGTGACAAGATACGATGATTTTCTTTGACTCATAGGTAGGCAGGGAGTGTTCACCACTGCCCTTGTGCATTTCAGACCTGCCACACAACTGAGCCATTCTGTTTGAGCTAAGGTGTTCCACCTTGGAAGCAAGGACAGAATTTGATAATTTGATGACCTCTGCAACATCAATGATAATAAGATTTAAAGAAAGTGCATGTGCAAACCCCACCTGGCTGCTTTGTCTCCCAGAGAAAAGAAGACCTTCTTTGGAAGTGTCAAGGTGTATGAGTTTATTACTAAATGGGCTGTGAACAGATGTTAGGACATTTTGTTATTTCTGTATAAAGTAGTCTTTGTGTGAGACCTATGAATGTGCTTCCTAATCTGGGATTGTCCCAAGCAGTTCAGGACATGTGGTAGAGTAATGTGGAGTGAACTAAAATCACTGATCATAAACCATCTTGAAAAGAAAAATATGTGTGTTTACTGCCAGAGATCACTGAGAGTAAAAACCTGTTTTAAATCAAGAACTGGAGATATTTCAATTCCTTAAACTAGCTCTGGTTTAGCCTGGAAGTTAGCCCTGCTGTTAAATCTAAAGCATCAGATTTAGCCCTCTGTAAAAGCAAAGTAACATAATAATTGAAGTATAATCTTCTTTAAGTACTTTTTTCAAATGTGGGCATTGACATAGGATTGTCCATTTTATGTCATATACTTATTTGCTGAATAAGTTCTTGTAGCAAGCTAATAGCAGTTGGGGGCCCAAGCTTACCAGATTTTACACATCCCCCACTCTATTTGAGTTGGATCAAATTGGAATTGAGGACTCTACCTTGCTGAAGTTCATAGTCCATTTGCTGCAATTTTCTTCTCTACTGTTCTCTTGAACCTTTTATCTGCAAAGGTAAAAAAAGGACCTCCACAGAGAGATGGTCACCTTTAAAGTACGATCATGGATGCAAGCTCTTCTTTTAAATACTTGCTCTGTGAACTCTTTAATTATTTATAAGCATATAATTTAGATCTCCATATAGAAGCTAGTGGATTTCTGAGAATATTATACACAAATCTGTTAATTACCCTCCTGATCATGCCCAATCAAGAAGACATTGCAATTTGTATTTTAGGGAGCATTATTTTAGTACTATTTTGTCATGGTTGGTCATTTCTAAATACTTAGAAGCTTCAGTCAATAACTGTGGGGATATGTCTGCTATGAAGAGACATCTGTTTACTCAATAGATCTTTTTATTTAATTTTTAATAGAGCTTTTCTAATTTGGCTTGACCATTTGTTGTTAATGTATTTATAATTATTACAGTAGCTATAATTCATATCTAATGATTTTTTCTAAATCTATAAATATTATTTATTAAAATATAAAAATTCAATACTTCTTGTGGCAACCATTACAAAAAACTCAGCTATTGCAAAATGAAATAAATATATTTCACACCTGTACTGCAACAGATCAAAAAGATAAACCCAAAGAAGCAGTTCTGAACCACCTAATTTATATTATCTAATTATTCAAATAATGGAGAGTAGAACTCAGCCCTCGCTGTACTCTATTGTAGCATGGTTAAATTTCTGCACTGCATATTGAAAAAAAAAAAAACCAAAAAAGTTAGCTTTTAGCAGTTTGTTTTTTAAAAAACTGCAAAAGTGAAGCTGATTTTCTTATTTTTAGAAAATAATTTAAGATACAAAAAGCCAGATTCTGGTGTCAGTTTGCCTGCTGTAGTTCAGTGTCTAGACAAATAGTCTATAAGAACCAAGTATGGGATGAATTCTGCTGCCAATTTGTGCACTTGGAGGAATTCTAAGGAAGTTAGTGCAATTTAAAACTGCAAATAAATATAGGTTCAAAATCAATTTCTTCACTTACCTGCTAAAATTGAGTTCAGGGTTCAATATACACAGCACTTCTTCCATCTAAAGAATTCATAGCACTTTGCAGAGGTGAATTAATATTACTCCCACTTAAAAAGTTGCAAGAATAAGACAGACAAGTGTGTTGGACAGAATCCATGGCAGATTGGGTTAGATATTGAAGATGATGTTTTTTCAGATTTGTTTCCTCAATCCTGTACTTGAGTTCTAAAGAAATGCTGAAAAGATTAGAAAGAAATGCCTTTCTTTCTTTCTTTTTCTTTCTTTCTTTTTCTTTCTTTCTTTCTTTCTTTATTTGTTTATTTATTTATTTTTCTTTCTTTCTTTTTTCTTTCTTTCCTTCTTTCTTTCTTTCTTTCTTTCTTTCTTTCTTTCTTTCTTTCTTTCTTTCTTTCTTTCTTTCTTTCCTTTTCTTTATTTTCTTTCTTTCCTTCCTTCCTTCCTTCCTTCCTTCCTTCCTTCCTTCCTTCCTTCCTTCCTTCCTTCCTTCCTTCCTTCCTTCCTTCCTTCCTTCCTTCCTTCCTTCCTTCCTTCCTTCCTTCCTTCCTTCCTTCTTTCCTTCCTTCCTTCCTTCCTTCCTTCCTATGTTTTTTTAAAATTATTTTTTTACAAAAGGAGGATAAGTTTGTGCTTTATCCACCCTTGTAATTTTGTGGTTTTACAGATAATCCACCCCAGTAGTTATTCCCAGGTGCTGAGCTTCCAGATTCTAGCTGGCCAATGATGAACTACAGTCCAGTTTGGTAGTCATTACTAGGCAGTATGCAGGTAAATTTCATTTTTCCTTGCATGAATTTGTACTCCTGTGCCCCATTCTGGCAGCAGAACCAGCTAGGAAGCAGGCAGCTTCATGGGAGCTGTTTGCTGGGGACTGATGGAGAGTCCAGTGGGGGATGCTGTGTCTCTCTATGTGAGTCCCACAATTTCTCCCCAGGATGTGGTCAGTCTCCTCTAAGAACTGTCAGAAAAGGGCAATCTCACAGTGGTTTCACCCTGTAGAGTAGATTTCCTTACGTCAGACTGGTTCTTGGGCAAAGATTTCTCCATCCTCTGTGACATTTTAGTTGGTAGATCTGACTAAGATATTCCTCTCCTGTTTAAATCCCCAAACTGCCAGCAGTGACTGAGGCAAGCACTGGTCCCTCTAAAGCACCAGTTGGTTGTTCTGACTCCATCTATCAAGAGATCAACAACTACTAAGGTATAAAGCACAGCTTTACAAGATGAGCAGTTCTTGGACGTTAGTAGCAAAATTTCATATGTTAATACTAGCCCATATGACAACATATAGTATCTTTTATTTTCAGTATTTTATTTTTCTGTATTAGTTAAGCTTTTCTAGTAGGGTGCTAATTTGATTATTCCCATATTAAAATGGACATATACAGAGATTATTTTAATTTATATTAAATGAAGTTGTAATGCTAACTGCACAGTTTCTGGATGTTGTTAGTTATGCTGTAGAGCAACAACATAGGGAACTTCATAATAACTCACACAACATGTATGCATTAGAAAAGATCTCTTTTATCAATCAAGCTTATATCCCAGCCTCAGGAAACCCCACCTGCCCTGACTCAAAGTCACCTCTTAGTCTCACAGATATTCAGATAGCTTTGGTCTACGTTCAACAGTTGACTGTCTGAGGGAAATAGAATTTCCCTTCTATTTTAATGCACAGTAACAGATGCATTAAAAAACATAACCTAAGAGCTATTTGCCTTACACATGAAAAAAAAAAAAAAAAACACATCCCTGGTATTTCTGAATTATACAAAAATTATTAATTAATAATATTAACAACAGCAACCTTAAAATAGTGAACCATCATTGTACATGATGAATTGGTTAAGCCATCCATGTTTAATGTGTGCTATCAATGTGTGACACATAGTAAGAACAAGACACTGAACATGTCTAAAGACTGCTTCAGGCTGGTGGATGAACACTAAATAAATGTAGGCAGAGGTAAGGCAGAAAAGCAGCAAGGAAGAAAGAGGAGAGAGGCTTGATAGGGCCACAAGGAGTAACAGCAGAGTCTGTGACACTGCAAGTTCACAGCTCTGCAAAAAGGGCTGAAAGAGGAACATTCCCTGGATGCTTTCATTCTTTCAGCCATGTTCACATCCTTTGGCATTTTCTCCCTGGGATCATTTTTGCATTTGATTTGCCTTGACATGAGGACAGCTGTGTGTGCCAAGCCTCAGAGTAACTTTGTGATTACCTCACACTGGAAGTCAGGGAAAAGATTAGCATTATACAACAGTGTAAATAAAGCCAAATACAGCTATTAGTTTCCTGACAATATTAACCCACAAATTGAAACATTCTGGAAAAATTGCTAAGTCATTATAAGAGATAGATCTGACTATCTGGAAACTAATCAGCCTATGAAACAGTGACAGAGGGAAAGACTTTGCTTTGTTTCCTCCTCTGAAATGGGGAAACAGCATGTGGAAATAATGAGTCCAAAAGTGGTGAGAAAGGGAAATAATTTCAGAGCTAAAACCACACAACAGATTTAATATTGACATCTAATGAGGGTGGTAATTTGAAGTATGAAACTTTAAAAAATAAAATTAAATAGCCTTGTTGCAAAACCATAGAAGTGAGTGGCAAGATAAACTTCTGTGGCGCTTTTCATTATCTTGTTTTTTGCCTTTAAACTTGATGTAGACCAAAAAAAATAATGGAAAATGGAGGGTTTGTTGTTTTGCTAAGGAAGTTATCTGATGTTATCTTTTGGAATCCTAAGAAAATCAAAACTGATTTCATTTCACTATTGTTTGTTGCAAGGTTTATGAAACCATATAATGAATCTCTAGACAATAACTAATTATTACTGATTACTAAGAAATAAGTCAACAAAGATATTTTCCTGTTTACATTCTTATCAGACTGTATCAAGACCATCTGCATTTTCAAGTCCTTTATCCCAAGGGATAAATGATTTGTGTTGTTCATTGAGCATACACATGCAAACTTGTAATTTGGATTTGCTGCACGTTACCAAACAAGAGCTACAGAACTTAAACAGGAAAACGAGCATTAATATAAAGAAAGGAAAGCTTAAACATACAATCACAGCAGATAGAAAAGTAAATATTCCAGTGAAAAAATTCTGCAAAACTCTTGTTCTGATTGTACAGCATCAATGTTCATACTCAGAAACTGCTCGAGGTGTATCACTTCTATTTGCTGCTGATCTTTTTGCAGGTGTCCACCCCAAGAGTGAGTGTGTGTGTGTTTGTGCACACATGTGCCTGCGTGCATTCATATGAGACAAGTGCTTTGCCCAATTCTGGCCACAGTGAAGAATTCAGGTCTAGATTTGGGAAGGGAATTAACAGGGATATAAACTGGACTTTGGCAGTTTCAGAATGTGCCCATACCTGAAGACTCAAAACCATCGAATGGCTGCTTTACGTGCCCCCATTGCCATCAGCAAGCAGACTGCTCTCACTTCCACTTCTCTCGGTCTCCAGTCCTGCAGAACATGCTCTTTGCTAGACCTTTTGACACAACTGAAGTTTGTCCTTCTCAGCAGGCTAGGATTCTCAAACTCCAAGCTCAGTTCCTCTCTGCTACTGATTTCATATCCCACGCCTTTGCCTTTGCTCTCATATATTGCTGGAGTGATGGTGGTAGTGACGGGAGTATTTTCTGGTGGAGCTCTGGGGCTTGAGGTTTTTTTTTCCTTTTTCCTGGTTTTCCTGGCTTCAGAAATGGATGACTCAGGAAAAGGCAAGGCATGCTGGAGGACAGATATGTGGGAAGACATGTTTCCTAGCAAATGCAGTCAGAGCTACTGGGAGAAAAACCTTGCCCCAACTTACACCAAGCTGCACCTTCCCTGAGCATGCAGGAATCTCCCTGCTTCCCCTTAACCTTTGGAAATTACCTCCTCATCCTGCAAGTCAGAAGAGTGCCCAGTCATTGCTCTCCAAAAGGTACAGAAAAATAGTTTTCAAGTACTACACTATTCCCCTTGCAAGAGTCAGAAGTGTAAGAGGCCACTGAAGGTTACTAAGTTTTCCTGTAATTTCTTTTTGCTCTGTGTATGGTTTTACTGTGATCTTTTGTTTTATGGCTACATTTTAAATTTTTCAAAGTCCTAGCATAATAGGATCTGCCATCTTTTGGCACTACCCAGTACAAAATAGTAGTCAATAAACCACTCTGACTGGACTGGAGACTGTCTGCACACATGCTTTTATATGACAGTCCTCTGTGCCCATAGGGATGCAATCATGGCTCTCTAGGAGCCAGCAGAAATGACTTGTTTGTATCTGCTGATCTTTGATTTGATGGCAGTGTTTGTCTGTTTAATGAAATCACACTGTCTGTGAAGCTTAGCTATGAAATGACTGTGTCTTTTCACCTTCATAGTGCCCTTAATACAAGAATTATTCTTGAGTTGTGCCTTTCGTGAGCTACATTATGTTAAAAACACAGTTGATTCAAAATGGAGTGAAATACCCTTTTTAGCTGGTGGATCAATATGGCTCAGTTGAGTAAAAATCCTTGGAGGGCTAGTGGGAGATTATGTGTCCTGAAGAAGTAACAGGCTTCCTTGTGGCAGTGAGAGCTAGTGTGCTGATCACTGCAGAGGCTTGATTAATGGAGTGATTAAAGCAGCAGAGTTAGTGCTCTGGCAGCTGGGGCATAGGAAATGGGCATGGAAACTACTGGGAGAGGGAAAATACACAGCTCCAGAATCACAGGGCTGACTTGCCCTAGCAAACACTTTGATGTTGGAGGTGGGGAAGGATGAAACACATCAGGCAAAAAGAAAAAAATACCTCCCGCCCCCTTCCTCCTTCCCCCTTCCCCCTTCCCAGCCTTATGCTTACAAGGGAAAGCCCCTGCCTTTGGCCCACTTAGCAGAAGGCAATAAAGCTTCCTATTATGAGGCTTTCTCTGATGTATCATAACTGGTCTCAGGCTCCAGAAATCTGATCCCTCAGAACAAAACTTACAGTAGATGTTAATAGAGTCTCTAGCCCAGCAATACTATGAACAAGGCCCTGCATGAGCCCAGGAAAACTTAAAATTCGGTCATAAGCTTTATTCTTCATCTTTCCTGGCCTGTTTCTTTTTCCTAGGCTACTCTACTTTTAAACAGAGGTGAGCCAAACTCAGACTACTTGCGCTCAAGTAATCAATTCCCCCAAAGCTACAGGCTGAGAGCCAACTTCTTTTTCTGGGTCCTTTGCAATGGCAACAAATCTATGTGTGGTTGTTTGAATTGGTCCCATTAAAGATAAGGATCATCTGCAGAGCTGGAACCTGCATCTGGAGTCAAAATTTCCAAGGCTCAAAGGGTTTAGATCAGATGTCTGGGAATGGAGTCCTCGTTGTTCACTTTAGACATCTGATCTAAAAACACTTCAAACTTGTGACTCTTTTCAGATTATCTTCAGCTGTGAGAGGCCTGGGGACTCACATTCTTGGCTTACTAGCATGACTTTGTGCCTCACATCACCACAGTTGATTAGAAATACCTTCTTTATTAACTTTCAGCTCCTGCTTCATGCATGAAGCTTAATAGCCGAGAATATCCTTAGAGAAGGTACCAGTATTTAATAGATAAAGACAAGGATGGGGCACGAAAAGGGGAATAAAATCCCCCCTCAGTCCGCTAGAGGGAATCTCCCCTCCGAGTAGCGCTGACAGCCTCGGCCCAGCCCCAGGCGCAGCGTACAGGGCTCCCCTGGGTCACACTGCCTTTCCCTCCTCCTGCTACCCTCAGTGAGCTCCTGCTTCTAATTTAATAACCACAACAAAAACATCAAAATTCTATAATGGCTTTCCTAGAGAAAGATAGGAAAATTAGCACCCAAGAACAAACAGTATGCATCTGAAATAGCTAGACCTTTAAACAATAGATAAATGGCCACTAGACAATGGCATTTAAATATATAACCCGGATTAACAAATTTAAGTCCCCTAATTTTGTATCCTTGGTATATTACTTATGGTATTTTTGGGTTACAAACATTGATATTAAGTGGATAGTTCATGTGCGTTATGTGGGAAGCATTTACATTATATATAATGCATAAAGAAATCTACACAGCCTTCAGCACGCCAGCTGTTTCTATTTATGACACTGAGTTATTCATGAAATCCAGGAAGACATTTTGTAGTAAAATATGCTACCTGCTTGCTTCTAAATGTCTGGAGCTGTCTGTCCGTCTTGCTAAATAATTAAGGGAGCGATGTGAAATTAAGTATCATGTTTCAATTCACCTTTTCCCTTCATCAATTCTTTCTTGTAAGAGGAGCCAGGAACTAGAGAAAAATATGACTCACAGGGCCTGTTTAGGTGTTGCTGTCATAGGTACAAAAGGTAAAGAGAATGATAATATGCCTTTCCTGTCTGTAACAGTGTTCACTGTAGCAAACGTTTCTGCTTGTTACAGTAGAGTAAATGGGGTGTTTAATTTGGGATTGAGTGTAGTCTGGAGTCAAGGTGCAGCAGTTTTATTACAGAATACAATTTTATTGGAGACTGAAGATTTAAATTCCACCATACATACATACAATATATATACATGGAAGTTCTGCTTTGCAGATACAGGCTAGTACACACACACAGAGAGTTCTTGTATGTTAAACACACTCTCCGATTTTTGATTTGAAGGAACCAAGGGATTATGCCATATTTCTGCATTTTCTAGTGCACTGTGAAACCTCATTAGAATGCAGGCTCCTCCAGCCATCAAGGAAAGAAAACACACACAACACATGCATTCAAAAGGAGCAAGTGCTATTTTTCATTTCAGATTTTTGACAGTATCCGCAATGTCTCCAGTTCATGACCCTCAGAAAGAAGCTTTTTGGTTTGGAAAATATTTTCTTTGTTCAGCAATTTTTTCCCAGCAAACACATCATACCCCGCTCCCTTCCCCCAGAAAGGTGCTTGGATCATGTAATCGTTTCTCCTTTATTTAGTTTAAATCTTAAAACAGAAGACTTTCAATAGAACGATTTTCTGGCAAGGCCACCATATGATGTGTATATTTGGAAATCAAATTATTTAGAATTATGACCATGTCATCAAAATAAGCCATTTTGAAATGCACTGCTAGCTCTCCAAACAGATTGTATGGGGAAAATTGGATAACACTTGGCTTGAGCGCTTAGAAGTCAGTAAAACCAAAGCACTGGGGAGCGTTTCATTTCGTTTTCCTCCGCAGAGGAGCCGCTCCGGCCGCGGGAGCCGCCGCCAGGTGGAGCCCGCAGCCCAGGGACATCTGCCCGGCCCTGCTCCCGAGCACCCCGGCTGAACAGCAGCGAGCCCGGGTCCTGCCGCAGACAGCGGATTGAACACCGCAGATCAAAAAACGCACAGCGTTCACCTACCCCGCTACAATAAACCTGGCTTTAAGAGCCTTGTTATTCCTAGATTTAATAGCTTAGTCATTTCTTTTTTCTTTTTACAACCCTTGCAAACCAAAGAGAGAAAAATAATATCGTTGTGCAGACTATAAATACTGTTGCCGTGAATCTATTTTATCCGGGGAGAAAGTACACAACGATTCTCAGCTTGCGAGCGTATTTGTGTCTCATCTGTGGTCACTGGCACTCTGCGGAGCTGCTTTCTCTAACGTGCCACGGCAGCCGCGTACCTTGGGGAAAGGAAATGGTTTCTTCCCAGGCAAAGGAGGATCTTCATCCTGCTATAGGCAATCACACGCAATTTCCATTTCGTTAACATTTCCACAACCCTCTTTTTTGGAGCTCTCTGATAGCTAGCTAGTGGTAGCCAAGGTCACTGCCGGCCTTGGCTGCTGTTTTGCCAGCAACATATTTATGCTGCAGTGTCAAATAAACTGTTGGTATCCAACTTTTTTTTTAGGAAAAAAATTAGGCTGAACACAACTCTTATGAAAGACCGATACTGACAGTCAAGTATTAATGCTTTTATTCGCATGTGCACATAGCTTTAGAATGAGCTTATGCCTAGATCTTGCCAATGACCTCAACCTTGATCTGGAGGGACCATTTATTCACGAGTAAAACATTCATTCTCCTTACAAACTGGTCCTGAGACTGCTGCCTGTGTGACATTTGGTCCTCTATTTTTAAACACAAGGCACAAAATTACTGTGATTTTGTCCTCTTACCTTTTGGGGTTGTATGTCATGCACACAAGCACTGTGGCTACTCCTGAGAAACTTTAAATTAGAGATTAGCATTCAATGGCTTTGTAGATCTCACAGAGGAATTACGAGCAATCCTGAGGCGACCGAGGGCTGTGAAAGCACAGGGAATCTGGCACAAAGGCAAGCACTAGTGACAGAAGATGGCCTTTTTTTAGCCAGGGTGAGGGCATTTTTCGTGACCGCACGACGAGCGTGCACAATAAGTGTAATGCAGGTCCCTGTTCATCAAAATCATAGAACCACCATTTTGCAGCCCACATGCAAGAGCGAGAAAATGGTGGTTCAGAGTGACTAACACACCCACCTCAGCACCGGAGTTCCTCTGCTCGCTCAACAGCCCTGCTCTTTTTTTAATTATTATGAAATGGCAATAGATTTTAGATTAGGAGTGAGACAGGAAATGAGAGGAAAATCCTATCTGCATCTGGAAAACACACAGTATAAAAATTAACCTTGAAGCTCAAAGAAAACAATGTATGTATACATGTGAAAGCAGTCTCCACATGAATTTTCTAATAACTGTAAGATGTATCTTCATTTTAAATCATGTACCTTTAAGAAGATTTAACATAATAGGCACTGTTGTATTGCTGCCGAAGCTAATGAAGTATTTTTAAAAATAAAATCGTATAGCAGAAGTAATTACATTCAACTCTGAGCAGGAATTAGCTCGGCACTGCAAATGATGAACCTTGCTTTATAAGAAGGAGACTTTTTAATATGATGATTTGGCAATTTGGAGGGATGGTTACTTTCATTTTAACAGGCCTCTGCTTAGTGTATGTCTCCCTGGGGATGTAATGAAGGTTAACAACTTACACGTGGGGAGAAGGGATTTTGGTGATTAGGAAAATTGCAGGATCCAGTTTATGTGAGCATGTATGTGACAGGGAGAGAGATTCCTCCTCATTTCAAACACTGCTGCACAAAAGGCATGTAAATGTGAAACTTTTCCATCCATATGTAATATAGATAGTAGTTCACCAGGGGCTGAAATGAATGGCAAATTTTGGCCCCTGGGCTCTTCACTGGTGTCAGATGAGGTCAAAACAGAGAGGGCTAGTCCACTTCCAGCAGTGCATCAGCATGGTCTATCTTACCAAATGTCTTGCTTTCACAAAAAAATGTAGATCATGTGTTGGGCTCAAGTCATGACTGGCAACTCAGAAAAGCAGGATTTAACCTCTTTCTTTTCTGTACTCCAGGAACATTTTTTCACTGAACTTCCTATGTACTTCATGCAAACTGAATTCAGATCTCAGAAGAAATTCCAGCTGAATTTTTCACTGCAATGTTTTATTTTATAAGATTTGTTATTAAATTACTTTAAAATTGATTTGGTATTAAACAGCAAATCAGAACTCTGCTTTCAACCAAAACCATCTGTCCACTTACATTTCTGTGCATTCTTGACCCAGTGTGACAATTACCAGGGGAAAAACATCCCTTTACAATATTGAATGCAGTCCTGCGCCTGGACATTCAACAATATTCATTGGCCTGTATAATTTAAACAAGAGCAGTTTGTTAGCCTAATAAATACAAGATTTGGGCTGAGAAATAAAGGTTCTGTCAATAATCCTTTAGCCAGATAATAGAAAGGAGATTATGTGATTATTCTGTCAAAAAATTAGGTTTCATGCTTTTAATTGGCATCATATCCTGTCATGAGTCTGTAGGGTTTAAATCACAGCCCACCAAGTTAGAGCGAGAAGGAAACCTAATAGTAAATCCTTTCATCCCAGAGCCTGTAGAGTTTTTATGTGAAGTCCTAATTTCTGTTAAAATACTTCCAAAGAAAGACAACAGGAAACAGTAAACATGGCAACACCACAAATATATTTCTGACTATTTCTGTCAGTGTTCAAAGAATAAGTTGTATGGGCTGGAAAGGAAACTGCTGTATCATTAAAACCCAAGCAGACTCAAACAGCCACCCTTTTGTAAAATGGCCCCCCTCCCCACCATCTCTCATAAATCTTGCTTCAAACTCGGCTAAAGTCATGGATTGACTTTGCTTCTTGCAGTAATGGCTTGAAACTGTTGTGCATCACAGCTCTGCGTTCAAAGGGAATCAGGAGTGTTTAGAAACAACTTCTGGTGCAGGATGCAATTATAACTGACAGCCAGATGTCTGCCCTGTCTGGTACAGCAAGCCTAGAAGAGATTGCAAATGGTCCCAAGACCTTTGGATCTAAACAGTGCATCCGAGTGAGTGATACACAGATAAACAACAATACCACAAATCACTGACACCAGCCAAGGGGTTGCTGTTACTGATAAAGATTTTAGATGTCAGGAAGAGGCTGACCCTTCCACCCTCTCCTCTCTTATTTTTAACTGTGCCAAAACCAAAGTATGTTAGTGGAAAAAGACTCAGCCCATGGAGGGTGTTTGTAAATCCACTGCCAGAAGTTCACCTCGTGAGGAAAGTCCCCTAAGCAATTATTTCATTTACAGAGGTTAACTGGACTGTAGTGAAAGATATTTGATATTTTGATTAAATTATATCTGTAGAGCATTTGTAGGAAGTTCTGTAATACAGAGTGACCATCCCAGGTGTATTGCCAATTAAATACATTTTTAAATGGACTAACACTAAAAATGGACCTTCTTCTCTCTCCAGAGTCTGAATTTATTATTATATACAAGAGATTACGATACACAATAATCAATACAATTTATTATTATATACAATATTATATACATTGACATTTTATGTCAATGTATGTTTCTTATAGTACTTGCAGGAATTTTTAGATTGCTCTCTCTCTCCACACAGCATCCTACTTTGTGTATCTTTTGTGAAGCATGTGCACAGACCTACTGACTTAGTAAGTACATGGGGAGTACACAGGGAATGGTGCAAAGCTTCAGCTCTTATCTTCCTATCTTTTGCTAAAATTCACTGTGAGACCAACCAACTCAGAGGCTTTAGAAGTACAAGGCTTTAATTGATTTTTCCATGGGCAGTAGACCAGGTCCTACCTGGTTCTGGTGATATTTTTAAAAGAATTTGCTATTAAACTGACTACAGTCACCATACCATAATGTTAGCCTACAGGGAAATGGCTGAAGAGTGTTTGGATGGTAACAATTTGAAGCAGTGAAGACATGTGAATAATGTGAAGAAAAAATTTAGACACTTTAAAAATAAGTATTATGTTTGATATGTCTTTATGATCACCTTCTTCCTGTGATATTGTAAATATCTTTAAAATATCTGATATCTGATAATAAGTTTATCTGGTTTGAATTATCTCCTGTTTTGTAGCAGGATTTTGTAAAATTTATGAAGGAAAAAAAAAAAAAAGGAAAAAAAATAAAGAACAGAAGCTGTCCGGGAGACATCTCTTTCTTATATCCCAGTGAGAAAATTCACTGCATCACTTTATCACAGGTCTTCAGTGTGTCACAAAGACAGGTCTGTGCAATATTATTAGAATGAAAGATAAGGGACTCCATAATACAAAGATGTCATCAGTGATGGGAAAATTCCAATTTTGAAAGAGGACACCATTCCAAATATCAATCTTGAAGGATTTAGTATCTTGAAACATTTTTCAGGTTGGTTCAATGTCATTGTGATAAAAAGGATGTCACTTAAATCACAGCAACCTGATGTGCAAAGTTGTCCTGCTGGATGAACTGCTGAAACTTTTACTCACAGAAGGCTCATCTCAACTAGCCTCAAACCTGACCAGACCCCTGCACATTCCTTGAGCCAGACTGACTTCATGGCTTGCATGGTGCAGGATGACCAAAAGCCATCTTTGTAGCTGCCGTTCCTGCCCCGGCGGCGTGTGCCTGCCGCCCATTCCCGGAGCGGGCACTGCTTGTTTGGACACCCCGGCTGGCACGGGCAGGGTGCTGCTCCGGGCTGGCACTGGGGCACCCTCAGGCACTGCTGCAGCACCCACAGGCGTGCCCCAACCCACCTTCAAGCCAAGAGAAAAGGCCCCAGGTTTATGCTACATACCAAGAAACTGCTGCTTTACTAGAAGTGTAAAAGCATTTTGAACAACATCTTTTTTTAAGCGTGAATAAAAGTCCTAGAATTCCCCACGGAAAATAAAGAGCTGCCAAGAGTATGGATGCGAGAGGGAGGACTGTCAGGTCCAAATCTTCTGTGAAAAGCCAGATCACACACAGGGAGGGACCTGGGGCCTAGTGGTGGCCCTGTTTTGGCCAGCATTGAAGTCTGGGGAATAATTAATGAGAACGTAATATATAAAAATATATAATTCAATAAAGCCTCTGGAGTCTTCTTTAAATCAAACTAGCACATGAACAAGCATGAATTTTAAGCATTCCAGTTTTTTCAAGTTTGTCATTTTAATAAGGTTTGAATGGTCACACAATCCAAATCCATTTTGACATGTTGAATTTTATTTTGTTTGCAATAATTTTTAAAGTTAATGATTGCTGTGTAATACTATGTATGGGACTCTTCTTGGAGACAACCTTTATTTACATGAGAAACCTTTGAAGAGCTACTGTCAGCATAACAGTCAGCATAACATTCATTGTTTCAGCACTTCTAAATGGTATTTTAAGATCCTGGTAATTCTCCTTGATAAGGGAGATATAAATATCTCCTCACCTTTGCCTCAGAGTGCATCAGGAAAGAAATGCACACAGATCAAAATAGGGGAAAAAAAGTCTGCAAGTTGTATCAGCCCTCCCTCTTCCCTGGCAGACTTCCCAGCAGTATGGCTGGGACTATGCAAGGAGAGAGGAAGAAGTTCTGAGAGACCAGGGTGGGCTGCAGTCTCCATAATGCTCTCTTAAAGGCAGAATTTGGGTCAAAAAATAATGCTTGAAATGGCCTGGTCCCCAGCCACCAGGGTAAAACAGACCTTCCTCTCCATCCCAGAGTAAAAGGGAGAGGAAGGCCAGTGGACCAGGCTTCCCCATGCACTGGCTGCTGTGCTGTTCAGGCACTGCTCCTGAACACCCGAAATCCCTGGCACCTGCACATGCTGGGCCACCTGTGACACCTCAATTAACCCCTCTGCCATAGCTGCCCCTGGCACCCACTTGCCCATGAGTGTATCCTTCCCTGCCACACCATGTTTTACTCAGGAAGGAGAGGGCAGATTGCTGTTGGAGATTCCATGCTGCCTTACCTGCTGTGCTTAAGGGCTAACCTGGTAACCTGAGGGGAATGAATTTATCTTCCTCGTTTGCCTCTCAGATCTGTAAAACCTTGAAGATATTATTTAAACTCACCAGGATATTTTAGGCAGGTAAAGATGAAAAGCAGAATTCAGGCAGATTATGTGAGAACCAAGCAGCAGGGAGTTCCCTAGGAACCTAAATGCCTTCAAGCCAAATGCTTCAGTTTCTCCCCTGCAAAAAGGTTGTAACAAAAATAGTGTCCTCAGCAAATTGCAGGGTGTTGTCCAGTGAGAGTAACTAGAGCAGCACTTGGGCAGCCAGAGACTTGCTAGTGGCTCTGGGAGCACCCTTGCCATGTTTGTTACTTGTGCCAGTGCTCCTCGTGCAGAAGGCACAAGACAGGCATGTTAAATAGCATGAGTCCCTAATCCCTAGCAGGCCAGCAGGATGACTATAGAAGTTTGGTAGGACTTTCCAGTATATGGTAGGAAGTTCTCCAGCTAGGTTTGCTGTTTATAATTCCTCCAACTAAGAACTGCATCTCGGATTCCTTGTAGATATTCTGAGTTGTGTGTTTTAAGGTAGTCATGTTAGACTCCATTTCTCTAGTGCTATGGTTGCCATTAGTAAAATTGTCTCCATAAGTTACCAAGAAAGAGACAGTAAAAGAAATGTTAACAATTTCTTGAGAACTAGTAATGAGATATAGAAAGACAGAAAGATAGAGATAGAAAGATAGATAGATAGATAGATAGATAGATAGATAGATAGATGAGAGAGAGAGAGAGAGATAGAGAGATATATCTATAGTTACATATATGACTATATAACTATGATATATAGTTGCATGAAGTGAAAATAAAGGAGAAGAAAAATGGGACTAAGCCAAAATAATCTATAGAAAACATTAAATGATTGCATGACTACCACTCAGCTTAAGAACTTCAATGACATTGCACTGTAAATGATAACCATGTTCAAGCAAATCTGAAGCTCTCTTTTGAGAACTGTAACTGCTATTCTTTATCTGGTCTCAGCCACAAAAACCATAGTCTGGAGCTACTGCTTACTCTTCAGGAAGGGTTTCTGAGCTTTCAAAATTACCACACTCATAAGAGGAAACTGAGGGAGACAGTTTGTACTTCAGATGAGAGTTCAGAAAGTAAATCCAAGGATGTGGGTAATATTGAGTTAGATAGGAGTTTCATTGATTGAATAATCTATAGCTGCAGAAAGTAGAGCTATTTTTCTACTGAGTTTCACTTATCTGACTTTCTTCTGAGGCAAGCTTTTATGGGGTACATCTATCAGATTGGACACAGAGGCACAATGCTCATCGGCGTATGTCCATTAAACTATAATGAAACTACAATGTAGGTAGCACTTCAACTGTCTTATTTTTATATGCTTTAAGTTTATATCATTATCTTCAGGTACTTTCATTCTTTAGTACATCTGCAGCATACTAAACTTTGTAGCAGATAACTACATCAAAAAAAAGGGATAGAGTTTTGATAGGAATATGTGTTTTTCTCAATTGATGATCTAGGCTGGAGTCCCAGCCTCAGTCACAAGCCACAAACTCCCCAAACTTCAGGAATTTTATTAAAAATTCATAAGACAGGTTAATTAAACTCTGCTGTTATTTTCTCTCTTCCCTTGAGCTCCCTGGAGTGGGCTCACTGGAAAGATCCCATCACTTAGGCATTAGGCACTCATTTGGGACACGGCAGATGTGGAATCCAGTCTGTGCTCTAATTTACAGAGAAAGGATTGTCTTATGGTCTCCTAAATAGCAGGGGACTATGTTAATATCTAATCTATAATCTTCCTTCTCAAGTAATAGTAACCGAGGCCCAGGGAATGTTTTCATCATTTTGACGGACTCATAATTTTTGTTACATTTCCCCCCAATCTGGGAAATGGCAGCTTTCAACAAGCAAATGATTTGCCAACCAAAAAATAAAAATAACAAACAGCCCTGAAAAAGTACCTATTGCTTGTTTTGCCAGCAGTTTTGCAAAAGGAAAATTAAAGACCTGATTTAAGTCCCTTAATAGATTTCAGTAGGGAGTGTACTTGACTTTCTGGCTTCATCATCAACCCAAAATTTGTTTTCAGAAAATTGAATGGGCTTTAGTTGCACAAATACCACTCTCATGCATATGAGTTCTATGGCTAAAACAAAAAATGGCTTTTACAGAACACCTTCTCTTCTTTAGTTACAGACTTTTTGGCTGAGTTTCATGCTGTTGGCATGTTGCATGTAAATAAGTTGTTCATCTACTGTTGCTCATCCATCAGCCTACAGCATACTGTACTCCAGCTTTGTGCTTAGTAAAAACGAAGCTCACAGGTAACTGCCTATTAATAATTAATTAATCATGGCTGCACTTTCAGTCTCATTGTGAACAATGGCACAAGTTCCACTGGCTTGACTAGGGGTAGGTTTTGGCCTGTTAAAATGATTCATATGAATCTTCTCACGCTCACCAGGCCATCAGCAGATTTGGCAATGCCCTGTGTGCCAAGTGTGCTGCATTTCACTGGTGCATCTGCTTGATGGGCTAGACAATGACTGAGTCGGAAGCAGGGGTTATCTGTAGAAACAGTCACAGATTTCCGTATCCACAGATTCCTCCCTGGACCCACGTTCTCCACATACTATCTTCTGGCCATCCTTAGTGGAGGGGAATGTCTCAACCCACATAACTGCTCTGACAATGCCCATTGGGGTCTGAGGGACCTCTCCAGGGGGTGGCATTGGTGCATCCTGGGGACAGGGCCTTTCTTAGTCACACTGCTTCCTTAAATTATTCCACCAAGGTTGTTCTCTTTCAGCCAGGACTTTCTTGCCGGCCTTGCACAGCTCATGTAGGCACCAGTCCAGGTCCAGTTACTGAATCCTGCCTCTGTTCCTGTTTCCATGATGTTGAGAACTGCTTCCTCAGGCCTTTTCTGATGTTCCAGAAAAAAAAATGAAGCCCCCTAGGAAAGGGTTAAATGCTTCATTGATTAAATAATGTGTGGCATGTTTACATATTTATATTCAAAGCATTTCAAAATTTGCTCTTTCTCTCAAAAGAACAATAGCAACAACTGCTCTTCCAAATGTAAAATTTCCAGTCCATCACTTCTGTTACCACATCATTCCATCCTGCAGATTTCCAGTTTGATTGCTGTTAAAGGTTGAAGAAGTTTAAATTGACCTTGACCTGCAAACATGTGATTTACAGTAGATGATATTGTTCTGGAAAAACAAAACTTCTGTCCTGAAGCTAAACTGCATTTAATGATTAATAGTACTTCTCCTGGGCCAAGTTCTGGCATGTTTACTAACACTGTACATTATTTTAACTCCTCCTGAAGCTCCATTGATTTTGGAGGCACTCTTCCAAAGTGAGGCAGATTCACAATATGAATAAATATACGAATATATGGTTTTCTAATATATTATCCTGATTTTGAAGATAAATTCTTTGATCACTTCTAACCTTGTCTTCAGATTGTTTGTAAAGTCCTTACAAATTATTCAAGCATATTTTAAAAATGCACAGATATTGCCTGTTTTCTTAAAAAGAAATCCCTACTGGCAATATCATGAGATATTGGAATAGAATATGTATGTTTGTCCTGGAAGAAAAAAAGTTATCTTTCTGCTTTCTAAATTATGAAATATGTTCTTGTTGGAGACTTTAATGGAGTAGGGTTAAACTCACAGGGAATTATACAAGTAATTGTAAAACTGTGAAAGAATATCCTTCTAGTGTCCCTGTGAAGCTTGAAAGTTTGGAACAATGTGTGTTAAAGAGACAAAACTGGCATTGCAGTGTTGCTGGTACTATTGGTACCTTTTATCTTTTTTGGCATGTCTTTAGGAAACAGCAGAGAAAGAAAAATATTAAATTGAACACAGCAAATTTAATTATAAAACAAAGCCACCCACCTTGCTGTCAGGGTCAGGAAGTATAATCGCCTCCTTCTGACGCAAGAATGAGTTTAGCAACATATGTTAAATGAACAATTATTTAAAATAGAAGGAAATTGCCTTAAAAACAACTGCAGTATCTCAGACTGTAGCACTGCAGCAGTGCAGAAAAACAGTCCATTGTGGAAGGCACATGCACAAACAAGAGCACTCCTACAACCCTGTGCCGCGACAAAAGCTTTGCTTTTGGCAAAAGCAAAAACCAATAATTTCACAGAATGCTCTTAAATATCTCACTTGTATTTGATCTCAGCAGCTTGTTCTGCTTTTGATTTTTTTAATGTTTGTTTATTTTGGTCTTTCTTTTTTCAGTGTAATTATTTGTTGGCTGCATGACTAAATCCTAACGCCCAAAGCCACTGTTTGCTGCACAATGGCACGATGACATTGGGTGTTTTCCAGTAAATTGTGTTTCGCTGAGTGTCGCAAGCAGCGGAAACACCGAGCAAGCGCATCAGCAATAGATGCACACCTAAGAAGAATAAAAAGAAAAGATCTTTTTTCACCAGAATAAATCCATTTCTCTTGAAAGCACCGGGAGTCACCTGACCGAGCCCGGAGCCTCCAGGATAACACAGCGCCAGCCTGCAATGGGAAAGAAATTAAGCAGGGCTGCCTCCGCCTCGCACACGCCTTTTAGCCTGTCGACGCGTTGCCTGTCCGTATCCCTCACAGCGCATCTGTAGAGCCATTAAATTGGATAATCCCTCTGGCCTTTGATACATTTCTGGACATGATTATTTCATTACTCGCAGTATATCAGTAGGATCATAATAAAAAGGACTTCTGACAACCTGCCAAGAGTTTTGTGGCCTTGTAAACACAAAAGTGCTCTAATAAAATTTTATTAAGTGTTAAAAAGTCATAAAAAGTGAAATAACATAAACTACAAAATTTACTGTCCTCAGCAAATGCTGAAAATATCGTCCATAGTAAAATTAAATTAGCATGTAATAGCGCAGCAGCGTGGAGTGGGCTTGAAAGAGGATCCAGGAGGGGAAAAAAAAAGGCGAGGGGTGGGGGGCGGAAAAGAAAAAAAAGAAAGATCGCACTTGAACTGAGCGCGGGTCACGGGGGTTCGTTTACGGCGATCCCCGCGTGTCCCGCGGGCCGCGGGGACGGGAGCGGCGCGCCGCCAGGCGGCGCTGTGGGAGCGGGAATGCGCCGGGCCCGCGCCGCGACCCCCGCGGGCCGCCGGGAGCGCCCCCCGCCCCAGAAATGAGCCATTTACGGGGATTTTGGCGTCTTCTTGCAAATCAAAAAAAAAAAAAAATGGTACGAGGGAAACAATACGGGTATATCTGGGCTGGAAGGCTCCTGGCGGGGCAGGCAGCGCTGAGCGGGCTCCCGACGGCTTCGGCCTCGCCGCCGCCCCGGCTCCCCCGCGCCCGGCGCAGGGCGTCCCGTGCCGGGGGCGGGCGAGGCTGCCGAGAGCGCTCGGCCTCTGCGCCCCCGGCAGCGCAGCAGCCAGGTGAGTTCAGCCTTTTCTTCGCATCCGTGCTGCCCAGGGAGAAGGCACGGTCGAGACGGGACCGGGCGAGCATCGCCGCACACAGCCGCGGCGGGGCGGAGGACACAGCGGGACGGGACGGGACGGGACGGGACGGGACGGGACGGGACGGGACGGGACGGGCTAGGCTGCCGCCGCTCGCCGTGCTCTCCCGTGCCGTGCCGGCCGTCCTTGCCCGTGGGAAGGGGCTACGCTTGTGTCCCGGCTGCCTCGGGCCGGCAGCGCCCGGTTGCTGGGGTGCGGGCATTGAGGGAGCAGGCGAATGGCGATGCCAGGCTCTCCGGGCATCGCCTCCCCCTCGGGGTGTCCGTCCCTTGATGCTCCGCCGGGATTTGTTGTGGCTGGCCGGGAAGGAAGCGACCACGCTGCCGTCACATGGAACCGCTTGCCAGAGCCGCCCGAAACTTAATGCGGGAGGGGGGAGAGAGAGGGAGGGGGGAAAGAGGGAGGGAGGGGAGGAATAGTAATAAAACAAGGAATGTGTGGTTAGAAGATAGTTTAAGTTTCGTTTTATTCAGGTGGGGAGGATAGCCGCTTCTCATGTGGCAAGGCTGATGTTCAAGGCCGCTGTACGAAAAATAGCGACTCGCTGCCTAAGCCCGGCTTGTCTTTGAGCCTGAGCTGCTGCTCGCTGAAGTGCAGCCGGAGCAGCCCCGGCGGGGAGCGGGCAGTGAGGGCTCCGTAAGGGAAAACTCAGCATACATGAGCAGGAGCAACGAGCCTCCTTCTCACTAAGGGGGGAAAAAATCCCCACGAAGTTAGTTTTAGCAGAAATTCCAAGAACTCTGCTCATTTCAGTCGCTTTAAATCTCTACACTGTGTCTTAAGGCAGAGTTACAAAGAAAAAAGAGAAACAGTATTGTTATTTATTTTGAGACGTCTGAAATAACGAGAAAGTTGTAGGTTTAGTATAGAGCAGTGCTTGCTATAGCTCGGCTGCCATGAATTAAGGCTAGTTTCTAAAAATAGCTATTTCTGTTTGCACATAATTGGCTCGGTGCATGTGCAAACCATACAGCCTTAAAATGTATATTTATCTCACTGATTCAAAACTTGTAATGTTTTGTATACCCCTTATGTTCCTCACCTCTGATTAAGACAATGAGGGTATTACTTGGTAATTTATTATACTTTTACTGACAAATTACAGAAATAAAATACATTTGGAAAAGGAGCGAAACACTTCATTTTCTTCCATCTCAGATTTTTATATAAATCTTCCATAATTTTACAGTAATGACTGCAGTTACTAATACTCATAGAAAGTTGTACCTTTTAAGCAGAAGAAAACAACCATGTCACACTGTCTACTGCATTTTTTAAAAATCTGAGCTTTACACCATCCATAGGAACACACACGTTTTCAATGAAAGCTAAATAATTGATTTTTTTCTATCTAATTAAATTTTAAGTCTTCTCTCCCCAAATATAATGTAAAGGCTGCAAAAATGCAAACAGAAAGTGTAGCAGCACTGTGATCAAAGCTTTGAACTTAGATGAATTAAAAAGTCAGCAAAGCACTACAGAATTCCACATACATGTGGCTAAGGTGTGTGCACGACTGCATAACTTTGAAGAGTTTTTATGTTAAATGAAGGGGTTTGGAGTTAGCTTGCTTTACCAAAAGACTTTCCAGGATCAATGCTAATATTTGTTGGATTTTAGAAACATTCCTGGGAATTCCCTCTTTAGGCTATGGTGAGCGGATCACTTTTCTTTTTAAATATGGTCTTAAAAACATAATTCTGTCATCTGGCTGATCAGCTGTTTGCTATTTTGTTCTGCTCCCTGCCTGAGCAGGTACTTGTACAGTATCACAACATGAAGAATCCCATTTGCTCCCCAGGGTTTACAGACAGGACTCGGGGTACGTGTTTATGAGTGCAGCATATGGGTTTCTGTGGTAAGAGAAGCATTTTTCCTAAATTTAGCATTCTAATTTGTGATGGGTGATTTTGAGTATGCAGCACTACTTCCATAACGGAATTTTTATATCAGCTTAATGTGACGTAAAATTTAAAAGCTAAAGATACGCCAGGCGACTGTAGGTTATGTTTAAATGGAGATAATAAAGGTTCAATGTGCAAAGGTCTGACGCTGCCTTAGACAGGGCTGGCGCTCCTGTTGCTCACATCCAGCTCCATCCCAGGTCGTTCAGGATCCGCCACTGCCTCGCAATTCCAGCTGTGACAAGCTCTGCCTAGGGAGGCTTGCAGCCTGCCTGTCAGAAGGGCCTCAGAGGGCGAGGGAGGAAAGCCCAGTTGCAGCAGAGTGCAGTACTTGCAGTAGGCAGGATGGAAATTATCTGGGCTCCGCGACTGGGGCTGCACATGTGGCACTTTTCTGGCAGGGTTTCTTTACATGCTTGCAGAATTTAAAGGCATGCACTGTCCAACAGAGGCCTACCTTGCAATACATTAACCAGATCTTTCTAGGTTGATTAATAGCTTCAGTCTTTTGTTGATGGATTTTTATTTTTACTGGGTTTTTTTTTTTTAGCTGCAATACAGCTGGACCCTATGCTGCAGAAAGAGATAATGGATGAAATCTTGGCTCTCCTGAAGTCAGTCACAAAACTCACTGACTTCATTGGAGCCACGTTTTTATCAGCTGCTTCATAATACTTTGTATCAGCCATATGGAGGAGATTTAAAATTGGCTTTAGAAGAAATAGAAATTAGCTCCTCTACAAATTATTTGCATGGGTTATCTGGGGGGCTTTTCTCCAGGTAATATAAATGGCAACACAAAGTAAAAACTGCCAAAAAGACAAATAGGTATATAACATTTTGATTTCCTGTAACTACAGCATAACTCAACTAAAATATTATGTTAAAATCAACAAGGTTGGATTATTCTATGTAAGACCACCAGGTCTGATGTAGATGAAGCAAGGGCATGGGAAGACATTCAAAGGCACAACAGGCTATTTACTGTTCATGACACGTTTTAGAAGATGTGAAACTGTGTGTCAATGACGCTGTAACACGAGAGGCAGTGAGTTAAGCAGGAGAGACAGTATTAATTCACAGCCCTCGCTTTTGTATATTTAGTGTTATTGAATTGTGCTTCCCCTTGATATTTTAAACAGATGCATCATAATGGACTTCTCAAAATCTGATTTAAACCATAACACCAGGAAGCACAATTTTGCTAAAAGGGGAGGGCGGGAAAAAGAAACTGCTGGACTCCCTGCCACTGCCACAGTTGTATTTTCACAGACAGTTTTTTCTGATCCATTAGCCTGCCAGACAAGGATGGCACCTATCCAGTGTAAATATTACATTTTCAACATTTGGATGGCATTTTGAGCAATATTTCTTATCCCCTGAGAGTGTACACTTTATAAATACAATATTATCTGCAATTCAGAGCTAGGTTGTGGTAGGATATGACTTTATAATGCAAAGGATATTTAAAGAACACTGTGTATGGACTCACTTACTGAAGAATAAAACTTCTTCCTCTCAGTTATTTTAATTTACAGTGAAAATTACTTAAGCACAGCATCAAACATGCTTTTTTTTTTTCTGGAATAGGGAGGATCCAGACATGATTTTGGAGGAATAACTCCATGTGTAGACAAGATTGGTTGCTACTGTTCAGCATAATCTACACTGTGCATATCTTGAAGTAGAAAGCCACACTAGCATTTTTGGGAGCTAATGTCCTCATTGGACTAAACTCTTCACTGTGTATATTCCAGTAATATCCCACTAACTGTGCCAGATGCTGACAGAACTCCTCGTTGGAAATAATTATGAAAGTTAATCCATCCATTGCAAGCAGTGAATCTTCTTAGAGCAAGAACTTGTTCTAACATTCCCTCTCTGGTTTAAACCCTCTTTCTTGTCAAAGGGAAAATAGGCCATATTTAGATGGAGCCCCAATACAATTTCTTTGTGTTTGTTTTTCTAAGTAAAAACAACATAGCTGGTTTGGATAGCCTTGTGTAGGGAAGGAGGAACCACACCCAGACACAGCAGTTCTATCACACACTTAGGCTGAACTATTTGCCCTGAAATTTGTGTTTGCAATGAAAAACCTGACCCATCTTTAACTACAGAAGTATTGCTTAGGACTATTTTAATATACACCAGATACAGTCCATTAAACTGGAATAAATATAATCCTGATAATACTAGTTTCACATTTTTCTGCTTGTAGGTACTTTTCCATACTCATTTTCTGCTGTTTTGAAAGAATGTCCTTATTTCCTGACTTGGAAGTACAGAGCAATGCATTTGTCTCCTGTTCAGTTTCCCGCCTTCCCTTCAGTTTGTGGCTCATGACCCTTTGTGTCTTTGGCCTTATATTTACACACTTTCAATGAAATATTATGAGCTGCTGAGTGATTCTTATTTTCCAGTTGCTGCCTGCAGATACCAAACATGGAGGTCTGGTAGTACAGTAGAGGGCAGGTCATGGAGCCAAGTAAAGAGGAAGCCCCACACCCATCTGGCTACAACAGCAAACTGAAAAAGATATTACTGATTTTCATAATGAAAAGCTGGGTATGGAAACTCATGACTTTCACGTAGAAGTGCTTTACCATGGTCCTGAAGGAGAGACACATCAGTGTGACTGGCTGACTCTGGGCTTGTAATCAGAGCTGGGGAATCTCTGCTGGCGTGGCCGTGGCTTTCCAAGAGCCCATGGAATGCCCTGTTGTGCCCCAGCACAGGCAGCCAGGGCACAGTTCTCTCTGGCAGAGAATCAGGTCTTACATTTCAGCCTTTGTTGCTGCAAAAATAACCTTGGAAATAAGAAGCCTGAGTAAACTAAGGAGCTGGCAGGAAGCTTGGGATAATAATTCCGAGAAGTGCGAATCGTGCCCATCAAATGTGATACCTTAGAGGCCTGATAACAATGCATTCAGAGCCAGGCAATATTAACTATTAGTGGCAAGTCCAATGGCAACACAAATAACTGGCTAGCCTGCTCATCCCACTGGGGAAGTTCCTCCACATGCAGAGGAAATGCAAACTTATTAGGGCTTGAGCATTGCCAGGAAAAAGGAATGTCCCAGTTCCGTATCAGGACATCTCATTCTTGTCACTCTGCTCCCTTGGTAGCATTGTGTATTTTGCTGAATCAGCACGAGGGAGGTGAGATGGGGAATAAGCAGAAGGATCTGGCTTATGGCCCATAATCAGTAGTTAGACACAAGGATCTTGATGGATCTCTTCAATTCAAGATATCCTCTGATTCTGTGAAAGCAATACAGGATGGAGTAGAATGCTATGGGAAGGACGGATACATTAAAATTTTGATTATTAGCAAGAACAACAAAATAAGTTATTGAGTGACAGATACCTGCTTTAGCCTTATACTAATATGAGTGATGCAAAGACCAGTAGTCCCATTTTTGTCTGGGGAGTTTTTTTAATACAAACCATACAGCCAGTTACACCAGGGCACCTGAGAGCGTAACACTGAAATGAAACCAAAGTCATGTTGTCATGGGCATTCCTGACAGTAAAGTCTCATCTTCTTGTGTCACTGTTCCTGTAGCAGACAAGCTGAATAACTCCTCCTGAAATGCTTTTGGTCCCTGGGACCAAAGGCTTAGGATGGATCCTGTCACACTGCCTGGAGCACCTCTACCACCCTGAAGTTCTGCCTTGGTCAGGGCTCTTCATAGCACCCAAAAGCACACATCCACCCCTTCCTCGTGGTTTACACATTCAGTCCATTAGCCAGTAAAGCATCTTGGTCAGCTCCAGGCTCCCATGGTTTAGCTGTCAGCAGGGTCAGCAGAATTTTGAAATAAAATTGGAAGGCACATATCTTCTGGTATAGATTGGTATATACTTACTTACACTTCTGGTATATACTTACACCAAAGCTTAAAGTGAGTAAACTGTCATCCATTCCTTGCTCACTGTTGTTTAGAATGTGCTGCATCTGAGAGCCAGAGCCATTGGAGTAAGGAAGAACAGCTGCAGTATCTCTAATGACATCCAGTGCTAGAAAGTTCTTTGAAGTTGCATAGCTGCTGTTTCTTCTCTATGATTTCCAAATGTGGGTTGTGGGGGAAGAATATCAATGGTAAAAGCACCCGTCATTCTAATTATTTGGACAATTGTTGTCTGTGTCACTTATTTTTATGATGATCTGAAGAGGGAAAGCAGAGAATTTTTTTGATGGTTATAAAACATGCATTATTTACATCTGAGATGAAAAAAAAAAAAAAAAAAAAAAAACCAACTAAAAACCACCCTATACAGTATTTGTCAAAGGCCAACATACTTAGGCATTTCCAGAAGTGAGTTTTTACTTTATTGTGTATGATTGCTGATGGTGTGCCTGATTACTGGGTAGATGACTGGGCATTTCTAAAATGCCACCACCATTTTCCAGCATTATCCATTCGGTGACAGGGACACTCTCACTTTAAAATCCATCAGAAGTTTGCTGATTTTTCTTTATTCCCATTCCCATCAGATCACTGTTATTGCAATACAAAAGAGGGCCAGAAAGAGTATGGACTGAGCCTTAATGGGCTCGCTCCTCAGACCTTGCCAGTACACCGGGGGCTGCAAGTTGCCATGTCCCTCTTAGGAGGGCCAGTGCAGTCCTTAGTGCTCTGCTTGGCCAGTTTTGCCAGGCAGTGTAAGAAAATGCCAGTTTGGAAGAGTTGTGGGTTTCTCAGCTCTGGGGTGTGACGTGCGTGGGAGGAGGACTGAAGCCCAGGGCCGGGAGACCCCCTTTGGAGCTGGATGCTCTGACTCAATGCACACAGGCTCCTCCTGGAGTAATGCAAACAAGTGCTGACACACCCTACAACTCCTGCAGCCTGTGAACACCTCATGCTGCACTTGCTCTCTGATAATGTGTACCTGGACCTTATAACAATCATAACATTCACTCCAGAACAGTTGTGGTTTATTGGGTATTGTAGATCCTTACTTACTCTGCGGGAAATAGTAAGACTGTATGCCAAAGGCCAGATTCTGCTTTGTTGACTTAAATATACAGGTTCTTCAGGAGACTGCAGCAGGAAAGTTACTTTTCAGCATGAGCAGAGCCAGCAGAAACCCTGGTGCTGCTCTCAGTTCTGCAAGCCCAGTGAACACAGCGTGGCTACACATGGCTGGCCACTGGCTCCATCAAAGGGTGGGGTAGATACAAGCCTTGGCTTGTGTTGTAGCTGAAATAGTAAGATTGACATACTAGTTCAGTGTTTTTATTATTTTACTGTTTCAAGGCACTGAAAGGACTTCAAAGATTTTTTTTTTTTTCCTGGTAATACCCCACATTTTCCATCCTTTGTATGTGCAAGTACCAGTTTATAACAGTTGGTATCAGATAATAAATTGGGAATCAAGGGTATATCTGCAAGAGCCTATAGCAGCATGGTAGTTGAAAAAGAAATATAAATCTCAGCTGTTACTCTGCCAGTGACCCAGAGAAAAGCAAGAATATAGAAAGAAAACTGCTATCATTTAAATGCCCACATAAGAATACTAAAATACAAAGCTGCTTATGAGTATTTTGTAGCAAAATACTGTCCTGATAACAGATTTTGTTTCAATTTTGTGCTTATATGTTATTTTAATGTATCCAGATTATTTTATATACTGTTTATAGACTATATACTGTTTATATACTATATTCTGTTAATCTCTTTTGATTAGGTACCACAAAATTTAAGGTTTCTTAAATATAATTGGCTGGAAAAGGGAGCTGTTAGAACACCTTGACTGACATCTCTAGCATGTTGAAATAAATACACAAGCAAAGTTAATCACTACATGGTTTAAGAGAAGGAATTGCCCTAACTTTTATGTATGACTATGTTACCATGTTTAGATAAATTTTCTGATGTAGGTCATTAAAGAGGGACCAATTCATTTTTGTCTGTCCTAAAAAGGGCTCGGAAAAACATGGTTTCTCATCAAACATCCACTGAAAAGACAACTCACTGTAATACACTGAGATAAAAAATGGTTTCAGAAGGGGAACATGCTTCTTTATCTGGTGGGCCCATTATACTAGTTGTCTTTGACAGCCAATGAAGAGTCATGTAAATTTACATTAATTGATTTTATTGTTAATCTGCTTGAAATTTTTTAAGTCAAAAGGAGGGAAAAAACTGAAAAACATTCAATCAGCCACTTTATGTCATGTTTAGCTGTAAAAAAACCTGCTGCTCTTCCAATCACCAGCAAGCTGCAGAATGCTTTGCAATTTTTACACACAATTTTCTTTCATCTAAAGCCATAGACTGCCTATGTTTTACATTGCCACCTCTAACATTTATATTTTACCACTGTGGGCTGCAGTATTACATTACAATGGTGCTGAGCCCACCTACCTTTTACATCTCTTTTCATGAGGTATTGTCTCCCACAGTGTTGGAGACGGCCTGTAACATAAAAAAACACTTTCTCAGTACAGGAAGATTGCAACACAGGACATTTCAGTGCAAAACTACACCAAAAAGACCTTACAATTGGCACATGTTTCTGTACATTTCATTTGCAAAGATGGAAAAACTGTAGTGCAAAGGAAACCTCTACTAAGAGGAGAGTTTATTAATTTCCTTAACTTATTTTCTGGTGATTGGTATTCGAAATGCTGTGATAACTGACTAAGTTCTACGTGGTTACCACTTTAACCTTACTCCTCTCCACACACTGCTGTCAACAATGCATCCAAATAGTCAGCAGAGTATGTGAATTGTGTTCTGGAACTAAATATTACCTGTTTAGAAAAGATTTCAGATATCCAGTGCTAACCAGTGGGGGGCAAAGTAATTTATTTATCAGAATGTTACACAAACCATTTTTTTTTAAATTCTCCAAATGTAATAAAACAGTTTTTGTCTTTTGATTCAAGACTAAAAGACCAATCAAGACATTTCTAATTGTGCAACATTTTTGAATTCCTAGTACTGAGTTTATGGTGTGTAGCTAGAGTCAAATTTGCTTGTGCTAATTGTCGACAATTGAGGTGATGATTATTTCATCAACAGCAAGCTTGGTTCCTGAGGGTTTGATTTGGAGGGAGCCCAAGTCACTCCTGTCTGCTGATGAAGCTGTTCCACTGTGTTACCCTCCTGTCAAAATGGGTTAACACAGTGTAGCCCATGGCCACCATGCTACAAGAGTAGCATTTCTAAATGAAAGGTCCTGACAAAAGAGGGGGATGCAATCCTGTCACAGAAAGGAGCTTTTCTTCGCTCACTCCCAGTGCGTTACCCAGCTCGCCGAGGACAGACGTTCACTGCATGCACACATCTGGCCCAGCCTCTCTTCATGTACCATCATTCATCAAGTCCTGTCATGTTAGCCTTGCTGCCCACATTCCCCCAGCACGCCACAGAAAACTTTCCTCTCAGCACCTTACATTTCACTGCCTCGTAGGCATCCTTTGTTCACTTTAACAGCAAAATGGTGCCATTCAGGAGCTGGAGCAACATAATTGGTACTTACACAGCACAGTCCTCCAGCCACCAAGAGGTCTGTGAGTGCATGGTCGGGCTAGGATTGCTGCAGTGTCATTCACTGCTCCAAAAAAATGCACACTTAATATTTTCATGATGTATTTTGTCCCTGTGATTTCAAGAATGCTTTGTAGATATTCATTCTCTCTATGTATGTACTAGGTGAAGCTGGGAAGTATTAAGTCTCTGTGGAATATGAGAGATGAAAAACATAAAGTTATACTTGTCTCATTACTGCAATATAGATGCTGTGAACCCTGGTGGTCAAAAGCACTATTTCTGCTCTTTGAACATAATTTCAGATTTTTCCACTTCATAGCTCAGTCCTATCAGCAAAGTAGGCCAGTGTATTGCAACTTTATGACTTTTGAGACCAAACTCATGCAGACAGAGGTGTCCTGCTGCCTGTGAAATGGAAGGCTGCAAGGACAGTGCCTCCCAGCTATGACATCCATGGAAGAAGCATGGATAGGACCATTAGGCACTTCATGCAATTCACAGGTTAAGCCACTCCTCAAAGGGTGATATTTTAACTTTTATTTTTACAGCATTTCATTTGTTGAGTACCTGTCTGAGGCTTATGATCAGTGAGGGCAAGGGGAGAAGCTCCTTACCTGTGTGCTTTAATACACACTCCTGTCAGTTCGTGAGTACGAAGATAAGGGAAATGTGATGTACCCACAGTCTCCTGATCCCTTTTACCCCACTGTAGTTCTTGTGGTTCTGGGAGGGTTTTTCAGTTGTATTTCCACACACATTTATCAGTTTCTTCTTTTCCAACTACCTCTCAAAGCCTAGGTTTTGTCTCTTTGCCTTATCCAGCACCCTTGCCCCTACTCCTTTCTCTGCTGTTTGTCCTAGATGACTACATTAGACTATCATTCACCAAAAGAAAAGTATGTTATTTTTTTTTCTTAATTTTCTCCATCACATTCCATTTGTCTCCTCAGTCATCACAATTCTCTTATCTTGTCAGGCTCAAAATCTTGGCACCATCATTAGATATTTGCTTTCTGTTGCCAGTATCTATTCCACTACTCACTATAATAGATAACCTTCCCCTAGTACATCTATTTTCATCTCTTTCTGTACATCTTCTCGCTGTTCAAACTATGGAGTGACTCAGCTCTAGGCAGCCTTTTCTTGACATGGCTCTGTTTGTATTTGTTTAATGATATTCACCTCAAACAGTCATTTAAAATTTAGGCATGTAGACAGAGCAGTAGGTCTGTCAATGTGTGAATCACTTGGATCAGTTGTTGAGTTGAAAAATTAGCAATTTACTCAAAAATAATAAGCTGTTGAGGTTTACTAATGGAGAGCCAGACAATTGTGCTGTAGACGAACAGAGCATGGGTCTATGTGCAAACACCAAATTAACCTATGTATTTCAGAAGAAAAATGAATTGTTAAGGATCTGTGTTCTTTCCTCAATATTTGACATGCACCAATACTGTGTCATTGTGCCCTGAATGTCTTGCTGCTTGCCTGTGACACAGTCCACAAGGCACAAGAGTTATGAAATGTGGATCCTTCCGAGACATTTCGTGCTTGTCAGCTTGGCAACCGATTTGTGCTGGTGATGAGATTTGTCTGAGTTGCTGGGCATTGCAGGCCTGTTTCTGTTTACCTTGCCAGCCCATTTGCAGCCAGCTGTTCTCCAGCAGGAGACAATGTTAAAGCAAACACACACATGGAAATTGTCCGTAATAATTAAGATACCAAGGCAGCAAGTCCTTTAAATGTGTGCTTAACTTTGTTTAATCAGGTGACCAGTCTAAAGTTTCTCCTGAAATGTCTTCTACACCTCTCGTATTAAAATTTCCTCAAGGTGAGAAAAAACTAATTATGTTGGTCTTCCATGCATATGTCATCAAAAAATGCCCACATGGCTTCTGAGTGGGCCTTTTCCTGTAACTGTTTCAAAATTTCTTTCATATTTTTGATTCCTCCCCCTGTTTATTCTCTGACAGTACTTCTGCCCACCAAATTGTCAAGATGTTGGTAATTTCTTTTCTCACTCGTTATATTTTTTGCTATTTAAAAATAAAAGAAGACTCTTCATTCATGTTAAAAAAAACTGTTTATATATCCTGTCTCTGCACCCAAGATACCATGGCTTATGTGCTTTGTGGGAATAAATGTGCTCATTAAATGTCTTTGAACATGATCATCTTGATCATTATCATCAGTATTTAGGAGATGAGCTTCCCCATATTTTGTTGGTATTCATTAGAAGATCAAAAGTTGTTGATATTCAGAAATGGAAGTAGATATCTGTAGCAACTTATAGTCTTGGAGGAAACTTAGCAATTAGACAGATAAAGCCTGATGTAATAAAAGGTCTTGAGACTCATGACTTATAGACATAGCCAGTCATGGGCTCAAACATTTTTCTGAAGGACAACCCGTGTCAGATCATCTTTTGCTTCTCGTGTTTGCAGATTCCCAATTTGGGTCTGCCAGGTAAAGTACTTTGGTAAAACAGAGTTGCTCCTGTGGAAAAGTGGCTTTGGTGGGTTATAAGGCTGCAAAGACACAGAACAAGTCAGGTCTCCCCAGAAGGGTGTCACTTGTCAGGAACACCAAAGCAGAAGTTTGGTGCAGCTGAGCAAATCAGACCTGCCTGCAGTACAAGCAGGCTCACTGGAGCTTAGCTGGAGCTTTCAGCTAACACAGTCCTGAGTTCTGGGCAGTCTGCTTCTCTTTTAAACAGCTTCAAGAAAAACTATCAGTAGTTTTAGAGCTGAAAATTTCTAAGAAGAAATATAAGAGAAATTTAATGACCAGACTTTACTGAAAAGCTTTTCTGGTCATTACTTCTCTGACAGGAAATCCATCACAAACTTGAGGTAAAAAAAGCAAATACAAACCTCATACAGATTTCTCCACCATGGTTAGTTCTTAACCTGCTACATAATATATTCATAGAAAATAACTTCTCAGGATCTGAGTATCAAGAACCTCCTTATCTCCAAGCTTGCCTCAGAGAGCTGTATGCAAGCCAAATCCTCCGGCTTGGTCATTGGCTCCCATGCAAACAGAGAGGAGCTACACTGCTCCTTTCCCATCCTCACATGGTGGTCTGAGGAAATACCAGAGCTAACATCTCAGCACCACTCTGTGTTCCTCTGGAAAAATAATCCATAACACCAAAAAAAGGGAAAAAATACTCCACAATGGTTACTGCCAAATGCCATTAACCTGCTGTCAACAAAAATGTACACCATTGCATGACAACAGAGCAGTGTTTCTGTGTATGATGAAGTACAGTGGAGCCATCTGCTCGCAGTGTGTGGCCCGAGTCTTGGGCTGCAAGACTGTCTGAAGAATTTGTAGCACATTTCTGAATGTCCCATCTCTACCGCAGATGTCTCCATCTGCACAGTAGTGTGGTGCTGTACATCTCACATACCATAGCATTTGCAGTTTCTTAATCTCTTTAATGGGTAGTTCTAATCATGCCGTTTATCATTTACAGCAACCATTATTCCCCTTATGACTGGATGGCATGAGATATAATAATGGTGGTATTTCATCTCTGCAGCAGCTGTCAGGGCCCTCAGCCTTCTGAAACACTGCTATCAGAAATAAAAGACACGAGTGCTTCATCACTTCTTTTGAGGGACTGTGCCTGTGATGCCACCATGGCAAATGGGCAAGAGAGGGTTGCTGGTTTCTGAGAGTAAGATCCATTCATGCCCTTCTGCCCTCAGAAGAGACACACTGAGGATGGTGCTCAGTTCTGTAGGTCCACAATATCCTGTTGTGCCCTCTTCCTGTTGAAAGGGAATCTCAAAGAGGAATGTGGGGCAAATTCCCAAAAGAGAGCTGAACGAAAGCTAAAAAAGTGAATTTCAATGGTGTGGAGGATATTCTCCCTCAAAGCCACATAAAAACCATAAAAAATTGAATTCTAGATGTTAGGAACTCTTTGCCAGCACTTTTAGACACCATGGATACTTATTATCATGTCTACATTGTAGGGGTTTTGATAATCTATGATGTAGCATAGATATAGTCACAGAGACTTTACTTACCTGCATTTATCATTCTGGAAAGATCATGTCTATTAATCACAGATAAGAGCACAGCCTATTGTGTCCCTGACAATTAGAGCTCTCTGCCAGCAGAGCAGACACAAATGCTAAGATGAACAAAAACTAAGGTCTCTCTACAGGGTTCAGGTTGTTTGGGTTTTTTTCATAAAGTCTTGTACATGCTATATGTCAGCTCTTGAATTTCTGAGGTGTTCTGTAAGTGAAACTGCAGTAGGGAAGGGAGGGTAAATACCTAGCTGCTACAAAGCTATGCTGCAATTTTCCGTAGGGTTGGAGTGTTGCCTTGTCTTTGTGAGCTGCACTAGAGAGAGCTCACAAAACACAGGTTTGAATATACAGAAGCTGAGCACTGAGCACACGGAACTCGTTGCTTTTGGAGGTGATGGGAATGACTTGAAGGAGAGCAAGAACCTTTGTGGGGAAAAAAAGTTTGTAAAATGTTAGTAGAAAGGAGAAAGAGAAACTGTAGTAAAACAAAATCAAAATAAACAAATAAATGGATAAACAGATAGTTTAAACAGACCTGGTTCTGCAGGTCATGGTATGAACTGTTTGAGTGCATTGGCCACTTCCCAGGAAGGGGTCACCTGTTTTGAGTCTGTGACTCCTGCTAGGCTGGACCAAGTCTGCCTATTCTCTTTTATCCATGTTTTCAACTGCAGAACAAAGATAAGAAACTTTTCCTGACAAAGAAGCCATTGAAACGCTCCCCTGAAAATGTCCCAATTTGACCAATAAGCATGAACAAATTATCTAATCAGAAAATCCCCAATGATGGAAAACAATCTACCCATTTATGCCTGGGCAAGATCAAAACTTTCAGCATTTGGTTGTGCATTTTATAATTTCAATTTCATTTTGTCTAGATAATAATAGTACAAAATAGTATTTTTACTGGGTTTTTTTTGTCAGAACTTCATGTGGCTTTGCTAACTTCCCAAGTATTAAGCCAGTTTTTAAAAATAACTGATTTTTTTTTCTGAAGTTCAATTTATTTATTCCTTCCATTGTACTCTTGTACACTCTTGAGGGGGGATCTCTGATCTTCACCTGTCATGCATCTAGTACATAAGGCTGTAAAGCACTGATGCAGGAACTTGGAAAACTGCTCTTGGTCCAGGTCACAAGTATGGTTTTCAGGCAGCTGATGGTACTTGCTGGGAGCTGGCACCTGGGAACCCTGAGGCAGCTTTGGGATACTCAGGGCTGTCAGAGCCATACCCTTCAGTGTCCTTTCTGTGGAAAGATGAGGGAGAAGCTGGGATCAGAAAATCCAAGCACATCTGGGTCTTCCCTGCAGAAAGCTCTGAGATGGCTGGAGCAGGCACTCCCACTGCTGGGTGCATGCTCTAGACATACTCTGGGTTTCCTCTCTCAGATGTGGCCTAAGGGGCTGCTGTGGTACAAATGATAATTTATTATTGTAGCACATACATCTGTATGAATAACATGTTCATAATAATTAATATATGCTTTCAGGGTGGTTCAGCTGCCATAAAGAGCACTTTAATTTATTTCTTAATTTCCCCAAAGAAGTTATCTGCTATGTGAGAAATCAAAAGCAGTGTTCTTCAAGCTCTAGCAAGATACATACTCCTGCAAACAAGACAAAAATTGCTCCTGATTTTTTCCTTATAAAATTATTTGTAATTTATTTCTGTCAACATTCTGAACTCTGAGCAAGCTTGCTGCTGAAAGACCAGAGACAGAGAGCACATTTTAAGACTATTTGGTTTTACTGAGTTTTACAAGTTGGAAGAGAAATAACATTTATTCTTAGTTGCTATATATTTCCCCTTGGTTGCTATATATTTCGAATCAGCTGGGTTTTCTGCAGAAAGCAGAACTGTCCTTTTCTTGTCCTTTTATAGAAGGATTTATTTATATTTTAATTCAGGAAGGTTGCCATTTGGAGAGAGTGGAAGATCTTGAAGGAAGCTGCAGCATGTGTCATCGGGGCAGTTGTGTCTTTGTAATACTTGTTCAGGAACCAGAATTATGAGCCTTGGCTTGCTTGGCAAGAGAAAAACCATTGGCATTCTGGGTCCTGAAACAAGTTCTTCTGAAAAGCATTACCCTTGCACACACTGCTTTCCCAGCTGAAAATTCATCCTCTGCTCCTGCACCTGCCCTCACTGCAACACACCTTTGGAGTGAATGCACTGCAAGTGCAGTGGTGTGGGGCTGCTATGGCAGGAGGGACAGGCATCTTCCTACTTTGCTAAAGTGGTAGAAGCAGCATTGCCTACAACATGTAGGTATTTGTTTTCTTCTGTAAAGATGAATATTTTGCTCTGCATTTTTAATTTGCCCTTGCGCATCAGATTTTTATCTGACCAACAAAATCTTGTCATCCCATCAACCAGATCCTGACCGCTCCCAATATCCCATTAGGACTCTTAAGCTTCTGATGTTCATGAACATTATGGGTGTTATAAGATAATGGTAATTTTTTTCACTTTTATGTGGAATAAAATAGGTCATTTAAAACTATTTGCTTTGGGATCAAATTTCTCCCTTCTGACCATGCAGAAAACATAAAAGGCAAACTGACAAGCTGATGTCAGCTGAAGTTTAGAGGTCATTTACAATCTCTATTTGGGTTTGTTGTTTTTTTGGTTTTTTTTTTTTTAATTTAAATAAATTAACCTTAAATTCTTACATGCAACTGAACTGAACCCTAAATAATCTAGAGCCTTGGAAATGTTCTTGCAGAGAAAAGGACTTCTCTACAACTAAGAAATGCTTTCAGATGTCAAGAAAGACATCTCTGAAAAGGCATGTAAATGAAAATTTGTTGGAAGACATAAATGTGGTTCACAAGTGCTGTCTATGACCGGGAGTGTTTGGAATGTTGGAAACTAAGCCCAGGTCTCTGTCACTGAGATGAATTGATGTCACCTCAGCAGAGCTGAAACCTGTCTGCCTCTCATGCCTGTTAGGAGGGCTGTGCAAAGTGAGTTGTCAGTGTGGATGCAGTCTTTAGTCAATAAGGGATTCTCATGTTCAGGCCATCCTTCATTGTTTTACACAGGGATTTAGGAACCGATGTGGCTTAAGCTGAGTCACATTGTGGGGACACAAAAAGGGAAGTCAGATGTGGTTTTCAGCTAATCAAAAGGTTTTGAAACTCTTCTAGAGATAAAGTAGATTTGTGTCTGAAACAGTGTATTAACATTTTTATTAAAATGTCATTGTGTTCAGGGACATGTTCACTAGGACAGGCAGAATTGCAACTAAAAATGTCTGAAAATACAGCACTAAAACATCTAGGAACTGCATCAACAGGAAACTCACTTCACACAGGCCACCAAGGAGACATCAGATGCTAATGAACTTGAGCCTTTGCTGAGGTGATGTAGTAGCATAGGTCATTGAGTTGAATTAATAGATTTACTCAAAAACATTGATCATATGTGATTAGAGGACATAAGTATGGCTAAAAATACAAATTGAAGTCACACTTAAGGAATCAACAAATAATTTGCATCCTGAAATATGAAACCCTTAACACCCCACACACGTGCTTTTAAATCGTAGTGCTGGATAGAGACGTTCTAGTATTGACCTCATACAGTCAGCAGCCAAAACTAAAAGCATCACACTAACCCAGTGCCTTTGCTTGCACTTAGCCCAGAGTGACATCATTGTGCTAAATCACTTGTACAGGCAGAACTGAGATCTGAGACAGAGACATCTTCAAAAGAGGAATTTCAGAAGTCTGCTCTGCAGCCGGGATGCTGACAATGTTCAGAGTTGGTAAGTGTTGTAAAGACCATGTGCCATGGAAATCAAGGAAAGACAATCAGCCAGAAGTAACTGATTTGTGTCCATGTTGTAGTATCCCCTGCTGCATAACACAGGCACAGCCAGTGATATTTGCTACATTTTTGTTGAATAGATTTGCTTTTAGAAACCCTCTGGAGTGCCACTACATTCTGTCCTATCAGTGCTTCCTGTTACTGAAACCTTCTTATGTTCAGCCTTTTGTTGTTCTTTGTTCTTCTACACTTCTCCCAGATTTTGTTGGGAAAAATGTGGCATTTCTGTTCATATAGCTTGAGTTTCTCCCCGTTCTTGAAAAGAGAAGAAGGAGCAGAGTATTAGAAACCTCAGTCTTGTTTTGATGTCAGTAAGAGTTTCACATAAGTTATAATAGCAGTCCCAAGCATAGAAAGGATTATCTATGAAACTTTTTATAAACAATATTTTGTAACTGTTATGTAAGCTGAACTGATCTGCAATACCTAAACTGTTCATTCTTTTCATGGCAGAAGAAAGAAGATATTATAAATATGTAAAATAAGGCACTAGTATATTAACATAAATAACAAATTTTAAAGCTTTGTAAAAAACAGAAAACTGCTAATGGAATAATGCACATTTGTTGATTCTTGGAGCAGACATTGGCCATACATCATGCACCAAAGCAAGTGCTAAGAGTATCAGCACATAACAGCATTATTTAAACTTCTTTTATGGGAGAAATTAAATAGTCATTAAAGCAGCCCATACTGACTCACCATCTCCATTTTCTATTTTTTATTTGCACACAAGAGACTATCACAGGATTTGGAGTTTTCATTAGTACTTATATCCTTAAAGCAATTACCTTCATGGCAGTTGACCAAATTATCAATAGTTGACTAAATTATCAATAATGAAAGCTGCCCTTCCAAAAGGACCAGCCCAAAGATCAGAAACTTAAGATTCAGTAATTCCATTGGGTCATCCTGCTTCAGTTAAGCTTGCCAGACAACCTTAGGAAAGGGTTATCATATGGTCAGTCATTCCATTTCTTGGATGCTTTCACCAACAGATACTACAATGGGCCAAAGATGGTGTTGACTCCTGACCCACAAGAACTGACTTAAACCCACTAACCATTGCATGTAGAACACAAAATACAGTGAGAAGATAAATTATAATTACTGTTGGTCTGGCATAGATTTGAATGAAGGAGTAAAAGACATAGACAAAGTACATGAAGATCAAAGCTCCTGGAGAGGTGGTTATTTTTAAAAGTATGGATTTGTATGTAAAGATCTTGATTCAAGTATTTTCCCCTGCATGTTTCTGCAGCTCATGAAGTTGCTCACATTCTTAAAGCTAAGCTGAAATGGAAGCCAAATGTTACCACCCACATAAGCATTCTCCATTCAGCATTAGGGACACCAGGAACAAAAAGTAACCAATCTTCTGAGTAGGAAACTATTAAATCCCATACGTCCAACCAGGGCATGGGGAAAGCCAAGTGCCATACCTATGCTCTGGTATATGCTGTAGCTTTGTAAATTTGGCCCTTCCTTTTATTTAGGAATCAAAATACTTTAGAGCCAAGTTAAAGAGATGAATTGCAGATTGAAAGTCATTGGGTTGTTGATGCTCTTTATGCCAGATAAAACAAATAATAGAGCTCCATGGAATGGAAACCTCCATAGTCTGCCATACACTGAAATTGTTTATGGTTCACTTGGCACAATTTTTTCCCCTTGGACAATAAATGGACTTTTAAGCTGAAAGTTAATTTTTACTTTAAGAAAGCTCTGGCTGTAAAAAATGGACAAATTAACAGCAATGAGCACTTTCACACAGGAGAAAATGATTCATTAACTGTTCTTTCGCCATTGTAGAAGAGCCCATTTTTGCCTGGTCCTCAGAGAGTCCAAGGATGCTTGCAACACAAGCAACATTTAGAAAAACTTCATTGCACAGAGAAAATTCCAGACTTAAATTTTCTTCTTGAGAGAGTTCAGTACTTACTTTGTTCTGTGTGTGTGTGTGTGTGTGTGTGTGCATGCGAGTGCATGTGTATGTTTATACACAGAATTAGGTTCTAGCAAAGGGAAAGTGCATTTATGCAAAAAGCAATTCATCAACCACTTCTGTGCCCAGAAATTCACTGAGGTAATTTAGATACTTTAATGGCAAGGTAGTTTAGGTAAGGTATGCAATAAATGTTTCCCCTAACCCCTTCAAACAGCTAGAGTAATGGAAAATGTGTGCTCTAAATGAATCTTTTCAGTAAAGTAATTCTTGTTTTAATTATTTATCAGTTAGAAAATATGAAATATAATGACATCGCAAACTTCTCTGGAATCTCTTTTCATGTAGAGGGAGCACTCTTACATTAGCTGGAGTTTTATGCAAGTCTAACTAAAAGGCTAACATAATGCAGTGTGCAGCACTAATCTGTTTCTCGTAATAGTAAATGTGCAGCAAGCACCTACCACAATGAGGAGACCCTTTGGATCTATTTGCAACATTTTCACCATGGCCTTGACCTTAGTGATGTCAGGCATATATTATATCTCCACTATAATTTACTATTGACATCATGGATTAAATTTGTTGTTTCAGCTAATGTAACAGAGCAAGCAAGGTAGACTGTGAAACAAAGCCAGCTGCTGAAATACGAGGGTTGTCAAGTATAAATTTACAAAAGATATTCAGACAGAGCACAGAAGACAAAAATAAATGGACAGAGAAGCTGGTTTTGACAGACTGCAAAGGGCTAGAGACTTAAACTTGAGCATTGTAAATCCAAATGTCACAAAACACTGCTACAGAATGTGAGACATGTCTATTTCTCAGGAATATAAATGGTGATATGAGACAAAACTTTCAAGATGCTGTGCATTTTTGCAAAGTCTATCACTATCTCCTGATAAGAAACTTAGTGATCTTTTCCGCTTAGCTTTAAAAGAAGGAAATTCATCATTTAAATTCAGTGACCAACATAACAACTGTATTTGGGACAAGTAGTTTATAAAAATAGCAAAAAAAATCTTGCTATAGTTTTTTGGATTTCTACAAAAATATATTAAACTGACTGATATGTTTGTTCTCTTGGTGAAATTTAGCCAATCATACATGATTAAATTTTTTGGGGGGGCATTCATATGGATAGATGGTAGTTTTCAGCTGTTGTGTTCTGTGCAAGAACAGCACTATATAAGAATAAAATATTTTTTTTATTTTTGAGGTGTTAGGCCAGTCACATACCTCAAGGTGTGTTCTTTTGCCAAGGCTTCTCTGTGATTCCCAGAATGATGTACTGCCTGTCCACCTGAGAAAGGGCTCAGTAGAGAGAGACACCCACGGCACAAGATGGGCAGCAGGGCTCCTGCAGGCCTGCAGCTGAGCCTGGGGAGCACCCTGCAGTGACCTCAGCTTCCAAATTCTCATGTCATGAAGCCAGTAACTGAGGCTGAAAAATGAGGCACAGCATGTTGGCCAAAGGCTCCACCTTGGAGACTTTCAGCTCCGTGTTTGACTCAGCAACAAGCATGCTCTTTCTTATTTCTTTGCAGTTGAGGGAATAAATCTAACCTGAGGAAATTAAACTCTGACTCCATGACCTAAATAGTTGTCAGCACAGATTTAAGAGGAACATATAATTGTCACAGTACCATCAATGAAGCAACTGTGGGTTATACCAAAATATAAACAGGGAGCACTGTTTTGGGATAAACACAGAGATGGGAATCATACCTTTCTGTGTGACATCTGGAATACCTCCAAAACAGCTGCATTTTGTGGAATCCCTTCCTCCAGTGCAAATCCATTCATGGCCTGAGTGATGGGGTGGCTGTCTCTAGCAATTGAAGAGCAGAGGAGGTAAAATAATGGCTAGCAAGAGCAGGGTTTATTTTGAGGGAGTTCATTGTTTCTTGTTGGGTTTTTTCACTACTCAAAAGGCCTAATCTTAAATAAAAATTGGGATGGGTTAAAGCAAGGTTTTGACACATGACTAAAAGCAGTGTTAAGACAAATGGTCTATAGCTGTCTCCTATTGTGTCAAAGATGCTGTGGAAGATGATCAATGTAGGCCAAGCCCAGAGAGATTCCACGCTCCACTCATGGCAAACACCTCTCTGGAGCAGCTCGGATACCTTGTGCTGCAATAGGTAAGAGCAACAGCATGCCACATGAGCTTAACATTAATTTTGATTCATTTTGCAGGTCAAGCATGAAATACCTCTTGTAGTGCTCTCTGGTGCTAAATGATTTACACCAGTTTAGAATTTTCCAATCTTAGCATCAATTATTTGTGACAATTTCAGATAGCTATCTAATTTTGGCAATGCAGTATTCATACCTAGGACTCCATTCCCTATATATTGATTACCTCTAAGCTTTGCTTTTTTTAGGGAAATCTTTTACATTGCTACACCTGGTTAGCAGATGTGGCCTGGCTATTATATGTAATGCAATTAATCTGGAAGGCTGGCGTCACAGGACTTTCCGTGATGCTGTGGCAGCATTATTGTGATTCATTAGTGTCACTTCCTCAGCAAGTTGTAATTGGCAGTGCATATTGTTTCTGTAAAAAATCAGTCACTGTGGTGGTAGGAAAAAGAATGGCATATTTTCTTTTCTGAGGAAAACAAAGGTTATCCTTGTTTACACATCTAGTGTGAATGTAAAATGAACAAGCTCCATCCTTAATTTGCCTCTTCTACCTCACTGCAAAGCCTAGGTGTTAGAGGATGGCGCTGAGATGCATTCACCAGACAAAAAGTGTTTCCCATTATTAATGGCTGGAGGAGCCCTCTGTGTAATCAAAGGGCACAGCTGCAGTGATATACGGCCAGTGACAAACGGAGAGATCTTTCCTTCTCACTGCTACAAGCTTGCCAGCTTGCAGCCAGCAACTTCCAGCGCTGTATATCTGCAAGATAAATAGCACGAGATATGAATATACGCAGTGCTTACAGTCTTGAAAAGTATTGTTATATCCCCCACATACAATCATTCTAAATATGACTTGAGTGCATTTTTCACAATTTCAGAGCTATTCTTGCTGTTTGGAAATAGATACAGCTTCTGAGCAGAGATTTAAAACCCTCTAACAGTGCTGCTTTCGGAGGTCTGGTTTGGAAGCGGATGTTGTACAGCTGATGGTGTCAGCAAAGCAGCTTTCTGAGATTCATAGCTCTCTTTCGCAGTGACAGGCAGCACTGAACTTTGCAGTGAAAGGAATCAGCTAAAGAATGTACAATAAATCCTTTTTAATTTTCTGATGCACCTATGACAAAGCAATCTAAGGAAAGAACTCATTCTCTTCAATATGTGCGTATTTCAGGAAAAGCCATGTAAGCCATTTCTTTTGTAGCTGTTTCTAGTCACATTTCAGTCATTTTGTTTATACAAAAAAAAAAAGATATTCTTTGTAGCACCATTTCCTTAAGCTAAGGATGTATCTGAACTGAAACAAAACTTTAAAAGGTAAACAGGGAGCAATTGCCAGTGAAAAGCAAACAAAGGCTCTTGGTAAATAAAAAATTATGTGCCCTTTAGCCTGGTTTGCTGTTGGTATAAGTGGGTCCAGATTTCCACAAACATGAAACCAAAGCTGCAAAGCTGTCAGTGGGCAAGGCCAGCCCTTGCATGGAGCCAGTGTCAGGAGGGTGTCCCCATGCACATGCAGGCACACAGGCACACGCACACACGGAGGAAGTTGGTGCCGCTCTGTGACCTTTCCATGAACTTTCTAGGAGATGCAAAGATCAGCCAAGAAGCCAAAGGTCAGCATTCATGCTGGTCACAAGCAAAAATCCATTTTAACCAGTCACTGGAAGAGTGTTTCTGCCCCTTGAGTTATCTCAGCAAGATACTAATAATTACATTTTGTATAGGGTAAAATTGACTCAGTCAGTGTTTAGTGTCTCAGCATGTCTCAGTGTTGCTGCGCTCATTTGACAACTTGTTAGATGCTATGTTCACTTTTCCCTTGTAATATATCTGTGCTGGGGAAACATAGAGTTAAATAATATGAAGGAAGTGGCACAATGTGAGAAAAATCTGGCAATTCAGAGTGAACAGTGCCACTGCTGGTGTTCGTGAGACACAAAAGTATGACCTGAAGAAAGGAAATTATATGTTGATTGCCTATGAAGAAAAACATTGAGTTAAAAGCAAGGCAACAGTAAAGGAAGTCTGCAATTTCAGTCGTAATTGACTTGTCCAGCCTCTCACACAGTACTTGGTATCAGATTATACCACAGTAGTATCTTTGTTTAAATCAGAGTTTAAAAAAAAAATAATCAGAATGAAATACACAAGTAATATAATCCTACTTTCAGCAGGTCAGAAGTGAAAACAAATGTGGTGATTTTGCTTCTGCTGTAGCCTGAGGTGGACATTTGCCCATGTGACAGCATACAAGATACATTTTAGCACAAAACTCCCATTGACTGCAACGGGACTCTGATCGAACCCAGACACAGCAAGTGCTGTGCACAGAAGAAGCACAAACCTCTGCCATATGACTGTCTTTACTGCAGCAGGCTGGGAGGATTTTGTTCTAAGAAATGAGTTATTAAGAACATTATTTTGTTTCCCCTGGCCGTTGCTTTTCTTGCTGGCACAGTCTAATAAATTAATAGTAAAGCTCCATTTAGGAAAAATGATGAGTGAAGCTCAAGAGATGAGGATACAGAGATGTGAAAGTTTGGTTATGGACTGAAAAAAGAATACCTTAAGTTTTTAACAGTGTACTTTAATAATAGCAAGTGGTTAATGAATACATCTTTATCTAACATTTTATGAAATCTTTCAATATATTCTTCAACTCAGAAAGTTTTCCAAGTAAAACAAAGTAAAGGGAAAAGAGCATAAAATATGTTTTCCCATATTGGCTTGTTGGTGACTTCAATTATTTCTCATGCTTATTCTTTTATAGAGTTGTCTGGATTATTTTGACCACTTCCTCACATATTTTAACTCCTAAAACAAATTATTTCACCAATAATTGCTCACTCTGGGGCTAGTTTTACTGTGCTTTCTTTTGTAAAAACAAAACAACTAAAAATCCAAAGCAAAACATTTGGGTTTGTTGTCCAGTTTTTGCACTAGAATATGAGTGAAAATGTCTCTGCACAACTGAAAACTGCCGCATTTCCTGCCCTGTCCCTGAGAACTGAAGTGCTTTTCAGAGCAGGGTCAGGAGCTGTCAGGAGCACTGAGGGTGCTTTGTGCCTGCCCGAGCAGTGGAAAGGCAGCTCCTCACAGCTGAGAGCTCCCACCTGGACCAGAGCTGGGCTGAAGCTTCCAGCTCCTTCATGAAGGAGTCTAGGGACTGTGGGCTCACTGGTAATCCTAGATGAGGCTTGTGCTGGGATAGTAAAGTAAGGGATAAATTAAACAAGTTCATGGCAGGCAGTATTTAATATAATAATACAGGAAGGACTTAGAGCCAGGGCTACTCTTCTGTCTCCATTACAGAGGAGAATCATGAAAAATCCAATATTTTAATCTTTCTGAAAATATTTAACTCCCTTTAAAGTCCTTCTGATGATTGCATTTACTTCATGCTTGTGCCAGCACTTCTGTGTATGGGAGTGCTTGTAGATCCTGAAGGGACTGCAGAGCATCTTCTTGTTCCATCAGCCAGTAGAGAAATATTACCAGGCAGCAAATAAATGGTGCTGGCCAACTTCTACTCGGGTATGAAGGCATCTTGCCAGGGAACACTCTGATCCACATACACTGACTTCTTTTAAAAGCTGGACGAGTCTGAGAGGACTATAAAAGAAGCTAAAGTCATGCTAATGTTTTAAAATGGTCAACAAGATGACTAATAGACATTCAACCTATTAAGATGAAAAGAGGTATCATCCCAGTCTTGGAAGCTTAACATTGGAGACAATCAGTACATAATTAAATGATGGCAGCAGAACATTCATCTTGGCACATTTTCAGGGAAGTTAAGGTTTGTCAGACAAGCATGGTCTTTTTTGTTTGATGAAATAGCAAGTTCTGGTGATAAAAACCCCAACAAAGCTACACAGTCACATTGAATGGACTAAACCAAACAAAGAGATTATATTGAGTAACTAAGAACTGGAAGTCACCATGCTCTGTTGAGGCCTCAAGGGCTTCATTCCTCTCCTGTTGTACAGCTGGTGGTAACAGCAAGGCACGGGGAGGAGCACACCACCCATACAGGGACAGTAACCAGTCAGCCAAAAACAGAGCCAAGGCTGCTCTGGGGTCACACAAGGAAGCCAGGTCAGCCCAGGTGGGGCTTGGCACAGACACGCCTAAAACGTAACTTCAGCAAGGACCAAGGGCAGAAGCCTGACCTTAAATGCAGCTTGGAAGCCACAGGACAAAAGCCTCACAATAAGGCTTTCTGCTTTCATAGCAGCTCAATCCAGGGTTCCACAACTGCATGGCATTAGAGGGTGCAGCAGTGAAAGTCATGGTGGGGCTGAGAAGAAGAACCTGCAGAGCAGCTCAGGGCCTCAGCTGGGATTTGGGAATCACCGTAGCAAAACAAAGGAACACAGACTTTTCATATAATATACAGAGGAGGATGTGAAGGCAAGAAGATACACAGCCTTAATTGGGTTTCAGAAGGGGCTACCATACCTGAAAATAGCATTAGTGAAAATGCTTATGGGAATATTGGGTTGGTTCTTGAAGTACACTATGAAACAAAAAAAAAACAGGTTTAAAAAACCCCAACATTCAAAGAAAAAAAGAGTCACGAAAACATGCTTTAATCTGTTGAGGTTATCCAAGAAGGAGTTAAAAAGTGACTTAATCAAAGTCTGCAGGTATCTACATAAGGAAGAGATTTCTGATAACAAATAGCTATTTAGTCTAACAGAAAAAGGCACAATAAGATCCAATGGTTGGAAGCTGTCGTACTTTCTCTAGCATGGGCCATTAATCATTGGAACAACCTACCACAGGATGTGGTAGATCATTTGAAGTCTTTAAATCAGGACTGCATCTTTTCAAAAGAAATCCTTCTCTCAAACAGAAAATCTGCATCTGATGCAGAAACTGAATTGTGCAAAGACTGAGGTGAAAGTCTTTAAAATATATTAAATTAAAGAAAAACAGCTCAGTGGAAAAATTGATTGGCAAAAGAAGCAGAAAAAGGAAAAAGAAGCAGAGAAGTGAAAGAAAAAAGGTATTCTTTCTAAAATGTATGTCTTCTGTCCTTTAAACACAGTGTGAAAAAGACATGCTTTTTCCTTGAAGTTCATCTGGTGGCATTCTGGCTGCACATGGTGATGGGGTCACCAGTGGTTATTTATGAAGCATGGATTCTTGGGCATGGTTAAAAAATACCAGTTGGCCTTCTTTTAGTTAAATCCCATTCCTTTGAGGTGAATTTAATCATGCCTGAAACATATCTGTAAAACAGAAGCACTTTGAGTTTCCTACAGAGAAAAAAGGAAGATACCAGCCTGTGGGAGAGAATACAACTCTTATGTCAAAAAGAGGAAACAGATAGGGTGCAATTCCAGGGCTAAACTTACGAGTCCAGAATACCAAAGTTTATAATCAGAGCTCCCACAAGGAGAGACAGGAGTGTATGAGGATATTTGCTACTTCCTATAGTAAATAACACTCACTAAACATTTACATAATTCTAGTGTTCTGCTTTGATAGGAACTTCTTTGTGCCGGAAACTGCAAACAGAAAAGGGAGGGAGCAGACAATCCATGCATGGGAAGAGAGTTGCAGCCCAAAGCCTCCAGCAGCACAGAAAACTTGAGCTGGTCTTTCAGAGTTGCTGCCATGACAGAAAAAGGACTCTGGTTTCGTGCCTGCTTTGACCATGCATGAAAAGTTTTTCTCTGAAATTTTCTTTATGATTTTAGCCTCTGATATGCAAACAGCTGTTGGGTAGAAGTGTATGTTCCAAGTTCACTGGGCTTTTCATGATCAGAGAATAATAGTAAAGAGCTGGATGCAGAGATTATGCTGGCTTTGCTCCACCTGCCCTTTGGGATCCAGTAGTTACGTCCCTAACCCTTCTGTGACCTAAGCACATGTAATACACGCAGCATGGCTCGAGATGGCGCGGAAGGAAATGAAAATGCACAGGGCCATACCTGCTAATTTATTATCTGCATGCCGAGGCACACAGCGGCACCGCTGCGTGTGTGCACGTGCTCGGCGAGCTTGCATGCCACATGTGCACCCCATCCCCCCGCAGCAGGACAGATTCCAAATTAAAACTGGGACCTCTCTGGAGTAAGTGGTCCTGGAAAACCTGTTCCTGGAAAACCTGCTGCAATACAAATAAGAATCAGTTGCAACAATTCAGTACAGTTCCTACTGTCAAGTCTTTAAATTCATTAGCCATTTCACATACTTTGCCATTTACATTGTTGGATCACTTCTTTTCTTTCCATAAGCTTATAAAAACAAACAATTAGTTAAGACAATTTCTATGGCTTTTCTCCCCACACAAGTAATTTTTAGTCTTCCTTTTTCTAAAGCCTGCTGTTGGGCTGAGCAGCACTTTTAACCCCTGGGGTCTGTATTTCACCAGTGATGGTCGCCAGATGAGGCTGTTTCAGGCTGACACAAAGTACCATCTCCAGAGGCTGAACAGCTCTGAATTACCCCACAAGTGCTGCTGGCTAGAGGAGCCAGGGGGAAGGCAAGAGGTTCAGCTGCTGTTCAGCATGTCACAGCACCAATCTGTCAGTCAGCACAGCCCAGATCCCACACAGAAACCTCCATGGGCTTTGGATCAAGCCTTAAGAATTATAGTACTTTGGGACTGTGTGTGCATGTGTGTGGTTTCTGGGTGTATGTTTTAATTTTGTTTTGTTCTGGAAATACCAAGTATGTCCTTTGAGACCATTAGAAATGAAGTTTATATAGACATGGTAAAAGACCACTGTAGGCAAGGATAATAAAATATTAAATCATTATGAGAGACATAACAACTGGTTTAAAATAGGAAGTGCTGAGTTTTCCAAGTTCAGTAAGTATGATTATTTCTCTCTTTCATTTTCAGAGCACCTGTGATTATATAGAACTAACAATTTGAGAACTGAAACAAACTGGGTTTGTTTATGAGCAAGCAATATAAACTCATCTATCAGACTCATCAGTATGTGGGCCAAATCATAAATTACCATCTTACTGTTGGCTTTTAGGGAACAGTGACACTTCCTCCATGTGAAGATATGCCCCTTATTTTTGAATCAGGAAAGCTAAGAGCTTTGCTTCTGGCAAGGACAACTCTAAAAGGAATCATTCCTAATGCAATCTGCCCTTGAAATAAAGCTTCCTCTCATCTGTATTCCCTGTGTCATCTGATACGGGCTTCAAATATAAAATTTTCATTGTTTTTCTATGACATTGTCAGGATGGGAAGAAATATTAGCAACATGATTCCTAACAGAATCTGCATGAAGTCATCACACATTTGACTTCCTGCTAGACATAAATCCATTATCCTACAAACTGTGTTGCTCACATGACATTCCTACTAAGCAGCTGCAGTTGATAAGAGCTATTCTGCATAATTTGCTTTGAAGTATCTTTTAAGATAGGATTAACCAGATGATGTATTCTTTTTTCCCTCTTTCCCTCGGTCTCTCTTGGTGGTGGTGGTGATGTTCTCATCATCATCATGGTCCTGTTGCTACAGAGATGTTGGTGGACTGCAGATATCCACGTGGTATCTGTACACCTTGTGAGCAGTTTGTCTGTATCTTACACTAAATGTGTTTAAACCTAAATGTTTGGACTGCTAGAAAGAACACAGAAGAATCTGGAACTGCTAATATCAGAAAATAAAAAGCCACTGTCGTTAACCAGTATGACAGTGCTTGAAAATACATCTGATTTACCAAGAAATAAATATTCTGCCTTTCCATCAGCTTGCTTTTAAGTCCAAGTATGTATTGTTTTTCAAACACTTTGTCATTATCTGAAAAAAAGAGAATAGTTTATATGTTTATTGAGTGACTAAATCTCTAAGACACTGAATGGTTTTGTATTTTCTTCCAAGGGATAGTCTTGTTATGTGGAGAATCACATCTTTGCCCACTTGTTTTCTGCCTTGCTTGCCATATACAATGCAAAGGAAGTAACTGTGAAAATGTAAATGAATATTCTCATGTAAGTGGTGCTAATATGATAGCATCCCGTACATCTGAGTGGCTCAGAAAACTAATGGGCACGATTCTGAACTGTGGAAACATGAGCCATGGTGAAAAAGTTGGAATTCAGATTTATTGCTTCTTTCTTCTCATCTTCAATGCTTGAATAAAAAAAAAGAAACATTTAAAGAATGCAAGTTTAAGTATCTTAATCTCATCAGCTTCGGCTTGGCTTTTTGCTCTTCTATGTTCAAATGAAGCACCTCATCAAAATTACATTACAATTATAAATAAAATCAAGGTCCACTTTTTATTAACTTTTGCTTTTTATCCTCCCTCTGTTTAAATGCATCGGCTCTGAAGTTTCCTGGCTGCAGCCACTGGGTGTTTAGAGGCAATACTGCAGACTTTTATGTTTTATGGATTCTACAAGAACAATATAACATGATACTGACAATCATAAACAGATACTAAGTTGTTTCAGTTTGGAAACAATTGCAGCCATATAACCCTTGGTGGGCTCTTTTATATGAACTTTTATTTTTCTCCATACAATGGCTAACATGGGAACTGTCCCCCCTCCAATAGAGCAGCTTGTATTTGCTCAGGAAATGGTTAAGTTACAGCTGGTCACCCCTGTTACTTCATGGAAATGCTTTGATTTGTCTTCCATACTAAAACAGTTAGAGTCATTTGTTTTACTAACAACTCCCCTCAGAGCAGAACCTCAATACCATCTTAAAGCAAAATTAACTTCACACATGACTTTGTCAAGAAGCTTATTTCCATCTCAGGAGAGTTCAAATTTTATGAAATCTGGACACAGTGTAGTTAGGAGGACAGACTTTGGAAATGTTATTTCCTTCTTTGTGCTGCCCATACTGGCCATTCACCCAAGGATTTTTCAGGTTACATAAAGGCAATGCTTTCTTAAGTGTATAAAAATGCCTGTACTTGACCAGGCTACCCAGCTTGGCCATTGCCAAGAAGGCACTGGGCAAAATATTAATTGTATCTCCAACCTGCACTCTGACTTGTTCAAAGCAGAGGATGTGTCCACAGCAGCTACACTAAAATAACTTTATTTTTAAAACTTCTGATAATTTGTAAAATATTTGCCATATCTAAGAGTAGGGATTAATTCTGGACAGGCTAATCCCTTTCAAAATGGGGAAATGTAGCTTCAGCCTCCCAAATTGACTGACAAGGCAGCTTAAAGATACCAGCAGGAGTAGATGAACAGCAAACATGGGGTCTGTATGTACCTTAATCCACGCTTCTCTGAGGAGTTGTATGAATATGAAGTCTTTTACTGTTAAATTTAAGTCCTGTAAGGGAAAAAAAATTATTGTAGTTTAATAGTGCTAATTCTAGTTTGTCTAACACCTCCAGGCCAGTTGAGAAGACTTTCTGGACTTGAAACAGAGAAAAATGAAAGATTTCTCTTTGTTAGAATTTCAAAGCACTTCGCATTCACTACAACCCGCCTGCAAACAGTAAAGCTCAGAATACCAGCCTGTATCAAGTCATTAACCTTTTAGGACTCAATCAAAGCAGTGTTGTGTGACATTAATGAATGCTTTAATGTGGTATATAAAAGCTAACAAACATGGAAACTGGCAATGATTCATCAAATTTAATATTCCATCAAACATTTAATTTTGAAGACTGACACTTTTTTAAAATAACGAAATAGACTACAAGTTCAGAAGAGTGCCTTTAATGAGAGTCATTCCCCTCTTTTAGGACTTTTCCAAATTGCATTTAGATGCCCAACAAAAGCAAGAAAAGTGCATAAAAATCTGAAACAGTTATGCAACCTTCTAAATAACATTTGAACTTATTTTATGGAATCTGTTGAGAAGAGTGAAGGAAGTTGTCCTTATAAATACACTTGCAGTTTAGGTCACACATTGTCTGCAGTCATTGCTAGGAGGCAAAAGCCCTGTTGTAAAACAGCTGGGCTTCTTGGCTTGGGGCAAAGGCAAATTCCACAGCCAGAAACCTAATTAGACACTTTTGGAATTCACAGCACCCTTTCACGCTATGACCTTTTCCTTTCTCTGCCTTCCCCTTGCTTCTCCACAGCTCACCCCCATATGTCCTCCTCCCCCCTGTCCCCACATGAACATCTGATCCCCTCCTTAATAAATATGTTGCTCTTTATTGCATAAACATTGTCTTCTGGCCAAATTCAATCCTGCTGGTCGCAAGACCAACTTGGAAGTCAACAAGTTTATGTCATGGATAAATTTGCCCCTGTGATGCATTTAACTTGTAAGAGACTCTGCTTATCCAGTCTCCTAAAAAATTTTGAAAATATGGACTGCAGAGAAGTGATTTCAAAGAAACAGCTTTATCTGTCCTGGAAAATTTCAAAGTACCCAAGGAATTCTCATGTTGCCCTGGAAAGAAAAGCAAAATAACCTGACATTTTTTAAAACCCATCAACACATGGTCTAAATCTGCTCCACTGCCAGGGCACCCACCTGAATGCAGAAAGCCCAGGTTCAAATTCCTGGAGGGACTTGAACCTGGGTCTTCCACATATGACAGGTAGATATGCCAGCTCCTGGTCTCACACTGGCTACTTTTTGGACTGAAGTAGCAATTCTGTTCTGAACCTGGCTTTTTCCACGGAAAGATTTTGTATACTCACAAAGCATTTTTCATATTGACAGCTAGGTATTTTTTCAATGAACAGTGCCTCACCACAAATTTGCCAACCTCCTATACCCTCAGACAAACACATTCAAAACTTTTCTAAAAGACTAGTACACTTTAATTTAAATGTTGCTTGTGTCAAGAGGAAATAATATACAAAACCACATAGATATAACAATATAGGTGTCTTATAAAATAAATGTGCAACTGATAGAAATGGCAGGCTATTAAATGTCACTGAAGATGTATAATTTATAGTGAGACTATTATATATCATTTTCTTAAATTGTTTTTATAATATAAGCTGCAGTTCTTATCCAAACTCATTTCCAGCCAAAGAGCATGTTCCCTCACACAGATTTTTCACTTAACTAAAAACTGCAGGATTCATCCATTAAAAAAAAAAAAAAAGTATGATAAATAGGATATTTTAACTGAATTGGGTAATAGAGAACTGCTGTGCCACTCCTGAGAAATGTCTATAATTCACTTATGCCTTCTGGTATTTGTATAGCATGTTGACTCATGAATCACAGAGTAGCTATCATAAAAAAAACAATGTCTCCTTGACAAAAATACATTTAACTCAGCTGAGATTTGCAGTTAAGATTCATGCCTACATTTTCAAAATCACAAATGCTATTATGTTACACTTGGGGAACTGTTTTTGTAGACCTGTGCACATTGGTGGTACATTTCCTGCTCCGAATCCCAGAAAGCACTAACGGATTGCTTCTTGTCACTTTTCTGCAGCAATATTCTCACTTTGCAGATGGTAAACCTGAGGCAGAGGAGCTTAGTAAGGAGATAAGGTGAGAAGGAAAGTTCAAAGCTCAAAGCAGAGGGCAGAAGTAAATGCTGCTTTGGGAAACTGGTGCCCCATGTTTCTCATGGCTGCCAGCTCCAATAATAGTACCTTGCTTCCTCTGCAACTACCCACCAGCAGTACCTTTTCTCTAGCTGCCCTTCTGCAGAAGCAAGTGGACTTTTAAATTTTTTTTTTTTTTTTATGGAAATGTATCTTTTTCACCAGCCAAATGTATTCTGATATGGTGCTGGCCCACAAGGAAAGATACAGACAGGTTTAGGCAGATTTTTGTTAAATATTTAGAGCAGTTGGGATAGGAGCAGGTAAGAGGTGCCTACCAGAGGATGTCAGTATGATTTTGTCACATCTGAAATGGTGAGAAACAGTACTTGTCACAATCATTGGCATGGGAAAGGGAAGAAAATACCTACAGGGTGTGCAGAGGAAATGATCAGATTCAAGTTTCCCTCCAAGGAAAAAGATTTCATCTTCCAAGGCCTGTGAGGCAGAGAGAAAACATCAGTTGTTATTTGGAGGGTGTCAGAGGTCCCAGGTGAGAGGAGATCCTGCAGAATAAAGTCCCAATAGCAACAGAGAAAAAACCAAAAACCAGAGGGTTCTTTGTGACATCAAACCCACAGAATATTGCCTCTATCATGGCCACTGGGGATGCACAGTCCTGGGCTTCACTTCACAACCAAAGACAGGCACCTCAGGCTGACTTCCAGCTCACCCCAGCGTCGTCTCTTCAGCCTAAAGGGGTGAAACATCTCCCTCAGCCTGGGCCCTAAAAATATCTCTTATTTCTTCTTCCCCAACAATCGTGTATTCACTACATGCTACTGCTTTTTTGCTTGAGATTCATTATTTCAATCACTGAAAAATACCGTTCATTATAATTTGCAACTATTGTTTTAATAATAAACTAAACATCAAAGGAACACTAAGTGTGCATGATTGCTAAGTGGCCAGCATCCTCAAAGTCCCCTGGAAAAACTAATTAGTATGTTACTATATATCTGCATACCTGGGAGATAAATGTTGTTCTCATCCCCTTCCCTAAGGACAGAATGGAGATAGTTCAGTAAAACACTCTACTTCTTAATATGCAGGGTTTGTTGTAGGAGCAGCTCAATTCATATTTCCACCAGTTTGATGGTAAGGGAGCAGCAGTAGCAATATTAATCTGCAGTAACCTGTCAGTGAACTCTACAGCTAATATGATGTAGTTATGATTTTACCATCAATCAGAACTGAACAGGCCCTGGACAATCCTTACAGCACTGCCTCAAAAAATCTAATTGTGCTAAAGCTTCATCAGTTTCCAACATTTCTTTTTTATCTGTCACAGACTTTTGGCCTACTACACAACCTTTTATTATTGGTCTTATTGCATTAGCTTGTAGGACAAAAAAGAAAAGGCTAAATCTAAGAGTTCCCCTGCATTCCATCATTTGTTACCATGTAGGATCCTATTTGACAGTTCCATATTATTTTAGATTTAGATAAATATTCTTAGGACATATGGTATTGCATGAACTTTTGAACCACTGATGGCTAACATATAAAAAAAAGCTAGCAATATTTTTATCTCTACATTTGCATGTTCAAATGTAGAAGAAATAGATAACAAAAATGGGAGAATTAAGCTGTAACCAGGATTGGACTAGACAAAATGTAAAGCCAGACTTTGTTTTTTCTTTTAATTAATTGTATTCACAGAGCAGAAGAATAGTTGAAAAATGAATTATTAACAGCAAATATTAACTTCTACGGGAGTTAGAGTTCTACTAGTAATTAAGATAACTGTTCATTATTCTTTTCGGGCATTTTTAGTACAACCATTTATTATGTAGCTTTGTAGCTTAAATTAGATGTAGATGTGTGTGTGTGTGTAAATATCATAAAAGAAACACAGACAGGCATTCTCAGCCAGAAGCTTTCCTTCAAACAGTGGCCATAAGAGATTACAACTTGCAGTGAGAGACATTACAACCACACTATTTCTGGTGAGTTTACTATGCGAGAAGTTCTGGTGTAACTTTTGTGATTTTAAACATATAAACCCATCAAGGAAGATGAACTATTAACATTATCTGTTTAGTCATTTTAATCTTTTGCATCTTAAATGTAATCAGGCTTTTCAGAACTAAAATTGCTAATCAGCATGTTGGATAAATGTTTCCATTTTAAAATGTGCACATTTAGACATAACAGCTGGCTGTAAAGAATATATTTATATTTGTGATTTAATGTATCACAAACTTTATATTTGATTTCATTTAGCTTTACCAAGAAACTGAGAAAATTTTTGCTAGCATGATCTGTTCTGACAGCAGTTTTACAGCAGCAGAAAAGCCCAGAGTAATAAATTAGGTGTGCATACAATGCATTATGTAGTCTTTAAAGCAAGCATGTCTTTTTACCAAAGCAGGTTTTTTTACACAATTTCAAGTGATTTCATCCCTTTCTAACATGAGCTTTATTCATGCGAAGCAATACAGATTGTGCATAAACAGAACACAGCACTCTACTACAACGGCTGTTCATTAATTTTGCAAACTGTGTTCAAAACTGAAGGGAAATATTGTTTTTAGATGAATTCTAACTTCAAAGAAATACTTTTGATGATATGAACATCAAATGAATAGCTGAGTTTTAGCCTTCAATCAATCATAACGTAAAGTAATTGTAATCTAATAAAAATAGCCATACAAAATAAGGAAATGGCAGTTGCATCCTGTTAAAAACATGCAGGAATGCAACTTTGGAACTACTGAGAGAACCGAGGCTGTAGAAAGACAAAAACAGGATGTTAAATTCTTACGACAATTGGAAGCAACTGATTTTTTAAGCACCCGCCACCACCCGTGATAATTTGTTCAGCAGCCTCTAGGGGGTCCTGTGCGACTGCAGAACCCTGCAATTTCATGAGCATCTAAAAACGGGTTATCAGAGATACAGGCATTTACACTGATGTTGATAATGTCCAGCTGCATTGTCACTGCTGCAAATTCGACTGCTACACTAGTGCCAGTGTTCTCTAAAGTGAAAATCACAAAACAAGTTTCTTGAAAACTTCAGCCCACTTCAGAATGTGTACTTGTCATCAGGGCAATAATAAAAATATTCACTATAATTAATATAATTACATTAAACTGCACATAGTCATTCCTTAGGCAAGCGTATTTAAATGCCAACCACAAATTTATTCACTTTCCTTTACATTTTTAACAATTATTTAACTCCTTGTTTTAGAAGACTGTCAGTAAGGAACACTAGTTTTCCTTAATTATTTCATATTCCTGGTTTTGCAAGAGGCAGGAATTTTACCACCACATACTAATTCTCCTCTGTACTTTAAGAGTCAACTAGAAGATGTTATAGGATTACTACTATTAAAAAAAAAATCACTAGACCGTTAATAACAGAATGGAAAAAAACAGTTAAGTTAGTGTGGTACAATGTGTCATGCCTGGTCAACCACAAATATAGCAATAGAATTATAAGCTCAGTTGGTTAGAGAACAATAAAGCCACATAAAAGTTCAAAGATTAATAACAGTATAATTATCAAAAAACCTCAAGCCATTCTTTAATGAATATTATAACAAAAATAACAACATTTGGTGATTTTAAAATCTTATAGTCTGGATTTTTCAAACATGAGAATGTGTAGTCAGAAATCTTGATTTTCTCTAGAGAAGGTCATTGAAGAAAAGGCTGAATATTACCATAGCCTGCTAAATTATTCTGGTATGCTGTGATACCTGCAAAGCTGTTCAGACATTGAAACAAATGACTCCTCTTAGTCATAGCTGTCACAAGAGGGTGAGTCTTACCTCATACTTGTGGGGAAATTGATAGAATGAGCTATACAAATAGTTCCTATAATGAGGATTTTCTTAACCTTTATTATTCACATGGCCTCACTGTTACATAAAAGGCAAAGAAATGACAGTTCTAGCTGGCACAGCTTTAACTACAGATAATAAAAGACCTCTTGCTGGTCAGTAAGTTAACTTTACAGTCAAACTTGGGCAATCTGTAGAACTGGGCTGGACGAGTCCAGGAATCAATGTCTGGCTTTGCTGGCCTCACAGTTCATAGCTAGAGGAATGCTTGAATACATTTACTTCTGGGCATGGTCCTTCTCTGATGTACTGTCAGGCAGGGATGTATGCCCTCTTGCATCTGACACACTTTGATTGTCCTACATCTTTGGAAATCAACATTTAAAGGAGACTTATCCAAAATGGAATTTAATTTGCTTAAAGCCTGCAGTTTAAGCTGTCTGTGGGACTTAGGGTGAGGTTTGTCCTGGTCAAAAACCACAGCCACACACAACCCCCACCACAAGTATGCTGTGACTGGGTCAGAGGTTTGGTGGTTCCTGTGGCATGGGAAAGCTCCCAGGCAACCTCCTGAAAACACAGCCCCACCTTCCTGTGGATTTATTGCATGGAAATTGAAATAAGATTAGTAAAACCAAAGTGATGGGCTATAAAAAGGATTGCAAAATATACAGTGCAATTGGATATTGCCCAGCCCATGAGAGCATTTTACACTTCAGCCAGAACACCAGTTACAGTGAGGTCACTGTACCTGCACACAGCTTATTTTGCATTATACCAGCACTGCAATACAAGTTGGAGTGAATAACAGTTAGGAGCAAGCAGAGAAGTAGAATATTAAAAATTGCCAGGTTAGACTGTAGAACACTGGCACATAACAGGTGCAATTTTTTTCTCATTTTAAACATATTTTTTTAAGATTTATATGTGTTTCAAAACAGTTAAGCCCAACATTTTCTTAGACTACCTACTACTTGATCTACAATACACCAGCTGCTGCCTGTTTCATCTCCCAAAATAGAAGCTTAGCTAGTGAAAGCAAGAGAGCTGGACAGCATTTTCTCAGCTTCTGCTAACCAAGAGATGATGTAACAAGTCCAGGAGGTTCAGAACTCTCCAAAAGGATACACTGAGAATTCATTTCTTCCAAAATGTCATTGAGGGGGTGAGTAACATGCATGCATGGGACCGTGAGCTATCTCAGAGACAACCCAAGAAAGAGGCAGACAATGTGAATAACAAATGTCTGTTACTTTGTGTTCAGTCATAGGAGACCTCACTCAAAGCACAGTCAGGTTAATAACACTTTGAATGTTTACTCCAAATTAATCTGTCTCAGATTCTGTATAACCACAAACAAGTCAAGAAAGGCTTACTTGTGCTAAAAAATATGAGATATCAAAATTCACAAAATTGAAAATAAAACATGACAGGGAATCAAACGTGTCCTTACTAATTTCAAAATGCTAATATTTCCTTTTTGGATATTTAAGCTTGTATTGAGTTAGCCTGAGTTTCAAAGGAAAATGTGACCTCAAACAATTTTTGTTTTCCATTAAGAAAACGTTGACACAAGTCCTTCAAAAATTAAAAAAATTTTCCACTACTTTCTAAATCAAACAATTTTGAAACTATGACCCTTCCTTGAAATCATTTTGGTTGCAATGACTCACTAGTTTTATGAGAAAACATACCATTGTGAGTACACGTGACTCCCTATCCCCTTGTGAAATCCTAGAGAGAACAGATTCCCATCCTGTCACATTTGGGTCCATTGCTCAACATTTCTGTGAACTGGGTAGACACAGGAGTATTTTAATTCTTCCTTTGTATATTCAATAAATAAATAAATAAATAAAATTGTGTTGTGTGTGTAAAGCAATAAGGAGATTAATATCAATCTTAAAAGGAAAATTAATAGTTAAATAAAAGTCATAATCAGGGCATGAAAGCCCTTGAAACTAGCAGCTTGACTGGCTATTTTCTGATACATTGACCTTATGTACACAGTGAGGGCAGTGAACACAGGCCTGTTCTCCATTCCCATCAGGGCGCAGGGGAAGGGTTACAGCAGCCCATCATGCAGCCTCTCTGCTTTTATTCTAAGCCAAAAGGCAATAGTTTCCTCTGTAACTGAGCTGAAGGACACTTAAAAATAATTAATAGGACTTGGTGCAATTAGCATTATTTGTTGTGTTGTGTGCCTTCTAGTTTTTTATTGCCTGCTTCCAGAGCTTAAAGACTTTTCTTCAGAAAGGTTGAATACCAACTGTTCTGAAAGTAGTCCCAAGGCAAGACAGAATATAAATAGCTCTGCAAGCACAACAAGCTGAAGGCTCCACAGAGGCAAAAGTACATCAAGTAATTAAAAAATACTGAACTATATAAGTAGGGAATATCCCTTTACAGTTGCAGGACATATATATTAAAAACGCTACCAGGATCTGAGTTGTTTTTAACTGTCGTGCCAATGGGAGTAATGCATAAACAGGAAGGGCAAATGCACAAGGGTCCACATGCAAAATTCTCCCTGAGGCCAATCCACCTTCCCCACTTCCCCTCAAGGAAGGAACAAGCTTTTGTCACCCTTCTAAAAGCACGTAAGCCATGTGTCCTCTTCCTACAGCTGCAGATCCAGCAGCATGGTGTGCCTAACCATCCAGTCCCAGGTGGCTCTTGCCTCCTCCAGTCCCTCTCCAGAGGACCAAGAGCTGCCAGAATGATGGGCATGGGGTGGACATGTGGATAAAGTCCCCAACACAACGCCCTTATATATTTATTTATTTGCTTACTTACTAGACCATTACTTATACCACAACTGCTTTATTTCCAGAAGACCTGGTTTCTCCACACTCCCAGAGGTGGAGCAAACCCAGCCATATGTAGCATCCCCCTGCAACAGCAGCCAGGTCTGACAAGGAGCAGCTATCTGACAGCACAGGGGAAGGCTGTGCTTTAATTGCCTCTTTTTATGGGCCTTTCATACTGGGATTGACTTGACTTTATAGGAAGGCCTGACATGGAACCAATGCACAAGGCCTTTCCAAGTCTCAGGAGCCCCTGAAGGGGGGCTAAGAAGGGCCCTACCTGACACTGCAGCACCATCCATCATGTCAGCAACCTCCACAGCTCTGGGAGCATGATTTGTTAGTTAACACAGCCTTTGTTAGCTCACTCTCCAGTAGCATACACCAGTGGAGATCTACACCTTTCAGAAAATTGCCAACAGACAAGAAAGGATTTATCAAAAACTAGACCAGGTCCAAACTATGCACTAATTTGGATCAATAAAAAATGTGTCCAAAAATATTTGTTTATTTATTATCAAGATGATCTTTCTTGCCATAGAATCTGAGGCAGATTATCTTCACAATTAAAATGATACTGGTGCTCCTAAAATCTAGTTTTTATCTCGTTTTAAATATATGCAAGGGGTAGGAAACAGAAACCTTATGGATGTGGACTTTTGCCTGTCGTTGTTTACCTCTTTATTTATAAGAGCAAGCATACATGTACCACAAATATTCTGACAACTACTGGTGGTGCACTGCATGCTGTATCAGAGGAATAAAGAACAGAGCTGATGGAATGGGGAGAATAATTTACTGTGCAGTAGTTTCAGCTGCCAGTGACTGCAACAGGAACTCAGCAGATGTTTTCTTGATAAAGGTTGTTTCTTGTTGCAGAAGCAGCAGCAAAATCCATAGTGTTTTTCTACAGGACTCTGCACATCATAATTCTGCCATTTCAGTTAGTCTTAACAGCTGGGGGATAAAAAAATGTTCCACTGCATTATTTGAAATTTGTCACGTTGATTTAGTTTCATTACTGTTATTAAATTTTATTCTGGAATGGTTTACATATCAAGAATACATAATGGGTTTCTATGTGGCCTGGGATTTATTCCTTGAATGAGGAAAGGACTCTACTGTGACAAAGTCATAAAGCCTTATTGACTTGATCCTTTGCCATAAACATTGGACTCAGGGAGTTAGACTGCATAATAAATTGATACAATGGTTGTATTTTCATCAGGAGAATAACTACTTCCAAAACAGAACCTAACAGTAAGTCTAGATCTATGGAATTGTTTTAGAGATCTTCTATCACCAGGCACAAATAGGAAAATATTCTCCTAATTAGGCAATAAGGGTAGAGAGAAACAGCACGAATATGCATATTTAACATATTATTCAGATCCTGAAGGAAAATAAAATAAGACAAAAAATGTAACAAAAATTAAATGTGCACAGACATATGGAAGGATATAAATATGCAAAAGGGTGTTTCTAAACAAAGAAACACCTTTTAAAATACAAGTTGTATTGAAAGACAAGATGAGCAAATAAATGGAAATTACAGACGATACTCCAGTTTAATTCAAATTCAGTTTTTGGATCTCTTCTTTTCTAATGGGACCACTCACAGGTCCAAAAAACTTTTGAGTTGGCTCTAAATTTTGTGTTATAAGCCAACATTTAAATGTGAGTGACTGCCATTTTGTCACGTTCCTGGAAGGCAATTTGCACACAGGAGAAAGTTGCCATGTCATATAATGTAAATTACTCAAGATCACATGTCACCTCAGAGAGATATACTCTTGCTGATTTGTAAATTAAAGACAAGCCACAAAAGTTCCTAATTCCTTCACAACCTAACTACTCATGAGTTTCTGCTGAAAGACTGCCATCAAAAGGCAATAAATCTTCAGGAAAAAATATCACAATGCTAATTCTAAAGCACTCATGACTTTTTCCCAACTTTCTCTGGAATATTTCTTCCAAAAGAAAGCAGATGGCAAAATACTCAGTGGGTCAGCTTTTGTGTTCAGACACTCCCATGGGTTTCCCTAATTCGAGTTGTCTCTGCACAGACATAAACAACAGAAATCGCCACCCACCCTTCCTTAAAATCATCACATTTTTCCTTGCCTCACTATCAGAAGCATTACTTGAAACCAGCATGGCTGTTCAGTGCACTCTGGATGCATAAGCAGAAGGGGAAAAGCAAAATAACATTTCTCGCTGAATTGGATTCACAGATCCAGGACATGCCTGGGTCCAGCTCAAATCCACCCTTTTCCTGGTGAAGCCCTTCGACAGATGACCTAACTTTGCTGCTCCTCTACCAACCCAGCCACCCAACCAGGCAAAACCAGGTCTTCTCTGAAAGCCACATAGCACTGCTGAGCTGAAGTGTCTCAAGAAGCCAAATCACTCTGGAGTACCAGATTATTTATTTACTCATTTACTGGGGAGAAACAAACTCCTTAGAGGACAGATTTGCAGAAGAATTCAGCGCTGACCTCATTGTGTCATTATTGATGTCAGCAAAACGTGCTGAAACAAAATAAGCCCAGTGATGGACGAGACAGCAAACCTCACATGGTGTAAACCACTAAGAGGTTCAGAGCACCTTCACTCGCTGCACTGCTGCTAACAAACAAAGCCCAGCCAGGGACAAGGGCTTCTGGCAGCTCATGAGGGAGCGTGTCAGGCCACACAGCCCTCAGCGGTGTCCCCAGCCTCATGGGCGCCGCAGACGTGTGCTCCAGCGCGGGCAGCTCCATCCATCGTGTTTGTGCCGAGGTCCCGTGTGTTGCCAGGGGTTACTGCACACACAGCGAGGGACACGGGCCGCACAACGAGGGGAAAAGCCTTTCAGCCCAAAAAAGGAAAACATCAGCTACAGAAATGCAACGGCAGAGGCAAACCACCAGAGATAATCAAATGTTAATATAACTGCATTCCTTTCCAGTGTAATGAAAAAACATCAGAAAGCATAAAGAATATGCTGCAAGTAACAGAGGGGTTTTTCTAACAAAAAATTCAGATAACTCATATGCAAATGTATGAAGACTATAAGAGAAGAGCCACTGCAGACCTACAAAATCAGCCTGGCACACCTCCATAAGAGCTGTGCTGCTGGGCTGGGGCCAGTCAGGACCCCATTGCTGTGCCCCCAGCTGCTCCCAGTGCCCACAGCCACCACCAATCCTGACCCAGCAGAGAACAAGGCTGAAATATTGCTGCTGGCACCAACCAACCATGAGGTTCAAGCAATCCACAACTGAGGGAGGCATTAAACCTTTATAGCTGTGAACACACCAATGGCATCTCCTGAGCAGCTGTGCAGGCGAAAGGCAAGGAGCCCCCCACAACACCTATTCTGAATGAAGGACGCCAGCAAAACAGCCAACACTTGAATGTTGCCTGCTCCATCTTCAGACCACACACATTTGCTGTTAGTCACCTAAATACAGGCTGTTCTTCAGGTGCTCTCATTTCTCAAGCTTGCACACTGTGAGAAAATAATACTCTGTTAGTCCTAGGTTAAAAAAAAACTTTACATTTTTACAAGACCAAAAAGCTGTTAGCTTGAGAGTCCTGTTTTCTATAAAACTCACATTCATAACAAGTAATAAATATGGAAGTTTGCTGCAATATAACCCATAAGTCTGCCTAAAATGTAGATCTGAAGAGATCTCCATTAAAGGCAAAGTGCAGCATAGGCTTCATGCCAGACCATTCTTTTGTTTCTTTTCAATAAGAGAAAGAGTGCCAACTATGATAAAGTTTTATAAGGAAGTCACCTATTTTCTAACAACATGACTGAAATTAGCCATTCATTACATGTAGGCTCTTAACTACTATTAATTGACATCACTTTCCTTCTCATCTCTGAGCAAGCCAAGAATACTTTTTTAAATTGCATTTCTAACTCAACATTGATATTTACTGCATTCCATATAAAATTAGACATTCCTCTGTTTAAAAGGAATCAAATAAAAGCCAGAGACCTGACCTGCTAAGTGCAGTACTTTTCACACTTTTTACCAATTTATTTGCTAAGATTCACATTTAAGGCACAAGGTTGTAGCAGAGCATCAGATGACACACACAGAAAAAACATGCTGCTCTGAGTCCTTTCTGCCTAAGCACAGTGGATTCATAGCACATTGAAATCAACAGCAGACTTTGCATAGACAGTATTGAACTTGAGCTGCATCCAGCAGTATGGAAAAAAAGGACAACATGCTTTGGGCTGAAACAATAGTTCTGTCAATTAACCCAGCTACAGTGCACTGCTACCATATCTGGGAGGACTACAGGCAATCGTTGCAGCATATTCCAAAGAACTTCTGAAAGAGTGAGCCCTATCTGTGATCAAATTAGTCACTGTAAGAATATCCCTAATAACTTGAACTTAGATGTTGATAGAACAAGACAGCATCTCAAAAAAATTGCTCTATCCAGGAATATAACTCAGAATGTTAAGTATTAGAAACGTGAATTATTAGATCAGTCTCATGCATTTCTCCTGACAACAGGAGAATCTCCTGCAACATTATTTCCTAGTTCTTTTGTGTGCTTGTTATTTTTTTTAATATATCACATTAAATGGTAAAGAATGTTGGGTAAACAGAATAAGAGATTTTTTTATTTTTTACCCCACTATAGGTCTTGTTCATGCCACACGATCAGTTTGCCTCACTGACATCCCTTTGCTTTCCCACCTTTAATAGGAGAGATAGCAATACCTGTCTGCTCCTTAAGACATTTATGCTTATTACTTATCACTTACCAAAATCTTTCAAACTGAAAGAAGTGTCACAGAGGCAATATGAGACATAAATTTGTCTTTCGCGGTGTTTCTTACTTCCTTTTTGTGTTGAGAGCCAAGGCTCGTTTCTGATAGCTATCATATTCTACTCCTTCTCTCATCAATTATTTGAAGAAGTTAATGTCATCCAAGGCTATGTTTCTAATAATTTTTTTTTAGCTGTGTAATTTAAAGAGTGCAAAATCATTCCATTTCATCTTATTCTGGAGATCACTAACTGTAATTATACATGGAAATGATGAAACGAAGAAAAACTAGATATACTCTAATCCACTTTCGGGGTGTAGCATAAAAAATCCAGGTCAGTTATGCTAATTTCAAACACTGAGTTCACCAGTGCTTCAGAAAAATAAAACTTGTATCAAGTTATGGAGTAAATGTTGGTTCACAACAAGGATTTCATTTTCCTCACAGAAATAGTGGAGCTAAATAAATAGACAAATTATTCTCATATGACTATTTGATCAATCAAGAATTACTAGTAAAATATAAACACACCTTAAACCCAATCCCAAACCCAAAAGACACCCCTCCCCAAAACCTTCAACCCTCCCAAATTGAAAAAAACATATTACAAAATTTTATGTTATGCAAAGAGTTCAAGGAGATTGACTGTGGTTCTTTCAAAGGCTATAATAAATATTCTTTGAAGAAAAATAATGCTAGTGAGAACAGATCCATTCACACATGAGAAGAGTAAATTAAAGATTCAGAAATGCCTCTGACATTAAGTTTCTTTTCAAGTATTTCCTCAGTGGAAAAGAAATAGGAAGAAATGCTAGGAGCACTGAAGGAGAGTGGGATGAGGATCCTGTGAAAGAAACTGCAACAACTAATGAAGGACATACGGGAAACACACTGGGGAAATGTGAACAAATAAAAAAACCTAGACAACATGCATTCTACAGGACTTAAAAGAATTAGCTAAGCTCCTTTATATTCATTGTGCACAAGACATATAACTGAAAAATTAAAGCAGAGGAAAATATTAACATTACCACCTTAAACAACAGCAAGGGTACTCATAAATCCAGTTTCTGTTCCTAATGGTCACTCTGTCTTCAGTGAGCCTTGGGTGCAGGGCCTTGAGCAAGGACAGAGGACTATCCTAGTGCAGATGAGCTTTAATAGGGGCATGATGTTGTATCTCACAGGATCTTAGCTGAAAAGTAATTCACATTGGCTCTGCCATTTCCATATGGCTTTCAAGTTGCTGAGGTAATGAAATTACAGGAAATAAGCTGCAATGTAGCAAGGTGGTGGGAACTGTCTCCTGGCTGCCATGTGGATGACTATGAACAGCCTGTTGGACTTCTTTTATTAATGATCTGGAAAAGAGAATGCACAGCACTTTGATGAAACTCACAGGTATGAGTGTGAAAGACAGAAAGACAGTGTACAAAGAAAATAATAAAGAATTTCCCAGAGAAGATAGAACCATGGAAACAAAGTAACTAAAGGAAACTCAACTTGGAAAATAATGCAGCCTGGGAATACATCTGAGAAGGACTAACAGGAAGGTGAAATCTCAGATGTAATAATGATGAAAGAGATGTAGGGAGATAGCTCGGGCTAAATGACATGAATTGGTAACGTGCTGTGGTGTGAAAAGGCCAGCACAGTATGAAATAGGGTAAATACCGTCATATCACTGAGAAACGAACCAATACCACTTTCTGCATGCTGCTGGTACAGCTCCATCTGGAATATTATACCCATTTCTGGATATTGACAAATTTGAGAGCTCAGAGAAGAGCACCAAACATGATCCAAAGACTAAGAGGATTGATTTATGAGGAGACATTAGAAGAGTTAAAAATATAAATTGCTTGGCTAAGAAATGATTAATGGGGGACATGATAACAGCCTACTAATATTTGAAGAAGACCACCGGTGAAGGAAAGGCATTTTTCAGCAGTATTCTCAAGGAACGTCAGAGTTCAGAGAGCAACTGCGAAGTAAAAACATACACTGAGTATCAAGAAATGCTTACTGATCATGAATTATCATAATCTGAGGAATAATTTCCTCAGTAGGAGAGGAATGTGGCTTTTTCCTGTGGCTTTCAAACACAAACTTGAAGAATTCCTTAAGAAACCTATGAACCCACAACTGCAAAAGTTTGAACTCCAACCTCTCTGATCCATTCCAGCTCAGCCAAGCTGGGCACAGTCTACAATTTCCTCTTCCCCAAGATGATTTGGGCATATTTGTAAAGATGTTACATTCTGATTTGTGTTTCTTCCCATGCTGTTCACTACCCTGGCATTCATAAAAATAAAATAAACAATAGCTGCTCTTAGAGAAGTACTTTTGTTACTTGAGGGCCAGTTAAAGTCTCAGCACCTGTCTTACCACTGCATGCAAATAACAAACCAGCAGCTGGACACCTACAGAGCCTTTCAGTGACTGGGCTTTTGATGAGCTACATTCACAATAAATATTAGATTCAAGTGCTTCTTCCTCTCTTTTTAAGGTGAAAAAATAACAGTATAGCAAAGCCTGACTATTCTGGTTTGTCAGAAAGCTCATGGTTGGCCAATAACACTGGAAAAACAGTATGAACCTGGCAAGGCATGGAGCTGGCAAGGTAATTGGAATCCTTCTTCATCCAGCCACAGAGTTCTTCCCAGGGAGACACAACGCTGTAACACGTGTCATGCAGCAGCAACAGAAGTTTTAAATCTTGAAGCTGCCTTAGCTAGATATATCTCCCAAAGTTAGATTAATTGTGTATCTTTCATCTTCAGCCATCTCTGAAAAGCCTTATCTTTATCTCTGCTTTCAGAGGTCCATAAATTTCTCTGTGTTCAAAGGCTTCATCCCTTCCCCCAGTCCCTCTCTAGTTCAGATATCCACAAACTCCAGCACGACTGGCAAATCTCTCGGTATTTAATCCTCTTAAATTATCTTCCCCTTCATACCTCCTTCCATGTCTTTCACCTATTTCCCTCCAATGCTTCACTGCTAAGTTCATCCTTGCTGAATCCTTCTGCTGGAAACCTCCTTTCTATGAAAAACATCCTCATTAGGAAGGAAACCAACATTGCTACTTTCTTTCCTGCTAATATTTCCCTAGTCCTGGAAACTTAAATTATTTAAAGAATAACCAAGAATAAAGAATTGACCAAGTCAATTTTAAAACCATGAAGTTCGATTGAAGTTTTTCACTTTTTCCATGGACATCTTTTCCCCCTCTCCAGAGGCAAAATTCTCCATAAACTGTTGCCAATGGTTTTGCTTAAAGCGTTCACTGAAGAACCTAGTGTGAAATATATTCAACTTTGACACTTGTTTTCTGCTAAGTAAAGGAATTTAAATCTCTGAAAAAAATTGATTTCATTTATAAGCAGCCAGCCATGTTTTCAATGTAATTTTTGTTCATGTGTTTCTTCATCAGATATGACTGATTCAGGTAGATCAGTCCCTGTACACTAGGTTACCATAATTATGCACTATACCCATTTCAAAATTAGTTCCAGCTAGTTAGCTTCACTGCACGACAATTCACACTGACAATTGAGAATTTAACCTAGTTTGATGATGGATGCATATAAACAACAAAATCCATAATTTACACACTGTAGAAAATAAACGCTCTGGCTGGCCAGGGACATGAAGCATATGAAGGGTTTTCATTTTAGATGTTTGAAAATTTTAAACTCAAGCAGCTTTTAATCAACATACCATTGAAAACAAATTTCAGCAGTTGCATTTCTTATTCAGCAGCAGTACAATGTAACTGAAAATAGAAGCTCTAAAAGCTTGATGGTCTATTACTCAACATGTGCTTATAATAAATTATATGTAAATAGCAGTTATGGTGTACTAAGAAAAGCCAGAAAAGACAACCAGTTTCAATAAGCTGAAGGGGCTGAGAAAAGGGCCATTTCTGTCCTACTGTTCTGAAATAATTCCTATAATGCAAACACTTGCATGTATCACTGGTTTCTATTATTATCAAGTTGCAGTAGCATCAAATCCCATAGTACTAAAATAGTTTTTAAAAAGCTAGCATCAGTTACCAGAACTAGACACTGTTATCCCTCACTCTCAGCATTGGCAGCAAGGCTGGAGCAGGCTCTGGGCTGAGGAGGAACTGCAGGAAGTGTGCAGAGGGTGATGAGCACTCAGGGGTTCAGGGTGAGATGCCCTGAGCCTGCAATCCCGGTAATTCCAACAGAGGTGGGGGCTTATTCCCCATGAAACCAAGAGGTGTTAATTGGGCTTAAACAGCCATGGTAACACCAGTAAAAGGGAATTAAGGAAAGTGTTCGGCCTGAAGCACTGGAGCAATGAGCATCTCCCCGCACATGCAAATTTACTGAAATAGAGTGAATTTTCCCTGCTAATACAAGGAAGACAGGCTGCCTTTATTTCTGAGTTTGGTTTCCTATACTCTTAACAGCTTTCCTTTTACTCTAGGTGAAGATGGCTAATTACAAACCACACAGACAGACAGTGAAGACTGCACACTCCACCGAGAGACCAAGATACAGGCTACAGTTTTTCAAAAGGAGGAAGAAGATAAAGCTTCTTCTTCTTCATAAGAAGAAAATGTTATAAAAATCAGTCATAGATTCAGCGTGTGGAGCAATGGCCTCCATTAATCCCTCTCCTGCATCCCTGTGCTGTAGCCGTGGAACCTCATCCATTACTGCCATGCTGTGGGTCCACGTTAGTCCCTCAGCTCAGGGTGCTGGTTGGAGGGAGCTGGATGCTGCAGAAAGCAAACATATCCTGGAGACCTGCCTATGAAACACAGGACCTAGCACAGGCTGAGAGAGAAAACTGGTTCCCTTTGGATTGTGCATACTTCTGAGGGGAATGAATTTGGTACAGAGGACTAATTGGATGAGACACTGGTAAGACTTCAACGTTGTGAGTAGAAACAAAAATCTCAGTGGAACAGTACAATAATTATTTAAACTTTTTAAATTATAATTTTTAATGAAGAAAAATAGAACCCTTCAGCCAAAGGAAATTTTACAGCAGTGATTGCTCTGACACGAGCAGCAGACAATAAGGGAGGTGCCAGCCCAGGAAAATGTTTGTGGAGCCATTGACACGCATGGGAAGATAAAAACTAAAAATCCAAGTGAACTCGCTGGCATAATAGTAGACAATATTGCAGCTGATGACAATAAAGCTCCCACTAATACTTCAGTAGGAAAAGGTGCCAATAAAGAGCTTATTGAAAAGCACACAGAATCAAAGCTTGATTTGTATTTAGAACAACTGAGTTCCAGAGCATGCATGGAGCTGTCTGTCACCTGAGGACACTTTTTCCAACAGAAAACAGAAACCCAGACTAGCTGCATTATTAGACACTGGGGACTTGTAAAAATGGAGGCTGAGAAAGCAAAGCAAACTCCTCAGTCAAACTCAGTGCTGTCAAATCCATCTCATCCTGGAATGAGTGAGAGCCGGTACTAAACTTCATGGGGATTCTGAATTTCCTGGAAATTGCAGATGTTTATTTTTTACAGTAATTGCTATATAAGTGATCCTTTAATTTTCTTCTATACACCCTCTTAATACTCTCTGCAGACTCATCAGCCTTCACTGGTTATTACCTGACCTGATCCATTAGGTCGACTTGTATTACAGCAAGTAATACAAGTCTTTATTTTATATTACACAAATAGGGTCAGGCAAATGCAAACATCAAATGTGCAGTGTTAGAAATATGCAACTGTAAACATATTGTTGTTGGGCAAAATATACAAATACCTAAACAGATGAAGGAAAATAGCCCTCATATCAAAGGTCTTAGGTTTTCAAAACCAGAGAATTCAAAAAGTGTCAGCAGGATTGTCACAGCCCACCACCTACTGCACTTCAGAGCAGCAGATTGTGATGGGGTGAAAGTTTTTAGCAGGGTCTGGTGTAATGGACAACAAAGGTACAAAGGGTAATGGTTCGATTAGATATAAGGAAGTTTTTATGATGAGGTGGTAAAGCACCGAACAGGCTGGCCAGAGAGGTGGTGAACGTCCCATCCCTGAAAACATTCAGGGCGCACACGCTGGTGTAGTGGAAAGTGCAGGGGAGTTGGGTTCGAGAGGCCAAGTTCCCTCACAAGCCAAGCGCTCAGCGGCTCGGTGATGACGGCCCCTGTGCGGTGCCGGTGCGGGCCCGCAGCCGCCAGCGCGGGCAGCCCCGCGGCGCTCACGGGCGGCCGCAGCCGGCGCGGCCGGGCCCCGCGGCGGGGCTCGCCCGTTCGTCCCCGCGGCCGGGCCCCGCGGCGGGGCGCGCCCGTCACGCCGAGGCGCCGCTGGGTGTCGCTGTTGGCGGGCGGCGCGCGGGGCGCAGCGCGGTACAAAGCCGGGCGGCGCGGGGCGGCCGCCGCCATCTTGCGCGGCCCCGCCCGGCCCCGCCGCTCCCTCAGGCGGGCGCTGCCGGCGGGGCTCGCACCCTCCGGGACCGCCGGAGGGGCCCCGGCGCTGCCGCGTCGGGCGGGCCCTGCTCGGTTACCGCCAGGCCGGGCGGGGCAGCTCCCTCGCAGAGAGGGCCCGGCCTGCGTGTCCGTCGCTCCTCGCTGAGCCACAAAGGAACGCACCTCGCTGCCAGCGCTCGGGGGATGCTTGCGAGCAGCTGGGATAATTTGCTGGAAAATTTAATTTCGGGGCAAAGAGAAAATCAAATTAGGACAGAAAAGTGATAAGAATGCTGAACAAGGGTTTTGCAGCTGTAGAAAAGGCCGAGCACTCTGAGCTGCCTGACTTCAGGGAGGATGTGGGAGGTAGTGTAAGGCATAAATGGCCAGCACAGGTGTGATGGGTTTTATCCCTCTCTTAAACCTGGAGGCTTATGGGGAAGTCAGTGCTGTGGAAATGGACACTCATTCCTGGTCCCTTCTTAGAGACATGTCACATTGAGGGACATTTTTGATCATGGAACTTAGGCCTTCCTCCACTTTATCCCTGAATTTTATTCCTGGAGATTGATTTTGGCCACGGTGTCCCTGTACACATTTGATGGCATCATCTGGTTCCAAATGGGAGATGTTTCCCATCCCCAGGGCAATCCCAAGTGACAGGGTAGCACTCCCTCTTCGGGGACACTCCACTGAAAGGGGGACAAGGAGGGACAAGGAGCGCAGGCTGGGTCTGTCACGGCACCCTGTATCACGCTGGGTGATCCCTCTTCAGGAATATGCCAGGAGCCCTTCTGGCCAGGGCCACCATTCAGCAAAGACCCTCTTCAGACAGATCCCTCTGGCACCACCACTTGAAACCGCTCCTGTGTGCAGGACTAGTCTGAACACTTAATAAAAAAGTGGAGAAGAATGCGAATTAGAAGATGAGACACTTGTAATAGGAATGATTTGTCATGACAACTGTGTGCAGAGGTAAAAGATGCTCAATGCCTTAGGCAAGTAAAGGGCCCAGTACTACTCTGACACAAGCTGTTGATTTTGAAAGGCAGACTCAATGAAAAACAGCTCAAAATCAAGCTTTTAGGCTGTTACAGGAAAATTATTCAATCTGAATGAGAGTATGTGAAAGAGTAAGATACTTTTTCTGAAATTCTGTGATTTTGTGAAAATTGCCAAACGCCCACAGCAAATCCACATATTTCAGCTCAAGCAGCATTTTGAGACAGGTTCCCACCTCTGCTGTGTAGGATTTTTTTCCTCTAGGAATGCTACTGCTATTAAAGAGCAGAGATGAGAGCGATCCTTGGATTCAACACTTTCCTCCTTCCAGAACTAAGGTGGAGAAGAGCAAAATGCAGGCCCTCATTCATGCCCTGGTAGATCATTACACAACCACAGCTGTCACCAGCCAAGCCCTGCAGGACTGCTAGTCTGTGATGCCTTGGCATGTTGTAAAAGGAACTACTGGCAGTTTGTTACTACAACATAAACAAGAATGTGTTCCTTTTGTACCCATCTCCTTTCCTCCAGACTCTATGAACTTTCCTAAAGAGCTGATTATGGCACTTGCCTGAATTTACAGGGAGCAGTATCTTGTATGTTTCTAATAAAACACGGAATTTCAAGAGCTCTGCAAATCCCCTTTGGGCTGAGGGGACCTTTGAAACACTCCTCATCACAGCAAAGAGCTGTATAAATTCAGCTTTAAAAATGTTGCAGTTCAAATGATGAGCCTGCATACATCAGTGGTGGCAGCACTGATGCCAGAAGCTCTGGCAGAGCTTCTTGAGAAACAGCAGCAGGGACACTTTGGGAGCCAGTTGTGTTTTGTGTGGTTTTTCCACCTTGAACACACACCAAAGCACACACACTCAGTCCAGTCTACCCTGGCAACAGATTGCTGACAAGTGTGAAACAATAATTTCTAAGGCAGGCTTAAATTATTCTCATGGCTTTGCCCTGCAAAGCCTGCACTTCTCATCCAAAGTTGGGAATTTGCCAGTTCCAGATAGAATTTAGCTGGAATATCCACAACTCAAAAAATTCCACAGAAAGCAAGTACTGTTAAGCTGAAGTTGATGGCCCTCAGCCTGCTAACCTTGGGCATCTAGACTGAGTGTCTTTGCTGCTTAACATGAATCAGAGAGCACAGACAGCCAGAACAGGTCTTGGGAAAGACATCAAACGAACACCAGAAGGGATTAATGAATACAAGGTTTTTCTTTCTTTTTTATGTTTTGGTTAATCTCTCACATTTAAAAGCTCTACTAATTTCCTTGATTTTAGGAATGAGCAATCCCATGTTTTATAAACATTCTAAATCCTGCTATAGGAAAGGTGTTGGTCCCAAAACCTGCTGTGTGCAGTTTGTGTCACAGCCTGACATCAATTAAGACATAAAGAACAAAAGAGATCTTTCTGCTGCTGCAAAGGCGGACATATTGAAGCCAATCCCCATCCCCAAGAACATGTGTTTCTCTTCTAGACAGATGAGATTGGAGTTCATCAGGAAGTTGTTTTCTTTCTTACAAGTATTATTCCCAACCTTTTTTGTGAATTTAGCCATAGAATAAATAAAACATGAACAGCAGCATTGTGAGGTGTGTCCATCCCAAAGGAAAAATCCCCGCAGCTGTGGCAGGGATGCTCTCTGCTACCCACACAGCCAATAGGATGTACTGGTGATAGCAGTCTGCTTGGTGGAGAGTCTCTGTTAGAGCTCTTTTATGTGGGTGACCATCAGATGGTCACATCAGTCATTTTGGACTGCTGAGCTGAATTTGAACAGGGAAATTTCAGAGATTTCTGTGCTTGTCTACCAGCAGTTGTAGTAATTGTCCTAGGCACAGTTGTTCTAAATAAAATCACAGATGTTGAAGTCTCCTTCTGTTTTGCTGCTGATAGCAGAACACAGCTCACTGCAGCTGATTTTCTGGTGCTTTCAAGCTGGTTTTGAGGGCCATATAAAAATAAGTTGTTTGCTTAACCCCAGGTAAGCACACAAGAAGAAAGTCGCACAAATGGTGATGATCCTCAATACAGTCCTTTTAATGTAGCAGAATGGAGTTGTAAAAGTCCCAGTTCTGCAGCAAAAGGATTCCTTTGATGTCGAGAATGTGGAGTACGCTTTGTAGAGACTTTGCAAATTCCAGTGCATGGTATGTGTGCTGACAAGCAGGGGCTCTAGATGGAGGGGCTCTGGGGTGAGTCCAAGCAGTGGCCTGGCCCCTGCAATGACTCAGGGAGCGGGGGCTTGAGCATCTTAGACAGTCTTCTATATGACTTCAGTGGCTCACAGACTTACCAGAGGCTTCAAAATAACTCAAACTGTGGGCACCAGGGAAATTTTCCAAGCTACTTTACACCAAATTTTCCAATTCCTTCCCATTAATTTCTTAAGGATGGCAAAGATCTTGGCATCGCCTATATTCCTGAAGCAATTGCAGTACTCATACAGAAACCCGTACAGGATTAAGGAGGCTTCAAATAAGCTTGTGTTGCTTGGGGTTTTTTTCTATATTATTCCATTTGCATCCCAGCTATTCTGGGATATTTACAATTGTTTTCATCCTTGGTTCCCATCTACTAACTCTTTGTTTCAAGTGAGTGAGAAGGAATTGTATGTGTTGTTTTGAATAAAAGATTTTTCTCAAAATTTAGAGTGTGACATACCCTTTTCTAAATCCACCGTGTAGGAATGTGGCAGTCCAACCTCCCTTATCCTTGGAACCATCTACACAAATCTTCACTGAGCCAAGACCATAAAGAGGGGATGAGGAACTCACAAGTGGCACGTGACAAGAGGTCCGGGATGTCCTATCAGCCCACTCAGTAGGGCTCAGATGGGCTGGCCATTCCCTCTCTCCCTCCCATTACAGAGGGTTCAAGTTAATCAGTAACTGATGGTTATGTAGTTCTGGTTATGTGGTGTAACCCAGAGATGAGAGCAGCTCTCATACCAAAGGAGAGAGGCCTCTCTGGAGAACTGAGGCCATGTGTGAGACAGCAGAGGAGTACTAGGATTTAAACATTAATTGTTACCGTGTTAAAGTCTGATGAGATGCATGCTTGTGGCTCAGTTCTGACCCTACCCCCATTCACATGAAATTTTTGAGAGCTTTTCCTTACATTAGCAAACATGTCCAAATCCTACTTTGCTGGAACTGGCCTGCTTCAGCTTCTACAAAGAGGCAGCTGCTAAAGCATGTGTTTTCCACTCACACAAGGACTGCAGCATCAAACATGATGGGCACTTTTTTCCTTCTGTCTTCTGCTTCTGCAGCAGTAGAGTGTTTCACAGAAATAACATGGTCTGTGTGAATTTGCATGATACCATATTCCCTGAACTGTTTAGGCCTGAACCATATAAAGGGTATAGAGTGGGTCCTTCAGATAGGGAGTCTTCATTTTATATGGAATAATGAGAAATAACCATTTAATGATATATAAAAAGCTACATAAAAATTAATTTCCATTCCTGCTGCACAGTAATGTCCTTGTTTCCAGAATCAGAAAGACAGCAGAGTAAGTAACACAAAGCATCAGACCCATTTGTAGGAAATAGGCTGTTTTGTGTCAGTGATAGAAAGGACAAGAGAGAAAATGCCTTCATCAAGCTGTGCTTTCTAGTATATTTAGTGTATATTGAAGTGCTTCCTATTATATCTAGAAAAAACAAAATGACAGAAAATATTGTTTGTAGTTAAGGTCCCTTATTAACACTTTGACTGAGTGCAGAGTAAGGAAATACACAATCTTCTGCAATGAATAAATGAATATTTAACAAATCTGAATGAAGATAAATTGAGAAAATTCTGTCATAAAGACAAACAAATACATCTTTATTGCATAGGCAGCAGCTCCACATTGCACATGACAAGGTTTGCTTTATGTAATAGGGTGAGGAGGTATTGCTAACAGTGTGGAATACAGTGGAATTGAGAAAATATATTTTTAAATTTCCATAATGGAATAAGGCAGCATGTCTGAGGTTACTCATATTTTAAATTATTATTGCTGAAGACATTTTTTACATCATTAGTTTTTAATATAGATTCTGTTTTCTTCCACTTTACAACTTAACTCTGGTTTGTAGATTGAAGATACAACACATGGTTGCCTGGAATGTAGGTTCTCTTAGAACTAAACTTTTTTTTTTTATTTTACTGAATTTTACACACATATATCTAGAATAGTTTCCTACATTTTTTTATTATATAGCCCATCTGTTCCAGTATTTTTCCATGTTAAAAAAAAAAGGCAGAAAAAGCAGCATAGCGGAGTCAACATGCTAATTTTTGTAATATATATATTTGGGCAAAGAAATTTTCTTTCTACTGACATTTTCTAAAAAAAGATAAATATTATTGGAAGCTTGCAACAAAGGTGTAATGGAATGCATTTCTTCCCATCCACTTCAGAGGCCCATATGGATCCCCACTCATTCCCAGAGGAAAGACTGTACCACTTGCAGAGGTGCTTTTGCACAAAGCTGTGGCTGCTCCATGAAGTCACATTTAAGAACATTGCTTTAAGTTTTAAGCCTTTGTATTTTTGCATATTCAAATCAGTGCAAGTATCTATTTTAATAGCATAATAAGCATCGGTGCCTAAAGTGACTGTAATTATTTTTCTTCCTCATCCCGTATTTTATATGCATCCATCAGAGATCTATAATGTGAAGAATATTTTGTGTAAGATTCTACCATGTATGTAAGCCTCTGGAATTCTTAGAAAGCAAGTCATTCAAGTGGTTTCAGCAGGGTTACTCAGAGAAGTCAATCCTTTATGTGGAAAAATAAACTCATTTGCAATTCACTTGCTCCATTTATATTCCAGGGATGCCAAACACTTGGAAGTAATGCATTTCATTGGCATTGTAGTGATGTAGTATAAAAAAAATTGGCATAGATGTAAACAACCATATCTAACACTGGCAAGAAAGTATTAGGATTCCAAGCACAGGGCTCATTTTACTTTGAGACAAGTTAAGATTAAATCTGGGAATCTACCATATGCCTAAATCTTCCTACAGAAGGGGGAATGCCATCAGCTCTCAGCTGGTGTGGAGCCACTGTGAGGTGTTTGCAGCAAGTGACTCCTCTAGATAACTAGAGCCACTTAGTCTGCTGTTTGGTATTCCCAAACTTGAGAGAAACATTATCACTACAGATGGCACCTGCAGCTGAAGAAAACCCCATTCCACAAGTGCTGTGGAACTGAAAACATTCTAGCAATATCCACTATCAACAGGAATATTTTTTTTCTTCACAATCTGTTCTTTAAGGATGACAACGAATTAAAAGAGAAAAATATGGGAATTTACACCTGCTGAACTCAATGATTATGAGAACCAAGTAGAAATAGTGATGCTTGTTGCTCACATAAGCCAAATGCTCTTGGTATTAAAACTTCGTCATTATGCAATAAACACATTATTCAAGAGTTTAGTAACTAAACCCAAGAAATTAAACTTTTCATTTTTAGAAGTTATAGTTGATGATGAAAAGGGAAACTATGGGTCCATGAAATAGATCTGCAGTCATTATGGGTTTTTTTTATTATGTTGCTGGAGTTTTTACAGCACTAGTGGTAAATTTCTAAATACGTTATACTGCTCTCCATATTTATTTTTGCCTTAGTTCTCATTTCAAGTGTGTAAAGTATCATTTCATTAGTCTTCACTGATTCATATGAAATGTGATATGGACTGTGTCTTTTTGTTAATGAAAGGAAAAATAAGAATGAAGATGTAGATTGCAATGAGGTTTAGAAATATGTTTGCTTCATTTTAAAGTAGTTCTGATGCAAATTATTACAAGATTGTCAAGTCTAAGTTGTGTTGTGTATTGCTTGTAATACAAACCATGCCTAATGAGAAAAATGATGTAAACAAAAGCTGTAGGTTTGAGACTCAGTATTCCTCTCTATCCTTACGAGCAGAGCTTCATGTCATGAAATAATTAACTTAGGTATTAAAAGAAAGATGTTACCACTATAATAAATAAATGGATATTTTATTCAGAGAGTAAGACCAGGGAAAGAACAGGTATATAATTCTTTTTGCTTCTATGTGGGTTAAAAGTTAGATTTAGTTACAGTATTTTCCCAAAGTGCTTCACTGAAAGAATTAAAACCCTGCTTGCCACAGTGACCTTTAACAGTCAAAACCAGCTGTGTGATAGGCCGTAGGAATTTGATACAATTATTTTGGACACCAAACATGCATCCTAGGGGCAAAGCTTGTAGGGGGAGAAGTGTTTAAATTGGCACAGATTGAAGGCTAAAACCTTCTTAGAAATTATAAAATATATTTCTGTAGTTTATGACAAATGAGTGCATAAAGGAAAACACATACACATGTGGCAAAAATTTGGAAAGGTAAATCCAACAAAATCAGTTCCAATTTGCAGTATCCTGGTAAAACATATTCAAAGCAAAACTGTCATATTAAGGAGAAAAAGGCATAAGCCATAGGAAAAACAAATAAAAATGCTTTCCTCTTTTTTCCATGCAACATTGACTATACTTCCTATTTGTTCAAATCTTTACGTGGTACAGACAAATTTAATACAACAGTCTTTTCACATTAAGGTTCTGAACAGGGAATTATCCTCCCACTCTAGCTTCTAATTTCCTCTTCCTGTCCCATATATAAAACAGCTGGGTGCGGTTGTCTGATGAGACCAGCTGCCTTGGTCTCCAAAGCTATTTTACCCCTTCCTGCCTGGTGCATGGATTCTGCTCAGTTAAGGGAAAGAGGAGAGGGGTGAGTAATGATCTGGTTTTCTGTGTTTGTTTTAATCTCTATGTTTCCAAACCCTGAGAAATCAAATCAGTACTGTATTTGTTCCATTAGAACACTCAAAAAGAAAATGCAGTAAGAAAGGAGTAGCACCTCAAAAGATGCTTAGAGAGAAGGTCTAGAGCTAAATCTAGAAAATGGATTTTTGTGTTTTGCTTTTGAATGAGACAAAGCTACTTTCGTTAGATGGAGAAAGAAGGATTTTCCCCAAGCTACAAAAAGATGAGAATTATGAGGAGTTTCAGCTGAGAAAATTACAACTGGTCTGAATGCAAATATTAGAGAGCTCAGGACAATAAGAATCTTCCCAAATTTATAGCACAAGTAGGCTGGTAATCATGTGGTGTAGTTCATTGTGGTTGAGATCAAGAGACAGGTGGGAGGTGCTTGAAATGGAGGAAGGAGGAAGAATATCCTGAAGTTGTGCTGGGCTTTAGCCATTGGTTCCATATCCATTAGGTTTCAGTAATGCCAATAGAGATTGCTGCTGTGAGCCTGGAGAGTCAACAAACAAGTCTCTAGTCTTGAAATTAGGCCAAAATAATCTAAAGGATAACATTTGGTGTGGTACGAAGCAGAAGTCCCATGGGAACTGGAGGAAAGAAGAGGAGAGTCCTTCTAAAGGAGCAGTAGAATAAAGAAGGCGCTTGGTATATGAGGTTGTCATTGCAATTAAGATGGTATGAGGATGTAAATATTTATTTGACCATATGCACTGTAGAATGTTAAAAATAATGATACATGGAGGGAAAAAAATTGAATAAATGATTATGAGATTTGTCTAGGAAACCATCTGTCAAAACTCTAATGACAGCACATTTATTGAAATGTGAGGAGGAAAGTCACACTAAAGAGGAAGTGGTATGGCAAAAAAAAAACAACTATGCAATGGTATTGACATCATAGAATGAGCCAAGAGATGGAAGAAGTTGTTTGCTGTGGTTTTGTGTGGTTAGATTTTGTATACATTTTTCAGGAGAAAGCATTTGTTCTATATTTCCATTTTAAAAGAAAAGAGTAAAAAAATGCAGCAGAGCCTGAGGGGTAGGTTCAGGAGGAGGTCAGGGACTGGCTGGAGGAAAAAAATATGAGAAATTTGCACACCTGCAGTAGTGACTGTGTGGAAGGGACTTGGGAGCAATCACTGACGGCAAAGGTAAACTGATGAGAGATCAAGTCATGCTCTGTTAAGCTGCTTTTGAGAGATTGCCACAGCCCTGTGCAGTGAAAAGGAAAACAGAGGAAGGCAAAGAAGATTGGTATCACTAAAAACTGCAGCCCAGAGACTTCTTTGTGCTGGGAGAGGTGTTCTTCTGGGTGAGACCAAAAGAGGGAAGAATAGGTTTCTGATGGGGAAAGTCGTTCAAGGTTTTTGCCAGATACATTCTTGAGCCCAAGAGTAGGGGTGGAGGAAGCAGATGTTTGAGGGACTTGGCAAAGTGGACAAAAATATTAAGGCATGGAAGATCTAGGAGATGGGGAATCAGCATGCAGCAATTGAGGGGAGGTGCTTTAGAACAGATGTAGAGTTTCTGCTCTTTGCTAATACTACGCAGGTCCTGCCCTTGAGAAATGTGAATGAGTAAATAATAAGAATGCATCCGAATAGAATGTAACCTAGTGGCATCGGCCTGGAAAAATAATTGGAATCAGAAGGGTAATTTTATAACTGTCAGTGCAACTCTTTACATCAGCAGGAAGAGCCATGTTAGGGTGTATGGAGAGAGAAGAAATTCTGAGAATATTGATTCATTCCTATGCTTCCCAGCAGATTCCCATTGCCTGAGATTGAAAAGGGGACAGAGACAAGAGTAGGAAGCCCTGGCAGCTGCAGACAAGGCAGGTGGAAGGTTCCACAGAATGGTCACTTAATTTTTTTTTTTTTTAATGCCCATAAAAAGGCATCTGGTTTTCCTTGGGAAAAATAGTCTGTTTTTCTTACACTTAGTGGGACATCCAACAGACACAGGGTGCCCTAGATGTGGGAAAAGCTAAATAAACAGGGTTTAGTTGTTGATTTTCCTTTCTCACCTCTAATTTTGTAGAGGTAAATAATGGTCTCCAATGACATCACATAACTTTATTTCACTTTTTTTTCTGTTTCACTACATGATGATATTTCTCGGCATTGTGTTTCCTTTCAAACATGGATTACATTTTATGACCTCTCCCTCATTTTAGTAAGAGAATCCTGATTTGGAAAGAGTTTTAAGCAGAAAAGCTAATTCTCTTAGCCACATCTGTAGGCATTCAGCTCTTCACCAAGAGAATTTCTTCTGTGGATGCTGCATCTGAGAGACAAGTGCAGTGGTAAGGCAGGATATTCTCAATACCTACATATGTAAGTGTAAAATACTATAAGCTCTGCCACGTGTAACAAAAGCAGCCTGACCCAAAACTATTCACATAAGCTGATGCAAGCAGCAGAAGCAAAACAAACAGCTTAAAAACAAACATAATTGAACATGAAAATACCATCAGGAAGCATGACAATGAGTCCACTGTCATTTCATGCAACAGAGAAGTGGCACCTTATTCCTTAGGTTGCTGGATATTAATCAAACATGCAACCACCCTTGAAAGGATACTGCTGTCGAAGGAGAGAAGCCTTTTCTATATTCACTTTGTGTTCTTTAAGAACTGCAGCCCAAAGTAATGAATGGCATCTTAGACCATTTTTCACATGAGGAGCCAGTGTGTCACACAAGATTTCTTATTCTGTACCATACTGTCCTTTCATGTTATGCTGCTTGTTTTTCAGTATCAGTATATCCTTTATTACTTGGCTTTTGGGTTTTTTTTTAAAGATTAATTTTGGGTAAAAGAATGTCTTTGCTGAGCTCCAGTGCTATTAGCATTTTGTATTACAGAAGTATCCCTTACAGCTATGTACACATTTTAAATTCCCTGTCCTCTCCTTTTGAGTTTGCCCTGTGGTTTCCCTAGAAATATGACAATTCCTGACAGGTCATAGTGAAGCTGGGAAAAAAAATCCTGGTTTACAAACCCTGGAAAGGCATTCAACCAAGTATCAAGGTCAGATAGAACAGAACAGTGTCGGTTCCATTGGCCCCTTCTGATGGCTGTGATCTGTAAAACACAGATAGGGCAGGTCCAAAATACCTTTCTGTTATTCTATTTCTCAAATGCCTAAGCCATTATGAGATATGTTTTTGCAAACTCATTTTGCTTCCTCACCACCCTGCCCTCCAGTGTCTGTGCTGTCCTTCTCAAGTCCCCATCTCTCCTATTTTAAGAGAAGCCATTTGAAGCCTGGAAACTTACATGGTGATGTCTTGGCTACCAGCGTGTTGGGTAGAGCCCAGCGTGGTCCGCGCGCGGGGTTTTCCTGCGGAGAGCGGCGCAGTGCCATTGCAGAGGGGCAAGGGAGGAGCTGCTGAGGATGGGCACAGCCTGGCCTGGCCGTGGCGGGCACAGGGAGTTGCTGAAGCCTGTGTCCTGCTTTAGCCTGGGGAGTTAAAGCAGTCTTCTCCAAGCAGTTTGTATGCTAGGGAAGGATGACAGCGTGGGTTCAGACTTCACGTACAGCCATGACTGTGGTGCCTCCGAGTCCTCCCTGCTTACATGTTTTTCCCAGGGTATGGCTTCTTCAGTGGGGAACTCCCCCAAGGAGATGTATGGCCTGACATTTAGCAGGGTGGCAAGCAAGCCTGTGGAGTCGGCTAAAACATTTGTGGGAGTCTGGAAGCACTTTAGCGGCTGATAGATAAGACGTTAGAAACATCTGAAGTTTTGAGGAGGAAAACATGATTTATGGTGACTATGAAGAGCAGGAAATCAAAACTGTTAAGAAATCAGCTTCAGGTCATCATAAAGTTTTGATCCCTAGTTTCACATTAAGGAACTACTACTACTAGAAAATCTTGCCTGTGGTAATAAATAAAATAAAAAATTAACTACTATATACTGCTTTTCATCTATAGATTGTGGTGATAAGAAGAACACAGTGAAAGTCTAATTTATTGCAGCTAAATAGTTGACTGTTAAACATTTCTTTTTGTGGGACTGTAAATTCTACCTGTTGACATGAGCTCAATCTTAGCTGCTTTCTGGACTGGATTGCTTTATTGTTTAGAATTAACTCCATGCAGACATTTTGAAGAGTTATTGTTTCTTGCAAGTGTATTATGAAAAGGAAAAATCCCAAAGGAGAGAAAGAAATTAACAAAAGACTTTGTCACTAATTGTAGCCATGGCTATGTTTATTGTTATACAAATCAATTAGGACCATATTTTGTGACTCTTAATTGAGGAAAACTGCCATTATTTTGACTGCAAAGTGTAATCCTCAAATGTGTAATTTTTTTAATCACATCATTTTTCTACAAGGGGAAACACTTTTTTTAGTATACTCTGAAAATGTCAGATCATGTTGCAATGGATACCTACTGTACATCTTTTTAATATAAGTAATAAAATTCTGATGTGCTTGTTGAAACAAAATTCTGGTGAATTTTGTATTATTTAAAGGCTTAGGAATTTGCCCATAATCTATTTACCCATAGATTATGACCTTAACTCTGCAAAATTACTGATCCTTTGTTTTTGTTGTCCAAGTTGAGCATTCAACATGACCCCTTAGGGTGGGTTCATGCAATGAAGAGCAAATTTGGAGATTAAGTTATTTACAGTTCTCCAAAACTGGCTACCTCATTGGTTAAAGTTGCAATGTATGTTTATAAATCTATTTCCTTTCATGATGCATGTGTCTAAGATACTTCAAAGAATTACTGCAAGCATGAAGACGACTCATAAGATTGGGACAATGTCTTTATAAAATCCAAAGGATATTCTTTAGTGTGGGTTGGTTTGCTTGACCAATTAATAGGCATGTATTCCCAAAACATGGCTGGAAGCTGAACTTGGAAGCAGGCCCAAACCCACGTGCTTTGATGTGCCCTGGTTTGAGGTAGAGTTAAGAGGTAAAGTTCTTCTCTGATTATTCACTGGATTATAGAAAATACACTGGTGACCTTTAGGAGTTGAATCTTTTCACAGAATTGTGAGGAAAAATGAGGCAGAGGGAAGTATGATTCAAATATTTTATTTAATTGATTGGGTTTTTTTCTGCATCTTTTTCATATATGATAAGAATCATATGAAGTCTATGTCCTTTTCCATTTACATATGACATGGATACTGTCTGGTGACAAGGCTTACTTATTGTGGCCATGAACCAAAGCCTAAGATGGCTGTGGAAAGTTTGGATACAAATGTAAATCTTGAAGCCCCAGGTCATCATTATGTGGGCTAAAGGTGTGTTAATGTCCTTTGTATAACTAGGACTTTATTTATTAGATCAAGGAATTTCCCCTGGAACTTAGTGACATCCTTTTGGCAACCAAAATGATTGGGCTGATGAAAAGGAAAAAAGCACATATTTGTTGCTGTCCTTAAGGAAAAATAAGCTGAAAAGGATGAGGGTGGCAGGAACCTCATGGGCAAAAAGGTTTATGCTAGCACAGAAGGAGGAGGGCTTCAGGAGGAGATGCTGCTTTGGCAATCTTTTTAGGGGAAGGGATGAAGGGAAACTTTTAAAAACAGTAAAATATGATCACCCAGGACTGGCTTTTGTTACCATCACCCTCTTGAGTTCTGCTTTCAAGATTTATTATATCACTCTTAAATCTCTTGGAGTCATTACAATCTTGCTTTTCATCTAGTCTGTATATAAATAATTGATCATCATAAGGATTGAAAACTGTGGAAATGAAGACAGCTTAACACAGATATTCTTTATGACATCAATTACAGGGGGAATCATTTGATGAGAACAGAGAATATTTCAAATGGTACAATAATGCTAGCTCCTAAAATTACTTTGTATTTGAAATAAGATGTGTACACTGATTGGTTCTGTTGCCAGTTTATGGAGAAAGTATATTATGGTTCAATGAAAAAGATGGTTAATTATCTGCACACAGAGCTTGCTTCACTCCTCCCCTACTTCTTTTACACTCGTGTCATTCTGTTGAAGTCAGCTGTGTACAAATGCAGTGGTGAATCAGGCCTATATTTTGTAAGTAATTTATTGCAAACATTTGTAGTACTGAGAGAGGAAACGTTCAGTGTTGTTCAGTGCAGAGATTTAAATGTCCTGAGTGTGTGTTCTGTTAGCAGCAGTCACATGTGCTGGGTCAGGGGTGGTGTAGGGTTAAACACTGAGCACTGTGACAGTAGCTGAGTACACTTATTGTACTAAAACCTGGTAAGATGCTAAAATACTGTAAATAGCATCATTAAGTGTGATGAAAGGAAGTTAAAGTTCAAGTGATTTTTTTTTTCATTTTTTTAAGGTATTAAATGTAATTTTTTTAAGGTATTTAATGGTGAATTTATATATTTGGCTTGACTGGAGAGGACACTTCCTCTCTCCCTTGTTAGCTTTCATTTTGTTGTTCCACTGTTCATCTGTGTGCAGGCCATAGGTGCTTTGGACCAATATTCAAGCTGAAAGGAAGTGTAGGAGTATTCCTGCTGTTCTAGGATGTGCATAATGGTACCTGGAGGACTTGTCTCCTCCTGTGCCTCTGGATGCTTCGGAGCATATATAGAGCAATAAAACAATCTTATTTAATCTGTCAGTGGAAAGAATGTCAGGCTGAAAAACACCCACTGTACTTCAATCTGTGCAAGCAAGTAATAGAAATGGCATTGTTATAAATTCTGAAAAATTAATCTGAAATGTTTCATTTTATATGAGCCACTTCTAGAACTAGACAACATCAAACAGAAATATTTCATGTAATGATTTTATGGTGGACAGTCCCAGGAAATTGTAGGCACTGAGTTGTGAAAGCAAAGCTAAATGGTGGGCTTGAATTCATGTGCATTTGTAGACACTGAAGAAGATCCCAGCATGAGTGAGAAAGGCAGTATTAGCTGAGGGTGTGTCTTGTGTTTTTTCAGGGACAATAGTTCTGATTTTAATTAAGAGGTGTCTGTTCCATTACTCTTTAATGTGAATTATTTTGCAACAGAATTTATATGGTTATATGTTGTATCTGCAAAGTTTTGGGAACTGGAATGTGAGAGATTCCAAAAAACCTTTTGTTCTTGATGATAGCAGGATTCAATTTAGGAAAATACTGAAGTGTGTGCTTTGCAATTGGGTCTTCAAACTAAAACATTTCAATACCAGTTTTCCACAGGCACTGTGTGAATAATTCATGTATGGATAGTGATGGCTGTTCTTTCTGTCCTTTGACTCTTGACAGATTCCCACACTATGGACTAATAGTTCCATTTCTTACTGTTACTTGTTAATTTTAGGGCAGACCTCAGTAGCTCACAGTATTTATGCCATCCATGTGCTAATATCAGTAGGTACAAAACATTTGCTTTGCAAGCTGAACTTTATGGGGATATGTGAACAGTGCCTAGGATGTTTCAGGGATCTGAAGGAGGTGCCTGATTTTAGCGTGAGATATTTTGGAATTATATGGTGCTTTATGGTATTGTCTTCAACAAGCAAGCTAGCACCAAACAGAGAATTTCATCAATCCTCTGCTTCCAGACAGAGTTTTGAAAGTCCATGCAAGTCCATTGCCTCTCCCAATTTAAAGTGATGCTTGTGTGACTAGAGAAAAATGTATTGACCTCACTGAGAGATAGGAAAGATGACCCACCACTAACTGTGAGTAGGTTCAGCTCAGAAGCCTCCAGTGCTTGCTATACATTTAGTTCCTTCATGAAGTATTATTTATTCTGGATGGTTTGCTAGAATTTGTCTATGTCTACTTCTTTCTTTCCTATCTTAGTAGAGATCACATCTAGCAACAGCTGAAAAAGCACAAGTATTGCTTGTTGATCCTGTCAGTTATGCTTGTGTCAAATCTCATCTCTTAATATCATTGGGTTGTTTTTGCAGAAGCTTTTGGGACCTTGTAACAGATGGCATTTCAGGGGGGGAAAACCCCACAACCCAGTGTTAACAGTGAAGCATGCATCTAGCCAGGCATGGCTAAAGAGCAGATGCCTTGTCAAGACAGTAAATTAGAAGAGTCATCCAGGGGATCAGGATTGCAGAAGATAAGGGAACTTTGTAGGACAAAGAAGTTCAGAGACAAGACTCTGACATTATGAATATCACTTTCTTGGACATTTTTCAGACAAGACTCGCACAAATCACAAGCTAAATAAATGCTCAGATCTTTGTGTTTGGGTAGATCTTAATTGTAATTATCTTTATGTAAAATTAATATGATTAATGATAAGGTTTCATTTTCATGAGTTTGATTGCTTTTAGTTAATGGGAATCACAAAATGTAATACAATATCTTGTTGATTTAGACAGTAGCTTATTTTTCTGTATTTCTTCATTTGACAGACACAGGTTTGAAGAGCAGATGTGCAGATGTTAGCCTGGTGTGTAGTGTGCCCAGAGGGAGAAGTGTAGGTCACGGATGAATTTTAAAACTGATTTCTTTCTAAGGGTTGGGATATAATGGTGCTTTTAATCATTACCTTTCTGAAACTTCTAGATGACATTTCTAGGATGCTTCTGAGAAAAAAAATATTCTCCATAATATCAAAAGGAAGCTAAAATGTAAGATCTAGTCCCATTGCTGAAAGATGTAATTTTTGTTTGCTCTTTCGGAAAATGTTCCAAGTTGTTTTTCATTGTAAATCATAGCAATGTTTTCCTCTGGGAAAACAAGTAAAACACTTAAAGTAAAACACTCAGTTACAATTAACTGAGTTCTACAGCTCAAGTTAAAGATGAGGAAGCTGTGCTATGTCCAATTGAATATGAATAGTGGTGGACATTCCTATTCTAAGGACATATACAAGAAGAAATTTGAGGGTATGAAGCAGGGTTTGTGCAAATTCAAGGACAAGTTGCAACTGGTGACACTAAGTGCTGAACTTTTTCAGCCATTCACTTAAGCAGCTAAATTAGACTGTAAAACTGCAGCCTTTAATATTCCTGTAGTCATTTCACACCCTGATTCTGTATGCACTTTATAAAACATAGCATTATTTTATTGACTTCTGTGGTGCATGTGAGCCCAAATGAGACTGGGACACTGCTTAGGTGCTGCTTTCTCTGCAGGAGAACAGCTTGAATGGCCCCAGATTTCCCTGTGGTGTGACTGTATTGGCTGTTTAGGTTCTTTGCTACAGCCTCTATATTTTTGTCTCCCTCATCTGTATTAAAAAAGTGGGGGGTGGTCATGGATATATCCCAGTTTAGAGGTGATTTAGACTAAAAGTATTAATATTTTTAAGGATCTTGGAAAGTCTGTGCAGGTATAAACCTTGACACTGTTACAGCATTTATTGAGATCTTCTGAAGCTGAACACTATAATTCTGTCAACAGCTTTTGCATTTAGAAAGTTGTGACCCATCAATAAATTCTCACATGAACTTCATTCAGGAAAATACTTAGAAGTCTGATTGAACTCCCAGACCCCTTGGGCTAATAAGAACTTTCTCTTCAGCCTGCTCTTACAGCCCAGATTGTCTAGATGTCCACATAAAAATGTAACTAATACTCCTGTAAAGAGGAAAGCTGGAGTACCTCCATGGCAGAACTTTTGGAATAGCTCTGCTTGCTTCAGTTCCTCTCCTATTAAAATCATTGGAAAAATCTGTTCTTGACTTTAAGAGGAGCAAGGTTAAACTAGCACAGTATGTTTTGAAAATTCCAAACTAGTAATTTAATCTTCAGATATAGCCATAGTGGCCCTTGCAAATTTTTTTTTCCAAAGCTGCACTCAAAATAAACGATGTGTTAGTCCCTAATAAATGGTCCTTAGTAAAAGCATGTATTATGCTTCCTTTGAAAAGTCATTTATTTCTTATGGTGGGTTTCTGATTCAGCTGCCTTCCAGCAAGCTGTTCCAACACTTTCTCCCTTCTAGGAGTTTGTATAAACCCTGCAACTTGCTGTGTTTCTGTGCAGCAACCCATGTGCATCTGTGCATAACAACACAAAGAGGATAGCCTCAGACTTATTAGCATGGTTGTCTTCGGGTTGAAAAATACTTTCTGGAGGTTCATTTCTTAGAATCAGCTTCCTGATTTCTTGCTTATTAAATCATGTAGTGTTTATGAAATAAAAAGGTTCTCAGTCTGTCAGTCAGAACTCTAAAGCATTTCGCAGACCATAAATTCACATTCCAGTAGTTATAAATAGAAAACACAATTGCAATGGTTGTAAAACTCTCTGATGATTGTTTGTTGTATTACACCAACAAATCAGAAAAAGAGATGGTTGGAATACTGTTGTCAACATCTTTTTGCACAGAATTTCCATCGAGCCAATAAGTGAGCTCGTGCTGATGATTTGTAGTATCTGTTATCACCTTTCATCAGACTCTAAGGAGAAAGGAAATACAGGATATTCCAGATGGGAGTCTGGTGCATGTGCACTGAGGAATCCGTTTGTTTCCTCTGATTGTTAGCAAAGGACAGTGGGGGTGCTGCTGCTTGTTGCATTATTTTTTTGTACTAATAACCATATCCAAGTGACTTCTGTTAATGTGCTGTAATTTACAATCCCTTTAGGATGTAGTTATTAATCTTTTTGATAATTTTTGGCTGCTGTTGAACACTTAGCAACACTGCAGAAATTACTATTCAGAAGACTACATTTCCTTTTTAACCATGATCCAATGTTCCCCAGCTTTTCCTTTGTTTTTACTTATTACTCTTAGAATCAGTCTCACTAGGTTACTAACTTCTGCAATGCCCTGGTTAATCAATGCTCATACAATTTTTTCGACATGTTTCCCATGTTCCTGTCCCTTTTATTTAAAAGATAAGTATTTTATATTGAGAATTAAATGTACAGCACACCAAGGGATTTTTTTACTCTATAACTGGTTCTGTGGAATGGAATATCCCAAACCAAAATGGTATATACCCTCATGAATCATTTGTGCTTCTCTCATGCATCAGCCACAGAAAAGCGCCTGTACCCAAGTGGTTGGAGCAACAGCAGCATATTGGAAAGGATGCAAATGGCACAGCCTGTTATGGGATGGGCTGTTTCACTGAGAAATAAAAAAAACCCACAACACCACCTGAAATGCTGAGATGCAGAAGCTGGGCAAAAATTCATGAAAAAGAAATGCCTGACTGCAGGAAACTAGTGATGAGTCCAAGGTGCTTTGCCTCCAGCAGAGGCAGTAGGAGAGGCTTTTAGGGATAACATGCAAACTTGGCCACTTGGTGGTCTCTTCCCATACTCTGTCAGCATTGCAGCTGGTGTATTACAGATATTAGGGGCCATACACCTGCATGGTCTTATGAGTGTTCATGGACACATTTCCCATTAACTTACCTCATTCTCACGTGAAATTGTTGATATTGTCTATTGGTGCTAACAGCTTCCTGTGGCAGCCTGTTTCAGAGGTTCACTATTCACTGTGGAAAGTACTTTCACTCTGATTAAATCTGTCTACTATTAGTATTAGTTTCATAGTGTCCTCTACTACTTTTTCAGGTAGTGCAGGATTTTTATTCAGTTTGATCCCCTTGCAGTTTGGCTTTTCACTTTTTTCTGATATGGTAAGCTGATGATATCTCCTTTTTAGCTCTCTGTTTTCAACAGAAGGGTCCTAGACTATGCAGTGTAGGAGATAGCTGCTCTATCCCCCTGGTGATTTTAATTGGTCTTCTCTAAGTAGTCTTGAACTTTATTACAGATTTAAAAGAAAATTCTTACCCTTGTGCTACAACTAGTTTGTCAAGCAGAAGAATCTCCTGAACCACCTCAGCAGTAAAGGTGGAAGCAAATAGTTCCCTGAGTGTCTGCAGTGGTATTATCATCCTTTTAATGCCTTTGTCATCAACTGGTTCCACTAATGACAAGATAGCTTCCTCCTTTTGATGTGTTCAAAGAATGTTTTACTATCAGTCTGAGCATCATTTGCAAGTTGCTCTTCAAGTTCTTATTTAACCTCTGTATTTCCTGTTTACATTTGAGCTACTTTATTTTATGGGATTTTTCTGTGCTCACTTCGGAAAGCTTTCTGGTGATTTTCTTGTTTGGGTTTTTTTTTTTTTAATGCTGATCTTTTATCTTTGAAAGATGCCTTTGCTTTCCAATTGAGCCATCTGTGCAGAGTGAGTTTGGACTGCTTTGTTTCCTTCTTGTTCTGTGTCACACATTCCCTAAATTTCTGGTATACTGTATTTCATTCTGTAGACTTTATGTAGACCTCTTGGCTTTTGAAATAACCCTTTGTTTTTTTTGGAAAGGGGATATTGGGCTTTTCTTTTTTATAATTGCTATTTAAAAAAAACCTTTATTTTTTCTTGGAATTGAATAGTCACAAACTAGATGTATTTAGCCTTCTATCTTTTTTCTAGTTCTAAGCTGTAGCGTGTGCACAGTGTTGCACAAGAGTCACCGACTCAGGGATGTTTGCTCACCAGCCTGTCTTACCTGGTGTGAGTAGCAGGCTTGAGAGAAAGACACATTCAACAGATCTTTGCAGAAATTCAGAGTTACCATTGTCAGAGGGTACTGAAGAGTAAAGTGTCCTTTTTTTAAAAACTATTTCCAAAGGAAAAAAATGGGGAATTGTCTTTGTTTTCAGTAGGAAAAAGTGCTATCTTCATAACATTTTGGCAAGTCTCTTCAAGGCAGATGAAGAAAACAACCAAAGGGTAAAATTGGACATTCTTCTTTGAAGGAAAAAAAATCCAATGTCAAGATGAAAATGTATTTTCATTGCTAACATGAAATTTTTTTGTATTTACTTTGAAAAATTATGGTTTTTATCAATACTGGAAGCATAGAACAGAAAATCTCTGAAGGGATTTAAAAGCAACGTGAATATTTTCAGATTTTCATTAGAGGAGAGTCTCTGCAGACAAAAGGGCTTTCAGAACAAAAATCTTTGGTGCTTCAGTAAACCAAACTGTGTCTTGCTTGACAGCTGAAAGATATTCCCTGTGGGTCATTTATGCTCCTGTCTGCAGAGTTGATTGAGTAAATATGCAGCAACAAGGAACATTCTTATACCTTGTCTGGCATTTGCTGGTTAATATTTTTAACTTAAGGCAGATACAGTTCAATAATGTAGCTTGCAGAACTTGGTGGAATTCATCAAATACATAAATTACTTTGCAAATACACCTTGCTGCACCTTCAGTTTTTAGCAGCAAGATTTTAAGTTGGAAGAACTGTGTGGGCTTCTGGGAGGATGTTAAAGCACCAGTGAGGCTCTGGATAAGCAGACAGTTCCTGAGGTGGACCTAAAATACTTTATCCATGAAGCCTATCTGAAAAGTTTGTGAAGACTCTTTAGAAAAGGTGGCAGGAGATTCAAATTCAGAAGCTTTTCCTGTTTAAAAAGGGAAATGCTTTTTCAGCTTAAGCAAATAGTTTCCATGGGTACTAGATCTATGACAAACCATGCAAGGAGTTTTCCCAGTTAAGGGCCAGCAGACTGGGGGCCAGCTTGGTGGGTAGCAGGGCACAGAAGTGGTCTCCAAGTCCTAAGGACACATCAAATGGAACTTCCCATTTCTCCACATCATGGACTCTTTGTCTTTTGAGTGTGACATCACAGACACCCCTGTTTGTGAAAGAGAATCTAAATTGTCTCATGCTTTCTCTAACCAAATGAAACTCAGTGCAGACATTTGTGTTGCTGTTCAAACACCGAAAATAATTTCTGCATCCTTATTTCAGCCCCAGCAGTTACTAGTTGATATATTTGTGTTGTTATTAGATCTTTAAACATAGTGATTACATTTTTTTAATGTGAAAGTCAGAGTAGCCAATAATGTGTGCTTATTTTTCTAATAGTAATTTTTAGAGTTGGAGTTGTATTTTCCATGTTTTGTGATCATGTTTGGGTGAAGACGTGAAAGATAATGCCAGAAACTGAAGGGGAAATGTTGTCATACCACAGGCTTTAAAGAATTTGGGTTTTTAACAGCTCTGCAGTAACACATTGCACATGTCCTGTGTGGGTTGATGTTTGTGCTAAAAGCTTTCACTTTTTGAGAATATTTTCATGGATTTACAGCAATTACTCAACTATTTACAAGGGACAAAATGTGACCCCCATTAATCATAGCCGATCAAATTCAGCATGTTCAGTCATAAAGATTTCAGTCACTGTTTTCACTACTTTTATCATTATTCATATTTTCCAAGCTATTCATGATTCATAAATTGATATTTACGACTACCACGTGCTGCTATCTGAGACCTTAGGGGGGTTTGTTTTGTGTTGTTTTGTTTTAATAGACATTTATTTTAACTGGTATGTAGCCTGGAGAGATGAGCTACTCTAAGGCAGAATTGCTATCTTTCCATGAACTTAATATTCACACAAGTAGCAGGACTGACAGCTTCTGGAGATGATAGTCTGTAGGAGAGGGAAGAAGAGTGGGGCAGAGGGAGTTTGCAGTGTTTTAGTGTACGTTGGCTCTGCTTTTCAGGGTTGAGGGAACTTCCTTTTCTTCAGGTGACTCACATCCAGCCAGCTCACACTGCCTCCAGGCAGCCGGGAGCGGCTGCACTTTGTAACTCTTAGAAGTCATTTGCTCAAGAACAACCGAGTCCTCACTCCTGATGCTTTTCTCTGTAGCAGCTGTTAAGATACAGTAGGAACTTTGATCACAACTAGTGAATTTGTCACTGCAAGCTGCTGCTGGCTCCACTGGTGGTGTGAGGTCTGCATGGCACTGAACAACAGAGACATGCTGTGCTCTGGTGTGTACTTGAAGAAAGGCCATTAAGAGCTGAAATGTCAACAGTGACCCCATGTACCTGTAATAAATGTAAGCTTTGTAATTAGTAGCAAGCTGTCTCAGAGGGCTGCAGATAGTTACTAAGATTAATTTTCACTATGGTGTGCTCAAAGTTCTTCTATGATATAAGGCAACCAGTTAACATTGTCAGGAGAGACTATCAAGTTGCAGCACGTGTAGTTTGATGACAGAGCCAGGTTCCAAGTACCTTGTGGCACCAACTGTCTTTCCATATGTTTTTCTGGAGCTTACCACACCCTAGGAGAGCAAACATAATACCTGTAGAGTCACACCTTCATTGTGAGTATGTGTCCCTTTGTTCCTCTGCTTCATTGTGCATCAAACCTGTGTAGTAAATAATACCTACAGGGTAAAAATAATACCAATCTATGTGTACATGGATATCTATATAACATATATAGATATATATTAATTGTAAGTGATATAGGTGTCTGGGAGTCAGGGAAAACCAGTCTGAAAAAAAAAAAAAAAAAAAAAATACAGTGCATTCAGGAACTCCTGTACCTGTGTGCTTCAGGCTTTCCTCCTGCCTGTGGAACGCAGGTGGCTCTGGGCTCACGTAAAGAAGCCTCAGAAAAGAGACTGACACCAGAGCACACTTTAACCAAAAAGACATTTCAAAAGGCATCCTAAAGCATGTCTAGACTGGAATTTGCAGTTGAAAGGAAAAACTATTATCCTTTGGCTTGAAAAGTGACCCATGGCTTTAGGCATGAGTGATTTTTGATAAATGGCCTGGTTGTCCCTCTCCCCGGTGTGGGAGGCAATTGGTTTCTACTGTAAACCTGGACTACAGACAATTTCCTTGGGCATATTTGTAGCAAAGGTAGCACAGACTAATGCAACAGAAAAGAGGGAGCTTTTGAAAGTTTATTCCGTGTCTAAATCTGAATCTGAAATAACAATATACCCCTTCAAACTTGAACTTTCACTATATTTGCTAACATCACAGATCTTTTTTCTTCTATTTTATGAAGTAGCTGTGTTTTCATGGAATACATATTAGCATGATTTTTGGTATATTATAAATGTGACATTGATGTTCCGTATGAACTGTTTTGGTCAAGAGCCATGTTAACTGCCCCATCAATTACACTTCTAAGTACCTGTCACATTAAAAAACTGTGGCTCTGAGCCCCTTAGGGTATTTCATTCTTTTAGGCAAAGAGTTTTTTGTTTTCACTCACTACTTTGGATCTTCTTATTCTGGAAATATTTTTGCTTGCATTTCATTTTGGGGGGCTGGGGTTTTGATTTTTTGAATGAGAGAAGTATCTTTTGTATGGGAAGCATTGTGAGATCCAAAACTCCTCAGGATGCTTAAAAAGGACATTTAGAATTTCTTATGGATGGATTACTATTGCGAAGGCAGCATTTAATGTGTTAGGTAGAGTCACAAAGTTGCAAAGGTAATTGCTTTTATATCTTACTTTGTATGTTTAAAAATGCATACCATACTGTGCAGCGTTTCTGTTAGCAAATAATGCCATTTCATCCATGGCCAGGTATATATTTGCATATAATTCTCCCTTAGTATATTTTTGTGCAGAACTACTTTCGAGGGCCTATGACAAAGTATCTATGCCACTTCAGAACACACAGGTGCTTAATTCTGTATGTTCAGTAGAGCAAACATTATTGAAATGAATGTGGTGGAACACAGCTGGAGTTAAATGAACTATTGTTCTCACAGGGTAGGCTAGATTAAAAACCACGAAAAAGAAAAAGTTAAAAATCCTGTGTTTTTAATAGCTCCAGCTACAAGTCTGTATCAAGACAAGCAGCTGGCAAACATATGACATTTTTTCCCTGCTACAGATCTTCTAAAAATGAATTTCATGTTTACTCAGCCTTGCCTTTCTGAGGGTGCCTGCTGGCACGTCATTCCTGAAGGAAGTGGTTCATCTGGGAAGGTTGTTGGGGGCTGGGAAGGCACCAATCCTAGTGCATAGGCAGTGCCCAGGGACTGGGAGCAAAACACCCCCGGAGAGAGCTCAGCTTGTACCCAGCCTCTAATGGATGAGTGTGAGGACAGAAGCCTGGTGAGGGTTTTCTGCAGCACAGCTAAATGTTCTTTCCCTCTCAGATAAGCTACTAGCACGTGGGAAAAGCTCGGTGCTTCCTTTTCTGCTTGCACTGCTGCAGAGCTACGATACTGCAGGACCCTACAACTGTATGAAAACCTCATGTAGTCCTGAGAGCCTCTGTGTAACATTACTTGGCTTATACATCTTTTATTATGTTTGGCTGTTGGTGAGAGTCAGACGAAAATTATTTCCAGATTACAATAAAGCAACTTCAAACATAATAAGTGTTGTTAGATCATTGACCATATTAAAATAAAATTTTAAAGGGCTGTACATCAAGGCTCAGAGAACTGTTTAAAGAAGAAAAAATGTGTAGTATTATTGCCCTAAACATACTGCTGAACCTTGGGAAAAGATTTTTTCTGCGTTTCTTGTGACAGTAACATCACAGAGGATATAAACCAGTCATTGGCACTCTCTCAAGAAACACATCGGTGTAATTCATTATAACAATGCCACTGTGATATTTGTTCATAATATTTATGAAAGTTAGGCTACGAAAACAGCGTGCACTGACGGTTGGTGGTGATGTATCATTCTGCAAAAGAGAACGTACACGACAAAACACTTTGAACGAACTCTAAAAATATACTGGTGACTTAAAACAATTTGCCTGGTCTTACATACCGTGCCAGGAGGGGCTTCCCAGGATATGCTTCTGGATGACCTTTTTGGGACATATATCAAATAGTCATGTATTTATTATGGTCCCAGTCAGTCTTCAATAGCAATGATGAATGTTGTGTAGTGTATGCAGTTGTTACAGCTCCGTGTAATTCTCTGCTTGGTTTCCAGTTGCTGTCTCTTCTATGGAAAACAGAGTGGCCTGTGTCATGTCAACCCAATAAAGCCAGCTTCTACCCACAGAGTGTTCTCAGTGGCATAAGGCTTTATCTGACCTGGCAGTGGGGATGTCAGGGAGCCTGCAAGGAGACTTCTGTTGTGCTTCCCCGTGTGCCGGGCCCTGCAGGGTGCGGGGGAGCAGCCTGGCGCTCGGAGCCCTCGCAGCTGCCAGGACCTGCTGGGATTCACTGCAGCGCTGACGTCAGTGTCAGCCTGGATTTCTGGGCGCTGAATAAAGCAGCAGACTTATTCTGTGCCTGAGTGGTGCTGATGACATGCCATTTTTCCTCTTTCCCCATCAGTATTGTGGGGAACGTAAGAAACATGAATGTTCTGGTAATTATTGTAGCCAGGCATGGGCTCTGTTCAGCTCCTGGTGAGAGGAAATCACCAGCCCTGGATAAGCTCAAGAGCAAGATTAGGTTCCTTCTTAAAGGTACTGAGCTTGGGCTGAGGCTGAGCACCAGTAAGTTTCTACTTGGCAAATAGGTGAGATTCCACAGTGGGTTTGGAATGTAATTTCTTAGGAAGAGAAGTAGAACTACAACCTCTGTCTTCCCTGTCTCTCCAGGAAACCCTCTGACTCTGTCCACTCGAGTTCATTTCTCCCCAGTCACTTGATTGCTTCCTGTGATGCTGTGATGGGAGAGAAATGAAAAGCAAAAGGGAAGGCAGTTGCAACTTATCATCATGCTCAAAGCCTCCAAACAGAATTCCAACTTGTCTGGCAAAAAAAGTGGACAAAACTAAAATGACATTTTAAGCTCAGTTTCCTGGCTTCACTATTCATTGCAGGAATGCTTAGATTTGAAAACAATAAATACCATCACTGTAGGAAGCCTCAGAGTTGAATTGTGTGCATGCACAGCTGTTTACAAATCATCCATTTTGACTTAGCCACTTCCATCTAAGGTAGTTGGCTCAGTTTAATAATGAAATGGCCTCTCCAGAAGTCCTCTGCCACATCAACTTACTGTTCTTAAAAAAAAGAAAGGGCATCTCAATGCTAGTTTTCAGAGAGTCTTTTTTTAATAGAAAACATAAGATAGATGCCACACTAGACTTACTGTGCTGCAGTCAATGACCAAAGGTTAAAAACATATTAATGGAAAAAAGGGGGATAAATGGCAAATTTATATTGAATAAATAAATTATAGGAAAAATGACTAAGACTGGATAGCAAGAAAATAGATTAAAACTGGAATGGAGATGTTTATATAATACTTTAGGCAAAAGATTGTATTCTACCATGTACTTTTAGTTTCTTTATCATTCTGCTCTCCATCTTTCTTCATTTAAAGCTATAATTATATATTATTGATATATTATCCTTTTGATCTTATGGACTTTGCAGCTCTGAAAGTGTAATCATATTTTGCCACTTTTTTCCAGTTTGATTAAATTTCATGTCTATGCATTTCCTTAAGTTGACATACATCATTGGTATGAAAATTTCCTAGTCTCTGTCCCTACTGAATGTATTGTTTATTTGGAAATATTGCCATGAATTAAGAATTTATGTTCAGGTACATGCATTTTAATAATATTGAAGATGACTGATTCATGCTGGGATTTCACCTGTGCCAAAGGTTACATCAGTGATTCGACCAGATAATTTAGACATGTAATTTCAAGCACAACTAACTGTCCAGGTATATAATGAAGTTTCACCTGCAACACTAGAATCAAGGCCAAGATGAAGCTGGCCAGAAGCCGAGGCTGTACCTTTCCTTTTTATGGGTATGGAGGAATAACAGAGTATTGCTCCAGATCAGGGCAGTAAGAAATTCAAGACTCCTCCTATTAGCACTACAGAATCTTTCTCATTGAAATTTTCAGCATCCTTGGAAAAAAAAAAAAATTAAATGGAAACCAGTACTTATTTGGTGTCAATTTGGTTCCCATTTGAGCTTGTATCAAGAAGACTTAGTAATCAGTTTATCAACATTACTGATGACTTCAGCTGGAATAATTAATAGAAAATATGGTGTTTAGATTGAAGTGTAAGAAGTCAAAGAAAAATTTAAAAGTAGGATGTAGATTAAAAAGAATTAATATCTTCATCTGGCCTAAATAATGGTTGCTTAATATTTGCGTACAACTCAAAAATTCACATATTGGATGGCTTGTAGAGACAGAATCAATGAAGTAACAATCAAGATGTAAAAAATGTGAATATATATCAAACATGCTATAAACACTTTCCAGATGATCTTACAGGATCATCCATACTCTTGAATGAGCAGCCAGCTAGATTTTAATATTATCCAGTCTGAATTGTAATTCCAGTTTTTTAGTTCTAGACCACCTAATCTCCTTTTAGACATTTTCTCAGTCTGTTCCTGATACTGATCTCAGTGATAACAAGCTTTTTATTTTTTGCAAAGCAGGGAGATAAGGATATTTTTACACTGTATAAATAGCTGAGGCTGTAAAAATCTGTGTCAGTGGAGAAAAGTTATGGATGCTGCTGTTTACTCTGAGTATCATCAAATATTTGGAATAACAAAAACTTAAAAAGGGGGAAAGACTTAAGCAGGGTTTTAGTGTGAAACAGCATTCCCAGCTCTGACCCACTAGAACATCCAGTCATGCAGAAAAAACAAATTTCTTAGGGAGTGTGTTGTAAGCCGTATCCTTACAGAAATCTTTTGACCTGCAAGAATTGAAGTCTTTATTTTCCATTTCCAACTCAGAGGGAAGTTTGTTTTTTAAATGGGGAGAATCGTTGTTACTTCTGAGCTCCATGTTTTCAAATCACTTTTCTTCCAATGTCTTTGACCAGTCATGAACTGCATAGATGGCCATTAAAGCAAGTTGTGTCTGGTTCTTCATCTCCATCTATGCTCTTTTTGAAGGTTACTTTCTCTCCTTTCTATTTTCTACAATAATTTATAACATTTCTTCTTTAAACATTTTACTTTCTTAAATAGCAAATTATATTTCCATGACCTCTTCTGTATGAAGTGCAAAGGACAGAAAGTAGTTTCCAGCCAAATGAGTGTTCTACCTCAAGCTGAATTCTAATAAATCCCTACAGTTTATAATTGATACTTCCAAGATGTTCTCAAGGAATTTAAAACAATCCAGAATTTAATAGCAATCAGCAGAATCGAGACAAAGTGAAACTATTATGCTGAACTTATCGAAAAGCAGGGTTTAAATTGATGCTGCATATTATTCATTTTGACAGTTGCAAATTCACATTAAAGATAGCAGAGACCAAAAGACAGCAACTAGAGGAGGAAATGCTAATGTATTACTTGCAGAGAAACAACTCTGAAACTAAGCTGTTCAGTTAAAATTATGAAATACTTTCCATTTCCAATGTCCCTTTGATCCACAGAAGCCCCCAAGCATGTTGCAAATTATAAATACAATTTTGATTTCCTATCATGGCAGGTGATAGGCAAATGTCTCAGGAGTAGAAATGTAGCAGGCATCATTCAATAGAAACCCTATGCAAAGACAAAACAAACCATTACTTTTAAGCAAAATGGCATGAAAAGGTTACATTGCTAAAACATGTGTCCTTACCATACTGTTCCACTGGCATCAGAAGAATGGGGAATGAAGAATTCCAAACTCACTTCCTGTGTGTAAATACACTATTTGTTGCATGACTTGAGACAAATCACTTCATTTCTTATGCTTCACTACAGAAAGGGAATAATGTTGTCTGAATTCGGTGGTGGTGTGTTATGGCAAAAGTGCTGATGATAAAGTGTATTCCTTCTTAGAGGAATTGTATCTCAGCATTTGGAAAGGTTGAAGTATTACACCTCTATGAATGCTCTCATATATTATTTTAAATCATTCCAGTGGTAGAAAGCATGTAAACTGTGTAAATACAAATTACTACATAATTTAGAAATCTATAAGCAGAGGGATGTAAGGCTATTGTTTTGCCGGGCAATAATTTCAGTTTCCTGTACAAAAATAACATCACTTCCCATAACTGACACTTTGGGGAGATTTATTTGCATGGGGAGGCTCAACAGGGGATTTTTAAACCATTAAATCTCTAGTGATATCACTCTCTAATGAACAATTATTAGATGCAAATACAGAGCCTTGTAACAACTGAAGAGAAGGGTTATCAGCTTTCTAAAACCTTGAACCTGACTTGAAGTCATAACCTAAAGGCCTGATGAGGCAGGGCAAACCACTGTGGTGATATCTAATGTTTTGTTTTATGAGTATGTCATTTGATTCCTAAGGTACAGTGTGGATGAAAACTCCCTTTTCTCCCTGTAGTGTATTGAACAATCTATTAACTGCTACTGAATTTATTGACATTGTTGCTCCAGCTTCAATCTGATTCCTGTTCCACTTAGCAGGTGTGCAAGTGTTGCCTGCAGAGCAGTAAGGAAAGGGGTGAGTTCCTTGGAGACCTCTGGGGGTTCCTCCTTTCCCTTGGGAATATTTAGAGGTTCTACACTGAGGACTGTGGGGGTTGAGTTGGTAACTTTTACAATGCAAGAAGTGACAGAAGCAGTGAATGTAAGTGTTCAAATATTGCACTGCTGAGCAAGTGCTCAGGCACCCCTAAGACAGGCACAGTAAGGCATCAGAGCAGCTTGCAGGGATGGTCCTGCACGGCCACAGAGCTGAGACTGAATTCCTCAGCCTGGCATCTTCTCCTGGGATCAGGAGATGCAACTGCCAGAGTTGGCTCAAGTATATTGCTAAAAATAGGCCAAAGCACTTTAAAAATTAATGAGCTGTAAGAGTTTAGGAGTACTGAGATTTATAGGCTAATGGATAACTATCAGAAGGAAATTTAGAGCCCTTATGTCTCTCTTGGCTTACACTGATGTAAATCAGGATTAGTTGCACTGAATTCACTTGACTTACAATAATATAAGTAGGAAGAGATTGGGGAATTTATGCTCACTTTGCAGATAGAATTAAGTCATCTTTTTGGAAATGAGAAATGGGTCATTTCTGAATCATTTTGCAGAGATTTAAGAGTGACAACCAGATGCTTCCTTCAATGCAGTTTCAGCTAGAGGAAAAAACAATCCTTGAGAGACTTTCACAGTACTTTTCAAGAGTGTGTACTATGTATTTGCCAGCTTTAAGTTTGTGAAATTTATATACACTGCAAACTGTATTAATTTCCAAATGAAAATTATACACAACAAGAAATTTTGGTAGCTTCCTATAAACACTCTAGAGTAGAGTATTTTCTATAGTCAGCTAAAAATGCAATAAATCTGCAGCACAGGACAAGAACTGCTGCTCATCCCAGGCCATTCACTAACTTTTTTTCTGTTTGTAGAACTACTGCTGATTGAATCTGAAAAGGAGACCAGATACTTACTGGGTAAAGCCAATGAGTCTAGAGTCTTACTCTGTGAATTGATCCCTCCAGTCAAGACAAGCAAGATGTGCACAGCCACGTAATGCTTTTTACCCTCCAACACTAAATTAAGAAAACACAAAAACACCAAAACCACATTTCAAAAAGGGGAAATGGGTACTTGAGACTCTCTAATGCTGAGCATGCTTTATTCCTCTTCCTTAATAGAGCAGTGTGCTTTGAAAACATCAGGAACACACAGCAGTTCATGAACACACTGAAGGTGCTTGTCAGGAACTCTCCATTCACACCTCTCAGTTACCACAGAATTAGGGCACAGTTGCACAGTGAACTTCAGCTTTTACCAACACATAAAGCCTTGGCCGTGCTCTGAATCATATATTACCTTTTCTCCTGCTCCAGCACAGCTCTTTTGGGCAGCCCCATCCATGTAACTTCTTCAGCTTTTCAGGTGAGAGCATCCAAGTATCACTCAGCACGGCCGATCTTCTGTAATCCTTGCAGTTTGCTCTGAGAAGTTCCTCCTGCTCCAGTCTTACAGCTGCCAGCCCCAAGGGGTTTGAAGCTGTGCAAACACAGAGCCCGAGGTGCAGGGAGCTCACAGTGCAGGTGTGCAGGGAGGAGTGAAGGAGAGAGCAAGCCCCAGGCAAGGATACAGTGTGATCCTCACTTTACATCTGGCTTTGCTGTATCCACTCAGTGAGAGCAGAGAAGGCAAGAAGAGATTTCATTATGTGAAATGTGGCTCTGCACTGGTACCTCTCATTGCCTCTGGGGACTACCAGGAGGGTTTTTTTCCTTCCCTTCAGGGACCCTTCTCTTACCCTTTCCTCCCAGTACTGGAAAGCCTGACTTCACCAGCCATGGCTTCTATGGTGAAAGATTTCTCTGAGCTTCTCTGCCATGGAGGAATGAAAGGCAAAGCTGCAGGCAAAGCACAGCCTTGGCAGCCAGGTTTTTGTGGCTTCAAATTTGAGGCCAAGAGAGAATTTTCCTGGGTGGTGAGGCAGGAGATCAGCTCTGATAGAGATGCTGGTAGAATGGAAGTGGGGTGGTTTGAAGAGCATCTCTTTGCACCTGTCCATCCTGAGACTGCTCTGGGAGCTCCCACTGCCCCAAAGACACAGACCTTCATTGCTTCCTCACAGGGTGGAGAGGCCACGTGCCAGGAAAAGATAAATAGGAATTAGCTATATAGTTAAAAGATAAATAGGAACTCCTTTGCTTCTGCTTAGAAAAAGATGCTTTTTTTGGAGTACAAGTCTGTAGTTAAACTTCTTAGTTAAGTGAGAAGGTCAGAAATAAAGCAAGCCATTATTTAAAGTGCTCCAGAGCATAAAATATGCTTCAAACAATGTTAAGAAGATGACTTAGAAAATCCTAAGTACCAAACTTGTCATTCTCCTTTTATATATTTGGGGGTGTTTCAGATTTGGGATCAAAAGCAGCCTTAATCCAGATTTTCCTTGTTAGTTGGTCTGTGTGACTTAAATATGGATTTTTTAAAATTATTAAGTATGTGGCAAACTATTAATCCATTACTGAAGATATTGATATTCTCAATAAAGTTCCCTAATCTCCTTCAAATATTGATTTAATATTATTATAGCATGGCCAAATACTCTATTACTCTATCTAAATTAACATTTTTTCAAGATATATTTAGGAAGGAAATGTGTGTTTATTGATTGTATGAATGAAATTGCTTTAATTAAGGAAACAGGCCGACTGCCAAAAATGGCATGCATGATTATTAGTGCAGGATGCTTCCCACAACAGCTCAAAAAGGCATCATCAAAGCAGATGCCTGAATTAGTTACAATGTACATCCTGGCCAGACAGATGCTTCAGACTCTTGGCCACTTGTAGGACAGATTATCCTTCCTTTGAAAGCCAGCCAGGGCACAGTAACACTTGAAGTTTTTCTACCAATCATAATTTAAGACTTTTCAACCTTAAATTAAATATTACTTGAGTAAAGCTTGAGTCTCTTGAGAGGTAACATGGGAATATTCTGACAAATGCTCTCATTTAAATTAGTGCTTGGAGTAGAGAATATGAAATTCAAGAGAAGTGTTAGAAGTTTCATATTTTTGTCTGAAAATACAGGTTTAGAAAGTGATAACAGGAATAACTCCTGAAAAGGAAGCATCAGGCTGTTGTGCTTTAGTTTATTTCATAGCACCATTCTAGTATTGTGACTTGCTTCAGCTGCATTTAGCCTGAGAATTAGTTAGAAGTCCAGTATGGATTTGCAAGGCTATTACTATAGCATACAATTAAGAGGAAAACCTCAAAAATGGTTGGGAATTTACAGTATAATAACTTCACATAAGAGTGTGATTTTAGGATGTTGTGTAACTGAGAAGTTTCATGTGTATTCTGAACACAGTTTCTATGCTTTTTCTGAATCCCAACCTGGTAGTTAATGGGGTAATATATTTACTGAATCTTCCTCTGGTGCCTGACAATAAAAAAAATATTTCAAATACAGGCATTGTAGAATGTTTTTTCTCCATTCAAACTGGGAACGGTTAAAAATACAGCCTCCAAAGCCAAACCTCACCGCTGAGGACATTAAAAACCTGCAGGTGGGGCTTAAAAGGGAGAATCCCACCACAGCAAGGGGTGTTAAAAAAGGAGTCCTGTGGTTATTGATCAAGGGATGTCTGGGCAGCACAGGTTTCCTGCATCTGTTTTGCCTGGGCTTGGGCTGTACTCAGGATAGAAAGAGCCACTCACTGCTTAGCCAGAGCCAGGCTTAGCTGTGCTGCTGCTGATCTGGGCTGCAGCTCTGCTGCACTCTTCTTCGTTTAGTGGGAGCTGGTTGTTTTGGGAAAACCTTTGGTAGTTGACTTGTGCCTGCCTTGTGGCACATACGTAAATATGACTGTGTGGAGGAGATAGTAAAGGACTATATTCTAGGACTTTTTTTTTAATTATTTGGTTTTTTCAATCCGGTGATCATTTAGGAGACCACAAGTAGAGCTGTTTGTATCCCAGCCACAGGAGAACATGTGTCAGGGAAGAAGCTTTCTCTGCCAAGCCAGCTGTCTGACAGCCAGTGAGAGTTCCTCTGTCTTGTAGCTGGGGGTAAGAGTGGGGGCATGTGCAAGCAGTGCCTGTGAGAGGAAGCGTGTGCCGAGGCTGTGGCTGATGGGCAGCGTGCATCCTTCATCTCACGCTGCAGCATGCTCCTGTCTCTGTCAGAGGGAGCCTGACCCTGTGATGGTAGAAGCACCCAGCTGAGAGCCTGCTCAGCCTGGGCTCCTGTTTGCCAAGTCCCTGACCTGACTGCAGCAGCTGCATTTGTTCAGCCTTCCAGATCAGGGTTACCAATTTGCCTTCAGCGTGAAGGGAAGCACCTACAGACATTCCCACTTGTGCTCTCTGTGTGTTATAGGCGTACCTATACCGGCAGAAAAAAATTCAGTGAAAAGTGCTGAGTCGCAAGCCTTGGGAAATGGAGGAAGATTTCTTCCAATGTTCCAAATGGATAGCAAAAGTATGTTTCTTCTGGCCTTTTTAAAATGGAAACAGAAATAGGGTATTCCTTATTCTGGCAAGGTAGACTGGGACTAGCCATGGGAAACACAGAGCTTTCAGGACTTAAAAACTTATTCCACTCATTTTTGGTAGAGCTGTTTTAAGTAATGGAACCTCTCTTCAAGGATTAGCTGTACAGCCCCATTTGCTGAGTTCTGCCCCGCGGGGTTCTTTGTGTGGCAGTGTGAAATTGCCTTGCTGAAGTTGACCTCTGCTCTGGAAAGCACCCTCTCTCTGAAGCCATGAGGTTTTGGAATCCTCTGTGCAGACTGTCAGGGGATAATGGCTTCAGTAGCACTTATGGAATGACTCAAAAAATTGTCCCTCGGTCATTTTTGTAGCCGCTCTATCTAAACGCCAATAAAACTTTTCAGCCATCCTATATAACTTTAACGTGCCTGTATTGTAGCTGCAAATGCCGATTGGGATCTTAGCACAAAATGTTTGCTGACACACAGAACACAAATATGTCCCTCCTATGGAAAAGTATCAAATATCATAAAGACACTTGCAAATCCAGCAGCCAGTAGCCCGTATTCATTGATGATTTGGCATCTGTTTGTTAAACATACGCACAAGCGCTGAACAAAGACTGCCTGAGGGGTCCCCAGAGCGACCCAGCCAGCGCAGCTGCTTCTGCTTAAATGACTTCAGCGGTGAAAGGCAGAGCCGGGTGCTGTAGTACACTGAGACACCAGTAAGGGGAACCCTTTTTGCAGTAAACCTTCAAGCTTTTACTGCTTTGATGGAGCGTGTGGTCATAAAGATAACGTGACGTTTTGGTTCCAAAAAAAATATGTTTAATCAGAAGACGAACAGATATAAGCAGTTTAAAACGAAATCTGAATTAAAGTTTCAAATCTGCTTTTACTTTTCACTCCTCAATGAAATTGAGTAGGAAATGTGAATAGACCTGCACAAGGCAGGCATTAACCCTTACAGGAATGTTAAAGAAAAGAAGAGTTGATTTTGACAACCGGCTTTAAAACAATATTAATCAAATCACTCCCGTAAAGTGGCTGTCTTCAGGCATCGTTTTAGCAACAAAAACAAATGGTGGATTTGTTGCTTGAAATTACATCATCATAAGTAAAATTTCATCTATGGACAAGTCTTCTCACTTCAAAAATGTAATTTTGAAACTCAGGCATTAGCATTCTAATATTCTCAAAAGTTATAGCTTTCAGTAGGCACACAGATGAATTTTAGTGGTGTAAATACTGTAGGAAAACTCCTGAAACCATTGTAATTAATCTGCATTGCTGTACAATAGATGTTATGTCAGGGGAAAATAAGTATGCATGTGGGTCTGTTTGCTTAATATGCAAAATCTTTACCAGTCTTTAACTGTTGTAGTAGGTATATTTTTATATTGCCTAGACAGAGAAACATGCTTTAGAGGGTTGAATGGAAATGCAGTATTTACATGGCTAAATAACCTCACTATAGTTTTTCTTACCTCAAATGAGCAATTCTGGAAGTGATGTGATTAATTGGTCTGAAGGATCTCCTCTTCCAGTCCAGTGTAGGCATTTCCATCACAGCTGACCTGGGAAAACTTCTGTCTGCTCAGGTTTATTTTTTCTCTATGAAGTAGTAAGTAACTTTTTGTAACCACTGAACATACAGATTCCATGCACCCATAAGATCTCTAAATAAACACCACTGTAGATCTATGCCAGTCTCTGCTGTGCCTTCTCAAATGGCCTTCACTCCAGACTGCTAATTAGCCTCTCTAACTTTGAATACTCCATAAATGCACTCTACTGATTGATAGTGCATCAATATTAATTAATAATTTACCACGTTGTTGGAATTTTCCTCTACATGTAATCACAGCTGCAGCTCCTTCTAAACCTTTCTTTAGTAAAAAAGGAGGAAAATAATTTTACTGCTTTCACCCTATGTTAATTTCCCCTTTGGTATATCTGCAAATATTTGGAACAGCATGTCTTGGATACTCCTGAAAATTTGCTTCGTTGATATGGCAGTGTAGTTCCATCTCACAAAGTGTGCTGCTGCTCCTAATTGGAGCTGCTGTGGTGTGCTTCATGTTTTATTTATTCTCACACTGTGTATGTGAAGTGCTCCAAAGGATCTGTCCTCTGTTAGGATCTGCAAGTCTGGCTTTCACACAGAGGCCCTGTTGGCTCTCCCACTCACACCCAGGGGCAGAGGGATGTGCAGCAGGAGAGGAGCTCTGCCCAGGTGGCCAGGAGCTTGTCACAGTCATGGTTCTGCCAAAAAGGCAACTTGTTCAGAGTGTAGATAGTGAAAAATTCACATAGACGTTTTTGAAGCCATCTATGATTTTTATCACCATCAAAAGTAATGTAATTCATAACAGAAATAACTTATTTTAAGTGTACTCTATTCTAATAAAGCAACAGGTGCTCCCTAGGTGGCCCAGAGTAGCCCAAATGCATTAACTGCATTTTCACACTGATCATGAATCACTTCCTAAACACATCTTTGTTTCATGGAAGTCTATTTGTAGTGCCATATAATCAATTTTCTGTAAAAATTATTCCCTAAAATATTACATTCAGGCCAATATCTGCTTTTTAATTAAGAAGTCTCAACACAAAGGAAAGCCAGACCTGAGAGATGAGTGATTAAAAAGAAAAAAATATACATTGCATATGCATTTGGATGTAGTGTACTGTCCTGTCATTCAACTAATCTTATCTCTGTAGTCTCCCTTTTGTGCAGAAGACCTGATGATTTGCAATTCATTCTTGTTGCAATTCATTCCTATTGCAATTCATACTGTTCAAAGCTTATACAATAATTCTCTTTTCCAGGTGGCTGTCAGCACCTGCAATGTTGCAGAAACGTCCCCAAAAGAAACTGCCTTTGCCCAAGACAGTATGAATCTGCAGGTTTTGATGACAAGCTTGCATTGATTTTGTTTGTGCTGCTTCTCTGTTTTCTGAATGAGAAACTAGTAGACAGGACCAGGCACGCCAAAGAAAAGCCTTCCTTAGAGTAATTCTTCCAATACATAATTCTTTAAATATGATAAATTGAGTGTACGCTCCTAAGCAGTGTTCAAAATACATACACATATATGTAATTGACATCAATATTTTATCTTTGAGGACAACCTCTTTGAAAGACAAGAACAGCCATTCTGATCTGCAAAAGTCTGACTGATCTGGCAAGATAAATAACTGTGAATGTAGGGAGAGCTCTTCACTATGTTGATATGATCTGCTTTGGCTTTGGCCTGTGTCAACGTCTCCTGTAGTATCCTTGCAGGGAAATGTTAAGGCAAGAGGAAAGTTGGCTGGCCCAGCAGGTCAAAGGGCTGTGTTCCGAGGTGCAAATCCCCCTGGCAGGTGTCGGCGCTGTGGCCAGAGGACCCGGCACCTCCACGGGCACAGGGAGTGGCAGGGAGGGCGCGGTGGCGGGATTGGGCACGGCACAAAGCCGTGGGGAGCAGTGCACGTGCTGCAGCACAGGGATGCTCCCCTCGGGACCTGGGCTGAAGCTGGGGCCAGCAGGGACCTCAGGCTTTCAGTGCAGGCAGCAGCAACTCCTTGCAAGTAGGACAAAATAGTCCCAGGCCACCACAGGGACCGGACAGAGGAGCAGGGCTGCAAAAAGAAAGGTCTGAAGATCCCAGCTGACAAGAAGCTGAAAAGCAGACAGCAGTGTGTTTTTGTCTAAGGAAGGCCAACAGCATACTGCTGCCTTCGTAGTAAGATTTTAGCCACGTGCACGAGAGCAGTGATTGTTCCCACTGCATCAGGGTGGGTGCTCGTGCTCTGGGATGTTGGCATGCTGGAATGAGCCCAGCAGAGCCCACCAGGGTGGCCTCTGGAGCACCTGATGTACGAGCAGAGGATGAGGGATTCCTTCAGCCTTAAGGAAAGAACAGGGAGAGAGGCTGTTATTGCTGCCTGGAACAGTCAGAGGCTGTGGAGAAGACAGACTTCTCAGAGGCACGCGGTGATATGACCAAAAGGCAACAAATGCAACTTGTGATGCATGAGAATTCTACTAGATGTAAAAAAGAAAAAAATTCATTGTGAGGGTGGTTAAACACTGGAGTAGAGGCTCAGAGAGGCAAAGTGTCCTTCTTTGGAGGCAGACAAATCTTGACAAGACAAGGCACTGAGCAAACCCATCCAGTTGGACCTGTTTTGAGTATGAGGCTGGATCAGATGATGTCCCAGAGGTCCCTCCAACTTGAACTGTTCCATGATTCTGTGATATTGCAACAAATTCTTGACTAAGTATTGGCAGAATCAGTCGATATTACTCTGTTAGAGCCATTTACAAGGCATTTTGTCACAGATCTATCTGTCTCCATACTATAGATTAATGATGTTTTCATTATCAGGCTATGTCTTATAGGGGAAGCAGTTATCTCTAAAATGCACTCTATTTTTTAAAATGAGAATCAAAACAAATAGGCCAAGAATAGGCTCTAGCTTTAATGTTAATTTTACTAGAGACAGTGAGGATGAACTCAGCCTAAAATATTTTTCCAGTCACAGCAGAACAGGACTGCACAGTGAGAGCAAGCCCATCAACATTGCCAGCATAATCAGCATTCAGGACTTCATCTTAAAATATCCATTTGATAAAGTGTGGGTATTGTAGGTTGACATGATATTTTGAATGAGCTTTAAATGGTGTCAGAGATCTCTTCCTTTGTCCATTTGTGCCTTATCCCCATAGAGACCTCACAGTGTTGATACATCACAGCATTGGTACATTTGCTATTTACTAGTGACTATGTAATTTCCAGTTAGTGCAGTGCTGCATTTTTGTCTGCAGAAAGTAAGTTACCTTCCCAGGACTGTAGGTTTCAAGGAAGAAAGATAAAGAAATGTATTAAGAATGTAGGTTAGTGATCAGGTCTCCTCTGCATCTTGAGGTAACAACATGCTGCTTCTGGGCCAAAGCAGGAATATAATCACTATAGTGATGCTGGAGAAACTCTGTCATCTCTCACACTGGGCTGAAGACAGATGACCATATGTATCAGGCTGCTGAGTATGAAATTCTCCCTGGTATTAAGATATCCTAAGACTTGGACATAATAGGATTTGATAAAGAGAAAATCCTGTGACAGAAAACACACTGTCAGTTCCAGACTCCCCTGTATGCCCAAAGAAGGTAGGAGGTTTTGCCTCTTAACATTAACATAAACTTGGTAATCTGTACAGGAAATATATCAAAAGAAAAAAACCAAAAAAAGGTAACATTTTTGTAATGTGGCTGTACCAAGATACATGTCCTAAAAAGTTACCAGATTTTATACTAAAAATAAACAGTCTATTGGATCTTTGCAAAGGGGAAGTTTAAGCCCTCTTGTGTCATCTAGATCTTTGTAGAGTGTTAAAAAATGCCATTCAGAGCATAATATTTCTGCAAGGCTTGCCATGCAACTGAGGCACATTTTTTACCCAAACATAGGAAGGTCATATAAAAGACCTGAGCTGGGCAAAAAAAAAACCTGCTTATACTCACAATAGCTAGGATGGTGAGAATGCAATACCTCTGTTGAGTTTCCCTGCTTCTCACAGGCTTTCCAGGTAGGAGAGTTTCCTCTTCAGAAATGCATGGAATTATCTAAAGTGATCTTTAGCTTTTCCTTTTCACACTGATCCAGAAACACCATAACAGGTTACCTTGCTTGTTTCAGGGTTCAGTTCTGAAGGATTACTCACCTAGGGTTGATCTTGGCCATAATGGTTGTGTGCTGGTCTCCAGAAAATCTGGTCAAGCAACTCAAAGTTACTTAAAGAGGAGTTTAAGTCATTTGCTGGTATTGGCCTCTATGAGAATCAATTCTGATGCTTTTCCTGGTTGGATTCCCTGCAGATTACATGAGAACAGACAATTCCACTGAAAATTATAGGTAAAATGAATATCGATCATAACTCACTGAATGCCAGATTCCCAGCACCCTGTATCAAGGATTTTCTGTGACTTGTGTGACAGCAGAAGTTACAGATTAACATTTGGTATTGGCCAGAACACATTTCTCCTCTTCTTTATATGAGAGGAGACTTTATAGAAAGGCTGCTTAGTAGAGGCTTAATTAAGGCTGGTTCAGTTCTGTATACATCTAGTGGAACAAAGTTATAAAAGTAAAATTTGGTTACTTTCTCTGACTCATTTTCCCTTTTCCTGATGTGTCTTTGCTCTAGTGGGTTGGTAGGCAGGTTCCTTGATTGGGGTTATGGGAAGACTGTGTGTGATTGGGAATGACAGCTCAGGATTGTACTAAGTGGGCTTGAAACACCATCAAGATCAATACAGGTGAGTCAGCGCACAAACTGCCAGCAGCCTGTGGGGTGTGTGGCTTTTGGGATGGTAAGCTGCAGTGCAGGGTCTTCATTCCAGTGAAACATCCAGTCAGTATTCCCCACAGTGGGATACAAGACATTCTCAAGAATGTATTTTTGCTGCTGCACACCAAGGCTGTTCACCATAATGCAATCTCTTTACAAAAGAGAAGGCTGAAGTTTTGGAAATGCACCTGTGGCAGCGATTCCCAGGGGCAGAGTGAACAGGCTGAGTCCCCCAGAACACAGGAGTGCAACTGGGAGCTCCCACATCACAGCTCATGGGAAGTTAAAAGCACTTCTTTCTTTGTTTTCTTTGCATTATTGGGTCAGTTCTATTCAAAGGCTATGTTGGGCTTTTAGTATGTATTTGCCCACAGGAAAGTCGTGACTTTTTTAATGGTTTCTCTGGTGCCAGATGCTAATTGCAAGACTGTAAGTGCAGTGTGCATTTTTCCTTTCATCTTCGGGATATCCCAGTGTTTGTAAAGTAGCGAGTCAGCCGCTGTGTTCGTGGACAAAGGGATGGCCATGGTGCTGTCCCCAGAGGCGGCAGCAGCTCGTGTTGCTGGAGCTGGGATGTGGAACGTGCCCGGTGCCGCAGCGGTCGGTCCCTGCCCGCCCTGCCGCCTCCTCGCCGCGCCCGTGTGCTGCCGTGTCCCTCCCGTCCCGTCCCCCCGGTCCCTCCCGTCCCTCCCGTCCCGTCCCTGCCGTCCCTGCCCCTCCCGCAGCACCACTCAGCTGATGCGGCTCCGGAGCTCTGAAACCCCATCAGGGACAGGGGTGGTGGTTTGATTTCTGCTGCTGGAGTGACAGGGAAGCAAAATGCAGGGGAGGGAGAGCACAGAAGGTGTGGGAGGAGGGTTAACATCGAGAGCGAGGGACGGGGCAAGGTCGGACAGCAGAAGAAAGGGAAGGAGCTGTGAGAGGTGGGCAGGGAGCAGAAGCAGTGGGAAGAAACTGGAGCATGAATAAAAACCCCTTTGCTAATTGCACGGGAGGTGGAGGGTGAAATCCAACAGGAAATGATACCAGTGTGTTTGTGACAAGAGTGAGGGGAATAATTAGTGGGGATCTCTTCTGCAATAAGAGGAAAGCTGACCTGCTCCAGACCAAGCAGGGAAAGCTGAGATGTATGACAATTTCCAGTTCAACTTCTCCTTATTGGTCCGTCAGCATGGATTAGTTCATACGTGGCAACATCAGCAATACCAAAACTAAGAGTTCAAAAATCATAACTCTTGCCCTTCACTGATAATGAAATTTTCTTTAAAGTAATATATTTTGGGTTCTCTTGGTATTCTCATGGTTTTGATGCCTTATATCCTTGAATCCTGTTTTCATGGAGCTACAAAATAATGTCAAAATTTCACTGTGTTCTTCAAAAAGTCCCGAGAGTTCAAGAACAGGAGGTTTATGAATACACCACAACTGGTAAAAAAATCAAATTAGTTGGCATTTCACTGGGCTGTGTTTAACACAGATTAGATGAGAACTCCGGTGGTCCAGGAGCATTTTATCATCTGTATATTTGATGGCACGCTGAAGTGGGTCTGTTTCCTGTTTGATATGATGCTGTATCTTGCCACAAGGGTTACAGAGAGCCAGAGGACTTGGCAGCTCCTCTCCCTGAGCAAGAGAGGCAGCGAGCCAGGACTGAGGAGGAGTGCCCTAGAAGTTAAAACCATGAGTGAGATAAGGGGATACAATCACAGGATAATCATATCATGGATGGATAGTTATACAGCTTTCCTAATCCATCTTATAAGTGTGGTAAGGGAGTGCTACCTCTACAGGGTTTTTGAAGTTAACACAATTACACTGCCAAGATATTCATCTGCAATTATATTTTGTTTTCATGACATCTCTTAATAACAGTGTGACTGCAGCTCTCCAAGGCTGAGTACCCTCAAAGTGGACTGCTCCACTACCATCAGTATTATCATCCCTTTAGCTTGAGGATGTTCCTAGAATATCAAGCTAAATGAGTAAAACCACAAGTAAGCCAGAAAATTAAAGGTGGTCTTTAACAGCAGCTTTTACTCACTGGTGAAGCTTCAGCTGGGTGTATTTTTTACCATCAGCTATATTTCTAAGGAGTAATTCTTCTAGCTACAAGTGTTATGAATACTTTGGACACAATACAAAAATAATCTTACATTTGGAAAGCACTTTCTACTGTAGATACAGAAGATTCATCAGTATAAAATGCCCTGAATGAAGGGGCCCATTTTTAACACTTGTACTAGAACGTTTGTCATGATAAACTTCATTTCTGGATGAGATAGAGACTGACTGGAAACACAAGTGTAAATAATGGCAGGAGTGAAAGATCTTAAGAAACTTCTCTGCAGCCTCTGCTGTATGTGACAGGAGAAAATTTCCAAGGTGCATGGCTAGAGGCTACATTTAAAAATATAACAGTGCAAACCCCACCCAAACCATACACTGCCCTACATACATGCTTCTTCAAGAGAAGAGAGTGAGGCAGAGATGATGGATGTTAGTCTTGTCAGTTAATGTGCTACTCAATGGAGTTTAGATGCTATGAGGATGAAGGCAGCTTAAGAGCTTCTATAGACTATGAAAGAATAATTCTATCACTGCCAAAGCATGTAACACCTGCTCACACAGAGGTTCTGACTTCAGAAGGAGATTTTCAGCAAGGTCATAAAAAAGCTTCACATTAGGGAAGCTCAGATATTATGATTTAGAAAGGCATTATAAAAGCAGATTAAATAGAAAATGAAAATTAAAATTTATTATCATGATGAAATTTAGGTAGAAAATAAGCTAAATTTATCTTCATGAAATGAAGAAAGAAACAACCAAGCCAACACCAAACACTTTAGTAGAATAAGTCATCTTTAATTAGTTAATAGAAAAAAATTTATAATGTGTTTGTTGGTCTATCTCTTATTTACTAATATTTGTGTACTTGAGCCTGCAAGCTGATTTTTTATGAGATAGTTTTTATAGATTTGCCTAGTACTAGAACATACAGTGGGGAAAAAAAGAGCAGCCACTCCTATTTGCAGTAGTAGCCATTGACTATGCCACAGTATTCAGATCCAATCCTGCTCTGATGCTTCTTGGAGAGACTCTGTTGGGAAATGGAGCAGAGAGATTTTTAATCATTCAGATGAGTAAGAGCTAGAGGAAACTGAGTCTGAACTTTTCATACAGCAGAAAAATCTTCTGATGTGTGAACTGTGATATATCATTGGAGCGTGAAAACAAAAAGACACACAAAATAGAAAATTTATGGTGGTTTCTTTTTTAAAGACAACATAAGCCTGCTCTCCCTAGCACTTCCAAATGATTGGAGGTAAGTGGCCTCTGTTCAGCATGTTGATGCTGGGAGACCCATCCAGAGGTGGCTCCTCCAGACACTGAAGTCCCACATATGAATTTGAGATACCAGCTCAGAGCCTATGAAAGCCCCCTACCCTTCAGTATCATACACTCTGTTGGTTCTCACCCTAGTGCTCTGGGAGTTGAAACATCCTTTTTGTTTTGGCAAAACTCTTACATCTGTTTCAAATTACACAGGAAGATGATAATTTCATTAAATGCTTCAGTTAGATTTATAGAGAGTCCTAAATGCACTTTGTGACTGATACTGGACATTAATTCCTCTAGGTTTTGTTTGCAGAAAAGCTCACACTGTTATTACTCTCTGGTCAAAGGTTACACTTCCTGCTCTCTATCAATGCAGCCAGCATGTAAAGTGTCTTCAGATATTAGTCAGATCCCCATGTCACAAGAACCATACTAGTGAGGATCTGCCTGTGGCTGTTAGCAAAGTTACATCTGCAGTGAGATGTGGTTGAGCCTTCCTCCTACAGGAGGCTAATTCTATACTTTCATAGTTTGAGAAACTGTGGGAGACTTTTTAATGTACCTCTGTCTACTCATTCAGTCATCATCATCAATTGTTGTTCAAGGTAGCCCATATCATAAATTTTAGAAACTTGTGTAGCAATAATCACCTTAGTAAAAGCTACAAAATAAGGAAAAGTGTTTGTTCCAGGACAGTCTGGATGGCAGGGCCCTGAATGCATTCTGGTAAGGCAATTGACCCTAAGTCTGCAGGAGCAAATGATCCCTAGCCATGTGAGGTAACATTCCGTGCTGACTCCAAAAGAATTATTTTTAAAGTAGCCACACAGTCATTTGTCTTTTCTACTTGATCTAGTTCTTTTCTTATTCTTCAGAGGTCATTGGGACAGAAACCCTGTGTGTTTGAAGTACCAGAGAGAAGAAGATGCTCTGGAGCTGAGCTACAGTTCTTAGACATCTGCATAATCTCCATTCATGTGTCTGGGGTGGTTTGAAATATTTTCCAGTCTAAAGACTACTTGTGTCAGTAGGGCAATGCTCTCACTGTACCTTGAGAAAACCAGCATCTTTCTGTATTGCCTTCTCTTTTTTTCCTTGTCCAAGCTGGTGCAGAGCTCTTTGTAATGGGTTGTGAAGAATATTTCATCCTTCACACACATTCTTACTGAGGCTTAGTGCCTTTCAGTAAATAATCAGTCAGGACAAAACATAATCTTATGTGGAGGTGGTGGTAGTTCCCCCTTTCAAAGAAGTTTCCTTAAGGTAACTAGGCAATGCTCTCTGTGCCCATGCACTCCACTAGCCCCCTTACATTTTTCATACCCATTTTCCTAATGGTTTCTTGAGATAAACCCTCCAAACTTACACGATTCCCCTGCAGTAAACTTTGAAAGTCAACTAATTTAGCAGAGTGAAATTTAACTTGCTGAATGAAATTATTATTAATTTGTTCTGTTTCCTTTTGTTGGGTTTTCAGTTTTCTTATTTACTTTATTTTCTTATTTACTTTATTTACTTATTTTCTTTATTTATTCACAGGTAGGTCTACGTGGAAATATTACTTTCAAATATCTACAATGTATATGTTGAAATGTAAATGTTGAAATTTAACACTCATTTGGTCTTTGGGTTTGTTTTTTTTTTTTTGCTTGTGTTCTGTGAGGTTTTGTTAGAGTTTTGCTGATCCCAGACATCATTGCTGGCATGACCAGATCACAAACATCTGGCATTCAGACAGCAATTAAAAAATAAAAGAGAGGACTTTATATAAAATTAACTTCAGAAATCATTGTATTTTATGGAAAATATTTTTGGAGATTTAATGTTGTCCTGAAATCCTCAAGTCTGTTCCTAGTAATGATGGTGCCAGATTAATGTGCTTTTTGATGCCTATGCAGTAGCACACAGCTGAGTTCCTGGGGAATGAACCACAGGAGAGCTGGACATTCTGTATCACCAATGCTCTCTCTGGAATGATGAGGCCTTAGGATTTTAGCTTTTATGTTTTTCATATATTTGTCATCTTACAATTCTTTAGTGTATAACTCTAAACTCCATATAGAGCGTTAGCTACTAGACAGCAAGGACACCTCACTGTCCCAGGTCCCAAGAAATGTAAACAAAAGTGAAATGTGGGGGGAGCAAACTTGGGGTAAATTACTTCATTACCTGTATCTGTAATTGGAAGGTTCACCCCGAATATACCAAACTTATAAAAGTGTGAAAACCCATGACCCATTGTCCATTTTGGGTGTAGCCCTTGGGAGGGGTTTGTCTGCCTGAAATACACCTCAAGGCCCTTCAGTAAATGTAACTGCTTTTAATCCCTTTCATTTTGTCTGGCCCCTGTTTTTAGGTAGCCCTGAAAAGGCATCAATGACTATAGAATTTGGCCACAACCTGTGGCAAAGCATGTTATGTTGCTGAGACGTCAACTTCTAAAAGCATTAAACTTCTAAAAGTATTAAAGATTCAGTGTTAATGGTCTAGAAGTACACCTTACAGCCAAATAAAAATTTAATTTTAAAAAGTCATTACAAATTTTTTGTGATAAATTAATGAAGATACTATATTGGTTAAAGGGAAGATTAAAACTTTGTTTTGTTTCATCAACATGAGCATGGATGAAAAATCTGCAAATAGTAATAGCTAAAAGAAAAGTCAACAAGTCTGGTTTTGGGAAGAGGTAGGACCTCCAAATATTTAGGCACACATGTGAACTTGAGAGCATTTGATACTGAAGAATTCAAAAAAGAAAACCTTGTTTAAGGGAAGAAATAGAACATGATATAGCTGGACCTGATTCCTGCTCAGAAATTCCATAGGAAGTAGGCAACAAATGTTGTGCTGCAAGAGGAATATTTGGGGCTTACCACAAATACTAAATGACATCAGTGCTTTCAGTGCTGACAGAAGAGCCAGTTGCTCCGAGTTGTGTTTGCACGCCTTGTGCTTGTCATGGTATCACTACACAGATGTTTTGCACCAAAAACCAAAAAGGAATTTCTTTAAAGTCATCTTTTTGACTATGTTTTCAGAATAATGAATTTGCATTAATACAAACATGGTTTTGAAATGAGAAGTGAATACAGCTAAGAATTTTTTACCTAAGTATTCTGCCTGAGTACTTGAGTCACATTTAATTCTGCCTTAATCTGACACAGAAGAAGAGGTCAAGATATTTTAAGGACTGTGTTTTACAGTTTGCAAATTTAGAGGCAACACTAAAACACAACTAAGTGTATCTACTCACTGTTCGTTTTTTTTAAGACCCTTTTCTGCCAATAAGTTTTCAAGTAGAATAGTTTCACATCACTGTATTTTATGGTGATTAGTGTTATTTTGGTCTCTGATAGTTTCATAAAGTTGCCCATCAGCTTGAAAGCAAGCATTAAGATGTTCATTTGCTTGTTGAAGCTTTTTCTTTCTTGATTTCTCCGCTAGTCTATATAAGCTCTTTTACTGTCCTTGCCACATTGAGAGCCAATCAAAAGTGCAGCAAACCAACCAAAGTGCATCACTGATGACTAATTACTAACATTTCACATGTGGTGTGTCCTTTCTTCAGTCCTTTTCTTGGAGAGAAAATTACATGCATAATGGAATATTTTGCTTTGGCAGAGTTTTATTGTTTAAATGTAGGGTTTGGTGGGGATTGGTATGTGTATGACGTGTTTATTTGAAAATTGAATAATTGTGTCTTGTATTTAGAGCAGACATTGGTGATATTTCTGCTGATGTTTGCTACCACAGAAGTTCATTCTTGGATGGCTCTTGAAGTGCTGGGTTCTTCAAACACAAACAATTTTCATTTAAAGACATGGCCTGGTGTCTGAATCTTTATTGCCTGTCCTCCAGGAGTCAGGGTAGGCAGTAGAGGATTTGGTTTGATTGACCTTGGGTTATTACAAATCTTCCCATGCCATCCTTTCTGATAAACATGAAAATATTTTGGGATCTTCTTTTGGTTCTTGACATTGTGTCTGCTTGGTATGTCAGGCTTCTGTTCCATATTCTGCAACCATCTTGAGAGCTTCTTTTGAAGAAATGTATTGATTTTAAAATTGCTCTCTTGACTTCTTTATCATTGTCCATTTTTATTTAATTGATTTTCTTTCTACATAACCTTCTGGAGACTCTGTGAAGTAAGAGAGGAAAAAAAGACAACTACCAACAGCTGGTTTCTTACTTCTGGTTAAACATCCCATGACCTTTCTCAAGGACCAGCTGATAGTGCAAATTTTTCCAATCAAATTGTGTTTGGCTAATAATTTAGCTAATTTGCTTTTATCCCCTCTAGCTAAATTATGACTGGACCTGTGGCATCAGTATTCTCTTGTATTCTGCCTGTATGGCATATTATATGCTGCTGATAGGTGTGTCCTCTTAGGGAATTTTTAAGCCAGGCAGAACAGCTAATATGCACATGTACAACAGCCAGATACATTCTCATTCATACATAGGCACTAGTCAGTAATAAAAGCACTCTGCTGCTAAATAAATCGAAACTAGTACTAATACAATAAATGTCCAAACAGAATTGATTCTGTGTATTTTATAGCATCTGCTATTGCTCCCTGTTTTCATGCTATTAATGTGTTCAAGTCTGCATCATATTGTTATTTATAGATACAATACTGGAGTCAGTCTGAGAGTGCCAATACTGGCTTATCTAGTATTAAGTTTTGGCAAAGATTAACCATATGTGAACAATATCTTGTAGTCTACATTTCTAATGTATAGATTAGTTGTTTTCAGTCCCTTGTGTCCATTTTTTATCAACTGCAACAAAGGTCTATCTTCTTTTCCTTGAATTTAGTAAAAATTACTGAAGCTCAACATCAAAGGTCAAATGTCAGAGTTATGAAGATACTGGTGACTTTGAAGTTATGGAAATTTACTAAATTAACTCTGTAGTAGGAGAAATGCCTTCTTGCTCCACTCTGATTTCTATTACATTACAGGAGCATAACATGCCATTATTCTGTATTTACTCTTTCTATCTAGTTCATTTACAAACATAAGGCACAAGAAAGCAGTGATTAGTATATATAGGTATGGAAAGCCATGTTACCTGTTAATGTAATGAAGAGGCATAATTCATTTTTTGCTGTCTACATTATGTAGAGGGAAGTAAATGTGCATTAATCATGCAGAAAGCAGGAAATTGAGATGTATGGAAGGGAAGAGTGATATGATACAGGAATCCATCCCCCAGCCTCACAGAGCTGGCAACAGGTCCATTTTTGAATAATGTATATTTTGACAGACTTGTCATTTGACAGACAGGGCTGACCAGAAGGGATGTAAAGAAGCAGCTAGTTATTAGCAAGAAAAAGGAGTGAACAAAGCATTATTACATCTAATGCAACATAACGCTGACCCAGTTAGCATCTGCTAATGTGGAGGCGCTGGCTGACAGGTTTCAGGAGCAGCCATCCATGGGGACTCGTCACTGACCGCCGGCATTGGTGGTGAGCGGCGTGTCCTGCACAGGCTGCTCAGGGCTGGGGCTGCTCAGGGCTGGGGCTGCTCAGCCCAGCTTGGCCCCAGCTTCCCCACAGCCCTGCCTGCACAGCTCCTGCATGGGGAGACACAGAGCCGGGAAGGGGGAAGGCCTCCCCTGTCCTTGAGACAAGTGCGTGACCCAGGCTCGTGGGGACGCCGCCGGCAGCTCGTCGAAGTCCAGCTGCGAGGTGCCGCCTGTGCCAGGAGCAGGGCACAGCCTGCTGGGAGCCGGGCCATGCTTCACTTGTCTGCGTGCCTCACACAGGAGACAAACTCGTTCAAAATCCGCTGTGCCAAGCAGAGCAGCGCTTGCACATCATCTCACTCTGGCTCCCAGGGTGCAGGACCAGCTTGGCGCTAGCTGTGCCAAGGCAAGCAAGACAAAACCCCAGAGTCTGCTCAGCTGGTCCCCATCAGAGCCGTATCTTGGCATCCGTCTTCTGTCACCCTTTCCCCAGGGCACAGCATCACGGCAGCACCACACAGACAGTGCCTGGGTGCCGCTTTGCTGCTGTACTCCAGTTCCCTTGGAGAAGGGGTGTCACAGTGGTGCTGCTTTGACAGGCCTGAACTCTTCATTTCTGAGGTCTTTTGGAGGGCTGTAGTCCCTTCACCACGCGCTGTTTTGCAGAGGGAAAACCAGCTGAGTGGAAGCTGGTCTGCACCCTGGTACAGCTTCATTGTAACCCCTCTTCTGCTTTCAGCAGTGTGTGTTGGTGGAGGTGGGGTGTGAGAGTGAAAATTATTACTTTTTCAATCACTGATTTGTGGCTGTTATTCTGTACTGGCCAAGGCAGATGTTGCTAAAGGTGCCCACCATATGCTTCTGCTTGATTGAATTTTAATTTGCAAAAATGCTGCATGTGACATTCATATATACTTTTATATACACATGTACATTTATATACACTTTGAATTGAATAAGGTCATAAAAATTGTGAAGATTAAACATAAAAGGAAAATCACAGAAAAGCAATGCCTACTGATGTCCACCAGCCTAGCATATTCAGTGTTACTTTTTTAACTGCTACCTATTTTTCTACTAGTTGTCACTTAAGTAAAGTTAAAATAATTTTTCTTTATTATGACTCTCAGAAAAAAATGATCACGGTTCATTTAATTGCTGGTTTATTTCCTTTTCTCCTCTCAGCTCTGTTTTTTTTTATCTGTCTCAATTTTAGATTTAGTTTGTGGGAATTTATTTTGCTTTTCTTTTTCCCCAAATTCCAAAGTTCTTCATCCTTAAAAGAAACCAAATGCATCTTTCAAAGTGAAAGCTATTTTTCTTGCCTAGGTAGTCTCATACCCAGGCAAATAGCATATAATAAAAATAAATCCAAATGGAGAAAAGTGGTGCTTATGAAGTCATAGGCATGTGTTAGATACTCTTAAGACCTTGTACTGGTTATAGGCAACAGATTTTTACATTTATATTTTACGTTTTTATATTTTGTTATTGATTGGTTTGAGGCTGTTAACTGGGAACTATGGTTCAGTTACTGGCAGACAGGACTAAGCTCTGCTACTTTGCCTTGATTTTCATTGTTCTGCTCTTCTTTCTGTCTTCCCATTTTCCCCATAGGTTCTCTCACATCAGGACAAAATCTGCAGGTCTGTGCTGTTTTGCTATAGAAAAATTATTTTTCAAGAGCCCCTGGATGATATTTCCAGTCACTTTTTTGCCACATCATTTTGTCTCCAGCTGCCAGAAGAAATTTGAAATGCATCTTAGTCTCTTCTCAAACTGATAACATGTGAGAGGTCCAGAAGAAATTGTTTATACAGTTTCTGACCTAGTATGTCTTGTAATGCTGCTCTGTGTCATGTTCCATAGTTTTATGTCCTAATCTGACATTATGAGATTACATAATGCATTCAATCTTAAAACAAGTATTCCTTTCAAATGTTTGACAGAGTTATGACACTTCAGATATTATTTCTTATTATGGACAGATAGGTCAAATCTGCAAACAATTTAATGGCCATACATTGCTACCCTTGTCAAATCAATCCTCCTAGTGAGTGTGCTATCAGCAGAAGAAACACTTAGAAGCCTAATCCTTCAAGGTGCTAAACATACCCGTGCTCTAAACTCCAAGCAGAGCTGAGGGCTCTCAGCACCTCACTGGAGAAGGGCTCCAATTAACCTACTTTTATAGTAATCCTGAATGCAGGGACTTCCTGCACATATGTTAGGATTCAAACTGCCCTTCAGATTTACTCCACTGAAACCTGAGAAGCTATGCAACCATGGACTAAAATGGCTCCATATGCTTCTTGGCTCCAGTATGTGCTGAGAATTTGGTTTTTTCTTTCTCTCAGCTGAGAATGCTGCTCTCAGTTCTGCAGAGCTTCAGAGAAATGTGGTATTCTCATTAACACTTTAACCCTGATCCCAAATAAATTACCTCATACCACCATTTAGCTTAGCAGCAGCAGGCACATGGAGAGGATTTGAGGTGTCAGAAGGGGACCAAAATTGACCCCAGAATCTTAGGAAGTAAGTGTTTCCTTGTTTAAAGAATTGGAGACTAGAACAGTGCCTGAAATACACAGAGCCTCGTGGAGCAAACACTGATATGATTAGTCCTCAAATTAATCTAGGGTGTCCAAAGAAGGCCTGACAGATCCTCTTGCTTCCTTCTTTGGAGCAGTGCCCTTGTGCACGTGTACATTAGCTGAAGTGTTATCTGTACAGGGAGATCATTGGCCTCTCATTTTATCTGGTTTTCTGTGTAATTCAAGGGGAATTCCTCTCTGACTCATCCAGACAAAAATCCTAATGTAGGAAAGAAAGATCCAGATGCTGGGCCTGTAAGATTTCCAGGGCACTTCTTTTTTGAAGGTGTCATGGAAACACCAGCTTTCATTTCAGAAAACCATAATGCCTGCTATACTGCTGCTTCTCTCCCATGCTGCCAGTTCTATGCCTTCTTTCTGAAGATGCATGCCAGTTTCCATCTCCTGATGTGCTGTGAAAGCCATGGCACTTCCCGTGGCCGGGAGAGCGCGCGGAGGGGTCAGGCAACGCAAACGGCAGCAGAGGTCACCAGATCCAGCCCAGGAGCCCTGCTCCCACCTCCCCACTGCTCCACCAACACCCTTTGGACACGTTTCCCTGAGAAGCATTTCAGATATGCAATGCAGAGCTGAGAGAGAAGGATCAGGGTCATGACCAAGAAGTCTGGGAGGGAATGTTTGCGCCTGGGAGGCTCTGGGCGGTGCAGCGTGTTCCCTCAAGTCTCATGCAGGTGCACTGAATAAATCAGCCCTAGATTGCTTGAAAGTATGCAGGAATTTATTTGTAGCCAGGGGAGCATGTAATAAGGGTGTCTGGGAATGAAAAGCGGGTCAGCACCAGCCCTGTATCGCTATGGACATCAACAGTGTAAATCAGGGAATATGTGGTAGTTGTAGGGACTCTCAGATGGTCCTGGAGTACCAGCTGGAAGAGGAAGATGATCAAAACACAGCTCTGCACTTGGACCCTGCTCTTAAGTCAGACTTAATAGGAACAAGACCTCTGAATATACTGACTGCAAACGATGATTTGTTTCTGACTGCAGAGCCTTGCTGTGAAGAGCCCTGGAGCCATGACATATAAAAAGGGAGGGGAAAGGCCTAAATTGGAATAGAGAAAATAAATTCCATGTCCTAATGCTGGCTGTTTAGATATGTGGGGTTGTAAATAAAGAGTTTTAAATATTTCTTCACTGTAACATGATGTTCCCACTTGATTGGAAGGCATTTGTGTTCATGGAAAAGCAAAATCAATACTTATTCCAATAAGTTGTTTGAATATTCCAGTAAAAATTCATTTTATAAAACCAGATAAAGTAGCAGTGATGAAGTAGCATTTAGCTACCACACAGGTTTTGAGTAGTGATATCAAAGCTAATTTTACCATTTAATAAGAATGAATCAGCAGAGTGGGAAATACCTTCTGTAGCACATTACATATTTACAATTCCTTCCAATATATTTCCCTCTTTCTTCTGAAGAGATTTCACTGTCTTTCCTTCTTGCTATTCCAGTCTATTACACCTGTGTAATAGACTGCTCTGAGTCTGTATACAAATATGCATGTACACACAAACTCTCTTTGAGCTGATTTTAATAACTCTGGCCCATGAATAAGTAGGAGTGCTTGGTAAGTCTCAGTAAAGCCACACTATAAAAACAGAGAAAGTTTCTTATGAAACATTTCCAAATGTGTTAAGTAGTTCTGGATTCTTCTCGGAAGTTCTTAAGATGGGACATTTCAGAAATGACCATCATGAAACTAGAGCATTCCGATACTGTTTTTAATAAAAATATATATCATCTTATTTCTGCTTTTCTCTTATAGGTGTTGGAAGGGTTAAAATCACCTGTGATTTGTAATTATGAGAGCATTGTTTGAACTCTTTCTAGTCTTCTAAAATCTAATCAGAATGGCTGGGATTTGATTAAGAAAATAATTAAAATTATTTTCTTAATCTAATAAAAACGTTTAACCATTTCTGGTAACAAGTTGGGAGAAGAAGGGGTTGGTTTGTTCCTGTTCAAAAAAATTAAACAAATGCTGAAAAACCACAGGAACATTCAGTACAACTGGGCCATCTGATTAAACTATCTTTTCTTATTCTTTGTGTGATCTGCTACTAGATTAAATATTTAAATAACTGCTAACAATTTAATACAGGTTATCTTGATCACACAAATATAATGTGATTTGGTTGCTCAGTGTAGGTATTTGTATCAGCTCTCACAAATCCACTTCAAATGACTATTGACTGAACTCCTGGAATCAAGATCTCAATGAGTAGTTTATTGGCTAAGTGGCTGTTTCTTCATGGGGAAATGTGGAAATGCATTTATTCTCTAACAAGAATTTCCTAAGAGGTGTGTGACCAAGGAGTTTGTAATCTGAATTTCGAGATAGCTGAAGCAAAGAAGGACCAACAGAGTCACAGCTTCAGAGCTGCTCGTAGGAGATGACCACTGGGGTCAGAAATTGGAAACCAGGACTATGCTGGCTTGTAATTTTTTTCTTCTCTTTTTTTTTTTGTCCTTTCTGAGACCTTTTTCACTTACTGGTGGAAATGTCTCAAGAGCAGAGAAGTTTGCCACAAAGCAAACCTGGTGAGAGATAATGTGAGGCATGTAGGGCAGATTCTAGTGTGGAGCTAGTTCCATTTAGCTAGAAGTCTGTTGTAATCCTGAAATGCTTAGAAATGTAAGCATTACATGCAAATGGGATGTTGGAAGCAGGTTGTTGCTTGCAAGTTTGTTCCAGCCTGAAAGCCTGCTAGAGCTTGTGAATTTAATTTTAGCTCTGGAACTTGCTCCAGTTTTGTAAGGGTACTGAAAACCTGAAAGAGGCCAGATTTCTTACATGCACCAAGAATAGCATGACAGTGTTTTCCCAAGAATTAAGACACACCCCCACACACACTCCCCACCCCAAAAACAGTGCCCCCCAGCACCAAGGGCTGGAACCGGGTTTTCCCACGTGTCAAACACATGCTGGATCATTGCTATTTGATAGCAATCATTCCCCACCCCTTTCCTCCCAGGAGCTACAAGGATTTAATTAGTGAGTTTTTTCCAGCCTCAGAAACAAGGAGACACAAAGACAGGAGCCAAAGTTTCTTGGTGCTGCAATTCGTACTGTGCCCTGCTTAGCTTTGTCTCTGCTGCCTGCATTGCAAATAAAAAAATTTAAAAAAAAATTAAAAAAAAAAAAACTGTTTCAAAAGTTAGAGCAGTGTTGTTTTGACTAACAGCCTGTTCCTTGCAAAGTATTTGTACTTGAGCTGATTAAAAATTCATTATGTATCAGGTACTCAGCCTTGTAAAACTGATCCAGGAAAGGTTTGCTGCCCCAGCTGTGCTCCTGCCTGGCTGGCTGTGTGTTGAGGAGCGTGTTGCTTTTGTTCCACACTTGAGCAGATAGCACAGCTAAAGCTCCCTGAAGCAGCCTGAGAGTGAGGGCACCAGAACAGCTCTTTTCCTGGCCATTAATTCAAACATCATGCAATCAATCAGATGAATCTGCCCTCCTTTGCAGCTCTTGTGGAGTTTTGCTGTGCTCTCAGCTCCCTCGAGTCACCTGGACTCAGTCGCGCATCTTCCTTTACTTCCACAATAACCCCCAGGCAGGCTCACTTTCCCAAAAGGTTTGTATCACACAATGGTTTGGATCAAAAGGGACCTTAAAAATCAGTTCCAGCCCTTTGCCACAGGCAGGAGCACCTTCCACTAGACCAGGTTGCTCAAAGCCCCATCCACAAGTGGCCTTGAACACTTTTAGGAATGAGGCATCCATAGTTTCCCTGGGCAAACTGTTCCAATGCCTCATCACTGCCTGGCATCAAGAGATTGCTGCCTATAAACAGAGCTGACATGAAAGCAGCAGGCATGGCACCACCCCACAACTCCACAAACGTATTTCTTATAGCCCTCCTCTCTGAGATTGTCCCACAGCCTGGCTGGGTTTTCGTGGTTTTCTTAATTTTGATCACATGTCAGAGCTGAGAATGGCACATCAGCCTTGAAAGAGCCCTTTGAAAATGCCTGTGTAGGCAGTCTCATCTCAGCACCAAGCCCAACTGCTCTGGAGCACTGTGCATTTTAAGGAGAAACAGCTTTGCCAGTCCATCCACTTTCCTCTGTTGATGCTGCATATTTTATGTCACCACTGTATTGCAAAACGGATACTCCATATTACAAAATTAATATTGGAAATATTTCCTCTGCATTTTATGGACTTTATTTGTGCTTTGTGTTCATGAGATTATCTTATTTTTGCCTCTGGAGAATTAATAGTATTATTATCAAGGACAAACGAGCCTGGAATTAATCTGATTTAATCTTTAATTATTACTTATGATGGGTTTTAGATTACATACCAGTATTGTCAAATGCCATTTCACAAGCTAGAATAGAGAGATGCACAGTGAGCTGGGGCACTGGGATTTCTCTAAGAGCGCCTCAGTGAGGTTTTTCAGCAGTGGCAACAGCCATTGTGTGTTGTGAGGTTTGGTTTAAACTGCTATTGCTCTAATCAAGCAAGCAGAGACAGCACTTGGACAGGAAGCTGAAAAAATTATAAAAATTTCAAAGCTGTGCTGAGAGCACCCACCTGGATAATTTCATAGTGAGCACAGCTCAGGCGTCCCTGCCTTCCTCTTTGGCAGCAGCTGGTGTCTGGAAGGTTGCACAGAGCATCTGCTGCAAAAAGGAATAAAAGAGAAACGGAAAGATTCGTGCACATGTATCATCTATGTGAAGGCAATGGGGTATTTCTGTGGCTTTTTTCAAAGTGGTATGGCTGAGTTTCCTTCCCTCCAGAGTGTACCTGGCTGCCTGGCTTGCAGAAATCCTCAGCTATACAGATGAAATTTTGGGCTCTCTGGAGTTCACAGATAAACTGCAGTTGGCATCAGTGAGAGGAAGGGAGACTCAAGATATTTTCCAAGTCTACTCCTGCCTGCCTTGAGGGCAAGGGCATGGATCTGGCTGTGTCAAACATCCTGCTCTGAAAGTCTGCTTGGGATGCTGAGGGTGACTGCAGAAGCTGAATGCGGGCCTGTGACAATCCATTCCTGGGAGGACAGTGACAGTGCACAGGTGAAACAGCCATGTCTTCATGCAGGGAAGTGGACACATCTTTTAGGATCATTTCCAGGCTTCCTAGAAAGGAAATCCTGCAGTGAAGCCCTGATGTTTGGCACTGTGTAGGCATCAAAATCAATAGCAGGGCAGCATCATTCTGTTAAAGATGGGCTTGCAGACCCTGGGATTGTGCTGTCCTCAGCAGGGTTATGCTTTCTGCATTACTCCAGACTGGGGAGGGAGCTGGAGCTGTGTCCTCAGGTCTAGCAGGATTGAAAATACCTGATTTCAACTCACATTACCCCATAGGAAAAATTGCTTTTAAATTTCTCTTTTTCTCTCTTTTTCTTGTTTTTTAACTTGAAGAGTGCTTGCAATAATGGAGCTGAAGGGTGACCAAATATCGAACGCAAATTGTTTCATTTAAAATAGGGCTTTATAACTCCTGGCAAGTCCCAGACAAATCATTCCTAAAACCTTCTAATTCCTTATGGCTGTCCACATTTGAAATTTAGTTTACATGAAGATTTTGGAGTAGTGCTAAATAATTACACAGCAGGATAATCTGTTCTTTTTATATAAGATTGTAATAATTTTTAAATCTATCCATGGAGTAGTTCAGCAAAAACTGTTCTTCAGCAGCTATTTTGGGTTACTTCAATGCATTGTCTATTATAGGTATTACTTCTGCTGCAGAGTAATGAATCATATTTGCAGTCACTTATGTAATTGTCATTAAATATAACGAATACAGGGCTATTTAAAGAATTTCAAGACTGTCTGATGTTCTGGAAGACAGTGTTTCTCTGGAGAGAAAGGGTAGAAGTTCCAGCTGTTCTCAGTGGTTTAATATGGAAGCAAGGGCACTGTCAGGGTTTGTGCAATGGGATATTGTCATGCTTTTGCAATTTCTATATAAAGTGAAAAGAGGTCTTCTTAATTTGGAAAATTGACTTGTAAGCAGGGTATAAAAGTATAGCAGAAGTCCTCTGCATATTAAAGCCTTTATTATTGATTTTAAGACCATTCTCTTTGATTATTTATTCTGAGCCCTGTGTTAACACAGGACTTAAACCCCCTATTGCAAATCAAAGCAGAAACTCTGAAAATACTGATTGTTGCAGACAAATTCCCTGGTGCTTCATTTGACAAAAAGATGGATTAGAACAAACTCCTAAGTGTTATTATTACCCCATACATGAAAGATTGTTTCTTTTATTTGTATTAATTACTGATTAGTGCTTTCTGTATCTTCAGCTCTTTTAGATCTTTTGAATGAGATGTATTGCTTTCCATAGTTTCTTATCTAAAGGAAACCCTGTCAGAAAACTGGTGTCTAGCCACTGTGCATAAGGAAGTCATTGTTCTGAGACACTGTTCTTCAGGGAAAACCCTGGGTGAGATTCTTGGAGAGGTAAAAATAAGTTCACGGGTAATAATGCCAACAGATCGTTTTCTATCCAACAAAATTGTCCTGAGTAAATATATGTAAATTAGTAAATATAAATATAGATTGAAACGCAGAAGGAGAAGGAAGCTGAGTGTGTGGGGCTCTTTGGTTGTGTGGCACTTGGGGAGCAGCCTGGAGCTCACAGCAGTCCCAGCCGTAGCAGGAGCGTGGGGCAGTCCCTTGCTGATGGCTTTCGAACCCTGCAGGGCTGCCCAGACCATTCCTCTGGGCACCCTGGCACTGCTGGCATTGTCTGTCTGTGGAAATGTTTGGGGGCTTTCAGTTATTTGGAAAGAAGCCCAGTGGAGTGGCTCCCACTCCAGCTGGGCCAGAAAGCTGTGGGACATGCCCTAGCCAAGGGCCTAAGGGACAGGGTGGCTTCTGAGTGCCAAGTGCCACACTGGCAGGCAGCCCTGGGGCTGGCAGCTGCTCCCAGTCCTCACAGCTCGGTGTCCCAGCAGCCCAGCTGGGGGAAGAGTCTCCTCACACACCCCCGAGTCTCACTGCTCAGAGGGAGCAGGGCCTTTCTCTTTGCCTGGGGAAAGGCACTTCAACAAGCAGCAATTACATAGGTAGGTGGAGGAGGTTGTGCTTAGGAACTTTAAAGTATTATTGAGCCCTTGTTTCAATGTGGAGATTCAAAACAAAAAACTCCAAGGCAGGTTGCCAAGAGTTAGAGCTGCAGGTTCAGCACCCTTACCCGACTGTTAGGGAAAAAAAAAAAAAAAAAAAAAAAAAAGAGGTTTCCTGAGGTTCATCAGTCTGGTTTTCATATGTTCTGTGCATGTAACAAAGTGTTTTGGATGCTAGGAAGTGAGGCAAAGTATCAATTAAGGTAGCAATTAGCATGAGACCAATGTTTTGTCAGGTGACTGCATGAAATTCAGTGATGAACCTTTCATGGTCCAGGTTATGTTAAAAAGGGTAGTTTTAAAATAGCCTGTTGTACGTCATCAGTTGATATGTCATTTTCCATAATTCATGAGCACTGGTGCAAGATTAGACAATGGAGCCTTGAGTGAGAATTCATTAATTTCCTCCATGGTTTTAGAAATGTCAGAGGTGCAAAGCTGAAAATAATAAAAGTCAAACTCCTTAGATATATCTACTGTGCTAGGAAGAATATTACTCTGAGCATCTCTGATAGTATACAGTGTTTTAGTGTGCATGTGTCTTTAATTGGTATGCAAGGAGTTTATCTGCTTTACTGCCTGCACTTATCAGAAAAGATATAAAATGGGATGGTGATAATGGCTGCCTTCAAAGAAAAAGATATGTTCTTTCAAGGGTGTAAGTGCAATAAATCTTTCTGCTTTAAGGGCTCACTGGAAGCAGAAAGATTCTGTTCTGCTGACAACTGAATGTGGGGAATTTTCCCAGGAGAAAACAAATCACATTTCTCCATTCAAAATATAGTAAAAAAAAATCACAGAAATGTGATACTCCAGAATGTATATTACAGTATTTCCCACTGAGTCTTTTACCAGTTAAGCACACTTAGAGTTCTCAAATGGTTAATCAAAGGTGTCTGGCACTGAATATGTTTAGAATACACTTGTGAACTCCCACAGTAATCTGCAGTTCAAATTTAAAAAACAAAAGACTAAAAACAAGTGGTCAGCTTTAGGTCTTTTTTTAAACTATACTGCAGGAATTAATTTGCCAGGAATAAGAGAGACAATGCTGAGGTCATTGCTATTCCAGAATCATTCTGCACATCTGTGGAAAGCAGAGTTAATACTACCAGTACCTACCGCATCTCAAAGGGATCTTTTGTGAGTTAAAATAATTTTATTTACTTTAGAAAAGCCCACATTATTCATAAGAATCAAATGTTGTGCCCGACTGCTATAGCAAAACAAAACAGACAAGGGTGTTTTAAATTAATCTGTCAGTATGGTGCTTTCCAGTGCTCACTTTGTTCATGCAGCCAGCAACTGATGTTAGCATGAATTTAAATAATTCTTCTTGCTCTGAATAATGACCATGAAAGTTGAGTAATGGTATCTAGGAAATATCCAAACTTTTGAGGAGCTGCCTCTTATCTAGGACTGTTTGCTTACTCCTCATCTCCCCCCACCCCTAATTGCAGGGAGGTGCTGCACACAGCATATAACTGAACATAATACAATTTGATTTGTGTTGCAGCATTCTACAAAGAACAAATCTGTAAAATTACAACATGTGAAAGCTTAACACAATGATATAAAATGGCAGTGGCATGGTTCATATCTTAAACTGACAGACTGATGGTGATTATTGCAAGGACAATGCCCTGCATATGTCAAACGATTTGCAAATAATTTATGTCACCTTATCCTCCATTATTGTTTTTGCAGAGGACATAAACTGTGTCACTAATATTAAACTGTCGGGGAAAAAAAGCCTACCTCAGCTCTTTCCTAGCTGAGAATGCAAAGACATCTGCACAGAGACAAACATGCATATGGCCATCATTTGTCCAACATCTTACACATTGTGAAGGTTTTTTACTTGAAATGCCAACCTATGTGGCAGATGATGTATGTGTTTCTTCAGTCCTGTGATTACCAGCACAGAGCTGCTCTGCAGTGCTCTTCACCTCATCAGTTCCACAAGCTGCACTCCAAGGTGTGTGAAACATTTGCAGGGAGATGGCATCTGACATGCAGCAAGGCAAAAGCATTCTGGTGTGAATATTTGACTCCAGATTTTGTTCAAATCAGGGTCAGATTCTGACCTGGAGAAATTAGTGTGGGTAGAGATTTAGCACTACAAAATAGCAATTTGAAAACTGGAATGAATATATTTTAAAGATGGGGAAGCAAAAGAAAGTGGTGCTGTCTCCTGGGTGACTCCCAAGGGGCTGCGAATGAGAGGGGAAGGGGGAGGGCTTTATAAATGACCTGGGCTTTATTCTTTTGGAAATAAGCAGAGGACAAGGCAATCTCAGTCATTTCTGTTTGTTAAGTTGCATCATCTCAGCTGCTGGGTTCTTTGTTTAGGTTTTGATGGTTCATTTATTACTACCAAGAAATGCCTTTGAAGAGTGATTTTCAGAGGCTGTTGTGGTTAAAAAAGCAGCAAAGAATGCAGTGTGGTGGTTGGAGCATGGAGCTGGGAAAAGAGCCTTCAGCCTCCCGCTCTAGATTTTGCCCTGCTCACATTTGGGACAAATTACTTGCAACTGCTGTGGCTTGACTTACTCTTATGTCAGGCAGGTTTTGCTGTGTGACTCATCCAGTTGGTTAAATTCACCAAGTATTTCATAATCTTCCACTGGAAATCACTTGTTTGATTGCAGATCAGTGACATTTCAAATAAGATGCATCAAATAGTTTCTGTTGGCTTCAGTGCAAGAGATGGCTCCAATTCACTGTGGTGAGAAGGACAATGCACTGACAAAGTCACTGAGCTAAGGACTGGAAGGGAGCTCCATTCTCTTGCTGCTACTAGTTTTTCCTCTTTTGGATGCCTCATTTAATCATTTTGCAATTTTAACTCCCTCAGGAGTGAAGAATCTTCTCCTTGCCCTTCCAAGCTTTTCTCAGCCTACTTCTCATTAAATGAGAGTTCATGGCTACATTGATAATTTTTTAGTGTTATAAGACATAAATGCCAATTAAATTTGAAAGAGCTACATTATCTATATGGATTTTAATCTTACTTCCCCTTCTTTCAATGTTGAATTTTGTCAAGCTTAAAAAAAAATCCTAGTTAACACCAAGTACCTTGTTATTACAATTGTTTGTGATTACTGAGTTAGAAATCAAATTTTAGGCATTTTAATTTTTTGGAAACAAAATGTTTTTGCTCTGGCAGCAGCTTTTGGACTCCCTATAGATACACAGAGCAGAAGGATGTAAGCTTTTAGGATGACTCTCTTTGCCTAAACAAATCCTTGAAAGCATGTTTGTTTCTCTACTCACACTAAAGGGATTTTACTGGCACAAGAAATCTCATTCGAAGCAGAGGGAGGAATAGAGTCCACAGGTGTGAAAACCTTTCCCAGGAGTGGGACCCTTCCTTTTCTCAGTGCATGAAGACCTTGAAGCATGAGAAAGGGCAGGGGAATCACAAAGGATATCAGGGAGAAGGGGCAGCAGGATGGGCCCCAGGAAGATGCACTGAAGCAAATGAAAGTGCCTCCATAGAAACAGGTCTGCAGGAGCTGTCCTGTGCGTGTCAAAAGCATTTCCATCAGATGACGGGCAGCTTTTTCCACAGCAGTGGCTTTGGGCTTTGCCTCAAATGTGCTTTGGCACAACAGCAAGACCTTTGCACTCACATTTGCATGTAATACACAAGTCATGGTCAGGCCTGTGTTCTTTACACACATGCAGAAACCTACCTGTCTTTCGCAAAATGTTATAACCTACAACAAAACATGCTGGAAAGTTTATTTAAATAGTTAAAAACTTACCTTTCCCATAATGCCCCCAAACTACTGATCTTCATCAACTGGTTCCTTAAACATGCCACAACACAGACTTAAAGCTGCAAATGAAAGAGATCATGATGATAGCCACTAATCTCAGTTACACACTTCTTTGCTAGGAGGCATCGTAGATCAAGGTGCTACACACTTGTGAGGGAAGGAGCCAGTAGAAACTGCAGAGGATCTTAAGGGAGGAATTTACAGGAATTAAGTTAGAAACAGCAGTGGACCTAAAGAAAAGTTTTCAGTGTCTTGACAAGAAAAGAAAGTGTCTAGCTCTTATCTAACAGTCCGAGTGATAACAACTGAAAGATGAAGGATAATTTCCACAAGATAATCTCATGTAATAATCCTGTGCATTGATGAAAAAACTGTTGATCTCAGCAGTGAGAGAACATTATAACCAGAAACAGATGCCTTCAAAGTCAAGAAACCTGGACAAAACTGTAATTTGTAGCCAAAAGTTGAAAGAGATGTCACCAGCCGTGAGAGTATGGCAGGGGCAACCTGAGATGTATGACTAGGGAAGTGGACTTGCTGTTGACAAATTCTTGGCAGGAAGAAGTGACAGAAAAATGTAAATTCATTCTGAGAGAAGACAGCCTTGGAAGAGTTAAATGCTCTGGGGACTGGGTGATGCCATAGTTTGGCCAGACCAGCTGGGTGATGATTGGTCTTCTTTGCAGGCCTACAGAATTTGTCACGGCTAAGCTTCACTGATTTCGCCCCACAGTACCTACAACAAGGTTCATTCAGATACATTCTGGTGATTCCTGCTTAGCCTCAGAAGATGGTCTTTTGTTTGCAGCATGCCATTTGCTGCTGTTTATATTTTCTATTAATGATCATCCATTTCATTCTTGTTTCAAATCTTTCTATGTGAACTGAGAGCATAAACCCTGGAAGACTGATGATTTGAGCAGTGATTTTAGGGAAGGTGACCATTATGCCCAAAATTCCCAAGATCTTTAATTTTCTTCTTAAGTGCAGAATAAACTTCTAGGTATAAAAATCTGGAGGAGAAAACATATACATGACACAACACTTACTTAGAAAAAAATATCTTTATTGACAAACTGGGTTACTGTCAACCCAGTACTATCAACCCACAGCTACTGCCAGGAGAGGGGTGAGTTCATGTTGACCTCTTATGTCAGCTCATTGTTTCAAGTCAGCTTCTGAGCATGTAGGCTTGTAGACAGGAGTTACTTTGGCTGCCATAGATGTCATGTGTGGCATTGATGGCAGTCCATCTGTGTCAACAATGCGAGGTTCTTCTTCTCAACTAGCACCAAATTTGAGGTCTGCAGCAATAGATGGGAATGGTTGATACTCTCTATAGAAAAAGCCTGTCCTTTCTTTCTAGATAATTAATTACTTGGAGCCAAAAGGGGTCTTTAAAGTTTTCACTTTAAATTTTTTCATGTAAGTCTCAACAGGTGAAGAATCAACAATCAGTGTTTCCAGAGGTGAGGCATCTCTCCCAGGCTGAGTTCTTTGACCACAGTCAAGGCTAACAGTCAATTTTTACATCTCATTTATGAACTCAGGAATTATCACTTCTGTGGGCACTGCTACACAGCAGCCCCTCAGCTGCCCGCAATGGCCTGTCAGGGAGGGGATGCGCTGTCACCCTCATTTGGTGGCTTGGGGTTGTAGCAGCACACACAGACTTCTTTCCAATGCAACCACTTCTGTGTAGGCCAACCCTTTCTGTAGGTGAGCTACATGTGAAATACACCTGATCAGGCAGCTGTCATTTGTGGGCTCTTTTAATGCCATAGGTGCCTAACATTCCCAGTATGGATACAGGGTGTGAACTTCACTCTATTGATGTCACCGATTTTGTTTCCTGCACGCCTGTTATTGCCTTCACACAATGGTATTTTGCCAGGCTGGTAGCTGTTCCTGTGGCAAAACCTTCCAGCCTAGACAAGCCCTAGAAGCTTGAAGTGTTTCATTTCTTTCGAGGCAGTTACACAACAGGCCTCAAGCTCCCTGCCAAATGCTGGTTTTTGACAAAGTTGGCACTGGGGATGTAAGCCAAGTCTCACAAACCCGTGAAGCAGTATGTTAGTCAGTGAATGACAGGGTAGATCAGCCAGGAAGTTTCAAACTGCATCACCCTAGAGCCTGACTTTACTAATGCTTTCTACTTTCTACTCCTACTTTTATCCTAAGATCAGATAACGAGTAGCAGTTTTTCTTTGTAACAATTCATTAATCAGAGAAATGATCCTTGCTGGTGTTTAGATGTTTTACTTAATTTGGTACTTCTGGCCTGCTGCCCCAGCAGTGCCAAAATTATTATTTCTCACCCAGCAGGTGATAAATAACAACTTCAGTCATGATTAATACCATGAATTTCTCAACCTGACTAATGCAAAAACTTCAAACCTGCAGAACAAGTGGGTGCTAATTGTTGTGAGAGCCATTGGAGCTGCACTCTGCTTATAAAGAAAGAAAGCCACAGGAAATGAAGTGTTTTCTAGCAGCACAGCTGATCCTAAGAGGCATCATTAAGTGCAGCTCAGCAGCATTCTCCATGTGTAAGGCTATGCTAGCCTCTTTTTTTTTCACCACACTGAGCTTTAAGTACATTTGAGAGGCAGGAGATTGCCAGGTTGTCTTTCTTTCCATAGGGAGGAAAAGGGAAATAAAATAAAAGACAGAGAAAACAGCAGTTTAATATCTCATTAACACCACTCCGTACTAAAATTTTTATAACTGATATGTGAAAAGTGATAGATCCTAGCAAAAGCTGCTCCCACCAAAACCCCTTCACACGTCTCCCTTGAAATCCCATCACATAACAAATGGCAGCATCAAGAGGCTACTCAGTCAAGGAGAACTTGCTTCAGAGAGGAACAGGAAAACCAGAAGATCAGGGAGGACTTACAGCTGGAAACAATGATCCAATACTAAAAATGACCCTGTAGCTGAGACCTTGGCCACTTTCAAATCACCAGATGGTTTGTTACAGCCTGTGGTGGAGTAGGGTGGTTGCTTCTTTTCCTATGTTGTACTTAAGAATGGCACAGGGCACACAGGATCCACAGTCTAGCTATGTGTACAGTTCTGTGCTGGGCAGGCCAATGAGATCTTCACATCTGGAACTGGCACCTTGTATATTTCTGATAGGAGCAGACCCCAAAATCCAGCAAGGACATGAGCAGATAACTGTGCTGAGGAGGGTCTGTGCTGAGCAAGATTAGTCCACTCCACAGTCCCACAGAAGCATCTTAGGAATGGAAAAGCAGTCCTGTTTTCACCAGGACTTCCCCAATTGTTTTAGCTCCATCAGGTGAAGAAAGTGTCTGCTACTTTACAACTTGAGCACATGCCTATGAAGCTAATTACTTGTGGAAGGAAAAGACCAAGAGAAGCAAAGCACAATGGTCAGGTGACTGGTACTCAGACTCAATTACATCTTATTGACCTGTAGCTCTGAGAACTGTTGTGACTCTGTGTGCTGTTTTGGTTGGATAACTCCTGCACTTCCTTGTGGGGCATATTTAGAAGGTGAATGATAATCCATGGTACAGTTGCTTCTGACATTTTTTTCTGTTAGAAACCTAAATATTGTCTTAATCTGGGGAAACTTTGGAAGTTCCAGCTGTCTCTCTTCACTCAAAATAGGCTGTAAGAACTTTTGAGCCTGAAAAGCTAAGAAAGAAAACCATCAACCATCATCCCCACTGTCCTGCTATGTGAGACAAACCATAGGCCTTCCTGGCCTGATTCCTGGCTGGTGCAGCAGCTGTGCTTTAGTCATGGGAGATCTCCTAGAAACACCCACAACTCAAGAGTAAAATTCTCACAGACTGCACGTGCACAGCCTTGTCTACCAGAGGGCCACTCAGACCAGCAGAAAGCCCTTGCTACTTTGCCACGGAGAAGGCAGCTCAGTGTCCTTGCTCAATCCCCTTGAAAGAAAGGCTATGAGGTTTGGGTTGGTTTGGGGTTTTTTCCACCCTTGTTTTATTGCTGGTGTTATAACTTTTCATTCCCTTTCCTGAGCTGTGCCTAGCATTTCAGGAGCAATCCGTTTAAGTGTCTTTTGTAGGACTGCAGCTTCACTGAGTTAAAGCACAGCTTGCCAAGCAACTGTTGGTCCTTGGAGCTCAGCCCAGTCTGCTCCACAGCACCAATCATGCTACCAATGTCACTTGAAAAAGCATATTGGTTTCTTGTATTTATGAAGTACAAAGTCTGTCATTTGGCTAGGATTTTAATAGCTATTTTCAACACGGGTAGCAAAGCCAAGATTTTCCTTCTAAGTTTAGATATCAACTAGAAAGAGGTGCAACCTGAACTACAAACCAGCTCTGTAGCAAATATGCCATACAGAAAGAATTCTCTTCAGTCAAGGAAGTAAGGAATGCTCTTTTCCATTTAAATCAAATTATCAAAGTCACGCACAAGGAATGAGGGAGGTGGTTAAACTTTCAGAAACTTCAGTGTAACTTAAGAGCTCAGTCTCTGCTTGTCCTCTCACTTCAATATTGAAAACTTGATGTGATTTGCCTGTCTCTGTATCCTTAAGTGGAGTCTGGGTAGCTCAGGTGGATTTACACAAACTTTGTTTGCAAGAGATCAGTATCTTTTGCCCAACCACTTCCACAGCATTTATTTTCTAGATGAGACATTCAAAGCAGGTTAATGCGTATTGCTCTGTGGATTTTTTTTTTTTTTTTTTTACTTCTCCGAAGTTATAAAACTCACTGTATGCTACTGCACAAAATCTGCAATAACTTCCTGTTCAGCATTCAAGGTGTTTTATTACCAGAGCTTGCTCTGCCTCACCTTGCCAGAATACAAACAGTTTCATTCAATGTTGTTTCAAAGCAATTACAGAAAATTGGCTACAAGGTGGCTAATGGCCACTGAAGCCTTGAAAGAGGAGGAACACATGCCCACCTACACTTTTTCAGAGAAATAAAAATTAATAAGTAGGTTTAGAAATCCATTAAGTAAATTAGTCCTGTAGTTCAGTCTACTGGTAGTAGAATTGTGAAAACAACAGAAGCTAACTTAAAATCTTTCATTGTGAATAGCAAGAGGGTAAAAGACCAGTTTAATTACCCTGGATTAAAATACTTGAGCTTTCACAAAGGATTTCCCCATCACCATTGCATGCTAACTTTAGTCTGAGTGCTCAAAGTAGCATGTATCACAATATTTTCTCAAAAAAAATATTCTGTCTTTAAAAACCATATTCTCTCTTTAAACAATATTCTCTCTTAAAAATTAAAAAAAAAAAAGCAAGTTTGAAAGAAATATCTGGGTTCTCAGCTACCAACTGGTTTGATAGTGGAAATGGTCACTAAGCAGTCAAGAGCTGATGGGGTTTAGTTTAAAAAGGTATTCAACATAGAGACGTGTGAAATTTTAAGACTGAAATGCAGGACAAGGGCAATCTGCCTCTCCTGGCAAGAGTGGTTTGATGAAAGACCAAGACACCTTTATACACTGATACTTAGTGGATTTGACTGCAGTAGGACTTCGGACTTTTATATCCAAAAGCAGGCAGTAAGAATTCAGCTCTGTTTTCCAGTCCAACTGGCAAGAATGACTCCCCACAAAAACAGTGAGTAAGCAGGAGTGGTTCAGGAGCCTGTCGTGGGAGATGCAGCCAGTCCAAGGCATGCAGCTGCTTTCTTCTCAGCTTTTAAGAGAGAAGGAAATGACAGCCAAAACCTCATGACCACTGTATAACCATTTATAAGCAGTTCAAGCCATTAAATGTTCTGACACTGAAGCATATAGTCAAATGGACATACTTCAAAGTAAGAACACAATGGTTCCAACAAGCCAAACAGCCTGACCTGGTTCCCAGCTGTGCCTATGACTTTCTGAATGCACAAGGTTTGTTTCTTCCACCAGCATGTTCCTGGTGGTGCTTCTGGAAAAACATCAAGTTCAACTGACACAGCAGGACAGAGTAATACCATATAATGCACTCAAAATAATACTAGTCAGATCAGTCTTTACCTACACACAAGAATTCTCCCTTGAAAAGTTCCAAGTTGCCAGAGTTTTTGGAGCACCACAGTGATATTTCTGTGTTTACTTTTCTATCACTGTGGCTACATATACCAAGAAAAATGCAGAGGCAGAAGGACCAAGACATGCCAGCCACAGGCTCACAGTGACTCCTTTTTCTATGAGAACCATATCTGGTAGATAGATTAAAGTTCAGAAGCAAAGTCAACATACTGGAAGTGAAAACAGTGAGACAGACACTTACCTAGCAAATAAGTTTCTTAAATAAGTTGCAGAAAAAGCTGGGGATTAAAACTGGGAAACTACAGGAAGAACAAAAATTATAATCAAAAAACCAAAGATGAATGAGAGATAAAAGCAGAGGCAAGACACACGCAAGATGAAGAACTGACAGCCAGAATGTACTTTGACACAAAAATAGGAACTGACTGGATAAGATCACATTAATTGTGTGCTACAGAGCTCCAAGACATTTTTTCACCCAATTTCTGAATAAGTTTTAGCTGAGGCCGACAAACATTAAGATCTCTAATGCATACTTGCATTCCCAGCCTAGTAATTCTAACTATTTCATAACTTTCTTCCAAGTGTCCTGTCAAAAGATCCCATTTGTGAACTACACAGAAATAAAATTTAGCAAAAGAGGCATTTAGAAAGATCAGAGATCAACTTTCAATGTTTTATTTTTTGAAACAGATATTTTTCCAAGGTCACTTTACAGTAGGTGGCATACAGGCTGTTAAAATGGAAACGCTCATACGGACATTTCAGCTTAAATGTGCACAGTATATTCTACAACACAAAAACTGTATTTAACATCTTTTCTTGCTCCAGAATGATTTGGCAGCTTCAAAAAGCTAACACACATTTCCATTCTCAAAATCAATTTCTTGAGCAATGATAAGCCCAAAACTGCAACGTGATCCACCCGGAGCACCACACCTATCTCAGCAAGGGCCTCTTGGAGGATCGGGCTGCAATTGCAGAGCTGTCTTTGTCATGACCCTCAAAGTACTGCTGCTCTATTCGCCGACAAAACGCTGTCAGGTTACTGTAGTTCTTCACTTTTTCAGAGAGTTCATCAGTGATTAGTTGAGTAGTAAGGATGGTGAACAGATGTCCAAACACCAGAGCATCTAATTCAGTTGGACTAGGGGGGGAAAAAAAAAAAAAAAACCAACAACAACAAAAACCAAAAAAAAAAAAAAAAAAAAAAAGAATTTTGGAAGACAAGTATTTTGGAAGACAAGTCCTGATCAAGAAAAATCATGCTGTTCTGAGTAACCTTTAGCTAGCCATGCAGTCTAAAAATTGGGATGAAATCAAGCAAGGCTAAACCAACTGCATGAAATCTGTGTATAGGGTATATTAAGAACCCTGCTTGTTCCCAGGATGGCATTTTCCTTGCTTTAGGGAACTTGGAAATGTGTAAATAACATCTCTTAGATCAGACAGACTTACTGATTTAGTTTCAAACCATGCTCCATCTTTTAGTCTTGTAACAAGAGCAAATGCTTATCAGGTATTTTGTGACTCTTTTTTTTCTTCTGCAGATGTGTGTTAAAAAAAAATCCAACCATTATCTCAAAAGGGAAAATAAAAAGGAGACGAATGGAAGCTTACAACCCCCACTCCTTTTTTTGTGCTCTGCAATAGTTTGGGACTATTCAACCAACAAAAACGGGAGTTCCACAGTGGCAGCAGCTGGAACCATCCCTTTTCTGAAAGGGGATTACACAGAAGAAAACAGGTATTTTGGGAATGTTTTAGGTATGATGACCCTTCTGAATTGTCACCTTGGGCTTTTAAGTAGTCCATGTATGTAAGTAGTCCATGTAAAAATATATTTTTGTTTTCAAATCTATTAATAAATTAAGAGTCCCCCTTTACTAACATTCAATGTATGCAGCACGAAGCTTTCCTAACTGATAAAATTTTTGCCTTTTTATTTTTGGATCACTAAACACTCTCCAGTGGAGATACGGACCCCTGCATAACAAACTTAAATCTGTCAGAAACAGGCTGCTTTTCTTATTTACCTCCCAAAGACTCACAGAAGTCACAGACTGAAAACTACTGGACTAAAAACACATATTTTCTTAGTAATATTTCAGACTAAATATTTCACTTTAAAAATTTAAAGGTTGAAACTACCAAAAAAGCCTGGTGAACAACCAACCAACACAATTCCCCAAGTTACAATTCTTTAGAAATACAGAAATAAAAATTAAGAGATACTATGTTTAATAATCTAAGGAGAAGATACAACTTAAAGTCATCTTCTATAAGGCAGATTTCTTTATCCTCTGAATTAAGGCTACCTAACTAGTCTCAACTTGGAATAGATTAAGGGGCAAAGCCACAATGCAGGGAAGTAACCAGATGCTGCCATTTGATGACATCTCCCTGTTCAAATGCAGTAAACTGAAATCCAGACCTGAGCATTTCTAGACTGATCTATGCACAGGAGACAAGAGGGAGCTAATGTGATGTTATTTAAGTCTGTAACATTTCCAAAATTGTGACTTATTGGCGAGGAAAAAAAAATTAAAAGAGCATATTGCAATTGAAAGAAACCTGTGAGAGCAGAGGACATTCCATAGAAGTAATTTCTTTTTTCTCTCCTGGCAATGTGAATCTTGTTTTTCATTTTGCATTTAGTTCTTTGTGGATAAGCTAGCTTCTCCCCCAGTTCTTAGAACTCACAGGCATCCTCATACTAATTCAGTTCATTCAGAACTGCTTCTCATGTTAAGACAAGCTGATCAGGTTGGCACAACATACATTCACGCCTCTAGCAGCAAACGTTATCCAAGAAACAAAAGTAAAGCTTTAAATGTATCATTTTAATAAGAAACTAACTATATAAAAATGTACATTTGTAGCCTACATAAATTGTGGTAGAATCTGTAGAGAAGACAAGCAGGAGTCTTGCAAAAATCATAAATACAACAAACTTACAGAAGCTTTCCCTTTAAAACCTTTAAATACTTATTCCTGAAATTTCATGTTTAGATTCCAGTCACACATTTGTATTTTTGGAACTAATCACACAGCATTAAAATAGAATAAAAGTTTAATATAAATACATTTTTATGTATTGGGTATGTACCTATATCTCATATTGCTGGATGCAGTATTTCAATGAAGAGTAACTTACTGCTTATTGAAGAAATATGGTTGTGTTCCTAATCTCTGGGAGAGAGCATGACAGCACTGATCTACATCTTCAAGCACCTATCAAAATACACAAGAAAGAAAGATCCATATTGTCAGGAAGTAACACCATTGCAAGAAATAACCTCCTTATTCTAGTTGCACCGACAGTGGGAACAAGGAATGTAACATGTTAGAGTATCAAAAGCTGTTAAAGTCAGACAAACCTACACAGCAGGCAGGTAGCAAAGTGTTACTTAATCTAACTCGTGATGTAAGGTAACTCTGACTAAGTGCTTCCCATAAAATTTCAAACTAAGCTTAATGACTTAAACCCCACAACCTGCCACAATCCCACAAAGAGTGCCTATCAGTATCATACAGGAAGCAGGGCACAGAACTCACAACCTATTCTCAGGACTATGGCCTAAACTAACACTGACACAGTTGTACACTTGCAGTAAAACATCCTTCCTTGAACCCCATCAGGTTGCACATAATTTAAAATTTATTGCTGCTGAAGACAAGTATCTGACTCCTGATAATGTTTAAAGTACAGAATATATATTTCACTACATCTGTTTCAGGAATATGCTACTCTCCAATGCCTATTAAAAAAATAGAAAAAAGAAATCAGAAGGAAAACAGGGTAAAGAAAAATAAGATTCCCTTTTCATACTTACCTGTTCAAGTGTCTTTCCAGCCCATCCAATGGCTTTCATCTTTCGCCTGACCTCCCACTGTTTCTGATAGGACAAAATGCGGTTAAGAGGCCACGGATAAGGAGAGCCATACCTGGGGTGTGTAATCTGTGTTGAAAAACAGAAAGGTACTGTGTTATCATACAAGAAAATACAGATACCTCTTAACAAAACAGCTGATATTTAAACATTTCTCTCAGAAAAGGAGCTGCAGAAGAGAAAAGGAGCTGTGTGTATGCTGAAAGTATCTGCACAGAATCCACTGTTTGCAGCATAACTATTTAAAGCTATTATTTCAGAAACATAAACAAAACCTGTATCTATTCTGCAGTCAGCTCCCTCCAGTAACACAGCTTCCCTAAAATGTGTATGCAAGTGAAATTAAAGTGAAAAGACTTTATCATTAATGGTATAAAACCCCATGTTTCATTTATGAGTAGGGACTTGCAGTTGTGAGCAAAAGTGTTTTCTCATTAAATTTTAATTAAGATGAATGCTGCGGAACCACTCACCTCCTCTACTGTAACATCATCACACCACTGGAGATAGAGCTAGGAAAAGAAAGAACACTTACTAAAACTTCCTAATAAAGGAGAATACAGAGACAATCATTTTTCACTAGTAGAATTTCCTTTTCTAAATTAGATTAAAATTTCCATTTAATTTCTTCTCGTAGACCTTTGATGTACAAAAGAAATTAAAACTGGAAGAAAAAAGCCCAGCTGCTAGTCTTGACTTCACCAGCACCAAAACTAAGCTGAGACCAAAAGCCTCTCCTGTTGCCCACACCACACCCAGCTCCAGGCACCCCAGCCCTCAGCTCCTCAGTCACCTGCACCCAGTGCTTCCAACACTGCTCCTAGGCCAGGACTGAGGCACCTGAACTGGCCACAGACAGGCAGCACAGAGGATCCCAGGCTCCCAGCACGCACAGCATGCACATGGAGACAGTGACAGCAGGGTGCCTGGCCAGCCAGGGGGTGCCTGGCCAGCCAGGGGTGCAGTAGGACCCCAGGAACCACTGGCATTTTCTGGTCAGTTACTTCTACCGCTGTGTGTCACACTTGACATAGGTGAGGGGAAATCACACATGGCTACAGGGACAGGTCAGCAAGCAATCCACAGTAGTATGTGAGAATTTATTCCTTATTATTCATTTCACCTCAAAAGCTGACAACCTAAACTAGGAACAGCACTATTTCCACTACAGGGAAAAATCCTAAAGCTTTCTTGCCTACAGTGTGTAAAGTTACTAGGGTTTGCTGTACCTCTGCTGTCAAAAGCATATTATTGACCAATTCCATGTAGGCTTTCATCTCTGCTTTTTGGACTTCATCCAACCCATCACTGAGAGAATGGCCCTAATGGGGAAAAGAAAAAAGACACATATGTAAGAATGAATATTGGAATATTCAGCAACACATGACCCAAGGACCTTAAACATCAATGAGCTTTGGCTCACATCCTATTCTCTTACATAGTTCAATAAAAAATTACATATGAAATTTTTACAATTAAAACCAAATCATCATAATGTAACCAATCTATAAGAAATCTAAGCTAATCTACAAGAAATGTAGATTATTATCAGTTATAGATAAGCACACTTTGAGCATACAGCCTCCTGGTTAGTGTATCCCTATGGCAAGAAGTAAACACAAATTTACATCTGTGATACAGATTCAACTTCTCAGTGAAAACATGGCATTTTTTAAATGGGGGGGGGGGGGAATAAAGGCAAAGTTGAAAGGTATCTGACATTTCAGGATTTAAAACAGTCAAACCTAGGCTTAAGGCCTCTGGGACCCAGAGACAAAGCATATTGGAAAACAGTCCCAGAAACTGGCACTGGTATGCAGCTATTCTGCAAAGAATTTACTTGGAGAATTCAAGGAAATTACAAAGAAAAACATTTTTACCTCACCAACTCCTGTTCCACTATATCTTTCTCTTAAAATAGCACTAGATTCCTATATTGTTTCAACAAATTCAGTAACATTCCAGAAAAGCACAAAAAATCAGTGCAATGCTAAGCAGGATTCACATTCACTAATTAATAAAAACAATGTGCTATTACCTTGGCTTTTACAAACTGGACTATGGGCCCAAGTTCAGATACTACTTGATTTCCCACATGAATAAAGGGCACTTTGCCTGTAAAAGGAGAAATGTATTGTAGTAATGAGACAGAGGGTGGTGGGGCGAGAGAAGGGAACAAATGCAAACCTTCTCTGAATTATCATTAAACCAATACAAAGAAAGGAAACAAGGTAAGTGAGTACAAGTGATTAAAAACAGTAAAGGACACCAGGAGTAAGGGGAAAAAAATACATGCAATTCTGCCTACATTTAAAATTGAAGCAGTATCATCTTCCCTCTTGTGCTCCTTGTTTTTAGAAGAATAAGGAAGTGTTCAGACCTAAATTATAACATTAGATGCCAGCAAGTGTGGGCATGAGATTTGAGTGGCTGAGAAGCCGTAGCATGTAAGTGTCACCAGTCCTAGTCCTGCAGATGCAAGATGTTCCTGTGTGCCTGGATTCAGCATTTCAAATTCTCTATTTACTAATAAGTAATTCATATAACTGCATATTTTGCTTTTGCAGAGGTTTCACTCCTGCCAAGCAATTGTTGGTTTTGGGTATTTTTTAATTTGCCTCATTTCACTGTTTTAACCAAAAATATCAGTACCAGCAGTAGAACCCTTATAGCTGGCAGACATGTACTGACAGGCACTTCCACGTGGCAGTCGTCAGCCAGAGCCAGGTAATCAGTAAATATGGACCTCCTGACACAACAAAAATCTGGGACAGAGTGCAAGGATCTCAGCACCTTGCGTTCTGTAATTCTTTCTGAAATTTGGGCAGTAATCTGAAGCTGGTGTCTGGGTGTTTTTAGACAGTTACCTCCAACAAAAACAGGCTGTGTTCACTCCCAATACTTAACTTTTTGGTGGTGGGTTTGGATTTTTTTCCAGGCAGTCTCATGGATCTGAGGAAGATTTAAAATCACCTGCCACCTTTAATAGTGAAAATGTACCCTTTGGTCTCCTGTATCCTGGCAATCAACTCCCACACAGAGTAACAAAAGCAAACCTTTCTCCAGTGTTGTTTCACTCCAGCAATAGGAAAATATAACAGCATTTCCTGGAATATTCCCTGGATGCAGAATAAAGCCATTTTTGGACACATGTCTTTCTGCTTTAGGACATTTTGAGAGAAGGTTTCCATCAGCCACTGAGCTGTGTGAACACTTTACACAGGTACTGTTACACATTGTGCCAATGTTACTTTGCATTTCACTGTTTTGATTTCTTGCAGAGGAGAAACTGCTCTGGAGAGGAGGGGGAAAGGCAACCCACACACAGTAGCACTGCCCGGCTGTTATCAGCAAGACAAGGCCCAGTTGCCATGGTATCAAAATGGAGGTGTAACACAGTAATCTAAATGAAGGCCACACTTACCAGATGGGGACATGTACTCAGCGTTTGCCCTGCAAATCACCCGGACTGGCAGATTGCACATTTGCAAGAAGGCCTGGAAACAAAGAGTCGCATTTGAAAAGCATTCATACACCAGTGGCAAACAAATGTGCTGCTCTCAGTACATTTGCCTGTGTTAGCTGGTTCCCAGCACACACTTATGAAGTATAGTTCCTTGCATACTGTTTTTAGGAAGAAAGAAGAAGGATAAGTAAAACAAAGGCATTTTAATTTCATTAGACAACTGTTTATCATTCAAACACTGACAGGAATTCTTCTAATGCAGTTTCATCTGTTTTTTCGAGATGGGGAAAGAAGCAGTATCTGACAGACACAATTAATGCTGTGGCTGAAACTGAGTGACATTTTGCCCCTTTTAAAAACCACAATACTCATTTCTCCTGGCTAAAGCTGGCTAGTCAAGGTAACGTTATGTAACATGGCAAACACATATGGCACCTTCCCACATTATAATTACAATAGCTGCCAGAAATTTTGCTCTGTGATACTGTCAAAGCACAAGTCTGGTTTGGGACAAAGTATTTTTTTTAATTTATGGGATTCATGGAGGGCATAAGTGATCAATTTACCATTTCCTTCTATCTGTGTTCTTAGATTCAAAGCTTTCTCAGAAGGATAACAATTTCTGTCAGCACCTGCCACTACCACAAAATCCACAGGCTATTTCTGTTGAAATACCAAAATGTCAAGACAAATAAATATTTGCAGTTTGGACAGAACATTTCAAATACAGAATCTCTTACTCACTTAAGACTCTTACAACTCAGCTCAGTCCTATCATTAATTTTGTGTCTGCAATTAGACATGTTACAAGTCCAGATTCCAAAATTATTCTATTGCCTATTTATACAATGAGACTTGAGGTAAAAACAGCCTAGAGCAACAAAGCTCCCACCATGAAGAAAAATAGTGCTGTAACACAGCACTTTCTACACAAGCCTCCTCCTCCCTGCTCTTCAGATGGCAGGATCTGGCAGTAAATCACAATCTCACAGCTTTAGCTGCTCAGACTCTAATCACACACATGAAAGCAACCTTAACCTTAACATTTGCTACTCTTCATAATAGAGCACAGATTCTAGTAATGTTAGAAATCATTTCGTCTACCCTTAGTTAAAAAAATCAAAATGAAAAAGAAATTTAAGAAGACCCTATAGATTTGATTCGGTAAACACCAAATCAAAAACCTCAGAAAACTTTCTTGGAACAGTCACCTTCACTTCTGATGAATGCTTCATTAAATGAGAGACCAGGACTGACACTAAGAAGAATTATTCAGGCTTAAAACTGGATAAACCCATCCAATACTGTATTTACCACATCAGGCTTCCTGTGAGGTTCTGAAACAGTGACCACTGCCTACTGGAGCTGCCCCTTCAGCAGCTTTACAAGGCTTCTTCCAGCAACCCCCTTCAGCATCCCCATGCCAAGACCTGTTCCATTTCAGCCTTTGTCTACATATAGGATTGGTTTTAAGATAAGTGATGAAATAAACCTAAATATGTAATATACTATGTAAAATTTTAATAGTATAAACTAAATATAAAACACAATAAACCTAGGAAAGAATTTTTAACAAAACCCTGCCATTACTTCTTTTAAAAGTTAGAAGCCCAGGGAATAAAAAGACCGATATGTCTGTCTGTTATGAGCTGTAACTGGTATCCAAACCATGACCTGCTCAACTTTAAGTGCTCCTTACGTAATGTTCTGCAGCAAAATGAAGGAAAGGTCCACAGTATAAAACAATTTTAATCCTTATTGAATCTACACTGCTTAACTAATCATTAACTAGAGAAGTAGGCCAGTATCTACTTCTTGCTTCAACTTAAACTAATGGTCCACTGGACACCCTTCAAGTCAACTAAAATATTCATGTGAATCAGTAAAAGGCAATAGTGTTATCCCAAATTAGGAGGGCTCAGCCTAAGAAATAAGCCTTGCAATTTGCATGACTATGACTACTTACATTCTTTCACTGGCTTTGGAAATTATTAGCATTAACAAGTCAGGTGGTTTTGACTTTTTAAGTACAGTGAATGCATTCCATATTTATGGAAATTATAGTTTCTTTTAGGAAAAAAAAACATGGACAAGGATCATGACCAATGCATTCCTATAAATATTCATTGACAGAATTTTTTTTCTGATGTGTTCAACTAGGTATGCTAGATATTAGACAATAACTGATATTAGACAGTAAGTGGCATGAACTATTACCAAAATAGTTGAAACTGGAACAGATCAAAGAAATCCTAGAGAGAGAATATAGGACAAAGCAGTAATTTCTCTGAGTCTTTATCTCATCACAAGCTTTAGCCTAGTGATCAAGGGAGGATTTGTTCCCTTTTTGACCACTCACACAGAATGTCAAGAACCAGCACATTTGGTGTGCAGATGGTATGAGACCACCATGGCTTCCAACTCTGATAAAAGATGCCACGGAACACTGATTACTTCAGCTCAGAACATCTTGTTTCCCTTTGGGTACCTCACATACGCAGTTTGAGAAAGTTACCCTTGCTTTTCTTGTGAGAGAAATCTTTTTCTGTGAGCAGATGGGAGTGTGCTCAGCTCCTCTAAGTGCTTTTGGGCAAGAGATTGAAGGCTGAAACCACCCCAGTGCAGTTTTGCTGAGATTTATGAAGATATCAACACCCCTTCAAAGACACAGCATCAAAAGTTGAGCAATCTGAAAGACCAAGGGCCCAGGCTTATTCTAGCACATTAGAGATTATTGTTAACATCCTAAATTTGGCTGATCAATTTAAAAAAGGACTGAAAGGGGTCAACCGAATTTCAAGTAACATACCATCTAGTTAATGATACCTTTGTGAAAATTCACCAGAAAATGGCAAGCAAGTAACAGCAAAACTAGAAACAAGACATTTAAATGAGCACAGCCCACCCCACCTCACAAATATGCCTGTAGCTCCTAATAACAGCTCCAAGTAACAGCATTAAATTTCCAGCTCCCTTCTCCTCTGGAAAAAAATGTGTACTACCAAAGAACAAAGAGGGCGATACTACAGGCTTCAACCTGGATCTCCTCCAGCACCAGATACAGACTGTATCCTTTATTTGGATGAGGTTAATGTAAGAAACAGATAAAGGCATTACAAAATAAAGATTTAGCTTAATAGGGTCTGTCAGTTTCTCTCCCACACATGCTTTCTTGCCTCTTTCCTGCAGTCTAACAGTCTCCCCTCTCACACTCTTCCAGCCTCTCCAGCTGTAGCATTACCTAACGCCTAGAAAGTGAAGGAAGAAATATGAAAAAAACATTTTTGGCAATGACACCTCTTTTTTCCATACTGAAAACATTGACTCTACAGTGCTGCTACTGCCCCTGTGCACGTTGTTTTTAATGGGAGACTTTGCTGCAGAGAGAGATGGAAGATTTCTGCACATCCTTGAGGAGAAAGGGATGAGAAGGAGGCAAACAGATGCAACCAGTAATGTCTGTCCTCCCCAAGCCTCCCAGTATTTACTGTTACAGAGTAGGGAAGAAAGAGTTGTGGGCAATGAATTGAAGAAAGTATGGGGAAGCCTCTCGGTGCCTTTCCTGCCCCACTGCACACTGACCCACACAGGACTATGGTTTGTATTGAACTGCCTTATACTTACAGAGAAGTGCATGAGCCACTGTTTTCAAAATCAGGTGGAACAACCAAGTTCATGTTTTTGTTGTGAGAGAATGAGGTATTGGTAACTATGTGAACAGGGCTGATAGGAAGCTTTGAGGTGACACTTGTTACAAAATTAATCAAATATCTTATGTCTATCATTCATTTCAATCATGGCAGGTGACACTTCCTGCCAGAATTATGGAGTATATTTACAACAGCATTACTTAAAGGACACAATCCATGTAAGGCTTGCTTCTTCTTATAGCCCACCCAATTTAAAATTCAAAATATAAGTAGAATGCTGGATTTCAATTATCTAAAAAAACAATCAGAGCAATCACCTTTGAGCTGATTTGGCATAGTTCAAAAGCCCAGAGCCCAGAAACCACAGCTAGACATGGGACAACTCACCCCACCCTTCCCTTCCTCCTTCCTCCCCACCCTCCTCTTCTCGCTGAAATTCTCATCTCCACTGCTGCCACCCCCAGAACAATGCAAGAAAGGGGTGCCATTGTGTCTTCCTCTGATGACAAATATGGGAAGTGACTGTGCATGAAATACAATAGGAAGGCATAGGAGAAGGGAGAGAGGTTTTTTGTTTATTCCTAGAGTTAATTGGTTTAGGTGTGATTTTCACTCTTGCTCTCCTTTTCTCTTTGCCCTGCCAGCTAAGGGCACCGTCAGTTGGACACATGACACGCATTGGGCAGCAAATCACCCTGTCAGAGCTCCATCACAACGCTCTCCTCTTCCCCTACAGCTTCCTCCCAGAAAAACACATACGAGCAAACACATACACTCATTAAAAATGAGTTACAACTTGAAGTAAATCATATCCAGATTGCAGTTTCTGAGATCAGAGGCAAGAATGAAATTACTTATGCCAAGACTCAAATAGCTCACAATTTACGTCGCCACATGAGGAACACTATTTTCAGATGGCACAGTCCAAGCTTCATTTGAAGAAGATATATTCATGATTAGTTTTTAATAAAGAACAAGCCATTCCAAGCCATCTCTTATTCAGCAGCACTTCTAAAGGCACTCACACAACATACTGTTAGGAAGAAGGCGTGAAATGCATTTTCTGTTTTCATTTTTATGTTATTTCATGAGCATACAACAGACAGTATGTGATGACAACTAAAGAGTTATTCTCTACTTTACTGCAGGAACACATTTTAAAATTAAAACCCATGAAGAAATCTACAGAATAATTCAGTTTTCATATCAAACAGCTGCAGTCCCTGTAACTGAAATAGTGTGTCTAAGGTTATAAATGAAAACTGTTCAGTATCATTGCTTGAGTGACAGATTAAATTCCTAATCCAGTTATGGTAATGGCCACATGTGTAGTTTAACATAAATTAAGATCTTAATTATATTTGTGACTATTTTAAACAAAATAACAAATTCCTCTGTACCTGTGAATGTAATTTATAGCAAAGCCACGTTCATTCTCCAAAACAATCTATTTTATACTGCATCATGGCACTGGCTCTAATGGTGTAATGTAATTCTTGCTGTAGAATGCAGAAAGAGTGGATTCACTGGTAGCACAGAGGTTTTGAAGATAAATGAGGATTCTATTCATTCAGAGGTAATTTCATCTTAGAACTATATGAAAGATGTTTCACTCACAAACCGTACCTGTATAGCTTGGGATTTAAGCATGTTTTCAGAAACAACACAATGTTGCAAGATGGATTATGTTGATACTGCATTTCTCATCATGAAGAATTCCAGCTTTTATTCTCTTTTTAAAAAGAGGGATTGGCAGATTTTCATTTCAGTACCAAGCTTTTGTTTTGAAAACTGCAGCAACAAGTTCAAATTTCTGCCAATGTTTTGTCTAGAGAAAAACCAAACCACAATTCATACACACACAGAGAGAAAAAAAAAAAATCACAAATCTGTCAAGGGCAATTAATCACGTATGATTTACACATTTATTTGATTACTTGTTGAAATAAATAAGCAATTGGTCTGTATAACATAATTTTAAATTGCCCAAACTTCCTTCTGTCATTCAGGTCCAAGAACAGGCAATTTTAAAAGCACTTCCCTGGAATATGTTAAGACCACTTACAAGGACATTGACTGCACAAGCAATTAATATATATCTTAACTAAATGACCTGCAGGCTCTCTAACCTCAGGACAGCTGTCAGAATTTCCAGAATTCTGAACATTTTAGACAGCCTTTTGAGCAAGACTATGAGACTAACTGCATAAAGATTCCAGAAGAACCTGTAATAAGAGAGGCAGTCTCAACACCCACATTCCTCTTCCTGACAAGTTGGAACAGTGCAAAAGATGCTTTGAGCTGCCATTTAAGGCAAGAGGCCTGGCAGAGTGCAGCTGTATTAACCCATTCCCTCCTACTTGGCCAGGCACTAAACAAAATGGCTTTACCTGCACCAGGCATCAATGAGACAGCCTGGACAGACCCTCTGCTTCAGACTGAAATATACTCTCCTATGGTAATTCTATTTTAATCTACTTCAAACTCCATTTTTCCCTCCTTAAACTTGTAGCATTGTTTTGTTATTGAGATATATTTGGGTTTTGGTTTTGGTGGCTTTTTTTCACTATGATAAGCCAGATAAACAGGAATGCTGTATAATGGTAGTTGCACAGTAAATACATGGAGAATGGTTTTAACCATGTGTCATGTTACCCAGAAGGTATGTTTTCATTAACATTGATGGGAAGAGGGCTGAGGGTCTCACAAGAACAGAGCCTTCATTCTGTTACAATCTCCTTTCAATAGCTGGATAATCATTAATGATTAGTATTTTCCCTTGATTTTAATTAATTGCAGTGAAAATAACATTTCATTCAGTATCAAGGCTTTGCAGCCCAAGATCAAGTGGACTTTGCTGTATAATACACTACTTCAAGTTAACAAACAAGAAGTGCAAACACCAAGACATACCAGAGATAATGCATTGCTAGTTGAAGTTATGTTGTATTTTCAGAAAATACTAAGAATCTGAACCCAGTAAAAGACAAAGAAATTGCTAAATTAGTCTGTTTCCAAAATAAACAATGAGCAGAAGATTCATTTAAAACAAACAAATAAACAACCCTACCAGAATCAACAGAGAAGTTCCTCAAGATGAGCGAGTTTTGGTTGGTTTTGAACTACTACAGGCATCAGAACAGTTACTCAGCAATTCCCAGAAGACTCTGTCATTCCTTCTCTCATCTGACATGTGGCTGGACAAGAGTCCAGATTTTATTGCACAATGAGAAGTCGTAAGTCAAATCCTTATTAAAACAGCCAGACTCAACCAACTTCCTATATTCAGCCTGCAGCCCTCTCTACTCATCAATTACATCTGCAGTGAGAGTAGCTTGCTCTGCTGTCTGCTTGATCTGCTCTGTTAACAAGCAGTAGCTGAAATGCCATCTGTGTTACAGGACTGGCAACTTTGAAACAGTCAAGTTTTAGTCTGACTATATGTGTTATTTTATGTGTAGATATCAGCATGTATGTCCCTCTGAGACCTGAGAGCAGCTTTACAAAGAGGTGCTACAAGGAGATGTTATAAAATACCTGAAAGTCTGGCTGTGGCACATTAAATGTCTTGCTGTTAAACCATGTTTCTTAAATATTTGATGCTGGCTGATTCCACATGCTCTTTCTACTCAAATTTCTGATGTTTTCACCACATGAAAGTTCAACAACCACAAACAAGGTATGTAGCTGCTCTGGTGATATTGATGCGCCCCAAATCAGTAAGAGGGGGAAAAACAGTGACAGTAGTAGGAAAGAAGTCCCAGGTACCAGCTCCTGTTTCTCCTAATATCCCTCATTCCCAAATATTCCTTTGAGAAAGACACACATCCCCCAGTGCCCACCATCTCCTTAAAAAAACCCAAAACCAATAAACAGACAAACAAGCTCTCATTAAAATAAAAAGCAAATTCCTTATGCAAAATACACCGATGTATTTAAACCTCTCTGATCAATATATATTCTAGTATTGTTTCAGAATGGATCAAAGACACCAAGAATAGTTATCCTTTCCCTGTCACAACCATGTTACACAGATTCTTCAAAATTGATACGATTCCTCAATACACAATTATTCTATAAAGTTTAAGATCAGATATCTACCAGAGCCATATTTATAGTCATGGCTACTATCAGCTGTCCAGCTAGAGAATATTGAAGAAAAACAAGGACTTTTAATATATTATAGTTAATTTATCATCTAAGTGACATGTGTAGGATAACAATGTACTAGAAACAGTAAAGAAAAATGATGCATTAGAAAAGGAAATTTTAGGGTTATTTTGTTGGTGAGATGGGGGGGGTGGGTTGTGTTTTAAATACAAGCCACATATACATGTATTGTTAGATGGGAAAAAATGAGATGAGAACCCCCAAAAATACAACTGTTGGGGTAATAAGGAACATTGAGATCAATATAAAACATACTACTCAAACAAATAAATACTGCCCCATTTATTAGGTGTATCAGAGGTGATTCCTTTTTCCAGCAATGGATAAACTATCTTCTTCCTGTGATCAAATTCACTCTTAGAGCTATCTCCTAGAGTACCAGACTGGAAGGAAAAAAGTTAAGAGATCCTGGAAGTAGCTACCATGATCAAGTGATCCTAACCTTTTTACAAGTAACATCAGTTACAATCTCCAGGTGACTCATTTTTGGTAAATGATATGTGACCTCTTTGGGCAGCCCTCAAAGACTGCTTGCTGAAACTTCTCTGGGCTAGATCACACCAGGACAACAGTGCAACTCTCTGCTAAGCAAAGCAGCCACAAAATTGCTTTGAAGGATAAGAACCTTACAGACATCCTACTCCCCACCACTCTGACATCCAGGCCTTTGCTACTAACAGGGAAAACGTCCCCTTGAGATTTAGGGTTACTGAACCTTACAGGTTAATGAAGATTACATGAACTTCACAGCCACAGAGGTGTTACTAAGTCAATTAGAGGTGCAAGTTTGTCAATTATATGGACTATTTCTAAAAACCACATTAGAGCTCCAGTCTGTACACATGATGAAATTGAGAAAACCTACCAAAGACATGGAAAGATGTGATGCTCACAGCATGAAGCAAATATGCCCTGGGTTTGAGCATATTTGGGCATAGTATTAGCTATGAGAATTTAATGACAAACATCATGCAAGATGCTACAAGACAAACATGCATAGCAAGTAACAAAAAGTATGAACCATGCACAGTTCCCAGAGTAAGTAGGCAAGCAGATTTCTACACAGACCAATACAAACAGGAATACAAGAAGCAGCATTCTACATAGGACTCTCAAAATCTTCAAATCATTTAGGCTCTGGCACTTCAATGATAACATAAAGCAAATCAGAGGCAGGAAGTAATTCGTTTTGGCAGAAATAATTCTTAAATTAATCTTTTCAATAAATACAGTTATATTACATAAAATGGCATTAACATCTTTAGAAAATATGATATTTTACCTGAACAGCAAGGGAAGATGCATTATCAGAAAGCAAAATTTGTTCCTCTGTTGAAAGAAAAAAAAGAAGAAAAAAATAAACCATACAATTACAAAAAAAACAGTGCCCATTTAGCTACTGATCTGTAACTGTAAGCCATACTTGGCTGCATTTCTTATGCATAAGGAGCATAAGAAGGAGCACATATATAATTATTATGCAGCTGGACTAGAAAATCTATAATATGAATATTAAAAAACAGGAAAAAAATACCAGGAATTTTTCTCCCACAAATGCAATTGCACTTATCATATATTACCACTAATGTTCAATAAAAAACACTACAAACAAGAAAAAAAACCCAAATGCCTGACTTTTATGCCAATTACTCTCCTTCTAATCAAAGTTAAATAAAATCGCATCTTCATACCTCCTCTGGCTAAAAAGTAGAAGTATTCAGAAACCTATAAAAGCAGCTTGCAGCTAATATTGCACACTGTGTCTAGGTCTGTCACGCAAAAGAAAGATGACAAGTTCACTGCAATAAAAATTCCATGCTTAGAAGACTAGAGCTGCTACCTATTAGTCTTCATTACTTTGCAGTCTTCTGACAACTGTAGCAGGCTGCTGAGCCCCAAATGGGGGCCATAATGTGATCTGATGATATATGAAGAGCTGCTAAAGGGAGAGTGAACCATCCTAGCCTATACATTTTAACAGTTCCTTTTTACTGAGAGCCCACTTTACCACAGGACTTCAAAAATCTGCTGCCTCAGCTATTGGTGCAGTAAATCTGCCAACTGTGCCTGCAACCACATCATTTTACACTGGCTACAGCAGCCAATATAATGAGTCAATAATAAACCAAGGACCTTATAGGCCATGAATAGCTAGTTTATATTGGCAGATGCAAGCATAACTAAAACCTCTGACCAAACAAAAAAAAACACAAAGGACTATTTTAACAGTTTCTGTGTTTCCTTGCAATTAATTATCTTAGTGCATATTTAATGTGTTTTCTAAAAATAAAGTAATTATTAATTGCCAAAAACAGCGTACCTACCCTTCAGTTGCTGATACAGTGCAGCATTTTCAGGCCAAGGCTCTGCGGCTGTGGAAAGAGAAGAAATTAATTAAGCAAGCTGAATACCAATGTCCTTATAAATGCTAATGGAGCACAAATGTTACCCAGAGCAAGAACTTAGACTGCAAAGATAATGATGCAATATTTAGCCTGCTCTAAAAATGTCCCACTGACATGCTCTCCTCCTGTACTTCTCTGCTGCTCACAGAGGGACATCATGGAGAAGAAAGTCCCAGAATGTAATGTTGCAAGAAGAGCAAAAATTCAAGCTATGTTACAGAATAGCCTTGTAATTCTGAAGCAACTGATGCAGCTATTTTCCCTCCACCATAAAGATATCCTTATGCACATTCCCATCCTGGCCACTCCCAAGAGCAACTATTGATTAAGATACTAAACTAATAAATCTGGAGAGAAGAGATCAAGACACAGAGGAAAGAAGCACAAACCTCCAACATGTGAAGAATGCTTTAGGAAAATAGAAAAGCTTTCTGCCTTTTCAAGTTGTGTCCTTATAATCCTATGTAATACCCACAGAGCCAGGAGCCCAGGCATGTCAGAACTCTGCCCACCAGGATGACCAGAGCTGCCTGTAGCTTTAAGTTATGTACTGCTCAACCCTAAAAAGGGAATGTCAATATGCATTCAAGAAACTGAATCATCAGTTCAAAACAGTTGAGCAGTTGTTAAAAAAATGAGGCAAGGAAATAAAAGACAATCACATCCTCCAGTTGAGAACCATTGCATGTAATCACTCATACACCATATGAATGTAAGAGAAGGCAAAAATAATAATCAGTACCAATTTACTGTTAATGGTAGCATAAAGGCAACAGTTCATCACATTTTTTGTATTCACTACATTCCTTGTTAATGTCTGATTAAAAATCTGTTTTTAAATATAATTTCAAACCTTGCATTCTACCCAAAATAGCCTTTTGTAAACAAAGTTTATGTTCTAATCGTGTAAATTATTTAAAGCAATAATGTATATAAATAGCTATGTGTGGATCAAGCATAAATATGTCACTGGCTTAAATAAGGCTTTGCATCTTTGCCTTTAGAACTCAAACAGAAAAAGTGAAGAATTTTCTATCATTCCTTTTGGATGCTCATGAAGTATTAATTCTTATGGAAGTCACACAGAATGTAAAGCTTAAAACACTGTACACAGTTTTGTGAGGGTCACTGCCTCTAACATTAAGGCATAGAGCCTATCAGAGTGATACTAGTATGGGCATGAGAAAGCAACTAATCACATTTAAGTGTCATGGAAAAATGTTTTATGTTTTATTGTAGCAGATATTGGTTTTACACCCCGCCATTAAAGTTTTGCCCTGAAGTAAAAATTCTTAGGTGGAAGTACATTTACATCTTTAAATAAAAAGAATCTAAGATAGTGTCTGCAGTACTACCTTAAGCATTTAAAATAATTTATCAAATATACATTTCTTCAAGTACACTGAAGTCTTGCAGGAGCAAATGGAAGGAGGAAATTAAGAATGTTATTACTATATTTTAGCAAACTTATCAGTTCTGGACTCTGAGATACTTACAGAAGTAACTAAGTAACAAAGTTACAATGATCTTGTAAATGCTCCAGCCAAACAGTGAAAACATCCCTTCTACATGCCCAAAAGGGTACAAAGAACTTCAATTGCATGGGCCCATTCCTACTGAAACTTTTTGCCTGATCCTCTTCTGACTGAAGCTGAAATGTCAGCTTTATAACTAATTCTTAGATTTCAGCCTAAACTGGAAGTCACCTATTTTTTACACAAGCACATAATTGAAATATTTCTGGACTACAAAAATCAAGCAAACTTCTTCTCAAACAAAAGAGCTAGGTACATTCCAAAAAATTCAGATCGTAATTCCAGTCTGATTTTGGCACTAAACTATATGCAGCCATGGAGAAACAGAAATAATACACACACACACCCCCACCAGCTTCTTGGCACACAGAATCCAAAACCACACTGCTGCTAAGGCATGATATATCCATGCTATAAACTAAAATACAAGTAGATTATACATACACAGTTTAGTTGTGTACTAATATATGTTTCTAACATGTAAATTAAACAAGGAAAAATAGCCAAATTAAAATCTCAGCCTTCACTATGAGTACACCTGGAACTCCAAATTTCAGCTGTTGTAAGAAAATGAATAATATACCCTGTACTTGGCACCTGTCAGTCTCCAGAGTGAGGTCACAACTCTGACCATGTCTGGATGCGGTAGACACATGCTCACAAGCCTTGAACCAAAGTCTTTAGTTCTTTGTATGGAAAGCATACAAACTGATTTCACTGCTTCTATAAAGAAAGGATTTGAAAATTAACAGTTTCACATTAAGATTCACATGTTATTACCTATATCCTAGAAAATAAACAAATTCTGCAGTATGCATTCAGAATTTCATGCAGATCATGTTCCGCAACATCAGTGGTACAAACACTTGTGCAATACTCTGGAAATCAAATCATTAAATACCCATTCCCTATCTGTCCCATACCTTACAACTTCTACTCATTCTCCCTCTTCCGAGATGTCTAGAATATGACACATTTATTTCTGAAGAAGAGAGAAGTTTAAGTAAGAGGTCCAGGCTCATCAGGTACAAGCTAAATTCAAGTAGGAGCTCCCCTGCTGCCTTCAGCTAGTTCCAAGGTGCAAGCTTGCAGTTAAGGGAGACCAGAGCCCTGCTGGGGAAGAGAGAAGGAGGCATCACTGAGGGCTTGTCACTTATCTCCACAAGAGGAGAAAGTGTGTAACATCTTTAATGTGCAGCAATGACTCTTGCCTTATGAATGTAGGTGAAGACATAATTTGTAGAATAATAGGCACTAATATTACACGCTGCTTCAGTTCTGTCATATTTCCAATCCATCAAGTTGATTAATGCTATAATAACTCCTCACAAACTTATCATTTGTGCACTAATGAAGTCAAATCCAGTTTATCCTTCGGCAACTATAATCTTCTGGTCTGTAGATGTTCATTTCCCTGCTAACCACGGCTACTGTGGCACTCAGTATATAAAGAGAAAATTAACAAATGTGATGTCAATTCAGCTTCAGAAGCTTTCAACACAGAATCACATTTATGTGTTAGATCCTACGCAACAGACATTTTTATCATTACTTGCTCACAGGATGAAATAACTGCCTGGAAGCATGCCTTACAGGAATAGCTTCTCTACAGTTCTTAGAAATAAGGAACTATTTCATTCTTCCTTCTGCCTCCATAATCAGAGGAATTACTATTGTGTGGTTTTCAATGGGTCTGTCTCGCAGGCTTGCAGTCTTTAGTAAAAATTGTTTTCCCACCCTACCAAAACTTTTCCCATGATTAACAAATTCAAATATTTAGTCTTTCATGTGGATTTTCTGTTGTTCAGGACAATCAAATCTCATACTATTTTCTTTCCCTACTTCTCTACCACACTGCTTGTTGATTAAAACAATAATGCCAGTTATAGTAAACAGCCTATGGGAAACAATCTGTGGAACTACTCCCCCCTTCTACCCCCCCTCCATTAACAATGTCTGAAAAGGGCTCGAGTTCAAAAGTAACAGGGAAATCAGAATTAAAAGGATGTGGATACAGAAAACATCACTACATAAGCCTTGTTATCCTGGGTGCTGAGAATTCAGCAGACACAGCACCCCAACAAATGGGGAAGTCAAAGAGCAAGCAAACCTACACCAAAACTTCTTTGGTTTTGTGGATGACTAAAAATGCATAAAAATTTCATTAAGCTCAATGTATTTGTTAGTCTAAGTGTTTTACTTATTAACAGTTTAGCATAGAAAATGCTAAAGATTTCAAAGTGATAACAGGGTTCTTAGTTGTCAAATTAGAAGAAAATTCTGTGAACTGGTGCGTTGCACATTCCCAGTAGAGTTTTAATACTCAGGTTTATAAATATTGAAACAGATTCCTAACTCCTCACCTGTCATATCAGAGAATGACTTAGAAAAAACGTAATTTTTACTCTTAAAATAGAACTTCCAAAGCAAAGAATGAGTCATGACAGTCACATCACATTCTCTGCCACTGAAGGTGTATTGCATTAGGCGCGCTTTTCAGATTTTCACATTGTGTGAAATGTTTTACTTGAGCAACATTAACACTAGAGAGAGACATTCAAATAACAATTTGATTTCAATGTTTTCAGACGTTTCAGACTGACATTTCAATAATACGACTTTATCTACCCAAATACTTTTGGGACAGTAAGAGAAAAGAATGCATATATGCTGTAAGAGGACATACTCAAGAGCACTGAATCCCACTACCAATAGGGGATCAGCAACTCACCTGAAGCCTACATAGCTCCAACTAAAGCTCTCAAAACAGGACATACTTCACTTGCACATTGGTGAACCTTAATTCCAAGAATGACAGGCTGCATTAACACTCCCACAGTGAACTCTGTTCAAGAGGAAGCACCATATCCCTAAGATGCTCTACAGTCCCTCAGCCCCACCAATTCCTTGTGCAGGCTGTTCAGAATTATTTATGAGTTCACTAAATTTGGTTTCAACTTCTACACTCCGAATTACTGGGAAACTCTTCATCCTGTGTCAGCGCTGCCAGGATGTATGGGGGAAACAAACATTTTTATCCATCTTCCCCAAGCAGCTTCAGGATGATGAAAGAGAGGTAATGAAATAAATGGTTTACAGTTATTACTTTAGTCCTCTTACTTAAAAAATAAGGCTCTGACTGTGAAAATGAGAAGACAAAATACTTTGCATGTTAAATTGTGGAAAATGCTAAACAACAATTTAGCCACTTCAGTGGTCTAGTATGAATAGCCAGTTTCAGCAGTAGGGTAGGCAGGGTGATTTACCCTGTAGTCTGCCATTAGTTTAGCTTGCTGGCAAGCTGTGGTGTTCTTGAATACCAGCCACAGACAAAAACCAGAGAACTCTAGATCCAGGCATCAAGATGTTCCCTCCTGAATGAGAAATAAAGTCATCAACAAGTTAAAAGTCTTTTAGGAAAACACTCAACTTGCAAGTAGGCTGTTCCCAGCTCTCGGCAATATCATAGAATTCTGTTGGGACAAGTATATTTTTGGAAGGCAATGCAGATAGAAATATCCTTCTGTTACAAAGGTAGCCTATGCCTAATAGGAAACAAGGCTAATAAACAGTGAATCAAGAAAATTTCTGCTCCAAATATCCTCTGAACCAAAATCTACTATATTCTCAGTTTGTCATCAATTTATTCTATGATACCTTCTGTTTCTGTAAATGCAGTATTCAGTTGACTAACAATCTCTTCCATACAGTTCACTGTGTGCTGTTGTGTAGGCAGGGCTAGGACCTGGCCTGGGAATATTTGCCCTTCTTTAATACAGCAATTTCATGAAATGTTATGAAGTTGTTATGGATCATATAAAAATAAAGACTACTTCTTCTCTAAAATCACCACATTTGCATGGATCACTTTCCTTTTTGTTACATTTTTCTTAAACATTTTGATACTAAACTTACATAAAAAAGGAGGAAAGCTCTATCATCTGTATTTACCTGTTTGGTTCACATAGCATTAAAGGCATGCTATAAGAGCCAAGAGGCAAGATATCCTCTATTAAAAACAAGCAAACAAAAATACTTGGCATTAATCTGAATCACTGTATTGCTGTATTACAGCTGGAGAGATTAACTTACACATTATTTTCATACAGTTTCCTTTAGCCTCTCCCTAGGTAGAGATTTGATTAAAATATAATGAGAATTCTCAAAACTGCTTTTTCACAAGAGTAAAAACACTAAAAAGAAATTCAGTCTTACATCTGGGCAACATCTATATCCAACAGTATTACTTACAAGTCTCTAAACATCATGGAGCAAATCACAACAATCAGCAGGAAAAGTTATTCTTTTTGGTTTCCAAAGACTGGTGATATGATGGGGACCTGCTGCTCAATACCTAAGAATGACAGAATATTCTGAGTTGGAAGGCACCTCAATTTTCTAAATGTAGTAATCAGAAGAAAAACACATGGAAAGCTATTCTCCAGACTGCAGAAAGAAGGAGGACTTGATGTTAAAATGCATCAAAACAGAAGCAGTTCATACTCTTTTAACACAAATCTGTATTTTCAAGTAGCAATACATTGTTTAAAAAGAAAATTCCAGGATTCTAGTATTCAAGAAATTAGTGGAGGGGTAAATTTGATTAATACAGTGAAGCTGCAGCCACTTTGGAACCAAATCAGTTAAATGTCTACATCCCATACATTAAGAGTGATCAATAAAGGAAGTACAAGAAAGTTGTGAATAAGCTTCCTTAAGACCTACCAGTGCAACCCACCCACACTGAGTACACATCAATTTCATGTAACTGCCTGATCCTGTAAACTAACAAGGGCCAAGAAAAAAAACAGCATCTCCCTGGCCTGCTGACAAAGGACCAAAATTTCCTAGTGTTTCATAGTGCCTTTCCAAATGGAAGCCAACTTTCACACTAGTTAAACACTACACATTAAATCATGTATCAAATAATTACATAATTTGCTTAAATCTGTCCCTGTCCTCCTTTGTAGAGATATTACAATTTAGATAAAACATGACTGTCCAGTAATAACTGATTGAGCAGATAGTCAACATAAAGACTCAATCTCAGCAGCAATTCTCAAACTTGAGTTTCCTGTAGCTGTACCACTATGATAGTCAGCATGAGACATTACTGCAGCAGCCATTTAACATGACATAACCTGCTTCTTCACCCTCCAAGAAAGCTATTAATTGCAGGTATTTAAGCATTAGTCCAATTCTGTTACTGTCTTTGAGCTGACTTTCAAGAGTATACACATATGTGGTTCAATCCTCTAGGGTGCTCGACACTCTTGCTGCTTGGGCAGGCCACAGGAGGGAGATCCTGTCAGGAGACGAGGCCAAAAAATCTCAACAAAATCAAGACCATAAATAAAAGTTGTTCCTAAATCAACATCTGGACTTCTTCAGAAAATCAGAGAGCGTGCCAGCTAATGATCTCAAAAGATTTATTTATAAAGTCTTGACAAGCTGGAGTTATTTTACTTATTTCTGATATTCAGCATAAATGCTCCATCTCAAAGAAGCTCAGTAATTCTTAAAATTAGCTTTTCATAGATTTCCAAATCAAACCCTTCCCTTTGTGCTACTTAACTCTCTTGCTCCTATTTGGTCCTGACCCAAGAAGTCAAACTTCAAGCACAGGAGCTGTGAAGAGCAGGACAGTGGAGGTATGATACTTACTAATGCCTTATTGGACCGGAACATTTCTTAGCCATGATACCTACATTAGCAGATATGTACATTTTTAAATCAGTCCTTTGAAAGCTCTCCTAGATTGTGACCCCTCTTTTCTGTGGTAGTCTGAACTCTTCCTCCCCTAACGGGCAGGCAGTCTGACCACCACTTCTGCAGAGTGCCCCAAGGAGTTCCCTGCTTTCTCATTCACAGCACCCCTGCTCTGGCCCACAACAGAGATCCTACACATCTGTCCCACCAGACAGGACCTCAGTATCCCATACCTGCTCCCAAACTGCTTCCCACACACAATTCCACCTCACCCAGCCCTGGTCCCTCTGGCCTTTCATTAAGGCTCCTCTTCACTGTCTCATTCCCTATCCTGCCCATAGCCTTAAGCACAGCAGCACCAGTCTTGCAAAGGTGCAAGATGAGCTGAGATCCCTAGGGCAGGAGAGCTCTGCAGGGTAGAAAGGCAGACAGCACTGATGCAGCCAGCCAAGTGTTGCTGCTAGCAAGGGGGAAGATGCTGCTTTAGGGCTCCAAGCCTTTAAGTCAGCCCACAGCAGATAATGGTATTTGCCACAGCACCTCTCATGCTGTCCCTCACCTCTGGGAAACACTGCAGACTCCCTGCTTCAAAACCTGTAAACATTTACCCTGTTCTCTTAATCATACCCTCACAATCTCCTTCATTTCTTTTCCAAGGCTTTCAATGAGAACAGACCAATGCATCCAGAGTTTCTCCAATACTGCATTTAAATGCAAAAAAAAACCACACACGCAGTTGAGCTTTGGAAGTTCTTGCTAGGAATGCAAACATTACATTGGCTTCACTGTCATTATACCACAGCTAGAAGGCAGAACTGTTAAAAATTCCCATCTCTCAGCATTTTTACTTTCTAATTTGGTATGAGTATGTACAAACCAATTTTTTAGTTGAGCTCCCATCCTCCCCAATGAGACTTGTCCTGCCTTCTTTGCAGCATCATTGGAATTTTTTCCTTTGATGTTTCCAATACTTCCTGAGCATTCCATGGATTTTATTACTACATAAAACTCCTTATAGTTTGTGTTAAAACATCCATGTTCATGTGATATCTATGTCATCGTCTTAAGAACTGAAGACCAGAATGTAAAGGTAATAATCATAAAAATTTGAAGAGTATGGTGTGTACTTTTTCTCTGTCCTCACCATGGCTTGCATGCAGCTGCAGTTTCTCACTCACTTTCAAAAGAGACAGCTGAAAATGCCCAGCAGCGTACAACATATGATGCCTCTTCAACTAGAGCAAAAAACAGCAACCAAGCTCTTGCATTTATTCTTGTTTTGAAAATAAAGGTGATTCACCTGATCCTGTTCTCTATAGGAACAGACCAGGTTAATGCCTGAGGGCAGTCCAAGAATAGAGCATCCAAAGACCAGAGAGAAAAAAAGGAGTGAGAAAGAGAAGGAAAATCTGATTGCTCTCCAAAGTTGTTCTGACTATTTGCTATTTTTTTTCTATGACCTCTTGAGCTGAGGCTCCAAAACATCACTCTCATCCAAACCACTCGTCATGGTTTCATCAGCCAATGAAAGTCTACTTGAAATTCAAACTGAACAATATCAAAATAGGTGCTACATTTGGTTTACTAATTTTGATACCATTATTTCTAGAGCAATCTCATTTATGGAATGAGAAAAGAAGACACTTTAGCAGAAAACATGTAACAATAAAATGCTGATTAGAGAAAGGCTGCTTAGTCTTAATGGAGACAGAAACAATTATAGAAGCATGCTTTATTATAAACTGTAATTATGCTGCTGCTTAAAAACAAGGAATAACAATATTTCAAAATGAAATATGTACTATACTACAATAATTGTGAAAGTAATGTTTTCCCTGACCCAAAAATATAGACTGGATAAGCAATCCACTCAAAGGATTGGTCTAAACCAAGTCATGAAACATGTCTGAGCATAAATTGGCAGGAGTGACATAAAAAACTTGCTTATTGAAACTGAACAGGACTTAAAAGAGATTCCTTTCAGCTTGATTACCAAATGAAAAGCACACATGTAAAAAACACTGTTTGTCATGTAGTCTGACAAATTTGGTATTTTCAAATAAACTTTAATTTTTCATTACAAGAACTTCTGCAGCAGGTTTAAACAATCTCTGCTGCCAACAACCTATTTTAAGCAAGAATAGCTTAATTTTTTTTTCACCTCACACATGGAGGAAGTACTAACATTTACCTATGCGCATTTTGATGCAAAAAATGCATACTCAGTTTAAATATCATGTCTTTATGTATGGGAACAATTTAGGTGGTCAGGTTTTGTTCCAAATGAATTTTTTCTCACTCAGATTGAAGCCTGTCTCAATACATAAAACATGCATGTCAAAGATTTATTTGTACTCCAGCATGCCACACTGGAGGCAGACTCACTATGAACATAAAATACCTTAAGGCAGAAAGGCACCTGCTTTTCACACTGCATTCATTTCCCTTAGTATTAAAACCAGCCTAAGACTCTTGGACATAACAGCAATAAACAGAAGTAGTTTTCCAGAGATCAAAGGACAAGCAACAATAATTATTTTCCCTCTTTTGATCACTGACCTAAAACTAATGTATTTTGGGGGGGGAAATAAAGCATATTGAGTAATTTAGTGATCAATTAAATGTATGTTCAACAATCATTTAGAGATTATTTGAGCAGTCAGCTTCTCAAAACTACTAGAGTTAGAAAGATTAATGTTGTAGACCACTTGAAAGCTGGCACTCTAATTCTTCTTACAGTATAAACATTCATTTCCTATCCCGTTAATATGTGATTGATGCCAAGCTATTCTAAATAAATTCTCTATCATATTATTCAATTAATAATTTCTACAGTTTAGAAATGGATGATTTAAACTGTGATGCTTCTTTTTTATGAATGCTTGCAACTCATGAAGCTATGGAAATATTTATTATTCCTTGAGACATAGTATCAACTTCTTCATATTCCTGAATGAGCAAATGGCTGAATGCCACTAATGCAAGCATTACACTCCACACAGGTGATTCAGTCTCAGCCTTGTGTTTAATCACTGACGCGTTAGAGCAGCAGGCTGTGCCCAGCGTGGTCAGGTAAATCATGTTGCTCAGGGAGGATGCTGAATTACTGCAGCACTGCAAGCAGGCTGAGAACTGATGGGCACAGAACCACTGAGGCTGGAAGGCACTTCTTGGATGTCCACAGCAAGCCACAGCAGGTTGCCCATCTCCACTCTCCTCCAGGGACGGAGACTCCACAACTGCACTGAGCAATCTGCTCCAATGTTAAATCATCCTCACACTGAAAAGTTTTCTTACATTCAGATGGTGTTTTCTGTATTTCAGTTTGTGCTGAGATGGTGAAAGTGAATGCACAAGGCACAGGCAAAGTGAAAATACGTAAATCCAAATACACACACAAAAAGTTGGTGTAAAAGGAAGTTCTGATCTTCTTCTCCACTAAAACCTTCTCCTAAGGTTTTAAAACATTTCTAGAAAACAAATTATGCTGAGCTAATTGTCTTAAATACTTGTATGTAAGGACCCATGCATTACAGCTGTTATATGTTAAGAGCAGCAGCAGCTGGTTGCAACTGCTATGACAAAAGGACATCTTCATGAACAGGAACCCAATGAAAATTCAATAAAATTTCATTTTTAAGAACATGGAAAAAATTCTCAGTCATTCACAACCAGAGATACAGGATAAGATGCTATTAAAACAAGTGTCATTGTAAAGCAGTATTCTTTCCTTGCAGATACACCATTTTTCTTCCTCACAAATACTCCTAGATCTGGGGGATATTTATATCTTCTTAGTACCAGAATTAAATACTCCCTATGTCTGTGTTAACATCGCAGGAAATCCAGATGTATGATGGCTATTTGCCAAGATCCTGGTTAGCCTTCTTTAAATTTGAAAAATCTTTGAACAAATTGAGCAATGTTGCCATTACTTACTTTCAATCTGGACGCGGTGCCTAACACAGACAAGCTACAAAGGTCATGACCCACTGGCAAAGGTATCTTTTATTTTTAAGGCAGATAACTGCTTTTAAAACTGTGAAACAACAGCTTTTATAGTAACACAGCAATGAGACGCCTACATACACTATGCTTTTGAAGTTGTATTTGTAATTCGAGAAATAATAAGTATTATCAAGCTGCCACTCTAGAATATTCATAAAGGTCGCAGAGCAGACAGGAGAATCAAGATTCAGTCATGTACACCATTATCCTTGTATTTCACAATATAAATAAAATATACTAAAGAGATCATAAAGGCAAGTAAATACCCTATTCTCCACATCCCAAGGACCAGGGCTCTGGCCCTCAGTACATAAGTGCGGGTTGTGCTAACATCTATGTATGAGCAATTGCCAACTCAACAGGCTAGCACAACTTTCAGGCTTATCTATGGGAACCTCAACAGACCCAGACTGAAGACCCACCACCTTTATATGACCTACAAGTCAGGGTACACTCATTTTTGAGAATCCAGCTCAGATTCTTAATTTGAGGCCTTTACCAAGTGGCAGAAGACCCAACTGTTGAGACAAACCTCTAGCATCCTCCTAAACAGGTCAGTATTTATCAACACGCTGCTTAGCAGCAAAAATTCCAGAACAGGGAATAAGAAAGGAGAAATTAACCAAGGCACTTATTTTAAGCATGCAACACTCTAACTGGGCTTTGAACTTCCTAGCCAGGCACTATCTAAGGTTCATGCTTTGGTTTTCTCCTTAAGAGCATATTATTATAATTTTTTGCTGAATAGCTCCACAGTGACGCACACACTTTGGTTTTATCCCAAGGTCACGTTCAGCACAGACGGCGCCGCTGCAGCGGCTCCCGGGAGCACGGACAGGGAGCAAAGGTCCCGTCAGACGCCCGAGCCTCCCCGCGGGGACACAGGGGACGGAGGGGACACAGGGACACAGGGGACACAGGGGACGGAGGGGACACAGAGGACACAGGGGACGGAGGGGACACAGGGGACACAGGGGACACAGGGACACAGGGGACACAGGGGACGGAGGGGACACAGGGACACAGGGGACACAGGGACACAGGGGACACAGCGCGCCGCCGCGGGGCGCGGGCCGGGCACAACGCCGCACCGAGCTCTCCCACGCAGCGGGGCTCAACGCCAGCTGCCACAATTATACACATGACGCGGTTTCTTGGACCACTGAAGAAAATGAAGTGTCAAAGAAGAAGTTATTACACGAAAGTAGCGACACGGCCCCGGCACAGCCGCGGTTAGGAGCCCGCAGAAGGGACCCGGTGGCCGCGCGGAGGAGCCGTGCGGAGGGACCTGTCCCCGACCCGGGCCGGGCTCCGCACGGCACCGCGGCCGCCCCCAGCCTGCCTCAGCGCCCTCCCCGCGGCGCCGCGGCCCCATCCGAGGGTCACCCCGGGGACTGAGGCCGCGGCACTGAGGCACAGCCCCGGCGTCCCGCCCGCCCCCGCCCCTCACCGGCCAGCTGAGTCACGAAGGCCTCGGCCACCAGCGACATGTCGCGGAGCGCGGCGGGCCGCGGCACGCACAGGAACTGGGCGCCGCGCCGCCGGCGGGGAGCGACTGCATCCGGGGCCGGGGCGGGGCCCCGCGGCTCCCCCGCCCGCGGGCGCAGCGCCGGGGCCCGCGGGGCCTGCGCGCCCGGCGCTGCCGCCGGAGCCGCGGGGATGCTCCGCGGGGAGTTTCCGAGCGGCCCGGCCTGGGAGCGACAGTCACTCCCTCCGTTAGCCCAGCCTGAGGGCAAACCCCGGGAACTGCCAGCGGGGCACCGCCTGCTCAGCCTCTGCCCCGGGGCACGAGGGAGCGGAGCTCCGAAATGCTTCCCGAAGCGTCTCGGGGCAGTAGGTTGGAACTGAAGGGTACAGCTGCCTTGTCTTCCTCCCAGTTGGGAGTCTTAATTCCAGAAGACAAACTGCTTTTTGGAACGTACACCTTGCCTTTAAGCAACCATAAATTTCTTGGTCTCAATTCGAGAATATAAAGCCTACCTAAGTGTTGGAAAATGCTATAAAATTATATACCCGGTATTTTGATTGCAGAGAAGATAAAGGATACGTGGATTACTTGTTTCATTATCTTGCAGTCCCTTTTGAGCCTCATTTCTTTAGCCACACTTTAATAAGAATTAGATTATCTCATTTTATCAAGTATTACTTACTCTACTGTGAAGAACGGCACAACATTTCAGTCTTGTAAAATCTTAAATATTTTATGTACAGAGGACATGGGATATAAGCATGTATTAATGTTTCTAAAGTATGTGAAACTCCTCTGGTGGCACTTACTATTGAATCATTCTTCACATGAATATATTGAATATATTCTTCACATGATAGTGGAAGCATGCTATTAGAGCAGTAGCAAAAGCAGAAGAGTCAGTAGATACATTGGAACAATGGTCTGAGGACTTAAAATAGTAAATAAGAGAACTGAATATTTTTAAGTGCTGATTAAAGCTTTGTTTCTAATTACAGCTGTAAGTTGAATAGCATTGAAATTACAGAAATTCTGAGCAGTCTTGAGAAGCTGAGTGGCTTTGCACTAAGAGATTGCAAGAGTCTAAATTAAGCTGGTTTGTGCTGTTTGAATCCTTTCATCATCAACAGTACTTAGAAGGCTAAAAACACAAGCCATGGGACAAAAGGCTGAGCTTGAACTAGGAATAAACTAGGCCAAATCCATATATTAGCAGCCAGTTTAAAAAATTATGTTTCTTTGTAGAGCTTGGTTTGATACAAAGATGTAATATGCAGAAATGGAGGCAGATGATGCAAAATAAATCCCTGATTTCAGTGCAGAGAAGGATGGGTTTTCAAGGGAAACTGAAAGCAGAATTACACTGTCCCTTGGGCTTTGCATTTCAGAAGGTCAGCCCTCAATGAAGGGTGCTTACACGGGCACACCAAAGAGATGGAGTTCAGTTTTCTTGTAGCCCATCTTTCCACTGTAAGGTATTAGTTGCTAGGGTTAAACTGACTGCAGGTGAAACAGGACTAGGACACATACACACATACATTACATTTGAAATAGTATGGAACTTGAATAGGATTCATATTCTGCCTAGGAAAAAACATCTGTTTATATTCGTTCCCTTAATATTATTTAGACAGCTTTTAACATCTCTTTTTCTCTGTTAATATTTTACAAAATGCATGGCTAACAATAGTGCATACCTTTATCTGTAGAATGAATTCTTTGTGGATATAATTGCTAGGAATACTTTACAAAAGGAATTGTGAGATTACAACAAAAGACTTTTCTCGTGCATTTTTTCAAGCTGTTTGCTTTGTAACACTATTGTTGGCCATTCAAATTGCAGTCTAGCTAGCCATATGGATGACAGTAGATAAGATTAAACGAATCACCAGAAAATTAAGGCATTTAAATTAGTTTCTCAAAAACTGAGAACACTGCTAGGTGTCATGTGCAGTTCTCAAGTTCATGAAGCACATTTTGGGCTAAGTCCAGTTTAAGGTTGACACAAGAGTATTGTACCAGTCCAACACTGATTGCAAATATTCCTCTTCAAAAAACTTGGGATGGTAGAGGACGCTGCAGAGTTGATCTGTGTTGCAGTATAACATTTCTTCATCCCAGGACAGCAAGCTCAGGGCACATGCTGCTCAGCAGACCTCATCAGAGCACTTTCTCAGTGCACAGCTGGGTATGTCTGCCTAAAACACTGCTCTGCATTTCCACGGAGCAGGTCTCTAACAAGTTAGGCCTTTCCAAGACACAGGAGGAATGCTGACAGTCACAGATTCAATTAGCAATGGTTCTGTCAAAGAGAACTGTGCAGAAATCTTGCACATGGGTGAAGTGTCTGAAGACTCCTTGTGTGGTACAGCTGGATTTTTGAGAAAAGGCCAAGAAGTAGAGAGCCATGGGGGAAAAAAACAGCACTGAAATGCCTTCTCCTTGCCTGACCCACAGTCAGGCTGCCCCTCTCATGTAATTTAGGGCATCCTAGGGGCTGCCAGGCATTATGGTGCCTGTCAGTGTCTTTAAAGAGCTATTATGGCTGCTGGAAATCACCACAATGAAGGAAGACTTGAGTAAGTCCTTCCCTGCCAACACATCCAGTGCCAGGCAGCAGCAGGAGGGTGTTTTTAGCATGACTTCATGCCAGAGGTTCTCTGTACACTAAATACCTGGCAAAGTACACAGACCAACAGAAACAGATGAATGTAGACTAGCATGGTCAAATGGATCTAATAGGACATTTGGTATACTTTTAAGGCAAGTGTTTGCCTATCAGCCATTTCATGCAATCCACTGTTCAGCGTGAGGAATGGTGCCAAAACTACTCAAGCATGAGCCAAGTTGCAAATTTTTCAGTTACACACACAGTCCTGTGAGTTTACTAAAGAAATACCATTATATGGAACCTGAATTCAAAATTGAGGCCAAACACAACTCTGAAGCTCCAATGCACTTCCTTGAAAAGTTGGTGTATATGTTTTGTGGTAGTGTCCTTGATGGAGTAAGAAATAAATTTGGGTTTATGAAAGTTCAGGTGTACCTTACAATCAATTTTCATACTAAAATGAATTGCCTGCTGCTGACAGTATTCTCTTATTTGCATAATCAGGTAGGCTCAAAAGGGTTTAATTGCTGTGTAAACAAGATAAGGTATGATTTCTAGGAACATATGTCTATAAAAATACATATATATACATACTGTACTAACATTAATCACTTCACACTTAAGCATTCTTAATTCTAAATGAAAAAATGCTGATTAATTTTCCAGCAACCTACATGAAGATAGAAAGGGTTTATTAGAGTTTTAAGAGATACCAGAATAGCATTTCTGAAAGCAAACAGGGAATCACAAACTGTATGAATGCCATTAGATTAATCATTTTCTTCTCCTTTTCTCACCTCCTTTTCTGCATTCTTTTATTCAGCAGGGTGAGATTTTCAGGGGTACCAGGCCTACTTTAGCACATCTGTCATTCCTGCAGCTGCACTGAGCAGACATCAAAGCAGCTGTTCAGAAACCCAAATTTCACTATTTTATTTACTGAAGGTGTTACCAGCCCCCAGGCTCTTGCATATCCCTGTCATTCCCAGCAGCTGCTGAGGAATCTTGCTCTGTGCTCTGAAATAACTAAGTCAGACCCTGATCTTCCCAGCTTTACCTGAGTTTTCCCAGAAGGGCTCTGCAGGTGGGCAGGACATAGCCTCTACAGCCCATCCCAGTGCCCTCAGCCCAGGCCAGGCACTTCCACAAGGACAGGGACATCAGCTCATAGGTCAGACTCTGAATACGGAGGAGCCGTGGCCAGGCAAAGAGGGCAATGGCCTGGACTGAGCTCTGAATAGATCCACTGGGCCACTGGAGCAGAGGCTGTCCCAGCTGGGGCCCAGGGCCGTGACAGTGTCTCAGCTGCCCATGGAGCTTATTTCTCCATGCAAATGGTGGATTTAGGGCAACAGGCTTCACACAGTTTATGCTTCATGGGATCAGGATTTGACTTTTAAACAAAATCTCAGATCAGAGGGACCTGCAAGCAGGAGCTTCCAGAAGGAACACAACAGATTTGTCCTGGTTTCCCTGTCTGTGCTACTGCACAGTCCACCCTGTCTTCCTCTACTCTTCCTGCCAAACTCTGCCTTTGGTTTCCTTGGATCCAACCTGTGTTAACAGGCTGCTTCCATACTTGTCTATCACTTTTTTAATCCCTAGTTGACCAGACACCAACAAGTCTTTTTTTAAAATTATGGATCTGACCTGCATTGTCAAATAGCACAAATGTCAACACAGCAATCATGACTCTAGCTTGCAGTAGCAATGTCTGTAAAGGTTCATCCTGATATTTGTATAGCTCATACTGTAGCAAAATCTAGATCCATCTTGTTAATGAAAATAAGAATGATGATTCACAGTTTGACTGTAGGCACTGGTTAGGCAAGTCTTCTCAAACCCTACAGATGTTATCTGGAAAATTAAGGAGTTGCAATTGAATTCAATTTCTGGACAATCATGGTAAATACTGAGGAGGTTTATTAATTCATCAAAGCTCCTTGTGAGAGGGTCTAAATCCTTTTCTGGAGGCCAGCATAGAAAGAAGGTACTTTCTCCTTCTTATTGTAGAAATTATCAAAACTGCCCACCCTGCATGGAGGGAAGAGGCAGCTGTACTGAAATATTTATCTGCAACATGCTGTAAGAGGGATGTGCTGTGAATTATTGTAGACCTGGGCAGGAAATGGTTGACTTGTCCCTAAAGATTTTTGAGATTAGGAATGTGTCGCCATTCCACACCAGGATAAAACCAAAACCCTTTACATAATTTAAGAAAGGGAGAGGGACCAAAACCCACCTACAAAACCCTCTCATCAGTCTATGTATGGAACTCTTTGAACACCTGAGAAGAAAGTTTAGTAGAGAATTCATCAGATCCAAGCCATCCCATTCAACCTCCACATCCCTGGGGAGTGCTTTATGGAGACCAACATGCAGGAGCAGGGACATGAGCCTTGCTGATCTTGCATGAATGTTGTCTCTGCTGAGCCAGGATGGGGCTTAACTCTTGGCTTTTCATGCTGTTCATTTCACTTCAGCAGAAGAATTGTGACTGGTTCTGCCTGATTACTTAGTCCTTATAGAAGCAACCCATTGTTCATACTGGCTTTTCCTTTTTTACAGCTAAATGCTGCAGAGCTGCATTTTATAAAATTTTTACCTCTAGATGGGAAATAACCTATTTTTAAAAGCTTACATGGAAATTACTTTATTTTCTGAATAATTTCTCCCATGTATGTCATAAATAAGAAGTTTTCTCTAGTGGGGTTTGTTGTTTTTTTCCCAACACCTCCAGTTTAGACATATAGCCTGATCATCAGAGTGCTATTCTGTATTTTTAAGGGAGGCAGGGAACTGATTCTGTAGATGCAATATAGCAGAAACTTCAGAAGTTGAATTTATTCCATCTAAAATCATTGTCTTGTTCCATAAAAGGAACAAGAAAAGCTTTGCCATATCTTCATTACAGCTGTAGAAGTTCATACTTGACATAGTTTCTCCCCAGGGTACAACTGTGGTAAGGAAAAAAATTATGCTGACTGAGATAACTTGAATGTATCTACATTAGAAACACATGGCCTTTCTGGTTGTAGCTATCAGTTGGTGAGGCTGGAAACCTCCTGAGATTCATGAGGAGATGTGGCAGATCAGATTGATTCTTTTCCTGGCACCAGGAGAAGGATGTGAGAAAAGCACCAGGTGTTTTCTTTGGTCTTTGTAGAGACAGAGCAAACAGAAATAAAAAATTATGCAGCAATGATTTCAGAGCATTTTGCAAATAAGATGCACTTTTAATATTTCTGAGCACTGGGACATGGAAAAGGAATGCCTGGTTGAGAAATATTTTGAGCCACGTGAGCCGTGTTCAGTTTACATAAGTGTGCAGAGAGCACAGGCTAGCTAAATTTCAGCTTAATCCAGCTGACTTCCAGCCTAGTCCAGCTAACAGCCATGTGTATGAATGATGTTCCAAATCCCTTACTTCCTCTCAGCTCCCTGGAGGCTGGCAAAAGTTACAGGAGTAATGTTGCTAGCATCTGAAACCCTCTTAGTCAGATGTTTTAGAACTAAATGTGCTTAGTTAAATTAATTCTAGTATAGAAGACTTAGAGTGATGAGTCAGATGGCCAGTCTGCCTGAACTATCAGTAGAGTTAGATGCAAAGAAGACCAATGCAGAACAAGCCTTGAGACTGACAAATCCAGCAAATGTAAGTGATTGATGGTGACATTGCTTGTACATCATGTGGCCACTGGTGAGGCTCAGGCTGCAGCTGATGAAGACTTCAGGGCACAAATTGCAGGCTGGTAGTGACCACAGATCTGGGTGTCTCTGTCTGGATGTGACTGATGCCAACATCTAAATATGCCATCATACCATCATCTTTCTATTAAATAAGGAGAAATTCAAATTTAGGAAAAGTTTCTTCAGAAAAACAGGGCAAAGCCATGTTCTTTCAATTCTTGAAAGCATGGCCACCTGCCTCTGGGATGGGTGAGCTCTCTTGCAGGCCTTAGGTCACTGGTGGTGGAGACAACAGGACCACAGATGGATGGCACTGACAACCTGCAGACAGGATGTAAAGTTTTTATTCTTGTTTGGGTGTATCTTTATTTTTTTTCTTTCAAATTTATTCTAACATCAGATTTGTGAGAGCCTTTTTCTTGTATAACTCTTGCTGCAACAATTCACACATGTAAAATCCCAAATCAGATTTAAAAATCTATTTGATTTTATACTACATTTGAAAAGCAACCAGAAACATCAGATGATCCATTTCTTAAGTGAGATGTGACATTAAGAGTGTTCAGCCAGTCCTGTCTTATTTTTTTAACTTTCTGCCTGGTCCCATTGAAATTAAAGTCACAGTTCTCACAGTACTGGTTACAATTACAAAATTTTACAAAATCTTGGACCTATTAGAAGATGTCACCCTGTTACGTGCACTGTTGGGGGCCAGTCTCTCCAGCATGAGAAAATGGGTTTGATAGCTCATTGGTGTCATATACCTACTACACATTTACTCAGCTGGATTTCTAAAGGGAGAGATAGATTATTTTATTGATAGGCTTTTAACACTGTTTGATAATTATCATTGGATTTGATACACTTGGATGCTGAAGGAAATGTCACTCCACATAAATTGTGTAATTTATAAATCTATAGATGTCTGTGTACTAAAAATAATTATACCAATATATATGCTTAAAATATGGATCAAATACTGGAGGTTTCCAGGATTAGAAACTGTTTCCATTATCTGAACAGTAACTGGGCAAAATCCGATCTGAGTAGTCATTAAAAAATTTAGTGATATTTTTATCTATTTTCAAATACCACCCTAAACTTTATAGTGTTTAATCTAGCTTACTTGTTAAAGGAACATAAAAAGAGGCATTAGGAATGTAGATTTAGTGTAGCACAGCCATTAAGATGAAGAGTAATGGCAGGAAAGCCTTAGCTCTCAGATTCTCCTGCTATACTAATGTCACCAAAATCATATTACTGGGTTACAGGTGTTTTTCATTGGCTGTATGGACAGAAGGAATGGTTCTTTTTGCCCCACAGAAGCAGGCCTCCTGACCCACTGAATTCACACATGGGTGGCATTTGATGCTCATGAATTGATGCATTGCTAAGGACGTTGTTCTCTGTGTAAGGGCTCAAGCACCCAGGTTAGTGTGTCCCCCATGCTGGTCAGTGTAGAGGTCTCACTCTAAAGTCAGGACCATGGGCCAGACTGATTGATTTATTCCTGTTAAAAACTTCCATAACTTCCTGGTTAAAAATGCAAGATTTTTCAGAATAAAATGAAGGTTTTTTGAGTTATTATTTGCAACACTATGCTTTCTGATGAAGTGTAGTAAAAAAGATCTATTTTCCAGGTGGTGGGAAGTCTACTAGGCTAGTAGAAAAGAAACTGACTGGATTTGCTCCTGTGCTTGTTTGTTTACTTAAACTGCTGCTTTTCAATCTGCTAATCACTAGGCTGTTGTCTTTTGAAGAAACAAAAACTCAAGAGTACCAAAATTGTTTATGAAAAACTCTTTTGTAGACCAGTGGTCTAAATTTTTTCAGTATAAAGGAAGCCTTGTCCAGTTTACAAAAAGGTCTCAGGACTGTATCTCCAGCAGAGATTTTAAAATTCCATATAAGAATAAATTGGTTTAAACAGCCAAGCAAGATTTACAGCTGAGGGTTACTTTGTTCACTTGGCTGATGACCAAGAACAGCAAAAGACTTCCAGATAAAGCTAAACTGCAGTGAGACATTGGCTCTGTGAAGCATCTTTTCCCTATATATTTCCCAGAATTATTTGGGGGACATTTTAGAGATGTGGTTAAGTAGACATGTGAATAACAGATATTGTTATGATAGGGAGAGGAATGATTTGTCATTTGGTTCACCTTTCTTTATCAGGGGACTTTCCTTTGCTAAAGACTCCTTAGTTCACTGACAGTAGGAAAAAAACAATAGTTGAGATTGAGCGAATCACATAAACACGTAGCTGCTTGTAGCCATATATTGCAAATAGAACAGAATGTGTGTCCCCTAAATTTCAGTCACCTCCTAATGATAAACTTGAACCAGCCATGTCTCATCTGGGGTTTCTCTCCATACCTATTTCTCTTCAGTTGTCTGGGATTTGCAAGCATTCTTGGGGATTCCTTGGCACTCAGGCTAACAGAGTGGTGCAGGACAATCATAGGTATGATTTCTTAGCTGCTAGAGACAAGTCCTTGGAACTCCAAGGAGGTGTATGCAATTTGTAATTTTGTCTGCAAAGATTTTTCTTAGAAGAAATAATAGTCTGTTCTCCTCTGCTAGCAATCTGTACCATTATTAGCATAAGCCACAGTTGCAGGTTGTACTATTAAATAATGGAGAGGGACATTTTCAAAAGGAGATTAAAATGTGGGGGTTGGGTTGCATATTTTTTTCTAGCTTACTGCTGGCTACTTCCATGTTCAAAATAAACCCAGATATGCAGCTCATGCCATAAAACAGAGTAGCTGGTTTGACCCTCAGCAAAGTGTTCCCTGTGGTGTAATTCCAAGCAGTAACATACTAAATCTGGTCCACTTGGGAAGACAGATAGCCAGGCAAGCATGAGTTCTTGCCTAAACTTGGTTTTCAAAGAAGTGTGATCTCCTGTAATCATTTACCTATCCAAAATATATGAAATCTCTACATTCACATATACCACTTAGGTCCAGTAATTTTACAATAGTTTTTCCCCTTGGAAGCCTTCCAAATCAATAGTTTTGTTCTGTTTGAGGCAAAATGGGAACACATAAAAAATTACTTTGTTCGTATCCCTTTGTAGCCTGAGGTCCTTTGAGCAACAGTCAGTAGGCAAAAACAATATATGACTGAAAGAGAATGGTCTTTTTGTGGTTTCTGATGATGACTGAGGAAAAATAAGGCCAGGAAATAGCAGTTTCATAATTTGTGAAAAATTGTATGGTGGTGGGTATCTACAGGGTCCAGTCTGGAATATTTTGTTCCGATTGCAGTGAAAACTGCAGCTTGTGCTCTTACGACTGGCTGCCAAATCTAAAACCTGTTTCTAACTGCTAGGCATCAAATTGAGCATGTGGGAGACACAACTCTTGGGATTAAGTTTAAATGAGTGAATCTTAGACCTTATCTATCATTTATTTGTCTCATGTATACACCCACGGATATCACAGGCATTTTTATTTAATTATTTAAGAATTGGCACGTGACTTGCATTAATTCCTTCCTTTGGGTATCTTGCTGACAGAATAGTGCAAAGGAGCAATACCTGATCCTCATACAGCTAGAGCTGTTTGTGAAGAGAAAGATCCTATTAAACTGGCCTTGTCATGTGAGAGGAAATTATAGTGAATATGAAGTACTGGTTCTTAAAACAGAATATAGTTATGCTCATACCACCAAATTCAGACTGCCATAAGAGAGTCATAAGGTTTCATCTTAATTTCAGAGTAAATCTCTGTGCATTTGGTCTGTGTCATTTTGATGGATACAGAACTGTGCACTGCTACAAGGCCAGGACATGTATTTATTTATTCAGGAGAATATATGTCACAAAAAACATTCACTGTAAAAGGCTTAGTGTGCTCTAATGGTCTCATCCAGCAACACTGAAATCAATGAGAATCTTTCTTTCCATGTTGGTAGTGCAGGACTGTGCCAGCAGCACAGAAAGCATTCCTCTGGCCTGAAGTGCCTGGCACAAATGTCAAAATCATTAGGAAAATAAAAGCCTGACAAACAAGCAACTTCATAGACATGCAACAAATTTGAAGGCAAATGAAAATACAGCTGTTTTGTAAAGTTTGTATGTGAAACGTGTTCTGAGGAAAATGGGTTATTCCAGCTGTATGTCTATGCTCATTTGTAGTATTAAAAAAAAAAAAATGAAACAGTAGGAACAGAAGAGTTCATAAAATGGACCTTAAAGATAGCTGAAGAAAAGCACTGGTTAGTAGTATTTGCCTTTAAAATTCAACTTGCAAAACAAATTTGATTAATTCAAATTTTTATTAATTTTACCAGATTTTGCTTTATTCTGCTTTAAGTAGCGCATTAAAAAAAAAAAAAAAAAAAAAAAAAGCCAAAATATTGTTTCCTTGTTTTTAATGAACTATTAGCCTACAGTATAAACACTTGTTTGGTGCCATTACTTTAATGAAGAACTGCAAGCCACACATTTTGGTTGCAACTAGTTTCACATGAGTACTTCAGTCCTGGGAATTTTTAGGGCTATGCCATGAAGTGAACCAGCCCAAGGGACATGAACCATAACCCTATGTATAGAACAAAAATGTGCCTGTGTGCATGCACAACCATGAGCCTCTAGCAGTATTGTCCTTTGCCAGTACAGTCAGGATATGATGTGTGACAACCCTTCTGTCTTGGGAAGTCCCTTTCTTCGGATGTTCACTGTGGGGAGCATCCATCTCTTTGCCAAGGACACTCCTGCCCCCATTTAGCCATGGACTTGTTGCCACAACATCATCATAACTTGCCTGCCCAGATTTTGGGAGTAGTTTCCCAGGGTTCCCACCAGCCTCTGCTGAAGCTTCCATTAGCAGTGGCTTCCCAGTTCCTCAGCAGAAAATCTGCAGAAGAAAGCCTTAAGCAGAAGGGCACCTGGGAGGATGGAAAGTATTACAGAGAGTAAGAATCTTCTTCACTGCAGACTTTTTGACTTGAGACATCCATCTTCATCTTCTCTCTGTGTTCATTTACTCAGCAAGCATCCAACAAAGACAAATAGTTGTTGGTGTCTGGGGCTGCCTTCCAGACAGGGACCCAGTGCATTCCATAGGTCCCCTTGAAGTCTGTCTCCCCTAGTCCCGTAACTGGTTTTTCACCCCAAAGTCCAACACTCAGCAGAAATCCAGGGCAGAAAGAGGCTTGTTCAAAATAAAAGTCCTGTCCACAAATAAATAAAATCACCTTTACATAAATCTAGATGTCATTCCTCTCCACGTTGCTGTTTTGCTTTCCCCCACACAAATGGGAAAAAGTCTAAACTTGGTTCTTTTTTCCACTTTGATACTATTATTTTATCTGTGAAACATTGCCAATCTTCTTTTGTGCAAGTATCCAAGCAAAAGACCCAGGAATCCTCTTGTCCTTTTGCCAGCATTAGTCTTTGGTCAAACTTCCTGAGCTTCAACAGGTCTTGAGGTTTTGCATGTGGTGAGATTTGTTGCAAACCTGTTTATAATTATGCCATTTTTTAACCATAAGATACAAGAAGACTGAGAAGGCTAAAATGAAGTGGTTCTGGTCCTAGATGCTGTAAGAGACTTTATAATGTCTGCAGATGTGAGGGGAGCTGGGAGTTAGCAGAGTGACCACTGGCCAGTCCTGGGCTGCCCAGAGCCTCTGCAAGAGAAATCCCAGCACCTCTGCAGTTCGAAAGGAAAGAGGTGCTCCTCCTTTTTTAATTTTACCTTGCACTTCTTTCTGTCACAGATTTTTGACTAAATCAGCCACGTCAGGAAAAGAAATGGGAATGAATGAATGAATGAATGAATGAATGAATGAATGAATGAATGAATACAAGCACAACCAGCCTCTTTTTTGCAGCAATTTTGCAAAGTTCAGAGCAGAAGACAAGAAAACTTCTTTCAAAAGGTGATCTTCGATTCATGCCGTGACCATTCCTGACCCTTCCTGTAAGAGGTTTCCCTGTTCTCCCTTGCTCAGCCTTCTCGGGGTTTCTCCCCTTCTGTACCAACTCTGCCTGAGCCCATGGATCTGTCTTTTTAACTGCAAAACGGAGAAAGGGCCGGGAGCCTGGAGCAGCCCCTCCACGCACCCACCTCCGCCCGAACTCAGGGGAGTTGGCGGAGCCGCTCACGGCGCTGCCCTGCGGGAGCGGCGCTCTCCGCTAACTCCTAGCTGCACCCGCCCGCTGCTTCGGCCCGGTCCGACACCGAGCAGCGGCGCCCCGGGCCGGCGGAGTTCCCTGAATCCTCATAAATAAAACTGTACATAAAGTTGCAACAGAAAAAGCAGCGGAACTGCACAGCCGCGGACCCGCGTGAAGGGACCCCCGGTGCCCCGCCGGCCGCAGCTTCCAGCCCAGCCCCGACGTCCCCGTGGGGCGGCGGGGCCTCAGGTGGGGCCGCCCGGGACAGCCGCGGGCGCGGCGGCGGGGGCGGCCAGCGCCTCCCGCTCCCGCTTCTTCTGCTTCATGCGGCGGTTCTGGAACCACACCTTCACCTGGGCGTCGCGGAGGCGCAGCGAGCGGGCCACCTCGAGGCGGCGGGCCCGCGACAGGTACCGGCTGAAGTGAAACTCCTTCTCCAGCTCCGTGAGCTGCCGGGTGCTGAAGCTGGTGCGTGCGGAGCAGGCGGGAGGTTCCCCCCCGCACGGCGCCGCACCGCCTGCAACGCCGAAAAACACCGCGTTTCAGCGGGGGCAAAGACAGAGGGAGGAAGCGGGGCGGGGGTCGAGGCAGGAGAAGGACAGAGGGGAGCCGGGATGGGAGCAGTCCCCGCCCGCTCCCCGCCGCCCCACTCACTTCTCCCGGGCTGGCTCCGCTTCGCTCGCATCCACTCGAAGGTGCGGGGCGCCGCCGGGGCCGCCGCGGGAGCCGGGCAGCCGGGCGCGGGTGCGGCCCCGGGGCAGGGCGAGAGCTGCCGCTGCCCCCCGCCGCCCGCGCCCAGGCAGCAGCAGGGGCGCTCGGGGTCCGGCGGCGGCGAGCGGCCGCTCCCGGGAAGGATGGACGTAGCGTAGCCCGGCGGCCCGGCTCCCCGGGACGGCCGGTAGCCGGGGCCCGGCGCAGCGGGGGCAGCGGCCGCGTACCCCAGCGCCTGCGGGGCGGACGCGGCGCTGGCCGTGGTGCCCAGCGCCAGGAAGGCGTCGTCCCCTCGTTGGGGGAACGGGGCCTGCGGGGCACCGCGGCACAGCCCTGGCGGAAAGGCGAGAGCAAAGTACCCCAGGTCCATTACCCACGGGGCAACACCGCGCCCCGCCGGGGCAATATTGCCCTAATATAGGTCCTGGAGCGGGGCGGCACGTCCCGCCCCGCGGCCAATGGCAGCCCGGAGGGGGGAGCCCGCGCCGGGGGTCCCGGGCGCCGGCAGCTCCCCGGTCCACGCCCGGCTGCCCGGGGCTGGCGCGGGACTGCAGGTGGGCAGCCGGCCGTGGACCGGGGAGCTGGCGGCGCCCGGGACAGGCCGTGCCCCCCCCTCGACGGAGTCGCCGCACGCTTGGGACGTGTGCCGGGCGTTTAGAAGGTGAGTGAGCTGGCGATTTCCCTCTATCCCGGCTCCCGTCCGGGCGCAGGTCTGCGCTCTGCCTTGCCTTGCAGCCGGCCGGGCTCCTGGGGGCTCCCTGGGAGCCCACGCGGGCACACCCAGGTCTCCACACCCGGAGGCTGGGGCGAGGGGCGGGTTGCTACTGCATCCCATGGCACTTAGTGGTCTCGTTCCGTCAGATAAGTGCTCTGCAGCCTCTCAAAAATGAATCTCCTCACCGTTAACAGGCTCGCACTGTTAATGGACTTTTATTTTTCCCTTGGCGATTCGGCATTGTTTACTGAGTGTTTGCAGCTGGCAGAGAGCACCAAGTTACTCTACCCAGCCAAATCGTCCAATTCTCTCTTGGTTTCCAATCCCCCAGAATGGCAGGAAACATGAACGAGGTGAAGGAGGTGAAAATTGGACTCCCAGAGTGATCATCTTCCCCTAAATGTCTTCAAGTGGCGTTTGACCATCCAGTCTGAGCCACGCTGATGTTTGATTTGGGTAATGATCGGTTTCATCCAATGTCTCAGCTGATAACCACGTGTCAGTGCAGTTCAGAGCAGCAGAAGGGTGTGCTGGGCAGAGTACACCTGGGCTTTGGTGACTTGGGGCTGGACATACGAGGAACACGAAGAAGGGCTACATCATGCTGCTTTGAATTGGACTTGCAACCTTATAATTCTTAGTAGGTGGATGTGGAGTCAGCTGGGAAATGCAAGGGTTGTACATTATTAAAAAATACATGTTTTTTCTAAATAAAAGCATGAAATTTATATGCTTTCATCCATCATCCATTGCCTTCCACTCATCAGCTCAAGGAGTTCTACAAGTTCTTGAAAAACTGCCATTTGCTGTGGTCAAGAGGCCACAAATTTTGCAAGAACTAAGCTTGGTGCCAACCTCATGAAGGCAACCAGAATCCCCAGAGAAGGAAACATTCCCCTGGATCTCTTGTGGATTTCAGAACACCAGACTGGTGACAGGAAAAGGATATAATGAGGAGACATAATCAGACCATTTCACTGACTCAGTATCAACTCTTTCCCATGGAGATTTATGCTGTGCAGCTCAGCTCCACTATTATACCCAGCTGATGAATTCAGAGCAGATCTGTTTGGTTTTTTCCCTGCAGAGGCCCTGAGAGGACACATTGCTAGGACAGGCATACACATCCTGCAAAGGTACAGGAGCATTTCCCTGCACAGGGACTCTGATCACTGACATGGTCTTCTATCAGCCCCACTTCCTCCCCAGCTAATATTGTTCATCTACTATAAAACAACTATTGCAAAGCAAAGACTAGCTTTGTACAGATTATGTCTTAAGGGTCCTTGGACTTCGAGTCTACAGACACAGGATTCACTGAAATTGCAGAGTCCTGAAGCTCAGTGTTCTCCTAGCACAGACTTATTCACTCTGATGGGCTGTGCTGCCCAGATACTCTAATAATGGAAGATTACTAAATTTCTATTTTCAGCAGATGCAGATATAAATTAGAAGAATAGTTTAAATCAAATACATTTTTCAGGAAACATACATTTTGAGGAAGGGGTTAAATTCTGCAAACTTTGATGCAATGATGCAAACTTTCTCAGCACTCCCATGGTAATCAGAGCAGTTTGGAAAATGTTATCTTCTGAAAAATCAGAAGCCTGGGAACACCAGGTTTTCTCTTTAGCAGAGAATGGCTATCCATGCAGGAGAGCATCTGTGCTCTTCAGTCTCCCCTGTTGTAAAAATTCCTGCCTGCAGTGAAGGGAAAAAAAATGGCTTTAGAAAAGGGCTGCTGCTTTACTTGAATCTTGTGTTTGCAGAATGCAACTAGTTTAATTACACCTAAAACTGTTTTAAATGCTAGAAAAGCTGTCTGTGTTCACACCAGCATACGATCTTTCCATTTACCCAGCTGGATGCTGTTACGAGCTTCCTGTTCATTACCTGTTTGTTTTGGCAGGACTGTTCAAGGGCGACAAAAGCAGAAATCAGTGGCTAAATGCAGGCAAAACATCTCTTGTTGATGCTCTGGCTTTTGAGGGAGGGTTTTTTCTACACACAGGAATTTCAGTGTTCAGACTTAAAAAGTTAAGTTCCAGTGATAGAGAATAGAGTGATTGAAGCTGTTTTTGTACAAGGAATCTAACAGGAAAGATTAAGGACTCCTTGGAAGCCAAAAGAAGGAGGAAGAAAAGTGAGAGAAAAAGGAATGTGGAGAACATGATGCTGACAGAGACAATTTGAGAACAGCTGGGAGGTTTAGGGATGCCTGCGTGAGTAGTCAAGTGATGACAAGACAGGGGAGCTGCTGGGGCAAAAACCTCTGTGAGAACAATGGACCAAATGAGTCCTTGTGTCACCACGTTTCTGGAAGTATGTGGGCCTCTACAAAGCCTGAGAAAGCTGCTGTGGAACCAAGACATCATGTAGGAGAATATCTGGCCAAAAAGCCCTGGGTCCCGTTGGGTGCAGACACCAGCCACTCACCTTAGGGAGGCTGCTTGAGCAGTGTGTGCTGAAGGCAATGGCAGCCCCGAGCCACAGACACTGCTTTGAGACTGAGACATGTGGCCTTTCTCCCTGGAGCAGGAGTCCTCCCTCTGTGCTTCTCACAATAACCAACAGGCAGGAGATCCAACAGATCCCTCACCAGCCCCCAGACCTGGAAGGTGTGGTTCAAGCATTACCTTGTCCTTACCCCTCTGCTACTACAGCTCTGCCAGCTGGGGAAAGCTGGTCAGTGGTAAGTGGGGATTACATCCATGGTGTGGAGAGAGCTGGGGTGTGGATGGGCATCCTGAAGAGAGGTAAGCAAACACTGGGTATTTAAGCAGTGGCCCTCTTAGCACAAAAAAGCCACCAAAGGCTCATGTGAGAAAGGCTATTATAGAAGGAGGAGAAGCTCTTGGGAGTTTATTTTGTAAAATGTGAATTAACCCAGGGATGAGCAGAGACTCCAGGGTAGAGATGGGGAATTGTTCTGGCACTCCAGGGGAGCCATCCTCAGCATTAGCACAGCCCTTTCAAGCAGTCCCAGAAACTCTCAGGAAGGGAAGTTTCCCTCTGCCATAAATGTTTTCCTGGCACAAGTTCCCCTTTCCCAGATGACCCCGGGGTAGGAACCTCTGTTCTCCCAGTATGTGGGATTAATAACAAAGATCCTTTATATGGACACAGAGAAGAGGAAAGTCTATCCCTTCTTCTGTAAAGATTTGCTCTGAAGAGTGATTCCACACTGGCCCCTTGCCACATAAAGCCCTGTTCCCAATCCCATGGCTGTGAATTTGGTGGGACAGAAATATTACATATATTGATAACCCAGAGGTGTCAACAGAAGTGTCAATGAGTTTGCAGCCAAGATTTCTGTCTCTTTCTTGCTCCCAAAGATCCTAAAACCTAGACCAGGTTTCTTAGAGGAAAGACTGAGGCTGTATTCCTCACTCAGCATGGATTGCCTACCACTCCCAAAATTTCAGCTGTTGCAAGAAAATTGCATGTCAGCAAATAAAAAAATGAAGCATTCAAATTCTACATTCATTAGTATTTTTATCCAGAAGACATCCATCCTGTCTAGTACAAATTCCTTGCTGTTTTCACTCTGCTTTGTGCTTATTGTCACTGCAGCTTTCTGTAATTCATCTGAGAATGGTCAGAAAGCTTCAGGACCTTGGGCTCGAAAAGGAGGCACAAAGACTCACCTCTGCTCCTGAGCAGCACCAGCAGAGGCCTAGGGATGTGCAGGCACAGATACCTCACCGTGTTCCGTTTTGTATCTTAGCCTATGTGACCAAAGGGGTTCGGTCCTGCCCTGTTACTCCATGGCTCTCAGGCTCTGGGACTGCTTTTTGCTTCTGCTGGACAGGGTTTTTGCTTGGGTCCCAGCTGGCTCAGGTCCAAGCAGAAGCAGGAGGACCCACTGTCGAGTAAAAAGTGCTCATTGTGTGATTGATGACCCTTAATAGAGCCAGCCCTCTCACTCCCCTGGCAGCCCCACTCCAAGCAAGCAGCATGGGGTACCCACCGCTGCCTCTCACATGGGAGCAGAGAGACATTGCCTGTTCAGGATTTAACTTGCCATTCAATCCCTGGAAAGTGGCTGCAGCCAACAGAGCTCTGATCCAGCTTATCTTGCACCTTTTAAAAGCAGAGGTATCTTGTTCATCAATGCATAACATCATGTGACACCCAGCCAACCACCATGACCCTAATTGCCCTGGCAGCACAACCCCCTTTGTGCTGCCTGCCCAGCTCCAGCTTTTGTTCCCAGGCAGGTCTGCAGTGGAGTGCTGGACATCGGGGCCTGCCCACCGTGCAGCACACTGTGCCTTTGCCAGGCTGCCACTGCGTGTGGCCGCTGGGCACGCACAGCAGGCTGGCATATAGAAAGATGGCATCACAACCTGCAGCTCTCTCCTCAGCTGACAGCTCTCAGCGAGACACCCTCCCAGTGGTAGACCAGAAGGCACATCCTCTTTACCCTGTTTTTTCCCCTGGTCAAGTAGACCTTTTAGTGCCTGGATATCACTGCAGGCTGTTTCAAAGGGCTTCCTATAGGGCTGGAGGGGTGCAGACACCCCAGTGGTGGATCCTGCCTTCAGACTTTTGGCCATGGAGCCCAAAAGACCCAGCTGGCCCTCAAGAAAGTCAGAGTACTTGTAGTTGATGCTGGTGGGCTCCCTCTTTCTTAGACAGCCTCCTCCCTGCATACCCTTGCCTCCTGGGTGTGCAGCCAGCTGCATCTTCTTCATCTTTGGACAAGGTTGCCTGCAGCCCCAGATGACCCTGGTGTGGTCTCATAGCGGAAGCCATGGAGATGCCCCAGAGTCCTTCCCTGGCCTACCCATGGACCAGGGCTGGGAGCCTGCAGTGTCTGCTCAGGAAGTACTTGCTAATGAAGCAGGAAGCATTGGGCTTTGTTTTTCCAGCCAAACACAAGTGGCACCTACAAAACTGTGACATCCCTGGAAGCCCCTGGCTGTGCCTGTCTAGGTTCCCCTAGCCTGGTGCTGCTAACCAGGCCATGCACAGTTGGGCACTGATGGGGCCCCCCTTGAAAAGAAACAGATGCAGAGAGATAGCTCAGCCCTGCACTGACTGCATGGAGACAACACAAAGCCTCAGCTCCTTTTTGCACTGGGGAAACTGCTGGAATGCCATTAAATGGTGGGTTACTGTAAAAGCCGAACAAGAAAGTCGAGATCCAAACCCCACTGATCTGAACAGAAGAACTTGCATGGCCTCACTGAAACTCAATGCACCCCTGACACCTCTCAACCAGTGTTGTCAGCAGCTCCCTATCCCAAATAGTGCAAGACCACTGCTGGCATTTAGAGGCCCTGGCTCACTGACCCTTTTATGGGTCTGGAGCAGATGGAGGGAGCAGGGAAATAGAGGAAGGGGTGCTGTGCCTCCTATTTGTAAAAAAGGCAAAGCTAAGATCAGCCCCAGGCCTGGCCTTGGCTGATTAGTTGTGTTTTAAATAGGTGACTGGAGTTCATCACATCAGATGCTGTTGCAAAAGAGCTGAGCTCCTGTTGAGTGTGAAAGGAGGTTGTTTATAATTTATGGGTTTTAAATGATGGGCCAAAAAAAAGTCTGGCTTGTGCCAAAGTGTATCTCTCCTCTGGATTGCTGATGCTTGTACAAACATTGTAAAAATGCCAGCAATCTTGCTAAAGTTACATTACTTCAATAATTAGGTTATCATCATGGATTTATATTGCATTACAAAGAAGAGGACTCTGCCAGAGTCATGGAGAAGAAAGTGAGTTTATTTACAAGAAGATTCTCCCTCATGCAATCTCCTCCTCCTCCCCCACTGGAAACCATGTCTGCGGGCCCCGTCTTTCTGCAACATGAAAGTAATTCAGGGTTTGTGGTCAGGGCTCCTCTGAACTCCCTTCCTTCCCCAGATCTCTAAGCAGCCTTTTCTTTCTTAACAGATTTAATGAAGGACTAATAGTGTAAGTTGGGGCAGACACTGTTTGACTAACAGCCTACAGAGCACAAAGCAAAAGGGAAAAGGACACTGGGCAGAAATGGTGGGAAGCAGGTAATGCAAAATATATTGTGTTTCAAGAACACAAAAAAAACCTACATGGACAATTTTGTTTGTTAGCACATTGATTGCAGAAAGTTATGGAGAGACAAACATATATATTTATGGCCTATTACAGAAGTGTAAATCACAAGTGGTGTCTAGCATTACTTTTTGTGTTGTTCTAAGAAACAATTTGTGTGAAAGCTTCCATAGAATACAATTTTAGGGTTTAAAAGGGTTAAAATACGTCTCCAAACAAAGAAGTTTATTCTATTCTGTTTTGTTTACAGACCTGTAACACATATATCCAAATTTTCTTGGTTAAATGTGAAATTTAATAAAAGATACACTTTTCACTGTAGCACAGCATTGCTGAAATCTCACAGAGGGGAAAACAAAACCCTAAGTAATATTTTGAATCCTTAGTGCTCAGCTGAACATATATACCAAATGGCAAGGAAGAAAGCAGGGACGGGAAAGAAAATAAGAACAAATAAAAGAAAATTTGTCTGTATTGGCCAGGATGGGAGGTAGCAAAATATTTCTCACAATAGGAATGCCAGATCTGTCATTAGAGGATGGAGTAGGAGCTGCAGTGTTTGTCAAACTGGAAAGCGATGCATCAGATGCTTTGGTGGGGAATATAGGAGTTTGGATTAATATGTAACTCGACACTTTTAGAAAGAGATAAGAATAGTCTTCTCAGAACGATATGTACTGTCAGGAAGAGACTTTAATCACAGCGTTTACAAAAGAAGTATCTCTGTAAATCCAGCGAGTTCAATACAGCCGTGTAACTAGAGAGGAGGAAACACGAGGGTTCAGAGCATTGTTCTCTTTCTTTTTCCTATTTTTTTAATCTTCTTGTTACTTTATTTTTTTTTCTTCCCCGTGTTAACTGTCCTGTTTGTGGCAGGGAGAGGTGGCGGTGCCCCCCTGCCGCGGTCAGGTCGGGTGGGACTGTCCTTGCCGGGCACCGGGGGAGTGCGGCGGCACCGCCCAGCCACTGCCCGCACCCCGTCTCAGCGTCTCCCTTCGGCTGTGTGTATCTGATTGTCAATTTTCTTTCAAAGTTTGTATTTATGGAAAAAAAAAAAAAAACAAAACCAAGAGGAAAAGCTCGGCCTTCCAAAGATGTCTAAAAATTGATTTATGGTTAGTATAAAGACAACAGTATAAAAATAACAAAGGAGGCGGCAGCTGCTGCGCGGATTGCTATGGAGACCCTAATGAAATTAGCACTATCAGAGGGTTTCTAATTTTTTTGCCTTCTAAGCTTCTAATTTATTTTCTATTTTGGATAGCCAGAGTGTAATTGGAAAAAATAAAAAAAAGAAAAAAAAAAAAAGAAAATAGCCCACTGAAATAATATGCGCGATAGATACCCAGCCAATAAATAAATGTTAACCTCACCGAGGTTTTCATATGCAGGATTTGATCTGAAACAAGATGGCCAAGAGCCCCTCTTTGTAGATCGCCTCCACAAAGTGGCTGCGCTTCCATCTAAAGGTGGCTTCACGCAGCCGAGCCAGCTGCCAGCCAAGCCACCGAGGCGCTCTAGGGGGGGCAGCCAATTAGAAATAAATACTTTTAAAATATTTTCAATATTTTCTAAGTGTAACGGCTCTTTGTGTGATGCCACAGTTTGTTTTACGCTATTAATGATTTACGACTTGCTGTCTTAATTAATCCTTACATAAACTACAAACACCAGCCACTGTTACAACTGTTCAAGACTACTCTCTCAACTAGTTCAGACCGATTATACTAAATAGGTGAAATGTAAGTCACCAAGGACCTGAATCCCTCTCCCGAAATATTGGTGAAGAAACTCTACAAATACCCACATAAATACATTAAGACGAGGATAAATAATCAGTGATACAAAAAATGTCTCGCTTAAAATAATAAATACATATCATTTAGTCCAATGCAATCCTTACGTTACGGAAGAACCCATAAATTAAATTCTCTGATATAAGCTTACGCACGGGCGAGTTCCGCCGGCTCACGACTGGTCTAAAACACCTCAGCATGACGCGCTGCTAACACTACAGCATCTCTAAGACTTACCTTCAAGTACATCATTACCAGCTTATCAGTCCCTCGGTTGGCAGTATATTGCACTGTCATGCTTAAAACAGCTCTAAGAAAAAGGCTCCCGCTCACGGACCTACTCGGGGCTGCGGAAGAAAGAAGGGAGCTGCTAAGGGAGACAAATCCACTAATACTGTTGGCACTCGAGAGCACAGTAACACTGTCCCGTCAGAAAAGTGAGGTAATGGAGAGGGGAGCGTGGCCCGCTGGCCGCCGCCCCGCTACAGATGCGTGAGCTTGGGCGCCTCCTGCATCCGTCCCTGAGAGGTGTGGTGAGAGGAAAGGTCCGTGTAGGTAGGGTGGGGGTCGCAAGGTCCGTGGTGGTGGCCGCCGGGGATCTGGGCGGCGCAGCTGTAGTCCACGCTGGCGGAGGAGGGGTGCTGCAGGTGCCCCAGGTTGAACATGGGACCTGAGGCCGGCATGGAGTCCACGAAGTTGCCCCCCACGTAGACGGGGCTGCCCTGCAGGCTGGGGTTGGCGAAGCCGCCGCCGCCGCTCTGCATGGGATGGGGGTCGTACTCCGCGCCCGCGTAGCGCTTCTGCTGCGGCAGGCAGCTGCTCAGCGGCGCCGTGTAGGCGGCCAGCCCGTACATGCTCTGCTGGGACTTGGCGAAGGAGGTGGGCGAGGGCGCGTCGTAGCTGAGGCTGTTGACGCCGGGGAGCTGGCTGGAGTAGCCGACGTGGTTTGGGCCGCTTAGAGGGGGGCTGCGGTCCGGGGACTGTCCGACGGGGGAGTGCATGATGCCTTTGGCTTTTTGGTCCTTTTTGTACTTCATCCGGCGGTTCTGGAACCAGATCTTGATCTGCCGCTCGGTCAGGTTGAGGAGGTTGGCCATCTCCACGCGGCGCGGCCGGCACAGGTAGCGGTTGAAGTGGAACTCCTTCTCCAGCTCCACCAGCTGCGCGCTGGTGTAGGCTGTTCGCACCCTCTTGGAGGCCGGCCCGGGGGGGCTCTTGTCCTCGCAGCTCTCTCCTGCGGGGAAGAGGCACAAAGAGACATTGGTTCCCTCCACGAAAGACAGCCCCCCCTCCTTTCCTCCCGTAGTCCCTCGGAAACCTGCTATACACCCTCTCTCTCTGTCGGCGCCCGGGGAGGGGGTGCAGAGGGTCCGGGGACGGCCCGACATGCACACCCTCCCGCATCTGCCTCCCCCCAGAGACCACCAGCGACCTCCCGCCCAGGCGTCCCCGGCACCCCGCCCCCAGCCTGTCCCACCTGCAGCGCCCGGCAGGGCTGGGACCCCTCAGCGGAGGGGCGGGGGGGGAACTGGGGGGCGATGGCAGCTAGAGGAGTAGCAGACAGGGGGCTCAGCCCGAGGGATTCAGCCCGACTCCCGAGCGAGCAGTGGGTCGGGCGGGGGTTTTGGGCTACCTGGGGGTGCGCAGGTGCTTTTCTGCTTGGAGTTCTGCCGGGACTCCTTCATCCAAGGAAATATCTGCTTGCTGAGGGTGGCGCTGGCCGAGCCCGAGGAGTTGGGGCCCCCCTTGGCTTTTTTAGGAGGGGGCACACTGGGAGGAGGGTTGGGCGGGGAGGAGGGCGGCAGGGCCGGGGGCTGATGCTCGCCGATCCCCGGGGGCTGACTGCCCCCGGGGCCGCCCCCGCCCGGCCGCATGCAGCTCCCGCTCAGCTCGCTGCCCTTGTGGGCCGGAGCGCGGCCCGGCGCCGAGCCCTGGACGGAGCAGGCGGAGCCGGGGTACTCGCCGTCCAGGCCGGTCTGCCCGTACGGCTGGTGGGCCGCGCCGTAGGGATAGGCGTCGGCCTTGCTGTAGGTGTAGCCCCCGAAGAGCCCCGCGTTTTCGTAGTAGGCGGCTTTCTGCATCCTCTGCTCTGCGATCGCCGAGGCCCGCGGCCCCCGCTCAAATAACATTGACCGCCGCCCCGCGCCTCACGTCGTCGGCCCGGGCCACTCGCAGCCACCTGAGGAGGGAAACAGCAGGGACACAAGGGAGACTTTTAGAAGGGGAAACAGGCAGGCACAGGCCGGTCCCGGCACCCCCCGCACCCCGGCACACTCGGCCTCCTATCCAGGAGAGGGCTGGGAGACATCAAGGAAGGAGCACGGGACCCAAAGAAAGACCAGGGGACAAGAGGGGAGGAGCAGGGTCACCAGGCAGGAGTCAGGGCAAAGTGGGCCACACTAGGGAGAGAGCAGAGTGCATCAGGGAAGGACGCGGGGCACTGCAGGGAAAGAGCCACCCGAGAGCGATGGTGCGAGGGCATACGGAGCACATTGCCAGGACACCGTACAGGCCGCATTTTGAAGCATTTTGGGGATGTTTTATTTGCTTTGTTTTGCCTTTGGACCGTTCCCACTCGAGTTTGGCTGGACGGGACCCAGCGGCCGTAGGCAAGGGCTCTCCGTGAGGAACTGTGCTGGGTGGTGTCCCCAAAGACCCAGTGGCCCATCTCGGCCGAGAGCATCCGCGCCCCCCGCCCGGCACGCGTGCGCACGGCCGGGCACGGTTGACATGATGGATGGAGCCCGGACTGCGGCCGGGCAGAGGCAGAAAAATCCCGTCCGCTTTGTAAACCCGCCCTTCTTCTTTCCCTGGATTCCTCCAGAGTTAAACTATAACCGGCGCCATTCACTCCCTTTAACTTTGCACTATAAAGGAAGTCGCAGGTCAGCTCCCCTATTTTAATTCTGTGATGAATTAAATTCCCTCATCCAACGTTTCTCGTCCCTTTTATTTGTACCCAGTAGAAAGAACCTGAGACATTTGAGGTAATTTTTAGAGGGTTCTTTTTTTTTTTTTTTTTCGGCCTGCAAACTTATGGCTCTCCCCTCCCCCCGGCTCCCACACGAGGCTGCTCCCACCGAAAGAGCACAGTCCCCTTAGGGCAGATGTTGTGAGGCAGGGTGCTGTTACCTTTCTCCTTGCTGCTCCCGAAACTTCTCTGCGCTTAGTACAAGATGGAAATTCTTCTGCAGTTTTGGTGCGGCTTTTTAATATTCCCTGCTCTTAATTTTTTTTTTGTGGGATAGGGGTTTTCTCTGACAATTTTGGTAATTTTGTAAATTAGCACGTACTTCACCTGGCAACGTAAGTCTGTACATCAACATATCTTAAGACTTCATTGTATTTCTGCAGGATTTAAGCCTACTTAAGATACCAGAGAAAAGTAGCTAGAAATCTTTGAAAGATATCCCACAATTATAGTTCTCCTGCCCATACTTATGCAGTACTAGGAGAGTACTCTTCTCTCGCAAGTACTGTTGGTCCCGCCAAGTACCGTTGACCTCTTCTCTAAAACCACCGGGAAACACATCTCTGTAAGTCAAAACAACCTCAGCGAGCTGAGATCCACGGCCGCTCTCGGCGGTTTATCCCGTGTCACAGACCGCCAGGGTCCTTTTCTTTCCTAAACAAAAGCTTGAGATGATCTGTGGGGCTGACAGAATGGGAACTGTTTTTCTCTCATGGAAAATTTTAGTTTAAAAAGTCTGAAGAAATGGACAGTGGCGATAAAAATAAGTTTCAATACGACATGATAATATTGACGAGTCTTGGAAGTATTTTTGTCTAAATAACTCTGTCTCTTTTTTCCCACTTCTGTCATCTACATTTTCGGGACCGGTCTGGACTGAGGACTTTTGTTAGCACAACACTGCCTTAAGCGTAGGGTTTTATATGCCTTGTGATATATAGTTCCCAAAAGAATACACAGAATCTTAAGAAAGAATATTGCTGTTAAGCTGTTAAAAGCCTTATTTCTTTTCTGAAATACCAACTGCTTGTGAACTCTGCTTGAACCTAAAAAGGAGGCTATGGGCCATAAATCACATGGACAATGCTCAACTGTTTGGTGGCTCATCTTTAGATCTTAAAAAGAGAGAGAGGGAGAGAAAGAGGGAGAGGGAGACCTATCCAGGGTTTGATTTTCCACGAGTGAAAGGCCCGGGGTGATGTTTTTATAGGTAACACCAAAGCAGGGGCTCAACACTTGGTGGTTTGGCCAGAAAAAGCCTACAGGGAAAAAAAAAAAAAAAAAAAAAAAACCTGACATCCAAATGGTGAGGCCGGGCCGTGGGAGGTGGGCTTGGAGGCACCGAGGGTAGGAAACCGCAAAGTATCCATGTCTGTGTTTCAGATTTCCCTTCTTCCTCTCCAGAAAGGTTAACCTCATCTGAACTGTTAGGCCTTGCACATGATAATGTGACTTTTTGTTCTGCCACTGGTTCCAGTGCTTTTGCGGGATGCCGGCCCTCTCAGGGCTCTGCCTGGAGAGCGGCTGGGAGCCCAAGCCTCCACTCGCGCGTGTGCGCAGAACACGGCTGGCCCAGGCTGACATCGGCCCGGCGCTGCCAGTCGCTTTCCTCCCGACACTTTCATATTAAGCAGTTCTCTACTAAAACTTCCACTACACTTAATTCTGCTTCGGATCAATATCTAATATGATACCGAATAAATAAGAGGCGGCGAGAGCGGCCAGCGAAGCGGTTATTAAAGCAGCCGGAGCTCTCAGGGTGCATATCAATGCACCTGTCATTGCGGTTGTAGCAAAATTTATGACTGCTAGCGCCGTGGCAGTAAACGCTCCGGCCAGGAATGAAAAGGAAAACACTTCCCAAGCCCCGGCACTTTCAGAAGTGCAAAGCAGCCGGCGCGTAGGAGGGAGCCCGGCAAAAGAATCCCCCGCTCGGCACGTTTCCCGGCCGCCGGCCCGGGGCAGCCCTGTATATAAGGAAAGCGCTGGAGCCGCCGCCGGACCCGGCCGCAAGCAGGGCAGCTGGGCAGCCAGCGCTGGGACTGCGCCTGAGCCGGGGGATGTCTCGTCCGGGGGAGCACTGGGGAGCGCGAAGGGGCCCTGCGAGACACGAGCAGTGGCTGCCGTGGGGCCTCTTACACCAGCTATGGAGCCCCTCAGGGAGCGACCCGCTCCCCGCGGCTGGGTCCAGGCCTTGGCTGCGCCCCAGCCGGGCTCGACTTCCGCGGAACAGGGGCGGCTTTCAGCGGGGCTTTCTGCGGGCCGTTCTTTATCTGACCTGCGGGGCGGCGGCGCGCCCGGGGGCCGCCGCCGGCGGGTTCGACCGAGCATCTCTCCCCGCTCGGCGGGCATGGGCCGGGGCCGGGCTGTGCTCCCTGCGACGGGCCTGTCGCGATAGGGAAAGCGAGAGACGGATGGAAAAGGAAATTCAGAGAACTCACCAGACTTACGTTTTTTCTTGATTTTTGACTTTAACTGTGTGAGTAGGATCTTCAGGTTCCTTTGGATAATCCGTGGGCACGGACCTGCAACAGAAGTGATAACTCTCAGCGGAAACTGCTTTGTTTTGGACTTTCTTCCTTAGGACTTTGTTAATAAATGCACATCTCGTCCACAGCCCCTCACCGTGTCTCTCCGTCCGCGTCAGATCTTTTACCAGACCAAGGGTAGATGTTTCTCTTCATTTACTAAGAGCGCTTTGAGAGAGGCGGGGAACAAACAAACGTGCAAAATACTCCGGTTGCGGGTCGGAGCCGGGCCGGGCGGCCTGCGGCAGCCGCACCGGCCGCGAACCCATGCCTGCCTTCCCGAGCGCGCAGTCCAGCCCCGGCCGGGGCGCGGGGAGGCAGCGCACGGGGTAAGGGAGCGCCTTTGCGGGGGAGCTGCGGGCGCCTTCGAGGGTCACCAGCACCTCTCCCGCCGCCCTCATCCACGGCCCGCGGGGAGTTCCGCGGAAACGACCTAGCGCGGGTCTCTCTCCATTTCTCCCCCCAAATACCGAATAAGACAGAGAGGAAGATAAGCGAAGAAGTCCCAGCATCGAAAATGCGCTGCAAACATTTGCGTCTCGAAATGAGTATTTTGCCTTTGTCTGTGCAATGTGTCGATACAGGACTTTAAGAACTTAAGAGTGCCAGAAAATCCCCCACAAAGAAGCCCAGGTCATTATAAAGACGATATCTAGCCACCATAAGCCTTTGAAATGACCTTTGGCTCGTATAGTAATAACTCACCACTTAATGAACAACCAACGGAAGCGCCTCCGATAGCTCACAACACAACAGATCTTACAACTTTCCACCAAGTCTTCTCTCTCCCTAACCAAACTCAGTAGGATGCTACATTCCCCTTCCAAATCACCTTAATTTATGCTGGCAAACTGGAGTTAGGGAAGTGGAGCTTCATGATTACACATGATGCTCGCTCAGGTTCCTGGCCCAGGCCTGTCCCGGTAACGTCTTATATAATGTATTCACGTGGGCGTACGTCAACTTTAAGTGCTTTATTTTTTTTTAAGAGAATTCATTAGAAATAGCACTTTAGACGGTATATGAAGGCAACCTAAAGTGGCTTGCACCTTAGCCCCTGAGCGGGGAGATCATAATATTGCAAACCGAGTCATTGTTAGCCGCTGTTGATTAACACGGTAAGTTTTCATTTTGTGCCTAATTAATTATCGACTTCTCATTTCTTTCCGAAGCAGCTTCTCAGCCTCACAAGCGATAGCCTTCTAACTCTAAACATGCTTTATTTAGCCAGAGCTTGGCCAAATATCAAGACTTCCACGGCCACAGGAATAACCCCCAAAGTTTGTATTGTGGAGAGAGGAGTCTGGGCACGCTGGGGTTGTGCTCGTCTCCCAGCGCTCGGAGAAGACGTTGCCAGAGCTGAACCCAGGGAAATCTTTAGAATTATTCAGGCGTGGGACCAATATAGGTATTATTGAAATTTTAGGTGAAGTTATAAGTGAGTGCTTCCATCGAGCCAAATGAAATGCTGCTTGCAGTAATTGGATTCAGCTGACTAACTTGGCAGGCCAGCAGCTTGGAGGCATACAGCTAAGAAAAATGTTCAGTGCTTTTAACTTCTGATCGAGCAGAGCAACACGCAACAGAAAATAATAAATAGATAAATAAATAAATAAACAAACACCCTAACTTTCTCCTTCTCCCCTGGCCCCCCACCCTGTTTCCTTCGGGGCACTCCGACCCCCGCCGAGGACTCGCCCGGGTGACTCGGGGAGGGCAGGGTCCGTTCCAACCTTACACACACTCTCTCTCGACAGCACAACGCGGGCTTTAGGCAGGGGCTTTACAACAGCCATAAGCGAGACTTCACCCGGGCTCCAGGCAAGCCACCAGTCAGTAGAAAAAGACGTTCCTGGCAGAGTCGGGCTAGTTGCAGCAGCCCAAGCGGGAGCTGAGCTGTTAGTGTTTGCGGGGTGGCTGTGTGGTCGTTTCCAGACCCCCAGTCCGCCTGGAGAGACACCGGTCCCCCCCAGGCATCTTCCCACCGCCTTATTGATCAAACCACACCAATGCAGGGCAAGAAACTTCTCGGTAGATAAATATCAAGCCGCGCTTCAAATCGCATGTGTTACTCGAAGGCATGAGCATACTGGTAACAGCAGTACTAAAACAACTGCGGAAGGAAAACAACAGCCACTAAGGAACACGAATGCGCTGCCAGGGAAAAAGGTTCGGGAAGACACTTGGCACGAACATTTGAGAGATCCTATGTAGGGGCTACATTACCGATGAGCCTATTTTAAATCGCCTTTTACAAAGCAACACGTCTACCCCCTGCCCGGCTAACCACGGCAACGCATTAACGTGATGCTCAATCTCACTTTGGCAATGCGAGCATCCAGCAAAGTTCTCTCCCTCGTTTGTTTGCTTATTTGTAATTCCCTTCCTGAACCCACCGAAAACTGGGGAAAGGATAGGGTTAAACGCATTCCCCTAGCTTTTGGAAATGAGTTCACTTTTTATTTAAAGAACATAATAAAAAGAAGATACAGCTTAAAACGTTCAAGTAGGTGGAGACCACTCCATACATTTGTAGCCACTATGGGCAGAGATTGCAAACAAATTCCAGACCGTGTCTGAGTAAAGGAGATAATACAGCCCCTGCGGTTAAACGTCCCATTTTGTCATGCAGTTGCTTACCTGTGTATCAATTTATCATAAACCTGGGTTCCTCACTTTTCAGCATCTGCGCTTGCAGTTCTTAGAATATATCCTTCACCCTTTGTCTGCAGACAATACTCTCCTAAACCTGATCTTGCGGTTTTACAAATATTTCCATACACCAGAATTCCCGATAGAACGAAAACAGGCTCAGGCTCAACTACCAATAAAAGAGAGCAAGTGGAAATCGGAATTTGTTGGGCTTTAAAAAAAAAAAAATCAACACACAACCCTTTAGCCATCAGCCTCCTGGAACCAACGACAGCAATTGGCCGGCTCTTGTTTTGTTTTGGTTTTAAATCGTGCGGCCATTGATGAATTTTGGGGGCGAGCAGGAGAAATCCCTTTATAATCAGAAATATAGGCACAGCCTTAAAATACAGGCATATTGGCCCACGTGATCGCCGAGCAGCGCGCCGGGGCCGAGGCTGGCGCGCTCCCCGCGCCCCCGCGCAGCGGGGCTGCCGCGCCGGGCCCCGTGGGGCGGGCGGCCCCGCGCCCTGCGCGCCCGCCCGCGCTGCCCAGCCCGCTCCGCGCCGCGGCCCCCGCACTTACGCGCCCCGCGGGGCTGGCGGAGCAGGGGAAAAGGGTGAATTCCGCGGGATGAGCCCAGCGCGCAGAAATTCCCAGCGGAGACAGAGGAGGTATTTGGAACCAGCTGCGGCCGGGAGCCTGTGCGGGGGGCAGCTCCGCAGCAACGCTGCTCTGGCGGACAGGCGCTGGGGCCCACTGGCGTGCGCGACTTTTCGCTTTCTCCTTCTCCGGACCGGGAAGATGCGGGGCAGCGGGGACTACCCCTGTCTGGGGGCCAAACAAGCGCTGGGGGGAAAAACCTTCACGACATTTGTGCGTGTGTGTGTCTGCCCTGAGCCGGCCTCCCTGCTATGTGTGTATAAAGAGACATGGAGTAAACCCTGTGTATATCTGTCATGTGTGCCCACAAAGCTCCCCAACAATACCAGTTAGGCAAAAGAAAAAATATATATGTATTAGCTTCTCTGTTTGATTTTTCGGTAACATATCTGTAGCTATAAATACACTACACCTAATCTAACATCTGCTATGATTTCATTACCATCCAAAGCATGGGGATGTGACAGTAACGTATTACCTTACTATACTAACCGTAAGTGCATTGTAACATTTATCTAAATTACATTGCTTTTCCTGACTTTGCAAACCAGTTATAAAAAGATTGGAGTCCAGTGATGGAAACATAAGTTCAATGTAAATTATTGTGTATGGCTTCGGATTTATAATCCTATATTTCTTCGAAATGATGCACTTAAATCTCGCCTCAAGTAAGAGGTAATGGTTCTTTATATCCTTTTCAGTCAGCCATATATTTTGGTGTCCGGGTAGTTTTGCCGAGCCCCCCGCGCTCGCGTGTCTGTGTGTACATACAGCAACCCCTACACGCACAGCGTGTTCTGCATACTTGTGTACATGCACACAAAGCCGAACATAATTCTGGCCGCTGTTTAGACATTTTGGATGACGGAGAGGTCTTTAGCTTCCTACACAAAAGTGAGAGGGAAAAGCTGGACACGAGCAAAGAACACGAAGAGGATTCAGAAGAAAATGCCTTTTTGAAGGGCAGTTCGGAACCCCCCGGAGAAAGCCTCACAGCCCTTTGGTGTCTTTTCAGAATCTAGTGCTAAAAGAAAAAGAAAAATAGGAAGAAAAAAAAAAAGAAAAAACAGGCAAATTTAACGTGAAAATGGAGGACGGCTGAAAGAAAGGAGCACCTTCGCCACGAACGCCAGAATTAAGATCTCGTGAAGGGGACTGAAAAAGTATTAAGGAAATGTTAATCCTTTGGCTGGTGGGACTCCAGCTTTGCGCGAATTTGTCTCCAGTAAAGGATCTAAGACTTCTTCAATCGGAGCATATGTTCATAGAGCAATAAAACAGAAAGATTTACAGTCTCCGCCCGCCCCCCAGCAGCCTCGCACCCTTTCAGGAATTACTTATGATGATTTATAACAACAACTCCGGCAATTGTCAAACTGATAAAATAGCCCGGGCTATATGCGAGAATAAACGCTCTTATGAAAGGGTTGCGATTTATGTTCAGGTCCATTTTACTGCATGTCTTGGTGGAGTTTGGTTTCTTTCCCGGCCCAATAGGATAATATAAAACTTCATTGATAAAAATGTAGGAGTTCTCGTGAAGTAGCGAATCTGTTCCTTAGTCACTACCACAGCACATAAACATTTGTCATTTTTGAATAATTGAATTAATGTGTTATTGTTTGAATGTATAATTCATAACATAGGAAACTTTGTCTCTGTCCTGCCACCGAAACGGAAGCAATAAAAAGCTACAATCTAGGGTTTTTAGAAATTACTCCAGCGAGGGATAATAAAGAATATCCTGTTTGCAGGAGGTATTTCCAGCTGACTGGGATTTCACAGAGAAATCTCAGACTCGCCCGTATTCTATGGAGTTTATAGAGAGTGGCTTTGTATTAAAAAAAATGCTATTTTTCCCCACTCCGGGCTATTGATCGGGGACTGGCGAGCCGGCATGCCCGCTCCGGGGGCTGGATGCGGCCGGGCTCCCGCGCAGCCCGGGCGGCCGGGGCAGGAGCGGGCAGGGCGGCGGGGCCGGAGCCGGCCTTTGTGCGGGCGGCGGGGGAGCGGCGCGCCCGGCCCTGGCTCCGGCCCCGCTGCCAAAGACTCACGGCAAAATTTACGACCCCGCTTGCGAAGGAGCCGAGGGCCTTTCCCCGCCGCCGGGACCGGGCAGCGGCTGCCCTGCCAGCCGCATTGTTTCCTCCGCTCCGCGCCTCCCCGCGCAGGCAGCCGCGGCCGGAGCCGCCGCTCCGGGAGGCGCTCTGGCCATCAGCCTGCCTGCTCCGCGGCGCTCCGCGGCGCTCCGCGCTGCTCCTCTTTCCCCCGCTCCCTGGGAAGCAAAGGTCATCGCTTGAGCCCGGTCCGGCTCCCGGCCGCTGCCGCGCTGGAAATCAGGAAGCAGCGTGCCCTATTTGTCAAGTGTTTGACAGCTGAGTTCATTAAGGCTTAAATAAGGAGGAATAAAAGTAAAAAATATTTACGTACCGGGCGTCTCTTTTTCAGCGGCTACCCAAGAGCTAGGTGTGCAGGGAGAGGGACGGCACCCTTTGTATATTATATTCTTGGGATCTCTTCAGTTTTCAAGTCTGATAGAGTCCTTTGCTTGGCAGATTAATGACGACTCCGTGTTTCTTAAGGGACGTGCTGAATTAATTATTTCGCAAATCACGTGGTCAGGACTTGTAGAAATCTATTCTTATCATCTTCCTTGCACTTTGAAATTCTGCCTGTTATGACTGTTCCTAGCAAGATTATTTTGGTCTCTAGGCTTGGGGGGAAGGAGGGAAAAAAAAAAAAAAAAAAGGAAAAAAGAATCAGGGGAAAGGGCTAACAAACATGGCCGTTGGAAGCGGTGTGGCTCTGCACCGAGAGGTCCCTATTTACTGTACTGTACAGTGAGTGGGGTTTGCTATTGACTCTGCCTTTCCTCTTCATTCTTACCTTAACGACTAGTGGTGATATAATATACAGAACTGTATTGATGTATCGGGAGTAACAGGAGGAGCCATTAAACACCAGAGAGAGAAAGTATAATCACAAGATATGCCTCAATATTTAAACTTAGAGAGTGTATGCTTAGAAAGGCAAACCCAGCCTCCCCTCGGCGCACTTGGGCAGTAAGGGCACATGGTTTCTGCTGGGCACCCTGCTCCCTGCCCGGGCTGAGCCAGAGACTGTACTTTTGGATTCGTGCCTTGACGAGGCTCCAGGAGAAGACAAGCCCTCACTGCAAGTATGTACGACAAAAATAGTGCAATAGACTTCTCCTGGCTGTGTTATTGTCTGAGATACTTACACTGGGAACGAAAAAAATATATGCTTGCCATAGGTGCATGGCAAAGTTTTAAGACTTCAAGTTGTGTTTTCTTGTGATCTTTCTTTTATATCCGCTGTCAAAGTGAGAGTTACTGCTCAGGAAAAACTGCTCTCTGCATTGCAATTTTGAATTACCATTTCTTTATTTAATTGATTCTTTCCAAGACTCACCTAAAAGACACACATCTGTGTGGGCACCGAGGTGATTTCAGGTGTGGCTCCTTGCCTCCTACCCCACATGCAGAAATCCAGGAGTCATTCTAGAAGGGCTTGTTAAATGCAAAGCAGCAGCAAATGGATGACAGGCACTTTTAACTGCAGCCCAAAAGTAAATATAGACTCCAGCCTGGCCTAGAGTCACACCATTATGGCTGAGGCAAACAGCAAACCTGTTCAAAGGGACATTTGGAAGGATGCTATGCAGAGTCACTCATCTTTTAACACTGTAATGATGGGAGGGACCAGCATTTTCACAGAAGAGAGACCCACCTTGTACGGATTGCTTGTTCAAGGTACAAACCAGAATCTATTTCGCTACACCTTTTTTTTATTTCAGATGTGGAGGGCTTACATCAAAACTACAGGCGACAGTTAGTATAAATAACGCTTTAATCAATGGCAGCAAAACATCAGCAAAGTCTATAAAAAGCATCACACTTTAACAGAAATGAGAGTAGTGCTGGACAATGTGACCGTTTAACAAAGGTTCCAATGCACAACGTGTACCCGTGATAAACAAAATAATCAGCTTTCCTTCATACAAAAAATAACTCTGGAGGAGGGTTACAACCATTAAAAAAAATAATAAAACAACTCAGGTTCGTTTTGCACGGGAGATAACAACCAGCGGGTGCTACTGGTCATTATTATACACAGTCCTAACCATTCAGAGCAATGGCAGCTGGAAACTATTTCTGTTTGGTACTTTCTGCCTCCACTTCACATATTCTCCGTTCTTACGGTGCAATCACACCTATGTGAACCTATAGTGCTCCAGCCTCGCTCAAAGGGGACGTGCAAACAGGGCTGTAAGAACTGTGCCTGCTGAAGCCAACACTCGTCCTGGAGTTATTAACATTTCAAAAGACAATGAGACAAATTCTGCTCGCAGCTACATGCCTGTTTGACTTCAGTGGGCGGGGGAAGGAAATCTGGGAGCAGAAGTTGGTCCTTTAACTTCGGGAGCCATCTCGGTTGATTAGAAGCACAAAGAAAGGATTTGCTTATCCAAGGCCAATATTTTCCAGGACTGTACCACAGATGCCAAAGTTGGTAGCTCTCTCTCGAATAACACTTTTGCCCTGCTCGCAGCCAACTTATAGGACTTCAGGAAAACAGCGGGGGTCCGGGAGGAGGATTTTCAAGAAGGGCAGCTAGAGGGATTTTACTTCCCCACACCCTTTTTTCTTCTTTATTTTAATAGATACGTATGAAGAGCAAAAGGATGGCTTTGAGCAGCTCTGGAGAGGAAAGGCCACTACTGCAGGAACCTGGTGTAACAAAACTTGAAAACTTGTCTAAGGAATTCCCTCCTCAAGCGCTGCTGCTAGCTGCTCTCCATGCTAGAGAAAGGGAAGGGTAGTTTGGGTCCAAAAGGTTAAGGGTTTAGAGGTCACTCTTCCCGGCTGAAATACAACTAATCGAATAGAAAATTTGTCCTCTGGGTGAACCTGTTCCTGCAATTTAGCCGAACTTCAGTAAAATACCTTTTCAGCTTCTCAACGTGAAGGCGTCAGAAAAAAGACGTCTTTACTATGTATGAACTCGGTGCTTTTTGTCATAGAAACAATGATGCGAATAATGCGGGAATATCCATCTTTAATATCACGACGTGGAGATATTCAAGTATTGCCATGTGCAAGTCTGAGAACTGGGCTAACCCTAAGGAAGAACAAAGAGTTTTCTCCAGGCTCTAAAACAAAAGACCAAGTCATAAAGACACTTTGCGGACTTCAAGGGATGAGAAAAGGACAGAAATTAACTGCTGGCCACAGTTAACGTTGCCGAATACACTCTTGTTGAAAAGCTCGCCTTTTATTTTCGAATTAATTCAAGCCCATTTTGGCCAGTGTTTTCCCGAGCGAGCCCAGAGAGCCGTGAGTTCTCAGTGGGAAGCATCCAGGCTGGAGAAGGGCACGTTAACTCAGCCCCTGTTCTTCCACCTCCCTTCAGTGTTTGCTGACTTTCCTTCTTCGCCACTTTTCTCTTTAATAAAGGGATCACCTCCTTGCAATTTTGGCTATGTGGTCGCTTTCCTAGGCTGCCCTGAGGGTACAGGAGATAGGGGCTGAGCTTTAAAACCGCCTGAGCAGAGGTGTAAGTGGCTCCGGGAGCTGGTTTGGGTTGGTAGTTACAGAGCACTAAAACTTTGGCAACCAGCAGTCAGGGACAAATTCGTGGGTATTAGACCAGTTCTGCTCCCATCCAAGCCTTTCATCTTCCCTGAAAGCAACTTGCTGAGATTTCCAGCCATTGCAGTCATGTGTCATGGTTCGCTTAAAAACAATCACTGTTCTTAAAAAAAAAAAACAAAAAACAAAAAAAAACCACCCAAAACCAGAAACCCCCCCCCAAAAAAAAACCCAAAAAAACCAAAAACACAAAACAAAACCCATACCCAATCCTAAAAAACCCACCCAAGCCTAAAAACTAAACAAACCAAAGCCAACATAAACCCAACATAAACCCAAAACAAAACAAATCAGCAACCCACATAGACGATCTCTCTCTAGTATAAAAGAAATATAAAATCTGATTGAAAGAATGTGTTCAGCTTTCAGCTTTGAATGGCTCAGTTTGTATCAGAAATCACATTAATTTTTCAGTCTGGGTTGCTGCTGTTTTTTGTGGGGTTGTTTTTTGTGGTCTTGCCTCTTTCTTTTTCCTTTTTTCTTTCAATTTTTAAATGAGGTATCGATGGTTTAAAACACAGCGCTGAACAGAGCAGACTTTGGAAACAGATTTCAAGCCTGTTTACTCTGGATGGCACACAGTAAGGAGCAGGGACACTTTTCCTATTCACAGAGATGGAAATTTAAAAACAAGGGTGGGGGGGCAACAAGAAAGTTGTGTACGTTCAAGACAAGTAAACACTACATATGTGTTCATGAGACTGAGAAGGAAAAATACTGTATTTCAGCTCCCCTTCCTCGTTTTTGGTTTGACTATTTTTCTTTTTGTCTTCATTCTTCTATGCAACAAATAAATAAATACACTAACATTACCAGAACATAAAATAACCCGTTTTCACTTCATTTCTATGCACACTTTCTGAGACGTTATGGAAATGAGCAAGAATTTTCATTACACCGAGAAAGGTAAAGCAGCACACACACAAAAAAAGTTCACAATTATTAGTCTTTATGTTCGAATAAAAGACTATGCTATGAATTTCCTGTCCTCAACTTGCCTAAAATGCATTCTCCCGAAATTGCATGGGATAAAAAGACAATTAAAAGTATAAATCCCAGAATAAAGCATCCAATCTTCACTTCAGAATCCAAAACTGAAACACAGGACAGTTTCATTTTCAATGATTTATTATTTTTTAAGGACAGAAGGTCTCATTTAATATTTTCCCAATTCCCACTGCCTGCATGATGGTTTGTTTGTTTTCCCCTCTCTCTTTCTTTTCCCCTTTTTTTTTTTTTTTTTTTTGTTTGTTTTCCTTTTTTAGGTTGTGCTAGCAGAGGCAAATAAAATAAAGTCCAAAGTAGCGTCATTTTGTCTCCTTTGTACAACAGTACCTTAAAGAAAGATGACAGTTTCTCGTGTCCTTAGCTGCTACATGCAGGTTCTGCTTGGGCAGTGTCAGTTATGTACAGTACTGGTCAGAAGCGAAGGATGAAATGGAAAATTTCACCTCTTCTACAAAGTTGTCAAGTCAGTCTGATGGTCCTTGGAACCAGTTTGTAAATGGGGGTTTGAACCAGAGGAAGAAGATCTGCCCTTCGTGTTGGGCAGTTTGTGATCTTTTTTCCACTTCATTCTTCTGTTCTGAAACCAGATCTTGATCTGGCGCTCAGAGAGACACAAAGTGTGGGCTATCTCGATACGGCGGCGCCTGGTCAGGTACCTGTTAAAATGAAATTCTTTTTCCAGTTCTAGGACTTGCTGTCTGGTGTAAGCTGTGCGGGAGCGTTTAGGTTCCCCTCCGTTGTAATTGGGATTCACTGGGAAAAAAATACGGAGAACTTTTACAAAGCTAATCTTGACTTGCCGGTCCGACTTTACAAAAGAAAACCTTATGAGCAGCGAGCATGTGGCCGAGCTGGATTCGTCCCAGTTGCTTACAATGGCCGGGCTGCTTTCCCCCTCGTTTGAGGCAGGCGCTACGGGCACACGCAGCTAGGTAGGCTGGGAGCCTCTAGAAGGCTCCTAAAATGGAGTTTTATCCTGCACGGCAAAGCCCCGCATGGCCAACGGCCTATTTCCTCAGCAATAAAAATTTATGGCGAGTGTAATTGGCCACCTCGGTTTAAAAAGCTCGCCCACGAGCCTGGCAGGGACTCGGGAGAGCGCCGCTGAGGACGATCGGAAGCAGGGTAGAAGAGCAAAGTAAGAAGAGGATCCTTACCCGAGTTAACATGGACTTTCTTCATCCAGGGATAAACTACTGCCGGCTGCTTAACTGCGGAGCCGTTTGGGGGTTTGAGGGCCGGCTGCTGGCTGCAGGCTCGCGAGTTGGACATTGGAGGCGGTGGACAATGCTCTGCTGGGCCGGGGAAGTGGCTCGCCGGGCCGGATTGCTCCTGTCCGTGACCCCGCGGCTGCCCGGCAGAGCCCTGGGCATTGCTACAGCTAAAGGGCTGCTCGCTGTAGTTTGACCGTGGGTAGAGTCCCTGGTGCTGGAAATCAGCGCCCTGCGAGGCACTGTAGTACTCGGCCCCCTGCTCGCCTAAGTAGCTATTCTGCAAATATTCCTCGCAAGGAGGAAATTTGGGATCCACATACTTAGAGTTCACCATATACGAACTCATGGCCATTAATTTCTGAAGGTAGAAAATACTAATTTTTCTCGTGTTGTCTTTTTTTCCCCTGCCATAGAGCCCTCCTACTTGCTGTCAACTGAATAAAGTTAGGCGGGCATGTGACCGGCCCGGCCAATGGGGAGCCGGGCGCCCACCGCCGCATTTCCCCGCATTTCCAGCGATTCCGCTCAATAACATCCCCCGAACCGAATGACCCCCCTCTCCGGCGGGCCGCACCCGCAAACCAGGTGCCGGAGGTGTAGGGGTACCCCCGGGGCGGCGGCCGCTGCCCTGCCCACAGCCTTTTGTCTGAGCCGGCTTCCCCCAGCTCCGGGGGATGCTGCCCTGCCCTCCGATCTGCTAGCCAGCATCGCCACCGGGGCTTGGTACCTCGCTTTAAATAAAATAAGAAAAAGAATCGAAAGGAATATACAGAGCGATGAGCTGAAGCGGGGTTAAAAGGGAAGAAACTGATAAGCAGGCGAGGGAAAGAAAAGCCATCAAAGAAGAGGGTAATATGATGTACAATAGATCTGTCCTGTCTTTGTCTAGCAGAGGTCATCCAAAAGTTACCAGAATTTAGTTCTGCTGAATAAAATTAGGCAATCAGTAACTTCTCATTCGCTTTCAAGCCTCAAAATATACGTCTGCGTACGTATGCGTGCACATACGCAAACGCCAATGTATATTTGTAAAAATCTACATGTATGTACATAAAATCATACAGATGGCAAGAAAGAGTTCACTTTTAACCACTAAAGTTCAATCAATTGAGCTGGAGACGTCATTTAATTAGGTTAAAAATATCACGGGTTTAATGAGATAAATTCGGTCTTCATTCATCAATATCATTCCTGGAGCACAAGTAAATACATTCCAGCGAGGCGAATGCTGCTTTTGCTGCTGTCGTAAATATTTTGATGCGATCTGGACCCTTGACAGGGAAATTTTGCTAACGTCTGGCATATCTAGTTAATTTACGAGTATCTTATAAAAGACTCATTCACTGATTGGTAGATAATATGTATTTTTTTTTTCCCCAGAAATTTTGTAACTTCTGGTGAATTTAACTGTTTAAATTCACAGATTGTCAGTGAGAGTTAGGACTGAACGACAACTGAAGTTTTAAGAAACGTCCTAAAACCTAGTGAATAGGAGCGAGGCAGCAAAACTTTTATAATTTCTGAGTGTTCAGCACGCACATGCCTCTTGATTCCGCCAGTATTTTTACTTCTAACCATCTGCAGAAAGGTGAAGTTTTTGCATCGACCATATATTCCCCTAGAATCGAATCTGTGACTATATGAATATCACACAAATTCGGTTCTACAGGGTATATATAGACAACGTAATAACATTCTGTTTTCATCTACAATATAGCAGGTCTTTGCCATTCTCTTAGTCTCTTACTGTCTTCTGAGGAATGCAAACTATTCTGCTGGGACTCAGCTCTGAAATACAGATTTGCAGGAAGGTGGGATTTCAGAAAAGATTCACGCTTCTTATTAGTGCTGCAATAGAGCTATACGACCCTCCACCAATTCATAGCGACGAATTTCGCCTACCAAATTCTCAGAAAGACCTGCCGCTTTCTTTAAATTCTCTGCCACTTACTCCCTCGCTATGGAAAATGGACGTGGTCAGTCAAATTGCGCTATTTAGAATAATAATGGTTAAAGCAATTTAGTAAGGAGTCTTTAAATATTTAGGCTAACATGAATCTGAAAATACTTTCCATAATTAGAAATTCCCCCAAAATAAAAAATAATTTCTAAAAAATCGAAACAGAAGCAAAACAGCCGACAACAGAAACAGGGGTTGGTGAAAAATATGAGATTAAAAGCTAGAGTTAGTTGCTCTCGGGAAAAAGATAGTTTCCAAATTTACCTTCATCCTATTATGCTGGTCTAGCTATTATCCCCGCGATCTGCCTGCGAGCCTTAGCCTCGCACCCTCCCAGGTTTTCCCTGCCGTAGCGTTTATGGTGAAGGGCAGGGCGAGAGGTCAGCCGAAATCATTTACAAACATATCACAAAGTTTCATTATTTTTACTTTGTCGACAGCGGCACACAGGAGTACAAAAGTTCATGAATTGTGTCTGACCCAGCTCCTCACTGCTGTCCTGCGGTCAACCTCTTCTCCTTCCACTATTTAAAACAGGCACCATAAGGACAAATAATGGTGCGGGTGTGATACATCCAACCACTGCGGAGGGCAGATTTGGGGGTGTTGCGCTTATCCGAGCGATGTGTACAGGGTTGTTTGGTTGGCTCCAGCTCCCAAGTGCCTGAGCTGGGAGATGCTATTTTCAAACGTCTGCTTTCTTACCACTGCGGCGGTGCTTCCTCCACAGCAAGTGCAACTCAAAACGACTTTATATCCTTAATCTCCCCCCGAATTCTTCAAATCCCTACCCAGCTATTTTCAGCATCTCTCCCCGCTTTCGCATCCTTTCTCTGAGGGGAGAGGGGACACCCCCCCCCCCCCCCCGCCCTCGCGGGGGTTATTTACCACCCGGCTGAACTGGCAGGGTACCTCCCCTCCGCCCCCCAAAGAGAGCTCTCGTTTGGGGCAGCCCCCAGAGCGGACAAGCCCGCCGAGGGCTGCCCAGGGAGCAGCGATGGAGCTGGGGAAGCAGCAGCTCCCCGTTCTGCTTAATACTACACATTTTCATATTTGTTAGACGCTGTGACCTGCGTTTCACCTTATTGCACGACTTGCTCAGACAGGTCAAAGCCAAAGAGTTATTGATGAACAAAGCGTTAGATATTCACCTCCTGTTCAACTGCCCATACAAAATACTTTTGATCTATCAGGCTTTTTGTATTCTGCTTCATAATCAGTATGCTAAATGTACGTTGGCAGAAAACAAGTAATCCATACATTTAGGGCCGACCCTGTAAAAAAATGCCAAGGGCGTCCTGGTAGCACAGGACTGAGCTGTGAGGGAAGGAAAGTTACCTATGGAACACAATTAAAATTGCAACGCTGAAGGCGATTCTTTAGCTCATATTTATAGGACTCGAAAACCAATATTGCAACGGAAGACAAAAAGACCAGGAGAAGCTTGGCACATATAGTGAAACAGATTATTTATCAGGAAACAGGGAGAGGAAGCAGGGAAACGCAAACACACATGCAAACACTCCTCTCCTGTACATGCTCCGGGTCAGAGCCGGGCTGGCAGAAACGGGAAGGGCAATGTACAGCCTAATGAATCTCCAAATATCGCAGTCTTTCTTTCCCTCTTTGAGAGACAAGCCGGTCTCAGCCTGGAGGACCAGGACCAATGCACCCAGCTCCTCACTAGAGCCAGAAAGGTTCAACAGCAGTTACTGGTGCACACGGATCTTCTGCCCTCCCCTCGGTCCCCCTGGCGCAGCTCAGGCAGGACCATCTGGGATGCGAAAACCCCTACAGTAAAAGATTGCCCTCCTAAGCTCTGATACCCGTTCTATCCCGTGCCTTCACAGCATTAAAATCCACGTTAGAGTCTCCCTTGCCCCGAGACCTCTCGCACCACATATCAGCTCTGCTGCCCGCAGAACCAGGCTGCAGCTGGGCTGGCCCGGCTCCTGCAGCCTCTTCCACCCAGCCACCAGCCTGTGCCAAACGAGGGCAACCGCAGAAAGCAGGCACGGCTCTGCTTGGGATCCCGTCTGGAGAAAAGAGTGGGAGTAGCCAAGGTTATGAGGTGCTGGGATATAACGTGATCCGTCTGGATTCTGCACAGGGAGGCGCTGTACAGTCCCGCCGAGTTAAAATGGAAACGCTGCTAATTGCTTTGGAGTGTTTAAAAGCAGGACGACACCTGTATAGCCCTGTAATAAACCCCCAGGAGACTGCACCTCTGCTTTTAATGCTAGCCACGATTATGACATGGTACCACAAACTGACTGACTCCACAAGAACCTTCACATGCTGACACATAGTCCTTTTTTTTTTCTTTTTTTCTTTCTTTCTTTTTTATTTTTTTTCTCTTTTTTTTCTATCTCTCTTTTTTTTTTTTTTTTTTCTCCAAGATGGAGTGGTGGGGGAGGAGAGGGAAGAAATATTCATCAGGAATCATAGTTTGGCAGTTTTTTCGGTCCAAAGGGAAGAACCAGGATTTTTGAATAACACAAACTCTAAAAGAAATAAAAGGTTACTTACTGTGGATGTTCTTCCATGCTGCAGAACCTGTTGCAATAAAAACGTTTGTTACTGTTGTATTCCACATATGGGTGATATTTCTGGAGAACAATTACAAACCACGTTTGATAGATGAAGGCAGAGAGGAGCTGGTGGTAAATCCTGCAAGCAGAGAAGTGGTGGGATGGAAGCCCCTTCCAAATGAAGACCACGTTGCGTTCAGGCAGTTTTTTATGAATACACGCTTTCCCTGTGCCTGGGGTGTGATCTTTCACTTTTAAAAATTTTATAGGGGATTATTTCTAAAGAAATGAAGAGCCAGACCTCCCTCTTTCACTAATGGAAAAGAATAACAAAGGCCTTTTTATTTTTTTTATGTGGGAATCCAGTCACATTCAGATCACCTTTGCCAAACTATCACCCACAAAATACGCCATGCAGCATTATATCCGTGCTAAATACAGAAAGACCTACAATTTTATCAGAATACTCCAAAATAGTTCTCTTTCAGGATCACCTAATTAACCTATCAGTAACCACGAGACATGCGCCTTTGTTTGCATTATAGAAGGATAGATTTGACTTCAACTTTCCTTCAAATATTTTATTAAATATATTCAAAGATCTCTCAAGGGAAACAAATTCACTTGTTTAGTCTAATTTTCCTGAAACGCGTCATATATTTAAAAGTAAATACTACTGGGAGGTTATTTTCTGTGAGCGATTTTTCATCTCCTGTATTGCCTTCCTACGATATCTTGGTGAATTACTGTATTAAACACAGAGCAATTGCCTCGGTATCAATAGTTCACTGTATAGAGCTTCTCAAGACCTTTCTTGGTATTTTTTTTTTTAATTTAAGTTCTGCCCTTTCTAGGTAACATTCATAGCCTGAGAGAAGAGTGGGTTAATATCAGCATTTTGGCACTACCTTACCGAGCCTTTCCTTTTATCCTTTTATCTTCAATTTTTATTAAAATAAATATTTTATTTAATTTTTTAAAACAAACAAACAAAGCAAAACAAAACAAAAAAACCCAAACCGCTTATCTCCATTTAAGAAATCCCATTAAAGTCAGAAATCTCAGACAGAGGGCAGCGGCCACCTGAGCTGTACCTGCGCGTTTCCAGCGAGCCGCTCCGCGCTGCCGCGGAGTGCCCGGGCGCCGAGAGGCCGAGCGCGGCGGCGGAGGGGACGCGGATTGCGGACTCACTGCGCGCTCCCCCGCGGCCTGCGGGACCCGGGAGCAGAGGTGCCTGCACGGTCGCATTCCGCCGACGGTTCCCTGCTAACACTTTCCCGATTACTGCTTCCAGGAACGAAAGCATCTGCACTTGTATGCTCTTAAACTAATTTATGGTGGGAATTATATTTTGGCTTGTCAACTCTCAAGCCATAAAACAAAGTTTATTGGAATCACGTGCTTCTAAATAGCCACTCAGGACTTATCTCTGTGGAACCATAAATAACCTTCGGCTTTAAACTTTTATTCGCTAAATAAAGGTTCTCTGAATCTGTCCTATAAAACGGGACCGGGTCAAAATAGCGGGGATGGGTGGGAGCTCAGCTGCATGGCGTTATGCCGGCCTTTTTGAGCAGCGTGTTTTAGGAAGAGCTGCAAAGGGGATTTAGCACTCCCAATGTGCTCTTGGGAAAGGAGCCGAGCGTGTTTTCTGTGGGTACCCGTCCAAACCTTTCTTTATAGCTCTTAGGGTACAAGGGAACCCATCTTTAGTAGGAAAGAAAAGAAGTCCCACCAAAACAAAAACAAACAAACAAAACAAGCAAACAAACAAAAAAAAAAAAAAAAAAAAAAAAAAAAAAACCTGAAAGATGGAACATTTTTTCCCCTTCCCTGGGTGTTTATGGCATTTTGGTGAGGCTCCCCTGCAAAATGGCTTTGAGTCATTCATCTCAAAATTTGGGAGAGTTATGCCAGGGGCTGCAGGTTCGCCGGGCACCCGAGGGACCTTTGTAAGTGACCAAACTGCTGCAAACAGTGAGTGCACAGGGCTTCGGAAAGGAGAAAGTGTGAAGCCTGCCACAATGAGATCTTTGAGGACTGGAAGTTTAAGGACGGTTATAAAGCAATAAAAGAGGCCTGGTGTGAAGGGAGCAGGGTGTGAGTTCGCAAATGAGAATTTCAAGGAGCCCGAGCACAGGAAGTCAAATGTCCCTGGCAGTCACACAGCATGAAGAAACCCGGGCATCAGCTCCCAATCTATCATGGCTAAGATGAGGACGCCGGAGCGGCCAGCAGCTCCTGGTGCATCCCAGGAAGGGTTCGTGCCTTCGCCAGAGGGCGGGGAGCTGTGTCAGCCCCGCCGGGGACCGGCCGCGTGCAGAGGGGACACGGCCCCTCACCCGGCCCGCGGGCGAGAGTGCGCCTCCGCCCGGGGGCTCAGCTCGGAAAAACGAGCAAAATGCAGTCCCTTGCTGGGTGGTGGCACCAACTGAGTGGTGCCTGTTTAACACCAGAGTCTGCTCTTACTTCTTATGAAGTCACCCAAAAGGGCCAACTCAGCTCTCACTGTATTTTTAGATGGCTTCAGTCACAGCTGAACAATTCGTTCTTCAGACACCAAGAGGCATCCTGAGATCCTTCCCTGCTCCTTTATGATCCAGAGTGGCTTTGCATTCCACAATTTTTCTTGCTCTTTGCAAGGCCTTACTCACATTGCCTTAGTGCTTTTTTAATGGCCTAAGCTGTGGAACAGCCCTTTCCCCCTCCACTGCCTAGGAGAGCTGGCAGAGGAGGGGGAATGCACAAGGTATCATTTCAGACATAGTACATGGTCTGAGAAGCTTTATCAGGCCCAGGGGCTCCAGCCAGCCACCCCAGAAAGATGAGTGGGCTGCCTTGCATGGGGCTGACTTCAGGGTCTCTTTCAGCTGGTGCACAGCCTGTGCTCCCAGTCCTGAGCAGGCAGAGGGACAAGCTCCCTGGAGCTCCCTGAGCCTTGCTCAGGCAGCTGGGCCTGGACACAGTGAGCTCTGGATCAGGCTTTGTGACAGCCTCCAGCTACCCTCCTCCCCAAACATCACCCTCACTGGCCTCTGGCAGAAGGGCTTCAGCAGCAGGCAGCTGCCGGGAGCCAAAGTGGCCATACCTGGAAAGGGGCAAGAAAAGACTACATACTGGGACATGAGGGATAGGGTGTAATGAGAAAGTGCAATAAGATGTGGGGAAAATAACTTGGGACAAGAACTACAATGCAGAATCAAGTGTGTTTGCCCCAGGCCTGGCACTGAGGCTGGGTATGGCAAAGGTCAGGTCCCAGGCAGCTGGGCCCATGGGTGGGCTCCAGGCCCTGTGCAGGACAGCGAGCATCACATCCCTCCCTAAGGGGTGTCTGTGACTTCTTCAGCTTTCCTGGCCTGTCTCATTGTCGAGAGAAGATGCAGGGCTGCCTGGCATGTGCAGGAGGAGAGGAGCTGTGGAGGGGCAGGTGGCATGGCAGTCAGGCTGCAGAAGTGTCAGCCCCTGGCAAACGAGGTGGCCCATGCTGGGCATGTGGTTCAGAAACACGTGTCCTGAACATGGGGCTGTGAAAGATGAGGCTGTGAGATAGTGAAGAATTGATGATTGAGATACAGCTTCCTCTCATTTAAGGACAAGACAAATGTTTCAGTAACTGAGTAATTCTAGCCATGAGATTTTTGAAGTGGGAATTAGAACAATTTTCACATTTCCTATTCTAAAATGCAGATGTAAAATTTGACTTTGAAGCTCTGGCCAGTTCATTCCGTAGGCTTTTATGCAAGTTTTCATATTCGGGGCTGATGATCTGGAGTCAGATAAAAGATGTAATGAAATAACACAGTAACAATTGGTTTCCCTCTGGTAATTGTGATACAGAGGTTGGCGGAATTGAATAACATGTGCATGCCGCCATTGCTCTCAATGCGACCTGACAGACACGACAACCGGCATCCAACCACTCTTCCAGAAAATTACAGGCTCCATCTCTGACTTTGAAGACCTACTAAGCACCTCGATAGCGTCCAACGCATTTTACCCCTCTGCTTTTATCATAACCCCGACTTTTCAAGAGTCACCTGGTCGCCCATGCCCTCGCAGAGCAGGATGTGGGCATGCAAAGGCCCCTGCCTGCAGCACCCCACGCCCGCGGGCAGATCCGGCGGCAGCAGAGGCCCGGAGAGGGCAGGGCGACGTCGAGCCGCGCCTCAACATCAAACAGGGCAGCGGCGGCGACACCTCGGGTCCGCGGGGGCAGAGGGAGAGGAGTGCGGGGCAGGGAGGGGAGGCCGGGGGCCGTGGGAGCGTCTGCCGGGGTAGGCACGGCCCGTGGGGGTGGGTGCCGCCAGGGTCGTGTCCGGGCACGGCTGGGGAAGGTGAAGCCCGCAGGCACCAGGTGAGGCGGAGGCAGGGAACTCTGCCGGGCCTCGGCTTGCAGGAGGCAAGGGAGGTGTGCGGGGGCCGGGGGCTCTGCCCGCGGGAAGGGAGCCGGCGGGAAGGAGGGTGCTCTGGCACCCGCATCAAAGGAACGGGGAGGGAAGAGGCGGGTGCCCGACATCAAAGCGCGGGCTGGTGACCGGGAGGGCAGCGGGGCACACGAGGGGAGCCCCGCGGCACCGCGGGTTAAGCAGGGGGAGCGCGGGGGCGCGCACCGGGGCGCGCCAGGGTCTGCGGACCCGGGTGAGACGGGAAATCGCGGCGCTGGAGAGAGTGGGACGACCGGGCGGTGGCTTGAGGCGCCCGAGGAGAGCAGTGGAGCCCCGCCCATGTCCCCCGGCCGCCGGTGGGCCTCTGCCGTAGGCAGGCGGGAGGCAGGGTACGGGTCCCGAGGCTGGCGGCGGGGCGGCGGGCCCCTCGCCCCGCGGAGGGGAGAGTGGCCAGGCTTGTCCTACAGCGCCTTCTCCTGGAAGAGCCCGTGGAGACATAAGGGCTGGCGGCTGCGGCCGGGGCCTGTCGCGCCCCCGGCGGCCGCTCCGCGGCCCGGCTCGGCGGCCCCGAGGGCGGGAGCCGCGGGCAGGTGACCGCGTCCCGGTCCGTCGGGGCGTGCGCCCACACGCGGACAGATGCGGCGGAGCCGGGCCAGGACGGCGGGGCGGCTGAGGTGACCCCCGCCGCCCTGCGCTCCCGCAGGCTCCAGCTCGGATGGCTCCCGGCGTGACGCACTGGGGAGGCACTGCGGGCTGCCTCCCCTTCTCGCCGCACCCTCCCCCGCGGCTGATGGGAGGCGAGTGCTGAGTTTGGGCAGAGCCTGCTGCCGCTGAATGCAGTTTTATTGCCTCTTGTCTCTCGCAGAGACCCTTCCTCCTCGCCCCGCCCGGCCTCCGCGACCTGCTGCAATGTTTATTGCGCCTCATCTTTTCCTTTCGCTTCCTGTTTTTTCCTCTCCCGCTCCAGCGGCATTGAGTGCCGCACTGCAGTAGAGCAGTAAATACCTTTAACAGCTGCCTGCCAACCGAGGGGTGAAATACCGTCTTTGTTCGGGTTTCTTTTTCTGTCCCAAGCGCACATAAAACACCCCGTGGGAATTATATTTTTTTCGGGAACGAGAAAATGAATCGGCGGAATTTTCAGGTCTTAAGAACGCAAAACCAACGTGCGTATCTTCGCCTAGTCTTATCGGGTTTCCCGGGTTCACAATTCACAACACGCCCCCCTCCTTGCACCAAAGCCCTGCCAGACTGGGGGAGCAGAGGCTGCACTTCTCTTCCAGGCAACCTGCAGCAGCTAAGCGGGAGCCAACCTGACTTCCCAAATGGCAGCCGGTGCCAGCGGTACCCCGGCACTGTCAGGGACAGTAGGCTGCTGCTTCCTGCCAGCTGCTTTCTGATGGTGTTTTTATACTACCCGTGCGTCAGTAAAGGGTGCACTGGGGATCGGCTGTTTCCTTTCAACACACACACACAGAGAAGGAAAAAAAAAAAAAGTAGAAGAAGGGAAAAAATTAAAAAAAAAAAGATGAGTCACATTATGCCGAACACATCGGGAAATGAAGCAAGTGCGAGAAATTTGGCTGTGAATCTTGTACTTCAAAAATTTCAGCACAACAGATCTATACTCATACCATGTTTTATAGGTGCATAAATAGATAGAAAAATACAGTCCTCGTATGTGCTATAGATACAAACATATACATATATATGCCATATATATAAACGAGTATTTATTTGCTATGAATACTTACAATTCCATAGGTGTGTTTAAGAACATAAACAGACCTATGTGTACTTGAATGTTAATAATAAATAAATAAACACATACATATATCCGACAAGAAAAAGAATAAGAGCAAAAACAAGCCAGGAAGGAAGCCAATTAGAAAAAAGACGAATTCCCACACGAACCAGTGGAATCATAAATGTATGTGTGTATCCGCATGTGTCAGCAGATGGACCCGCAGACACACATATACACATTAGAATTCGTTAGAACATCCTGCTTTTGTTTTCTTCTTTTTCCCCAGGCTACGAATAATTTCAAAACAGCTCAAGGACGAGATTTTCCGAAGTTTTTGGCGAGATTTATAGTCAAGTAGCTATAATTACTGTGTCACCTAGGAGGGATTCTGAGAGTGAAACCTAACGCAGCGCATATTTTCCACGTTACTCTTGAAGACTGTTGCTATGTTGAAAACGATTCATCCTAAATAATCTCCAAGTCCTGCAGGAGTGCAGGGCGGCCGGCTAGTGCAAACAGCCAGAGCTGTGGGGGACAGGGGTCTTATCGCTTACTGTAGTGGGGCTCGGGCTTAGCGGGCTGAGGGGTGCTCGGGGGTGGATTAAAAACCACTTTATTCTGTGGGTTCAAAATAAGTACTCGGGGCATGACTGGCACCTTTCTACCCTCAGTCTGTATTGTGTAGTAAGGCGTTCTGCTCTACCGTTAATTAACTGGCTGCTTTCGGGGTAAATGGTGAGTCAGTAAATCCTGCAGTGCAACAGCACGGTGCACTGCAACCACCGACCATCGATGTGAACGCTGAGTGCCAAACAGTGGGCTTTCCACCGTGCACGAACAGCTTGAAAATGAAGATGAAATGAGCAAAGAATGTATACGTTTCAACAACGTACTTCGAAGGAATATGTGTTCTACAGAGAGAAGTGGATGTGTGGACACGATATGTATGTATGCATGTAGGTAATGTGAATATGGATGTATATACATATATGGGTAACGCAGGAACAGTCTATTTAACTATTCTATCTCCTCGGCATTTCTCAAAATAAACCCAAGGAATTGTTGTTGGGTTTATTTTCGAGAACTTGTTCTCCATTTAGCCCCCGTTGATTTCCACGTGGGCAAGTAGCCGTGCAGCGAGCGTGCGCTCCTGGCCGCGTCTCGGCGCAGCCGCCCCCGCGTTCCGGCTGCCGAGCCCGGCCCGAGCGCTGCCCACCGAGCAGCTCGGAGCCGCAGCCCGAGACAAGGATATGAGGAGAAATTCCTGCAGGGCAGACGAGGGCTCCCGGAACTAGCCCCGGGCACAGCCCGCGGCTCGACCGGCTCGGCGGAGCCGCCCCGCGCCCTCCGCCCCCGCGGGAGCACTGACCCCGATTCTCCTGCGAAAACACCTGTTAGGCTTTAAAGTTACTCGACTGCCCTTCCGCCACGGGGAAAACAAACTACAGCACCACAAGAGCACGCTTCAGGCTGGCAGGGGGAAAAAAGTATCCCAAAAGCAAAGGGCCTTATATTGGAAGAAACCCCACCGGCAGGGAGGCACTGCCTGCGCGCACTGCGCCCCAGCCTTCCGCCCCTCACCGCGGAACACCAAGACATCGTGGCCCGCGGTGTTTTCCGTGAGAGACCGCGCACAACAGCCGCTCTCACTCTGCGGCATGCCCACAACCATTATTAATAATAATACCACCACCGATAATTCCAATAGCAATAACAACAACAGCAATCGTAGCGGTAATAATAGTAATAGCAATACTAAAAAGAAAAGAAGGGTTTTCGAGGCACAGGTGATGAAGAGGGACAGGAGGACAGGGGAGCCGGTGCCGTGCCGCATATCGCGGAGTACCGGCGACCAGCCCGAGGGGAACTGAGAGCTTACCAATTCGCGGCATTGCCCGCCTGCGGAGAAGCCCGGGAGGGTCGCTGTAATCCATTTTGCACCCGCGTAGCAATCCGTGTGCCGGAGGAAATAGCGGCAGCGGGGGCATCGAACGGTGGGAAAAGATCGAGGGGCTGCGGGCGGTGCGGCGGCGGGCGCGGGTCTCCGCGCATCCCTCCGTGGGCGCGGGAGAGGAGGCGGCGCGGGGCCGGGGAAGTGTCAGTGCAGCGGCGACGGGACCGGCCACGGGTTTGGGGGAGCGGGGCACAAACATGAGGGCGACTGCCATACACCTCAGCCTAGACAAAGGTTAGAAAAAGAGGGGCTGAGGCTCTCTGAAGGCAGAATGCAGGGGGAAATTCGCCAGGGAAATCAGGAAAAGGCCATGAAAGCGCTCGCTGCCTGCACATGACCAGCCGCAGCCAATGACGAGCCCAAATAGGTCATAAAAAGGTCTATTACCAAGTTGTAAATTTTCTTCAAACAAAAAGGAATTTACTGCAATTCCTTGCGGATTTTGCACATACTGCTTCCCAGCGCCATGTTTCTTTCGCCTGCGCGCTGCGCTTTTACTGAGGCTTCGGTCCCGCCTGCCCTCGGCCTGCGCGCTACGGGCGCGGTGGCGGAGCCCCGTGAGCACGGCCGGGACGCGGGAGATCCGCGCGGGCCGCGGAGAGAGGGGCAAGCGGTCACGGAACCGCATAAAGAGGGGCAGGGCACTGTGCCGAAGGATCCGTTTCTTGCCAAACGAAAGGGGGCTTAACCCGCATCCCCACCCTCTTCTCCCACCCCTCCCCACCGCTCCGCCGGGCACTAAAAGAAACCACATCTGCTTTAGCGCCCACTACTGAAGCGGAAGCCGTCGCCGGCATAAAAATGGTCCGAGCCTCTTCCCCACCCCGCAGTGTGCGGTTCCCGCAGGTTGCACCGGGCACTGTCACCGCGCCCCGTGCAGGCTGCCTCCGCCCCCGATAAAACCTTCCCGGGGCACCAACAGGGAAAATCCGATTCCTAGAAAGTATTCCAAAAAAGAAAAATTAAAATGGGCCTGTGCCCACAAGGAATACTCGACTCGGAGACGGAGTACTGTGGATGTTTCTTGCTCAAGTTTTGTTTCAGGGAATAGCCAGAGCCCTCAATCGTGACCTCCGTGCTGGTTGTAACTGCTAACAAAAGTAAACACGCCTAAAGATGTAGCATCGAGGTTGGATCTTTTAAACACGCTGCTTCAGGCAGTTGCACACCTTTGAATATTGCCTCAGCGGAGGCCATGGCAACTCTCGTGGTGTCTCTGCAGCACTCACGCCCGCGCTGAGCTGCTCCTCAAGGGAACGGAGAAATTCCGCGGAAACCAAAGGCGCGGTACATCCACTCCGCGGCCGCCTCAGGCGGCCTCTCGCCGCCGCTCCCGCCGCAACGCACACAGCTACGGCTTTTCCTTGCCAAAAGTCCGATGGCTTCGGTTTTACATGGTGGCCACCTGGGTCAATTTCTGACTCCGCTATGTTTTTTCTTAGCAAGTTTCCAAGCGAGACCGAGGGAGAGATTCAGATGCCAGGCTACAGGGGTAAATGCCTTAACAACTACAGCGATGTTTTGTTATTCTTAATGAGTAAGACAGGGGCGATTCCAGTTACCACTAGGCCTTCGCCAATTTTGCGGGCTCAGGGAAGTCGGTTTCTGCCTGCGTGGCTGCGTTCCCAGTCGGTCCTAGGAGAGCAACGCAACGGAAACTTCTTCAGGAATATTTTAATTTTATTCTTTGTCTGATAATTAAAAACAACTCCCACAGCAGCGCAGCAGTTCTTTTCCGGACAAATACTAGCCTAAGGAGTGCTCCGCTGGTGTGTGAAGGTCCTCGACATGCCTTCGCCTCTCGGACAGCCCGGGATGGCAGCGGGCGGCACCAGCACGGCTTTCCCGCAGCAGGGCCGCCGGAACCGTGTTGAGTCCAGCCTCCGCCGCCAGCGCAGCAAAAGCGAGAGGCTTTTCCTGCCTGGAGACCAAATATGTCGGTGCCACTAGCACGAGTATTGTTTTGAAAAGCGAGTGGGTCCTGCGCGTCGGGCCATCGGGTTACTTCCAACGCGCAGCTATCAGCCCCACATCCTCCCGTGACATTACGGATACCGGTATATTTATGCAAATCCATGCAAAAATGTTAGTTTCGCTGTTTTGTTGCAGCTTCCCCTTGTTTACAACCTTTAGCCAACTAGGCGACTAAAATAAAACCAAGAACAATAGCTCCGCTTGCTCGTGCCCCCCTCCAGAGCTGGCGCTTTGCAGCAGTGGAAACGTGCCTCGGTGGTGGGGAGCGGGGAAGGGAAACGAAATGAACCAAACCCGCCCTACAAGCCCCATCCCCGTGGACGGCGGTTCTGCCGCGCCGGGCGCATTCCCGGGAGCGAGAGAAGGGCCCAGCGGCGGGCGGGCAGAGCGGCGGGCGGCACCTCCTCGGGAACCTGGCTGGGGTTTGCCGAGCAAGGCCTCGGCTCAGCCCCGGCCTCGTCGGGATCACCCTCGTTTCTGGACAGAAAATAGAATTATATGTCATGTTTGTCGCAGTTTCTGGCGCGTCCATTCGATTTCCTTCATGGAGCCATTACTCAGGGGAGCGTCAGCCGGTAGAGAAAAAATGACACAAAAATCTTGGGAGAGATTTATACCTCATCCCTCGACCCTTTGCCTGCCACTCCTAAAGATGACTGCTCACGGCCGTCCCGTTAGGTAACAGCGCTCTGCGGGACCCTGCCGCGGAGCGGGAGCAAGAGGAGGGAGGGGGGAGAGAGAGAAACTAAATTGTTTTGCTTATCAGCAAAACAATTCCTCCCGTGGTTGCGGGAACCGTGAGGCAGGCTCTTCACCAGCTGCGGCCTCCGCTGGGAAACGCATCATATGATAACATTTAGGGGTAGAAACGTCTTTCTCTCGGTCTACGCATGGTTTGGGACTCCTAAGAATTACAGCCCCCGAGAAACCCCCACGCAAGGCCGCAAAATCTTTGTATTCCTCTGCTTGTCAGCCATCCTCGGGGGAGGCTGGGCCCGTTTTGGCCGTGGTTTGCGTGGCGGGCTGGAAGCCCCGCACGTCTTGGAGCAGCCCTTTGGGGACGCTGGGGCCGGAGCACTCTCCGGGCTCTCTCCCTGCAGCCGGGCTGGCAGCAAACGGCTCCGCAGGGTAAGGGCCGTGTCTGCCGGCTGCGGTCTCTGCACGGCGGCAGCAAAAGGTGACAGCAAGGCCCAGGCGCACGTCGGGCTCCCTGGGCCGGCCCAGCCTGCGCTCCGCTCGCAGGTGAGGCCGCGGGCCCCGCCGGCCGCTGCTTGGACCGCGGCCCCGCAGCGAGTAAAAAGCAGATTTTGTACGCATTGTGCCGTTCCCTAACCCCACGGAAACACCCCGCATCGGAGCAGAGACGTGGGAGGGCACAGGGAGAGTTAGTCTGGACCAATGGGAATTCTGACGATTTCTTGAGGAATAGATTACAAAAGGAATATAGAGATGCCGATGCATTTTATAATTGAATAAATTCGGTTTATTTAAATCAAATATTATAGAAGAAGGTTAAATATATTCCTATGATATTTTCTTCAAGATTATTAAATTTATTTAATTTATTCAACATAAGAACAAGAATTAAAATAGTACAAGTGCACTTGTCTTGATTAATAAAGCATTGTTAAATGTCTTACTTATTGATATTTATTATTAGGAAGTTTATGTCGTTTCCCACAATCACCGTCTTTTAAGATTGCAAATATATATATATATATATATGTATATCATTAGAAATTTATTGCTAGAAACTCTGTATCAAATTTGAAAAAAATAAGTAGTTGAAATGTTAAATCTACAGATCATTCTGGATACGCTAATAAACAAAATAAAAGCACAAACAAGTGAAGCACCCGAAGCAGGGAAATGTCAAATGGAGGGACATGGGGTCACTCGTCCCACGACAAGATCACGTAGAGGTGTGGATGAACTGAGATGTTGGGCTTTAGCCTTGGTTATTTTTGATTGACTTTCGCAAAGACATTTAGGGCAAAAATTAATTCGTCTGGCCTTCAGCTCTGTCTTCTTCCAGATCATGTGCTTCCTTTTTGGCCTCCCCTTCCTTTCCCTCCTGTCTGGAAGCGGGGAATTTGTCCTTGTTGTTCTCTTTTTTCCATTTCATCCTCCTGTTCTGAAACCAGATCTTTACCTGCCTCTCGGTGAGTCCTAGTGCGTGGGACACCTCGATCCTTCTCTTCCTGGTCAGATAGGGGTTAAACAGGAACTCCTTTTCCAGCTCCAGAGTCTGGAATCGGCTGTATGTTTGTCTTCCTCTCCTCCTACCCGGCGCTGCTGTTTAAAACAAAAACATAGGGGTTTGGATGTTGGTGTGGCCGCTCAAAACAAGGTGCAGGCGAGCAGCGAAGACTCCAGTCCCTCCGGAATCCCTCGAGAGAAGCCCCACAGAACCGCAGGGAGAGAAAGCAGAGGGCACAGAGGAGTCTAGAGCTTTACACTTGAGTGAAAGGAACGCAGCGATAGTAAATGCACGAAGCGCCTCAGCTGTCCCTCTGCATAGGATGTTGCGGGGTCACTTAATCATCTTGTATACCACCCCCTTCCCGACCCTGCACCCTTCCCGTTCAGGCAGCGGCGACGGGAGACAGGCGAGCGTGTCCGCTGCGCCTCAGACTCCAAAAGGCGTCCCAAAGGCTACTCTTGGTTTGGTAGCTGACTGCTGCAGAGGTTTCTGCTTGCTCACTGCATCTCTTTATTATCGCAAGCCACCGCGGTGATAGGAATCGCGGTGAGAGAGGTAGGGAGTGGGGGAGACAGAGGCAGGGAGCGAGAGTCAGCGAGAAAGGAGCAGGAGGAGGAAAAGAAAGTTTCAAACTCAGACGTGAGATGGAAGCAAATTTTTGACTGCGTCCAACCTTGTGGTCTCATCCAGGGAAACATTTGAGCAGGAGACGAGCTCTGATTTAAGTGGTCTGGTTCCTCGCCAATATTAGCACTGGACGATTTACAGTCAGGATATTGTACCAGCTCGGCCTCTTGCTGTGTCGTAAAAATCTGCTGTCTCTGTAAGTTATCGTATCCGTAAAATTTAGCGGGCTCCCCGTGACAGGTAACCCCGCTGCAGGGGGCAGGAGGCGGAGGCGCGGCGGGGGGAGGAGGGGGCGGCTGGTAGGCGGCCGTGGGGCTCCCCCCGGCCGGGTGGTAAAAGTCCGCGGCCGCGCCGCCGCCGCCCCCCGCCCCGCCGGGCGCGGGGTGCGGGAAGCCGGCGGCGGCCGCGCCGTTCCCGTAGAGCAGAGCGGCGGCGGCGGCGGCGGCGGCGGCGGCGGCGTGTCGGCCGCTCACCTCGGGTGCGAAGTGACAGTCGTAGTACGGGGAATTGATGGCTTCCCCCGCCGCCGCGGCCGCCGCCACCTTGTACTTGGAGTACAGCGGGTTGACAAAGTAGGAGCTCATCGGGGAGGGGGCAGCGGCGGGCGGGGGCACGGGCGCTGCTCACGCCGCCGCCGCCGCCGCCGCCGGTGCCTCTACGCCGCGCTCATGCCGCCGCCGCCGCCGTCGTCGCTGGCCCGTGCGCTCCCCGCTCCTGCTCTCCGTGTATGTGGTGACCAGGACTGGATTATAATCGCTCCCAAAATGACCTGCCTCACTGCTTTTACTATTTCCTATTAGGCACACAGCAGCCCGCGCACGCACACACACACACACACACACACACTCATGAGCTCAGGGGGGACTTTTGGCTTCAGTTTACATGTGCCGCTCCTCGGGCAAAAAAAAAAACTCGGCCCAGCCCTGCCCGGATCCACCCCGGCCGCGGCACCCCCGCTCCCCCCTCCGGTGTGCGCTCGCTAGGAGCCGCTGAAACCCCCGCCGCGCAGGGGCGAGGCGGCCGCGCAGATCCCGCGCGATAACCGCGGGCGCGCTGCCCGGGGCGACGCCGCCCGGCTCAGCCAGGCTGTACTGCCCGGAGCGCGGCCTGCACCGCCGACCGGCAAGGGCAGAACCCCTCAGAGGGAGCCGATGCCCATCGAAGGGTCTCCGGGGTGTACGCGAAAGCAGTGGGGTGCCCGTGGGGCGGCAGCGTGCAACCCTTGCCAACGGGCCCTCCGGGTCATTTCCTTACAGGCGAGCAGATCGCTGGGAAATGAGATGCACATTTACCCTTGACGCCTTGCACGCATGGCTGAGGCTCCAGGTTAATTGATACTTAATGGAAATCATGCCTATGAATATACTTTCCATAATTTCACCCTTGGTGGACGTCATTACCGAGGCAAAGAGAGGGAGGAGGAGGAAAAAAAAAAAAGTGTGGGTGAACGGTTAGCACCACTCGGGAACTCGGTCCGAAATAAGTGAGCCCTGTTCTCCGGGAGGAAGGAAGAAAAGCGCTGCCCAACAGGCTCGCCGCTACCCCCGGCCACCCCCGCTGGCCCCCTTTCCCCAAGAAGCGTCGAATCCAGTCCTCTCTTTCCCGCTTCGTCCTGCAGTGGGAATCAAATTTTTGGAGACACATTCAGGAGCTGGAGTCCGCCCTATTTTGGAGAGAGACGAAAAATGTAGGTGAAATATAATACAGGCCCAGCCAGAGCCACGTGTGACCGTCTGATGCGAACTGACAAAAAAATCCTTGTGGTTACATAAAAGGCATCTCAGGCTCCTTCCCCATCACACCCCGTTCTTCCACTACCCCCACGCCTCCATGCCGATTAACTCGCTTTGTCTCCCTGACCAGCCCGGCTGCCCCGCATGCGAGCACTCCGACGGGCCCTGTGCCCGCAGTGACACCCTCGCCTGGGCGGGGGCCCCGCGGCCCGGGGCGCACGCCTTTCGGAACTCGCGGAGCCTTAGGGACCCCCGTGCGGCCCGAGGAAAGGCGGGGGAGGCGGCAAAGGCGGGAAAGGCCCGGGCACACACACACGGACAGACAGCCGCACAAACCCGTCGCCAGAGACCAGCAGGAAGGCAGGAGGCCGGGCCTGGCAGAGAGCGAGCGGCAGCACAGAGACACTGCCTCACCCTGCGGAGGGGCACAGAGGGGCAGTGGCTGCTTCCCGCATCCGCGCCAGACACCCCCGCCCCTCCTCCTGTGCATCCCGGCGGGCGTTAATTCCGCTGGCCAGCGCCGTCCGCGGTGGGGCTACGGTGCCGTGCCCGGTGGGGCTGCGGTGCCGTGCCCGGTAGGGCTGCGGGGCCGTGCCCGGCGGGGCTGCGGGGCCGCGGCGGAAGCGCGGTGTCCCGGCCGCGGGCGCGCAGAGCGGGGCGCGGCGGCCGCGCAAGGGTGGAGCGCGGGCGCCCTCTGGCGGCGCGGCGCGGCCGCGGCAGGCAGCCCCGCGGCTCCGCGCTGCCCGCGGCGCCGGGCCCCGGCGCCGGCCGCTGGCTCGCCAGAACCGCCAGCTGCGGAACTCCGGCGGGGCCGGTGTTGACCGACTCTCCCTTTGCTTTCTGCTTTTGGGTTGGCTTTCTTCTTTTTTTCTTTTTTTTTTTTTTTCCTTTTTTTTTCCCCTCTGCCCCCCCCCCCCCCTTAAGTTTACAGTGCCATTTTCTTAGCACATTTCGGTGACCTTCTTTTATTTTTTTGCCAGAGCTATAATTAACTGCATACAAAGAATGCGCCTCTTTTACACATGGCAGCCAGGAAAGACGCCTGAGCTTTGAAGACGACTGCTATCGCGTTTTCGATCATGTTTCCCCACATATTACAGCATGAAATCTCCATGTGTGGTAGTTTCAGAGTTATACGTTTTTGTATTGAAGATGTTATTTTGTTTGCCCGTGCTTTTACGTATTTATGGATTGATTTATGTAAACAAAAATAAAGATGAATCTTTGTTCGCCCCCTCCTTCATCACACATGCCTGTGAATTATTCGCTATAATGCGTGTGCACGAGACCGTGCATATGTGGAAACATATATTAACACAACCAACGGGTAGGAATTAAATTATTCTGTTTGACACTAAAAGTCATTTCCATAGATGAACTGCATTTCATCGATCGAGGTGTTTGGTTTTCTTTCTGCCATTTTGAAATAAATGCACGCAATATTAAAAACAGGTCAACAAAAGGAAAAAAATATTCAAAATTAAATGTGTCAATCTGCTTGATATAAAATATTTAAAAGATTGTGTGGGCTTGGTGAAAATTTCTTAACAGAGCCTCTGCTGGAATCAACACAATGCAGTTTTGTGTACAGGGATATTGTTTATGTGTTGTTATAGCTCACACACCCCCAGCCCCCCCGTCCCTCCGTCCCCCCCCGCCATGGGTATTTGCAAAAATATTGAGGCTGGCATCATAGGATTCATTGCAGTAGAATATCCAATAAAATACATTTCAACAAATAAGTGGACTTCGTAAAACCTCTGTTTCGTGACCTTCAGGTCCTTTTTGAGTCTGTTGCCTTGGCCCAACGCTGACATACTGAAATTTATAGTCCAAGGTTTTAAGACCTAGTTTGTCTGCATTTTTTTGCCTTTTTTCCCCCCTAACAAACACAAACATCAAAATAAGGTGCTTTCAAAGAAAAGTGCCATAGCATATCGTAAACTCATTAGGTCCAGACGTCTAGCCATCTCAATGGTTTTATTATACCACGGTTCTTCCTGTTTTAAAAGAATTATAGGTATCTTCTCGACAATGGATGGGAAGCAATGCAACACCTTTTCCTGGCGGTGCATGCCTTTGCTTTCTTTTTCTTTCCCCACCCCCCACTTTTTTTTAATTTTATTTTATTCACAGAGGTAAAAAACATTAAACACCAGGTCTCTCAGCTCTCCCCTTAATCTTGAATTAACCGAACTGCTCGTAAATATTTACGGGTCCTTCATTTTAATGGTTGCTCTTTAAACAAAGCATTTTTTACAATGAACTTCATCTCAATTATCTTGATAAAGTCATGTGTGTTTATAAATGCATGAGGAGGGTTGCTAAATGAGCTCTCGCCAACAAAGCCGAACGTTTGGCAGCAGCCGTGTCCCCTCCACAGCTTCCAGCCTCCCAGTTAAAGAAAGCAGAGGTTAGAAGCGACCCAGTAGGAATAAAAACCAGAACTAAAAGGCACGATTAACCGAATAGGCAGCATTATGTTTCCTTGGCTCCTGAGGACCGGTGTGGGGGTATTTCCCAGCCGATCCCGAGGGATCGCTGATGTTCGGAAGCGCGCCGGTACCGGAGGCCCGGCGGCGGGCGCACTTCCCCGGCCGCTCCGCGCTGGCCTCTGGCAGCAAACGCGGCTCGGGGAGGCGGGGAGGGTGCCGGGGGTGCCGCGGGCCGGCAGCTCGGCCGCCCCTTCCCGCAGCCCCGGCGCGGCCGCGCTCGGCCCGCGGGAGCTGCGCGGGGCTGCGCGGGGCTGCGCGGGGGCTGCGCGGGGCTGCGCGGCAGGGCCGGCGGCGCAGCGCGCATCGCGAGGGGCGCACAGATTTCTGCTCTCAGCGCAGCGCTGTCGTTCGGTCACGGCAGACTTTATTGTGTAATAAGTGACAACAATTACAGCAGGTCCGGAGCTGGAGACGCGGAGCGGGCAATGAGCACAACGGGACCGCGGGCAGGGACGGCAGCGAGCCGCGGACCGGCAGGCGCTAGGCCTATGGCGAGCGGCTCCGGGGGGACACAACCTCCTAACAGTGCGCTAAGGGGGGGAAGTAGCTCGTGGCCTCTCTGTGGCATCTATTGCGAAGAATTCAGACCTAGAAAGCAGAAGTTTGGGGAAATATTTCCTCTTAGTAGGTCTTAGACAGCACAGCAACCCCATTGATTTAAGCGACTGTAATTTAATATGTATTTTATTACCGTAATTATAATTAATTTCCTTACCTTTATTTTGGCAAAATAACTATCTAGTCTACATCACTTTTAAGAAACATGTCAAACATTTAACATCAGATAGGGTTCCCAAAGCTAACGTGCACTCACAATATTGTCATCTAAATGGTCTGGGAAGGAGGAGGGGAGTATCAAGAGACTGAAAAACACGTTGTCGAGCAAGACAAAATTTCCGGAAATACCTGACACAGACCACGTTTCACTTCTACCAAAAAAAAAAAAAAAAAAAAAAAAAAAGCGCGATTGATTTAAAATCCCTGGAGTGGAGTGGCGCAGCAGGAGGAGGAACGTATGGGGAGCTAAGGATGCAGAGGAAGAATAAACTCAAACTAACAGAAAAAAAAAAAAAAAGAAGAAGAAAAAGGACAAACCAAACCGCAACCAAACCCCAAAAAAGCCCCACACAACCAAACAAAAAAGCAGCCACAACCTAAAACCAAAAAAAAAAAACAAACAAAAAAAAAAAACCAAAAAAAAAAACCAACACACTCCCTCGATAAAAGTCCAAACTCAAAACTAAATCAATAGTCCCCGACTACGTTTCCACCCCAGCGTTAGTCTCCTTTATTGCCTTTCTCCTTGTTCATCTTTTTCATTTTCATTCTTCTGTTCTGAAACCAGATTTTGACCTGTCTCTCTGTGAGGTTTAAAATCCTAGCTACTTCGTAACGGCGGTCTCGGGTGAGGTACATGTTAAACAGAAATTCCTTTTCCAGTTCCAGAGTTTGATACTTTGTGTAGGGACAACGCTTTTTCCTCGTTGAACGAGCGTGGATCCAGTTTGCTGCAGGGTTATCTGGAAGAAGGGAGGTATATAGGGAACGGGGATGGGGGGGGTGGGGGGGAGAGAAAGGTCGTTAAATTAATTTAACGAAGGATGGACTGTTTTCACAACTTTGGAGGAATTATCATAAAAGCCTTAATGCCCCAGTCTGTTTACTGTACAAATGATGTCTTGATGGTAGGTGGTTATGTGGAGTCTTTTATGGGTGCTTGTTGCTGCTTGCGCTGGGGTAGGCGTCTAGACGTTTTTATAGGTTAGTAAAACTATCAGTTTTGCACATTCGAGCCTTACAGGTTTCGGCAATAAATCAAAGGGGCAATTTCTTTCTTTCTCTCTCTCTCGCTTTCTTTCTTCCTTCCTTCCTTCCTTCATTCCTTGCTTTCTTTCTTACTTTCCTTCCTTCCTTCTCTCCTCCTCTCTTTCTTTCTTTTTCTCCCTCTCTCTCTCTGCCGCTATTCCTCTCTATCTCCCCCACTGCCCATTTTGTTTTGATTGTCTTTTGTATTTTCTTTTTCTTGTGTTTATTTCTTCCTTTTTTTTTTTTTTTTTACTTACTTGGGTCAAGTTGCTGCTGCTTCTCCTCTTTCAGATCGCTGCTCGGGCTGGGGTTGTGGCTGCAGGCGGCGGGGTCCTTGGAGCTGCCGGCAGGCGCTTTCTCCCGGGACTCCTGGAGGAAGGAGCCGCACGTGTACTCGGGCACACCGATCCCCTGGGACTCCCGAGACGAGGAGCATTCAGTCCTTTTGGAGGAGGAGGAAGAGGAGGAGGAAGACGAGGATGTGGCTGCTCCCGTCTCCGGCTTTATCCCGTAGTGGCGCCCGTTGGAGGAGCCGGAGCTGGACGCGGAGCCGCCGCTGCTGCTGCCTCCGCTGCCGCCGCCGCCGCCGCCGCCGCCGCCGCCGCCCGGGAAGCCCGGGAAGGGCTCGATCCAGGAGCGCACGTAGCGGCCAGCGTCGGCTGCCCCTAAGTGGGGCTGGTGCATGTAGGGGTGGTAGATCCCGGTCATTGCCGCAGACGGCTGATGGTGAACAGTGGACCAGGAGGTGGAGAACACGGTGGATTTTGGTGCAAAGCTACAAGAGGAAAAATCTGAACTCTCTGCAACACCTGATGGCCTGGAGGTCGCACTGTGACCTCCCTGGACGAATCTACTCCCATAAACTTCTTCGCTTTCATGGCCTATGAGAGAATCGACATAATAGTTACTTATGGTGCCACTAGACGACATTTTAGGCTCCCCTCTTAGTCATATAAAAGGTTACACTGTTAACTGTATATGATACCCTCCCGGAGAACAATCGTAGTATTTTGCAGACTGCAACCCTCAACCATTGGTTGTGGAGCCCACGTGATCATATTTACCAATACTGCGAGTAAATCAATCCGCTAAACTGGGGCTGCTGTGATTAAAAAAAAAAAAAATCATCATCAACAAGGGCCCCGCACGCCGCGCAGCACCGCCTGCGCCCCCGCACCGCGCTGGGGCCACCCGCCCGCCTGCCCTGCCCGCCCTGCGTGCCCGGCTGCCCGCCCGCGCTGCCCGGCCTGTCCTGCCCGTCCTGCGCTGCCCGGCCTGCCCTGCCCTCCCCGCTTGCCCTCCTGCCTGCCCTGCCTGCCCTGCTTGCCCTCCTGCCTGCCCTGCCTGCCCTGCTTGCCCGCCTGCCCTGCCTGCCCGGGGCGCGGCGGGCGTGGCCGCTCCGGCTGCCCACGGCCGCGGCGGGTGCGGACTATTTCTTCACCTTCGTTGAGCGATTTCTGCCATTCATTTCTTAATCAATGAGAGGCAGGGTGTTTAAATAAATCCAACAGCCTTGGCTTGCTAATCACACTCCAAGCTGCTGAGGGAACCCGCTGGGAAAGGGGGATTCTTGCCTGTAAAAACAAACCATCGCAAGCTGGGACTGTAACGACTTCTCATAAAACAGGAAAATGTTACAGTAAAAGCACATTGCGGTACTTCCATATTTCAGAGCATGTGCGGGTATTATTATCCGCTCCCCCCACCCTCGGACAGAAAGTTTCCATGGAAAGGATACACTTTTAAAAAGAGATGCCCATTGTGTTGTTTTAAAACAGGTGGAAGACCTCTGTAATGATTTTATGCCTTTCAATAAAAATTTTATGAGGTGTATTTGATTATAGATTAATGTGTCCCTAATAAAATGGACGGATGGAAACAGCAAAGCCTGTGTCTCCGAGCACAACTGACGTGTGGCTGAACACATGCTCCTCTATCTGCGGAAATTTGGGGCTACACAGCCTTAACGCAGCCCCCCTTTAAGGTGCCCGGCGCGGCCCGGGAGGGCAGAGAGGACGCGGAGGAGGCCGCCCGGCCCCGCGCTGCCAGCGCGGCCGCGGGCAGGGGCCGCGCAGGCGGACAGGCTGCGGCCCGCGGAGGCGCGGGGCTGTCGCTGACCCCAGCTCGCCGGCAGAGCTGTCTCCTCCGCCCCTAGTTCAGGGGGAGCCACGTTCAATGCCTAAGTGAGATTTTTTTTTTGCCCACTTCGCTTTCTTTTCCATGCCTTCCCTCCCCAGCCTTCCCTCCCGGCCTGGTTTATCTTGCCCGAGCGAAACGATGCCCCGTTAGTACTGAAAAGTGGATTACCCATGGTCTTCTGCCCACGCCTGCTTCCCCGGGCGAGGGCCGGTGGCTGTGTCGGGATCTGGAGGAAACGCAGAGAGTTAGTGGCGAGCCCGCAGCACAGCCCGCCGGGGGCACGGACAGCAGCGCTGGGAAAACACTTCCTACTCTCGGGCCGTTATGAGGAAGGGACTGAAATTCCTGTTTATTTGATGATTTATTGCTAGGCTGTTTTCTTCATTTTCTTTTTTATTTTTAATTTTTTTTCTTTTCCTTTACTCTTTTTTTTTTTAACTTTTTGTCATTTGACTTTAGCATTTTCTTCTGCGATTTTATAATTTCTATTACGGTTTTTTCTAGAAGCAGGGTTTGTGGTATGGCGAGGAATTGTCCCTCGCCTCAAACAGATATAATTTGGTAAAGCAGACAGATTAGACTGAGCCTCCTTTTTACATACGTTAAACTCTTGGTATGAAGCCAGCTATTTACTTCCACTGCCGAAACTTCCTTGGTGGTGTAGCGAGTACCTTTAAAGGAAAAGAAAAGGCCGTGCGAATGTATGCAATATTTAAGGGGTTGTTTTGTTGGTTTGGGGTTGTTAAGGGGAGGTTTTTTTGAGCTGTTTGTTTTCGAAACGGTAACAAGCACAAAGTACCTAGGTGCTTGCGGCTCTCGCCGCTTCAAAATGATGATGCCTTGGTTTGAGGAATATATAGCCTCTTCCCCATGAGTAAATGTGCACAAGAGGAAGCACTGGCTTAAATTAAATATCAGCGATGAAAGAGCATACAGAATGCCACCAATAGCATTATGAGCAATATCTGTCACCAAGTCGCACAATATTGGCACTATCTTGAGTTTAATTTCTTGATTTAGAAAGAGCTTAGGGGAGAAATGGGCGTTGATTGTGAGCAAGCTGGTTTCCCAGCGCCAGCAGTAGCCACGCTACTTTTCCAGTACCCGTCTGAAGGTGAAAGTATGCCCAAGCATTTGCACTTCAATTTGAAGTCATGTTCATTTGCAAGCTATTTGCAGTTCTGCTTAGTATATCTGCTCACACGGGCATTCAGTCGCTCTCAGCATACGCATCCTTCCTCGGCTTCCAGCGCAGAGCTCTGCTAATACTATTTTCCAGCTATGTACAGAAAGGGTTAAGAGTCGTGAACGTCATTAGCTGGATGTGCGCTACTAAAATGGAATTGCGCGAAATAAAACGATCTCTGAGCAAACAGAAACGGTGCAGGGTGACAAAAGTGGGTCTGAAGAGGCTGGTGTACTTTTGTAAGCACGCCTAGGAGGGTTTCTGCTCAAAAACAAGCCAGCCTCGCCAGATGCTGGGAATGTTTTGAGGGAATATTTTTTCCATCCACGGTCTTCTGAAAGCTGTTGAGCCGACCGAAAACCGAGCTCCTTAACATTTGCTTATGCCCAGATTTGCATTTATTATGGAGGTTTTCTGTTGTTTTTTCCTTTTTTTTTTTTTTTTTTTTTTAGCAAGCAAAGACTCAAAATCAAAGTCTGCACATTGTAAGCACGCAGGGAGTGATATTTTTAAAATCAACGTATTAACATCAAATAAAATGACACACATATTCCTGACAGCTTGTAGTAGAAAGATATTTTTATCACTTACCATTTACGAGTTGTACAAGTTGATTGGATGAGGATGTCCAGTTAGGTCATAATATTTTACAACGTTTTTTTTATCCGGTCTTTTTTTTTATTATATTTTTCTTTTTTTTTTTTTTTTGTTTTTGTTTTGTTTGGTTTTTTGTTTGTTTGTTTGGGTTTTTTTGCATTCAGTTTGTAGACTGCAAACATCACACAACATTTTATCAATTAATCAGTTGTTTACAGACACATTTATAAATTAATTGGGTACACATCATTTCCCGGCCCAGACTCCACCCCACCCCGTAGGAAAAAATAAAAAAAAAAAAAAAAAAAGGAAGGGGGAAAAAAGGAGGAAAAGAAAGAAAGAATGCCAGGCACACACACACAAAGACCAGAATATGGTAAAAAAGGTACACCAGTCCAAAAAGCTGCTGATAGAGAAAGATCAGGAGACCAACCTGTATCCGTGCTTCAAACATTTGTAGAAAACCAAAGGAACCGCAGTAGTTTACAGAGTTTATTGCATTATACATGCAAACAGAACATGCACAAGAAGGACAATTTGCTGCTGAACGACTACTATTCCACATATGCACCACAAGGAAATGTCTACAATGGAGAAGAAGGAAATATTCCATTTTACGAAGGACAATCTCTAAGTTCATTTGAGAGGATAGTTACATTATAATGTGCTTCTCTTTCCCCCCGCCCCCACAGTTTCCCCCCACTCTTTTTCTGAAAGTATTGAATGTACTCAAAATGTTATGGCCCGTGTAACAGCCCCACATAAATACCATTTTGTTAGTAAAAACATGAAAAAGTCACATTGCTTGGATGTTCGACAGTTCCAATAAGTTAAGACCAAATGATAATATTCAATAATAGTTACCCTGCATTACGATGAGAACAAAAATAAATTACACGTGCTAGGTTTTATATATACTCATCATAGTAATACATATTCACTTGCAGCGCTAAAAGAAGGACGAAGAGTCACATTCTATCAGAAAAACAAAACAAAACAAAACAAAACTGGAAAATGCCGGGTTTTGCCAGAGTCTCTCCTGCCTTTATCAAGTGGTGGTGCTGTGCCCATTCCTCACTGGTGCCCCCCCCGGGGTTAGGGTTTAAGAGAAGGTCAGATTAGCGGTCAGTTCCCGGATTCGGTTCTCCCTGCTCATCTTCTTGAGCTTCATTCTGCGGTTTTGAAACCAAATCTTGACCTGCCTGTCAGTGAGGTTTACGCTCTTACTGATCTCTAGACGGCGCTCTCGAGTGAGATACATATTGAATAAGAACTCTTTCTCTAATTCCAGTGTTTGGTGTTTAGTATAAGGACACCTCTTCTTTCTGCCACTCTTTGCAGTTAACCAATTGCTTGTTGGAGTATCAGACTTGATTTCCTCTATCAAAATCAAAGAAGAAGAAAAAAAAAATCAAAAATACCTCAGACTGTTAGAGTGTACCCTTGGCCATGACCCCTCCTCTGCAGTGTCTGGCAGATATGGTGGATGTGGGCATTAAACACCGCCCGGCTGAGATGTGGGCTCAGCGAGGGGACCTGCTGCCAGGCTGGGCTCGCTGTCCCCAGCGCGGCACCCTGCCCTGCGGCCACCCCGCTCTCCTGCTCCTGCCAGGAAGGGTCTCTCAAGCTTTGGGCCGGCGTTTAACATTTCAACAATATTTAACCTGCCATCCGCCCCATGGACACATCTTAACGGGTCTAGCCTCGCCATGGCCGACTCGGGCTCCCACGACAATTGCCACGGAAATATTCCAATTACAAAATAGCCTCGCACTGTATTTTGAAGCAGCATCCCCACACACATCAGCTGAATCACGCAAGCACACCTATAAACAGATATAGACATTTCCCAGACAAAATTATATACAAGAAATTACGACCCTTGTCTTGGTTTGTTTTTTTTTTTCTTTTTCCTTTTGGGTTTTCTTTTCCCCACCAGAAAGAAATCTTCCCCCACATGAAGCTAGACCTGGATTACTAAACATAATCAAGAAAAAGAAATTCTCAATGAACACAGAGGGTAAAAATTGACCTAGAGGTTGCAAAGTACGTTTTGATAGCATAAAATTTTTCGGTTTGGAATTCTTCGATACACGCCAGTCTAAAAAAAGGCGTTAGTGCACTTTAAAAGGGAAAATAAAATCAGAGTGCCACCACTTTCAGGTTTCAAAAGCATTTCAAAATACTGGTGCACTTTTGGAGACCAACCCAAGGTTATCTAAAACACCACATTGAAATATTCCCCCCTTGGACCAGGCAGATAGCGGGCTGCTGCTTTCATTGTGCATTTCTTTCCAACTTTACCCAGTCTGGTAGCACCTATTGCTCACCTATTTTAAGAGGATCGTAATTAACTTTAAATGCAATCAAACCTCAGTAAGGCTCAGTGGAAAAAAAAAAAAAAAAAAAAAAAGGCGAAATACTACGAGAGAAAAGTTGAGCTGCTCGTATTTTACAACCTCCAGACCCGCTTTTTTTAGAGGTATGGGGCTGCTTTTGGCTGCTGCAGCGCATTACGGAGCACACGGCTATATTCCCCGCATCACAGAGGCTGTCTGCGTGCACGGGAGAGGCAGATCTCTACAGAAAATCTTTGGACCGTTTTGTGTGGCATTTTTGCCTGCCAAAATCTTCAGAGAGACAGCACCTGCAGCCCGATACTCCTTAGCATTAAATGTGATGGCTGTGATGCTCGTTAGTATATTCGAGCGTGCTTTATGGTGCTGGCGTGTTGGAGTTACACCACGGCACGGCTTAAACTCGGTAATACAGACCTTTACTCTCCTTCTCCTGGACTTCTGGGCTGGACACGGAGCCTTCGGGCAGACAGCTCCGCTCCTCTTGCAACGTGGACTTGGGCTCGGGACTTTCCACTTGAGAGACTTTAGCGGTGCTGTCTTGGTTGTTCGGGTTTTCATTCATTTTCTTTTCCAGCTGAAGTTGAGCAGATATCTGCGGTTTGGAGCTGCCGCGAGGGTTTAACTGTAACATTACAGTTGAACTCGTTTCAGGGCTATTATTGTACTCTTGGGTTTTCCCAGTGGCGTAGGTCTGGCTCAGTCTAAAATATCCTGGGACGGGAACCTCGGGGTTCTCAATGGGGCATGATTCAGACACCAGCCTCTGGTAGGAAGGGACGTCTGCAGAAATGAGTTTGGATCTCTTATCGGAATACATGCAGCAATTGCTTTCTTCTTTAATATTTGTAGTGAAGGAACAAGTGGGGACCTGCTGTGTAACAGGTTGCTCTATTCGACAAGATCTGTTCGGGTCTGTCCAAGTGTCTACTTGAGGTATATAAGGATGTACATTCATACCCATATTTTGGTGATTAACTTCTCTCTTAGCCAGAGACGGAAGGAGTCCACAGGTTTGCATCCCATACGTCCCAATGTCTGTGCTAGGTGGCATATACATGCTGGCGCTGTTGGAGTAGAAACTGTCACTCCTGCACGCACTGATGAGAGAATCTACTAAAAAAGTATTAGCGGCAGGAGAGCTGTTGGGAAAGGACATTTTGGGGCGGAATTTGAGGAAGAGAGATTGTGTCCTTTGTAGGCTGACATCTCTAGGAAAACATTCCCGTGTAATTGCGGATGCCTCCGCGCGACCACATGACAGGCGGGCCAATGGCAGCGCCCGCCGCCCCGCGCGCCGCCGCCCCGCCGCTGACGCGCCCCGCCGCGCCGCCCCGCCGCGCCCCGCCGCGGTCAACAGCGCCCCCTGCGCCGCCGCGCCGGCACCGCACCGCGCCCGCGCCCGCGCTGCGGCACCGGCCGCGCCGCGCCCCCCCGCGCCGCTCCGCGCCCGCGGAACCCCCGGCGCAGCGCCGCGCCTGCCCGCCGCGGCTCCTGTAAAAGCCCCGCCGCTGACAAGTGCGGGGACAAAAGGTTGCGGGATTTATTAATGCGTATTAAGGAGAATCAGGGGCGATCAATAAAACCCTCATCTACATTCTCGGGCTACTCGGTAATTTTCTTGCTTCTGAAGCTTTTTCAAGAGTTATACCCTCTGTTGCCGCGCACGGGAAGATATTTTATTAACAAATCAATCGAGACTTTGTAAAGGATAAGATTAATAGTTAAGATTTAGCATAATGGCGTTCGCGTTATGAATTATTGAAAATTATACTATTGATTTTTTTCCTAGCTGCTAACCGAGAAGGTCAATTTTTGTTTTAACACAAATCGTCAAATATTAAAAGGTGGACTTTTGTCATAACTCGAATTTTATGGGGAAGCCACATTCCTAAAATTATTTTACAATGCTCTCACCCGACCGCCTGGGAAAAAAAAAAAAAAAAAAAAAAAAAAGGAAAAAAATTTAAAAAGAAAAAAAAAAAGGAAAAAAAGTGTGGTTTTCTCTTGCCCTGCAAACCTAAAGCATCAAAAAGGTAATTTCTCCTTCTATAGTGTTCCTCATCAAAAAACATACAGAAACTCATATCCTCACTGCAACTCTTTTAACTCCTTTAAGCAACTTTTTCGGTTTGTTTTTTTTTTTTTTTTTAATAAGAATGATGAATGCATCTGTATAGTAAAGCAACAAACAGCAAAGAAAGCAACCAACAGAAGGCAACAGTAACTGTCTACATGGCAGATCAGAGTTTTCCGTCCCAACATTTTAAACGTGTTTTATTGTTTTTCCTCCCACTCCTTAGCCGTATTTGCACCCGCAGCTACTACATTTTAAATAGTGGCGGTAGAAACTGTTTATTACTCTTTATCGTTTCACTTTCTTTTCTCTCTCTCTTTTTTTTTTTTTTTTTTTTTTTTCCTTCCTCCCCAAACTGGAGTATTTCTTGTCTGGGACTAATGTTGTCAAGGACTCTCATCCATACAAAGTGAACTTGTTGATAATTTTTGTTCGGGACTAATTCGCCTGTTTATTTTGGGCCTTTCTACCATCAAAACACCCTTTCAGATCCCCAAGAGCAGACAGCACGTGAAAGGATTTTTAAAAATTTAAATGCGTCTTTCGCACACTTACAAACATGCGCTTTCCACCAGCGTGGGTTTGAATTTTCCTCCGTTTCCTGGCATTTGGATGTTTTTGTACTTTACCGTACACTTTAGACCGCTGGAAACAATAAGCCTATTTAAAATTTCGCGGTGGCAATGAGACAGACCTTTTAAAACCTTATCGCAGCTGTTCAAATACAACATCATTGTCAGGTTAAGAGCCAGCGTCTTTTATAGCTGCAGTCTCCAGCTCCTGGGTTGCCGGAGAGTTTAAATATTACCTTCGTAATATTCGCTGCTCGCGGGCTCTGCCGGCAGCATCCCCGCGCCTGGCGCGGCCGCTGCCCGGCCCGGGCGCGCTCGGCCGCGGGCTGCGGCGAGCGGCGGGCGCGGCGGGCGCGTAAGATCATGATCAGAGCCATGGCTAAGAGTCGCCTGCGCCGGGAAGAAGCCGCGGCGGAGCCCACGACGCTCCCTCCGAGCGTCCCCCCCCTCCCCTCCTCGCCTTCTAGCAATTTCCTCCTCTTCAACAACAGCCTGGACAACCCACAGAGTTTAAAGAAACAAAATACTATTTTTCTTGACGCAGTTTAAGACTTGACTATTAAATCTAATCAGGAATTTTATGCCCATCAAATGGTTCTTTCATAATCTTTATTTACACTGTAAGAAAAGGGGTCCCAGAAATATCCCAGCTGAAAGTATCAGCCTAGAGGTTTGCGGCGGGTTTCGCCCAACAGTAAAGTTAAAACAATAAGCAAATGCTGAGCTGCTTTCCACGCCGGCCTCGCTGCTGCTGCTGCTGCTGCTGCTGCTGCTGCTGCTGCTGTTGCTGCTGCTGCTGCTGCTGGAGGAGCTGAATTCTGGGCTCCTGATTAGACATGAGGGCTCTTTGATATTTTGTAATTGAAAATATTAATTTCATGCATGTCACTACACGGAAACTCAGATGACTGTTATGATTATAGTAATTTAAATATTGCGTTCGGGACTGGCACACGGCTCCATAAGACCCTTCGCTCACGGTAAATCATGAGGGATTTAAAAACGGGCAGCAATTTTTTATTGAAAATGAACAGTAGAAAGTTTAAGTTTGATGTAAATAGAAGTTGAATAAACATGCGAGAGCCATTGGGGAACTGGGGACTTAGGCTCTGGGCATTTAATGTCACTATTGTTTTAAATCATATTAAAATGGAATAAAGTAATTAACATTAATAAATAAATCAATATTGTGCAATAAATGAGATATACAATCTACATTAATATAAAGGTTTTGCTCTCAGAGCCCCATATTTTTCCGAACGAGGGTGAAAAAAATGCCCCAACCAATGGGTCCATGTAGATGTAAATTACTGTTTGTAATAAAGCATAGGTGGACATTACAGTTTTCTCCTCTAGCAAATGTCAGGGCTAAAAACTGGAGGTTACCAGACGTGGCAGCAGGGCTTAATTTTCACTGCCTTATCTCCCTGAACCTTATTACTGGTGATATGATTATGTTTTTGTCTCGGCTGTGCCGAGAATTCTCATAGTTGCAATTTGCTGTGTTTGTGTCCCATTATGTGAGGGGGATGGGAGAGGGGTACGAAAGAAGCCAGATATTTTGCAGATGCCTTCAGTAACAAAGGTATTGCGAGAAATGTCTTATTTTTAAAATAGGCAGGAACCCAGGAAGCTTTTAGTAAATTTCCTTTGATTTACTTGATTTCATAATTTTATTTAGACTGTCTTTAAATGCGCTGATTATATATTTTATGCCACCCTGTTAAATTGTAGGGACATTGAAGAATAGTTTTATTTAAGAAAAAAATTTAGGTACGATATTGTGATCTTCCTTCTTTTAATAAAGCAACTGTCACGTTGCCCAGATTTCCATGTGCCGTATTTTCATAGAAAGAGTCGGCACTTGGGCTCAGATTTCCTAGTTTTTTTTGACCGAGGTAAGGGGACGGACACGACATACTGATGGCATGTTTTTCCTAAATATGAAAGCCTATAAAATAAACAAAATAACACGCTGATCTTTTCTTCAAAGGTGTCATTGCTGAGCGTAAAGATCGCACCCTAGCACTGACCGTATTCTCATCTTCTTTCTAAACCCCAGCCCTTCTCCTATCGTATTTCCATATTTTTGTGGACGCAAAGGTGCCTGAGTGTGATGAGATTTTAGCGTGTATATTGGTGTCCAGTGCAGCCTTCAGCCTCGGTATTTGTATTGCACAATTATCTTTTGGCGGATTCCTGCCATATTTATATTTTAATCGAAAAATAAGCAAATGTCCTTTTCGTTCTATGTAAAGGACAAGCCCAAAGACATTTGGAAATAGCTCACAATCTTTTCTATCTAGAAGAATTTAACCGAGAAAAGGGTAAAAAAGAAAAATAGAAGAGGTTACAATCTCGCACAGAATCATCACATTTACACAACGGTTCAAAAATAAAGGGAAGAAAGCGGCATTTCCATGTTCTCGTGTATAGATATAATTTTCCATAATTAACAGCGCACCCTGGTTCCCATTCTCTGGGTTCGGCCTCACTGTAATCGCGAGGGGTTAAAGCACCTCGCATGAAGCCTGATGGGCTCGGGGTTGGTGCGGGCTCTCGCAAGGAGCCCTCTCATGCCAAGAAAAACAAACACCTAAACTTCGCTAAACATTTCCCCCCTAGGAAAGTGTATGTCCACCGAGAGATCAGGGCATTTTCCTCCGGGATACGGCTCTGCCTGCCAGGGCTACCTCTGGCGTCAGGGATCCCAAGGATTTTGGATTATACAATGCCGTTTTATTACCGCCGGAAAGGCTATATCTAGGAAAGTGTTAACAATGAACTTCTAAAAAGAAAAAAAAAATAAATAAAAAATAAAAAAAAGAAAAATAAACCACACACCAACAATCCAGCAGACGAAGTGCCAACAAATGCGTTCGCGAGAGACTGGTCTTTAAAAAATGCGGAATAGGGCTGAGACAACATGAAATAGATTTCGATGAATTCTGCAAATAAGCAGAAAGCAGCAAAACCTTTTATTTCCTCAGGTTCTGACCAGAAGTGCACACTGAAAGGAAAAAAAAAAAAAAGATAAAACAAACAAACAAAAAAATCTCAGAAAGACAGAACATGCTCGGTTGCTGGAGACTGTCCAAGCAATTCATAAGAATTACTTTAATTCTGTAAGCTCTACTTTCATTTTAATAGATCTCCATAGCACTTTTAAAGAGAGGGACTTCATTCAGCAATGCCTTGGAAAGGTGATGTTAGGATATTAAAAATATAATTTCTCTCTGGCTTTCTTTTAAAAAACATGGACTCTCAGGAGCTAATGTTAATCTCGCCTTTAAATAAAATACGTTTTTAACATTATGTTTTCTGTACCTAGAGGATTATTTAAGAAAATCCTCGAGTAAGAATTAAATATAAATTGTGGAAATGCATGTTTTATATATTACTTTTGTTCCACCCGCGTTAAGGCTGTCCTTTAAGGAGTAGATAGATTTTCGTTCTAGGGAACGAATTCTAAATATCTTTGGGGTTTGATTTTTTTTCCTTTCTTAAAATTATGGGATTTTTTTTAAAGCTCGGATGCATTATAAAAGATTACGACCAAAAAAAAAAAAAAAATTCTTTTAAAGTGGCATATTTCTCCAGCACGTCACGGTTATGGGTTATTTGTTTAATAAATCTTTTTGATGCTTTATTTTCTCATTTGGAAGGCCCTGAAATCTTATCGTTACTTATATATTAGATATTTTATTAGCAGTGGAATTATTATTAGGGGGGAAAGAGACTGGAGCACCGGAGGCTGCGGCATTGCAGCGCCCGGGCGCGCCCTCCTGTGGCCGCTGCCCGCCAGGCACCGGGCTTTTCTCCTCTCCAGGTCTTTCTCCTCTGCTCAATTTGCTCTCAGTCATGGCTCTCTTCTTTCCTTTTTAATAGAAACTTAACACCGCTATCGTTGAGCATTTCTGCAAGATTAGTGCTAGGGTGCTTCGGTTTCCGCGGCCCGCTTTTGCGGTGTCTTGGCATTTTGAAGGCGTATTAATACGCTGAGATAGACTGTCAAAGCACTGCAGGGAACAGAAAACCAAACGACTCGTTCTCGCCCTATGGATTAAGGATCCGGAGACACGCGAGAATTTGGCTCTAAGGTCAGGCAAAATGCCGTGAGGAATTCCCCGAGACCTCGCGCATTTCTAATTAATGGGCTTTGTGGGGAAACCGCATAGAAATACCGTCTTTGTCCCTAAATTAGGAGACATTTCCTATTTTTTTTTTTCTAAGCAAACCCCTCTTTTTCTTGTGAGCTAAAAAAAAAAAATTAAAAAGAAAAAAATAGGAAAGGGGGGGAAAAGAAAGAAAGAAAGAAAGAAAGAAAAATAATTTTTTGGGTCGAATTCCCAGGGCAAAGAAGAGAAAGATGGGTAAGTGAGAAGCCCCCTGTGCTCCAGCTGGCAGGGACTGGAGCAGGGCACGCTCACTGCACGACGCCGAGAGCTCACCTCGACCCAGCCGGGATTTTCTTTGCGTTATGATGCATTTGCTAATATGGCCAGCTATGCGGTAAAAAGTGTGTGTGTGGCTGTGCGTGTGTGAGAGAGAGAGCGAGGGAGGGAGGGAGAGAGGGAGACAGAGAGAGAGTGGGTGGTGGTTGAAAATAACAGAGGAACCTTAAGGCGCCTAATTATTCAGAAAGGTTAAAGGTGATGACCTTGACATTTTGGAAGTTCAAAGGCATACACTTATGTTTTTCTTGCTAAAGTGTTTTAATTTTTTTTTGTTTTTTAGTCATGCCTCCCTCCTCTTCTATTTCTCTATTTTTTGAATTCTCCGGTTTTTTCCTGACTTAGTTGGCACTTTTGCCTTCCCTGCCTGAGAGAGTAGCGAGGGCCACCTCATCCTATTCAAAAAAGCCAAATTCTTTTCTCACTCGTCGCCTTTATTGCACATTGCGGAAATCTCTTTTTCGCCCACCAGAAGGTGTATAATATAACCCAATTAAGCTGTTTAGAACCTCGGGTTTTATGGTGTTGTCTAGACAGTTCAAGGTTTTGTAAACAGCCCAGCCAGGTCACGCAAGATAAAGCGGCGAGGAGCGGAGCGGATCTCCTCCGGGAGCCGGCCCCCGGCGGGGCCCGCCGCGGCCGCGGCGCGCTCAGCTCCGCTCCGCCAGCGCCGCGCTCCGCTCGCCCTGCCCGGCAAGCAGATCTAAGAAAACCACCCCTCTGCTGCTCCCAAAAGTGTTGGGGATGGTTTCCTGGTTTTGGTCTTGGGTGGTTTTTTCTTTTTTCTTTTTTTTTAATTTTCTTTTTTTTTTCTTTTTTTTTTTCTTTTTTTTTTTTTTTTCCCAACTAGTGCCAATTGTTTATAGCTCCCTCTTGTCTGACTCACTTGGAGCCCTCAGTCTTTCTGCCTTGCTCTTCGCTAACAAGTAAACACTCATTGACGTTGGGGATTCTGGGCTTATTTGGAGCCTGACCAGTTAAACGAAAAGCCTTTTTCGTTGTTTATAGTAATGGTAACACCATCAGAAGTGATGGTCTGCAGACAGCCATGTTGGCTCTGTCTCACAGCGAACGGGGAAGGTACGCATACCTACAAAGAAGAGTTAGGCATCTGAACTATAACTTAATTAAAATGCTTTCTAAATAACCCGGGTAGGCTTCCTCACATTATTATTTAACTGAACTTGGCTCTAGCCCGGAAAACGCTAGGATACTTCGGGGATGGAAATCCATACAGTCCACGGAAGTTATAACCTTAACTTTACTAGAAACCATTTATTCACATGAAAAAGACAGTGGCCCATGCTTTTGGGTGACAATTGAAACATATATATATATATATTTTATATATAGCGAGCGTACATTTACCATCTCTTAAATAAACCGCATTCACTTAAAGGGAGGAAAGTGTTATCCTAGCTCAAAAGCAACAACAGAGACCCCCCCCCCCACCCCGAACTCAATGAATTGTAAGCAACAACTACCAGACACACAGCAGGTCCATTGCTGGCACTGTGGGAGAGGAAAAAAAAAGCACCTTTGGCGAAAAACACTCGAGAGTGGACAGTTGGATTTACCCTAGTTTCCCCTTATCAGGAATCTGCTCCGCCAAGCCCCGAAATCTCCAGTGGCCATTCAGTGTGGGGAGTTGCACATGAAAATGAAACTTTGAGTTCCGCAGGGTGGATGTGTCAAGTAAACAAATTAACTTTTGCATTCAGATAGTAGGTCAGAGAGACCGGTGTATTCTTTGTTTTCCTTTTTTCTTCCTGTTCTCTTGCTTTCTTTTTTAATATTTTTTTTCTTTTTCCTTTTTCCTTTTCCTTTTTTTTTTTCTTTGTTTTGTTTTGTTTTTCAAAACAAGGGATTCCCTGTGAAATATTGGAGTCGATCTCTGTTCAGTTTCTTTTCTTTCATCCTTCGATTCTGGAACCAGATTTTAACTTGCCGGTCAGTGAGGTTGAGCATTCTGGACAGCTGCAGTCTCTTCTCTTTGTTTATGTACACGTTGAAGAAAAATTCCCGTTCCAGTTCTCTTATCTGATATTTGGTATAGGGGCACCTCTTTTTCCTTGATCGCTGGGGAATTGCTGAAATTCAAGAGAGAAGAAACTGATTCTCGCTGTTGCTACGAACATGCTCAGCTAGGGTTTGATCAGAGACTTTGATAATATCCCATTGCCTGCAAAGCAGCCCTCTAGCACTTCAAAAAATATTCCTGACGCTTATAATCTCCGGGTGACTTAGCAAGAAAAGCTAATATTTCCCAACTTCTCCTTAAAAGAGCGCTCTTCGAGCAATACAGAGAGATATTTAAATGGGCTGGAAATTTTCCAAGTTTCTCAAACTCCTCTCACACACACCCCCCGCCCCAAACAAACGAAGATCTTAAGCTCTAAACCGAAGGCAGCTCTGAACACTACCTGTGAAATCTCTCCGTCTCCCCCCGATGAATCAACAATTTAATAACAATTAATATCCTCTTCCAAGAATACCTTAAGCCCACCTAAATTGGTTTCCTATCGTAAACACGCTTTACAACGGTAAAGGAAATCTTATAGGATATATAAAATCCTTTGGATGCTTATAAAATTGCACATAAAATGCGGCTTGACAAAGTGTTGGCCTTGTACTCTTGCCCCCAATTTACTACTGATACCTACCTGAACTGTTGCTCTTCTCTGCAACAGCCTCACCAGAAGGGGAATCGGCGCTGTTTGCTGGTGTCACTTTCTTCTCCTGGCTGGAAGGTGTTTTACTGCAAGTGCTGTTCTGGGCTTTCAAGTCGCCCTTCTCTGCGTCCCCCTCGCTCTCGGAGTGTTGCTGGTACGGGGGTCCGGGGGCTGTCTCGTAAAACTGGTCGAAGCCTTGCGGCAGGATGCCGTTCCTCCCCACCGAGCTGTAGAAGTTGGAGGCGGCGGGAGACGGTCCGTGGTGGCCGCAGACAGGGTCCGTTTTGAACAACATTTCCGTCCTCCTGTTCGCAGGCTGCAGAAAGTCTCTGTGCATCACCTCTTCAGCTGAGTAATAAGGAGCATAACTGCCCCTATACTGCCATTTGCTGCGCTCTAATCCGTATTCCCTGAATGCTACTTCGCGCACAGGTTGAACATGAGGTAAATTAGAAGAATAAGGAAAAGTCATTTGACAGGACGACGATTGAGACAAAAAAGAAGGTTTCGTCGAGAAATCTGAGGGTGAGACGTAATAGGCGCACCCTGGCAGATACATATTGGATGTGCCGTGACTGCAATCGTCAAACTCAGTCATGTCTTCCTTTTTGCGATTGCAAGCAACCAGGAGGCTTCAATGCATTGAACAAGATCCATCTATTGCACAAGAGGGTTTGGACAGGATCAACTAAGAAAAAATCCCCACCGTGTGCTGACGTGCAATTCATCTTGATTGATTCTAGTGGTAATTATGTCACGTGACGCGATGTAGAAATGTCCTTATATCTATATCAGCCCCTCGGAAAGGCTCCTAAGATCTCTCCAAAGAGCCCTCCCAGCACGGGGAGGCGAGCGCGCCGTTTGTACAAATATAGCCGGTTTTAAGTCTCATCCTTTCACCAGGCGATGTGAGACACACGTAGGTGGTGCGGATCACCTGGGGCCGCGCCGCCCGGGCAGGCGCCTGCCCACCGCCGGAGCCCGGCGCGGAGCCCCGCGGCGCGCAGCCCCCCGCCCGCATCTCCGCCCGGCCTCCCGGGCAGCGAGGGGGGAGCACTGCCACCGGCGGGGGAGGCAGCCCCCGGAGCGAGGGCTGGGGGCTCACGGACGGGCACCCCGGCTCGGAAACGTGATCGCTTCCTCCTTAGAGGGAGCGATACTCTCCGGCCGCCGCTCAAGCAGATGATGAGCGGGTTGACTCAGGAAAGCCAAGTCCCATTCACACATTCGAGTCTACGACCGGATCTGCCCGCCCGGCTCCTACAATCCACAGTTGGCATCAAAACCGGTCACGAAATTCAAAGCCTCAGTTTCGATCTCCTCGTTTTCCCTCGCTTATAAGCCCAAACACTGCGCACTTGTGTCAGGGCGCCAAACTGAAATGAGAAATACGCAAACAGAACATCTCTCAGCAGCCGGATTTACGAAAGGGAGATACTTTCGGGCTCTCTATAAGGCAGAGGGCTATGGCAGGAAAAGAAGTCCACCAAGCACAGTTTCCTTGGGAAGCAGAGCAGCAGACAAAGTGACCTCTGTTCTCCTGCCTCCAACTCCCACCAAAATGTTCATTTTCATTGGAAGGGAAAAGCAAGACTTGGGAGCTGGCGACACGCACAGCAGCCGCCAGCCCCGCTCCCGCCCTGCCTTCGAGGGCTCATTTTTCTGCCAATTTTCCTTTTTTCCTTAAAATATGATATTATACAGACAAGCACAAACAGGGCCGCAAAGGTTGAAAAGAGAGGAGAATAACAAATACACCAGCAATAGCCCTATACTCGACCAATTCCTCATTCCAGCGACATTTGCCAGCTTTCCATGGGAATGTTTTTTTTCCGCCACTGTACCGCGTAGCCAGGTTAGGTCCATCACATGTCGCTCTCCAAATAAAGCCGGTCTCTGGGCGAGCTCCCCAGGCCGGCACGGCCGCCTCCGGACCCCCCAGCAATTCCCGGGCGGAGGCTCCGGCAAGTATCCGGCTCGACAGGCCCCGTATCACCTCCACGAGGCACCTCCGGGTCCCCCAGCAAGCGGAGAGCCCGACAGGTGGGGAGCCGGCCCCACAGAGCCCCGGGCAGGCGGGGAGAAGGCCCGTGGGCTCCCCGGCTCCTCGAGGCGGCCGTGCCCGCTGAGGGCTCGGCTCCGCTGCTACAGGAGCCTCCTGCTCGCCCTCGGCTACGCCGTGCGGAGCGGCTGCGGGGGCGGGAGCCCCGCAGCCCGGGCTGCGCCCCGCACCCTGCCCCCCGCCCCGCCGCCGCCACCGCCACCGCCACTGCCCCTCCTGCATCCCCTGGCTCCCCAGAGCAGTCGAGGGCTACCCAAGGGGCTTCCATGCCGCAGCCCAGCTAGCCCTTTCTAAAATGTAAAGACCAAAGCCAGGCAGATATTATGGAGCTCATTCGTAACGCCCCCACCACCGCCGCCTCTTTCTTTCCTTTTCTCTTTTCTTTGTACAGTTGGATTTTTTTTTCCTTTGGTGCCTCACTCGCAAAACACCTCAAACGCCACTCATTGCACTCAGCAGATAGACTCTTGCAAGTTGCAAATTATCACTAGAAATCAAAGCACAGAACCATCACTCCCTCCCTTAATCGGCTTCCAAGCCCTCTCGATTCTGCTGCAACAGAAAAAACAACCTCCCAAAAATGATGTCTGCGCAGTTAAAATGGCTCCTGTGTCACTAATTACCCTGAACCTTGCAGCAAAGCAGGGCAGGGCTCCGTTCGGATTGTGCCCCCCCCCCCCCCCCCCCGGTTTCTGATCGCCTATCTCGTCACCAGAGATGGTTCTGGAAACCTATGGAACTTCATTTTCTCTACCGTTCAAACAACTAATTGCGCCTTAGCCAGAATATTTCACCTTCTTTTCGATGCAACAAGGCTAGCATCAATTAAATTTTGGCGCAGGAGCCAACCGGTTTCAACTAATTCAAGTTCAAAGACATGGCGACGATTTGTTAGTATGAAAGCTCTTTTAGGAAACAGTCCTTTAAGAAACTATATAATTTGGGAAATGTAAGACCAATATCACAGCAGAGACCCGCTGGAATAAGGCAGAGCTGGGGGTCCCCGTTTGCCAGAGCGTTTTCACCCTGGGGTCGGTACCAGCCCAGCTCTGAACAGCACAATAACAGCCAACAGCCCCCCCCCGCCTTTTTTTTTTCCTTTTCCCCTTAAACAGATTAAATAGCATCGAAACATAAATGCACATCATGTACACAATCAGGCGAATACTTTACCGTTAGGCGTCTTGAAACATCTGCAGTCGTTGCCTGGAATCACCAAGTATTCAGGTCCAAGAGACATTTCCGAATGCTCTCCGTGGAAATTAAGGCGACTTGCGTAACGTTTAGGCTTAAAAATATACCCGGTCCGGCTGGAGAAGATGCGGTATTTTTGTGCCACCCAAGATAAGACACTAACTTGACCTTAACTTTGTTATGGCGCCCCTAGTATCTGGAGAACGTGAACAGACACTGTCTGGCAGCTCTCGTAAAAACCGACTGGAGAAGAGATTCTGAGTCATTTCATTTATTGCCACTACAGTTCTGCAAGAAAGCTTTTCCTCTCTGCCAAACTTTAATTATTTATGCTCTTTTAGGAAGCACAAAGGCATCCAGAGCCATTCCCAACAAACCAAGTTGCATTCGCAGCCTTATCAAAAGAGGAGGGATGGAGAGCCTCCTCGAAGGGCTTTATCACGTTTAGGCTGCGGTGGAAATGCAAAGATGTTTATGTTTGAGAAAATAAAGGGATGAACCATCGCCTGCATGCTGCGGAGGGACGCGGACGCGGGCGCAGTAAGCGAGTGCCCGCCGCCCCATCCCGCCCCGCATACACCCGCAAAGCCGGTACAGGGGGCACCTGATAAGACACCCGAAATAATCCAGTGGAAGGGCGTGGAGTACATCCACTTCACTCGGGTGCATCTCCTGCACGCCCAGCCGGCGTGTTCCACACGCCTTGCACACATGTGCCCAGGGGACAGCTCGGGTGGGTGTGCACAGGCAGAGCCGCACAGGCAGGGCGCGCCCCGCGTCTGCAGCTCTGCCACGCGTGTGTGCCTCCCCACGCCCGAACCGCTGCCCTCACCCACTGCTTCAGAGGAAGGGATGAAACCTGGAGTATGGGCACGCGTGAAATCATGCACCATTTTCTGCCGCCGGTGTGTCCGGGCACAGTATGAGCCCACAAACACATACGTCTGAGTGTGCACACGAGGTTACACACAACGGGCACTGCTGAAATGAGCGCTTCTATAGATACACAAGCACATACAGAGATACATGATACACAGACTTTCTCAACAAACCGCAATTTAGATCCTACCTCCTCTGCCTTTTCTCTTTCCGTAGGCGATTTAGACTAGGAGCTTCACAATAAGCCATCATCGTGGATCAGATGCGTTTAATAAATAATATATTGCCTTTCACATATTTCCATCCGAGGTTCCTCTTCGGATTTCATATCACCCATGTAATACAGAGACGGGTTGTACTGGGGAGGACTAGGATAGGGAAGGACAGAGCAATGGGTCAATCTCTCATGACTGTAGCCGTCTGAGTAGTATTCCAGGAGAGGGTAAGAAAAGGGGCTTTATCTGGTTTTTTGCTCTTCTCCTGGCTTGCATCATTGGGGTTGCGCCTAGTTTTTTTAATTAGAGAATGCCACTGGATGAAGAGACCATCATTGTCCGCAATGCGTCAACTCCCAGCACAGACGCTGAAGGCAACCAAGATTTGGAGGGACCCAGGAATGGTTCCTGTGGCTGTGGATGGCTGGGTGTGCATCCCTTGCCCCCGGGGAGCTGTCACCCGGCAAGGCTTCATCCCCGTCCCCGCTTTCCTACTGGCAGCCACCCCGTCATGAGCGAGGTAGGGTTTTATCTGCATTGGGCAATGCGGGCAGTAAGAGTGGTGACAAATGCTGCGGGCTGGTTTTCCTTCTCCCCCCGAAACACCACCCAAGCGTTACCTTTGGGGCTCCCTGGAAAGCTTTCGGGAAAATGGCTACGTCTCTGCCTGCCTAGGAATCCGGGATTTAGCTCCAAATTAATCTGGACTACCGTGCCCTCTTGAGCAGTACTTGCAAGCACAAGAGTGAGGAGGAGCAAAGTTCAAATATGATTCTTTATGAAATAATGAGTTTATTGCCTTTGGGAAGGCTAGAGCCCCGTGTAAGTAGGCATCAGTTTTGTGACGTTCCTTGCGGTTGTTTAGACTTTTTATATACACCACAAACAACCATATCTGAGCGTATTTCACTAGGCAGAAAAGAAGGCAGCCTCTGCCAGCCCAATTATTGTTACTGTTGGGAGCCGTGGAAATGATCTTCGTTAAGAAATGAAGACTTAGGTTGAAACTGCAGCCAAAAGGCATTTTAATACGGACCTATAAATCCGTTAGATTTTTCTTTTAGAATTCATATTCTGAGGTATTAGACTAGGGGCAATGAGTAATTTCCTCGGGCCTTGGAGCCCTGGCCAGTCTGACTGCCCTGGTGTTGCAGAGGCCGGCAGCTCTCGGCAGAGAAAGCCTCTCATCAAGATGCGGGAAAAATCGATCTGATTGTCATCCCAAAACAGTTATCAAACGTCTTAGACACTGCTACCAGTCCCTCGGTTGGGTTATCTTCTGAGGTTTCTATCTGGGCGAAACCCCGAACCGATTCTCACTTTCCCCCTCATAGAAATCTATTATCTCTTTTCCCTCATGCAGAAACGGCCATGAGGACTGACTGGTGAAACAATCGGTCCCACCAAAACCTCCGTGTTGTTCCGACTCCTGTGCCTGCAGCACCTCGGGGTCAGACGTGGGCCCCAGCCTCGCCCCAGCCGCTCTGAGCCCGGGCCTCTGTCCCGGCACCGCCCGCTGCCTTTCGCCTGCTGGGGCAGCGCTTGGACAAGGCCAAAGTCAGGAGCGCTGCAAGGGCAGGGCCCGGCCCGGCAGCCGGGGGAGGCCCCGGCGCCCGACCCCGCGGGCCCTGCGCCGCCGCGGGACTCCGCGCTGGCCCGGAGGCGGCTGGCGCACGGCGAGGGGAGAGGGGCGCTTTTTCCCGAGAGAGGAACCCCTGGAGCGGCCCTGCCCGCGGGCGCACCGGCGCCTCCCGGCCGCGCTGTGCCGTCGGGGCGGGCCGCCCCGGCGGAGCGGGGCCGAGCGGCCGCGGCTGAGCCGGCGCTCAGGTTACGCGGGCCTTGCGCGGGTGTCACGTGCGCTCTCCGCCGGGCTGCGGTCGGATCTGCGGCTCCGGAGGCTGGCGGGGGGGAGGGTGGAAAGGGAAAAAAAAAAAAATGAAAGAAGAAGACTAAAGAAAAAGGTTTATTTGCTAACCACTTTCCCCATCGCTGCTCGAGCAGGTTACTCCAAACCACAAAACAAGCCGGCGCCGCAGGATCGCCCTGGCGTGCAGGGCAGCAGATGAAGGGAGCAGCCGGGACTCACAGAGCTGACGTCTTTAACTAGGCGTTATTCCTTTATTTTGCTGCAAAATGGTGTTTACATACAGATAAGAGATATCGATCTTAGTTTAGCAACGCTTGTTCTCCGGGGAAAGAGAGGGTGGGATGCAGGACAAAATCTATATAAATGGAGAAAGAAAGGTAAAAAGCTGATAATACATGTTTCCGTGCTGGTCCGGCTCGTCTTCTTCGTCTTGGCTAAGAACTCAGCGCTGCCTATTTAGGCAGGGATCCTACGCGTTTCGAGAATTTGGTTTAAATGGTAAAAAGACACACTCCCCGCGTTTCTCTGGCGCGTACGCTCTACTCTAGGGGTGAACACTCCGGGCACAAGTTCATGCAGGAACGGACGGACTCTGCTCTAGTACATAGAAAGAGCCTGCTCTCGCATTACTACTCTTTTCTTTTTCATCCTCCGGTTCTGAAACCAAATTTTAACTTGCTGATCGCTTAAATTCAGTCTGTTTGATAGTTCTTTCCTCTTCTGTCGGTTAATAAACTCATTGAGGAGAAACTCGTTTTCCAATTCAGCAATTTGTTGTTTTGTGTACGGTTTCCGTTTCTTTCTTGATCTCCCCTGGGTGGGGCACCAAGGCAAACCTACAACAAATACGTCGATAGTTTAGTGGATCAAGTCTGGGTATGCAAATATAGGAATATGGGGAAAAACAAAACAAAACAAAACAAAACAAACCCCAAACCAAAACCCTAAGATAGGAAAAAACCAAAACCGCAAGATATCAAAGCTAAACTAGGTCGGAAAACTGGGCAAAGGACATCTGACAGCACAATTTCTATCTAACATCCAAGTCAGATTAAGCGACTTTTGCTCCGAAATAGTTACAGGGAGGGTTACAAAGTAATTACAGGCATCTTTTAAAAAGAACGTATAGCTAGGTCGCTTCTAACTAAAGCGAGATATTTAAGGCATACCATCCTGCACTGAAGGTCTGAGGCATGACTGGACTGCTGAGGGCTGAACTGTCAGGTTCAAGTTGACGGGATTCTTGATGTCCTCCTTTAAGCTTGAATTGCAGGAATTAACTTCAAAAAGAGTAGCCGAGCTATGCAAGCTTCTCTGCAGGCTCGAGTGGTCATACTTTACGGGCTTTAAGTTGGCTGTGTGAGTAACAGTTGGGTCATTTGCAAAAGATTGCCTCTGCCTGCATCTCTCCTCTTGTTTGGAGCTCGTATCGTGGGCGTAATATTTATTGTTGTCTTCCAGGCACTCCTTGCTGCCGTTGGAGCTGATGTTGATTGGAACGGAGCCGGGGAGGTAAGGCTGCGCCGCGCCGCCGAACGCGTGGCTCTGCGGCTGGGCTGCGCACGAACTTGAGCAAGTCCAGGGGATCGAGCTCCGGGGGTAGGAAATGGTGGGCAGAGCCGCCAATTGACTGCCATTAGCCCGCAAATTAGGAAAATAAAAGGAATCTGGCGATTGCAAATTCAAGAGAGAACCAACGTAGCCAGATCTGTAGAGACTGCGATCACACATTTCCAACAAAGGACTTCAGCTGTTCTTACAGCGGTATTTAGTTACAACAGGGAATAAGCGGAAAGCCTGAAACGATTGGACGAAACTTTGCAGACAGGTTCTTCAAAGCCGGTAATTTCAGCACCGCCTCCAGCGACCGAGCCACAGAGTCCCCCCCTCCCCACCCTTTTTTTTTCTTTTTCTTCACCCCCACTTTTAAAAAGTCTTATGATAACACTTGAAATATGAAAATATCGAGCTCGCAAGGGGGAGGGGAAACCATGGTCTCTGCTTCTATAAAAGTGGCCGGGGCGGGTTGGCAGAGCTGCGGCGCCAGTGGAGAGATGAGCGGAAAACAAACATTTGCCGAGAGGACAGGGCAGCCCCGGGCGCAGCCCCCGTGCCGGCGGTGTCCCCCGGATGGCAGTGCTCGCCGGCCGGCAGCACCCTCCGGGCCAGAGCGATAGCCACGGTAAGAGTGAGCACCGAGGACTGCAAATAACTTGTGATGTCTGTAAGATGTGGATGTTTAGGGCATACGTAGGTGCTTGTGCCCCTAACTGCATGATATGCATCTGCATATGCGTGCAAATAGAGTCTTAATCGATCGGCTATTACCGGGATCGTCATTCTGGCACACCAATGGCCAATATTCTCTTAGGTCCGCACGTCTGACCTTTTTACCCCTTTTTACCCCTTTTGCCTTTCATCTTCACTTGGAAGCGCTTATAGGCAAACAACGCTTCTAAAATTCGGAATCTGTTTTGTCTTTGAAATACAATCAAACAAACACCAACAAACAGAGGATAACAAGAGCAACAACACGGAATTACCTGGGCAACCCTCTGAGATTAAATAAATAAATAAACAAACAAATAAAATCAGAAGACTTCAAGAAAGAAAATGCCAGGGTCTGCTCTTCAGCAGGGAGGGTGTGAATGCAGCAGCGGGCAGAAGGGAGAGTCAGCCTGTGTGTGAGGAGTTTTTCCTCTAATAAGAAGAGAGTAATCCCTTACTGTTGTATTACTATGTTATTTTGGGGAGTTACACATATTTTTATATTTTTGATTGACCAAACAAGAGCCCATATATTCCATTATCTCTCTCATTTCCCCACAGCCCCAGAGTTATTAAAATCATGTCTGAGAGCATCCTCACAGGAGGTTGCTCGTGTCCTTTCCCAAACCATGCTGTTCGTGAGACAGAGAAGAGGCAAGGCCCCGTGTGCTGCACCCGAAGGCCCTGGCAGGGGGCTGGAAGGCTCGGGAAGGAGTGGGGTACCCATGGGCTCCGCGCTCCCACCACCTCACAGATCCGCGGGACGCTCCGGAGGCCGATCCGCCTCGGACCGGGAGTTGCTTTCCTCGGCCTCTTTCCCAAGATCTCCCCTGGTGTGTGCGAGTCCGGCATCAAGTGAAGCCCTAATGCCCGGACTTTTCCACTTTCATTACCTCGGTTAAAAACTTGAACCTAGTTAGCATGTAGGGTTAATTTTCCCTGTTATTATCCTCTTAATCACAGTTTTAATCTTGGTTTTATTTCTAAGGCGAGATCAGAGACGCTGCCCTTCTTGACATTGTCCTAATCAAATTCATCTTTCTGTTTAATGGGAAATTGAGGGAAATTCTGCAGTAATTTCATTGCCCTGGAAAAAAAAATCTTTAAATGATTGCTCTCTCCTAGACCACACAGGACCACACAAGCACCGCTGGAGGATATTGCTGACCATTGCCTTTAATTTTTATTGTTTGAATTATGTCTACCAATTGAATCTCCCTCTTATTAGCTGACTTGTATTCTAACTTTGTGTTCCCTAAGAAGATGGGCAATATTTTTTTTTTTCATAATTGTCTTTTACGAAACAGCTGATTTTCGGTTCTTGGAAGAGAAAAGGAACATTCAGTTCAAAGGCTGTATTTTTGTCCGCAATAAACACAAGGAATGGATGTGAGTTCCCAGTTACCGGAAAGAAAGGTGACACTTCAAACTAACTTTTATGAGGTTAGAGAACACAGAGCTTTCAATTAATATTCAACTCATTTGTAATTGCTAATTCATTTTAAAAACTAAAAATAAAGCAAGAAAATAAAAAAGAGCATAATAAAAACTTGAAATAGCTGGAGACACAGTTACGGAAAATGTTTAAATCCACATGGAAAAACATTTACAGAAACATCGTGTTCCAGAGGCGGCTGGCCTCGGAGCCGAGGCGAGCGGGGTGGAGTGGAAGGAGAGCCTCGTACGGGCTTGTGCTGCTTTTTCCAGCCACAGCCAGCTGCTGCTTTGGGGGCGGCGTGTTAATGCCTCGGGTGTCCCCCCGCCTGTGTCTGTACAGGAAATATCACCACTGAGAAACAGGGCGACCCGGAGGCCTGCTTTCACACGCTCCTTTCCTCTTTTCCGCTTTTTTTTTTTTTTTTTTCCCCTTCCCTAGTTTTTAAACAGGCGTCCGGATAGGCCTGGACATCAGAGCTGACCACAGGCTGTAATTGCACTGGCACAGTCTCGCAGTTTGCCGCCGAAGGGCGCTCTGCGTGTGCCCGGGCAGCCTGCCTTGCCCGCCGGTCGCTGGGCGGCGCGGCGCCGCAGCAGAGGCCGCCCTGCCTATGCCCGGGGCCGTCCAGGAGATGGCAGGATTGCCTCAGACATGGCCGGGAAAGAGCGCTGCCCGACAGGCGCCCGGCGACGCGCCGCCGCGCACCGCGCATTTGCGATTCGCTTTGTCGAGGTACATGTTAATTGTCTGCAATAACGTGCGCTACATTTCAGACGAGCCATCCTACCCTTTTCTCTAAACATGGGCCCGTGCGGCCGCCTGCAGCTGGGGCTGTGCGGCTGCAGCCCGGCCCGGGGCCACGTGCTGCTGATGTGCTGAAGAGCCCAAGCTGAGGCCAAGGAGGGCTTGAACAAGGCTCACCGATGCCCCAGCTCCAGGCATTGGAGCTCAGCCGGTGGGCAGGGGGGTAGATGTGCGTCTCATCTCCCTCCTGCCTGTAGCTGTTGGCTTCTTGATGATTCTGCACGTTCTTAGAAAACTATAAGGCAACTCCTCTCCATCTGGTACCGATTTGCCAGACAGTTCGGGTTTCCTTCTGCCCGAGGAAGGCGGCTTTGGCTCGGCAAACTGCGCCTTCTGAAGGCACGGAGCCCGGCAAAGCCAAAGGTTAAACCTCGAAGGAGGGAGAGAACGGCCCGCGATGGCTCCGCGGCCAGGAAATAAAACAGCTCTGGCAGTGCCCGGCCGGCCGTCTGCAGGGAGACCCGGTGGGAGGAAAAACCTCTGTAGAATTAATGGCAGTATGTGTGGGTGAGTGGGGGTGCCAAGGGGGAGAAGACAAGAATTTAAAACATTCGGAGAAAAGAAGGTTGCATCAGCAGAGAGGGCTGTTCCAGGCACGTAAATGATGAGCAGCACGAGTGTCCTTTTATACTAGAATTAAACAAAAATGCGCTTTGCGATAAAATCTGAACTGCTCAGAAATGGACTTTTTTCGTCCTTGCAGGGAAAACAAACGCCATGAACGTGCGAGCAGAGTAGAAAGGGGAGGGAAGACGGAGGAGGAGGCGGAAGGTAACCTCCCGATGGAGCCAGCCGGCTGCGGAGAAAACGGAGTGGCATCGCTCCGGGCCGGCCGCCGGGGAAGCGGCAAGTGCCGGGACGATTTGGAAATGGAGAACAAAGGGCGGCGGGCCGCCCTCGGCCGCCAGGCACAGGAGCAGGACTCGGAGGGAGAGGGGAGACACAGCCTTTCGTCTGCTTCCCACGCCCTGTATTTCTCGCCGGCAACATTTCTTTCTCATTAAAACCCTTTTCTGTCGACAAGGCACTCTCCGATGCTTTCCCCCATCCTTTAATACGCGTCTCATTCTATCTACCTCTCATTTGCCAGGAACGGCGTCCTGCGTCCCTGAGAGGATCCCAGGCAAATGAAACCCCCTGCAGCAAAAGAAGGCGAATTTCTTTCTTTTTATATACAGCGAAAAGAAATAGTTTTATTAAAGATTCAGGAAAAGATTTGCAATATCGTTAACAGCTTGGAAATTCAGATTGCATTTCCAACACAAAGTAAAAGCTGACTTCAAGACACATTTTCAAAAAATAGTTTACGGAGAAATAGGCTTATCGTGTCTTACCACATACAAGGGTAATCAAAATATTTAGAGCAATAGTATATTATAATAAATTACACTAGTTTGGAACACATTTTAATAATTAGAAGAGGCACATTAACAGAGAGGTTACCGCTTCTCTCTCCTAGTTGTTGATTAGCGTGTCTGATCACCCTGTGTATATCATATCATGCACACTAGATTTGAAAGAATTTTTAAAATCGACAAAATCTTAGGCTTTCGGCCCATATAAATTATGGCATCTTTTGAATTTCCTTATTTATTGCTTCTGTCATTAACACCCGTTTAGTTTTGTAAATTAAAACCTAGCAGTGACCTTCGCTTGTCCATCAGGAAGTTTTTCGGCGTGAGGAAGTAGAAGAGTCTTGGGCTGGTGCAGAGGCAGAGCGGGCAATTCCCGGCAGGTCCGTGCACGCCTCTGTAGCGCAGCGTGTCCCCTGGCCGCAGGGCGGGCCGGCCAACCCGCCTGCCGAAGCGCTGCCCCAGGCGCCGCGACTGCGCCTCCGCGGAGCGCTCAGCCGCGCAGCCTGGCACACGGGGTCTTCCCTTTTTCAGCCGGGGCTCCTTTTCCAGCCGGGCAGCGTGCGCTCCTTGCACTGAAAATGAAACTGCGGCGGATAAAACCCGCAAACCCAAGCTCAGCCTCAAACCTGCAGAACGGGGAGCGCGGTGTGACATGCCTGCGATTCTATGCCCCGCAACAGCTCGGAGAGGTTCTCTCTTCCTCGTCCAAGTAATTTAAATTTCTGCTGCAGCCAGTAACCCTCCACGCAATTCTCTCCGGGTCCCAGTGGACCGGACAAGTTTGGCAGAAGCCGGGCGCTGCCACGGGTCTGTATTCCGGATTTCGTGTATTTCCGACTGATTTATTTTTTTCACTCGGCGTGTTTTGAAGTTTACGATACCAAATCAAAACTGACACTGTCTGGCACTGTCTGTTGCTCAAAGGAAAAAAAAAATAATCACAGAATACCCCCCAAAGACTTAAGCATTATAAAAATTATAACTTTTACCGTTCAACATATTTAAATTCGTTTATACTGGCCTAGAGGGAAGAACAGAAAATATAATTAATATTAATATTATAATTATTTTCAAAAAGAAGAAACTATAATTCAATTCAAGACTTGTCAACACTCCCTTACACTGAGAGAAAAACGCTGACTTTCACGGGAAACAATTCCCGAAATTTCGCCACCACTGGAAGGACAAAAAAAAAAAAAAATTAAATATATTTTCAAGTCTTTTCAAAAGTCTTTAGCTGGTGGTAGATTGAGTTTATATTTTCATCACTGTCCGCAATGAATGTATCAGGATACATTGTCTTTCAGTTTGGAGACTATTTTCTTATCCTTCACCCTCCTGTTCTGAAACCAAATGGTAACTTGTCTCTCAGACAGGTTTGTGGCTGCGGATATCCTTCGCCTCTTGTCCTTGTTAATGAACTTGTTAATGGCATATTCATTCTCGAGTTCTTTAAGCTGCAGTTTTGTATACGGCACTCGCTTCTTTCTCCCACGCCGGTAGACACACATATCGGGCTGGTTTAGTGCAACGTCCCCTATTGTAAAAGACATTATGTGAAAAATCAGAATTTTATTACAGGCTTTTAAAGCTTAACCGATACTTGTTGGGCACTGGTTTTCATGGGCAAATAAATAATGCCGGGTTGTTTACAGTTTATTATTATTTACACTGCCACATTATTTGCACTCTAGTAAAGCACCACCAAAACTTTGATGGACTGTCATCACTTTTCAGGCATGCATCGCTAACCGAGCATGCAGGGGGGCTGAGAGTGGGTCGGTGCTGGCAGCGCACACACAGAAATCGCTTTGGTGAGAGTTTCCCGGGTTTGTTTGCATGTGGTTTGTGCCTCTGTGCCCTCACTGCTCGCGGTCTCTTAAGTGCTCTCGGGGCCGCCGGATCAGTCGCCAGCCGGAGAGGCAGAGGAGAGCAAACCTTCGAGCCACCGTCCCGCAAACTTCAAACGCGCCTATGAACCCGGCCACCGAGGGAAGCAGCGGGACAAGGAGCCCGAGGCCGCCCCGGCGCTCGCGGGCCGGGGCCGGGTGCCCTGGCGCTGGTGGCGGGGAGGTTCTGGGGTCAGTCCCGCGGGTATGGAAAGCAGAGGGTGAGGATTTTCTCGGGGGTAGACGGCCGAGGGGGGAATGAGGAAAAGAGAATATCCACCGCCCCCACCCTGCTGTATGCGTGTCTGTGCAGCGTGTCCAGCTCGGCAGGCCGCCCCTGCAGCCCGGGGGCGGGGGAGGGGACGGGAAGGCGGAGGAGGCGCGGGGGTGTTCTGCTCAGACCATTTCTCCCCCTCTCGTACCTGGAAAGGACGATTTCCAGAAGTGTGAGCTCTGTGTCTGATCTTTGGCACAGTAAACCTGACTATTCCAGCCATTAGCCAGAGTCCAAGACTGATAGCCCTCCATTGATATGTATGTTTCGTGTCTCGGTTCCCCAGAGCCAAACGTTGAGACCATGTCTATGTACCCAGGAACGTGCTGGTAGGGGGTTGTATAGCCCTGGTAGAAGGACACTTCCTTTGCCCTGGAGGAGACTTCATTGGCGGGGACACTCGTGCTGGTCAAGCTGGAGACGTCCATGTACTTTTCCACGGGAAAGCCGCCAATGGAGGCATGGGGGGGAGACTTCAGGGCGTTTTGCTGTATCCCAACCCCGTGGGACATCCTGCAGCTATAGTATCCATTGCCAAAGTGATACCCATAGCCCAGCGCGGGGGCGGCGGCCGGCGTGGTGGAGCCCGGGCAGTCCTTGGTCGGGGGGTCGGGCCTCGCCGCCGCCCCCGAGCGCTCCCCTCCGCCGGCGTAGGCAAAACCCGAGGCGGCGGCGGCAGCGGCGGCGGCGGCGGCCGCTCGGCCCGTGTGCGCCGCCCCGAAAACGGGCGAGGAGAGAAAATTACGGCACTGCCCGGGGGCTCCGCCGCCGCCGCCGCCGCCGCCGCCGCCGCTGCTGTCGCCGCGCAGTCCGTCCATCTCCCAGCTCGCTGCTTTGCTCATGGCCTTGCACATCGCGGGCGGCGGCGGCGGCGGCTCGGTCCCCGGCCGGGCATGATGCGGATGGTTATTTGCCTCCAACAGGTTGGATCCTGGCGGTACGTTTATAAAAACGAAGTCCAGGTTGGGAGGGGGGACCGGGGCGGGGGCGGCCGGCCCCAGATTAGTTTGCCTCAGCCCGGGGGGCTGCTCATAGGCTGCCGCCGGAACATGTGACCCTCCCGCTGCCCGCACTGCCCCTTTCGCCTCGCAGCCCCCGGTCGGCACCGGCGGCGCCCCCACCCTCTACTCCCACCCCCGCCCCGCCGCCGCGCTCCCGCCCCGCCACGGCCCCGGCGCTGGAGCGGGGGGAGATTGGGCGGGCGAGCGGCGGTGATGCCCCTCCGGACCAACCTAGGCCCCCGTTGCTTCATCTCCCCCTTCCTCCTGCCCGCGGCTTCAAAAAGGCCAGCCGAGTACCACTGGACATCTTGAGGCCGCCGGCAGGGGCCCTTTCCCCAGCCATGGACAGGGGTCTCACCGGATCCGCAGCGAGACCTTCTCCGATTCATTGTTGCCTCTGCAAAAGGGGGAAAATCCCAGCATAGTTTTTGTATTCCATCCTCCCCACCTCCCTTCTTTCCGGCGATATATGGAGTAGTTGGGCTTTGTCCTATGGGAAAAGGGGTCCCTTGGCTTCACTGAACTGTCGGTCCTTGGGAGAACCCTCCTTTTACCCACCCGCACTAACCCCCCCCCCCCCCAATATTGCTACCGGCTAGGAAAATGCACGGGGTCTGTGCGCAGCGCAAGATGGTAAACCTGGTGCTCATTAGATGTGGCTTTTTTCCCCGTGCAGTGTCAGCTCATGTCGTGGTAAGGCAGCCTAGTTAAAACGCAGAATTTGCTTACACTGACGGCTGTTCTCGTGGTGACTTCCCAAGACGGTGGCAAATCCTTCTGTCGTCTCTCTAGACTCCCACACTGAGTCGGGATGGAAATGCAGGAGCGCGAAGTACTGGAAATGGAGAAAGCTCCGAAGATGACTCCCAACTCTAGCTCCAGTCCCAGCCACAACCTCAACCACTCAACCACAACCCCAATCCCTACCCCTCTGGACCGAGTCCAGTCGCTCCGCAGTTTTGTATTGCACACTTCGCTCTCTCTTGGGCGCAGAGGGCAAGAAGTTGCTGGGGAAAGTATCAGGTTCGTGGGGAAGGACAGGGGAACACCGCGCCGCTGAAAACGATATAGCTGTGGCTGTGTTTACTGACCCTACGGAGGCTCGGGCGCATGAGAGAGGAGAGGCAGCCGCCACGGAGGTGAAACTCTGTACCGACACCATTGCGGGGCTCTGGGGGTGTCCTCGCTGAGCAGCCCGGGCAGGTGCTGGCAGGGCTCCCCGGGCGCTGGGCTGTCGAGGGATAGCTGCAGGTCCCGCAGCAGCCGCCCGTCACTCAGCCCTACTTGCAGCCGGTCTAATAATCGCCGGCGGTATGTGGAAGAGGGGTTTGGAATGACAAACGGGCGCCCATAATTACGGCACCAACCGAATGTCATAGACGAGTTCATGTTCATTAGCTCTGACCGCTTAATTGTTATTAATCTTTCATAATCAGCTAAGGAGTGAACCACGCGTGGTTACGTTTCTCTCAGTTATAAGCCGAATCAGTATTTACTCTCAGGACATTAAACCCTCCGTAATTAGAAGGAAGTTTAGTCGAAGAACAATTTTCTCACCCTTTTATGTCGCTGCAAGCGACTTTCTACCGAAAACGTTGCTATAAAAAAGAAGTCCAGAGAAACGAAGGACTTTATTTCTCCGGACATCTTTCTATGTGCATTCCCACGTCCTGTTGTGTTTCCTCTTTCAATAAATGCAGTAAAAATTTCTCTCACGTCAGGACCTTTAAATAAGGCCGCGAAAGAAAGCAACACCTAAAGAGCAGGGTTTTGGAGCTTTTTGAGGTCGATTGCATCAAAGGAAACCACGGTGCAGCCGCAGCGACTCCCGTAGAGGTCTTCAGCCCTGCCGAGACCTCAGCTCCAGCGAGAGCCCCTCGGTGTACGGAAAAACACTTTGGGCGGGTTCATGACCAATAACTTCAATTCTGTAATGAGCTGCTTTGTGAAGGGTGTAGAAAACAGCATTGCCTTGCATGGCAGGATATTATACACAGGAATAAATGATCTCATGAGCAAAGGTCGGTTCTCTGAGAGCACCCACCCAGTTTACAAGTAGCAGGATGTGTCCCGCACCCCCGGTCCGGGGGGCCGTGCGGAGGCCCCGAGCAGCCCGGCGCTTCTTTTGCCCAGGCAGAGCAGTGCCCATCGAGGCTCAGCGCCTGTCGGGCAGGGCAGGAGGTCCTGTCCTCTCTGGGCAGCGCTTCCGCGGGTGGCCAGCGCCCTGAGGAGCCGCGTCGCATTTTCCATTGACACATTGCATGGGAATCTGCAGAATACATGAGCTAGAGAGCAACGCTGCAGGCGTGCTTGTGCCTCCCCAGAAGAAAAGGTTGTGGATTTTTTTTTTTTAATTTTTACAATCCTGAAATAATCTCATTTAGTCAAGTGCATTTACCACTATTTAATACAGTTAGGATTCCACTCAAACTTTTAGCACAGGCTTTTAGTATCTGCCTAGTATCCATCTCTTACAGAAACCCCCCCGATTTTTATGTCCTCCCTCGTCAGAATTTGCCCATGGTAATTGTCTCGATAGGAAGTTGCTTCTTATATTAGCGTTTGGTGTAAGAAAAAAATTATTGTCCGGGACAAACAGAGAACGCAAACAAAACCACTCGATTTATATGTCTTCCAAACCTTATCCCGTTTCCACTGCGTTCCGTGGTTACCTTTTAATTTGTATGAACTTTTAATACCTAAACAGAACAGAAGAACTTTCATTTTCCCCCATGCTTTTAAAAGAATAGTCAGTTATGATAACGAATAGATTGAACAGCAACACGTGGAGAATTGTTAAACTATTTCCCCCTCCAGATCTATGCCACAGCTTCTCACTTCTTTAGTTACTTCAACTTTAAATAATGCGTTTCGAGACGGAGAAAGTTTTCTCGGGGCTCCCCGCGTGGTCTCGGTGCAGCGGCCACGGGCGGCTGAGCACTGCGGGCGTTGAACTTGAGCTCTCGGGTCACGGGCTGGTGCTGGCCGCTCTCTGACTGCCCTGCCGCTCTGAGGCAGCGCGGGGACCTCGGGACCCTGACCTTGGACCAGCTCGGCAGCCTGCCTCAGTTGCAACCTAAACTGAGCCATGGGCCGAGTCCCTTTGCGACCGGACGTGGGCTCTATGGTTTGAGCGAAACCCCGTGTGTGCTCAGGGCAGCCTCAGAAGACGCGGTGTAACTGCGGAACCCCAGCGTGCCGGGGGGGGGGGTCTGCCTGCCTGCGCAGCGCGGGGCGGGACGGTGCGCAGGGCCCGTGGGACTCGGGGACACGCCGTGCTCGTGTCCTTCACTCGCGAGCGATATTCCACAGACAGTATAGACTGAACACGCCCCAAAACTGGCCCTGTGCTGATATGGCGGCCTGAGGCGGAGGGGAGAGTCGGGGCTGAGCAGGAGCGTATCGCGTCCTCAGACACGCAGGACAGCCACTGCGCGGGCGCGGATCTGCCCTGCCAGGCGGCCTCCGGCTGGTGGGAGGGGGCAGGCAAGGCCAGCGAGCAGGGCTGGACGGCAGGGTGGCAGCACCTGCGGGCAGCACCGGCGAACAGGGAGGGCAGGGCCGGCGGTGAGATCAGGTAGGGCCGGCGGGCAGGGCCGGCGGGTACGACAGGCAGAGCTGGCACAGCAGGGCAGGGCGGGGCAGGGCATGGCGAGCAGGGCAGGGCAGGGCATGGCGAGCAGGGCAGGGCAGGGCAGGGCTTGTAGATCAGGGCAGGGCAGACAGGACAGGCTGGGCTGGCACGGCACGGCACGGCACGGCAGGGCGGGCAGTGCCGCCAAAGCGCCGCCAGGTGGCGCCGCCGCGCCTGCCGCCGGCGCCGCCGCGGGCGGAGCGCGCCCCGCGCCGCGGAGCCCTCGGAGCGGGAGCGGCTCCCGCGGCCCCGCACTTCCCACGGCCCCGCACTTCCCACGGCCCCGCACTTCCCACGACCCCGCACTTCCCACGACCGCCGCAGCCACGACCGCCGCACCGCCGCCTGCTCCCGCCCCACGGGCTGCGGCCCGGAGACTCTGCGCTACTGCGGCTGTCTCATGCGCGCTGCCCTGGGACCTTGCTGGCAGCCTGCCCCGCTGCGGGATAGGAAGCAGATATTCCCGCTCGTCTTCCCAGGAACGCTCTGAGTGGTGAAAAGCTGCCCGAGATGTTTGTCTCATTTAATATGAACTTTGTTTCAATTAAACTATGCGACCTCTTCTTCCCGGGTAAGATATAATAAATGAGTACTGAAATATTCTTTTATGCCTCCAGCAATAACTTTAAAGGTAAAAATCTGGCCAAAGGCCTAAATAGCTGTTTAAACTTACAAGAACAACTGAGTAAACAGAGTCTAACAAAAGCTCACATATTTCGGCAGTTTCTCGTCAGTCTCTGTAACTTCCTCCCTCTTTCCCCACTAATGTCTTCAATAATCTGTGTTTTTTCAGGCTTAGCTATTGGTTTTGAACAACTACAAACATTCGGAAAGATTTTGTAGGCTGTGCTATTCTTTTTGGGGAAAAAAAACAAACCCAGTCAAACAAAGTACCTAAAGGAACACCACAAAAGAAAAGCGACAATTTAAAAAAAGAAAAAAAAAAAAGAAAAAAAAAAGCAAAAAAAAAAAAAGCAAAAAAAGAGCAAGCTACCAAACATAAACTCCCCTGACGCACACAAACAACCAGCAAAGAGATAAATATCAGTGCAGTAAATACCTCTACTTTTCTGGGATTTTAAACAACAGACAGCTAGTTTATTAGGGGGTTGACAGTCTGGGGTGAACTCATTAACTGCATTGCAGGGAACAGTTTTGTAACCTCACCTCTACCTAGTGGAAGATTATTAATGTATTGTATAACATTTTATAACCCTTGCATATGAATCTAGCTGTATTTTAAGGTACTCTGTACATAACCTAAGGTATCAGTATTATTTAAAAGGTGCAAAATATAACCCTAGTAAAGATCATTCATAGCCGCACTCGAGTGAAACTTATTTTTCTCACACTGGGGCTTTTCACGTAGTCTTTTTCATCCGCTCCAAATAACATAAAACCCGTTCTCTCCTTTTTAGTGGTGCAGTAACATTTTTTGAGTCTAAAACCGTGCCGGTTCTGGTGGCGTGCACATAGGATTGCCTCCGAGATGTGGTATCTCGGCTGCGGTTTTCGAGAGAGCAGGGGGAAAGATGCTTGCCGCGTTACAGCATGTAAGAAAACAGACGAGGGCGCCAAACGACAGCAATAAACCCGGCCGCAGGTTTCCGCTCCGCCTCCGCCCCGCCGGGACACGGCCGCGCCGCCGCTGCCGCGGAGCCGGGCGCGGCGGGGAAGCGAGGGGCAGCGGGAGCGCGGCGGGGCCGCGTCCCCGGGCGGGGCGGGGCTGCCGCCGGCGGGCGCTGCCCGGCCGCGCTCCGCGGGGCACCCCGGGCACGCTTCTCCCTCCGGGAGCGCCCCGCCGAGCCTGCGGCCCCGCGGCCTGCGCGCCGCTCCGCTCCCCTCCGCAGCGCCCCGCTCCTCCGCCGCGCCCGCGGGCAAGGAAAAGTTGACATTTACTCTGGTCTGGTTTGGGGGCTGTAAAAAGCAGGACACCACATTGCAGTCTAAATTCACATTTCAAAGGGCTGACATAAAACTCTCATTAATAGAAGGCTGGATTTTGCAAACAACGCCTAGAATGTTTGTTAAATATTCGGTGGAATGTTTAGGGGATTTTAACAGGCTATTGAAAAAAAATCTGACAAGTATCCCATTTTCGAGCTATGAATCATGCTGAAGAGCACAAGAACTTAGGAGATGCGTGTGACCAAGATTAGCAGGAACAGCTCTCCTCATTAAAAAAAAAAAAAAAAAAAAAAAAAAAAAAAAAAGGAAAAAACCAATCAAACCCGCGTTTAATCACAGGAAACATTCGGGTGTTTCTCCGAGAGATGAAACTGGTATTCCCAGGGTCTAAACACTAAATGATGTAGGTGAAAAAAATCACGGCGAGAAAAAAGGTTGGGCATCTATCGAAGCGCACTCCAGAGATGCTAACGACAAAGGATTTATCTTCGTTTAAATGGTTGCCATCAGCGTCATTATTACTAGCAAAGTTACCATTGAAGGGAGACTTTCCGACTGTCACGTCTGCCGGGCGCGGCAGCCCGTGTCTCCAGCAGCGCGGCGCAGCTTCGCCCCGCGGCACCCGGCAAAGAGCGGAGGGATGAGCTAACTGAGCCACAGGTAACTTTGGAGAGAGGGTGTTAAGGTGATGTTTCTGATAGGTCGGAACCTGTAGGCAATAACCCCCATCCATCATTTAATTCTATGATTATTTCTTAATTTTCAAATGCTTAGGTTTTATTGTTGGTGGGGAGGAAAGAAGCAAAGGGCTGGAGTGGAACCTGCCTGGAGAATTAAATGGATGCCCACGGAGTGTTTTAAATCACGAATGTATTTAATGTTCTCCACTTATTTCCTTCCCCTATCATACTGTAAAACAGTCAGTATTTTCCCAGAGGGAAGAAAAATCCCGGGTTAGCTTTGTCGATAAGCAGGATTATAGAAAGTAAAAATGAGATCATATTTAAGGACGCAAAGACAAAGATAATAGAGATATAATATACTACACTGTAACACATATTTTCATCTCCGGGTAACTACTGTAGGTGCACTTGAATCTGGGCAGCAGACTTGTAAAGTCTGGGCATAAGGTTCGCGCGTGTCAGGGGGTGCGTGGGGGTGTCAGTGTAAATTCCTAAATAAAAGTACAAAGTGGTCTGGAAATGGGAGGGAAAAGTAAAGAGATATCAGCGGCAGGAGGTTCTCAATCCTCTGGTCCCATTGAACATTTCCTTGCCTTGTGATCTAAAATTCGCCTCAGAAATAATAATAAAGAGAAGTATTATCTAATATTTAGCATGTAGTTCTGTCCGAGGACAAATGAGAAAGAAGCTGCATCATTAGGACCTAAAAGGCAACAAAACAAAAATCAGAGCATAATGATGCACCTAAATGAAGGGGGAAATGTTGCACAGCTCATTTTATTAATCAGACTGTCAATTCCACCCCAGAGGCCAAACCCCAGAGCAATTCAAGCAGGATCTGATCAAGCTAAGGACAGGAGCTTTACTCCTCACTTCTTGTCTTTCTTTCTTTCCACCTGGATATATTTGTCTGCTCTGAAGCCGCCTTCATTATCCACTGACAGGAGCTTGTATTTATTTGCTTATAAACCTGTTACAATAAATGATTATTCGAACAGCGTCATTCGTACCTTAATGACGAGCACCACTTTTTGATGAATGACATTTCGGGCTAGAAAGGATGTATGGGTCATTTTGACCAGTCATTCCCTCGCTTTGGCATCCCACAATTTTTACACCTCCCTCAAAAACAGATAATAATATTTAGAGACACTTGCCGGGCTGAATGTGAATTAGCCCCTGCTGCAGCTCATCATTAGTACAGGACCAGCCCTGCAACTTTGACATTTTTTATAAAGCTGAGATGATGGAAAGAATAAGAAAAGAGATGATCCTGATGGAGAGAGGGCTGCACAGCCCTACAGCTGGCAAAAGGCTCTCGAATTTGTCAGACTCAGCTGGAAATGCGGTGTTGGAGGCCCTTGAAAATTCTCCGCACAGTGGTCGCCTCAGCCCGAGACTGACTGCCGCCTCCCTGCACAGCGCTATAGGGGACATCTCCGCCAAAGGCAAATTTGAAATAGACACTTTATTCAATCTCCAGCATCCGAGCAGTGAAAGCACCGTGTCCTCCGAAATCCCGCCGTCGGAAAGCAGGAAGAAAATCAGCCTTTATTCCGAAGTTGCTCAAGAGGCAGATATGAACAGTGATGTGGAGGTGGGCTGCTCCGCGCTCCGCTCCCCGGCCAGCCTGACTTCCTCCCAGCTGAAGGAAAACAGTAACAAAGGTAACTCTTCCTTTATCATCTTCATCTAAGCCCCGCGCTTTGCCAACCGGCTTTAAAAACCAGAGGAAACCCACTGCCAACGCCAAAGTTGCTGGCCACTGCATCGGCGCTCTCTCTTCTGCGAAGACAGAGCTCCAGGCTGTAAAATATTATTACAATTACGGCGCTACCCCAATAGCCGAGATACACTGTCCGGGCAGCGCCTGTGCCGGTGCCTTCGTGTGTGTGTGTGCATGCCCAAATCCATTGATATGTAGATATATATCCAGAATATAGGTGGGCACAAATATCCACCCACCTATATTTAGGCAAAGCTTTCTCCGTGTATTTCCCCGCGCTCTTGGAGCTCTCGGCGTCTCTTGAGCTGTATATGAGTGTATATACATAGATTAAATTAGAGAGAGAGAGAGAGAGGGGGGAACGAGAGAAAACTGCCCGCATTTGACTGTGTGTGTCCTTCTCTGTATATGCAACGTGCTGTCTGTGTCCACCTCGGGCTAATTTGGCATTGTTCACTTTTCCTCTGCTTCTAAGAGGCGTTTTGAAACAGCCTCGTATCCTTCCCCGTTCTTAGCGGGGCACGGTGATGGACGGTGGTTGTTACTATTGCTGGAGGTGGAGGTTGTTATTACTGGGGAGGTGTAGGGAGATGAACGGTGGATTTCCTAGGCGCCACACTGCATGCCTTTTTCGTCAAATGTACCGGAGAAAGGAAGGGATGCTCGACGTAACCCTAGAGAAAAAGAAAGGGGGGGTAGGTTTTATTGCTGCTTTTATTTTGTATGTCTCAAATGAAACTAAAGAACGGCAGTCGAAGGGGAACAGGATAGAGCCGAGCCCGGGCCCCGAGCCACGGCCCGTTCCCTCGCCCGCTCTCCCCTGAGCTCGGCTGCCCTGCAGTCTGCAAACCTGCCCCATCTGAAAATAAAGCAGTTACGAAGGATTAAAAAACCCCAACCCAACCAACCAACCAAAGAATAACCAACAAGCAACCTCCAAATCCAAATGTATCGATTCTGTTAGCAGCAGGGATTTGTAAGAATGACAGCTGGCCTTGGGTGTAGCGGGCCCGGTCCGGCCTGGCCGGGAGGATTGAGGGTCCACCGAGTCGCCCGCTCTCACCACCGTGCCCTCACCCCGCAGGCTACGCGGAGAGCAGCCCGACGCCCAGCGCCCCCGCCGCCGCCGCCGCCCCCGCCGCCGGCATCGGCAGCCTGCACAGCGGCGGCGCGCTGGGCGGCTCGGCGGCGGGGGCCGACCAGGTGCGCCGCTACCGCACCGCCTTCACCCGGGAGCAGATCGCCCGCCTGGAGAAGGAGTTTTACCGCGAGAACTACGTGTCGCGGCCTCGGCGCTGCGAGCTGGCCGCCGCCCTCAATCTTCCCGAAACCACCATCAAGGTACGCCGCGTTCCGCGCCCACCGAGCCGCGGCTGCCCCGAGCACCCCGGGCCGCGGCCGGCTGGGGTCTCCGGTTGAAGGGCTCGCGAGGCCCACATCTATGAGCACCACTCGTGCTCGTTTGCTTTTCCGCATCTAACGCTTTTCATTTACTTTTTAAAAAGTTGCTGTTATTACTGTTGTTTTTATTTTCCTCGTCAGTTTTTATCGCGTTAGCCTATTTACTAAAGGGAAGAGGGAAGAGAATAAACGCAGGGGGAATGAATGAGCGTCAGTACGGTGAAGGCAGAGTCCTGAGCGGGGAGGACGGGACGATTCGAAGGGAAACATTTATTCGGATCGAAGGGGTCCCTCTCGGGCAAGGTCACGGGAGGTTGCTCCGGAAGGGAGAGGGGTCGCCTAGAAGCTTTAGCAGTATGATTTGGTGGGTGCCCGCCGGTGTCCACGGGAACGGGTGCGGCGGGGCGCGGAGTGAAGCGGATCTGAGGCCACGCTGTGCTTGTATCCCCGCAGGTGTGGTTCCAGAACCGGCGGATGAAGGACAAGCGGCAGCGCCTGGCCATGTCCTGGCCCCACCCGGCCGACCCCAGCTTCTACACCTACATGATGACCCACGCGGCGGCCACGGGCAGTCTGCCCTACCCTTTCCATTCCCACGTCCCGCTCCACTACTACCCGCACGTCGGGGTCACGGCTGCCGCCGCTGCCGCCGCTGCCTCGGGGGCCGCCGCCGCGCCCTTCGCCACCTCCATCCGCCCTCTGGACACTTTCCGCGCCCTCTCGCACCCCTACTCCCGCCCGGAGCTGCTCTGCAGTTTCCGACACCCCGGCCTCTACCAGACGCCGGCGGCCGCCGGCCTCAACAGCAGCGCGGCCGCCTCGGCGGCGGCGGCGGCGGCAGCGGCGGCGGCGGCGGCGGCGGGCTCGGGGCCGCCGGGGGGCTCGGCGCCCTGCTCCTGCCTCAGCTGCCACAGCAGCCAGACGGCGGCGGCGGCGGCGGCGGCGGCCTCGGCGCTCGGCTCGCGGGGCGGCGCGGCCGCCGACTTCCCGTGCACGGCGGCGGGGCAGCGCTCCGAGAGCGGCTTCCTGCCCTACTCGGCCGCCGTGCTCAGCAAGGCCGCGGTCGCCTCGCCGGACCAGCGGGAGGAGGCGCCGCTCACCAGATAACTACCCTGGCCCGAGCCCGGGGGTGTTTTGTAGAGGGAGTCGCGGGGGGATGGGGGGGGGGGGGGTCGGGGCGGGGGGCGCCCCCGCATTCGGCCAAAAAGTTCTGTCTATTTTTTTATTGCTGACCGCCCCGCCGCTGTGGGGCGCGGGACCGGCGGGGAGGGCGCTCCGCGGCTCCTGCGCCCCCGCGGAGGCGGCCCCGCGGTGCTCGCTGCCGGCCGCTCCGCGCTTCGCGGCGTGCAGACAGCCGGGCCGGCGGGGGCAGGGAGGGGCAGCCGGCGGAAGGGAATGTGTTTCTGGCCTTATTTTATTTTATTTTTTATTATTATTATTTCGGTTTGAGTTGGAGTGAATGGGAAATGTCTCGAGTATTTCCGTACGACGAGCGGTAGCTAATGAGGCAGCCGCGTCCGGGCCAGTAACGGGAAGGGAAGTGTGACACTGTCAGGATGGGGAGAAGCATTTTTTAAGATCACGCTTTCTAACTACCATAATCCACGCTATCTGGGAAATACTTGAATCTCTCTAGGTGTAGGCTGTTGTCCTGAAGCATTTACCTTCCAGACACTTTTCTAAATTTAATTCTTTTTCTCGACGTCTTTTTCTTCTCTCGGTAAAACGGCTCTTGGATTTATTTCTCACGCATCTCTATCGAGCCTTTGCCTCTGAAAAGCCACCACTGGGTAACTGAGACCTGCTATACCAAACCACTGCTACTGGAGGGACTTCCTTGAACTTGAAGAAAGGCACATCAAAAACCACCAGTGTTACTGCCATGTCAATTTTGATGCTAATAATGTGCAGATTATGACGAAAATTGCCAATCATGTTCTCTGATGGACCTCCTTTGAATGTGGAATTGGAAAAAAGTTCCCCGCACAGAGACCTGCTGTCAAGTACTAACAACCCGCTAAGGGAAGTCATTAGAAGAGACAGATAAGAGACTTGGTACATAAAACATTGTTCTTGGTGCATAGAATGTATGTTATTTAATGTTATCTCTCTTACCTGAAGTGATTTCGCACAAGAAAGCCACTTTCTTATCATCTCAATTGCCAATTTTCATTTTGGTAACTTGGACACCCCGGGTAGACTTTTCTCTGTTAAGTTGATATTCCACCAATGTGAAGAGCCTCATTAAATCAAACCCAGATATTTCCATAATGCTCCCTACAGAGCCACTTCACTCTTCACATAATGAGATTTTTCTGAAGAGTTGAAGCCCTCATCTAACTTGCTATTGCTTGTTTAGGCCCTGTGTGGTTGTGAATATACACACACACACACTCACGTACACTCTAACAAAAAAAAAAAAAAAAAAAAAAAAAGAGGAAAAAAGAAAAAAAACCACCCACTATTATGTATTTCGATTAAGTGTCCTGAAATACTTCTATTTTTAAGACACTGGATTTTTTCATATTCTAATAATGAACTTTCAGGAAATGAGTTTAAAGGCTATGCTGTTTTGTTCAGTGAACATAAATCATAGGTTGGTGTTTTTTGTCCAGTGGAACAGTTTCCTTGGGCGGGGGGAGGTAAGAGCAGAGAAGAAACATCCCTAGGCTTCTGGAGCAGATTCCTAACAAGACATGTACCTTTT